>NC_047088.1:129453565-131953565 GCF_902459505.1 Geotrypetes seraphini | reverse complement strand
AACAAATAAACATTTGAAAAACAAATCAATAACTACCGTCCAATCGCTAACTTGCCCTTCCTAGCAAAAATAATCGAAAAACTGGTCTTTAATCAACTATCCAATTTTGCTGAAAAAACTAATGCCTTACATCCCTACCAAACAGGTTTTCGGAAAAATTACTCTACTGAACTCTCGCTCATCGGACTAACTACCTCAATTCATTATTTTAAAAATCACTGTAAATCCTCTTTAATAATTTCTTTAGATCTCACTTCTGCTTTTGACACAATTGATCATTCTCTACTTCTTACACAACTAGAATCTATCAATATTTCTGGTACAGTTTTGCAATGGTTCTCTTCTTACTTTCAGGATCGAAACTATAAAGTCAGTTTCAATGACTCTATCTCCTCCACTATTTACCAAAACTATGGGGTCCCTCAGAGCTCCATTCTAATCTAATCTAATCCTTAGGTTTGTATACCGCATCATCTCCACGTTCGTAGTGGCACCACTACTCACTCTGGCTCAATTCATAGGTTTCACCGTATTTACATATGCCGATGATATCCAATTACTTCACCCCTTAAATCCTACATCCCCTGATGAAATAACTGAAATTAATCAAAAACTCAATAAAATCAGTCTCTGACTTCGGCATAATAAACTTTCACTGAATATTATAAAAACTACTAATGTCCTTTTCTCACCCTCTCCAGATGAACATTTATGTCTACCCATCTGTATCAACTTCTCGCCAATTCAAACAGATAGTAAAATTAAACTTCTCGGAGTCATTCTAGACAAGGACCTCACCTTTCATCAACAAGTTAGTGCAGTTATGCAAAAATGGATACATTAATAATTAATAAAAAGCTTGAACAAATACACCAATGGCTGGACACTAATAGACTAGCGCTTAACGTCAACAAATCAAATGTGATGCTCTTTCCCTGGAAAGACAGTTCAAAACTCATTTTCCCCATCTCTATTAAGGGTTCTCCTTTACAAACAGTAAGCAACATCAAGATTCTAGGAATTATTTTTCATTACAAATTAACTTTCCATGATCACATTAGTAGCATTATTAAATCCACCTTTTTCAGACTCCGCCAAATTCACTCAGTTTCACAATTTCTCTGTCCAAAATCTCTTAACATTCTCATTCATTCTCTGGTGATTTCTATTTAAGGGAATTGCACAAAACGAAATCAAACGTATACAAATTATTCAGAATGCTTCTATCAAGCTTATATCTAAAGCCAAGAAGTTTGATCATGTAACAACTCTCCTTAAGAAAGCACATTGGCTCCCGGTAGCTCACCGGATAACATATAAATTATGTTTGCTCACATTCAAATCTCTTAAGAACATAAGAAGTTGCCCCCGCTGAGTCAGACCAGAGGTCCATCTTGCTCAGCAGTCCAATCCCGCCGCGGCCCATCAGGCCTAGTGCCTGAACAGTGGTCCCTGATTAATTTTGTAACTTACCTCTAATCCCATCCCTATAATCTACCTTTACTCTTATCTGTACCCCTCAATCCCTTTGTCTTCCAAGTACTTATCCAAAGCTTCTTTGAACCCCTGTAGCGTGCTCCTGTTTATCACATCCTCTGGTAGCGCGTTCCATGTATCCACCACCCTCTGTGTGAAAAAGAACTTCCTGGCTTTTGTTCTAAACCTCTCCCCTTTCAATTTCTCTGAGTGCCCCCTTGTACTTATTGATCCCCCTTAATTTGAAAAATCTGTCCCTGTCTATTTTTTCGATGCCCTTCATGATCTTGAAGGTTTCTATCATGTCTCCTCTAAGTCTCCGCTTTTCCAGGGAGAAAAGCCCTAGCTTTTTCAGTCTGTCAGTATATGAGAGGTCCTCCATGCCCTTTATTAACCTAGTTGCTCTTCTCTGGACCCTCTCAAGTACCTCCATGTCCTTCTTGAGGTACGGCAACCAGAACTGAACACAGTACTCCAGGTGCGGGCGCACCATAGCACGATACAGTGGCAGGATGATTCCCTTCTTAATGATACCCAACATTCTGTTTGCTTTCCTTGAGGCCATGGCACACTGCGCCGATGCCTTCAATGTTGTGTCTACCATCACTCCCAGGTCTCTTTCAAGATTGCTCACCCCTAGCGCTGATCCCCCCATTTTGTAAGTGAACATCAGGTTTTTTTTCCCTATATGCATGACCTTGCATTTCCCTATGTTGAAACTCATTTGCCACTTTTTGGCCCATTTTTCCAGTGTTGTCAGATCTTTTTGGAGATCTTCGCAGTCCTCCTTGTTATTGACCTTGCGATATAGTTTGGTGTCATCCGCAATTTTAATAACCTCACATTTTGTTCCTGCTTCCAGGTCGTTAATGAATATATTGAATAGGAGCGGTCCCAGCACCGACCCCTGTGGAACCCCGCTCGTGACCCATTGCCATTCTGAGAAATGTCCCTTTACTCAGACTGGCAATGGGTCACGAGCGGAGTTCCACAGGGGTCAGTGCTGGGACCGCTCCTATTCAATATATTCATTAACGACCTGGAAGCAGGAACAAAATGTGAGGTTATTAAAATTGCGGATGACACCAAACTATATCGCAAGGTCAATAACATGGAGGACTGCGAAGATCTCCAAAAAGTTCTTTATAAAACTCCTGCTTTCATTTATAAATTATTAATACACTTCTTTTTTTTTTTTAAACATATGTTTATTAACAGTGAAGCAACACATACAGTCAGGCGACAACAACGCCAGAGCATACAAGCAGATATCACAAGATATATAGAAACAACTGGTATAGTCAAAACAAACCAAAAACATCAGGAGGTCTGAAATAATCCGTAAACAGGAAATACGGGAAAAATCCCCACCCGAAGTCTGTGCAAACTCCACTTATTTTTACTTGCGCCCTAAAACAACAAAGTAGACATTCCCCAAGCCCAACTCAAAAATCCACGCACACCAAGCACACTCAGAGCAGCAACAGGCACACCCCCATACTCACTCACCCCCCCCCAAGCAAGCAAGCGTCCCCCCTCCCCCCACTCCTAGATAGAAGAGCTGTCAAAAAAGAAAGAAAAAGGCCTACAGAAGGAAAGTAGAAGGTCACCCTTTTGAGCAGAGGACTCCTGAGAACCCCAAAAGTGATCCTCGCCTCGGGATTAGAAACCCAAAACTGTCTATCACGGGGGCACTAGCTCCTGAGCAGAGACGGAATGCAACAAGCTCTCCCACAAAGCCACATAATATCTCTTATCATAGTTGGAAGAGCCCACATACCATTGTCGTTCAAAAGTGGCCATTTCCCGCAAAAGTGGCCATGCCACAGAGCAATGGGGGGAGGGGCCTCAGAAATCCAGCTAGAAAGAATTATTTTCTTAACCACTAGAAAGACATTATAGAGGAAGCGCCGCTGGGGGGCAGACAAACACTGTTCCATAAGCGGCTCCTGCAACCCCAGAAGTAAGACCCCATAGTCCCACTCCACCGACCGCTGAAGGATAGCCTCCAGCATGGGCAGCACCTCCCTCCAGAGGGTAATTTTAGAGCAGTCCAAAAAAGAGTGGAGGTACGTACCCGGCTGGCATTTGCATTTAACACAAGAGGCATCAGCCCAGAGTCCCAAGCTGGCTCCCTGCTGTCGAGTTAAGTAATAACGGTGCAGGAGTTTAAATTGAGTGTCCTGGTACTCAACAGATTTAGTGAAAGCAAAGAGGGTGGCAAAACATTCCTGAAACTGATGCTCATCAATAGATACACTCAGATCGCCCTGCCAGACCTCTCTCACTCTGGAAATCCCATCAGTGGGACTCGAGAGCTTCAATAGTTTATACCAGTGTGAAAGCTTGTTCAAAGAATCCGGGGTGGAGAGAAACTGAGTGTCGAGCCTCCCAAACGACCATGCACCAGGACAACGGGCACGTTCTGCCTCCCAGTAATGGCGGACCTGAAAATAGGAAAACAAAAAGTGATTGGGGAGGTCCCAGGTCCGCTGGGAGCCGGGAACGCAGATCGGGGTGAGAGCTAGCTCCGCCCACCCCCACGCGTCACAGATCGCATCGGCCCGGGCTCCCCTTTAAGAGGAAGGGAGCCGGGACATGAGGCGAACTGCAGCGGCGCTTCTTTTTTGCTGTTTGATTTATTTTTCTTTAGTTTCCAGGCGGGGAGGCTGAGGAGAGGTGAGCCGGGAACGCAGAAGGGAGGAGGACTAAGGAGGCAGGCAGATCGGGGTCGCGGCGAGAGCTAGCTCCGCCCACCCCCACGCGTCACAGATTGTATCGGCCCGGGCTCCCCTTTAAGAGGAAGGGAGCCAACGGCGCCTTAGCGAGAGCGCCTTTGCGAAGGAGCCTTGAGAAGTAGACCAGGCAGCCCAGCAGCAAACCTAATTTTCTAATTTTCTAAAAAACCTAACTTAAAAAAAAAAAGCCACTTAACTTTTCAACTTTACTTCAACTTTACCCCTCAGAGGTCCTAACCTCACATACTCTCATACTATCTCTCATACTCTTACATTTACTCTCTCTCATTTACTCTCTCCCCTTTTATTATGGCAGGGCAGACTAGGAGTGTGAAAACTACAAGCAAGGTTGGCATCCCCTGCACTGAGGTGATCCGGGAGATGAACTCGGCATACACAAAGACGGAGGAGAACACAACCCCGGGAAAGGACATCTCCGCACAGACCGAGGCCATCCCACAGCAGTACATCACGGCCTCTACACAGACAGAGGAGGTCGGTCAGCGGGATGAAGACATCATGCAGGAACTAAGAAGCCTTAGGGAGGAGGTGAAACGTCTGAGAGGCATTAGTGAGGATGAGGCCTACATCGATGGGATAGTGCAGGAACTATCCCAAATCACAGAATGGGCCCGTGACGGATCACCCATGATGACTCCAGTGCCGCCGACAAAGAAACCACTGCCAGGAGATGGATGGAGACACTGACTCCTGGCAGTTAGTGACCTCCTCCACAGGTAAACGTAGGAGACCCCCCCCCCCCCATTTACAATCTCCTCACCTTCTCACTCTTTCTCTCACCAGGGCAGCTCCACATCGACTCCACAGCTGAGCCTAAAGAACAGATTCCAGGTCTTGCAGGAAGAGACTACCAACGTGGACCAGGATCAACACACTTCTCCATCTCCGGGGACGATGGATCGACACCCCCAAAAGAAGCGTAGAGTAATAGCCATTTGGGACTCCATGTTGAGGGGCACCGAGGGACCAATATGCAGACCTGATATGCAGTCGAGGGAAGTCTGCTGTCTGCCCGGAGCCAGAATAAGAGACGTGACCACCTGTCTCGATAGACTTCTCAGGCCCCAGGACCACTTCCCCATGCTGCTCATCCACGTCGGAACGAATGACACTGCCAAGAACACCCTGGAGGACATAGCGAGAGACTTCGGAGCTCTGGGAAAGAGGCTGAAGCAGATAGGAGCACAGGTAGTATTCTCTTCCATTCTTCCTGTTAGGGGCAGAGGAAGGGACGAATGCATCCTGAAGACGAATAAGTGGCTACAACGATGGTGCCAGGAGATGAACTTCGGATTCCTGAATCACGGAGAGACACTACAGGGACTACAGGGACCAGACGGACTCCACCTGACCAACAGAGGTAAGAATGTCTTCGGACACAGACTAGCCCGTCTACTTCGAAGGGCTTTAAACTAGGTAAGTCAGGGGTGGGTACCCACTTTTACACCAGAGCAGTAAGTAACAATCCTGATGTAGCGAACCAACATTACGCTTCTAGGTCTGAGGTAAGTACCCTTACTGCAAACGAATCGCTAGGTGACAATTTGACTCAAATGGGTGGCTCACAACAGGAGCTTAGCAAACAGAGAATGGAGAGCTATGTATGTTAATGCACACAGCCTAGGGAATAAATTTCTAGAACTAGAAACAGAAATAGTTAATGCAGACATAGACATAGTAGCAATATCCAAAACATGGTTCACAGACTCTCATGGGTGGGATATAACCATATCAGGATACAACCTGATTAGACAAGATAGAGAGGGTAAGTTAGGTGGTGGGGTAGCACTTTATATCAAAGAGAACATTAAGACAACCAGGATCACAGATGTCAAGTATACTGGGGAATCCATCTGGGTAAACTTGGCCAGAGGTGGAGAAAAATGCCTGTACCTTGGTGTGGTATACAGACCGCCGAGACAATCGGAGGAAAAGGACGCAGAATTAATTGAAGACATTGAGAATATCACCTTACGGGGGGAGGCTGTTCTATTAGGAAACTTCAACATGCCTGATGTAGACTGGAACACACTATCAGCGACAACTTGTGACAGCAGGAGGATATTAACGTCCATGAAGGGAGTACGGCTCAAACAAATGGTACTAGAGCCCACTAGGGCCCAGGCCATCCTGGACCTGGTACTTACGAATGGGGAAAGCGTCTCGGACGTCTCGGTGGGAGAGACGCTAGCCACCAGTGACCATAACATGGTATGGTTTAACCTTAAGAAAGGCTTCCCTAGATCACAAACAAAAACAAGGGTACTCAATTTCAGGGGCACTGACTTCGCACGCATGGGAGATTTCGTCTACCAGACGCTGCAGGTTCAAGAAGTAACTGATAATGTGGAAGCTATGTGGTCAACCTTGAAATCGACCCTTCATGAGGCAACTATCCGCTACATAAAATCAGTAACCAAACAACAAAGAAAAAGGAAACCCCAATGGTTCACAGATGAGGTATCATACCTCGTCAAGGAGAAGAAAAGAGCATTTCTATCATACAAACGCATGGGGGAAAAAGAAGCAAACATTGAATACAGGACAAAGTCTGCAACGGTCAAAACAGCAGTCAGGGAGGCCAAACTTCGTATGGAAGAAACTCTAGCGAAGAACATCAAGAAAGGGGACAAATCCTTCTTCAGATACATTAGCGACAGGAAAAAGAACACAAACGGGATAGTACGCCTTAGAATGCCAGACGGGAATTATGTGGAAACTGACTCCGATAAAGCCAAACTACTGAATGATTACTTCTGTTCAGTCTTTACCTGCGAGGCACCAGGGCACGGGCCTCGGCTGGATGCAAAGCATGGATGACCCATTTCAGAAGTTTGAGTTCACACCAGCTGATGTTTACAAAGAACTGTCAAGACTCAAGGTGAACAAAGCCATGGGACCGGACAATCTGCACCCAAGAGTGCTCAGAGAGCTATGCGATGTTTTGGCGGAACCGTTAGCCATGCTCTTCAATCTCTCCCTAAGTACGGGGAGAGTCCCCCTGGACTGTAAAACTACCAATGTTGTTCCTCTGCACAAAAAGGGTTGCAGAGCGGAGGCTGCGAATTACAGACCAGTAAGTCTCACATCAATAGTGTGTAAACTCATGGAAACTCTACTTAAAGGGAAATTAGACACGATATTGGATGAGGGGAATCTGAGGGATCCCTGTCAACATGGATTCACTAGGGGCAGGTCATGCCAATCCAATCTTATCAGCTTCTTTGACTGGGTGACAGGAAAGCTAGACTCGGGAGAGTCTCTGGACATAGTGTACTTGGATTTCAGTAAAGCGTTTGACAGTGTCCCACACCGTAGACTGTTAAGATGAAATCGATGGGGTTAGGTGAGAAACTAACGGCATGGGTCAATGATTGGCTGAGTGGAAGACTTCAGAGGGTGGTGGTCAATGGCACCCTCTCTAAGACATTGGAGGTGACTAGCGGAGTGCCGCAGGGCTCAGTCCTGGGACCATCCCTTTTTAACATATTCATAAGGGACTTGACCTGAGGGTTTCAGGGAAAAGTAGCGCTGTTTGCCAACGATGCCAAACTGTGTAATACAGTAGGTGAAAGCGATCTCACGGCGCAGGATCTGATCAAGTTGGAAAACTGGTCCTCAACATGGCAGCTGGGCTTCAACGCAAAGAAGTGTAAGGTGATGCATCTCGGCAGCAGAAATCCATGCAGAACATACACCTTGAATGGAGAAACACTAGCTACGACCTCAGAAGAACGGGACTTGGGAGTAATCATCAGTGCAGACATGAAGGCTGCCAAACAAGTAGAGAAGGCCTCATCCAGGGCAAGGCCGGATGATGGGATGTATCAATAGAAGCTTCGTCAGCCGTAAACTTGAAAACATAATGCCACTGTACAGAACCATGGTGAGACCTCATCTGGAGTACTGTGTGCAATTCTGGAGGCCACATTACCGTAAAGATATACTTCGAGCTGAGTCGGTCCAGCGAATGGCCACTAGGATGGTCTCCGGACTCAAGGGTTTCTCATACTAGGAAAGACTGGGCAAGTTGCAGCTCTACTCTCTGGAGGAGTGCAGGGAGAGGGGTGACATGATTGAGACATTTAAGTACGTCACAGGTCGTGTCGAGGTGGAAAACGACATATTCTTTCCTAAGGGACCTTCAGTCACAAGAGGGCACCCGCTCAAACTCAGAGGAGGGAGATTTGGTGGTGACACCAGGAATTATTTCTTTACAGAAAGGGTGGTGGATCACTGGAACAAACTACCGGTGCAGGTGATCAAGGCCACTAGCGTGCTCGACTTTAAGAATAAATGGGACATCCAGTGGGATCTCTACGTGAGTCGAGCAGCACTCTGACTTAATGGGGTGGGACAGTGGAGTGGGCAGACTTGATGGGCTATAGCCCTTTTCTGCCGTCATCTTTCTATGTTTCTATGTTTCTAACCTGGGAAAAAGATAGAAAAGTCTGGGGGACCAACTCAAGCAACTGCGCCATGACCATGCAACCCCGAGATGCCCAGCCCTGAAACGCGGAACTCCCCCAGCCCGGTTGAAAATTGGAGTTACCCAGGAAACGAAGGAACATAAGAACATAAGAACATAAGAAGGGAGGACACCGAGGAAGGGAGACACCGCGGAGCTAAGCCCCTGTCGACGCCTCCACCAAAGCCAGGCCTGCCGTAATGGCCACATAAATTGCAGTTGAACTCTATACCGGTGAGAGGGGTCGGATTGGGAATGGAGCAAATTCATAAACTGAAAAGGGTGAGTCCAACCTTCCACCCATCCCGGCGGAGAGTATCGTTCACACCCCGAGTGCCCTTCATGTATCCAAAGCAGGAGTGCAGCCACATTGTAAAGACGAATGTCAGGGACATTCAGCCCTCCATCAGACTTATCCAACATCAGTTTCGCCATACTAATTCGTGGAGCCTTGGAGCGCCAAATAAACTTGGAGATAATCGACTTGAATTTGAGTTCTTCTCTGCGACGCAACCAAATTGGTATGGTCTGCAAGGGGTATAACAGTTTCGGAAGCAAGACCATTTTGACTAGCGCTATCCTGCCCATCAGGCCCAATGGCAAATCCTTCCAACGCTGACAAAGCTTGCCTATCTCTTCCAGAGGCCGCAGAACATTCTCCGCATATAGGACGGAAGACTGTGTGCTTAAGAAAATACCCAGGAACCACATAGGCGCAGCCTTGGGCGGAATAGCCAAGAGTGCTTGCCAAGGCTCTGGTGGGCCCCCAGACAGCAGTAAAAGTTCTGACTTAGAGCAGTTAACTTGAAGTCCAGAAAGCCCTCACCACTGCAAGGGTCCTATCCAGATGAATGGGAGCCTGATCCAAATACAAAAGGATATCGTCCGCGAACAAGCTGATTTTACACTCGTGGCCCCCCACTCTCACCCCCTGAATATGGTCACACCCTCTAATTTTGATGGCTAAGGGCTAATGGCCAGCAAGAATAATAAAGGGGACAGATGGGCAGCCCTGCCGAGTGCCCCGCTGAAGGCCAAAACGAGCTGTCAAACACCCATTTATTAATAGGCGAGCCTGCGGCTCAACATACAGAGCCTTCACCCAGGCCAGAAAGGAGTCCCGAAATCCGTACTGCTCCAAAGTCCAAAAGAGATACTCCCAGGAGATGCTGTTAAACGCCTTTTCCATGTCCAATCCCGCGATGGCTGATTGTCCTCCCCTCCCCTCCCCTCCCCGCATGAGTCCGAATGGCTCCCAACACTTTCATCAAATTCATGGAAGCATAGCGGCCTGGAACAAAACCCACCTGGTCATGGTGAATAAGGTCGGGCAAAACGGAGTTCAGCCTACGCGCTAAGGTGGCTGCCAGCAGCTTCATGTCCTGGTTTAAGAGAGAGATGGGCCGATACGAACTCACCAATGCATGGTCCTTGCCCGGTTTCGGCAATAAAACCACATGAGCAAGGTTATCGGGAAACACGACATCGCCCGCGGACACTCCATTATACAGGGCGCACAAGGGCGGAGCCACCAAATCCTGGAGAATTCTATAATATTCTGGACCTAAACTGTCAGGGCCCGGTGCCTTTGCCAAGGTAAGGGAGCGGATACCCCGTAAAATTTCCTCCTTCGTAAGCGGAGCATTTAAGGCCTGTAGCTGCGAGGGCTCAAGACCCGGAAGACGGAGATCAGAGAAAAAAGATAGCAAAGCCTCTCAATCCAAGGGACGGGCTGTGTACAGCTTCGAGTAAAAAGAAACAAATTGTTCCTCTATTTGCTGAGCTGTGGTGTACTCGGTACCCCGGGCATCCTTAATGGATGTAATAACTTGCTTCTTTTTAGGTGGGCACACCAAATTAGCTAAGAGTTTCCCAGCTTTGCTCCCCCAGCGATACATTTGGTATCAGTGATAGTGCAAAGAAGTCCACATACGATCATTAAGCAGCCTCTCTATCTGTTCCTTCAGAGACTTAAGTTCTCGTTTGTCGGAGTCGGACATCGACTGAATATGGCGCTGCCTAAGAGTACGCATTTCACTCGTAAGTTGCAATATCTTCCCGTCCCGCTCCTTCCTCTTATGAGCCGTGTATGCTATGATATGCCCTCTCATCACCGCTTTAGAGGCATACCAGTACGTACTGGGGCCCACATCATTGGTCTGATTAGTCAGTTGATAATCTACCCAGCGCGCTCTAAGATATTCCCGAAACGCCTTATCCATATACAATTGAGGAGACAGCTTCCAGGACGTGCCCCTAACCTTAGAAGAAAAAGAGAGGGTCACCACCACAGGAGCATGATCCGAAACAGTGCAATCCAAGATATCTGCTCGGAGAGCCACAGTAAACAACCGGCGATCTAGAAGAAGGTAATCCAGTCGGGCATACGTGGTATGAGCAAGAGAGAAGAAAGTGAAGTCCCGATCATAGGGATGTAAGGTGCGCCAGATATCCACGATGTCTAAGTGGCTAAGCAGGAAGTTAATCCCCCTTGCGGCGTGATCACGAGGCGTCATTCTGGGTGGTTTACAATCGAAACTCAGATCAGCAGTGATATTAAAGTCTCCGCCTAAGATAAAGTTGTACATGGTATATTCTGACAATCTAGAGAGGAGTGTAGAGAAGAAGCTATGGGTGTACACATTCGGAGCATAGATATTGCAGAGCATCAGCCTCATACCTCAAAGCTCCCCCAAAACCATAACAAATCTCCCCTCGCGATCTTGAACCAGCTTGTGAAACTGAAAAGGTAAGTGTTTGTGAAGAAGGATCGCGACCCCCAAAGGAAGAGGAGTACACCTCACCCACCCAGCTTCTACGTAATTTAGAATGTTCCAACTTGGACATATGAGTCTCCTGGAGAAAGGCTACGTAAGGAAGCCAGTACTCTAGATCTCTTTATAGGTGACCGAAGGCCATCAACGTTAAGGGTGACCACCTTCAAATCAGCCATTGTCAAAAGGCCAACAAACATTAAAAGAACCAGTAGTAAATGTCATCCACCCCATCAGGACCTCCCAGCTAAGTCCCTGGGTAGAAAAGAGAAAGCTTCCGCTCCCCCATCTAGGACCATTCACACCATACAACCACACCCACACCATCAGCCACACTCCCCAGTCAAACCCAAACAGACAACCCCAAAAACCCCCCCACATGCTCCCCCACCCCACCCCAATCCTATCCTCAGCGGTAGCTCCCTTCCCCAGCCCCGCACCACCCATAGACACACCTCCCACCTCCCTTCCAGATCCTAGCAAACAAGAAAAAAAAAAAGACCAACAAGAACAATGTTCCCCACCAAACGAAATTGCAGAAAAAAGGCAGAACAGAATCCCATGAGTCCATCAGAGGTAGAAAGAGCACTACAGGGCCAGGGATTAGAACACAAAAGAAAAAATAAAAATAGTCCAAAATAGCCCCTAAAGTGGACAAACAAGAGGTCAGGACTGGCTAGGCCCTCCCGCCCGACCCCCACCAAGAAGGCTGCTGCATCAGGGCATAGCAGGGAGAGACGCTCTGTCCATGAAACTCAATGTCATGCCAGTAATACACTCTGGATAACACCCTGCTCAATGCCAGAGTTAATATGGAATGCCATTGGGCCTAAAAGAGCTGGCCCAGACCGCATGCCCAGTCACGCCCGGAGAGAACTGGCAGACTCAGAGTTTGTCCACAAAGCGCCGGGCCTCATCCGCATCCTGCAAGGTAAATGATTTGCCATCCCTCCAAACTCGCAACTTAGCAGGAAAAGCAAGGGCGAATTGGATGCCTTTGGAATGCAGCACCGAGCAGAAAGGTGACATTAACTTGCGCTGCGCTGCCACTCTTATAGAATAGTCATTGAAGAGAAGAATCCTCACTCCCTTATATTCCAGGGAACCGGCCTTACGGAATGCCCGCAGAATGGACTCCTTCTCATGCCAGTTGGTGTATCTAGCAATGGCGGTGCGAGGTCTCTGGTTCTCAGATTGCTGCATGGAACCAATCCGATGGGCACGCTCACAGGCAAAGGTCATACCAGTCTCCTGCAGCTTCAACTGCTCCGGGAGCCAGGAAGAGAAGATATGATACAGCTCCGCATCTGCAACCACCTCTGGGAGCCCCACTAGCCTGAGATTATTCCAACGGCTCCTGTTCTCCTGCTCGTCAATCTGTGCTTTCAAGGCCTCTGTCTCCTTTTGCAGCGTGAGCACTCGGGCGTCCAGGCTGCTGCACGCATCCTCTTGCCCAGAAATCCGCTGCTCCATTTCGGTGATCCGACGCGCATGAGAATCAAATTTCTCGTTCATTTCCTCCACGCCCGACTGGAGTTTGTTGAGGCGATCCGCCAACGCAGCCGACACCGACCTCGTGATCTCCTGCACCCAGTCCCCTGCGGGGACAGTGAAAGTTGCGATCTCCATCGCCATCTTGGTCGGGGTCAGAGCCGGCCTGTCTTTAGCTGCATGGGCCAGTTTTACAGGCATACCAAGCAGCGGGACCCCAGGGAGACACCACAACCTCAGCAGAACTCGGTGCTCACCCGCACTATGGAGCCCAGCCGCTCGACGGTGGAAGAAAGCAGGACTTAAAAGCTGATATTACAGGGGATCCAAAGGAGCTCCACTAGCACGCGTCCTCTCAGGTAGGCTACATCACGTGACCCCCAATTCCCTACACTTCTAATAGAACATTGAGATCTAATGAACAGCATTTGCTGACGATCCCTTCTCTTAAAATTATCAATACAAGACGGCAATTTATTTTTTCTATCACAGCCCCCCCAAATATGGAATTTGCTTCCTATCTACTTGAAGGAAGAAAACAACTTGGAAAGATTCAAGAGTAAATTAAAGAGCTTTCTTTTTAAAGATGCCTTTGATATTTAGCTAGCTAGTTTCCTAGCCAATTTTAACCTTACTGTATAATCTTATTGCAGTATTTTAAATTCCCCTTTCCTCATGTACTCCCCCTGAATGTCTTGTTTTCTTTCAAATAACTTGTAGTTCTTTTCCCTTCCTCTCCTTATGTTCTTAGTTTTGTCAAGTCTGTCTATAGTCCTACTGGAGTTTCAAGTTTCAAGTTTATTAAATTTTTGATTAATCGCTTTGTCATATTTTCAAAGCGATGAACATAAATACAAAGTAATAAGAGTGGATACAAAATTACCTTATTAAAAAATAAAAAATAAAAATTACATATAATCTAAAACATTAATTGTCCATAATCAGTAAACATATACTATATACATACTTGACAAGACATGAATAAAAGGGAAAAGGGATAAGAAATACAAAATTCAATAAAAAGAGAGGTAGGGTCAAAACATAAGGTTGGGAATTAAAATTAATGCATCATTGTGTTCCTATTTATGAGTACTTAATCGAAAGCGTCTTTGTAAAGGAACGTTTTTAGGTTGATCTTAAATTTATCGATATCATGTTCTTTTCTTAAATAGATTGGCAAGGAATTCCATATTTGTGGTGCTGTAACCGAAAAGATGAATTGTCTTCTTGTATTTATAATTTTAAGAGAAGGAACTGTAAGTAAATGTTGTTCATTGGACCTTAATGGTCTATTAGTGGAATAGGGAATTAAAGTTCTATAGATAAAGGCCGGAGTTTTAAAAAGCATTGCTTTAAAGGTGAGCAGACATATTTTATATGTTATTCTGTGCGATACTGGAAGCCAGTGGGCATTTTTGAGAAGTGGCGTTACATGATCAAATTTTTTTTTTTTTGTTATTAATTTAATGGCGGTGTTTTGAATTATTTGTAACCTTCTTATTTCTTTTTGTGTAATCCCTTGAAAGAGGGCATTGCAATAATCAATTTTGGAAATTATTAGAGAGTGTACCAGGATATTTAATGATTTAGAAGAAAGATATTGCGAGAGAGAACGTATTTGACGAAGTCTATAAAATGAAGATTTAATGGTATTGCTTATATGTTCATGGAAGGTTAATTTGCTATCAAATGTAACTCCTAGAATTTTAATACTGTCAACTATTTGAAGAGGAATGTTTTTTATAGTGATGGGAGTAATAATTTTAGAAGTTTCTTTCCAAGGAAAAAGTAATGTTTTTGTTTTTTCAATATTGAGGGCCAACCTATTTATATCTAACCATTGATGAATTTGTTCAAGTTTATTATTTATTGATATAATGTCTGAAGTACTGTTGGGATCTAATGGATGCAAAAGTTGAATATCATCCGCGTATGCGTAAACATGAAATCCTATTGATTGACAAACTGTCATCAATGGTGCCAAAAAAATATTAAAAAGTAAAGGGGATAAGATAGATCCTTGAGGAATACCATGGGAAGATTGTGAGCTTTTAGAATTTGTATTATTAAATGTAACTGTGGATGTGCGATCTGTGAAATAAGATATGAACCATGATAATACTTGATCAGTAATGCCAATTGTTTGAAGTCTGTCTAATAGAATATGATGGTCAATGGTGTCAAAGGCAGCAGAAAGATCAATAGATATTAATAAAACTGATTGGTGATGATCCAAGAAGTAGTGAATCGAAGAAGTCATTCCTATTAACGAATATTCTGTACTGTGGTATTGTCGGAATCCTGTCTGGTTTGGATGAAGGACATTAGTTTTCTCAATAAATTCTGCAACTTGATTGAACACAATTTTTTCCGTCAATTTTGCCAAAAAAGGAAGATTAGCTATTGGCCTATAATTTGAAACATTTTCTGAACTCATCTTATGATCTTTAATGATAGGGCGAATAATAGAAGATTTCCAAGATTTAGGAATAATGCTTTGCGTAAGACTTTCGTTTATTAATTGTAGGACAAAAGGACCAAAAATTTCAAAGAATTTTTTTAAGATAAATGGAGGATATGAATCTGCATTTGAGCTCTTAATATTAATGAATTTTATTATAGTTTCTAATTCCGTAAGATTAGGCAGATTGAAATTAGAACATGTTGAATACGGCAAATTTGTGATTATATGATCTTGTTCGATATTGGAGTGTTGTTTCGTCAAAGATTTTCTAATATTTATAATTTTTTCAATGAAATAATCTGAAAGGGCTTGCGCTGTTGGTAAAGAGCTAAGAGCTTGTGTTTGCTGTTTTTTTTGTATTTGTTAAAGAATTTAATAATGCATAAAGTGTTGCTGGATTCTTAGCTTTTTGTATTTTTTCTGAATAAAATTTTTCTTTTGTGTGGTTAATTTTTAATTTATATATTTTTGAGTGTTCTTTATATAGTTGAGTATTTTCATGTGTTTTATTTTTCCTCCATTTTCGTTCAATAGATCTAAGTTGTTTTTTCATAAGTGCTAGATCTACTGTATACCATGGGTTTTTTGTTCGTTTTGCTGAAAATGTTTTAGTTTGTAATGGAGCAAGCTCATCAAGTAATGTGTTTATAGAAGTGGTCCATTGTGTTAATAAAATTTCAATGTCAGTATTTATTGTATCAGAGAAATCTAACTTAAAGGATGACCGAATTGATTCTGTTGTAAGATTACTGAAGTCTCTAATATTAAGTATCCGGGACTCGCAATGATGTGTACTGTGTGAAAGAAATAATGATATTGAAATTAAAAAGTGATCTGACCATGGAACTGGGTGTAATGAATTTACAATATAATTTAAAGTCATTGAAATGGGAATTATAGCCATATCCAATATATGACCAGCTTGATGGGTTGGTTGTGTCATTAAAGGATGTAAGTCTAAATCTTTAATTAGAGAAAGCATAGATTTAGTATAGTTGTTGGTAGGATCATCAAAATGAATATTAAAATCTCCTAAAATTAATGGATTTGGTGTTGATGAACCAAAGTCAAAGAGAAGAGTTTGTAAATGGTTAAGAGAATCATTATTAATTGGGGGTGGTACATACAATAAAAAAATATCGGTTTTTGGTTTTGTATGAATAGAAAATTGTATGTATTCAATATGTGTGTTTGTTGAAAAGTCAATTTTAGTTAATGAAAGGGAACTTTGGTAAATAGTTGCTAAACCTCCGCCTTTTTTATTGTAACGATGATTAAATATAAAGGAAAAACCAGGAGGACATGCATAACTGAGGTATGCTTCCTCCCCTTCTACAAGCCATGTTTCGATTAGACATAAAACATCAAAAGAATTTTGTATAATAAGATCTTTTAAAATATGGTACTTTGATTTTATGGAACGTATATTAATTAAACCTATCTTAAGTTGTTTAGTTTCCACATCTAGGGATGATGATTTTATTGTAGTGGAATATACTTGATGAGAGATTAGAGAGGGTGTTTGTTGGGAATGTAAGGGAATTTCTTGACATTCGGGGTAGCGAGGAATATTTAATTTGTTTTTTAATTTTGTTGATCTATTTCCCCAAATTACCGGGATAGATGCAGTAGAATGGTCTTGAAAAGTGGAAGAAGAATTATCCATTATATATTTATAGTGTAATGTCATATGAGTTTTAGTAGCGTCTTGTGAGTAAGAATTAAGACAATTGTTTAAGAATAAAAGTAGAATTAGATAAAGTATATATGATATACAAATTGAGTGCTGCAACTGACCAAGAACTAGGAGACGGTTTTTTAACTTCAGTGCTTTTGTATTAAAGATTTTTAATGTGCAAACAAGTATCGCATAAAGGAGCTTAGCTTTTGTTAGTATTGTATTGTTTCCCAAATTTTGTAATTTTATTATCATGCACATCACTTAGAATTATGATTAAGTGATTAATCAAAACCTCATTAAACTTGAAACTTGATAAGCTTAGGCTCATCCATTCTATCTCTTCTTTCCTTGATCCCTCCTCTATTAATATCCTGATTCACTCCCTAGTAATTTCAACTATAGATTACTGTAATGCTCTTTATCAAGGTATAACCCAGAAAGAAATCCGTCGCCTACAACTATTGCAAAATACTGCTGTTAAACTAATCTATCATGCAAAAAAATCTGATTAAAATGGTTAAAGGGCTGGAGGAGTTGCCGTACAGTGAGAGATTGGAGAAACTGGACCTCTTCTCCCATAAAAAGAGGAGACTGAGAGGGAACTTGATTGAAACGTTCAAAATACTGAAGGGAATAGACTTAGTAGATAAAGACAGACTGTTCAGCCTCTCCAAGGTAGGGAGAATGAGAGGGCACTCTCTAAAGTTGAAAATGGATAGATTTCGTACAAATGTAAGGAAATTCTTCTTCACTCAGAGAGTGGTGGAAAGCTGGAATGCTCTTCCAGAGTCTGTTATACGGGAAAACACCCTCCAGAGTTTCAAGACAAAGTTGGACAAGCTCCTGCTAAACTGGAACGTACGCAGGTGAGGCTGGACTCATTTAGAGCATTGGTCTTTGACCTGAGGGTCACCACATGAGCGGATTGCTGGGCAGGATGGACCACTGGTCTGACCCAGCAGCGGCATTTCTTATGTTCTTATGACCATGTCACTCCTCTCTTCCGCAAAGCTACCTATTACTTATCGTCTCTCCTATAAAATACTCCTCCTCACTTTTAAAACAAAAAACTCTAACCAATCGGCATTCATAGATAAACTTTTGATCCCTTATTCATCATCAAGGAGCCTCCGATCAAATAATCAAAATCTACTCTCCATACCATCAATACGGGAACTATTTTACGATAATACTCGCAAATCCATCTTTTCAGTTACTGCCCCCTCTCTGTGGAATGCACTCCCATTAAACGTTCGATTAGAGAACTCGCTTGAAAAATTTAAATCCAAACTTAAAACCTTCCTTTTTAAAGATGCCTTTACTCTTTAGTATCAACTTCTGTCTCTCAGCTTCTTGATTCATGTGAAGCTATGAAACATCTAATACTTCTTTTGAAATGATTCCCCTCCCAATGTTTTTTCCACTTTCCATTTCCTGTCCTTTTTTTAATTAATTTTACTTCGATGTATTTTAAATATCCTTGCCCTCCCCTACTCTCCCTCCGTCTCATTTATGTTAATCCAAATCCGTCTAGTATTTTTTTTTAAATATATGATAAAATATTGTTTTTATTTACTTATTTTAACTGTCTCTTATAACCTTTTATATTGTACACTGTCTAGACGATATATCAAAAATAAAGAAACTTAAAACTTGAATGTTTCCTTGACCATATCCGCCATATCTTTATTCAAGTTAGTATGATCCAAAGAACGTAGGTAATGGGAGACTTGACCAGAGGAAAACCAATCTCGAGCCTGTAATAAGCCCCGAGCCTGAAGATCCTGAAAGGAAAGAGGAAATCCATGTTCAGACACCACATCCTGCACATAGCATAAACCAAGGGTAGTCCATCTCTGCAAATAGAGCTTGGTGCCATCTGGGTCCAAGTCTCGATTCCCCCACTAGGCAAGAGAACAGTGGAAGTAAAAGGCAAATGCATTCATTTATATAACCATTGCCAGCACTGTCACATGGATTTCAACAGGGCGAGAACGAGTAGGAAAAATCCGATGAGGTCTTTTTGCATGAAGATATGACAAATGCGTTGGTGCCATCAACTGCTGTTCAAGAGAAACAGGGGGATAGCAGTCAGTGTTCTTAATCCATTCTACCAGATGTTGAAGGAGACATGCGATCTTCTCAGATCCGGCAATGCCAAACCATCTCTCCCCACTGGCAGAGAGAGTTACGCTAAAGTCAATCTGGGTTTCTTATTGTTCCAAAGAAATTTTCACAAAGCTTATCCTTATTAGTCACATACATAGGAAAAGTCTGCATCACATAAATCCATTTTGGAAACAATACCATTTTAAATTCTTTATTTAAATTTTTCAAATAAACAACAATTGTGCTTAACAGGCAATATACGATATTAATACATCCAATATTAGTAATCATGATAATTCAAAGTAAAAATTATAATACAAAATAAATCCATTTTCATTATTGGATCAATATATTAACAAAAAAGAAGTAAACCATACTTTTTATTTAAACATAGTCCTCAATAAGGGAGGAAGGAGACTAAGAGAGAGAAATTCTTCCAGGAAAGATCACATATTAAAGTTTTACAGGAAATTAAGTGAAAACCGATGGTTAATAAAAATAGACCTGAGTTATACCAAAAATCACTATGGTGCAAATGAAACACCTTTACCCTCCAAGAAGAAACGTAACTGCTGAGAATCATAAAAAATGTATCTATTGTTTTGAAATACAACAAAACATTTACAAGGAAATCTTAACTGAAAAGAAGCTCCCAATGATACAACTTTATCCCTATATGTAAGAAATTCTTTCCTTCTAGTCTGAGTCCATTTTGAAACGTCCGGATATATATATATTCTTTCTCCCAAAAAAGAAACTTGTTTTAAACCATAATACAATTTCAAAATCATTTCTTTATCCTGGTAAAATACCAGGGATACTATCAGTGTAGCTCGTCCGGACAATTCAAGATTTAATGATTCCAAGAAAATTGTTAAGTCTTGTTCAGTAGTTGTTTCAGACTCCTTTATTGTCCTTTTTAAATAATAAATCTTCTGCAAAGGTGGAATATTCATTTCCGTAATTTTTAATATAGAAATCAGGAAGTCCTTAAATAATTCCCTAGGAGTTTTAAATTTAGACATAGGAAAATTTTAAATCCTCAAATTTAAACTCCTATTTTGATTTTCCAAGTTTTCAATTTTACGGAGAAGAAAAACTTTGTCCTTTGCATTATGGTTATTTAAAGATTTAATCTCAGTTATAGATTTTTCAATGTCTCCTACTTGTTTCGCTTGATCACAAGAAACAATTTCCAATTTATTGACTTTAGTAGAAACTTCAGCCATCAAGGAAATAAATCCAATACATACAGTTTGAAGATTTTCAATTGCTCCCCACAGTGAATCCAGTGTAACCACCGCCGGTTTCACAAGCGGCTTGAGATGAGGTAACCCGGGTTCCCGCTCTCCTTCCCGGGTTTCACCTCCCCCACTCTCACCACCGCTTGCCTGCAGTGTTCCTCCTCCCTCTCCTGATCTTGTCTCCGAGTTTGCCTGCAACAGGGTCATCTCCTGAGTTGGCTGCTGCCGAAATCCCTCAACAGGAAGTAACAGCTCCGTTGCACTGCTCGGGGGAGGAGGAAGGTTAGGTCCCAAGGGGCTCAGCGACGCATCGCCGTCCATGCTGAGCTGTTCCTGGAGCTCAGCTGCGGATCCGCCCAACGCCATCGGGACTGCGAATGTTGTTATCGCAGTTTGACGCGGAGTCGAAGTCGCGGCCAAGGAATGAGGGATATCCCTCTGCCGTCCCCTCCTCTTAGGCATCCAAGAACTTTGAAGAAAACGTTACCGAAGGTAAATTTTTACTGCCAGAATGGGAGCTTGGACTCACGCGTCCACTCCCGTCGCCATCTTGTCTCCGTCAACAATACCATTTTAAATAAAGCAATGCAACCCCTCAAAGTCAATGGGAAATTGGTCCAAAGACCCAAGAAATCCTATGATTTGCCCAACAATACAGTAAAACTTTCAGCATAAGCTTTCTTAAGGTCACCCGTAATATAAACTCCCAAATGTTTGAATCTGTGCGCCACCTTTCATAACGGAAATGGGGAAGTCCAGTCCTCGTAAGCATACCCACTGATAGGCAAGGCCTCAGATTTCTCCAAATTTAATTAAAAAACCCATGCTCTAACCCTATAGCAGGACATTTAAATTTACACAACTGCACACTTTTATTTATGATTTTTCAAGGGCTGGCCAGCAGAGATGACATCCACCTATTGAAGAAGGGTAAAAGAATTGTTGACGATTTCTAGAATTTACAGGTGTGACAGTTGTCACCGATGATATGAAAACTGAGATTGTGAATGAATCAAACAAATGAATAAATTAAAATACATTATCTGCATATTACATTGGAAACTCAGCCTTGAGGCCTTGTAATAAATAGATTTAGATAGCTCACAGATTGACATTCCTTGTCTAAATTGCTGATTCTACATTTCAGCTAATGCTAGGAAGTTCAGAAGGTTGATTTTGTGACTAAAGAGACATAGATTTATGTACTATTCTTCACATGGATCCATGGGGATAAGGTTCTCAGAGGAACAGGAAATTTGGGTGTTTTACAGAGAATCTGTTTCTTATAGATTAGAAACTACAATACTAATTTGAAAGTCATACAGAAGTTAAGATGTGTCTGCAGGAAGTAGGGCTTTTACTGACATGATTGATAATATGGAGAGGTCAAAGATCAAGGGTGATTTAGGAAGAAAAGTGAAACACTGCCACCTGCTGGGTTTAAAAAACTTAACAGGGGGGGTGTGGCCATGCAGAGAGCAGGGAGGACGCATTTTCCCTGAGCTCCGCTGTTCTTCCCCTGCCCCGTCTTCCCTGCACCAAAATCAGCGAATATTAACTCCACCAAGCACCTTCCTTTGCTCCTTGGGGGCCCATGGACAGATTTATTCACAGGGGAACAGTGGATATGGCCTCCAAGATAGGCAAAAAAGATCGGGAACGGGCGAAATCGGGTCCCAGCCACGAGGACAAGATGGCGGACCCGGGCGATGCGGCGGCTGCAGGGGGAGCGGATTTGATTGCGCGCCTCACCGAAGCAGTTGTCTTAGCGCTGGGGACGCGCCTAGACAAAATGCAGGAGTCTTTGGATGCCTTGTCCACAACGGTATCGGACTTTAACTCCCGGGTCGCTGAGATGGAACAGAGGATTGGCACTGCGGAAGACTCCATTATCACACTGCAAACTGAAGTTCAGCAGTTGCAAAGCAAGGTGGGACTATTTGAAGAAAAACTGGAGGATCTGGAGAATCGCTCCAGACAGAACAATCTGCGGCTGGTGGGAGTCCCTGAATCTGTGCAAGACGGAGACCTGCTTACCACGCTGGAAACCTGGTTGGCGACAGAGTTGCTGGGAACGCAGGGTCTGGGACCCTTGCACATAGAAAGGGCGCACCGGCTGGGTAGAAGACAGGAGGGAGCGACCAGACCGCGTGTGGTGATTCTTCGCATATTGAACTTCGCCATCAAGGACCTTCTCCTCCGCAATTATCGTCAGCGCAAGGATTTACAATTTCAGAACCAGCATATCCTCATCTTTCAGGACTATTCTCCACAGGTGGCCTCATTGAGAAGGGGTTTTTCGTCTGTCTGCAAGCAACTCATTGAGAAAAAGCTACGCTTCACGCTGCAGTTCCCTGCTAAACTTCGGGTGATCTATGGCCAGCCCCATCTTTTTGACTCCAGTGCAGCGGCCAGAGCGCAAGTTCTTCAATGGTACCCTGATCTGGGGTCGGGCACCTGAGGGTCTTTGACACTATTTCTGTTTTCTCAGTTTGATTTGAGTGGGGTAGCCTGCGAAAAGCGGGTGCTATCCTCTTTGGTACTGTTACTTGGCACATGTTGCACCTGTACTTGGTTTGTGGTTCCTCCCTTAGGAGGGTATGACTTTATAGCGTTGGTTCCTGGCTGGGTCCTGTATGATTTTGTTCTTTCTCCTGGTTCTATGATACACACCTGGGTTCTCTCTTTGGGTTTCTATTACCTAATTCTGGTTTGGTGGATGTTATGGAGGTTGGGGCGGGGGTGGGACTGTAGGCCCTTTGTTCTTCCCCTCTCTGGAGTGGTGGTATGGTTTGAGTCTAAGGGTGCGGGAGGGGGGAGGGGGTTCTTGGAGTGGGGGTTGGGGTGGGGGGAGGGTGGTCCGGTGGTGGGCGGGACTGGGGGGTTCTGTGTGGGGGATGTTGCGGCTGTGGGCTTTGGTATGTTGGGTGGGAGGAGGGAGTTGGGAGTTCAGGAGGGGGGGGTGGGGGGAGGCTCCTGACATGTGTGCGTGTTACTGATTCTTGTGGGGCTCTAAGGTGGAGGCTGGGCTGCTGGGGGATGGGCTGGGACCTTCGGCAGCTGTTTTGTGCTCTTTTTCTCTTTTGGTATCTCTGGTTCTTTTTTTCTTTCTTATGTCTGTTAAGAGGGGTTTGAGATGTGTGTCTTGGAATGTCTCAGGTATCAACTCTCCTATCAAGAGAACTAAGATCTTGCAGTACCTAGCTAGACATAAGGCTGACATAGCGGGCCTGCAGGAGACTAAGCTCACTGAACGGGAACATGGTAAATTGTGTCAATCCTGGGTGGGGCAGTGTTACTCGGCCTCCTCATCTAAAACTAAGGCAGGGTTGGCACTGTTGATCCGCAAATCAGTGTCTTTCACTGCTTCTAGGGTCCTCTCTGATCCGGAAGGCCATTATGTTATTGTTCAGGGTTCCCTTCATCAGCGTCCTGTAATTTTGGTGTCTGTCTATGCTCCCAACAGTGCACAGCGGTCCTTCTATAGGAAATTACTGGGGGTACTGCTGTCTGTCTCACTGATTCATGAGTCTCAGAAAATCTTTATGGGAGACTTTAACTCTATATTGGATTCCTCTAAGGGATCTTCTTCCACCTCCGGTAGGTCCGATAATGGGCTTGCTGCTTGGCTGGAGGCCTTAGATCTAGTGGATGTCTGGCGGACCCTACACCCAGGGGAGCAGGATTTCACCCATACGTCTAAAGTGCATGGTTCCTCCTCTCGAATAGATTATATCTTTCTATCGCGCTCCTCCTTCTTTGCGGTTCATGCGGCCGAGATTGGAATACTGGCTATCTCGGATCATACTTTGGTGTGGATGGACATCGGCTTCTCGGGGGGAGCCTTGGGGGGAGGAAAGCAATGGCGATTCCTGCTCGCGCTTTATTTGGATCCGGATTTTAAACCTTATTTGGAGCAGCAGTGGCGGAATTATGTAGAATTTAATGGGGACCATGTAGATAATGGAACTCTGTTTTGGGAGGCGGCCAAGGCAGTGCTTCGGGGGGCGGTGATAGCTTATTGTGCACGGCGTAAGAAACTGCTCGCGGAAAAAATCTTGGTTCTTGAACCAAGGTGCGGGACAGTAGACTTTTGGTTCTTCGGAACCCTACCCTAACTCATAAACATGCTTTTCAGGCGGCCCAGTCAGCACTTCATGCACTCCTTCATGAGAGAGCCCATAAATCCCTTTTTTATTATAAGTACCGATTATATCGCTTTGGTAATAGGCCAGGTAGAATGTTGGCCCAGTTGACTAAGGCGAGGCGGGGTGCCACCTTAATTACTTCGCTTAAAGATGATGGGGGAAGGATGGTCACGGAGCAGCCTCAGATGGAGTGGCTTTTTGTTACTTTCTATAGATCTTTATACACAGTGGAAGTAGTAGGTCAAGAGGCTCGGATTCAGGCCTTTTTGGACTCGTTGCCCTTACCTAAACTATCGAAGACGGACTCGGATGTATTGGCGTCCCCTATAACCAGAGAGGAGGTGCTGGGGGTTATCAAGCATCTTCCCCTTTGTAAATCTCCAGGCCCGGATGGTTTTGGGGGGAATTCTATCGTCTCCTACAGGGGCATGTGGCTGATCCGTTGAGGGGCTATTTTGCATGTGCGGCAGAGGCTGGGCAGTTTCCTCCAGGAGCAAATCGAGCGTTAATTACTGTATTACCTAAACCGGGTAAAGACCCCCTACTTGTGAGCTCCTATAGACCTATTTCGCTTATTAATGTTGATCTCAAAATCTTAGCTCGGGTTCTGGCCAACCGTTTGGCCCAGTTTGTTCCCTCTTTGGTGGGTGCAGATCAGGTAGGGTTTGTGCGGGGGCGTTTGGCTTGCCATAATGTTAGGAAGCTCCTCATTGCTCTGGCTCATTGTGATTCTCGGAAACAACCTGCGCTGGCTATCAGTTTTGACTCCGAAAAAGCCTTTGATAGAGTAGAGTGGGCCTTTCTATTCCCCTTGTTGCGCTACTATGGACTGGAGGGGTTTTTTATGAGAGCTCTTGGGGCCCTTTATTTCCATCCAGTGGCGGCCGTATTGGTTAATGGACTGGCGTCTTCGGACTTTGTGCTTCAGAGGGGCACTCGTCAGGGCTGCCCCTTGTCCCCTCTCCTTTATATATTAGTTTTGGAACCCTTGTTGATTTCCCTCCGATGTACTTCTCAGATAGTAGGAGTAGAGCTGGGGAACTCCTCTTTGCGCTGTATGGCCTTTGCCGATGATATTATGGTAATGTTGACTGACCCGGTTTCCGGCCTCCCTGGATTATTGGAGATGTTTGGCCGGTTTGGGGAGCTCTCGGGCCTCAAACTCAATGTGTCTAAATCGGAGGCGCTCCCACTTCATATTAGTATTCCACATACGTGGGCTGATTTCCCGCTCCGGGAAGCTCCACAGCAGGTAAAATACTTGGGGGTTTTGATTCCGTCCTCCCTCTCACGACTCTATGAGATCAATGTAAAGCCCCTACTCCGGGACACGGTGGAGCTCCTCCGCTTGTGGGGTGATTTGCTGGTCTCTCTTGCGGGGCGCATATTTCTATACAATATGATGATTGTACCTCGGTGGCTTTATCTGCTTCAAACTCTTCCGCTGTGGTTAAGGACCGGGGACTTAGCTCGGTTGTACGGGGCGATGAGGACTTTCTTATGGCATGGGCGCAGGCCTCGGCTCTCTTTACGCATTTTGATGTTGCCTGAGTCGCAGGGGGGATTTGGACTGCTAGACATCCGCGCCTATAATCTGGCATGTGGGACTAGATTGATTCGGGACTGGTGTATGGAGAACTCCTCTTTTCTAATGTTTTCTGTGGACAAGAATTTTCTACACCCTATCTCTGGGTTGTTTTTATTACACGCCCCTGCTGCCCAGTTGGACTCGGTCTACAGGGGACATGTTGTATGGGCCTATATGAGACACATTTGGAAATTACTGTGTAAACAGTTGGGCGTCAACTCTACTTTCACTCCTCTACTCCCGTTGGTGGGTAATCTGCATTTTAAACCGGGCAGTCACAGCAAGGTATTTCGGACTTGGCATGCACATGGAATCCGTAGACTGGGGGATCTTCTTTCTGATAGAGGCCGAATTGGGGTCGCTGTATAGGCTGGATAGGGTGGATGCTTTTGGCTACCTACAGCTTCGACATTATGTTCTTAGCATCTCTGGAGATCGCTTGAGCGGTGTTGTGGCACGGAACTTGGGGAAGTGTTTGGCGCTGGGGGAGGATCAGGCACCACGTCTTCGATATTATGTCAATGTTTTGGGCCCCCCTTTACTAACTGAACGGGCTGATTGGTTGGCAGGGGCATGGAGTGCTGACTTGGGTTGTATGGTTTCGTCTGAATTGATATCTCGCTGTTTTGTCCTTGTGCGTACTATATCATGCAATATGTTACATAGGGAACAAGAATATAAATTCGTTAACAGGGCTTTTATCTCGCCTCATAGAGCACACCGAGCCGGTATTGCAGATCACGCAGGGTGTCCTAAATGTTCCACAAATCCTGCTTCCCTGGGGCATATGTTCTGGGACTGCCCCTCTGTGGGAGCCTTTTGGCAGCGCGTTTGGTCCTACTTGTCTTCATTGTTTCCGGGGATACCGAGCTGTAGCCCACTTGTAGCTCTTTTCTACCAGGAGGCGGAGCTTCTGGGTTGCACTGTTGGGCAGCGGCAGATGATATCTAAGGCCCTACTGTTGGCTAAGAAAACCATTTTGACTTTTTGGCGTGAGCCGCATGCTCCCTCTTTCTCTCGATGGCAGGGATCTCTTTATGATCTAGCTCTCTTGGAAAGACGGACTGCGGGCACTAGGGACGAACGCAGCTGGTCTCGATTTCAAGACGTTTGGGAGGAGTATTGGCTGACCCTTCCTCATCGTGAGCGGAGTCTTCTGTTAAATTGTTAGTCTCTCTTGGGTCCTTTGTCCTCCTCTGTATTTCCCCATTTTGGGCTCTTTTTCCCGCAGATCATAATACGGGTCTCTTTTTTCCATTTTCCTTCTCTTTCTCTTTCTCCTCTTTTAGTTCTCCTTCTACTTGTAGGTTTCTTCCTACTTCTCTATGACACATAATATGTCAATGTTTGTCTATTTATCGCCTCTCTGTAAATTTCCTATATGTTTCTCACAGGTCGGGAGCAGGGACGGGGGTGGGGGGGGTGGGGGGGCTAACCCTGAGGTTATAGAGGTAATTTGAAATGGGCTTTGATATTGGGGTGCCCCATTGTGTTCTTGGGGGACTTTGGAGGGTGTTATACGGAAACTGTATTGAGCACCACTTGTTTTTTGAGCAATCTGATCTTCCATGTGTTTATCCTCATTTGCTTTGTGTACGCCCGATTGGGCGATTTATGCTGGATTATTGGATGTTCTTGTGCACTGTTCTGTTTTATGTTTGATGGTTTGCTCAATAAAGAAATATTATATCTAAAAAAAAAAAAAAAAACTTAACAGAATGGACTTTTAATGTTAACATTGACGTAAGGCATTTTTGGAAAGTAAGTCATGTGTCATTGTATTCTAAAGTATGATAATTATTACAAATGATGTCACATAAGGTATAAATTTGTTTGCCTTGTTTTCTCTCTTTGAAGAGCACTGAAATTCTGAGGGCCTGCTCTTCCCAGGCTATGGAAACTTTGTCACTAAACATATTCGTTTTTACATGGCATTTCCTCGTCTGTTATTTGAATTCACAGAACGGAGTCTCTAGCCCAATCATGTGGGAAAGAGAATCCATTCTGGCAATTCTTTTGGCCTCGATGTTCAAGTCTCCAGCCTACTTGAACAGAATCTTTCAGAAGAAAACTGGCTAACCTGCTCAGGAGGCCTTAAACTGGCATCATCAAGGATAATTGGACAATTTCCTCAGGTAAATAAAATCTCTCAGCTAAGTAAAACATTAAACTGCTGTTTAGAATGGGAAGGAATCTGCTTGTTATTTACTTTGCATTCTTCTTCCATTTTACTGTTGTAATGGAGTTCCTATTCACTTTCTATTTTAAATTGTAGATTACTGGAAACTGGCTTGTTGTGCTGCTCAAGAGAGGTGATATAGAATATGCAATAAACCTAACCATAAACATCTGGAAATCTATGTATATTAATCTTCATAGTATGAGAAATAAAATCCTGATCTATAGGCAGTCATGGAAGAGACTGATTTGAATTTAGCTGTGGTTACAGAAATATGGTACCATGACTGGAATAAAATTATAATGGGTTGCAGATTACTCAGGAAGTACAGAGTAGGAAGAAATTGAAGGATGGAGTGATGCATAAAAAAATATTAACCTTCTTTCCTATATTTTACATATAGAACTTGCCAACTAGGGTACAATCAGACTCCACACAGTATCTGTGATATATGATATAAATAATTGTTATTGAACATTTTCTTAATATTTTATTTTAGAAAGCATAAAATTAACCCCCCTCTTCTACGAAACTGCACTAGCATTTTCTAGCATGGGGAGCCGCACTGAATTACTCACACTGCTCCCGATGCTCATAGAGTTCCTACGATCGTCGGGAGCAATGGGGGCCATTCGGTGTGGCTCCCCATGCTAGAAACTGCTAGCACAGTTTCGTAGAAGAGGGGGTAAATGTATGAATACTTCTTATTGCATTATCATTACTTATGACTAATTTTTGTCATTTTTCTTTCTTATTTATATAAACAAATAAGAAAACTGACATTGCAAAGAAATTATGTTACAAACTTGAGCCATATATGCATAAAGCAAATGTTATACAAAGACTGATTCCTTTTATAAATCTAGAAAAGAAATCATGGTTTAAGTTAATCACAAATGGTCTCATATCAACTCTGGGCAGAGCATACAGGTTTCTTACAGTTACTGCATATCTGGTGAATTTTCTTGTCAACTTGTCTTGGACATAGTCTGTATCACTTCCTTTTTCCTTCAATAAGTTCTCTTTGAGCATTTTGTGTAACACTGGGATCAATGCCAACCATCTTCATAGCTAAACAGATTTGTACTGGCACTATGCTGGTTCCAGGGCATGATGAGTTGATATCCAAGTTCTAAAATATAGAGTCTTCATCTTTGCTTTCCCTTGGATAATTTCCACTCAGAAAACTTTGCCATCCATATGATGGATTCAATTACAGCAACACAATTGTCAGCCAGGAAAAGAGGTCAGTGATTCATGTTTCTCCTTTAAGTGAATAATTATGACAAATTATAAAGGTTATCTACATTACTCTTTGAGGAGTTATAATGTTGTATGATAGAAAAACTTGACACAAAGACAAACACTCACAACAACTTTTTCAGGTATGTCAGAAGCAGAAAGCCTGTGAGGGAATCTGTGGGACAGTTTGATCATCAAAGAGCAAAAGAGACAATGATGGAGGACGAGGCCATAGTGGAGAGACTGAATGAATTCTTTGCTTCAGTCTTTACAGAAGAAGATGTAAGAGATCGACCTGAACCTGGAATGGTTTCAAGGGTAATGATGCAGAAGAACTGAAAGAAATTTTGGTGAATCTGGAAGACATACTGAGCTAAATTAACAAGTTAAAGAGTGATAAATAACATGGACCAGCTGGTATATATCTTAGGGTACTAAAAGAACTCAGATATGAAATTGCTGATCTGCTGTTAGTAATCTATAATCTGTTCAAAAGGGGATTGGACATTCATGAGGGTTCAAAAGGGGATTGGACGAGTTCATGAAGGAAAAGGGGATCCATGGGTACAATTAGAGGGTTACTATATAGTACAGAAGGCTGTAAATTAATAGAGTAGTAGAGAAATAGATCACTACAGGTCATTGACCTGGGGGGCCGCCGCAGGAGCGGACTGCTGGGCGTGATGGACCTATGGTCTGACTCAGCAGAGGCAACGCTTATGTGCTTATGTGTTGATAAAAGGCTTCCATAGAACCTGAAGATTGGAGGATGGCCAGTGTAATGCCGATTTTTAAAAAGGGTTCCAGGGGTAATACCAGAAATTATAGACCAATAACCCTGGAGTGATAGTGGAAACTATTAGAAAGAAAAAGAAATATGGAACAAATAAACAAACATGGTTTCATGGATCAAAATCAGCATGGGTTTAGCCACGGGAAGTCTTGCATCACCAATTTGCTTCATTTCTTTGAAGGCATGAACAAATATGTAGATAAAGGTGAGCTGGTTCATGTAGTGTATCTAGATTTTCAGAAAGCTGTCGACAATGTCCTACTTTAAATTAAAATGCCATGGGATAGGAGGCAATGTTCTGTTGTGGATTATGACTTTTTATTGGACAGAATACTACTACTATTTCTAGAGTGCTACCAAACATACAGGAGTCATGAAAGAGATAGTCTAAAATAGAGCTTATAATCTAAACATAAAAGAAAGACAAACAGGATAACAGGGGGGGGGAAGATACAATTAAGGGGGATAGGTAGGGTAGGGTTAAATAACCATTTTTCTCAGTGGTGAAAGGCGAATGGTGGAATGCCACAGGGATCTGTACTGCAACCAGTAATATTTAACATATTTATAAATGATCTGGAAATCAGAACAAGTGAGGTAATCAAATTTGTAGATGACACAAAACTATTCAAAGTTGCTAAACCACATGTGGACTGTGAAAAATTGCTACCTTAGGAAACCTTAGGAAATTGGAAGACTGGGCATCCAAATGGCAAATTTAATGTGGACAAATGAAAATACAGTGGTACCTTGGATTACGAGCATAATCCGTTCCAGGAGCATGCTCGTAATCCAAAATGCTCGTTTATCAAAGCGAGTTTCCCCATAGGAAATAATGGAAACTCGCTTTGATAGGTTCCCACCCCCACCCCCGAGGCCAGCAGCGCTGCTCCCCCCCCCACGAGAACCGGCATTGCTCCCCCCGAAGGCCCCCCCCCCGTGAACTGGCACCCTCCCCCCGCGATCTGCACCCCCCCCGCCGCCATTGGGCACCCCCCCGCCGTGACCTGAGGTACCCCCAACCCACCCGAACCCTCTTCTTACTTTGCTGTAGCCTCCGCAGCGGCACCGGCACCAGCATGTCCTGTGCGTGGTGCCGGTGCCTGAAGATCTGCTTCCTGTGCTGGGCCTTGAGAGTTCACGTTCGACGTGAGAGTTCACGTTCGACGTGAACTCTCAGACCTTGAACATGCGCACATGCTCAAGGCCCAGCAAAGGAAGCAGATTTTCAGGCACCGGCACCACGCACAGGACATGCTGGTGCTGGTGCCGCTGTGGAGGCTACAGCAAAGTAAGAAGAGGGTTCGAGTGGGTTGGGGGGACCTCAGGTCGCGGCGGGGGGGGTGCCCGATGGTGGCGGGGGGGTGCCGGATCACGGGGGGGAGGGTGCCGGTTCGCAGGGGGGGGCGCTCACAAATCAAAGCGTGCTTGGTTTCCGAGGCACCAATTTTGCAAATGTTTTGCTCGTCTTGCAAATCACTTGCAAACCGGTGCACTCGTAAACCGAGGTACCACTGTAGATGCATATTGGGAAGAATAATGTGAGTCATTAGTTACTAGATGCTAGAGTCTATCTTAGTGGTGAGTACCCAAGAAAAAGATCTAGGTGTCATTGTAGACAATACACTGAAATCTTCAGAAAAAAAGCAAACAGGATGCTAGGAATTATTAGGAAAGGGATGGTAAATATGACTAAGAAAATTTTAATGCATCTGTATTGCTCCACGGTGCGACCTCATCTTGAGTACTGCGTTCAATTCTAATTGCCTTTATCTTAAAAAAAAAAAAGATATAGCAAAATGTAAAAAGGTTCAAAGAAGAGCAATCAAAATGATAAAGGGGAAGGAACTACTCTTATATGAGGAAAGGCTAAAGAAGTTAGGGCTCTTCAGCTTGGAAAAGGGACAGCTGAGAAGAGATATGATTGAGGTCTCCAAAATCCTAAGTGGTGTAGAACAGGTAAGATTGAATCAATGTTTTACACTTTCAAAAAAATGCAAAAACTAGAGGGTAGAGAATGACATGGTGGCGGTTTACCCGCGGCTACCACGTTTAGCCGCGGGTAACCCGCCAAAAACGGGGAATGAAAATTAGCAGCCTCTGCGGGGACGGGGACAAGGCCATCACCGCCCCGTGGAGTGGTGAATGGTCTTGTCACCGCAGTGAGGCATAAAGGATCGTGCGGTTCCCGCAGCCCCCACCCGCACGCTGGCTCGATCGTTTAACCAGCTTCCTCTCTCCACCTCACCTTAGTTTGCCGGCTTTCTTTTTCGGCGACCGGAACGCTTTCAAAAGAGCCGCGCATGCGCGGCTGCTCAATTCAATCTTCAGCTCTGACCCAACCGGAAACAGGAAGTTGCAGCAGAGCAGAAGATTGAACTTTGAGCAGCCGCGCGTGCGCGACTCTTTGAAAGAGTGCCGGTCGCCGAAAAAGAAAGCCGGTAAACTAAGGAGAGCTGTAGAGAGGAAGCTGGTTAAATGATCGAGCCAGCGTGTGGGTGGGGGCTGCGGGGACCGCGTGTTCCGGCTCACACAAGGAAGGAGGGGTGAAAGGGAAAAAGTTTCTCTTCCTTGGAAAAAGATTCTGAAGTGACCTCATCAAAGAAGACCAGCACCAAATGTACAAGAAATCCCTTAAACAATGTCAAAAGAGCCCAAAATAGAAAACTGCTACTGCCTTGAGACTCCATTATTGAAGGAATCAACTTGAAATCACAGAAGAGACAGGAAAAGGTTAAATGCCTCATTGAATCCTCAGGTACAAAACACAAACCAAATTGTGAATGAAATCAGAGTAGACAGTAAGAATTATAAAATTGATGTCATTATCCATCTGGAAAAAAAGGTGTACTAGAAATAATGCCTCAGCAATACAATTTTCAGAAGTTCTATTTGCTCATGGTAAGGGAGAAGAGAGACTGCTAGTGATGTTGGGGGGACTAGACCAATTGTGGGAGGGGGTGAAGGGAGAGGCACAGTAACAGCAAATGGAAGACACAGAGAGAAGACACACAGTGGATGGAAGGAATTGAATGAGAAGATGAGGACAGCAGAAACCAGACAACAAAGGTAGGAAAAAAAAATTCTATTTATTTATTTATTTTTTGCTTTAGGATAAAGTAGTATATTAGTTGTGTTGATAAAAATTTATAAACAAAGCCCTGCTAGCTGAACATCTCTTTCTCTAGTTCAGCAGCAGGAACTTTGATTTATAAGAAAGGAATAAGCTAAATATTGCAGTACTAAGGCTTATATGGATGCTGCGGGGACGGTGACGGGGCAGTGAATGGGATGGCAGTGGCGGTGACGGGACGGTGAAAGGGATGGCGGTGACAGTGACGGGGCGGTGAAGGGAACGGCGGTGACGGGGCGGTGCAGAGGATGGTGGGCCGGGGACGGTGCAGTGACGGGGACAGATTTTTTCCCCGTGTCATTCTCTACTAGAGGGCACTCAATGAAGTTACATGGAAATATCTTTAAAACAAATAAGAGGAAGCATTTTTTCACTCAACGAATAGTTAAGCTCCAGAATTCATTGCCAGAGAATGTGGTAACTGTGGTTAATGTAGCTTGGTTTAAAAAAGGTTTGGACAAGTTCCTGAAGGAAGAGTCCATAGTCTGCTATTGAGACAGACATGGGGGAATCCAATGTTTGCCCAGAGACTGTTAGCATGAAATGTTACTACTACTATTTGGTTTTTTGTCAGGTACTTGTGACCTGAATTAGACTCTGTGGAAACAGGACACTGGGCTAAAGGGACTATTGGTCTGTCCCAGTATGGTTATTCTTATGTTCTTATGCTTTCTGTCATCACCTGCTACACCATCAAATATTAACACTCCAAGGCCAAACTGGCCCGTATTTTTTTCAAATAAGTTCAAAATACAAGTACAGATATTTCCAGTGAGGTATATTGACTAATGTACCTGCTACACCTGCATCATGATGTAAAATTGGCACTACAAGAATTGACACCAAAGTTAGTTGATTTTTGAAACTGAAGATAGAGCTATGCACGTCTCTGTTGACTGCTGCTCCTATTTCATTTGAAACTAGTCTTATAGCCCGTTACATTAACGGGTGCTAGAATATATGTCTGTGTGTCTGTCTTTATTTCTTTCTCTCTCTCTCCTTAGCCGCTTTCTTTCTTTCTGTCTTTCTTTTTTCTTGGCTGTCTATCACCACCCCTTGCCTGCTCCCCCTGTCCATTGTCCCTTCCTTTTACCTCTCCTGTGTCCACCATCACCCTTTCTCCTTATGCAACATTCTCCCTTTGTTTTGCCTCCCCCCTGTCCATCAGCACGTCTTTCCTTCTCCCCCTGTCCAGCAGTAGGCGTCCCTTTCTTTTTTCTCCCCCCTCCTCCTTCTTATCTCTATGATACACTTACCTTGCTCTGCCCCTGATCAAGTTTCAAGTTTATTAATAAATTTGATAAATCGCCTATTAGAATCACTAAGCGATATACAAAATCAAAATAGAGTATAATAATAAAAAGAAACAAACATTTAACAATGTACTTTCATCAAAAACAAACATGAATTGGGAGGGAAAGGATAAAAGTTACAAATTTTCAATTTAAGGTAGAAGGAATGGAGAGAACACAAGGGTAAGGGGAAGTACGACCACAGCATAATTTGGCATCTCACTAAATATTTAAATATTGAAGGCGTCTTTAAATAAATAAGATTTTAAAAGTTTTTTTAATGTTATAACGTCTTTTTCGATTCTAATGTATTGTGGCAGGGCGTTCCACCATTGAGGTCCCATAACAGAAAATATGTCAGCTCTTCTTGTACCAATAATTTTCAAAGAGGGAACTATGAGGAGGTTTTGACCAGAGGAGTGGAGTGAGCGTTGAGAATTGTGGGGTATTAATAATCTAGATATAAATTGAGGTTCGTTGAAGGCTAAAGTTTTAAAAATGAGCAGTATTATTTTAAAGGTGATTCTATGACCAATTGGAAGCCAGTGAGCATCTATTAACAATGGTGATACATGATCGTATTTCCTAGCATTATATATTAATTTAATGGCAGTGTTTTGTATCAGCTGAAGTCTCCTTTTTTCTTTCTGTGTTATGTTAAGGAGAAGTGTGTTGCAGTAGTCAAGTTTTGCTATGATTAACGAATGAATTAGTACTTTGATAGAATTTGGGCTCAGAAATTTAGCGATCGACCGGATCATACTTAATTTGAAAAAGCAATTTTTAACAGTAAGAGAAATATGATCGTGGTAGAGCAGTTTGTCGTCGATTACTACTCCAAGGATTTTGACTGTGGAGACAAGATTTAGTGGAATATTATTGAGAGTGAATGAGTTTATCAGAGTTATGTCTTTTCTCCAGGTAAATAACATTGATTTAGTCTTATTTATGTTGAGAGCCAATTTGTTTGTATTAAGCCAGTTTTGTATTATTTCCAGTTTGTGATTAATGGATATAATTTCATTATTGTTTTTTGGGTCAAGTGGGTGAATGAGTTGAATGTTATCGGCATAAGAGAATGGGGTGAAACCTATGGACTGGCAGATGCTTAACAGTGGAGAAAGAAATATATTAAACAGGAGAGGAGACAAAATGGATCCTTGAGGGATTCCGAAAGTAGAAGAGTAGGTTGAAGACATTTCGTTATTAAACTTAACGGAGGAAGTGCGATTGGTGAGATATGAAGAAAGCCAAGATAAAACTTTCTCTGTTATGCCTATAGATTCTAACCTTTGTAGAAGTAGATCATGGTCTATAGTGTCAAAAGCAGCTGAGATATCTAATGAAAAAAGAATAACAGATTTGTGATGGTCTAGGTGATATTGTATGTTTGATGTTAATCCTATTAAAGAATATTCCGTATTATGGAATTTTCAAAATCCTCTTTGGTTGGGATGTAGTGCATTAGTATTTTCTATAAAGTCGGAGAGTTGATTAAATATGAGTTTCTCTGTTAGTTTTGCCAAGAATGGTAGGTTAGCTATCGGGCGGTAATTTGTGAGTTCATTTATACTAATTTTATGATCTTTAAGGATAGGAGTAATGGTTGCAGTTTTCCAAGGGGGAGGAACGGTAGCTGTGAGTAGACTTTTCTGAATAAGTGAAAGGATAAAAGGTCCAAAGTGAGAAAAATGTTTTTTTAAGTAAAAAGGTGGAATGATCTCAGATCCAGAATTTTTTAAGTTTACTTGTTGAAAAAGGGATTCTATATCTGTAATTGAAGGGATTTTGAAGTTTGAGCATTTTGCTGTTGGTATGAGTTTTGTTTTGCCAATATTTGTTGGGTTATTTGTTGTAGTTGGAGTAAAATAATTACGAATGTTGTTAATCTTTTGGATGAAAGCATCAGCTAAGTCTTGTGCTTTTAATGTGGATTTATGAATAGTGTTATTTATTTTGTTTTTTGAATCTATTGTTTTTAGAATATTGTATAAGGTGGAGGAATTTTTAGCTTTGTCAATTTTATTAGAATAGTATGTTTTTTTTGCTTGATTAATTTTTTCTTTGTATAATATGACATTTTCTCTGTACATTTGAAGATTAGATTGGGTTTTATTATGTCTCCATTTTCGTTCTAATGAACGCAGTTGTTGTTTGATCAGGCGAAGTTCTGCCGTGAACCAAGGGTTTGATAATTTGCGGACTGATATGGTTTTGGTTGTTAGTGGTGCTTTGTTGTCTAGAAGAGATGTCAGAGATAGGTTCCAAGCAGATAGAAGGTTTTCAATAGAATTGAAGGAAGAAGTGAGAATAGATAGGTCAAGAAAATAAGTTATGTCTAAGTTATCTAATTTGGAATAATCTCGGACAGCCGCCCAGTTGCACCCATTGGAAAAGTTCCCTCTGCTGCATCCCGCACCCCTCCTGACGCGACTCCCGCTGTCTTTCTTTCTGTCTGTCTCTGTCCCTGGCCCCCTTTGTCTGTCTCTCTTTCTGTGTATTTCCCTACCCCTGTCTCTTTCTTCTTTTCTTTCTGTCAACCTTCCTCCCTCCCTCTGTCTGTCCGAAGCAGCATTCCCTCCCCCTCCATTTCCCTCCCCACACACCAGTTCCCTGTGCAGCAGCATTAGCGTTTCCTCCCTTCCCGTGGTCCCGACTACATACGCGGTCCCGAGTCCTTTGCCGCCCCCCTTCCCTTCCCGCGGACCCGACTACACAAGGCGATTCAAGCAGCGTGTGCAGCAGTCTTCACACGCTGCTTCGGGTCCTTCTACTGCCCTGATTTACTCTGGCACATCCCTGATGACATCATCAGAGATGCGGCAGAGCAAATCAGGGCAGTAGAAGGGCCCGAAGCAGCGTGTGAAGACTGCTGCACACGCTGCTTAAATCGCCAGTCGGGCCCGCGGGAAGGGAAGGGGGGGGGGTAAAGGACTCTGTTCCTGGGCAGCGGAAAGTTGCTGGGCTCCTCGGTGGGAGCGCTGAGCGGCCGCGATCCCTCTCCTCACAGACTCCCCCCCCCTGGAGGAACGGAGATCGGCGGCTAGCTGCGGTCCCGGCTTGTAGAGGCAATCGGCGGCTGGTGACGTATAAGTGCGCATGCGCATTCCTGCGACCACAGACCTACTGATCACGGAAGCACGCAAATAGGAGTGCGCATGCGCGGCTAGCCTTTTATTATATAGGATGTCTGGTTTATTGGATTGAATTGTACTTACATACAAACCACCTTGCAGGAGATCTTCAGCTAACTGTATGTGTTAGGACTAAATTTTTCTATATGTATATATTTTATCTTTATGAATTTTGGGATAACAGGAAAATAGTGAGTTAGATGCTAACTTTAAAATGGAAGACAGGGGAAGTTATCTTTCTCTGAGATGGCCGACAGGCCTAAATGTTGTTGGTTTTTTTAAGAATGGCATTCACCTTTGATTGCTATTCGGTTGGGGTTTTATTTTTTTTCCAAATCACACTATTTGACTTGGAACCTCATTTAGCACATGCTCAAGAAGAACTGAGGCCTAGCCAATGTGGACATATGTTTCAAGGCAGCATGACCTGGTATCTAAAGGTTATAAGTTCAGAGTGACCCAGTTAGGCTACTAACTTCTGGGAAAGGGTGGATGGCCTGTCTGAGCTGGAACAATAAGGTACCTAAAGACTAGGGGGATTGCAGGGGTGAAGCTGACCTAGGCCAATGAAAAAGGACCAGGTATGAAGATTTTCTTGCCCCTCACCCGCAGGACGACTGCATCATCAGCTGGCCTTAGGATACAAGAACAAGAAATTTGGGGGAGTTTCCATTCAAATAGCTATATAGCTTAAGATATAAAAAGACCTTGTATTATGGAATGAGGGTTGCTGGTTTTTCCCGCCTTCTTGTGAGGAGGCTTCCATGAAGCTTGGGGACCATTCTGAGAGAGACACTTGGGTAATATATTTTCTTTTTCCTTGATTACATTTACATAGTAACATAGTAGATGACGGCAGATAAAGACCCGAATGGTCCATCCAGTCTGCCCAACCTGATTCAATTTAAATTTTTTAATTTTTTCTTCTTAGCTATTTCTGGGCAAGAATCCAAAGATTTACCCTGTACTGTGCTTGGGTTCCAACTGCCGAAATCTCTGTTAAGACTTACTCCAATCCATCTACACCCTCCCAGCCATTGAAGCCCTCCCCAGCCCATCCTCCACTAAATGGCCATATACAGACACAGACCATGCAAGTCTGCCCAGTACTGGCCTTAGTTCAATATATTGTAAATGAGGAGCCAGTGTTATTTCTAAAATACATGACAATATAGAATATAGAAGGCTAGGATTATCTAGGAGCAATCAGTATTGATTTTTGTTTGAGCTATAATACCTAACCAGTTTGTCAATAAAATTCACAGCTTGTAATCCAGATATACAGTAACTAGTAACTTGCACAAACTGTACTGTGAATCAATTAATTAATTCTTAATTATTACTTCTAAATAAACCATTTACATGTTTCCAGCTAGTGCTTGTGTGTGTGTGTGTTGTCATTTTCAGACCTCTGGGTAAAGCATAGCTTAGAGTTGAAAGTTCATTTTTTGACTTAGCCCATATATTCCCGTAAGAAACAGATGTGAAGAAATTGTCAGCTTGTCATTCTGACCACTCAAACACCATAACACAACTCCTTTACAACACAAGCATCCTGCCTAACATCCCACTGTTCATCAGGGTGGCCCATGTATAAATTACCCATTAATGGATAACTTGTTTCTGCATCATAACACCATCATATTTTGATGCCATATTTTGCTAGCTTAGAAGATATGTATTGTGGAAGACTATATCTGCCAGGGAAAGCCGACAACCTTTCATCCACACTTAAGTCTGCGCCACAGATATAGAATTATGGCAGCTGTGCCTGGAATAGCAACGAGAAATCATGGAATGGTGCCAGCTTGTCAGTGGCTCTTCTATCTGCTTAATTTGCCATTGCCAAATCTGATATATTTGAGGATATCAGTGAATCTGTTTCTGGAGATGGTTGCTGTGAAGACAGCTCTTCCTTCTTTTTCTGACCATAGTGATGCAACTTGTTTGTGGTAAGATTTAGGGCCTGATTCTCATAATCATGGTAACTTAATTGGTTTAATTGGTGATACACAGTGTGGTAACTGACCACATCATTTAAAACCAATTTAAAAGTAATTTTAAAACATATAGGTGCCTGAAGGTGCTTACAAAAAATACCATCCAAGTCCTAACTATAGAGGCGTCTACCAGTGCCTACATCAAAAGTAGGTATGGTTTGTGCCAAAAGTGGACAAAAGCGCTGACAGGCATCTCTGTAGACACAATTCTCCTCATAGGTAGGCACCATAAATGTAGGCCTGTAAAACCCTGGCCTACATTTCTGGAATCTACTTTTGATGTGGCCATGATTCTGCAAATGGTGCTGTAGCGTGATTGCCATGCGACTTGCACCACTTTTATAGGCGGCCGCCGATAATGGTGCCATTTGCAGAATCTGGCCCTTGCTATATGCACCCCCCAGCCAAGAGATACAATCCCACAAAACTTTTTATTTTAATGCTGTCAACATTATGTCTGTTCTTAGATTGGTTAGGATTATTTAGTATAGGTATTTATATATCACCTATCAAAGTTATCTAAGTGGTTTACAATCAGGTACTCAAGCATTTTCTCTAACTGTCCTGGAGGGCTCTTAATCTATCTAATGTACCTGGGCACTGGAGGATTGAGTGACTTGCCCAGGATCACAAAGAGCAGCATGGGATTTGAACCCACAACCTCAGGGTTCTGAGGCTGTTTCTTTAACCACTATGCCACTCCTTCCTCCTTATTATTATTTGATGTACTTCTCGATTAGTCTCCAGAGCCAAAAAGATCAAACATTTATGGGGTTATGAAGCCTTTGAAAGCATCCACAACTGAATAACAGTTAGTAATTCCAGGTTGTTACCTGATGATGTGTTAAATTCTGCATCTACTAGTATTTGGTACACAACCTCACAACCTCATTTGGAGTACTACAATATAGAAACATGATGGCAGATAAAGGCCAAATGGTCCACCCAGTCTGCCCATCCACAGTAACCATTATCTTTTCCTCTTTCTAAGATATCTCACGTGCCTATCCCAGGTTTTCTTGAATTCAGACACGGTCTCTGTCTCCACCGCCTCTTCCGGGAGACTGTTCCATGCATCTACCACCCTTTCTGTAAAAAAATATTTCCTTAGATTACTCCTGAGCCTATCACCTCTTAACTTCATCCTATGCCCTCTCATTCCAGAGCTTCCTTTCAAAGGAAAGAGACTCTACTCATGCGCATTTATACCACGTAAGTATTTAAACGTCTCTATCATATCTCCCCTCTCCCACCTTTCCTCCAAAGTATACATATCTACTCTACTCTATTGCAGATTTTGTAGACACCCAGGATGGTGTGAATAACATGAAGAAAGACCTGGTATAGCTTGAAGAATGGTCTGAAATTTGGCAGCTAAAATCTAAAGCTAAGAAATGCAAGGTCAAGCATTTGGGCTGCAAAAACCGAGAGAATGGTACAGTTTAGGGAGTGAAGAACTTACCATATATACTCGAATATAATTCGGGATTTGGAGCCAGAATTTTTAAGGCTGCTGCTGCCGCCAGGCTCTGTCCCCCTCCTCCTCCCTACCCTATCATACCTCTGTTGATCCCTGGTGGAGGTGCAGTGGACAGGAGCAAGCTTTCCAAACACCTGCCCCGCTGCTAACCAGCTGCGTGATCCAATTTCTTCATCTGAACGGCACAAGCAGCAGCGTGATTTGGCGCTGCTTCTCGGCACAGAGTGGCTTGAATTCGCAGGAGCCAATAAGGAAGCCAGTAAGGAAGCCAGTGCCAAGAAGCAGCGCCAAATCACGCTTCTGCTCGTGCCGTTTAGATAAAGAAATTGGATCGCGCAGCCGGTTAGCAGTGGGGCATGAGTTTGGAAAGCTTGCTCCTATCCGCTGCACCTCCACCAGGGATCAGTAGAGGACCCGCTGCACCTCCACCAGGGATCAGCAGAGGTATGAAGATAGGGAGGGGGGGGGACAGAGGGCAGAGCCTGGGAGGGAGAGTGCAGAGCCTAACAGGGGAAGGAAGGAAGGGTGCTGGTTGCAGAGCCTGACAGGGGAGGGAAGGAAGGAAGGAATGGTGCTGGGTGCAGAGCCTGACAGGGAAAGGAAGGGTGCTGGGTGCAGAGCTGACAGGGGAAGGAAGGAAGGAAGGGTGCTGGGTGCAGAGCCTGACAGGGGAGGGGAGCAAGGAAGGATACTGGGTGCAGAGCCAGACAGGGGAGGGGAGAAAGGAAGGTGCTGGGTGCAGTGCCTGACAGGGGAGGGAAGGGGCTGTGTGCAGAGCTTGGCAGGGAGGGGGCTGGGTACAGAGCCTGACAGGGTAGTTCACTTGAATATTAAGCCGTCCGACTTATATTCAAGTAAAACATTTTTCCTCCTTTTTTTGGGGAAAAGGGGGGTCTCGACTTATTTTTTGTATCAACTTCTATTTGAGTATATACGATATGTACATGACAGAAGAGCGGGACTTGGGTGTGATTGTATGTGATGTACCAATAGCATAGTTACTTCCTTCTGCCTGGGTGGGTTGGGGCCTATCTAATGTGGACTTAGGCCCACCCAAAATTGTAGCACTCTTGCTATGGCTAGCGGCGATTCCCAAACCCCAATATTATTTCCCTAGCAACAGCAGCAGATGAATCCAAAGACCAATGGGATAGCTCACATCTACCAGCAGGCGGAGATAGAGAAACTGATTAACAGGTGGTCCTATTGGCTGGCACTCCTCCTGTTTATCCAGTATTCTCTATCTCCCAGCAGGAAAAGGTCGCTATTCAACTAGCTCCTGAATTCTGGCTATGGCTGGAACTTTATTTTCTCCCGTTGAGGTTTCTCTTCAGCGAGACTGCCATTCTGTTTTTCCTGTTGAGGTTTCTCTTCAGTGAGCTGGCAATGCTATTTCTCCTGTTGAGATTTTCTCTTCAGTGAGACAGGGGTGTCCGGCTGAACGTTGCCGGCTTTAGGGGTTACACCTGGGCCCCCCAGGTCCCTGCCTCACCCTCCCTCCAGTGATAGAGGGTCTGACTGGGTCTCAATATTTTTCTTCTTTCCCTTCTCTGAAAAAAAAAAAAAAAAAAAAAGAGACCACAGTTCCTCCATTCTGCCTGATTACTGCTGATCAACCAGATTTAACTGGCTTCAACCGGCCCTAACAACAAGCCTGTGAGTATGTCTGGCTTTTACAGTTGTTTGAACTTCAGGTTCTGTTTGGGAGTCTTAGTACTGTGGGTTCGGTCATCATACATTTAAGGTATGGATATTTTATTGAGGCTAAGTTTTTTGACTAGAAATCCGTGGAGGGAGCCGGGACTTCCCGCCCTTTGCATGCACGCGCTTGGTTTCCTTGTTGGTTACAGCGCGGCAGTAGCGATGCGATTTCATGCTCATACTTGTTCTCATTGTTGGGTTTCAGTGCAGCAGTAGTCCTGTTTATTCTGAGGCTCTCTTTTATTGGTGTTTGTCACGGCCATGTGCAGCTGATTGTGCAGGTGCCGGTTTATAGCAGCGCGCATGAGATGGGACATGTTTTTTCCGGCGCTGTGGGCCGTTCTTCTGATTATTCCCTGAGTCTGATTTTCTTTCTATGCAAGCCGCGGCAGGGTAAATTTTGCGGGGCTCGAATCTAGGAGCGTTTCTAGGAGCGTTGATGCAGCGACCACATGTCAGCGAGAATCAGGCGTGCGCTTGGGTCTCCGGCGATGGCGGGAGAGCTGCAGTGTTCCGGTAGTTTGTTTTCAGCTGACTTTGGTCAGGGTATGCCGGGGCTTCTCTCCTTTCCGGTTCAGACAAGTTGTATGTGTTTCACCAGCTTTGGGACAAGCTTGGGCAGATTTATATGTCTATGTCTGTGTTCCTGCTGTACTCCCTTGAAGGAAGCTGCTTGTTTAATTGGACTCTGGGGTTAGCACTCAAGGGGTTTACCAGAGAGACTCTGACCTGGGCTAGGTCACCCAGTCTCGGTTTGTCTCCGTACTGGGGCGACATACGGCAATTCACGGCACGGTGAGATCAGCAGTAAGATAGTGCCCTGTATTTCACACAGGTATCTCATTGTCTCACTTGGGGTCCCTGCGGATTGAGCTTTTGTCTGTTGGTAACTGTCCTTATTTGGGCCTCTGTGCTGAGCTGCATGTGTCTAGTAGTGGCACAGGATATATATGCCTAAAAGTAGTACAAACAGTTTCCAAGTTCGGGCTGTCTCTATGGGCATAATGACACTGCGCATCTTCCTGCGGCCAGGACTCTCTTTCTCTATTTCTGAGGGGGCCTGGACTTCAGATTTCAATGCTTATCATGCTGGTTTCTCCTGTCACCATTTTCTCATGGCACATGCTAGACGGGCCCCCCGATCAGACAGGAAGGGCTGTACAGCTCCTTTTAATCAGGAACCAGTTACCTATTCTATCAAACCCGCGGAGGATCATGCGATATGTGGCTGTTAGCCTCATCCCTGAAGCTCTCATTAGCGATGTGAGCTTTGTCTGATACCTGTAAGGATGCTGTTGTTTTTCACGGGGCGGTAGATGCAGCATCTTGATTGAGTCTAGTATGTATTCACTTTAAAGGACATACGTATTTCGCTCATGTTGCATGGGGTTAGTACTGTTTTCATGGTTCCAGTATATTCCTCTTTACATTGTGAAACTTGATTTTTCCTAGGAGAATCTTCTTGCAGATCCTACAGTCTCATCCTGCCATTCCCTGACTTTCTGCACTTCATTCTGAGGGGATCTTGACTTCTTCCTATGACTCTTCAGGCTTTCTGATGAGGGAGAAGACACTATAATGTCAGGTCAAGGGGCTGTGAAGATTTTTCAGGATGCTTGCATCTTTGCATCCTCCTCAGGTTTCCAGTTCGTTCTTGGAGTCTCTATGTTTTGTGTTTCCCTTTTCAGTGTTACTGGTCCTCAGGACAGTTCTTGTGGTTCTTCGGGAACTAAGGGACGTTGTTCCACTTACTGCATGGTGCCCGAGACGGGGCATTGGGCAGGCTGGATACCATTCTGTTGAATTAGTTTCTCGGGGTTACACATTTCTGCAGACAACCTGGGAGTATATTTACATTTTCTCTATGGACTCCGAATCGGCACTTGGTTTGCCTGCCTCTCTTGAAGCAGCGCTTTCGGTTTTGGCACATGCCATTTCGCCTACCCAAGGCTTCACGAACGTTTTAGGTGATGTGGGCGGTGGTACCGTTTTGGCGCTACCAGGCGATTCATCTAATTTCTTCTTGACTGCCTGCTTGATTCGGACGACTTCCAGTCGGGACATTTGATTGACAAGAAAAGAGTGGTATCTTTTCCTCAGTTCTTTAGACGTGCATCTTCAAATTTGCACAGCGCTCTTTTCTCCTGTACTATTTATAGGTATATCGGGGTAATGTTTTTATTCATATAGGAGAGACATGTGTTTCTTTCCGAAGACTTGGGCGTGGGGTCTCGGCCTCAGATTGGTATTCTTCTTCGCTTACCATGACCAAGAGTACGGGATTCTGTACAGTTTCTGGGATCCATATTGCTGACTCCACTGGGAACTTCGGCTTGCTTTCCCCTTCTTACGCTACAGCAGTCTCTTTTGTTCCGGTGGTTCCCGGTATCTCAGGGCTCCAATTATTTGGTATGCTCCTCCTGCATCGCTCTGTATGATTTGGTGGCTCAGCGTGATTTCTCTTTTCAAGGCATGCCTCGGTCTTTGTTGGACTAGCTCATCCCGGGCTGTCGGGTTGGGGGGCTCGGTGGCTTCCATCCTCAGCTCCAGGATTCTGGTCTTCAGAGGCAACTCAGTACTTGTTCCTTCTTCTACTCTTGAGCAGGGTCAAGCTACCTTTCTAGAGCTTCAGATCATTCTTCCGGACTGCCGCTGAGGGTCCTTTTGGTCAGTATTAGGATGGAGGTATTTCTCTACAGCTTGGGCAGTAGGTGTTGTACTCAGTTGGCAGGTGAAGTTGGTCTGCTTCAATGGGTGGACTCTCATCTTCGTCTTCTGTTGGCAGATCCTTTTATGGATCAGGATAAGAGTTTGGATAGACTTTCTCTCCGCGGAATCTGAGCATGGCCCATTTCTTGTATGTTACAGGGTACAGCGCTGTGTACGCTCTGGAAAGTGTGCATGTTAGTAATAGTGTAATCTGCATCCTGGATATTGAGATTTGTGGCTCAGGCGTTCTACCTCCTTTTATGGACGTGAGATCTCCTTGACCTAGACCTCATGGCCTCGTCTCTCAATTCTAAGCTTCCTAGCTTCTTCGGCGGGCCCAGGGAGTGGGAGTTAGAGGGGGTAGCTGCATGGCTCCTTTCTCGCCTCTGCCTTCTCTTTTTCAGTGTTTTCCGCTGGCTGATGATGGCTTGGATTTGCCATCTCGAGCTCGCTTTCCGGGCACAGTATTTGTAGAATCTCTGGATTGGTGACTGTGACACACTTATCCCTTACTCTAACCAGCAGAGGTGTTGAGTTCTGGCCTGTCGGCGTGGCCTCCTCAGGTTGGAGGAAGGCTTTTCAGGGTAGAACAGACCTAGGCGCCTGCCTAGTCTGCCAGGCCACACTGAGAGTAACTTATAAAGAGAAGACCACACAGGTAAGTCTTGTTACAAAAGAAAATTAGCAGCAGATGAATCCAGAGCCCCACCCTTTCTGGATATTGTCTCTCGGTTTTTTCTTTTGCAACTTTCGCAGTTTGTTATTATGGCAGGTTGTTTTCTGTATTATTACATTTTGAGATTTGTTATGGGAAAGAAGTTTTTTACATGCTATGCCTATTGATGGTTACGGATGCTTGGGCAAGGAGCTATACTGGATAAACAGGAGGAGTGCCAGCCAATAGGACCACCTGTTAATCAGTTTCTCTATCTCCGCCTGCTGGTAGATGTGAGCTATCCCATTGGTCTCTGGATTCATCTGCTGCGTCTAAGGGAAAGAAAATTAACAGGTAAGAACATAATTTTTCCTTCCTCTTCCATGGGCAACCAGCATTCTTCCACATGGCAGCTGGCAGTACTTGCCTCAAGCTGACAATGCACTGGCCCTGTTGCACATACTTAGTTTTCGCATATGCACAAGCATTGAGCATGCACAGCTGCCAGTGTCAGCTAGAGGCAAGTGCTGCTGGCTGCTATTTGGAAGAGCGATGGTTGCCCAAGGAGGAAATCTTTAGCTGGTGGGGTTTGGAGACGCTCCATTGCAAGATTGCACCATTGAAGATGTGCAGTAGTGTGCTTTCTTTGGGCAGAGGGAGTAAAACCTGTGGAAATTCATTGTCGGATATTAACTTAGTAAGGACATAGCACCATGAATCAATGAAAGGTTTATGAGTGGATAAAAAAGGGAAGAATAGGTGTAACCGACAAAGGCCGTTCTGGTCGCCCATCAACATAGTGCATACAAGAGACAGGAGCACATTGAGAGGGTGGATGCCTTGAATAGAGAAGACTGACGATTAACAGTGTCTTAATTGGCTGCAAATTTGGATATCAGCTATGGATCTGCATTTGCCATAATGCATGATGATTTGGAATACATGAAAGTCTGTGCAGTAAGACCCAGAATCCTGCAACAAGCACGATGCCAGCTGTGGAAACCCTGAGAAAACCTAATAACGTTGATCAATTCAGTGATATAAGGTGAAACCTCTTCATATAAAATTATAAAAACCATAATTCCCAATTTATATTGAACCCTGCCTTCAACTAAGCCAATGCAGTTCCAACATGAAAGGTATCACAGAGTCAAATATACCTAATAAACAGATCAATCCTATTGCTTTGTTTTGAACTACTCGTAAGCCTGAATGCTGATTTGTCAAAATACTTTTTAATGCAAAGCTTTTTTAGGTTTACATTAGGTCTACATGTTAAGCACAATTAATGCTGCAATTAATATGTTAATTATCATGATTAAAAATTTAACCATCATAATAATCATGTGCAGCCCTTCTGCCTACCTTCTTCCCCTCTTATCCTTCTGTAAAGTCTGGAATCTCTCCTTCCTGCACCCTTACTCTGGTACCCTTTACCTTCCAAATCAATCTTTGCTCTGCAGCCAGTGGCAGCCCTATTGAAAGGCTGCCTGTAGCTGCACTGGGCCTTCCCTCTGACCTGGCACCCCCCTTCTGGCATAACTTTTAAGAAGGGATCAGATCAGGTCAGAGGAAAGGCCCGATGCAGGCCACAGGCTGCCGCTGGGGGTGGGGACAAAGATTGATTTGGAAAAGTAAAAGGTGCTGATGTGTGGGTATAGGGGTGTGGGCATCTTGGGTTGTGGTTGGAGTGTTCAGAATCAGCAGTCATGCCTGGGTCTGGGTCCAGGAGGGAGAGATGCTGGACTGTGGTGGGGGAGGGGGAGGGAATTAAGATAGCTTGACCTGGGGTCTGGGAGTAAAGGGAGGGGGAAGGGATAGAATTGGACTGAGGGGAGATTGAGTTGGAGCTGGGGGAGGAAGGGAGAAAGAGATTTGGACCTTGAGAGAGACAGAGGGAAGGAGATTTGTATGGGAGGGAGAGATATGGTGAGAGTTGGACCTGTGTGAGAGGGAAGGAGAAAGGAAGATATTGGTGCTCCATTTCCACCAGGCTCAGACCCTCTTCAAAGCTGCAGTTTGTGTTCAATGGCTGGTTGGATAGCTGAAACCCTGTCAGCCAGAGAAATCTTTCTGATTTGCACTCTTCCTCCACATACTGTCTCAGAAACAGAGAACTCAATGGCATGTCTCCAGCCACCAACACTTCCAATACCTAAGTATACTCAGTTTGTCCATGAACTGAGCATGCTTGGGGAGTGCCAGCATCAATGGCTGGGGGCACCCCACACTTCCTTAGTCTTGAAGTAGCACAAGAAGGAAGGAGGCAGCTTTGAGAATGGATTTCTTTGACTGGCAGGGCTTTGCCATCCCCACCAGCAAAGGTATGATACCTAATATGGGGAAGAGGAAAAACATGGCCCCTCTTGTATCTCACGCAAAGGACTGATATGTCCTACCTTAATCATGAAAATGCATCCCTAGTTTATATGAATTTTCATAGTAAGAGCACTTTCAACTTCTACCCTGAGAATTTTAGAGGAAGTCTCAACAGAAAATTGATCCATGCCAACAGTGAACTGCTGGGATCTCAGTGGATGTTCCGCAGAAACCTCTGAATATGCCCATCATCCAAGTTTATGCATCAACAGCAGATGACATTGCAGGACATTGAGGACTTCTATGCTCAGGTCCAAAGTACATTTGATAGAACCCCAAGAAAGGACATCATCTACATTATGAGTGACTTCAATGCCAAAGTTGGAGAAGGAGAGGATGCAGGAGCGATCAGCAGGCACAGCCTAGTGGAGAGGAATGAAGCTGAGGACTGCCTTGAGCAGTTCTGCCAAGAGAACAAACTTAGAATCACCAACACCCTCACCCAACTGAAATGGCACCTCTACACCTAGGGCTTCAAAAAACCAGAATATCCACCAAAAATATAAACTATACAAAAAACAAATTAGTGAGAGCTTTTAAACTCCCTTTTGGAATTACCCCAGCACCTGAGAAATAATAATAAGGTAGTTTAAATTGTTAAAAGGGCTTTCAGTATGGGCTCAGGCCACCCTACAGTTCAAATTTAGCCCCGGGTGGAAGTTCATTGATGACTAGCACCAAACCGAAATTAAATAAACTCCACCCCATACATCATAATATCCTTGCATAATTATTCAATTGAGCTGAGAGAGTGCGATTGTGCCAAGCTGTGGTTAACATAATTCATTGCCTCCTGTTTTCATTGGACTGGCTACCATCTTTAATTCTCTCCAGTATTTTTTCATCTTTACTCCTGAAGAAGATTGCGAAACGGGGCTCTGTCGAGTGAATATAGAGTGGTGAAACGAACTTGATGGGAATCGGCTAAGTTGAAATTTTCTTAGCATTTTCTGTTTAAGTTTATGTTTTGATTTTTTCATTATATTATTTTGGAGTTCTGGTTCTGTGGGGTTTGAAGCGCTTCTCAGTCTTTTTTGCACCCACTTTTGAAATTATTCTCAGTGTTCTGGGCTTATGGGTAGGAGTATATATTTCTAATTTAATTGAATAATTTTGCAAGGACTTTATGATGTATGGGGTAGAGTTGATTAAGATTTCGGTCTGGTGCTAGTCATCAATGAACTTCCACCCGGGGCTAAATTTGAACTGTAGGATGGCCTGAGTTCATACTGAAAGTCCTTTTAACAATTTCAACTACCTTATTATTATTTCTCAGGCGCTGGGGTAATTCCAAAAGGGAGTTTAAAAGCTCTCACCTCTACACCTGGACATCCCCAAATGGGCATTATCACAACCAAATTGACTACATCATCTGCTAGCAAAAATGGAAGGGATCAATTTTCTCTGTAAAAACATTACCAGACACAGACTGTGGATCTGATCACCATCTCCTTGTAACCAAAGTCAGGGTCAGACTATGCAAGATCAAGCATCCAGACATGTAGAAGAAGTTTGATGTCAGTGAGATCCCTGTGCAGTATGCAATCAAAGTGAGTAACAGGTTCAATCTGCTCAGGTAGGAAGGAGGGGGCCCAGAAGCATTGTGGGCAGAGACCAAAGGAATCATCACTGAAACTGCTCAAAAGCATATGCTATACATGAAGCCAGTATGTGGTAGGAACTACCACTCTCCAAATCACTAATAAGAGTAGAGAGGCAAAGGCTAAGGGCAGGTTGAATGAGGCGAGGTGACTTCTGGCTGCTCTTTGGAACTCAGCAATGAAAGATAAGAACAATTTCCTTAATGCTCGATGCATGAACTTCAAAGAAAGGTCACATCAGGGAATTATTCGCCATGGTGAAACAAGTGAAAAAAACCTCTCTCAGAACACCAATCAACCATCAAAGAGTATAAAGGGAATGAAATTAGTGAGCAGCAGGACATCAAGCAGAGATGGAAAGAATACATAGGAATTATACATCTTCACCTGAAAAACTTGGGGGTCAAGAGGAAGCAGAACCAGACCTATTGGAAAGTGTAGTGGATTGGATGCTGAGCCAGCTGCTAAACAAAGCACCTGGTATTGATGGAATCCCTGCAGAGCTGCTCAAACCAATCTCAAAAGCCACACTGATAGCACTATGCCAGAAGATCTGGAGGACCTGCACATGGACAAAGAACTGGAAAAGATCAGTTTTTATCCCACTGCTGAAGAAAGGCAATGCCAGGAACTGTTCCAACTATAGAGCAATTGCCCTGATCGCTCATCCTTTCTCATTTTCTTTTCAACCTCTATGCAGAAGTAATTATGAGGAAACTGGAATTAGATGATTTGAATATTGGGGTGAAAATAGGCGGAAGAACCATCAGCAATCTGAGATATGCAGATAATATAATCCTGCTGGCAGAGATTGATAAGGACCTCAAGAAGTTGATCCTAAAGTAGACAGAAGAAAATGAGAAGATGAGACTTTACCTGAACATCAAGGAAACCAAAATCACGACTACCACCAACAAGAAAGTCCACATAAAGATCAACAATGAAGAAATAGAAGTGGTTGACAGCTTCATTTTTCTTGGGTTCCTCAATGATCACAGTGGCAGTTTGACAGCAGAGATCAAGTGTTGATTAGAACTGGGGTGTGCAGCCATGGTGAGCATGGACCAAATATGGAAGTGCAAGGATATCTCAGTCACCATCAAACAAAGATTGATTACTGCCAATCGCAACATATGGCTGCAAGGCATGGACACTCATGAACATTGTGGTGATAAAGACATGGACACTCACGAAAGCTGTGGTGCTAAAGACATGGACATGTCAAGCTGTGGTGCTAGAGAAGACTTCTACGAATCCCATGGACAGCTAGGATCGCCAACAAAGAAGTTCTTGATCATATGAACTCAGAGTTGTTCCTAGAAGGCAAGATTACCCGACAGAAACTGATCTATTTTAGACATGTGATGAGGACAAATTCATTAATAAATGATGTATTTCTCAGAATGGTCAGTAGTAAAAGGAATCAGGGGAGATCAAAGGCCCATTGGCTGGATACCATCATGAATGACACAGGAATAAACATCCAGCAATTGAAAGAAGCCGTGGAAAACAGGGAAGCATGGCGAGGATTGGCCTACAGAGTATTCAAGGGTCGGACATGACTGAATAGATAGTAATAATAATAATAACAACAGTTTATATACCGCAGGACCATGAAGTTCTATGCGGTTTACAAAGATTAAAAGAAGATACAAATAGATTAAACTTAATATGGTGGAAGCTAGAGATTAACAGCTTAAGGGATCAATTATTGAGGAGAAAGAGTTGTACGGGTCAGGAACAGATATGTTTTTAAGAGTTTCCTGAATTCCCCATAGGTAATAGGCATAAGCGTAAGCAATTGTTCTAGATCTTTACTCCATAATGCTGCCTGATGTGAGAGAAGGTGTTGATGGTGTCTTGAGTTTACATCCTCTAACTGGAGGGGAAACAAAGATCGAATGTGAACTTCTCTTATGTCTGTTGGCTGAGAAGGAGAAAAGGTCAGTTATGTATTTAGGGGCCAGACCATTTACATAGTAACATAGTAGATGACGGCAGATAAAGACCCGAATGGTCCATCCATTCTGCCCAACCTGATTCAATTTAAATTTTTAAATTTTTTCTTCTTAGCTATTTCTGGGCGAGAATCCAAAGCTTTACCCGGTACTGTGCTTGGGTTCCAACTGCCGAAATCTCTGTTAAGACTTACTCCAGCCCATCTACACCCTCCCAGCCATTGAAGCCCTCCCCAGCCCATCCTCCACCAAACGGCCATATACAGACACAGACCGTGCAAGTCTGCCCAGCACTGGCCTTAGTTCAATATTTAATATTATTTTCTGATTCTAAATCCTCTGTATTCATCCCACGCTTCTTTGAACTCAGTCACAGTTTTACTCTCCACCACCTCTCTCGGGACCGCATTCCAGGCTCCACTACCCTCTCCATAAAGTAGAATTTCCTAACATTGCCCCTGAATCTACCACCTCAAATTATGTCCTCTGGTTTTACCATTTTCCTTTCTCTGGAAAAGATTTTGTTCTACGTTAATACCCTTTAAGTATTTGAACGTCTGAATCATATCTCCCCTGTCTCTCCTTTCCTCTAGGGTATACATATTCAGGGCTTCTAGTCTCTCCTCATACGTCTTCTGGCGCAAGCCTCCTCTGGACCGCCTCAAGTCTTTTTACGTCCTTTGCCAGATACGGTCTCCAAAACTGAACACAATACTCCAAGAGGGGCCTTACCAATGACCTGTACAGGGGCATCAACACCTTCTTCCTCCTACTGTCTACGCCTCTCTTTATACAGCCCAGCCCATTTAGTACTTTAAAGCAGAAACAGGCGAACTTAAACTTCACGCGTGCCTCCATTGCCAATGCAGCTGTCGGTAGTAAGGTGTCACATGATCAAACTTCTTCAGCCCGAAAATCAGTCTGACCGCCGCATTTTGCATTAATTGTAATCATCGCATGTTCTTTTGGGAAATTGCTAAATAGTAATCAAGCTGACTCAGTATCAGGGATTGTACCAGGATTCTAAATGCTGGCATATCGAAACATGCTCTAATAGATCAAAGTTTCCAGAGAGTGAAAAACCCTTTCTGATTAAGGAGTCTACCTGGTCCTTCATGGTCAAGCACTGGTCTAGTATTACACCCAATACCTTCATAGTGGACTAAATAGGATAACTAAGGTTATTGATGCATAGCGGTGTTTTGGTGTCAAGCGGGTGTGGGGAAAGGTACAAAAAATTTTGTTTTTCTGAATTAAGTTTCAGTTTGAATTCAGGCATCCATTGCTCCATCAAATTAAATGCTTCTGATGCCTTGGGAGTAGTTTCTGAGAGAGAGTTAGTAAATGGAATGATGATTGTAAAGTCATCTGCGTAACTGAATACTTTTATCCCCAGCTGGGTCAATTGCGCACCATGTAGACATTGAAAAGCAATGGGGATAGTGGTGATCCTTGCGGTACGCCAGATTGGATTGCTCCAGGTATCGGAGAGATCGTTATTGAAACGTACTTGATAGGTAATAGGTGAGAGGGAAATACCTAATGTACCTGAATGTAATTCACCTTGATTTACTACTTAAAAAGGTATGAGCTAAATTCAAATAAACAAATGAAAATATATTTACTCCCTAATCTGACTAATGAAAATCAGGCTCTGGATCCATGTACACTACATAGTCTTATCTACTGTACATGGATCCATATCCCATAGCATCATCAAAAAGCTACTTCTGGTGAGTGTGATAGTACTGGCACCTTTCTTTTTAGATTAAAAAAAACCCAACCCAACACAGCATAAGTTTAACATATCAGTCATCCTGGGTTCATTGGATCCCTAAATTATGACATAGCAGGAGAATGATAGGGAAAGGCAACTCTATGCATTCGAGTACTCTGTTTCTTAAATGTTTTTTTCTACAGCACCTGCTAATTTCTGCTGCCAGAGAAAGGATGCCAAGAGAGGGTTAGTGGAGCTTTGTTCCGTTTCCAATTAAGCCATTCTTTTGGATTTGAGAGCCACTGCATTAAAGTGTATAAATTATTTACATTCTTCCAACACAAATGATCTCATTAGTTTCTGTTTGTAACATGTGTGCCTGCTTCCTAAATTGTCAGAATTCTCTATTGTAACTATGGTCCTTTGATTTTATTTTTATTTAAAGCTGTAGAAGGGCCAACAATTGTATCAATATAGGGATAATAATGAATGATTAACAAATGCAGCTATAATGGTTAATAGTTAATCATATGCTTATTATCATGCCTTTATCTTAACATTCCAAGACAGTGGTTGTACCACACACCCAATAATATACTGGAAAAGTATCCCTATATCTATCTGGATTTGTTTGTTAATTTATTGTATGAAAACAAGAAATGACTCATTGAGTGGAGCAGAGATGGTGAGAAAAACTTGTGGCCAGAGGTTTTGGCAGCTCCTCACTGGTCATGCCTCAGTTCTGTAAAAGGTCATTGATCTAAGACAAAATTGGGCAGTTTGTGGGAGGTGGACACTGGTCCTTTTGTTTACACATTGATTTATGTTTGTCACTTCTTACTTGCCCTGCTTTGCTTACAGTCTTCTGCCTCTCTTTTTTGTTTTGTATTTAAAATATTCCATGTGAATTCAGGAAATACAGTTATTAAAATATGTGTTGTCTACAAAGAGCAAGTGGTGATGGGTGAGGTAATACAGAGTAAAGAATCAGATATTAACTGCTTCACTTAAAGTGAAAAACACTACCAGCTTTTTTATAATGACACCCAATTGTTAAAACTGCCACAATACCACTTAACATTTGTCAGACAGGAATTCACCACTTAAAAACTGCTGTGCAATCACAGATGGTTTCTTAATTTTGTTTGCAGGGTTAGCAGCAGGACAGGAGCCGGAAAGCTCGCTCCTGCCCACTGCACCTCTGGACCACCAGGCCAGAGGAGGTAGGAGGACGAGTCAGATTGCAGAGCGAGCAAGGGAAGGGGGCTGGGGGCTGGGTGCAGAGTCTGGGGAAGGGTGCAGAGTCTGACAGGGGGAGGGAGGGTACAGGGTCTGACATGGGGGGATGTGTGCAGAGTCTGACAGGGGGGGCTATGTGCAGAATCTGACAGGGGAGGGAGGGCAGGGGGTTGGGTGCAGAACCTGACCGGGAGAGGCTGGGTGCAGGGGGTAGGGAGTTGGGAAGGCAGGGAGGACAGATGCTCAGAGGGTTGGGAAACACAGATACTGCACATACTGGGAGAGGGTTGGGAAGGACAAATGCAGGGGCTGGGGGGAGGGTAGGAAAGGAGGAAAAGAGAGGTGCACAGGTGGAGTAGTGGGAAGGGAGAGAAAGAAATGCTGCCGATGGAGGAGGGAAAAGGAATGGAGAATTGTTGGACATAGGTGTGTGGCGTGAGAGGGAAAGAGAGATGATGTATATGGGGAAAGGAAGAAAGAAAGGGAATTGTTGGATATGATAGTGATGGAGAGGAGGGAAGAAGGAGAGATGACCCAAAGAAGGGAGAGATGTCAGACCACTGGAATGGGAAGGAGAGAGAGAGAGAGAGTGAGATGCCAGATCACAGAAAGGAGAGGAGAGAGATGTTAGACCTCAGGAAGAGGGAGGGAAGGAGAGCGAGATGTCAGACCATGGGAGAGGAGAGAAATTCCAGGCTATGGGAAGGAGAGAAGAAAGATGCCAGACCATATGAAGGGGGAAGACAGAGATATCTGACCATGGGAGAGGGATGAGATGGTGCATAGGGATTGAGGGGAAGGGGAGACAGAGGGAGGAGATGGTGCACAGCAATGGGTGCAGCAGGGAAGAGATAAGAAGAAATGCTTCTTATGGATAGATGGGAGGAGGGGAGAAGAAAGAGGGAGGAGATGGTACACATGGATAGATGGGAAGGGAAGACATGGAAAAGTAGATAGATAGATTTTGAGAAGAAAGCAGAAAAATGGAAGAAAGTTGAATGTTAAAAGTTAATGCTAAAGATGGATGTAAGGCAGAAAGTGAAGGAGAGAAAAACAGCAAATGGATAAGGTGGCCCTAGATACACAGTTAACAGTACAGACAGAAGGAAGTGCAGCCAGAGACTGGGAAAGATGGTTTGAAAACCAAAATCACCAGGCAACAAAGGTAACGGAAATGATTTTATTTTCAATTTAGTGATTGAATTGTATCAGTTTTTAGAATTTACATCTGCTCTCTATATTTTACTCTGTTCAGGAAGAAATGCATTTGTTTCTATTTCTTTGGGGGTTGTACCGCATGCAGTCTTGCAACTTAGGGTTTTGTTTGTATATATTAGTACAGTAAAATCTTGGGCTGCAAGTAACTTAGTTTGGAAGTGTTTTGCAAGACAAGCAAAACATTTTATTAAATTTTAACTTGATATACAAGCAATGTCTTGCAATACAAGTGCATATAGTATGCACATATCACAGCTGAGCCGATGGTTCTTCTCTCTCTGACACTGCAAGATTGCAGTGACTGTTCTAAACGAGCAAAGTCTTGCAATACGAGTACATAGAGAATACATGCGTCACATCACAATTGAGCTGATAGTTCTCTCTCTGACACTGCGGGAGTGTAGTGACTGTTCTAAACGAGCAAAGTCTTGCAATACAAGTATGTATAGTATTTTGTATTAAAGTTTTTGGGTTGTGGAACGAATCGTCTGAGTTTTCATTATTTTCTATGGGGAAATTCGCTTTGATATACGAGTGCTTTGGATTACAAGCATGCTTCTGGAACAAATTATGCTTGCAAACCAAGGTTTTACTGTACTTTAGTTTGTGGTCCTGTATTTGTATAGGTGTTATCTGTGTTCTGCATGTGTGACCAACAAAAAAGCATTCCGCTGCCTATGAAATAAATTATACCACTCCTCTGATGATTGTCATTAGAATCCTATGCAAGTTTCACATTGATATACAGTATTTTTATTTAAATCATTTTTATTGAACATACATAAGAACTAACAATACAAAAAGAATAGCATATTAAATATTAAGCTCAATCAATTTTCAATAACAATCATCAATCCCATCATATTAACACCCCCATCTAATCCCACATTCAATATACAAAATCTAGCAATACAGAAAGAATATTATTGCAAATATCAAATATTAGGCTCAAACAATTTCCAATGTCAATCTCCAATTCTACCCTACCAACCCACATCCCTCACCCATCTAACCCCTTATCTAATAACCAAAGCAGTTCTATTTTAAATATTAACTAATTATATGACTAATTTCTTCTACTTTTTTCCCTTTGCAAGACTGCAAAAAAAAAAACCCCAAAACTACTTAAGGTCTTCCTAATAAAACAAGACTCTAAGCAGTGGGAGTCAATGTATTTAAAAATGGTTGCCAAATTGTAAGTAACATTCTGCTCTGTTTCATATCCTAATCAGAAATAGACGTGGAGGGACATAATCGAAAGGAATGTCTAAGTCCATTATCGTCCAAGTTGTCCAAAGTATATAACAGTTTAGGACACATTTTCGAAAAATACATCCAAATTATTTTCCATTTTGAAAATCGTCTAACTATTTGTCCTACCGACTTGATCGTCCAAGCTGCTAAATCGTCCATCTTTATAGCACATTTTCGTCCAACTTTTCGTCCAAGGCAAAAATGCCTAGAAACAGACCTTTTGGACATGGGAAGGGTCTACAAAGTGAAGGACCGGTCAACCATACATGGCACCTAAATAGTGGGGTACCTTACAGGGCACTGCTGTGAAATTCATGTAAACGGTGTCATGTTTTCATCTCACTACAGCTCCCTTATAGCTCATGGTGAGCCCCCCAAACCACCTCCAGAATCCCCTAGACCTACTTATCTACCACCCCAATGGCCTTTATTGCTGCAGGAGCTACCTATATGACAGTACAAAGGGGTTAGGGAGTGCACATGTTTCAATATCAATGCAGTGATTGCAGGGGCTTATGGGCATAGATCCTCATCTCCATGGCTTAAGACGCCTCTGTGCAGTACGACTAGGCTTTCCTATGCCAGGCTGCCAGGTGATGATGTTCTGGAGGCACAATTTTCAAGTTGTGATTAATATTTTAATGGGGGTGGGGGGGGGTCGGTGATCACTGGGGTAGTGTCTGGGGGTCTGTATTATGTGTTTGCAGTGCTTGTCTGGTCACTTTAGGTGGGTTTTTGTGACTTAGACCATGTTTTAAATGGTCTAAGTCACAACGTCCAAATTCTATCAATCCTGTACTACATAACTTTTGGTTATACATGTAGTATGACTAAGTCTAAGCTGGTCCACGTCCCACCCAACTCCCACCCTCGACACTACTCCTGAAACATCCCATTTAGCTATGGTCGTTCAGCAGCACTATGAAGGCCTAGGTCATTTAGAAATACAGTGGTACCTAAGTTTATGAATGCATCGGTTTGCGAGTGTTTTGCAAGACGAGCAAAACATTTTCAAAATCGGCGCCTCGGAAACCGAGCGCGCCTTGACTTGTGAGTGCCCCCCCCCCCCCGCTAACCGGCACCCTTCCCCCTGCGATCCGGCACCCCCCTGCTGCCATCGGGCACCCCCCCCGCCGCCATCGGGCATCCCCCCGCCGCGACCTGAGGTCCCCCAACCCACCTGAACCCTCTTCTTACTTCAGTGTAGCCTCCACACCGGCACCGGCACCGGCACCAGCATGTCCTGCCGGTGCCCAAAGATCTGCCTCCTGTGCTGGGCCTTGAGCATGCGCACAAGAGAACGTGAACTCTCAAGCTTTGAGCATGCGCACATGCTCAAGGCCTAGCACAGGAGGCAGATCTTCGGGCACCGGCAGGACATGCTGGTGCCGGTGCCGGTGCGGAGGCTATACTGAAATAAGAAGAGGGTTCGGGTGGGTTGGGGGACCTCAGGTTGTGGTGGGGGGGTGCCCGATGGCGGCGGGGGGGTTCATGATGGCAGCGGGGGGTGCCCGATGGTGGCGGGGGGTGCCGGATCGCAGGGGGATGGTGCCGGTTCACGGGGGAGGCCTTTGGGGGGAGCAATGCCAGTTCTTGGGGGGGGGGGAAACAGCTCTGCTGGCCTCGGGGGGGAACAGCTCTGCTGGCCTCGGGGGGGGGGGGGGGGGGGGGGGGGGAACCTATCAAAGCGAGTTTCCATTATTTCCTATGGGGAAACTCGCTTTGATAAACGAGCATTTTGGATTACGAGCATGCTCCTGGAACGGATTATGCTCGTAATCCAAGGTACCACTGTATGTCCAAAACCCGTTTTTATTATCAGCACTTGGATGTATTTTGACAATGTTCATCCAAGTGCTGACTTAGGATGGTTTTTGGACATCATAAGTTGGTCTTGGAGAACCTATCCATAAATAGAGAATAGCTTTCAAGCCTGAAAGAATCACTTATTTTAAAAAAATTTTATAACCCTTAGGAATAGAATATTGAATATCAAAAATCCAAAATAAACTATAGCTATTACAATGCCATTTAACTTGCCACATACGACTAATTTGAGAAAAAAATTATTGACCATAATTTACAAATCAAGGAACATTCCCAAAACATATGAGCTACAGTATTTTAAAACATAAATAACTTATGAGTTGCTGAACAATGAACTCGTAAAGAAGTAGAAAATTTTTCTTCATGAATTTTGGTATTTATTTTATCTTAACATTAATAATCTGCATACATAACATACATAATTGTGAAATATTAAAAATATAGAAACGTACTTCATATAAAAGAACAATATAAAATAAAGAAGTACAGCAACTTACAATGCCTTGCACAAAAGCAATGCACTCCCCTTTCCACAACTTGGCCTTCTGATAGGAAATTCCTTACAGCTATGAGAATAGTTGCTGGCATTTCTTACATACTACAGATAAGGAAGCCACCACTGTACCTTAAGAAAATGTATCCTTCCTAAAGAACAGCAAAAGCACATTAGCATAAAAACTGCTATACTGGGTCAGGATGAAGATTGTGACAAACTCGTAGCCAGCTTTGTCCCTGTATTGGATAAAAGCAGAGCACGGTCCCTGGTCAGAAGAGCTGACCAGGTTAAAGTAAGGATATTGAAATGGCTGACTACCCCTCAGACAGTGAGGTAGAGCAGGAAGAGTTTAAACCTAAGGTTATTCAGCAAAGCATGCCATGTCAGGATAAATACACCAGAAAGCCTGATAGGACTTTTACTGAGAAGTGGAGACCTAGTCCTGCAATGTATTCACACTATCAGCCTAGGAGAAACCAGAGTTATTTCCCTAGGGATTTCCAGCCCAACCCCCCTGCTCCTAGGAGAGTGGGGTGGGGCTATGACACACGTAAAAGCAGAGCCCTGAATCACACAGGGGAGGGCAAGAACAGAGACACAGAGGACAGACAAACAGCAAGGCAGGAGCAGCAGAGGAAGCAGAAAGGTGAGGAGAGGTCTCCCTCCTCAGCCCCACAGCAACGAGGATGTGGACATAGCAGAGGACTTCCCAAGCCTGAGCCCAGCTGCTGAGAAAGCTGAGGCAATGGACACCACTGAATTGCTTCTGGAAACTGACTATAACCCAGAGGGAATGTAGTTAGCCCATGAAGGGAAGTGAAGCAAGGAAGCTGTCTTTCTAAGCTGCATTTGTGCACTGGCTCTCTGTAACCTGAGGCTAGGTGTCCTTGATTAGGGAGTGAAGGAAAACCTCTCCGTTTTATTCTGGGACTGCCCGGAGGTTGTTTGTTTAAGAAGCTATATTTCTGATTATGTGAAGCCCACTGGGATAAAGCCTCTGTAAAGCTAACAGCTTATCTAATACCCTGCTGTGCTCCGATGGCTGGAAAGCTCAGCTGATGCTGATGAGCTCTATTGTAAGGCAGAGCTCTGAACAGAGTTGGAGCTGGGAAGCTTGTGACTTTATTTTCAAAGGTTGCTGCTTTATTTGCTTGCTCTGTTTATGCAGTTTTGCTTTCATTGTTTAGAAGTTTATTTTCATGGCATTTCTGTTTATTTGAACCCTGGTGAAGAGAACTATCTTTAAGCAGAGAAAGTCCAGGGAATGCAATTGTATGCCATACTTGGACTTTAAGTCATTCTGACAATTCTGACAACTGTATGATTTATTTCTACCTTTTTGCCTTACTTATGCATGTCTTGAGGGTGGTTGACGGTGTTCAGACCCCCTATCAAATAAAGTCTGAGAATGAGAATTTGACCATACCTGAATTGTATCTCCCTTTATTGGCAAACGTATCTCAGTGTGGCCTTGGCAGACTAAGCAGGAGCCTAGGTCTGTTTTACTTGAAAAGCCTTCCTCTTTCCCGGGGAAGCCATGCTGACAGGTCAGGATTCGGCACAGCTAATCTGCCCAACGGTCAGAGCAGGGGATAGCTGTATGACAAGATCCATCTAACCTAGTATTCTGCTTCCCACAGTGGTCAATCCAGGTCACATGTACCAGGCAGAATCTCAAATAGTAGCAAAATTCCATGCCATTCACCCCAGGAATAAATAGTGGCTTACTCCACTACTTAACATATACTAGTCTTCATGATTTCAGATGACTGAAAACTAATATGTGATATTACCTCACTTTTTTATGCTGATTCACATAGTTTTTTCACAATTTTACTTCAAAGATTTATTGCTGTGCCAGTAGGTAATGAGTATTGTTGGAGGGAAATTTCTTAATACAGACCTATAAGCCTTTAGGCTGGCACAACTGTTGCTGCTAGTTGTTATTATGTGACTTTGCTAGTTGTTATTGTGTAACCTTAGAAGTGTTGTTTATCTCAGACGCTTGCATTATCAGTGCTGTTTTCATTTTATTTTTCTATTGTGATTGCAGGTACTACAATGACTACATGCAAGTGTGTAAAGTTTACACATTGTAGTTTTCTGTTAAATTTGTGGAAATTATACAGTGCTTAAGTAAAGAACGGATATATCAGACTTTATGAAAAAAGCTTACTATGCTTATTTTAAAGTGAAACTTGGAGACCAGGATAAGGCATAAGCATCAAAGAAAGTTTGCCGCTATTGTGTTGAAAGGTTAAGATTGTGGACAAAAGGAAAGAAAACATGCATGCCATTTGCAATTCCTATGGTGTAGAGCAGGGATCTCAAAGTCCCTCTTTGAGGGCCACAATCCAGTTGGGTTTTCAGGATTTCCCCAATGAAAATGCATTGAAAGCAGTGCATGCACATAGATCTCATGCATATTCATTGGGGAAATCCTGAAAACCCGACTGGATTGCGGCCCTCAAGGGGGGACTTTGAGACCTCTGGTGTAGAGGGAGCCTAAAGACCACCTTAATGACTGTTACTTCTAAAAACTGACAAATCCCTGGGTCCGGACGGAATCCATCCAAGGGTTCTGAAAGAATTAAAGGAGGAGATAGCAGAACTACTGCAGCAAATTTGCAACCTATCCCTGAAAACAGGAGTGATTCCGGAAGATTGGAAGATAGCCAACGTTACGGCCATCTTTAAAAAGGGATCAAGAGGTGACCCGGGAAACTACAGACCGATGAGTCTCATCTCGGTTCCGGGGAAAATGGCGGAAGCACTGATAAAAGAAAACATCGATGAACATTTGGAAAGAAACAAACTTCTGAAAACAAGCCAATATTGTTTCTGCAGGGGGAGATCGTGCCTAACTAACTTATTGCACTTCTTCGAAGGAATTAACAAACAGATGGACAGAGGAGACCCCCATAGACATCATATACCTGGATTTCCAAAAAGCCTTTGACAAGGTGTCACACAAGCGTCTACTCCGGAAACTAAAGAACCATGGAGTGGACGGAGACGTACATAGATAGATCAGAAACTGGTTGCGGGTAGGAAACAGAGGGTAGGGGTGAAGGACCACTATTCGGAATGGAGGAGGATCACGAGTGGTGTTCCGCAGGGCTTGGTGCTTGGGCCACTGCTATTTAATATATTCATAAATGATCTAGAAACAGGGACGAAGTGTGAGATAATAAAATTTGCGGATGACACCAAACTATTTAGTGGAGCTCGGACTAAAGAGGACTGCGAAGAATTGCAAAGGGACTTGAGCAAACTAGGAGAATGGGCAACGAGATGGCAGATGAAGTTCAACGTTGAGAAATGTAAAGTATTGCATCTGGGAAGCAGAAACCCGAGGTACAACTATACAATGGGAGGGATGTTAGTGAACGAGAGTACCCAAGAAAGGGACTTGGGGGTAATGGTGGACATGACAATGAAGCCGACGGCACAGTGCGCAGCGGCCGCTAAGAGAACGAATAGAATGCTAGATATAATCAAGAAGGGTATTACAACCAGGACGAAAGAAGTTATCCTGCCGCTGTATCGGGTGATGGTGCGCCCCCATCTGGAATACTGCATCCAATATTGGTCGCCATACCTTAAGAAGGATATGGCGTTACTCGAGAGGGTTCAGAGGAGAGCGACATGTCTGATAAAAGGGATGGAAAACCTTTCATACGCTGAGAGATTGGAGAAACTGGGTCCTTTTCCCTGGAGAAGAGGAGACTTAGAGGCTTTGAAGCTGAGATCTTTCCTTCCAAACAGAGACTTTGCAAGATGTCAAATACAGCACAAGGTAACTTCACACGGACTTAGCTGTGCAGGAAATGTGAATCTCCTCATACACCCACCATATAGTACAAAAATGTGCAAAGGTCTGGGTTTTTCTTTCGATCACTACATAGACTAATGCCACACAAGCAGCGCTGTTACAAACATATTCTGTAGGTCAGTGCTAAGGTTAATAAAGGTTCCTTCCTTAGACCAGAAGGAGATGCTGACAAACCACTGGAAGAGATCCCAAAACAACTACCCACGAACAACACCCAAAGACCCACTCAGTGTGTGAACCAGTTGAGTGGAGTGGACTAACTGGGGGGTGGAAATGGGCCCGGAGTTTGCTCAGCAGAATTTCCCAGATCACCTCTTCCTCTCAACACATTGACACCTGCCGCCACCACCACTAGGAACACTTCACCGGGTAGGCCAGCAATGCTATAAACTTTATAAAACACATTATTATATTTTCTTATAAAGCACATATTTTAACTGAACTCTCTGACATTTTCAGCCTTTCCATTCACAAAAATAGAAGGAAGAAAAGTTCCCATTTCCTGCTGTCTCATGTCCCCGGCCTATACAATATTTTTCTTATGCAGAGTGCAGACCCTTCAAAAATCGACCAAATCCTCATTTCACTTGCATTATAAAGTACTGAGGATGCCATCTCTCCCCAATCCTAGGTCCTAAAGTCTAAGACAGTAGCACAAACTAGTGCTGCCAGATTCAGGAAAAAAAATTTCGATTCGATTCAGCCTATTGAATTGGTTTATCGATTCGATTTTCCTGCCCAATTGGGTGTTTTTTTCAAACATCCTGGTGGGTTTATTTTATAGCTTTTTCACCCCCCTTTGGCTTCTCCTAACCACACTGGCGCTGTGGTGTAAATAAAATAAAGAAACAAAAAGGACTTTTCCTCTCTCTGTTAAATCCTAGCTCACGTTTGTGGTCTAACACCAGCTCTGGCAGGATACACATTTCAAATCTGACATATTGTAATCACAAAACAGAAAATAAAATTAGTTTTTCTACCTTTTTGTTGTCTGGTTATTTTTCAAATCTTGTTAGTCCAAGGCTCTGGTTGTCTTCTGATAACTTGCTTGCCAGGGTCTCCTTCTTTCTTCTTTCTCCGTGCTAACCATCCATCTGCCATCTCTGTCCTCCCCTTCCGTTTCCCTTCTCTCCCCAGGATATCTGGCAACTTTCCTTTTTTGTCTCCCTCCACAGATCCACCTTTTCTTAACTACCCTTTCATCCAGCAGCTCTCCCTCCTTCCCCACCACCCCAGGGTCCACCATCTCTCCCTTTCTTTTCCCAACTACCCTTCTAACCAGTATCTCTATCTCCCCCCCTCCACACCATCCCTTGTGTCCAACTTCTCTCCCTTTCTGTTCCTTCCCTCCCTAAAACCCATGCCCATCATCTCTCTCTCTCCTCTATTTTCAGACCCATTATTTCTTCCCACCCAAAGTCCGGCATATGCACGTCTCTTTGAACACCTCCCCCTTCCCTCCGTGTACTTCTACACCAGGGCCCCCCCTCCCCTGAAGGCCTGTCCTCCCCTTAAAGGCCTGCATCCCACCCCTGAAGGCCTGCCCCCCTTGAAAGCCTGCCCCCCCTGAAGGCCTGTTCCCCCCTTGAAGGCCTGCACCCCCGAAGGCCTGTCCCCCCCCTTGAAGGCCTGCCTGCCTGTTCCCCTTGAAGGCCTGCCCCCCCTGAAGGCATGTCCCCCTCTTAGGCCTGCACCCCCCGAAGGCCTGCACCCCCTCAGAAGGCCTGCATCCCCCCGAAGGCCTACACCCCCCTTGAAGGCCTGTCCCCCTCGAAGGCCTGCCTGCCTGTTCCCCTTGAAGGCCTGCCCCCCCTGAAGGCCTGTCCCCCCTTGAAGGCCTGCACCTCCCCCGAAGGCCTGCACCCCCCCGAAGGCCTACCCCCCTTGACGGCCTGCACCCCCCCCGAAGGCCTGCACCCCCCGAAGGCCTACACCCCCCTCGAAGGCCTGTCCCCTCCTTGAAGGCCTGCCTGCCTGTCCCCCCCTTGAAGGTCTGTGCCCTCCCTTGAAGGCCTGTCTCCCCCCCAAAGGCCTGCACCCCCCGACGGCCTGTCACCCCCCCGAAGGCCTGCCTGTCCCCCTTGAAGGCCTGCACCCCCCCGACGGCCTGTCACCCCCCCCCGAAGGCCTGCCTGTCCCCCTTGAAGGCCTGTTCCCCCCCAAAGGCCTGCACCCCCCGACGGCCTGTCACCCCCCCGAAGGCCTGTCTGTCCCCCTTGAAGGCCTGTCTCCCCCCCTCAACAAGGTCTGCCTACCCGCCCCACCCTGAAGGCCTGCTGCCCCCCCCACTACCTTGAAGGACTGCTCGGCTCCACCACCACCACGAAGCACTGCTCATTCCCCCGGCCTCCATGCTTCATTTCCCTGGGGAAACAGCCTGCAGCAAGATTGCGCGATGCTAGCAATCTTTGTTTGCTTCGGCTGTTTCCTCCGCCGCGGTCCCGCCCCTCCTCTGACGTCAGAGGAGGGGCGGGACCGTGGCAGAGGAAACAGCCGAAGCAGGCAAAGATCGCTAGCATCGCGATCTTGCTGCAGGCTGTTTTCAAACGCGACACCCGGCGCAAGGGGGGGAACCGGACCGGACCGGGAGCGCCCCCTCAAGGCTTGGCACCCGGGGCGGACCTCCCCCCATGCCCCCCCCCCCTTGGTACGCCACTGCTCTGATGCTACCCTTCAATGACATCATTACCTGCAGAGCAGAGTGAAGTGACTGATCCTGTTATTGAATTGAGGAAGATTTTGGATACAGTACAGGGTAACACGGAAAAATTAAACTCCATTCAAACAGAGCTGCTTAACTTGTCACAAAAATTATCTGTGTGCTCATGGCTGAAATGACCAGGTCCCAATTTATATTAGCCTCGTTCTGCTGTCCTTACTACAGATGCATCCGGGGACACCTCTGTAGAAAGAAAATCACACACACACAAATGCACATGCAAATAGGCAAAAAGATGTCTCTCCTTTATTCAGAGTACTGCATACACCTTTATAGCATTTCAAATGGGTCAGTTTTTTTTAGCATATGACTGTAGGAAAGACCATATATGGTAACAGGATACATAAAAGCAACTAGAAAAAAGTAGCAAACATAAGGGGGGTAACTATGGCATATAATACTTTTTTGTCTAAGGTCCAGCAATGCTTCTTATCTAAATCCTGATGCACAGCACAGGATGTCCACAAGATGTGGGGGTAACCTTGGCAAAACTAATCAGCTATAGAACAGAAAAAGAAAAGACCTTGTGGCCTCTTGACAAACAAGAACTGTTTCAGCAGTTTTTTATATGTTACACAAGCAGGAATACAATCTTGTGGTTTGAAAGATATATGGCGGATCCTTCACTTTAATGCTCGGGAATTTTTTTTTACTCACATGTTCATAAATCATTTTCATGAATAGATTATATTTTCATTTCAGATCAATTAGTTCAGCAGGTAATAAAAGCCACCATAGATCCAATCATTTTGTTAGATCATAGTAGAGTTTGGGTTGAATTTAAAAATTGCTGAACAGGATAGTAGTAGATCTGTGTGAAGATTTAATAATACATTGCTTGCAGACTCAAACTTTCTTGAAGAATTTCAGCTAAAAATGAATAAATATTTCCAAATTAATGCCTCAGAGGAAATCTCATTAGAAACCTTGTGGGAAGCTTTTAAAGCAACCATGAGGAGGCAAATCATTTCACATTCAGCATATATTAGGAAACAACTCAAAAGGGAATTTTCTAATTTGGAACAAGAAATTAAGATTTTGGAGTTAAAATTGGCTGAAAAGTGGGAACAAATTACCTTGCAGGCCCTTTTAAAAGCTAAATGAAAGTACAATGAGATTTCTTCGAAATTGGTTAGGAAAGATTTGTTTTCTCAGCAGGTCCTGTATTATGGAAACTTGAATAAAGCGAGAAGATTATTGGCAAATTATCTCAAAGCAAAGAAAAGAAAGGCAAAAATTGTTACAGTCAAAGATGAGAAGGGTGAAACCCATTCTCAAATTGGAACTATTTTAAAACAATTCCTGAAATTTTATAAAGCTTTATATTCTTCAGAACCTTATTCAAATAAGGAATTAGAAGGTTTAGAATTTTTTTAAATTAATTAAGGGATCAAAAATTCCTGAGCATATAAAAGGAAGTCTTGGGGAGGCTATATATATAAGTCCCTTAGAGTTGGATCCTTTCCAGGTGGTGATGGTTTCACTGTAGAGTTTTATAAATCATTTCAAAGTACCCTATTATATCATCTGTTAAATTTATATCAGGCTCAACTGACTAAAGGTTGCATTACATGTACTATGGCAGAATCTTTATAGTTTTGCCGAAGCCAAATAAATATCCTATGTTGGTTTCAAATTACAGGCCTATTTCTTTAATTAATGTAGATGGAAAACTTCTGGCTAAACTATTGGTTTTACGCTTGGCCAAGGCTCTCCATCATATCATTGGTATGCACCAAACATTAGGGTTCTTTGCTCAGAGACATTCTTCTAATAACACCAGATTGGCTTTTCATATGTTGAATTTAACAAAAACTATGAATGATCCAGCCTTCTCTGTATCTTTGGACGCAGAGAAGTCCTTTGATCGGGTAGAATGGCCCTTTATGTATCAAGCAATAGACTGGTTTGGTATTGGTTCAAGATTTATTCAAATGATTCAAACCTTGTACAGCTCCCCTTCTGCTAGACTGTATATTAATAATAATTTCTCAGAGCGTTTTTGTCTGAAATGGGGAGTTAGAAAAGGATGTCCATTATCTCCTTTGCTTTTTGATATTGTACTAGAACCTTTGTTATTGGCTATTCAGCAGGCAGAGGACATACAGGGTATTCCTTATGCAGGTCGGGAATACAAAGTATCTGCGTATTGTAGCCAGCACTGGAGCCCTAGGCTGGGACACAGCAGTGCCTCCAGTAGCTACCAACAAAAAGTACACCGGCGTGTGACTCAGACTGGAGTTACCCTGCAGGATTTTTAAGGAACTCAAACAAAACACCAATACAGTTGTTTGAATGGCAATAAAGAAAATGTACTTCTCAAAATAAAGTCAGAATGGCAAACAATCAAAATGGCTCCGAGTTCATTATAGTACATAAATGTTCAAACCAAAAACAAAAAGAAGGCAGAGGTAAAAACCCTGCCAGCATCCAGGATTTCTCTCTCACAGGGCTTATATCCCAAACTTCTTTCTCCCCAAGTCTGCTCCACAGCAGAGCTCAGGTAAATGCGGTTCACAGTAATCACAACAGTGTCTGTAGCATATGCTTTTTCACTCCATCATTCTTAGTGCAAAAATCAAAACATAAAGCTTCCACCCTAAAATATATCAGCGCTGGGTAAAGAGGAGTGCTACAAGTTTGCCTTTCCAAAAGCATAAAAACAGCTTTCAAAAATTCCCTCCCGGATGTAAGCAAACTTCTCTCACCACTCACTCTTAGCTCTACTCAAACTGCACAGTTCAGAAAGTCCTTGCAAAATGACTGGGAGCACAGCCACAAAAATAGGAACAAACACTCACAGTCTTTGCTCAGTCTGAGCTGATCACCACTCCCACATCCACTGGTTCTGGAAACACACACAGCTCCTCAGCAAGCAGCTCTCCTTGAAGTTCCATGGGAGTTTTTTCATCTGCTACTGGTAATTCTGGAGATGTTCCAGCTTCCTCTACCTCCTTGGGTGAACAGCCAATACTCCTGCTTGAGCCAGGGAGGTCCTCGTGAGAGAGAGCCCTCAGCTTCCTCCCTATCCTGCCTAACAGTTTGTTGAGGACTGCTGGCCTTTCTAGGGGAGGGACATGCCTTGATCTAACTGAGTCAGCAGGAATCTGCTTCTCTCTTTGGCTCCCCCGGTGGTGACCTAGATAATAGGACCTCTGCTTGCTTTCAGGTCTGACTTTACCCTCCTGGGTCCTAGCTCTGCTGTGTTCCAGAGGTTTGTGAGGAATTTTCCCAACCCCTGACCTCTGGGTTGTTAGTAGGCTCGGGGAAATCCACATAGTGATGGGGCTGGGCCCTGGGCATCCCCTTTCTGGATTTCCTATTCCCTTTTCTCCTGGCACCCACAGGGACCTTGGCAGGCAAAGAGCCTGACTGGTCATAGTATGCAGACAATATTCTGCTTCATTTGAGAAATCCTGAAACTATTATTCCACATTTACTGTCTTTGATAGAGAAATTTGGGAAATTTTCAGGATATAAAATAAATTGGAGTAAATCAGAGGTTCTTCCGCTTAATGAGCATTGTACAAAAGGTTTATTTGATTCATTCCCCTTTCTCTGGAAGGAACAGGGTATAACATATCTAGGTATTTGGATTTATAAAACATTGGAAGAGTCAATGAAAGTAAATGAAAAATCTTTATTGCTAAAGGTCACAGAAATATGTGAGCAATGGAACCCATTACATCTTTCTTGGTGGGGGAGTGTTCAAACAGTAAAAATGATGGTTTTGCCTGCAGTTTGTTACCAAATGGGTATGTTGCCAGTTTATTTTCTGGGGTCCTTTTATAAAAAAATTAAATAATATACTAACAAAATTTATTTGGTTGGGTAAAATTGCAAGAATTGCTTTAGTAACTTTACAGAAATCAATTACAGCAGGGGAAGGGAGGGTAAATTTTCCTAATTTTTATAGGTATCATCAATCCTATATTATGCGTCAGGGTATGTATTGGATCCTCCCAGAGCTCATGGAAAATCTCCCAGATTGGCTATGATTGGAATGGCAACTCCTGTTTCTATTGAGACTGAGTCATGTGTTAAGTATTAAAATGCCTAGGTTGTATAAGGACAATAGAATATTAGTAGATATCCAGTTCATAAATCAACTTAGACCCTATAGCTGAACTCCAAGATTCAAATTGGTGGATATAAGGTCATCTGGAAGTATTGGATGAAGGCAGGTATACGTACTTTGGAGGATGTTGTTTCTGATTTTTCACAATTGCAACACAAATTTGGTCTTAATAAATCACAAAATTATAGATGGTTGCAGTTGAAGCAGGCCATTCAGGTAGGGTTCCCTGAATGGAAAAATCTTAGAAATCAGTATAGTTTGCCGCTCTTATGTTTTCAGGTGGACTTCCTGGGACACTAGGCCACTCAGTGGTATAAATTAATATCTGGATTTTTGAATAAGAAACCAAAGACTGGTCTGCGTGATATTTAGAGCATTGAGATTAAGCATCAGATTACTGTGTCTCATTGGCCACGGATTTGGGCTTGTAGGATGAGATGTACAGTGTCCGCGTCTATGATACTGTGTTACTTGGTACATTAATGAGAGCTAAGAGCCAAATATCTTCTAATAATAACAAGCTATTACTCATTATGACAGGGGTTGCCATACAACATTATGAAAAATTGGGATCGTTTGAATTATAGCTTTTGGTGGAACTCTTTATGTAACATATTTAAAATGGAAAGGGTAATTGCCATACAGCAGGGGAATTTTAAGAAATTTCAAGATATTTGGGAGCCATTAACAAAATACTGTAATGAATAAATATCATTTTTCCCTTAAATATGCACATCCAAGGTGGGGGGTGGGGAGAAGGGTAGGAGGGTATTTTGGTTTTCTTATGAGTGCAAATAATGTGGAGTGGGGTGATTATATGTCTTATGTTTGATGAAAGTTATTGATTATGGGGGGGAAAGATATGGGATCTGATTTAGATTTTAATAGGATATTAAATGATGTACTTAAGTATAAATTGATGTTATATGTTGTTGCACTTATTGTAAGTTTTAAAAATGAATAAAGAATATTTAAAAATTCCCTTTGTTCTGAGTTGGTACTGTATTATAGCCACTACAAAACAGGTACAACAATTGCTGTGATAAGAGTTAAGAAGATCACAGAAACATGCAAGCAGATTGACAGATAGAAGGCACTGAAAGGAAACTCAGATGAGCCAGGAAACTGAAGATGGAAGCAAAGCCCCATAATTTAGATATGAGAGAATATAATAAATTACAAATACAGAAGCAAGCACTACTGGGTAGAGGTGGCAGCAGATGGTATTCAGCAGCGACAGTAAAAGAAAACTGAAAAGATCTCTAAGCCAGATCAGACCACAATGACTGAGTAGGGCAGGTAGACAAAAATAGCATGAACTGTATGCATAACCAGTTGCTAAAGATCATGGATAACACAATGCACTGAAGTAATTCATCAGTAAGATAAACATGAAAAGGGACCACCCAATATCAGTCCACGACAGTAAGCAGCATCTGGGCTGCTCACTGATATTCAATACCAGAGCTCCTGACATTGAATATTCATATCTCAGAAGTCACCCAGAAATTAACCAGGTGCTAGCCAATATTCAGACCAGTGCCCAGTTCACTTTCAGACATAAAGTTAGGACAGCCCATTTGTTGTCCTAACTTTAATGTAATGTAATGTAATGTAATTTATTTCTTATAAGTCATTCTTAGCCAGTTAATGGAGTGAACATTGCCATTAACCAGCTAAATAAGCACTCTACCCATGGCCCACTCCTGGCCTTTTAACTTAACTGGTTAGGAGATGTTCAGTTAATAGCAATTCAGTGGGATTAATCTGACCTCATTTGTAGGTATGCAGATCAGTGTTTTACAGGTACATTGTCTGGCTTTTCCCAGAAATGGCTAAACCTTACATAAGAACATAACCAGTGCCTCCGCTGGGTCAGACCCGAGGTCCATCATGCCCAGCAGTCCACTCACGCGGCGGCCCATCAGGTCCAGGACCTGCATAGTATCCTCTATCTGTACCCTTCAATCCCCTTTTCCTTCAGGAAATCATCCCATCCTCTATCTATATCCTTCAATCCTCTTTTCCTTCAGGAAATCATCCAATCCCTTCTTGAAACCCAGTAGCGTACTCTGCTGTATCACACCTTTCTGGAAGCGCCTTCCAGGTATCCACCACCCTTTGGGTGAAGAAGAACTTCCTAGCATTGGTTCTGAATCTGACCCCCTCAATTTTTCCAAGTGCCCTCTCGTTCTTGTAGTTTTTGAGAGTTTGAAAAATCTGTCCCGCTCCACTTTCTCCATGCCCATCATGATCTTGTAAGTCTCTATCATATCCCCTCTAAGCTTCCATTTCTCCAGGGAAAAGAGGCCCAGTTTCTCTAATCTTTCGGCATATGATAGGCCTTTCATACCCTTTATCAGTCGTGTCGCTCTCCTCTGAACCCTCTCGAGTATCACCATATCCTTCTTAAGGATATGGCGATGAAACTGGTAGAAGAAACTGGTAGAAGAAAAGGAGTGGCTAGTACAATCAATGGGAGGTTCTGGTCCTCTTCTGACCATAAATAGCACCTTCACCTTGAAATCATGGCTTAAGTTTTATACTTCCTAGCCTCTGATTGACTACCAGCTAGGGAAAACCTCCAAGCTAAACCTTATCAGTGCAGTTTTCAGAAAGTGGAGCCTAAATGTTTTGTCACCCAGGTACAAGAAGTAAGATATAAGTTATAGAAAGTTGTTGATCTGTATTTGGAGCCACAGGGTGTTAATTTCACTTCTATCTGTGCATAGGAGATCTGAGGATCTTGGGACAGCTAATAGGACCCCAGTTATGGAGTCCACTTCTGAGTTCAATCTATTTGAGTTTAACTACCATGATCTACAAACTGTAAGTGATAATCAGCTTTAACATGAATTATTAACCCTTTCAAAGTAAACTGATAATCTCTGCACCCTGCAGTAAGTTCAAGGAATTGTGCTTAATCCTATCACTATCAGTGTTAGAATATAGTTGATAAGGGGAGTAAACATTGCAAGCAGCAGGAGTGAACTGTTTTATAAACTTGATACATATTTAGATACAGTTTCAAGTTACTGTTGTTGCCTCTGCCACTTATGTCTGTTTAAGTGTTAAGAAAATATTGGTTCAGAACAAACCGCTATAAGTGATCTGAGTTATTGAAAGGAGTAAGATAAAAGTCTGAACTGCTTATTTGGCCTCCTGGATAATTCCAGTTCCAGAACTGGTCTTAAATTAATACATTTATTTGTATACCAGTTTTTGTAAAGAGTAGTATATACTCTTTTTCAAATAGTGCACAATACACACACTATTCATGCATATGCAGTGGTTTATACATGTGCAGTGCTTTGAATGGGTATACTATCTGGAAAGAGTGTACACTCCTGATGGTCATGGTTGTCTGTTTAAAATGACTGCCACAGCCTCTAGTGTAGCATGATATGATTAATTTTTGCTGAATCTATCAATTATAAAAATATTGCCTAAACTAAAGTATATTTCCTAACTTCTATAAACTTAAGCCATCTGTCTGAAAGCCTGAAACAAGCACCCCCTTTCAGTGAATACAAAAGACAGCTGGGTTTGGTATCAGTGTTAAACAGAATTTTACTCTGCAAGATATGCACCATAAAAGAAGATATAGTATTGTTAAACAGAACCCTATTCTCAGTCTCAGTCATGGACAGCAAACCGAGCCTGGAGAAAAACAAAAGACACAGGGCCTAAGTCACTTTTCAAAATCAAGGCTTTTTCTCTTAAATGGGGCATGACATGGCAGCCATTCTCACAAGTTGCATGCAGCTGCCCCACAGCTTCTCCTTTGATGCAACTTCCTATTTCTACTTGGGCGGATCGCAGCAGAGGAGAAGCTTCAGGGCAGCCACTTCAACTTGTGAGACTGGCTGCTGCTTCATTGCCCCTCAGAGAGAAAGCTTTGATTTTGGAAAAGTGCCCGCTAAGGTGAGGGGAAGGGAGGGAGATGGCCCAACAAGGGGAAGAGGTTGAGTGGTGCTTCAGGTTTATTGTGTGGAGAATAGAGAATGACACAGGGAAAACATTTGTTCCCGTCTCTGTCCCGTCCCTGCAAGCTCAGACCCTGTCCCCACCCTGTCCACATGAGCTCAGTCTCCACCCCCACCCCATCTCTGTAAGATCGATCCCCTTCTCTGCCCCATCCCCATGAACTCAGTCCCTGCCCCGTCCCCGCAATCCATCTTAACCCATTGGCGGCCAAAAAAGCAAACAGGATGCTGGGAATTATTAAAAAAGGGATCGCTAACAAGACTAAGAATGTAATAATGCCCCTGTATCGCGCCATAGTGCGACCTCATTTGGAGTATTGCATTCAATTCTGGTCTCCTTATCTCAAGAAAGATATAGTGTGCGTTTAAAAAGGTTCAAAGAAGAGCGACCAAAATGGTAAAGGGGATGAAACTCCTTTGTATGAGGAAAGACTAAAACGGTTAGGGCTCTTTAGCTTGGAAAAGAGATGGCTGAGGGCAGATATGATTGAAGTCTACATAATCCTGAGTGGAGTAGAACGGGTTCATGTGGATCGATTTTTTACTCTGTCAAAAATTACAAAGACTAGGGGACAGTCGATGAAGTTACATGGAAATACTTTTAAAATCAATAGGAGGAAATTTTTTTTCACTCAGAGAATAGTTAAACTCTGGAACGTGTTGCCAGAGGATGTGGTAAGAGTGGATAGCGTAGCTGGTTTTAAGAAAGGTTTGGACAAGTTCCTGGAGGAAAAGTCCATAGTCTATTATTGAGAAAGACTTGGGGGAAGCCACTGCTTGCCCTGTATTGGTAGCATGGAATATGGCTACACCTTGGGTTTTGGACAGGTACTAGTGACCTGGATTGGCTACCATAAGTACAGGCTTGATGGACCATTGGTTTGACCCAATAAGGCTATTCTTATGTCCATAATCTAAGACTTAGATTTATATACCGTATTATCTCCTGAAGTAGGGCTCAACTCGGGTTACATAAGACTTCAATAAACAGGGAAATCAGTTTAACTAACATGTGAATTACTAAACAAAAGACAATTAATACTCCTTAGTACCATTTCCCAAAAACTGTTGAAATAGCATTGTTTTCATCAATTTATGAAAAATCTGGAGAGAGAAAAGAGTTCTACTATAACTAGGAATTTCATTCCAAATCATTGTAAACCTATATGAAAAGGAGCGAGAGATATTACCAACAAGCTTTATCCCTTTCAATGAAGAAAATGAAAGTTTGTACTTCTGAGAATTCCTTGAAACAAAAGATCAAACAGAATTCCATGTTAGGGGGACTATAGGCAAAAATAGACAATGGATAATTTTAAATATCATACAAACGCATTTAAATCGAATTCTAAGATGAACAGGGCACCAGTGAAGATTTATCAGTAATGGAAATACATGATCAAATTTCCTTTTTCCAAAAATCAATTTGGCCACCATATTCTGAATCAATTGTAATTGGTTGATATTTCCTTTACTCAAGCATATATAAATAGAATTGCAATAATCTGAGCCAAAATGATGACTTGAACCAATACAGCAAAATGTTGCTTAGAGATTTTACATTGAACATATTTTATTTAAGTATAAAAAGAAACAATATTCTGTACAATTGTCATTTTATAAACACAAATAATACAGAGTAAGAATCAACAAAATCCCTGTCTCCCCTCCCCTTCACAAATATCCGCTCCACTATCGAGAAAACTGAATAAGCCAAATTATTACAGCACCCAGTTGTAGATCTGGCAACTCTCCCTTTCCTCCACTCTACCCACCACATGGGCCCACACCTGTTTTCCTCCCCTCCAATCCCCAGACCAGATCTAGCAACTATCTCCTTTCCCTTCAGCTGCAGCCGGTCCAGCAGCCCAAGCAACCCCCTCCGCCCCTCATGGGTGCAGCAGTAATCTCCCCTCACAAGTCCAGCAGCCCTCCTCCTCCTCCCTCCCTCTCTATCATGGGTCCATCAGTCCCCCACCCTCACACCCTCCCTCCTTGGCTTCTGATTGTGGGCAGCAAAAAAGAAAACCCCAACAGTCCCTTTGTGCCTCTTGGGGCAGGCCTATCAGCCTCTTAGAAGCTTTTTGCATTCAGCACTGCTCTGGAATCTTCTTGCCACCAAGTCCCTCCTTCCAATGTAACTTCCAGTTTCATGTCTGCGATTGGAATCCAGGGAAGGAGGGTGCAAAGGCTGTTGGACCTGTGATAGGGAGGGAGGGGGGCTATTGGACTCATGAGGGGGGCGGCTGCTGATGCACCCACAATCATGAGAAGGGGCTGCTAGCCACAGGTAACAGTCACAGTGTCATTCTCTAGTAGGGAAAGAGGGGGCAGGTGCTGGATGGAAGTGGGGAGGAGATCAGAAGCTGGATGGAAGTAAGGAGAGAGAGGAGAGCAGACATTGGACAGAAGTGGGGAAAGAAGAGGGATAGAAGATGCTGAAGTAGGGAAGGGAGAGGGGGAGCAGACACTGGTTAGAAGTGGGGAAGGGAGAGAGGGTAGCAGACACTGGAATAAAGTAGAGAAGGGAGGGAGGGGAGAGGGGAGCAGATGCAGGGAGGAAGTGGGGAGGAGAGAGAGGGTACATACTAGATGGAAGGAGGGAATAAAGAAAAAAGGGCACAAGCTGGATTGGGGGAAGGAGATAGGGTTAGTGAGGAGGTGAGGGAAAGAGGTGGCAAGCTGTAGGTAGACACAATGAAGAGAGGGAAATTGAGGACTGGATAGTAAGAAAGAATTTAATCTAACAGAGGTAGAAAATAAATTGAGAAGTAAGACCAGAGAAGAAGAAGAAAAAGAAGGGGAAGGGAGAGATGTCAGAGCACGGGGGTAAGAGGAGAAGACGGAAACCAGATCTGAGGAGAGGAAAGAAGGAGAGAGATATGCTAAAATCTGTTGGTAGGGAGGGAGGGATAGAGATATGGAAGGGAAGAAGACAGATGCTACACCATGGGGGGAGCTTAGGGAAGAAGATGTATGCCAGACCAATAGGGAGGGAGAGATGGAAGGAAAAGGCAGACAGTTTCTGGAAAAGGCATAGAAAGAGATAAGGTGCTACATGGAAGAGGCAGAGAGAGGGCAGACAGTGGATGGAAGGAAGAGAATGATGAGAAGACAAGGAAAACAGAAACCAGACAACAAAAGTAGAAAAAAATTATATTTCTTTTTGCTTTAGGATAAAGTATTATTGTAGCTGTGTTGATAAACGTTTATAAATAGGAAATGGAAATAAGATGATCCTTTTTATTGGACTAATTTTAATACATTTTTTACTAAGTCTAATCTAATCTTCCATAAGTGAGTCGCAACATACCTATACTGGGTCAGGACAGTGATACTGTAACAGAAGTATAGTTTACTGACCTGAAGAGCGAGGTTTTAACCTCTGAAAGCTAATTGAGAAATTATTTGTCCAACAAAATGGCAGGCACTAAATTTTCTTCCCACTATACCCAAATGCAAAATATAAATTGGCAGGCTTCCCAAAGTCCTGCCGGCAGAAGATCGCTTCTTCTAGGAAGGAAGGGGGGATTTGTTCAGAGATGTTTGAGGGTTGCATAGAAGAAAAACTGTACACTGGCACTGGTATTGTAATCTTTGTTGTTTGTTTTGAATTTTAAAATACAAGTAAAAAAGAAATAAAGTGGAAATAAAGAAGTAAATAAGAAAATAGGTAAATAAATGGGGGTGGGACTGTACTTGTGTTCCTAGGAGCCCTCAAAGAATGAATCCTGCCCTGGGGGAGTAGAGGGAAGAAGATGGATGCCAGACCAATGGGAAAGAGGGAGAGATGGAAGGGAGAGGCAGACAGTTTCTGGAAGAGGCATAGAAAGAGAGCAGATGCCATATGGAAGAGGCAGAGAGAGGGCAGACAGTGGATGGAAGGAAGAGAATGACGAGAAGATGAGGAAAGCAGAAACCAGACAATAAAGGTAGACAATTTTTTCTATTTATTTTATTTGTTTATTGCTTTAGGATAAAATAGTATTGTAGCTGTGTTGATAAACATTTATAAATATAAAATGGAAATAAGGTGATCCTTTTATTGGACTAATTTTAATACATTTTTGACTTTTAGAGATTAAATTTCTCTTTCTCAGGTAAGGACAGGGTACTGTAACAGCAGGATACTTTACTGACATGAAGAATGAGATTGGATCTCTGAAAGCTAATTGAGAAATGTATTAGTCCAATAAAATGGTGGTTACTAAATTTTCTTTCCACTGTGCCCCATGCCTCCTTCCCAAATGCAAAATATAAATACCTAAGTTGGTGGGTTTCCAAAAGCCCTGCCAACTGAAGATCTCTTTTCTAGTTCAGCAGCCAGAACTCTTCAAGCTCTGCAGCTGGTGGCAGCTCAGAAACACTGCCACTAGTTGCGGAGCTTGGAGATTACTAGTTGCAAGAGTAGAGGAGGTGGTCTTCAACTTGCAGGGTTTTGGGATCCCCACCAGTCACAGCAAGGGAAATGGCTAATTTTTGGTGGACCTGGAGCTGGGTTCCCTGGGTATTCAGTACAAAAAGAAATACACGTTAGTTTTTATTTCTTCAGTGTTGTAATACTTGCTGAGTTTAATTTATTGGGGTTCCCAGTCCAATTTCTATTTCTATTTGTGATCCCTTTTTCTGTATTTGGTAAAGGTCTGTCTGTGTTTTGTGTGTAAAGAAGTCATTTAAAGTTGTTTTATGTGTGGTTGTAATGGGAGGTGGGAATATCATGTGGGTGTTATGTGTGATAGTAATGGGACGTGGGGATATTGAGGAGGGTACAGAGAGGAGAAGGGATCAATGACTCCCTTCTTAATTTCTGCCCTGGGCCCCCACATGTCTAAAACCAGCCCTGTCTACATCAGATCTAGGTCCACAGAATCAAATAAACTGGATACATAAATAGAAATCAAACAAAAGGTCTCACAATGGTCCATACCCTGCTGCAAAACATCCACTACAGATATTAACAGGAATTCTACACTATGGCCCAGATTCTGTATAGGATGCCCGGGACAGGCATCCTATACAGAATCAAGCCTACACCCACCCAAACTAAACCAGATTCTGTAACCGATGTCCATGTTACAGACGCCGGTTACAGAACTGGGTTACTTTAGACGTGACCGGTATACTTAATCGCGGCAAGGGTTCTCCTTGCCACTATTAGTAAAGTGGCCACAATTATGGCCACCAGTCTCCCCTCCCCTAAACGAACAAGGCAGGAGGGATGCCCAATCCTTCCTGCTGAAAGACCCCCAACCTGCCCCAAATGATCGCCGGCAGGAACCCCTCCTGCCGAAAGACCCTCACCCGCCCCTGACGATCGCTGTGAAGAAGATGCTCACCCCTTCCTGCCGGTAGGCCCTGCCCCCTGAAGATCACTGGCAGGAGGGTGCCCAACTGCTTCTGCCAAATCCCCCCCAACAAAATCCCCCACCCCGGATCCTCCCCGGGCTTACCAGTAAGTTAACCAGCCAGCTAGGTCTTTGCACCGGCCAGCCGGCAGGCCCGCCTCCATCCAAAAGAGGCAAGCCTATCTCTCCTTTGCCCAATCCACAGGAGACTAGGGCCTTATTGGCCAATTAGGCCTTAAGCTCCTGTGGATTTGGCAGTGGAGGGGTGGGTCTACCTCATTCCTCATTTGGATGGAGGTGGGCCTGCTGGCCAGCTGGTGCAATGACCCATCTCTCCGGAACAACTTGCAAATAAGCCCGGGGGGGGTACGGGGTGGGGATTTTCATTGGGGGGGGGTCCGGGGAAGGGAGGTTGGGGCATTTTGTTGCGGGGTTTGCATGAGGGGTTGGACACCCTCCTGCCGGTGATTATCAGGGGCGGGTGGGGTTTTTTTTGGCAGGAGGAGTTAGGCACCCTCCTGCCAGTGATCTGGGGGGGGGCCTACCAGCAGGAAGGATTGAATACCTTCCTGCTGGCGATTGTCAAGGGCAGGGGGGGGGGTCTTTTGGCAGCAGGGATTAGACATCTCACCTGCCTCGTTCATTTAAAGGAAGCTGGCGGCCGTAGCTATAGCCGCTATACTAATCGTGGCAGGGAGATCCCCTGCCACGATTAAGTATGGCAGCCATGGCTACTTACAATGTAGGCCAGCATTTTGCTGGCCTACATTGTAAGTGTCTCCCGCTCTACTAAGGAGACACGTAGGGCTGCCTAGGTTCACCTAAGGCTACCACTTAGCCTTAGGCAGGCTTACGGGCCTCACTATTTTTTTTTTTTATTTATTCAATTTTCTATACCGTTCTCCCAGGGGAGCTCAGAACGGTTTACATGAGTTTATTCAGGTACTCAAGCATTTTTCCCTGTCTGTCCCGGTGGGCTCACAATCTATCTAATGTACCTGGGGCAATGGGGGGATTAAATGTCTTGCCCAGGGTCACAAGGAGCAGCGTGGGTTTGAACCCACAACCTCAGGGTGCTGAAGCTGTAGCTTTAACCACTGCGCCACACTCTCCCCACAGGCTCCCAGAGGTACCTTCAATATAGATGGCCTGCCTGGGGAGCATTTTTTAAAACCGGGATGCAGTTTACGGAATCCGGGCCTATGTGCCTTTCTGAAACCAAACTGATAAGGATTTAAACAACTCACCTTGTCAATAAAGTTAAACAACTGATGTAAGACCTTTTTCTCTAACACTTTTCTCAAAAAAGGAACCACTGAAATAGAATGAAAATTAGCCATTTGCTTCAAATCAGCACCTTTCTTCTTCAAAACTGGTTTAACTGTAGAATGCTTATATCCATCAGTGTTAAAGACCCTTCTGAAATTTAATCTAATCTACAATTTGTGAGTCGCTCTATGCCTAAATAGGTTCAAGGTGACATACAATTCGAGTGTTAGACAGAAGAAAGAAGAAAAGGGAATAAGGAGATAGAAGCAGGAAGAGGAGAGGGAGGGATGAAGAGTTTACTACAGGGAGGTACACTTCTCCCTCCGAATCTGTGATTTCAGCCTCTGCGGATTCAATTATTCGTGATTTTTAAACAAACAAACAAACAAACAAAAATATTAAATTTGTCAGGCTATTTTAAACCCTTTAAGCCCCCCCTTAAGCCTTACCTGGTGGTCTAGCGGGTTTTCAGGGCAAGAGCGATCTTCCCACGCTCCTGTCCAGTGCAGATCGCTCATAGGAAATGGCTGCCTTGAGCTCCTGTCGTAGTCTTGAGAATATAACTGCTTGAGGCCTTACTCGTCCCACTACAGATGGCCCAACCTATGTACCCACTCAATACAGAAGGGGCCCACACTGTCTGGAAGTGCAAATTCTGCCCTGTGCAAATTGTCTCTGCGAGACCTGTTTTCTAGATCATCTATAGTATCTTTTCGTCATTTGATCTTACAGCTTTTTCCAACATGGTCACAGTGTAAGCTGCATGTGTCTCTGTGTTCTCCAAAGCACTGGTTCTTGAAGTAATGTCCTGCCAAGCGATTTCATCATGACTTAAAAGCCTTCTCCACTGCCACAGTTAGATGCTACAATTGCAAGTTCTTAAATGCCGGCACTGATGGGAAGGCCAAGTCAGCCATTTTCTCCTCCCTACTATGCTTCTTCTCCTTCTCTTTTTAAACCGCCATGGATATATTGCTCCCAAGTTTTACAATATATGTGCGTGCCAAAGAACAAACTCAGTTTTAAACTGCTCATGGGTCGGGTGTTAATGATGTCACTTGCTGGCTCCAATGCTTCCGAGTCAGATGAATTCACTCAGGGAGCATACAATATCTCTCCTGGCCCTTGCTCGCTCCTCTAGCTGACTTGTTCCCCAGGGGAGGTCAGAATGTGACCAGTTTTAAACTGCTGGCCCCAAGTCAGATGAATTCATAGAAACAGAAACAAGACAGCAGATAAAGACCAAATAGCTATCCAGTCTGTCCTTCCACAGCATCCACTATCTCCCTAAGAGATCTCAGGTGCCTGTCCCATGTTTTCCTGTTTGTCTCCACTACCTCTACTGGGTGATTATTCTACACAACTACTACCCTTTCTGTAAAAAAGTATTTCCTTATATTACTCCTGAGCCTATCACCTCTTAATCTCATTCTATGTCCTCTCATTCAGGAGCTTCCTTTCAATTGAAAGAGACTTGCCTCATGCACATTTATGTCATGTAGGTATTTAAATGTCATGTAGGTATTTAAATGTCTCCATCATATTGCACAACATTGTGCCGAGCTATGTGATGGCCAAGCTTCCTCCGTATGTGCCAAACAGGTCTCTCCACTCCCAGGATGAAATACTCCTCAAAACGCCTCCTGGTCATGCCCTTCAACTGCAAACCACCAAATGACATTCATACTCTCACATCATACCAACTTACTGGAATCGACTGCCCCCGCAGATAAGATCCCTTGAAGGACTCCTTAACTTTAGGAAAAAAAACATATACCAACCCCCCCAAAAAAAAACTTGTACTGTAACTATGGCATATTGTAACCTGTTAATTTATATTATGTATACCTGTAAGTCATCCTGAGCTCTTTGGGGAGGACGGGATAGAAAACAAAATAAATAAATATCCCACCTCCTGCCTTTCCTCCTAAGTATACATATTGAGATTTTAGGTCTGTCCTTTTATGCCTTATGATGAAGATCACCGGTGCTATTTAACTTATTTATAAATTTATAACTTATCGGGAAATTGGAACGACGAGTGAGGTGATTAAATTTGTAGATGACACTATACTGTTCAAAGTTATTAAAACGCATGCGGATTGTGAAAAATTGAAGGCAGACCTTAGGAAATTGGAAGACTGGGCATCCAAATGGCAGATGAAATTTAATGTGAGCAAATGCAAAGTGATGCACATTGGGAAGAATAACCTGAATCACAGTTACCAGGTGCTAGATCCACCTTGGAGATTAGCACCCAAGAAAAGGATCTGGGTATCATTGTAGATCAGTACGATAAAACCTTCCGTCCAATGTGTGGTGGCGGCCAAAAAAAGCAAACAGGATACTAGGAATTATTTAAAAAGGGATGGTTAACAAGACTAAGAATATTATAATGCCCCTGTATCGCTCCATGGTGCGACCTCATCTGGAGTATTGCATTCAATTCTGGTCTCCTTAACTCAAGAAATATATAGTGGCGCTAGAAAAGGTTCAAAGAAGAGTGACCAACATGGTAAAGGGGATGAAACTCCTTTGTATGAGGAAAGACTAAAATGGTTAGGGCTCTTTAGCTTGGAAAAGAGATGGCTGAGGGCAGATATGATTGAAGTCTACATAATCCTGAGTGGAGTAGAACGGGTACATGTGGATTGATTTTTCACTCCGTCAAAAATTACAAAGACTAGGGGACACTGGATTAAGTTACAGGGAAATACTTTTAAAACCAATAGGAGGAAATATTTTTTTCACTCAGAGACTAGTTAAGCTCTGGAACACATTGCCAAAGGATGTGGTAAGAGTGGATAGCATAGCTGGTTTTAAGAAAGGTTTGGACAATTCCTGGAGGAAAAGTCCATAGTCTGTTATTGAAAAACACATGGGGGAAGCTACTGCTTGTCCTGGATTGGTAGCATGGAATATTGCTACTCCTTGGGTTTTGGCCAGGTACTAGTGACCTGGATTGGCCACCGGGAGAACGGGCTACTGGGCTTGATGGACCATTGGTCTGACTCAGTAAGACTATTTTTATGTTCTTATGAATATTTTAGTAGCCTTCCTCTGGAGTGACTCCATCCTATTTATCTTTGTGAAGGTGCGGTCCCCAGAATTTTACACAATGTTCTATATGAGGTCTCACCGGAGTCTTACACAGGGGCATCAATACCTCCTTTCTCCTACTAGCTATTTCTCTCCCTATGCACACTAGCATCTTTCTAGCTTTTGCCTTTTCAAACTGTTTGGTCACCTTAAGTTCATCACACCGAAGTCCTATTCTTTCATGCACAAAAGTTTTTCACCCCCTAAACTGCACCGTCCCTTTGGGTTTCTGCAGCCCAAATGCATGACCTTGCATTTCTTAGCTGCCAAATTTTAGACCATTCTTCAAACTTCACTAGGTCCTTCCTCATGTTTTTGCATACCATCAGGGGTGTCTACTATTGCAGATTTTGGTATCATTTGTAAAGAGGCAAATCTTACCAGTAAGCCCTTCAGCAATATTGCTTATAAAATGTTATAAAGATCAGGCCCAAAAATTGAACTTGAGCACACCACTGGTAACATCCATTTCCTCAAAACAATCTCCATTGACCACTACCCTCTGTTGCCTTCCACTCGACCAGTTCCTGACCCAGTCTGACACTTTAGGGCCCATATTGATTTGCAAGTATTTTTGTGAGCGACCATGGAAAATTTGTGAGCGACACTCTTACCATGTATGAGCAATTGCTAGCGTGCTCAACTAAGAGGGAACATAGGTCAGGAATAAACTGCAGCCCACCAAATCCTTTAGGTCTTATCCAATTGCCATATCCCTGAGCTACCACTGACAGTTGGGCCTGTCCAAATGATGCCTCCTATAATTCTTTTCAAAATTCCCTAGGATGAAAAGCATTAAAAACAGAATCTCTTATTGCAGATTGTAAGAACAGGCTTTTATAGAGAAAAGGAGAAAATGAGGCATAGCCTGAAATAATAAACTGAAAAATATGATAGGGGACAAAAAAAAACCATTAAGAAAATCCCTACCAAAGACTAAGTAACCACATTAGAACTGTTAGCAAATCTGTGTTCTTTTCCACAAGTCTCCGGAGGTTTTGTTTAGGGTGCATTTGAGATTAAAGAGTTATGGAGATTTTTTTTTTTATATATAACCAAAACCAAATGGATAAGATGTAGCATGGATACAAAAAAGAACTTGCAAAAATTTTGTTTTTTAAATAGGCCACAAAACCAGAGGCATACTTGGTGGGTGAGTCACAGGGAATGATGAATGTTAGTGTGAGATTAGGAAATCTCTTTTAGAGTATGAGGGAATGCTAGATTGCTCTACATGAGAATTTAGAAGTTTCACTGTGGGAATGTCAGAGTGCTGGATGACAATATTTGATTTGACAAAAATAAAAAAAAAGAAATGACAAGTATTACACTACTTAAAGCTGGTATAACTTTTCACATTGTAACTATGAAGTTTTGTGTAATCAGCTTATGATCCACCCAAAAAATTTGTTTTCCAGATAAACAAAATATGAAGGTTACATGTTTCACAGATCAAATGTATGCACTACACCTCATTATTATTCTTTTTGAGTATATTTAAGATCACTGGAAGGATTGATGGACTTCAGGAAATCGGTGAAAACCTACCTCTTCCGATCACCCAACCACAGTCTTTATAATCATATCTATGGACTAAGGAAACAAATACATTCATATTCACATAAACCTACAAATGAAAATACAAACCAATGACAACTGTCAGGTTGACAAACCATGCTAATTGTTATGCTAAACTGTATTCAGGCCACTCCCCTCAAATGCCTAATTCTATGTCGATAACTGTATAAACACCCATGTCTGTAACTCCTCCAGTATGCACGTACGTCAACTTGTACCACTCTAGTTAGTATCACCTCCAATATGTAACTGTTACCCCTCTAGTATATTAACTATATCTTCTCCAGTTTGCTGATGCTATGGGGCTCATAAAAAAGAAAAAAAGTCTAAAAAGTGGCCTAAATGGGTACTTGGACGATCAAAAAGCCTGAACGTCCAAGTACCCCTAATCAAAGCTGGTTTTAGATGTATCTAAAACCAGCTTAGGCCTTTCCCCTGCTTCTAAATGCATAGAGCGAAAAGAGGCATTTTTACAGGAGGGGAAAGGGCGAGAGGTGGGCCGACCTAGACATAGGTGTACAGCAGGTATAACCAAAAGTTTAGGCAGGTTGTCTAGTCGGCACTTATACGTTTTGACTTAGACCAAGTCAAAACAGGTATAAGTGCTGAAAAAGGGGCCGCTAAGCTGATCGCTGCAGCTCAGCAGCCCCAGCAACCTGCCTACTGCAACTATCGCTGCAGGAAAGATGACTCATCTCTCCTGCCGCAATGGTGATCGCCCACCCCCCTCCAAACCGCAGCACTTCGGGGTGAGCATCGCGGCAGGGCATCTCCCCTGCCGGCGATCCTCACCCCGAAGTGCCGCGGTTCGGAGGGAGGTGGGCGATCACCATTGCGGCACAAGAGATGAGCCATCTCTCTTGCAGCGATCAGCCCTCTCCCATGACTCAATCTGGGCAGGAGAGAGCCCAAGCATTCCTACCGGGCGACACGCCCCTGACAACATCAGGGCAAGAAGGAGCCCAAGCCCTTCTACGGATACAACCCATCATTTGTCTTGCCTTCGATGAAGCCTTCTCCACTTGATTGACAGTCTTCATGTCTTTGCTAATGATCACCCCCAAATCACATTCTGCCTTAGACCTAGCTAAGGTCTCACCATTTAGTGTGTAAGTTCTGCACGGATTCCTGCTGCCAAGGTGCATGACCTTACATTTTTTAGCATTGAAGCTTAGCTGCCAAGTCGAGGACCAATGTTCCAATAGAAGTAGGTCCTGCGTCATACTGTCTGCCAAAGTGCTCTTACTTACTATGTTGCATAGTTTGGCGTCATCGGCGAATAATGTGATTTTACCCTGAAGCCCCCGAGTCAGATCTCCTACGAATATGTTGAAAAGGATCAGGCCCATGACCGAGCCCTGCGGCACTCCACTGGTCACTTCCGACGTTTTTGAAGGGGCACCGTTCACCACCACTCTCTGAAGTCTACCGTTTAGCCAATCATTGACCCATGCAGTTAATGTTTCTCCCAGTCCCATTGATTTCATCTTGCTCAATAGTCTGCGGTGTGGGACGCTATCAAAAGCTTTACTAAAGTCCAAGTACACGACGTCTAGGGACTCCCCCACATCCAGCTTCCTTGTTACCCAGTCAAAGAAGCTAATTAGATTGGATTGACAGGACCTTCCCTTGGTAAATCCATGTTGGCGGGGATCCCATAGATTCTTCTCGTCCAGGATCGTATCTAATTTATGCTTAATTAGTGTTTCCATGAGTTTACTCACCATGGATGTGAGACTCACTGGTCTGTAATTCTCAGCCTTTGTCTTGCAGCCCTTTTTGTGGAGTGGGATGACATTAGCTGTTTTCCAGTCCAAGAGGACTCTTCTCGTACTCAAGGAAAGATTGAAGAGCACGGATATCGGCTCTGCCAGGACATCACACAGCTCTCTAAGCACCCTGGGGTGTAGATTGTCCGGTCCCATGGCTTTGTTCACTTTGAGTCTTGTTAGTTTGCAGTAGACGCTGCTGGGTGTAAACTCGAAATTCCAGAATGGGTCTTCTGAGCTTTGCCTTGCTTGCAATTGTGGACCGGACCCCAGCGCCTCGCAGGTAAAGGCTGAGCAGAAGTATTTGTTTAGTAGTTCAGCTTTATCAGAGTCTGATTCTGCATAAGTCCCATCTGCTTTCTTAAGGCGTACTATCCCATCTGTGTTTCTTTTCCTATCACTGATGTACTGAAGAAGGATTTATCCCCTTTCTTAATGTCCTTAGCTAGATTCTCTTCTATTCGAAGCTTGGCCTCTCTGACTGCCATTTTGACAGCTTTGGACCTGGCCAGATAGTCTTCTTTTGCCTCTCCTCTTCCTGATTGTTTGTAGGAAACAAATGCTTTTTTCTTTTTTTTGACAAGGTCCGAGATTTCTGTAGTGAACCACCTTGGCCTGTTATTTCTCCGTCGTTTGCTTACTGTTTTTATATAGCGATTTGTTGCTTCATGTAGGGTAGATTTCAGGTTTGACCACATAGCCTCTACATTATTGGTTTCAGCTTGACCTTGCAGCGCCTGACAGATGAAATCTCCCATGCATTTGAAGTCAGTTGAGGACCTATGTTGTTGTGTTTGATCTGGTGAAATCTTTCCTAAGGTTGAACCAAACCATGTTATGGTCGCTGGAGGCCAGCATATTACCTACCGAAACTTCTGTTACGCTTTCTACGTTGGTGAGTACCAGGTCCAGTATCGCCAGTAGTGGGCTCCAATACCAATTGTTTGAGCCGTGCACCCTTTATGGAGGTTAACAACCTTCTGCTGCCGCTGGTTGTTGCAGAAAGTGCGCTCCAATCTGCATCGGGCATATTGAAGTCCCCTAACAGTACTGTGTCCCCACGCAAAGTGATGTTTTCTATGTCTTCAATTAATTCCATATCCTTGTCTTCTTGTTGTCTTGGTGGTCTGTATACCACACCAAGATACAGGCATTTTTCATTTCCTCTAGCCAGGTTCATCCAGAGGGATTCCCAGTGTACTTGACATGTGTGATTATGGTAGTTTTGATGTCTTCTCTAGTGTATAGAGCTACCCCTTCTCCTAACTTGCCCTCCCTGTCTCACGAAGTAAGTTGTAACCCGGAATAACCATATCTCACCCGTGTGAGTCCGTGAACCAAGTCTCGGATATCGCCACTACGTCTAGGTTGGCGTTCATTATTTCTGTCTCTAAATCCAGAATTTTATTGCCAAACTGTGTGCATTGACATACATAGCCCTCCATACTTTGTTTGCTAAGATGTCTTCTTCCACCTCAATACAGCCAGAAACGTATTTGAACGTCTCTATCATGTCACCTCTTTCTCTGCGTTCCTCGAGAGAGTATAGCTGCAACTTACCTAGACGTTCTTCATATGGGACATCCTTGAGTCCTGAGACCATCCTGGTGGCCAACCATTGAACCGATTCTATTCGCAGCACATCCTTCTGATAATGTGGCCACCAAAATTGCACACAGTATTCCAGATGTGGCCTCACCATCAACCTGTACAGCGGCATTACCACTTCGGGCTTACGGCTGACAAAACTTCTCCGGATGCAACCCAGCATTTGTCTAGCCTTGGATGAGGCTTTCTCCACTTGATTGGCTGTCTTCATATCTTTACTAATGATTACTCCCAGGTCCCGTTCTGCAACAGTTCTAGTTAAGGTCTCACCATTCAGAGTGTAGGTTCTGCATGGGTTTCTGCTACCAAGGTGCATAACTTTACACTTCTTGGCATTAAAATTCAGCTGCCAAATAGTAGACCAGTGCTCCAGTAAAAGTGTGTCTTGTGTCATAGTGTTGAGCATGGAACCTCCGCCAACTATGTTGCATAATTTAGCATCATCGGCAAATAATGCAATTTTACCCCGAAGTCCCTGAGACAGATCTCTTATGAAGATATTAAATAGGATTGGACCCAGGACCGAGCCCTGCGGAACTCCACTGTGCACTTCTGACTTTTCAGAGGGAGTACCATTTACCACCACCCTTTGATGTCTGCCACTGAGCCAATCATTAACCCACGCAGTTAATATTTCTCCTAGCCCAACAAACTCATCTTGTTCAAAAGTCTACAGTGTGGGACGCTATCAAAAGCCTTACTGAAGTCCAGACACACTACATCTAGGGACTCTCCCTTGTCTAGTTGTTTTGTGACCCAGTCAAAGAAGCTGATCAGGTTGGATTGGCAGGATCTCCCCCTTGTAAATACATGCTGGTGGGGATCCCTCAGTCTCTCATCATCCAGAACCATATCTAATTTGTGTTTAATCAATGTTTCCATAAGTTTACACACTATTGACATGAGACTTACTGGTCTGTAATTTGCAGTCTCTAACCTGCATCCCTTTTTGTGGAGCGGAATGACGTTAGCTGTTTTCCAGTCTAATGTAACTTTTCCAGTGCTCAGAGAAAGATTGAAGAGTGCGGCTAATGGCTCTGCCAGGATATCTCTCAATTCCCTAAGCACTCTGGGGTGCAATTTATCCAGTCCAATGGCTTTATTCACTTTTGAGCCTTGACAATTCTTGGTAGATGGTGCTGGTGGAAAATTCAAAATTCCTGAACGGGTCCTTCTGAGCTCTCCCTTGTTTGCAGCTGTGGACCGGATCCTGGTGCCTCACAGGTAAAGACTGAGCAGAAGTATTTGTTCAGTAGTTCGGCTTTATTGGAGTCCGATTCTGCAAAGTTGCCATCGGGTTTCTGTAGGAGCACAATCCTGTCTGTATTCCTCTTTCTATCACTAACATACCTGAAGAAGGATTTATCCCCTTTTTTAATATTCCTAGCTAAATTTTCTTCCATCCGGAGTTTGGCATTTCTGACTGCTGTTTTAACAGTTCTAGATTTCTCTGGTTTCTGGTCATTGTGATTGTTTGTAGGATATAAATGCTCTTTTCTTCTATTTTACTAGTTCCAAGATCTCCACAGAGAACCATTGGGGTTTGTTATTTCTCCGTCTTTTACTCACGGTTCTTATAAAGAGGTTGGTTGCTTCCTGTAGGGTAGATTTCAGAGCTGACCACATTACCTCCACATCATCTGTTGTGTCTTGGTTTTGCAGCGCCTCAGAGACAAAATCTCCCATGCTCTTGAAGTCAGTGCCCTTAAAGTTAAGGACCTTCGTTGACATGTTTGACCTCGTGGACCCCTTCATGAGGTGAAACCACACCATGTTGTGGTCGCTGGAGGCCAACGCCTCACCTACCAAAACCTCTTTGACGCTATCTCCATTGGTGAGTATCAGGTCCAAAATCGCCTAATCCCTGGTGGGCTCCAGTACCATTTGCTTGAGTCGTGCTCCCTGTATAGAGGTTAGTAGCCTTTTGCTGTTGCTGGACGTAGCTGAAAGTTTGTTCCAGTTTATATCCGGCATGTTGAAGTCCCCTAACAGTACAGTGTCTCCACGCAGAGTGATGGTTTTGATATCTTCAATTAATTCTTTGTCTATGTTGTCTTGTTGTTTCAGAGGTCTGTATACAATGCCCAGGTACAGGCATTTGCCACTTCCCCTGGCAAGGTTCACCCAGAGGGACTCCCCACTCAGATCTGATATTTCTGCCTTCTTCCCCCTTTTCTCCCATTCTCTGGCATCTCTCTCTTCTCTATTTTCTGCTTCTGTCTAAATTAAATTGTCTCTTACTTTTCAGTCCTCAGTTTCCCTCTTTTCACTGTGTCTACCCACAGATTGCCACCCCTTTCCTTCACCCCTCCACTATCTCACTAACTCTCTTCTTCCCCCATCCAACATATGCCCTTTTTCTTTATTCTCTTCTCCCATCCAGCATGTGTTCTTTTTCCACTTCCATTCAGCATCTGCTCTCCCCTCTCAACTGACATCCAGCGTCTGCACTCTTCTTTCCCTTCTCCTCACTTCCATCATCTGCCTTTTCTCTCCTCTACCTCCACTCCAATTCCATCGCATTATCATACCCCCTCACCTCCTCACCACTGCTGCTATCCCACTTGCTCCTGACGCTGAAAGCACAAGTTCCCCCACTTCCATCATCTGCCACCTTATCTCTCCCTTCTCCCCACTTCTATCATCTGCCTTCTTCTCTCTCTCTTTCCCCTCTCTCCACTTCCATCATCTGCCCTCTTCTCTCTCTCTCTCTCTCTCTCCATTCTCCCCACTTCCATCATCTACCCACTTAACCTCTCCCCCTAGTTGGTCTATCTCCCTCCCCCTCTCCTTTGCAGGTCACCTTTCCAATGTTTTCTTTGTCAAATGGGCCCGAGCATTGATTTTATGTTCAAATGATTTTTATTATTTCAACAATTAACAAACAAATACAAGTAGCATATTCATCCAGGAAATAACATTGCAAGCACCCCCCCCCTCCCTTCCCAACCCTTCCCACCCCAAGAGTCCAATGCCACAGTAAAACTGAGAGTTAGAAGTAAATCTATTGATTCAAGAGTCTACTTCGAGCATATGGTGTGAGGTCCTGCCAGAAACATTCCCAGGTCTGACGGAATCCACGCCCCGGCCCATGATCCAAATCTCCCACCAGTCTCCGCTCCAGCGTAGCATGAATTATCATCAAGGCTCTCCATTGAGCATATGAAGGGAGATCTCGGGACAGCCAGTTAGTAAGAATTGCTTTCTTCCCCATCAAAAGCACTCTAGTGACAAAAGCTGTCATTCCCTTGGGTTTAGGCGTGGCTATATTATAATATCCGAATAATGCTCTCGGTTGCGGGAGCCAACACCTCCCCAAAGCATCGTAATATAATGTCCTAGATGTCTCCAAAACTGTTGAATTTTGGGGCAGGTCCAAAGCATATGCCCCAATGAAGCGTGAGCTTGAGCACATTTCGGGCAAGAATGAGATGCAGTAATCCCCATCCGGGCTGCACGTTCCGGTGGAATATAGAGTCTCAAAACAATTTTCAACTGCATTTCCCAGTGGGTGATATTAGGAGACACCTTCTGGATATTTTTCAGTACCCTCTGTAGCTGTTGGGCCATTAGTGTGCATTGCAAGTCCTCAGCCCATGCTGCCGCTAAAATGTCCAAATTAGGGCCAGATTGACCGTCTCGAATCCCCACTATGTGAAACCGAAGAGGAATCCTCTGTTGTGCAGAAAGGCTAAAGAGTTCCGAAAGAGTCTCCCTACTGTCTTCCGTAAGATGGATCACTGGGAGAGACTGAACATAATGTCAGATTTGGTAATATGCAAACAGATCATTTGGCTGTAATTCAAATGTTTGCTGTAATTCTGCAAAAGTTGCTAGTCTCCCCTCCTCCGAAAACAGGTGAAATAGATATTGAAGGCAATATTTTGCAGTCCAGGTTGAAAGGCTCCATTGCCCTGGATGGGTAAATATAAGGAAACCCCAGAAGACAATTTTGCTGTTTTACAAACCCACTTCCAGGTTTGCCGAGCCGGCGCAAATATCGGATAGTGGGACACCAAAGAACGCATCTGTGGATCCGTCACATGTAAGAAATAGCTCACATGAAACGGAGCCAGCAAAGACAACTCCAGTGGCGTAGCAGTAAAATCAGATGTCCCCCTAAACCAATCATTAATATGTCTCATCTGACAAGCCATAGCGTACCAACGTACATTTAATAAACCATAGACCCCCTATCTCTGGGTAAGCACATCCTAAGAAATGGCATGTGGGATCGCTTACCTCCCCAGAGGAAGCGTCGTAAACCTTTAGTTAATCGTGCATTATGAGTATAAGATAAGAGCAGAGGCAGGACCTGAAAACGATATAACCATTTGGGAAAGAGCACCATATTAAAAAGAGCTACCCGTCCCGCTACTGTGAGGGGGAAAGTGGACCAGTTTTGTAAGCTATGTAAGGTGTCATGTAGCAGCGGGGAAATATTACTGTCATAAAGAGTCTTAAGGTCTCTAGGGATCCAAACACCCAGGTATCGAATCGAGGTCGCTGCCCATATAAAAGGAAAGTGTCCCCTCCATGTCTGTTACAGTGTCACCGGGCTGGCCAAAGCAACAGATTTCTGGTAATTCAAGGTGAAGCCTGAGTAAAATCTGAATTCGTTAAGCGCCTGCATAAGTTGTTTGACAGAGTGATGGGGGTTGGTGAGCATAAACAATATGTCATCAGCAAAGGCTAACACTTTTAATGAGTGATCCCTGAAGTCCACCCCTACAATATCAGGGTCCAGAGATACTGTGCGGAGAAATGGTTCCAAGTAGAGCAAAAACAATAAAGGGGATAAGGGACATCCCTGACGGGTACCTCTTTCAATTAGTATGGGATCTGTAATAATGTCATTAACAAGTAGTCTCACCTTCGGTGTCGAGTATAACGTACGTAACGCTGTGGTGTACCAACCCGAAATTCCCATAAAGTTCAGTACTTCAAATAGGAACGTCCAATTGACTTGGTCAAAGGCCTGTGCGGCGTCCAAGCTAAGTAATAGCATCGTGGTGTCATGAAATTGTGTATGAGCCAACGATAAGAGTGCCTTGCAGACGTTATGTACCGCCTGCCTGCCTTTTACAAAGCCCACCTGTGTTGAAGCGATGATGTTCGGGAGAAGAATTGCTAATCTGTCAGCTAGTATTTTGGAAAGAATTTTAATATCCACATTTAATAAAGAAATGGGACGATAGGACTCGGGAGCCGTATTGTCTTTGCCGGGCTTCAAGATCAAAGTAATCAAAGCCTCGTTCGCTTCAGCGGGAAAGTGTTCATCTTGTATTACCTGAGAATAGTAGTCCCTAAGGAAGGGATTCAACTGCTCCGATTATAGCTTATAAAATTCTGCCGTGAGCCATCCGGCCCTGGAGCCGAGAAATTTCTTTGATGTTTAATAGCTTGTAGCAGTTCTTTAGGAGTGATGGCTGCATTAAGAAACTCAACATCTGGTTCCGAGAGAGGCATTAAGCCAGAGTCATTTAAGTAATCCCTAATGAGGGGAGCAGCTCCCGAGTCCTGGCGGCCATATATCTTCTGAAAATGAGCTGTAAAAATCTGCGCAATGTTTGCTGTAGTATGCTTTAGATGCCCCACAGCATCCCTCAATCCCATTACATAACGATGTCCCCGGGCCTGTGTTGTCAATTGGGCTAGTAAGTTCCCTGCGCGATTGCCATATCGATGGTAGCGATATTTTTGATACAGAAACATTTTAACCGTACGTTCATGTATATAGGAGTTAAGGGTCGCCTCCACTGAAATCAGGTGTTCCCTAGATCAGTGTTTTTCAACCTTTTTTGGGCAAAGGCACACTTGTTTCATGAAAAAAATCACGAGGCACACTACCATTAGAAAATGTTTAAAAAATTTAACTCTGTGTCTATATTGACTATATATAAAGTAATTCTCTTGAATAGGAATCAAATAAACACAAAGAAAGTATTTTATAATTACTTTATTATGAAATATTAAGTAAACAGAATAGTGAAAAATTATAAAATACTTTATTCAGTGCGAAACCTGGGCCTGTTTGGCTGAACACAAAGCTGATATTCTGGCTGGAATCGAAAAAATACACACACGTAGCTCTTCGTCAACAGCCGTTCCCTTCACCGCCCCGTCACCGCCACTGCCATCCCATTCACCACCCCGTCACCGTCCCCGCTGCATCCATATAAGCCTTAGTACTGTAATATTTAGCTTATTCCTTTCTTATAAATCAAAGTTCCTGCTGCTGAACTAGAGAAAGAGATGTTCAGCTGGCAGGGCTTTGTTTATAAATTTTTATCAACACAACTAATATACTATTTTATCCTAAAACAAAAAATAAATAAATAAATATAATTTTTTTTTCTACCTTTGTTGTCTGGTTTCTGCTTTCCACATCTTCTCATTCAATTCCTTCCATCCACTGTGTGTCTTCTCTCTACGTCTTCCATTTGCTGTTACTGTGCCTCTCCCTTCACCCCCCCCCCCCCCCAATTGGTCTAGTACCCATCTTCTTCCCTCCGCTCCCCCATAGTCTGGCATCTGTCTTCTTCCCACTCTGTCTTCCACATTTCCCGTCGGGGTCTGTTCCTCTCCACCCTCCTTCAATGTCTGTCCTATTCCTTTCCACCACCACCCTTCCCTCCCTCCTTTACCATCTGTTCTTTTCTACTACCCTTCAGCTCCTCTCACGTGGCTTATCTATCTACCTTCCTCCCTCTTATTTTCATGGCACGTTACAATGTAATTTGTGCAAGCCATTGGAGCCTGCGAGCTCGGTCCCTGTCCCATCCCCACAAACCATCTCGCTTCTGTGCTCCTATTTTCTCCATTTCTAATATCTCCCCTATGTATCTGTCATTGCCCCCCCCCTGTGTCCATATACCATCCCCATGGCATGTCCCCTTTATGTCTCTGTCTCTATGCCCCATGCACATAATTTCCCCTCTTTCTGTTACCTTCCTGTATCCAGATTTCCCCTATCTTCCTCTTCCATACCAGTGTGTCTCTTCTTTTCAACCCCATCTAGCTTTTTTCCCTCTTTCTTGCCCCCCCCCTGCTTCTAGCATCTGGCTCACCTGCCTGTCCTTCCCTTTCTTTCCTGCTGTGGGTTTTTCTTTCTGTCTTCATCCCATTGGCCCAGAATCCTTTTCCCTTTCACTCCCTCCTTCCAATTTGAGCCGGGAACACGAGCGATCGCACGGTCCCCGCAGCCACCACTCGCCTGCCCAATCGATCCTACTGTTTAGCCAGCTCTCTCCCTTCGCCTCACCTTAGTTTGTAGGTTTTGTTTTTCGGCGACATGCACGCGCGGCTGCTCAGTGTTCAATCTTCTGCTCTGCTGCAACTTCCTGTTTCCGGTTGCGTCAGAGCAGAAGATCGAAACTGAACAGCAACGAGGACCGGGGGAGTCTCATGGGAGCGCGTGCGGGACCCGGCCTGAGACCTAGTCAGTGTCTGCACCGTACGGCACACCAGGCAACATCTCGCGGCACACTAGTGTGCCGCGGAACAGCGGTTGAAAAACACTGCCCTAGATGATTGTGTAGGGTGTTGTGTATAGTGTCGTTTGGCGGTGGCTAATTCCTTTTCCAGCCTAATAATGCCCCGAGATAATCGGCGGTTCCGTGCTATAACATAAGCTATACAGTCTCCTCTGAGCACAGCCTTAGCAGAGTTCCAGAAAAGCGTCGGGTTATTACAGTGTTGACCATTAAAGGTCAGGAATTCTTCCCATTTAGATGTTAAGTAAGTTTTGAAATGGTCATCCGAAAATAAGTAACTAGGGAAGCGCCAGCATACGGGTCCCTGGATGCCAAAGCCCATGTTCATGTCAATCCAGATTATCGCATGATCAGAAATTACTGCCGGACCAATGACCGCTGCATCCACATTCAGGAATGCTCTACTCATGATAAGAATATAATCTATCAAACTACCAAAAAACCAAACTACTTTGGCTCGGCCCAATTTCAGATCATTTACCCACCTCCATCCCTCTACCTTCCGGCCCCACTCTTCAGCTTGAGTTTTCAAGCAAAGTCCTAGGCATCATCTTAGACTCCTCTCTCTCCTTCAACGATCACCTCAACTCCCTGGTAAAAAAATGCTTCTTCAGCCTCCATATGTTGAGGAAAGTAAGATCTTGCTTTCATCATTCTCATTTCGCCATCCTCGTTCAATCCACCATCCTCTCTAGACTAGACTACTGCAACTCCATCTATATAAGCCTAACTAAGAAAAACCTCCTTAGACTTCAGCTAATTCAGAACGCCGCGGCCAAGCTTATTTTCGCAAAAGGCAAGTTTGATCACGCTTCCCCACTCCTCTCCAAGCTCCACTGGCTCCCAGTATACTCCAGAGTCCTTTATAAATGTGCCTGCTTAGCCTTCAAGATTCTACATGGCGTCCTTCCTCCCGTTATCCCACTCTTCTGGAATTCCTCAAACCCGCTCTCTTCTAGACCCTCCCAAAAACTGAAACTATCTTTCCCATCTATAAAAGGTATATCCCGCGCAGGAAAACTTGGAACATCCCTCCCCTTTAGAACCACGGAACTCTGGAACAACCTCTCATCCCCGCTCAGAAATTCTAGCTCCTTCCAATCCTTCCGTAAACGCTTGAAAACTTGGCTCTTCTCAAAAATCTAATCACCTCCCGTTCTCTAGTACCCTGCCCCTCTCTATCTTCTCAGTCCCTCTCCTATACCCTTTCTTTGTAGTTCCTTTCCTCTCAACCTCTGTAAACCGTGCCGAGCTCTGCGCATGCGGAGATGGTGCGGTATACAAACCTAAGGTTTAGTTTAGTTAGTTTAGTTTAATCTATTCTAGATTGTGTGTTATGTGCCCTGGAGCAATGAGTATAATCCCGTTCTGTAGTATGTAAGAGTCTCCAGGGGTCAACTAAATCCAAGGTGGCACAAAGGTAAGGTATGCCTCTAGTTTGGGACGAGCTCGTGTTTTGTCCTGGCCCAGACCGGTCACAGCTCGGGTCTAAAACTTGATTGAAATCTCCTGCTAAGTATACCGGATCTGTAATTCGCTCTAAGAGCAATGCTGTGATGCCCTCGAAAAAAGAATAATCATAAGTATTGGGTGCATATATATTCAAAAGATAGAAAGAGTATCTTCCTATCGTCATCTGTAACAGTACATATCTGCCCTGTGGGTCAGTGTCAACCACTCTCGCTGCATATGGTAAGGACTTACGGATTAATATAGCTACCCCCGCTTGCTTTTGTGGAGATGAGGCTGCATATACTGCGTCCACCCAGGACCTCCTCAATTTCTGATGTTCTACCTCCGTCAATCGGGTTTCCTGCAGACAGGCAATATCAACTTTATGTCGTTTTAGCTGTGTTAAAATTTTTGTTCTTTTAATAGGGGAGGTGATGCCAGACACATTCCATGAGGCTATTCTCAAATTATTAGCTATTAGGTTTAAACAGGGCTAATACAAGCAAAAAATGTACCGTGTGAAAAAAGAAACCGCCCCAGGTTCCCAGCCACACCCAGGACAGCCATAAAGCACACAGGACCTGCCCGAGTGCCTTCCATACATTAAGTGATTTATCTGGCAAGAATCTCACAATAGCTTCAAGATGCTCACACTCTTGCGTCCAAATATTACTCATAGACATATACAATAGCAAAGGACTCCCCCCCATTCGATCCCATCCCACCCCACCCTCCCATTCCAGCCTATCCCCCTTTCGCATAGTTTTGTAGTCACAACTAAAGGTCCGCCCTAGGGCGGTCCTAGAGGTGTGAAAGATCACAAAACAATGCCACTCCAGGCCCTGAGTCGCCATTAGTTCAAGAATATTATATCCATAGTGTTAGCCTAAGCCAAGGAAAACATATAAGAGACAGCTTATCCACAACATATTATCCCATGAACAGTAATAACTTAACATGTATAGGAATACCAGCTCAAACCAGGGTAGCAAACAATAGTGTGCACAGGTTATATTCCTGATCCCCCACAATTGAGGCCCAAGACTTCTAAGAAACTCAAATCCATAGTTCAGCAATTAGAAAAGAGTCTGTGCAATCATATACCATTCTCTCAGTCATGTTAGGTCCAACTGGATAAGCACATGGGTATTCACTTAGAGGGCTACTTCCGCAGCTACTTCAAAAACATGCCATTGACCCTGATGGTGAATGCGCAATATGGTTGGGTACAAGAAAAGGAAGTGTACTTTTTTCTCAGCCAAGGAGGCACAAATCGGATAAAATTGCTTCCTGCGCTCTGACAGGGCTGCTGAATAATCCTGAAAGATGCGCACCTCAGAGTCTTCAAATTTTAAATCCTCTCGAAGTTGCTTGTACTTTCGCAAAATTTCAACTTTGTGATTATAATTCAATAGTTTGGCAATGACCATCCGAGGCCACGCTTCCCGGGTCTGTTCCCTGCCCAGCCGATGCGCCCGTTCTAAGCGGATAGGACCCAAGCTCTCTCGCAGGGAAAAGGTGTTCGTCAGCCATACATCGAGCGCCTGCAGCAACTTAGATCCTGAGACCGTTTCTGGAATACCCAGAAAACGTAAATTAGATCTGCGAGAGCGATTTTCCAGATCCTCCAGCCGCTCTGCCTGCTTTTTAGTGAGGGCTTGCAGTTCCTGTAGTGTAGTGTCTTGGGTCCTCTGTACATCATCCAAACTTGATACCCAGGTTTCCAGAGCAGTCGTGCGGTTTGTAGTCTCAGACAATAGATTTTCCAATTTCAGAAGCTGCTCCGACATCTTATCTAGGCTCGGCTGCATGGCCACCGCCACCGCCTGTGTGAGGGCCGCCAGTGCCTCCGGCGCTATTTGATGGATCGCGGTCAAGGTGGACGGCGCCATTTTATCTGCTCCGTGCTGCGGGCGTTCGCGGTCCTTTTTTCCAGTTCTCGTGGCCATTGGCGGTACAGGCGAAAACAGAAACCTGTCCATATGTTTTCAGCGCGATACGCTGTAATGCCCGCTCTTCCAACACTCCTCCCACAGCCGGCAACGGGGCGGTTAGCGACTCAGGGCCCAGGAGCTCAGGCAGCCAGCATCTGCCTTAGCTCAGTGCATCACGTGATCCCCCCGAGCATTGATTTTAAATATTATTTTGCAAGCGGTGCTTGGCCCAAAGCTTCCCCTATGATACAAGCTGCCAAGGTAGAAACAGGAAGCTGCATCAGAGGGGAAGCTTTGGGCTGAGCACCGCTTACAAGATAATACTGTTTCCACAAAAATAAGACAGTGTCTCATTAATTTTGGGTAAAAAACCCTGCACTAGGCTTATTTTCGGGGGGAAATGAGTACCTGATTATAAAACGGCTTAGATAACCTTGACAGGTGGTATATAAAAACCTAATAAACTTGAAAACTTGATGTCTTATTTTTTTCATGTACAATGATCATCTATCCCTTCCTCTCCTCTACCCTAATTCTTCCTCTTTCTTTTCTCTCCCCCACATGCGCATCTTTCCTTCCCTTGTGCCGTCCATCTGCAGCATCTTTCTATCCCTCCCTCCTATCCCCCCATGAAGCAGAACCCTTGAGCAGCATCTTTCTATCCCTCCCTCCCATCCTCCCATGTGAAGCAGAACCCTTGCACAGCTTCTATCCCTCCCTCCCTCCTCTCTATGCAGTAGAGCCCTTGAGCAGCATCTTTTTATTTCCCCCCCCCACCGCACAGCCAGACCCCCGCTGACTCTCCCATCTTTCCATCTCTCCCTCTCATCTGAACCTCGCTGATTCTCCGACTGCGAGATGACCGACATACCTCCCACAACAGCAGTGTCGGCAGCACTCAAAACAGGCTGCTTCGTGACCTTCTCCTGCCAGTGATTCCCTTTGCCACATCACTGATGTCATCAGCAATGCGTCATAGGGAAGGCCCCGGCGGAAGAAGGCCGTGAAGCGGCCTATTTAGAGTGCTGCCGATGCTGCTGTTGAGGGAGGTATGTCGGTCGTCTTGTGGTCGGAGGATCAGCCGGGATTCAGATGAGAGGGAGAGATGGAAAGATGGGAGAGTCAGCGGGGGTTCGGCTGTGCAGTGGGTGGAGGGAATGGAGTCAGCCGCAAAGGTGAAGAAGATGGGACAATTAGGGGGAGAAATACCTAGACTGCAAGGACCCAAAAGGTCCTAAAGCACTGCACCAACACCCCCCCCCCCCACCCCCAACATTTTCAGGCCTTAGGCACAGACCTACCCTTTAATCCGGTCCTGTTTATAGACAACAGATTCAAAGAGAAAACCACACCAGGCTGGACTCAATATGTGGGGTTCATACAGTTTATATCAGGGCACACAAAGCCAGCAAGCAACCACCTTTCCACTCTCCTTTACTCAGCAACAAAACAGATGGGTCACCAAAGACAGGTCACAACTTTGCTTGTTCAATTTTTATATCAGGTCTAAGGATGGAAGTTCTCACTTCTGGTCCTGGTTATGTTATATGTTATGTTATATGCAGGCTTCTATTCTGCCAAATCCTCCCTAGGTGAAGTTCAAGGTAGGTTACAATCAACATTGTCGTTACATATATGTACAATGTGCGATTGAGAACAGGTTATATTCCTAACAGATTTCTATTGGTGCTGTCATTATATTGGTGAGGACTTTCAGTATATGATCTGTGTCAAGTTAAAGCTTAAAGTAGTTGTTTCTGAAAGAGCCATGTTTTTAGATTTTTACACAATGGGATGTATACTGAGGTAGCCTGAGTTTCTATTGGTATAATGAGTTCCAGAGTTTTGCTTTTTGGTAGTTGGATGTTTTGCAGTGAATCATCTTGTATTTTATGCCTTTCAGAGTGGGGAATGATTAAATCAAGCAGTGAAAGTTATGGTGGTTGATAGATCTGCCTAGTAAGTCAGTGAATCTGCAAAAGCTGTTAGGTGTATCCCCATGTAGTATCTTGAATGCCATACACCATAGTTTGAAATTACACATTTTTCTACTGGGAGCCAGTGTAGTTCCATAAGTGGCGGTGAAACATGATCACAGCGTGATTTGTAAAATATAAGTCTTGCTGCAGTATTTTGTATCAGCTGGAGTTTTTCATGAGTTTCATCAAAATTCCCAAGAACATAGCATTACTAATCTATCAACGATAGGATAGTTGACTGAACAAATGTTCTGTAGTGTTGTTGGAAGAAGTAGGATCTGATCCTTCTTAGCTGTTGACTTCATGACATAACTTTCAAAGCTCAGCTTTGGGTGACTCCTAGCACCTTGGAGGATTGTTCAGCATTGAAGCTAATTCTATTTGATTGTTTAATAGTAAATGGAATCTAGTGTGTGTGTATGTCTCGCCAGAACCATAGTAATTTGTTTTTTTCTGTGTTTAATTTAAGATGCTACTTTGTTGACCATTCATGCACATTAGCTAATGCTCTGGACAGTTTAATTGTCAGATCTTTTAGGTTCAAATTCAAGGGTATTAAGAGAAAAATATCATTTGCATATGAGAAAAGCTATTTTCTGGAGCTCAAGTCAATTGAATTTAGGGTGGTCATGAAGATATTATATAATAACAGTGAAATGGGAATCCCATGGTGGATTCCAATAATTGGAGTATGTTCCATCCTTTAGTACTCTGTATCTTTTATTCATCAAGAAGCTGGAACCATTTTAGGATGGACCTGAATTTCCAATTTCCAATAAAGTTTGTTTATTAGCAGTGTGTGATTTATAATGTCAAATGCTGCAGAGATATTGAATTATAGTAGCAGCATTTGTCATCCCATGATTAGAGTCAATCTTACTCTGGAGACCAGGTCAACCAAATGTTTCTAAACTACCTAAGTTTCTAAAACCATGTTGAGAGGGTAGCAGGAGATTCCATCTCATTATATAGTCTTTTAGTCGGGAGGCGACTTCATACTCAATCAGCTTTGTCATGAACGGTATGCTTGCTATTGGTCTATAGTTAGCAGCATGAGATCGGTCTGAGTCTGCTCTTTTAGGGATGGGTGTTAGTACAATTCCTCCAAATGCTTCTGTACTTTTTCAAATATATAGCATGAAAATATCAAACGGCTACCACATATATGCTAGTTTCATAGAAACAGGAGCTTCTTCCTTGTTTCAAATAGCAGCCTTTATTTACAGTCTTCTTAGGCCCTCAGCGTCACCACTCAGAACTCAAACGTATCACTGTTCTGAGCTTTACGTGGCATATCGTCACTGGGTCTGCTTGTACTATTTTATAATTTATCAAAAGCTTAATTTGCAATTTTTAAATGATTTTAAACAATTTTAAATAATTTACTTAGCTTTATGTACTGTAGCTTTGTGTGCTGTTATTTCTTTAGTAGATGTCTATCAAACAGGGTGTCTCAGCCCACAAATAGCACACAAAGCTACAGTACATAAAGCTAAGTGAATTATTTAAAATTGTTTAAAATCATTTAAAAATTGCAAATTAAGCTCTTGATAAATTATAAAATAGTACAAGCAGACCCAGTGACGATATACCACGTAAAGCTCAGAACAGTGATACGTTTGAGTTCTGAGTGGTGACGCTGAGGGTCTAAGAAGACTGTAAATAAAGGCTGCTATTTGAAACAAGGAAGAAGCTCCTGTTTCTATGAAACTAGCATATATGTGGTAGCCGTTTGATATTTTCATGCTATATATTTGATTTATTGAAGAAATGGCATCGGAAGAAAATGAGTTTATAGGATATACAGAAGAGCAGTTTAAGAATATCTTATCTAGACCTGCTCTTCTAGATGATATAGAGGACTCCTCCACCCAGTCATCGTGGATTGAATTAGAGCAGACACATAAACGCCTAATAAGAGCTGAGTTACATGGGAGTACGATGGTTCAATATCTTAAGAAGTCCATGATACCTCGAGGACTTCGCATATTAAAAGAGCCCAAACTCACTACCCTTGATAAATCATTCATGGAGAAATGGACAGCGATTTTAAACCATTGTTCTAGAGACCTTATGATATTATTAGTAGAAACTACCTCAGATATAGAACTAGATCTCCGAGCCAAGACTGTCTCCATGGAGTTAGAAATGAAAGAGAAAATTGATACGGATGAATTTACCAAGAAACGGGAAGATGAGATGGTTACAGTTCCGGGATTCTATTAAACAGACAAAAATAAGAAAATGGAAAAGAGATGAGAAAGACTACCAAATGTCTCGAGTTTATACCTGGAAGAATCAGATAACACCAGTGGAGAGTCAGCAGATACTACCCCTCCCTCAAAAACATCGTGGGAAGGGGGTCAAGCTCAAAGGGGAACACGTTCGAGAGGAAGAACAAGAAGGACCCAACGAGGCAGGGGCAAGATCCTGCCCAATGGGAAAAAGTAGAGTCAACAGTCATAAATATCTCCACAAAATCATTAACAAATGAACAACAAGAAGTATTGGAACTTGGGCTTAATTTTGCGATATGCCAACGTCCTGATTTTTTCCAATTAAAAATCTTTTTCTATAAATTCCTGAGGAAATTACAACTAAAATTGTTTTTCCAAGATTCTATAACATCACAAGAAGATGAGGTTTCCATCTGTAGAAGTGAATCACATTGGATCCCACCGGGGCCAATAGACACAGCTATCGCCACATTTAGAGATCTAGTATTGGTAGGCATTTCTGGATATGAATAGTTAAAACATTGGAAAATACCATATAATTTAACTTACCAGCAACATAAAGCTCTGTTACAATTAAAAGACTTACAAGATATAATGATCTTAAGAGCCAACAAGGGGGGAGCTACTGTCGTGATGGACAGAGATCAGTATTTAAGAGAAGCAAGTAGCCAATTATCAGACATCACAGCATATGCCCCCTTATCTGGTAATCCACTCCAATTTATGATGAAAGATAAATCTGATTGGGTGACCCAACATTATAAAGCGGGATGTTAACTAAAAAAGAATATCAATTTCTGTTAGAGAAATATCCACGTACCCCTTATATCTATTTTGTCCCGAAAATTCATAAAAATCAAAAAAACCTGCCTGGAAGACCAATAGTAAATACAAGAGGATCTCTCCTAGAACCCCTATCACAATTTGTGGATATATTTCTGAAGAAAGAAACTGAAAAGATCCCTTCTTTTCTGAAAGACTCTTCCCATCTTCTTAGGATTTTGGCTGAGATTTTAGATGTAAGTCAAGTATCTTTTCTAGTCACTTTAGATGTGGTCTCTCTGTACACCAAAATACCACATGAAAAAGCCCAAATAATAGTAAAAAATATTCTGGCCCATAGGGTGGATGATCATAGAATAAGCATTGAGTTTTTGCTCAAATTAACTAAATGGGTAATTGAAAATAACTATTTTGAATTTGAAGGGATTTTTTACCAACAAATACAAGGGGTGGCAATGGGGGCAACCTTGGTCCCCTCTGTAGCCACTCTGTATGTAGTGCAGTTTGAAGAGATGGAGATTTATCCTTCAGAGTTTTTTCAAAATATTATTCTATGGAAAAGGTTTTTAGATGATATATTCTTTTTGTGGTTAGGGACTGAACAGAGATTACAAGTTTTTTTAGCTTGGATAATTACTAGAGATTCTAATTTACAATTCACCCCTACGTACAATAAAACAAAAATTGAATTTTTGGATATGACAATACGGAAAGAAAACTTAAAATTAGGCACTAGTCTCTATAGGAAACCTGTAGCTAGGAACACTTTTTTACATTTTCAAAGTTACCATCCTTACCATTTGAAGTTTAACCTCCCGGTGAGCCAGTACCTGAGACTAAAAAGAGTCTCTTCAGAAATGAAAGAATTTAGAGAGGCCTCAAATCAGTTAACGAATAGGTTTAGAGAGAGAGGTTATCCGGAGAAGTCCATTCATAGGGCTTTTTTAAGAGCTAAGTATGCAAACAGAGAACTTTTATTAACAGAAAAAACTGAAAGAAATCACTTAGATAGGCTAATTTGTGTACTTCCCTACTCAGAAGCAGCCAAAGAACTGATATTCCAAATGAAGAAATACTGGCATATTTTACAGCTTCACCAGATTTTTGATGAGGTCCCGATGTTTTCTTTCAAGAAAGGCAAAACTATAGGTCAAGTCTTAATTAATCAAAAGACCGGTCGGAGACAAGTTAGGACCATAGGCAAGCACAGTAAATGCGGACATTGCCAATGGTGTATTAACACCATTGAAGGAGAGACGTGGAGAGATCCCCAAACTAAACGGATAATAACATCATCAGTTAACACTAACTGTCAGACAGCAGGGGTCGTATATGTTCTGTTGTGCCCCTGCAATTTAGTATAATGTTGGTCGTACTAAACGACCCATCCATGTGAGACTAAATGAGCACAAGTCACGCATTAAGACTAATCTTTGCAAGCCCCTATAGTGGAACATTGTATAGCGTTTGGCCATGAAGCAAGTCAATTGAAATGGAGAGTGATAGATCAGATAGACGCAGGGAGGGAGGGTAGGATAAATTTTGAAGAAAGTTTAAATTACAAGGAACAACGTTGGATTTATACTTTAAATACAGTGATTCCATATGGGTTAAATATCGAACTAGAGTGGATGTCTTTGGTGTAATCCCCGTAGAAGACCAGTCAGGGGGAGGAGTTCAAGTCAAAAAGACTGTAAGGGGCAGTCTTTTTGACATCAGGAGTCCACGTCAGGAAGTGGGCATGGCTTCTTAGACTACCCTGATTATTTATTCGGTAGTACGCTGCCGGCTCCTTTATAGAGTATTCGAGGAGGTTGACAGCAAAAGGGTAAGCAGAAATATACTGTTAATGCCTGTTTTATATGGTTTAAAGTCTGGATATATTGCAGGTTTTTAAATAAGAGTTGGAACTAAAGTACTGTCTATTCTACGGTTATTCAATAGGGATGAAGCCTTGATAAAGCGGTTTCCCGCGAAACATGTAAGGCTGACACCCTGTTTGATAGACATCTACTAAAGAAATAACAGCACACAAAGCTACAGTACATAAAGCTAAGTGAATTATTTAAAATTGTTTAAAATCATTTAAAAATTGCAAATTAAGCTCTTGATAAATTATAAAATATACAAGCAGACCCAGTGACGATATGCCACGTAAAGCTCAGAACAGTGATACGATTGAGTTCTGAGTGGTGACGCTGAGGGTCTAAGAAGACTGTAAATAAAGGATGCTATTTGAAACAAGGAAGAAGCTTCTGTACTTTTTCAGAAATGTCATGCTACAGATAAGATGGGCATAAGTCTAGTTGGCAGCCTGTTCCAGCTAATCTACTCACCAGTGTTTTAATTCATTCCCTGTAGCAGTGTTAAAAACTGTCCATACTCTATCTACTGGTATACTGACTAAAGTACCTTTATGAATAGGGTGGTCACTCTAGTAGATTGTCATTAGTGTTTCCAAATTGTTTAATATGGTTGCAATCTTGTTTGAGAAGTATTGTGATAGTGTGTTCAGTGTGGGAGAATTTGTATTTGGAGAATTTACTGAAGAGAAGTCCAATAGTTTGGTAAGGATTTTGAACAGGTTTTTTAGGTTTGATTTATCTATTCTTATCATATCTGAGTAATATTTGCATTTATGGATTTGGTAGTTATACCACTACTACTACTACTACTACTTATAATTTCTGTAGTTCTGAAAGAGGTACCTAGCGCCAAGGCAGGATTAATTCTTCAAGGGCCCTAAGTACACTGGGCCCCCTGGCCCTACCCCACCCCCATTTATCTAGTCAACGCTAACAAAAAACCATGTCTTTCATACAAACAGTATAAGTAAAGATCACAGTCTCCTCTTCTACATTAGTCACCTCTCAATACTCAATACTTAAACGACTAATGTCTCCACTGTCTCATCACCTCTATAGTAGAAATTTTTTGATTGTTAACGGGCTTCAGACATGCCATTTTTTGTACGCCCACATTTTTTGGCGATACAAAATGCTCTTAGTGGCTATGACTGCGGCTTCTTCATTCGCCCAAATTTTTTATATTTTTATTTTTATTTTCTTTTTTACTTTTAAAGTGCATAGTGCCCTCATAAATATTTGCAATAAAAATATTTTGCAATAAAATTTAACTTATCTTAAATATCTGTTGGTTCCTTAATAGGATCAAATATCGGGTAGGGGCTTGTCACATATCGCCAAAAAATGTGGGCGTACAAAAAATGGCATGTCTGAAGCCCGTTAACAATCAAAAAAATTTCTACTATAGAGGTGATAAGACAGTGGAGACATTAGTCGTTTAAGTATTGAGTATTTCATACAAACAGAACACAGAAAACACCTTCGCCTAGTATGGAATAAGTAATCACAAACTAACCTCTCTCCCCTTTTACAAAACTGTTGTATGGTTTTTAGCCACAGCCAGCGCTAAAAAAATGCTCTACAGTTTTGTAAAAGGGGGGATAAAATAGAAATACGTAGACAAAGGTTAAATAAAACCTCCAAGACGCTGGACTCTGCATACAATGCAACACCACAGAAATAGCAATGCATGTCCCCTACAGCATAAAATAAAAATAAAAAAATAGAAAAAAATTTTCTACCTTTGTCTTGTCTGGTTTCAGCGCTCATCTTCTTGTCACTCTCTTCCTTTCATTTTCTGTCCTTCTGTGCCACTTCCAGAAACTGTATGCCTCCCCCTTCCATCTTTCCCTTCACTCCCATTGGTCTGGAATCCATCTTCTTCTATTCCCTCCTCCAATGGTCTCTCTCCTCTTCTTCCCTTCCCTTCCCTCTCCCACACCCACACCCCCATGGTCTGGAATTTCACTCTCTCCTCTCCCTTCTCCCCACTTCCTTCAGCATCAGCCCCCTTTCTTTCCCTCTAACCCAATTCCATCCAGTATCCTTCCCCCTTATGTTTTCCCCCTTTACTTGCATCCCAATTCCATCAGCATCTGCCCCCTTTCTTTCCCTCCAACCCAATTCCATCCAGTATCCTTCCCCCTTATGTTTTCCCCCTTTCCTTGCATCCCAATTCCATCAGCATCTTCCCCCTTTCTTTCCCTTCAACCCAATTCCATCCAGTATCCTCCCCCTTTCCCTGCACCCCAATTCCATCAGCATCTGCCCTCTTTCTTTCACTTCAACCCAATTCCATCCAGTATCCTTCCCCTTATATCTATCCCCTTCCCCTGCACACCAATTCCATCAGCATCTGCCCCCTTTCTCTCCCTCCACCACCCTTCTAGGTCAGAGGGGGCCCGCTGAAGAAACAGAGGACCCGGTGTTTTTTTTCCCTTGGCAATGCGGGTCCCCTGGGAAATATCGGCAGTGCTGGGCCCCCCCCAGGAAATCGATAACACCGCCCTCCCCCGGCATTGCCATCAACCAACCTGAATAAGTGAAGTCGGAGGGGGTGGGCCGGCAGATGCAGAGTTGCTGCAAGGTCCCGCGATGACTGCGTCTGCTGGTCCAACCCCTCCGACGTCACTTACCTCTTTCCTGAGCAGAGCCAGCAGGCGCAGTCATCATGGGACCTTGCAGCAACTCTTTGCATCTGCTGGTCCACCCCCTCCTACTTCACTTATTCAGGTTGGTTGATGGTGATGCCGGGGTAGGGCGGTGTTGTCAATCTCCTGGGGGGGGGGGGGCCCAGGACTGCCGATCTTTCCCGGGTGGCCCGCATTGCCAAGGGAAAAAACCTCCCAAAATGAGTCCTCTGTTTCATCGGGCCCCCCTGACAACTTTGGGCCCTAGGCACGTGCCTAATTGGCCTATTGGTTAATCCTGCCCTGCCTAGCGCTATACATTTAACATATGTTAACATATGGTTCCTTATCAAAAGAGATTACAATTTAATTTGGACAGACATTGTGCCCTGGCAAACGCTCCATAGGGCATCATTGTCCTATGATGCCCAGGAGTCGCATGCTTTCTGTGCAAATTGAGGTCACTATCACAGAAAATTTGGAATGTATAGCTCTAGTGCAAGGTTTCTCTTCCATCAAAAATGCAAATCGTTTCCTCCATTTGTCTTTAAGTAATTGATCCCCTGACTTTCTCAAAGTCCATTCTAGTTTGAGATTCTCTTCAGTTCTGTTGAGTGCCATGGTTTTTTGCATTCTCTGGGTAATTTTCTCTTGGCTAGAGGAGCTATGTTGTTAAGTATAATTTCCATTATTTCATCCATTTCATGCAATTTAAGCCAGGATCTGAGTCAGTTTTCTGTAGGGAGGATCCTAATCCTTTCTCAAACAGTTGAACATCAATTTTCCTCTGGATTTAATTAAAGTTCTTTTCTGGCTTGGGTTTGTGTCTATAATTTAGTTTGAATTTGCATAGAGAGTGGTTTGGCCAGATTAAAGGTGGCCATTTGTTAAAAGAGAGTAAGTTTAGCTCATTTGCCTTAACTATATCCAGTGAATGGCCTTTTTCATGAGTAGGATCAGCTATAGTGTTTAAGAAGAAAAGATTGTCAAGATATTTAAGACGACCAGATATTTAACACAACCAGATCCTTCCCAAGCTCCACCTACTATACTATCCACTCCTTATCAAATCTGTAATGTTCAAATTACCCACCTAATCTCAAGACAATTCTTATGTAATCCGCCTGTATATTTCATAACTTCATGACAACTCTTGTGTAATCTGCCTTGAACCGCAAGGTAATGGCAGAATAGAAATCACTATGATATTGTCTAAATTTATTCACATTGTCATTTGACTTGTTTTCTAGAAGTAGATTAAAGTCACCTGTCAATAGCAGAGTGGGCATGATAGTACAGAGCTTGATATGAAGTTGTATATCTTTGGAGCACATTTTGCCCAGGGGCCTGGGGGTCTATAACAGGGGTCTCAAAGTTCCTCCTTGAGGGCCTCAATCCAGTCAGGTTTTCAGGATTTCCCCAATGAATATGCATGAGATCTATGTTCATGCACTGCTTTCAATGCATATTCATTGGGGAAATCCTGAAATCCCGACTGGATTGCGGCCCTCAAGGAGGGACTTTGAGATCCCTGGTCTATAATATAGTATGAGACCTATGAGCTATTGTGCAGAATCTTTTTTAAATCTGCAGAATAAAAGCTTTATGTCTTATTTGCATAGGGAACTAACTTTTTCAATTTATAAGTTTTTATAAATCATTGCTGTGCCTCCTCCCTTTTTCTTTGGTCTATTTAACTGTATTATCTTATATCCCGCTGGGCAAATCTCGAAAGTTAGTGGATCTGAGTTACTCTTTAGCCATGTCTCTACAATAAACAATATTCTAAGTTCAGCTTCTGTGATCATGTCTCAAATTTAGGGTTACCAGATTTCCTCTTTAAAAATGATGACAACTGGCCTTGCCTCATTCCACACCCCAGCCCCGGCCCAATCTACCCTCAGTCTCGCCCCCCCCCCCCCCCATGAACCGTGTGTTTCTTTTCTCTGCACTTGTGAGGATGTCAATGTGATTACATCAGGCGCATGCAGGTGTGATGTCATCACGTTGATGTACGTGCATGCGCAGAGGACATCCAGACATGGCCCCAAACACAGGGCCTTCGAAAACCTGGTCAAACTGTCGGGTTTTGGAAATCCATCCGGGCACCCAGATAGTCTTCTAAAAAGAGGACATGTCTGAGTTTTCCCAGACATCTGGTAACACTACTCAAATTAGAATGGTTTTGTTGTTCCAAGTCTAATAGATGCTGGCACTCTCATTTAGACATTGGGACACTGGATCATCTGTTATTTTATTGTCCTTTGATATTTAGCTTTTGGAGATCAATATTGGATAGAATTAATAACATTTTGGAATCATCAATTCCTCTAACGCAGGGGTAGGGAACTCCGGTCCTCGAGAGCCGTATTCCAGTCGGGTTTTCAGGATCTCCCCAATGAATATGCATGAGATCTATTTGCATGCACTGCTTTCAATCCATATTCATTGGGGAAATCCTGAAAACCCGACTGGAATACGGCTCTCAAGGGCCAGAGTTCCCTACCCCTGCTCTAACGTATGAGGCAGTCATTTGTGGTACAATATTACATGTTAAGCCCCCTTTAGATCAATATAGAGGTCGTCTTTTCCTTATAATGACTGGGATAGCCATCCAGATGATCACTCGAAATTGGAAGAATTGCGATTGTTTAAATTTTTCGTTCTGGTGGGCAAATCTTTGCTCTAGTTATAGACTTGAAAAAATAAATGCTGAGAATTTGGGGCATGGTAATATACATAAATTGATATGGGGCCCATTGGCATTTTATGCTACCTCATTATAATTGGTAATAATTGAGTGTTGATTATGAGTCAGTTTTGTTTATTGTGGTACATATCCAGGGAAGGGTGGGAGGGGTTATTTATGTCATAAATTGATTTTTGAATATTCACACTTGGGGTGGGAAGAAATCATTATTTAGAAAAGGGTAAGGTTTTTATGGTAATATATGTTTTTGTGTTTTAGTGAATGATTATTGGGTGGGTGGGTGGGTGGATGGGGAAAAATGGTTGATTATGAACATGTGAAAATTGAATGTGCTTTTATTGTATCATTATACGTTGCATTTGTTATATTGCACTGTTGAAGGTTTGAAAATCAATAAAGAATTAAAAAAAGAAAAAAAAAGAACGGTTTTGTTAAAACAGATCTTGCATTCACATAATTACATGGTATAGAACAGGTAATGATGTTGGGTGGGGTTCAAATCTATTACAAGTGATGGTTTTCAAGTTTCTGCATATGTTGTTGGGCTTTCTGTATACAAATTTCCTGCTGTCAGATGTGATCATTTCTATGTTGTGTGGTAGCCTATCGGTGCAATTTATTATATATCTATGTGAAAGACAGTTCTGATATGATAAAATGTTTGGAAGAAATATCAGATGTTGGAGCTGATGTCATAATAGTAACAATGGATGTTGCCTCTCTATATACGAATATCCCACAGCAGGAAGCTCTGGAAGTGATTGCAGAGGTATTGCAAGCTAGGAATGATGAACAACAGAGGCTTTCCTCTGAATTTTTATTACAGAAGGCTGAGTTGGTAATCAAGAGAAATTACTTTTCGTTCAATGGTAAATTCTATGAACAGTCCCATGGCGTTGCGATGGGGGCAACTCTAGCCCCATCGGTGGCATCTCTCTATATGGCTAAATTTGAGAGATAGATTGTCTACACCTCCCAATTTTTCCTGAAAATTCAATGTTGGAAACGCTATCTGGATGATATCTTTTTCCTCTGGTTAGATACTTCTGAAGAGTTGGTGGAATTTCATAATTGGTTGAATAATCAAGATGTGAATCTTAAGTTTGAAATTAAAAGTCATCATATCACAATAGAATTTTTAGATCTGATGATTTTTAAATATGATCATAAATTATGTACCACTCTATATCGGAAGTCTATCGAGCGAAATACTTCACTGTGTTTTCATAGCTTTCATCCTTTTCATCTAAAGTACAATCTTCTTGTGAGCCAATTTTTAAGGCTCCAGCATATCTATACTTTTGTTCAAGACTTTAAAGATCAATCCAAGATTTTAGAGAATAGGTTTTTATCCCGAGGATATCCTAAAGGGGCTGTTAGGAAAGCATACCTGAGGGCATATTACACTCAAAGAGATCTGCTCTTATAGTATCAGAATGAAGAGGAAAGTGATAGATTAGTTTGTGTGATTCCTTTTTTCACTCTGTCGTCTGGATTTATCTCTATTATCAGAAGACACTGGCATGTAGTTCAATTGCATCCAATGTTCCATGAGCCCCCTAATTTTGCGTATAAAAGATCAAAGAACTTGGGTGAAATGCTTCGGCATGTTAAACTGGAAAGCTATAGTTTTAGTGATCAGCAAAACAGGCATAGTTGTTGCAGAAATTGCCAATGGTGTGAACTTAGCATTCAAGGATCCAGCTGGCAGGACCCCTGTATGGGAAGAAGGATAATATCTAAAACTAATACTGACTGTAATAATAGCCATGTAGTGTATGCGCTGATATGCACTTGCAATCTGGTATACATAGGGAGAAGTAGCAGGCAGATTAAGGTTTGCCTGATGGAACATAAATCTAGGATTGTAACTAAATCAGAACAAGCTCCTATAGTGACACACTGGTTGGAAAAGGGTCACAGTACTACAGATCTTAGATGGCATGTGATTGATCAGATTATAGTAGGGTGAGTGGGTGGAGACATAGAAAGATTTCTGAATTACCGCGAGCAGAAATGGATTTTTGAATTAAATGCAGTCAGCCCCAAGGGGCTGAACGCTGAGATAGAGTGGATGACATTGTTGTGAAAGTGGGATGGCTTTGTATGGCTAGTTCTGTGATTGGATGAATGAGAGCTCACTCTCCCCAGGAAGGCTGTTCATCTCCCAGTCATTAGACTCATAGCCTAGGCTGCCTCTCCACCCAGTATCCGTCAGTGGCTCTTCCCAACCCCCTCCTTGCCTGTGGGTACGCTCCTTGCTAACCTGTCCCTTCCAAGGCCAATCTTTTGGTCCACCCTCCCAGGGTTTGTCCGGCAAGGCAAGATACTTCCCAGGGCTCTCAATCCCCCTCCTGCTGGGCTGTCTCCAGAATAGGGTCCTAGGCTGAGGCACAGGTACTCCGTGGTAGCTGCAATTTTTCCTGGCTGATGGCTGATTGGAATTAGCCACAGCTGTGCCTCCTAGTTGCCTCCTGCTAGTCTGTATTGGAGGCTTTTTGACCTGCACTCCCTTAGGGCTAGCCCCACCCCCTCCTGGGTTGGGCTTTTGTTTCACAGCCGGAGGAAAGGAGCAATAGGAGGAATGATTAGGTTCTAATGCCCTCCCCCTCTGACTCTTGGGCTGTGCTATCACCTGTCTTTTCTCTTCCCTTCCTGGCTGTGCCGGCTGTCCTGGCTCCGTGCCAGGTTTTCCCGGGACCAGGACAGGGTGCATGCTGGGTCTAGTAGTTCTTTTGGCTGGGACAGGGGCTTCCCTGTCACAATATATTATATGTTGATGCATTTTTGCTGGTTAATTTAATTCTGTTAGTCAGTTGCTAATGGTGCTTCATATTTATTATAGGGGATTTTCCTTGAAACAGCTTATAGCAAAACGTGAATTCTCGTCAGTCCCTCCTTGCTGCTAATTAAGATAAGTGCCACTGGCATATTATTAATCTTATAAGATGCATGATTAAGACTTAAAATAGACCGATGAGGAGGCTTGCTACTATTAACTTGAATTTTACATGAAATAGAGAATTCAAGGGTAGCCCTGAGGTCTTTTGAAGAAAGAAAGGAAGATTTTGAATACATCTTTAATTTATAAGTATATGATGAAGTTTGATTGAAGTGTGTCATAAGAAGAGCAAAGTTGTAAAATTGAATTGAATACCATGAGTTATGATGAGTGTTACATTATTTGGTGAATCAAGTTACTAGCTTCACTCGAGGATATCTGTTGATATATAATAGGCTAAATATGTATGGCATTAGCATTTGATCATATTTATCTTTTTAATTATGTTTTTTAAGGTGTTTCTAGTTCTTTGGGGTACTCTTTTCTGCTAAGCTGTGTTAACTCTAGATTACATTTATTGTGGCTTTTTTATCTTGGCAATGCTTTTACAATTGGTTGTTTTATCTTGATGCTGTATGAATTTACTAGCTAGACATTATAGATATTGAAGGGGCACATATATTCTTTGTAAGTTTTTCTATTCCTGCTTGTGTAAAAGGAACTGCTGAAACATCATTTTACCAAGAACCCACAATGTCTTTTCTTTTTGTGTTCTGAGCTCTGTCCCCATTTTGTTCTGTAGTTGACATGTTTTGATAAGAAACATTTGTTACAAAAGAAACATTGCTGGACCTTAGACAAGACAGTATTATAAGCTATAATGGAAACTTCCCACTATCCCCCCCCCCTTATGTTTGCTACCTTTTTCTAGTTGCTTTTATGTATCCTGTTACCAAATATGGTCTTTCCTATAGTCATATGTTGAGAAAACTGACCCATGTGAAATGCTATATATATATGTTACAGTACTCTGAATAAAAGAGATAAATCCCTTGGCATATTGGCATGTGCGTTTGTGTGTGTATGTGACAGCAGGACAGCAGAACGAGGCTAATACAAATTGGGACCTGGTCGTTTCAGATATGATGAATTCTCATCTTTGCATTAGATTACAATATGACTTATTAGCTTTTTATGAATTTATTAAAATTTTTATACGAGTATGAGATGTTTTTAAGAATTGTTTGATGTTTTTTAGGATATGGATTGTTTTGAGTTTGTTATAAGAACATAAGAACATAAGCAATGCCTCCATTGGGTCAGACCCGAGGTCCATCGTGCCCAGCAGTCCGCTCATGCGGCGGCCAACAGGTCCAGGACATGCGCAGTAGCTCCCTATCTATACCCCTCTATCCCTTTTTCCAGCAGGAAATTGTCCAATCCTTTCTTGAACTCCAGTACCGTACTCTTTCCTATTACGTCCTCTGGAAGTGCATTCCAGGTGTCCACCACACACTGGGTAAAGAAAAACTTCCTAGCATTTGTTTTGAATCTGTCCCCTTCCAATTTTTCCGAATGTCCTCTTGTTCTTATATGTTTTGAAAGTTTGAAGAATCTGTCCCTCTCTACTTTCTCTATGCCCTTCATGATCTTGTAGGTCTCTATCATGTCTCCTCTGAGTCTCCGCTTTTCCAGGGAGAAGAGCCCCAGCCTCTCCAATCTTTCAGTGTATGAAAGGTTTTCCATGCCCTTAATCATTCGTGTTGCTCTCCTCTGGACCCTCTCAAGTATTGCCATATCCTTCTTAAGGTACGGTGACCAATACTGAACACAGTACTCCAGGTGCGGGCGCACCATTGCCCGGTACAACGGCAGGATGACTTCTTTTGTTCTGGTCGTAATACCCTTCTTAATAATACCCAACATTCTGTTTGACTTCTTCGCGGTTGCTGCACATTGTGCCGTTGACTTCATTGTTGTATCCACCAGTACACCCAAATCTCTTTCAAGGTTACTTCCCTCTAATACTAACCCCCCATTTGGTAGCTGAACATCGGGTACTTTCTCCCTATATGCATGACCTTATATTTCCCTACATTGAAGTTCATCTGCCATTTATTTGCCCACTCCTCCAGTTTGTTTAGGTCCCTTTGTAGGTCCTCACACTCTTCCGTAGTTCTAACCCTTCTACAGAGTTTAGTGTCATCCGCAAATTTTATAACTTCACATTTTGTCCCTGTTTCCAGGTCATTAATAAATACATTAAACAGCAGCGGTCCCAGTACAGATCCCTGCGGAACTCCGCTCGTGACCTTCTTCCAGCCCGAGTAGTGACCCTTCACTCCAACCCTCTGTCTTCTGCCTGCCAACCAGTGTTTGACCCATCTGTGTACGTCCCCTTCCACCCCGTGGTTCCACAGCTTCCTAAGTAGCCGCTCATGGAGTACCTTGTCAAAGGCCTTTTGGAAGTCGAGGTAAATGATGTCTATGGGTTCCCATTTGTCCAACTGGCTGTTCACCCCCTCAAAGAAGTGCAGTAAGTTTGTTTGGCACGATCTTCCCTTGCAGAAGCCATGCTGGCTCGATTTCAGTTGTCCATTTTTTTTGATGTGCTCACAGATGTTTTCCTTTATCAGTGCTTCTACCATCTTGCCCAGAACCGATGTCAAACTTACCGACCTGTAGTTTCCCGGGTCTCCTCTTGACCTCTTTTTAAAGATAGGTCTAACATTTGCTATCTTCCAGTCCTCCGGGATCTCTCCAGTTTTCAAGGATAGGTTGCAAACTCGCTGGAGTATTCCCGCTATCTCATTTCTTAGTTCTTTTAGTACCCTAGGGTGGATTCCGTCCGGGCCTGGTGATTTGTCGCTTTTCAATCTATCTATCTGTTGGAGGACATCCTCATGGCTCACCTCTATTGTTGACAGTTTTTCTTCTTGATCACCATGGAAGATCACGTCGGGTTCTGGTACACTGGATGTGTCCTCGCTTGTGAAGACTGACGAGAAGAATTTGTTTAACCTGTCGGCTACCTCTTTTTGCTCCTTTATCACTCCCTTTTTGTCTCCATCATCCAACGATCCTACTTCCTCCCTCGCCGGTTGCTTCCCCTTAACATATCTGAAGAACGATTTGAAGTTTTTTGCCTCCCTGGCCAGCCTCTCTTCGTATTCTCTTTTCGCTCTCCTAACCACTTAATGACATTCTCTTTGGCGTTTTCTGCGTTCCTTCCAGTTTTCCCCAGTTTGGTCCTTTTTCCATTTCCGGAATGAATTTTTCTTGTCCCCTATCGCTTTCTTCTTCTCATTGTTTATCCATGCGGGGTCTTTTTTTCAGTTTTTTTTGCACCCTTTTCTAAATCTGGGGATGTACATATGTTGTGCTTCTTGCACTGTGCCCTTGAATAGAGACCAGGCTTGCTCTACAGTTTCTCTTTTCCTTGAGCTATTTCTGAGTTTTTTCCTTACCATTGCTCTCATAGCATCATAGTTCCCTTTCTTGAAGTTGAACGTTGTCACTGTGGTTCTCTTCCCTTTTGCTGTACCTACTCCTAATTTGTACTGAATCATGTTGTGATCACTGTTTCCTAGTGGTCCTACTACTTCCACTTCTTTTGCAGGTCCCCCTATTCCGTTGAGGATTAGGTCAAGAGTGGCATTTCCTCTTGTTGGTTCGTTGACAAGCTGATCCATAAAGCAGTCCCTCACAGCCTCTAAGAATTCTGTTTCCCTCGCACTGTTCGAGTTTCTAATATTCCAGTTTATCCCGGGGTAGTTAAAATCTCCCATTACTGTCACATTCCTGTTGTTGCCTTCCCGCCTCAATTCTACTGCCAGATCTTTGTCGTTTGCTTCCGTTTGTCCAGGTGGACGATAGTATAGACCCAATCTTATGTCAAGGCCATTTTTTCCCAGTAATTTAACCAATAATGACTCCAATCCTTCCGCCTTTGGTTCTATATCCACTCCGGACAAGGGAATGGTGTCTTTTATATATAGTGCTATTCCTCCACCCTTCTTGTGGGTCCTGTCTCTTCTATAGAGTTTGTACCCTGGCAGTATTACGTCCCATTGGTTATCCTCGTTCCACCATGTTTCCGTGATTCCAATGATGTCTAGGTCTTCTTTTTTGGCTATGACTTCTAATTCTCCCATTTTGAACTTTAGGCTCCTTGCATTTGCGTACAAGCAATTTAAGTCCCAGTCTTTTCTTTTCTCAGCTGGTTTTACATGTGTTTTGCTCCTCTTGCCATCCCCTATCTGGGCTGCCAGTCCCTGATTTCTGTTCCTTTCTTCCTCATTTTTTGGTGCATCTTTTTCGTCTGCAACCTGATATCCCAATCTCTCCTGTTCCTCTAATTTTATCTGTTTGCCCTTCTTGTTGGTCAACAGTTTCTGTTGTTCGTCTCTTGCTTGTTCCCAGCATTTTTCCCGCTCAATATCTTCTTTGAATACTCTTGTCCGAACCGTCGACGTCAGGTCGACTATCGGCTTTCCCCTTCTTCTCAGTTTAAAGCCTGCTCGATTCCACTCTTGACGTTGTTTGCTAGCAGCCTCATTCCTGCCTTACTCAGGTGTAGTCCGTCCCTCCTGAAGAGCTTGTTCTTCCCCAAGAAAGTTGTCCAGTTCCGAACAAAGTGGAAACCCTCCTTTTCGCACCATCTCCTCAACCATGCATTTATTGCTTGTAGCTCGGTCTGCCTCTTCACGTCTGCCCTCGGTACTGGCAGAATCTCTGAGAATGCTACCTTCTGTGTCCTCAGCTTCAGTTTCCTTCCTAGGATCTTGAACTGTTCAGTTAGCGTAGTCCTGCTGTAATTTCTCCTGTTGACATCATTTGTTCCCACGTGGATTATCACTGCCGTCTCTTCTGTTTCTGCGCCATCCAGGATCCTCTCGATTCTGTCGGTGATGTCCTTCGTTCTTGCTCCTGGGAGACAGGTCACTAGCCGATCTTCTCTCCCTCCTGCTATGTGACTGTCCACTTCTCTCAGGATTGAATCTCCCACGACGACTGCAGATTTCTCCTTCTTCAGCTTCCTCACTGGTCTCAAGTCTGTATCCTCGGTGTGGTTCAGTACTTCTCTTCCGGGGTACCCGCCAGTCCTCGCCCTCTCTGCTTGCTCGAATCTTTCAGGTGGTCCTTCATCCTCGGCGTCTGTTGGTTCCTGTCTTCCATCTGTTGGCCCCTGTCCTCCATTTCTTGTAGATGTAGCTTCCTCGCTCCAGCGCTGCTGATGATCCTGCTCTTCTACCTGCCTGTAGGCCTCCTCGATGAATCTTTCAAGCTCCCTTACTTGCTCCTCGATGTGGCTTTCTCTTGCGGGGTCTTCAGTTGTCTTGAAAGGTGCTTCCGAGATGTGGAGCCCCTCCAGCTCTTGAACCTTGCACTGCAGTCGACCAACTTCCTTCTTCAGGCTTTCCAGTTCCTGACACCAACTGCATATGTATGCCTGCCTTCCCGAGGGAAGGTAGTCATACATATGACACTCCGTGCAGTACACTGAGAAGCTCCTCCGGGTTCCTGCTGCTTCCATTTCTCTTTCTTCGCAGTCCACTAGATGCTCTCTCCCTTGTCTTATGTCTTTATGTGGGCGGGCGCTGTGCTCTCTCCTGTGCTTGGCTCTTTCCTGTCTACTTCTTCTGCCGCTTTTTGTCTTGGTGGGTCTTTTATCCTCCCTTGGGCCTCTTTCTTGTCCCCGGAGCCTGCTGCTTCTTTATCCTTTCCTGTCTTGTGTGTGTCTTATTGTGTGTTTTCTTCTTGTGCGTGCGCTCTCCTTACATGCGTGCTCATTTCTTCCTTACCTGGTGTTCTGGAGTCCTTGGCTGTCTTTGCTTGACCCTTCTCAAGGCCCTTCGCAAAGGCGCTCTCGCTAAGGCGAGCGCCTTTGCCGCACGCTGAACGGCCACGGGCCGTTGGCCCCCCTTCTCTTAAGGGGGAGTCCAGGCGCTGACGCGGCTGGTGACGTGGGTGGGCGGAGCTAACTCTCGCCGCTGCTCGTTCCTCACCGCTGCCCTCTTTCTCTCCCTGCTACCTCTCCTCTTCCTGGTCCAAGTCCGCTGCCACTGCCCTCTCCTGCTACACGGCTGCTTCCTTGATTCTTCTGCGCACCGCGGCCCCCCTTCTCTTGCTATTTGTTTTCTGAGTTTCTCTTGTATGTTCATTTAGTTTAGTTTTTAATTTGTTTATGTATTTTTTGATTAAGTATATAATATGATATTTTTATCTTCTGTTATATGTTTATACATGTACTTATAGACTCCTGAGGCTGGCCCTTCAGTCGAAACATGTACATGTCGAGTCATTGAGTAATTGAGTTGTTGGATAAACTTCTGTGCTATTGGATAAATAAAGGTTTTTACACAATCAAATGAGTTGGAAGACATTTTTATTAGTGCACATCATTCTGGTTTGGACAGTTCCATTCTGTCTCTTGCATATTTGTGTTTGTGGTTTGTTTCCCCTGTTTTGTTCCTCTTTCCTTCTCTCACCAGAATTCAGGGTGTTCTCCCCTTGAGCTTCCCCACCTTATGAGGCATAAGAACATAAGAATTGCCGTTGCTGGGTCAGACCAGTGATCAATTGTGCCCAGCAGTCCACTCCCGCGGCAGCACTTCAGTCAGAGATCAGTGCCCTAACTGAGTCTAGCCTTACCTGTGTACGTTCTGTTTCAGCAGGAACTTGTCTAACTTTGTCTTGAATCCCTGGAGGGTGTTTTCCCCTATAACAGTCTCTGGAAGAGTGTTCCAGATTTCTACCACTCTCTGGGTGAAGAAGAACTTCCTTACGTTTGTACGGAATCTATCCCCTTTTAACTTTAGAGAATGCCCTCTCGTTCTCTCTACCTTGGAGAGGGTCAACAACCTGTCTTTATCTACTAAATTCTATTCCCTTCAGTATCTTGAATGTTTCGATCATGTCCCGTCTCAATCTCTTCTTTTCAAGGGAGAAGAGGCCCAGTTTCCCTAATCTCTCACTATACAGCAACTCCTCCAGCCCCTTAACCATTTTAGTTGCTCTTCTCTGGACTCTTTCGAGTAGTACTGTGTCCTTCTTCATGTACGGCGACCAGTGCTGGACACAGTATTTCAGAGGAAGGCGTACCATGGTCCGGTACAGCGTCATGATAACCATCTCTGATCTGTTTGTGATCTCTCTTCTTAATCATTCCTAGCATTCTGTTCGCCCTTTTTGCCGCTGCCGCACATTACACGGATGGCTTCATTGACTTGTCGACCAGTACTCCCAAGTCTCTTTTCTGAGGGGTCTCTCGAAGTACTGCACCAGACATCCTGTATTTGTGTATAAGATTTTTGCTACTGACATGCATCACCTTACACTTATCCATGTTAAACCTCATTTGCCATGTCGCAGCCCATTTCTCGAGCGTATTTATGTCGCATTGTAGGTCTTAGCAATCCTCCTGAGTCTTCATTACTCTGAATAACTTCGTATCGTCTGCAAATTTAATCTCCTCACTCGTCATACCAATTTCCAGGTAGTTTATAAATATGTTGAAAAGCACGGGTCCAAGTACTGGACCCTGCGGCACTCCACTCATGATGACGCTTTTCCAGTCCGAGTATTGTCCATTGTCCCACTCTCTGTTTCCTATCTGCCAGCCAGTTTTTAATCTACATGTGTATTTCACCCTCGATTCCATGGCTCGCAATTTTCCGAAGTAGTCGTTCATGCGGAACCTTGTCGAACGCCTTCTAAAAATCCAGATATACAATGTCGACCAGGTTACCTTTGTCTATCTGCCTGTTTACTCCCTTGAAGAAGTGTAACAAGTTCATCAAGCAAAATCTTCCTTTGCTGAAGCCGTACTGGCTGGTCCTCATCAGATTGTGTCTGTCAATGTGGTCAATGATGCGGTCCTTTATAAGCACCTCTACCATCTTTCCCGGTACCGAGGTCAGACTCACTGATCTGTAGTTTCCCAGATTTCCCCTCGAACCTTTCTTGAAGATCGGCGTAACATTTGCCACTTTCTAAGGACGATTTAGCTAACTGTTTTAGCTCTAAGGTACTATCCTTGATCTTCAAATCTACCTTGTTCTTCAAATTTAGATTCGTATTTTAATTTTAACTTAAATGAGAATGGAGTTCCTGCAAATCAGTGTTGGTCCACCTTTGATAAGCCGGATTGGCATGATTTCATTAAACTTTTCCAAAAATATGCTCAGTCTTACTTCTGGTTAGATCCTTGTCCCCCAGATTTAATGATGGTTGCTCCTGTACACTTTAAATTGAAATTATTTGAGTGGTAACTGACTCTTTGGATGTGGGAAAATTTCCTTCATAAGATGGCAATATAATCATCACTCCGATAATTAAAAATACCTCATTGCCTTCTAATTATAGTTCATATACAATTGACAAAATATTTAGAACATTTATTATTTCACAATATACAATCTGGATTTAGATCTCTATACAGCAGTGAAACAGTGATAGCTACACTGATGGATCACTTAAATAACTTAATAAGTAAAGGCAGTAGTGCACTGGTGCTCCAATTTGATCTAAGTAGCACCTTTGACCTGGTAGACCATACCAACCTACTAACTTGCTTGGATGCTTTAGGTGTACATGGCAATGTCTACTCATGGTTTAAGGGATTTATGGAATCTAGATCCTGCACAAAAGGGAGAAAGAAAATCCAACGTAGTCTGCAGTAAATATTTCAGACTCGACTCTTCTTTAGTTGGAGAAATCCACGTGGCATGCCTCAAGGATCTCTACTATCACCTACATTATTTAATGTCTACCTTTCATCACTAGGTTCGTGCCTAAGCAACCTGGATATAAGGCTGTTCAATTATGCCGATGACATCACAATAGGATTACCTTGTAATTTGGTTCTATCTCAGATTACTGCTCAAATTGAGACTGTAATGGAAAGGATGAATCTTTGGATGCAGTAATTCAAACTGATGCTTAATTCTGATAAAACAAAGTTCTTTGGTGTGTCTCCTATCAAACTTTTTCATGAACCTTCCATCAATATACTTTCAACATCTTATATAATCCATCCAACGATTACAATTTTAGGAATCGTATTAGATAAACATCTTACTATGAAAACCCAAATAGATGCTATTGTACATAAAAGATATTTTACTTTATGGAGACTATGAACAATTAGACCCTATTTTGAATTTTCAGCCTTTAAATTATTGGTCCAGTCATTACTTTTGAGTCTCCATGACTATTGCAATATTGCTTATTTATCAATTACTAAGAAGGAATTATTGATTTATGGATTGATTGCCTGTGGAAGCTCGGGTATTGTTCAAGTTGGGCTGTTTTTGTTACAAGGTTTTATATGGTGCAACCCCTACTTATCTGGCTAATAGTTTTTCCATAGCTACGCACAAATGCAGTAGAAAAACTCATGCTCTGTTCAATTTCCCTTCTGTAAAAGGTTGTAAAAGCAAGAAATTCCTAAATCACTCATTAACATCTCAGGCAGCTTCTCATGAAAAAGAATTTCGATCATTGTTGCTCACAGCTGTTTCTTACAGACATTTTAGAAAACAGCTAAAACCCTATCTTTTCTCCAAATGCCTGACCAGCTGACTCATTCAAATATATGATTATGTTTAATGTTTATAATCTTTTGTAAATCGCATAGAACTTTTTGGTAACGCAGTATTATGTTACGTATGTTTCCAGTGTTCCGGAATCCTTCCCGATTTGATCAACAGACTGGCTATTAGTTGAAACAGTTCAGCTATAGCCCCTTTCAGTTCCTTGATTACCCTCAGATAGATGCCATCTGGTCTCGGGGATTTATCGTTTTTAAGCCTATCAATCTGCCTGCATACCTCTTCTAGACTGACCGTCAACCCTGTCAGTTTCACATCTTCGTTTCCTGTTTATAGCCTGTCAGCTTTTGGTATGTTGTACATATCCTCTTCAGTAAATACAGGCGCAAAAAATGTGTTCAGTTTGTCGGCGATTACTTTGTCCTCCTTTAGCACTCCCTTTATTCCATGGTCATCCAACGGTCCCACCGTTTCATTCACAGGTCGTTTCTTCTTAATATATCGAAAGAATGGCTTGACGTTTTTTGCCTCCTTGGCTATTTTTTCCTCATAGTCTCTTTTGGCCCCTCTTACCACCTTATAGCAACTGCTTTGATGTTGTTTGTGCTTTTTCCAGTTTTTGTCCATTTTTGAACTTTTCCATTCCTTAAACGAAGTCTTCTTGTCTCTGATCGCTTCCTTCATTGCTACAGTGAGCCACGCCGGTTCCTTGTTCATTTTCCTCTTGGATCCCTTGTTGATACCCGGTATATATAGATTTTGTGCCTCAGTGATGGTGCCTTTAAAAAGAGACCATGTTTGCTCTAGCTCGTGCTCTAGTTTTTACAGTGCTTATCCTCTTTTTCCCCACCATGAGTCTCATCCCTTTGTAATTCCCTTTTTGGAAGTTGTGTTGAAGCAGATCATATTGCGATCACTGCTTCCCAGCGCCCCTTCTACTTCTACACCTTGCGCCGGTCCTCGTAGTCCATTTAGAATTAAGTCCAGAATTGCTTTTCCTCTCGTATTTTCCTTGACAAGTTGTTCCAGGAAGCAATCGCCTACAACATCCAGGAACTTGGTTGCTCTACTGCAGTCGGAGGTGCCTAGGTTCCAGTCTATCCCCGCATAATTGAAATTACCCATGATAACTGCATTGCCTCCCTTGCAGTTGCATTTAATCTCGTCCATCATTTCTCCATCAATTTCTTCGGACTGCCCTGGGGGTCAGTAGTAGATGCCGATCTTCATTTCCATTCCATTTGTTCCTGGAATTGTGATCCATAGAGACTCTATCTTATTTTTCATTTCCGGTGTGTTCCCTCTTTGATGTAAAGGGCAATACCCCCACCTTTTTGACCTACTCTGTCTATGTGGTATAGCTTGTATCCCGGTAGCACAGTGTCCCAGATGATTTCCTCATTCCACCATGTTTCTGTGATGCTAATGATGTCAAGGTTATATTTTTGTGCCAAAGCTTCCAATTCCCCCATCTTAATCCTTAGGCTCCTTGCGTTCATGTACATACACTTGAATTTGCGGCCTGTTACTTTCTTGCATTTCCTCCCCTGTGTCCGTTTCATTCCATCAGGATTTCTGTCTTGCCTCTGATCTAGTGAGTCTTCCCTGCTATCTTCCTGCATGGCATCCTCTGGTTCCTGAACCATCGACTCTTGGTCGACTGTCGGCTTTCCCCTTCGTCCTAGTTTAAAAACTTCTCAATTTCTCTCTTGATGTTGCTTGCAAGTAGCCTTGTTCCATCTCCGCTGAGGTGGAGTCCATTCTTCCTGAATGGCTTGGTTTTCCCCCAGAACATCATCCAGTTGCACACAAAGTGGAATCCTTCTTCCTCACACCAGCGCCTCATCCACGCGTTGACTACTTACAGCTCCATCTGCCTCTTCTCGTCGGCCCTGGGTACCGGCAGGATCTCTGAGAATGCTACCCTCTGTGTTCTGGTCTTCAGCTTTCCTCCTAGCATCCAGAACTGGTCCTTCAGTGCTTCCCTTCTGTAGTTCCTGTTGCTCATGTTTGTCCCCACTTGGATCACCACCGCGATCCAAGATGGCCGACGGGACAGCTAGCTGAGCGTCCTGGTTAGATTCTCGACTGAAACGCAGGCTTTTTCTTTTATCGCGACATTTGTCCATACCTGACAATGCCGATGCGGAAAAGAAGGGGCCGAAGTGCTGCTGTAGCTTTGCAGCACCCCGACCCCGCAAGAGTCGGCAACATCGAGGACCTAATTCGCCGGATGCAGGAAGTCAGCATCGACTTCACCGTTGGAGGCTCTCGTTGGTGAGCATGAGGTGGTCTCCCCGGGACTGGAGATCTCGCTGAGCCCCAACACCAGAGCACCTCTTCCTCAGAACACCAGCTCCCCTCGGGTAGTGGAGCCATCGGAGGTGGTGAGCTCCTGTCCCGTGAGGCTTCAGACACCAAACAGGGGAGACTGGATTTGGACTCCTGCTTTGGGAGGCTCATAACAGCATGAGGGATTGCAGCTTCAAGGAGAACAGCATACAGGAGGAGAGGTCAGCAATCTTCCTATTCAATCTGAACAATCTAATATAATAGAGAAACCCCGAGAAATAACTCTTGAGAAGATATGGGATCTAGTGGTGGACCTGGCAAAATCAATTAAACCTCAAATTTCTCAAATTGAATTAAAATTAAACACCCATGAAACACATATCAAAGGCTTACAAACTGATATGCAGAACCTTAAAGATTCAAATGCTGCCACTAACAACTTAATGAAACATTAATGAGAGATAATATAAATATGAGAAGAAAATTGGAAGCTTTGGACAATCTTTCTCGTAATAATAATCTCAGGTTAATTAATTTTCCTAGAGTGGCAACAATACCTCCGAGAGATATGATAAAAAGGTACATGATAGAAATATTGGGCATATCAAAAGAATTGCTTCCACCATTTACTCAGGTTTATTACCTGCCCACACGAAGGGTTGAAGGACAACATCAAGAACCACTACCACCGTCAGAGGTCCAACAGAATTTAAATGTTTCATTCATGTTGGAACAGTCGGATAAGGAAATTGCGATACCTGCAACTTTATTTCTTACTGTTGCCTTGGCACCAGACAAAAACTGGTTGCTGAGACTTTACTTATTTTTGGGATTTAAAATACAAATATTTCCAGATCTGGCACGAGAAACCCAGAAGCATCGTCATGAATTTTTGATTTTGAAGCCAGGAGTTATTACCCTTGGAGCTTCCTTCTTTTTAAGACACCCATGTAAATGTGTGATATTATATCAAAAGCAAAAATATGTCTTCTTTGACCCTATACAACTGACAACCTTTCTGTCAGCTGCACACCTGAAAGCTGGGACAACAACAACATGAATGCTCATTGTTTAATTTGGTTACTTCCTTCAGTTGACTGTATCCTTGTTTTTCTTCTTTCTTTATATTTCAATAATTTTTTTGGCTCACTGCTTCACATCTTGGATCCATGAACTGAGGACTTGAGGAGGAGACTATGACTACCTTTGCTTTGATAGTAATTAATGTTACTTTGGAATTTTTATTTTTATTTTTCTTTATTGCTTCTCCTTTCTGTACAAGTGTATACTTGATATGTTTTTGAAAATTGATAAATAAATTTAAAAAAACAAAAAAAACCCACCGCTGTATCTTCCCACTGAATCCTGTGAAGAATTGTCATAGAATGTAGATGCTGTAGAAATTCTTGTGGCAATCGGGGGCATGCCAAAGGAAAATCTCCTGGTCCAGACGGTCTCACCTTGGAATTTTATTTGGCATTTCAGGACTTGATTATACCTTTTTTGGTAAATTTCTATTTGTATCTTTTTCATACTGGCATTGTTACTGGTACTTTCACTGAAGCTACTACCATTGTGTTTCCAAAGCCTGGCAAGGATTGTGTACAGGTTCAAAATTATAGACCAATATCATTCATCAATGTTGATGCTAAGATTTATGCTAAAATACTTGCAAACAAATTAGAGAAAATCTTGCCCACTTTGATTCATCCTGATCAGAGTGGTTTTATGACCAGAAGATTCTCTAGTGATAGTACTCGTATGCTCACCAATGCAACTTTATATGCGTCTATAAATGGAGATCAGCGATTGCTTGCAATGAGCCTTGACGCTGAGAAGGCATTTGACCGGGTGGAATAGCCTTTCATTTTTGAGGTGTTACGATGGTTTGGCATCCCAGAGGCATTTTCTGCATGATCAAAATTCTATATACTGCTCCAGTCACTAGAATTTGCATCAACAGTCAGATGTCAGACCCTATTAACCTGACAAGAGGAATGAGACAAAGATGTCCCCTTTCGCCATTACTGTTTAACCTGACATTGGAGCCCCTGCTGATGGCAATACGTGGCAATTTTAACTTCAAAGGTATTTCGTGTGAAGCCTCTACTATCAAGCTGTCGGCTTATGCTGATGACATTCTGTTGTATACAACTTTTGACTCAATGCAGCATATCCTTCAAACTATTGATGATTTTTTTTTTCTGTGTCTGGATATAAGCTTAATGCTTCAAAAACAGAAATTATGCCATTAAATTCTCCAGAGGTAGAATTTCTGGTGAAAGGGCTGGGTTTTAAATGGTCCCCTTGCAAAGTTAAATAGTTAGGGATTTATTTTGGACCAACAATAGAAGAAACAATGTCCTATAACGTGATGTATATATATAATCATAAGAACACAAGAATTGCCACTGCTGGGTCAGACCAGTGGTCCATTGTGGCAGCACTTCAGTCAGAGACCAGTGCCCTAACTAAGTCTAGCCTTACCTGCTTATGTTCTGTTTCAGCAGGAAATTGTCTGTCTTGAATCCTTGGAGGGTGTTTGCCCCTATAACAGTATCCGGAAGAGCGTTCCAGATTTCTGCCATTCTGGGTGAAGAACTTCCTTACATTTGTACGGAATCTATCCTCTTTTAATTTTAGAGAATGCCCTCTCGTTCTCTCTACATTGGAGAGGGTGAACAACCAGCCTTTATCTGCTAAGTCTATTCCCTTCATTATCTTGAATGTTTTGATCATGTCCCATCTCAGTCTTCTCTTTTCAAGGGAGAAGAGGCCCAGTTTCTCTAATCTCTCACTATATAGCAACTCCTCCAGCCCCTTAACCATTTTAGTTGCTCTTCTCTGGACTCTTTCGAGTAGTACTGTGTCCTTCTTCATGTACGGCGACCAGTTCTGGATGCAGTACTCCAGGTGAGGGCGCACCATGGCCCGGTACAGTGGCATGATAACCTTCTCCGATCTGTTCGTGATCCCCTTCTTAATCATTCCTATCCCTTTTTGCCGCCGTAGCACATTGTGCAGATGGCTTCATGGACTTGTCGATCAGAACTCCCAAGTCCCTTTCCTGGGAGGTCTCTCCAAGTACCACCCCGGACATCCTGTATTCATGCATGACATTTTTGTTCCCGACATGCATCACTTTGCACTTATCCACATTGAACCTCATTTGCCATGTCGATGCCCATTTCTCGAGGTTGATTATGTCACGTTGCAGATATTCGCAATCCCCCTGTATCTTCACTACTCTGTATAACTTTGTATCGTCTGCAGGTCGTTTATAAATATGTTGAAGAGCACGGGTCCAAGCACCGAACCCTGCGGCACTCCATTTGTGATGCTTTTCCAGTCCAAGTATTGTCCATTTACCCCCACTCTCTGTTTCCTATCTGCCAGCCAGTTTTTTATCCAAAGGTTACTTTCATGCAAGACCCCTTTTAAGTGTTACTGGCAGTAGTTTTACTTCTTCTGATACTAAGGGAAGTTATTCCATTTACTTCATAGTGCCTAAGATGGGGGAATTGGTCAGACGGGGGCTGGATCTCATTCTGGTAAATTAGTTTCTCAGAGTTAGACATAGACTGTAAAAAAATTTACAATTTCCTTATGGTCACCGAATTTGCACTATCTTCGCTTAGCTCTCATTGAGCAGCACTATCAGATGCCATTTGGCCTAGCCACAGCTCCATGAACATTTTAGAAAATGAGGGCAGTAGTGGCGTTTTGGCACAAACAGGAGATTCAGGTATTTTCTTTCTTAGACGACTGCTTGATTTGGATGTCTTCCAGCCAAGTCAATTTTTCAGACACAAACAGGTGATTTCTTTTCTTTGAACTTCTTTTCTTCAATTCTTTGGATGTGAATCTTCAAATTTCCAAAGAGCTCTTTTCACCTGTACTAATTATTGGAATATCAGGGGATGTTGTTCATGTAGGAGAGGAATGTGTTTCTTCTCAGAGACTGGGGTGACAGATTACAGTTTCAGGTTTGCCTTCTTCAGGCACCAAGAACAAGAGTATGGGATTCTGTACAGGTTCTAGGATCTATGGCGGTGACTCCATTTGGAACTTCAGCTTGCTTTCATATGAGAACACTACAGCAGTCACTTTTGTTCCAGTGGTTCCCGGTATCTCAAGGCTCTAATTGTAGTATCAAGTAGGCTCCTCAAGCATCGCTCAATATAATTTTGTGGCTCAGCGAGATTAATCTTTTCAAACGCATGCCTGGATCAAATTCACCAAACATCTCAGGCTGTCGGGTTGAGGGGGCTCAGTGCCTCAATCCTCAGTGCAAGGAGTCTGATATTAAGAGGAGACTCGGTACTCGTTCATTCTATTGGACTAAAGCATGGTCAGGCTACCGTTTCAGACCATGGCTGACGTGTAAGGGTTATGCAAAGCAGGTTATTTCTTCTCTTCTCCAGGAGATACAGATGTCTTCACCTGTGGCTTTCGCTTCCATTTGGAGGCTTTTCTTTTCTTGGGTACTTCTCAATATTGGCACCCTTCCAGAATTCTACGATTTATATTCTTTCTTTTTTGGCACAAGCATATTGTCAAGGGCTTAGCGTTCAATTCCTTTCAGCTTCAAGTGACAAGCTTGTTACAAGGGCAAGGTATCTCGCTCTTCGCTTATTTCTCAGCTTCATGTAGTTCAGTTCCTAAAAGGAGTACAGTATATTCGTACACCTCTTAGGAAGCCCTGTCCAGAGTACAGTCTTAAGGTACTTCGCAGTTTACAGAAGGCTTCATTTCAACCTTGTCTTTTGAGACTCTAAAAGGCTGTGACATTGAACATGGTGTTTCTTGTGTCCATGGTTTCAGCTTGGCGGTTTTCTGAGTTGCAGGCCTTGTATGGCGGGGATTCTTATTTCTGATTTACAAATTCTGGGGTGTCAGTTCGGACAGTACCACAATTTCTTTCTAAGGTGGTGTCATCCTTTCTTTTATGCTGTTCTCACTTTTCCTTCCTTCTTCCTGAGAGGAGGAATCGGGAGGCGAGCTTTTCTTCACTGCATTTTTTAAAAGTGCGTAGCATTCTCTGCAAACTGTAGGTTTCTAATGACTTATAGTCGTTTAGATCACCTCTTTGTATTCTTCAAGGGATGCGACAAACGTATGGCAGCGTCCAAAGCCTCCATCGCTCGAAGGGTCCAGGAGGACATTCTTTACGCTTACTTGATGGCAGGGAAGAGGTTGGCGGAAGAACTTCATGACCATTCAGCCAGAACAATGGCGGCTACTTCGACATAGTCCAGAGGTTTTTTGCCTTGGAGGAGTTTTGTGATGCGACTACTTGGTCTTCCAAGAATACTTTATCTCAGCATTACCGGTTGAATGTGGGGATGCATGCAGAGGCAGCATTTAGTGCTTCAGTTGTTGCGGAGGCGGCGTTTGCTTCCCACCCAGATTGAGGATTGCTTTGCTACATCCCATTGGTCTCTGGATTCATCTGCTGTTGCTAATGAAGGAAAAATTATGTTATTACCTGTTAATTTTCTTTCCTTTAGATGCAGCAGATGAATCCAGAGACCCACCCTTTCTGGATATTGACTGTCAGGTTTTTTTTCTTTTACAACTTTCGAAGTCTGTTATTTTTCTTTTACAACTTTCGAAGTCTGTTATTATTGATAGTTGTATTCTGTATTATTACCTTTTGAAATTTGTTATGGAAAATAAGTTTTTTACATGCTAAGCATATTGATGGTTACGGATCCTTGGGCAAGGAGCAATACTGAAGATGCAGGAGGCATGCCAGCCAATAGGACTACCTGTTAATCAGTTTCTCTATCTCCACCTGCTGGTTGATGTGTGCTATTCCATCGGTCTCTGGATTCATCTGCTGCGTGTAAAGGTGCATAGCATTCTCCGCAAACTGTAGGTTTCTAATGACTTATAGTCGTTTAGATCACCTCTTTGTATTCTTCAAGGGATGCGACAAATGTATGGCAGCATCCAAAGCCTCCATCACTCGAAGGGTCCAGAAGGACATTCTTTACGCTTACTTGATGGCAGGGAAGCGGTTGGCGGAAGAACTTCATGACCATTCAGCAAGAGCAATGGCAGCTACTTGGGTTCAGTCCAGAGGTTTTTTCCTTGGAGAAGTTTTGTCACGTGGCTACTTGGTCTTCCAAAAATACTTTATCTCAGCATTACCGGTTGGATTTGGGGGCGCATGCGGAGGCTGTGTTTAGTGTTTCAGTTGTTGCGGAGGCAGCGTTTGCTTCCCACCCAGATTGAGGATTGCTTTCTACATCCCATTGGTCTCTGGATTCATCTGCTGCTGTTGCTAAGCAAGGAAAAATTATGTTCTTACCTGTTAATTTTCTTTTTTTTAGACACAGCAGATGAATCCAAAGCCCCACCCTTTCTGGATATTGACTGTCGGATTTTTCTTTTGCAACTTTTGAAGTCTGTTATTGATAGTTGTATTCTGTATTACCTTTTGAAATTTGTTATGGGAAAGAAGTTTTTTACGTGCTAAGCATATTGATGGTTACGGATGCTTGGGCAAAGAGCAATACTGAAGATGCAGGAGGCATGCCAGCCAATAGGACCACCTGTTAATCAGTTTCTCTATCTCCACCTGCTGGTAGATGCACTATCCCATTGGTCTCTGGATTCATCTGCTGTATCTGAAGGAAATAAAATGAACAGGTAAGAAAATAATTTTTCCTTCTGCCTTGCATTCATCTTTGCTGAAATACTTTCAGGGACAAGCAAGGGACCCCCCCTAAACCTGCTTATAAGTTAAGTAAACCTGTTAGAACTTGCCATAAGTGCAGTGACAATTGCAAGTTTTAAACCAGTACCTTATTTGGACATTCTTTGAAGTATTTTGAAGTGGTTTTTCATATAACACCTTTGGAGGAGTGATTAAACATTTTTCATAAGAGGACTATGACTGGAAGGTAAACTCTTTCCCTAAGGGAGGCCTCACAACCTTCCCTTCAGAGTTTCAAATCTCTGAGCTTTCTTATAATTTTGTTTCAATCACCCTTCACTGGTTTATTATTCACAAGGCCAGTTTTTTTGGTGTATATTGATTGCATTCATCATTGGCATTAATTTAACATTCATTATTTCCATTTTTCTGCTTTCTTCTCAAAATCTACTTTTCCATGTCTTAGCTTCTTTCCTATCTCTCTCACTTTCCCTCCCTATTTCCATGTTCTGACATCTCTCTCCTTCCCTCCTTCATACTCCCCCCCCACAGTGGTCTGACATTTCTCCTTCCTTTCTTCCCTTCCCAGTCTGGCATCTCTCTCCTGTCCTTCCCATAATCTGCCATCTCTCTCTCTACTACTACTGTTATTATTTCTAGAGCGCCTTCGGACTCCCCTCCTTCCCTTCCATTCTCTGGTCTGACATCTCTCCCTTCCTTTAGTCATCTCTCCTCTCCCCCCCTCCCCTAGTGTAACATTTCTCTTCCTCCTTTCTGGCCCCTGCAATCCATCTCCTTAATCTTCCTCCTTTCTGGCCCCCCTCCCAGTCCAACATTTCTCCCTCCTTTCCACCAATCCAACATTTTTTTTCTCTCTTCCTCCTGCATGCTTCTCCTCTGGTCCTCCTTCCCTCCCTCCCTCTCTCTCTCCCTCCATGAGTCCAACTTATCAAAATACAGTTGCTAGAATAATCTTTCATCTTAGTGGTAAGGGCTCCTTTAAGAATAGGGTTGCCAGATTTTCCGTTTGGATAATCCGGACCCCCTAGACCCGCCCCCAGGCTCATCCAGTTCTACCCATCCCTGTCTGGTCATGCCACAGTCCCGCCCCATCCATGCCCCCCACTGCCTGCTCTCATAAGGCAGGTCATCCACGCATGCATGGATGCACCATGATGATGTCACATGTGCATGCATGTGATGTCATTGCGTGGCATATGCAAATGTGCAGATGACCTGCCCAGCACAATGTGGAGGAAAGCTTTTCAAAACCCGGACGGACATGTCCAGGGAAATCTGGTAACCCTATTCAAGAATCTTTCTGGTGCATCCAAAGGGGGTGGGGCGTGCTAACTCAGAGCCCTTTTCCCCAGCTGAGTTCGAACAGGAAAGGAGGAGGTACAGGGTGGAGCAAGCAAACGGTGAAAACAATGAAGCCAAGCAGCCAGTTGCTAATAACTAGGAAATGTTTGATGCTGATATTCCTGAGGAGGATTTGGAAGTAAGTGCTGACCCAGAAATGGAGTGGGAACAAACTGTCTTCCCAGAGCTTGTTATGGAGGATGAAAGCATGAATATGAGCACAGCCTAATTGCAGGTCAGACTATTTGACTTCTATAGTTTGCTGCTGCAGAGTTGTTTTTTGTGGTTTCCCTTTGTTTTTGTTTTTTTATTGTTGCACTGGCAAAGTTTGCTGGACTCTGTTTGCATGGGTGGAGTACCCAGGACTAACTGTTTGTTAAGGCATTAGCATTTTGCCTGAGCCAGAAGCCCATGGCCCAGATTCATTAAAGATAGCGGCTCAATTGCTGTTAGCCGATTTTCAAACAGTGATTGAGTTACTATCTTGTTTGCATGCAAATGATTTGCATACAAACTCACCAACTCAATCACTCAGTGAGCAATTGAATCTATGCAGAACCCTGAGAGTAGTGACAGGAGAAGCAGCCTCCTGTCACTGCTGTCAGGGCTTCTGCTGAGTTTATATATATATATATATATATATATATATATATATATATATATATATATATATATATATATATTTGTTTAATGGCACAGATATTTTGCTTGTATTACACACGCTAAATATCTGCCCAATTTAAAAAAAAAAGAAAAAAGCCCCCCCAGACAAAACGCCTCCTCCCTCCCTCCCCCCAGATCCCCAAAAAATGGCAAGAGGAATCCCCATTCCCTCCTGCCATCACCGCCACTGCCAAAATCATATGGCAGGTGGAATGCCCACTCCCTCCTGCTATTGCCACCACTGCCACGGCTGAAATCATATGGCAGGAGGGATGCCCACTCCTTCCTGCCATCGCCACTACTGCCACGGCTGAAATCATATGGCAGGAGGGATGCCTACTCCTTCCTGCCATCGCCACCACTGCCATGGCTGAAATCATATGGCAGGAGAGATGCTCACTCCCTCCTGCCATAGGGCCGCCCTCCCGGCCCCCTGTGATGCGGTGGCGATATCCGAGACTTGGTTCACAGACTCCCATGGATGGGATATGGCTATACCGGGATACAACTTAATTCGGCGAGACAGAGAGGGCAAAATGGGTAGCACTATACACTAAAGAGGACATCAAAGTTACCAAAATCGCAGATGTCAAGTACACCGGGGAATCCCTCTGGGTGAATTTGGCTAGGGGGAAGGACAAATGTCTATATCTTGGTGTAGTATACAGACCTCCAAGACAACAGAAGGGCATGGATATAAAATTAGTCAAAGACATTGAGAATATCACTTTGCGTGGAGACACTGTATTGTTAGGAGACTTCAATATGCCTGATGTGGATTGGAACAAACTTTCCGCTGCGTCCAGCAGCAGCAGGAAGCTATTAACCTCTATAAAGGGAGCGAGACTCAGACAAATGGTATTAGAGCTCACTAGGGATCGGGCGATACTAGACCTAATACTCACCAACGGAGAAAGTGTCACAGAGGTCTCGGTAGGCGATACGTTGGCCTCCAGTGACCACAACATGATATGGTTCAACCTCAGGAAAGGTTTCACTAAGTCAAGCACATCAACCAAGGTCCTCAACTTTAAGGGCACAAACTTCGAAAGCATGGGAGATTTCGTCCATTAGGCACTGCAAAACCATGCCGATAATGTAGAGGTAATGTGGTCAACTCTGAAATCAACCTTACACGAAGCAACCAACCGCTACGTCAAATCAGTAAGTAAACGGCATAGAAACAATAGACCGCAGTGGTTCTCTGAGGAGATCTCAGACCTCATAAAAAAGAAGAAAAGAGCGTTCATCCTCTACAAACTATCAGGGAAGCGAGAATCCAAGGAAGACTATCTGGCCAAGTCAAAATTGGTCAAAACGGCAGTCAGAGAGGCCAAACTCCGAATGGAGGAGAACCTTGCGAAGAACATCAAGAAAAGCGATAAATCCTTTTTCCAGTATATTAGTGATAGAAAAAGAAACACAGATGGGATAGCCTTAGGAAACCCGATGGGAACTATGTAGAATCGGAATCCGACAAAGCCAAACTTTTAAATGAATACTTCTGCTCGGTCTTCACTTGCGAGGCGCCAGGATCCGGCCCTCAGCTGCCGACGAGGAAGAACTCAGAAGACCCGTTTCAAAATTTCGAGTTTACACCCAGCAGTGTCTATGAGGAGCTATCAAGACTCAGTGGCGTACCTAGGGTATGTGGCACCCGGGGCCCATCATTTTTTGACACCCTCCCCATCTATATGAAAAATATGACTTTTAGTAACAATCTAAACTGAAATTCCCTAGTGGGAAAACTTCACTAGATCATATATATCAAACACTTCCCACTTTTATGAAAAAGTGCATAATATAATATACATACAGGAGGAGGCCTCAGTAATGGAGCCTACGCGTAGTCGTATTCAATGACTGAGGTATTCAGCGTAGTTATTTAGCTCCTTTATCTCCAATCATCGGCCATACTCCAGTATCTTTTATTCTACACCACTCAATATAATCCGTTTTATTTATAAAAGGTTTCTAATAACTTATTTTCATTTTTCTTGATTATTTATAAAAATTCAATAATCCCATGTCAACTTATCTTTGTTCATTTATTTGCACTCGTTCATCTTCATAAGACTACACTGAAACATCTCTTTTTAATCTATAAATATTTTCATTTACATTCAGCGAATCATGCTTATATGCTGTTAGAGAGTTACTTAGCTTCAGTCAGCGCTTGCATTTCAAAAAGAGCCAACGTGGCCAGCGTTTCGTGGATATCGATTCAAAACCACTGCATCAGGGCCAAATTTTACATGAACCAAGCCGCTGTGAACAAAACGTAAAATCAGTAAACAATGATGACACTAGCGTACCTTATCACTTATAAAATATCTTACTTACTGTTCTGTGTAAATCTAACAGCAGTCTCCATGTAGTAACAAAATGGCGACAGCCTCTATTTAAAAAGCTTGGCAGCGTACTGATATCAGTATACATGCCAAATTTCATTGGAGCATACAGGATTCGTATATTCTGTGTTCAGAATAATCGGTAAACATTCAGAAATCTAATCCCAATTGTTTAGTAAAAATGTTGCCACTCTATCTGTTTATTCAGGCCATTAGGAAACAAAGTATCCAGCCAATTGATCCAGCGCTGCTCATGCTGGGCTAGAATACGACGGAAATTACCACCCCTACTGTCAGGTCTAACTACTTTTATGATGACAGCCCGTAGTGTTAGAAATCATGTTTCATTTCGATACAATGTCTTGCTAGTGGAGCACCCATATTTTGGTTCTTGATGTTACTTTTATGTTCGGTAAGGCGAACATTAAATTTCCTTGATGTTTGGCCTATGTATATTAAATCATAGGGACATTTTAAGGCATATACAACCCCTTGAGTTTTGCAATTAGAGGTATGGTTCAAAGTGTATTCTTTGCTATCTTTTGGGTTCTGAAAAATGGTAACACATTCCATCAGAACACACATTTTACAATCACCACACATCTGATGCCCCTGTTGTTCATTCACTATACTCTTCGAAGTCTCTATAGAAAAGGAAGGACATAGTATCTCTTTTAGATTTCGATTCTGGCGGTACACTATTCTAAGTGAGCAGTCTTTGAATGTTCCCGCTATGTTTAATATCTCCCAGTGTTTTCTAAGGATTTGAGCAATTTTATAGCTATTATTGGAATATGTTAATATACATGTCATAACTTTCTCACATCTCTTAGAATTATCCTTATTCTTAGGGGTTAATAAGAGCTCTCTATGATTGTAGTAGGCCCTTTTATACGCTACATTGATCGTTTTTAAAGGATAGCCACGTTGTAAAAATTTAGTTTAAAACTGTTCGCTTGTCTTTTAAATTTAGCATCAGAGGTGCAAATTCTTCTAATTCTCAAGAACTGAGAAAAAGGTAAACTTTTTCTGAGTGAACTGGGGTGGGCACTAGAGAAATGTAGCACCGAATTGCAGTCAGTCGGTTTTGTATAGACCCTTGTCTGGAATTCACCATCCACAATCTTTATCAATACATCCAAAAATGAGATCTCAGTATCACTATATGTATGTGTAAATTTCACCTTGGGATGACAAGTATCGATATAATCCAGAAAATTCTTTAGTTCATCTGGACCCCCATTCCAAATTAGGAAGATATCATCAATATAGCGGGTCCATAATTTCACTTTCTTAAAGAATTGTGAGGGGTATATCCAGTTTTGCTCAAAACTGTCCATAAACAGATTGGCAACAGACGGGGCCGTAGTAATGCCCATCGCTATCCCTGAATTTTGCTGGAACAAACAGTTTTCAAACATAAAGAAACTATTTTGAAGCACCATCTTGGCAAGTTGGTAAAGAAACACTGTCGGTACTTTAGGATTTATTCTCAAATCCAACATTTTACAGATAATTTCTAGTGCCTCTTTTTGAGGAATGATAGTATATAAGGAGCACACATCGATAGTTACTAGTATCGAATGTTGGTCAGGCTGAATTTGTTCCATTTTTCTTAAAAATTCTGTAGTATCCTGCAAATATGAAAAGGTGTTTTTCACAAACACTTGGAGAAATTTGTCAATATAAATTGAAGAAGCTTCAAGAAGTGCACCCCTATTAGAGACTATTGGTCTCCCTGGAGGAGAAGTAAGGGATTTATGAATTTTGGGGAGCAAATAGAAAATCGGAATTTTAGGATATACAACATTAAGAAAACGGAATTCTTTCTTAGTTATAAAGCCCTGCTCTAGAGCATTTTTAGTCAGTTTATTGATCTTTAACTGTAATTCTTCAGTCGGATCCAAAGTTAAGATCTTGTAATCCTCACTGAAAAGTTGTTTGTGTGCTTCCTCCATATAGTCATCTCTTTTCATTAATACAATTTTTCACCTTTATCCGCTCTCCTAATAATTAGCCCTTTATCTGACGTAAGCGTATTTATAGCATTCCTTTCGTTTTTACTGATATTATGGACTCGTATATGTTGGTTATTCTTATTAATCCTTTCGATGTCCGCTTTAATCAGTTTATGAAAAGTTTCAATTATTGGGTCAACCAGACCTGGAGGCATCCAACTGGATTTAATTGTTACTAGAGAGTCAGTTTCTTCTTCTTTGGTCATATCTTTTTGTGAAAAGAAAGATTTAATTCTTAATGTACGATAGAAATTTTCAATGTCGATATTATTCTGAAACATCTACCGGAACCATCGGAACAAAAGAAAGTCCTTTGGATAGTAGAGTGGTTTCATCAGTTGTAAGTATATGGTTAGAGAGATTTACAATAAGGGATTCCTCTGATCTTACCATTTGTCTCTCTATGGGAACTGTTGTCCTCGTTGTGAACGGGTTTGTGGTCTCTGATATTGGTATGGGCCTTGATTTTGATATTGGCCCTGATTTTGATAATTTCTTCGACCATTGCCTCTTCTTCATCGTCCTCTGCATTGATATTGCGGTTTTGGGCCTAAAAAATCTTCTGAGCTTGAGCCAAAATTAGAGGATTCAGAGGTCTGGTCAAATAATACTTTTTTACCTTTCCCAGAGTCAGCCCCATCTTGGATTTTAATCCATGGATACACTTTTTGTTGTAAATAGTCCTTTTCGTCCCTTTTAAATTTCTTGTATTTATCTTTTTGTATCTCTGTTCTAAATCCATCTACTTTACCTTTTAATTAATCTTGATGGCATTTAAAATCATTTTCAGTTGTATTCTGTCTCAGGATTTTTAATTTCTCTTCTATCTCCGTTTTGATGTTAGTCATCGTTTGTTTAGTACGTTCTATAATAAGAACCATCAAGTCAAGGGAACATTTATTTAAGATCCCAATCCACTTCTGATTAAATTCCTTGTCCTCATTAAACATCCGAGGTTCTTTGTAGACACGTAATCCCCTCGGGATAAGTTCTTTTTTACAATATTCTGTGAGAGTTGCCCCGTGAAGTTCAGCACGAATATAACGTTTTGATAAAATCATCAATTCATCCAATAGTGTGGAATTACTCATTGTGGGTTGCTCCCAATTCAATGTAGTGGGAAAATCCAAGACAGAACTTATGAAATCTGCACTAAAACTAAGTGTATTTTGCCAAGCCTGCTGTGTCATTTTTATATATCTATATAATAAAACCGTAGGCGGCGCATGCGCATTCTTATCGGCGTGCTTCCATGATCCGTATGTCCGTGGCCGCCAAGAGTGCAGCATGCTCCGCGCTTACTACGACCCCACGCGCAGCTGAGTTCGTCACGGCAGTTTCCCCAGATAGGGGAAGTCGAACAATTCACTCCTGAAGCGCAGCTCAGTTCGGCACGGCGGTTTCCCCAAATAGGGAAAGTCAAAAAACTCACTCCCGGCTCTCCTCGGCACGGCGGTTTCCCCAGATAGGGGAAGCCGAACAACTCACTCCCGCCTCATGGTCCTGCCGCCGCTCCTGTTCACAGCGGCCTGCACGTCAACGACTCCCCCCCATCCTCCCGCAACAGCCGCTACCGCTCATGTTCAAAGCGGCCTACTAAGGTTCGCGGCCGCTGTAACGAACCTTGCAGGCTGCTCTCCACATGGTAGCACGTTCCCTCTGACGCGATCGCGTCAGAGGGAACATGCGACCGAGTTGGAGAGCGGCCTGCGAGGTTCGTTACAGCGGCCGCGAACCTCAGCAGGCCGCTTTGAACAGGAGCGGTTGCGGGAAGGGGGGGGAGTTTTAACAGGATTACAATTTTAACAGGAGGAGTCGCCGAAAAAAAACCTTCAGCCGCAGCAGGCCAGCACGCGGGAAGGGAAGGGAGAGGGGCCGAACGGAGCAGGGCAGCTCACGGTAAGAAGGGAATGGGGGGTGGGGGAAAATGATTCTACTACTCAGCAGGGACCTGGAGGGGAAGGGAAAACCGCTGCTGCTTCTGCAAAGGAAAGTGGTGGTGGGGGAGAGAAGGGAATGGGGGTGGGTGGGGGAAAATGCTGCTACTACTTCAGCAAGGACCTGGAGGAAAAGAGAAATACCGCTGCTGCTTCTGCAAAGGAAAGTGTGGGGGGGAGAGAAGGGAATGGGGGGTGGGTGGGGGGAAATGCTGCTACTACTTCACAGGGATCTGGAGGGGAAGGGAAATATCACTGCTGCTTCTGCAAAGGAAAGTGTGGGGGGGGGGAGACACAGAAATAAATACAGACAGACAAAGGAGGCTAGGGAGAGAGACAGACAGAAATAAAGACAGACAGGGGACCAGAGAGAGACAGAAAGAAAGACAGACAGACAAAGGGTGCCAGGGAGAGAGAGAGAAAAATTGCAGGAGGGAGAGAGACAGAAAGAAAGGAAGAAAGAGACAGGAGCAGGGAGAGAGACATAAATAAAGAAAGACAGACAGCCATATATTCTAGCACCCGTTAATGTAACGGGCTTAAACACTAGTAGGGTAATAATCTAGTTAACACACTAAACTGAAATTCCCTAGTGGGAAAACTTCACTAGATCATATATATCAAACACTTTCCACTTTTATGAAAAAGTGCATAATATGATATACATACAGGAGGAGGCCTCAGTAATGGAGCCTACGCGTAGTCGTATTCAATGACTGAGGTATTCAGCGTAGTTATTTAGCTCCTTTATCTCCAATCATCGGCCATACTCCAGTATCTTTTATTCTACACCACTCAATATAACCCGTTTTATTTATAAAAGGTTTCTAATAACTTATTTTCATTTTTCTTGATTATTTATAAAAATTCAATAATCCCATGTCTTCCTCTGCTTTATATTTTCTTTCAACTTATCTTTGTTCATTTATTTGCACTCGTTCATCTTCATAAGACTACACTGAAGCATCTCTTTTTAATCTATAAATATTTTCATTTACATTCAGCGAATCATGCTTGTATGCTGTTAGAGAGTTACTTAGCTTCAGTCAGCGCTTGCATTTCAAAAAGAGCCAACGTGGCCAGCGTTTCGTGGATATCGATTCAAAACCACTGCATCAGGGCCAAATTTTATATGAACCAAGCCGCTGTGAACAAAACGTAAAATCAGTAAACAATGATGACACTAGCGTACCTTATCACTTATAAAATATCTTACTTACTGTTCTGTGTAAATCTAACAGCAGTTTTAGTAACAATCCACATATCGCACAAGAGTGTACCTAGGAAAAGGCAGCATCTTAAACACTGCACTAGAACACCAACACATAAACTAAACTAAACTAAACCTTAAGTTTATATACCGCATCATCTCCACAAAAGTGGAGCTCGACACGGTTTACAGGAATTAATATAGAAAAGAACTCCAATGGAAAGGAGAAGGGCTTAGTAAAAAGAAAGAAAGAGGGGACTTGGTATAATGGAGAGGGAGGGAGTAGTTACATTTTAGCGAAAAGCCAAGTTTTCAAATGTTTTCGGAAGCGTTGGAGGGAGGTCGAACTCCGAAGAAGGGCAGTGAAGCTGTTCCACAGCTCGGTGATCCTGAAGAGGAGGGATGTCCCAAGTTTTCCTGTATGGGATATGCCTTTTAAAGAGGGGAAGGATAATTTGAATTTCTGAGTGGATCTGGTGGAGGTAGGATTCGAGGAGAGCCAAGATAGAGGAAAGAGGGGAGGAAGGATGCCGTGTAGAGATTTAAAGGCTAGACAGGCGCATTTGTAGTGAACCCTGAGGATAACTGGGAGCCAGTGAAGCTTAGACAAAACCGGGGAGACGTGGTCGAATTTGCTCTTAGCGAAGATTAGTTTAGCCACGGTGTTGGAGGAGTGTGTGGCGCAGTGGTTGGATCTACAGCCTCAGCCCCCTGGGGTTGTGGGTTCAAACCCCGCGCTGCTCCTTGTGACCCCGGGCAAGTCACTTAATCCTCCATAGCCCCAGGTACGTTAGATAGATTGTGAGCCCACCGGGACAGATAGGGAAAATGCTTGAGTACCTGATTGTAAAAACCGCTTAGATAACCTTGATAGGCGGTATATAAAATCCTAATAAATCTTAAATCTTGAAATCCGCTGAAGTCTGTGAAGACTTTTCTTTGTTAGGTTTAAGTAGATGGAGTTGCAGTAATCCAGTCTGGATAGAATAATGGATTGAACGAGGACAGCGAAGTGTTGTTGGTGGAAGCAGGATCTTACTTTCCTTAACATGTGAAGATTGAAAAAGCATTTTTTTACTAAGGAGTTTAGGTGATCATTGAAGGACAGTGTAGAGTCAATGATGATTCCCAGAACTTTGCTTGAGTGCTCAAGCTGCAGTTTGGTGCCAGAGGATAGTGGGATAAGGGTGCATAGCTGATCTAATTTTGGGCCAAGCCAGAGTAGTTTTGTTTAGGTCTCGTTTAGTTTCATTTGAACGGTGAGCGCCCAGGATTGGAGATTCGTTATACAAAAAGAGATGTTATCAGAGAGGTTGGTGAGGTTAGGATCGGTCTCGAGGAGGACAAGGATGTCGTCTGCGTAGGTGTAAAGTGTCTCCAAGGGGGATAGTTGGAGGAGTTTCAGGGAGGACATATAAACATTGAAAAGAATCGGGGATAGAGGTGAACCCTGAGGGTTTCCAAGGGGAGGATGAGGTGCCATTCATGTTAACATTGTAAAACTAAACAAGCCAGATCCCGCACAGTCAATTGATCCTGTAGCCAATGCCAACTGAAAACTATGTTCTTTTCATACACACAGAACAGAGATACACCCTCGCCCAATATGGAATAATCACAAACTAAAAATAGAAATATGTAGACAAAAGTTAAACTGAACCGCCAAGAAACCAGACCCTGGATACAATGCAACACCACAAAAACAGTAACACATGTCCTCTAATACAGTGCAAAATATAAAGACATTAGATGTAAATTAAAAAAACTGATACATAACAATCACCACTTTACAAATTAACAAATAAAAATAAAACAAATAATGAGAAATAAAAAAAATACCATTTTATTGGACTAATCCCTGTAAGCTCGGTCCCCATCCCTGCAAACCACCCGATTCCACCCACCCAAGCTTTGAATTGTTTATATTAAAGTATAAAAAGAAACAATATTCTATACAATTGTCAATTTATAAATCAGCGTCTTCTCCCCACTCTCTCTTCCCCATTTCCCTTCAGCGTCCTCAGCCCACTCTCTTTCCACTTTCCTTCAGCGGACGCACATAAAAACAAGCAAGTAATTTTATATCATTTTCATTCTATTCATTCATAGAAATTAAAGTCTAAATAATGCCAGTCACATAACAAAACATGATTTTACAAAAATAATTCCCTGCACAGTCAAGCCTGCAAGGATTACTAGATGTCTTTCAGCAGCTCCCCTCCCTACCTCCCCCTTACCTTTGTGGCCAAGTCAAAATGATCTACCAACAATAAAATTTTAAAAACACAAAGCACGCTTTACGCAGAAAAAATGTTAATTATCATTTATATTCCGTGGGTTTTCAAAGAGGTCAAGGCAGATGACTTTATGCAATGTCACCTCAGTAACAACTATACAAAAATAGACAAATATTCCCCCTTCCTTTTTACTAAACTGCGATAGCGGTTTTTAGCGCAGGGAGCTGCGCTGAATGCCCCACGCTGCTCTCAACGCTCATAGGCTCCCTGCGGTTTAGTAAAAGGGGGTCACAGTGCAAAATATAGACAGCATATATAAATTCTCAAAACGGACACATTTTGATCACTAAATTGAAAATAAAATCATTTTTCCTACCTTTGGTAATTTCATGAGTCTCTGGTTGCACTTTCTTCTTCTGACTGTGTATCCAATCTTTCTTCCCTTCTTTCAGCCTGTATGCTTCCTCTCCTCCTGACCTCATTCCCCTCCTCCCAACTTTTTCTTCCTCTCTTCCTGCCCTTTCTTTCTCTCTTCATGCCCCCTTTCTTTTTTTCTGTTTCTCTTCCTGCCCTCTTACTTTCTTTCTCCTTGCCCTCCCCCAAGCCACTGCCAATGTCACTGCCATCGAGGAACAGGCCCCAAAGCCGCTGGCCACCACCCCACCCAAGCTCTCCCTACTTCGGGCCGACCAGTATTCCTCTCCCCGATGTCAATTCTGCCATTGGAGAAGAAGGCTGATCGGGGGGTGCCACTGAGCTGAGAACCAAGATGGCTGCATAAATCTTTCTCTCCTCTCTATAGCTCTAGAATATCAGTTTGAACACCTATTTTTGATCAATTTCTTCTGGACAAAACTACTAAATCTCTCTCTGGAAATGTCAGGGATCAAGTCTACCAAGACTGATCCCTCAAATGCTCCTTCTTCGGGCTCAAAATGCCAGAAACATGATTCTCCTTCTCCTGAAAAATCCTCGGCCAGCAAGCACATGGGATCAGCCTCAGATATTATGCTGGAAGAACTTCGATCCCTTAAAGATCTCATTACTAAGCACTACGAAGTGACATGTGATCTTAAACAGGATTTAACCTCGCTAACTGCTTCTCTTCAAGTTTGCCAAACAAGAACTGATGTTTTGGAAACTAGAGCTGACAAGGCTGCACTTTCGGCTGCTCAATTTGAGAACCAAATCCAGCTGAAAATAAAGCAACTGGAACAAGAAATTGAAGACCTTTCCAATAGAAGCAGACGGAATAACATAAGAATTATTGGTTTACCAGAATCCTCAGAAGGTTCAGATCTCACTAAATTTCTTGTTGATCAACTTCCTGCACTCCTTAATATTTCTACTGATCTTCCACTGCAATTTGAAAGAGCACACCGGACTCCTTCATACCTCAAGCAAGGTCTGACACATCCCAGACCCGTTGTAGCTAAACTGCACCGTTTTCCACAAGCACTTCAAATTCTTACAGCTTCAAAGAACACTGCTAACCTTCAATTCACAGGAAAAAGGATCCTCATTATCCCTGATCTGGCTAAAACGACAGCCAGGAAAAGGAAATCTTTTCTGAAAATGAGGGCTCGCCTGAAATCTCTAGGAGCTCGCTATGGTCTTCAGTATCCAGCAAGAATGACTGTTACCCTGCACAATTCAACCCGCACCTTTGATTCTCCAGAACAATTACAGAAATACCTTGATCAAATTCAATCGCAGGGAATGTCCTCTTCTTAACTTTTGTGATCTTCTGCTACTTACCCAGGAACTCTCCTCCACGTGGCTCTAGGACGCCATACTGCCTTCCAACAAGTATTCACTAATTTTGAAACTTTCTCACCTAGCTCTCAATCATACTATTCCTGAATTTTTATTTTTTTTTCTCTTCTTTTTCTCATTATAGTCACAATATCTAAATCTTTTTTGATTATATATAGTGCTAGATCTGTAAAATTATTTGTTTTTTCTATCTATCCAAACACAGTAACGGCTTATCTGCCTCTCACTGAGCCAAATTGAGCCAATTCAAGGAGAGAGACAGTCTCTGCTAAAATTGTTGATCTGTTTTCCCTGTCTGCTCTTTTTCATTACTTGCTAGCGTTGTTACTTTGCTTCAGCCTTACCTGTTGCTTCTCACTCCCTGGTGCTGCTTGGTTAGTATAAGCTGGTTTCCCTTCCACGATACCGTCTTTTTACTTCCTACAGCCTGTTGCTGGGGAGAACGAGATTTGTCACGCTGCAGTGGTTTTCACGGCCCTAACACTGATTGCGATCAGGTTGGGGCGGCGGCTGCCGCTGCTTGTGGAGTCCTTGCAGCATAATTTTTTTTTTTTAACCGGACAATGATTGTGTTGGGCAGCGGCTGCCTCTGTCAATAGCGGCTCTTACATTCTTCTTTACTAGGAGGAGATCATTGCTCCGGAGCTTTGCTAAGTAGAACTATATTGCAAAATGATGGTATTCCTGGCCTCAACGCCGACTGAGAGGGGGTAGAGGCAACTGAACCAGCTATATACAATGATCTTTGCAGCGCAGTTTGCTGCTTATTGATCATGGTTCTGGAAGTTTTCAACAGCACCCCCCAGATAAGATATACTCTATCTACTCCAATGATAATATGATTAGTCTCTATTTATTTTCTTCCTATGCTCGTATGCTAAGTTGTTGTGCCTTGGCTGTACTTTTCTTATCTAATTGACACTACTGTTTCTTTAATACTGTATTTGGTCTCTCTCCTGGATTGCATATGGTGATTGTTATAACCTGCACCTCTTCTCAATATGTCTTCAAACTGAATCTCTCTCCTCTAGACTCCTATTTTCTCTGATTTTAGGTATAAGTATCGCTTAGTAATACTCTGTGATATCTGCCACTATTATGTTACAAATCCTTTTCTCCATTCTACACCCCAGCTCTGTTAATTATTTTTTTTTTTAACTACTACTCTTTCTCAGCGTGTCTTTGCTTAAGTGCTCATATGCTTCTCCTTCAATAAATTACACTTTCTCCGACATAATCTACTGAGCCTAATCTGGTTTTCCATTATTAAATACTATCTGCTGACTTTACGTTTTTAATGTGTCAGGTCCCTCCTGCCTCTTTTTGCTTTATACCATTGCCTATACCATGCCATAGAGTTTTGTCTTCGCTGCTCATGATAAATACTTTTATATTGTTATTCGTTTTTCTATTAAACTTTCATTTAGCTGTTTTTGAATGATAACATAGATGACTTACTTTGCATTTAAAATATTTAAAATGAAAGAATTGTTTTTCCTACCTCATCTTTCTCCTCTTCTTAAGATGTACTTTCTCTGATGGAACTGTATGGCTGTTGACTTTTATTGGTACATACTTTATACTAGTGAATTCAGTATCTTTAATGCCTTGTGCTCTTCTCTGTATGCCAGAACATAGCATTGACTTGACTAGATTTAATGCTCTCAATTATACTTATGGTTCTTTCTTTTTTTTTGGAAAAGGGTGAGTACAAACTAAATAAAGATTATACTAAAAGAAAAGGGGGGAAAAAGACCCAACAACAACAAAAAAACAACTACAAAAAAAAAAAAAAAAGTGGTACATAATTGAAATGTACAATGAAATTTTAAAACTGAAAGTGACCATAACTTTGTTTTTACATTTGTCTCCTTTACAACTGAATACTTGACCATGTTTTACAAATAATATATGCATGTTCCTTTCTACTCCATATACTGACCTTACACACCACAAATTACTTCCTCAGTTATAAGTAACTCAACACATCTCCTCTTCACTTTCAGATGTAGTAACCTTGAGACTTATCTGAAACGCATACTTTTCATTGACTATAATCACATTGCATAAAACTCCATACTTTCTTCCATTTCTCTCACTAGCAGCTCATACTAATTCTTCCAACTGCTTGTATTATAAGCATTCCTCTTATCATGCTCTCACATGATTTAAGCTTCACACAGTGGCGTACCTAGGGTATGTGGCACCCGGGGCCCATCATTTTTTGACACCCCCCCCCATGTAAAATTTTTTTTTTTTTTTTTTTTTGCAATAACCATGAAATGGAATAAATGGTCAGAATAGAAACAGGCAGTGAAAATTTTCTTTTATTGAACCTCATATATGTAACCATTATTCCAAACATAACAAAACATAAATTATGTCTAAATTGTCATGACACTAGAAGTACATATGGAGTAGTTGCAGGCAGTGGCGTACTTAGGGTATGTGGCACCCAGGGCCCATCATTTTTTGACACCCCCCCCATCTATATGAAAAATATGATTTTTAGTACCAATCTACATATCGCACCACAAGAGTGTACCTAGGAAAAGGCTGCATCTTAAACACTGCAGTGAGCACTAGAACACCAACACATACATTGTAAAACTAAACAAGCCAGATCCCGCACAGTCAATTGGTCCTGTAGTCAATGCCAACTGAAAACTATGTCTTTTTCATACACACAGAACAGAGATACACCCTCGCCCAAAATGGAATAATCACAAACTAAAAATAGAAATATGTAGACAAAAGTTAAACTGATCCGCCAAGAAACCAGACCCTGGATACAATGCAACACCACAAAAAACAGTAACACATGTCCTCTAAAACAGTGCAAAATATAAAGACAGTAGATGTAAATTTGAAAAAACTGATACATAACAATCACCACTTTATAAATTAACAAATAAAAATAAAACAAATAATGAGATATAAAAAAATACAATTTTATTGGACTAATTCCCGTAAGCTCGGTCCCCATCCCCGCAAACCACCTGATTCCATCCACACAAGCCTTGAATTGTTTATATTAAAGTATAAAAAGAAACAATATTCTGTACAATTGTCAATTTATAAATCAGCGTCTTCTCCCCACTCTCTTCCCCATTTCCCTTCAGCATCCTCAGCCCACTCTCTCTCCACTTTCCTTCAGCGCACGCACATAAAAACAAGCAAGTAATTTTATATCATTTTCATTCTATTCATTCATAGAAATTAAAGTCTAGATAATGCCAGTCACATAACAAAACATGATTTTACAAAAATAATTCCCTACAGTCAAGCCTGCAAGGATTATTAGATGTCTTTCAGCAGTTCCCCTCCCTCCCTCCCCCTTACCTTTGTGGCCAAGTCAAAATGATCTACCAACAATAAAATTTTAAAAACACAAAGCACGCTGTACGCAGAGAAAATGTTAATTATCATTTATATTCCGCGGGTTTTCAAAGAGGTCAAGGCAGATGACTTTATGCAATGTCACCTCAGTAACAACTATACAAAAATAGACAAATATTCCCCCTCCCTTTTTACTAAACTGCGATAGCGGTTTTTAGCGTAGGGAGCTGCGCTGAATGCCCCACGCTGCTCTCGACGCTCATAGGCTCCCTGCGCTAAAAAACTCTATTGCGGTTTAGTAAAAGGGGGCCATAGTGCAAAATATAGACAGCAGATATAAATTTTCAAAACGGACACATTTTGATCACTAAGTTGAAAATAAAATCATTTTTCCTACTTTTTTGTCTGGTGATTTCATGAGTCTCTGGTCCTTCTTCTGATCCTTCTTCTTTCTCTCTCCCCCTGGCTCCCCTCTTTATTTCTGCCTTTCTTTCTCTCTCCTCCTGGCCCCCCTCTTTCTTTCTGCCTTTCTTTCTCTCCCCCTTGACCCCCCTCTTTATTTCTGCCTTTCTTTCTCTCCCCTTGGTCCCCCTCTTTCTTTCTGCCTTTCTTTCTCTCTCCCCCTGGCCCTCCTCTTTCTTTCTGCCTTTCTTTCTCTCCCCCTTGCCCCCCTCTTTATTTCTGCCTTTCTTTCTCTCCCCTTGGTCCCCCTCTTTATTTCTGCCTTTCTTTCTCTCCCCTTGGTCCCCCTCTTTCTTTCTGCCTTTCTTTCTCTCTCCCCCTGGCCCCCCCTCTTTATTTTTTCCTTTCTTTCTCTCTCCCCCTAGCCTGCACAAAGCCATCGTGCCGATTTCTCCACTTCCACGATTCTTTCCCTACCCTCACCCCCAAGCCAGCAGCCGATTTCTCCCTGCTCCTTCCCCGATGTCCTGATGTCCTGAACTTCATCGGGCAGCAGCAGCATTCACAATTCACTGATGTTGCCCGCTTTAGGCCTTCCTCTCTGTCGGGTCCTGTCTTCATGAAAACTGGAAGTAGGCAGGACCCGGCAGAGAACAAGGCCTGAAGCCGGCAACAGCAGCGAATTGTAAACGCTGCTGCTGCCCGAAGAAGGTAATGGAGCACCGAGGCAGTCCGCTTCTCCCCCCTCCCAGCCGAACCCCCGCTGACCCTCCTATCTCCCCCCCCCCCGTGAACCTTTCCGACCTTCCCAGCGAGAGCAGCAAACCTCCTTCGCGGCTTTCTCCTCCCTCTGCCGCGTTACTGATGACGTCATCAGTGATGCGGCAGAGGGAGGATAAAGCCGACGCTACTGGAGGGAGGTTTGCTGCTTTCGCTGGGAGGGTCAGAAAGGTTCACTTGGGGGGGGGGAGAGAGATAGGATGGTCAGCGGGGTTTCGGCTGGGAGGGGGGAGAAGCGGTCTGCCTTGGTGCTCCAAGGCCTGGCGCCATTACCTTTTTCGATAATGGCGCCGATGCTGCTTTCGCTGGGAGGGTAGGAGCGCGATAGGGACCGGGCCAGCTGTGCACCCCCCCCTAAGGCGGCACCCGGGATGGACCTCCCCCTCGCCCCCCTTGGTACGCTACTGCCCTGGGGAAACAGCCTGCAACAAGATCGCGCGATGCCAGAGATTTTTGCCTGCTTAGGCTGTTTCCTCCGCCGCGGTCCCGCCCCTCCTCTGACATCAGAGGAGGGGCAGGACCGTGGCGGAGGAAACAGTCGAAGCAGGCAAAGATCTCTGGCATCGCGATCTTGCTGCAGGCTGTTTCCAGACGCGACACCCGGCGCAGGGGGGGGTAACTGGACCGGACCGGGAGCACCCCCTCAGGGCTTGGTACCCGGGGCGGACCGCCCCCCCCGCCCCCCCCTTGGTACGCCACTGGCTTCACATAATCTCTTCAAAATTATACTCTCTCTATATAATGTATATGCATAAACTACCTATCTATTTCCTAGGTGCTCAAACACACTCATTCTAGCTTTATAACCAGAGGGAATGGCTTGTGTGCTCCATTCTCTGTTCTCAGTCAATGACTCCATTGAAAAGATCTCCCTTTAGGTTGGAACTAGAGAATGACACGGGGAGCGATCCCCGCAGGGAGCCGCGGGGTGGCTGCGGTTTGGCTGCGGGCTTTGGAAACTCCATAGCCAAATCGCCGCAGACACGGGGACAAAAGTTTTCACCGCCCGCAAAAACGGTGAAAAGATTTGTCCCCGCAGGCAAATGTACCCCCTTCTATGTACCGCTATTTTCCTTGTCTTCACCCTGAGTCTTTAGTTCAGGACCAGGTGTCAGATTTTTTCCGGCGGCCATGTTTGTCTCCGCGTGGTCTGTCTCCTCAACTCTCTAGTCTCTACCCGACTTGCATGTTGCCGCATTGACTCCGCCCCCTAATATACAGGCTCTTCATTGGTCAGTTCTTTTTGCTCAAAGAAGGGGACAAATCGCTACTGCCACACCTGATATTTAATGGGTTGTAGTGCAGCAGTAGCGATTGGATTTCGGAGCCGAGCCCAGGATTTTAATTTTGTTTGCAGTCGCTGCCTCGCTTGGATTCACTCGTTTCACTTCGTCAGGTACAAGTAAGTGTTCTCCCCAGCTGATTTAGATGACCACCCATGCCGCCGATGCTCCTTTCCGGGCTAACTCGCCGCCAAAAATTTTGTTTGACGCCTGCCTTTTTTTGCCAGCATGCTTTTACTTGCTTTGGGCCTTCCTCGTTGCTGGGACCTGCCTACTTTCTGTTTCCGCGAAGGCAGGACCCAGCAGTGAGGAAGGCCCGAAGCAAGTAAAAGCAGCAAGTTGTAAGCTTCCCTCCGGGCCGGGGCTCTATCGTGTGCGTGCCGGCTTCCCTTCTCTCCCCCCCCCCCCCCTCCCTGGGGACGCTACTTCTGGTTTTGGAGGGAAGAGAAGGGAAGCCAGCACGCACACAATAGAGCCCCGGAGGGAAGCTTACAACTTGCTGCTTTTACTTGCTTCGGGCCTTCCTCGCTGCCGGGTCCTGCCTTCGCGGAAACAGAAAGTAGGCAGGTCCCAGCAACGAGGAAGGCCCGAAGCAAGTAAAAGCAGCAAGTGTAGTGGTATACAATTTGAGAAAAAAAAAACCCACACGGACATTGGACCTGATTCTGCTTGCTCTCGCCATGGACACGGACCGACACGGACCTCAGGTTTTTAAGGCGGTACGGGTTTAGATCCGCGAGGTCCGTCAGGTCCTTGAGGTCCGCGTTTTACCCCTTCCCCAACCTTGGTGCTTATTGTGGTCAGCCAGGAAGAATGAAATCAAAAAAGTTCGAGTTTAGTCAAGCTGTTATTTGAACTTTATAGGCTTTTTTTTTTTTTTTCATCCTTTAACTGGCAGGCAGAAGAATGCTCCATTTATTAATCTTGCAAAGTCTGATACAGGAAAAGCTTGAAGTGCATCAGGATTTAAGGAACTTGGGGTGTGCAAATCTACTTAATGCAGAGATTACAGTAAAACAAAATCACTTTTCTATTTCACTGCAGCTCTATGAGGTTCTTTTGCCCTTAGCTATAGTCAAATGATGGATAGGAATATGTTTATTTCATTTAAGTTAAGGGAAAACAATATTTTTTCTGAGTATCCTTTAAATAATGGTTCACAAATTAATTCAGCCTGTTTTAAGGCTGGGTTTTGTTTTTCATATTATTGCTTCTGTTTTTATAATCCTTAAAAAATAAGGGGCAATTTTCCAAGTGGGTTCTTCCTAGTAGGCACCCTGAGACTGTACAGGGAACGCCTATTCTATAGCAGTGAATGGGCTCCCAGGTTCCATTACAGAATGGAAGCATATAGCCTTAGATTCAGGCGCCTTACAGTTAAAGCAGCCATAGAACATGTCCACTTGTGGGAGAAATGATTTTATTTTCAGTTTAGTGATCAAAATGTGTCTGTTTTGAGAATTTATATCTGCTGTCTATATTTTGCACTATGGCCCCCTTTTACTAAATCGCAATAGCGGTTTTTAGCACAGGGAGCCTATGAGCATCAAAAGCAGTGCAGGGCATTCAGCGCATCTCCCTGCGCTAAAAACCACTATTGCGATTTAGTAAAAGGGGAGGGGGGTATATTTGTCTATTTTTGTATAGTTGTTCCTGATGTGACATTGCATAAAATCATCTGCCTTGATCTCTTTGAAAACCTGCGGAATATATATGGGGTGGGGGAAGATTAGTGATAGAAAAATTGTATGGAAAATGACTATTTTCAATTTAGTGATCAAAATGTGTCAGTTTTGAGAATTTATATCAGTTATCTATATTTTGCATTATATTTGTCTATTTTTCTATAGTTGTTTCTGAAGTGACATTGCATATTTTAGTCATCTGTCTTGACCTCTTTGAAAAATGAAACAAATATTAATTAATATTTTCTCTGCATACAGTGTGCTTTGTGTTTCTTTTAATTTTGTGGTTACCATAATGAATTAATATTATATATAGTAGTGTACATGAAAAATGAATGGAAGAAATTGCATTACAATTAGTACTATTTGCTATTATGATGGGGATGGGGGTCAGGGGTGGAGATTGGCCTGGGAAACTTGGTTGAGAGAAACACTGGTCTAGGTGACTATGGACTTCACTCAGTAAGGGCCCCTTTTACAAAGCCACAGTAGCGATTCTCCCTTGGCAAATGCACCAAAGTCCATTTGCTGTGGCACAATTGCACGAATGCATGCCCTTAAAAATCAGATTTCATGGTAGCAGGTTTGCATTTTAACCCACTTGTGCAGATGATTTGTTGATCATCCACGGGTTAAAAAATAAGGACAATTAAAAGTACAGGTTGTGTTTTGTTTTTGTATAGTTAACTAAGTTGTAAAGTTGTAAAGAATGTTTCCTTTATACGTTAATAAAGATAAGTATATAAAATCATACCTGTTTGAGGCTTTTATGCATGCTGCGGTGACGGTGACGGGGCAGTGAATGGAATGGCAGTGGCGGTGAAAGGGATGGCGGTGATGGTGACGGGGCGGTGAAGGGAATGGCGGTGACGGGGCGGTGCAGAGGATAGTCGGCCGGGGACGGGACGGTGACGGGGACAAATTTTTTCCCCATGTCATTCTCTAGTTGGAACCTTTAGTGTTCCTGTTACCGTTTGTTTTGAGACTCACAAGTACATTACGATTTTCATTGCTCCTCCTGTGTATATGTCATGCTTACACAATATTGATATGTTATATCAATAATGGCTTTTACAACTTCTTTTTCAGCAGCCCTTATGACTAATTTGAATCGTCCGCCCATTAACATCGTATCATGGAATGTAAATGGTCTTAAAAATCCTATTAAAAGGAAAAAAAATTCGAATTCATCTTAAGAAATTTGCACCTAGCATAATCATGCTACAGGAAACCCATGTGCCAGATATCTCTTATCTCACCAAAACATGCAAGTGGATTAAAACATCTATTGATTCTCCCTCCATTGGAAGAAAAGGTGGAGTTTCTATTCTCTTTCACAGATCATTTAATTTTTAAATTCTTCAACAATTTATAGATCTAAAGAGCAGATGGATAATAGCACAAGTTAAATTGAATGATGTCACTTTATTGTTGGTAAATATATACGCTCCCAACTCTGACTCTCTGGAATTTTTTCTCAGTCTTATCAATAAGATTCAAGAGCTTGAACCCCACCCACTAATAGTAGCTGGTGATTTTAATACTTTAGTAGACCATGTCCTGGATAGACAATCTAAACACAAGCTCTCTCCACAGAGATCCACATCCGCAATTAACTCCATGTTACAGCAATTAATTCTGGTGGATCCATGGAGACCTCAGCACCCTGAAGCTCGATAGTACACCCACCACTCATTTCCACACCATTGTTTTTCTTGTATAGATTATATTTTTGTATCCCATTCCCTACTACAATCAGTGACTTCATCGAACATCTCACCAATCCTTATCTCAGATCATGCAATAACCTCTATCTCACTTACATGGCGGGGAACAAGCCTTCCTCGATTTCCTTTGTGGAGACTGCAACCTTCACTTCTTGCAGAAGATAATCTCCCACATATCAAACAGTTTATTCAGGAATTCTTTTCTATCAACAATAGCTCAGATGTAGCTCCCTCAGCCCTTTGGGAGTCCTTCAAAGCTGCCCTGCGTGGCGAACTTATCTCCATGGCGGCATTTAAATCTAAATCGGACAAAATTGCATTATCACAACTAGAATCTTCTCTTAAACTTGAGAAATCCAAATATATTGTTTCTAATGACCCTCTTGTTTACAACAAACTCTGCCAATTAAATATGAATATAATAAAAAGCTCTCTGTGCAAGCAGGACAGGAAATATTTGTTACTAAAGCTAGATTCTATATTGAAAGCAATAAATCAAGCAAAATGTTAGCAAACTATCTCAAACGAAAAACAGAAAGATTACACGTAACGGCTATAAAAGATAATAATGGCAAAACTGTCACTGCATTCCCGGACATCCTTAAAGTCTGTTCCGATTTCTATGCAACATTATATCAATCTGAATCAACTTCAGAGGCTTCTTGTATTCAAAATTTTCTCCATACTTTGTCAGGACCCAAGTGGAACTCCTCTGATGTTGATTTCTTAGAAAAAGAGATCTCGGAGGAAGAGATACTCACAGCTATTAAACAAATGCCTACTGGAAAATCGCCTGGCCCAGACGGAATCCCAATTGACTTTTTAAATCTGATTTATCAAAATGGCTCCTTAATTTCTATCAACACCTTTCTCCAGAATCGGTTTCTTCTACCAGATTCACTGATACTGTTATTACTGTCATACCTAAACCTAACAGAGATCCTCTTCTCGTTCAAAATTTTAGACCTATTTCCCTTCTCAATGTTGACTACAAAATTTATTCAAAGGTCCTTTCTAACCGATTCAAATCTATTATCAACAAGGTGATCCACCCCAACCAAACTGGATGTATGACGGGCAGATTAATTTCGGACAATACACGGATTTTTTTTTCATGCCTCTCACATTGCGCAATCTCTTTTAGCTCCTGCTCTAGCCCTTTCGCTCAATGAAGAAAAAGCATTCGATAGGGTAGAGTGGAAATACCTTTTCTTAGTTCTTAAATGGTTTGGTGCCCCAATTAATCTCATCAAAATGATACAAACCCTCTACACTAACCCATCTGCAATAATTATAGTGAACAATTCCTTATCTCCTCCTTTTCATTTGCAACTAGGTACTCAGCAGGGTTGCCCCCTCTCTCCATATCTATTCAACCTTGCTCTCGAACCATTGCTTATTGCACTACGAATGAATGTAGATTTTAAGGGACTCTCAATAGACTCTCTGGACATCAAATTATCCGCATACACAGATGACGTCCTTTTGTACGTTTCAGATCCCAACATGTCGATCCCCACGATCTTAAATACTATTGCAGAATTCTCTACCTTCTCTGGGTACAAAATAAACCAACAAAAAACGGAGTCCCTACCTCTAAATTCACTTGTTCATTCTTCTTTAATCACCTCACTTGGGCTGATATGGGTGCCAAACAAACTTAAATATCTTGGCATAGAGCTTTCTCACTCCCTAGATGATACAATTGCCATTAATAGTGACAAAATACTCTCATCCATTAAATCATTAACCCACTCTTGGCATCCACTCAATCCAACTTGGTGGGGTCGATTGGAAACAATAAAAATGATGATTGCCCCAAAAATAAATTATATTTTACTCATGATCCCCATATTATTCCATGCCTCCTTCTATAAAAATGTAGATCGTATTCTCACAGCTTTTCTATGGAAACATAAACAACCTAGATTGACTTTGAAAAAATTAAAACTTAAGAGAGAACAAGGTGGGGTGCTGTTCCCTGACTTTATCAGTTATTATAAAGCCTTTATTACTCAACAGGGGCTTCATTGGCTCACTGATCACACTGACTACACCCCCTCTTGGTACTCGCTGGAGGAAAAAAATATCTCAACCTCTCCCCTTAACAACACTATTGTCAGCTCCGACCTCGCTCATTAAAAATCCACTATTACTTTCTACATATCAGTGTTTACAAGAATTTGATAAGTCGCTTGAATTTCCTTTTCACACATCTACATATGCCTATCTTTGGTTCAACTCTAAAATACATATCAACAGAACTCCTTTCCTTTGGAAAGAATGGATTGATAAAGGTATTCATCGACTTCAAGATGTCCTAACCCCTGAGAAAACTAATTCCTTTTTCTGGATTACAAGACAAATTTTCAATTGATGTTAAGGATTACTATAAATGGCTGCAACTTTCTCACTGTTTACATCACATAAATCTTCTACAAAATTTTCACACTCATATCCCCTCTATTTCAACCCATGCCACCATTCTATTGCATAATTGTCACACGGCCTCAAACTTATATAAGATGATAATATCTGCAGATACTTCTTCTGTTGAGAGTCTGCAACACATTTGGGAAAAAGATTGTGGTTTGTCCTTAAGCAAACAAGATTGGCATTTATTTTGGAAAAAATCTGCACAACCACTAGCCTCCACTAGTGTATCCCAATTCATGTTTTTTCTGTATCATAAGGCCCTGTGGACTCCCCATAAACTTTCATTGGAATTGTGGACAAGCTGCTGGCTCATTGCTTCATATGATATATGAATGTACATATGTACTACACTATTGGAAAGATGTGTGGAAGACCATTATGAAAATTTTTGGTATTCAACTTAATATCTCTCTCTCCACAATAATATTAGGAAAAGTTATAAATGATGATCATACTAAACTCCTAGATGCTCTTCTCTCCATGGCACTTAAAAATATTCTTTCCAACAGGAAATCGGCTAACTCTCTCTCCTCACACCTATGGTGGCAGTTAGTTATGCAGTATTATAAATATGAATTGACCCTTGCCAAGAAATTTGCGCACACGACCTCCTTTAATAAAAATTGGTCTCCTTTACAATTGTATCTGCAATCACTACCATATAGTGTTTAATGATTTTTTTCTTTTATTTAACTCATGCCAACTTTCTTTGTCTCCTTTGTATCAATTGTAGGCATACCCATTGTTATTGTACTTCTACACTTTATGCTGATATCTCAATGATGTACTGTGAAACTCAAAGAAGTTCTGTTCTAGTTTTCCTTGTTCTCATTTAACTTTTTGAAAATTCAATAAAAATTTTCATGGAAAAAAAAAAAAAGAAGGCTAATCGGCCCAAGATCACAATCGATTGGGGGAAATGCTGCCGGGTCCTGCCTTCGCGGAAACTGAAAGTAGGCAGGACCCGGCAGCAAGAAGAGCAAATGGAAAGCTTCATTAACCTGTCTCCCGCCTTAGTCCGTAGCGAATTTATGCTTCGGGATCTAACATGCGCATGCCGGCTTCCCTTCTCTTCCCTCCCCCCCCCCCGGACATAACTTCCGGTTTCGGAGGGAAGAGAAGGGAAGCCGGCACACACATGTTAAAGCCCCGGAGCATAAGTTGCTACTGGCTAAGGTGAAATCTTCAAGCTGGCTTTTTTTTTTTTTAATGTTGAGCAGCAGTGGAGGCAGCAGAATTTAGCTGGGTGGTCATCTAAATTACCCGGGCAGACCGCCCAGCTGAAAAGCCCTAGGGCAGGGGTGCCCACACTTTTTTGACTCGCAAGCTACTTTTAAAATGACCAAGTCAAAATGATTTACCAACAATAAAATTTTTAAAAAAACACAACGCACACTGTACGCATAGAATTGTTAATTATCATTCCTATTCTGGGGTTTTTTCAAAGAGGTCAAAGCAGATGACTCTATGCACTGTCACCTTAGAAACAACCATACAAAAATAAACAAATACCCACCCCCCTCTCTTTTTACTAAACCACAATAGCAGTTTTTAGCGCAGGGAGCTGCACTGAATGCCCAGCGCTGCTCTCGACGCTCATAGGCTCCCTGCGCTAAAAACCACTATTGCGGTTTAGTAAAAGGGGACCATATTGTAAAATATAGACAGCAGATATAAATTCAGACACATTTGATCACTAAGTTTAAATTAAAATAATTTTTCCTACCTTGTCTGGTGATTTCATGAGTCTCTGGTTGCACTTTCTTCTGACTGTGCATCCAATCTTTCTTTCAGCCTGTATGCTTCCTCTCCTCCACACCTCATTCCCTCCCCCAACTTTTTCTTCCTCTCTCCCTGACCTTTCTTTCTTTCTCTCTTCATGCCCCCTTTCTTTTTTCTGTTTCTCTTCTTTCTTTCTTTCTGTCTCCCTGCCTGCCCCCTTTCTTTCTCCCTGCCCTTCCCCAAGCCACTGCCACTGCCATCGGGGAACAGGACCCAAACCACCACCAATGGATAACAGGCCCCAAAGCCGCCGCCCCATGCTCTCCTTGCTTCGGGCCGACCAGCATTCCTCTCCCCGACGTCAATTCTGCCGTCAGAGAGGAAGTTCCGCCCAGCCAGGCAGCGATTGGCTAGCCCGAACTTCCTCTCCGACAGCAGAATTGACGTCGGGGAGAGGAAGACTGATCGGCCCAATATATCGCCAAGGCAAAGTGAGTCCTGGGTGAGCACAATTGACGTCGGGGAGAGGAAGACTGATTGGCCCAATAGATCGCCAAGGCAAAGTGAGTCCTGGGTGATCGACTCACTTTGCCTTGGCGAGCTACCCGTCGATCGCGATCGACCTATTGGGCACCCCTGGATGGGAGGGTCAACGGGGGTTCAGCTGCACTGGAGAGGGGGCGATGAACACGACGCTGCTGCCAGCAAATCCAGCGAGGGTGGGGAGAAATGTGAGGACACAAACGGCCCTAAAGCACAACACCGGCGGGCCCACCTGACCATTTCGGGCCCTAGGCACGTGCCTACTGGTCCTATCCTTTAATCCAGCCCTGGGAGGGAGGCTTCTTTTTTTTTTTTTGCGTGGCAGGAAGGGACAGGAAGTGATCGCCTGTCCCATTGTCCCCATGCACAGCTTCAGGATGCTGTCCCTGAAAATGGGATATTTCGGCATCCCAAAGCTGTTGTGGGGACAACGGGACAGGGGATCTAAAAACGGGACAGTCCCGTTCAAAACGGGATGTATGGTCACCTTAGGTATGTAGCCCATTGAAGGTTTGTTTCTGTTTTTTTCCTGTGTATCCCTGAGCATGTGACTCAGGTGGAAATGAAAACCATTGAACTTGGTGCTTATTTTTCTGGGGAATCTTTTTGTTTTCCTGTGCCCAAGTTTGGCACAAGAAGAGCTTTGTTTAAAAGTTTTATTTTTTCTCTTATGTGTGGCCATCTGACATGGACTCAGTGATAAAGATGTGCTTAATTATTAAAGGAAAATTGCTTGATCTGAAAGTAAAGACTGGTGATTTCTGCCACTGTTAGAAAAGCTATATCCTGACAGCCTCACAGGTGTTGCGGAACAGTGGGCGTGGGAGCCACCGTCATCTTAAAGCCAAGGTCATACACCCATCCATCCAGACAGGGCACTCTGGTCAGCTACCTTGTCACAATACACAGTGAGATTCTTAATATCCATCACTATGCCTTACGCAAATATCACAATACGGAGACTCTTTTGGTGTCACTTTTGGATGAATTACAATGTGGATTTGATAGGGGGAAAGGGTATCTTGCAGTCTTTCTTGACATATCAGCTGCTTTTGAAACCCTGGACCATGCAATATTACTTAATAGACTTCATGACTGTGGAGTTGGAGGAGTTCTTTTCAAATGGTTTGGTTCATTTCAGTGGCGTACCTAGCATATGTGACACCCGGAGCAACATCATTTTGTGACACCTCCCCCCCCCCATCTATATGAAAAATATGATTTTTAGTAACAATCCACATATCGCATAACAAGAGTGTACCTAGGAAAAGGCAGCATCTTAAAAACACTGCAGTGAGCACTAGAACACCAACACATTGTAAAACTAAACAAGCCAGATCCTGCATAGTCAATTGATCCTGTACAGTCGATGCTATCAGAAAGCCATGTCCCTTTCATACACACAGACAGATACATCCTAGCCCAATATGGAATAATCACAAACTAAAAATAGAAATATGTAGACAAAAGTTAAACTGAACTGCCAAGAAACCAGACTTTGCATATAATGCAACACCACAACAACACAAAAACAGTAATACATGTCCTCTAATACTGTGCAAAATAAAAAGACAGTATTATTATTATTATGTTCTTGTATACCGCCATACTCAATGAGTTCTAGGTGGTTTACATCAATTAATTAAGATCCGATCTGAACACGGATTTACAACATTTTGTCGGAGTTACAAGCAACGAGGAATGATATGTTGGAACATTTTAGCAGAAATTTATCAGTTACAACCAACGACGAAGGTTGGATTGGAAGATAAGAGGGAGAGAGAGAGAACCAAAGGAGGGGAGGAAGGAAGGGGAAGAGTAGAGGGAGGGGGGAGAGGGCGGGAGTTAGTTTATTGCAGGGGAATGAGGGTTAAGGGTCCTGTTCGCAGAATAGGTATGTTTTGAGTCGTTTTCTGAAGTCGAGGTAGGTTGGGGCCTCGAGCATCATTTGGGCTAGCCAAGGGTTCAGCTTAGCCGCCTGGAAGGCGAAGATTTTATCGAGGAATCTTTTGAGCTGACATATTTTTAGGGAGGGGAAGGCGAACAGCTGAATTCTGCGGGATTTCTTATTGGTGCAATTTATAGTGAAGTGGGGAAAGAGGTATCTTGGTGATAGACCAAATACTGTTTTGTAGCAGAATTTGAAAAGGACTCTGGATTCGAAAGGTAGCCAATGTAGTTGGTGGTAGAAAGGAGTGATGTGTTCCCATTTGTTCAGGCCGAAAATAAGGCGGACGGCTGTGTTTTGAATCAATTTTAGTCTTCTGGTGGTTTTCTTCGTGCAGCTCAGGTAAATGATATTACAGTAATCCAGTATGCTAAGAATAGAGGATTGTACTAGTAGGCGGAATGCTATGTCAAAGTATTTTTTTATGGTGCGAAGTTTCCAGAGCACCGAGAAGCTTTTCTTGACAGTGAGATCGGTGTGATTTTCTAGGGATAGATGTTTGTCTAGCGTGACTCCCAGTATTTTTAATGTTTGTTTGAGTAGGAAAACCAATCCTTTCACTTGGATTGTGGTGTCTTTGATTTTGTCTTTGGGGGTGGCCAGGAAGAATTTTGTTTTGTCAGGGTTTAGTTTTAGTCTGAAGGAAAGCATCCAGAGTTCTATCTGAATGAGTATGCTTGTGATGTAGGCGAGAAGTTCCTGGGATAGACTAGTTAGAGGGATGACTATTGTGATGTCATCTGCATAGATGAAAAATTTGAGCTTGAGTTTATGTAGGAGGTTACTAAGGGAGGCGAGCTAGATATTAAACAGGGTGGGGGACAGGGGGGAGCCCTGCGGAACACCGCAGGAGTTATCCCAGCTGTAAGAGAAAGAGTCATTTTTGAGTACCCTGTAGGATCTGTTTCGTAGGAACCCTTGGAACCAGTTGAGGACCTGGTCGGAGATGCCAATGTGGGCCAGGCATTCTAGGAGAATGATATGGTCGACTAGGTCAAACACACTGCTCAGGTCGAGTTGCAAGATAAGGGCGCTGGAGCCCTGACTAAAGAGTGTGTGCAAGTGGTCAAGTAAGGAGGCTATAATGGTTTCTGTGCTGTGATCCGCGCGAAAGCCCGATTGATTGTCGCTTAGGATGTTGAATTTTTCCAGGTATGCGGTGAGTTCTGCTTTTACTACCCCTTCAGCTATTTTGGTGAATAGAGGGATGCTAGCGATTGGTCTGTAATTAGAAGGGGCGTTAGGAGGTTCCTTCAAGTTTTTTATGATTGGGGTTATCATAATATGGCCTTGCTCTGGTGGGAAATTTCCTGAGGATAGTAGGGAGTTAACCCATGATAGCATGTTGGCTTTGAAGTGGATCGGAGCAATTTTCATAACGTTTGGGGGGCAGGTATCTAGTTTGCAGAAGGAGTTAGTATATTTGTTATAGTATTTGTTGAAGGTTTTCCAGTCGATTGTAGTGAATTGGTTCCAGTTTAGGTCAGATCTAGACCCTTGGCTGGTTTAGCTATGTCGATGTCAGTGAGAATGGGAAAGAGCTCAAGGGGATTGGTCAAGGTAGGTAATGTTGATCTTAGTTTTTAGATCTTGGAGTTGAAGAAATCCGCTAGGGTGTTAGCGGTTAGTGTGGATTCTTCATGGTTGTTAGTGAGTGTCTCGATGTTGTAAAGGTCATTAACCAGTTTAAAGAGGTTGCTGCTGTTAATTGTAATGTTACCAATTTTGTGGGAGTAGAAATTTTTTCATTTTTCCTTGGTAAGGTTTTTGTAAGTTTTTAGTTTAAGTCTCCAGGCAATTCTGTGTTCCTGGGTTCCGGACTTTAGCCATATTCTTTCTGATTTTCTAAGGTCCCTCTTTATCAGTAGCAGCTCTGAGTCGAACCATCCCTCCTGATTTGTGGTTATGATTTGGCGGGTTTTTATAGGGGCAATTTCATTTAAAAAGTTTGTGCTGTCATTGATCCAGGCGGACATAAGTTGATCTGTTTCTTCGTTTTGTTTTGTTTTAGTATCAATCACCACTTTACAAATTAACAAATAAAAATAAAACAAATAATGAGAAATAAGAAAATACCATTTTATTGGACTAATCCCCGTAAGCTCGGTCCTCATCCCCACCAACCACCCGATTCCATCCATACAAGCCTTGAATTGTTTTATATTGAACTTATTATATTAAAGTATAAAAAGAAACAATATTCTGTACAATTATTAATTTATACATCAGCGTCTTCTCCCCACTCTCTCTTCCCCCTTTCCCTTCAGCGTCCTCAGCCCACTCTCTCTCCACTTTCCTTCAGCGCACTCACATAAAAACAAGCAAGTAATTTTATATCATTTTCATTCTATTCATTCATAGAAATTAAAGTCTAAATAATGCCAGTCACATAACAAAACATGATTTTACAAAAATAATTTCCTGTACAGTCAAGCCTGCAAGGATTACTAGATGTCTTTCAGCCCTCCCTCCCTCCCCCTTACCTTCGTGGCCAAGTCAAAATGATCTACCAACAATAAAATTTTAAAAACACAAAGCACGCTGTACGCAGAGAAAATGTTAATTATCATTTCTATTCCGCGGGTTTTCGAAGAGGTCAAGGCAGATGACTTTATGCAATGTCACCTCAGTAACAACTATACAAAAATAGACAAATATACCCCCTCCCTTTTTATTAAACCGCGATAGCGTTTTTTAGCGCAGGGAGCTGCGCTGAATGCCCCACACTGCTCTTGATGCTCCCTGCGCTAAAAACTGCTATTGCAGTTTAGTAAAAGGGGCCCATAGTGCAAAATTTAAGACAGCATATATAAATTCTCAAAATGGACACATTTTGATCACTAAATTGAAAATAAAATCATTTTTCCTACCTTTGTTTGGTAATTTCATCAGTCTCTGGTTGCACTTTATTCTTCTGACTGTGCATCCAATATTTCTTCCCTTCTTTCAGCCTCCTGTATGCTTCCTCTCCTCCAGACTTCATTCCCTCCCCCAACTTTTTCTTTGTTTCATCCTGTCCCCTTCTTTCTTTCTCTCTCCATGCCCCCTTTCTTTCTGTATGTCTGTTTTTCTCTCTCTCTCCGTGCCCCATTTCTTTCTTTCTTTCACCCTACCCCCTTCTTTCTTTCTCTCTCCTCATGCCCCCTTTCTTTCTGTTTCTTTCTCTCTCTCTCTCTCCGTGCCCCATTTCTTTCTTTCTCTCTCCCCATGCCCCCTTTCTTTCTTTCTTTCTCTCTCCATGTCCCATTTCTTTCTTTCACCCTGCCCCCTTCTTTCTTTCTCTCTCCATGCTCCCTTTCTTTCTCTATGTCTGCCTTTCTCTCTCTCTCTCTCTCCCCATGCCCCAATTTTTTCTTTCTTTGTTTCACCCTGCCCCCTTTCTTTCTTTCTGGCTCCCTGACCCCCCTTTCTTTCTTTCTGTCTCCCCTCCCTCCCTTTCTTTCTTTCTTTCTCACTGCCCTCCCCATGCTTTTGGAAAACATGCTGCTGCCACCGCTGCCGGGGAAAGGCTGCCACTGGCCATCGGAAACAGGCCGGCGCTGAGTTCGCCCTGCTTCTCTTCCCCGCGGGCCGACCAACTCTCCCTGCCCGACGTCAATTCTAATGTCGGAGAGGACATTCCGGGCCAGCCAGGCAGCGATTGGCTGGCCCAGAACGTCCTCTCTGACATCAGAATTGACGTCGGACTGCTAGAGTTGGTTGGCTCGCGGGGAAGAGAAGTAGGGAGGGAGAACTTGGCGCCGGCTTGTTCTTGATGACGGCAGTGGCAGCCTTTCCCCGGTGGCAGCCTATTCCCTGGTGAGTAGCCAGCTGTGCACCTCCTTGGGCCGTGCACCCGGGGCGGAGCGCCCCCCCCCCCCGCCCCCCCTTGGTACACCACTGGTTCATTTTTACAGGGTAGAAAGCAAGAAGTGATTGTGAATGGGCAGTTGTCTGGCCAGAGGGTGATTAAAACCTGAGTGCCACAGGGATGAGGGATCAGCTCTCCCTGCTGTGTTGTTTACCTTATACATGCTTCCATATGCAGGCTGTTGCAACATTTGGGAGTTTCTTATAGACTGTATGTGGATAATGTCCAATTGTTTTTTCTAGTTGGGGATTCGCTGATATACAGTCTATTGGGAAATTGGAAACGGTGATCTTTGAGATAAAAGTAGATGGATAACAACAAGTTGAAAAATTGGGATAGATTAAATTATTCATTCTGGTGGGAATCCCTATGTTATGTCTTTTTTTGTAAATCTTTATTGATTTTTAACTATGATAAGAACATAAGTAATGCCTCTGCTGGGTCAGACCAGAGGTCCATCATGCCCAGCAGTCCGCTCACGTGGCGGCCCATCAGGTCCAGGACCTGTATAGTAATCCTCTATCTATACCCTTCTATCCCCTTTTCCTTCAGGAAATCATCCAATCCCTTCTTGAACCCCAAAACCGTACTCTGTCCTATCATGCCCTCTGGAAGCGCATTCCAGGTGTCCACCACCCTCTGGGTGAAGAAGAACTTCCTAGCATTGGTTTTTGAATCTCTCCCCTTTTAATTTTTCCGAATGCCCTCTCGTTCTTGTAGTTTTCGAAAGTTTGAAGAATCTGTCCCTCTCCACTTTCTCTATGCCCTTCATGATCTTGTAAGTTTCTATCATATCCCCTCTAAGTCTCCGCTTCTCCAGGGAAAAGAGCCCAGTTTCTCCAATCTTTCAGCGTATGAAAGGTTTTCCATACCCTTTATCAAGTATCGCCATATCCTTCTTTAGGTACGGCGACCAATATTAGATGCAGTATTCCAGATGCGGGTGCACCATCACCCAATACAACAGCAGGATAACTTCTTTCATTCTGGTTGTAATACCCTTCTTGATTATACCTAGCATTCTATTCGCTTTCTTAGCGGCTGCTGCACACTGTGCCGATGGCTTCATTGTCTTGTCCACTATTACCCCCAAGTCCCTTTCTTGGGTACTCTCACTCAATGACAGCCCTCCCATCGTGTAGCTGTACCTCGGATTTCTGTTTCCTACGTGCAAGACTTTACATTTCTCTACATTAAACTTCATCTGCCATCTCGTCGCCCACTCCCCTAGTTTGTTCAGGTCCCTTTGTAAATCTTTGCAGTCTTCTATAGTTCTAGCCCCATTAAATAGTTTGGTGTCGTCTGCAAATTTTATTACTTCGCACTTTGTCCCTGTTTCTAGATCATTTATAAATACATTGAATAGCAGTGGTCCAAGCACCAACCCCTTCGGAACACCACTCGTGACCCTCCTCCAATCCGAGTAGTGGCCCTTCACTCCTACCCTCTGCTTCCTACCCGCCAACAAATTCCTGATCCATCTGTGTACATCTCCTTCTACCCCATGGTTCTTCAGTTTCCGAAGTAGGCATTTATGGGGTACCTTGTCAAAGGCTTTTTGGAAGTCTAAGTATACGATGTCTATGGGGTCCCCTTTGTCCATCCGTCTGTTAATTCCTTTGAAGAAGTGCAATAAGTTCATCAGGCACGATCTTCCCTTGCAGAAGCCATGTGGGCTTGTTATCATAAGTTTATTCCTTTATAGATGCTCCTCGATGCTATCTTTTATCTTGCATTAGTATATATGCAATTTAAGTCCTGGTATTTTTTTTTCTTCATTTCCTTTCCCTATGCTTTGATCTTTATTTCCTTCCCCTGTGCTGCAATCCTCTTATCCTCCTCTTCTGGGTCTGTCAATTCCTGTGTTTTGCCCGTTGTTTCTTCCCAGCATTTTTCCCACTTAGTATCTTCACGGGATACCTCCTTCTGAATCGTCGACACTTGGTTGACTATTGTCTTTCCCCTTCTTCTTAGTTTAAAGCCTGTTCTATTCCTCTCCTGACATTGTTTCCTAGAAGTCTAGTTCCCACCGCGCTCAGGTGCAGTCCATCTCTCCTGAAGAGCTTGCTCTTGCCCCAAAACGTCCAGTTCCTCATGAAGTGGAACCCCTCTTCCTCACACCATCTCCTCATCCATGCATTTATTGATTCTAGTTCCGCCTGCCTCTTCACATCTGCCCTCAGCACTGGCAGGATTTTTGAAAACGCTATCTTCTGAGTCATCTTCAACTTCCTTCCCAGAATCTTGAACTGTTCTATCAGTGCACTTCTACTGTAGTCCCTCCTGCTGACATCATTTGTCCCGATGTGAATCATTACTGTAGTCTCTCCCATCTCTGCTCTTAGGATCTTTCCAATTTTATCCACCATGTCCTTTGTTCTCGCTCCTAGAAGGCAGGTCACCCGTCGATCCTCTCTCCCACCTGCTATGTGGCTGTCTACTTGCCTAAGGATTGAGTCTCCCACTAGGACTGCAGACTTTCCCTTCTTCAGTTTTCGCTCTGGTCGCAGGCCTATATCCTCTGAGTGCTTCGCTGCTTTTTCTTCTATGTCCTTGGTGTGCTTAGCTGCTGCTTCTTCTGGACATCGACTAGACTATTCCTCCCCTTCCTGCGAGATACCTCTGTGGGTTTCTTCCTTGGAGTCATCTTCCACATGTTCTCCTATCCATGTTGGTGTGTCTTCATCTTTCCTCTGATGTTCGTGTTCTTCCACCCTCCTCCTGTAGGCCTCCTCAATTAATTCTTCAAGTTCTCTGACTTCTTCCTCAATGTGTCTCCCTCTCATTAAGTCCTCTGCTGTCCTGAGTGGGTCTTCTGTGATGTAAAGTCCTTCCAGTTCATGTATCCTGTCCTTCAGTTGCCTGACTTCCCTCTTCAAGCTTTTCAGCTCCTGACACCGACTGCATACATATGACTGCCTCGCTAAGGGGAGGTAGTCATTCATATGACAGACTGTGCAGAACACTGGAAAGCTCATCTTCTGGATTCCCTCTGCTTCCATTGCTGTCCGCCCTTTTGTAGTACTCTCTTTTATCTCACTGGTTCCTTTTTGCTTATGTACGTGCCCTCTGTTGCTGCTTTGTTTTTGCTTTTATGTACTTGTTTGGTTATTAAGCTGTGTTATTTGTTGGCTTCCTTACCTTGATTGCCCTTCCTTGGGTGTGTTGACTCGGCCCTTCGCAAAGGCGCTCTCGCTAAGGTGAGCGGCAAAAGCTGCGCGCCGTTGGTCCCTCCCCTTTTAAGGGGGAGCTTCGTTGGTCAACGTCGGGGTGGGCGGAGCTAATTCTCGCCGATTCTCCCTGTAGTCTCCTGCCTCTGCTTCCCTTTTTCTCTTGTTTCTCTCTTTGTTTTCTGTTTCCCTCTCCTACTTCTGTCTCCTACTTTTCCCTTGCTCCTGCTTGCCTGCCCAAGCTCTCACTGACTCCGCTCATTGGCCCCTCCCCTTTTAAGGGGGAGCTTCATTGGTCAACATAGGGGGTGGGCAGAGCTAACTCTCGCTGATTCCCCCAGTAGTCTCCTGCCTCTGCTTCCCTTTTTCTCTTGTTTCTCTCTTTGTTTCTCTCATACAAACTGCAAGAAAACACACTATTAACTATACAATAATTACATTAAACAATCATTTTCTCCCCTTCTTATCTTAATTATTAAAACAATAATACATATGATATAATTTCAATATTAATGGAAAAGTTTATGGCCATTCAGAAAGGATATTATAAAAAATTTATGGAAGTTTGGGAACCATTAACTAAATATTGTAAGGATTGATTTATTTATATAATTGAGGAAAACATGCACATCTGGGGAGGGGGGAGGGGGTATGTTTTGGCATTAGTTAAGAGGTATAGATGGATTGTTTACAGGTATTTTTATGAGGTATTGGTTAATTAAAAAGTGGGTGGGGGAAAATGTCTTGTCTTTATTTTATTAAGTTTATTGTGCTGTAATGATAATATTTTATGTAAATGCATCATCTTTTGTGCACAAGTGAAGTTTTGAAAATGAATAAAGAATTAAAAAAAAAAAAGTTAATGTTAAGCATTTCAAAAACAAAGATAATATTTTTGTCAAGGAATGTAGTAATGAACATTCCAGATTCAGTTCAAGTTTTGAGAACTATCCATTTCTCGTTTGAAGTCCAATATTTAGGAATAATATTGGATTCACGCCTATCCTTTCAGTTCCACATACATGCAATGGTAAAGAAGATCTATTTTAAATTGAGATTATTGAATAAATCTCAGATCATATTTATCCACAGCCAATTTTAAATATGTTCTCCAAACAATCATCTTGTCTAGTTTGGATTATTGCAACTTAGTATTGTTGGGAGTTTCCGTGACCCCAATCCATGCTTTACAGATAACTCAAAATCTGATAATTCGATTTTTGTTTGGAATTGGGAAATTATATATTTGAATTCTATGCTAAACTGGACAAACAACCAGGTAGACACAGCAGGTACAGAGGACACACAATCAGGTGGACTCAAAGGATACAGCTGGCGCAGAGGACACACAACCAGGTAGACACAGCAGGTATATAGGACAGCCACAGCAGACACAGAGGACATCCACAGCAGATCGGCAAGCGGGCAGCAATGGAAGCAGCAGACAGAAGCAGGATGTTGAGCTACCCAGTTTTCTGCACCGTCTGCCATAGGTATGACTACCTCCCCTCTGGGAGGCGGTCTTACGTATGCGCTCGATGCGGAGAACAGGAGAACTTGTATAAACAAGTCAGACTCCTGGAGAACAGAATACTGGAACTGGAGGCACTTCGAGCAGTGGAGGAGGAGGACAGAGATGCAGAGAACATCGAGACAGAGGACACCATTGAGGAAGAAGTTCGAGAGCTGGAGAAGTGCATAGAGGAGGCATACAGGGACGCTGTGGAAAATCATCAGCAACAGTGGAACTGCCGAGATACACCTACAGAGAGTGTGGACCACCCAACAGACAACCACCAGGAACAAATGGGTGACACAGCAGCGAGATCTGAAAACAGCAGAGGGAACCCAAAAGAAGACGAGTCTGGTGCAAGCCAACGCCAGGATGAGAGACAATGGATGGAAACGAAGGACACAGACCTATGGCTAGAGAGATGGACATACACCAGGGACACAGACCTGCGGATGGATAATCAAGAGAAGATAGAGGACAGCAATCATCGTAGAGGACTCCATAATCAGACATGTCGACAGCCACGACATGGAGGAAGACTGGATCGGTTGGTGACCTGCCTACCGGGAGCCAAGGTAGAAGACATAGTGAACCGCATCGACAGGATCATCAACAGTGTGGAAGAATAAGATTCGGCGGTGGTGATCCATGTGGGGACGAACAACTTGAGCAACAGGAGCTACAACAGGGAAGTACTGAAGGACCAGTTCCAGATGCTAGGAAGGAAACTGAAGACCAAAACACAGAGGATAGCATTCTTCGAGATCCTGCCGGTACCCAGGGCCGACAAGAAGAGGCAGATGGAGCTACAAGCAGTCAATGCGTGGATGCGGTGCTGGTGTGAGGAAGAAGGATTCCACTTTGTGCGTAACTGGACGATGTTCTGGGGGAAGTGCAAGCTATTTAGGAAGGACGGACTCCACCTCAGCAGAGACGGAACGAGGCTACTTGCAAGCAATATCAAGAGAGAAGTTGAGAAGTTTTTAAACTAGGAAAAAGGGGAAAGCCGACACTCGACCGAGAGAGAGAGTCGATGGTTCAGGAACCGGTATGCCCGGAGGATACCATGCAGAAAGATAGAGTGGAAGACTCACCGGATCACAGGCAAGACAGATCGAAAGGAACACAAGAGGGAAGGAAATGCAAGAAAGAAACAGGCCACAAACTCAAGTATATGTTGTGACAGGGAAGCTCCTGTCACCAGTTTAAACCCGGTTTTAAACCCTGCCATGCAAAGGACTGTCCCTATTCCTAAGCCCAGGAAGCTACCCATTAACCCTGTTCCTATTACAAAGAGCCAACAGGCAGGGCAAGGCAGAGAGAGAAGGGCAGAAACCACAATATCTGATTTAGGGCACTATAATCCCTTTTATAATTCCTTGGGTAGTTCTCCAGTAAAGCCTCTGGTAAAGAAAACTAACCCAGGAAGGGTTAAGGAAAGGGGCGGAGCTGACAGGCAAGACGAACCCAGAGGGAGAGTGGGAATGAGCCTGCAGCATAAAACCAACACACCTAGGAACACTCGGGGGGGGGGGGGGGGGAACTCAGGGACTGCAAGAGAGAGATGTGCCGTGCAGAGCAGGAAGGAGACAGCTAGGAGTTTTCTTTCCCAGTCCAGGGCTAAAGAACAGGCTGTCCTACAGCCCTCACGAATTAACAAACTTCTGGCTCCCAGGCAGAAGCTCAAGGGAGGAGAAAGGCTTCCAGAGCAGGGCTGGCCGGTAGCTGCCGATGAAGGGAATTCCTATCCAGCCTCATAGAGCGGGGAGTCCCTAATGGAGATAGATATAGAGGTCTCTGAAGGAAGTGAAATGGAGTGCGGTCTGGCAGCCTGGGATCTCCTATCTAATTACAGTCAATGAGGTAATGAATGGGGGAGAGGAATGAAAGTTAACGTCTTTCTGTGCAGTGTTCTTTCTCCCTTAGGCAGGACTGTAAGGAAGTGTGAATGGGTCAATTAGAGCCTGAGAGATAGGCCTTGCAGAGAGAGTGAAGGAGGTGGGAACCCTAATTAACTTCCAAGAAAAGCCTGAACGGGAATTCAGTGACCTGACGTTACATAGCCCTGAATAGGGGAACTTTTGGGAGGGGACTTAAACCAGTCAGAAAAGGGTGGATGGTTCCCCAGCCCCTACCCCAGGAGCATAAGGGTAGTGGGGGCATGGTACTTCAGGTGGGTCAGGTGGGAAAAGCTTCCTGAAGTATCCACAGGCACAATTGATGAAACTGAAGAAGAAAAAACGTTTTTGTTTATTTGTGGTTTATGTGCCTGAACAGCAGTCTGGACTCTCTTATAAAGGAGAAGCATTGCTGATATATTGTTTGTTTCAAGTCCACTCAGCCAAGAGGGACTTCTTGAGACCCAGTGCCTTGAACTGGGGATAATAAAAAGAAAAATCTAAACTTTACAAAGTGAGCAGTGTATTGTTCTTTCTACTGGGATTATCCAGAGGGAGTCCTCCAGGGAGCGCTCCGTCCTGCGCCTGGGGTGGGAGCCGGGTTGCCAGCGCTAGGCTTATCCCTGGCCCCGCCACAATGTATACGAGCACAAAGAGCCTAAGGAATAAGATGGGTGAATTAGAAGCTATGGCACAAAAAGATAACGTGGACATCATCGGAATCTCGGATACATGTTGGACTGAGGAAAACGTCTGGGACACTGTAATACCGGGATACAAACTGAAGAGAACACGCCACAACTGACGGATAAGTTAGTCTCTATGGGTCAAAATTCCGGGAACAAATGGACTAGAAACAAAGATCGGCATCTACTACCGACCCCCAGGGCAGTCTGAAGAAATTGATGAACAAATGACTGACGAGATTAAACGCAACTGCAAGGGAGGCAACACAGTTATCATGGGTAACTTCAACTATCCGGGGATAGACTAGAACCTAGTCACTTCCGGCTGCGCTAGGGAGAGCAAGTTCCTAATGCTATAGATGATTGCTTCCTGGAACAACTTGTCACGGAAAATACAAGCAGAAATGCAATTCTGAACTTAATTCTAAATGAACTGCAAGGACTGGCACAAGGTGTAGAAGTAGAAGAGATGCTGGGAAACAGCGATCACAATATGATCTGCTTCGACCTGGACGCAGTGGCAAAATATCGGTCCAGAATGATGGCCATGGCACTGAACTTCCAAAAAGGGAATTAAGAAGGGATGAGACCCATAGTGGAGAAGAAGATTAAGAAGAGGATAAGCGCTGTAAAAATGCTAGAGCAAGCTTGGTCCCTTTTTAAGGACACAGTCACCGAGGCGCAAAATCTATATATAAGAACATATGAACATAAGAATTGCCGCTGCTGGGTCAGATCAATGGTCCATCCTGCCCAGCAGTCCGCTCATGCGGCGGCCCCAAGGTCAAAACCAGTGCTCCAAATGAGTCCAGTCTCACCAGTTTGCATGAACTTGTCCAACTTTGTCTTGAAACCCTGCAGGGTATTTTCCCCTATAACAGACTCTGGAAGAGCGTTCCAGTTTTCTACCACTCTCTGGGTGAAGAAAAATTTCCTTATGTTTGTACGGAATCTAACCCCTTTCAACTTTAGAGAGTGTCCTCTCGTTCTCCCTACCTTGGAGAGGGTGAACAGTCTGTCTTTCTCTACTAAGTCTATTCCCTTCAGTATTTTGAATGTTTCGATCATGTCCCCTCGCAGTCTCCTCTTTTCAAGTGAGAAGAGGCCCAGTTTCTCTAATCTCTCGCTGTACGTCAACTCCTCCAACCCCTCAACCATTTTAGTCACCCTTCTCTGGACCCTTTCGAGTAGTACTGTGTTCTTCTTCATGTACGGCGACCAGTGCTGGACGCAGTACTCCAGGCAAGAGCGCACCATGGCCTGGTACAGCAGCATGATAACTTCTCGGATCTATTCGTGATCCCATTCTTGATCATTCCTTGCATTCTGTTCGCCCTTTTTGCCGCCGTAGCACATTGTGCAGATGGCTTCATGGACTTGTCGATCAGAACTCCTATGTCCCTTTCCTGGGAGGTCTCTCCAAGTATTGCCCTGGACATCCTGTATTCGTGCATGAGATTTTTGTTCCTGACATGCATCACTTTGCACTTATCCACATTGAACCTCATTTGCCATGTCGATGCCCATTTCTCGATCTTAATTATGTCACGTTGCAGATCTTCGCAATCCCCGTATCTTCACTACTCTGTATAACTTCATATCATCTGCAAATTTAATCACCTCACTCATCGTACCAATGTCCAGATCGTTTATAAAGATGTTGAAGAGCACAGGTCCAAGCACCGAGCCCTGCGACACTGAGCAGCCAAGTTTGCTCATAGGTGGGTAAAGTGTACATGAATGATGGCACATGACGCAAAAGGTATTTTAAAAAATGTATTAATTTTTTTTTATTTTCATAACATTCATCAAAAGATTATTACGTCATCGGTGGGAGTTGTTACAGGTGCCAAACGCTGGCATTTCTGACAAAGAATCCTCACCCTATAATAGCTGTTCACCAATATATATTTTCTGTCCAATCTGACATCACTACTTGTCAGCCAATCGGCTAATAGAGGCTGTCCTTAGGTTTAAACAAAGAACTTCCTTTTGACATCAAAATAAAGTTTCACAAATCATATTTTTGTTTACCTTAACTTTCTAAATATGCAGAAAACCATATTCAATACTCTTTTTGTCATTCTCAAAAAGGTGAAATCAAACAACTTGTCTGTGTTAAAGTCAGCCTGCATTTCTCTTCAGCATCTGCTGATAAATTCGTGTTCCTGTGAGCACAAGAAGGAGGAGGCCTACTCCCCCTCCCTCCTATGCTGGAGGTCAAACCAATTGACCCTTCCTGCTCTGAGTCTCTCAAAGACTGGTACAGTGTTTCTGGAACAACTTGTCAAGGAAAACACGAGGAAACGGAATTCTGGACCTAATTCTAAATGGATTGCGAGGACTGGCACAAGATGTAGAAGTAGAAGGGACCCTGGGAAACAGTGATCACAATATCATCCGCTTCAACCTGGAAACAGGGGCGAAACATCAGTCCAGAACGACAGCCACAGCGCTAAACTTCCGAAAATGGAATTATGAAGGGATGAGACGCATGGTGGGGAAGATTAAGAAGAGGATAAACACTGTAAAGAAGCTAGAGCAAGCTTGGTCTCTTTTTAAGGATACGGTCACCGAGGCGCAAAATCTATATATACCGCGTATCAATAAGGGATCAAAGAGGAAAAAGAATAAAGAACCAGCGTGGCTCACTGTAGAGGTAAAGGAAGCGATCAGAGACAAAAAACCTCATTTAAGGAATGGAAAAAATCAAAAACGAATGAAAACTGGAATAAGCACAAACAAGATCAACGCAGGTGCCATAAGGCAGTAAAAGGGTCCAAAAGAGACTACGAGGAGAAAATAGGCAAGGAGGCAAAAAACTTCAAGCCGTTCTTTTGATATATTAAAGGGAAACGACCCCCAAAGGAAGCGGTGGGACCGTTGGATGATCAAGGAATAAAGGGAGCGCTAAAGGAGGACAAAGCAATTGCTGACAGACTGAACACGTTTTTTGTGTCTGTATTTACACAGCATACCGGAACCCATTAGGCTATATGCTGGGAGTGAAAATGGGAAACTGACAGGGTTAACGGTCGGTCTAGAAGAGGTATGCAGGCAGATTGATAGCTTAAGAGCGATAAATCCATGGCACCGGATGGCATCCATCCGAGGGTCATCAAGGAACTGAAAGGGACCATAGCTGAACTGCTTCAACTAATAGCCAATCTGTCGATCTAATTGGGAAAGATTCTGGAGGATTGGAAGGTGGCGAATGTTACGCCAATCTTCATAAAAGGTTCGAGGGGAGACCCGGGAAACTACAGACCACTGAGTCTGACTTTGGTACCGGGAAAGATGGTAAAGGCGCTGATAAAAGACCGCATCATTGAGCACCTTGACGGACACAGGCTGATGAGGACCAGCCAGCATGGTTTCAGCAAAGGCAGATCTTGTTTGATAAACTTGCTACACATCTTCGAGGGAGTAAACAGGCAGCTAGACAAGGGCGACCCGGTCGACATTGTATATCTGGACTTTCAGAAGGCGTTCGACAAGGTTCCGCATGAACGACTACTTCGGGAAATTGCGAGCCATGGAATCGAGGGTGAAACACTCAAGTGGATTAAAAACTGGCTGGAGCATAGGAAACAGAGAGTGAGGTAAATGGACAATACTCGGACTGGAAAAGCATCACCAGTGGAGTGCCGTAGGGCTCGGTGCTTGGATCCGTGCTCTTCAACATCTTTATAAATGATCTGGACATAAGTACAAGAGCAAGGTAATTAAATTCATGGACGATACGAAGTTATTCAGAGTAGTGAAGACGCAGGGGTATTGCGAAGATCTGTAACGTGATATAATCTGGCTCGAGGAATGGGCATCGACATGGCAGATGAGGTTCAACATGGATAAGTGTAAATTGATGCATGTCGGTAACAAAAATCTCCTGCACAAATACAGGATGTCCAGGGCAGTACTTGGAGAGACCTCCCAGTAAAGGGACTTGGGAGTTCTGATCAACAAGTCGATGAAGCCGTCCGTGCAATGTGCAGTGGCAGCGAAAAGGGCGAACAGAATGCTAGGAAAGATAAAGAATGGGATCACAAACAGATCAGAGAAGCTTATCATGCCGCTGTACCGGGCCATGGTGCGCCCTCACCTGGAGTACTGTGTACAACATTGGTCGCTCTACATGAAGAAGGACATGGTACTACTCGAAAGGGTCCAGAGAAGAGTGAATAAGATGGTTAAGGGGTTGGAGGAGTTGTCGTACAGCGAAAGATTAGAGAAACTGGGCCTCTTCTCCCTCGAACAGAGGAGATTGAGAGGGGACATGGTCGAAATATTCAAGGTACTGAAGGGGATAGACTTAGTAGATAAGGACAGGTTGTTCACCCTCTCCAAGATACGTAGAACGAGAGGGCACTCTCTACAGTTAAGAGGGGATAGATTCCGTACAAACGTAAGGAAGTTCTTCTTCACCCAGAGAGTGGTAGAAAACTGGAAAACTGTTTCAGAGGCTGTCATACGCGAAAACACCCTCCAGGGATTAAAGACAAAGTTAGACAAGTTCCTGCTGAGCAAGAACGTGCGCAGGTAGGGCTTGTCTCAGTTAGGGTGCTGGTCTTTGACCGGAGGGCCGTTGCGTCAGTGGATTGCGGGGCATGATGGACCACTGGTCTGACCTAGCAGCGGCAATTCTTATGTTCTTATGTCTCTAACTATTTCCAGATGTTGCCTCTTAGGATTTCTCTTTAAAGTTTCTTCAGGTTTAAAATATATAAAATATGTTTTTCATAACCCATTCTCATGTTTAATATACATTCACACATCATTCATACCACATATTACACATATAATCACTCGTAGGATCACACACACACACCCAACACAGTATATTGAATTCATACGATACATATAACTATCTGTATTCAAAAATATGAAACCCTATAACTTCCACAAGCCAGACTAAGAGATCTGGTATTAATTAGAGCTACGAGGCTCAAGGTGGGAAACGCAGAAAGAACAGACAGAGACAGAAATTCACTGACACAAAATGGAGTCACTAACTCAAGATGGAGTTATTAATATCTCTAGAAGTATGTTACGCATTACCTGATTTCCTCTATGGTCTGGCTTAACAGCAAAATACATAAAGAGAATATTATTATGCTTTTCCTTAATATTAATCTGTAGTGTGTTTTTCTGGCCTTGGCTACATCCATATTCAGATTTTTATTCACCAACTTTTTCATACGCTCCTAGTGGGCGTGGCCTTACCTTTCATTCTCACCGATCCAAGATGGCCGCTGACCCTTCTGCCTGAGTAACACGCCGCAGAGTCTTACCTCTGACAACTATTGAATCGCTGCCCAATATACTTGTTTTCTCTTCATGCTGAAAAGAAGAGAACGCAGTGGCACTGGAGCCTCGCAGCAGTCCAGGCCAGGGGTTTCGGCAACATAGAGGAGATTCTCCGGCGTATGCAGGAGACACCCCGGGCATTGGGTGACCCACTGGAGATCTCTGGAGGGCGGAACAGATGCAATCTCCTTGGGCTTAGAAACAACGCTAAGCCCCAATGCCAGAGCACCTCCCCCTCCTCCTCAGATTACCAGCTCCCCACAAGAGGAGGTGCTGTCGGAGCATGGGCAGTGCTCTCCCTCAGAGGCCATAGAGAACAGAGAGGGGAGATTGGAGACAAACTCCTGTTTGCAGGAGAGTTTGGAAAAACAGAGAGTTCAACATCTGCAGGGGTAATTCGGAACCTAAGTAGCCCTGTTCAACAGGGGTCATCAGCTGGTAAGGCTTCTAATCTTACTAATGTTTCTTATATTGAAAAACCCAGAGAGGTAACTTTGGATTCTTTATGGGATCTCGTGGCAGATTTGGCAAAATCAGATAAACCCCAATTGACTCAGTTGAAAGAAAGACTTAAAGCTCAAGAAACAAAGGTGGGGAATTTGAAAATTGAATTTGATGAATCAAAAAGTTCCCTAGAAAATATTCATCAAGAACTAAAAATTTCTAAACAGATTAGAGAAACATTAATTAAGGACAACACTAACTTGAGAAGGAGGTTGGAATCCCTGGAAAATATTTCTAAAAATAATAATCTCAGATTAATTAACTTTCCAAGGGTTGCAACAATATCTCCAAGGGATATTGTGAAACGTTATATGATGGAAATCTTGGAAATTTCTGAAGATATATTGCCACCACTTACACAGGCTTATTACCATTAGATGTTATAGCAATATTGGAACTTTCTGACGCAGAAATGGCTACCCCGGCAACACTTTTGATTACAGTAGCCTTAGCACCAAAGATAAAAACTGGTTGCTTAGGCTTTTCTTTAAAAATAGACAAAAAAAATTTATGGGACTTAAAATACTGATTTTTCCAAACCTGGCTCGGGACATGCAAAGAAGAAGGCGTGAATTTCTTCTTTTAAAACCTGGGGTTATAGCTTTGGGGGCGACCTTTTATCTTCGACACCCTTGTAAATGTGTGATACAATATCGTATGAAAAAATATGTCTTCTTTGATCCAAGCCAGCTGACAACATTCTTGTCTACAGCGCTTCAGGTGTAAGGGGGAATAAGAGGGCGAATTTGAATGTTTGTTTTCCTGTCTAAGTCTAAAGGGCCTTTTTCTTCTTTATATATCATTTAGTTTGATAATATTACTTTAATTTTCCGCTAAGTATACCTTGGATCCTTATTGTGGAGTTGAATTAAAGATAAGCTATAAATGATTTTCCTTTTATTGATGTTTGTGATGATAGAGTGATATATTATAGCCCAATTTTCCTTGCTGTATCCCTTTCCTAAAACTGTAATTCTCCAATTGTCTTGTAATTCTCTTGGAAATGTCCAGATATCTCTTTTGTAATCCGTCCAGAACTGCAAGGTACGGGCGGAATAGAAGTCAGTAATGTAATATAATGTAATGTAATGTAATTATTGGCTTACCTTTATTTTTCTGTACAAGTGATACTTGATTTATAATTTGAAACTGATAAATAAATAATAATTTAAAAAAACCAAACCAAAAAACACCTTTCATATGTACTTCTAATTAGTTTACCCAGAACCAATACAAAAAGCCGGCATTTTTGTAGAATAAACTCCACAAAATACTGCATCATCTTGCACACTATCCATTCCATTAGCGCCCCCTACAGCCCAAGAGTGAGTGCCACTCCACAGGCACCCCACTGGTGATGCTCTTCCAGTCTGAGAATTGTCCATTTACCCCCAATCTCTATTTCCTATGCTCCAGCCGGTTTTTAATCCACATGAGTATCAACAAGGGATCCAAAAGGAAAAGAACCGGTGTAGTTCACTGTAGAGGTGAAAAAAGCGATCAGAGACAAAAAAAACAACTTCATTTAAGGAATGGAAAAGGTCAAAAACGGATGAAAACTGGAATACGCACAAACATCATCAATGTAGAAGAGACTATGAGAGAAAATTAGCCAAGGAGGTGAAAAACGTCAAGCCATTCTTTCAATATATCAAGGGGAAACGACCCACGAAGGAAGCGGTAGGGCCGTTGGATGACCATGGACTAAAGGGAGTGGTAAAGGAGGACAAAGCAATCGCCGACAAACTGAACACATTTTTTGCGTCTGTATTTACCGAAGAGGATATACGCTGCATACTGGAACCCATAAGGCTATATGCTGGAAATGAAGACGGGAAACTGACAGGGTTGACGGTCAATCTAGAAGAGGTATGCAGACAGATCGATACGCTTAAGAGAGATAAATCCCCAGGACTGGATGGCATCCACCTCATGGTCATCAAGGAACTGAAAGGGACTATAGCTGAACTGCTTCAACTAATAGCCAATCTTTCGATCAAATCGGGAAAGATTCCAGAAGACTGGAAGGTAGCTAATGTTATGCCGATCTTCAAGAAAGGTTCAAGGGGAGATCTGGGAAACTACAGACCGGTGAGTCTGACCTCAGTACTGGGAAAGATGGTAGAGGCGCTGATAAAGGACCGCATCATTGATCACTTTAATGGACACAATCTGATAAGGGCCAGCCAGCACGGTTTCAGCAAAGGCAGATCTCATTTGATGAACTTGCTGCACTTCTTCGAGGGAGACAAGGCAGACAAGGGCGACCCAGTAAACATTGTATATCTGGATTTTCAGAAGGTGTTCGACAAGGTTCTACATGAACGACTACTTTGGAAAATTGCAAACCATGGAATCGAGGGTGAAATACTCATGTGGATTAAAAACTGGTTGAAGCACAGGAAACAGAGTGGGGGTAAATGGACAAAACTTGGACTGGAAGAGCATCATCAGTGGAGTGCCGCAAGGCTCGGTGCTTGGACATGTGCTCTTCAACATCTTCATAAATGATCTGAACATTGGTACGACGAGTGAGGTGATTAAATTTACAGATGATACAAAATTATTCTGAGTAGTGAAGACACAGGGAAATTGCGAAGATCTGCAAGGTGACATAATCAAGCTCGAGAAATGGGCATCAACATGGCAAATGAGGTTCAACATGGATAGGTGTAAAGCAGGGGTGTCAAAGTCCCTCCTCAAGGGCTGCAATCCAGTCTGGTTTTCAGGATTTTCTCAATGAATATGCATGAGATCTATTAGCACAGTGGTTCCCAACCCTGTCCTGGAGGACCACCAGGCCAATCGGGTTTTCAGGCTACCCCTAATGAATATGCATGACAGAGATTTGCATATAATGGATGTGAGAGGCATACATATATGCTCCATGCATATTCATTAGGGCTATCCTGAAAACCCAATTGGCCTGGTGGTCCTCCAGCACAGGGTTGGGAACCACTGTATTAGCATACAATGAAAGCAGTGCATGCAAATATATCTCATGCATATTCATTGGGGAAATCCTGTAAACCTGACTGGATTGCAGCCCTTGAGGAGGGACTTTGACACCCTTGGTCTGTAACAAAATCTCATGCACGAATACAGGATGTCCAGGGCAGTACTTGGAGAGACCTCCCAGGAAAGAGACTTGGGAGTTCTGATCGACAAGTCGATGAAGCCGTCTATGCAATGTGTGACGGCAGCAAAAAGGGCAAACAGAATGCTAGGAATGATAAAGAAGGGGATCAAGAACAGATCGGAGAAGGTTATGCCGTTGCACCGGGCCATGGTGTGCCCTCACCCAGAGTACTGCATCCAGCACTGGTCACCGTACATGAAGAAGGGGTCCAGAGAAGAGCAACTAAAGTGCTTAAAGGGCTGGAGGAGTTGACGTACAATGAGAGATTGGAGAAACTTGGCCTCTTCTCCCTTGAAAAGAGGAGACTGAGAGGGAACATGATCGAAATATTCAAAATACTGAAGGGAATAGACTTAGTAGATAAAGACAGGTTGTTCACTCTCTCCAAGGTAGGGAGAACGAGAGGGCACTCTCTAAAGTTGAAAGGGGATAGATTCTGTACAAACTTAAGGAAGTTCTTCTTCACCCAGAGTGGTAGAAATCCCTTCAGGGATTCAAGACAAAGTTAGACAAGTTCCTGCTAAACTGGAATGTACGGTACAAATTGTTGTTGTTGACATGGGATTGCACCGAAATACTTGATTGCATTTCCTTATATATACCATCTCAAAGTTTACATTCAGTTGATTCTGGAGATTTGAATGGTTCTACTTTAAAGCAAATGAGATTACAAATAGAGACTGACACGGTGGTGTGTTACCCGCGGCTAGCCCCATTTAGCCGCGGGTAACCCGCCGAAACGAGGAAGAAAAAATAGTGGACTCTGCGGGACGGGGACAAGGCCATTCACCGCCCCGCAGTGGAGCGGTGAATGGACTTGTCCCCGCAGTGACGCAATCAAGGATCGCGCGGTCCCCGCCATCTCCCTCCCGTCCTCCTTACCACCAGTTGAATTTCTGCCGGTCCGCGCTCAAAAAAAAAAAAAAAGCCTCCTTCCTTTTCCCCTGCTCTTACCGCCATGCTCATGCTGCAGCTACTAAAGCCGACAGGAAGTCTTTCTGACGTCAATTCTGGCGTCGGAGAGGACGTTCTGGGCCAGCCAATCGCTGCCTGGCTGGCCCAGAACGTCCTCTCCGACTTCAGAATTGAGTCGGAAAGACTTCCTGTCGGCTTTAGTAGCTGCAGCATGAGAATGGCGGTAAGAGCAGGGGAAAAGGAAGGAGGGTTCCCGCTAAGCTGCGCTGGCCTGCGTTCGCGCACAAAATATTACATCGCAGCGCAAAGTTTCTCTTCACAGCGCACACACGCGTCGGTAAGGTAAGGGGACGCATTGGGGGGATTGCACTTCCCCACAATTGCCATGCTTCGGTTCCTCTTCTTCCTTCCTTCCTCCCCCCCCCCCCGCGGGACCCTGCGGCACCATCAACTCTTACTCCCTCTAATGTCGGCCCTGCAGCTCCAGACTTCCTCGCACCTTCTCCCCTCCCCCTTTGGATCGCTATTATTTTAAATGTTATAGCCGCGGAGCTGTATCCATCAGTGGAGATGTCTAACCTCGGCCTGCCCCGGAACTCTTACTGCAACAGTGACTTCCTGTTCCTGCCTAGACGGGCGTCTGCTGCAGTAAGAGTTCCGGGGCAGGCCGAGGTTAGACATCTCCACTGATGGATACAGCTCCGCGGCTATAACATTTAAAATAATAGCGATCCAAAGGGGGAGGGGAGAAGGTGCGAGGAAGTCTGGAGCTGCAGGGCCGACATTAGAGGGAGTAAGAGTTGATGGTGCCGCAGGGTCCCGCGGGGGGGGGGGAGGAAGGAAGGAAGAAGAGGAACCGAAGCATGGCAATTGTGGGGAAGTGCAGAGCTGCAGGGAAGAGTGTTGCGGTACCCAGCTGGAGGGAGAAGGAAGATGAGGGAGGGAATTAAAGGAGATGCCAGGGCTTGGAGCGTAGGAGGAAGGTATGCCAGTCTAAGGGAAAAGGAAGGGGGAGATGTGAGAGCATGGAGGGGGAGCGAAAGATGGAAGAAAAGGAAAGGAGAGAGATGCCAGAGAATCAGGGAAGGGGAGATACCAGACTATGAGGAGAGGTGTGGGAGAGGGAAGGCGAGGAGAGAGATGCCAGACCAATGGGGTGAAAGGAGAGATGGAAGGGGGAGGCATACAGTTTCTGGAAGGGGCATAGAAGGAGAGAAGATGCCATATAGGGGAAGAGAGACGGCAGACAGTGGATGGAAGGAAGAGAATTACAAGAAGATGAGGAAAGGAGAAACCACAGAAGACAAAGGTAGAAAAAAATTTCTATTTATTTATTGCTTTAGGAGACATGTGTCACTGTTTCTGTGAAGCATTGTATGCAGAGTCCAGCTTCTTGCTGGTTCAATTTAACCTTTGTCTATGTATTTTTATTTTATCCCCCCTTTTACAAAACTGTGAAGCGTTTTTAGCACCAGCCTTGGTGGTAGCAGCTCTGATGCTCAGAATTTTATGAGCATCAGAGCTGTTACCTCCGTAGCTAAAATCCACACTACAGTTTTGTAAAAGAGGGAGGGGTTAGTTTGTGATTACATATTCCTTACTAGGCGAAGGTGTTTTCTGTGTTCTGTGTGTTCGAAAGACATGGTTTTCTGTTAGGATTGACGGTGTAGGATTGATCTGTGCTGGTCTGGCTTGTTTAGTTTTACAATGGGTGTATTGATGTACTGCTCACTGCAATATGTAAGATGCTGCCTTTTCCTAGGTACTCATGTGTGACGTGTGGTTTGTTACTAAAAATCATGTTTTTCTTACAGATGGGGGGGGGTGCCAAAAAATGATGGGCCCCGGATGTTACATATGCTAGGTACGCCACTGTATGTAAAGATACCAGAAAGCTGGCGTAGCAAAAACTTCTAAGTTTTGAGTATTTAACCCTCCCACAATCTCACGGGCACTCGTTTCAAGTTTATTGAGATTTTGATTTAAACGCAATATCAAATATTTTCAATGCGTATAACAAAAATAAATTTGGGGAAATAAATAAAACCATTTGAACCAGTGTTCCCGCTAAGCTGCGCTGGCGTGCGCTGGCGCACAAAATATTACATCGCAGCGCACACGTTTCTCGTCACAGCGCACGATCGGAAGAGGCGTACGGCAGATGGCAGGGCGGCGAGAGGAGAATCGGGCGAGTTGGCTCATAACTTGCTGGCGCCCGATATTTTTGGCTCACGGTGAAAAAAGTTTGCTCACAACACCCGCCCGCTTAGAGGGAACACTGAAGGAGGCTTTTTTTATTTTTTTTTTGAGCGGCAGGGAGGCAGCAGGCTGGCTTTGGCTAGGGAGGGAGAAAGGTAGGCAGGCAGGATTCGGGGGTGGGGGTGGGACAAAGTGTGGAAGGCAGTGAGAGGGACATAGGAAGGAGGCACTAGGGGCACTAAAGGCAGAAAGGGGCACTAAGGACATGGGAAGGAGGCACTGGGGGCACTAAAGACAGAAAGGGGCACTAAGGATATGGGAAGGAGGCACTGGGGGCACTAAAGACAGAAAGGGGCACTAAGGACATGGGAAGGAGGCACCGGGGCACTAAAGACATGGGAAGGAGGCACTGGGGGCACTAAAGACATGGGAAGGAGGCACTGGGGGCACTAAAGACAGGAAGGGGCACTAAAGACATGGGAAGGAGGCACTGGGGGCACTAAAGACATGGGAAGGAGGCACTGGGGGCATTAAAGACAGAAAGGGGCACTAAAGACTTGGGAAGGAGGCACTAAAGACTGGAAGGAGGCACTAAGGACATGGGAAGGAGGCACTGGGGCACTAAAGACATGGGAAGGAGGCACTGGGGGCACTAAAGACATGGGAAGGAGGCACTGGGGGCACTAAAGACAGAAAGGGGCACTAAGGACATGGGAAGGAGGCACTGGGCCACTAAAGACATGGGAAGGAGGCACTGGGGGGCACTAAAGACATGGGAAGGAGGCACTGGGGGCACTAAAGACATGGGAAGGAGGCACTGGGGGCACTAAAGACAGGAAGAGGCACTGGGGGCACTAAAGACAGGAAGAGGCACTAAAGACATGGGAAGGAGGCACTGGGGGCACTAAAGACATGGGAAGGAGGCACTGGGGCACTAAAGACAAAGGGATACTAAGGACATGGGAAGGAGGCACTGGGGGCACTAAAGACAGGAAGGGGCACTAAAGACTTGGGAAGGAGGCACTGGGGGCACTAAAGACATGGGAAGGAGGCACTGAGGGCACTAAAGACTGGAAGGAGGCACTAAGGACATGGGAAGGAGGCACTGGGGCACTAAAGACATGGGAAGGAGGCACTGGGCACTAAAGACATGGGAAGGAAAGAGGGAGGGAATAGAAAGGGACAATTCTTGGGCCTGAGTGCAGAAAGAAAGAAATGAAAGAAAGGATACACAGACAGAAGGAAACGCAACCAGAGACTCATGAAATCAATCACCAGACAGCAAAGGTAGGAAAAATGATTTTATTTTCATTTTAGTGATCAAAATGTGTCAGTTTTGAGAAGTTATAACTGCTGTCTATATTTTGCACTATATTTGTCTATTTTTCTATAGTTACTGAGGTGACCGAGCTTGCGGAGATGGGGCAGAAACAGGCTTTTAAAATTTTAGTCCTAGTAGTTTGCCGGTCCACAAAATAATTATTTTATTTCTGCCGGTTCACGGGTGTAAAAAGGTTGAAAAACACTGATGTAGAGCATGCCGACTTTTTTTTTCGCCCAGCCGCACGCGTTCAAAAAGCCGCGCTTGTGCGGCTGCTCGAGTTGATCAATCTTCTCCTCTCTTATAACTTCCTGTTTCAGGTTGCGTCAGAGGAGAATATTGAACAAATGAGCATCCTCACGTGCAGCTGGGCGAAAAAGAAAGCCGACATACTCTACATCTAAGGTGAGATGGAGGGAGAGAGATGGCGGAACACTGCAATCGGTCGGGTGTCTGCTGTTTTTGTATCACTGCCTGCCTGCGCTCACGTTCCAGATCCTCCTGCATTTTTAGTGTGCACAATTGATCTGATTTGAGCTATAGGTGAACATGGGGGACACGCCATTGCAAGGGAGGACAAGTCAATTGATTTATTTTATGTTCTGTTTTTACTACAGGGCAGAGGCACTGAAACAGATTCTCAGTGCAATAGTAGTAGTGGCAGGACCAGTGTTCCCGCTAAGCTGCGCTGGGGTGTGCAGGCGCACAAAATATTACCTCGCAGCGCAAAGTTTCTCGTCACAGCGCACACAGTGTAGAGCACAGTTCTTCAACCGCCGGTCCGCAAACAAAATCTTGCCGGTCCGCGAAGGATTCGGTCCCCGCCGCAACGAAAGGCCGGCGTCAGCTGACTTGCAACTTCCTGTTGCAGTCGCTGTGCCGGGACTCCTGCCTTCGCCGGGACTCCTGCCTTCCACCGCGTTTGCCTCCTGCCTTGTCTCCGCACCTCCAGACCAGCAGCGGCAGCTGTGTATGCTTTTAACTTCGGCACAGAGCTGCCCCTAATCAATAGTTTAGCGCGGTTTCATAAGGCAGCCTCGGGGCCTTTGCTAGGCCGGCCCACATCGCATCATCGAAGCGGGCCGGCTATCAAAGGCCCCGAGGCTGCCTCATGAAACCGCGCTAAACTATTGATTAGGGGCAGCTCTGTGCCGAAGTTAAAAGCATACAGAGCTGCCGCTGCTGGTCTGAACTCTTGGGCCGCTGAAGGAGGGCAAAAAGCAGCTGTCCTGGAGGTTTCCCTTCCTCTCGCCTTTACGGGTTCCTTTTTTCCACCTTTTTTTTTTTCCTTCAAACGGCAACGGGCCCCAGCATCGACATCAATCAAGTAAGTTCCACTGTCAATCAAGCGGTTCTGCTCGGCCAAAGCTTCCCCTGTGACATGAGCCACCCTCAGGGGAAAGAAAGTGACCCACAAAGGTGAGGGGAAGGGGGGCAGATGATGGAAGTTGGGGGGGGGGAGAGAGAGAGAGAGAGAGAGAGAAGGGGCAGATGATGGAATGGAGGAGATGAGAGAGAGAGAGAAGGGGACAGATGATGGAAGTGAGAAGAAGGGAGAGAGAGCAGAAGGCAGATGGATGTCAGTTGATTTTTGGCAAAAGAACATTATAATGCAAAAAAATAACATTTTCGCTATATTTTCTAATGCTTGGAGTACATGTTATAACAATCTCTGAAAAATTAAAACAGTTTGCCTCAAATTAGATTTCCCCTCCCTCCCAGTCCCCCCTGATAATCTTGGTAGTGTTAGTGACAGCTGTTTTAAAATAAATTTGAGTTTTTCTGGTAAAAAAAATAAATAAAGAATTTTGTACTTTCAAGAATTAATGCGTTGTTTTGTGTTCTTAAAAATATTATTTAACGTTATTTAATTTAGCGTGTAGGCCTAAAATTCCTTTGAATACCTCGTCCTCATGTATCAGCAACTTTGACAACATATTTATTTGGCTCATAACTTGCTGGCGCCCGATATTTTTAGCTCACAGTGAAAAAATTTTGCTCACAACACCCGCCCGCTTAGAGGGAACACTGGGCAGGACTCTCTTCTGTCTTTATGGTGTTTTGCAGTACTGAGGCTTATATGGATGCTGCGGGGACGGTGATGGGCGGTGAATGGGATGGCAGTGGCGGTGACGGGGCTGTGAAAGGGATGGCGGTGATGGTGATGGGGCGGTGAAGGGAACAGCGGTGACAGGACGGTGCAGAGGATGGTGGGCCGGGGACGGTGCAGTGACGGGGACAGATTTTTTCCCCCTGTCATTCTCTAATTACAAATGACTAGAGTCAGTTCATTTTCTTGTGTCAGCCCTGATACTTGGAACAACAGGAAAATCTTAATACTTTTAAGAAATTATTGAAACAATACCTTTTTTTGTAAAATGAAATATGAGTGTTGAACACTTATATTTTTAATCTTGAAGCTGAATGATTTGCTTCTGAGAAGGCTCTTGTAATTGTTTGTTATTTATGGATGTTTGTGTCCCATACATGATAATTCAGTGTAGGATGGATATCAATGGAAACTCCACTAACTTGGAACATGAGGATGTTATTGGCCAGACTTTACGGTAGATATCCTGCAAACAATGAGATGATTGGATAGGCTGGAATGAGCTTGGACGGCATCTTCAGCATTTGGAACCTAGGACAATACCAGACTTTACGGTCTATGACCCATAAATATCAAAGAAGAGATAAGTTAATTTAATCATGTATTTTTAATGGGTATAACTTATGGGCAGATTGGATGGACCGTTCAGGTCTTTATCTGCCATCAATTACTATGTTACTATGTAATACCATCCCAGGACAGTCCTCCATACATGCCTGACAAACAGTATGCCATCTGGTGAGCTTTAGCAAACCCAGAGCAACAGGCCTATTTTCAAAAGCTCATAAGCCCTGCTACACTGAACACACATGTCCTGTGAGTTGGTTTCTTAATGGTCATAACATGAAAAAGAAAAAATGTGTAAGTTCACACCCTGCCTTGTTAGTTATTTACTCAAATACTTTAGAGTATATCCTACTTCAAAATACCTGGAATACTGCAGTATTATAGGCACACATGCCATCTCACAGAGGGTATCCAAATATTGATCTTACATTGAAATCACCAGCCTGATACTCACCTATACAACTTGTTTACTAACTTGTGTACTACCCTAACCCTTAATTGAAGCTTTAAACAGACCACCAGTTGTGAACTTGGGGTCTAAGCCTCATGCTTTGGCACCCTCACTACCCCTTCCACTCTCCCACTTCTAAAAGGTCTTTTAGTAATACTGACATATGTGATGAAAATGTGAAGAAAATAAATTAAAACAAGAAAAAGGAAGCCGATATGGTTCTCCAAACTAGTGGCGGAGAAAATAAAGGCGAAAGAATTGGCATTCGTGAAATATAAAAAACCCCAAGAAGAGGAGTTCAGAAAGGACTACAGGGTGAAACTGAAAGAAACCAAGAGAGAGATATGTCTGGCGAAAGCACAGGCAGAAGAACAAATGGCTAAAAATGTAAAAAAAGGGAGCCAAAAATTTTTTCAGATATATTAGTGAAAGGAGGAAGATGAAAAATGGAATTGCTAAACTAAAAGATGCTAGGAACCGATATGTGGCGAGTGATGAGGAAAAAGCAAATGTGCTAAACAAATACTTCTGTTCTGTGTTCATAGAAGAAAATCCTGGAGAAGGACCGAGATTGTCTGGCAAAGTAACACGAGAAAATGGAGTAGATTCTTCGCCGTTCACAGAGGAGAGTGTTTATGAGCAACTTGAAAAACTGAAGGTAGACAAAGCAATGGGACCAGACGGGATCCATCTCAGGATACTGAGGGAGCTCAGAGAGGTTGTGGCAGGTCCTTGTTCAACAAATCTCTGGAGATGGGAATGGTTCCTGGAGATTGGAGGAGAGCGGATGTGGTCTCTATTCCCAAAAGTGGTCACAGGGATGAAGCGGGAAACTACAGGCCGGGGACCATCACTTCGTTTGTTAGAAGAATAATGGAAGTGTTGCTGAAAGAAAGGATAGTGTACTTCCTTAAATCTAATGGGTTACAGGATCCGAGGCAACATGGCTTTACAAAAGGTATATCGTGCCAAACGAACCTGATTGAATTTTTTGATTAGGTGACCAGAGAGCTGGATCGAGGACATATGCTAGATGTAATTTACTTAGATTTCAGCAAAGCCTTTGATACAGTTCCACATAGGAGGCTCTTGAACAAACTTGAAGGGCTGAAGTTAGGACCCAAAGTGGAGAACTGGGTCAGAAACTGGCTGTCTGACAGACGCCAGAGGGTGATGGTTAATGGAAGTCATTTGGAGGAAGGAAAGGTAAGTAATGGAGTCCCTCAGGGTTCGGTGCTGGGGCCAATCCTGTTTGATATGTTTGTGAGTGACATTGTTGAAGGGTTAGAAGGAAAAGTGTGCCTTTTTGCAGATGATACCAAGATTTTTAACAGAGTAGACACCGAAGAGGGAGTGGAAAATATGAAAAAGAATTTGCAAAAGTTAGAGGAATGGTCTAATGCCTGGCTAATAAAATTCAATGCATAGAAATGCAGAGTACTGCATTTGGGGATTAATAATCGAAGGAACCGCATATGCTGGGGGGTAAGAAGCTGATATGCATGGACGGGGAGAGGGACCTTGGGGTAATAGTGTCCGAAGGTCTAAAGGCAAAAAAAACCAAACAGTGTGACAAGGCAGTGGCTGCTGCCAGAAGGATGCTGGGCTGTATAAAGAGAGGCGTAGTCAGTAGAAGGAAGAAGGTGTTGATGCCCCTGTACAGGTCATTGGAAAGGCCCCACTTGGAGTATTGCGTTCAGTTTTGGAGACCGTATCTGGCGAAGGACATAAGAAGACTTGAAGCGGTCCAGACGAGGACAACGAAAATGATAGGAGGCTTGCGCCAGAAGACGTATGAGGAGAGACTGGAAGCCCTGAATATGCATACCCTAGAGGAAAGGAGGGACAGGGGAGATATGATTCAGACTTTCAAATACTTGAAAGGTATTAACGTAGAACAAAATATTTTTCAGAGAATGGAAAATGGTAAAACCAGAGGACATAATTTGAGGTTGAGGGGTGGTAGATTCAAGAGCAATGTTAGGAAATTCTACTTTACGGAGAGGGTGGTGGATGCCTGGAATGCGCCTCCAAGAGAGGTGGTGGAGAGGAAAACGGTGACTGATTTCAAAGAAGCATGGGATGAACACAGAGGATCTAGAATTGGAAAATAATATTAAATATTTAACTAAGGCCAGTACTGGGCATTCCAAAAAATTAAAAGGAGACAGATTCAAAACCAATGCTAGGAAGTTCTTCAACCAACAGGTGGTGGATACCTGGAACGCGCTTCCAGAGGGAGTGATAGGACAGAGTACGATATTGGAGTTCCATGAAGGGATTGGACAATTTTCTGAAGGAAAAGGGGATAGAACGGCATAGATAGAGGGCTAGTATACAGATCCTGGACCTGATGGGCCGCCGCATGAGCGGACTGCTGGGCATGATGGACCTCAAGTCTGACCCAGCAGACACACGGCTTATGTTCTTAAATCCCCGGGACCGGATGGTATCCATTCGAGGGTCATCAAGGAACTGAAAGGGACCATAGCTGAACTGCTTCAATTAATAGCAAATCTGTCGATCAAATCAGGAAAGATTCAGGAAGACTGGAAGGTGGCGAATGTTATGCTGATCTTCAGAAAGGTTTGAGGGGAGATCTGGGAAACTACAGACCAGTGAGTCTGACCTCAGTACCAGGAAAGATGGTAGAGTCGCTGGAGTGCATCATTGATCACCTTGACGGACACGGGTTGATGAGGACCAGTCAGCACGGTTTTAGCAAAGGCAGATTGTGTTTGAGGAACTTGCTGCACTTCTCTGAGGGAGTAAACAGACAGATAGACAAGGGCGACCTGGTCGACATTGTATATCTGGATTTTCAGAAGACGTTTGACAAGGTTCCGTATGAACAACTACTTCGGAAAATTGCGAGCCATGGAATCAAGAGTGAAATACTCATGTGGATTAAAAACTGGCTGAAGCATAGGAAACAGAAATTGGGGGTAAATGGACAATACTCGGACTGGAAAAGCATCACCAGTGGGTGCCGCAGGGCTCGGTGCTTGGACCCATGCTCTTCAACATCTTTATAAACGATCTGAACATTGGTACAACGAGCGAGGTGATTAAATTTTCAGACGATACAAAGTTATTCAGAGTAGGGATTGTGAAGATCTGCAGGGGGATTGTAAAGATCTGCAACGTGATATAATCAGGCTCGAGGAATGGGCATCAACATGGCAGATGAGGTTCAATGTGGATAAGTGTAAAATGATGCATGTAGGTATCAAAAATCTCATGCACGAATACAGGATATCCGGGGCGGTACTTGGAGAGACCTCCCAGGAAAGAGACTTGGGAGTTCTGATTGACAAGTCGATGAAGCCGTCCATGCAATGTGCGGCGGTGGCGAAAAGGGCGAACAGAATGCTAGGAATGATATAGAAGGGGATCACAAACAGTTTGGAAAAGGTTATCATGCCATTGTACCAGGCTATGGTGCGCCCTCACCTGGAGTACTGCATCCAGCACTGGAAGAAGGACATGGTACTACTCAAAAGGGTCCAGAGAAGAGCGACTAAGATGGTTAAGGGGCTGGAGGAGTTGCCGTACAGTGAAAGATTAGAGATACTGGGCCTCTTCTCCCTTGAACAGAGGAGATTGAGAGGGGACATGATTGAAACATTCAAGGTACTGAAGGGAATAGACTTGGTAGATAAGGACTGGTTGTTAACCCTCTCCAAGGTAGGGAGAATGAGAGGGCACTCTAAAATTGAAAAGGGATAGATTCCATACGAACATAAGGAAGTTCTTCTTCACCCAGAGAGTGGTAATAAACTGGAACACTCTTCAGAGTCTGTCATAGGGGAGAACACCCTCCAAGGATTCAAGACAAAGTTAGACAAGTTCCTCCTGAACAAGAACATATGCAGGTAGGGCTACTTTCAGTTAGGGTGCTGGTCTTTGACCAGAGGGCCGCCGTATGAGCGGACTGCTGGGCACGATGGACCATCGATCTGACACAGCAGTGGCAATTCTTATGTTCTTATGTGGACAAGTCTATGGTCAGAATTTTCTGATGAAGAGGGGTATGGAACAACAATCCTCTGGACAGATTGGAAGAGTTCATCCACCACTGCATTGACGAAGCGAAGGAGTGACTGTATTGTGTTGAGAAAGAGGGTCAATCGCTTGAGACCACTGATTTGCGAGAGTCCATTGAGGTATTCTGAGATGAAGCCTCGCAAATGGAGTAACATGCACTTTGTAAGCCATGTAGCACCAGATTGATTCAAAAATTAAACTGACCTCACTTAAAACCTGTCTGTGGAGATTGATCAAAAATTAGTAAGTTGCTCAGAGACTTGAAACTCTACAAGGAAGGTTTACACCCTCCTAGTGTTAGTACAGAGTTTACCTTCCAGTCATTGCAGCTTTTTTCAATGATGATCACACTCTAAGCCAGGAAAACTAAGAAATATGTCACAGTCTTTTAAAATCACTTCAAGTTTCAAGTTTATTTATTCATTTGATGAATCGCCTATTAAAATTGCTAGGCGATGTACAGAGTCCATATAGAGATTAATACAAAGAAACTATCAATTAACAAAAAAATAATAACATAAAAACAAACATGAAAGGGTAGGGAAGGATTAAAGTTTACAATCTTATATTTGGTAGAAAGGGTAGGCCAAGAGGTAAGGGGCTAAAATCCAAAGTACAGTTCATAACATCCTAAAAGTATTAAAAGTGTCCAAAACTTTAAATAAGATTTTAAAGTTTTTTTAAAAATTTTAAAAAGTTTTAAGTATTAAAAGCATCCCTAAATAAGTAAGATTTTAAAAGTTTTTTAAAAGTTACAATATCTTTTTCAGATCGAATATATTGAGGGAGGGCGTTCCACCATTGTGGTCCCATGACTGTAAACATGTCTGATCTCCTTGTACCTATGATTTTCAAGGAAGGTACTGAAAGCATATTTTGGTCGGAAGATCGAAGAGAGCGTTGGGAGTTATATGGGATTAGAGATCGTGAAATAAAAAGTGGTTCATTAGAGGCTAATGTTTTAAAGATAAGTAATAAGATTTTAAAGGTAATCCTGTGGCTGATTGGCAGCCAATGGGCGTCTTTTAATAGTGGAGAGACGTGATCATACTTTTTGCATTATATATTAGTTTAATGGCCGTATTTTGTAATAATTGCAGTCTCCTTTTTTCTTTCAGAGTGATATTAAGTAGAAGAGCATTGCAGTAGTCTTCATAGCATGATTGCGTTCTTAGTTCGTATACTTCATAAAGGCAAACATCACTTGAAATAGGTGATTTATAATAATGTATTACTTAGCTTTATAAAAAGTTTCAGGTCCCTTTTCTTCTTCAGGAGACCCAATGTAAATGTAATGAGAATCCTTTAGAGCTTTAAATGACTCTCTTGAATAAGTGATGTAAACACACCTAGAAGGCGAAAAACAAGATATAACAAAGTCGGGTGTGAGTGAAGATTCCACTGCTCACACTACGACAAAGTGCTCAAATAAACTTATGAAGTTGCACTATGAGAGAGAAACACAAAGTACATACCACTGCTGGATACCACTACCAATAAAAGGTTTCAACTGCCAAGAAGATGCCGCGGCTCCTTCTCATTTTTAAACTGAAAGGGGGAGGGATGTTCTATGTGCGTGCTGAGCATGAGTAGCGTAGCTAGCGTCAAATTCATGTGTATGGTTGAACTTGTTAAAAACGAGAGTGAATGTGTTATTGCAAAGCAGATGAATTACATTGTTGCTATGTTTGTGTCACCATGAGGCAACAAATAGATACAAAATTTCATTATGAATAAGGTGCTGGCGTCGCCACAGATTTACAGGCTTGCACATGGTAATGAAATTACAAAAAGGCTATCCACTCCATCTCACTGTTGAGACCATGTGGATGTAAAGTGTTGAGGGTGAAAATCCAATTTACAGTTTACCATGCACACAGATTCCAGGCAGGTGTCATTTTTAGATATTCAAATTTGTCTACATCAAGGCTGTTTTTCCACTACCATTTTTCAGAAGCCTACGGATAGAAACAATCTATTAGAATACAGTAACTTCAACCCCAAACATCTAAGGAACAACATTCCGGTGGGACAATTTTTACGTCTCCGAAGACTCTGTACTACGGTCCAGGATTATATTCACAAAGCCAGTGAGATGAAACTCCGATTCAAATAACGGGGGTATCTTTCCTCTGTGATCCATAAGGCATATAAGAGAGTGTTGTATGCCAATAGATCTCTATTAACTCCATCCCCTAAACAGGTTGAGGATGCTTTAGTATGTGTTCTCCCTTATTCTGTCCGGGCATTTGATATCAAACGAATCATTAAACAACATTGGGGGATTATGCAATACCATGAGGAATTTCAACATGTACCTAGATTTGCATTTTCCAAACAACGCAATCTCAAACAACAATTGGTACACTCACAGTTTGTTAAACAACCCCCTATACGGACATTGGGGCAACATACACCTTGTGGACATTGCAAGATTTGTCAATATAGTGTTACCTTACAACAGATGTCCGCGCATCTTAACCGTCTTAGCAAGATTCAGTGCCCCGCCACCGATTGAGATTCCAAACAAGTAGTTTATATAATCCAATGCCCTTGTCATTTGTTCTATGTGAGGTGTACTACCCGAAGTATTAAGATTCGGATAGAGGAACACATCAGTAGGATTCGCACAGGTACGAAGGAAGCACCCCTAGTTCAACACTGGCAAGAGCATCAACATGCAGTCACGGATCTAACTTTTTCCATACTCAATGTTATTATTACCACCAGAGGAGGAGATGTTTTTAACAAGCTCAACCATACACATGAATTTGACGTTAGCTACGCTACTCATGCTCAGCACGCACATAGAACATCCCTCCCCCTTTCAGTTTAAAAATGAGAAGGAGCCGCGGCGTCTTCTTGGCAGTTGAAACCTTTTATTGATAGCGGTATCCAGCAGTGGTATGTACTTTGTGTTTCTCTCATAGTACAGCTTCATAAGTTTATTTGAGCACTTTGTCGTAGTGTGAGCAGTGGAATCTTCACTCACACCCGACTTTGTTATATCTTGTTTTTCGCCTTCTAGGTGTGTTTACATCACTTATTCAAAAGAGTCATTTAAAGCTCTAAAGGATTCTCATTACATTTACATTGGGTCTCCTGAAGAAGAAAAGGGACCCGAAACTATAAAGCTAAGTAATACATTATTATAAATCACCTATTTCAAGTGATGTTTGCCTTTATAAAGTATACGAACTAAGAACGCCATCATGCTATGAAGTGATTTTAAAAGACTGTGACATATTTCTTAGTTTTCCTGGCTTGGAGCGTGATCATCATTGAAAAAAGCTGCAATGACTGGAAGGTAAACTCTGCACTAACACTAGGAGGGTGTAAACCTTCCTTGTAAAGTTTCACGTCTCTGAGCAACTTACTAATTTTTGATCAATCTCCAAAGACAGGTTTTACCGTAAGTGAGGTCAGTTTACTTTTTGATACAAGCACTTTCTGACTTCCTTCTGTCTTCATTTAGAAGCTTCCCTGCAATTTATAAAGGAAATTTATTTTGGCTGAGATTGATGGCAGATGATAAGTCTGAGTGCAAAGCTGGATCAAATTGTCTTGTCTTTGTTGCAGTAGTAATGCCCTGAGATGAATGGTGTTGAGCAGAGCACCTATGAACTGTAGAGTTTGAGATGGCTGAAGTTGGGATTTGGGAACATTGATTTTGAAACCCAACTGTTGAAGGAAGAAAATTGTCATGCAAGCTGCTATTGTCACCTCTTGCGAAGTAGGGTCCTTGATCAGCCAGTTTGGACGGTAATGAAAGACTTGAAGGCCCTGAGATCGTAATGCAGCTGCCACTACCACCAGGCACTTGAGGAATACTCTGGAAGAGGATGCAAGGCCAAAAGGTAGTACTTTGTACAGATAATGATGGTGACCTATTTGAAAACGGAAGAATTTCCTGGAGGCCTGATGCACTGGAATGCGAGTGCAGGCTTCTTTCAAATCCAGAGAGCATAGCCAGTCGTTGAGATCTAAGAGGGGATATAGAGTTGCCAGGGATAACATCCGGAACTTTTCCTTCACTAGAAACTCGTTGCGACCTCTGAGGTCCATAATTGGATGAAGACCTCCCGTCTTCTTTGGAACAAGAAAATACCTGGAGTAAAACCCCCAATTCCTCTGACCTGGAGGAACCTTTTTGATGGCATTGAGAAGGGATTCTATCTCCTGAAGAAGTAAAGACGTCTGCTGAGGGTGAGAAGATGACTCTCTTGGAGATTATCTGCAGGAATGTTGACAAATTGAAGAGAGTATTCCTCTCAAATGACTTTTAGAACCCAGAGGTCTGTGGTAATCAGTTCCCAGTGAGAGTAATAGAGTAGAAGCTGTCCTCTGATGGGTTTAGGAAGAGGCTGGAATACAGGAACAGCGGCTATGCTCTCTAGAAGCACATCAAAAAGACTTCTGTGGAGCTGGTGCCTGGGCTTTTTGAGGACACTGTTGCTTCTCTTCTGTTGTGGCAAGCAGCAGCAGCAGATTTGGAAGAAAAACGTCTTTGATAGGAAGACTTATAAGGCTTGGAAGTTGAAGACTTACACCTTGATTCACTAAGGCATCCCAATGTTTTTCATGATCCATAAGTTTTTGAGTGGCATGCTCAATTGAGTCACCAAATAGCTCATCACCCAAGCATGGAATGTTTGCCAATCTATCCTGGAGGTTGATATCCTTATCAGAAACTCTGAGCCATGCTAGATGTCTCATTGCCACTGACATAGCTGAGGCTCTGGAAGACAACTCAAAGGCATCATAAGCCAATCTTGCCTGGACACGAGAGATGTGACGAAAATCCTGCAATTGCTTTGAAGAAATGTATCTCTCAAAAGAACACAATTTTTTAACCAAATGCTTGACATAGCATGAAATATAGAAATTATAGTTTAGGACTCTGTTAGCCAACATGGTGTTTTGGTTTAGGCAACAGCCAAACTTGTCCATAGTGCACCCCTCTCATCCTGGGGGCACCGAGGCATAAACTCTGGATTGAGTAGATTGTTTCCAAAGTCGATTCTACCACCAGGGACTGATGCTGAAACTACTGTTTATCAAAACCAGGAGAAGAAATGATTTTGTACAGAGTCCAATTTTCTGGGAGAGACAGCAATTGTAAGAGGAGTCTCCCAGTTTTTATGAAGAGTCTCCTTGAGAATACCATGTAATGGAAGATGAAGAAGTTCTTTAGGAGGCTCATCATAGTCCAGAGCTTCCAAATATTTGACACTATGAGCAGAATCAGCTTCTAACTTGGCTGGAAGCTCTTTGCCCAATTGCCGAATGAATTTTGTAAAAGACAGTCTTTCAGTCGGAGATTTAGCTATTTGTGGAGACATCTCAGAAGTAGTGTCATAAGCCTCTGTAGTAGACTCAGGGATATCATCTGCTGAGTCAGACTAAGTCCGAATCATAAAAGTCCTATGATAAAGGAGTGCATCGGAATCAATGATGGCGTCGAGACCGGTGTTGATCTGATGAAGATGATGATGTATGATGTGATTTCCTTTTACACTTAGAAGAGCAGGAAGGAGAGCAGTGTTTATGCTTTGAAGTAGCTGAAGATGAACAATGCTGAACAGACTTGCATCATCGAAAAGATGATGAAGAATGCTGATGTCTTGAAGAGCTGGAACAACACCATGCGGAAGAACATCGATGAGATATGCTGCTTTTATGCCACAGGACCTAGTAGCCTTATGCTCAGGCTGCGCCAATACCGAGGGAGCCAGTGTTGGAGCAAGAAGCTTGAATAGGCACTAACTTGGGAAAGCGCTTCGAGCTTCTCATGGTACAAGGGCACTGGTACTGTTTGGCATTCTGCTGGTACCATTGGTGCCCTGTCTGGTTTCGGCAAGGGTGACAGTGAAGAGGATGCCCACCTCGATATAGGGGAGGCCATACATAAGAGCAATCATCGCTTGATCAGCATGCAATGGTGACCTGCAAGACCTGTTGAGAAGCTGGTAGCTTTTTAACTGGCTTATTTATTTAACATAGTAACATAGTAGATGACAGCAGATAAAGACCCGAATGGTCCATCCAGTCTGCCCAATCTGATTCAATTTAAATTTTTTAATTTTTTTCTTAGCTATTTCTGGGCAAGAATCCAAAGCTCTACCCGGTACTGTGCTTGGGTTCCAACTGCTGAAATCTCTGTTAAAACCTACTCCAGCCCATCTACATCCTCCCAGCCACTGAAGCCCTCCCCAGCCCATCCTCCACCAAAAAGCCATACACAGACACAGACCATGCAAGTCTGCCCAGTACTGGCCTTAGTTAAATATTTAATATTATTTTCTAATTCTAGATCTTCTGTGTTCATCCCACACTTCTTTGAACTCAGTCACAATGTTACTCTCCACCACCTCTCTCGGGAGCACATTCCAGGCATCCACCACCCTCTCCGTAAAGTAGAACTTCCTAACATTGCCCCTGAATCTACCACCCCCTCAACCTCAAATTATGTCCTCTAGTTTTACCATTTTCTTTTCTCTGGAAAAGATTTTGTTCTACATTAATACCCTTCAAGTATTTGAACTTCTGAATCATATCTCCCCTGTCCCTCCTTTCCTCTAGGGTATACATATTCAGGGCTTCTAGTCTCTCCTCATACGTCTTCTGGCGCAAGCCTACTATCATTTTCATTACCCTACTCTGGACCGCTTCAAGTCTTCTTATGTCCTGTGCCAGATACGGTCTCCAAAACTGAACACAATACTCCAAGTGGGGCCTTACCAATGATCTCTACAGGGGCATCAACACCTTCTTCCTTCTACTGGCTATGCCTCTCTTTATACAGCCCAGCATCCTTCTGGCAGCCGCCACTGACTTGTCACACTGTTTTTTCGCCTTTAGGTCTTCGGACACTATCACCCCAAGGTCCCTCTCCCCATCCATGCATATCAGCTTCTCACATCCCAGCATAAACGGTTCCTTCCGATTATTAATCTCCAAATGCATTACTCTGCATTTCTTTGCATTGAACTTTAGTTGCCAGGCATTAGACCATTCCTCTAACTTTTGCAGCTCCTTTTTCATATTTTCCACTCCACTCTGTTACAAATCTTGGTATCATCTGCAAAAAGGCACACTTTTCCTTCTAACCCTTCAGTAATGTCACTCAAACATTTTGAACAGGATCGGCCCCATCCCCGAACCCTGAGGGACTCCACTACTCACCTTTCCTTCCTCCGAGCGACTTCCATTAACCACCACCCTCTTGGCATCTGTCCGACAGCCAGTTTCTTTTTTTTAAATATCATATTTATTGAGACAAGAACCAAATGGACAGCCACTGCCGTCTACAACACAAAGGTGTTACAAATACATGTGCGCAGGAAGAAACAAAGCAAAGAGCATGCAGTTCTATACAGCAGAACACTATACAAAATCAAAGGCATACAGAAACTTGGAGCTGCAGATGAAATTGAGGCAACGCATTCCTGCGGAGGAGTTACAGCTTGCTGTAAGAGAGAACAGTACACTGGCCAACGCCTCTCGTCCATAGTTTCTATTAAGAATAACAACAACATCCAGGATCCCCAAATGATCCAAAGCATCCTCCCATCAGTTGCACCCCATTCAAGTCATACATTCCTCCAAGCACTCCATATGCAACTCAACAAACTCACACACATCATTCACATTCCAATTCAAATTCAGAGTCAGATTCAGATTTAGATTCAGATGCAGATTCACCCGGGCAAAGGCGTATTGGAAATCAAAATGCAGATGCTCAAATACGTAAATGTTCCGACATTCAAACCCGCAGCAAGAAAAGCAAAGAAAACAAGATACAAGATAAGAAGAAAGAAAGAAAGAAAGAAGCATAAACATGGACAACCAGTACATATACCAAGCCTACAAAGTGTCTAGGCCTCCTGGGTTAAGGTTTGTCTCCAGAATGTACAATAAAGTTTCCAGTGTGGCTGGGGTCGTGAAGCATAAATGTCCAGTTCGAAACGTGCTTGCAAATGCATCCGAGATATCCACATACCATATGTCGGTACCTCTGTAGTAGCCCAATGTTTCAAGATGAGTTGCTTGCCCACAAGGATCACGTGCAGTAGATACTTATGAGCAGGGAAGTCCAGGCCTTGCTGTTTTAGGTCAGTAACGTCACCCATCAACAGAGCGATAGGGTTCCAAGGCACTGCGCAATGTAGGACGTTATCTAAACAGAGCTTCACAGATTCCCAGAAATGCAGTTTGGTACAAGTAAAGAAGGAGTGGACATAATCACCCCTGTTGGAATTACATTTGGAACAGATATCATTACGCCATAATCCCATATGACAGCCCCGAGCTCTAGTAATATAGGAGCGATGCAATATTTTATATTGTGTTTCTTGCAGGCCCGCAGCCTTCACATGCAGGTAAAGTGTTTGAAAAAGGAGCCTGAGGTCATGAATGGAAACAGTCATCCCGAGCTCTGCAGACCATTCACCCCCCAGAACATGGAGACATCTCTCCCCAGAACTGTCTCTCCCCACCTTGTACCATGTAGATATTTTATTAAAAGCCGTGGGAGTGGAAAGGAAAACCATATCCAAAGGGCCATATCTCCAGCTATCCCCATGAGCATGTACTAAAGATTGAAAATAGTGATGAATTTGCATAAAAGTGTATCTGTGCGCAGGTGGCAATCGCCAAGCTATCTGCATTTGTGCAAAGGAGGGGAACTCCCCCCCTCCCAGTGCCAAAACATCACCCACGGTCGTGGAACATGCAGTGCGATCCCCCAGTCCCGCCAGGTTCCCCGCTCCAGAAGCAAAGTTGGGGTTATGTAAATGAGAAAGAAACGGGGATACGGCGGGCAGCCGGCCCTGAAGAATACGCCACCAGCGCCACGCTTGTCTGAAAGGAAGGAGGAAAGGTAGAACAGCTGAACGGGGTCTCGCGCCCTCACCCCTCACTCCATGAATAAAGGAAGAAAAGGACCAAGGCAGGCAGCAGTCCTCGAGTAGAGATTCAGGGGAGTAACGGCGCGAAGAGACCAGCTGCTCATGAATCCAACGAAGGAGCGCGGCAACGTTATAGATACGCAGTGCGGGCAGGCCTAGGCCCCCTCGCTCACGGCTCTGGGACAATTTAATGGAATTAATACGCGCTTTCTTTCCCCTCCACACGAAGGCGCAAATGATGGATTGGTAGGCGCGCTCATCCGAACGGGAGATCCAGACAGGTATAGTTTGCAGTGGGTATAGTAATTTCGGGAACAGCACCATTTTGACCAAGGCCACGCGCCCTAAGAGCAATAGAGGCAGTGAATGCCATTTAAGACAGAGAGTTTTGATCCGTCCGATGATCAACCATGCGAGAAAGTCCCCCTGGATCCCGAAGCGGGCAAGCGTCCTAAATAGATGGGGCCAAGAGACCATGTCGAACGCCTTTTCTACGTCCAGACTAGTGATGAGCGCCCTGTCGGAGTTGGCTCGGGGATGTTGTAACACTGCTAGAACTCTCAGGAGGTTCATGGACGCGTGTCTACCAGGCATGAAACCGACCTGGTCTTCATGGATGAGTGAGGGCAAGAATTTATTGAGGCGTGCCGCCAGAATACTAGCCAAAAGTTTCACATCTTGGTTAAGAAGGGATATAGGTCGGTAAGACCCTAGAGCGTCGAGCGGGCGCCCAGGCTTAGGGAGAACAAGAACGTGCGCTCTGTTATGAGAATCACCCGGGGGAGTAGCACTGCGCAGTCCCATAAAATATTGTTGTAGGGAGGCTAGGGCTTGTGGATCTAGCAACTTATAGAATTCCGGACCGAAGCCATCGGGGCCCGGCGTTTTAACTAACTTAAGCTTTTTAATAGCAATCTGCATTTCCTCTCCCAGGATAGGTCCATTAAGAGCGAGACTTTGATCATCCGTCAATGTGGGAAGACAGAGACCCCGAAAGAACTTATCGCTGGCATCCGCATCATAGGGTTGTGCCGCGTACAGATCGGAGTAAAATTGCACAAACTGCTCCGTGAAGGCCGAATGGGTGACATGCGTGACGCCCTGTTTATCTTTAATGGAAGTAATAGTATGGCGAGTTTTATGCAGGCGCACTAGATTAGCCAGCAACCTCCCCGTTTTGTCCCCCCAGCGATAGAGTTTATATTTGTAACAGTATATATTACGTCCAGCCCTTTGCTCCAAGAGAAGATTGATCTTTTCCTTGACGTTGCACATGGCCTTCTTAGAAGCATCATCGAGTCGGGAAATGTGAAGGGATCGAAAGCTCGCAAGATCCTGCGACAGAGCCAACAGTTCTCCATCTCTCTTTTTATGCAGGGACGCCGAATAAGCCAGGACATGTCCTCGCATAACCGCTTTAGCCGCCTCCCAATAAACAACGGGGCCCACATCCGCCACTGAGTTAGTGTTAAAGAATTCATCCCACCGTTTTTGAAAGAATCCACGAAACTCCGCATCCTTGTAAAGGAAAGGGGACATCCGCCAGACACGTCCCGCGGCTTGGGACCCGAATTGTAAGTCAAGGCCCAAAAGAGCATGGTCTGATACTATTGGTGGTAAAAGGCTCGCCGTTGACAGGTTCGGAAACATAGAAGCAGAGATGAGGAAGTAGTCAATGCATGAGTGAGACGAGTGAGGGTGAGAGTAGAAAGAGAAGTCAAGTTCGGCGACAGCCAGTTTCTAACCCAGTTCACCACTTTGGATCCTAACTTCAGCCCTTCAAGTTTGTTCAACAGTCTCCTATGAGGAACTTTATCAAAGTCTTTGCTAAAATCTAAGTAAATTATTTATTTATTCAATTTTCTATACCGTTCTCCCAGGTGAGCTCAGAATGGTTTACATGAATTTATTCAGTTACTCAAGCATTTTTCCCTGTCTGTCCCGGTGGGCTCACAATCTATCTAATGTACCTAGGGCAATGGGGGGATTAAGTGACTTGCCCAGGGTCACAAGGAGCAGCATGGGTTTGATCCCACAATCTCAGGGTGCTGAGGCTGTAACTTTTAACCCTGCGCCACACTCTTCCCCTTACCTGATAGAGCAATGTTCCCCGACACCAACGTCGATGCTTTCGATGTTGAATATTTCTTCACCGAAAGGGTGGTTGATTGCTGGAAAATCTTCCACAACAGGTAATTGAGGCCAACAGCGTGCCAGATTTTAAGAAAAGATGGGATTGGTATGTGGGATCTCTTCATGGAAGTAGTTAGGGGGTGGGCCATTAGTGTGGGCAGACTAGATGGGCCATGGCCCTTTTAATAATAAACTTTATTTTTGTATACCGCCATACCAATGAGTTCTAGGTGGTTTACATCAAGAAAAGCTGGTCAATCAGTGAATCTTATAAGTGCACCACATGACATATCATAAATACAATACTAAAAGAATTAAGATATGAATTTATCAAGTAGGTTTTCAGTATTTTTCTAAGTAAGATTGAGCTTGAGGAATTAAGATCTCCACCAGGTGTTCATTTTACTAGCCTAGAATGCTAAAGTTTGATCAAAAAATCTTGTATAATGACAAGCTGTAGGTGATGGAAATGCTGAATCCTTGCTCCCCTCTTTGCTTTTGGTAAAATACTACAGCTACCTCCCTTCTGACGTCATGTTCATGTTCTACTGTGATGTAGTCTCGGTGTCCATACCGGTGCTTAATAACTTTTCTTGTTGGAGCATTTGACTCTTAATTGTAAGTTCTTGCTGGATAGAACACCGCGCAGAGGACTTGACACGGTGTTCAGGGCCATGGAACTGTAAGACAAACTATGCGGGCCATTGACAGAAATTTGCTGTTGGCACCTGCAACACTTTTTAAAACCAGTTAACAGCTGGGACATCAACGGGAAAACCACCTCAGCCAAATTAAATTCAATTGCTGAGGGAAAAAAGAAGAGGCCTTGAAGGGCGAAGCTCCAACAAGCTCCGGCCACATCTGAAAGGCCTCTGAGCATGCGTGGATGATGTACACATCCGTGCATGCTCCAGGCCCTCCAGACATGGCCAGAGTTCGTCAGAGAAGAGAGGAGACTTTGAGGGGGCAGGTCTGGGACAGAATTGGGCAGGGCCAAAAGCATAACTGGGCAGGCTGGATGTGGAACAGGGCGGGGCCATGTGTCTGGTTTTGTGGCCTAAAATATGGTAACCTTAAGTACAGCTGACAAGTATTTGGGGAGCCCATGTGTAATACTTTGTCTGTAAGGGTAAGAATCTTAATATCGGATCTTATACAGAACAGGGAGCCAGTGCTTTTGATAGAGCAATGGTGTAATGTGGGCATGATAAAATATTCTGACAACAGTGTTTTGGACAGCCTGCATGTGCTTGAAAATTGTGTTGGTGACTCTAGCATGGACTGCATTGCAGTAATTGTGATGAGAGTGTGTATGAGCATAATAGCAGAGTGCTTTGTCTGGGAAACAGCATATCACAAGAAAGCTATAAAAACACCTCTTCCAGATCTAGCACCAATCCAAATCCCTGGGACCCTCTGACATAAGGCCTCGAATGCTCCACTATCTTGAGTCTCAAAAGCTGATGAGCTTCGTCCTATGTATGACCATACCACATTCTGTCATACAATGTTCTACCACACTACATCGTACTGTTCACCACTGTCCTCCTATACCATACTATATGCCATATTTACCATACTGTGTCTGCTGCACTATGTCTGCCATGCTATGATCTCTCATGTCTTAAGTGCAATCTGTTTTTTATTAAACAACAAGCCATATCAAATACAAACAGCAGACAAAAGTATTGGTAATAGTCCCCCCCCAACAAAAGAAAACAGGGCTCCCCACCTCCCAAGAGGACTGGACTCTGATGTCCTCTCAGGTTACAAAGAACCCCTGACCCCCAACCCCCCCCAAAGCAGACCCCTCCCCATACCCCCCCCATCCCGCCCCCTCCCCCAGATCAGACAGGCGGACTGGAATACAACTGCAGTCTATTCAAGATACCACTACGCACCCTAGGAGACAAACTGTCCAAATAGGGAGTCCAAATATGAACAAAGTCTCTGCTCCTTCGCCGTGAGGAAGAAGCCAGGGTGGCCTCCCAGCTGAGAAGGCTATGTAATTTATTCCTCCAATACCAGAAGGAGGGAGGAACATCCGCCAACCAGAAGTTCAGTATACACTTCTTCCCCAAAATATAACATTTGCTCAAAAACAATTTCTCAGCAGAAGTATACACAGAAAACAAAGAAAAATGTGCGAACAACATATGATATGCAGAAACAGGAACAGAAACCCGTAACAGCCCCTGAAGAAAGGAAGCCAAGGCCCCCCAAAAACTCTGAATACTTTCACAACCCCAAAGACCATGATAGTAAGAGTTCACCTCCACATGACAGGTGAGACAGTAGGGGGTATCGACGCAACCCATATGATAGGCCCGGCTCTGGGAGGCATACGCTCTCATCAAGGTCCGGAAGTGGCACTCTCGAAGCTCCGCACTATGCACCAAAGCTGGGACAGCACGTAGAGCCCGAGGCAAAAGACCCACCCCAAGCTCCTGCCCCAAATCCTTCTGCCAAGCCTGCAGCACCCAGGAAAAATCCCGCGGCGGTCTCAGGGCCCCAAGCTGTTTATGGTATAAGGAGACCGAGACCCGGGAGGCAGGGTCCTCCTCCCCCTCCAAAAAAGCGTGAAAACTGATCCCAAAATCCAAAGAAAGAGAACCCCGAGGAAGAGACTGAATATAATGCCTCAGTTGGCAATGAGCAAAGAAAAGACCCGAGGAAGGCAGACCACCACGCAACAACTCATCACAGGATAGAAGCCCACCGTCCTCTCGCAACACCTGAAACAACAACTCAAATCCGTGAGCGCGCCAGCGCCCAAAGACAGAGGGAAACAACCCTGGGAGAAAGGCACGATTACCGGTCAAAGGCAACAACACACTGACCTGAGGATCCTGCCGCCAAAAAGGGAGCAGCCTTCGCCACACTTCCCAAAGGGGGCGAAACAAAATACTACGGCGACTGGAAACCGGTAACTCCGCCAACCGAGCATGCAAGAGAAAAAGAAGGTGAAAAGGATAAAAATAATCATGCTCCATGGAGACATCAGTATAGAGATCCGTACCCAAGACCCAGTCCCGGATGTGACGTAAAAGACAGGCCTGATTATAAAGAGCAATATCCGGCACCCCAACACCACCCTGGCCCCAAGAGCCCACCAACAACTGCCACCGCAATTTAAGCTTCCGACCCCCCCACAAGAACCGCGACAACAAGGAGGAGAGGGCCCGGACATCCTTACGCAATAGATACAATGGCAAAATCTGTAAGACATAAAGCCACTTGGGGAACAAAACCATCCTAAAAAGTTGCACCCTCCCCAGCAAGGAGAGAGGCAGATTACGCCAAGTGGCCAACACAGTACTGGTAGTAGAGAGCAATCGAGTGACATTCAACCGGTAAAGCTCTCGAACATTCATGGACAATTGGATGCCTAAATAACAAAAAGAAGAATCCGCCCACCGCAACGGGAAGGTCCCCTTCCACGACCGCCAAAGACCCTCATCCGAGGACAAAGCCTCCGATTTCTTCAAATTCAAGGTGAACCCGGAAAAATCCCCATATTCCCTAATACTTTCCAAGAGGGTAGACAGGGAGCGCTGTGGATCAGTCAAAAAAACCAAAAGATCATCGGCAAAGGCCGCAATCTTAAAATGAGAGGCACCCAGCCGAAGGCCACAGATGTCAACGTTAGATTGCAGCTCCCGGATCAAGGGATCCAAGGAAAGCACAAACAGCAAGGGCGACAGGGGACAACCCTGACGAGTCCCCCTACGAATAGAAAAAGGATCCGAAAAACCCCCATTCACCGAAATCCGTGCCACAGGATCATCATAGAGCGCCAAAACCGCATTAAGAAAAAAGGGGCCAAAGCCATACGCCCGCAACGTGGCAAAGAGGAACCCCCACCGCACCCGGTCAAAAGCCTTATCAGCATCAAAGCTCACCAGTACGGCGGGGCCCCCATCCACTCCCGATTTCTCCAGGGCTAGCAAGATACGGCGAAGATTCTTAGAAACCGGTCGATCACGCACAAAACCAACCCGCTGATCCGATATTAAAGAAGGCAACACTCGAGCCAACCGATTCGCCAGCACCTTAGCCATCAATTTCGTCTCAAAGTTCAGCAGGGAAATGGGCCTATACGAGTCCGGCAAGGTTGGATCTCTGCCCGGCTTCGGAAGAACAATGATTGCGGCGGAATTCAAATAACGGGGCAGAAACCCCTTGGCCACATTTAAAGTGAAAATTTCAGACAACAACGGAGAGATCTCATCGACCATCAACTTATAGAATTCCCCACGATAGCCGTCGGGTCCCGGAGCCTTGCCCAGCGGGCTAGCACGAATCGCCCACTCCACCTCCTCCGCCAGCACAGGACGCTCCAACATAGCAGAGTCCTCGGCCGAAAGACGAGGTAAATCCAAGCTGTCCAAATAGACCCCCCCCATCCAGAAGATCCGGGCCTGGCGAGGCATACAAATCAGCGAAAAAGTCCCGCAGGATTCGACTCACTGCCTCAGTCTTATGATGGAGCACACCCTGCGCATCTCGCAAAGCGGTGACCCCTGTGGATCCTCTATGGGGACGTGCCAGGCGCGCCAACATCCTGCTACTCTTGTTGGCAAACCGAAAGAGCTGAAATTGAAAATGCTCCCGAGACCGCTGAGCCCCCCTATGTAGGAGCTCATTCAAGACCTGCTGCGCCTCCAAAAGCTGTTTTTTGAGCTCCAACGTGGCGGCACTAGCATAACGGCGCCTCAGAACCCGAACCCTATGCTCCAAGTTAAGAATCTCTCTGTGGCGAGACTTAGCCTCAAAGGCGACAAAGGCCACAATTTCCCCCCGTAACACGGCCTTCGCAGCTTCCCAATAAAGAATAGGATCCTCGCGATGTTGCAGATTAGTACACTGAAAATCCCTCCATTTGGCCAACAAAAAATCCTGAAAGCGGGTATTACGATATAAATGACAAGGGAACCTCCAGGAAACACCCCCCTCCCCCGGGGCGACCCCCAAAGCCAACGAAGGCTCACCCAAGCATGATCCGAGATTTCAATGGGTCCCAGAAGGGCCTCCCGAACCATAGGGAGCAGATCCCGAGAGAGAAGAATAAGATCAATGCGAGAAAGCGTCCCATGCGCTCGGGACAAATGGGAATAATCCCGCTCCATCGGATGAAGGACTCTCCAAACGTCCAATAAGCTCAAAGAAGAAGACAACATTAAAGCCCCAGTGCAGGTCCTTAGCGACTCCCATCCCACAGAGGATGAACGATCCATCCGTGGGTCAGGGACCTCATTAAAGTCTCCTCCGAGAATCAGAGGAATATCCCCAAACTTCAACAAAAGGTTACGCAACTTCTGAAAAAAGTGGGCAGAAGGATTGTTAGGAGCATAAAGATTACAAAACAATAAGGGCTTATGGTTAAGAGAAACCGAGACAATAAGGTACCGGCCCCCAGGATCCCGAAGTACCTTGTGAGTTTGCAGATGAAGGCCCTTGCGAAAAAGGATCACCACTCCTCCCTTACCCCCCAGAGCCGGCGCCTCCAAATGTGTACCCACCCACCAAGAACAGAGCTTAGCATGCTCCTCCGAGGACAACCGGGTCTCCTGCAGAAAAGCAATGGAGGCTTTCTTACGATTCAACGCTTGTGGAGGAGTGTGTGGCGCAGTGGTTGGATCTACAGCCTCAGCACCCTGGGGTTGTGGGTTCAAAACCTGGCGCTGCTCCTTGTGACCCTGGGCAAGTCACTTAATTCTCCACAGCCCCAGGTACGTTAGATAGATTGTGAGCCCACCGGGACAGATAGGGAAAATGCTTGAGTACCTGATTGTAAAAAAACCGCTTAGATAACCTTGATAGACGGTATATAAATTCCTAATAATAAGCTTGTAATATTTTATACCTCTTAACATTCCAAGAAATCAGATTATGTTCCAGAAAAGATTAACAAAAGAACCAAATGCAGAGACGTAATATCTCACAATATAATACCAGAGGAGTGTCCCAGCCTCCACCCCTCTAACCGCTCACTCATACAGTCCCACCCACTCACCTGCCTGATCCAACCTAGACCCCATTCTCCACATCCCCCACCTCCCCAAGTCCCCCCCACCCTCCCCCCAACCCCCAACAACCCATACCAAACCATGTACCACACCTCAATAGGTGCCACTTCCTGAAAGCTAGGTACGCCCACTGCAGGCCACCCACAAAAACCCGTCAGCCCCGGAAACCCCCCAGAACTGGCAACCCAAGAACAACAAGCAAAGGAAACAAAAATAAAAAGAGTAAACAGAGCCAGGGAGCAAAACCCCCCAACAAAGAAGACCGCTACCTCCACCCCAGCCACCCAGCCAACTGACGGGACCTAGAGCAACCCCCCCACTGACAAACGGAGCAGAAACACACCAACTACCCATCAAACCCCTGTCCATACCCAGACCTACGCCAGTGGCCTCACACATACAAATCCCACCACAACCCGCTCCAGAGCCACTCCTGCACTCTCCTCCACTCTCTCCAACTCAAAACAAACCTCCAACCCCCCACCCCCTACCCCTCCATAGAGACCAGACCCAAAATGCAGGTAACCCAACAATAGAAAGTCAGCATAAAGTGTGGAGCGCACTCAGGCGAAGTCCCAACTGCAAGAGAGGAAAGTCCACCCGGGAGACAACTCCCCACGCTCAAAGCCTGGAACCCCAGAAGCGAGCGGAGAAGAAAAAGGGGCAGAAGATCACGGTGCCACCTCAGGGAACCTCTCCTCCACAAACTGCCGAGCTGCTTCCGGTGTGTCAAAATGATGTGGCCTGCCCGCGTGGAGCATCCTCAACCGTGCAGGATATTGAAGAGAAAAAGGAATACTGCGCCGGACGAGACTGGAACAGAGAGGAGAAAACTTGCGCCGAGCCTGAGATACCTCCGCCGAGTAATCCTGGAAGCAGAGGACCGGTTTATTGTTGTACAGCAGCTTCTTCCCCTGGCGCAGGGCTCTAAGGACTGCAATCTTATGACGGTAATTGAGCAGGCGGCAGATAACCATCCGCGGACGATCCATATCATCTCTCCGGGACCCCAGACGATGCACCCGTTCAATGAAGAGGGGGCCCAATTGCTGTGAGAGGGCCAGGGACTCCGACAACCACTTCTCTAGAAAGTCTCCCAGATCGGACTCCGCCAGCGACTCCGGCAAGCCCACGAACCGCAGGTTGTTCCGGCGGGACCGGTTCTCCAGGTCCTCCACCTTGGCCCGAAGCGCTGCTAGTGATGTAGAGTGGGCCGCCTGGTCTTGCGTAAGTCTCTGCATGGCATCCTCAGCAGAGCTGACCCTCTGCTGTGTGTCCCGGACCTCCGACGTCAGAGAAGCAAAATGTTGGTCCAGCGTATCTAACTTGTCCAAGATACGCTGCAGCTTGTCACCCAGGGTGCCCTCCAGTGCTGCCTGCACCTCGGCGGTGACCTCCGCGACCCAGAGGGAGCTGGGGGATTCGGGCGACGCCGGCACCACGTGGGCCGCCATCTTGTTATTGGGTTGCTTCCTGCGCTCGCGTTCCAGCTTCGTTTGACGAGCGGCCATCCCCAGCAAGCCACGAAATCGCTCCCTGAACGCCCGACAGAACTCCCCTGCACGCCGACACCCGGGGCCGAGTTAAATGAGCCGATCAATAATTAGCGCTGCAGCGGGCGTACCGGAGCCACGAGCCTGTCCTGCTCACAGCCCTATGCTTCCGCCGGAAGTCCGATCTCTCATGTCTTATTTGCCATTCCATGTCTTCCATGATATGTTTGTCATGCACACTTGCCTTACCATTTTGCTAAGTCATATCATACTATATTAGCCCTGCTTTGTAAATGCTGTTTTGCCATGCTGTTTTGGCGAACCATACTCACCATGCTATGTATCACTATTTCATGTTTTACCATGCTTTGTTAGCTATGTTTTGCCATCTTGTCTATGTTTACCATGCTATCTGTTACCATAATATGTCTGAGAATGCAGCACCATGGTTGGAGCTGCAGCCTAGGCACTCTGAGGTTGTGTGTGAAGGCCTACGCTGCCCCTTGTGACCCTGGGCAAGTCACCTGCTCCCCTATTGCCCCAGGTACATTAAAAAGTCTGTGAGCCCAGGGAATTATGCTTGAGTATCTGAATAAATTCATGTAAACCATTCTGAACTCCCCTGGGAGAACGGTATAGAAAATTGAATGAATAAATAAATAGGAGAGAGAATAGGAGATAACAAGAAGGAAGAACGGAGAAAAGAGAACATGTAAGAAAAGAATAAGAAGAGAATAAAAAATGAGAGTATTAGGTAACGGGAACATCAAAATAGAACAAAGACCAATTTTCTAAACAGCCACTCTGAAAAAAAAGATACAAAGAGAGAGAGAGAGAGAAAGATCTGAAACAGAAAGGTAAAAAGAAGGATACCAAAAAGAATGAGAAGGCAGAGATGGAACAAAGAGAATTATCAATTATCTTTCTACCACTTGTTCAATGCCTTTGATTCCCAAATTCACGCGAGCGATTTACATCTGGTTAGTATTTCTCTTCTTTCTATCATTCCTCTTAATTACATCTACCAATATAAATCCAATCAAGGGCATGAATCAACAAAACATTCCTGTTCAACTAAATAATAGACCCACCCTTTACAGACCTCAAAGATCAACACCAGGTACATTACTACCAATAACCACTACTAACTCTCAACTAAACAACTCAGAATTAAATACTACATTACCACTTCAAATTTACAATACTCCAAAACCTTTAAATCTAAGATTAGGCTTAATTAACTCTAGATCCCTTAAAACAAAATACCATCTCATAAAAGACTCCATTCTCCAACACAACTTACACATCCTCTGTATTACCGAAACCTGGCTTTCCGAAGGTGAGGAAGCCTACCTTTCTTTTTGTTGTCCCTCTAACTATGATTTCATATGGAACCACCGTCATAATCGGAAAGGTGGAGGATTAGCCATAATATTTCAAAATAACCTAATTAAACCTCAAGACCAATCTATCAAAAACTCTATAATTGAATTTCTTCATATCAAAATTAACCAAAAACTAAAAATTGATCTTCTTTTAATATACATCCCACCACCAATTGAATACTCTAAATTAACACTACTCCATAATTTACTTTTTGACTTCTGTTCAACTGCCAAATGCCCAATCATAATGGGAGACTTCAATATTCATTTTGATAACTTTAATAACCCAAATACCTCTGACACTTTAAACCTTTTCAAAGACTTAAATTTGAAAACATTAATTCATGAACCCACGCATCAAGCTCAACATATCTTAGATATGATCTTGATATCTACTATCCAATCAATTTCCAACTCAGCTCCAAATATTCTCGCAGTCCCATGGTCGGATCACAATTTTATTTCTATTAACTTTTATTTTAACGAACCTCTTACCCTAAATTCTCATTCTGAAATTAAAACAGTCTCATACAGAGACTTTTCCAAATTAGAAAACTCTGATATCATACCATATTTCAACCCTTCCACAAACATTCAAAAATTCAATAGCATTGAAGAACAACTTCAATTTTGGAATTCGACTTTAGAATCCATTGTAAATATCAAAGTACCAGTAATCACTAAAATAATATCTAATCGTAAATCTAGAAATCCATGGTATTCTAAGGAATTATCCCAAATAAAAACACAACTTCGCGCCTCAGAAAGGAAATGGCGCTCTTCTAAAACTTCTATCAACCTTCAAAGATTTAAAGATAATGCTACTTATTATAAAGACAAAATTATCCAGGCAAAAAAATCTTATTACAATAATAAGATTCAAAAATCAAAAAACACCGCGGTTCTATTTAACATTCTAAAATCATTAAATCCAGACAAAAAAGGGAATATATCTAATCAAAAACCAACTCTAACAGCCCAAGACCTAGCTGATTATTTTTGCAATAAGATCGCAAAGATTAGACAAAATTTCAAAAAAAATAATACAACAACTTCACCTGTACCAGAAAATCAAAATACAAATACTTCTATCCCAGTTGCTAAATGTACAAACCTTAGAATACCAACCTTGGAAGACCTAGAAAGACATCTTAAATCAATTAATCTAAAAGGCTCTTCTTTAGAACTTTTCCCACCGTATTATTTAAAGAAATTTTTTCAAAACGTCGGTCCTTTCATTCTCTCCCTTATACAAAAGAGTTTTTCGTCTGTCACTGTTCCCATCTCGTGGAAAACCTCTATCATCACTCCAATTAGAAAAAATATGAAAATCAACCAAGACGACTTAACCAATTACCATCCTATTTCCAATCTACCTTTTCTAATGAAGCTCTCTGAAAAACTAGTCTTCGAACAACTTACAGATTTCATTGAATCCACAAATGCACTACATCCGAACCAAACTGGTTTCCGAAAACATCACAGCACGGAACATTCTATGATCGGTCTTGTAACAAATATTCATTATTATCTCGATAACCACAAATCCGTTGCTCTCTTTTCTTTAGATTTATCTGCGGCATTTGACACAATTGATCACGAACTCCTTCTTAACCGTATGCAATCAATAGGCATAGAAGGACAAACTCTTGATTGGTTGACTTCTTTTCTATCAGACCGTACCTCTAAAGTCAAATTCAATGATGCTTATTCTGCAAACTTTACATTATCATATGGAGTGCCACAAGGGTATATACTATCCCCTCTTTTATTTAACATTTTTTTATCCCCTCTTATTACTACTGCACAGTCACTGGGTTTCACAGCTTTCTCTTATGCAGATGACATCCAACTCATGCACCCTCTTAACCCTGAAATTGCAGAAGAAATAAAAACCATCAACGACAAATTAGAACTAATAAAAAACTGGTTAAACGATAATAAGCTATCCCTGAATACTCAAAAAACAAAAACAATGCTCTTTACATGGAAAGGAAACATAACTTTAAAAGCTCCATTCTTACTAAATGACTCTCCTCTTGAATCTGTTTCTCAAATGAAAATTCTCGGAGTAATAATTGACACGGATCTCTCATTTCATAACCATATCAGTGAAACAGTTAAATCCTGTTTTTACAGACTTCGGCTACTACGCTCCATTTCCACCTTTTTAGACCCCAAATCTATCAACATTTTGGTTCATTCGCTAATTATCTCAAAATTAGATTACTGTAATTCTCTCCTAATAAACATATCCCAGAAAGAAAGGAGACGACTTCAAATTATACAAAATACCGCAATTAAATTAATTCACAAAGCGAAAAAATACGATCACGTTACCCCTTTACTTATCAAATCTCACTGGCTTCCAATTTCTCACCGAATCACTTTCAAAACCTTATTTCTAGTTTATAAAACATTAATCTCATATGAACCCCAATTCATATCAAAAATGATAGTTCCATATAACCCTTCTCGATCCCTAAGATCATCTTTATCTAATCAGCTTTCAGTCCCTTCATTAAGAATAGTCGGCACTAGACGTAAAGATATGTTTTCAGTGGTGGCTCCCTCATTGTGGAACTCCCTCCCAAATTTTATCAAAAATGAAAAAGATCTTATCTCTTTTAAAAAATTGTTAAAATCTTACTTATTTCAAGATGCATTTGATTTATGAAATGATCTATTTTAGACTCTCATATGTCTCTAATATTCTTTTCTCTTGCTTCATCCCAATTATACCTACTGTATTATCCATTCTATGTAAATTTTAACAAATAATGTAATTGTAACTTTCCCCTTCCTTCCTACCTAATCATGTTTGTCCAAATTGTTTTGTCAATTGTATAACTTAGATAAATTATATGTATTACCACAATCTGCTGGTTTTTAAATTGTACATCGCTTAGATATTTTTTATAAGCGATATATCAAATGTAAATAAAACTTGAAACTTGAAACTTGAAGACTGGAAACAAGCAGATATTTGAACAGTGATTCCCAAACCTGTCCTGGAGGGACCCAAGCAAGTTACAGTAGATTTTCAGGATATCCACAATGAATATTCATTAGATCAATTTGCATATATTGTCTCCTTGGTATGCAAATGTACCTCATGCATATTCACGGTCATAGCCAGCAGGGCGCAGTTGCTCCCCCCCCAACTGACAAAAACAAATGCAATGCTAAATGCTTGTGGCCAAGCCCACCAGGTCCTTTCTTCTGCTGCATCACTTCCAACACAGCAGAGGTAAGGCCCTGATGGGGCTGGCCACAGTCTGTTTACAGCATTTCCTCTTCTGGCCAGCCGCCATTGCTGCTTTGGGAGAACCCGCAGGTAAGAAATACCGGCTCCACACAGGGAGGGGGGTTGACTGAAGGCCAGATCTGCATGGGGGAGGGAGGGGTTTGTTGTGTCAGGAGCAAGACGGCAGGGAGATGCCACATGGAGGTGGTCAGAGAGTGAGAGAGGGCAGACCCGCAGATGGAGGAGGGGAAGTGGTCAGATGGTAAACTGCTATTGAGGGGGACATGGATGGTGGACCCACAGGGTGAAGGGGAGGGGACAGAGATGGATGTTGGACCCATAAGTGGGGGAGGAAGAAAGTAACCCAGGCCAGAAGTGAGATAGAGATGCAAGTTAGTTAGGTGGTGGGGGTGCTGTGATGAGACATGGATGATTCTACACTCTGGAAATTTATATAAAATTAGTGATCTCTGCTTCTGTTATTCAATTTCAGTCTTCAGTCAGTCAGTCTAAAGTGACATATCAACTTAGTGTAATTACTTGTTTTTTGGCATTGTGGGTGAAACGATGGATATAAGGAAATGTTTTAGAGGTAAGATTTTAAATCTTGTGACTGTCTGTAACATCATTTTTAGATAGCTTTTTTCCATAAACAAAAAACATACTCTATTTCTTTGCCCCAATCATATATTACGAGTACTATTGAGCACTCATTTAGTACCTTGCACAGAGTGAAAACTTGATTATGCTCAATAATGACAGAGGATCGCTTGAATGGGCTGTGTATGTTGAGTGTACATCGAAAATTGGTTCGGGAAAGGATAGAAGTAGAAAAGGAAGTTCTGGAAAGGTTTGCGTAGATAGAAAAGAATTGTTTTAATTTAGTGTAAGTTGAAGACTAAGTTTAAAATAAAAACATATTTTTGTGGCATATTTTATCATGTCCACCAACCTTCAACTTTGAATAAAAGTTTGCGTACTTAGTTTACACCCATGTATACAGGCTCAAGTCAATTCCCAGTGTAATTCTCTGTCTAAGATCATATGCTTCCCCCCCCCCCCCCTCCTTCCTGGCTTGGATCCTGGCTACACTCATGTGCATATTCATTTTGGATATTCTGGAAACCTGACTGGCTCGGATTCCCCCAGGACAGATTTGGGGACAGATTGTAACATTGTTTATTTTAAGTTGGAATGGATTCCCTGACTTTTTGCTTGCGTTATGTATGTAGCTAGTTTAACATAAGGGGCTCTCAGAGGTACGGAAAACATATGGTTTTCTCATTCTTCTCTGTTGCCACCTTTTAAATAAAGGTATGTTTCTGGAAGAGAAATCTCCCTGTTAAAATTGCAATTGCTCCCTCTTGACAACTTTGTATCTTTTGGTGAAAAGTACAGCAGATTGTCACATTAGAATGAGCCATACAGGGATATTGCTAACAGATGCAGGCATATTGCAATAATTCATTCCAGTTTATAGAGGCCTGCAGGAAATGGCATGAAACAGAAAACCAAGTTTATTTTCTATGCTCAGATAATTAGATGTGATGGGATCCAGCAGCTCTGAAGAACAAACCAGGAGGATAAGGCATACTCCCAGCTGTGTTGCTTAAAGGGTATAGGGACAGGCACTGTAAAATAACACATCAAAGATTAATCCTTTATAATCTCTTTAATCAGCATAAAAACCTTGTTATAATGGGGAAATGATAAAATTATGAACTTGTGTGTATGTGAGGGAGAAAGACTGGAAAGTTAAAAAAAAAAATGTTTAAAAGTGCTTTAAAAATACAATAGATGTTTTGACTGAAAAAAAAAAAAAAAGATTTGATATGGCTTTAAAGATGATAGGAAAAATATTTCTATTCTTAAATTTCCTCTGTGTATCTTTGATATTCATGGGCTCGTCACTCGCGACTTTGATTATTCACGGTTTTCATCTTCTTGACTCCACCCACGAATACCATCATCCTGGAGTGCCAAGAAAAAAAGTTCAAACAAAAGCACTATATTTAAATCCAGATGCTTACTTCATATAACTATGTGGTAGCTAGAAATCAATTTCTTTCCAGCTATACAAGCAACCGTATTGTACTATAACCGACCCTCAGTGGCACCACTCAGGACTCAAACTTTTCATTGTCCTGAGCTTTACGTGTCAGCTCGTCACTGGGTCTTATGGTGTTCTTCATAGAGCTTAAGAACATAAGAAGTTGCCACCACTGGGTCAGACCATTGGTCCATCGCGCCCAGCGGTCCGCTCCCGCGGCGGCCCGTCAGGTCTATGACCTGTAACGTGGTTCCTATCCATTTCTGTAACCTACCTCTTCTTTTTATCTGTAACCCTCAATCCCCTTATCTTTTAGGAACTTGTCTAAACCTTCCTTGAAACCCTGCAATGTGCTCTGGGCTATCACAACCTCCGGAAGCGCGTTCCATGTGTCCACCACCCTCTGGGTAAAAAAGAACCTCCTAGCATTTGTTCTAAACCTGTCGCCTCTCAATTTCTCCGAGTGACCCCTTGTGTTAGTGATTCCCCACAGTCTGAAAAATCTGTCCCTGTCCACTTTCTCTATGCCCCTCAGGATTTTGAAGGTTTCTATCATGTCTCCTCTAAGTCTCCGCTTTTCCAGGGAGAAGAGCCCCAGCATCTTCAACCTGTCAGCATACGAAAAGTTTTCCATACCTTTTATCATTTTAGTTGCTCTCCTCTGGACCCCCTCAAGTACTGCCATGTCCTTCTTGAGGTACGGCGACCAGTACTGGACACAGTACTCCAGATGTGGGCGCACCATTGCACGATACAGTGGCATGATGACTTCCTTCGTCCTGGTCGTGATACCCTTTTTAATGATACCCAACATTCTGTTCGCTTTCTTTGAGGCCGTTGCGCACCGAGTTGATGCTTTCAATGTTGTGTCCACCATCACCCCCAGGTCTCTTTCAAGGTTGCTTACCCCTAGCAGTGATCCCCCCATTTTGTAGCTGAACATCAGGTTCTTTTTCCCTACATGCATGACCTTACATTTCTCTATATTAAAACTCATTTGCCATTTTTTTTGCCCACTCTTCCAGTCTTGTTAGGTCTCTTTGCAGGACCTCACAGTCTTCCGCGTTTCTAACCCTACTGCAAAGCTTGGTGTCATCAGCAAATTTGATAACCTCAAATGTCGTCCCCGTCTCCAGGTCGTTGATGAATATATTGAACAGGATTGGCCCCAGCACCGACCCCTGTGGAGCTCCACTCGTGATCCATTGCCAGTCTGAGTAATGGCCCTTTACTCCAACCCTCTGCTTCCTGCCTGCCAGCCAGTGTTTGATCCATCGGTGGATATCCCCCTGCACCCCGTGGCTCCACAGCTTCTTAAGTAGTCTTTCGTGAGGTACCTTATCGAAGGCTTTTTGGAAGTCAAGGTAAATGATGTCTATGGATTCCCCTTTATCCACCTGGTTGTTTATTCCTTCAAAGAAATACAGTAAGTTCGTGAGGCACGACCTTCCCTTCCAGAAGCCATGCTCGCTCGCCTTCAGTTGTCCATTGCCTTCTATGTATTCGCAGATTGCGTCCTTGACTAGTGCTTCCATCATCTTTCCCAGAACCGAGGTCAAGCTCACCGGCCTGTAGTTTCCCGGGTCACCCCTTGATCCCTTCTTAAAGATGGGCGTGACATTGGCTATTTTCCAGTCCTCTGTGATCTCCCCAGTTTTTAAGGATAGGTTACATATTTGGCTTAGTATATCCGCTATTTCGTTTCTCAGTTCTTTTAATACCCTTGGGTGGATGCCGTCCGGATTTGGTGATTTGTCGCTCTTCAGTCTGTCTATCTTTCTGAGAACATCCTCTTTGTTTACCTCTAGTTGGACTAGCTTCTCATCAGGGTCTCCGTTTATGTGCTCCTTGGGTTCTGGGATATTGGATATGTCCTCTCTCATGAAGACTGACGAGAAGAACTTGTTTAACCTGTCAGCTATCTCTTTTTCCTCCTTTACTACTCCCTTCCTGTCTCCATCGTCTAACGGTCCCACTTCCTCCCTGGCTGGTTGTTTCCCCTTCACATACCTGAAGAATGGTTTGAAGTTTCTTGCTTCCCCCGCCAGCCTCTCCTCATATTCTCTTTTTGCTTTCCTAACCTCTCAGTGACAGTCCTTTTGGTGCCTTTTGTGCTCCTTCTGGTTGTCCTTTGTTTGGTCCTTTTTCCATTTTCTAAATGATGTTTTCTTGTCTCTTATCGCCTTTCTCACTGCATTTGTTATCCATGCCGGGTTTTTGGTTCAATTTTTTTTGCACCCTTTCCTGAACCTGGGGACATACAGGTTTTGTGCTTTGTGCACCGTGCCCTTGAGTAGGGCCCAGGTATCCTCTACGGTCTCCATCTTCCTTGAGCTGTTGCTGAGTTTCTTTCCCACCATTTTCCTCATGGCCTCATAATTTCCTTTTCTAAAATTAAATGCTGTTGTTGTAGATCTTTTCACCTTTGATGCTCCCATTTCTAGCTTGCACTGGATCATGTTGTGATCGCTGTTTCCTAATGGCTCTAGTACTACCACGTCCTTTGCGGGTCCCCCTAGCCCGTTGAGTATTAGGTCAAGAGTGGCATCTCCTCGTGTTGGTTCCATGACCAGCTGCTCCATGAAACAGTCCCTCACCACCTCCAGGAATTTTGTTTCTCTCGTGCAATTTGAGTGTCCAGTGTTCCAGTCTATCCCAGGGTAGTTGAAGTCACCCATCACTACCACACTTCCGCTTTTGCATACCTGCCTCAATTCAGCTTCCAGGTCCTGGTCGTTTGCTTCCAGTTGTCCTGGTGGGCGGTAATAGAGCCCCAATTTTATGTCTGCTCCATTTCCTCCTGTCAGCTTAACCCATAACGATTCCAAGCCGTCCGCCCTTACTGTTGTTTCCATCCTGGTTGAAGGAATGGAGTCCTTTATATATAGCGCTATTCCTCCACCCTTCTTATATGTCCTGTCCCTCCTATAGAGTTTGTACCCTGGTAGGACCACATCCCATTTATTGTCCTCGGATCACCATGTCTCTGTGACTCCAATTAAGTCTAGGTCCTCCTTGCTGGCTATAACTTCTAGCTCCCCCATTTTGGTTCTTAGGCTCCTAGCATTTGTGTATAGGCAAGTTAAGTCCCTGTTGTTTACCTTCTCTGCTTGTTTTCCTCATCGATTGGTGCTCCTGCCTACCCCTTCATGGTTGGTCAGCCCCCGAGCCTCATTTCGTTCATCATCCTCCTGCGGTGTGTCCGTTTCGTCCTCGCCCTGCTCCTGTGGTGCGTCTAACTCGTCCTCAGCCTGCTTCTCCATTTTTGTATGTCCCTCTGGCTCTGGCTTTTTCCTCCTTTTTCCGCTCTTTAGTTTCATTTGTTCCTTGGGCCCCTGCATTGCGTCCTTGGGGTTTTTTTTTCAAAAAATGTCCACTCAGTCCCTCTATTGTCCTTGGGTTTTTTTTTTTCAAAAAATGTCCACTCAGTCCCTCTATTGCCTTTTCCCAGTTCAGTATCCTTGTTTGATATTCTAGTCCGATGTGTCTATGTCGGATCAACTATCGGCTTTCCCCTTGTCCTCAGTTTTAAGTCATGTCTATGCTGTTCTGGATGTTCATATAAGATTGAATGAGCATAAATCAAGGATAAAAACAAGAATGTTACAAGCCCTGATAGTAGAACATTGCATTAACCAACAGCATGAACCAAGCCAGTTAAAATGGAGAATAATCGATCAGTTGAATGAACGGAGGGAAGGGAGTGGTAAATGTGGAAGAACTTTTAAATTACAAAGAACAGCGGTGGATCTATGTTTTAAACACAGTATCCCCTTACGGGCTTAACAACAAGTTAGAATGGATGTCGTTAGTCTGACCCATAAATAGAAAAACAATAAGGAGGGAGGATTAAGATCAGGATTAACAGAATGAGAAATAACTGTAAAGGGAAGTCTTTTACGCCAGTGTCCACGTCATCACGTGCCCTCGGGCTTATTAGACAGCCCTAGATATTTAAATGAAAAAACGCTGCCGCTTCCGGTGTAAAGAATTGGCGGTTACAGTGGTTGTCGGTGGGAAACAGGTAAGCAGTTTGCTATTAATCCAGCAAGGCGTTAGCTAGCTGGGTAAAGAAAGAGCTCTTTTTGATATGAATTTATTAGTACAATGTTATTAATATGTGGCTTTGCTGGTTATGCTTATAGGGATGGAGCCTTGAAAAAGCTATCTAGGCGAAACATGTCGGCTTTGACATCCCTAACTAATGCTGACATCTCGAGCCAAGAAGACTTAGCCACAGTTTTAAGCTAAGTATAAAAATATAAATAGATGAAAAGTTTAAAAAAATATTTAGATATAAAAATCAAGCTCTATGAAGAAGACCATAAGACCCAGTGACGAGCTGACACGTAAAGCTCAGGACAATGAAAAGTTTGAGTCCTGAGTGGTGCCACTGAGGGTCGGTTATAGTACAATACGGTTGCTTGTATAGCTGGAAAGAAATTGATTTCTAGCTACCACATAGTTAAGAAAAAAAGTTCAGCACTTTGTCAGCGTGGTCGGGTAAACAGCAGCGTCTGAGAAAAGCGTGCAGAGAGAAAGGGGTGCAGAGAGAAAAGTTCAACACTTGCTTCGGGGGGGCACTGTTGAGCCAGGGAACAAGATGGCTGTGTAATCCCCTCTCTCCTCTCCTGTGTTATAGAACATCGAAGCGGAGCACGTTTTATTTTCTATTTTTGCTATCCAAACTTGACTCTATCGAAGAATAAGATGTCAGTAAGCAAACCTGCTAAATCGGAGACTCAAATCGTCTCAGTCCACTGGGTCAAAACGTTCAAAACATGATCCACCCTCGCCGGAAAAACCATCAACTAGTAAGTCTACACGTGATTCCACGGATGCAGTATTAGATGAGCTACGTGCGCTGAGAGATTTAATCACTAAACAATACGATATTGCCTGTGAAATGAGGAATGACATTAATTCCCTCACTGCTTCATTCGCAGCTTGTCAAACACGTGTTGAAACGCTTGAGAACCGTGCAGACATGGCGGCCCTCTCCTTCGCGCAATTTGAAGAGCAGGCACAGCAGCGCTTTAAAAAATTAGATCAAGAGCTGGAAGATCTATGCAATCGTAATTGTCGGAACAATATTCGTATTATCGGTCTTCCGGAAAATGCCGAAGGGTCGGACCTCAATAAATTTCTTACCGGTCGCTTATCAGAACTGCTCAATATTAAAACTGATCTTCCATTACAATTTAAACGAGCGCACAGGACGCCATCTTTATTGAAGCTGGGATTCACACGACCAAGGCCGATAGTTGCAAAGCTTTTGAGATATCCTCATCACTGCAAATTCTAACTGCTGCAAAAACCTCATCGGATCTCAAATTTGCAGAGAAAAAATTTCTTATTGTTTCCAACTTGGCTAAGATGACGCCTCGAAAAAGGAAATCTTTTTTGGAAATGAGGGCACGGCTGAAATCTATGGGTGCCACGTATGGCTTTCAATATCCAGCCAGGATGGTCGTAACCATTTAACAATTCGACACAACATTTCGATTCGCTGGAAAAACTCCAATCTTTTTTGGATAATCTTCAATCGCAGGGTATGTCGTCCACCTGAAACCTGCCTTCTTTCCATCGATGTACCACTACCGTTACGCTCACTCTCTTGGACAGTCTGGGCTCAGACGGCCTTTCTCCTTTTTTTTTTTTTTCTCTTCTCCATTACGCTTCCTACACCTTTGCATCTGACTACTCCACTGCCCATAACGGGAATTTGATATATGCATATGACTTTTGACTTTATAATTTATACTTTGCTCATATTGTAATGAAACATTGACTCTTGTTTTATTTTTCGATTTTTTCCATGCTTCTGATTGTAATTAGCCTTATTATTTTTGCGTTTCCAGTGGGTCTCAAACTCATTGACTTTGGTCTTTGCAATTTGTATCTTGTACTTTCTAAACTTAATTTGCCTACAGTAGCATATCACAGGACAAAGACATCATGGCTACTTAGGGAGGAAAGAAAGAAAAAGAAAAAAGAAAGGGAAAAAAAATGGAACTTTGCTGACCTCTGACATTGACTTTCTCTGACTACAGAAATCTTTTGAAGTAGTTCTACGTGCTCCCTGTAAACTTTTTCTGCGAAATTCCTATCTGTAACTCTTTATGCTGAGTGCCTATATTTCTATATAAGATGGCAACACGCCTTATGAACTATTCTTTTGACTGTCTTTATTTGGCTGTCTCTTGCTTATCCACGAGAATAGTACGACACCTGCTATGACAACTATTTGCTTCGTTCTTCAGTTTTTGAATGTAATGTATTTCATGTTATAACCATACCAGTTAATTATATTTTGGCTTTAGACTCATTGTTATTGTTACATTACTGGCTAAATCTGTATGATGTTTTACTGTTTTAATCGTTCATATGCTATAGCTTTATAATGTCCTTATCACTTAACGAAAAAACATATAGGTTTTTTTTCTTTTCTTTTTTTTTTGTTTTCTTTTTCTGGTTTTGGTTTCCTAACTGTTAATGGGATATTACTGTATAGTTAGTTCCATACGCTAAGTTTTGATATTTGAGATTATATGATTTTTCTATTCCTGCCCTTGCTCTCATAACGATGTTTTTCTTTTCAGGAGGAGGATTTATGCGCTTCTATTTTTCCTGGTCACAGGCATCATTCATCTTCCTTGGGTTTTTTGGCTGGGCAGTTCTTGCCCTTGATGCCTACTGTTCTAGTTACTCTATGATAATGATTTTCTTTTTATCTTTAGTTTTTCTTTTTTGGGCATATTGTAATTTTTTCACATCTCTTATTGTATGCTTGACAACTTTCCTTCTCAGACCTTTCTCTCCATCTAACTTGACAACCGATAACAACTGTTAAACAATCACCAGTCACTGTTGTCTCCTGGAATGTTAATGAGCTGAACAATCCCATTAATAGGAAAAAGATATTGCTTCATTTGAAACAAAAATCTCCTGATATAATAATGTTACAGGAGACACATCTTTCTACCACCTCCTCTTTGACAAAATCCTGCTCCTGGATCACCTCAGCGATAGATTCTCCATCTCTTGGTAGAAAAGGGGGTGTATCCATACTTTTTTCTAAATCAATACAACCTAAAATTATTACTCAGGTCATCGATCCTAATGGTAGATGGCTAGTGGTGCATATAGATCTACACAATACTCACCTCCTTTTAATAAATGTATACGCCCCTAACAGTGATTCTCCAGAATTCTTTATAGATTTACTGAATACAATTCAGACATTTGAACCCTTACCTATCATCATGTCAAGGGATTTCAATATTCCTTTCGACCTCTATATTGACTAACAATCCAGCTCCAAATCATCGCCACAAAAATCACATTTGTCCTTTCATTCACTAATTACCCAACTACACTTGTTAGATCCATGGGAGGCTCCAGCATCCCTCAGCTAGGGAATACACTTACCATTCTATTCCACATAATAGCTTTTCTAGACTGGATTACATTTTTCTATCCCAGAACTTATTGAACTCTGTTACTAACACCTATATATCCCCAATACTTATTTCGGACCACTCAGTAGTAACTTGTGCACTTTTTTTGGAATGATAACCCTTTGCCTAAATCTCCTTTATGGAGAATGCAAACTACACTCCTTGAAGATGAACAAGTAGTCGCTCACATCAAAAACTTTATAAAAAATTTATTTGACATAAATACCCATTCTGACACCGACCCCTTAATAACATGGGAAGCTTTTAAAGCCTCCTTGAGAGATGAATTTATCTCGCTTTCTTCGCATAAATCTAAAATCGAACAAAGCTTTGAAAGTAGCTTTAGAATCGCAAATATCAGAGTTGGAACACAAATATATTGCCAGTAAAGATCCTCAAGTATATAACACCTTATGTCAACTTAAATACCAATACAACTCCATTATCTCCAAAGAGGCCAGTATACAAATTTTTATGACTGAAGCTACATATTATGCAGAGGGCATTAAAAGTAGTAAAATTCTTGCCTCATATTTAAAAAGGAAGAAAAAACAAATTCAGATCCCAGTTATTCAAACTAAAGATAATATAAATATTTCTACATATTCTGGAATTTTGAACACCTTTCGCATGTATTATGAAACCTTATACCAATCAGAATCCTCTTCTGATTCAGCTCCCTTACTTTCCTTTCTTCAACCTTTGGAGCGACCTCAGTGGTCTATCACTGATAATATTGCCTTAAATAAAGAACTAGACGAAGAAGAGATTTCCACTGCACTAAAACAATTAAAACCCCATAAGGCCCCGGGAGCTGATGGAATCCCTGTAGAATTCTATAAATCTTTCAAACTTGATTTGTCTCCACATCTTCTTCACTTATTTCAATACTTAACTCCTGCTACGGTTACAAGAAGTCGTTTTACGGAAGCGATCATCACCGTCATTCCGAAACCCCATAAAAATCCTCAGCTAATACAGAATTACAGGCCAATTTCACTTTTTAATGTAGACTACAAATTGTTTGCTAAAATTCTAGCCAATAGGCTTAAATCAGTCATTCATAAAGTGATTCATCCTAATCAAATTGGCTTTATGCCGGGACGCTTAATTTCTGATAATTCAAGACTTTTTTTTCATTTATCTCATATTGCTGCAAATTCTCAAAATCCTATCATAGCCTTATCTCTTGATGCCGAAAAGGCCTTTGATAGAATAGAATGGAATTATCTCTTCCATATTTTAGAATGGTTTGGAGCTCAAACCCCATTTTCTCAAATAATTAGAGTGCTATATACAAATCCATCGGCTAGAATAATAGCAAATAATTCTCTCTCTGCTTCCTTCCAACTATATCGAGGAACTAGACTAGGGTGTCCACTCTCACCCTACCTGTTTAATATAGCCTTGGAACCTTTACTCCTCCATATTAGACAAAACCCACTTATCTCTGGCATTGTATGCAAATCTCTTGAAATAAAAATCTGCGTATGCAGACAATGTTTTTCTTTATATTTCTAATCCGGAGATTTCAATTAAGGAACTCTTATTGATTATTAATAAATATTCATCTTTTTCTGGCTATAAATTGAATCAAGACAAAACGGAAACTCTTCCTTTAAACCGACCTGAACCGACTCTACAAAAAATATAGCCATACCTCATGTGACTTGAATAACTGCCCATCGTATCTGCTTACAAATGCCTCCCCTAAATTCAAATCCAGCCTCATGCAATGGATACAAACCACACTCAAGGAAGGTCAATTCCCACAAGAACTTGGCAAGATTATAATCACCCCTCTATTGAAAGATCAAAAAGGTCCTATAGACACTCCCACCAATTATAGACCCATCGCCTCGATCCCATTATACGTCAAACTGATAAAAGGACTTGTGGCTCAATACCTCACCAACTACCTAGATGACCATAATCTACTTCATCCCTCTCAATCAGGATTCAGATCAAACCACAGCACGGAAACACTGCTAGCAACACTACTAGACATAGCTCGACAGTACCTCAGTAAAGGACGCAGGATCCTAATTATCCAACTAGATCTTTCCGCCGCCTTCGATCTAGTTGATCACTCCATACTACTCCAGATACTTTGATGCAATAGGGATCTCTGGTGGGGTCTACAACTGGTTCCAAGGATTCCTCAAAACAAGAACGTACAGAGTGTAAGCTAAATGATACTAAATCAGACCCATGGACAAATCCCTGCGGAGTTCCACAGGAGTCTCCACTATCACCCATTCTATTCAATCTCTTCATATCCTCCCTCGGTACCACCTTAGACAACCTAAACGTAACATCTTTCAGCTACACAGATGACATAACTATTTTCCTCCCCTACGATACCCAAGACCTCACCTCATCAGGACACCTGGAAATAATACTGGAGGAAGTAGAAAATGGATGACAAACCACAAACTGAAGCTAAACTCTTGACAAAATCAAATTCCTAATGCTAGAAATGGACAAAAATCCATCCATAATAGACCTGGAAATTAAAGCAACCAAATACCCAATTCAGACCTCACTCAAAATCCTGGGAGTGCCGATAGATGCTGCACAATGCAGACTCAAATCAACATAACTACGGTACCCAAAAAGCATTTTTCACAATGCACAACCTAAGAAAAATAAGAAAATTCTTTGACAAAGAACAATATAGGATCATAGTTCAATCCCTTGTACTAGGTCTTGTAGACTACTGCAATATCCTATATCTACCATGCCCCACAAACATGATCAAAAAACTACAGACCGTTCAGAACACAGCTCTCAGACTAATCTATTCTCTCTGAAAATTTGACTACATCACCAAGGCCTACCTAGACTCACATTGGCTACCGATTCGAGCTAGAATTCAATTCAAACTATACAGTCTACTCTTCAAAGTAATTAACAGTACTGCACCTGCCTATCTAAACAATCGCCTAAATCGTAACCTTCCACCCAGAACAAGGAGAACACTGACCCCATTCTCCTACCCACCACTCAAAGGCACTCATCGCAAAAAGCTATATGATAACCTCCTAGCAACGTTAGCAGCAAAACTTGAACCCTCCATCTCCAAATTGTTAACCACAACATCCGACCTCAAAGCATTCCGTAAAGAAATCAAAACACTTCTATTCAAAAAGTATATAAAATCTACTCAATTTCCCCCTCCTCCTATTCCCCTCCTTAACTTTACCAAGTACAGCCCACTCCCTGGTACCATTTCCTCAATCATCCCCCCCCCCCCAAAAAAAAAGTAACCTGAAACCCTATGTAATTCATCCTGATACCTAATATCTCCTACCGAAACCAGCTATCAATGTACGGAAACAAGATATCTTTTTATGTAACATAACCTGAAATAAATTCCAATGTAATGTAATCTGATTCCTCAATTTGTACCTGTACCAGAAATTTCCCAATGTAATGTATCCTCCTGGAAATGTCCAGCTCTCTTCTTATGTAATCCACTTTGAACCGCAAGGTACAAGCGGAATATAAATCACTAATGTAATGTAATGTAATGCAAATTCGGCTATGATTAAACCTTATAATCTGGTGTGGGCACCAAATAAACTAAAATATCTAGGTATTAAACTTACTAATTCCCTTCAAGACTCTATTGACATCAGTATGCAAAATATCCTTCAAATAATCAAAACTTTAATTCTATCTTGGCACCCTCTCTATCTCTCCTGGTGGGGTCGTTTTAGAAACAATTAAAATGATGTTTATGCCTAAGATAAATTATGTTTAAATCATTTTTATTAAGAGCAAGACTCAGCAAATAGCAAAAAACTATACAACAATAAATGATTCTCTAATCATAAACCAACTCCAAACCCCCCACCACCCACCCAACCCGGGTAGCAGCAGCGGCAACCAAAGCAAATTACATAAGCAAAGGTATTAGGGACAAAGTAAGGAACAAAAGAGCAACATTAGGTACCCCAAATTTGATGCTGAACATAAGAAGTAAAAGTAAAACTAAAGAACTGCCAACAGTTGGCGGAACAACCGTCCCGCTTTAGAAGTCATATCAACAATGTCTCTGCGTTCCAGCAACATTTGTTATAACATCAATGCTCTCCACTGGGAAATGGTAGGAGGCTGGGAAGAGAGCCATTGTAACAGTATACACTTCCAGCCCAGCAGCACAGTCTTCTGAAGAAAAGCTGAACTTCCCAGTCGTGGAGGATGAAAACGTATCTGCAAAGTGAATAGAAAACTCAGATGTAGACGCCAGGAGCAATTCCAAAGATGCGCCACAGAGGACACCAGCTGGACCCAGAAGGAAGACACGAGCGGGCAAGTCCAAAACATGTGGCCAAGAGATGCCAAAGGTTGATTGCATTTATCACAACAATGTTCCATGCTGATCCCCATCTTATGTGCTCTATTAGGTGCTCCCTCTCAATAGAAGACAAAGCAGAAGAGTTGCCCAAGCGAACACCCTTACGGATCATCTCATCGGAAATGGGAATCTGAAGATCAGCAGTCCATTTCTGGGCCAGGGCAACATAGTCCAGGTCACCCGAGAGCTCTTGTAAAAACGTATGATAAAATTTTAAAGGTATCGGCTCTTGAGCCATGAGGCAAACCGCCTCCTGCAACTGTTCCTGAATGTCCTCCTTCAACACGACCGGGGTCAGAGCCTTCAGGTAATGTTGAAGCTGTCGATAGGCGAACCAATCCGCAGGAAGTAGGTGGAACGTCGCCTGGAGTTCTACAAATGATAGAAGGAGACCAGCACGTGTCACAGCTTGAGACACATACTGGAGGCCAGCGCAGGACCAATGCTGGAACAATGTAGAATCCAAGCCAGGCAAAAAGTCCCCATTTCCTAATATAGGAAGGTAAGGCGTTCTGTGTGATGAGATCTTCAATAACTGACACAGCATCCGCCAAGCCTTGCGCATAGCAGGCAAGAAGGGGTTAGACTGTAGCTGTGGTAAATCAGGCAACTGGGGAACATGAAGGAGATAACTAAAATGATAGGGCTGAAAATGAAAACACTCAATATCAGGCAAGGAAAAACAGGTAGTTACAAAACCAATCATGAATGTGACGTAATTGGCAAGCAAGATTAAACCTAGAAATACACAAAAGGCCCAACCCCCCTTGATCAGTTGGAAGCATTAGTTTGGATAATGATATCCTAGCCCGTTTACCCTGCCACAAGTATGTTGAAAGGTGAGACCGGTGTTGGGATAAATGTTGTGCCGTTAACATTAGGGGAAGAGTTTGCAGTAAGTAAAGCCATTGTGGGAGTATCATCATGTTGTAAAGAGCAATGTGTCCAGAGAGAGAGAGAGGATATGTTCGCCAGTTATGTAACGTGTTAGCGGTACGACGGAGTAGGGGCAGTACATTGGAGCTATAGAGCCTAGCTAGATTCTGTGGGATAGCCACCCCTAAGTAAACCATTTATGAGAGGAAGCCCATTGTAAGGGAAACCCCCCACTCCAGGTCTGCCTCACCTCTGACAAAAAAGGGAGTGCCAGAGACTTTTGCCTATTTAAGATCAAACCCGAATAGATATTAAACTCATCAAGGAGTTCCAACGCTCGAAATAATGAGCGTTGCGGGTCGCCCAAAGTGAGCAAAAGATCGCCTGCAAAGGCCAACACCCGCAACTGAGAATTACCCTCAGGCAATCCCGTAATCTCGTCATCCTTCTGGAGCGTGCGTAAAAGAGGGTCTAAATATAAAAGAAAAAGAAGAGGGGACAACGGACATCCCTGCCGAGTTCCTCTACCAATGGGGAATGATGGAGTCTTCACTCCATTAACCAAAACCGAGGCAGTAGGCCCCGAATATAGAGCCTGTATAGAAGCTAAATAACTGTCCTGAACCCCCATATACCGCAAGACCTGGAACAAGTAATGCCAGTTGACCTTGTCAAAAGCTTTTGCTGCATCAAGCCCTACAAGCAAACCAGACATCTGCATCCGCTGTGCGTGAGAGTAAGCCAGAAGAACCCTCCTTACATTAAGAACAGAATGACGAGTCCTAACAAAACCCACCTGTTCAGGAACAATGAGAGAAGGCAACAAGGGGGCTAACCCGATCAGCCAAAACACGAGCAAATATTTTAATATCAACATTCAGCAATGATATCGGCCGATATGATTCTAGATCAGTGGGCGGCTTGGAGGGTTTGGGTATAAGAGAAATCAGAGCTTCATTGGAGTAACGGGGGAGTGTCCGCTGAGCCTGAATAGCCGTATAATAGTCTAAAAGAGGGCCCCCAATAGAAAGAGATAAGATCTTAAAAAACTCAGGAGAATAGCCATCAGGCCCCAGTGCCGTACAAGGTCTCAGTTTCCTAATCGCCTGGAGCACTTCCTGCAATTGTAAGGATCGATCTAAGAGGGACATCTGAGCAGCCCTCAGTCTAGGCATACCCGCGTCTTCCAGGTAATCATACACATCCAGATCCGTGTAAGGACCTGGAGACGCGTAGAAAGCCAGCAGAGATATCCGCCGAAGGTGTCAGAATCCTCCCCGAACTCTCATGAATCATAGAAATGTATCGAGATCCCTTCCAACTTTTAGTGATGGACGCTAACAGCTTCCCCGCCCTATTACCATATTTATAAAATTGAAATTTATGAAAAAATAACAATTTCTTCATTCGCTCGTGGATAAGAGAATTCAGGGCAACCAACACTGTCTGATAGGCCTCCCGATTTGCGGCTGTGGGACTATGCAATAATTCCCTTTTGAGCGACCCCAATTGTCGTTCAAGAGTCACTATGCGACTCGCAATGCGTCGAGTGCGAGTGGCTACGTATGCTATAAGGTCCCCGCGTAATACGGCCTTAGCCGCGTCCCAAAATAAAACAGGCTGTTCCACATGTTGGGCATTAAAATAGCAATAGGCATCCCACTTAGCAGACAAAAACTTTTGAAAATGGGCATCATTATGTAAATAAGAGGGAAATCTCCAACCAGTCCCTGGGCCCATTGGTCCACCCACCGCAATATCAATCCAAATCATGTTATGATCCGACACCTCCAAAGGGCCTATGGTCGCCTCAGTAACCCAAGAAAACAGGGATTCCGATAATAAGGTATAATCAATCCTAGAAAAGGACCCGTGCGCTCTAGACTGGTGGGTATAATCCCGCTCAGTAGGATGGAGCAACCACCAGGGATCAACCAACCCCAGGGCTCTACATAGATAAGGGACCCCTTTAGTCTGCCGCAACGAGGACACTCCCGATGCACTTGAACGGTCCAGGGCCGAGTCAAGAACTTGGTTCAGATCACCGACCAGAACCAGAGGGCAATCAGAATCCTGTAGGCAAATATTAACCAGATTTTGAAAATAGGTATGTTGATACACGTTAGGGCCATATCCCACCAAGAGACGAAAGGGCCCACCGGGTCCCACCACCCTCACCAAGAGGTAATGACCCTGAGGATCACGCCGCTGTACTTGAACATTGCACGCTAAGCCCCTCCGTATGAGAATGGCAACCCCAGCCCTCCTCCCCGGTGAGGAGGCATAGTGAAGATCCCCAACCCAACCCCTCTGAAGCTTTTTGTGTTCTAGGTCAGTAAGCTTAGTTGGTTTGCTGATCATGAGCTTTACTCGCCTATATGGCTTGAGATTGAAAAAGAGCTCATTCTACTACTCCAATCCCATGCCTATTTAACAGCTCCTCATTCAGTATCAGATAACTCTATCCTACACACGACGACTACCGTATTTTCACGCATATAACGCGCGCGTTATACGCGTTTTTACCTACCGCGCATACCCCTCGCGCGTTATATGCGTGAGCGCGGTATACAAAAGTTTTAAAACATAGTTCCCACCCCGCCCGACGCCCGATTCACCCTCCCAGCAGGACCACTCGCACCCCCACCCCGAACGACCACTCGCACGCGCTCCCACCCGCACCCGCATCCACGATCGGAGCAAGAGGGAGCCCAAGCCCTCTTGCCCGGCCGACTCCCCGACGTCCGATACATCCCCCCCCCCCGGCAGGACCACTCGCACCCCCACCCCGAACGACCGCTCGCACGCGCTCCCACCCGCACCCGCATCCACGATCGGAGCAAGAGGGAGCCCAAGCCCTCTTGCCCGGCCGACTCCCCGACGTCCGATACATCCCCCCCCCCCGGCAGGACCACTCGCACCCCCACCCCGAAGGACCGCCGACTTCCCGACAATATCGGGCCAGAAGGGAGCCCAAACCCTCCTGGCCACGGCGACCCCCTAACCCCACCCCGCACTACATTACGGGCAGGAGGGATCCCAGGCCCTCCTGCCCTCGACGCAAACCCCCCTCCCCCCCAACGACCGTCCCCCCCAAGAACCTCCGACCGCCCCCCAGCCGCCCCGCGATCCCCCTGGCGCCCCCCACGACCCCCCCACCCCCCTTCCCCGTACCTTTCGTAGTTGGCCGGACAGACGGGAGCCAAACCCGCCTGTCCGGCAGGCAGCCAACGAAGGAATGAGGCCGGATTGGCCCATCCATCCTAAAGCTCCGCCTACTGGTGGGGCCTACGGCGCGTGGGCCAATCAGAATAGGCCCTGGAGCCTTAGGTCCCACCTGGGGGCGCGGCCTGAGGCACATGGGCCCAACCCGACCATGTGCCTCAGGCCGCGCCCCCAGGTGGGACCTAAGGCTCCAGGGCCTATTCTGATTGGCCCACGCGCCTTAGGCCCCACCAGTAGGCGGAGCTTTAGGATGGATGGGCCAATCTGGCCTCATTCCTTCGTTGGCTGCCTGCCGGACAGGCGGGTTTGGCTCCCGTCTGTCCGGCCAACTACCAAAGGTACGGGGAAGGGGGGGGGGGGGGTCGTGGGGGTCGCCAGGGGGGTCGCGGGTCGGCTGGGGGGGCGGTCGGAGGTTCTTGGGGGGGCGGTCGTTGGGGGGGAGGGGGGTTTGCGTCGAGGGCAGGAGGGCCTGGGATCCCTCCTGCCCGTAATGTAGTGCGGGGTGGGGTTAGGGGGTCGCCGTGGCCAGGAGGGTTTGGGCTCCCTTCTGGCCCAACTACCAAAGGTACGGGGAAGGGGGGTGGGGGGGTCGTGGGGGTCGCCAGGGTGGTCGCGGGTCGGCTGGGGGGGCGGTCGTTGGGGGGAGGGGGGTTTGCGTCGAGGGCAGGAGGGCCTGGGATCCCTCCTGCCCGTAATGTAGTGCGGGGTGGGGTTAGGGGGTCGCCGTGGCCAGGAGGATTTGGGCTCCCTCCTGGCCCGATATTGTTGGGGAATCGGCGGTCCTTCGGGGGGAGGGATGTATCGGACGTCGGGGGGGGGGCATCAGGCTTTCAGGATGGGGACAGACCTTCAAGGGGGGACAGTGCACGGAAGTCAGGGGGGGTGAACGGAGAGTCGGGACAGCGCACGGAAAGTCAGGGCAGTGCACGGAAGTCAGGGGGGGGTGAACGGAGAGTCGGGACAGCGCACGGAAAGTCGGGGCAGTGCACGGAAGTCAGGGGGGGGTGAACGGAGAGTCGGGACAGCGCACGGAGAGGCGGGGCAGTGCACGGAAGTCAGGGGGGTGAACGGAGAGTCGGGCAGCATGCGCGGTATAATCGTGAGCGCGTTATACCAAAGTTTTTGTGCTTATCATCGTGATTTCTGCGCGCTATACACGTGTGCGCGTTTTATACGGGTGCGTGTTATTTGCGTGAAAATACGGTAAATGTCTGTTGGAATTTTGATACCCATTTGGAATTTCCTTACGCAAAATCGACTTCTACCTCTCTGTGGTTTAATTCTAATATCCTCATTAACAAAGTACCCTTTCTTTGGAAAGAATGGATTGATAAAGGAATTTTCCTTCTGCAAGATATATTAGACTTAAATAATAAACTGCTTCCATTTCTGTTTCTTCAAACCAAATTTGCTCTTTCGAGTTCCGCTTACTTTAAATGGATGCAACTGTACCATTGTATACTTAATACATCCCATGTTGCTGCAGCCATGACTCACTCCCCCTCTTTTCCTACCACGGCAACCGCTTTATTGACAACAGGACACACTGCTTCCTGTATTTACCAGCTTTTTCTGATCTGGAATACTGTACCTAATACAGCATTGAGAGATGTCTGGGAAAGAGACTGAGAGTCACCTCGATGATCAAGCATGGGCACTCCTTTGGTCTAAATCATTGCGCTCTATCTCATCTGCTAATAAACTTCAATCTATGTATTTTCTATATCACAAAGCCCTATGGACACCCCATAGACTTAAATCTGCTGGCCTTCTACCTACTAACCTTTGTTGGAATTGCGAGTCTCAACCTGGTTCATTAATACATATGATGTTTGAATGTTCCTCAGTGCATTCCTTCTGGTTAGAAATATGGAATATCATGAAAAAAAATTTTCAGATTGATTGCAATTTATCTTTCTCTATTGTGATGTTTAAATCTCATTCTCCACATATTAATATACTGGACTCTGATAAAAAAAATTTTTTTGATATATTATTGACAATTGCACAGAAATCGATTCTTTCCAATTGGAAATCTTCAAACTCACTTCATGTCCAACACTGGTGAAACTCAGTTTTACAACATCATAAATTTGAAATTGAATTATCAAAACGTAGAGGTCAGATTAAATCCACAACCCTATCTTGGTCTCCATTATGCACTTATTTGCAATCTCTCAATGTCTAAGTTTTACCCATTTATATTTCTACTTATTACTGACTTTCATTATTGTACTACTGAAGTTTTGTATATTTGCAATATGCCTATGTAGATTTTCTTTCTTTATGTTATTTTGTTGCTTTCTTTCTGTTTTGTAAAAAATTTTCAATAAACTTTCATGATAAAAAAAAAAAACACACTTGCTTCAGCGTGGTCAGACAAACTAAAGGAGGTGGGAAAGCTTGTGTGCCTAATTAATCCTGTTGTCTCTTCCTCCTGCACCACATGCAGAACATGTACAGGACAACTAGGAGGAAGACCCTATGTTTAACATTATTAAGAATTATTGTACAGGGGCGGGAAACTGCACGGGGACACCAGGAAATTCTTTTTCACTGAAAGGGTGGTTGATTGCTGGAATAGTCTTCCACTTCAGGTGATTGAGGCCAGCAGTGTGCCTGATTTTAAGGCCAAATGGGATAGACACATGGGATCTATTCACAGAGAAAGGTAAGGGAGGGTCATTGGGGTGGGCAGACTAGATAGGCCGTGGCCCTTATCTGCCATCTATTTCTATTTTTCTATGAATACTGTACTGTATATGAACCATGCAATACAATAACTTGTTTTTTTAAACAATTGTGAATACTAACAATAAGTTTTATTTGCAATTTCATGGTATTCATGTAGGCTATACCACAAACCCCACAAATAAGAAAGTGAAGTTATTTGCAATTTTTTTTGGTATTTGCAGGCCATCTTTGCCCTAAACCCCGTGAATATGGAGGGAGAAGTGTAGTGTGATTGCTATTCAAGTTCATTTGGATGCTAGAGATGTTTATTGAAAAAAAATCAGTTCAGTTTTAGATCAATTAACCATTTGGTTTGTTTTCAGATTCTGAATTATTTGGACCATTCATTTCCATCCAAATCAATAAGGCAAGCAATTGGGAGAGTTACGTGATACAGCCTGCCTGAATAGATGCAGGAGAGGAGAGCTCCGTCCACTCCCACCCCGAATAAATCAGTGATTTACAGCTGCTGTTGTACCGCACTCGGCTTCATACCTGTATCAGAGAGCAGTGCTCAGCCCTCGGGTTCGTTCTTGCTACATTTGGGCCATGGAAAACACTTTGTTATGCCCATACGAGCTGCAAAGCCGCACTACAACAAACCTCAGTTAAGATGGTGGCCGAGCTCTCATCCTTTCTATCCCCGTGGGTGATTGGATCCAGGAGATTACCAGATCGGTGTCGGCTGCCTTGGCGGACCACCTAAATAAGATTCAGTCAGCAGTGGAAGAAGTCAACGAAAAATTTGATGGGCAAAAACGGAGGATCGCTGAAGTGGAGCAGCGCATCTCTGGCCAGGAGGACACATGTGTAGCCTTAGAAACGCAGGTGGCAACACTACAAAAACAGGGTGCTGAAATGCTGGAATGGCTCAAAGAGTATGAGAATCACAGCCAGTGCAATTACCTCTGACTCATTGGTCTCCTTCAGGTACGATCTTTCCAGGATTTCCAGCAACTGACTGCCGGGAAAATCTTGGTCTCTCCAACTCTGACCTGCACTATGATTGCGAGCGGACCCACCAGATTGGAGTCAAGGCAGTAGATGATAAGCGGGTGTGCACAGCCATCGCCCACTACAGCAGTTGGAAAGAGAAAGAGGTGATCCTTAAAGCCTTCTGTAAATCTGGAGCCTTTGCGTTCGAGGGGGTCAAAGTACTGCTCTTTAACGATTACTTATGAGGAATTTAGGAAACGTCTAAAAACACACCTGTTCCTAAAGCATCTAGACAACTGATCCACTCATCTCTCTCCTCTCAATAGCGATCAACTTGTCCTATTGATCACTTTCTCCTCAACAATGGATTTCCTGTCCTATTAATTCTCTTTCTTCCACCCCTCTTAAAGTCAATCAATTTGTACCTTTGCTTAATCTTTTGTAAACCACATAGAACTTCACGGTACTGCGATATATAAACTGTTATTATTATTATTATTACTTAGTGCATGTAGCAGTGCAACGCAACACAAATTAATGTCACCCTTCTGTACGGAGCTTCATAATAAGGGAGTGTAATTTGCCTTGGTCTTCCCAGCTAAATTGAGGGTCTAGAGGAATGAGAGATCAGAGACCCTTGCCATGGTGGAGGAAGCCCGGGCATATGTGGGTAACTTGCCTGCTTGCTTCTCCTGCTGCTACCTTTTTTTTAATGTTCCTTTCACGGTGCTCCGGTGGACTTGCTTGGAGTGGTCTGTGGGACCTGGATTGGGGCTACAGCTGTTCCTGTATTCAGCAATGACACCTGTACTTTTGGGATTTGCTTGGGGGCTTCTTGGATATCCTGAGGCTCTGGTTGTGGTCTGCGTTATTTTCCGAGATCCCTGCTTCTGTGGACCCCTACAGAGTGGCCTTTGACTGTACAATCGGGGAGATTTTGGGGATTGTTCTGTTAATCTTTATACTAGTCTATTTGGGTCCTGTGTTCTCCGATGGTGTGAATTTGAACATGGACTTTGTTCTGTATTGGTTCTTAGTGTTTTGCCTCTATATGCCAGCATTGTTTTCTGTGAAGATGGTTTTGGAGTGGGGGAATGGGAGGGGGAGGGGGTCTCCTCGGGGTAGGCTGTGGGAGTGGAGTTGGAATGGTGTGCAGGAAACATGGGGTAGGATTGGGAGAGGGGTAGGGATTGGGGAGAGTGGGTGAGTTCGTCTGGTAGTGTAGAAATCATGTAGAAATCACCTTTAATATTTAAACTATCATTGATGCAATATTTGGCTCATAACCTAAAAACTGGGAAGTTCCTCTCTAATAATGGACACATAATAATAACCCCAATTCTAAAAAATCGAATAGACTCTTCAGCTATAATATCCAACTACAGACCAGTAGCATCCATTCCGTTTATTGTAAAAATTATGGAGGGATTGGTACACACCCAACTGATGGATTATCTGGATCAGTTCTCTCTCCTACATGAAACTCAATCCGGTTTTAGACTGTTATTCAGTACCGAGACAGTAATTGCGGCTATTTTAGACAATCTGCACCTACTGTTTAGTAAGGGCCTTAATGCCCTGGTTATGCAATTCGATATGAGTTCTGCCTTTGATCTAGTAGACCACAGGAAACTGCTGCAATGCCTAGACGCCATTGGTATCAGGGACGAGGAGCTGAATTGGTTCCGTGGCTTCCTTATGTCCCGCACTTATCAAGTACGTTTTAATTATGAACTTTCAGATACCTGGAGCAATCCATCCGGTGTGCCACAAGGGTCTCCGCTATCTCCATTGCTCTTCAACGTCTACATGTCCTCACTAGGCACGCAGCTAACCCAGTTAGGGATAAAACTATTTAGTTATGCAGATGATTTTACGATCATCATCCCATTCGTTAATTCTATCTCTGAAACTATTCCTAAAGCTTCAGAAGCCATAAACGTGATGGAGCACTGGATGACAACCTTTAGGCTCAAACTTAATTCAGAAAAGACAACTTTCTTCGTTGCTTCGCCACATCCTCTTGACACCAAATCACCACTATGTATCAATAATCTTAATTACCCTATACAACCTACCATAAAGATACTAGGTGTAACTTTGGATCAGTGCCTAACCATGAGAGACCAGGTGGACTCCTTGATCAGAAAGGGATTTTTCACTCTCTGGAAACTCAGATCCATTAAAGCTTATTTCGATAGAGCGGCATTTAGAACCCTAGTCCAATCCCTCGTACTGAGTCTACTTGACTACTGTAACATCGCCTATTTAGCAATTTCCCAAAAGAACATGCAGCGTTTACAATTGATGCAAAATGCAGCGGTCAAACTGATCTTTGGGCTGAGGAAGTTTGACCATGTGACACCCTACCACCGGCAGCTACATTGGCTGCCAATGGAGGCGTGCGTAAAATTTAAATTTGCCTGCTTCTGCTTCAAAGAACTACATGGACTTGCCCCTAAATATATAACTGACCTTTTCGTCTTCTCAGCCAACAGACACAAAAGAAGCTCACATTTCAACTTCGTATCCCCCCCAGTGAGAGGTTGTAAACTGAAAAAACACCATGAACATCTTCTCTCGCACCACGCAGCATCATGGGGTAAAGACCTAGAACAATTGCTTTCGCCCACTACTTATGAGGAATTTAGGAAACGTCTGAAAACACACCTGTTCCTAAAGTATCTAGACAACTGATCCTCTCTTCTCTCTCCCCTCTATAGCGATTAACTTGTTCTATTGATCACTCTCTCCTCAAAAATGGATTTCCTGTCCTATTAACCCTCTTTCTTCCTCCCCTCTTAAAGTCAATCAATTTGTACCTTTGCAAACCGCATAGAACTTCACGGTATTGCAGTATATAAGCTGTTATTATTATTATTATTATTATGTGGTGGTACGTCTGTTGCCTAGGAGCTACATGGAGTACAGGAGGGAGGGGTCTGGTTTTTGGTGGAGATGGGTGTGAGCTTACTGCAGCCATGGAGTCGTGCTGGGAGACTCTGATGAGGCTGCTGCTAGATACTGTTCCACGGGGCCACTTTTTGGTACTCCTTAAGTATGGCTGAGCTAAAGATGACCTCGTGGAATGTGAATGGGATCAAGTCTCCTGTGAAGAGATCCAGAGTTCTATCTGGGCTTCGCAAAGTGGATACTGATATCGCTTTTTTTGCAGGTAGAACATGCTAAACTTAAAACGTAGCTGGGTTCTCTACATTTGGGGATCAACAGCGGGGGGTAGCTATTTTAATCAGCAAGAGTTTACCCTTTCACTTGCATAAACAAATTCAGGATAAGGAGGGTCAATTTATTATTATTATGGGGGAACTCTGGGGCCTTAAACTACTGCTGTGTAATATACATGCCCCTAATGTTTATTGTCATAAATTTTTTTTCTCCTCTACATTTGGGGGTTAACAGCGGGGGGGGGGGGGGGTAGCTATTTTAATCAGCAAGAGTTTACCCTTTCACTTGCATAAACAAATTCAGGATAAGGAGGGTCAATTTATTATTATTATGGGGGAGCTCTGGGGCCTTAAACTACTGCTGTGTAATATATATGCCCCTAATGTTTGTCACAAATTTTTTTCCTCTATTCTTGCTCACCTCTCTGGCTACCCTGAGTATCACCTGGTCCTGGGAGGGGATTTCAACATTACAGCGGACCCAGGCTGGACTGAAAACCCCCTAGGGCCAGGATTCATGATCATGATACCAGAGGAGTGGGGTTTCTTTCTCAGCCCTTGGCTTTGGTGGAAGCTTGGCGTATCTTTCATCCTTATGATACTGACTTCACCTTCTACTCTCACACCCACAATGTGTATGCCCAACTCGATTATCTCCTTATTGATAGGCACCTGTTCTCCATGGTCACTAGATTGATCTATGAAAGCATGGTGTTAGACCACGCCCCCATTAGGCTCTCCTTGATGCTGGTGCCTACTTGCAAAGTGTCGTCTTTGAAACTGTCCCCTCACTTATATACTGATCTGGATTTTTGTGCTTTTTTTTTTTTTTGAGGGTGCGCAGGGTGGATTATCAGCTTACCAACGATACTCTGGATGTGGGGCCTGTCAACTTCTGGTTTGTGTCAAAGGCAGTGCTGTGCAGGCATATTATTGTGTACATGGCTGGCAAAAGACGGGAGCGAGACTGGGAACTTTTGAGGCTGACCCAGAGACTTCAGGTCTTTCAGCGATCTCATATCCAAATCTTGTCTGAACCGGTTTGCCTGGAATACCGGGACCTTCGACGCCAGGTGGAGGAATTGCTTAATACCCATGCAGAGCATTCTTTTTTTTACCAGCGCTTCCAGTTCTATCACTGGGACAATAAGACGGGGAAGCTGTTGGCTAACCTGGTGTGACCGCATAAAGAGGCAGGTTATTACCACTATTCAAGATGTTGGGGATACTAGAAATTGCTGAGCAGTTTGTTCATTATTATTCGACCTTTAATGGGTGTAAGCCCCTGGACAAGGATGCCCTGGCTCATTTTTTTTAGGGCCTTGGCTTACCCTGGTTGATGGCCCAGATAGCAGCATTAAATGCCCCTATTACTGCCACTGAAATGTCTGTCACGATTGGGTCCCTCACCCTGATTAAGGCCCCTTGTCCTGATGGTCTTGGCCTGGAATACTATCGTATTTTGCATGACCTGGTGGCTCGACCGCTTAGTGAGATTGGCAGAGGATGAGGGTGGTTTCTCAGAAAAATTTGGCCCATATTGTACTGTTGCCTAAGCCAGGAAAGGTCCCTGAGTTGGTGGGCTCTTTCTGACCCATCTCCCTCCTAGACCAGGATATTAAACTGCTAGCTATGACCTTGGCCCGTCGCCTTGTTTCTTACCCGATCTTATTCACCCTGACCAAGTGGGCTTTGTGCCAGGAGACACGCGTCTATGAATCTTCTGAAGGTTTTGGGGGCTATCCATGAGCAGGCCGGTAAGGGGGGGGGGGGGGTCAGTCAGCAGTGGCAGGCCTAGATATGGAAAAAGCCTTCAACAGTATCTCGTGGGAGTACTTATTCTGGGTTATGGACAGGTATGGCTTTACCGGTTTCTTTCTGGGGTTGGTACGGGCTTTATATCATAAACCTAGATCTCAGTTATTGATTAACGGGGGGCTAACTGATGCCTTTGGACTACAGCGGGATTTGAGGCAGGGGTGTCCGTTGTCCCCGCTACTGTTTCTTCTTGCTATAGAATCCCTCGCCATTAAAATCAGGAAAGCAGATAACATCAAGGGAGTGTGAGTAGGGGGCATGGAATGTAAAATCACCCTGTTTGCGAACAATATTCTGCTTTATTTGGAACAGGCATTGGTAGTTGTGTGTGATTCAGTGAGTTGTCGGGCTTGCAAGTGAACTGTAGTAAATCAGAACTCTTATTGTTGGCTGGTGGTCCTGCAGAGCCGTGGCACGCTCTTCTACCAATTGTACCTTCAGCTAAACCTATCCACTATTTGGTAATCTATTTGAGCACCAATCCTGCCACGTTTACACAGCCAATGTTCTTCACCATATAGAGGCTATCGTGAAACTGTGTCAGGTGTGGCAGGATCTTCTGATTGGTTTACTGGGTCGGGTGGCCTTGGCTAAAATGGTTTTGCTACCAAAGCTGTTTTATCCACTCCAGACGATGCCGCTTTGGTTTTGCCTTAAGGATGAGCTCCGGTTTAAATCTTTAATTACCAGATTTATTTGGAAATCTAAAGCTCCCAGAGTGGCGTGTGCCAAGCTTTGTTTAGCAAAGGAGGTTGGGGGCCTCAATGTCTCTGATATCTGACTATATAATGTAGCAGCCTTTCTACGTTGGATCCATGAGGGATTCATGGGCAGCACACGTTATTTTCCCCTGGGATGGGTTGAGGGTTGGAGCCACCCTTTCAAATTTCTCAATTTGTTACACTCTAAATCGGATCACGCAGTTCGCTCTGGCAATAGGTTGCGGTTTTTACTGCCCTTAAGGCATGGGTGGCGGCATAGATAGGGTTTGTGCCCTGACGTCTCCCCTTATGTATTGTTTGAAGGTAGCTCCCAATTTCTGCTGGGATGGGGGTGCTCTGTCTTTTGAGACTGGGCACAGCACGGTTGTACTTGCATGGCACAGTTACTGGACCTTTCAGACCCCTCTTTTCCATCCTTTCAACAGGTTCAAAAGAAATGGAATTTCCCTCACAGGTATTTGTTTTCTTTTCTCCAGCTTCAACATTATTGGGCATCCGAGCGCTGTGGACAATTGGGGGTGTAGGAGCTGGGGCCTTTGGACAAGATTTTTTCTGCCACTCCGGTGCCGCTCAACAAGCTATCTGATTGGTATGGAGTATTGTGGCTCTCTGCCCGGGTGCCGGGCATGAGCGCCCTTTAGGAGAATTGGAAGGGGGATCCGAGTCAGAATTACTCTGAACATCAGTTTTTTGAGTGTTTTAAGACACTCTATCTTTTCTCCAAATCTGCTGATTTTCAAAAACGTCAGTACAAGATTTTACATAGGGCTTATAACACTTGGCATCGGGGGGCCCAGCTTGGGATGTGGGAGTACAACCTCTATGTTAAATGTAATTGTCACCCTGGCATCTATATTCACTCCTTCTTGAATGTTCCAAGCTTACAATGTGGCAAGAGCTGTTGCCCCTTCTTGGGACCACTCTTCACCGCTCTGTGGAATGGGATTATGGGGTTCTCCTCTTGGGCGTGCAGGAGCCACTGCTGGAGCAGGGACTCACTGTCCCTCATTAGCAATTTCTTTGTAATGCTCTATTTATGGCTAAAAAAATAAATTCTGACTTATTGGATTTTGGAGGATACACCCCCAGCGCTCTAGTGGCAATGTCGGTTGTGAGAGATAGCTCACTTCGAGATTCACTCTTAAAGGGTCCCGACATTCAGATATGCAGTATTATGTTTCCTTCTGGAGGCGGTTGCTGGATTTGCTCTCCATCTGAGTGCCTTGCTGTTTGGTTTGATTCCCATCTGAGTGACCTGTTGCTTGGCCTGATGCCCATCTCACCTTGCTTCTTCATCTCTTTCTCTTTTTCTTCCTCTTCTGTTCTTTCTGGTAGCTTCTCTTGAAACTTCTGGGTCCTTACTGTACTCCAGGGGGTGGGGGTGCTTCTGTATGGGCTGTATGTTTGGTTTGCTGGTTGTTGTGTGCGTGTTGCTTCGGTCGGGGTGGATGGCTGGGGGTTAGTGGGCTGTGTGGTGGAGTGTTTGCTGGGGTTTATACTGTTAAAATGAACAGTTGGGTGGCAGCCTGACCTTTCTGTTTTGTTACAGAGTGGTGGTTCACTAATGGACTTTCACCTTTTATGGTTGACCTTTTTTCTTGAGAGTTCTGGTCTTGTCCACATTGCATTTTGTATTGCTGCTTTTGATACCTGTTGATTTTGTATTCTGCTGTACATGCCATCGACCATTTTCAATAAACATATATTTTTAAAAAAATAAAATAAGGCAATCAATTTTGCACTCCAGCAGAGAGATTTTCTATCCATGTTAATCAAACTTGCTTAACACTTACTGGCAGGCATCTTCCACAGAGGAAGCATTACATCAAGGGATCAAGATAGCCATAAAAACTGCATGGAAAAGTGGCATGAAGACTCCATAGGCACTGATGGAGGAGTACAGAAGTGCTAACACTGGCAAAAAACAGCCCCAAAATATCAGGAAAAGGGTAATGTAGCACCAACATTGGAGTCAATTCTCCGAATCCTACTGAAATATCTACTGTACATGAATTGGGGGGAGGAGGGGGAACAGCCCATGTTACAAACTAACTCTGAACGGCAGCACCATAAAATCATCCAAGGGGGGAGTGAGAAACCTATGAGTATGGGTAGACCCAAATCTGGACATGATAATACAAATCCAATGCATCATGAAAAACGTTTATGGCACACTCTACTGGGTCAGAGGGCTAACAACCTACCTAACCCATCAAACAATGTCCAACGTGGGAATAACCCTGGTACTCTCAGTCTTCAACTACTGCAATGCAATCTTGCTGGGTGTTCTTCAACCTTTTTACACCTATGGACCCACGGAAATAAAATAATTATTTTGTGAACTGGCAAACTACTAAGACTGAAATTTTTAAAAACCCGTCTCCGCCCCATCCCTGCAAGCTCGGTCCCCGCAATCCATCTGATCCGATCCTCCCAAGCCTCAAATAGTTATGATTTTATATTGAACGTATTTTATTAAAGTATAAAAAGAAACAATATTCTGTGCAATTGTCATTTTATAAATGCAAATAATACAGAGCAAGGATAAACAAAACTCTTGTCTCCCCTTCCCTCCCTCTACTATCATGAAAACTGAATAAGCCATATTATTACAGAATGCTACACAGAAATATCACGCTATCAGAATACCGCAGTCATACATGACAGGAATAGTGTTAGGGGAGTGTAACTAGGGCAACTGCCCCCTGGTCAGAGAGAGCCCTAAGCCAGCTGGAAGCTAAAGAAGCACTACTTGGGCTTTGCAGTCCCCAGTTATATCTAACATCAGCTCTAGCAGGATACATATTTTAAATCTGATATATTCTAATCACAAAATAGAAATAAAATTATGTTTTCTACCTTTTGTTGTCTCTGATTTCTGCTTTCATCTTCTTTTTACTCTCTTCCTTCCAGCGTCTCTTCAGTCCAGCATCTGCCCCTTCCATCCATTGTCTGCCCTCTTCTCCTTCCATATGGTATCTGCCTTCTTTCTATGCTCCTCTCCCCTTTCCATCCAGCCTGCACCCCCTCTCTCCTTTTTACATGATTCATTCCAGTTTCACTGCTCTCTTCATTTTTACCTCTCCTACACCAGATCTAGCATCTTTGTCCCTCCCTCCTTATTTCTCTGCTGACCCCCTTCCCAGCATCAATCTCTCTCTACTTTCTCATTCCTCTGTCTCTCCCCTTTCCCTCATCTGATCTCTGCATTCCACCCTGACCCCTTCACCTCCTCTAATCTCCCTGCTATCTGTTTCCTTCCTTTTTTCCTTCTCCCTTCCCTCCTCCCCCTATCCAACAGTAACTCTTCCCTTCCCTTTCCCTCCTCCCAGCAGCATCTCTCCTTCTCCCTCCCTCCAGGTCCAATAGCAGCTCTCCCTTTATTTTCCCTTGTCCAGCAGCTTCCCAGCCTCCAACAGTAGCTTCCTCCGCTCCCCTCCCGGCAGCTCTCAGTACTTGCCTGCAGCAGCGCAGTGATTCACTTAGGCAGCCTTGGGTCCTTTAATGGGTTGCACCAGCCTCTGAGGAAAGAGGAAGTTGCATCATCAGAGGCGGGCTGTAACTCATCAAAAGCCCCAAGGCAGCCTAAGTGAATTGCTGCGCTGCTGTAGGCAAGTACTGAATCGGGTCCCCCTGATCTCACCAGCCCTGCACAGACCGGCAGAAAATTTTTGTACACTGATCTCGCTGTCCCTGCATGGACTGGCAAGAAATTTCTGCGAACCGACACCGGTCCACAGACCAGCGGTTGAAGAACACTGTTCTAAAGTACATGATCAGACAGATCCAAATAGAACAAAATGCAGCAACTAAATTTCTGCTGGGAAAATCAAAGCAAACGAGTGTCACCCTGCTACTGAAAGAGTTACACTGGCTCCCAATTGAAAGCAGGGTGAAATTCAAGATCATGTTGCTGACACACAAAATCATTCATCTCTCAGAACCGCATCTAAATTAGACAACCATATACCAACACGCACTCTACGCTAGAGCCAAGAATATCTACTGGAAATACCCTCCTTCAGAGACATCAAATACAAAAGCATCAGGAAAAGAATGTTCTCAGTGATGGCACCAATATGGTGGAACTCCCTTCTGAAGGAATTAAAACTAGAAAAGGACACCAAAAAATTCAAGAAAGGAATAATGACACTACTCTTTACAGAACACTTTATCAAATAAAGTAACATTTAGGGGGATTAGCAAAATAGAGGAAACAGCAGGCTACACCCCACTTAGAACACAAAAGGGTGAACTCACAAATAATACAAAGAAAGACAAGTACAGTATATGACAATGCAGAAACAATAATTATAGTATATGTATAAAGATCAGGGGTATCAAACTCAGGCCTGTGGGCCAAATTTGGACTGCAGGGTAATTAAGATTTGGCCTGCAATTTGGCCCGAGACTTGGCCCTCGGTTCCTTCCTTCCCTCCATCCCAGCTTCCTTGTCTCACATTAAAGCAGCCTGCAGAGGATCGCTGGTCAGCTGTAGTGATCCTAGCTGGCTGCCATAGCCTCAGAAGCACGTTCCCTTTGCCGTGGTTCCATACGTCAAAGGAGAGGCGGGACCGCGGCAGAGGGAACATGCTGCAGAGGCCAATGGCAGCCTGTTAGGATCGCTGCAGGCTGCTTTAATGTGAAACCAGGAAGCCAGGATGGAGGGACAGCAGGAACCAGGGCAGGATTAATTCTTCGAGGGCCCCTAGGCACACAAGTACACTGGGCCCCCTAGCTCTGCCCTGCCCACACCCTACACCTGTGCCCCGCCCACATCCCACCCCCATTTATTTACCTGTTTTATTATTTCCACTCGTATTTCTTTTTTCTTTTATTATAAAATTCAAAACAAACAACAAAGATTATTATACCAGTGCACAGTTTTAGTTCTATGCAAGCCACACACATCTCTGAACAAATCCCCCCTTCCTTCCCTTCCCACCTACTTGCCCATGACTTTAACTCTGAACCCTTTCCATACGTATATAAAAGTGTTCAAATGCATTGTAAAGTAGTAATACTATCCAAAACATAAGTCTATATTAATAACCAAGTTTGCAACTTGTCTCAACTGCCTCACTCTATCATCCAACTTTAACCCATATGTATAAACAACCTAATCTGTAATTCCTCTGGTTCGTTCCACTCCATGTATGCTAATTTGTAACAAACAAGGCAAGCAGTCCACCAAAGAATCCAATGTGGAACAAAAGAAGATCAGCAGACAAGGAGATTCAAATCACTTTACAAATTAACAAATAAAACAAAAAATGGAAAATAAGATATCATTTTATTGGACTAATACATTTTTTAATTAGGTTTCAGAGGTCAAACCCTCTTTCCTTAGGTCAGTAAAGTATTCTGCTGTTACAGTATCCTGTCCTGACCTGAGGAAGAAGAATTTGGCCTCTAAAAGTTAGTAAAAATGTATTAAAATTAGTCCAATAAAACGATCACCGTATTTCCATTTTCTATTTATACACATTTAGCAACACAGCTACAATACTACTTTATCCTATAACAAAAAAATATAATTTTTTTCTACCTTTGTCGTCTTGATTTTCATATAGGCTTTCTATAAGCTGAATTATGTGTTTGGGTATTCCCATTTGCACTAGAGTTCTCCATAGTCTATTGTAATCCACAGTCAATACCTTTGCTGTAGTCAATGAAGCAAAGGTATAGAGGGTTTTCGTGTTCTTTGCTCTTCTCCAATATTCATCTAACATTGGACTAGGACTCAAGCACGAGTTGATGGCACCTAACAACTTTTGTCTCTCAGTTTCTGCTTTCCTCATCTTGTCATTTTCTTCCTTCCATCCACTGTCTGCCAATCCCCTTCCATCTTTCCATTTCTCCTCCTGCCCCTTTGATCTGGCATCCATCTTCTTCCCTCTGTTCCCCTCATGGCCTGGCATCTCTCTCCTTCCATTTCCCTTTCTCTTCTCATTTCTTCCACTCAGATCTGATATTTCCGTCTCCTTTCCCCCATGCTCTGGCATCTCTCTCTTTTCTATTTTCTTCTTCTGTCTAAATTAAATTCTCTCATAATATTCAGTCCTCAGTTTCCCTCTTTTCACTGTGCCTACCTATAGATTGCCACCCCTTTCTTTCACCCCTCCACTATCTCACTAACTCTCTTCTTCCCCCATTCAGCATATGCCTTTTTCTTTCTCCCCGCCTTCCATCCTGTATGTGTTCTCTTTCTCCACATCCATTCAGCATCTGCTCTCCCATCTCAACTGCCCTCTTCTCTTTCTCCCTTCTCCTCACTTCCATCATCTGAATAACTGCCCCTTTCTCTCTCCCACTCCGAGCCTTCACCCCAGACCCATCTTCTTCCCTTCACGCAGGTCACCACTTACATTATTCATTGGAGGGTTTGCGGCCTGTAACCCTCCCCACCATCACCTTCTCCTGTTCTTCCGAGGGTTTACGACCTCTGCTCCTCCACTTCTCCCCTTCAGCTCTTCGAGGTACTTGCAGCCTGCCCTCCTCTCCAGCTCCTTCTTCCCCACTGCATCCAGGCCCTGCACCCCCCTCTATGACTTCTCAGAGGACCTGCAGTTTGTAGTACCCTTGGCGCCACCAGCTACTCCTCTTCATCTTCCCTACGCCCAACACCTGCAGAAAACACCCCCCTCCCTGGAACTCCCGCTTCACGCATCCTGGAGCTGCTCCTTCCATGACGCTCACCTGCTGCAGAGGCTCCCGCTTCCATCGCATAGACACAGCGAAGAACACTCTTACAGATAGTGGATAGCAAGATCATTCACAGCACCTGCAAGCGGTGCTCAGCCCAAAGCTTCCCTCTGAAATAGGCAGAAACAGGAAGCTGCGTCGGAGGAGAACTTTGGGCTGAGCACCACTTGCTATCGATGCTGTGGCTGATCTTGCTATCGATGCCGTGGTGGGGCCCAATCTTGCTAGGAGGGGGGCCCGATCTTGCTGTCATGGCCGTTAAAAAAAAAAAATTGGAAAGGTGATGGTGAGTGGGCCCCCCTCACAATTTCAGGCCCTAGGAACATGCCTACTGGGCCTATCCGTTAATCCGGCCCCGACAGGAACAGAAGGACAAATCTCGGGCCAAAAGGAAAGGTGCCAGACCTCCGGGGGAGGAAAAGGAAATGGAATGGGGAGGACAGAGATGGAAGATGGATGATTAGCATGGAGAAAGAAGAAAGAAGGAGACCCTGGCAAGCGAGTTATCCGAAGACAACCAGAGCCTGGGACCAACATGATTTGAATAATGACCAGACAACAAAGGGTAGAAAAAAATATTTATTTTCTATTTTGTGATTACAATATGTCAGATTTGAAATGTGTATCCTGCCAGAGCTGGTGTTAGCCAGCAAGCGTGAACTAGGACCTAAAAGAGAGATGAAAAGTCTTTTTATTTACACTTCCCCCTCTGTATTCGTGAATTCCATATCTACGGATTCGCTTATTCACAGTTTTAGATCAAAAAATACATTTTCATTCTATTTTAAGCCCTGTAAGCCCCCCCCCTTAAGACTTACCTGGTAATCTAACAGATTTTCGGGGCAGGAGCAATCTTCCCATGCTCCTGCCCCTTGCAGATTGCTCACATGAAATGTCTCAAGAGACTACGGGAGCTCAAGGCAGCCATTTCCTATGAGCAGTCTGAACAAGGAAGGAGCGTAGGAAGATCACTCCTGCCCCGAAAACCTGTTAGACCACCAGATAAGGCTTAAGAGGGGGAGGGGGCTTTCAGGGCTTAAAATAGCCAGGGGAAGTGAGGGTTAGGAGCAGAACTGGCCCAAATATTATTCGCAGTTTTTTTAAATATTTGCGGGCCAGCTCTGCCCCGAACCCCTGCACTTCTTATTCAATCCTGTAACCCTATGAACCTTTTAGCTTTCATATTCTTTATTATGTAAGACTGTATTGCTGACTTCGATTATAACCTCTTCGCTGATTTTCCAGCGCCTCTTGCTGTAAACCACCTCGAACTTATATGGCTTTAGCGGTATATAAGAATAAAATTATTATTATTACATCACAGAGCCGATGTGGGGTTGGAGAGGTTGTACTTCTAAGACTAAGGGGTCCTTTTATTTTTTATTTTTTTAATTATTTATTTAATTTTATAAATATACATTCATACAGTATGTATATAGGAAAGAGAGATTTAAACACATTAATTAAAAAGAAAAAGGAAAATTAAACAACTTCCATTACAGTATCAATCATCTCTCAAACAAAAGTCCACATTATTGGAAATGCAATTCACATTAGTAGGGTCTTATATTGTACAGAATTTTATAATACAAAAATGCAGTGTTACTTCTAAAAATAAATGAAAACTAGATCTTATTCCACTGTGGGAGCACTGGACAGCGTTACCCCTTTAGCCTCAAGAAAAAATCGTAGTTGGGGGGGATCAAAAAAAATATATGAATGTTGATCCAACAAGATCAAACATTTGCAGGGATATCTGAGTTGAAACTTAGCCCCCAAGAACAATACAAATTGTCTCATTTCCAGGAACTCTTTCCTTCGGGATTGAGTTAATTTGGATACATCCGGAAACATAGAAATCTTAGAGTCCATAAAGGTCACCTCTTTAAGCCTAAAGAACAGCCTAAGAAGTGCCTCTTTATCTTGCTGAAAAACAAATGTCACCAGAAGTGTAGAATATGAGATGACTTCATCCTCTGAGGTTTCCAAAATTTTCGTAACATCCATAGGGCTTAAATTTATTGAAGCCTCAGTTTTAGAAGCCTTCTTTGAAACTGGAAGGTAATAAACTTTGTGTAATGGAGGAAAACCATTCTCAGGGTATTTAAATATCTCTTTCAAAAATTTGTAGAATAAATCTTTGGGCGTCATTGCTAAAGTTTTAGGAAAGTTTAGTAATCTTAAATTCAACATTTTAGTATAATTTTCCAAGTTTTCTACTTTCCTAACTAATAGCAATTTGTCCTTCATTAAGGTAGTCTGTGTTAATTGAATGCCTTGAACCCGTTGATCCAGGCAGTCCATCTTTTCCCCCTGAGATTTTATTTCCTCCTGCATAGAGTTAATCCTTATATTATGTGCATTTACCAAAGGAAGAGTTCCTGCACATAATTTATATAATGAGTCTAAAGCAGTCCAAATGGATTCCAGAGTGAATTCAGTTGGCCTTACCAGTGGGGGGACTGATGGAATTTGTCCCCCAACCTCTGATGCCAACTCTGCCTTCTCCAACGCTGAAGTCTCTGCCTGAGCAACTAGGGATACCGGTGAGACCTCCAGCTCTCTCGGGGTGGATCCTTCCTGTCCCTTCAGAGCCGCCGTAGTTCCCTGGTCTCGCGGCTATTGGGGAGGCTCGGGTCCTGCAGGGCTAAGTGAAATATCACTCCCGATGGCCGAGACTTCCCTCTGCCTCGGCTCAGCCGGTTCGCCCCAGAGTGAAGAAGTAAAGAAGCTCAGGATCGTCTCCTGTCTTCCGGGGGTAAGTTCAGCCTGCCGGGCTGTGGCAGCCGCTCTTCCCCTTCTTTTCGGCATGTCGAGCTAAAGAAAATTAACCCGACTCTCGAGGAAAATGGTTAAAGCAGGAGAACCGATACTGAGCGTCCTCACTGCACCGCGGCCATCTTGCTTCTCGGGTCCTTTTATTAAGGTGCACATTTAGCGTGCACTAAATCGGTTAGCGTACCTTAATAAAAGGACACCTAAGTATCTTTTTCAAAAAAAAAAAAAAAATAAGATTTACAATAATTATCCAAGAATCAACTCTTGTACAGAAATAATGGAAATAGTCATTAACAATTGTAACCAGGAAAACACAAAGTTACATACATACATCCTTCTAAAGTCCACAAGAACAGGATCCAAGAGTAAAATAAAGCAAATTATTCTTTATCAGAAAAAAAATATAGGAAAACAAGGCTAACTGAAATACTGGAAGAAGGACCTAAATACCAACTAAGACCTAATTATTACTCCCCTCAAGACATTTAGAAGATATGAAAGTTGTCAATTGTGCGGGTTCAAGAAACACATATTTAACAGAACCAAAATTAACTAAACATTTACATGGATACTTAAGGAAAAAGGTCCCACCAATTGAAGCGACTCCTGGTTTTAGGAGTAAAAATTGCTTTCTATGTTTCTGAGTTTCACAAGAAACATCAGGAAATACTTGTATACGAAAATCCAGGAAATCTTTTTGTCTGTTTGACACCTAAGTATCTTAATAAAAAATTTGGCACGCGACTTAGCCTATGTTTTTTTTAATGTCAATAATTCTTTATTAAGTTACATATATTTCTATAATAACAGAAATCATCATGAAATCAACAGTTTCCATGGGAAATATAAGTAGGAAAAAGATATAATATAGAAATCTATGTTAACTGCTTGTTAGTCCACAATAAATGAAGGAGGAGATTTAGAAATAAATTGGAGAGACATTGAGAAAAATCCATAGGAAACCTAGTGGACATCCTGAAGTGGGCCTAAAATTAATTAAAAAGTTTATTCTTGTCTATTGGTAGGGATACTTGCTGTTACCACACCCTTCTCAACAATAAATTTAGATAATTGCGATGAATCAAAGAAAATATACCTAGCTCCATTATAGTTAACCAAACATTTATAAGGATACCTTAATACAGGTCAAAGAGCTAGACAAAACATGGGAAAGAAAATGAAGTATAGGGGTTAAGGATATGAAATTCATGCAAGGTTATTAATAAATCTGGGTCATAAGGCTCATGCTGAAAATATAAATACGTTTAAATTGTGACCAGCCAGGCATTCTCCCTGCCAAGCTCCCAGTTAGATCCCAAGATCAGACCCAAAAGAAATCCCGGAGAGGAATCAGGAATGTACATGTGGTTCCTGATACTGATTATATCTCCGTTGACCACCAGAGGGAGCCTGAACTTGCTGACAGTGAGGCAGATGAGTTATATCCAGGTCACCACCGGGGGAGCCCAAGAGCCTCATTGCACACTGCTGACTCAGCCAGGGTAGGGCGTGTCCCTAGAGTATTTAAGCCAGCAGTGGAGAACAGACAAGTAGGCCGGTTAGGGAGAAAGTTTAGGCCTTGTCTCCCTGAGGTACTCCCTGGGCCAAGCAGGTGCACTAACCCTACACCGATGGAAGTGGAGGAGTCAGGACCAGCTGAGGAGCTGTCTTTGTTGGACGCTGAACTGCCCATGGAATGCCAAGAGAGTTTTCCTGAAGGGGATACCAATTTTCCTGAGGCCATGCAGGTGGGCCTGACTTGCGGCTGCAAGCAGTGAGTTCTGGTTTTCAAGTGACTGTTTGCCTGTTTTTGGACTATTTGGTTTTCTGTAAAGCTAAGAGTGTCATTTTGGGGAGAGGTTTTGTTGTCACCCTGGGTGGGAGTTTTGAAAGCCATTCCTGAGGCTTTAATTTGCAAAACCTAAGACACTCTCCTTTCCTGGCAGTGGACTAAATCTGCCAGAGGCTTTATTTAAATTTGAGCACTGTGAATTGCTGGAACCAGTGCACTGAACTATATTGGGATAAATTGAACAACCTGTTTGGGAGCAGGCTTGTGCTGACTCTGAGGAGAGCTGAAACCTCAGCTGCCATTTTGACTTTATTTTGTGCTGCTTTATTTTCCTGCCTTTTTTGCATTTTGGCTTTGCTGTTGTTTTGCCTACTGACATTTGCATTTTTATGTATGAACTGCTTATCTTTGTGTTTGGAACAAGTAAAGCTGAATTATGTTCCTATAAACCTAGTTTGTGTGACTTTGATTTTTGGTTCCTGCCTGGAGTCCAGTCTAGTCCAGTCCTGCAGGGTGACTCCATCTCGGGTCACACGCTGGTGTACTATTTAGGTGTAACCACTTGGTGGAGCTGTGGAGTCCCAGTTGGGCCACAGTCCCGGTTACAAAATACATAATGAAGAATTTAAGGCAGTAAAGGCTATTCAACGTAAACCAGTTTTAGTGTAATGTATCAAGTCCACTGGGACGTTAGGGAGACAAGAGAGAGATTTAGAAATTGGGTTAGAAGGTTCATAAAATATGCAGTAACACAAACCGCTTCACAAAGGGGTAAGATAACATAATTCATCTACAGCAAGTCATATCTATATATTATAGATAATAAAATACAAAGTAGGATTGAAAATAACTAAGAGAATATACTTTGATGACAGAACATATTCGCACATTAGATTAAGGGAGGATCTATAGGTTAGAGAGGAACGATAGTAAGGACACTAGTAGGTAGGAACTAGGGAAATATGAAGTGAATCGACAGAGAAATTCAGTATTGGAACTAATGCACTATTCAACAGAGGAGAGGGGAGAGCAGCCTAACGGGGATCAAAGGGAAAATGCATAGTTAAAATCAGGGCAAAAATTCATTTAAACAATTATGAGATGATAATAGAAATACAAGGTAGATACAGACAAGAAACAAGAAACCTTTGAGTAATGATAAAAAAAAATACAGCAGTAAGACAGCATGGAGTATTGCTTGCGCGGGAAAACACCAGGCAAGGCAGGAGCCATATTTAAGTAGCAGTAGCATGATAAAAAGGGGCAGAAAAGAAAAAAGAAAAAGTCCTTGAAGCACGGAGCATACTGTGCAGGAGTTCAATACGAGGAGTAGCAGGGAAATGTCGGCATCAGGAAGCAGAGTTAGCAATGTAGTGGAACAGTGGAACAACAAAACAGTTTTAGTTCAGAGGCAAGAATCGCTGAGCCGTCTGCATCGGCAAACTACTGGCAGCTGCAGAAAGAAGGAGCCTGCAAGAGCTGAAAGGACAGTCACAGTCCCAAACTTTTCATTTGAAGTTGATCCAGGTAGGCTTGCAGGAGCTCGGGTGACTCAAAGACTTTTGTAGAGTTGTTTATGGTAACAACCATCCGTGCTGGATATTGAAGACAAAGGGTGCGTTGAGGGACTTCAGTCGCGGTCTCAATGCAAGGAAAGACTTTCTTTTCCTAGCAGTTGTTTTTGCAAGATCGGGTACTATTAAAATCTTCTGTCATAAGAACATAAGAGTTGCCTCCGCTGGGTCAGACCAGAGGTCCATCGCGCCCAGCAGTCCGCACACGCGGTGGCCCATCAGGTCCACGACCTGTTAGGTGGGTCCTGCCTTTTCCTATAACCTATCTCTAAATCTATCTGTACCCTCTAATTCTATCTGTACCCCTCAATCCCCTTATCCTCAGGAATTTATCTAAACCTTCCTTGAACCCCCGTAGCGTGCCCTGCACTATCACAATCTCCGAGAGCGCATTCCATGTGTCCACCACCCTCTGGGTAAAGAAGAACTTCCTAGCATTCGTTCTAAACCTGTCCCCTTTCAATTTCTCTGAGTGCCCCCTTGTACTTGTGGTTCCCCACACTCTGAAGAATCTGTCCCTGTCTACCTTCTCTATGCCTTTCAGGATTTTGAAGGTTTCTTCATATCTCCTCTAAGTCTCCGCTTCTTCAGGGAGAAGAGCCCCAGCTTTTCCAACCTGTCAGCATATGAAAGGTTTTCCATACCTTTTATCAATTTAGTTGCCCTTCTCTGGACTCTCTCAAGTACCGCCATGTCCTTCCTGAGGTACGGCGACCAGTACTGGACACAGTACTCCAGATGCGGGCGCACCATTGCCCGATACAGCGACATGATGACTTCCTTTGTCCTGGTCGTGATACCCTTTTTGATGATACCCAGCATTCTGTTTGCTTTCTTGGAGGCTGCCGCACATTGTGCCGATGCTTTCATTGTTGTATACACCAACGCACCTAGGTCTCTTTCAAGGTTACTTACCCCTATCAGTGATCCCCCCATTTTGTAGCTGAACATCGGGTTCTTTTTCCCTACATGCATGACCTTGCATTTCTCTATATTGAAGCTCATTTGCCACTTTTTTGCCCATTCTTCCAGTCTCGCAAGGTCCCTTTGCAGGTCTTCAGTCTTCCGTGGTTCTAACCCTACTGTAGAGTTTGGTGTCGTCTGCAAATTTAATAACCTCGCATTTCGTCCCGGTCTCCAGGTCGTTTATGAAGATATTGAACAGGTGCGGTCCCAGTACCGACCCCTGCGGAACTCCACTCGTGACCCATCGCCAGTCTGAGTATTGGCCCTTCACTCCAACCCTCTGTTTTCTGCCCTCCAACCAGTGTTTAATCCATTGGTAGACATTCCCTTTCACCCCGTGGTTCCCAAGTTTCTTGAGCAGCCGTTCATGGGGCACCTTGTCGAAGGCCTTTTGGAAGTCAAGGTAAATGATGTCAGTGGATTCCCCTTTGTCCATATGGCTGTTTATCCCTTCAAAGAAGTGCAGTAAGTTCATAAGGCATGACCTTCCCTTGCAGAAGCCGTGTTGGCTCGCCCTCAGCTGTCCATTGTTTTCTATGTGCTCGCAGATGCTGTCCTTTATCAGTGCTTCCATCATCTTTCCCGGAACTGAGGTCAAGCTCACCGGCCTGTAGTTTCCTGGGTCACCCTTCAATCCCTTCTTGAAGATAGGCGTGACATTTGCTATTTTCCAGTGCTCCGGGATCTCACCAGTTTTTAAGGATAGGTTATATATTTGCTTGAGTGTTTCCGCTATTTCGTTTCTAAGTTCTTGGGTGGATTCCGTCCAGGCCTGGTGATTTGTCGCTCTTCAATCTGTCTATCTGTCGGAGGACATCCTCTTGGCTTATCTCTATTTGCTCCAGTTTTTCATCTTGATCCCCACTTATGATCTCCTCGGGCTCCGGAACATTGGATGTGTCCTCACTCGTGAAAACCGACGAGAAGAACTTGTTTAACCTGTCGGCTACATCTTTTTCCTCCTTTACCATTCCCTTTCTGTCTCCATCATCCAGCGGTCCTACTTCCTCCCTTGCCGGTTGCTTCCCTTTTACGTACCTGAAGAATGGTTTGAAGTTTCTCGCTTCTCTCGCCAGCCTCTCTTCATATTCTCTTTTTGCTTCCCTAACCACTCGGTGACATTCCCTTTGATGTTTTTTGTGTTCCTTCTGGTTGTCTTCCGTCTGGTCCTCCTTCCATTTTCTGAATGATATTTTCTTGTCCCCTATCGCCTTTTTCACCGCATCCGTTATCCACACCGGGTTTTTTTGCTTGTTTCTTTTTGCACCCTTTCCTAAACCTGGGGACATACAGGTTTTGTGCCTTGTGCACAGTGTCCTTGAGTATGGACCAGGCCTTCTCAACGGTCTCCAGCTTCCCTGAGCCACTTCTGAGTTTCTTTCCCACCATTTTCCTCATAGCGTCATAGTTCCCTTTTCTGAAATTGAGAGCTGTTTTCTGAAATTGATCAGGTTCGGGTGACTTTTAGCTGCAGTGAGGAGTTGTAGAGCTTGTGGAAAATGAAGGAATTTAACCACTACAGGGCGTGGAGAGGGTTGATTTAGACGCTTATGAGAGGGTACTCTGTGAGAGCGCTCAATATCCAGATCCATGTTTCATATTTTTGGTAGCCATTTTTTTAAGAAATGCAGTCATATCAAACCCTTCAGTATTTTCTTTTAAACCAATAATCCGTAAATTATTGTGTCTGCTCCGGTTAGCCAGATCCTGTTCAAGCTTCTTTATTCGTTTATCAGTAAAATCTTGGAACTGAACCGATTCTAAGGCAGCAGAGTCAGCATGAGATTCGAGTTGTTCTATTCTCAGCTGAAATTGAGAGAGAGAGGAGTTGATCCCAGCTAAATCTTCTTTTAGTTCTTTTGTGGTTTCAAAGTGTTTTGTAGTCAGTTCTCTGAGGGTTCTAAGCTCTTCTAGCATAACATCACTGGAGATTGCAGACTTTTTCTCAGCAGCCATTTTTTCTGGTGTCAGTGGATCCTGTTTGGTTCTTTTTAAACTAGCTGTTGAGCTAGGAGAGGTATCCATTTTGCATGGTTTAGAAGCTGACATTTTATTCTTTCCAAAAAGCAGTGAAAAAATATTTAAAAAAATGAAAATAGGCGTCTGGCAGACAATAATCTGAGCAAGGAAGGAGGAGAGTGAGAATTAAGTGTCCATCTCGTCTGTGGCTCAGACACGCCCCCTATCATAATGGCTGGCGACTTTAATTTACCTCTAGATATTTGGCTAGATAGACATTCTCCTTCCCTTATCACTCCAAATAAAGCTACCTCTACTCTACATTCTTTTATCAATCATTACAATCTGATTGAACCATGGAGGTTGCAACACCCAGATGACAGAGATTACACATACTTTTCTTCGCCACATCAAAGTTACTCGCGAATTGATTACTTCCTTATTTCCTCCTCACTAGTTCCTCAGATAACGACCACTAAGATTAATACTATAGTCATCTCAGACCATGCCCCAATATCAGTTACATTGTGGTGGTCTTCCGTTAGTTTGACCAAATCTCCTATTTGGAGGATGTCTAATTCCTTGCTAATAGATGAAACTGCTAAACAATGGTTAGCTAAATTTATTGACAAATTCTTTTTATTCAATATGACTGATTCAATGGACACATTAACGGTATGGGAGGCTTTTAAAGTCTCCCTTAGGGGTGAGCTAATCTCCATCCAAGCATATCAAACAAAACAAAATAGACGAGAATTCCTTAATATTGAATCTCAAATAAAAAAACAAGAACAAATCTTCTTTGTGTCCAATGATAAAACTAGTATACCGGAAATATACAAATTGAAATATTCATATAACAAACTAGTCAGCCTTGCTGCACAAAACATTTTCCTTACCTCTACTAAATACTACGTAGAAATGAATAAAAGCAGTAAAATGCTGGCTAACTACCTTAAGAGAAAACGGGTTAAAATTCAGATTCCAGTTCTAGTGGGCAGCTCCTCTCTACGCATTCTTCTATTTCTAATGCTTTTCATTCCTTCTACTCTCAGCTCTACTCCTCTGATACATCTTTATTTCTGACATGTCAGAAATAGTCTCCTCTATAAAACATCTCTCTTCAGGAAAATCACCTGGTCTGGATGGACTTGCAGTAGATTTCTACAAAACCTTCCAAAAACAATTGTCTCCTATACTCACTTCCCTATTTAGCTCTTTCAATCTTTTCAAACAGTCACTTCTTGGATGCTGTAATCACAGTTATTCCCAAACCGAATAAAGATCCCCAGCAAATTTCCAATTATAGGCCCATATCACTCTTAAATGTTGACTACAAAATTTATGCTACAGTTCTTTCCCACAGACTACAACACCATATAGCAAAATTGTTTCCTCTCATCAGGTCGGCTTCATGCCAGGCAGACTCATTACAGATAATTCTCGTCTTTTTTTCCATTTAAGTTCTATCGCCCACTCTTTTCCTAAACCATATGTAGCTCTCTTTAGATGCTGAGAAAGCGTTTGATAGAATAGAATGGTCCCACCTATTTCAAACAATGCATTGGTTTGGCTTTCATTCAAAATTCTTGGAATATGTTAAAATTCTTTACTCTAATCCTAGGGCCTCTATTATTACAAATAATGTTCTATCACCCTTTTTCACCCTACAAAGGGGCACTTTTCAAGGATGTCCCCTTTCTCCATATCTTTTCAATCTGGCCCTTGAATCTCTTCTTTTGGCCATCAATTCTCAAAGACATCTCAGGCATCTTACATAACAAAACGGAGTATAAACTTTCAGCATATGCCGATGATGTTCTCCTATATCTTACTAACCCAGATAGGTCTCTACCAGCTCTCTTTAACCTAATTCAGTCCTTCTCTACATTTTCTGGTTACAAAATAAATAAGCAAAAAACTGAAGTACTGCCCCTCAATACACACTCATGTCCTGATTTGATCCAGTCATTTAACCTCCTTTGGTCCCCGTCGCATATTAAATATTTGGGAATCAACCTCTATACATCCCTCCCTGCTACTATTAAACATAATAGTGACAACCTCATTAGTATCCTTAAATCATTAATACAATCCTGGCACCCTCTTCACCTTTCCTGGTGGGGTAGAGTAGAAACTGTTGATGGTAATAGCGCCTAAAATCAATTTTGTGCTAAGTATGATCCCTCACCTCTTTTCGCCACATTTTTATAAAGTGGTAGATAAACACATAAATGCTTTTATATGGAATAATAAACCACCTAAAATAGCTATTAAAAAACTTAAAGCTCCAAAAGAAAAGAGCGGGGTTTTTTTTTCCAGATTTTTTACAATATCATAAAGCATTTATTCTACAGCAGTCTACCCATTGGTTCTCAACTTCAGATGCCTATGTTCCTCTATGGCTTCAATTGGAACATGCTCTTTATCTGACTCTAATATCATTATCTTCTCTATTAACTTCTGATGCCTTACTTTCCTCTGCAAATCTCATCATCTCTCAATCTATTGCCTGTCTCCTCGAATTCGATAACCTGTTGGAAGCACCGGCTAGAAATTCAACATATGTCTCTCTCTGGTATAATTCATCTTTTCTTATTGATAAAAAAACCAATATTCTGGTCCCAATGGGCTAAGCTTGGAATACAATACTTGAAGAACATCTGTACCCCCTCTCTACATCTTTTGACATTTTCGGAACTGCAAGACAAATTTGCCCTTCCGGACTCGCTCTTTTACCAATGGCTTCAACTTTCTTCCATGATTAAAAAAACTAAAGCCCTCCAAAAGAAAACTACTGGAATTCCCACTAAATTCACCCTATTCCCCAAACTTATCACTATAGGTCATATCGCTTCTCACATTTATAAAATACTCCTGAACTCCAGATCTGATGTTCATACCCCCCTGCGAAAATCCTGGGAGTTGGACTTAAACTGCCATTTACATGATAGACAATGGGAAAGTTTTTGGTCAAAAACCATTCGCACTATCCCATCTGCTAACTCTATGCAGTCCATGTTCTTCCTTCACCATAAAACCACCAGGACACCCCAAAAACTACATGTATCAGGACTGATATCCTCTAACACAGTGGTTCCCAACCCTGTCCTGGAGGAACACCAGGCCAATTGGGTTTTCAGGCTAGCCCTAATGAATATGCATGAAGCAAATTTGCATGCCTATCACTTCCATCATATGCAAATCTCTCTCATGCATATTCATTAGGGCTAGCCTGAAAACCCGATTGGCCTGGTGTTCCTCCAGGACAGGGTTGGGAACCACTGCTCTAACAAATGCTGGAACTGTAACTTACACCCAGGTACCTTACTCCATATGCTAGTGGAATGTCCCTGCTTACAGAATTTTTGGACAAATATATGGTCAACTATCCAAAGAATATTTAACTTCACTTCAGACTTTTCCCCTTTAGTAGTCATATTAAAATCAGAGACTCCTTTTCTCAATCTGCCAACATCTCATCATGCCTTATTCAATACACTTCTCATTGTCGCTTTGCGACTCATACTATCTAACTGGAAAACATTCGGCTCTCTAAATGTACCCTTTTGGTTTCAATCTGTCCTGTTACAACACAAACGTGAAATGTTGATCTCTGCTGCTATGCCTCTGACCTCTAAAGTACATGTTAAATGGGCTATTTTCAACGATTACTTGAATTCTCTTTATACCTCATTACCAATACGTCCATACTTATATATCATGTTTCTCTCTCTCCCTTTTCTCCTCTTCTTCTCTCTTTCTATGGCCTCTGGGTGACTCTTTTCTCTCTCTCGTTCCCTTTTTCTTTCTTACTCTTCCTCCCCTTTCCCTCTTTAACCTCCTTTTTCTTTCCTTCCTCATCCTTTTCCCGAAATTTTTTATCTATTTAATTTTTTTTTATTATTATTTTCATATACACTACAATATTTAGAAGATATTTTCTTATCTTTCTATTATATGTATCTCAACATTTCTTGTTGTAATAGATTGCTAGTTTTCATCCGGTTGTTGTTATATAACTTTGATATTAATATGGATTGATTCTTAATTTTCTTTTACTGTATTTGATAAAATCTTTAATAAAATTTCATGGAAAAAAAAAGGATACCTTAATACAAAAGTAGCTCCCAGTTTTAAGACCTGGGGTCTCAAAAGGAAAAACTGTTTTCTCCTTTTTTGTGTTGTTCTAGATATGTCTGGGTACATTCTAATTTTTTGATTCAAAAAGAGTACATCTTTTTTCTTTTTCAATATTTTTATTGAAAATTTTACAAAATGAACAAGACATACATAACAGAGTATAAAGCCGAAACAATTATACAACATGGTATAACGGTCACAGAATGAGCCTGTCAGATCAAGTATATGAGAAGGAAAGAAATATACATGACATTACATATGTTATTCGGTTACAGGTAAAGTCTGAAGATGGAAATCAAGCCAAAGTTACTAGTTGTCACAGTATTTAACTAAAGGTGCCCAAATAGACCTATAGTTAGAAGGGAGAACAGATCTTTCAGCTATTAATTTTTCATATTTATGTATTATACATAGGGAATTCCACCATACATGAAATTCAACTTGCTACAAATCCTTCCAACAATGGAGCACAGTCTGGATAGCTGTTGATAGCATGATAGTTATTAATCTGCCACCTGAAGTGTCCAAAGAGCTACTTAAACCTTTGTCCATGAGTATAACTATCCGGAAGGAAAGTGGCTCAGAGATATGTAATATTTCACTTATAACCTCCCATACTCTATTCCAGTATACAGTGAGGTGGGAACAAGAATATAACATGTGTTCAATCGTGCCTGAGTGAAGCCCACATGACCAACAGTTGGGAGAGGCAGATGGGTCAATTTTATGGGATAGTATGGGTGTCCAAACTGCCCTATGCATGAGAAAAAACATAGATTGTAACAGGGAAGCAGAACAAATGGATTTGAACAGCATGGCCCAAACTGTGGACCAATCAATGGCGCCCGATGGTAGGTTCAATTCAGCGTTCCATTTGTTTTCAGTTGTGTTAGCAGGTCTACCATCAGAGTATAAAACAGATCTGTACCAAGTAGAAGCTCTGTTATTCCGTGTGGATATTTTTTGATTAAACGTATAGAGACTTGGTAAAGGTGAGGACATTGGGCAGAGCTGACTTTACACAATGTAGTAGTTGCAGCCATTGATATCTGTGCTGATTTGAAAGATTCCATTTGAGCATCAGGTTTTCAAAGGACAGCCAGTCATTACCCTCCATCAGGTCTTGGACAGATCTTATATCACATCTCTGCCATTTACTCCATGATATGGTGGTATCTTGAATTTGAAACAATGCGTTATTCCATAATGGGATCAGGCTAGAGTCAGCCCACTTGATAGATAATGTGGATTCAGCCATTAGAAGCGCTTTCATGTATGAAAAGAGAATTGGGTCAGCTTTTTCTTTCTTAGACAAGAGTGACCCTGGTAAGAGCGATAGGCGGGATTCTCCATATAAAGACCGCTCGAGTTGAAGCCAAGCCGGCATGTCTGCGTTCCTGTTGTCATTGTGTGTCTGGAACCACTGACGTATTAAGAAGGCATTGTGATACCGTAAAAAATCTGGAAATCCAGCTCCACCATCTTCCCTGAAAGCTTTCAATTTCAATAAAGCAATATGGGGTTGCTTCTTGTTCCAGAGGAATTTAGAAAGGATACCATCAATATCTTTATAGAAAGAGGTTGGTAAATGAAATGGAAGCATGCTTAAAACATATGTGATTTTTGGTTGAATCATCATTTTGATCGTTTCCAATCGACCCCACCAAGACAGATTTAGCAGAGACCAATTGCATCTTTATGTTTAAAGAACATCTTTAGAAGCCAATCTCTATCTGAGTCTAATACTAACTGGACAAAAAGTGTAGCTACAGTGAGTTGGTCTATTCCTGATGACTCTAATAAATTTGTTAAATCCAATAAGTCCATTTCTGGTTCCTGTTGTTCTTCTGAAGTCTTCTTCTTTCCCAAGGAAATATAATAAATCTTTGTAATAGGCGGAAAAGAATTTTGTGGGACCTTCAGAATCTCCAGAAGATACCTTTTAAACATATCCAGAGCTGAGATATTAGATGATTTAGGAAAATTAATCAATCTTAAATTCTGTTTTCTTGTTGTATTTTCTAATACTTCAAATTTAAAATTAATGTTGCTATTTTCTCTCATTCCAATTTTTTCCCTGTTCCACAGCTATATTCTCTAATTTATCCACTCTATTTTGCAGTACTGCTGTCTCCGATAGCATTCCAGAGCAATTTGTAGCTAGCACTTGCAATTGAGATCCCAGAGATAATTGTAATGTTGAAATAGCTTCCCAAATAGAATTTAAGTCTATAAGTGGGGGCTTCTGCAATGGAGCTATTACAATTTTAAAGTCCAAATCTTTAGCTTTCACTGTACCTGAGAGCAAACTGTCCAATGTGGGTCCTTGAGTACCTTCTGCCAATTCCATGGGAACACTCGGTGGCAGTTGTACTATTGAAGCAGCTGAAATCCTCCGCACTGCTAGTTCTTCCATCTCCTCTTCACAGCCCTCAGAGGCTGCTGCTGAATTCCCCTCACTCCTCACTAGTGCAGCACTAGTCGGGGGAGTGGCCGCACTGGCGTTCTCCGCTCTTCTGGAAAGAGGCTAGCCGCCTCAAGAGAGGTTAGAGAGCTCTCAGACATGCTCTCCCTCTGAGCCGAGGTCTTCTCTTCCGGATCTTATTTAGGCCTCGCTCAACAAAAGTGTCCATCAGGCCTGTTAGGTGCAGTTGTGACCCGGGATCAGAAAGAAAGACCCGGGTCTTCGATTTCCGTTTTACAAAAAAAAAACCTCGATGGCGTTCTGGCAAGCTCCTTCAGGACACCATCTTAGTTAAGCTCCTCCTCCGCATAAGCTTCCTATGTTTTAGATTTTGGCCCCTTATGTGATTGAGTTTGATACCCTTGATATAGATGGTATAAATAGGCAAGATACACAGTACCTATCTTATTTATTTAGTTTTTATTGTATCTTTTAATGCATTCATTTTTGTAAACCGCTTAGAAACCTCACGGTTATTAGCGGTATATAAGAATTAAATTAAATATATTTAGCTCAAGTGATGTAACACTATAACTGAAGCTCATATATTGTAACATCATTACTAGAGCTCATGTATTGTAACACCACTACTGCAGAATTGATTCCACAGTCATTAGTAGCGGTATAGAAGCTTCCAATAAACAATAAAACAATGTAACTCATCTTGACCTACTACTGGAAAGGCATAAGTGAAATACTAACATTAAATAAAAAAAACATCTGAGCACTGGGCAAAGAAGCATCAACATAGAAAGGTTAGAGTTAAAGTTTTAAGGGAAAATGAGCATATTAGATAGGTTTGTCCCCCTCCCCCCCAAAAAAAAAAATTGACAGCAGCTTACTTTTAATTATACTGCCAGAAAGATGGTATAAAAAGACCTAGGTCTCCTACTTTTGAAGGAAGATTAGAAAGCAGCATAAACATTCTTCTGTCACCAGTCCCCAAGTACAGCTTCTAGGGCAATAGGACCATAACAAGTGAAATCAATTTAAAAAAAGAGTGGCATAAAAACCCAAAAGCACAAGAAGAGAGGTAAAACAGCACCTACAAAAATTTCTAAATGTATCTTTTCAAGTAATGAAAGCTGATCCTCTAACTCTGTGCTCCATTGCCCAACTTGAAACTTAGCTAAAACAAGCCAGTTTGCTGTACTTACATGGGTATACCACATTCTTACAGTAATTTGTAATTTTTTGCAGTATATGTTTACTTTTTGCCATGTCTAGTATGGATGTGGTTACCCGATGTCCGGATTTCCCTGGACATGCCTTCACCTTGATCCTCCCAGTGAGAGACAAGGGGAAAGCCAGGGAGGAGCGCATCCAGAGGACTAATGAGTGGTTACAAGGATGGTGCAAGGAGATGAACTTTGGATTCCTTAACCACGGGGAGGCACTGCAGGGTCTTCAGGGACCAGACAAACTACACCTAACCAAAAGAGGAAAGAACGTCTTCGGACATCGACTAGCCCGCCTACTTCGTAGGGTTTAAACTAGGTAAGTTGGGGGAGGGTACCCACTCAGATACCAGCGCAGTAAGGAACTACCCTGCGGAGGAGAATCGCAACTCCACTTCTGAGTCCGAGGTAAGTGCATACACCGACAATAATACTCTAGGAGTCCCACTAACTCAGACGGGGAACCCCCCACAGGGACTTAGCAAACATAAGGTATGGAGGGCTATATATATTAATGCACACAGTTTGGGCAATAAAATTCTGGAATTGGAGACGGAAATAATGAACGCCGATCTAGACGTGGTGGCGATATCCGAAACTTGGTTCACGGACTCAATGGGTGGGATATGCTTATACCAGGTTACAACTTACTTCGTCGGGACAGAGAGGGCAAGTTAGGAGGAGAGGTAGCACTATACACTAAAGAAGACATCAAAACTACCAGAATCACAGATGTCAGATACACTGGGGAATCCCTCTGGGTGAACCTGGCCAGAGGGAACGAAAAATGCTTGTATCTTGGTGTGGTATACAGACCTCCAAGACAACAAGAAGACAAGGATATAGAATTAATCAAAGACATAGAGAACATCACATTGCGTGGTGTCACAACCCGCAGGCTCCTGATCCTTGCAGCGAGCCAGGACCTCAGTGATTGTACCTGCACACAGCGTGTTCCCTCTAACCAGGGAATCCTTCAGGCCTTTTCTGGCAGATGCCCCAGGTAAAAATAATAGAGACACTGTCCTTGGGAAAAAATCAGGCAAGGGAAACAAAAAGCCACACCACTGCAAGCATGTCCAGAAACTAATAAAGGTGCATTTTATTCTTATACTTGTGATTTCTTTGTCAAAGTTCTTATAGTGAGAGTAGCAGTTATGTTGTACAATACAAGGTGTAGTACAACATAAAACTTCAGGCCAAATTAACCCCTCTGGCTTAGCAAACACCAGCTTAGCTCTAATGTCCAAAACATTAAACCAAATAAACCCGAGTAGGCTGGACTCTAGTCTTTTATATCACAGTCCTCTTCACCAGCCTTCTGGGTGCTAGGATAACCTCAGCAGAATTCCCTCTCCAGAAAAAAGGCAGAAGGAAAAACAAAACAATATTCCTGCAGTTCAGGCAAAATAAAGTTTACAAAAACAGAACATACAGCTGCTGCGTTGCTGCCCTGCTTCAGAGTGTCTGTAGATAAGGAATTCCTCTAACAGGAGCTCCCCTGTGCTTGCCGTTCTAGCTAAGCCTTATCTTCTTTAATTAATCACCAGCTGGGCTGAAAGGGAACAAACAAACGCTCAGTGCTACAGTCAAATTCCACAGTTCAATTATAGCAGTGCTTCTGGGAACAGAGCTGACAAGCAACTTCAATCTCAAAACTATCAAGCAGAAAAAAGAAACAAAGGTAAGAAGAAAATTAACAAAACAGCAAAACACTTTCAAACCTCTGCTTAGTTTGTATCCATTGCCTCCAAGCATTCACTAGGAAGACTAGATACTCCAATGTCCCTTGTTCCCAGTTTGGTAACTCTGTCTCAGCTTCAATATCCAGCACATCAGACATGTCCACCATGTCCCAGTCGTGGCTTAATTCACCAGGCTTCAGTTGAGGAGGAGAGTGTTCTCTTGCGAGCTCACCCTGGAGCCTCCCCCTTTCTTTGTCTCAGCTGCTCTGTTTTAACTCCCTCTAACTCACCCTTCCCTGTCCTGAAGAGGGGGAAGGGAAAAAAATATCTGCAGCTGAGCTTGCTTCTGTGACCACTTCCTGCTCTGAGCCTGGCCTTCTGGGAGCTGTAGTTTCTTAACCCCTAACAGCTCTTTGGCAGATACTATCTGGCTCAGCAGAAATAGCCCAAGGGAAGTCGGCGTTTCATACTCTGCAGGGCCAACCTAGTCAGCTCTCCTGCCTCGGGGACTACCAATCTTCTCCAACCCTGTGTCAAAGCTAGGGAGAGAGCTAGGTTTGTCACAGTGGGAACACAGTTCTGTTAGGGGATTTCAATATGCCCGATGCAGATTGGAACACACTTTCCACGACAACCAGCGGCAGCAGAAGGCTATTAACCTCCATAAAGGGAGCACGTCTCAAACAATTGGTATTGGAGTCCACTAGGGACCAGGCTATACTTGGCCTGGTACTCACAAATGGGGAAAGCGTCTCGGAAGTTTCGGTAGGTGATACGCTAGCCTCTAGCGACCACAACATGGTATGGTTCAACCTCAGGAAAGGTTTCACTAGATCGAACACAACAAAGGTCCTCAACTTTCGGGGTACTGACTTCAAGCGCATGGGTGAATTCGTCCATCGGGCGCTACAAGACCAAGTTGAAACCGATAATGTAGAAACTATGTGGTCAACCCTGAAATCTACCTTGCACGAAGCAACAAACCGCTATATAAAAATGGTAAGCAAACAACGGAGAAACAATAGACCCAATGATTCACTGTGGAGATCTCAGAAAAGAAAAAGGCATTTATTTCCTACAAACAATCAGGAAAAGGGGAGGCAAGAAAAGACTATCTGGCCAGGTCTAAAGCTGTCAAAATGGCAGTCAGAGGCCAAGCTTCGAATAGAAGAAAATCTAGCAAAGAACATTTAAGAAGGGGGATAAATCCTTTTTCAGATATATTAGCGATAGAAGAAGAAACACGAATGAGATAGTACGCCTTAGAACACCAGACGGGAATTATGTAGAATCGGATTCCGATAAAGCCGAACTGCTAAATGATTACTTCTGCTCGGTCTTTACCTGCGAGGTGCCGAGGTCCGGTCCACAGCTGCAAGCAAGGCAATGCACGGAAGACCCGTTTTGGAATTTCAAGTTTACACCCAGCAGCGTCTACTGCGAACTATCAATACTCAAAGTTAACAAGCTATGGGTCTGGACAATCTACACCCCAGGGTGCTTAGAGAGTTGTGTGATGTTCTGGCAGAACAATTATCAGCACTCTTCAATTTTTCCCTGAACACGGGAAGAGTCCCATTGGCCTGGAAAACAGCTAACGTCATTCCACTTCACAAAAAGGGCTGCAGGACGGAGGCTGCAAATTATAGACCGGTGAGTCTCACATCCGTAGTGAGTAATCTAATGGAAACACTAATTAAATGTAAACTAGATACGGTCCTGAATGAGGAGAATCTATGTGATCCCCACCAACATGGATTCACCAATGGTAGGTTCTGCCAATCCAATCTGATTAGCTTCTTTGACTGGGTAACAAGGAAGCTGGATGTGGGGGAGTCCCTAGACATCATGTACTTGGACTTCAGTAAAGCTTTTGATAGCGTCCCACACCGCAGGTTATTGAGCAAGATGAAATCAATGGGACTGGGAGAAACTTTAACTGCATGGGTCAATGATTGGCTAAGCGGTAGACTTCAGAGGGTGGTGGTAAATGGTACCCTCTCCAAAACGTCGGAGGTGACCAGTGGAGTGCCGCAGGGCTCGGTATTAGGTCCGATCCTATTCAACATATTTGTAAGTGACCTGACTCAGGGGCTTAAAGGTAAAATAACATTGTTCGCCGATGACACCAAACTCTGCAACTTTGCCCTACAGTATGATGCAAGACCTACTTCTACTGAAACATTGGTCCTCGACTTGGCAGCTCGGCTTCAATGCAAAAAAATGTAAGGTCATGCACCTTGGCAGCAGAAATCCGTGCAGAACTTACACACTAAATGGTGAGACCTTAGCCGAGACTGTAGCAGAACGGGATTTAGGAGTGATAATCAGTGAAGACATGAAAACTGCCAATCAGGTGGAGAAGGCTTCATCCACGGCTAGACAAATGATGGGTTGTATCCGCAGAAGCTTTGTCAGCCGGAAGCCCGAAGTCATCATGCCGTTGTACAGATCCATTGTGAGACCTCACCTGGAATATTGTGTACAATTCTGGAGGCCACATTCCCAAAAAGATGTGCTGAGAGTCGAGTCGGTTCAAAGAATGGCCACCAGGATGGTCTTGGGCTTAGGGATCTCCTGTATAAGGAAAGGCTGAATAAATTGCAGCTGTATTCACTCGAGGAACGTAAAGAGAGAGGAGACATGATTGAGACATTTAAATATATCACAGGCCGTATTGAGGTGGAAGATGATATCTTCTTTCTTAAAGGACCCCCGGCCACAAGAAGGATCCGCTAAAAATCAGAGGAGGGAAATTTCATGGCGACACCAGGAAGTATTTCTTCACTGAAAGGGTGGTTTATCATTGGAACGAACTTCCACTGCAGGTGATTGTGGCCAGCAGCGTGCCAGATTTTAAAAGTAAATGGGATACGCATGTGGGATCTCTAGGGGGGTAAAGTCGAGGGGGTGGGTCATTAGAGTGGGCAGACTTGATGGGTTATGGCCCTTTTCTGCCATCATTTTCTATGTTTCCTTTTGGCAGTCTATCGGGGCATCCGGGCAGCTTTTGTTCGAGTTTCAATATTTAGGGGGGGTGGCAGTTGCAGTGGTGATGGGCGGCTTTGTGGTAGTCAGTGACTCGCCAATTGACAACTCCCTCTCCTTCCCCCCTTCAATTTTTGGGCCTCCTAAAAGCAGCGGTGAACAGGCTGCTCTTGGTCTGCTCGCCAGGGCCTTCCCTCTGCCGCATCACTGATGACATCACTAATGATGTCCTGGTGGGTAGGCCAGGAGCAGCCTTATCTTACCATGTAGCGGTATTGGCAGCAATTCCCATACTGTCTGCCACTATCCCAGAAGTCTCTCCGCGGCAGAGGAGAGACTTCCGGGTTAGCGGTAGGCAGCATGTTAGAGTCACTGCCAATTCCACGACCCGAAGAAGCAAACCTGGAGTACAGGGGAGGAGAGAAAGGAAAGCTGGTGGCACAGGGGGAAGGAAGGGGTGAAAGGAACTTCAGGAAGGAAAGCTGGTGGCACAGGGGGGTGGAGTGGAGGAAGAGGAAAGGAAGTTGGTGGCATGTGAGAGGGAAGGGGTGAAAAGAACTTCAGGAAGGAAAACTGGTGGCACAGGGGGAGGGAAGAGGTAAGAGGAAGGAAAGTTGGTGGCACAAGGGGAGGGGAGAGTGAGGTTTTGTGGCCCTTATTTGGTGTGCTTTCCTATATATGATTTCAGGGATTGTTTCTCAGCGCCATTCAGGTGCTTTATGCCTCTCCGGTGGCGAGTGTATTGGTAAACGGTATTAGGCCTGCCCCTATTTCCATAGCATGGAGCACTAGACAGGGATGTCCTCTTTCTTCCTTGCTTTTCCTCTTAACTCTGGAACCTTTACTTAGATGTATAAAACAAACTACTGAAATAGCTGGAGTTCCCCTACCTACTACCCCTGAGTATTGGCTTATGCAGATGATCTGTTGGTCAGTCTGACTGACCCTCAGCGGTCCCTTTCTACTTTATTGCACGCTATTTCTCTTTTTGGTACTCATTCAGGGTTCACACTGAATTACAGTAAATCCTATGCCCTTCCTCTGTTATCTGATGTGCAAGCTTCTTGACTAGGGCCCTTTCCTCTCCAATGGGTTTCTGACTCTATACATTACTTGGGGGTTATTGTTCAGCTAAGCTCTCTGCTTTATATGCATTGAATGTTAAGAACATAAGCAGTGCCTCTGCTGGGTCAGACCAGAGGCCCATCATGCCCAACAGTCCGCTCACACAGCGGCCTATCAGGTCCAGGACCTGTAAAGTAATCCTCTATCTATACCCTTCTATCCCCTTTTCCTTCAGGAAATTATCTAATTCCTTCTTGAACCTGTCTTATCACACCCTCTAGGAGCGCATTCCAGGTGTCCACCACCCTTTGGGTGAAGAAGAATTTTCTAGCATTGGTTCTAAATCTGTCCCCTCTTAATTTTTCCGAATGCCCTCTCGTTCTTGTAGTTTTCGAAAGTTTGAAGAATCTGTCCCTCTCCACTTTCTCTATGCCCTTCATGATCTTGTAAGTCTCTATCATGTCCCCTCTAAGTCTCCACTTTTCCAGGGAAAAGAGCCCCAGTTTCTCTAATCTTTCAGAATATGAAAGGTTTTCCATATCTTTTATCAGTCGTGCCACTCTTTTCTGAACCCTCTCGAGTATCGCCATATCCTTATGGTACGGCGACCAATACTGGATGCAGTACTCCATATGCGGGCGCACCATTGCCCGATACAATGGCAGGATAACTTCTTTCGTGTGAGCTGTTTAGAGTTTTTTGCTGGCTATTCACTCGATCCCAATTTGATATAGCCATTTTTCACTCTAGTTGTCGGCACTTACCACATGCACAACGATACGCTTAGCTAGTTTCATTATCCTTTTTTATCATGCAATTCCAGGCCTCCTTTAAGTTTCTTAATTTGTTTTTAATTTGCTGTTGTTAACATTAGTTTTTTTTTTAATACATATTCAATATTTATTTTGGTCTTATTCATTTGTGATAAATAGTCTAACCCAGGGGTGCCCAACACGTCGATCGCGATCGACCAGTAGCTCAGGAAGGCAACGCGAGTCGATCGCGGAGCCCATCTCGGGCTCCGTGATAGACTTGTGTTGCCGTCCTGATCTACCTGGCTGATCAGCCTTCCTCTCCAGTGTTCTCTCTAGGGCCTTTTAGCTGGACGGTCCACCCAGCTGTCATCTGCTGCTGCCGCCGCTGCTGAACATTAAAAAAAAAACCCAAAAAAAACGGCTTGGAGATTTCAGCCCGTAGTGAACTTATGCTCCGTGGCTCTAACGTATGCGTGCCGGCTTCCCTTCTCTTCCCTCCGAAACCGGAAGTTATGTCCGGGAGGGGGGGGGAGAAGGGATGCCGGCACGCACATGTTGAGAGCCCTGAAGCAAGTGTTCGCTACGGGCTAAGGCGGGAGACAGGTTAGTGAAGCATTTGCTCTTCTTGCTGCCGGGTCCTGCCTACTTTCTGTTTCCGCGAAGGCAAGACCCGGCAGCATTTCCCCCAATAGGTCGATCGCGATCTTGGGCCAATCAGCCTTCCTCTCCCCGACGGCAGAATTGACGTCGTGGAGAGGAATGCTGGTCGGCTGAAGCAGGGAGAGCTTGGGGCGTCGTCGGCTTTCGGGCCTGTTATTGGTGGCGGTTTGGGTCCTTGTCCCCGATGGCTGTGGCTTGGGGGAGGGCAGGGAGAAAGAAAGAAAAAGGGCAGGCAGGGAGACAGAAGGAAAGAAGAGAAACAGGAAAAAAAAGAAAGGGAGGCAGAGAGAAAGAAAGGACAGGGAGAGAGGAAGGAATGAGGTCTGGAGGAGAGGAAGCATACAGGCTTAAAACAGCCACCTCAGAAGCAACAGAAATCCCAACCTTCTGCTGCACCTAAGGCTTCTCGGCCTTTTTGATTGTTTATACCAGAGCACAACCTCCACTGTTCTATCTCTGTCTCCTTTTCCCCCTATAGGAGGTCGTCTCCATCATTTTTACAACAGATGGACAATGATTACATCCAACCTCTGGGTGCTTACCATCATCAGGGAGGGATACTCTCTTCATTTTACTCAGGTTCCTCCAGAACTTCCTCCAAGAGAATATCCTTCGAATCCATCCCAGACCGCCCTTCTTTTTCAGGAAGCTCAAGCTCTGCTTCGCCTCCATGCCATTGAACCAGTTCCTTTGGACCAGCAGAACAGGGGCTTTTACTCCCGTTACTTCCTTGTTCCGAAGAAGACGGGCGATCTGCGACCCATTCTGGATCTCAGGGCTCTCAACAAATTTCTAGTCAAAGAAAAGTTTTGCATGTTGTCCCTGGCATCCCTTTATCCCCCTCCTTGAGCAGAATGACTGGTTATGCTCTCTGGATCTCAAGGAGGCCTACACTCATATTCCCATCCATCTGGCCTCCCATCATTATCTCAGATTTCGGGTGGGGAATCTGCATTACCAAAACAGAGTTCTACCCTTCGGCCTGGCCTCGTCTCCCAGAGTGTTCACCAAGTGCCTGGTAGTGGTAGCCGCAGCTCTAAGGAATCATGGTCTTTAGGTATTTCCCTATCTAGACGACTGGCTCATCAAAGATTCCACATCTCAAGGGGTTATTGTAGCGACCCAACAGACTACCTGGTTCCTACAAAGTTTGTGATTCGAAATCAACTTTCCCAAATCTCAACTTCAACTCTCTCAGAATCTACAATTCATTGGAGCTGATCTGGACACTGTCCAACTCAGAGCATTCCTTCCACTACAACGTCTGGAAGCTCTGCTTCACCTCTGTCACACAGTGTCTTCTCGCTCTTCCATCTCTGCGAGACACATGATGGTGCTTCTGGGTCACATGGCCTCCACAGTACACGTGACTCCTTTTGCCAGACTTCACCTCAGAATTCCTCAGTGGACCCTGGCATCTCAATGGATGCAGGGTTACGATCCTCTTTCTCGACACATCACAGTCACTCCTTCTTTGAAGAAATCTCTCCATTGGTGGATGCTCTCTTCCAATCTTTCCAGAGGCTTGCTTTTTCAAACGCTCCCTCATCAGAAGGTCCTCACGACAGACTCGTCGACCTACGCTTGGGGCGCTCATCTCGATGGTCTCCGTACTCAAGGCCTCTGGACCATTACGGATCATCAGTGTCATATCAATCAGTTGGAACTCAGAGCGATCCTCAAAACTCTCCATGCTTTTCAACATTTCCTTCACGACACAGTAGTCCTCTGCACAGACAACCAAGTCGCCATGTATTATGTCAACAAACAGGAAGGGACAGGGTCTGCCTCCTTTTGTCAAGAAGCTCTGGAAGTTTGGGACTGGGCAATCTGTCACAACACCTTCCTCAAAGCTGTCAACATTCAAGGGGCTCAGAATTGCTTGGCAGACAACTTGAGTCGTCTCCTGCAATCTCATGAATTGACTCTCCATTCCTCATCTCTTCATCCCATTTTCTCACAGTGGGGAACACCTCAGATGAATGAACTCCACCTTCTCAAGAATGAGGGAGAAGGGTGCGATTTGCAAACTGTTTACATTAACCGAGAGGACACAATAGTGGCCTTTTGGCTAGTTCCTGACGAAGCCCCCATACAATAACATTGGGAGCGAAACGGAGATCTTCCGTAGTAAGGGAGAGAAAGAAAGCTAAGTAAACTTAAAGCATTAATATGATATATGGAGTTTAATATTGAATTTTATGGACAAAAAAAGATAAAAAGGTACATAAAAAGTTTAAAATAAAGTCACTACTGAGGGGTTATGAGTACTTAGACGGGACCGATGATAGCTCACAATATCAGTCACTGGCAGTGAGATAAATATCAAACCTGTGGCTGTGAGCACTTGAGACCCCCAGTCTACTCTATAATCCTGTTTTTGAGAGTACAATTACATGCTTGTATGACACCATACGTAATTTATAGTCCACCATATCCTTATATGCCTCTCTTAAGGAGATATGCATCTAGTTTGCTCTTGAAGCCTAGGACGGTCGATTCCGCAATAATCTCCTCTGGGAGGGCATTCCAAGTGTCAACCACTCTCTGAGTGAAGCAGAACTTCCTGACATTAGTCCTGAACCTGTCCCCCCTTAGCTTCATTACATGTCCTCTAGTCCGTGTCAAATTGGACAATGTAAATAATCTTCTCTGCTCTATTTTGTCGATTCCTTTCAGTATTTTGAAGGTCTCGATCATATCCCCACGCAGTCTCCTTTTCTCAAGGGAGAACAATCCTAGTGTTATAAGTCTGTCCTCGTATTCCAGTTTCTCCATACCCTTCACCAGTTTTGTTGCTCGTCTCTGCACCCTCTCCAGCAGTTTTATATCCTTCTTTAGGTAGGGAGACCAATGTTGGACGCAGTATTCCAAGTGTGGTCTGACCATTGCCCTATAAAGCGGCATTATAACTTTCTCCGATCTACTTGAGATTCCTTTCTTTATCATGCCCAACATTCTATTTGCCTTCTTTGCCGCTGCCGCGCATTGTGCCGACGGCTTCAGGGTCCTATCTATCAGTACACCCAGGTCCTTTTCTTGTTCACTCTTCCCCAGAGTTGCACCTGACATTGTATACTCGTATTCCTTATTCTTATTGCCTAAATGCATTACCTTGCATTTCTCCACATTGAACTTCATCTGCCATTTCTCCGCCCATGTTTCTAACCGACACAAGTCGCTCTGGAGTTTCTCTCTATCCTCCTGCGATCTGATCGCCCGGCATAGTTTTGTATCGTCTGCAAACTTGATGATCTCACTGGATGTTCCTTCCTCCAGGTCATTGATATAAATATTAAAAAGGATCGGCCCAAGTACCGAGCCCTGGGGTACACCACTAGTCACTTTCTCCCAGTCGGAGAACTTCCCATTTATGCCCACTCTCTGCTTTCGGTTTTCCAGCCATTTGCCTATCCATCTTTGTATATCCCCCTCTATGCCAAGGCTTTGTAGTTTCCTGAGAAGTCTTTCGTGTGGAACTTTGTCGAACGCTTTCTGGAAGTCCAAGTATATTATGTCCACCGGCTTCCCACTATCAATTTGCTCGTTCACGGTCTCAAAAAATTGGAGTAAATTCGTCAAACATGATTTCCCTTTCCTGAATCCATGTTGACTGGGTTTCATCAAGTCGTGTGCGTCCAAGTGCCGGACTATGCTATCCTTGATCAGTGCTTCAACCATCTTGCCGGGGACAGACGTAAGACTCACAGGTCTATAGTTGCCCGGTTCCCCTCTCGATCCTTTTTTGAAAATTGGGGTGATGTTCGCTATCCTCCAGTCGTCCGGTATCTGTCCAGTTCTGATTGTCAGGTTTGCAAGTTTTTGCAATAACTCTCCGATTTCAACCTTCAATTCCTTTAAGACTCTCGGGTAAATTCCATCCGGTCCAGGGGATTTGTCACTTTTAAGTTTGTCGATCTGATAGTATATCTGGTCTAAGTCCACTTCAACTGTGGTGAGGCTGTCTTCTATTTCTCCTGCAAACACTTTCTCCGCTTCAGGTATTGTTGAGGTGTCCTCCTTCGTAAAGATGGACGCAAAGAAGGAATTTAGTTTGTCTGCGATTTGTTTATCTTCCTTGATGTACCCTTTTCTTCCCTGGTCGTCCAGGGGTCCCACTGCCTCTTTTGCAGGTTTTTTCCCTTTCACGTATCTAAAGAAGGGCTTGAAGTTTTTGGCCTCCTGGGCTATTTTTTCCTCATATTCCTGTTTTGCATCCCTCACCGCCTTGTGACATTTCTTCTGATCATCTTTATGTTTGTTCCAGGCTTCGGTTGTCTTTATGCATTTCCATTTTTTGAAAGAGTCCTTCTTTTCTTTTATGGCTTCCTTCACCTGTATGGTAAGCCATGCCGGTTCTCTTTTGCTCTTTGTTCTCCGATCTTTGGAAATCCTCGGAATGTAGAGATCTTGTGCTTCTGTGATAGTATTTTTCAGTAGGGACCATGCCTGATCTACCGTTTCAAGTTTGTCCACCATCTTCTCGAGTCATTTTTCTACCATGGCTCTCATGCGATCGTATTTACCCTTTTTAAAGTTCAAGGTGGTGGTTAAGGTTTTGGCATGTTTCCCTTTCCCGATGTCAAGTTTAAAGTTGATTACATTGTGATCACTCGTTCCCAGTGGAACCATGACTTCCACTTCTGATATCGGTCCCGTGAGGCCATTTAGGACCAAGTCCAAGGTGGCGTTGCCTCTTGCCAGCTCTTTTACCATTTGTTCCAGGAAGCAATCCCCTAGCACCTCCAGGAACTTGGCCTCCTTGCCGCAGTTGGAGGTTGCTAGTTTCCAGTCTATCCCTGGGAAATTGAAGTCTCCCAATATAATTATATTGCCTGTCTTGCATTCTTGTTTGATTTCCTCCATCATTTCTGAGTCAGTTTCCTCCGCCTGTCCTGGGGGACGATAGTAAAGGCCAATTTTCGTATCTGCGCCATATTGACCAGGAATTTTGATCCAGAGTGACTCAAGCTTCTCTTTCATTTCTGTTGTAACCATTTCAACAGAATCTATTCCCTCCTTAACATATAGAGCAATACCTCCACCTTTCTGCCCTACTCGATCTCTTCTATACAGTTTGTATCCCTGTAGTACTATGTCCCATTTGTTTTCTTCATTCCACCATGTTTCTGTTATGCCAATGATATCCAATATGTCATGTCTTGCTATTGTCTCTAGTTCCCCCATTTTGTTACCTAGACTTCTAGCATTCGTATACATACATCTAAGTTCCCTTCGTGTTACCTTTTTGGACCTTCTACTCTTGGCCGTCCCTGTAGTTTCAATTACGGTATCCTTTACTGCTCCTGTGTTATCACCCTTGTTTGCTGTGTGGTCATCCCCTCCTGTGTCTGAGTTGTCCCTTCCTGCTTTTTCTCCCTTATTGGCTGTGAGGTCGTCTTCTCTTGTGTAGGAGTAGTTTTCCTTGGCTTCTTCGTCGGGGCATCCTGCTATCCGTGCCATCGACCGGTGGTCGACTGTCGGCTTTCCCCTATCTTTCAGTTTAAAGCCTTCTCGATTGCCTTCTTCATGTTGCCTGCCAAAACTCTTGCTCCTTCCTTGTTGAGGTGTAGTCCGTCCCTTCTGTAGTACTTGCTTTTTCCCCAGAACGCTGTCCAGTTGCGCACGAAGTCGAAGCCTTCTTCTTCGCACCATCGTCTCATCCAGGCGTTGATTACTTGCAATTCCCCTTGTCTCTTTCCATCCGCTCTTGGTACTGGGAGGATCTCAGAGAAGGCCACCTTCACCTCCCTGATCTTCAGTTGTCTTCCGAGTGAGCGGAGCTGGCCCTTCAGCTCTTCCCTGTCATACTTCCGCCCGCTCACATCATTTGTTCCCACGTGGATAAGCACAGCGGTGTCCTCTCCCCCTGCGCCATCTATGATCCTGGAGATCCTGTTGGTCACATCCTTCACTCTTGCTCCAGGCAGACAGGTGACGACTCTGTCCTCTCTTCCTCCTGCGGTGTGGCTGTCCACATGTCGTATAATGGAGTCGCCTACGATGATCCCCATCTTCTTTATTTGGGAGTTCCTTGGGGGGCGTAGGTCCACGTCCTTGGAGTAGGGCCAGTCTTCTTCCTCCAATGATACTCTTGAAATTGTTTCCTGTTCTTTGGGTGGGGCGATGTCTTCCTGTGCTCTCACTATTCCTCCTGATGTGCGGTTGTCTCCTACCTCGTCTTCGGTTTCTTCTGTGTTTGCATGGGTGTCTTCTCTCCTCACATCGGTTTCCTGAGTACAGTTTTCCAGCCCTGGGATCTCTACGTGGTGCTGATGAGCTTCCTCTATGAACATTTCTAGTTCCTTGACCTCGTCGTTTGGGCTGTACTCCACTAGAATCTTCTCCTGTGCTCGGATTCTGTCTTCGAGTTCCATCACTGTTCCTTCCAATAGTCTTACCTGACATTTCAAGCTATCTATCTCCATGCATCGATTGCAAATGTATGCCTGGATCCCCGAAGGAAGGTAGTCATACATATTGCAGCCGATACAGAAGACCGGAAAGCTCACCTTCTGACTTCCTTGGGCTTCCATTTCTTGCTTCCCTTGTGTGTGCTTGTGTCCCTTGCCTGCTGCTTCCTTATGTTGCTTGCCTTGCTGTCTCTTTTGTGTGTGCTGTCTCCGCTCTACCTCACCTTGATTGTATGTGTGGGTTTGTTCCCTTGGCGTCTGTCTCTTCCTTACCTTTTGTGTTTGTCGCTTCCTTACCGTTCAGTCCTCCTCGGTGTTCTTGATAGTAGATACTCATCCCTTGCAAGGCCCTTCGCAAAGGCGCTCTCGCTAAGGCGAGCGCATTTACCGCTCGCCTTCGCCACGCGCCGAATGGCTGGGCGCCGTTGGCTCCGCCCCTTTTAAGGGGGAGTTTGGGCTCTGACCTCGCCGACGCGGTGGGGGTGGGCGGAGCTAACTCTCGCCGCTACCCCTAGCTCTGTCTCCTTCCTGCTCTTGCCTTCTGCCTCCTGCCTCGCTCTGCAAGTCTCCCCTCCTCCTTCTGCCTGCTCCACTGGTTTCAGCTGCTGCTGCTGGTGCTCTCCGATCAGCGAGTGCCTCGATCCGTTGGCTCCGCCCCTTTTAAGGGGGAGTTTGGGCTCTGACCTCGCCGACGCGGTGGGGGTGGGCGGAGCTAACTCTCGCCGCTACCCCTAGCTCTGTCTCCTTCCTGCTCTTGCCTTCTGCCTCCTGCCTCGCTCTGCAAGTCTCCCCTCCTCCTTCTGCCTGCTCCACTGGTTTCAGCTGCTGCTGCTGAAACCTTCATGAAAGGACTTTTCAATGTCAAACCTCCTCTCAAACTGCCTCCTGTGTTTTGGGACCTCAATGTTGTCCTTTCTCAACTCATGAAGCCTCCATTTGAACCAATTGATAAGGCTCATCTGAAGTATTTCACTTGGAAAGTGGTATTTCTCATTGCCCTAACTTCTGCTCGATGAGTCAGTGAGCTACAAGCTTTAGTTACTGACCCACCATTCACTGTGTTCCATCATGATAAGGTGGTTCTTCGTACTCATCCGAAATTCCTACCTAAAGAGGTCTCAGAATTTCATCTCAACCAATCCTTCGTACTTCCAGTGTTTTTTCAAAAGCCTCATTCTCACCCTGGAGAATCAGCTCTTCATATTCTGGACTGTAAACGTGCTTTGGCCTTCTACTTGGAAACCACCAAACCACACAGATCTGGTCCTCAACTTTTTGTCTCCTTCGATCCAACTAAGTTGGGACATCCTATTTCTAAGCGTACCATCTCCAACTGGATGGCTGCTTCTATCTCTTTCTGCTATGCCCAGGCTGGATTACCCCTTCACAGTAAAGTCACAGCCCATAAAGTCAGAGCAATGGCAACTTCAGTAGCTTTCCTCAGATCTACACCTATTGAGGAAATTTGTAAGGCTGCTACTTGGTCCTCGGTTCATACCTTCACTTCTCACTATTGTCTGGATACTTTCTCCAGATGGGATGGACAGTTTGGCCAAACAGTATTATAAAATTTATTCTCCTAAGTTGCCAACACTCCCACCATCCCATTTTGGTTAGCTTGGAGGTCACCCATATGTGAGAATACCTGCCTGCTTGTCCTGGGATAAAGCACAGTTATTTACCGTAACAGGTGTTATCCAGGGACAGCAGGCAGCTATTCGCACAACCCACCCACCTCCCCTGGTTGGCTTCCCTGCTAGCTATCTGAACTGAGGAGACGCACCCTGTGCTGGGCGGGAAGGTACTCGCGCATGGCAGTGCGGGTGACTCGAAACTTCTAGTTTCTTCAAGCAAGTCTGCTTGTGAGGCGTCCGCATCGGGGCTCCATCGGATGACATCACCCATATGTGAGAATAACTGCCTGCTGTCCCTGGATAACACCTGATATGGTAAGTAACTGTGCTTTTTGGTTTAAACTATTTATGTTGATTCATTTGATTTTAGGAATTGCCATTTTAATATGTTTATTTGCATTATTTTTCTTTATGTATCACAAGCGTAATCTTGTTTTAATATATTTATATATGTGTACTGATTTCCTGTATGTATTTTTATGATTCATTAGACTCTACAAAACACTGTCAGTATCGAGTCTACAAGTTCGTATGGTGTTGCCATTTAATAAAGTGCATTTGTGACAGTCCACTGCTGAGTGATCAACATCTTTTCCTCAAGACTTTCTTCCTTGGATTATTATCAACAATATTATACAGCAGAAATCGCACTAAATTATACATCTCATAGACACATACAGGCATTTTTGTAATCTGACAGGATAAAATAATTCACTTCATATTTCACAGAAGCAGTAGCAAGGCAGAAAACAAACAGGAATACAAACCAAAAGAGTGAGAGGGGAAATGGAAGTACATCTCATAAAATGCTGTTTAATTTTTCTTACAAGACAGTTGAGGAAAGTTAGGGACTTTGGTAGATCTTTCTCATTTCTTTCTACAAAAACCAAAGCTCCTGTAATTAGAAGGATGGCTGGGGAAACATCATAGAAACATAGAAAGGTGACGGCAGAAAAGGGCTACAGCCCATCAAGTCTGCCCACTCTACTGACCCACCCCATTAAGTCTGAGTGCTGCTCGACCCACGTAGGGATCCCACGTGGATGTCCCATTTATTCTTAAAGTCGAGCACGCTTGTGGCCTTGATTACCTGCGTCGGAAGTTTGTTCCAGTGATCTACCACTCTTTCTGTGAAGAAATACTTCCTGATGTCACCTCTAAATTTCCCTCCCCTGAGTTTGAGCAGGTGCCCCCTTGTGACCGAGGGTCCCTTGGGAAGGAATATATCGTTTTCCACCTCGACACGACCTGTGACGTACTTAAAAGTCTCAATCATGTCACCCCTTTCCCTGCGCTCCTCTAGAGAGTACAGCTGCAATTTGCCCAGTCTTTCCTCGTATGAGAGACCCTTGAGTCCAGAGACCTTCCTAGTGGCCATTCGCTGGACCGACTCAGCTCGAAGCACATCTTTACGGTAATGTGGCCTCCAGAATTGCACACAGTACTCCAGATGAGGTCTCACCATGGTTCTATACAGTGGCATTATGACTTCAGGTTTGCGGCTGACGAAGCTTCTATTGATACATCCCATCATTTGCCTCGCCTTGGATGAGGCCTTCTCCACTTGTTTGGCAGCCTTCATGTCTGCACTGATGATCACTCCCAAGTCCCGTTCCTCTGAAGTCCTAGCTAGTGTTTCTCCATTCAAGGTGTATGTTCTGCATGGATTTCCGCTGCCGAGATGCATGACCTTACACTTCTTAGCATTGAAGCCCAGCTGCCATGTCGTGGACCATTTTTCCAACTTGATCTGATCCTGCGTCATACCATCCGTGGGATTGCTTCCACCCACTATATTACACAGTTTGGCGTCGTCGGCGAACAGCGCTACTTTACCCTGAAGCCCTCGGGTCAAGTCTCTTATGAATATGTTAAAAAGGGATGGTCCCAGGACTGAGCCCTGAGGCACACCGCTAGTCACCTCCGATGTCTCAGAGAGGGTGCCATTGACCACCACTTTCTGAAGTCTTCCACTCAGCCAATCGTTGACCCACGCCGTTAGTTTCTCACCTAACCCCATCGATTTCATCTTGTTTAATAGTCTACGGTGTGGGACACTGTCAAAAGCTTTACTGAAATCCAAGTATACTATGTCCAGAGACTCTCCCGAGTCCATCTTTCCTGTCACCCAATCAAAGAAGCTGATGAGATTGGACTGGCATGACCTGCCCCTAGTGAATCCATGTTGACAGGGATCCCTCAGATTCCCCTCATCCAATATTGTGTCTAATTTCTCTTTAAGTAGAGTTTCCATGAGTTTACACACTATTGATGTGAGACTTACTGGTCTGTAATTTGCGGCCTCCGCTCTGCAACCCTTTTTGTGCAGAGGAACCACGTTGGCAGTTTTCCAGTCCAGGGGGACTCTCCCCGTATTTAGGGAGAGATTGAAGAGTATTGCTAATGGTTCCGCCAAAACATCGCATAGCTCTCTGAGCACTCTTGGGTGCAGATTGTCCGGTCCCATGGCTTTGTTCACCTTGAGTCTTGACAGTTCTTTGTAAACATCAGCTGGTGTGAACTCAAACTTCTGAAATGGGTCTTCCATGCTTTGCTTTGCTGCTAGCCGAGGCCCGTGCCCTGGTGCTTCGCAGGTAAAGACTGAACAGAAGTAATCATTCAGTAGTTTGGCTTTATCGGAGTCTGTTTCTACATAATTCCCGTCTGGTGTTCTAAGGCGTACTATCCCGTTTGCATTCTTTTTCCTGTCGCTAATGTATCTGAAGAAGGATTTGTCCCCTTTCTTGATGTTCTTTGCTAGAGTTTCTTCCATACGAATTTTGGCCTCCCTGACTGCTGTTTTGACCGCTGCAGACTTTTTCCTGTATTCAATGTTTGCTTCTTTTTCCCCCGTGCGTTTGTATGAGAGAAATGCTCTTTTCTTCTCCTTGACGAGGCACGATACCTCATCTGTGAACCATTGGGGTTTCTTTTTTCTTTGTTGTTTGGTTACCGATTTTATGTAGCGGATAGTTGCCTCATGAAGGATCGATTTCAAGGTTGACCACATAGCCTCCACATTAGTAGTTACTTCTTGAACCTGCAGCGTCTGATAGACGAAATCTCCCATGCGTGCGAAGTCAGTGCCCCGGAAATTGAGTACCTTTGTTTTTGTTTGTGATCTAGGAAAGCCTTTCTTAAGGTTAAACCATACCATGTTATGGTCACTGGTGGCTAGCGTCTCTCCCACCGAGACCTCTGAGACGCTTTCCCCATTCGTAAGTACCAGGTCCAGGATGGCCTGGGCCCTAGTGGGCTCTAGTACCATTTGTTTGAGCCGTACTCCCTTCATGGACGTTAATATCCTCCTGCTATCACAAGTTGTCGCTGATAGTGTGTTCCAGTCTACATCAGGCATGTTGAAGTCTCCTAATAGTACAGCCTCCCCCCGTAAGGTGATATTCTCAATGTCTTCAATTAGTTCTGCGTCCTTGTCCTCCGATTGTCTTGGAGGTCTGTATATCACACCAAGGTACAGGCATTTTTCTCCGCCTCTGGCCAGGTTTACCCAGATAGATTCCCCAGTATACTTGACATCCGTGATCCTGGTTGTCTTAATGTTTTCTTTGATGTATAGTGCTACCCCACCTCCTAACTTACCCTCTCTGTCTTGTCGAATCAGGTTGTACCCTGGTATAGTTATATCCCACCCATGAGAGTCTGTGAACCATGTTTCGGATATTGCTACTATGTCTAGATCTGCATTAACTATTTCTGTTTCTAGTTGTAGAAATTTATTCCCTAGGCTGTGTGCGTTAACATACATAGCTCTCCACTCTTTCTGTTTACTAACCTCCTGTAGTGAGCCTCCCATTTGAGTCAAGGTGTCTCCTAGCAATTCTTTTGCAATAAGGGTACTTACCTCAGACTTAGAAGCGTAGTGTTGGTTCTCCACATCAGGATAGTTACTTACTGCTCCGGTGTAAAAGTGGGTACCCACCCCCGACTTACCTAGTTTAAAGCCCTTCGAAGTAGGCGGGCTAGTCTGTGTCCGAAGACATTCTTACCTCTGTTGGTCAGGTGGAGTCCGTCTGGTCCCTGTAGTCCCTGCAGTGTCTCTCCGTGATTCAGGAATCCGAAGTTCATCTCCCGGCACCATCGTTGTAGCCACTCATTCGTCTTCAGGATGCGTTCGTCCCTGTCCCTTCCTCTGCCCCTAACAGGAAGAATGGAAGAGAATACTACCTGTGCTCCTGTCTGCTTCAGCCTCTTTCCCAGAGCTCCGAAGTCTCTAGCTATGTCCTCCAGGGTGTTCTTAGCAGTGTCATTCGTTCCGACGTGGATGAGCAGCATGGGGAAGTGGTCCTGGGGCCTGAGAAGTCTATCGAGACAGGTGGTCACATCTTTTATTCTGGCTCCGGGTAGACAGCAGACCTCCCTCGACTGCATATCCGGTCTGCATATTGGTCCCTCAGTGCCTCTCAACATGGAGTCCCCAATGGTTATTACTCTACGCTTCTTTTGGGGGTGTCGATCCATCGTCCCTGGAGATGGAGATATGCGTTGATCCTGGTCCATCTCCCCGTCGGTAGACATCATGTCAGCAAAGCCATGTTCATTGTTACTACTTCACTTCTGCCTTTCCCAGACAGATATCCTGATGTGCACAGATGAGCCATCTCTCCTGCCGCAATTGTTGCAGCGGGGATGGGGTGGGGGGTGGATTCTGTAACCGGTTACAGAATCCAGCTTTTAGGCGAAGGACTGGCTCCTACTTTGCCTAAAAGCTCTTATGTTGGGCGTTTGGCACTTAGGCTTTTTTTTTTCATTGATTATATGTGGTAAGTGTAGACGTTGTGGTGGTCTGGGCGTGGCACTTAGGCTTTTTTTTTTCATTGATTATATGTGGTAAGTGTAGACGTTGTGGTGGTCTGGGCGTTTAAACAGCTGAACGTAGAGGCAAGCCATTATCAAAATAAACCTCCTTTTGGATGGTCCGCACCGGGTGCACGCCTTGGGGGATGCACAGCCGGCCAGGTCAGGGTCCTCCTGCCCTACTGTGCAACTGGACTTGCACCTCCTTCCTTTCCCCCGGTCCACACCACTGCAGTCTTACCTACCTGCTGCTGCTGCTAATCGTTGACAAGAAGTCTTCTTTCTGACGTCAATTCTGACGTCGGAAAGGACGTTCCGGGCCAGCAAATCACTGGAACGTCGGAAAGAAGACTTCTTGTCAGTGATTAACAGCAGCAGCGGTGCGAACCGGGGGAAAGGAAGGAGAGAGGCTTTTTTTTCCACAGCAGGGAGGGAAGGATGTAGGCAGGCAAGCTGGATGGCTTTGGGGGTGAACAAAATCTGGAAGGCAGTGGGGGACATAAGGAGGCACTGGGGGCACTAAGGACATGGGAAGGGGCGTTGGGGCACTATGGACACAGGAAGGAGGCATTGGGGCACTAAAGACACTGGAAGGAGGCACTAGGGGCACTAAGGACATGGGAAGGAGGCACTATGAACACGGGACGGAGGCACTGGGGGCACTATGGACATGGGAAGGAGGCACTGGGGGCACTAAGGACATGGGAAGAAGGCACTAAGGAGACGGGAAGGAAGCACTGTGGGAACTATGGACACAGGACGGAGGCAATAGGGGCACTAAGGACATGGGAAGGAGGCACTGGGGGAACTAAGTACATGGGAAGGAGGCACTGGGGGCACTATGGATACAGCACGGAGGCACTGGGGGCATTAAGGACATAGGAAGGAGGCACTGGGGGCACTAAGGACACAGGATGGAGGCACTGGGGGCACTATAGACACAGGACGGAGGCACTGGGGCACTATGGACATGGAAAGGGAAGGATGTAAGCAGGCAAGCTGGATGGCTTTAGGGGTGAACAAAATCTGGAAGGCACTGGGGGGCACTAAGGACACGGGACGGAGGCACTGGGGGCACTATGGACACGGGACAGAGGCACTGGGGGCACTATGGACATGGGAAGGAGGCATTGGGGGCACTAAAGACACGGGAAAGAGGCACTAGGGGCACTATAGACATGAGAAGGAGGCACTGGGGGCACTAAGGACACAGGATGGAGGCACTAGGGGCACTATGGACACAGGACGGAGGCACTGGGGGCACTATGGACACAGGAAGGAGGCACTGAGGGCACTATGGACACAGGACGGAGGCACTGGGGGCACTATGGACACGGGAAGGAAGCACTGGGGGCACTAAGGACACGGGAAGGAGGCACTGGGGGTACTAAGGACACAGGAAGGAAGCACTGGGGGCACTAAGGACACAGGATGGAGGCACTGGGGCACTATGGACATGGAAAGGAGGCACTGGGGGCACTAAGGACACGGAAAGGAGGCACTAGGGGCACTATGGAAACGGGAAGGAGGCACTAAGGACATGAGAAGGAGTCACTGGGGGCACAAAGGACACGGGACTGAGGCATTGGGGCACTATGGACACAGGATGGAGGCACTGGGGGCACTAAGGACAAGGGAAGGAGGCACTAAGGACACGAGAAGGAGGCACTGGCGTACTATGGACACAGGACAGAGGCACTGGGGCACTAAGGACACGTGAAGGAGGCTCTGGGGGCACTATGGACACAGGACGGAGGCACTGGGGGCACTAAGGACACAGGATGGAGGCACTGGGGGCACTATGGACACAGAACGGAGGCACTGGGGGCACTATGGACACGGGAAGGAAGCACTGGGGGCACTAAGGACACAGGAAGGAAGCACTGGGGCCACTAAGGACACAGGACGGAGGCACTGGGGCCACTAAGGACACAGGACGGAGGCACTGGGGGCACTATGGACACAGGACGGAGGCTCTGGGGCACTAAGGACACAGGACGGAGGCACTGGGGGCACTAAGGACACAGGACGGAGGCATTGGGGGCACTATGGACACAGGACGGAGGCACTATGGACACAGGACGGAGGCACTGTGGGCACTATGGACATGAAAAGGAGGCACTGGGTGCATTAAGGACACGGGAAGAAGGCACTAGGGCACTATGGACACGGGAAAGAGGCACTAAGGACATGAGAAGGAGTCACTGGGGGCACTAACGACACGGGACGGATGCATTGTGGCACTATGGACACAGGACGGAGGCACTGGGGGCACTATGGACATGGGAAGGAGGCACTGGGGGCACTAAGGATATGGGAAGGAAGCACTGGGGGCAGTAAGGACACGGGAAGGAGGCACTGGGGCACTATGGACACAGGACAGAGGTACTGGGGGCACTAAGGACACAGGACGGAGGCACTGGGGGCACTATGGACATGGGAAGGAGGCACTGGGGGCACTAAGGACATAGGAAGAAGGCACTAAGGACACGGGAAGGAGGCCCTGGGGGCACTATGGACACAGGACGGAGGCACTAGGGGCACTAAGGACATGGGAAGGAGGCACTGGGGGAACTAAGGACATGGGAAGGAGGCACTGGGGGCACTATGGATACAGGACGGAGGCACTGGGGGCATTAAGGACATAGGAAGGAGGCACTGGGGGCACTAAGGACACAGGATGGAGGCACTGGGGGCATTATAGACACAGGACGGAGGCACTGGGGCACTATGGACATGGAAAGGGAAGGATGTAGGCAGGCAAGCTGGATGGCGTTGGGGGTGAACAAAATCTGGAAGGCAGTGGGGAACATAAGGAGGCACTGGGGGCACTAAGGACACGGGAAGGAGGGACTGGGGGCACTAAGAACATGGAAAGGAGGCACTGGGGGCACTAAGAACACAGGAATGAGGCACTAGGGGCACTATGGACACAGGAAGGAGGCACTAAGGACATGAGAAGGAGTCACTGGGGGCACTAAGGAGACGGGATGGAGGCATTGGGGCACTATGGACATGGGGCGGAGGCACTGGGGGCACTATAGACACGGCGCGGAGGCACTTGGGGCACTATGGACACAGGACGGAGGCACTGGGGGCACTATGGACATGGGAAGTTGGCACTGGGGGCACTAAGGACACGGGAAGGAGGCACTGGCGTACTATGGACACAGGACAGAGGCACTGGGGTACTATGGACACAGGACGGAGGCACTTGGGGTACTAAGGACACGGGAAGGAGGCACTGGGGGCACTAAGGACACAGAACGGAGGCACTGGGGGCACTAAGGACACAGAACGGAGGCACTGGGGGCACTATGGACACAGGACTTAGGCACTGGGGGCACTATGGACATGAGGAGGAGGCACTGGGGACACTAAGGACACATGAAGGAGGCACTGGGAGCACTGAGGACATGGGAAGGAAGGAGGGGGGACTAGAATGGGGCAATTGTTGAGCCTAAGTGCAGAAAGAAATGAAAGAAGGGATGCACAGTCAATTAATAGAAGTCCCCTTTTGATGAAAAAAATATATGGTCACGTTACCTCTGACTTACTTTCACTGCAGCAGAGTTGATAGCCACGCTGAGGTGCAGGAATGTCCCATGATGACTCGGCTGCCCACTCTGCTCCGGAAGAAGTAAGTTATGTCGGAGGGAGTGGACCCGGCAGAGCAGTCATTGAGGGACTTTGACGTAACTCCCTGCGTCTGCTGGGTCCACCCCCTCCAATGTAACGTACTTCTTCTGGAGCAGAGCCAGCAGACGAGTCATCATAGGACCTTCCAGCATGCGGCTGCCGAGTCTGCTCCAGAGCAAGTACGTCAGAGTGGGGTGGACTGGCGGCCGGCAGCTACAGTCATCATGGGACCTTGCTGCATGAAGGGAGAGAAAGGAGCAGGACTGCTGGAATGGAAGAGTGGTAGAGGGAAAGAAAGGGCAGGGTGGTATGGAAGGGTGGTGCTGATGGAATTGATGTACAGAGAAAGGGGAGACACATAAGGAGGAAGGATATTGGAGGGAAAGAAAGGGGGCAGATGCTGATTGAAGAGGGGTGGATGGAGAAAGAAAGGGCAGATATTGGATGGTAGTGGGGAGCCTATGCTGGATGGAAGTGCAGATGGGAGAGATAAGGGAGCAAATGCAGGAAGGAAATGGGAGGAGAGAAAGAGGGGAGCAGACGCTGGATGGAAGTGGACAGAAGAGAGAGGAGAAGGTACTAGATGGAAGGGTTAGAGCAAGAGGGTATATATATATATTTTTTTTTTATTATTTCTTATATACCGCTATACCGTGAGGTTCAAAGCGGTTTACAATGAAGATAGATTAAAGATACATTAAAATAAATAAAAATGGTACTTTGGATTTCCCTAGCTGTCCCGAAGGCTCACAATCTAGCTAAAGTACCTGAGAAAACAATAAATAAAAATAAAATTAATGAAATAAAGTAAATTCCAGTCAGACAATAGGATCTGATGTTAGAAGTTCATAAAACGATATGCCAAGGAGCGAAAGCTGGTATGCTCCTTGAGCCCCGATGTATGCAGCCAAGCCAACACAAAAAATTTCAGCCATGAGGTTTCCCAGGAAGTAGTAATGAGTGGAAGGAGGGGATAAATAAAAGGAGGGCATATGATGGGGAGAAAACGACTGAGTTAGGGAAACACTGGAGGGGTGAGAGAAAGAATTGGCGAGCTGTAGGTAGACAGTAAAAAAGGAAATTGATGAGAGGGTAGTAAGAACATAATCTAGACAGATGCAGAAAATAAATTGAATAGGAAAATGAAGTAAAAAAGGGAAAGGGGTTGCAGAGGAGAGGTGTGGGAGAGGGAAGGAGAGGAGAGAGATGCCAGACCAATGGGGGTGAAAGGAGAGATGGAAGGGGAGGCATACAGTTTCTGGAAGGGGCATAGAAGGAGAGTAGATGCCATATAGGGGAAGAGAGACGGCAGACAGTAGATGGAAGGAAGAGAGTTACAAGAAGATGAGGAAAGCAGAAACCACAGAAGACAAAAGGTAGAAAAAATATTCTATTTATTTATTGCTTTAGGAGACATAAGAACATAAGAAGTGCCTCTGCTAGGTCAGACCAGAGATCCATTGTGCCCAGCAATCCACTCACGCGGCGGCCCAACAGGTCCAGGACCTATGTAGTAGTCTTCTATTTATACTCCTCTATCTCCTTTTCCTTCAGAAATTTGTCCAATCCCTTCTTGAACCCTAATACCGTATTCTGTCCTATCACGCCCTCTGGAAGCTCATTCCAGGTGTCCACCACCCGCTGGGTGAAGAGAAACTTCCTAACATTGGTTTTGAATCTGTCCCCTTTCAGCTTTTCCGAGTGCCCTCTTGTTCTTGTAGTTTTTGAAAGTTTGAAGAATCTGTCCCTCTCCACTTTCTCTATGCCCTTCATGATCTTGTAAGTCTCTATCATATCCCCTCTAATCCTCCTCTTCTCCAGGGAAACTAGTCCCAGTTTCTCCAGTCTCTCAGTTTATGAAAGGTATTCCATACCTTTTATCAAACATGTCACTCTCCTCTAAACCCTCTCGAGTATCGCCATATCCTTCTTAAGGTACAGCGACCAATATTGGACGAAGTACTCCAGATGCGGACGCACCATCGCCTGATACAACGGCAGGATAACTTCTTTCATTCTGGTTGTAATACCCTTCTTGATTATACCTAGCATTCTATTCGCTCTCTTAGCAGCTGCTGCGCACTGTGCGACAGCTTCATTGTCTTGTCCACTATTACCCCCAAGTCCCTTTCTTGGGTACTCTCAGTCAATAACATCCCTCCCATTGTATAGCTATACCTCGGGTTTCTGCTTCCCACATGCAGTACTTTACATTTCTCTACATTGAACTTCATCTGCCATCTCGTCGCCCACTCCCCTAGCTTATTCAGGTCCCTTTGTAATTCTTCGCAGCACTAAATACTTTGGTATCGTCTGCAAATTTGATTATTTCGCACTTCATCCCTGTTTCTAAATCATTTATAAATATATTGAATAGCAGCAGTCCGAGCACCGACCCCTGCGGAACACCACATGTGACCCTCTTTCAGTCTCAGTAGTTGCCTTTTACTCCTTCCCTCTGCTTCCTTCCCGCCAACCAATTTCTGATCCATCAGTGTACGTCTCCTTCCACCCCATGGTTCCTCAGTTTCCGAAGTAGGCGTTCATGGGGTAACTTGTGAAAGGCTTTTTGGAAATCTAAATATACGATGTCTATGAGTTCCCCTTTGTCCATCCGTTTGCTAATTCATTCGAAGAAGTGCAGTAAGTTCGTTAGGCACGATCTCACCTTGCAGAAGCCATGTTGGCTTGTGATTATAAGTTTATTTCTTTCAAAATGCTTATTGATGCTGTCTTAGCACTTCCACCATTTTCCTCGGAACCGAGGTCAGACTCACCAGTCTGTAGTTCCCCGGGTCACCTCTCGATCCCTTTTTAAAGATGGGCGTAACATTGGCTATCTTCCAATCCTCCGGGATCATGCCTGTTTTCAGGGATAGATTGCAAACTTGCTGTAGTAGTTCTGCTATTTCCTCCTTTTGTTCTTTCAGAACCCTTGGGTGGATTCCGTCCGGGCCCGGCGATTTGTCAGTTTTTAATTTTTCTAACTGCCTGCGTACGTTTTCAATGCTTACTTCCATGGATTTTAGTTTATCTGTTTGAGCTCCTTTGAAGATTTGCTCATGTTCCTGTATGTTGGATGTTTCCTCTTTTGTAAATACATTGTATGCAGAGTCCAGCTTCTTGCTGGTTCAATTTAACCTTTGTCTATGTATTTCTATTTTATCCCCCCTTTTACAAAACTGTGGAGCGTTTTTTAGCGCCAGCCGTGGTGGTAGCAGCTCTGATGCTCAGAATTCTATGAGTGTCAGAGCTGTTACCATTGTGGCTAAAATCCACACTACAGTTTTGTAAAAGAGGGAGAGGTTAGTTTGTGATTACATATTCCATACTAGGCGAAGGTGTTTTGTGTGTTCGAAAGACATAGTTTTTTGTTAGGATTGACTGCAGGATTGATCTATACTAGTCTGGCTTGTTTAGTTTTACAATGGGTGTATTGATGTTGTACTGCTCATTGCAGTATGTAAGATGTTGCCTTTTCCTAGGTACTCATGTGTGACGTGTGGATTGTTACTAAAAATCATGTTTTCATACAGATGGGGGGGGGGGTGTCAAAAAATGATGGGCCTCGGGGTCACATATGCTAGGTACACCACTGGCTCAGGGAACAAAAAAAGCCAGACAGGACACATTTTAACTTAATGATTTACATGTTGTCCCCCTAAAATTTGCTTAATTGTTCTGTTTTCACAGATAACCAACTGATCAATCAGTTCTAAGTACCGGTAATTCATTCTAATCCATATATATACATGCTTTTAGCCACATTTAAGGGCAGCAATTTATAGTCTAGACATTTTCTCTGGATATATGCTTTTGAAAATTGTCATCAAAATGTACTTCAGTGCTGGGACTTGCATAGCTTTTCAACTATACTAAATCAACCCACTGAATATTGCTGACACACACATACAACCTGTCTCCTCTCTAACACTGTCCTCTGTTCTGCCCCTGACTTGCCTTCTTTTTCTGCCTGCTTTAATGCTGCTGAACTTTTGGGGGTTAGGTGGTAGTAAGTGATTTGATTGAGCAGGAGAGACTCCTGTCCATTTAAATCACTTTGAATATCAGCTGGACCAGTTTTATAGAATCCAACATACACTGTATTTCAAAATGTCCAGGCTTTTTTGTCCAGCCTTTGACCTCAGGCTCATATTTGCGCTAAAAAATGAGAATCAGTGAAATCATGAATGGCTCAGATTTTGGAATTCTGCTTCATAGTAACATAGTGACATAGTAGATGACAGCAAATAAAGACCCATATGGTCCATCTAGTCTACCCAACCTGACTCAATTTAAAAAATTTTTTATTTTTTTCTTCTTAGCTATTTCTGGGCAAGAATCCATAGCTCTGCCTGGTACTGTGCTTGGATTCCAACTGCTGAAGTTTCTGTCAAAGCTCACTCCAGCCCATCTAAACCCTCCTAGCCATTGAAGCCCTCCCCAGCCCATCCTCAACCAAAAGGCCATATACAGACACATACCGTGCAAGTTTGCCCAGTACTGGCCTTAGTTCTTCAATATTTACTATTATTTTCTGATTCTAGATCCTGGGTTCATCCCACGCTTCTTTGAACTCTGTCACCATTTTCCTCTCTACCACCTCTCTTGGGAGCGTATTCTAGGCATCCACCACCCTCTACGTAAAGTAGAATTTCCTTACATTGCTCTTGAATCTACAACACCTCAACCTTTTAACATTTTCCTTTCTCTGGAAAAGATTTTGTTTTATGTTAATACCTTTCAAGTATTTGAATCATATCTCCCCTGTCCCTCCTTTCCTCTAGGGCACATGTGTCAAACACAAGGCCTGCGGGCCGAATCTGGCCCGCCTGGCCTTTTAATGTGGCCCATGGCAATGCTCTCGAACTTCCCCTTCTCACAGCCCAGCTTGTCTTCCCTCCTATGCCGGCCTGATGTCGCCGTCATGCTGGAAAGTTTGCCGGCGTCGGCAGTGATTCAGCAGTGTTGTCTGCTTTCCGTCTGCCATGGTCCACCCGAGTGGAAACAGGAAGTTGTGCGTCATTGGAGACAGACTGTGGCAGGTGAAAAGCAGGAGGGGGAGTCACGTACAACATTGCTGAATTGCCGAGGCCAGCAGATTTTTCGGCTTGGTGACATCGGACCGGCGCAGGAGGGAACACATGCTGGGCTGTGAGAAGATTGGGACTGGTGCTGGAGGGAAAGACATGCTGAGCTGTGAAGAGGGAAAGAGGTTGGGCCTGGGATGGTATGGAGGAAGAGTGGAAAAGATACTTGAAGGAAGAACTGTTGGGAAGAGAAAGGGAGAAATGGTGGGCCTGGGGGGAGGGAGGCAGGCAAGCAGACAGGGGGAGAGATGGGATGGGGGGCAGTTGGGAAGAGAAAGGGAGAGAATTTGGATCTGGAGATGGAAGGGAGGGATTAATGTTAGGCCTGGGGGTGGAAAGGAGAGAGAGAGAGAGAGATGCAGCATCTCTCTTTTTTCCTTCCATCTCATTGTTCAGCATCATGGGGGGAGGGGAGAAGAACAACAGAAAAGAGAGGGAGCAAAATGTTGGACCAAGAGGAGCGAGGAGGAGAGAGAGAAGGAAATAGGAGGCTGGGAAAGGAGTGAGATGGGAAATGGTAGAGCTACAGAATAAGAGAAGATGGAAATTGATAGGTAGCTGAAATTTTAAAAAGGAGAAGGATGAGAAAGAGGGTGAGATTTGAGTGGATAGAAGCAGAAAAGAAAAAAAGAGAAAAGTTGAAAGGGAAAAATCAATATTTGGAGACAGGGACTGGAACAAGAGAGAAGATGAAGAAAAGACACTGGAAAAAGAATTAGAAGATAGACAAAATCAGAAACAGAAACTGGGACCAAAAGCAAAATGGCCAGTCAACAAAAAGTAGAAAAAATAATTTTATTTTCTATTTTGTGATTACAATATGTCAGATTTGAAATGTGTATCCTGTCAGAGCTGGTGTTAGACAGCAAGCGTGAACTAGAACCTAAAAGAGAGAGGAAAAGTCTTTTTTAATTTATTTTGTATGTAACACATAGCTGGTGTGGGGTTGGAGAGATTATATCCCTATACTTCTACTAAGACTAACCCCCCTTCTTTGCTGGCGCGTAGCATGGGTTTTGGTGCCGGCGGCGGTGATTGATCCGATGCTCATAGAAGTCCTGTGAGCGTTGGAGCAGTTGCTGCCACTGGGGCCTACGCTGTGTGTTAGTAAAGGAGGGGATAAGTATCTTAATAAAAAACTCGGCCCACAACTTAGCCTGTGTTTTAGATTTCGACCCCTTATGTGATTTGAGTTTGACACCCCTGTTCTGGGGTATACATATTCAGGGCTTCCAGTCTCTCCTCATACGTCTTCTGGCGCAAACCTCCTATCATTTTTGTAGCCCTCCTCTGGACTGCTTCAAGTCTTCTTATGTCCTTCACCAGATACTGTCTCCAAAACTGAACACAATATTCCAAGAGGGGCCTCACCAATGACCTGTACAGGGGCATCAACACCTTCTTCCTTCTACTGGCTATGCCTTTCTTTATATAGCACAGCATCCTTCTGGCAGCAGCCTCTGCCTTGTCACACTGTTTTTCGCCTTTAGATCTTCAAACACTATCTCCCCCAGGTCCCTCTCCCTGTCCGTGCACATCAGCCTCTCACCTCCCAGCAAATACGGTTCCTTCCAATTATTCATCCCCAAATGCATTACTCTGCATTTCTTTAAATTGAATTTTAGTTGCCAGATATTAGACCATTCTTCTAAAGTAAGTTCAAATATAATATATGCCACATTCAAACCTTTGACAGCTGCAGCTGAGATTAATCAAAAGCACATTAGACCCTGTGGCAAGCCTAGGTCACATCTAAACTGACTGGCTGATCCCTAGTTTGTGTATAATTGGAACAGTCTACATTTGAGGGTAAATATGTGATAGTAAGCCTGTGTCTGTATGTGGTAAGGAAGTTGAGGCAGGGTGGGATGGCAGTTCATAGTTCATAACATTTTACTTAAAATGATTCCAGATTGCATTACAAATGAATAGCCTGCATGTGTCACCACATCTGGGGAAAGAACAATTCATACAGCCTCATGTGGGAAATTTTGACACACTGCCCAAATTGTGAACTGAGCCAGGCACGTGGCTAACAATTCAGTCTGCCAATTTACATTCCTTAATGCTCATTGACTTGAAGAGAAATGGGGAATTTGGAGCTTTTCCTTCATGACTTCTGAGAACAGACATGACCTTTTATTCTCTTTTATCAGAAGTCTGCCAGTTAACACACCTACAATGACTATTTAGATTATTTTTTAACTTGTTTCTTGTATTTTTTCCTCCCTCAGTTGGTCTTGCTCTTTAACTGCCTTCTTTTTGTTTCCAAACCAACTTTAACTGGCTGGTTTAATTGTTTGTGTGAGGTTATCTGCTGATATTCAGCAGCACTTAACTGGTTAATGCCAATGAAATATCACCACACACAGCTAGAATTTTGTGGGAGGACCAGGGGGTAGAGTCAGCACTTATGCAGCCTTTTAAAGGGCACCAATGGCTCATCTTTGAATCTCAGCACAGTGAGGGGAAGGGAGGCCAAATCATCCCCCTCACTGCACTGATTCTCCACCTCTGACCAGCTCTATTCAGCAGGAAGCCACGCTCCCTTCTTCCCCATAGCTTGCCCTGCTTCATTTCAGCCTTTCTCAGCCTTTTAAAGGGCTCCAATGGCTCATCTTTGAATCTCAGTACAGTGAGGGGAAGGAAGGCCAAATCGTCCCCCTCATTGCATCGATTCTCCACCTCTGACCAGCTCTCTTTGGCTGGAATCCCTGCCCCCTTCCTCCCCAGAGCCTGCCCTGCTTCATTTCAGCCCTTTAAAGGGCCTGGAGTAGAGAGCTGCACGGGAACGGGGACGACGGGAATCCCGCGGGACCCGCGGGTTCCCCCTTTGGGTCACGGGGATCCCGTGGGGACGCCCCCTAGGGTCGCAGGGATCCTGTGGGGACGCCCCCTAGGGTTGCGGGGATCCCGTGGGGACGCCTCCGAGGGTCGCGGGGTTCCTGCGGGGTTGGATCGCACTCGAGCCGCGAGGCTAGTCTCCTACTCCTTACCTGCCCTGCCGCAGCACACAGTTGAACGGAAGTCTTCCCGATGTCAGTGCTGACGTCGGAGGGAGGGCTTAAGCAAAGCCCTCCCTTCCTCCGACGTCAGCGCTGACATCGGGAAGACTTCCGGTCGGCTGTGTGCGGCAGGGCAGGTAGGGAGAAGGCAATGGTGTACCAAAGAGGGGGGGGAGGTCCGCCCCGGGTGCAGCCATGGGGGGAGTGTGCACAGCCGGTCAGGTCCCCTTACCCTTTTGGCACTTCCCCCGACCAACTGACAACAGTCCCAGCCGACAAATCTCCCTGTCCTGTAGCCGCGAATCTAAATTACCTTCTTACAGCAGCTTCAATAATTTAGATTCGCGGCTACAGGACAGGGAGGTTTGTCCGACCGGGCCTGTTCTGTCGTCCGTCAGGTGGGGAAGCGCCACAAAGGTAAGGGGCAGGGAGGGAGAAAGGGAGGAAAGGTGGAGTGGAGAAGAAAAGACGCTTAAGGGAAATGGGTAAAACTGAGGGGGCAGAAGGCCGCTGAAAGCACTGGGGAAGACAAAGGGGTGGAGAAGGATGCTTAAAGGACATGGGGAAGACAGAGGGGGGAGAAGGACCCTGAAAGGACATGGGGAAGACAAAGGGGTGGAGAAGGACACTGAAAGGACATGGGAAGACGGGGGGAGAAGGACGCTGAAAGCACATGGGGAAGACAGAGGGGGAAGAAGGACGCTGGCAGGGAAGAAGACAGAGATGCCAGACTATGGGGGGAGCGGAGGGAAGAAGATGTAATGTAATGTAATGTAATTTATTTCTTATATACCGCTACATGGGTGCCAGACCAATTTGGGAGGGGGGAGAAAGGGAGAGGCACAGTAACAGAGCAAATGAAAGACGCAGAGAGAAGAGAGACAGTGGATGGAAGGAATTGAATGAGAACATGAGGAAAGCAGAAACCAGGCAACAAAGGTAGGAAAAAAATTATTATTTTTTTTTTTTTGCTTCAGGATAAAGTAGTATATTAGTTGTGTTGATAAAAATTTATAAACATTAGAGGCTCTGGTAGAAACCCGTTTACAAAGTATATATTCTTCCCAATTAATATTTCCAAATTAATAAAGTCTTTTTTTTGCTTATTTTTAAATGGGTTTCTACCAGAGCCTTTAATTCAGTAGCATAATTAAATGAAATAACTACTAAAGCTAAAGACTTGATCCAAGATGGCCGCGAGCAGATGAGAGTGAGAGAGACGCCGCCAGAGACTCCAAGTAACAACGATTACTCACAGCTTTATCGATGCCGAAAAGGAGAGGGAAAGGTGCTTCTGGAGCCTCGAGGCGCCCGGAGACTCCTCTTCAGATGTCCATGGAGGATTTCTTGCGGCGTCTAAACCAAGAGGCAGCAGCTGCATCGGGGAGTCGCCCGCTGGAATCGCCGGGAAGGAGTGAGGTCGCGGCAAGCTTCCCTGGGCTAGAGTCCACTCTGAGCCCCGACGCCAGAACCCCGCCCCCTCAGCCGCAGCGTGCTAGCTCTCCACGGGAGAGTAGTCAGTCCGAGGAGGCAGACTTCGTCTCCCGGGAGGCTGAAATGGGCGTAGCACCGGAGGAAGAGGAGACTGCGGTGAGAACAACGAGGGAACATGAAATAGAACAAGGCTCCCAGAGGGAGAAGACTGTCATTGCTGTGGAAGCTGGGACAATGCAAGCAAGTATATTTTCTGTTCCTAAACCCATGAATGTTACCCTAGACTCTATTTGGGACTTGGTAATTACTCTGGGACAAACATTGTCACCACAAATTAAAGCACTAGAAGATAAATTCCTAGAACAAAGAAATGAAATAAATGGACTTAAACAGGAAAATACATTGATGAAAACTAATGTGGAAAAAATAGATAAAAAGATAAGTGAAGTAAATCAAGTTCAAACGACACTGATTAAAGACAATATCAATCTTAGGAGAAAGGTGGAAATGATGGAAAATAATATGCGGTTGAATAATCTTAGATTTTTGAACTTCCCAAAGATTCCTTCTTTATCAGCAAAAGAAGTTTTGAAAAAGTACTTTTGTGAAGTTCTTAATGTTCCTAATGATGCCTTTCCTCCCTTTTCCAAAATATATTATTTGCCAACATCAAAAAATTCGGAAGAACAGCGTCTACCAGAACAACAAGGTCAGGGTGAACAAATGGACATAACATTATTATTGGAATCTTCAATGAGGGAGGTAGCTATTCCAGCTACCCTATTGGCTACGGTGGTTTTATCACCAGATAAAAATTGGATATTACAGCTTTATTTTAAGAATAGACATAAAGAATTTCTTGGATGTAAAGTTCAAATATTTCCGGATGTGACAAGGGAATCCCAGAAACGAAGGAAGGAATTTTTGCTTCTTAAGCCTGGGGTTGCGGCAATGGGAGCATCATTTCTTTTACGATATCCTTGTAAATGCATTGTAAAGTATAAATCTTGCAATTATATTTTCTTTGAACCTTCGCAGCTGACAGGATTTCTCTCCAGGAGGGGCCTTGAAGGGGATCAAGAAAATCTCAATGCATAAATTTACTCTTGGTCCATTCTCATCTGACCGCCTAATTTGTAATTTGAATTTCTCTTTTTCCTTTAAATAGTTTCTCACTCAGGAACATCTTGGATCTCAAATTTTGGGACTTTAATTTTGATTGAGTAAATAGTAATTTTGTTATATAAATGTTACTTCATTTGTTTTATGTTATGTTGACTTAATCATATTCTGTACAAGAAGTTTATTCTTGATAATATATTCAAAATAAATAAAGAATTATAGATATAAATGAAATAACTATTTCTGTAGTTTATAGGGACGGGCGGGGACGGATGGGAACAGAGGGATTCCTCGCGGGGACGGGTGGGGATGGGTGGGAGTCCTCACAGGGACGGGTGGGACTTTGGCGGGGACAGGTGGGGACGGGTTGGATTTCTGTCCCCACACAACTCTCTAGCCATGTTTTCTTGCATTAAGACATACTTTTTATCTCCACCACCTCTACCAGGAAGCTGTTCCAAGCATTCACCACCCTATTCAAGGAAAAGTAGTTTCTGAGGTAACTTTTGAATCTATCCCCTTTCACCTTCATCCTATGGCCCCTCATTCCAGACTTTCCTTATGCCTCATATACATTTATCAATCCAGGAATGAAGATCAACATTCAGTACAAATTAACAAAAAAAGGCAGCACAAAGGGCCTTCAAAGCAGTCAAAGTATGTTTATTGTAAGACCTCAGGAACTCACAGGGAAAACAGTATCTAGGTCACCACTGGGGGAGCCAGAGGGGGAAGCAGATCCCTGCTGGCTCAGGCAGGGCAAGGCGTGTCCCTGCCTTAGAAAAGCCAACAGTCTGGAACAAGCAAGCAGGCAGATCAGGGAAGAAACTTAGGGTGCTCCCCACTGAGAACCTGCCTGGCTTAAGCAGTGGTAATGGCTGTGACCCTATGGAGGTTGAGGATGCAGGAATGTCCTCAGAATGGCCAGTAGCTGATGAGGAGGCTGCCATGGAGGTACAAATGGAGCTTCCTCCGGAAGAAGTATGTGGAGCCGTGGAACCTATGGATGTAGGAATAACAGTTCGCTCAGCCTGTGCTGAATCATTGTGAGGTTTTTTTTCTTCTATTTTTGTGGCTAGGTTCCTTTTCCCGCTCCTAGTCACTGCCAAAGTCTTTTCTATACTGGACAATTGTTTCATAAGCTAAGAGTGAGTGGGGAGAGGTTTGCCAACACCTGGGAGGGAAGTTTGAAAGCTGTTTTGTGTGCTTTTGATGGCAAGCTTAATAGACTCCTCTTTACCCAGCCCTGCTACAGTTTTAGGCTGGAGGCTTCATTTTAGTATGTGTTTGCCTAGAGAATAGAGTGAACAGGAATATCTCTGGGAACTGTTTTTGAATGTCATGAACTTACCTGAGTTCTGCTGAGGAGCAGACTTGAGAGGAAAGAAAGCTATAGTGTAAGCTGCTCTGTGAGAGTGCGAATCACAGAGAGAACTATTTCATAAGGAATACAAATCCTGAAGGCTGCCAGAGTTTTCCTCTGGCCTTATTTTGTTTCCAGTTTGAACATTTGTTGGTTACTGTGAACTTTATGCCATTTTGACTTTGATTTTGAACAAGTAAAATTTGCATTTTTGCCATTCTAACCACCGTGTTTGAGTTTTGATTAAGTTCTGTGGAAAACCTGCAGGGTGACTCCAGTCTGCTAGTATACATTTGTTGGTAACCACTGAGAGCGCTGTTGAGTCCCGGCTTAGGGCTGCAGTGTGGTTACCATACCCCCATTGCACACGTCGCAGCAGCCCTAGTGAATGCCAGATCCGTAAACGACAAAGACCTAGTTCTCACAGATGCCATCACAGAGTACAACTGGGACCTCCTACGGAAACATGGCTCAAAGACTACGATGGAGCCACCTTGGGTGCGTTATGCCCTCAAGGCTACCAAGCATTGGCATGCTCCCATTCCAACAAGAGAAAGGGAGGGGTGGCAGTGATCGCCAAATCCAAGTTAAACCCACGCCAAATACTCTCCATAACACTACCAGACCTAGAATGCTTCGTTTTCTCAATAGGCCACAACAAAAATATCATGATCATACTAGTCTACAGAGCACCCTCCTCTCCTATGTCTGCGCTTGACGAACTGCTAACCATTATAAACAACCTGTCCATAAACCATAAACAAATCATAATCCTAGGAGACCTCAACTTTGCGGACTACCCAGAAGTCAAGGGCGCCCCACGAGATTTCATCAAAGCACTGTCAGATCTGGGACACACTCAACAATCACCTCTCCCACTCATTCTTCTGGAAACACACTGGACCTAATCTTTCTCTCAGACGGCCCACAAATTAACCAGAAAACATCCTCGCCGACAAACATCGTGGTCCCTGGACCGATCACCATATAATCACCAGAGTTAGAGGCAGCAGATCGAACAAATTTCCAGGAAACAATTACGTTCAACCCAAAGTCAGTAAACCCAACCACATTTTCCCGTGGCATCTCCAAACTACAATTACGCACAAAATCCCTAGAAGAGAAGGCACTGACCTGGCACTCAGGCATTAAAACACTCTATGAGAACCTAGCAAAAGACAAGATGACCAAACCTAACTCAAGACCATTCTCTTCACGCTGGTTTACAGAAATCCTGAGAGTACAAAAAAGGAGAGTCAGAAAAGCAGAAAATACTTGACGCAAAACTCTCAGTGACGAGGACAAATCCTCCTGGAAAAACTTGCTGCAAAACTACAAATTAGCCACACAAGAAGCAAAGAAAGCACATTTCACCGCTCTACTATCCAAGGTCCCAAGCAGATCGAAGGCCATCTTTTCAATAACGAAAAACCTATTATCCTCATCCCAAGGTCCAATGCATTCCCATCAAATGAACCTAGACTGCGAATCCCTCTCCACCTTCTTCCACGACAAAATATCAAAGATACGTGCAAATCTGGACTCGAAGGCCAAAGCACTCCCATACATCCCAGAGACCACGCAAGATGGCAATCCACTCAAAATGGAAACTTTGAACAGTTTCAAACAAATCTCCCACAATGACCTCAAAACCATAATCAACTCCATATGCCTCACAATCTCGATCCTGGACCCATGTCCCTCCATTACACTCCTAAACACAAACAAGGTATTCCTAGAATCTATCCTACCCCTAATAAATGAGTCCCTTATGACAGGTGTAGTTCCACGGAGCTGGAAATCTGCTATAGTAAAACCACTCTAGAAAAAAAAAAACCAACCTTGGACCCAGACAACCCAAGAGTCTTAGGTCTCAAACCTCCCATTCATCTCAAAAATATTGGAAAACACAGTACTCATGCAATTGCAAGACTTCATGGAGACAAATGCCACTCTCTCCAACTTCCAATCAGGAAACACCACAGCACAGAAACTGCTTTTGGGCATCCTAGATGACTGCAGGAAAATCTTAGACGACAGAAATGACACACTGCTGGTACTATTAGACCTCAGAGCCGCATTCGATACCATCGACCACTCTCTCAGAAAGCAGAGAGTGGGCATAAATGGGAATTTCTCAGACTGGGAGAAAGTGACTAGCGGTGTACCCCAGGGTTCGGTACTTGGGCCAATCTTATTTAATATTTTCATCAATGACCTAGAGGAAGGAACATCCCGTGAGATCATCAAGTTTGCAGATGACACAAAGCTATGCCGGGCAATCAGATCGCAGAAGAATAGCGAGGAACTCCAGAGCGACTTGTGTCAGTTAGAGAAATGGGCAGAGAAATGGCAGATGAAGTTTAATGTGGAAAAGTGCAAAGTAATGTATTTAGGCACAAAGAACAAGGAACACGAGTATAGAATGTCAGGAGCAACTCTGGATAAGAGCGAACAAGAAAAGGACCTGGGCGTACTGATAGATAAGGCCCTGAAACCGTCGGCACAATGCGTGGCGGCGGCAAAGAAAGCAAATAGAATGTTAGGCATGATAAAGAAGGGAATCACGAGTAGATCAGAGAGGATTATAATGCCGCTTTATAGAGCAATGGTTAGACCACACTTGGAATACTGTGTCCAACATTGGTCTCCCAACCTAAAGAAGGATATAAAACTGCTGGAGAGAGTGCAGAGACGAGCAACAAAGCTAGTAAAAGGTATGGAGAAACTGGAATACGAGGAACGACTTAAGAGACTGGGATTGTTCTCCGTTGAGAAAAGGAGACTGTGAGGGGATATGATCGAGACCTTCAAAATACTGAAAGGAATCGACAAAATAAAGCAGGAAAAAAAATTATTTACAATGTTCAATTTGACACGAACAAGAGGACACGGAATGAAGCTAAAGGGGGACAAGTCCTGGACAAATATCAGGAAGTTCTGCTTCACACAAAGAATGGTTGACACCTGTAATGCTCTCCCAGAGGAGGTTATAGCGGAATCGACCATCCTAGGATTTAAAAGCAAACTAGATGCACATCTCCTTACGAGAGGCATAGAGGGATATGGGTGACTAAAAATTACACCAGGTGTACACCTGACTGGGCCTCCGCGTGTGCGGATCGCCAGACTTCATAGAACGAAGGTCTGATCCGGAGATGGCTCTTCTTATGTTCTCTCCTCTTGTCCAGGCTAAAATCCATTGGAATCCGTGACAACGCACTTCAATGGTTCTCTTATGAACATAAGAATTGCCGCTGTTGGGTCAGACCAGTGGTCCATCGTGCCCAGCAGTCCGCTCACACGGTGGCCCTTGGACAAAGACCAGCGCCCTAACTGAGACTAGCCCTACCTGCGTACATTCTGGTTCAGCAGAAACTTGTCTAACTTTGTCCCTGGAGGGTGTTTTTCCCCACGACAGACTCCGGAAGAGCGTTCCAGTTTTATACCACTCTCTGAGTGAAGAAAAACTTCCTTACATTTGTACAGAATCTATCCCCTTTCAATTTTAGAGTGCCCTCTCGTTCTCCCTACCTTGGAGAGGGTGAACAGCCTGTCCTTATCTACTAAGTCTATTCCCTTCAGTACCTTGAATGTTTCGATCATGTTCCCTCTCAATCTCCTCTGTTCGAGGTAAAAAAGGCCCAGTTTCTCTAATCTTTCACTGTATAGCAACTCCTCCATCCCCTTAACCATCTTAGTCGCTCTTCTCTGGATACTTTCAAGTAGCATCATATCCTTCTTCATGTACAGTGGCCAGTGCTGGATGCAGTACTCCAGGTGAAGGCGCACCATGGCCCGGTACAACGGCATGATAACCTTGTCCAATCTGTTCTTGATCCCCTTCTTTATCATTCCTAGCATTCAGTTCACCCTTTTTGCCGCCACCACACATTGCATGGATGGCTTCATCAACTTGTCGATCATAACTCCCAAGGCTCTTTCCTGGGAAGTCTCTCCAAGTACTGCCCTGGACATCCTGTATTCGTGCATGAGATTTTTGTTACCTACATGCATCAATTTACACTCATCCACGTTGAACCTCATCTGCCATGTTGATGCCCATTCCTCGAGCCTGATTATGTCACGTTGCAGATCTTCACAATCCCCCTGTGTCTTCACTACTCTGAATAACTTTGTATATTCCACAAATTTAATCACCTCACTCGTCGTACCAATTTCTAGATCATTTATAAATATGTTGAAGAGTACGGATCCAAGCACCGAGCCCTGCGGCACCCCACTGGTGATGCTCTTCCAGTCCGAGTATTGTCCATTTACCCCCACTCTCTGTTTCCTATGATCCAGCCAGTTTTTAATCCACGTGAGTAATTCACCCTCGATTCCATGGCTTGTAATTTTCTGAAATAGTCATTCATGCGGAACCTTGTCAAACGCCTTCTGAAAATCCAGATATACAATGTCGACTGGGTCGTCCTTGTCTGTCTGTCTGTTTACTCCCTCAAAGAAGTGCTGCAAATTCATCAAACACAATCTGCCTTTGCTAAAACCGTGCTGACTGGTCCTCATCAGCCCATGTCCATCAAGGTGATCAATGATGCTGTCTTTTATCAGTGACTCTACCATCTTTCCTGGTACTGAGGTCAGACTCACCGGTCTGTAGTTTCCCGGATCTCCCCTAGAACATTTCTTGAAGATCGGCATAACATTTGCCACCTTCCAGTCTTCTGGAATCTTTCCTGATTTGATCGACAGATTGGCTATTAGTTGAAGCAGTTCAGCTATGGTCCCTTTCAGTTCCTTGATGACCCTTGGATGGATACCATCCGGTCCCGGGGATTTATCGCTCTTAAGCCTATCAATCTGCCTACACACCTCCTCTAGACTGACCGTCAATCCTGTCAACTTTTCATCTTTATTTCCAGCATATAGCCTGATGGGATCCGGTATCCTGTGTACATCTTCTTCGATAAATACAGACAAAAATGTGTTCAGTTTGTTGTCGATTGTTTTGTCCTCCTTTAGTGCTCCCTTTATTCCATGGTTATCCAACGGTCCCACCGCTTCCTTCGCGGGTCGTTTCCCCTTAATATATCGAAAGAACGGCTTGAAGTTCTTCGCTTCCTTGGCTATTTTTTCCTCGTAGTCTCTTTTGGCCCCTTTTACCGCCTTATGACACCTGCGTTGATGTTGTTTGTGCTTGTTCTAATTTTTGTCCGTTTTTGACCTTTTCCATTCCTTAAACGAATTTTTCTTGTCTCTTATCGCTTCCTTCACCTCTACAGTGAGCCACACCGGTTCTTTGTTCTTTTTCCTCTTTGATCCCTTGTTGATACACGGTATATATAGATTTTGCGCCTCAGTGACTGTGTCCTTAAAAGTGGACCAAGCTTGTTCTAGCGTTTTTACAGTGCTTATCCTCTTCTTAATCTTCTTCCCTACCATGAGTCTCATCCCTTCGTAATTCCCTTTTCGGAAGTTCAGTGCCGTGGCTGTCATTTTGGACTGATGTTTCTCCCCTGCTTCCAGAGTGGATCATATTGTGATTGCTGTTTTCCAGCTGTTTCTTCATTTCTGACTGACAGATCGCAGAAAGTCCTACAAGGAAAATACTTATCTGAACCCAAACCGCTCCACTATGGAGTGCCTCAGGGTGCCTTACTATCACCTCTCCTCTTCAACCTCTATGTCAAACCAGTACTGGACATAGCAGGAAAACACCGAATCAGAATCCACTCCTTCACTGACAACCTACAACTCTATCTTCCCCTAGGCCGTCATCAAGACACACAAATCTACAACTTCCAATCTTGTTTAACTGAAATAAAGACCTGGATGATCAGGAACAAGTTACAGTTAAATGAATCCAAGACAGAACTTCTCTGGATCCACAAAGATCTATGTGTATACCCCCATCCGTCCTTTTCCTGGGCCACAAACACCCTTACACCCAAAGACGTCAGCAGCCTAGGAGTAACTCTTGACTCTAACTTATCAATGACAGATCACGTATCCAAACTAGTATCATCCTCCTTCTACTACCTCCACCAGCTAAAAACCATACGTACTTACTTCTCAGAACCCGAATTTGCCCAACTACTCTACGCTTTTGTACTATCCCGCGTAGACTATTGTAACACTCTACTAGTGGGCCTGCCTACCAAAACTCTCTCCTGCCTCCAAAGGGTGCAAAATGCTGCAATCCGCCTTCTGAAAAACTTAGGCATCTGGGACCATGTTACCCCTGCATTAGCTTCCATGCACTGGATGCCCATTCAAAAACGCTGCACCTTCAAGGCCCTGCTCCCCACTTTCAAAACCTTCCATGAAACAATTTCGTACTACATGAAAATTAAACTGCAAATCTACTTCCCAAAGCGACCACTGAAGTCCCATGGAGATAAACGACTGACCATACCTCCTGGCCGCTCCCTCAAAACTGAAACAGCCCGCAAACGCTCCTACTCATATTTCATACCCATACTTTGGCGCACAATCCCCCCATCTGTCAGATCATTAAATGGACTCTGGAACTTCAGGAAGCCATGAAAACCTTCCTCTTTACTAACCAGCGCCTTAAAGTCATTCACCCAGAAATGCCACTCAGTCAGCACACCTACGCCACCTAATCTCACCAGATGCTACTTGCTGCATATGTTTTATTGTCATGTCTATATTGTAATTTATGTAAATTATGTCATCTCTGTTCTGTCTGGATTATTATGGATGTACTTTGTAACCTGTTCTGGGCTCCTTTGGGAGCTTGTAGAGAAGGCAGGAGACAGCGAACCTGCGGGCACTGTAAGCAGTAGTCTTATTTGAGTAAAAACAGCGATGGAAGGCTATCTCAATCGCAGGCAGCGAGGGGTAGGCGAGAGGTAGCTCCGCCCACCCCCAGCGCGTCACCAGAACCGTGACTCGGCTCCCCCTTAAAGGGGAGAACCGCGGAGAGACAAGCCAACTTGTAGAGAAGGCAGGAGACAACGAACCTGCGGGCACTGTAAGCAGTAGTCTTATTTGAGTAAAAACAGCGAGGGAAGGCTATCTCAATCGCAGGCAGCGAGGGGTAGGCGAGAGGTAGCTCCGCCCACCCCCAGCGCGTCACCAGAACCGCGACTCGGCTCCCCCTTAAAGGGGAGAGTGCCAACAGCGCGCAGCCGTTCGGCGCGCAGCGGCAAAGGCGCTCGCCTTAGCGAGAGCGCCTTTGTGAAGACACCTTAAGAAGGAGCAAGGAAGCAAGGCCAACAATTTAATCTCACTCAGACGGTTGGTTGGGACAAAGGAAAAACAACTAATTGGTAGGTGGACTCACTGGTACTTACTGGTACAGAGGGTTAACATATACATCACACATACAACAAAGGCAGCTCGGAGGAGGAACAGGTTATGAGCATCTACGGAAACCAGAAGATGAGCTTTCCAGTCTTCTGCACCGGCTGCAGTATGTATGAGTACCTCCCCTCAGGGACTATGGCATACATTTGCACCCGGTGCAGGGAGCTGGAAAGCCTGAAACAGCGAGTCTGGTTGCTGGAGGGAACGGTGAAGGAACTAGAGGAACTTCTCATCAGCAAAGAGGTAAATCACACGAAGGAAAGGTTGATTGTGGAGTCCAGCACTAGTGATGTGATTGAAGAACTGGAGAGATACATCGAAGATGCCCACCAGCAGATTGTGGAGACCCCCGGGCTTGAGATCTGCGACCGAACAACCCAGGAGGGTGGAATATTTGAAGCAGAAAGTGACCGAACAACCCAGGAGGGTGGAATAATTGAAGCAGAAAGTGACACCAATCCAATCAGCACAGACGAAAGACCATCTGAGGAGGCGACACAGAAGAAAGAAGCTATGACTTACGCCGAGGATACGGATTTAAGACCCCCGAGGAACCTCCAACTAAAGAAGATTGGGATTATAGTCGGAGATTCTATAATAAGAAATGTGGACAGCCACATTGCAGGAGGAAGGGAGGATAGATTGGTCACCTGCCTGCCTGGAGCAAGAGTGAAGGATTTGGCCAGCAGGATTACCAGGATTATAGAAGGAGCAGGTGGAAAGGATACTGCAGTGATAATCCACGTGGGAACCAACGATGTATGCGGACGGAAGTATGACAGGGAAGAAATGAAGGACCAGCTTCGCTCACTTGGAAGGAAGTTGAAGGTCAGGGAGGTGAAGGTGGCTTTCTCGGAAATCCTTCCGGTACCGAGAGCGGATGCAAAGAGACAGGACAAACTGAGAGCTGTGAACGCCTGGATGAGGCGTTGGTGCGAGGAGGAGGGTTTCGACTTCGTGCGTAACTGGACAACATTTTGGGGAAGAAGCAGGTTCTATAGAAAGGACGGATTACACCTCGCCAAACAGGGAGCGAGAGAGTCCTGGCGGAGAACATAAAGAAGTCCATGGAGAAGGCTTTAAACTAATGAACAGGGGAGAGCCGACAGTCGACTATCGGTCGATGGCCCGGGCACCAGGATATACTGAGGAGGCAACTTCAAGCAACCACACTGATATAGGGCAAGAACACGAGGATACAACAAGAGACGATAAAAAAGATCTAATGGATACAAAAAAGGATGGGAGACCCACTAAATCCAGTAAATTGGCAAAAACAGTAATTAAATGTATGTACACGAATGCCAGAAGCTTAGGAAACAAAATGGGCGAGCTGGAAGAATTAGCAAATAGAAAACAACTGGATATCATAGGAATAACAGAAACATGGTGGAATGAAGAGAATGAATGGGATACGGCGTTGAAAGGATATAAAGTCTACAGAAGAGACAGGATTGGGCAAAAGGGGGGAGGTATTGCCCTGTTTGTCCAAGAAGATATAGCGACTGTTAGAGATGGTGAGACAGAAGCAAATGGTAAACTAGAGTCACTCTGGATAAAGATTCCTGGACAGAAGGAAGCAGACATACAAATTGGACTTTATTATCGACCCCCGGGACAGACTGAGGAAACAGACCAAGAAATGATGGAGGGAATTAAACGAAGATCTAAATCAGGAAATACGACAATCATGGGAAATTTCAACTTTCCGGGGATCAACTGGAAATTGGCAATGTCAAACTGCGGCAGGGAGTTAAAATTCCTTGAATTGTTAGGAGATTGCTTCCTTGAACAAATGGTAGGAGAACCGACAAGAGGAAATGCAATCCTGGACTTGGTCATAAATGGCATTGCTGGTAGGGTAGCAGATGTAGAAGTTACGGCCCCGCTAGGGACAAGTGATCACAATATGATCAACTTTACCATTGGCATCGGAAAGGGGAAACCAATTAAGTCTGGAACTACGACCTTTAACTTCAAAAGAGGAAATTACGACAGCATGAGAACTATGGTTAGAAAACGGCTCAAGAAGGGCAAAGCAGACATCCAAACAGTTGATCAAGCATGGTCTCTACTGAAAAACACCATCATAGAAGCACAGAATCTTCACATACCGAAGATATCCAAAGGAAGGAGAAAAAAGAACAAAGGAGAACCAGCTTGGTTATCCAAAGAGGTGAAAGATGCAGTGAGGGAGAAGAGGAACTCTTTTAAAAAATGGAAACGGGAGAAAACGACGGAAGCCTGGAACTGTCACAAAATCGACCAAAAAAAGTGTCATAAAGTGGTAAGAGACGCCAAAAAAGGCTATGAGGAAAAGATAGCGCATGAAGCCAAAAATTTCAAGCCTTTTTTTAGATATATAAAAGGAAAGAAACCAGCAAGAGAGGCAGTGGGCCCTCTCGACGACCAGGGAAGGAAAGGGTCAATTAAGGAGGACAAACAGGTTGCCGATAGATTAAATTCATTCTTTGCCTCAGTCTTCACAAATGAGGACATTTCAGCAGTACCAACCACAGGGAAGATATTCACCGGGGCCATAGAGGAAAGACTCACAACAGTTAATGTGACGTTGGACATGATACACTTTCAGATTGACAAACTAAAAAGCGACAAATCCCCTGGACCGGATGGAATTCACCCAAGGGTATTAAAGGAACTTAAGGTGGAAATTAGTGAATTATTACAATCCGTAGCTAACATGTCTATTAGAACTGGGCAAATACCAGAAGACTGGAGGATAGCAAATGTCATCCCAATTTTCAAAAAAGGATCAAGAGGCGATCCAGGAAACTACCGACCTGTGAGCCTCACATCGGTTCCAGGGAAGATAATTGAAACACTAATAAAAGATAATATTGTACAACACTTGGAGGATCACAATCTAATAAGGGCTAGTCAACACGGCTTCAGAAAAGGGAAGTCATGTTTGACAAATTTACTACAATTCTTTGAGAAAGTGAACAAACAAATGGACAGGGGAGATCCAGTGGATATAATTTACTTGGACTTCCAGAAAGCGTTTGACAAGGTTCCACATGCAAGGCTTATGAAGAAACTACTAAGCCATGGAATAGGAGGAGAAGTACACAGATGGATCGGCAATTGGCTAGAAAGCAGAAGGCAGAGGGTTAGCATAAATGGGAAATTCTTGGACTGGGAGAAAGTGACTAGCGGCGTACCTCAGGGCTCGGTTCTTGGGCCTATCTTGTTCAATATTTTTATAAATGACCTAGAAGAGGAAACAACATGTAATATAATAAAGTTTGCGGATGACACAAAACTATGTCGGGCGGTTGGTTCTCAAAGGGACTGCGAGGACCTCCAGAAAGATCTGAACCACCTGGAAATGTGGGCGACAAAGTGGCAGATGAACTTTAACATAAGCAAATGCAAGGTGATGCATCTAGGAAAGAAAAACAAGGAACATGAGTACAAGATGTTGGGGGTGACATTAGCAAAATGCGAACAAGAAAGAGATATAGGGGTACTGATTGACAATACCCTAAAGCCATCGGTACGATGTGTGGCGGCGGCGAAGAAAGCAAACAGGATGTTAGGCATAATTAAGAAGGGGATCACGAGTAGATTGGAAGATGTCATAATGCCACTTTATAGAACAATGGTCAGACCGCACTTGGAATATTGTGTCCAACACTGGTGTCCATACCTCAAGAGGGATATAATTCTGTTGGAGAAAGTGCAGAGGTGAGCCACGAAACTCGTCAAAGGAATGGAGCATTTGAGCTACAAAGAACGACTCGGGAAACTGGGACTGTTTACCCTCAAGAAGAGAAGACTGAGAGGGGATTTGATAGAGACTTTTAAAATATTAAAAGGATTTGATAAAATAGATCAAGAAGCAGAAATGCTAACATTTTCAGATGTGACACGGACAAGAGGTCATAGCCTGAAACTGAGTGGTAGCAAGTTTAGGACAAATCTCAGGAAGTTCTGTTTCACTCAGTGAGTGGTGGGTGCTTGGATTGCACTCCCGGAGGAGGTTGTGGCGGAGACTACGATACTGGGATTCAAGCGCAAGTTGGATGCACACCTTCTTGCATATCATATTGAGGGATACGGTAAAGTCGGGTCTCCAAAAAGGAGTACCTAATTTGGCCACCAAGTGTGCGGAGCACCGGACTAGATGGACCTCGGTCTGATCCGGTGAGGGCATTTCTTATGTTCTTATGGGCTAAAAAATTGAATAAATAAATATTTAGCACCTAACCACTTAAATTAAACAACCAAATAGAACTCTATAAATGTCAGTTCTATCTTTACGAGATGCTGCTTAGCTGTTTAAGTGCTGAATATTGCACTGAATTGCATTAGAGATAGCTGGCTGCATAAACTGTATACTCAATGCCAATGCCAGGATTGGCATTTGATGGTATAAAACTATCACTGCAGATGAGTGAATATCTACCCCTATGAGGTGAACTGTTAAAAGGCACTTAGACACCCAGTATTACACTGAAGGCATTATGCATGTTGAGTGGCATTTTAGAAAGGATGTCCAAAATAAGTAGAGGGACATAATCAAAAACAACGTAAGAACATAAGAATTGCCACTGCTGAGTCAGATCAGTAGTCCATCGTGCCCAGCAGTTTGCTCATGCGGCAGCCCCTAGGTCAAAGACCAGTGCTCTAAATGAGCCCAGCCTCACCTGCGTACTTTCCCGTTGAGCAGGAACTTGTCCAACTTTATCTTGAATCCCTGGATGGTGTTTTCCCTTACGACAGACTCCGGAAGAGTGTTCCAGTTTTCTACCACTCTCTGGGTGAAGAAGAAAACTGGAATACTCTTCCTGAGTCTGTCGTAGGGGAAAACACCCTCCTGGGATTCAAGAAAAGTTGTACAAGTTCCTGCTCAACTGGAAAGTACGCAGGTGAAGCTGGTCTCATTTAGAACACTGGTCTTTTGACCTAGTGGCTGCTGCATGAGCGGACTGCTGGGCAACATCTAAGTCCCCTTTTGGCCTAAGGCCCTAGGTGCACAAAGTAGGCAGCAGATATATGTCTATTTAAAAAAAAAAAAAAAAACGACCAAAATTGTACATTCAGCAGTTTAATCGCCCAGACTGCCACTATGTGTATGTTTAAATCACATTCCCAACCAAAAATCGCCCAAGTCCCAAGAAGACCTTTTAGGTGAAGGAGGGGCCAGTCCTTCACCTAAAAGCACAATTCTCTAACCAGTGTCTGTCATAAACAACGCTGATTAGAGAATCCTGGAACTGTCCCAACCCCCCCCCTCCCGCACTGATCGCGGCAAGAGGGATGCCCAGTTCCTCTTGCCCAAAGCCACTGCGACCCCCCCTGAATGTTCCCTGGCAGGAGGGATATCCAATCCCTCCTGCTGGCCACCCCCAACCCCTGCTGGACCTTAGGCGCCTGGGCCAATCAGACCTTAGGCCCCTCCCAGGTGCATCCCACAATGCATCGGGAAGGGGCAGGCCTGCCATTCAGAGGAAGGCCAGCCTGCCGGCTGGACGGAGGAAGGACCTAGCCAGCAAGCCATCATAAAAAAGTTAGAGAGGGTCCGGAGTTTATGGGGGTCCTGGTGGGAGAGTCTGGAGGTGGGCTGGGTGGTCCGGCAGGGGTTGGGGGTGGCCAAGAGGGATTGGGCATCCCTTCTGCCTGTAAAGAGTTTCATTAGGCGTGGGGGTTCGGGAGGGATGTGGCTGGAAGGAAGGATTGGGCATCCTTCCTGCTGATGAAGAGTCATCGCGTATGCGGGGTTTTCGGAGGTGGTGACTGGCAGGAGGGATTGGGCATCCCTCTTGCTGGTGAAGAGTTTCACTGTGTGGTGTTTTCGGGGGGGTGCCGGCAGGAGGAACTGGGCATCCCTCCTGCCGGTGAAGATCGCACCAGTTCAGGGGGTGGCGGCAGGAAAGAGTGGGCATCTCTCCTGCCAAGGAACATTCGGGGAGGGTTCGGGCGATTGCAGCAGAAGAGATTGGACATCTCTCCTGCCGTGATCGTTACAGGTGCAGGGGGATGGGTTGCCTGGGCCGCTAAACAGATTGTGGAACTTATACCTGTTTTGACTTGGTCTAAGTCAAAACGTATAAGTTCCGTCTAGCAATCTATCAAATTTTTTGGTTATGGCTGCTGGACAACTAAGTCTAGGTCGGCCCACATCCCGCCCACCTCCCTCCCTATCCACTCCTCCAAAAATGCCCCTTTTTGCTCTAGGCATAAAGAGGCAGGGTAAAGGCCTAAGCTGATCTTAGATATGCCTAAAACCAATTTTGATTATCAGTACTTGAATGACCTGTCTTTTTGATCGTCCAAGTACCGACTTAGGCCAGTTTTTGGACTTTTTATATTATTATTATTATGAGCCCTTAACTGTTCAACTATAGACATATGGGCCAGCAGTCATATTTCAAACACCCAGAGGTCAATATTCAAAGCAATTTGAGAAGAAATGAGGATGATTACAGAAAAGTTTCTATTTATCCCTTTGCCAAAGCTAAACCTTACTTGAAGAGACAACCATATGATCAGAAGAAAAGGGTGATATAAAAATCTACAACTGATATATCTACAGTAAATAAGGAAAAGAGCAGGAAAAGGATGAGGAATGGCTCAGGCGACCTGTATACATCTCCATTAAGCAGTCCCATTGAGACCCCCTAGACCAGTCTCTCAGGATGATCCCTCCACTTCCTTTTTAGAAAGAATTTTGGACCAGGAGCCACACAAATCCCATTTACAGAAGTCAGTCTACAACAATCATATAAAAGACAGGCCATGGCTATGAGGAGGCCATGGATATGAGAAAGGGTAAAGGCAGGGAAGCTTACAACCACCTTCAGTACAGGAACAAAAGTCAGGGAGTTAAAGAAGTTGATTGAGGAGGTATACAGAGAGGCCGTAGAACAACAGAGGAACTGCCAAGATACATCCACAGAGAGTGAGGACCACCTGGAGGACAATCACAAGAAAGGACTAGATGACACAGCAGCAGGACCTGGAAACAGTGGGGGAAACCCACAGGAAGGCGAGTCCAGTGCAGGCCAATTCCAGGAGGAGGAAAGATGGAAATACAATGAGGCACTGACCTGTGGCTAGAGAGACAAGAGAAGATAGAGAAGACAGCAATCGTCATGGGAGACTCGATCATCTGACAAGTCGACAGCCACATAACAGGAGGAAGACAGGATCGACTGGTAACCTGCCTACCAGGAGCCAAGGTGGAGGATATAGTGAGCCGCTTCAACAGGATCATTGACAGTGTGGAAGGAAGAGATACGGCAGTGGTGATCCACGTTGGGACAAATGATGTGAGCAACAGGAACTACAGCAGAGAAACACTGAAAAACCAGTCCGGATGCTAGGAAAGAAGCTGAAGATCAGAACGTCATTGGTAGTGTTCTCGGAGATCTTGCCGGTACACAGGGGCAAGGGAAGAGGTAGACGGAACTGCAAGCAGTCAACGAATGGATGAGACGGTGGTGTGAGGAAGAAGGATTCCACTTTGTGCACAACTGGACGGCGTTGGGGGAAGAGCAAGCTATACAGAAAGGATGGACTCCACCTCAGCGGAGACGGAACGAGGCTACTTGCAAGCAACATCAAATGAGAAATTGAGAAGTTTTTAAACTAAGAAGAAGGGGAAAGCCGACAGTCGACCAAGAGTCGATGGTTCGGGAAACAGAATACCCAGAGATTGCAAGGAAGACTCACCGGATCATAGGCAAGATAGAAATCCCGATGGATCGAAAGGGACAGAAGCAAGGGAGACAGGAGGAAGAAAGTGCAAGAAAGTAACAGGCCACAAACTTAAGTGTATGTACATAAATGCAAGGAGCTTAAGGAATAAAATGGGGGAATTGGAAGCTATAGCACAAAAATATAACCTAGACATCATCGGCATCATGGAAACATGGTGGAACGAGGACAAGGCTGGATTTCTGTAATTCAGTGTATTTGGGTCTTTCAAAGATCAGTCTGCAGAGACTCCAATTAATACAGAACACTGCAGCTAAACTTATCTTTGGTAAAAGTAAATTTTGATCACGTAACCCCTCTTCTCAAGGAATTACATTGGCTTCCAGTGTATCTCAGAATTAAATTTAAGTGCATTTGTATTGCATTTAAGATCCTATTTGGCATTTTTGCCATTTTGATTCCTTTAGATTGGAGTGTTCACAGATCTATTCTTGCCAGAAGTTCTCAAAAATTAAAACTTACATGTCCTTTTCTCAGTGGTAAAACCAGAACATTTAAGAAATTTAGTTATTCTTTTACTTTTAAATTAACCAAATTCTGGAATGCTTTACCACTTACATTAAGAAGTTTAGGTTCTTTTGCTTTATTCTGGAAAGTTCTGAAAATTGTTTTTTGTTTGCTAAACATTTTGGAAATTAACTATTTCAATCTACTTTTTCTTGTCAAATTTATGTACTATGTTTTACATTATTGTAAACCAAGTTGAGGGTTGATGACTAAAAGCCTAAAGGGCTCTTCTACTAAACCGTGCTAGCGGTTTTAGTGCAGAGAGCCGCACTGGATGGCTCATGCTGCTCCCGACGCTCATAGGAACTTAATGAGCGTTGGGAGCAGCGCAGCTCCCCGCGCTAAAACTGCTAGCGCTGTTTAGTATAAGAGGGGGTAAGTTTTAGTTTAGTTTACTGGAATACAAGCTATACTGCAAAGACAGAGTAGGACAAAAAGGTGGGGGTATTACCCTATACATAAAAAAGGGATTTGAGTCTACAGAGAGAACATGCCGGAAACGAACAATAAGATAGAGTCTCTATGGGCCAAAATACTGGGAACAAATGGAACGGATACGAAGATCAGCATCTACTATCAACCCCCAGGGCAGTCTGAAAAGACTGATGAAGAAACAACGGATAAGATTATACACGAATGCAAGGGAGGCAACCCAGTTATCATGGGCGACTTCAATTATCCGGAGATAGATTGGAACCTAGGCAACTCCAGCTGCAATAGAGAGACCAAGTTCTGGATGCTTTAGGCGATTGCTTCCTGTAACAACTTGTCATGAAAAATATGAGAGGAAATGCAATTCTAGACTTAATTCTAAATGGACTACGAGGACCGGCACAAGGTATAGAAGTAGAAGGGAAACTGGGAAACAGTGATCACAACATGATCTACTTCAATCTAGACACCAGAACAAAAAAATCGATCCAGAATGACGGCCACGGTACTGAACTTCTGAAAAGGGAACTACGAAGGGATGAGAGTCATGGTGAGGAAGAAGATTAGGAAGAGGATAAGCACTGTAAATATGCTAGAGCAAGCATAGTCCCTTTGTAAGGACACAGTAACAGAGGCGCAAAATTTATATATACCGCATATTAACAAGGGTTCCAAGAGGAAGAAGAACAAGGAACCAGCGTGGCTCACTGTAGCAGTAAAGGAAGCGATCAGAGTCAAGAAGACTTCGTTTAAGGAATGGAAAAGGACAAAAATGGAAGAAAACTGGAAAAAGCACAAACATCATCAAAGCAAGTGCCATAAGGCAGTGAGAGGGGCCAAAAGACACTATGAAAAGAAAATAGCCAAGGATGCCAAAAACTTTAATCCATTCTTTCGATATATTAAGGTGAAATGACCTGCGAAGGAAGCGGTGGGGCCGTTAGATGACCAGTGAATAAAGGGGACAAAGCCTTCACCGACAAATTGAACACATTTTTAGCGTTTGGATTTACCGAAGAGGATATATCCAAAATACTGGAAGCCGACAGGCTATACACAGGAAATGAACATGGGAAACTGACAGGGACAACGTTCAGTCTAGAAGAGGTATGCAGACAGAGTGATAGGCTTAAAAATGATAAATCACCGGGACCAGATGGCATCCACCCGAGGGTAATCAAGGAACTGAAAGGGGTTATAGCTGAACTGCTCCAACTAATAGCCAATCTGTCGATCAAATCAGGTAAGATTCCGGAAGACTGGAAAGTGGCGAATGTTACGCCGATCTTCAAGAAAGGTTTGAAGAGAAATCCGGGAAATTACAGACCAGTGAGTCTGACTTTGGTACAGGGAAAGATGGTAGAAGTGCTGTTAAAGGACCGCATTATCGATCACCTTGACGGACACAAACTGATGAGGACCAGCCAGCACGGGGTAAGCAAAGAAAAATCTTGTATGAGAAATTTACTGCTCTTCTTCGAAGGAGTAAATAGGCAGATAGACAAAGGTGATTTTCAGGTGTTCGACAAGGTTCCGCATGAATGTCTACTTCAAAAAACTGCGAGCCATGGAATCAAGGGATATACTCACGTGGATTAAAAAGTGGTTGGCGGATAGGAAACAGAGAGTGGGGGTGAATTGACAATACTCGGACTGGAAAAGCGTCACGAGTGGAGTGCCGCAGGATTCGATGATCGGGTTTGTGCTCTTCAACATATTTATAAACGACCTAGAAATTGGCATGACGAGTGAGGTGATTAAATTTGCGGACGATACAAAGTTATTCAGAGTAGTGAGGACACAGAAGGATTGTGAAGACCTACAAAGAGATATAAATACACTCGAGGACTGGGCCGCGATATGGCAAATGAGGTTCAACATGGATAAGTGCAATGGATACATGATAGTAAGAAAAAACATATGCACAAATACAGGATGACCGGTGCTATATTTAGAGAGAGCCCCCAGGAAAGAGACTTGTGAGTACTTGTAGACAAGTCAATGAAACTGTCCGCATAATAATAATAATAATAACAATAATAATAATAATAACAGTTTATATACTGCAGGACCGTGAAGTTCTATGCGGTTTACAATGGTTAAAAGATGTTACAAATTAATTTGAATTAACAAGGTTAGAAGCTAGTTATTAACAGCACTAGAGATCAGTTATTGTGGAGTAGGATTATACAGGTTAGCTGCCTAAATACTTCAGGAACAGGTATGTTTTTAGGTGTTTCCTAAATGTACATGTGTTTCACTTTACAAACAGCGCTAGAGATCAGTTATTGTGGAGTGGGATTGTACAGGTTAGTTGCCTAAATACTTCAGGAACAGGTATGTTTTTAGGTGTTTCCTAAATTCCCCATAAGTAGTATGCATGAGCAATTGTTCCAGATCTTTGCCCCATAATGCCGCTTCATGTGAGAGAAGATGTTGATGGTGCGGCAGCGGCGAAAAGGACAAACAGAATGCTAGGAATGATTAAGAAGGGGATCACAAACAGATCGGAAATAGTTATCATGCCATTATACCAGGCCATGGTATGCCCCCACCTAGAATACTGGGTCCAACACTGGTTGCCGTACATAAAAAAAGACATAGTACTACTCGAAATGGTCCAGAGAAAAGCAACAAAAATGGTTAAGGGACTGGGGGAGTTACTGTACAATGAGAGGCTAGGTAAACTGGGACCCTTCTCCCTTGAAAAGAGGAGACTGAGAGGGGACATGATCGAAACATTCAAGATACTGAAGGAAACTAACTTAGTAGAGAAAGAGAGATTGTTCACCCTCTCCAAGGTGAAGAGAATGAGAGGGCACTCGCTAAAGATGGAAGGTAAAAGATTCCCTACAAACATAAAGAAGTTCTTCATCCAGAGAGTGGTAGAAATCTGGAATGCTCTTCCAGAGACTGTTATAGGGGAAAGCACGCTTCAGGGATTCAAGACAAGGTTGGATAAGTTCTACAGGAACAGAACATACGCAAGTAAGGCTAGACTCAAATAGGGCACTGGTCTTTGACCTAAGGACCACCGCGTGAGCCGATTGCTGGGCACGATGGACCACTGGTCTGACCCAGCAGTGGCAAATCTTATGTTCTTATGTACCCCCGCAGGGACAGCTGGAGAAAGATATTCCAATATTTAATCTATCAAATATTGCACAGACAGACAAGAAGTAGAAGTTTCAAAGAAAGGTTTGAGTTTTATTCCCTCAAGAAATATAATACCTTTCAAACTAAAATTGACCTTTTTCGGTTCATACATAAATTACAAATCATACATTCATTCAGAAATATACAAAGCAATCATATTGATTTCTCACCATCTAAATGGATTCTACTGAGCAACAAAGAGTAGTTAATAGAGGCTTTTTCTTCTTGCATAGAGCATGATATTGAGAAGTTGTAAAGTAAGACAAAACAAAGGTTTTTCAACTACATCAAGGAGAAATATTCAGCAATACGGTCCCTATCCAACAATGAAAATATTGTGATCAAACTGGCCGATGTGGGAAGGGGTTTGTGATACAGAATCAAGTAGATTACATATGTGAAGTCATGAGACAGTTAGAAAATACACAATATTATAGATCCCTCCCTACTGATCCTACTAGTTGATTCCAAGAAGAAATTGCTGAATTAGTTGGCATAGCCTTCAGTGTTGGTTTTCTAACTGCAAAAGAAAGAGATTTTCTCAAATTTCAACATTCCATGAAGCCTACAATATATATATTACTCAAAATACATAAATCCATTGTTAGACCACCATTGGTTGTTTCTGCAAATGGTTCCATTTAGAACCCTTCTCCATCTTAGTGGATCACTTTCTCTGGACATATGTTCCCAAAATTGAGTCACGTGTCTGTGATTCAGCACCTATGATCAGTCTTTGGATACATATAAATGACCTCACAGATATCATTTTAGTGACTCTAGATATTGACTCTCTTTACACTAATATTCCTCAAGTTAACACTTTAGCTATCATTGAGAACACAGTAGGATGAGATTTTGATTGCAGAATTCCTATTCGCTTGATATTACAATTGTTCTAACCCAAAATTATTTTAAGTTTCAAGATGTCTATTACCAACAGATTAGAGGTACAGCTATGGGTGCCGCCATGACTCCTGATATTGCTAGCCTCTACGTGGCACACTTTGAAAAACCTATATGCAGGATCACCCTTTCAAGAACAATAATTTTTTCAATTGCAGATATATTATTGATTTTTTTAATTATTATTATTATGGCTTAGGGAATGTGTCAGTCTCAAAACTTTTTTTCATTGGCTTAACGCTAGAGACTAGCATATTTCCTTCAAGATTAATTTTGATAAATAGATTAGTTTCTTAGATTTGTTGATTCATAAAGAGCCATACCAGTTTTCTACTACCATATACAGGAATGCCTATCTACATTATACCAGTTTTCATTTCCATCATTAATGTAAGCCCCCTAGGGTTAATTTTTTTTAAAAGAAATATGTGGCCGACTCATGGCTCCTGAGCTGGCGCGGTGCTCAGCTGGGCCATCGTGAAAGATGTTGGGACCACAGTATTGAAGCTGCTTTGGGTCTGCTGGATGTGAGACTGCTTCAGGCCACAGCCACAGTTGGGAGGCATGACCAAGAGTAGCTTTGAGTCATAGAGGCAAGGTCACAGTGGTGGCTTTGGAGCTGAAAGGCAGGAGAGTTCCAGGGTGCAGAGGAGGGGAGAGCTGCGGTAACACTGCAGTAGCAAAAGGCTTCAGTTGAATTTGGCAGTCATTACACATGCACAGAAGTCAGAAGAATACCTCATCTTGAAATTTAAGCAGTATAATAAGAAAAGGCAAGGGAGGTATCTTTTCAACCAATGATAAAGTCTTTATTTGACAAATCAATGATAAAATCTATGTTAAAAACAATAGTCCCAACAAGGAACCCAGTTTCGGCAATTAGAAGATGCCTTCTTCAGGGGACACTATGAAAGATATGCAACATAAAAGAGAAAATTAAAAAAGGCATGATATAAATGCAAAATGAATAAAAGTATCAGTGAAAATAGTAATGCTTATAAATAACAATAAAACCTAAAACAGCAAATATTAAAAAGGAAAAAATCAATTTTAAAAGCAGGAGCATAAAACAGCAATGCAATCATAAGAACAATAAGCATGTAATAGCAATAAAATATAGAAACAGCAATTATAAACAAAACCATGAAGTATAATGAAGTAACTTATGGCAGACTGAATTAGATAGAACGGGGGGTAAAATACAAAATAAGGAAGACAGACCCAAGATAGAAATAACATATACAGAAAATATCAATTATGAAACAGTGAGGACCAGATACTATAAAACCAAATGCATTGCTAGTGACAAATGATAAAACCAAAATAAAAAACAATCATATGCAAAGAATCAAGTAAGAAATAAAATGCTCAGAAGGTGCAGCCATGGCAGTTATGAGATGATAAATGCCAGAAGCTATAAAACCTTTATGCATTTCTAGTGGCAAATGAATAAAACTGTAATAAAAGCAGAGGTGAAAAAACATTTTAAAAACCCCTCTAAACAGGAGGAACCAGGAGACCAGAGAGTGCAGGCAATACAAGTGTAAGCAGTGACTCCTCGGGTAAGCATAGATTTAAAATGAGCATAAGAACAAACGTAGAGAGAATACTCAAAATGTTGTGCAATACCTTTGCTGTAACGACGCTGAAATTAAAAGCACTAAAAAGAAAGAAAAAGGATCCGTAGCAATTCATATGACCAGTACACATCACCATTTAGCAGTCCAACAGATGCTACATGATCAGCCCAAGGTGCTTGTGTAAGTCCTGCTTTTTTAGACAGGATTTGGGGGGATCATCTCCCTACACACACAGAAGTGATCATATCAATCACAACAGAACTGGTACTGGAGCACACCGAGGGGCAGAGGCCAGGGAAGACAGTATCAGACAGGATTTTGGGGCTCAGGAGTGAAAGAAGCCACGAGACAGTGCTGGCTGATATGGAGAACTCTCCAAAGATGGCAAAGCCTAGAACTGAAGTCAGGCAGAATATTTACATGGCACATGTGCACCAAAGAGCATACAGTCAACGTGGGTGGCTGCTAGTGCTGCCCAATTCAGGGAAAAAAATTCGATTCGATTCAGCCTATTGAATCGACTTTACGATTCAATTCGATTTGATTTTCCTGCCCAATAGGGTGTTTTGGGTTGTTTTTTTGTTTTGTTTTTTCAAACATCCTGGTGGGTTTATTTTATAGCCTCTTCACCCCCTTTACCCTCTCCTACCCACACTAGTCCTGTGGTTTAAACAAAATAAACAAACAAAAAAGACTTTTTCTCTCTCTGTTAAATCCTAGCTCACATTTGCGGTCCAACACCAGCTCTGGAAGGATACACATTTCAAATCTCACATATTGTAATCACAAAACAGAAAATAAAATTACTGTTTCTACCTTTTGTTGTCTGGTCATTATTCAAATCATTTTGATCCCAGGCTCTGGTTGTCTTCTGATAACTCGCTTGCCAGGGTCTCCTTCTTTCTTCATAGGGATGAGCCAACATGATGTTTCTAGCTCAAAACCTGATTGGGCTCCCCCTAAGCAGCTGCTCTTCTTACCCACCCCTTATCAGAATTCAAGCATGCACAGGACATTTCTGCAGAAGCAAGTACTGAGAGAGCAAGGTAGAAAGATTACCCGACATCTAAAGGAGGGGGCTGGTTGGAATGGGAGACAATTTGGGGATTTTTAGGCCACCTTTCTAGGCAGCTGGGTTTGAATCCTATGGCAGCTCTGGGCCTTCATTGCTCCAGGCACATTTACTTAAATTATTAATCCACTGGGGACAGAGAACGTGCCTCCATATAATTAGTCAACAGCGAAAGGCAGTATATAAAAAACCATTATCCTTACTCTTTCTACATAAAACTCCATGGGTAGGATGGGAGGAACTCATTTACTAACAAACTACCATAATAATCTCTGCACACAATAAATAAACTTTGCTGCTGCCTTAGCTACTTCTCTTGATCCTGCTGGACTAGCTGCAGACTGCCACGCCCTTCACCCGACTTTTGTAAGCTCACTTCCGTTCAGTCCTTTCAGAGTCCCACCCCCCTCTCAGGCATGGTGGGGAAGCATGGACTCCTTCAATCTTTTCCGTAAATTGGGAGCTGGCACAAAGTTGGACGGGACACGCTTCATTACAGATGCCGAGAGGTTTCAGGTAAGGGATTCAATAGGTGGCCGTCTCTTCTATGCTGCTTGACACCTCTATACTCTATACTCTCGATCAAACAGGCTGCATGCAAGCTAGATGTTGTAGTTCTGCTGTTTTCAGATGCAGTACTGTGCTGGCTGCTGCTACTATTGACACAAGTACTGCAAGGGGGGAGCCGGAGGACACTGTAACACTTCCAGACAAACCCTCCCCCCTTAAAGCCCTCGCCCCTTAAAGCAGGAACGGCAATGGATGGCCAGCAAGAGGTAGCGCTGCCGCTCCTGCTTTAGGAGACATGGGGAGGAGGGTTGGTCACTGAATCGGCCAGACCAATTTTTTTACAAAATGAACCGATTTGAATCAATTCACCCAATTCGAATCGGAAATCGGGCAGCACTAGTGGCTGCTGGTTAATATGCAGAAGCTGAGGACAGCATAGGAAGCCAGAAAGAAAAGGAAGAATGGAGAAGTAGGAACAAAGGTTGTTTTTTGTGTTTTTTTTAAAATCTTTGTGGGGTTATTTGGTCAGAGGTTCTGTGAGAGTAGTTAGGTCAGGGCTATCTGTATTTTGAAGTATGAGCTGTGCAATGAGTATGGAATGCTCCTGGAGAGTTCTTAACTGCCAAATTAATTGGATGGACATGCACTGTGTGGCAGAAGCTCTAGAGATTTTAAAAGTAGTAATTTTGATAAGTTTGGGTTTCTGACGGTGTTTGTGAGTAAGCACTCATTGTATTAGTTAAATTTGTGAAACCTGCAGAATTATGGCTTTCAAGTTTGTGTGGGTGAGGGTAAACGTGGTTGGCATAAGGTTTTCAGAACTTTTGTCTTGCTCTTAAATTAATTGAGCAGCCAGAAAACAAAATTAAATCTGTTTTCGTCAAATTAATTCATTGGAATAAGGGACAGTGAGGCTGTGTTTTCAATATCTGTGACAGCTTCTTTGAACTTGGGAATTTTAAATTATTGACATCGACCAATATATTGCAGCATTGGAGGTCTGCAAATCCCCCTTCTTTATGGCAGTGGAGAACCCAATTTCATATGCTGGTTCTTTGGGAAGCACGGAAGGTGGGGGGATCTCTTAAACGCAGGCGTCATTTTTTGTTGCTTTGGGACCCGTATCTGTGCTCCTTATCTCCTAAGGGCCACAGTCTAATTTTGAATACCCTTGTTTAATTGTTGTGTGTCATCTGGCTGCTTCGGTTGCTCCGGTTCTTCGTGTCTCTCTGCTTGGGGGGGGTTTATTCCTGGAAGGGCAGGTCCAGTTCTGGTGGGTGCTCTAGGGTCATCAGAATCCAGACCCTAGGGGGGGGTATTCTTTTGGCTTGCCTAGTCTTTGTCTGGACTTTCTGCGTTCCCCCCATACACTCGGGAACCCGCCGCCTTGGGGGGTTGACCAAAAAGACGCATGATTTTGTATAGTTTAATCTTTTGTTCATCTCCCGCTCCTTTCAGTTGTATTGTGTACTTTGAAGTTTTGTAATTGTTCCGCTCTGTTGTAGTCAATAAAAAATTGTTTAAACATAAATAGTATCGAAAGTCATAAGAATTAAGAACATAAGAATTGCCATATTGGGGCAGACCAAAGTTCTATCAAGTCCAGTATTCTGTTTCCAACAGTGGCCACCCCAGGTCCCAAGTAGTAAAATAGATTTTATGCTGCTTATCCTAGGAATAAGCAGTTAATTTCCCCAAGTCATCAAAATAATGGCCTAATGACTTCTCTTATAGGAAATTATCCAAATCATTTTTAAACCCTAAGCTGTAGTTAGCTTGTTATCCTGAGACTAAGGGCCCAATTCACTAAACTGCCCGATCGTGACCGATCCGGGCAGGGCCAATCAATTCTGGAAGCAAGAATATTCTAATGGGGGCGATCGGAGGCAAGCCCCATCCACTGACACGGATCGCTAGGTAGCAATCCCGACGCATGCACAGAACATTTACTTTGCCTATAGATGGTCTGCGCATGTGTTTGCTATCTGTTTTTTGGGGTTTTTTTTACTGTCCCCGACCCACCTGCTCTCTGTCACCCTTCCCTGCAGTGCAAGCCCGTGGTTTTAACCCACGGGTTTAAAGCGGGTTAAAACCACAGGCTTGCACTGCAGGAAAGGGTGGCAGAGAGCAGAAGAGTTGGGGGAGGCAAAGAGTAGAAACATAGAAAATGACGGCAGAAAAGGGCCACGGCCCATCTAGTCTGCCCACACTAATGGCCCACCCCCTAATTACATCCATGAAGAGATCCCACATGCCAATCCCATCTTTTCTTAAAATCTGGCATGCTGCTGGCCTCAATTACCTGTTGTGGAAGATTATTCCAGTGGTCAACCACCCTTTCGGTGAAGAAATATTTTCTGGTGTCGCCATGAAATTTTCCACCCCTGATTTTCAACAGATGCCCTCTTGTTGCCGTGGGTCCTTTAAGGAAAAAGGGATCCTCTTCCACCTCGATAGGCCCGTGACATATTTGAACGTCTCGATCATGTCTCCCCTCTCTCTGCATTCCTCGAGTGAGTACAGCTGCAACTTACCCAGTTGTTCCTCATACGGGAGATCCTTGAGTCCTGAGACCATCCTGGTGGCCATTCGCTGAACCAACTTAACTCTCCGCACATCTTTTTGATAATGCGGCCTCCAGAATTGTACACAGTATTCCAGATGGGGTCTCATCATGGATCTGTACAACGGCATTATGACCTCGGGCTTACGGCTGACAAAACTTCTACAGATACAGCCCATGAATTGTCTAGCCCTGGATGAAGCTTTCTCCACTTGATTGGCAGTCTTCATGTCTTCGCTAATAATCACCCCCAAGTCACATTCTGCTACAGTCCTTGCTAGGATCTCACCATTTAGGGTGTAAGTTCTGCATGGATTTTTGCCGCCAAGGTGCATGACCTTGCATTTTTTGGCATTGAAACTTAGTTGCCAAGTCTTTGACCAATGCTCCAGCAGGAGTAGGTCTTGTGTCATAATGTCGGGCATTGAGCTTTTGTCGGGCACTATGCTTTCATCTGTTGTGCGGTTGCCTACTATGTTGCATAGTTTGGCATCATCGGCGAATAATGTAATTTTACCTCGAAGCCCCTCATCCAAGTCTCTTACGAAGATGTTAAATAGGATCGGGCCCAAGACCGAGCCCTGCGGCACTCCGCTGATTACCTCCGTCGTATCGGAGAGGGTACCGTTTACCACTACCCTCTGAAGTCTACCTCTAAGCCAGTCCCTAACCCATGCGGTTAATGTTTCACCCAGTCCCATCTAACCCATCTTGCTCAATAACCTGTGGTGTGGGACGCTATCAAATGCTTTGCTGAAGTCCAAGTACACGACGTCCAGGGACTCCCCTATATCCAGCTTTCTTGTTACCCAGTCAAAGAAGCTGATCAGATTTGATTGGCAGGATCTTCCCTTTGTAAAACCATGTTGATTGGGATCTCGTAGATTCTCCTCGTTCAGGATCGTATCCAATTGGCGTTTGATTAGTGTTTCCATAAGTTTACTCAGTATCGATATGAGACTCACCAGTCTATAATTCTCAGCTCCGTCCTGCATCCCTTTTTGTGGAGTGGAATGACGTTAGCCATTTTCTAATCCAACGGGAATCTTCCTGTACTTAGGGAAAGATTGAAGAGTGCGGATAACAGTTCCGCCAAGACGTCACTCAACTCCCTGAGCACCCTGGGGGTGTAGTTTGTCCGGTCCCATAGCTTTGTTCACCTTGAGACTTGATAGCTCCTCGTAGACACTCCTGGGCGTAAACTTGAAATTTCGAAACAGGTCTTCCGAGTTTTCCCTCGTCGGCAGCTGAGGGCCAATTCCTGGTGCCTCGCTAGTGAAGACCGAGCAGAAGTATTCATTTAAAAGTTTGGCTTTGTCGGAGTCCAATTCTACATAGTTCCCATTGGGTTTCCTAAGGCGTACTATCCCATCTGTGTTTCTTTTTCTGTCACTAATATACCAGAAGAAGGATTTATCACCCTTCTTGATGTTCTTCGCAAGATTCTCCTCCATTCGGAGTTTGGCCTCCCTGACTGCCGTTTTGACCGCTTTTGACTTGGCCAGATAGTCTTCCTTGGATTCTCGCTTTCCTGATAGTTTGTAGAGGATGAACGCTCTTTTCTTCTTTTTTATAAGGTCTGAGATCTCCTCAGAGAACCACTGCGGTCTATTGTTTCTACGCCGTTTACTTACTGATTTGACGTAGTGGTTGGTTGCTTCATGTAAGGTTGATTTCAGAGTTGACCACATTACCTCTACATTATCTGTTTCTGTATGGTTTTGCAGTGCCCGATGGACGAAATCTCCCATGATTTCGAAGTTTGTGCCCTTAAAGTTGAGGAACTTGGTTGATGTGCTTAACTTAGTGAAACCTTTCCTGAGGTTGAACCATATCATGTTGTGGTCACTGGAGGCCAACGTATCGCCTACCGAGACCTCTGTGACACTTTCTCCGTTGGTGAGTATTAGGTCTAGTATCGCCCGATCCCTAGTGAGCTCTAATACCATTTGTCTGAGTCTCGCTCCCTTTATAGAGGTTAATAGCTTCCTGCTGCTGCTGGACGCAACGGAAAGTTTGTTCTAATCCAACAATACTGTGTCTCCACGCAAAGTAATATTCTCAATGTCTTTGACTAATTCTATATCCATGTCCTCCTGTTGTCTTGGAGGTCTGTATACTACAAAAAGATACAGGCATTTGTCCTTCCCCCTAGCCAAATTCACCCAGAGGGATTCCCTGGTGTACTTGACATCTGCGATTTTGGTAACTTTGATGTCCTCTTTAGTGTATAGTGCTACCCCTCCTCCCATTTTGCCCGCCGAAGTAAGTTGTATCCCGGTATAGCCATATCCCACCCATGGGAGTCCGTGAATCAAGTCTCGGATATCGCCACCACATCTAGGTCGGTGTTCCTCATTTCCGTCTCTAATTCCAGAATATTATTGCCCAAACTGTGGGCATTAACATACAGAGCCCTCCATACCTTATGTTTTCTATGTCTCTGTGTAGATATTCCTGCTTGAGCTAATTGGACTCCTATGATGCTGTTTGCAATCTGTGTACTTACCTCTGACTCATAAATGCAGTGTGTACTTACCTCGGACTCAGAAATGGATTGGCAACTTACCTCGCCAAATTGGTTACTTGCGCCAGCACGTGAATGGGTACCCTCCCCCAACTTACCTAGTTTAAAGCCCTACGAAGTAGGCGGGCTAGTCGGGTCCAAAGACTCTTCGCAGCGGAGAGTCAGGGAGCGAGAGAGAGAGTCGGGGGAGGCAGAGAGTAGGTTGCAGCAGAGAGCAAGAGAGCGGGGAGCCAGAGAGAGACTCGATGAGGCAGAGAGAAGGTTTATTTCAGGGCTGTAGGGCAGGCAGGACAGTCAGAAAGGAGGTGAGCGACTGGTTCGCAACAGTCGCTTCTTATTGATTGGCCAGCCCAGTCAGTGTTAAAGATTTTTGTTTAGTGACTCGTGTCCCTGCCTACTTTGCATGCCGTTTCCTTCATTTGCATGTACGGATCGGAATCAGATCGGTACACAGGTTAGTGAATCGGGTCAGAGGGAAATTGGGTCACAAAAGGCTCGCAAACCAATCGGTATACGATCGGTTTGCTTAGTGAATCTAGCCCTGAGTTCTTTGATAAGGGTTAAAGAAACTGCTTTAAAAAAACACTTTTGAGAGGAAAGCTTAATCCTAAACATATTTAAATGGGCTGATAAGCCTGGTTTAGGGTATGGTCTTTGCTGAGCCTGATTGCGACCACTGAGTTATTTAATTTATTTTTTTAAACAAAACCCAATAACTGTCAGCTCTGGTTTGAGTGGTTAAAAGAAAAATATTGCTCCTGAGGTTTTTAAGGAAAAAATGTGTGTCTTGACTATTGAATGTGTAAGGGAGAAATAACTTTTATGAGAGGTTTTTAGAAGGAATTTTATTTATGTGTTCTTTTAATTAGTTAGGGAATTGGGATTTTAGTGAGTTGGAGGGGCAAAATAAAAAAATATGTCTATGTCCGTTTTGGGCCTAAGTCGCTCCAAAGTTCATTATCGAAAAATACATCCAAAATATATATATATTTTTGGGCGGGGGGGGGGGGAAATCGTCTACATATATGTCCAGCTGTTTGATCTCTTATATATGTCCAGCTGTTTGATCTTTTCCAAAAATTCATCCAAGTCAAAAATGCCTAGAATAAGATCTTTTGGATGTGGGAGGGGTCAGCAAAGCGATGGACTGGCCCCAGATATTGCAACAGAGTAGTGGGGCACCTTACACGGCACTGCTGTAAACTTCACAAAAAGGGTACCACATAAATATCTCACCACAACTCCCTTATAGGTCATGGTGAGCCCCCAAAACACCCCCAAAACCTACTATACCCACCTGTCTACCACCCCAATAGCCCTTATGACTGCAGATTTGTTTGTTTATTTATTTCTCACCTGCCCTTATCCAGGGCGAGATACATATTAACATACAAAATGAAAGATTTACATTTATCGTACAAAACACTTCAGAGACACACTATAACAAATTACATTTTTACATATCAAATCAAATTTCATATAACATACATGTCGCATCAACGACGAATTTCAATTTAAGGCCAAAACTGGCCAAAACACACAAACATCAAAATATAAAAGTCATACAAGATGCCTCAATAACAAGACATCAATAAACCACATAAAACAAATCATACTATCGAATACCTCCGTGACCAGCACTCAAGAGTCATCACTCCTTCACCCTCAACCAAACTCAAACCCTATATTTCATTTTACAAAACAGATATCTTTTCAGCAGTTTCCTAAAGCTCTGAACATTTTGCTGCTGGCAAATGTATCCTGAAAGATTGTTCAACTCCCAGGGGCCGATGCAGTGAAAGACACTGTTTCTGGAGGAGGAAAACCTTAACTCCCGCACTGATGGTACACACAGATCACAATGCTCAAATGAGCGGAGCAGTCAAGCCAACTTACGCGGCAAGATGCTCTGGACCAGGTGGCACCTATATGGCAGTACAATAGGGTTTGGAGGGTTTTTGGTGGGTTCACATGTTTCACCATGAATGCAGTGGTTAGAGTGGCTTATGGGCCTGGGTCCTCCTTTCTATGGTTCACTAGCCCAACCTCCAGACTACTTAAGCCACCTCTGTGCAGCTCTAATAGGCCAGGTACTGATGTTATGCAAGCAGGTATGTACTTTTTTATTCTGATTTTTATGGCAGTGTGTGGGAGGGGAGGTAATTGATCACTGGGGGAGTGTGTGGGGGTCTGTATTTTGTGTCTGCAGTGGTTATCTGGTCACTTTGGATACCTTCGGGGTATTTAGACCTGGGTTTAGATTGCCTAAGTCACTACGTATATGTTCCATCTAGGCAGTCTCGTTAAACTTTCAGTTATACTTGTAGTACGACTAAGTCTAGGTCAGCCCACATCCCGCCTACCTCCCACCCTAACCATTCCTTCAAAAATGCCCCTTTTCACTCGGTGTACAGCAGCACTGAAAAGGCCTAAGCTGTTTTTAGATACATCTAAAACTCGTTTCAATTATCAGCACTTGGACAACCTGTCTTTTTGATCGTCCAAGTGCCGATTTAGGCAAGATTTTAGACATATTTCCATTTCGATTATGAGCCTCTTAGGTTTTTATCCTTTGAATTATTTAAGATTGAGAAGTATGTAGAAAAGAAGAAAACAGAAGAAGATAAGCTCCAACATTAAAGAAAGGAGAAAACAAATGTACTAATTCTTATCTGATATTGTTCTTGTTCTTTAGTTCTGTAAACCAGATCAGGTAAGGGTACTGAAAGCAAAAAGTAAAAGAGAATTGTTTCAAACATTGTTTTCCATGCTGGTTGAGATGATTTATCAAACATGTGGAGGGGCATAATCAAAAGAAAAAAATGTCTAAAAAGTGTCCTAAATGGCTACTTGGACGATCAAAACGCCTGATCGTCCAAGTACCCATAACCAAAGCTGGTTTTAGACGTATCTAAAACCAACTTAGGCCTTTCCCCTGCCTCTAGACGCACAGAGAGAAAAGAGGCGTGTTTAGAGGAGGGGAAACGGCGGGCAGTGAGTGAGAGGGGGCCGACCTACACCCAGGCGTACAACAGGTATAACCAAAACCTTAGGCAGGTTGCCAAGTCGGCACTTATTTGTTTTTGACTTAGACCAAGTCAAAACACATGTAAGTGCTGAAAACGCAACCTGCCTACCCCTCCACCGCAAGCATTGCGGCAGGAGAGATGCCTCATCTCCCCTACCGCGATGCCATCACTCCTCTACCCGAACTGCCGCGACCCACAGCAGGAGAGATGCCCTATCTCTCCTGCTGCGGGTCGCGGCAGTTCCGGTAGAGGAGTGATGGCATCGTGATAGGGGAGATGAGGCATCTCTCCTGCCGCGATCCATCACCACCCCCCCCCCCACACACACACACACACAACATCGAGCTCAAGCCCTCTTGCCCCGTCCAACACGTGACCCCCCCCTCCCCGACAACATCGGGGCAAGAGGGAGCTCAAGCCCTCTTGCCCCACCGATTAACATCGGGCCAGGAGAGAGCCCAAGCTCTCCTGGCCCCAGTGACCACCCCGCCGTGACTGGATTGGGCCAGGAGGGAGCCCAAGCCCTCCTGGCCCTGGCGACCCCCTACCCCCACTCCCCACTACATTACGGGCAGGAGGGATCCCAGGCCCTCCTGCCCTTGACGCAACCCCCTTCCCCAACGACCACCCTCCCAGAACCCACGATCGCCCCCCGCCCACCCGCGCCCCCCCGGCCGGCCCCATGACCCCCCACCCCCACCCCCCTTCCCCGTACCTTTTAAAGTTGGCCGGACAGACATGTGCCAAACCCGCCCGTCCGGCAGGCAGCCGACGCCAGAATGGGCCCGCATTGGCCCAGCCGTCCCAAAGCCCCGCCCACATGTGGGACCTAAGGTGACTGGGCCAATCAGAATAGGCCCAGGAGTCTTAGGCCCCTCCTGTGGGTGGGGCCTTAGGCACATGGGCCGGGTTGGCGGGTTTAAAACTACTTTGTTCAGAAGAGGGTTTAAAACTACTTTGTTCACAAAAAGTACTGACAGGAACAGTTTACTTCGCAATCATAATTTTCATCTGCAAAGGTTGAGGGATAGCTTACCCATCAGCCAATTCTTATGTATTAGATGAATTTGTTCGTCTTTCGAAGAATTTAAGAAGCAAGCAAAAAACATGAAAGAGAGATTTTATCAACCGGAGATACCCCAAAGCAATTATTCGTCAAGCATATATCTGTGCAAAATTTGCTCAATATCTGTGCAAAATTTGCTCAACGTGATCTACTACTGAAATATCATGAAGAAAAGGAGAATTCTGGTCTATTCTTTGTTCAAAAATACACTCCTCTCTCCCATAAAATCAACATGATTATACGAAAACATTAGCATGTAGCTAAGATGGCCTTAACAGAATTTCCAGAGATGCCATTTTTTTCATATAAACGCACTAAGAATATAGGTGAGATGGTGAGTGAGTTGAAATGACCACTGGGGGACACATAACATATGTGGAAGGTGTCAATGATGTGCACTAAGTATGACAGGATTTTTGGAGACATCCTACCACAGGAAAAAAAAATTTTTCATCATCCAAGACAACCTATGAGTCCACATATGTGATCTATCTTATACAATGTCCCTGTGATAAGCTATATGTGGGACGCACTATCCGCTCTATTAAAGTCCGCCTGAATGAGCATAAATCAAAGGTGTGTACAGACCGTACATACGTGGTCTAACATTAGATGGCGGATTATTGACTCAATTTCTGTTGGGTGGGAGGGTGGAAATATAAAAAGAGCTTTGGCAATGAAAGAACAGAGATGAAGTTTTCAGCTGAAATTGCTGGAACCAGAAGGTCTCAATGAAGAAATAGAATGGCTCTCTATTATTTGAGCTTGAGTTCCGGTGCTTCAGTGCCGGCAGTATGTTTAGGTTGCCTAGCAATGGGATAGCCTAGTCACTGACGTCAGACGCACAAACGTGGAGTTCTCATCTGTTTTATAACCAGCAGATTACAAACTGCGGCCATGTTTGAATCGAATGACTGCTCCCTTGATCGGTAAGAGACAAGTTCATGCTTGACAAGTTTGTGTTGGAAAGGTTTTTGCTTGAATTGCTCTCTGTTTCTGATCAAAACTTTTTGAAAAGAATCCCCAGTCTTGCAAGCTGTAGTCAGATTGCCTCCACTATGCTAAGTAGAATATAATGACACAATGCTTTAACAATAGATAGGTCACTAGCATCTGTAATGATTTGATGAGTTTTAAGAAGCAATTGACTGAGAAGAGAATTGAATTTTAAAGTTTTATATATATTTTTTTCAGTTCCCCTCAACCCTGAAGAAAAATTCTGTTTGAAACATGCATGTCGGGTGGCACTGATGAATTTTGAGAACTAACCTCAAAGCTAAGTAGCTAACTAAATATGAAAAAAAAATACATTAAAAAATTGAATAAGAAATGAAAAATGAGAGAAGAAATAGGAAGTTTACAAAGGAATATTAGTAATATTAGCATGAATTATGAAACTTAAAATGGATTTTAGAGTTCTGATTGAAATAAACAATAAAGTGGACTGACGAAGACAAGAGATAGCTGGGCATAATTTATGGTCCAGTTAGTATCTGAAGGTCCATACATAAGAAAAGAAGAAACAAAAAGAAAAATGTGTATACATAAACCTATAGATTCAAGTTTATGTTTGGAATAGGATTTACAAAAGTAGTCTCTTAGCAGTGTATATGATGCCGCTATATGTGAGATAGCATAGCTGGTTTTAAGAAAGGTTTGGACAGCTCTCAGAGGAACTACCCCCCAAAATTATTAGCATGCCAAATTTCAAAATTCCTGAGTTTGTTCGTGTGTTTGGATGTGTGCAGTTTCAGTACAGCCTTGACTTTTGCTGGTGATGTAGAATGATTTTTTCCCCCTGATGCAGCTCAGCGAAATGGAGAGCTCTCCGTCGGGCAAGATTGGCTGCAGGGCCGGGCAGGCTAGCATCTTTTTGGGTGCTTGGAAGGCAGCTTGAATACCATCTACAGCTAAGTTTTTTCTGTTTTTTTCTGTTCTCTATAGACATTGTTTGAGACTTTAATGATGTTGTGCTCACACACTTGACATTTTGAAATTTGGCATGCTAATAATTTTGGGGGGTGGTTCCTCTGGGGGCTTCTACAGTGTTTTGTTTTTTCACTGCTGATAAGTTGCCACACGTGTGTTTGTGACTGTACCTATTTTGGTCCTATAAGCGGAGTTTTTTGCCATATGAAGCTAAACAGGCTTTTTCTCCACTTTTTTTTTCTTTTTTCTTTGACTGAATAGGTGTGTTTGCCGCATGTGTTTGAGTGCAGTGGGCACGGGGTGGGGCCCTTATGGTTCCTGATAGGACATATTTTGAGAAGCTTGAGTTATTATATATGTTCTTTCCTTAATATTTTGAGTGGTCATTGAAATCATCTATTATTATACTGTTGCTCAATTCTCCAGCTTTCCTAATCTCTGACAACCATTTCTTCATCTATCTGCTCATTTTGTCCTGTATCTTTATATTCCTTCCCTTCACACATGGAATTTCTATCTATGTCATGCAGAATGTTTATTTGATTTGATTCCGATCCCTCTTTAACATATAGCGCAAACCACCACCACCACCCCTCCAATTTGATCTACTCTATCCTTGCAATATAATTTGTACCCAGGTAACACAGTGTCCCATTAGAAACATAGAAACATAAACATAGAAACATAGAAAAATGATGGCAGAAAAGGGCCAAAGCCCATCAAGTCTGCCCATTCTAGTGACCCTTCGCCTTGAATTTGTTCACCACCCCCTGCCTTTACATCATTAAAGATCCCACGTGACTATCCCATTTATTTTTAAAATCTGCCACGCTGTTGGCCTCAATCACCTGCAGTGGGAGTTCGTTCCAATGATCGACCACCCTCTCAGTGAAGGAATACTTTCTGAAGTCACCATGAAATTTTCCTCCCCTGATTTTCAGCGGATGCCCTCTGGTGGACGAAGGTCCTATAAGACGGAAGATATCCTTTTCCACCTCGATACGGCCCGTGATATATTTAAATTTCTCAATCATGTCCCCTCTCTCTCTTCGTTCCTCAAGTGAGTACAGCTGCAATTTATTCAGCCTTACTTCATACGGGAGATCCTTGAGCTCCGAGACCATCCTGGTAGCCATTCGCTGAACTGGCTCAATTCTAAGCACATCGTTCCAGTAATGTGGTCTCCAGAATTGAACACAATATTCCAAATGAGGTCTCACCATGGATCTGTACAGTGGCATTATAACTTCTGGCATCCTACTGATAAAACCTCTACGGAGGCAACCCATCATTTGCCTTGCCTTGGAGGAAGCCTTTTCCACTTGATTGGCAGTTTTCATGTCATCACTAATGATTACTCCTAAATCCCGTTCTTCCGTGGTCCTAGCTAAGGTCTCACCATTTAACGTGTAAGTCCTGCACAGATTTCTTTTACCCAGGTGCATCACTTTACATTTTTTAGCATTGAAGTTGAGCTGCCAAGTCGATGACCATTGTTCCAATAGTAGTAGGTCCTGCGTCATACTGTCAGGCATAGTGCTTTTACCTACTATGTTGCACAATTTGGCGGTGTCGGCGAACAATGATATTTTTCCTCTGAGCCCTTGGGTCATATCACTTATGAATATGTTGAATAGGATTGGACCCAAGACCAAGCCTTGTAGCACTCCACTGGTCACATCCGATGTTTTGGATGGGGTACCATTTACCATCACCCTCTGAAGTCTACCGCTCAGCCAATCCTTAACCCATGCAGCTAGTGTTTCCCCTAATCCCAACGATTTCAACTTGTTCAATAACCTGTGGTGTGGGACGCTATCAAAAGCTTTGCTGAAGTCCAAATACACTATGTCCAGGGACTCCCCGGCATCTAGTTGTCTTGTTACCCCAGTCAAAGAAGCTAATCAGATTTGATTGGCAGGACCTGCCCTTGGTAAATCCATGTTGATGGGGATCACATAGATCTTCCTCATCCAGGATTGTATCAAGTTTCTGTTTGATCAGTGTTTCCATGAGTTTGCATACTATGGATGTGAGACTCACCGGTCTGTAATTCGCCGTCTCTGTCCTGCAGCCCTTTTTGTGGAGTGGAATAACGTTAGCTGTTTTCCAGTCCAAGGGGACTCTTCCCGTGCTTAGGGAGAGATTGAAGAGCACGGATAATGGTTCCACCAGGACTTCACTCAACTCTCTGAGCACCCTGGGGTGTAGGTTGTCTGGTCCCATGGCTTTGTTTACTTTGAGTCTTGAAAGTTCACAGTAGACGCTACTGGGCGTAAACTTGAAGTCTTGAAACGGGTCTTTCTGGCTTTTCCTTGTCCGTAAATGTGGACCGGATCCCGGCGCCTCACAGGTGAAGACCGAGCAGAAGTATTCATTTAGTAGTTCGGCCTTAGTGGAATCTGATTCTGCATAATTCCCGTCCGATTTCCTGAGTCATTCTATCCCATCTTTGTTTCTTTTCCTGTCACTAATATACCTAAAGAAGGATTTATCCCCTTTCTTAATGTTCCGCGCTAGATTCTCCTCTATTCGGAGTTTGGCCTCTCTGACTGCCTTCTTGACAGCTTTAGACCTGTCCAGACAGTCTTCTTTTGCCTCCTGCTTTCCTAAATGTTTGTAGGCAATAAATGCTTTTTTCTTCTCCTTAACGAGGTCCGAAATTTCAGTACTGAACCACTGGGGTCTTTGTTTCTCCGACTTTTGCTGACCATTTTTACATAGCGATTTGTTGCTTCATGCAGGGTGGATTTCAGAGTCGACCACATATTCTCCACATTGTCAGTTTGTGCTTGGTTTTGCAACTCCCGATGGACAAAATCTCCCATGCGTTTGAAGTCTGTGCCTCTAAAGTTGAGTACTCTCGTCACTGTATTCGATCTAGAGAAACCCCACCTGAGGTTAAGCCATACCATGTTATGGTCGCTGGAGGCCAGCGTATCTCCTACCGATACTTCTGTGACGCTGTCTCCGTTGGTGAGTTACAGGTCCAGTATCGCCTGGTTTCTAGTGGGCTCCAGTACCATTTGTTTGAGTCGTGCACCCTTTATGGAGGTTAATATTCTTCTGCTGCCAGAGGTAGAGAGTGTGTTCCAATCTGCATCGGGCATGTTGAAGTCCCCTAGCAGAACTGTGTCCCCACGCAAAGTGATGTTCTCTATATCTTCGATCAGTTCTATATCCCTGTCTTCCTGTTGTCTTGGAGGTCTATATACCACACCAAGGTATAAGCATTTTTCGTTCCCTCTGGCCAGGTTCACCCAGAGGGATTCCCCGGAGTATCTAACATTGATTATCCTCCTTCCACCAGGTCTCCGAGATGCCTACTATATCTATCTCATTATTATCCCAGGACAAGCAGGCAGCCTATTCTCACATATGGGTGACATCATCGACGGAGCCCCGTTGCGGTAGCCTCGCAAGCAGACTTGCTTGTAGAAACTAGAAGTTTCGAGTCAGCTGTACTGTGCATGCGCGAGTGCCTTCCCGCCCAGCACAGGGCGCATCTCCTCAGTTTTCCGTGGAGCCGAGAAGTCCTTCTTTGACTCTCTGGGTTTAACTTACTTCGTGCCTTCTCTCACCGCGGTTTGTGTTCTTTTTCTTCACAAATCGCTGTATTTCTTTTATTTCTAGTTTAAAAAAAAAAAAAATTGATTTCTTCCGTTTGGCTGCCGGGGTAGGCCGATTGGCTGCAGCCCAGGGGCTTCGACTTTGCAGCGGCTGTTTATCCTACTATGTCCTGGCCAGCAACAGGCTTCAAGAAGTGTAGCCAGTGTCAACGTGCGATTTCTCTCACGGACCCACATGGTGCCTCAAGTGCCTTGGGCCAGACCATCACCAAAGTCGTGCAAGCGCTGTGCTATTCTTCAAACTCGAGCCCTTAAACGTCGTCTACTTTCAGTGGAGAAGCTCTTCGGGATGGATTTGACCACTTCTTCGACTCCGAAGCCGACCTCTGTCTCACCTTTGACTGAGGGTCCTCCTACCTCCACTGCTTCGATCTTGAGCCTCATCAGACCTTCTTTGTTTGCAGCGGCTCTTTCCTCAACGATGTCTGCTGTATCTTCCCCTGTATCATCAGATCAAATAGCTCAGCAGAAAGTTCCAGCGGTGGTGCTTAAGGTGCCTAAGACTTTCAAGTCAAAGCACATTTTGACTGCCTCTGTGGAACCTCCAGCCAAAGCAGGTGGTCCAGTTTCAGACTTGGATCCATCCTTGCTGGCTTCTTTCCAGACCATGTTAGAGAAGCAATTCATTCAGTTCCTCACTAATATGGGACCGAAGCATGTTACTCTAATCCAGCCTGGGCATTCTGCAAACTCCTGCGAGGTCGAGCCTCTTCCTATGTCTCCGTCAGAACCTACACACTCTATGCAGGAAGCAGAGTCTCTGCGAGTGTCTGGTCTGGCATCTATGCACGTGAAGCAAGGAACAGATTCTTTGCAAGTGCCTCAACAGGAATCCTCACACTCCATACAACGAGCAGAGTCTTTGGGAGTGCATCGAGGTTCCTCCATCAAGCCTCTGGAGCTTCAATCCACAGCTTCCAGCCCTATCCATTCCTTGGTGGCATCGACTGCTTCCATCTCCGGGCGAAGTATCCTCGACCTTCGAGATCTGCTTCCAAGCACCATTTTCACTGACGATTGAGGTCTTCCAAAGAGCATCCTTCTTCAACTAAGCCTAGATCTACACCTTCCAGTTCTACTAGACCACAGTTCTTCAACCGCCGGTCCGCGGACTGGTGCCGGTCGGCATAAAATTTCTGCCGGTCCGTGCAGGGCCGGCAAGATCAAGTCGGCAGTTAAATTTCCTGCCGACTGCAGTTCCTGCTCATTAATGTTCCTCCCAGCCTCAGGCAATTAAGATAGGCTGCCGACGTCGGGGCCTTCCCTCTCTGAGTCTCGCCTGTTCGGAAACAGGAAGTTGAAACAAAATAGGCGGGACTCAGAGAGTGAAGGTCCCGACGTCGGCAGCCTGTCTTGATCGCCGCCCCTGCCGAGTTGCTGAAGAGGGCCACGGGGAAGTTACAAGTAGAATGGAGAGAGCTGCAGATACAGGAGCAGGTGGAGGGAGATGGTCAGCGTGTGCGAGCAAGATCCTGAGGAGCCTTCACAGTGACTTCCTCCCCTCCCACCAGCTCTCCTACTTGCCAGGGCAATTATTTACCGGCAACTTCCTGCAGGCAAGTACTGAGAGCTGCTGGAAGGGGAGACAGCCACTGTAGGAGGCAGGGAAGCTTCTGGATAAAGGGTGAGCTGTTACTGGACTTGGAGAGAGTTAGAAGGAGAGATGCTGCTGGGAGGGGAGGAGGGAAAGGGATGGGAAGAGAGTTAATGTTGGATAGAGGGAGGAGGGAAGGGAGAAGGAAAAAAAGAAGGAGGGAAGGGAGAAAGAAAAAAGGAAGGAAACAGCTGGCAGGGAGATTACAGGAGGGGACGGGGGTCAGGGTGGAATGGAGAGATCAGATGAGGGAAAGGGGAGAGAGAGGAATGAGAAAGTAGAGAGACATTGATGCTGGAAAGGGGGTCAGCAGAGAAATGAGAGAGAGATAAAGATACTAGATCTGGTGTAGGAGAGATAAAAATGAAGAAGGCAGTGAAGCTGGAATGAATGATGTAAAAAGGAGAGAGGAGGAACAGGCTGGATGGACAGGGAAGAGGGGCATAGAAAGAAGTCAGATACATATGGAAGGGGGAGAGGGCAGACATTGGATGGAACGGGCAGATGCTGGAAGGAAGAGTGAAAAGAAGATGAAAGCAGAAACCAGAGACAACAAAAGGTAGAAAAAAAATAATTTTATTTCTATTTTGTCATTAGAATATATCAGATTTGAAATATATATCCTGCTAGAGACATAACTGGGGACTGCAGTATTCTGTTAGCATGATATTTCTATGTAGCATTCTATAATAACTTGGCTTGTTCAGTTTTCTTGATAGTAGAGGGGATATATGTGAAGGGGAGGGGAGACAGGGGTTTTGCTGGTCCATGCTCTGTATATTTGTATTTATAAAATCACAATTGTTCAGAATATTGTTTCTTTTTATACTTTAATAAAATACATTCAATATAAAATCATAATTGCGGCTTGTGCAGATGGGATCAGATGGTTTGTGGGGACCGAGCTCGTGGAGATGGGGCGTAAACGGGGTTTTTAAATTTTAGTCCTAGTAGTTTGCCGGTCCACAAAATAATTCTTTTATTTCTGCCGGTCCACGGGTGTAAAAAGGTTGAAGAACACTGTACTAGACCACTGACTCCTTGATCGAGGTCCCCACTTCCACACCTTGAGGACTCAGCAGTTTCGATTGCTTCGTCCAAGTCTCCCTATTCTTTTGATGCCTTTTTTCCTGCCGAAGCTTCATCTTCGACCCAGGCTGCCTCAATGACCTTGAGTCCTTCTCGAGGCAAGGCAATGGCGGATCAGCTATCTTTCTCCTCTTTTCTTCATCAGATGGCTATTGACTTGGACCTTCAATTGGATGCTGGTTCCAAAAACTCTAAGGAATATCTCGAAGTCATGCATTTTCCTCAACCTCCGGCAGAGTCACTTAAGCTTCCTCTTCACAAGCTTTTGTCTCAGACTTTTACCAGATGCCTGGAGACTCCTTATGCAATTCCAGCTGTTCCAGGCAAATTAGACTCCAGATATAAAACTCTCCATTGCAAAGGATTTGAGAATTCACAGTTATCTCACCAATCCCTACTTGCGAGTCCTCCTTGAAAATGTCCTATCCTTCCAAGGTTTATGCTACCGTTCCTCCTGGAAGGGAAGGGAAAACTATGGACAAGTTCGGACGTTGCATCTATCAAAATGCCATGATGTCCTCTAAAGTCCTTAATTACAATTTCCATTTTATCACTTATTTTGAGTTCCTTATTGCTCTTTTGCCTAAATTTCTCAGTTATTTAGATACTCAAAAGTACTTTGAATTTCAAGAAGTCATAGCTTCTCTATCACAACTCAGATTACATCTACTTCAGTCTTCTTATGATGCCTTTGAGTTGTCTGCCAGGACGGCTGCTTGTTCTGTAGCAATGCGCTGCCTTGCCTGGCTTCGTACCATAGACATGGATCTTAATCTTCAAGACTGCTTGGCTAATATTCCTTGTGCAGACAATGACCTCTTCGATGAATCTATTGAGGCAGCCACCAAGAAATTGTCTGAGCATGAAAAATCCTTTGCTCCTATTGTCAGACCTAAGCCAAAGCCAGCTCTTGCCAAGCCTACACGCCCTCCTCCTATTTACCAGAGGCATTTTGCTTCGAGAGCGGCTCCTTACACTTGCCCTCCTCCCAAGAAACAGCATAATCAGAAGCAACAGAAATCTCAACCTCGGCGGGAAAATCCAGATCGGAGCGGAGAGGCAGAGGAGAGAAGCCAGATCGGAGCGGAGAGGCAGAGGAGAGAAGCCAGATCAGAGCGGAGAGGCAGAGAGGAGGAAGCTGGAGTGGAGAGGCAGAGGGGAGGAAGCCAGATCGGGGTAGCGGCGAGAGAAAGCTCCGCCCACCCCCACCGCATCAGAGGTTGCATCGGCGCCCGGGCTCCTCTTTAAGAGAATTGAGCCGGAGCACGAGGCGGATCTCAGCGAGAGAAGCCAGATCGGAGCGAAGAGGCAGAGGGGAGGAAGCCGGAGCGGAGAGGCAGAGGGGAGGAAGCCAGATCAGGGTAGCGGCGAGAGGAAGCTCCGCCCACCCCCACCGCATCAGAGGTCGCACCGGCACCCGGGCTCCCCTTTAAGAGAAGGGAGCCAGAGCACGAGGTGGATTTCGGCAGGAGAAGCCAGATCGGAGCGGAGAGGCAGAGGAGAGAAGCCAGATCAGGGTGGAGAGGCAGAGGGGAGGAAGCCAGATCGGGGTAGTGGCGAGAGGAAGCTCCGCCCACCCCACCACATCAGAGGTCGCATCGGAGCCCGGGCTCCCTTTAAGAGGAAGGGAGCCAACGTCGCACAGCTGTTCGACGCGCAATGAACGCGAATGGCAAAGGCGCTCGCCTTAGCGAGAGCACCTTTGCGAAGGAGTCTAAGAAGGAGTCAGGACACCAGGCCAACCAGCAGATTAACCTAGAAAGTAAGTCACAAATACTTCTTTCTTCTCTCATTCTTTCTTTTTCTTTCTCTCTCTCTTCAGCCAGCTGCACAGCAGGAACCACTTTCGCACACCACACACCAAGAGACTAGAAAGAGAAATGCAGAGCGCCAACAAACAATCTACACCACCACACCTGTCCCATGGTCAGACCACCACCTCATTGAATTCCAACTCTCACTCGAAACTACCCAAGCCCCGCTTAAAGATCCTAACCCTCCCACCCTACGCCAACTCCCTAACTCAGTCAGCCCTCCAGCCATGGCCACAGGCGTTCGCACCCTGAATGAAACCTGCACCCAACATCCCCACTCCTTCGACCTAGCAGCCTCCACGTGGCACTCCAACATCCAATCCCTCTATAACAGCCTTGCCCTGACAAAAACAACTCGAATAACCACCAATAAAACACCTGCTCCCTGGTACACCAGTGACCTCCGATCCATAAAACGATCTCTGAGGAAAGCAGAAAGGAATTGGATCAAACACCCAAATTCAGAAACCAAAGCCCACTGGAAAAGCACATCCATCACCTACAAAGCTGCCGTCCTAGAAGCGAAGAAAGCCTACTACTCTCGCCTCCTACAATTAGCCCCTGCTAGATCCAAACAACTATTCACCCTCACAAACCAACTCTTCATCAGTGCCCAAAGAAAAAGCCACAACAACCAAACAGACTTGATAGTGAGACTCTATCAAACTTTTTCCAGTCCAAAGTACAAACCATTCGCAACAATCTTGACACCAACACCAACCCCACTCCTGCATACCCCCAGCCTAACCCAAATACCCCATCCTCTACCACTCTCCCCCAACTTGATATGGCCACCCATGCCGAGGTTCTCGAGACCCTGAGAGAACTCAAACCCTCCAACACCATCCTCGATCCCTGCCCATCCAGCCTCCTGCTGTCCACAGAAGACGCCATGGCAGAATCCATCCTCCCCATCATTAATACCTCCCTCTCCACAGGGACAGTTCCCTTCAGCTGGAAATCAGTTATTATCAAACCCACTCTCAAAAAACCCACCCTTGACCCTAACAAACCCGGCAACTATCGCCCGGTCTCCAACCTCCCATTTGTCTCCAAACTCCTAGAAAGAATTATGCTCCACCGACTACACCCTTTCATAGAAGAACAAGCGGCCCTGTCCCCTGCTCAATCCAGCTTCCGAACAGGCCACAGCACAGAGTCAGTACTCCTAGATATCATCAATGACAGCTGGTCAATACTCGACAAAGGCAGCGATGCCCTACTAGTCCTACTTGACCTCAGTGCTGCCTTTGACACGGTCGACCATCACCTCCTCATATCCAGACTCTATGACCTTGGAATCAAGGACTCTGCCCTCCAATGGTTCAACTCCTTCCTCCACCAAAGGACCCAAACTGTCCTACTAGGGACGCACAAATCTAACCCCAAGCCTATCAAATATGGCGTTCCCCAAGGCACCCTTCTATCCCCCCTCCTATTCAACCTCTACATCAGACCTGTCATTGATATAGCGCAGAAGTACAACATTAAAATTCACTTCTATGCCGATGACATCCAGCTGCTCCTCCCTCTAGGCGAAAACCGATCGTCCCAAATTGCTAATCTCCAACACTGCCTCTCTGACATGAAAATCTAGATGACAAACAACAAACTACAACTGAACGCCCCTAAGACCGAACTCTTATGGATCAGGAAAAAACACCAAATACACACGCCCAACACTATCATGGGACTCCACTCTACTAACGGCAACAGATCAAGTACGCAGCCTAGGAGTAACCTTGGACGGACACCTACCCCTATCCACCCACATATTCTAAGTAGTCTCTACCTCCTTTTACTACCTCCACCAACTGAGAAGGATCAAACCCTACATCTCCACACCTGACCTAGCCCAACTCCTCTACGCATATGTCCTCTCCAGAATGGATTACTGCAACTCCCTATTTAATGGAATAATAATAATAACAGCTTATATACCGCAAAACCGTGAAGTTCTATGCGGTTTACAAAGAGTAAGCAAAGGTACCAATTGATTGACTTTAAGAGGGGAGGAAGAAAGAGGGTTAATAGGACATGAAATCCATTTTTGAGGAGAGAGTGATCAATAGAACAAGTTAATCGCTATAGAGGGGAGAGAGAAGAGAGGATCAGTTGTCTAGATACTTTAGGAACAGGTGTGTTTTCAGACGTTTCCTAAATTCCTCATAAGTAGTGGGCGAAAGCAATTGCTCTAGGTCTTTACCCATGATGCTGCTTGGTGCGAGAGAAGATGTTCATGGTGTTTTTTCAGTTTACAACCTCTCACTGGGGGGGAAACAAAGTTGGAATGTGAGCTTCTCTTGTGTCTGTTGGCTGAGAAGACGAAAAGGTCAGTTATATATTTAGGGGCAAGTCCGTGTAGTGCTTTGAAGCAGAAGCAGGCAAATTTAACTTTACGCGCGCCTCCATTAGCAGCCAATGCAGCTGCCGGTGGTAGGGTGTCATGTGGTCAAACTTCCTCAGCCCGAAGATCAGTTTGACCGCTGCATTTTGCATCAATTGTAAACGCTGCATGTTCTTTTGGGAAATTGCTAAATAGGCGATGTTACAGTAGTCAAGTAGACTCAGTACGAGGGATTGGACTAGGGTTCTAAATGCCACTCTATCGAAATAAGCTTTAATGGATCTGAGTTTCCAGAGAGTGAAAAATCCCTTTCTGATCAAGGAGTCCCCCTGATCTCTCATGGTTAGGCACTGATCCAAAATTACACCTAGTATCTTTATGGTAGGTTGGATAAGGTAATTAAGATTATTGATACATAGTGGTGATTTGGTGTCAAGCGGATGTGGCGAAGCAACGAAGAAAGTTGTCTTTTCTGAATTAAGTTTGAGCCTAAAGGTTGTCATCCAGTGCTCCATCACGTTTATGGCTTCTGAAGCTTTAGGAATAGTTTCAGAGATAGAATTAACGAATGGGATGATGATCGTAAAATCATCTGCATAACTAAATAGTTTTATCCCTAACTGGGTTAGCTGCGTGCCTAGTGAGAACATGTAGACGTTGAAGAGCAATGGAGATAGCGGAGACCCTTGTGGCACACCGAATGGATTGCTCCAGGTATCTGAAAGTTCATAATTAAAACGTACTTGATAAGTGCGGGACATAAGGAAGCCACGGAACCAATTCATCACCTCGTCCCTGATACCAATGGCGTCTAGGCATTGCAGCAGTTTCCCGTGGTCTACTAGATCAAAGGCAGAACTCATATCGAATTGCATAACCAGGGCATTAAGGCCCTTACTAAACAGTAGGCGCATATTGTCTAAAATAGCTGCAATTACTGCCTCAGTACTGAATAACGGTCTAAAACCGGATTGAGTTTCATGTAGGAGAGATAACTGATCCAGATAATCCATCAGTTGGGTGTGTACCAATCCCTCCATAATTTTTACAATAAACAGAATGGATGCTACTGTAGTTGGATATTATAGCTGAAGATTCTTTTCGATTTTTTAGAATTGGGGTTATTATGATGTGACCCATGTGAGAGGAACTTCCCAGTTTTTAGGTTATGAGCCAAATATTGCATCAACGATAGTTTAAATACTAAAGGTGCCGCTTTCATGATTTCTAGGGGGCATGAGTCCAGAATGCAATAGGATTTAGAGTATTTGTTATATAGTCTGTTGTAATTGCTCCACTCTAAATCTTGAAAGGAGCTCCAGATCATGTCTGCCGGTGTATCATTTCCTTGGGTGATAGGTATCGGATTATCACTAGGGTCATTTGTTGAACAATGAATTCTAAGGTTTTTAATTTTCGAATCGAAGTGTAGCGCTAAGTCATTTGCAGAGGGTAACTTAGAGCTGTGTGTGGGTGTGGTGTAGTGAGCGGTGTCAAATAAATTTGTGATCAGGTTGAATAGCTCTTTTGTATTGATTCCTTGTGAACCATTACAAGATGAGTTGATTTTAATTGAGTAGAATGCTTTATGTTTGTCTTTTATCATTTGTTTGTAGATTTTTATGTTAGCTCTCCATTTGTTACGGTCTGTTAGTTCTCCTGTTTTTTTCCAAGTTCTTTCTAGTTGTCTAGCTAGTTGTTTCAGTTTTAGAAGTTCGGTGTCAAACCATTTGTTATATTTATTTGCATTGCTTTTGCTATTGCGTATAGGGGCGATTTTATCTAAAATGGATGTGCTGGTTGTCATCCAGTGATCCCAGAAATTGATTCCTTCTTCTATCTCTGATTGCAATTCATATTGTGACCAGAAATCTATTGGATTAATATAGCCTCTGGTGTGATGTTCTCTTTTTATTATTGAACGTGTTTTAGATTTAGAATAAGACCAGATTAGCTTGAAATAATAAGTAAAATGATCAGACCAGATATCATGACACCAGGTGCCTTTAGAGATGGCAGGGTTTGGGATGTCCTTTATGGACATGGCTACCATATCTAACTGATGGCCTTTTTCATGTGTTTGTGTGGGTAGAGGGAGGATGTAATTGAGTAGGGATAGAAAGTTTTTTAACTCTTTCGCGCTTGTATTGTCCTCTTCATCTAGGTGTAAGTTTATGTCTCCTGCGATGATATTGTAAGAAGAACCGAGTGAATTGTTTAGGACAAATGCACAGAAGTCTTCTTTGGCTTTTGGCCAGCTTTTTGGTGGGACATAGAATAATATGCATGATAGGGATTCTTCTAGATGACGGTTGCTAATTTTACAGGCTAGAATTTCTAGTTGGTCGGTCATTTTGGAATCTAATAGTTCGAACTCAAATCCATCTTTAAGAATAATTGCTAGACCTCCTCCTTTTTTTCCCATGCGGTTTAGCATAAGGATTTTAAAATTGTCTGGTAGGAGGTCAATTATTTTTGGATCATCTTCTGATAGTAACCATGTTTCAGTTAGTAAAAGGCAGGCTATTTGCTTGTTAATGATTCAATCATGAATTAGGAAGGCTTTATTAATTAGGAAGGCTTTATTCCTGACAGATCTAGTATTAAGGTATGCACAGATGTGGGTGTGATAGGTTTGGTAGCGGCATTGGTTTTGATGGGTTTTACTTGCCTTATTCTTTTTTTAAGGGTTTGTTGGTGTCTTCTTTTATTTGAGATAGCAGTAATGTGATTTGTTATGTTTTCTTGTGGAATAGAGATGTGTAAAAGTGAGAGATCCGGGTAGTTGATTGATTGTGATTGTGGGTGGAGGGAGTTAACATTTTTGATGTTGCCAATTAGCAGACAGATCAGGAAAATCAGGAGGAGATTCATGTTTGCAGGGTATGGTATTTCTTCCTAGCACAGAAGTGTAATGGTTTCCCTGTAAATTCTTGAGTTATTGTTTGTTTGGTTGTTGACTGGATTGGTGTAGGTTTTGAAGGTGGTCCAAAGGGATATAGATCTTAAGCAGTTCTACGACAAGTCTCTAGTAATTACACATGCAGCTATCAGTTACTCATGCATTTAACAGCTATTTGTGTCTCTGATGATAACATATGCCTCAAAAATTCCTAAGTAGTCCTAATTCAAGACTTCACCAATTACACATACATCTAGTGGTTAAATTTTCATCTAGCAATTGTATGACTCTGATGGTAACATATGCCTAGCAGTTACATATGCAGGCAGGCAGTTCTTAATCTCATGATCGGGTCGATGGGCTCTCTGTAGTGGCGATGGCTGATCCCGCTGCTTGGAAATAAAAAGCAAGTAGTTATCGGGCGGAGCACAGATACTCGGCAGGATCGGGTCGATGGTCTCCCGATAGTGGTGGCTGATCCCTCCGCTTGTTTTTAAAAGAAAGCAGGCAGTTGATTCTCCCCAGCGGACTGTGGGGGGGGGGAGGAGCTCAGACACCCGGCAGGATCGGGTTGATGGGCTCCCGATAGTGGTGGCTGGTCCCTCTGCTTGTTTTTAAAAGAAAGCAGGCAGTTGATTCTCCCCAGCGGACTGTGGGGGGGGGGGGGGGGAGGAGCTCAGACACCCGGCAGGATCGGGTTGATGGGCTCCTGATAGTGGTGGCTGGGCCCTCTGCTTGTTTTTAAAAGAAAGCAGGCAGTTGATTCTCCCCAGCGGACTGCGGGGGGTGGAGCTCAGACACCCGGCAGAATCGGGTTGATGGGCTCCCAAAAAAGATCTCAAGCACCTCCAACGGGTCCAAAATACAGCTATCCACCTCCTATACAGCCTCAACTACCATGATCCCATCTCCCCAGCACTCCGCGCTGAACACTGGCTTCCAATTAGCCAACGCTGTGCATTCAAGGCCCTGGCAATAGCACACAAAAGAATTTATGCCACCACCCTCCTACATAAAATCCAAGCTACCCATCTACATCCCCACCCGCACCCTCCGCTCAGAAACAGAGATACGCCTATGCATTCCCCCCCGGAAGGTTCCTCCTCTCAGAAACCGCCCGCAAACGCTCCTACAGCCACTTCATTCCCAAACTCTGGAACCAACTCCCCCCTCAACTCAGACTACAGAACTCACTAATGACATTCCGGAAAATGGTAAAGGCCCTCCTCTTCAACTAAAGGTCACCCTCAGTCTACACCCAACCCCCTTAAACCCCACCTCTATCCTTCTTTCTCCATTCTAATCTTCTGCCTAAATTTCTGTAGAGTCCACTCAGCCTATACTCAAATAACTTGTATCTAAACTAAACTACTTATATTTAACTTCTGTTCTTAATTTGCTGTATAGTCCCTATATCCAAACTAGAGAATGACACGGTGGTGGGTTACCCGCGGCTAGCCGCATTTAGCCGCGGGTAACCCGCCAAAACGGGGAAGAAAAAATAGTGGCCTCTGCGGGACAGGGACAAGGCCATTCACTGCCCCGTGGAGCGGTGAATGGACTTGTCCACGCAGTGAGGCGATCAAGATCGCGCGGTCCCCACCATCTCCCTCCCTCCACCTCACCTTTGAATTGGAAGAGCACCGCCGGTTGAATTTCTGCCGGTCCGCATGAAGAAAAAATAAAAAAGCCTCTCCTTTTCTCCTGCTCTTATCGCCATGCTGCAGCTACTAAAGCCGACAGGAAGTCTTTCCGACGTCAATTCTGACGTCGGAGAAGACGTTCTGGGCCAGCCAATCGCTGCCTGGCTGGCCCAGAACGTCCTCTCCGATTTCAGAATTGAGTCAGAAAGAAGACTTCCGGCTTTAGCAGCTGCAGCATGGCGGTAAGAAAAGAGGAAAAGAAGGGAGGCTTTTTTTTTTTTTTTTGAGCGGCAGGGAGGCAGCAGGCTAGCTTTGGCTAGGGAGGGAGAAAGGTAGACAGGCACAGGCAGGCAGGCAGGCAAGCTTCGGGGGTGGGGGTGGGACAAAGTGTGGAAGGCAGTGAGAGGGACATAGGAAGGAGGCACTAGGGGCACTAAAGACATGGGAAGGAGGCACTGGGGGCACTAAAGACAGGAAGGGGCACTTAAGGACATGGGAAGGAGGCACTGGGGGCACTAAAGACAGGAAGGGGCACTAAGGACATGGGAAGAAGCACTGGGGCACTAAAGACATGGGAAGGAGGCCCTGGGGGCACTAATGACATGGGAAAGAGGTACTGGGGGCACTAAAGACAGGAAGGGGCACTAAGGACATGGGAAGGAAGCACTGGGGCACTAAAGACATGGGAAGGAGGCACTGGGGGCATTAAAGACATGGGAAAGAGGCACTGGGGGCACTAAAGACAGGAAGGGGCACTAAGGACATGGGAAGGAAGCACTGGGGCACTAAAAACATGGGAAGGAGGCACCGGGGGCACTAAAGACATGGGAAGGAGGCACCGGGGGCACTAAAGACATGGGAAGGAGGCACCGGGGGCACTAAGGACATAGGAAGGAAAGAGGGAGGGAATAGAAAGGGACAATTCTTGGGCCTGAGTGCAGAAAGAAAGAAATGAAAGAAAGGATACACAGACAGAAGGAAACGCAACCAGAAACTCATGAAATCAATCACCAGACAGCAAAGGTAGGAAAATGATTTTATTTTCAATTTAGTGATCAAAATGTGTCAGTTTTGAGAATTTATATCTGCTGTCTATATTTGTCTATTTTTCTATAGTTACTGAGGTGACCGAGCTTGCGGAGATGTGGCAGAAACAGGGTTTTAAAATTTTAGTCCTAGTAGTTTGCCGGTCCACAAAATAATTCTTTTATTTCTGCCAGTCCATGGGTGTAAAAAGGTTGAAAACCACTGATGTAGAGTATGCCGGCTTTCTTTTTCGCCAAGCCGCGCTCGCATTGATCAATCTTCTCTTCTCTTGCAACTTCCTGTTTCCGGTTGCATCAGAGGAGAATATTGAACAAATAAACACCCGCACATGCGGCTGGGTGAAAAAGAAAGCCGGCATACTCTACATCTAAGGTGAGATGGAGGGAGGGAGATGGCGGAACACTGCAGTCGGTCGGGTGTCTGCTGTTTTTGTATCACTGCCTGCCTGCGCTCATGTTCCAGATACTCCTGCATTTTTAGTGTGCACAATTGACCTGATTTGAGCTATAGGTGAACATGGGGGACACGTCATTGAAAGGGAGGACAAGTTAATTGATTTATTTTATGTTCGGTTTTTACTACAGAGCAGAGGCACTGAAATAGATTCTCAGTGCAGTAGTAGTAGTGGCAGAACTCTCTTCTGTCATCATGGTGTTTCGCAGTACTGAGGCTTATATGGATGCTGCGGGGACGGTGACGGGGCGGTGAATGGGATGGCAGTGGAGGTGATGGGGCGGTGAAAGGGGTGACGGTGACGGGGCGGTGAAGGGAACGGCGGGTGACGGGGCGGTGTAGAGGATGGTGGGCCGGGGACGGTGCAGTGACGGGGACAGATTATTTCCCCGTGTCATTCTCTAATCCAAACTGCTGCACAGTCTCGTATGTCCAAGTATTTAAATCTACTGTATAATCTTGTATGTCCAATTCACTCCATTGTGAATGTTTACTTGTAAACCGTTCTGAGCTACTGGGAGGACGGGATAAAAATCTAAATAAATAAATGGAAGCAGCAGGAACCCTAAGGAGCTTCCCAATGTACTTCACCGAGTGTCATATGTACGACTACCTCCCCTCGGGAAGGCAGGCGTTGTCACACCCACGCTCCTGCAAGGCGCAGCGAGCATGCGGGACCGTGACCAAAACTCAGATCCAGCGTGTCCCTTATCACCAAGGGATCCCCCAGGTCTTACTTCAGGCACAGTATCTGCCTCATGGGCCAGCAAGGTAAAAGAGTCCCAGTCAGAAATGGCAAAATCAAAATAGTTTTAGTCCAACCACCGGTTGAACAAACTACAAACACAGGTTTCAGCCTTATAATTCAGGATGAACTTGCATTGCATGAAATTATAACCCAAAACAGGTGCAGCTAATACACTCAGTAAGACAAAGCTTGATCCAACATGAATGAAGTACAGTTCCCTGCCTCTGGACTTTAATCAGGTAAGAAAACATAGTCCTCTTCACCAGAGCAGCAATGTTTAAACAAATAATAGCTCTTCACCCAGTACATCTCCCACAATCACTGTGCTGATCAACCTTCAGTATCAGGCATACATTTCCTCTGCAAACGCTCCTGCAGTTATTAGGCACAGGAGCAGGAGCAACGAGGTTCTCTAGCTAACATTTCAGCATACAGGAAATACATTCAAAGAAATGGTGCTCAGCAAATCACATCTGCCTCACTATTGCTCTCATAGCATCGTAGTTCCCTTTCTTGAAGTTGAGCGTTGTCGCTGTGGTTCTCTTCACTTTTGATTACTACTTCTAATTTGTACTGGATTATGTTGTGATCACTGTTTCCTAGCGGTCCTACTACTTCCACATTCTTTGCAGGACCCCCTAGCCCGTTGAAGATGGAGACTGTATAGAAAGCCTGGTCCCTATTCAAGGGCACGGTACAAGAAGCACAAAACCTGTACATCCCCAGGTTTAGGAAAGGGTGCAAAAAAAAATCGAACAAAAGACCCGGTATGGATAACAAATGAAGTGAAGAAAGCGATAGGTGACAAGAAAAAATCATTCCAAAAATGGAAAAAGGACCAAACCGGGGAGAACTGGAAGGAACACAAAAAACACCAAAAAGAATGTCACCGAGTGGTTAGGAATACAACGAGAAGCTGGCTAGGGAAGCAAGAAACTTCAAAACGTTCTTCAGATACGTTAAAAGGAAGCAACCGGCGAAGGAGGAAGTAGGACCGTGGATGATGGAGACAGAAAGGGAATGGTAAAGGAGGAAAAAGAGGTAGCTGACAAGTTAAACAAGTTCTTCTTGTCAGTCTTCACGAGCGAGGACACATCCAATGTACCAGAACCCGAAAAGATCATAAGTGGAGATCAAGAAGAAAAACTGTCACAATTAGAGGTAAGCCATGAGGATGTCCTCAAACAGATAGATAGATTGAAGAGTGACAAATCACCAGGCCCGGACGAAATCCACCCAAGGGTACTAAAAGAACTAAGAAATGAGATAGCGGAAACTCCGACAAATTTGTAACCTATCCTTGAAAACTGGGGAGATCCCGGAGGACTGGAAAATAGCAAATATCACACCTATCTTCAAAAAGGGATCGAGGGGTGACCCGGGGAACTACAGACCGGTAAGCTTGACTTCAGTTCCGGGCAAGATGGTAGAAGCACTGATAAAACACAGCATCTGTGAGCACATAGAAAAAAATGGACAACTGAAAGCGAGCCAGCATTGCTTCTGCAAGGGAAGATTGTGCCAAATGAACTTACTGCACTTCTTTGAAGGGATAAACAGCCAGATGGACAAAGGGGAACCCATAGACATCATTTATCTTGACTTCCAAAAAGCCTTTGACAAGGTACTTCATGAGCAGCTACTTAGGAAGCTGTGGAACCACGGGGTGGAAGGGGACGTATACAGGTGGATTAAACACTGGTTGGCAGGCAGAAAGCAAAGGGTTGGTGTGAATGGCCACTACTCGGACTGGAGGAGGGTCACGAGTGGTGTTCTGCAGGGGTCGGTGCTCGGACCGCTGCTGTTCAATGTATTTATAAATGACCTAGAAATAGTGACAAAGTGTGAAGTTATAAAATTTGCGGATGACACCAAACTCTGTAGCAGGGTTAGAACCGCGGAAGATTGTGAAGACCTACAAAGGGACCTAAACAAACTGGAAGAGTGGGCAAATAAATGGCAAATGAACTTCAATATAGAGAAATGCAAGGTCATGCATGTAGGGAAAAAGAGCCCAATGTTCAGCTACAAAATGGGGGATCAGTGCTAGGAGAAAGTACCCTTGAAGAAGACTTGGGTGTGCTGGTAGACACAACAATGAAATCAACGGCACAATGTGCAGCAGCCTCAAAGAAAGCAAACCGAATGTTGGGTATTATTAAGAAGGGTATTACAACAAGGACGAAGGAAGTTATCATGCCGCTGTATCGCATGATGGTGCGCCCGCATCTGGAGTACTGTGTCCAATATTGGTCACCGTACCTCAAGAAAGACATGGAGATACTTGAGAGGGTTCAGAGAAGAGCGACGAAAATGATAAAAGGTATGGAAAACCTTTCATACGCACACAGGTTAGAAAGGCTGGGGCTCTTCTCCCTGGAAAAGCGGAGATTCAGAGGAGACATGATTGAGACCTTCAAGATCATGAAGGGCATAGAGAAGGTAGAAAGGGACAGATTCTTTAGCCTATTGGGAACCACTAGAACAAGGGGGCACTCAAAGAAATTGAAAAGGGACAGGTTTAGAACCAATGCTAGGAAATTATTTTTCACTCAGAGGGTGGTGGACACCTGGAATGTGCTTCTGGAGGTTGTGATAGGACAGAGTACACTACCGGGTTTCAAAGAAGGATTGGATAAATTCCTGAGGGATATGGGGATTGAGGGATATAGATAGAGGTAGAGATAGGTTATGATAGGGTATAGATAGAAGGACAAGAGGGATTAAATGATTTAGACAACGATCACCTTACAGGTCATGGACTTGGTGGGCCGCCGTGGGAGTGGACTGCTGGTCTGACCCAGCGGAGGCAACTTCTTATGTTCTTATATTCTGCTGCACCTAAGGCTACGCAGCCTTTTTGACTGTCTAAAACAGAGCATAATCTCCACCGTTCTGTCTCTGAACTATCTTACCCCCTATTGGAGGTCGTCTCCATCATTTTTATCACCGATGGGAGACAATCACATACGACCTCTGGGTGCTGTGAATCATCAGGGAAAGATACTCTCTTCATTTCACTCAGGTTCCACCAGAGCTTCCTCCAAGAGAGTATCCTTCCAGTCCATCCCAGACCACCCTTCTTCTTCAGGAAGCTCAAGCTCTGCTTCGTCTCCATGCCATCAAACCAGTTCCTTTGGAACTGCCTGGTTTGATGGCAGGTTTACTCCTGTTACTTCCTTGTTCCGAAGAAGACGGGCGATCTGCAGTCCATTCTGGATCTCAGGGCTCTCAACATATTTTTAGTCAAAGAAAAATTGTGCATATTATCCCTGGCATCCCTTTATCCCCTCCTAGATCAGAATGACTGGTTATGCTCTCTGGATCTCAAGGAGGCTTATACTCATATTCCCATTCATCCGGCCTCCTGCCAATATCTCAGATTTCGGGTGTGAAATCTGCATTATCAATACAGAGTGCTGCCCTTTGGCCTGCTTTAAATTGTGTTTTTTCTTTTGGGAAAATTTGAGTCTTTTACTCTACTTTCCTCTTAAACCCTCCTGGCTTTCTTTCACCATTATTGGAACCTCTCTACTAGGACTCCCTAAATATCCTATTTCAATAGTATCCGCCAAGGATACCTCATACCGATTCATTCACTCCTGGGAGACTGTCGGCTTTCCCCCCATCTCAGTTTAAAAGCTGCTCTAGAAGCCTGGTTCCATCCCGGTTAAGCTGGAGTCCCATCCTTTCAGAACACGCTCCCCCTTTCCCAGAGGATGTCCAATTCCTAACAAATCTAAATCCCTCTTCCCTGTACCATCATCTCAACCATGAACAGACAAAAGTAAATAGGCCTGCTGCTCAGTTTAAGACAAATGATGTACAATGATTGAAGCATAAGACATAGCTGATAATTTATTCTCTGTAATGGTCTCATTTTCTCTGAGCACATTATGAAAGGATATAGGCAGAGTGGAGGCAGTATTAACAGTGTTCATGGAATTTGCCCAAGTAATTTAATAGTAAACAAGGTGAATTCCTTGGGCTGTAAACTTCCCTCCACTTAGAAAGTGCATAGATATCAATAAACCTCTCTATTCCAGCCCAGATTTTCGAAGGGAAGTTTTATTTATATGAATTTGTCTATTCCAGAGACACATAAACTAGTGCATGCACTCTCTAGCTCCCTTTCTAGTGCTGTCCCATTGCTCATATGCTTCTTCAGGCAATGCCTCCACCCTTTACCAGGTCTGCCCACCATCATATAAATTCTGGCTTTTGCTGCCATTTCTTTCAGGATATCCTTCTTGCAAAAACACAGTAATTTTGAAACACATGGGAAACTTAGTGATAATTATCTGAAGTAAAAAATCAGTGTCTCTAATTGTTATTCTAAAAACAAAGGGGGCAGCATTCATTCAAATTTCACATGAATTTGGTGAGAACAATTGAAACTGTATTACACTCTAAACTAAAAAAAAAAAAAAGCAAAACTTAACCACTGCTATTGCTTGAATGATTGTAAGGCATGCATAAAGGGATGCTAAGAACACTAAAGTTAATTAGTGGTTAGTAGTTTGCAGTAGTAGCAAAGCTCTGAGCAAAACTGGCTAAAAATTTATTTAAAGTAACTAGTTTTCAGGAAAACAGCAATCCTAGAACACACAGGATTTTCCCCAGTTTTACTTCCCTTTCCTGATTCAATTACTAATTTGCTTTCTAACAAGATTGTATAATGAGTGACTAATTCTTTAAATAGCAGGGAGCTAAGACTAACCCACAAGATGTTTGTACACTGGCGATGAGCTTTTGAACTTTGCTTCAGCACCAGTAAGCCTTGGGGGGGGGGGGGGCATTTGCTTAATGGTGCTTTTAAAAAGTAGTACTTCCTTTATAAACACTACTTACCGGTAATATGAATGGGATTTAAACAAGGCCTTGTGATTAGAATATTTTGCCTTAAATTTAAGAGAACAATGGATGCCTGTTTTTACTTTGGATGGCTGTCATATTTTCTTTTAATTGTGCATTAATGAAACAAAAAACTTGCATAAACTGAAGGAGACATCTGTGCTAATACATGGAACTAATATATTAGTATCTTGCCAGTGTGCAATACAAAGACAAAAATCAACTAATAAGATGTAAATCATGTTTTTTGTTGTTGTTTTATTCGGCTAACAATACAATTTTGACTAGCTTTGAGACTTATGGACCCTTTATCAGGTCAATGTAGAATAAGCTACAACTAATGTTGCCCACATAAAATCTGGGGTCAATTTTAAAAATTATATGGCTTCTTAAATGTTTGTATTTAAATTTCTTTGCAAGCCAAATGCATACCTTTTTACCACATACTTTGATATATAGCCAACAGTTAATTTTTTTTGAGACCTTGCTTACTAACATTTGGGAACTGCTAATGGGAACTGACCTGTGCATTCTGGCCCTGACTCTACAAAGTGTGTCCCGATTATAGGCAGCTGTAGGTGTCCTACAGCTGTCTACTCAGCCAATCGGGATGCATGTTTTGTTTTTTTTAAATGCTCCCAGGGCAGGCCGCCTATATTGTAGGCACTTCTGGGAGCCTAGGGAGGCCCGCCTGACCGCCTAAGCTCGCCTAAGGGCCTTAGGCGAACCTAGGTGGCCCTATGCATCTCCCTAGTAGAGGAAGAAATGCTTACAATGTAGGCCAGCAAAATGCTGGTCTACATTGTATGTAGACGCCGCTGTACTTATCGCGGCAAGGGATCTCCCTGCCGCAATAAGTATAGCGGCCGCCTGATCCCCACCCCGATCACCAGCAGGAGGGTGCCCAACCGCTCCTGCTGGAACACTGCCCATCTGACACCCCTGATCGCCGGCAGGAGGGTGCCCAACCCCTCCTGCCATAGGACGCCTCCCCTGGACCTCCCCCCCCCACATTAATGCCCCCGCCACACTAACACTCCCTGATGACCCCCCCTAACTTCCCCCCCCCCAAAAAAAAATAACCTCTTAATTGTTGGCTAGCTGGACGGGTCTTGGTACCATCCGGCCGGCAGGCCCGCCTGGTCGAAATGAGGCAGACCCGCTCTTTCCCAGCCCATCCCCACTAAGCCTAAGGTCTGATTGGCCCAGGCTCCAGAAGCCTGGACTAATCAGGCCTTAGGCATAGTGGGTCTGCCCATCCCCACTAAGCCTAAGGCCTGATTGGCCCAGGCGCTTAGGCCAGTCAGGCCTTAGGATTTGGGGAATGGGCAGACCTGATAAACCTAAGGCCTGATTGGTCCAGGCTCGTAGAGCCTGGGCCAATTAGGCCTTAGGCTTAGCAGGGATGGGCCGGGAAGGGGCAGGCCCGCCTCATTTCGATGAGGCAGGCCTGCCGGCTGGACAGCACCAAGACCCATCCAGCCGGCCAATTAAGAGGTTAGTTTTGGAGGGAGGTTAGCGGGGTCATCGGGGAGTGTTAGCGCAGCGGAGGGCATTAGCATGGGGGGTCCGGGGAGAGGCGTCTCTGGCAGGAGGGTTTGGGCACCCTCCTGCCGGTGATCGGGGGTGCCAGGTGGGCGGTGTTCCTGCAGGAGGGGTTGGGCACCCTCCTGCCGGCGATCGGAGGTGTCAGGTTGGCGGCGTCTACTCTAACCCAATTCTGTAACCGGCATCTGTAACATGGATGCCGATTACAGAATCGGGGTTAGTGTAGGCCCAATTATGTTTAGGTTGCCCCTCCCGGGTGTCCTATACAGAATTCGGGTCTCTATGTCTTCTTCTGTTCTCTCCGGGGGGGGAGGGGGGGGAAACAAGGTAGATTGTTTGTTTAGGACTGTTACGGATCTCAGGTGCCCTTTTGTAACAGGAGTCCTAAGAGCACTGGCTCCTGCTTTTATGGGTAGTATCCATCCTTTTATTAGGCATCTCTTACCTTGGGCTCCGGGGGCTATGTTGGAGTGGGGTGGTCGGGGTGAGGCTTGGTATCACTTATATCATAAAATGGATGACTGTCTTTTGTTTTGTTTTTTGTATTTCTTATTGTATTGCACTGTTCAAGTTATCAATAAAAATTGTTGAAACATTTTTTTTTTTTTTTTAAAGGGATAAAATTAGAAGCATGCCAGGAATGAAACAAAAGTTATCTGAATACCAGTGATATAAAGTCATTATTATCTAAATCAATTGCAGTAAGATTTTAAGTTTGAATGTAGAAAATGTAGCCCTAACTGTAAACCTTAGTTTGGGTAGATCATCAGTGGGGGCTATACATAGAGTTACCATATGGCTCCAGAAAAAGGAGATCGGATTGAGCTATACAGGTTCTATTTCCATTGAAAGCTAAAAGTAAAACCCAGATGTCTCAATCGGTCCTCGTTTTTCTGGCGCCATATGCATTTTTATTTGGACTGTTTGAAAGCAGAACAGGGATTAGCAGAGCTAAAAGGTTGGCTGGCGCAGAATCCATTCACTCCATGTTCCTTAAAGTGGTCCATACAGTAAGAGTAGCTTCAAACTTTAAATGGTTTACTACATCTTGGATAAACAATTAACTGGGACAAATGCTTTAAGCAATTATTTACACCACTTGTATACAATAGAACAGTTAAACAAATAGAAATAGTAACAATCCACTCTTTAGGATTTTCTGTATAATTCTCTAAATTGGATTACCATCCTTAGATGCTTTTCCCAAATTCTGCTTTCTAATTACAGTTTAGAGTATAAAGTTGATTCTTCCCTCAGAGGGATATATCTAGTGTTTTGAGGCTTTATCTTAGTTGTCCTATTGTTCCAGCTTGATTATATAGCACTTCTCCTTCCACTGCTTTAGCTTCTTTCAGGCACTAGTGGAAGACATCACAAACCACATTATTCCTGGAAAAATACTACCAGTAAAAGATCTTTTATGGCAGCTTGGCCACTATGGTTATCACCATCATTTTGGATAAGTAGCTGAAAAATGCAAGAGTGACTGAGAATTGCTGCTGCCCGGACCCCAATATACCTCATGAGATTAGCAAAGCAGGCTCGAGAATGCCTAGAAGAGGGTGTATTGAGTTGGGGATAGAGTGGGAGCATTCTTTGGGAATCAGATATGGGAGGCATTCAGGAGGGTTCAGAATTGGAGAGGGGAGTGGTCTAGTCAAAAGGTTAGAGAGGGAAAAAATTTCTGCCCTGTTTCTTTTCTTTAAGAAGCAGCCTAAGAGCATCAAGCTGTAGCTTTGCGGTGCTATGCTCCTGGATCAGAAAAATTGCAAGATTGGCTGCAAGCAGCATTGTTCTTTTTCTGTGGAAGTGATTAACCTGTGGTACTGAGATACAGCAGGTTAGTCAGATCTGCAGAAATTAAGGTGTGGTAAAAACTCAACTTTTTTGCACCTTAATAAATACTCCCTAAGTAAGCTAATTAACATCCAAGTGTTTGTAGAAAATGGAATTGTTTTGTTTTAATTGTTAAAGAGAAAATAACTTCAAAATGTCAGCACCACAAAAAATGCATCCTGAATTATCCACAAAAAAATGTTGAGGCTGAAAAAGCAAATGGCTCTTTTTGTCCAAAATCACATTTTGGAAGAAAATTTTATGATGACTTAAAGTAAAAATAACCACATTCTTTGTAAAAAAAAAAAAACAACAACAACAAAAAAATACCCAGCCAAAACTTTAAATAGTATATAGCAGCTGCTACTGCACAAACCTTTTCCATCAATTGCAATTTCCCCACTAAAATGCTGAAATGTCTGTGGAAAGTTGGAATATCAAGCCAATAGGTGTCTACCCACTACACAGAGGGTGTACCAGAGAACACCTCTATGTTGGGCTAGGCCTTGTGTCTCCCAACCCTCCACCTACACTTGGAAAGGCAGTTGAACCCCTTCAGTCCAAGGAGACTCTCAGCAAAAGAGGGGGGATCCAATTCACCTGGCAGGCCATGTGAGTTAAAGCTGAGGCATTTGCCAGAGTCTTCTCAAGTTATGACATCTGCGTCATCCTACCCTGGTAAAACCTTCAGTAATGCGTATGCAACAGTGGACTCTGCATAAATTTAGCACAATATTTGTTCAACTTTCTTCTCGGACAATGGATAAAACTCAGCTAGTAGTGTCTGAATCCAATGTGATCAAAGAGACAGTTACAACTCTGGAGCAGGGTCGGTGTTAGGAAGGGCAAACAGGGCAGTTGGACTGGGCCCCACACCTATAAGGGGCCCCCAACTGCCTGGTGAGGTGAGCTTCCCTCTCTGGCACTCTCTTAACTGCCCTCTCTCTCCCAGTGCCACCGCAGCAGTATGCAAACAAATCTAACCCATGCAGTGGGGCCATAATGTGCGTGCTGCTACTGGCTTTCCTCCTCTTCCCTCTATGAAATATGAAGTTACATCATGAGGATGAGGGGGAGGAAGAAGGAAGGAAGTCTGTAGCAGCACGCACAGCGTTAGGGCCCTGCAGCATGGGTTACTTTTGTTTGCAGTGGCAATGGGAGGAAGAGCAAGTGAGCAACAGGCAGGGAAGGGTGGGAAGCTGGCAGTGGTTAGGGTCCCACAGCATCGGTGACAGGCAGAAATGTCAGCTCTCAATTCCTACAGGCACTCCAGAAAGAAGAGGCCAGGAAGAGGTTTCCATGAATGACTAGGAGGAAGAGGAAGAAGAGGGTGGACCATGTGGCAAGATGGGGAGGGGGGGAAAGAACGGGATAGGAGTATTGGGGTAGAGACAGATGATTCTGAATGGTGGGGGAAGACAGACAGGGTAATGCTGGGGAATGAGAGACAAAAGGGCATGTTACATGGGGAAGAAATAGAGAAGATGTTAGATTGTGAGGACATAAGAGAAAGAGATACAGAGGCAATCCTGGGTGGCTGTAGTGCAGGAGGGGAAGAGAGAAGAGATTCTGGGTGGAAGGGGAGGAATGGGATGACACTGAATCAAAGTGAAGAGAGGAAGGCAGGCCTGCTGGAGGGCCTTGGCGGGGGGGGGGGGGGGGTTGTTTGTGCTGCTGGACCTGCAAAGGGGAGGGGGTGGCAGAATTTTGCTGCTGCTGGAGCCAGAGGGGAGATTCTGCTGCTGTTTTGTTACTGGACTCTTGTGGGGGGGGGGGGGGGGGAAGGGGTGCTGGTTGGCTCCAGAGCTGGAGCTAAAGGGAAGGGAGAGAGAAGTGCTGGACCTGGTTTGGGGTCTGAGGGAGAGGAGTAAGAGAACCTGGAGCACAAAGAGAAAGAGGGTGCTAGACCTGCAGGGAAAGGAGAGAGAGATGCCGGACCTGGACTGGGTGCTTGGTGGAAGGGAGAAAGGTGTTGGACCACAGGAGAGACTGGAGGAAAGGTAGAGAGGTGTTGGACCCATAGAACGGGAACTTGAAGAGAGAGGTGCTGTTGAATCCTTGGGTGCTGAGGGAAGGAAGAGAGGGTGCTATACCTGCAAGGAGGAGGAAAGAGGAAGGGAAGGAAAAGAGAGATGCTGAACCAAGGAAGAAGGAAGAGGGAGTGAAATACAAACACAGTGGAGGGAGAGAGGAAAGGAAGATACATTGGGATAAGGGAATAAAAGAGTGGAGAAGCTAGACACAGGGAGGTATACAAAAAGAGGGGAGATGGGGGCATGGATGGGAGCATAGGGACAGGGACACAAAGGAGAACACTGCATGAGGGTAGTATATGGACAGAGGAAAGATGGCTAGACATGAGGGAAAATAGGAACGCAGAGTGGAGCTGCTGGACTTGGGGGCATATGGACACAGAGGAGTGATGTTGGACACAGGGGCACAGGATGGGAACATGGAATGATGATGATTATGATGAAGAGATGGACACAGGGGAGATACTGGAAAGGGAAGTACATAATAATTGCCATACTGAGACAGACTAAAGGTCCATCAAGCCCAGTATCCTGTTTCTAACAGTGGCCAACCCCGGTCCCAAGTACCTAGCTGGATTCCAAGTAGACAAAGAGAAGGGAGATGCTGAACATGTGTAAAAATAGGTACACAAATATGGAAGATAGATGATGATTGGGCTGTGAGGTGGTTTTTCTGGGGCTCGCCCCAGTTTTCCCCTCCTTGATTCTGAGCAAGTTTTGGTGAACTGAGTTACATTATTCATACAACGTTACTCTTTGAACAGGTCTATAGAGTGATTTTTTCTTTTTCTAACATCAAAATGATGCGGCAGAGGAAAAGCCCTGCCAGGGCTGGACGCAAGCAACTGCCGGCTGCTGCTGTTGCTTCGGGTAAGTGAGGATGGGTTGGAGGTTCAGGGCTGCTGCTGCTATGGGGCTGGGGGGAGAGAGGGAGGGGGTTGGTGGGTCAGGACCACCATCATTGCTGCTTTGGGTAAGTGAGGGAGGGGGAGGTTGGGTCAGGACCGCTGCTGCTGCTGCTGTGGGGGTAGGGGTTGTTGGTCAGGTCTGCTACTGGTGCTCCATTCTTAGGAGCCCTTTTACTAAAGTTTAGTGTGCATTAACAGAATTAGTTTTATACTTATGGGCTCCTTAGTACACACTAAGTTGTAGTAAAAAGGACCCTTTATTTGGTACATTGCAGTTAGTTTAGCAGGGTTTTAAAGAGGTTTGGATAATTTCCTAAAACAGAACTCCATAGGTCATTATTGAGAGCTGCCATAGGTCATTATTGAGAACTGCCATAATGGGACGGACTACAGGTCCATCAAGCCCAGTATCCTATTTCCAACTGTTGCTAACCCAGGTCACAAGTACCTGGCAAGAGAAAACCAGATTTTTATACTATTTATCCTAGGAATAGGCAATGGGGAAATACATTGCCTATTCCTTGTATTTTTGGAAACAGTAAATAAGCAATTCATGTCTACCCATTTTACTCTACTCAGTATTTTATACACCTCTGCCATATATCCCCTGAGCTACTTCTTCTCCAAGCTGCTTTAGCCTTTCCTCATAGGGAAGAAGTCGTATTATACCCTTCATCATTTTCATTGCTCTTCTCTGTACCTTTTCTACTTCTTTTTATATCTTTTTCAAGATGTGGTGACCAGTATTCAAGGTGCAGTTACACCATGGAGCAATACAAAGGCATTGAAATATTCTCATTTTGTTTTTTATTCCTGATAGCCTAATAACCTTGGGTTCTGCATCCCCAATCCCTCTATGTCATGTCTGTCCAAGTTAAATTGTAAGTTATTCCAAGGAGGGACTGTTTCTTTATTGTCAAAATGTACAGTGCTGCGTACATCCTTCAGCACTATAGAAGTGTTTAGTAGTAGTAGTAGGGGAGGGTGGAGGAATTGGAAGACTTAGTGGTACTGAGATTGGGCCTGGTGTGGTAGGTGGAGAAAATAGGAATGGAGGAGGGCAGAACATGAGGAAATATTCTGTTTAAGAAGATGGGGGAATGTGGAAGAGTGAACGTCTGATATATCATAGGGAACAGGGTGGGGGCAGTGCACGAAAGGATGGGGGTGCAATGGAGGGCAAGTCACACGGGGTGCAATTATAGCTTGCTACAGCCCTGACTGCACACAGCAGGTGACCGCCTAGGAGAGGGGCAAGGCTATGCTTGGGCCGGGGGCAGGGCTCTGGGTGTAGGGCTCTGGGCATGGCCATTTTTGTCATCAGTTATTCAGGGCTTCTTTGCAAAGAAAGAATATGAATTTTTAACCTCTCAGTTTTTCAAAATTCCAGTATTCTTACCTTTTACCCAAAATACATAAGAGCACCCACCGTCCCCCCGGTCAACCAATCATGTCAGCACTTGAATCTCTTTTAGAAAGGATAAGAAAATATATAGATTAAAAAACTTTACCCTTTTTTTAAGACAATTAATTCATATATCCAAGATACAATGCATTTTTTAAGAAATCTAACAGAACTTGAATCAGATATTCCTCAAAACACTATTCTAGTTACGTTAGACATCTGCTCTTTGTACACTAATATCCCTCAGGATGAAGCCCTCCAGGTTTTGGAATTGCTTTGGAATTCTAGATCAGATCCTCTTGATGTTTCAACTCAATTCTTACTCAAACTATGTTCTATTACATTGAAGAATAATTATTTTATCTTTAACAGAGATTTTTTTTTTTTTTTAAACAACTCTCATGAATAGTGATGGGGGCATCTTTTGCCCCCACTATAGCAAATTTGTTCATGTCATGGTTTGAGGACAATTTAATCTATAAACTGCCAGAATTTCAACATGTATTTAAATGGTAGAGGTTTATTGATGATTTTTTGATTTGGGGCGGCATGATACAACAACTTCTAGAATTTGAAAGGGTCATCAATCAGTGCCATACCTCTATTAAATTCACCATGTCTTACAGTACAGCTCAAATTAATTTTTTAGATGTTTTGATTCAATGGAAAGAAAATAAATTAATAACCACTATTTACCGCAAAGGTACAGATAGAAATATTTTGTTAAGATTTGATAATATGCATCCTGTCCATTTAAAAACAAATATTCCATTTGCACAGTTTTTAAGATATCGTTGAATATGTAATTCAAGAATCAAAAACTCTAGAACAGAGATTCATATCTCAGGAGTATCCTCGCCTCTGATTTAAAAAACGGGTATTGAATAATCCCAGGGAAGCCCTCTTGGAATATAGACAACCTCAAGAAGAGAAAGATATGATTCCCTGCATTATTAAACAAACTCAGATGTCACCAAAAATCATTAAGAAATATAAGAAACATCTTCCTTTGCTTAAAACCCTTCCATACTTTGTCAATATGGAATTAATTTTTTTTCAGTCTAGAAATAGAAATTTGGGAGACTGGCTGTGCCATACATCTAAATAAGTGTTTAATAACGAAGAAGTGACTACTGTACAGGTTCATAGCCCTTGTGGTCATTATGTTAATTGTAGCATTATGGCTACTATCTCTGGTTTCATCAGTCCTACGGATGGTAAAAACTATAAGTTAAAACACAATTCTAATTGTCAATCATCTAATGTGATCTATGCGATCAAATGTTTATGTGACCTTTTATACATAGGTCAAACCTCATGAACTTTAACAGTTAGACTGACTGAACATAAGAGTTGTTTAAACACTCGTAGAATATCAGCTCCTATGATAGCTCATTGTATAGATCAGGTTCCCACACTTTTTGGGCTTGCGAGCTACTTTTAAAATGACCAAGTCAAAATGATCTACCAACAATAAAATTTAAAAAAACACAAAGCACACTGTACCCAGAGAAAATGTTAATTATCATTTATATTCTGCGGGTTTTCAAAGAGGTCAAGGTAGCTGACTTCATCCAATGTCACCTCAGTAACAACTATACAAAAAATAGACAAATATACCCCCTCCCTTTTTACTAAACTGCGAATGTCCTGCACTGCTCTTGATGCTCATAGGCTCCCTGCGCTAAAAAACGCTATGGCAGTTTAGTAAAAGGGGGCCATAGTGCAAAATATAGACAGCAGATATAAATTCTCAAAACAGACACATTTTGATCACTAAATTGAAAATAAAATCATTTTCCTACCTTTATTGTCTGGTAATTTCATCAATCTCTGGTTGCATTTTATTCTTCTGACTGTGCAGCCAATATTTCTTCTCTTCTTTCAGCCTTCTGTATGCTTTATCTCCTCCAGATCTCATTCTCTCCCCCAACTTTTTTTTCCTTTCTCCCTGCCCCCTTCTTTCTTTCTGTCTCCCTTTCTTTCTTTCTCTCTCTCTCCATGCCCCCTTTCTTTCTTTCTTTCTTTTTTTTCTTCAAGTTTATCATTTATTTACTACCACGCCCATTGGGAATCATTCTAGGTGGCTTACAATCTAATAATAATTGTTGTACATTAAAAACAAATCTGACATAGACATGAACAGGAGGGAAAAAGGGAAGAACTACAATAAATTCAGGAAAGCAAGTGGGATAATACCATTGGGAGTGGCTCCTTGGCCCAGAACTGCATTCTCAATTAAAAATCCTACATATCATTCAAAATAGAATAGGCATCACAAAATAAGAGTTTTTGTATCTATAACTAAAAAATGCAATCTTACTTATGGTCAAATAGGGAATGAAATAGCATATTGGTCAAATAAGGCTCTTAATTGCTCCAGGCAGTCTTTTATAGGAAATTCTCAGCAAATCTGGAGACCAAGTTGTTAACACCTCTGCAGCTCTATGGACTGGTAGTTTTGCCTGATAAAAGGAAGTGGTTTGCTGTTGTCTTCTGTGAAAAACTGATGAAGTCATGAATTATTGCCTTTACTGTTTTTAAAGCCTTTGTTTCCAAGAGAAGTACTATTTTATAGTTGATGGGACTTTCGCCTGATGGTCGCACACGGTGCCATCTTCCCCACAGGCACGTAACGGAGTCGGATCATAGCTGGTTGGTACGTGAGAACCACGGCCCATCCTGGTGGCCTGCGCATGGCATTCATTTGTGTGGGCGCAGCAGCGGCGGTGGCGACGACGGACATGGCAGCGCCCGTGATAGAGTCCCGTGGCCAAGCGAAATTGAGGTGCATGGTAAAAATGGAAAGAGTCTAGGCATCAGAATTGACATCGTGGAGCGGAACACTGGTCAGCGAGGCTTCTGCAGGAAGAGCTTGCGGCGAAGGTGGGGGACGTCGGGAAGAGGAAGACTGATCGGCCGGTCAATCGGGATGGCAACACGAGTCTATCACGGAGGCCGGGATGGGCTCCACGATCGACTCGCGTTGCCTTCCCAATCGACCGGTCAATCGCGATTGACGTATTGGGCACCCCTGGTATAGATCATCAACACACTTTTACCAATTTAAGTTGCTGGGTGTGATTTCTTGGCAAAATGATAACTGTTTCAGCAGTTCCTTTTACACAAGCAGGAATAGAAAAACTTACAGGAATTGAAAAATTAACTCCATCATTAAGAAGGGGCGACATCAGGAATGAAGAACAACAGTGGATCAATTGCTTACAAACTTTAAACCCCTTGGGACTTAATACTACATATGAGTGGCAACCATTTTACTGAACCAATAGATCTAGTTCTCTGAAATTTATGTATATCTTTCTTTTTGGATGCGTTTTTTTATATTTAAATTTTTATGAAAAGATGCATTAAATCAGGAGTATCCAACCGTTTGGCTTCCCTGGGCCGCATTGGATGAAAAAAATTTCTGGGGCCACACTAACACTAGCTGATGAGCAAAAAAAAGGTTGAACAGGACCCAAATTTGCACTCACTAATACAGAAGATGTACATATCTAATAATAAACCTTCATTAAAGGGACACTGTGGAGAGGAACCCAAAAAAGCAGTAATGCTTACCCTGACTGAGTGATCCTCCACATGCACTGCTGACAGTGAGAGCAGCCACAGGTTTCCACATCCCCACTCTGATGAGCAGGGATGCGCGCTCCTGGTTCTCCCATTCACTTCTATTACAGCTATGGTGAGCCTCTTCAGAGGTAAGCCTCATCAGAGCGGGGATGCTGAATCAGCTGTCAGGAGCGCATGTGGAGGATCGTTTAATCAGGGTAAATATTACTGCTTTCATGGGCCTCCCACTTTGAGCTTAGGCTCCCTCAAAATGAACATCTCCCCTGTTGTAGCTAGTAGGGATCCACAAGCCTCACCAACTGACAGCCACCTCCTCCAACTTCCAAAGTTCTGTAGCTGGCAGCAACATTGCAGAGCTGCTGCTTTCCTTCCTCCCTGCCCCCTTTAGCTTTCATGCATGCATGAAAGCAGGGGCAGCTTGAGGATATTGCCATTGGCTGCAAAGCTTGGAGATTTTGAGTTGCCAGACTGGAGGAAGATGTCTTCAGTTGGCAGGGCTTGGGAATCCCCATTAGCTCAAGTATTTATAAATTGCACTCAGGCGGGGAGAAACTTTGGTGCCCATCCACTAATTTTGGGCTCCAGTCCCTCCTCAAAATCAGCTGTATATGACTATGCCACTGATTACAAAAATAATTGTGATGTACATATCCCAAAGCTAACATATTCCAGTTAATAAATTCAAAATAAAACAATTTCTTCTACCTTGTTGTCTGGATTTTTTGTTTTTCCATCATGGTCCCAGTTTCTCTTTCTGCTTTTTCTCTGTCTTCAACTAATTCTCTTTCCAGTGTCTGCTGTCCATTTTTTTTCTCCTCTCGTTCCATTTCCTTCTTATGCCTGTCCAACATATTGAATTTTCCTTTTCAGTTTTCTTAACTTTTTCTTTTCTTTTTTGCCTCTGTCCACTCAAATCTTGCCTTTTTTCTCACCCTTCTTCTTTTAAAATGTTGAACTACCTCTCAATTTTCCATCTTCTCTCATTCCCTAGCTCTCCCATTTTCCATCTCACTCCTTTCACAGCCTCCTATTCCCTTCTATCTACTCTCCATTACTACATTTCTACCACTGTACTCACTGCTCTCTCACTCATCTTGTCATCTCCCTTTTGACCTCATCCACATGGCTCACCACTTTAAGAATCCCCCTCCCTCTCTCCTCTGGTCAGGCTATAACTCCCTGTCCCTTTCTTTCCATCTCCTAGCATCTTCTTATCCCAGCTTTCTTCTCCCCTGCCCTCCCATGGGTCCATCTCTGCTCATCCATCCCCATGGTCCAACATTTTGCTCCCTCTCTTTTCTGTTTTTCTTCTTCCCTCCTCCTTTGATGCTGAACAATGAAATGGAGGGAAAAAAAGAGATGCTGCATCTCTCTGTCTTCCATCCACAGGCCTAACATTTCTCCCTCCCTCCCTCCCTTCCATCCCCAGATCCAACTTCTCTCCCTTTCTCTTCCCAACTGCCCCATCCCATCTCTCCCCCTGCCTGCCTGCCTCCCTCCCTTCCCTAGGTCCACCATTTCTCCCTTTCTCTTCCCAACAGTTCTCCCTTCAAGTATCTCTTTTCCTCTTACTTTACACCACCCCAAGTCCAACTTCTCAGACCATTGCCCACAATCTCTCTCTGTGCTCTGTTTCTGGCCCCATAAGCTCTCCCCCCATGCCCAATCTAGCACTTCTTTTAATACAAGTCCAGGAAGCTTCCTCGGCCCAGTATGTTCTCCCCCTTCTCTCTGCGCCCATGCATCTCTACCTCACTCCTCTCCCACCACCAAGTCCAATAATCCTCTCTCTCTCCCTCCTCTCTCTGTCCAACAGTTCTCCTCTTTTTTTCATCTCCCCATGTGCACCATCTCTTTCCCTAGACAGACACCCAATTCTCCGTTTCTATTCTCTCCCTCACCTCAGCATCTCTTTCCCTTACTCCCTCCATTCTATCATCCTATGGCTCATGCTCCCCTCCCTCCTTCCCTTCTAAGTTAAAAAAAAATACCACATAACTTGTAGAAGTGGATTTTACACAACAGCAGGTCCTCCTTCATGTTTAAGAATGGAATAAATCAGTATTGAGATTTTGCTTCAGAGCGGTATTGTAAAAAGCCCTTGTTTCTGTTGTGTTAATTGTGCAAGGCATGGTACTTTGTATTTTTGGGAACCATTAAATCTCGTAATCTAATATGTGAGAAATATAAAGAAACCAAGCAAATTTGGCTAGTAATATGGGGTGAGGACACATCTCACAAGTGGCGTACCTAGGGTATGTGGCACCCGGGGCCCATAATTTTTGACACCCCCCCCCCCCCATGTAAAAAAATATTTTTTGTAATAACCATGAAACTGAATAAATGGTCATAAAAGAAACAGGCAGTGAAAACTTTCTTTTATTGAACCTCATATATGTAACCATTATTCCAAACATATCATAACATAACATAAATTATGTCTGAATTGTCATGACATCAGAAGTACATATGGAGTAGTTGCAGGTGATGCTTGGGACAGTTCTGATTGTGTTAGTTCGGTTTTATGTGTTTTTGAATAGAAGGGTTTTTATTTTTTTTTTGAAGGTTTTGTAGTTTGTGGTCGAGGTCAATAGGTTGTAGAGTTGGGGGTCGAGTGTTGCAGCTCGAATGGCTAGGAGGTTGTCGAACTGTTTTTTTCTTTTGACGTTTTTGGTTGGAGGGTGTGTGAATGGTGCGTGAGTTCTCCTATGTCTGGTTGAGGTGGATTGAATTATTTAGCTGAAGAAATTAGTTACCCCCCCATTCCACACACATTAATTCTCTTCCATTTTTGTTCCCATTATAAAAAACACTGATAAGTTCTCAGAAAAAAAATACATTAAAATAAGAAGTGAAAACAAAGGCCCCTACAGATGAGAACATAACATAAGAATAGCCTAACTGGGTCAGACCAATGGTCCATCCTGCCCAGTAACCCATTCTCATGGAAGCCAATCCAGGTCACTAGAACCTGGTCAAAACCCAAAGAGTAGCAACATTCCATGCTACCGATCCAGGGCAAGCAGATGTTTCCCCCATGTCTTAATAACAGACTATGGACTTTTCCTCCAGGAATTTGTCCAAACCTTTCTTAAAACCAGCTACGCTATCTGCTTTTACCATAACTTCTGGCCACTTCATTTTTAAGCTGAGATCTTTCCTTCCAAACAGAGACTTTGCTAGATGTCAAATACAGCACAAGGTAACTTCACACGGACTTAGCTGTGCAGGAAATGTGAATCTCCTCATATACCCACCATATAGTGCAAAAATATGCAAAGGTCTGGTGTTTTCTTTCGATCACTACATAGACTAATGCCACACAAGCAGCGCTGTTACAAACATATTCTGTAGGTCAGTGCTAAGGTTAACAAAGTTTCCTTCCTTGGACCAGAAGGAGATACTGACAAACCACTGGAAGAGATCCCAAAACCCAGGAACAACACCCAAAGACCCACTCAGTGTGTGAACCAGTTGAGTGGAGTGGACTAACTGGGGGGTGGAAATGGGCCCGGAGTTTGCTCAGCAGAATTTCCCAGATCACCTCTTCCTCTCAACACATTGACACGCTGCCCCCACCACAACTAGGAACACCTCACCGGGCAGGCCAGCAATGCTATAAACTTTATAAAACACATTATTATATTTTCTTATAAAGCACATATTTTAACTGAACTCTCTGACATTTTCAGCCTTTCCATTCACAAAAATAGAAGGAAGAAAAGTTCCCATTTCCTGCTGTCTCATGTCCCCGGCCTATACAATATTTTTCTTCTGCAGAGTGCAGACCCTTTAAAAATCTACCAAATCCTCATTTCACTTGCATTATAAAGTACTGAGGATGCCATCTCTCCCCAATCCCAGGTCCTAAAGTCTAAGACAGTAGCACAAACTAGTGCTGCCAGATTCAGGAAAAAAAATTTCGATTCGATTCAGCCTATTGAATTGGTTTATCGATTCGATTTTCCTGCCCAATTGGGTGTTTTTTTCAAACATCCTGGTGGGTTTATTTTATAGCTTTTTTACCCCCCTTTGGCTTCTCCTAACCACACTGGCGCTGTGGTGTAAATAAAATAAAGAAACAAAAAGGACTTTTCCTCTCTCTGTTAAATCCTAGCTCACGTTTGCGGTCTAACACCAGCTCTGGCAGGATACACATTTCAAATCTGACATATTGTAATCACAAAACAGAAAATAAAATTAGTTTTTCTACCTTTTTGTTGTCTGGTTATTTTTCAAATCTTGTTGGTCCAAGGCTCTGGTTGTCTTCTGATAACTTGCTTGCCAGGGTCTCCTTCTTTCTTCTTTCTCCGTACTAACCATCCATCTGCCATCTCTGTCTAAACTAAAGTAAAGTAAACTAAACTAAACCTTGGGTTTATATACCGCACCATCTCCACAAATGCGGAGCTCGGCACGGTTTACAGGAAGAAAGATGAGAGAGGAACTACAGTGGAGAGATTAAAGAGTTAGGTGTAAAGGGGGAAGGTGAGAGGCCTAAGAGGGGGGAAGTGTTACAGTTTTGAGAATAGCCAGGTTTTTAGGTGTCCTCCCCTTCCGTTTCCCTTCTCTCCCCCGGATGTCTGGCAACTTTCCTTTTTTTGTCTCCCTCCACAGATCCACCTTTTCTTAACTATCCTTTCATCCAGCAGCTCTCCCTCCTTCCCCACCACCCCAGGGTCCACCATCTCTCCCTTTCTTTTCCCAACTACCCTTCTAACCAGTATCTCTATCCCCCCCTCCACACCATCCCTTGTGTCCAACTTCTCTCCCTTTCTGATCCTTCCCTCCCTAAAACCCATGTCCATCATCTCTCTCTCTCTCCTCTATTTTCAGACCCATTATTTCTTCCCACCCAAAGTCCGGCATATGCACGTCTCTTTGAACCCCTCCCCCTTTCCCTCCGTGTACTTCTACACCAGGGCCCCCCCTCCCCTGAAGGCCTGTCCTCCCCTTAAAGGTCTGCATCCCACCCCTGAAGGCCTGTCCCCCCCCTTGAAGGCCTGCCCCCCCTGAAGGCCTGTTCCCCCCTTGAAGGCCTGCACCCTCCGAAGGCCTGTCCCCCCCGAAGGCCTGTCCCCCCCCTTGAAGACCTGCCTGCCTGTTCCCCTTGAAGGCCTGCCCCCCCTGAAGGCCTGCACCCCCCCGAAGGCCTGCACATCCCCGAAGGCCTGCATCCCCCCGAAGGCCTATACCCCCCTTGAAGGCCTGTCCCCCCCCTCCAAGGCCTGCACCCCCTGAAGGCCTACACCCCCCCTCGAAGGCCTGTCCCCTCCTTGAAGGCCTGCCTGCCTGTCCCCCCTTGAAGGTCTGTGCCCTCTCTTGAAGGCCTGTCTCCCCCCCCCCCCCGAAGGCCTGCCTGTCCCCCTTGAAGGCCTGCACCCCCCCCCGATGGCCTGTCACCCCCCCCCCCCGAAGGCCTGCCTGTCCCCCTTGAAGGCCTGTCTCCCCCCCTCAACAAAGTCTGCCTGCCCACTCCACCCTGAAGGCCTGCTGCCCCCCACCCACTACCTTGAAGGACCGCTCAGCCCCACTACCACCACCACCACGAAGCACTGCTCATTCCCCCGGCCTCCACGCTTCATTTCCCTGGGGAAACAGCCTGCAGCAAGATCGCGCGATGCCAGCGATCTTTGCTTGCTTCAGCTGTTTCCTCCGCCGCTGTCCCGCCCCTCCTCTGACGTCAGAGGAGGGGCTGGACCGTGCGGAGGAAACAGCCGAAGCAGGCAATGATCGCTAGCATCGCGATCTTGCTGCAGGCTGTTTTCAAACGCGACACCCGGCGCGGGGGGGGGGGGGGGAGAACCGGACCGGACAGGGAGCACCCCCTCAGGGCTTGCCACCCGGGGCGGACCTCCCCCCACGCCCCCCCTTGGTATGCCACTGCCTCTCACCATAAACTCGGGAGAGGAGATGGAAGAAAAATCTTATTGTGACTCTGTTTCATTCAGTATCCACAAATTCCCATATTTGCGGATATTGAATGAAACAGAGTCACAATAAGATTTTTCTTCCATCTCTTTCTCTCTCGAGTTTATGGTGAGAGATGTCCTCCTCTCCCCATATTACTAGCCAAATTTGCTTGTTTTCTATTTAAGTTTGCAGCAGTTTCAGGTTTTTGTTTTTTGCCTTTGTGGTAAATATAAAGAGCCATCCGTGATTGTGGAAAATCTTTGTTCATGTTCATTCTTGGTATCATAAGTACCTTCCTGGTGGTGGTTGTCTTGGCAGGACCAGCATTGGGCTTCCTTGCTGCAGTCCTCCGCGTGCGGCATTGGCTCCTCGCGAGCGATTCACAGCTGCTTCGAAAGCCTTCTCACATTCCCTTCTTTGCTTCCGGCGAGTGTTTATTTTATGGTTGGCTCCCTTGCTGCAATCCTCCGCGTGCAGCGTCAGCTCCTCGTGCACGATTCATGGCTGCTACGAAAGCATTCTCTCTGACGTCAGAGGGAACGCTTCTGACATTGCCGCAGATCGCACGGGAGGAGCCAATGCCGCACACGGAGGATTGCAGCAAGGGAGCCGACCATAAAATAAACACTCGCCGGGAGGCAAAGAAGGAAGGGAATGCGAGAAGGCTTTTGAAGCAGCTGTGAATCACTCGCGAGGAGCCGGCCAGAAAACTAAATACCCACTAGAGAGAGTCACAGAAGGAAGGGAGGGAGAAACTTGGGCCGCACGAAACTCCTTGCTGGGCCGCATGCGGCCTGCAGGTTGGACACCCCTGCATTAGATCTATCATTAAAGTTTGTTGTTGTTGACAGTCCTGTGCTTAGTACATCACACATCATGTAAGTGATGACATCATGACGCCTAGCTTCTTCTTTTTGAACAAGCTGGGCGTGTCTCTCAGTCTGGCGGCCTTTTTGAAGATTGCTATTGCCACTGGCTGATGTTGAAAAGAGTTTTGGGAAGAGCAATGCCGAATTAATTTGAATTTTTCCCCTGAAGTAGCCCTGTTTAGTGCGAAACAGAAATGCTTTCTGTCGGGAATATTGGGAACAAGTTCCAGCGGCTATTGGATGAACAGTTGCATTAAGAGAAATGCTCCCTGATATAAGTTTTGCTATTCCTATATTTGGTCTAAACATTTCAAAGTTGAACTAATGGTTTGCCTCCAACTGTAGCCATCACAATTTGTTTTACATAGAATTAACATTTATTCACACTATTTGAGAGATTTGACAGAAGAAGAAATTTGGAAAAATAATTTATGAAATGAGAGTTTGACTACTATAATATATTTGTACGGAGTTTTTTCAGACCTGTGATGAAACAAGTGACTTAGGGTACTGTTGAGTCCCGGTCACTCGTGGATGAGGCCCATTTTTCTCTGTTTTTTGATATCTTTTATTATTATTTTGATTTTCTGTCTGTTGATTAATGATTGAGTGTGAATGAGTTTTTCAGGTAAACTAACATCAGTACGTATTGTGAATTTTTTGTTGACTTTTTTACGACTGTACCCTTTTTCATTTTTGTCATCACAAATATGGTAACCCTAGGCTTAGGGCTCTCTCTGGCTAAGAGGTAGTTGCCTTAGTTGCACTCTGCCACTCCCCTAACACTATCCCTGTCATGTGTCATCTTTGTTTTGAACAATGTAGGAGGAAATGCATATTTCTATTTCTTTGGTGTTGTACTACATGCAAGGTGTGGCTTCTTGGGATTTGTGTTTATGTTTATCATTTTTAGTCAGCTACTATGGATTTTACATTTGTATTCTGAGTGTGTGACAGGTATTCTGTTTGCATGATTTTTCTATGTAGCATTCTGTAGTAATTTGACATGGTCAGTTTTGATAGTGGAGGAGATATTTGTGAGTGGAGAGGGGAAGGGAGGCAGGGGTTTTGTTGGTCCTTGAAATTTATTATTTGTGATTTATAAAATGATAGTTGTACAGAATAATGTTTCTTTTTTTACACTAACTAGCTGTTTACCTGGATATTTACTTGTCCCAATCTTCGGTATCGATAGACTTGTATTCAGTGCTTACGCCTGGTAAAATGGGAAGTATTTGATTGTTTATTTTGTGGACATCTTCATTTTTAGCAGCAAGAATGGCCCTGTCTATGGGGCTGAATTTAGAGTGAAATGGTATTGGGAGTGTAAGTATTCATTTCTGCGAGGCCAAAAACTATGGATTAGACACTACTATCTGTCATTTTTGATAATTTTTACATGTCACCCCCTTCCCACCCCCACCGTATTTTTACCCAGATAGTAAGTCATATGTATACCAAGTTTGGTTCTATCCATGCGATAGACTTTATGATGACAAAGGACAACATGAAGGTCTCTTGGTTTTTCAGCATGAGGAAGGAGTTTGGAGTGGAAGCTCTGGATGTGCTACTGCAGCTTTGGCCAACAGGGGTGCTTCTATATGTGTTTCTGCTGTGGTCAATGATAGGCAGAATTCTCATGCACATTGCTCACCATCCAGGTGCAGAGGTGCTGGTAGCACCAGACCTGCCCAGGAGACTATGGTTTATAGACTTGGTCAGGCTGCTAATGGCTGACCTGTTGCTTCTGGGTGGGGCAGCGGGGACTCCTGTCTCAAGGTCATGTGGGCAGGGCAGGATTAATTCTTCGAGGGCCCCTAGGCACACAAGTACACTGGGCCCCCCTGGCCCTGCCCCACCCTGCTCATGCTCCGTCCCTACCCCACCCATGTCCCGCCCCCATTTATCTGTTTTCTTCTTTACTTCTTTATTTCTACTTGTATTTCTTTATTTCTTTTTTTTTAATTCAAAACAAACAAAGATTAGTATACCAGTGCATAGTTTTTCTTCTATGCAACCCCTAAACATCTCTGAACCAGTGGCGTACCAAGGGGGGGGGGGGCGTGGGGGGCGGTCCGCCCCGGGTGCCAAGCCCTGAGGGGGTGCTCCTGGTCTGGTCCGGTCCGGACCGGTTCCCCCCCTCTGCGCCGGATGTCGCGTCTGGAAACAGCCTGCAGCAAGATCGCAATGCCAGCGATCTTTGCCTGCTTCGGCTGTTTCCTCTGCTACGGTCCCGCCCCTCCTCTGACGCCAGAGGAGGGGGCGGGACCGCGGCGGAGGAAACAGCCGAAGCAAGCAAAGATCGCTGGCATCGCGCGATCTTCCTGTAGGCTGTTTCCCAAGGGAAATGAAGCGGGGAGGCCAGGGGAATAAGCAGTGCTTCGTGGTGGTGGGGCCGAGCGGTCCTTTGAGGTAGTGGGGGGGGGGGGCAGCAGACCTTCAGGGTGGGACGGTAAGGCAGACCTTGTGGAGGGGGGGGAGACAGGCCTTCAGGGGGGACAGGCCTTCATGGAGAACAGGCAGGCAAACCTTCAAAGGGGGGACAAGCCTTCGGGGAGGTGCAGGCCTTCGGGGGGGGGACAGGCCTTCAAGGGGGACAGGCAGGCCTTCGGGGGGGGGGTGACAGGCCGTCGGGGGGGTGCAGGCCTTAGGGGGGGGACAGGCCTTCCAGGGAGGGCACAGGCCTTCAAGGGGGGGACAGGCAGGCAGGCCTTCAAAGGGGGGACAGGCCATCGGGCACAGGCCATCGGACACAGGCCTTCGGGGGGGACAGGCCTTCAAGGGGGACAGGCAGGCCTTCGGGGGGGGTGACAGGCCATCGGGGGGAGTGCAGGCCTTAGGGTGGACAGGCCTTCCAGGGATGGCACAGGCCTTCAAGGGGGGGACAGGCCTTCAAGGGGGGTGTAGGCCTTCGGGGGGGTGCAGGCCTTCGAGGGGGGTGTAGGCCTTCGGGGGAGCAGGCCTTCAAGGGGAACAGGCAGGCAGGCCTTCAAGGGGGGGGACAGGCCTTCGGGGGGTGTAGGCCTTCAGGGGGGGTGCAGGCCTTCAAGGGAGAGGGCAGGCCTTCAGGGGGGGCAGGCCTTCAAGGGGAGCAGGCAGACAGGCCTTCAAGGGGGGGGACAGGCCTTCAGGGGTGGGATGCAGACCTTTAAGGAGGGAACAGGCCTTCAGGGAAGGGGGGGCCCTGGTGTAAAAGTACACGGAGGGAAGGGGGAGGGGTTCAAAGACACGTGCATATGCCGGACTTTGGGTGGGAAGAAATAATGGGTCTGAAAATAGAGGAGAGAGAGAGATGATGGACATGGGTTTTAGGGAGGGAAGGAACAGAAAGGGAGAGAAGTTGGACACATGGGATGGTGTGGGGGGGGCATAGAGATACTGGTTAGGAGAGTAGTTGGGAAAAGAAAGGGAGAGATGGTGGACCTTGGGGTGGTGGGGAAGGAGGGAGGGAAGGGAGAGGGAAGGGAAACGGAAGGGGAGGACAGAGATGGCAGATGGATGGTTAGCACGGAGAAAGAAGAAAGAAGGAGACCCTGGCAAGCAAGTTATCAGAAGACAACCAGAGCCTTGGACCAACAAGATTTGAAAAATAACCAGACAATAAAAAGGTAGAAAAACTAATTTTATTTTCTGTTTTGTGATTACAATATGTCAGATTTGAAATGTGTATCCTGCCAGAGCTGGTGTTAGACCGCAAACGTGAGCTAGGATTTAACAGAGAGAGGAAAAGTTCTTTTTGTTTCTTTATTTTATTTATACCACAGCGCCAGTGTGGTTAGGAGAAGCCAAAGGGGGGTGAAAAAGCTATAAAATAAACCCACCAGGATGTTTGAAAAAAAACACCCAATTGGGCAAGAAAATCAAATCGATAAACCAATTCAATAGGCTGAATCGAATCGAAATTTTTTTTCCTGAATCTGGCAGCACTAGTTTGCGCTACTGTCTTAGACTTTAGGACCTGGGATTGGGGAGAGATGGCATCCTCAGTACTTTATAATGCAAGTGAAATGAGGATTTGGTCAGATTTTTGAAGGGTCTGCACTCTGCAGAAGAAAAATATTGTATAGGCCGGGGACATGAGACAGCAGGAAATGGGAACTTTTCTTCCTTCTATTTTTGTGAATGGAAAGGCTGAGGATGTCAGAGAGTTCAGTTAAAATATGTGCTTTATAAGAAAATATAATAATGTGTTTTATAAAGTTTATAGCATTGCTGGCCTACCCGGTGAGGTGTTCCTAGTGGTGGTGGCGGCAGCGTGTCAATGTGTTGAGAGGAAGAGGTGATCTGGGAAATTCTGCTGAGCAAACTCCGGGCCCATTTCCACCCCCCAGTTAGTCCACTCCACTCAACTGGTTCACACACTGAGTGGGTCTTTGGGTGTTGTTCCTGGGTAGTTGTTTTGGGATCTCTTCCAGTGGTTTGTCAGTATCTCCTTCTGGTCCAAGGAAGGAAACTTTGTTAACCTTAGCACTGACCTACAGAATATGTTTGTAACAGCGCTGCTTGTGTGGCATTAGTCTATGTAGTGATCGAAAGAAAAAACCAGACCTTTGCACATTTTTGCACTATATGGTGGGTGTAGGAGGAGATTCACATTTCCTGCACAGCTAAGTCCTTGTGAAGTTACCTTGTTCTCTCTGTATTTGACATCTAGCAAGGTCTCTGTTTGGAAGGAAAGATCTAAGCTTAAAAATGAAGTGGCCAGAAATTATGGTAAAAGGAGATAGCATTGCTGATTTTAAGAAAAGTTTGGACAAATTCCTGGAGGAAAAGTCCATAGTCTATTATTAAGACATGGGGGAAACATCTGCTTGCCCTGGATCGGTAGCATTGAATGTTGCTACTCTTTGGGTTTTGACCAGGTACTAGTGACCTGGATTGGCTTCCATGAGAATGGGTTACTGGGCATGATGGACCATTGGTCTGACCCAGTTAGGCTATTCTTATGTTATGTTCTCATCTGTAGGGGCCTTTGTTTTCACTTCTTATTTTAATGTATTTTTTTTCTGAGAACTTATCAGTGTTTTTTATAATGGGAACAAAAATGGAAGAGAATTAATGTGTGTGGAATGGGGGGGTTTACTAATTTCTTCAGCTAAATAATTAAATCTTGGCTGGCCGACGTGCCTCCCTCCATTTGGTATTGGAGAAATAAAATACATGAGTTGGTATGTTGGGAGGCCCGGCTGGCGTGTTCCTCCGCTCGTAAGAGCCGTGATTTTATCTGCACTTGGTCTCCTTACTTGGACTGTTTGCCCCCACGCAGTCGTAGTCAAATTGTGAATAGATTGCAACTGTACTCGGCACCACCTGTCTGACCTGGGACATTTTCTGTGGGGGTGGGGGGAGGAGGGGGTTGGGGGGGCTCAGGGGGGGTTTGGGTTAGTTGGGGGGAGTTTGGGCCTTCTCGTTTCCTGAAGAGGACATCAGAGTCCAGTCCTCTTGGGGGGGAGGGGGACCTCATTTGATTGTTTTTGAAAAAGTTTCTAATCCTTGTCTGTATTCTATGCTTGTGAGATGTTATTCCATTTGCCAATAAAAAAAGTTTTATAATAATAATAATTAAATCCACTTCAACCAGACATAGGAGAACTCATCAACTCATCAAAAACTGGTCATCAACCTCCTAACACTCGACCCCAAACTTTACAACCTATTGACCTCGACCACAAACTACAAAACCTTCAAAAAAGAAATAAAAACCCTTCTATTCAAAAAACACATAAAACCGATCTAACACAATCAGAACTGTCCCAAGCATCACCTGCAACTACTCCATATGTACTTCTGATGTCATGACAATTCAGACATAATTTATGTTATGTTATGGTATGTTTGGAATAATGGTTACATATATGAGGTTCAATAAAAAAAAATTTTCACTGCCTGTTTCTATTATGACCATTTATTCAGTTTCATGGTTATTACAAAAAATATTTTTTTACATGGGGGGGGGGGGGTGTCAAAAAATTATGGGCCCCGGGTGCCACATACCCTAGGTACGCCACTGCTCTGAACAAATCCCCCTTCCTTCCCTTCCCACCTACTTACCCAGGAATTTAACTCTGAACCCTTTCCATGCATATATGAAAGTGTTCAAATATTTGTAAAGCAGTAATACTATCCGAAATATGTCTATATTAATAACCAAGTTTACAACGCCTCTCAAATGCCTTTTCTCTACATCAACCAATTGTAACCCATATGTATGTATAAACAACCAAATCTGTAACTTCTCTAGTACGTTCCACTCCATGTATGTTAATTTGCAACGAAACAACAAGGCAAGCAGTCCACCAAAGAATCCAACGTGAAACAAAAAAAGATTGGCAGAAAATAAGAAGATTCAAATCAGGCTAATTCAATGTGCTCCCAAGAACCATTTCACCAAACAAGGCTAGTCAACGCTAACAAAAAACCATGTCTTTCATACAAACAGAACACAAAAAACACCTTTGCCTAGTATGGAATAAGTAATCACAAACTAACCTCTCCCCCTTTTTACAAAACTGTAGAATGGTGTTTAGCCACAGCCAGCGCTAAAAAAATGCTCTACAGTTTTGTAAAAGGGGGGATAAAATAGAAATACGTAGACAAAGGTTAAATAAAACCACCAAGACGCTGGACTCTGCATACAATGCAACACCACAGAAACAGCAATGCATGTCCCCTAAAGCAAAAAATAAATAAATAGAAACATTTTTTCTACCTTTGTCTTGTCTGGTTTCAGCTCTCCTCATCTTCTTGTCACTCTCTTCCTTTTATCTTCTGTCCTTCTGTGCCACTTCCAGAAACTGTATGCCTCCCCCTTTCATCTTTCCCTTCACTTCCATTGGTCTGGAATCTATCTTCTTCCATTCCCTCCTCCAATGGTCTGGCATCTCTCCTCTCCTTCCCTTCCCTCTCCCACACCACACCTCCATTTCACTTTCTCCTCTCCCTTCTCCCCACTTCCATCAGCATCAGCCCCCTTTCTTTCCCTCCAACCCAATTTCATCCAGTATCCTTCCCCCCTTATGTTTTCCCCCTTTCCCTGCACACCAATTCCATCAGCATCTGCCCCCTTTCTTTCCCTCCAACCCAAATCCATCCAGTATCCCTCCCCCTTTCCCTGCACCCCAATTCCATCAGCATCTGCCCTCTTTCTTTCCCTTGAACCCAGTACCATCCATTATCCTTCCCCTTATATCTTTCTCTTTCCCCTGCACACCAATTACATCAGCATCCACCCCTTTCTCTCCTTCCACCACCCTTCCATACCACCCTGCCCCCCTTTCTTTCCCTCCACCACCCTTCTAGGTCAGAGGGGGCCTGCTGAAGAAACAGAGGACTCTGTGGGGTTTTTCCTTGGCAACGCGGCCCCCTGGGAAAGATCGGAAGCGCTAGGCCTCCCAGAAATATCGGCAGCACTGGGCCCCCGGGAGATCGACAACACTACCCTCCCCTGGCTTCGCCATCAACCAACCTGAATAAGTGACGTCGGAGGGAGTGGACCGGCAGATGCAAAGAGTTGCTGCAAGGTCCCACGATGATTGCATCTGCCAGTCCAACTCCTCCGATGTCACTTACCTCTTCCCTGAGCAGAGCCGGAAGACGCAGTCATTGCGGGACCTTGCAGCAACTCTTTGCATCTGCTGGTCCACCCCCTCCGACGTCATTTATTCAGGTTGGTTGATGGCAATGCCGGGGGAGGGTAGTGTTGTCAATCTCCTGGGGGGAGGACCAGCAATGCCGATATTTCCGGGGAAGCCCAGCGCTGCCAATATTTCCCAGGGGGCCTGCGTTGCCAAGGGAAAAAAACAAACAAACTGAGTCCTCTGTTTCATCAGGCCCCCCTGACAACTTCAGGTCCTTGTGTCTCAAGGTCTCATGGAGGATCCCTCCCTCTTTGGTCTTATAGCCTGGTTCTTGAAAGGGAGAGTTTGTGAAAGAAGGGATATTTAGATGAATTCATCGCTACCCTTCTGCAGGCCAAGAAGTGGTCCACTTCATCGGCCTATGCTAGAGTGTGGAGGTCATGTCAGTCTTGGTGTGCTGATAGAGTGATGTCACCTTCAGTGGCCTCTTTAGTACACACCTGGTCTTTTTGCAGAATGGTTTGGATAAAGGGCTGGCCTACAATTTTTTGAAGGTCCAGGTGGCAGCATTAGTGTGATTTTGTGGGCGTCTTCATGGTTCCACTTTGGCTACACATCTGGATGTGTTGCACTTTTTAAAAGGGGTGCAACATCTCAAGCCTCCTAGAAGGGCAGATTGTCTGCTATGGAGCCTTATCCTGATTCTCTAGGCAATGCAGAGGGTTCCGTTTGAACCTTTGGATTACCTTTCTTTGAAAGATCTTGCATTAAAGGCAATATTTTTGGTGGCTGTTTCTTCTGCCTGGATGGTTTTGGAATTGTAGGTGTTGTCCTGTTGGGATCCATTCTTGCATGGAAGCTGGAGTCCTGTTGGGATCCAGCTTTATGGAAGCTGGGCTCTCTCTTAGAACAGTGCCTCCTTCTATGCCCAAAGTAGTTTCGGTCTTCCATCTCAATCAATTTCCCTGCCTTCTTTTCTCAAACACGGTTACCTGGAAGAGTTCCTGGCCCTCCTTTGTCTGGATGTGAGACAGATTTTGAGCAAACACTTGGAGGTATCAATAAGTTTTGGTGCTCTGATCATTTAATTGTGGGGTGTAAAAAGGAAGCAGGCATCTAAGCAAGACGGCTCAGAGAAACTATTTTGGCTGCATATATATTCTTGGGGGGGGGGGGCACTCGTCACCCTTGTCAATCAGAGCACATTCTACCAGGGCTCAATCGGTGTCCTGAGCAGAATTACAGGTGATTTTGATTGATGAGATTTATCGATCGGCAACTTGGTCCTCGCTACATACATTTATGAAACATTACCAGTTGGATGTTACGGCTCGAGAGAACCTGTCCTTTGGTGCCTCAGTGTTGATTACTGGGATTGTCGGGATCCTCCCAATTTGAGGACTGCTTAGTTACATCCCACAAATGTTTGGATGATCTATGGGATGCTATGAAAGAAGAAAATAGCCCTTTCCTGATAATTTTCTTTCCATTAGTCTCAAGAGATCAATCTAGAGACCCACCTTGCAGCAAATTCTGGAAATGTGCTGGGGGGTTCAATAAGTTATGTATAGAGAATGGTATCTTAAAAAAAAGAAAAAAAAACTGGGAAGCAGCAGCAACAAAATTATACAAATTCGGTTTGCATCCATTTTTGGTCCAGTCTAGTAAGGGCTGGCTGCAGTTTGGTTATCCTGTGGTCTAAGGATGTTTTGTTATTGTTCAGAACATTCAGAGGCAGAAGTTATCCTCTATGTTCAGATGTTTTCCTGCTTTCCTATCCTGCATATTGGACATGAGGCTGATGCACAGGGGTCTATATGGCAGAGGTTCTGGCATTTTTCTATCTTCAGCTGTTGGTAGATGGGTACAACCCACAAGTGTCTGGATTGATTTGTTGGGACCAATGAAAAGAAAATTATCAAGTAAGGACCAAATTCTCCATTCTACCCCTCCATATTTAGCATTTCCTCTATCTCCCAATTCATCCTTGTCCAGCATCTCCCCAAGCTTCTTATTTTCCCTCATGTCCAGCATCTTCACAGCACTCTACAGTGGAAACATAAGCAGGTGTTGATTGAGTCAACTGTTTGAGTTAGATTGGAGAATGCAGCTGGAGTGTTCGAGTCACTCATCCTGATATCTGCTTAAGCAGCTCCCTGAATTGAGCTCTTTTGATCTGGAGCCAAACTCCAGAGTGCAGACAGAATGGTGAAGGGAGCCGACAAGAGGCAACGCCACCTTGGACTTGGTCCTAAATAGCCTCACGGACCGACAAAAGAAGTAGAAGTCACGGTCCCGCTGGGGACGAGCAATCACAACATGATCAACTTTAAACTTGACATCGGGAAAGGGAAACATACCACAACCTTAACCACGACCTTAAACTTTAAAAAAGGAAAATAAGATTGCATGAGAGCCATGGTAAAACAACGGCTCAAAAAGAAGAAGGACAAAATCAAAACGGTAGATCAGGCATGGTCTCTACTGAAAACACTATCACAGAAGCACAAAATCTCTACATTCCGCGGATTTCCAAAGAAAGGAGAACTAAAGGCAAAGGAGAACCGGCATGGCTTACCAGACAGGTGAAGGAAGCCATAAAAGATAAGAAGGACTCTTTCAATAAATGGAAACGCACGAAAACGACCGAAGCTTGGAACAAACATAAAGATGCTCAGAAGAAATGCCACAAGGCGGTGAGGATGCCAAAAAGGACTATGAGGAGAAAATAGCGCAAGAGGCCAAAAACTTCAAGCCATTCTTTAGATACGTAAAAGGGAAAAAACCCGCAAAAGAGGCGGTGAGACCGCTGGACGACCAGGGAAGAAAAGGGTATGTCAAGGAAGACAAACAAATTGCAGACAGACTAAATTCCTTCTTTGCGTCCGTCTTTACAAAGGAGGACACCGCAACAATACCAGATGCAGTGGAAGTGTTCAATGGAGTAATAGAGGACAGCCTCACTACAGTAGAAGTGGACTTGGACCAGGTATACTACCAGATCGACAAACTTAAAAATGACAAATCCCCTGGACCGGATGGAATTCACCCGAGAGTCTTAAAAGAATTGAAGGTTGAAATCGGAGAGTTGTTGCAAAAACTTGCCAACCTGACAATTAGAACTGGACAGATACTGAACGACTGGAAGATAGCGAACATCACGCCAATTTTCAAAAAAGGATCGAGAGGAGAACCAGGCAACTACAGACCTGTGAGCCTTACGTCTGTCCCTGGAAAGATGGTTGAAGCACTGATTAAAGATAGCATTGTCCAGCATTTAGATACACACGACCTGATAAAAGCAAGTCAACATGGCTTCAGGAAAAGGAAATCATGTTTAACAAATTTACTTCAATTTTTTGAAACCATGAATGAACAAATTGATAGTGAAGAACCGGTGGACATAATATACTTAGACTTTCAGAAAGCGTTCGGCAAAGTTCCACACAAAAGACTTCTCAGGAAACTACAAAGCCATGGAATAGAGGGGGATATACAAAGATGGATAGGCAAATGGCTGGAGAACAGGAAACAGAGAGTGGGCATAAAAGGAAAGTTCTCCGACTGGGAGAAAGTGACTAGCGGTGTACCCCAGGGCTCGGTTCTTGGGCCGATCTTATTTAATATCTATATAAATGACCTAGAAGAAGGAACATCCAGCGAGATCATCAAGTTTGCAGACGACACTAAGCTATGCCGGGCAATCAGATCGCAAAAGGATAGCGAGGAACTCCAGAGAGATTTGGGTCAGTTAGAGAAATGGGCGGAGAAATGGCAGATGAAGTTTAATGTGGAGAAATGCAAAGTGATGCATTTAGGCAGTAAGAATAAGGAACACGAGTATAGAATGTCAGGTGCAACTCTAGGTAAGAGCGAACAAGAAAAGGACCTGGGCGTACTGATAGATAGGACCCTGAAACCATCAGCACAATGTGCGGCGGCGGCAAAGAAAGCAAATAGAATGTTAGGCATGATAAAGAAAGGAATCACGAGTAGATCGGAGAAGGTCATAATGCCGCTTTATAGATCAATGGTGAGACCCCACTTGTAATACTGTGTCCAACATTGGTCTCCCAACCTAAAGAAGGATATAAAACTGCTGGAGAGGGTGCAGAGACGAGCAACAAAACTAGTAAAAGGTATGGAGAATATGGAATACGAGGATCGACTTAAGAGAACTTGGAGGCTTAGTGGATGGCTGCCTAGCAGTTGAGCTCCCTCCTCTGAACATCAATTATTAGACTTAAAGGTTTCACTAGTGGCCAGATTGGGAGCCCTTTCCAGCAGGGCACCTAACATCATCTATACCCCTCCCCCGTTCCAGCAGGGGAGAGAACTACATGAGGAGTAGTGCTGACGGTGCTCGGTACCAACTGCCAGTTTCACTAGTGGTCGGATCGGGAGCCCTTTCCAGCAGGGCACCTAGCATCATCTTCACCCCTCCCCCGTTCCAGCAGGGGAGAGAATTACAAGAGGAGCAGCGCTGGCGGTGCTCGGTACCAACTGCCAGTTTCACTAGTGGTCAGATCAGGAGCCCTTTCCAGCAGGGCACCTAGCATCATCTCCACCCCTCCCCCATTCCAGTAAGGGAGAGAAATACAAGAGGAGCAGCGCTGATGGTGCTCGGCACCAACTGCCAGTTTCACTAGTGGCCAGATCGGGAGCCCGTTCCAGCAGGGCACCTAGCATCATCTACTCCCCTCCCCGTTACAGCAGGGGAGAGAATTACAAGAGGAGCAGCGCTGACGGTGCTCAGCACCAACTGCCAGTATCACTAGTGGCCAGATCGGGAGCCTGTTCCAGCATGACACCTAGCATCATCTACACCCCTCCCCCGTTCCAGCAGGGGAGAGAATTACAAGAGGAGCAGCGCTGACAGTGCTCGGCACCAACTGCCAGTTTCACTAGTGGCCAGATCGGGAGCCCTTTCCAGCAGGGCACCTAGCATCATCTACACCCCTCCCCCGTTCCAGCAGGGGAGAGCCGACAGTTAAGAGCTGCAGTCTGACGCTACTTTCTCAATAACTCACCCCCTCCCCCTCCTTGGCTTATCGAGATCCACTGGGGGCCAAATTTTATTACTGTCTATACTCTTGTTTTAGCTCAATATTTTTTATTATTGTCCATGCTCTTGTTTTAGTTGCCTAAGTTTATTACTGTCTGTGCTTTTGTTCAGTGCCAAATTGTATTACTGCCAAAGGTTTCGCCTTTCTTCCCTATTCTTGATTATGCACTCAGCCAGCCTAATTAAGTCCCCTGCCCCTTCCTTAGCTAACACTAATCCTCCCCTGCTGCAGACTTTCACACACCAATCATCCGGCCCTAACCCCGCCATGAATCCTTTCTTCTGGTTCTTCTCTTCCTATTCTGCTCACCTGTTTACTCTGTTCCCTCTTTACTCTTCCCTCCCCCAACCTACTCGACCCACCAAACACCAATAATATTTGCCCTGGCCTCAGAATCCCCACGCTGATACGCACTAGAATTCCCCCTTTCAAGAAAAATCTCCGAAAAGTCAACCTAAACTCACTAAAGCCCCTGTCCCCAGCCAATCTTCCCAATGCTGTCTCTGACTCTCTCACCCGTCCCGACTCTTTATTGCAATGCCAGATCAGCATGCAATAAGACCCAAATCTTGAAGGACCTTCTAGATGAGTTCGACCCTGGATTCCTGTGCATCACGGAATCATGGATCGCCAAAGATGATCTTTTTACACAAAACAAACTCCTCCCCCATGGTTATCAAGGCCTCTTCTCCTCCAGATCCAACCGAAAAGGAGGAGGACTGGCACTGCTCTACAAATCTTTCTTTGACGTCCAGCTCCTCGAGAAGGGCACTCACGCCTCTCTAGAATATATGCTTGTCTCTGTCAATGATGAACTCCGCACTCACCCATTGGGCATCTTATTACTATACCGCCCACCCACCCCTTGGAACAACTCCTCCAATCTCGTCTTTGAGGCTATAATAAACGCCTTTCTTAAATTTCAAAGACTACTGATTGTTGGTGATATTAATCTCCACCTTGATGACACCAACAGCAAGGACACGATTGAATTTAACAACTTCCTTACCTTTCTAGGTTTCCCCTCACCTACCTCTTCTCCAACCCACGAAAAAGGACATACACTAGACTTCACCACTTTCCTCGACCTTACTGACTTCAAAACTTCAACCGATGACACCCGTTGGGAACAAGTCCCTTGGTCTGACCACTTCTTAGGGGCTACTTGCCTCCCCATTTTCATGTCACACCTTGAATCCCCATCCCATTCCTCCCATTCAATAACCTTCTGCAAGAAAATTTCGAGTAATCTTTTCTGGTCCAAATTTCTCAACCAACTCTTCTCCAATCCTAAGCCTACAGACTCTGAATCCTGCTGGTGCAATTGGATCTCCCTCTCCGAATCCATCTATCACTCCCTCGCTCCAATATCCACAAAAACCATCTCCTACCCCCGAAAGGCCCCTTGGTATCTACCGCTCCATAGAGAGCTGAAACAGAAATGTCGCACTTTGGAGCGCAAATGAAAAAAATCTAAATCCCCCTCAGATAGACAGACCTGGAGGGTCAATATTAAACTTTACAATTCATTACTAAAAAAAGCCAGGAAGAATTTCTTTGGTGATAAAATCTCCAGATCCAACAACCAGATCAGTGCGTTGTTTAACATTTGGCACTCCTTAACTACAAAAAAGGACCCATCCTTGCTCCCCTCGTCTCTATCAGCAGATGCCCTTGCAAAATTCTTCAATGAAAAGGTTACCACCCTAAGATGCTCCTTCCCGCCTACAGTCTCCTACAACTCCCTAATCTCTACTGACCTCAACCCTTCCCTACCTGTCTCCAATCCCATTCCAGCCGACAGATCCTGGACCGTTTTTGAGTTTGTTTCCGAATTGCAAGTCTCCAAACTCTGCCTCAAACTAAAAACTTGCAAATGTACCTTGGATCCTTTCCCCTCCTACCTATTCGAGAATATCTCTACACAGGCCATCGCTTCCCTCACCAAACTTATAAACGATGCTCTAACATCGGGCCTTTTCTCCTCCGAAATGGGACATATTGCATTAACCCCTCTACTGAAAAAGACCGACCTTGACCCCTCTATTCCCTCCAATACCGTCCAATAGCAAATATCCCTCTCCTAACCAAGATGTTAGAATCCATCATATCCACTCAACTCTCATTCTTCCTAGAAAGATTCTCTATTCTCCTACCCCACCAATTCGGCTTCAGACCCAACTTCAGCACCAAATCCCTATTAGCCTCACTAATCTCTAAGGTACAACAACTTCATTCTCGCAACAAATTCGCTGTACTTCTACAATTCGACCTCTCCACAGCTTTCGACGTCGTCCATAATGATATCCTAATCTTCCAACTCTCTGAAATAGGCATAAGTTCCACAGTCCTAGACTGGTTCTCGAAATTCCTACGCTTATGCTCCTACACCGTTAACATAAATGGTACTTCATCCCCTCCCTGGAAGCCGATATTTGGAGTCCCGCAAGGCTCACCCCTCTCTCCTATCCTTTTCAATATTTACATGTCCTCTTTGAAACTCCTTCATCTATCCCCCCTGGAAACTCTCTACACCTATGCTGATGATATCCTCATCCTCTTTGAGACCGACTCGAACCTCACTAACCTTGCTGAGAACATATCCACATGTATAATGAACCTTCAATCCTGGGCACATTCTGTACAAATGAAATTGAACAAGTCCAAAACAAAACTACTTTGGCTCGGCCCAATATTAGGTCATTTACCCACCTCCATCCCATTATCTTCCGGCTCCACTCTTCAGCTTGAGTTTTCAAGCAAAGTCCTTGGCATCATCATAGACTCCTCTCTCTCCTTCAATGACCACCTCAACTTCTTGGTAAAAAAATGCTTCTTTAGTCTTCATATGCTGAGGAAAGTGAGATCGTACTTTCATCATTCTCACTTTGTCGTCCTTGTTCAATCCACCATCCTCTCTAGACTGGATTATTGCAACTCCATCTATTTAAGCCTAACTAAAAAAAAAAACTCCATAGACTTCAGCTAATCCAGAACGCTGCGGCCAAACTTATTTTCGCTAAAGGCAAGTTCGACCACGTCTCCTCACTCCTGTCCAAACTTCACTGGCTCCCATTTCACTCCAGAGTCCTCTTTAAATGTGCCTGTTTAGCTTTCAAGATCCTATATGGCATCCTCCCTCCCGTTATCCCACTCTTCTGGAACTCCTCTAACCCTAATTCCACTAGATCCTCCCAAAAACTGACACTATCATTCCCATCTGCAAAAGGTATATCCCGCAAAGGAAAACTAGGAACATCCCTCCCCTTTAGAACCACAGAACTCTGGAACAACCTCACATCCCCACTCAGAATTTCAAGCTCCCTCCAATCCTTCCGCAAACACCTGAAAACTTGGCTCTTTTCAAAAATCTAACACCTCCCGCTCTTTGGTACCCTGTCCCTCTTTATCTTCCTAGCTCCTTTCCTATAACCCTTCATTGTAGCTCCTTTTCAACCTAACCCTGTAAACCGTGCCGAGCTCTACGCTTGTGGAGATGGTGTGGTATACAAACCTAAGGTTTAGTTTAGTTTAGTTTAGACTGGGATTGTTCTCCCTTGAGAAAAGGAGACTGCGAGGGGATATGATTGAGACCTTCAAAATACTGAAAGGAATCGACAAAATAGAACAGAAAAAACTATTTACATTGTCCAATTTGACACGGACAAGAGGACACGAAATGAAGCTAAGGGGGGACAAGTTCAGGACTAATATCAGGAAGTTCTGCTTCACTCAGAGAGTGGTTGACACCTGGAATGCTCTCCCAGAAGAGATTATTGCGGAACCAACTGTCCTAGGATTCAAAAGCAAACTAGATGCACACCTCCTTACGAGAGGCATAGAAGGATATGGGTGACTAAAAATTACGCCAGGTGTACACCTGACACGGCCTCCGCGTGTGTAGATCATTGGACTTGATGGACCGAAGGTCTGATCCTGGGATGGCGCTTCTTATGTTCTTATGTAACTGCACTCCAACTTGTACCTGGAAAAAACCTAAATAGTAGCAGCATTCCATGCCATTGATCCAGGGCAAGCAGTGACTTCCCCAATGTCTATCTCAACAGCAGACTATGGACTTTTCCTCCAGGAACTTATCCAAACCTTTTTTTACACCAGCTATATTAACTGCTCTTACCACATCCTCTGGCAATGTGTTCCAGAGCTTAATTATTCTCTGAGTGTAAAAAATATTTCTTCTTATTGGTTTTAAAAGTATTACTCTGTAACTTCAAGTGTCCTGCTTCCTGGAACAACTTGTCAAGGAAAATACTAGAGGAAATGCAATTCTGGACTTACCATACTTTTCACTCCATAAGACGCATCTGACCATAAGACGCACCCTAGATTTAGAGGAGGAAAACAAGAAAAAACATTCTGAACCAAGTTCTCCCTGTCAGGCTCTGCACTCACCCCCATACTCCTTACCAGGCTCTGTACCCTGTGTCCCTTCTGGTGGTCTAGTTGTAGGCCAGGACAGGACGGGCAGGGACAGGGCATAGGGCAGGCAGGGACAGGACACAGATGTCAAGGCAGATGACTTTTTAAAATATGCAATGTCACCTCAGTAACAACTATAGAAAAATAGACAAAGTGGAAAATATAAACAGCAGATATAAATTCTCAAAACTGACAAATTTTGATCACTAAATTGAAAATAAAATCATTTTTCCTACCTTTATTGTCTGGTGATTTCTTTCTTTCCTTCTTTCCTTCCACAGGCCCAACAATTGTCCCTTCCTCCCACCCTCCTATGTTCCCCCTCACTGCCTTCCAGCCTTTGTCCTCTTCACACCCAAAAAACTCAGGCCCTCAATGCCTTCCAGCCATTGTCCTCTTCCTCCCCCCCCCCCCATGTCTGGTGATTTCTTTCTTTCCTTCCTCATGCCCAACAATTGTACCTTTCTCCCTCCCTCCCGTTCCCCTCACTGCCTTCCAGCCTCTGTCCTCTGCTGACCTGTCTTTAACTACAATCCAGTGGTAGAAGTCTCTGTGAGTTTCAGGAATGTACTTTTCGACTAGATGTCTTTCATCTTTGGTACCTTTAGTAGGATAGGTCCAGAATATGCAGGAGTTGTCCGGTGGCATTCATAAATTTTTCTCCCCCAGCCTGCCCGCCCATCCGCTAGATTTAATTACCTCCCGCTGCTGCTGCTGTGAGGACATGTCGCCGAAGCAGCAGCAGAAGAGGGGGGAGTGACTCCTGGCTCAGCAGCGCGGCACCCCCGAACAGTGGACTGCAGGCTCAGCAGTGCGGCACCCGGAAGGCCAGGTGGGTGCAGATTGCATGCCGCCGGCCCAGAAGCCTTACTCCCGACATCAATTCTGAAGTCGACGAGAAGGTCCGGGCCAGAATTGACATTGGGGGTAAGGCTTCTGGGCCGGTGGCGTACAATCACTGCACCCACCTGCCCAGTGAGCAATTATTATTATTATTATTAGGATTTTTTTTATATATACCGCCTATCAAGGTTATCTAAGCGGTTTTTACAATCAGGTACTCAAGCAACCAGCAGTGGCGGCGGGTGAGGGGCTTGTGGTGGTCCTGGAAGGTAAGGGGGGGGGTGGATTTGGGTATTCGCTCCATAGGACGCACCCTTTTTTCCACTCACTTTTTTGGGTGGAAAAAGTGTGTCTTATGGAGCGAAAAATACGGTAATTCTATATGGCCTGCGCGAAACGGCATAAGATGTAGAAGTAGAAGAGACACTGGGAAACAGCGATCACAATATGATCCGCTTCGTTCGATCTGGACGCAGGGGAGAAAGATTGGTCCAAAACAACAGCCACGGCACTGAACTTCCAAAAGGAATTACGAAGGGATGAGACTCATGGTAGGGAATAAGATTAAGAAGAGGATAAGCACTGTAAAAGCGCTAGAGCAAGCTTTGTCCCTTTTTAAGGACACAGTCACTGAGGCGCAAAATCTATATATACCGCATATCAACAAGGGATCAAAGAGGAAAAAGAACACAGAACCGGTATGACTCACTGTAGAGATGAAGGAAGCAATCAGACAAGAAATCTTTGTTTAAGGCAGGGGTGCCCACACTTTTTGGGCTTGCGAGCTACTTTTAAAATGACCAAGTCAAAATGATCTACCAACAATAAAATGAAAAAAATAAAAAAACACAAAGCACACTGTACGCTGAGAAATTGTAAATTATCATTCCTATTCTGGGTTTTTTTCAAAGAGGTCAAGACAGATGACTCTATGCGCTGTCACCTCAGTAACAACCATACAAAAATAGACAAATATATCCCCCTCCCTTTTTACTAAACCACAATAGCCGTTTTTAGCGCAAGGAGCTGCGCTGAATGCCCCGCGCTTCTCTCGACACTCATAGGCTCCCTGCTCTAAAATCTGCTATTGTGGTTTAGTAAAAGGGGGGCCATAGTGCAAAATATAGACAGCAGATATAAATTCAGACACATTTTGATCACTAAATTGAAAATAAAATCATTTTTCCTACCTTGTTTGGTGATTTCATGAGTCTCTGGTTGCACGTTCTTCTGATTGTGCATCCAATCTTTCTTCCCTTCTTTCAGCCTTTATGCTTCCTCTCCTCCAGACCTCATTCCCTACCCCAACTTTTTCTTCCTCTCTCCCTGCCCTTTCTTTCTCCCTGCCTCCCTTTCTTTTTTTCTCTCTTCCTGCCCCCTTTCTTTTTTTCTGTTTCCCTTCTTTCCTTCTGTCTCCCTGCCTGCCCCCTTTCTTTCTTTCTCCCTACCCTCCACCAAGCCACTGCTACCACCATCGGGGAACAGGCCCCCAAGCCACCACCGCTGCCATCGGGTAACAGGCCCCAAAGCCGCCACTGCCACCGCACCAAGCTCTCTCTCTGCTTCCCTGCGGGCTGACCAGCATTCCTCTCCCCGACGTCAATTCTGCCATCAGAGAGGAAGTTCCGCCCAGCCAGGTTTAAGGAATGGAAAAGGTCAAAAATAGGCAAAAACTGGAACAAGCACAAACAACATCAATGCAGGTGCCATAGGGCGGTATAAGGGTTCAAAATAGACTACGAGGAAAAAATAGCCAAGGAGGTGTAAAAGTTCAAGCTGTTCTTTCAATATATCAAGGGGAAATGACCCGCGAAGGAAGCGGTGGGACTGATGGATGACCATGGAATAAAGTGAGCACTAAAGGAGGACAAAGCAATTGCTGACAAACTGAACACATTTTTTTCGTCTGTATTTACCAAAGAAGATTTACTGGAATCCATCAGGCTATATGCTGGAAACGAAGACGGAAAGTCGACAGGATTGACAGTATATCTAGAGGAGGTGTGTAGGCAGATTAATAGGTTAAGAGCGATAAATCCCCGGGACCAGATGGCATCCATCTGAGGGTCATCAAGGAAATGAAATGGACCATAGCTGAACTGCTTCAACTAATAGCCAATCTGTCGATCAAATCGGGAAAGATTCCAGAAGACTGGAAGGTGGCAAATGTTATGCCGATCTTCAAAAAAGGTTCGAGGGGAGATCCGGGAAACTACAGACCGGTGAGTCTGACCTCGGTACTGGGAAAGATGGTAGAGGCGCTGATAAAGGACCGCATCATTGATCTCCTTGACAGACATGGGCTGATGAGGACCAGTCAGCACGGTTTTAGCAAAAGCAAATCGTGTTTGACGAATTTGCACTTCTTTGAGGGAGTAAACAGGCATATCTGGATTTTCAGAAGGCGTTTGACAAGGTTCCACATGAACGACTACTTCGGAAAATTGTGAGCCATGGAATCGAGGGTGAAATACTCACATGGATTAAAAACTAGCTGGAGTATTGAAAATAGAGAGTGGGGGTAAATGGACAATACTCAGCCGCAGGGCTCGGTGCTTGGACCCGTGCTCTTCATTATCTTTATAAACGATCTGGACATTGGTAAGACGAGTGAGGTAATCAAATTTGCGTACGATATGAATTATTCAGAGTAGTCAATTCACAGGGGGATTGCGAAGATCTGCAACGTGACATAATCAGGCTCGAGGAATGGACATCAACATGGCAGATGAGGTTCAACGTGGATAAGTGTAAAGTGATGCATGTAGGTAACAAAAATCTCATGCACGAATACAGGATGTCCGGGGCGGTACTTGGAAAGACCTCTCAGGAAAGAGACTTGGGAGTTCTGATCGACAAGTCGATGAAGCTGTCCATGCAATATGTGGCGGCGGCGAAAAGGGTGAACAGAATGCTAGGAATGATAAAGAAGGGGATCACAAACAGATCGTAGAAGGTTATCATGCCGCTGTACTGGGCTATGGTGCGCCCTCACCTGGAGTACTGGGTCCAGCACTGGTTGCCGTACATGAAGAAGGACAAGGTACTACTCGAAAAGGTCCAGAGAAGAGTGACTAAGATGGTTAAGGGGCTGGAGGAGTTGCCGTACAGCGAAAGATTAGAGAAATTGTGCCTCTTCTCCCTCAAACAAAGGAGATTGAGAGGGGACATGATCGAAACATTCAAGGTACTGAAGGGAATAGACTTGGTAGATAAGGACAGGTTGTTCACCTTCTCCAAGGTAGGGAGAATGAGAGAGCACTCTCTAAAATTGAAAGGGGATAGATTCCATACGAACATAAGGAAGTTCTTCTTCACCCAGAGAGTGGTAGAAAACTGGAACGCTCTTCTGGAGTCTGTCATAAGGGAGACCACCCTCCAGAGATTCAAGACAAAGTTAGACAAGTTCCTGCTGAACCAGAACTTATGCAGGTAGGGCTAGTCTCAGGGCGCTAGTCTTTGAGCAGAAGGCCGCCGGGTGAGCGGACTGCTGGGCACGACGGACCACTGGTCTGACCCAGCAGCAGCAATTATTATGTTCTTATGTCCCCTAGTCTTTGTAAATCTTGATGCAGTAAAAAAAAAAATTGATCTACTCAGTGGTGTAGCGAGAGTGAGTGGCACCCAAAGCAGTGGTGCTCTTACCCCACCTTCTTCCCCACTCCTTTCTAACTCCATCCCGTGTGCACACACCCCCTTCCCCCATACCTTTTTAAATTTTCCAGGTGGGAGCAACATCATGAACTTGCTGTCCACGTCGTGTCAGCTATCCCTCTGATTTCACTTCTTAGGCGAGGGAAGTGACATCTGAGAGAGACACCGAAGTAGGCAGCAAGTTCGTAATGCTGCTCTTGCAGAGAAAATTAAAGAGGTATGAGGAGAGGAAAGGGAAGTTGTGTACGCTTGCAGTAGGGGCGGGTCAGGTAGGTGGGTGGCAGAGAGGAGAATGGATGCCAGCGCCCTTATTAAGACTGCAAATAGGACAGACCACCACCACCCTCACCCCCCTTACTACTCCACTGTATCCACTTGTACCCGTTCTGCATTCCACTAAGGACCAAATCTAAAATAGCTCCCTCTCTTTCAGTTCCTGGACCATTTGCTCCAAGAAGCAGTCATTTATAAAGTCTATAAATTTTACCTTCCTAGCACTCCCTGATGTACAAATTCATTTGCTTGGTTACTTAAGAAAATATAGTGCCACATTCCCCAATGTGCACAAGTTGAAACAATGTACATTGTTTGTCTTAAGGGCAACAATGTTTTATTTAACTTAGTATTTTTTTTTCATTTTGCAGGATGATATTCCTTCTCTCAGCTTGAGCCAACATCCAATTTATATTGTAGAAACTTGTGCAATTCAAGGTATGTAGTACTCAATTAACTTTTTGTGTTGTTTAAGCAATAAGGTTCGTGCTTGCAATGTTTTCTTGAGAGCTACAATTGCTGTATGTCTGGCCCTGAAGGGTGGGTGGTTGTGAAGAAAGAATATGCTTATGACAAGTGTTTTATATTAATTTTTCCAATTTTTCACTACTTCTTTATAGTAATTTTCCTATGTATTTTTCTGAGTTTCAATAAGTTGGATAACTCATCTGTCTTTTACATCATTAACTGCTTATTTTTGGCTTCACAGTTGTCCTTTACATAAATAGTGTGAGCAAGCATTGGAGCCCTGAGCCATTAAACACACAGTCAGTTTAAACTTTAAAGGTAGTTCAAATACTTATTCATGTACTTCAGGTTCAAACAAAAGTAGGTTTGTCTACCCTTGCAGGCTGTCAGCTCTGAGTTAAATGTTAAAATGAAAGACTGTCTCCCTAACAGACCAATAGGTGAGTTCAAATGATCCCTGAGAAGTCTTCGTGTAAAAGTAAGTTCCCTACTTTGCAGGATTTATTTATTTGGATTTAGCAAATTCGGGTTTATTCTGTTATCCTGTAATAGCATGTTGTTGCACAGATGCCATTGGTGCTCAGCATGCCTAACTGGAGATGCCAAGTTATAGAGTTACCTGTTACAGAATGACACGGGGACCGTTTACCGCAGTAAACCATGGTCACCGCAGTAAATCCGCAGGAATGGAGACATTTCCAACTGGTTTACCACGGGAATGGGGACAAGACCTTTCAGTGCCCCACGGGAATGGGGACAAGACCTTTTACCACCCCGTGGGAGCAATGAAAAGTCTTGCTCCTGTGGTTAAAAAATTGCACCCATGTCAGACTCGGCATCTCCTCCCCAGCTCCTCTTGCGCCTATTTTACCTTCAGGAGCCAGCCATGCCACGATGAAGACAGAAGGAACCCAAAACCAATGTGATTTGAAGAATAAAATTACCAGACAACAAAAGGTAGAAAAAAATAAATTTATTTTATATTTTGTGTTTAGAATATTTCAGATTTGAAATATGTATCCTGTTAGAGCTAGTGTTAGACATAACTGGGGACTGCAAAGCCCAGGCCATGCGACTTTAGCTTCCAACTGGCTTAGGGCTCTCTCTGATCAGGGGGCAGTTGCCCTCCCCAACACTATTCCTGTCATGTGTGACTGAAGTATTCTGTTAACTTGATTTTTCTATGTAGCATTCTGTAGTAATTTGGTTTGTTCAGTTTTCACAATAGTGGAGGGGATATTTGTGAAAGGGAGGGAAGACAGGGGTTTTGTTGATCCCTGCTCTGTATTATTTGTGTTTATAAAATGACAATTGTACAGAATATTGTCTCTTTTTTTATACTTTAATAAAATAAGTTCAGTATAAAATCATAACTATTCGAGGCTTGTGCAGATGGGATCTTTTAAGGACCAGATCAGCTCTGTTATTAAGAAATGTTTTTTCAATCGCATGCTGAGAAAAATTAGACACCTTTTTCATCAACACTACTTTTCCATCTTGCTCCAATCGATTATTTTATCTCATCTTGTCATTCCAGATTACATTTGGTCCAGAATACTGCTGCCAGGCTGATTTTTGGGAAGTGTAAATTTGATCATGTGACACCATTGTTCTTTAATCTCCACTGGCTCCCTGTGTATCTTAGAGTCCAGTTCAAGTGTGCCTGTGTTGTTTTTAAAATTCTTCTTGGTATTTTCATTCCTTTAGTTCCTCTATCTTGGAATCTTTATAGATTCTCTTTTGCAAGAGGAGATCAACAACTTAAGCTTTTCTGTCCATCCAGTAAAGGTATCAAAAGAACCAAGATCTTTGTTCTTTAAGTTCACACAACTTTGGAACGATCTTCCACTTTTCCTGAAACGCTTTGGCTCCCTTTCTTCCTTTCGCAAGGCTTTGAAAACTATTTTGTTTACCAAACACTTTGGTAATTAACCCTTTTAAGATCCAATTAATATGTTTCTTTCAGCTTAATCTAACTTTTGGCAAACGAGTCGAGCACTCTTAGATTGAAGTCTCGGTATATAAAACCAAGTATTAGATTAGATCTGATAGTTTGCAGGACAGGGACCGAGCTTGTGGGGCGGGGACAGGGACTAAGCTCACGGGGATGGGGCAGAGAAAGGGGCAGAGCTCACGAGGACAGGGCAAGGACGGGGATGAGCTCATGGGGATGGGGTGATAAATTTTTTTCACCATGTCATTCTCTATTGCCTGTTTAATTGTAAGTCCTCTGGGGACAGAGGAATATCTAGTATATCTGAATAGAACCAATCTTGAGCTATAGTATGCTTGAAAAAGTTATGAACCTTCCTGTTAAGGCACAGTAGGTGCAAAATCTTACTGCAGTTAGTAAATGAGCCCCCAAATTTCAATAGGTAGGAGCAAAAAATGTAGATGGCATAAGAAGTGGATTTAAGGAGGGAAAATGTTAGGGTCTTAGCACTGATTTTCAGCATTAGGCTTATAAATCTAGGAAATGGATAGCAGTTCTAAATTTGTAAGCATAATTTTAAGCTCCAAAATTTATCCTTCTCGATCTGTCTGCTGCCTTCAACACTGTTGATCACCACCTCCTTCTCAACATATTGTCCTCGGGATTCCAGGGTTCTGCTCTCTGCTGGTTTTCTTCCTATCTCTCTCATTGTACCTTCAGTATATGTTATGGATCCTCCTCTGGTGCCATCCTGCTGTCTATTGGCGTACCCCAAGGCTCTGTCCTGAGCCCTCTCCTCTTTTCCATATATACCCACTCTCTTGGTATGCTGATCTCCTCTCATGGTTTTCAATATAACCTCTATGCTGACGACTTCCAGATCTACCTCTCCACGCCGGATATCTCTACAGGAGTTCAGGCATGAATTTCATCCTGCCTGTCCAACATTGCTACTTGGATGTCTCACCGCCATCTCAAACTGAATATGGTTAAAACTGAACTCTATTTCTGTGGCTAACACTATCCTCCTCCCTGTCTCGTCGGCTCACAACCTTGGGATAATCTTTGACTCCTCTCTCTCCTTCTCAGCTTAGATCCAACAAACCACCAAATCCTGTCACTTCCTCTATAATATTACCAAAATCTGACCTCTTTTCTCTGAACACACTACCAAAACCTTTGTCCACACTCTCATTACCTCGCGTTTAGACTACTGCAATGTACTTCTCTCAGGCCTGCTGCATGACTCATATGCTATAAGAGCCGCTATTCTCACATTACCCCTCTCCTCAAGTCACTTCATTGGCTTCCCGTCCATTTCCGAATACAGTTTAAACTCCTCTTGCTGACTTACAAGTGCATTCGCTCTGAAGCTCCCTGATATGTCTCTTCACTTATCTCCCACTATGCTTCTCCCCATAATCTCCGTTCATCGGGCAAGCCCCTCTTATCTGTACCCTTCTCTTCCACTGCCAACTCCAGATTCCGTCCCTTCTTTCTTGTGGCACTGTATGCCTGGAACAGGCTGCCTGAATCAATATGTCGTGCTCCATCCCTAGCAGTATTCAAATCCAAGCTAAAAGTCCACTTTTTGAAACTGCTTTCAACTCTTAACTCCTACTCACTGCTGTCAGATACCTATACCTCTACCATTATCTCCCCAACCGTGAAATGTACTATCTAAATTGGATTGTAAGCTCTTCTGATTAGGGACTGTCTATTGTAATGTTAATATGTACAGCGCTGCGTACGCCTTTCAGCACTAAAGAAATAATAAATAGTAGTAGTAGCTAGTTAGGTGGCAGAGACGGGTTATCCATTATATCCCTTTTCTAAATATTCCCAGAGTTGTAGAACTGATCGTTGTATTACAACTGATCTGAGGAACATCTGCATAAAATTTGCATGCGAGAGGAACTCTATGAACGTCTTGCTGTAAAAAGGCTGTCGAAGTAACTACCTTGGACTGGTAAGGAAGATAAGGAGTGTTTCTCGGACTCTTGGATAAGTACAGTGGCCTCAAAGAAAGCGAGCAGAATGTTGGGCATTATCAAAAAAGGTATCACTACCAGAACGAAGGAAGTTATCCTGCTACTGTATCGAGCAATGGTGCGCCCACATCTGGAATACTGCGTCCAATAATGGTCGCCATACCTCAAGAAGGACATGGCAACACTCGAGAGGGTCCAGAGGAGAGCAACGATGATGATAAAGGGCATGGAGAACCTTTCATATGCCGAATGGTTGGACAAGCTGGGGCTCTTTACCCTGGAAAAGCGGAGACTGAGAGGGGACATGAAAGAGACTTATAAAATCATGAAAGGCATAGAGAAGGTGGTGTGGGATAAATTCTTTAGACTAGCGGGGACAACAAAAACAAGAGGTCATTCAGAAAAACTGAGAGGAGACAGATTCATAACGAATGCAAGGAAGTTCTTCTTCACTCAACGGGTGGTAGACACCTGGAACGCGCTTCCCGGAGAGGTGATAAGACAGAGTACAATTCTAGGGTTCAAAAAGGGACTGGATGACTTCCTGGAAGCGAAGGGGATAACAGGATACAGATAGAGGTTTACTTTACAGGACATTAAGCGAACAGGGTATGGACATTTTAGGTTGGGTAAGGAAAACTTACAGGTCATGGACCTGGGGAGGCCGCTGCGGCACGGGCACGATGAACCCCCTGGTCTGACCTGGCAGAGGCAATTCTTATGTTCGGTTCATAGACAATGGCGCGAAAGACAAAAGCGCGCGCCGACAATTGAGCACAGCGCGCGCCGCCACGCCGCTCTAAATTACAGTTTTTAGGGGCTCCAACGGGGGGTTTTGTTGGGAAACTCCCCCAGTTTACTTAATAGACATCGCGCCGGCGTTATGGGGGGTTTGGGGGGTTGTAACCCTCCATATTTTACTGTAAACTGAACTTTTTCCCTAAAAACAGGGAAAAAGTGAAGTTTTCAGTAAAATGTGGGGGGCTACAACCCCCACACCCCCCACAACGCGGCGCGATGTCTATTAAGTAAAGTGGGGGGGTTCCCCCCTACGGCCCCCCCCGTCAGAGCGCTAAAAACTGTAATTTAGAGCGGCGCGCGCTGCGCTCAATTGTCTGGGCGCGCCTTTGTCCCGGCGCGCTTTTGACCTGACACCCTTATGTTCATCCTAAACCAAAGGGTGAGTGACAGGCAGGACCGAGAGAGAATATGAATGAATCTAAGAGTCTCCCTTGAGTGACCCTAGAAGGGATGAATGCTGGTACCTAGCTTAACTCTCAGTAAGCCCAAACTTAGTAAGCCATGATTGGCAGTGACCAATAGAGATTGGAGTGATCAGGGAGTTCAGGAGGAACCAGAATGATCAACCTTGACCAGCCATGACTAGTAATGGGCTGTGTGACCCGTGGGGACTGGAAGTGACTAGTGGTAATCTGAGTACCCACAGAAACTGAGAGGACCCAGGGAGTTACCAGATGGGATCTTTCGCTCAGCCTATGCTTTTCCGGTAGGCGGTAAATTTCAGTATAAGACCAAGGTGTGTAATTGGTGTCAGGCATATGAATAAGAATCCGCCTCACCCAAATTGAGTGTGCCTCCTTGGGGAAAGCCTATTCTCAGTCAATCAGTTAATAGGTACCTGGGCTGGAGAAGCTGCTTGAGGGACAAGATTCCTAAAGAAACTGCATTTGGGTTGTTTTCATTGTCTCTACAGAATCATGTTATCAGCCTATGCTTTTCCGGTAGGCGGTGAATTTCAGTATAAGACCAAGGTGTGATAATTGGTGTCAGGCATATGAATGAGAATCCGCCTCACCCAAATTGAGTGTGCCTCCTTGGGGAAAGCCTATTCTCAGTCAATCAGTTAATAGGTACCTGGGCTGGGAAGCTGCTTGAGGGACAAGATTCCTAAAGAAACTGCATTTGGGTTGTTTTCATTGTCTCTACAGAATCATGATATCGGAATAGGGCCTTAAGTGACTAGCAGACCAGCTGCAAGTATTCCAAGAAGCCATGGATAGGAGGTTTGGATCCATGGATCAACAATGGCAAAAGCAACAACCCCTGTTCCAGCTGTTGGAAGTACAAGCCTGGGAACTGCATCAGTTGGCGGAAGGTACCCTTCAGAAGGTAGCCAATGTTGCTATTACTACTGGACATGGGTCGGGATGCAGAGACTGGATACCGAGGCGTGGGCCAAATTAGGAACAAATTAGGACTAGAGGACAATCCTGGAGCCTTCCTGACAACATTTGAGAGAGTGGCTACCGCCGCCCGGTGGCCAATGAAGCAGTGGGCCATACGACTTCCTCCCTATTTATCAAAGGAAGCCCAGGTGCTTCCAAGGCAGTGGACCCTGATATCTTTGGTCCAAGAGGAAAGAGTTGGAAATTCTGAGCCCAGAGAAGAAAAGAAAAATGGAAGGAAGTGAACTCTTAGGAGAAGACGTGTTAGATAAATTTGGAAAGTTTTCCCAAGAGCTGAAAGGGGACCCTTCTTTTCAACTTTTTTGGAAAAAAGCACAAGAACCAGGATGAGAAAAAATAACAACTTATCCCCTGTTTAGAAAGAAAAATGAATTGTGCTATAAAGTAATAGAGAATACAGCCTCAGAGGAAGTAGAGCAAGTTATGGTCTCCAAAGTGTTCAGACCCCTGTTGTTGACCTTTGCTCATACTTATGTGTTGGCTGAACATTTAGGTGAAGTGAGGACTTTGCACAGAACAGCAGCACAAATGTTTTGGCTAGGACTTCATCAAGAAGTAAGACAATATTGCCAGTCCTGCCCAAACTGTCAGCAGGTTTCTCAAACCCTGCCAGAAACAATCCCTTTATTTCCATTACCAGTAACTCGTACCAGTACTCCTCGACTCCAGCCTAACACTTTCCAACCATATCTCTCAGGTGATGTCTACCTCATTTTACTACCTGCAACAACTCTAGAAAATAAGGAGCTAGTGGTAGTGTGTGGTGCAGTGGTTAGAGCTACAGCCTCAGCTCCCTGAGGTTGTAGGGAGTGAAGAAGTGGTTACAATGTCTGCAGCAAAAGAGAAGAAAATATGGACCGAAGCACAGGGAAAGGAAAGGAGGACAGCAAAATACCAGGATCTAAAGTGCATATATGCTAATGCAAGGAGCCTAAGAAACAAAATGGGGGAACTAGAAGCCTTGGCCAACACAGAAGACATCGACATCATTGGAATCTCTGAAACATGGTGGAATGAGGAAAGCAAATGGGATACAGCACTACCGGGATACAAACTCTATCGCCAGGACAGATCAGGACAAAAAGGAGGTGGAATAGCCCTATACATAAAAGAAGGCATACCATCCACAAAAATGGACACAGCAGAGACGGCCAGCAAGCTGGAATCTCTATGGATCAAAATACCGGGAAGGAAAGGGCCTGAAATAAAGATGGGCCTATTTTATCGCCCACCCGGGCAAACCAGAGATATCGATGAGGAAATGGAAGCCGAGATGAAGCAAGAATGCAAAAGCGGCAACACGGTTATTATGGGAGACTTCAACTACCCTGGGATAGACTGGAGTCTTGGAAGCTCGAAATGCACTAGGGAGACAAAATTCCTGGAAGCTACACAGGATTGCTTCATGGAACAGCTTGTTAGAGAACCGACGAGAGGAAATACGACTCTGAATCTAATCCTAAATGGGTTAAGGGGACCTGCAAAGGAAGTAGAAGTAGTGGGACCGTTGGGAAACAGCGATCATAATATGATCAAGTTCAAGGTTGAGGTAGGAGTGTCAAAAGGCAAGAGATCCATTGCAACAACCTTTAACTTCAGGAAGGGAAACTACGAAGCAATGAGGGAATTGGTAAGGAAGAAACTTAGGAACACTTCCAAAACATGGCTAACGGTAAATCATGCCTGGTCCTTCTTCAGGGACATGGTGAGCGAGGTGCAAAATCTGTATATCCCCAGATTCAGGAAGGAGTGCAAAAAGAATCGAACAAAAGACCCTGCGTGGATAACCAAAACAGTGAAGGAAGCGATAGGTAATAAGAAAAATTCATTCAAGAAATGGAAAAAGGACAAAACTGAGGGGAACTGGAAAGAGCACAAGAAGCATCAAAAAGAATGTCACCGTGAGGTTCGGAAAGCCAAAAGAGAGTATGAAGAGAGGCTAGCCAGGGAAGCAAGAAATTTCAAACCATTCTTCAGATATGTTAAAGGGAAGCAGCCGGCTAGAGAGGAAGTGGGACCGCTGGACGACGGAGACAGGAAGGGAGTGGTGAAGGAGGAGAAGGTAGTGGCAGAAAGGCTTAACATGTTCTCCCTTGAGAAAAGGAGACTGCGTGGGGATATGATCGAGACCTTCAAAATACTGAAAGGAATCGACAAAATAGAGCAGAGAAGATTATTTACATTGTCCAATTTGACACGGACTAGAGGACATGAAATGAAGCTAAGGGGGGACAGGTTCAGGACTAATGTCAGGAAGTTCTGCTTCACTCAGAGAGTGGTTGACACCTGGAATGCCCTCCCAGATGAGATTATTGCGGAATCGACCGTCCTAGGCTTCAAGAGCAAACTAGATGCAATATTCAACGGTCTCACAACTAAGAATATATACCGCCTCCAAAATGTACAAAACACAGCAATCAGACTTTTAAAGAACTTTCACACCTGCAATTCTGTCTCCAAGGCTCTATCAGCATCCCACTGGCTACCCATAACGAAACGTTGCGTCTTTAAGGGCTTAATGTTAGCGTATATGGCACCATGATACATGTCAACCAAACTTCCTCCATACAGACCACTCCACTCCCAGGAAGAATCACATCTCCAAACAATTCCTACTTAACTCAAAGGTGTATTAGCAGGTCCCGACATGGGCCATGTTTCGAGAGTTTTTTTCAAGGAACCCAGAGGAGGTGTTAACTTCAAATGCCAGAGAAAGAAATGCTGAGTGATGCAGACGAGAGATTTGTACATAAGTTGGGAAAGTCGCTTCTAATCATTAGAAGCGACTTTCCCAACTTATGTACAAATCTCTCATTTAAAGTCAAAATGTGCCTTACAGGTACAGGTTAATGCTGTCTCCTCACAGATTTTTGCTTTCAGCACCTTTGCCACCTTCACCATATAATCCATGTAGTCAATTTATAGAGAAACAGAACACAGTTTTTGAAGCAGGCCAGAGAAAAGGTAAACTAGCTGCAGACGCAGAACAGGAGGAAGAATAGACAAACGAAGATGAGGAAAATTCATTACCATGCCAGAGCAATACCAATAGTGCCCACTAACAGTAGTGCTGCAGGGACATATGAAAGACAGTGACGTTGAAAGAATAGTGGAGAAAGTGAGCCCTATGCCTTTTAACATAAATGAATGGTGCAAATGGGCTACTGATATACTGATTCACTGGGGGTCTAGGGAAATACAAAAGGAACAATGCAGATTTTGATAAGCTTATGCACCTAGCCCTGGATCCACATTATTAAAATTTGGATCTCTCCCTCAGCCATACCAGTTTGTAAAGATGGGCACCGAGCAACTATTTCGCTGCACCTCCTTGCAAGTACTTAGAACTCTTCACCCCTGCCAACTAATACACTAAAGCAGTTTGCATATAGGGTGTGGGTAATACACGAGGTACTTAAAGAGCATGAACACTGGCCCAATTCAGCGGATTATGGTCAGAGAGAGCATAAAGAATTTCTATTAGAATTATTATCCCCTTGGATTATTAAACGCCTTCTGTTGTTTTCGGAGGACCCCAAAGCAACCCCTTTTTGACACTTTACTGCTCTAGATTAGGTCTGGATGAAAGACCTAGCCAGCTCAAATTATTTCAGTATCAGAAGCCAAGAGGTGGCGTGCTGATGGGTTTCCCCAAAACAAAGAAACCACATACAACAAGTGGTGGACACCTGGAATGCTCTCCCAGAGGAGATTATTGCGGAATCCATCGTTCTAGGATTTAAAAGCAAAACTAGATGCACATCTCCTTACGAGAGGCATAGATGGTAAAGGCGCTGATAAAAGACAGCATCATTGAGCACCTTGACGGACACAGGCTGATGAGGACCAGCCAGCATGGTTTCAGCAAAGGCAGATCTTGTTTGACAAACTTGCTGCACATCTTCGAGGGAATAAACAGGCAGATAGACAAGGGCGACCCGGTCGACATTATATATCTGGACTTTCAGAAGGCGTTCGACAAGGTTCCGCATGAACGATTACTTTGAAAAATGCGAGCCATGGAGTCGAGGGTGAAATACTCAAATGGATTAAAAATTGGCTGTAGCATAGGAAACAGAAAGTGGGGGTAAATGGACAATACTCGGACTAGAAGAGCGTCACCAGTGGGGTGCTGCAGGGCTCGGTGCTTGGATCCGTGCTCTTCAACATCTTTATAAATGATCTGGACATAGGTTTGACGAGCGAGGTGATTACATTTGTGGATGATACAAAGTTATTCAGAGTAGTGAAGACGCAGGGGGATTGCGAAGATCTGCAATGTGACATAATCAGGCTCGAGGAATGGGCATCGACATGGCATATGAAGTTCAACATGGATAAATGTAAAGTGATGCATGTCGGTAACAAAAATCTCATGCACGATTACAGGATGTCCAAGGCGGTACTTGGAGAGACCTCTCAGGAAAGGGTCTTAGCAGTTCTGATCAACAAGTCGATGAAGCCTTCCAAGCAATGTGTGGCGGTGGCGGTGAAAATGGCAAACAGAAAGCACAGTTACTTACCGTAACAGTGTTATCCAGGGACAGCAGGCAGATATTCTTGACTGATGGGTGACGGCACCGACGGAGCCCCGGCACGGACAATTCCAGAGTGACTGCACTCTAAGAACTTGGAAAGGCCGCACCACGCACGCGCGAGTGCCCTCCTGCCCGATGGAGGCGCGCGGTCCCCAGTTAAGATAAGCCAGCTAAGAAGCCAACCCGGAGAGGTGGGTGGGACGCAAGAATATCTGCCTGCTGTCCCTGGATAACACCTGTTACGGTAAGTAACTGTGCTTTATCCCAGGACAAGCAGGCAGCATATTCTTGACTGATGGGTGACCTCCAAGCTAACAAAAAGAGGGATGGAGGGAAGGTTGGCCATTAGGAAAATAAATGTTGCAAAACAGACTGGCCGAAGTGTCCATCCCGTCTGGAGAAAGCATCCAGACAATAATGAGATGTAAAAGTATGAACTGAGGACCAAGTAGCAGCCTTGCAGATTTCCTCAATAGGAGTGGAACGGAGGAAAGCTACAGATGCTGCCATAGCTCGAACCCTATGGGCCGTGACAGAACCTTTCAGTGTCAGTCCGGACTGAGCATAACAGAATGAAATGCACGCTGCAAGCCAATTTGACAACGTACGTTTAGAAACAGGATGTCCCAATTTATTCAGATCAAAGGACAGAAAGAGTTGGGGAGTTGATCTGTGGGGCTTAGTACGCTGTAAATAGTAAGCTAAAGCTCGTTTACAGTCCAAAGTATGTAAAGCCTGTTCTCCAGGATGAGAATGGGGTTTTGGAAAGAATACAGGCAGGACAATCGATTGGTTGAGATGAAATTCAGAGACAACCTTAGGGAGAAACTTTGGATGTGTACGCAGAACCACCTTGTCATGATGAAAGACTGTAAAAGGTGGATCAGCAACTAGTGCATGCAACTCACTGACCCTCCTGGCAATAAGGAAGACCACTTTTCAAGTGAGAAACTTGAAAGGAGCTGTAGCCAAAGGTTCAAACGGAGGCCTCATTAAGGCGGAAAGAACCACATTGAGATCCCAGACTACAAGAGGGGGCTTAAGAGGTGGTTTCACATTGAAAAGACCCCGCATGAATCTGGAAACCAAAGGATGAGCTGAGAGAAGTTTCCCATGAACTGGCTCATGAAAGGCAGAAATAGCACTGAGGTGGACTCTGATGGAAGTAGACTTGAGACCAGAGTTAGACAAAGAAAGAAGATAATCTAACAAGGTCTCCACTGCAAGCGAAGTGGGATCATGATGATGAAGAAAACACCAGGAAGAGAACCGAGTCCACTTCTGTTGGTAGCATTGAAGAGTGGCCGGTTTCCTGGAAGCATCTAGAATAGAACGAACGGGCTGAGACAGAAGAGAATAAGCTGAGGTCAGCCCGAGAGATACCAAGCTGTCAGGTGCTGTCAGGTGGAGGTTGGGATGCAGAAGGGTCCACTGAAGCTGAGTAAGCAGAGAAGGAAACAGCAGAAGAAGAATGGGCTCCCTGGAACTGAGTTGAAGTAGAAGGGAGAACCAATGTTGCCTGGGCCACCGTGGAGCGATGAGAATCATGGTGGCTTGTTCCCTCTTGAGCTTGAACAAGGTTCGTAACATGAGAGGCAGAGGAGGGAAAGCATACAGGAACAGATTGGACCAATCCAGGAGAAATGCATCCGCTGCCAGACGGTGAGGAGAGGAGAGTCTGGAGCAGAAGTGGGGCAACTGATGATTGTGAGGAGCTGCAAAGAGGTCTATCTGAGGAGTGCCCCATTGAGCGAAAATGGACTGGAGAGTCAAAGGATCGAGAGTCCATTCGTGGGGTTGGAGAATTCTGCTGAGATTGTCTGCTAAGGAATTTTGCTCTCCCTGAATGTAGACAGCTTTCAGGAATAATTGGTGATCTATCGCCCAAGATCAAATCTTTTGGGCTTCCTGACACAAGAGGCGAGAGCCTGTCCCACCCTGTTTGTTGATGTAGTACATTGCAACTTGATTGTCTGTGCAAAGGAGTAGAACTTGAGGAAAGAGAAGATGTTGGAAAGCCTTGAGGGCATAAAACATCGCCCGGAGTTCCAGAAAATTGATGTGATGTTTCTTTTCCTGAGCCGTCCAAAGGCCCTGAGTTTGAAACTCGTTCAAGTGAGCCCCCCAGGCATAAGGGGAGGCGTCTATGATGATGACTAGTCGATGAGGAGGTAGATGGAACAGAAGACCTCTGGAGAGATTGGAAGATATCAACCACCATTGTAGAGATTGACGAAGAGATGATGTCACAAATATGTGTCGTGAGCAAGGATCCATCGCTTGGGACCACTGGGTAGCTAGGGTCCATTGAGGAGTGCGCAGTTGAAGACGTGTGAAGGGGGTGACATGAACTGTCGAGGCCATGTGACCCAAGAGTATCATCATTTGCTTGGTAGAGATGGAGTGTTGTGGAAGCACCTGCTGACATAGAGATTGAAGAGTGTGAAGACAACCGACGGCAGGAACGCTCTCATGAGGACTGTGTCCAGGACCGCTCCTATGAATTGAAGTCTCTGAGTAGGGATGAGATGTGATTTGGGTAGATTGATCTCGAACCCCAGAAGTTGTAGAAAAAGGATGGTCTGGTTGGTGGCAAGGAGCACTGCCTGAGAGGAAGTGGCTTTGATTAACCAGTCGTCCAGATAAGGGAAGACCTGAAGATGATGAGAGCGTAGAAAAGCAGCCACCACAATTAGACATTTGGTGAACACTCTGGGAGAGGAGGCAAGGCCGAAGGGTAACACCTTGTATTGGTAATGACAGTGATTGATCATGAAGCGGAGGTACTGTCTGGAGGCCAGATTGACCGGTATGTGAGTGTATGCCTCTTTGAGATCGAGGGAGCAAAGCCAGTCGCCTTGATTGAGAAGAGGGTAAAGAGTGGCCAGAGAAAGCATTCTGAATTTTTCTTTGACCAAACATTTGTTGAGATCGCGAAGATCTAAAATGGGTCTGAGATCTCCTGTTTTTTTGGGGACTAGAAAGTAACGGGAGTAGAATCCCTGCCCCTTCTGATCTAGAGGAACTTCCTCTATGGCGTTCAGAAGAAGAAGGGATTGAACTTCTTGAATAAGAAGGGAGGACTGAGGAGTGTTCAAAGCAGACTCTCTTGGCAGACTTTGGGCAGGAAGAGTCTGAAAGTTGAGAGAATAGCCGTGGCGGATGATATTGAGGACCCACTGGTCCGAGGTGATGATCTCCCAACGGCTGATGTACAGAGTAAGACGTCCTCCTATGGGTTGAGGCAGATGGGCGGATGGTAGAACACTGGCTATGCCCTGGAGAATGAAGTCAAAACGGGTTGCGTAGACTTCTGCTCTGGAGGAGGTATCACCTGCTGCTGTTGTTGCGTTCGAGGAGGTTGCCGTTGTTGCTGACGCTGAAGTCTTGGCTGCTGAGGAACCTGTGGTAAGGGTCTAGCCACATAACGGCGTTGATAGGCTGATTGCTGCCGAAAGGGCCGGACAGGTGGAGTTTTCTTCTTAGTTTTGAGAAGAGTGTCCCAGCGAGTCTCATGTGCGGATAACTTTTGTGTGGTGGAGTCCATAGAGTCACCAAAAAGCTCATCCCCGAGACACAGGGGCATTAGCCAAGCGATCTTGATGGTTGACATCAAGCTCTGATACTCTCAGCCAAGCCAGATGACGCATGGCAACAGACATGGCCGTGGCTCTGGAGGTAAGTTCAAATGTGTCATATATAGAACGTACCATGAACTTCCGAAGCTGGAGAAGGGAGGAAGAACAATGACGAAAAGCAGATCTCTTGCGGTCAGGTAAGTATTTCTCAAAAGAAGCCAGATTTTGTATGAGGTACTTCAAATAAAAAGAGAAATGAAAGGCATAATTACCAGATCGGTTAGCCAACATAGCATTTTGGTATAATCTCTTACCAAATTTGTCCATGGCCTTCCCTTCTCTGCCAGGAGGGACTGAGGCATACACACTAGCTCCCGCAGACTTTTTGAGAGTAGATTCTACTAATAAAGACTCATGCGTGAGCTGGGGTTTATCAAAACCAGGTATGAGGATGACTTTGTATAAGGAGTCCAATTTCCGAGGAGCCCCTGGAATAGTCAAGGGAGTTTCTAGATTTTTATAGAAAGTCTCCCTTAAAATATCATGGAGAGGCAACTTTAGAAATTCCCTTGGAGGCTGGTTGAAGTCCAATGCATCAAGGAACGCCTTGAATTTTTTGGACTCAGCCTCCAAGGGAATGGAAAAAGACTCACACATCTCCTTCAGAAAGGTCGTGAAGGAGGCATTGTCAGGTTTAGAGGATGGATCTTGAACAGAAGGATCCTCCTCACCAGATGAACATTCACCCTCAGAAAGAAGTGGCTCTTCGGAGTCACCCCACAGATCAGGGTCCCTGATTTGGAAACTTCGATCCCGGGAATCCGGCGTCGAGGGTTCAAGGTGTCGGGATTTACGTACCGACTTACCTGACCTCAAAGAAGCGGTACCGGGAGAGGTGAGAGGCTGTAACGGTGCCAAAGTTTGGACAGCCTGATGAAGAGCTCTCGGTTCCGGTGCCAGAACCGGCATGGAAGTCGAGGAAGCCGAATGGACCGGTACCGATAAAGTGGAAGCGGACAATAGGGGTTGCTCCACTGTCAGTACCGGTGGCTCAGACCGGACCGGGACTGAAGGTTCGGTGCCAAGAGAGCAGGGAGTAACTGCTGCAACTGCTCCTTAAGCTGCACCTGGAGGACGGCTGCAATTCGCTCGACGCCCAGAGGATGAGGAGGCCGATGGGGGCGGAGCGTTTGCGCGGGCGCCTCGTGGTCGGCAGGACTGGACTCGCTGCCACAGCGACTGGAGGGTGCTCGAGCGGGGAAGGCTTCTTAGCTGGTTTACCTGACTGGTGCGACGCCGGCGCAGTGTCACGCGGCATCGAAGAACTGGGTGCCGATTGCGAAGGAGCCGATGCCAGTGTCGATGCCGCAGAGTCGGCCATCTTGGCACCGAAAAGTAATTTCTGTTGAATTTGACGGTTTTTCAACGTTCTCTTTTTCAGTGTGGCACAACGGGTGCAGGTGGAAGCCTTATGATCCGGACCCAAGCACTGTAAACACCAGTTGTGCGGGTCGGTCAAAGAAATGGGCCGTGCACACTGTTGGCACTTTTTGAACCCTGGCTGAGGGGGCATGAACGTAAAAACGGCCTCTGCCAAATCGAAAGCCGAGGCTTCGATGGTGGCAACAGGCCCCGCCGGGGCGAACCCGAATGAAAAAAAGAAGTAAGGTTTTTTTTTGGTTTTTTTTTTACTAATAAATAAAATAAAAAGAAAAGAAGGAAGATACTCTTACGCGAGCAGGAATTACGCGAGCGAAATTACGCGAGCGGGAATGCGAAAAAAAAAAAGAGCTTTTCAACAGTCGTTGAAAAGAACGCGTCTTCTTAGCTCCGCGGAAACTAAGAAACTGGGAATCGTGCGCCTCCGTCGGGCGGGAGGGCACTCGCGCGTGCGCGGTGCGGCCTGCTAGAACTTTCCAAGTTCTTAGAGTGCAATCACTCTGGAATTGTCCGTGCCGGGGCTCCGTCGGTGCCGTCACCCATCAGTCAAGAATATGCTGCCTGCTTGTCCTGGGATAATGCTAGGAATGATAAAGAAAGGGATCACGAACAGATCGGAGAAGGTTATCATGCTGCAGTACTGGGCCATGGGGCGCCCTCACCTGCAGTACTGCGTCCAGCACTGGTCGCCGTACATGAAGGAGGACACGATACTACTCGAAAGGGTTCAGAGAAGAGCGACTAGGATGGTTAAGGCACTGGAGGAGCTGCCATTCAGCGAAAGATTAGAGAAATTGGGCCTCTTTTCCCTCGAACAGAGGAAATTGAGAGGGGACATGATCGAAACATTCAAAGTACTGAAAGGGATAGACTTAGTAGATAAGGACAGGTTGTTCACCCTCTCCAGGGTGGGGAGAACGAGAGGGCACTCTCTAAAGTTGAAAGGGGATAGATGCCGTACAAACGTAAGGAAGTTCTTCACCCAGAGAGTGGTAGAAAACTGGAATGCTCTTCTGGAGTCTTTCATAGGGGAAAACACCCTACAGCAGGGGTGTCCAATGTCGGTCCTCGAGGGCCGCAGTCCAGTCGGGTTTTCAGGATTTCCCCAATGAATATGCATGAGATCTATTTGCATGCACTGCTTTCAATGCATATTCATTGGGGAAATCCTGAAAACCCGACTGGACTGCGGCCCTCGAGGACCGACATTGGACACCCCTGCCCTACAGGGATTCAAGACAAAGTTAGACAAGTTCCTGCTGAACAAGAACATGCGCTGTTATGGCTAGTCTCAATTATGGCGCTGGTCTTTGACCAGAGGGCCACCACGTGAGTGGGCATGATGGACCACTGGTCTGACCCAGCAGCAGCAATTCTTATGTTCTTATGTTCACTCCTGTTTTCTAAGTTCATAGCTGATTAGACTCCCTCCGTATGATCTAAACTAAACTAATCTAAACCTTAAGTTTATATATCGCATCATCTCCACGGATGTTGTGGAGCACGGCACGGTTTACAAGAACTTAAAATATAGGAAGAGAAGGAAAAAAAAGGTTTACATGAACTTATATATAGAAAAGAAGACTAAGGGGGGATATAATTACATTTTAGTGAAAAGCCAGGTTTTCAGTTGCTTGCGGAATAATTGGAGAGAGCCCAAGTTCCGCAGCGGGGTAGTAAGGTCGTTCCAAAGACCTGTGATTCTGAAGAGAAGGGATTTTCCCAGTTTGCCTGCATAGCGAATACTGTGTAGAGAGGGGAAGGATAATTTATACCTTTGGGCGGGTCTGGTAGAGTCAGGACTCGAGGAGTTATAAGATAGTGGGATCAAGGGAGGAAGGATGCCGTGAATGATCTTAAAAGCCAGGCGGGAGCATTTGAAATGGATTCTGGAAATCACTGGGAGCCAGTGAAGTTTGGCTAGGAGTGGGGAGACATGGTCAGACTTGCGTTTTGCAAAGATTAACTTGGCTGCAGTATTCTGGATTAGCTGGAGTCTTTGCAGACTTTTTTTGTTAGGCTTAAGTAGATGGCATTGCAGTAGTCTAATTTGGAGAGGATGATGAAATGGACAAGGACGGCGAAATGTTGTTGGCGAAAATAGGATCTTACTTTCCTCAGCATGTGGAGGCTGAAAAAGCATGATTTAGCCATGGAGTTGAGGTGGTCATTGAGGGAGAGAGAAGAATCGATAATGATGCCAAGGACCTTGCTTGAGAACTCAAGCTGCAGTGCAGCGCCTGAAGGTAGTGCGAAGAGGGTGGGCAGGTGTTCTAATTTTGGGCCGAGCCAGAGTAATTTTGTTTTTGATTCATTCAATTTCATCTGTACCGAGAAGGAACAGGAAAGGAGTCTCATTATGCAAGCTGTAATGTTCTCGTGGAGGTTGGTGAGGTTCTGGTCTGTCTCAAGGAGGACAAGGATGTCATCAGCGTATGTGTAGATTGTTTCAAGGGGGGATAATTGGAGGAGTTTCAGGGAGGACATAAAGATGTTAAAGAGAATAGGGGATAGGGGTGATCCCTTAGGGACACCGCAAGATGGTACTCATTATTAATCTTTTGTATACCGCATTGAACATCACAGCAATGTAGTCTAGAAATCCGTTGTTATGTTATGTTACTAAAGTACTAATTTTAGTGCCTACGTCTAATAATAAACTCTTAGTGGAAAGGTTCCATTGAGGTAGCCAGACAGCTAGGCCCCGTGACATATGTAAGAAAATTAGGCAAGGAAAAATTCAAATTTATGATGTTAATTTGTTAAAAGCATGGGAGGAAAGAGGGGAATTAGTCAGAGTGACAGTTGGGGAAGAGCAAATGGAATTGGGTCCAGAAGTGAGAAGTATGAGGGAAAGCATAGAGGATGAAATGGGAGACTCTTTAACATCTAGTCAGAGGAGTCAATTACAAAAATTGGTGAAATTGTTTGAAGACATATTTTCCCCTATTCCAGGACATTCTCGGATTGGAATACAAAGGATTGAAACAATCCCTGGAAAAATAGTAAGACAAAAACCCTATAGACTACCAAAAGCAGAAAGGAGGGAGGTCGATCATGAAGTAGATGAGATGTTAAAACTATGAATTATAGAAGAATCTAGTAGTGAATGGGCGAGACCTTGGTATTAGTTTCAAAGCCAAATGGTTCCATTAGATTTTGCATTAACTTTAGAGCAGTAAATGCCATATCACAGTTTGATGTTTACCCAGTGCCCCAGGTGGATGAATTAGTGGAACAACCAGGGGACAGCTAAATTCCTCTTCACTTTATATTGGACTAAGGGGTCCAGGCAGATTTCCCTAGAGCAGGTGTGTCAAAGTCGGTTCTCGAGGGCCGCAATCCAGTCGGGTTTTCAGGATTTCCCCAATGATTATGGATGAGATCTATTTGCATGCACTGCTTTCATTGTATGCTAATAGATCTCATAGAAACATAGAAAGATGACGGCAGAAAAGGGCTATAGCCCATCAAGTCTGCCCACTCTACTGACCCACCCCATTAAGTCTGAGTACTAATGACCTAGTTCCTTAACTCGACCCTTGTAAGGATCCCACTAGGCATCCCATTTATTCTTAAATTCAAGCACGCTGGTGGTCTTGATCACCTGCTCTGGAAGCTTGTTCCAGTGATCTACAACCCTTTCTGTGAAGAAATACTTCCTTACGTCACTATCGAATTTCCCTCCTCTGAGTTTGCGCTGATGCCCCCTTGTGACCGAGGGTCCCTTGAGAAAGAAGATGTCTTCTTCCACCTTGACATGTCCCGTGATGTATTTAAATGTCTCAATCATGTCCCCCCCTCTCCCTGCGTTCCTCTAGAGTGTAGAGCTGCAATTTGTTTAGTCTTTCTTTGTACGAGAGACCCTTGAGCCCCGAGATCATCCTAGTGGCCATCCGCTGAACCGACTCAACTCTAAGCACGTCTTTACGGTAATGTGGCCTCCAGAATTGCACACAGTACTCCAGATGAGGTCTCACCATGGTTCTGTACAGTGGCATTATGACTTCAGATTTGCGGCTAACGAAGCTTCTATTGATACATCCCATAAGTTGCCTTGCTTTGGATGAGGCCTTCTCTACTTGTTTGACGGCCTTCATGTTGTCAGTTTTTTTAGTGGCCCCCCCCCAATGTATGGTGGTAGGGGTTAAGTGAAAAGGCGTACTGACCAACGGTGGTCCCAGATTCAGTTCCCTCACTGAAGACTCACCAGGAAGTAGAATAAAGAAGGCATAGCCAGAGGTGATTGCATAAAGAATATATTATAGAAATAGACTTACAGAAAAGCAATATTTCTAATCATTACAATTAAGCATTACAATTAAATAGAGAGCAAAGCAGTTTCCCTGCTTTACATAGTCTAGAAACAAAGAGAGACATAGAAGCTTGCAGTTCTAGGAAGAGCCAGAGAGAGAGAAAAGGGGGATGGTCTAAGCTTCGTGTTCCATAGATAAAGGGAAGGATAGACAGAGAGAGGGAGAGCCAAGACAGAACCAGAGTGCCAAGCCAAGAGCCAAGAGATAGCTAGATAGAAAGAGAGATAGATTGATAGAGCAGAGAGCAGGCTTTTATACCTTGGAATCTTATTCTGAATAAAGAAATTATTGTATCTCCCAGTATCTTTCTGTTTAGAATTTGTAAACTGTTTGAAACAATGGTTAATTTTATTGCTAAGGAGGGTGTGATACCTGCAAGCATGGAAGATGGGATTAAGTCTCTGGCTTCTTTGTTCCATACACCTGGACCCATTGCCCTAAGCACCCTCTTAATCAGACATTAACACCTTTTAGCTAGTAATGATTCAATCAGGGCTGCTTAAAACATATCAGGGATACTTAAAACAGTCTTCCTGTCCTCAGGGTCTATCTGCATTCCCATGCCAGAGTCAGACTGATATAATTTCCCATAGGCCTTCGCTGACATAAGTAATGCCAACTATAAATGCTGAATGGTAGCGATAGCTAGGCTGACACATGTCTGCACTGATGATTACTCCCAAGTCTCTTTCTTCTGAAGTCCTAGCTATTGTTTCTCCATTTAAGGTGTAAGGTTTGCATGGATTTCTGCTACCGAGATGCATAACCTTACATTTCTTAGCATTGAAGCCCAGCTGCCATGTCGAGAACCAGTTTTCCAACGTAAGCAGATCCTGCGTCATACTATCCTGCAGATTGCTTTCACTTACTATATTACATAGTTTGGCGTCATCAGCGAATAGAGTTACTTTACCCTGAAGCCCTCGGGTCAAGTCCCTTATGAATATGTTAAAAAGGAGTGGACCCAGGACTGAGCCCTGTGGCACTCCGCTGGTCACCTTCGATGTCTCAGAGAGGGTGCCGTTGACCACCACTCTCTGACGTCTTCTACTCAGCCAATCATTGACCCATGCAATTAGTGTCTCACCTAACCCCATTGATTTCATCTTGTTTAATAGTCTACGGTGTGGGACGCTGTCGAAAGCCTTACTGAAATCCAAGTACACTATGTCCAGAGACTCTCCCGAGTCTAGCTTTCCTGTTACCCAATCAAAGAAGCTGATAAGATTGGATTGGCATGACCTACCCCTAGTGAATCCATGTTGACTAGGATCCCTTAGATTCCCCTCATCCAAAATCGTGTCTAATTTACATTTAAGTAGTGTTTCCATGAGTTTACACACTATTGATGTGAGACTCACTGGTCTGTAATTCGCAGCCTCCGCTCTGCAGCCCTTTTTGTGCAGAGGAACGACGTTAGCTGTTTTCCAGTCCAGGGGGACTCTCCTCGTACTTAGGGAGAGATTGAAGAGTATGGCTAACGGTTCCGCCAGGACATCGCACAGCTCTCTGAGCACTCTTGGGTGCAATTTGTCTGGTCCCATGGCTTTGCTCACCTTGAGTCTTGACAGTTCGCTGTAAACATCAGCTGGTGAGAACCCAAAATTCTGAAATGGGTCTTCCTTGCTTGGCTTTGCTTCCAGCTGTAGCCCGTGTCCAGGTGCCTCGCAGGTAAAGACTGAGCAGAAGTAATCGTTCAGTAGTTTGGCTTTTTCGGAATCTGTTTCCACATAATTCCTGTCTGCTGTTCTAAGGCGTACTATCCCGTTTGTGTTCTTCTGCCTGTCACTAATATACCTGAAGAAGGATTTGTCCCCTTTCTTAATGTTCTTTGCTAGAGTTTCTTCCACTCGAAGTTTGGCCTCCCTGACTGCTGTTTTGACCGCTGCAGCCCTTGTCTTGTATTCAATGTTAGCTTCTTTCTTCCCGGTGCGTTTGTATGAAAGAAATGCTCTTTTCTTGTCCTTGACTAAGTGTGAGACCTCATCAGTGAACCAAAGGGGTTTCTTCTTTCTTTGTTGTTTATTTACCGATATTATGTAGCGGATAGTTGCTTCGTGTAGTGTCCTTTTCAGTGTTGACCACATAGCTTCCACATCATCCGTTGTTTCTTGAGCCTGTAGCGTCTGATGGACGAAATCACCCATGCTTGCGAAGTCAGTGCCCCGGAAATTGAGTATCCTCGTTTTTGTTTGTGATCTAGGGAAGCCCTTTCTAAGGTTGAACCATACCATGTTATGGTCACTGGTTGCCAGCGTTTCTCCTACCGAGACTTCTGTGACGCTTTCCCCATTCGTAAGTACCAGGTCCAGGATGGCCTGGGCCCTAGTGGGCTCTAGTACCATTTGTTTGAGCTGTACTCCCTTCATGGATGTTAATATCCTCCTGCTACTACAAGTTGTTGCTGAGAATGTGTTCCAGTCTACATCTGGCATGTTGAAGTCCCCTAGCAGGACAACGTCCCCCCGTAAGGTGATATTCTCAATGTCTTCAATTAATTCTGTGTCCTTGTCCTCCGATTGTCTTGGAGGTCTGTATACCACACCAAGGTATAGGCATTTCTCTCCACCTCTGGCCAGGTTTACCCAGATGGATTCCCCAGTGTAATTGACATCTGTGATCCTAGTTGTCTTGATGTTCTCTTTGATGTAAAGTGCTACCCCACTTTCCAACTTACCCTCTCTATCTTGGCGAAGCAGGTTGTATCCTGGTATAGTTATATCCCACCCATGAGAGTCTGTGAACCATGTTTCGGATATTGCTACCACGTCTAGGTCTGCATTTACTATTTCTGTTTCTAGTTCTAGAAATTTATTCCCTAGGCTGTGTGCATTTACATACATAGCTCTCCACTCTTTGTGTCTACTAAACTCCTTTAAAGAGTTACCCATCTGAATTAGAGTGTCTCCTAGCGAATCTTTTGCAGCAAGGGTACTTACCTCTGACTTAGAAGTGGAGTTTTGGTTCACCTCATCAGGATTGTTACTTACTGCTCCGGTATATAAATGGGTACCCTCCCCCAACTTACCTAGTTTAAAGCCCTTCGAAGCAGGCGGGCTACTCGGTGTCCGAAGACGTTCTTACCTCTGTTGGTCAGGTGGAGTCCGTCTGATCCCTGGAGTCCCTGTAGTGCCTCCCCGTGATTCAGGAATCCGAAGTTCATTTCCCGGCACCATCGTTGTAGCCATTCATTTGTCTTCAGAATACGTTCGTCCCTGTCTCTTCCCTTGCTCCTAACAGGAAGAATTGAAGAGAATACTACCTGTGCTCCTGTCTGCTTCAACCTCTCCCCCAGAGCGCCGAAGTCTCTAGCTATGCCTTCCAGAGTGTTCTTGGCAGTGTCATTCGTTCCGACGTGGATGAGCAGCATTGTGAAGTGGTCCTTGGGCCTGAGAAGCCTATCAAGACAGGCTGTCACATCTCGTATTCTGGCTCCAGGCAGACAGCAGACCTCCCTCGACTGCATATCTGGTCTGCATATTGGTCCCTCGGTGCCCCTCAACATGGAGTCCCCGATGACTATTACTCTGCGCTTCCTTTGGGGATGTTGATCAGATGTCCCCGGAACTGGAGTCGTGTGATGGGCGTCTTCCTGATTCTCGTCGGCCGTTCCTTCCTGTAAGATCTGGAATCTGTTCCTCAGGGTGAGTTGTGGGGTTGATGTGAAGCTACCCTGTGTACGAGAAAGAGAAGAAGATGAAACTAAATAAGGGGGGGGGGTCTTCTGCGCTTGCCTGTGGAGGAGGTTACTAGCTGCCAGGAGTCGGCGTCTCCAGCCATCTCCTGCACCCCAATCGGTCTCAAAGCTGAAGGTTTGGGCGTCTCGAGGATGGACTTATCGTGCACCTGCACGGTGATGTGGGACAGCTCCTGGACGACCTCATCGATGAATGCCTCATCCTCTCGGATGCTTCTCAAGCGTTTCACCTCCTCCCTCAGGTTCCATAGTTCCTGCAAGATGTCACCGTCCAGCTGTTCCACCTCCTCTGTCTGCGTAGAGACTGTGGTGTACTGCTGGGGGAAGGCCTCGGTCTGCACAGCGACCTCTGTCCACCGTCTCGGGTCTACCTCTGAGCGCAGGCCGTGGCCACCCCCTTCAACCCCTCGGTGACAGTAATGCTGTTCTTGATGGTAGTCTTAACGCTTCTTGTTCTCCCTGCCATATCCACGTTGTAAGCGAGATCTGCCGCTCTCCACGTGCTTGTATCTCTCCTCTGCTGATTTAGCTTTGTGGACCCTCCATTGGCTCGCGCCCTTTTATGGGGGGAGATCGGGTGTGTGACATCGGGGGGTGGGCGGAACTACTGTCTGCCGCTTCCCCTCTCCGAGTCTCGATCGCCTCCCACTCTCCTGCTACAGATCGCTGTACACCTCTCTTCTCCCCTTTCCAGCGATCTCTGCCTCCCAACTGCCTTTCTCTCCTCTCCGCTCACCTTGTGCAGCTTGCTCTGCCTCCCGACTGCTTTTTCCTCTCCTCGCAGCTATCTCAGCCCCAGCCTTACAAGCACCCACTCTCTCTGCTCACCACTCTCCACTTGCTTGTATCTCTCCTCTGCTGATTTAGCTTGCATATTCATTGGGGAAATCCTGAAAACCCAACTGGATTGCGGCCCTCCAGGACCGACTTTGACACCTGTGCCCTAGAGGATAGAGCCAAAGAATAGACAGCTTTTGTGACCCACCAGGGTTTATATCAGCTCACTGTTTTACCCTTTGGATTATATGGGGCCCTGGCTACTTTCCAACAAACCATGAATCACTTACTCTGACCCCATAGATGATATAGTAATTTTTTGAGACACATGGGAACAACGTGTACAAAATTTGGAGGCAATCTGTAGAACCCTTCAGCAACTAGGTCTTAAAACAAATCTATACAAATGTGCCCTAGGAAAATGGGAGGTGAAATACCTAGGGTATTGTGTTGGACAAGGGTAGGTTAAGCCATTGTCATCCTGTGTAGAGGCTATTCAAAAGGTTCTCATTACAAAAACAAAAAATACTTACAGCAATTTTTGGGTATGGTAGGATATTACCGTGGGTTTATACCCAAATTTGCCGAGGTAACCTCCAGTTTGACTGACTGAACTATTATGTAATACCTTCCTCAACACATTAACATGGATGACAGAAGCAGACAGAACATAAGAACATAAGAACATAAGAACTGCCTTCTCCGGATCAGACCTTCGGTCCATCAAGTCCGGCGATCCGCACACGCGGAGGCCCTGCCAGGTGTACACCTGGCGTAATTTATATTCCACCATATCCTTATATGCCTCTCTTAAGGAGATATGCATCTAGTTTGCTCTTGAAGCCTAGGACGGTAGATTCCGCAATAATCTCCTCTGGGAGAGCATTCCAGGTGTCAACCACTCTCTGAGTGAAGCAGAACTTCCTGACATTAGTCCTGAACCTGTCCCCCCTTAGCTTCATTACATGTCCTCTAGTCCGTGTCAAATTGGACAATGTAAATAATCTTCTCTGCTCTATTTTGTCGATTCCTTTCAGTATTTTGAAGGTCTCGATCATATCCCCACGCAGTCTCCTTTTCTCAAGGGAGAACAATCCTAGTGTTATAAGTCTGTCCTCGTATTCCAGTTTCTCCATACCCTTCACCAGTTTTGTTGCTCGTCTCTGCACCCTCTCCAGCAGTTTTATATCCTTCTTTAGGTAGGGAGACCAATGTTGGACGCAGTATTCCAAGTGTGGTCTGACCATTGCCCTATATAGCGGCATTATAACTTTCTCCGATCTACTCGAGATTCCTTTCTTTATCATGCCCAACATTCTATTTGCCTTCTTCGCCGCTGCCGCGCATTGTGCCGACGGCTTCAGGGTCCTATCTATCAGCACACCCAGGTCCTTTTCTTGTTCACTCTTCCCCAGAGTTGCACCTGACATTGTATACTCGTATTCCTTATTTTTATTGCCTAAATGCATTACCTTGCATTTCTCCACATTGAATTTCATCTGCCATTTCTCCGCCCATGTTTCTAACTGACACAAGTCGCTCTGGAGTTTCTCTCTATCATCCTGCGATCTGATTGCCCGGCATAGTTTTGTATCGTCTGCAAACTTGATGATCTCACTGGATGTTCCTTCCTCTAGGTCATTTATATAAATATTAAAAAGGATCGGCCCAAGTACCGAGCCCTGGGGCACACCACTAGTCACTTTCTCCCAGTCGGAGAACTTCCCATTTATGCCCACTCTCTGCTTTCGGTTTTCCAGCCATTTGCCTATCCATCTTTGTATATCCCCCTCTATGCCATGGCTATGTAGTTTCCTGAGAAGTCTTTCGTGTGGAACTTTGTCAAACGCTTTCTGGAAGTCCAAATATATTATGTCCACCGGCTTCCCACTATCGATTTGCTCGTTCACGGTCTCAAAAAATTGGAGTAAATTAGTCAAACATGATTTCCCTTTCCTGAATCCATGTTGACTGGGTTTCATTAAGTCATATGCGTCCAAGTGCCGGACTATGCTATCCTTGATCAGTGCTTCAACCATCTTGCCAGGGACAGACGTAAGACTCACAGGTCTATAGTTGCCCGGTTCCCCTCTCGATCCTTTTTTGAAAATTGGGGTGACGTTCGCTATCCTCCAGTCGTCCGGTATCTGTCCAGTTCTGATTGTCAGGTTTGCAAGTTTTTGCAATAACTCTCCGATTTCAACCTTCAATTCCTTTAAGACTCTCGGATGAATCCCATCCGGTCCAGGGGATTTGTCGCTTTTAAGTTTGTCGATCTGATAGTATATCTGGTCTAAGTCCACTTCAACTGTGGTGAGGCTGTCTTCTATTTCTCCTGCAAACACTTTCTCCGCTTCAGGTATTGTTGAGGTGTCCTCCTTCGTAAAGACGGACGCAAAGAAGGAATTTAGTTTGTCTGCGATTTGTTTATCTTCCTTGACGTACCCTTTTCTTCCCTGGTCGTCCAGGGGTCCCACTGCCTCTTTTGCAGGTTTTTTCCCTTTCACGTATCTAAAGAAGGGCTTGAAGTTTTTGGCCTCCTGGGCTATTTTTTCCTCATATTCCTGTTTTGCATTCCTCACCGCCTTGTGACATTTCTTCTGATCATCTTTATGTTTGTTCCAGGCTTCGGTTGTCTTTATGCATTTCCATTTTTTGAAAGAGTCCTTCTTTTCTTTTATGGCTTCCTTCACCTGTATGGTAAGCCATGCCGGTTCTCTTTTGCTCTTTGTTCTCCGATCTTTGGAAATCTTCGGAATGTAGAGATCTTGTGCTTCTGTGATAGTATTTTTCAGTAGTGTCCATGCCTGATCAACCGTTTCAAGTTTGTCCATCATCTTCTCGAGTCGTTTTTCTACCATGGCTCTCATGCTATCGTATTTACCCTTTTTAAAGTTCAAGGTGGTGGTTAAGGTTTTGGCATGTTTCCCTTTCCTGATGTGTAGTTTAAAGTTGATTACATTATGATCACTCGTTCCCAGTGGAACTATGACTTCCACTTCTGTTATCGGTCCCGTGAGGCCATTTAGGACCAAGTCCAAGGTGGCGTTGCCTCTTGTCGGCTCTTTTACCATTTGTTCCAGGAAGCAATCCCCTAGCACCTCCAGGAACTTGGCTTCCTTGCCGCAGTTGGAGGTTGCTAGTTTCCAGTCTATCCCTGGGAAATTGAAGTCTCCCAATATAATTACATTGCCTGTCTTGCATTCTTGTTTGATTTCCTCCATCATTTCTGTTCCCTAAAGGAGAGTTTGTGTAAGGGGCCTGTACTGAAGAAAGTTGACTGTAGTCAAAAATTCATACTTCAGACTGATGCCTGTGGAATAGGTTTAGGGGCGGTACTGAGCCAGGTGGAGGGAGAGAATGAGTATCCAGTGATGTTCCTCAGTAGAAAATTGTCTACAGCAGAACAGTATTCCATCACCGGAAAGGAATGTTTCAGCACTAAAATGGTATATCAGCATCCTTCAATATTATTTATCGGGATGCGAATTCACCCTTGTGGCCAGTGGCGTACCAAGGGGGGGGCGGGAGGGGCGGTCCGCCCCGGGTGCCAGCCATGAGGGGGTGCTCCCGGCCTTGACGTTCAGTCCCCCCCCCCGAAGGACCGCTCGCCCCACTGACCTTCCTGCACCACCTGTGAAGCAGCCCGCAGCAGGATCACGACATCAGCGATCCCTGAGCTGCTTGGGCGCTGCTTCCTGCGCCGCGGTTCCTCCCCCTCCTCTGACGTCAGAGGAGGGGCGGGACCGCGGCGCAGGAAGCAGTGCCTAAGCAGCGCAGGGATCGTTGACGTCGCGATACTGCTGCGACTGCTTCATAGGTGGTGCGGGGAGGCCAGGGGAGCGAGCGATCCTTCGGGGTGGGTCGGGGCATCAGGCCTTCAGGATGGGGCGGGCGGGCAGGCAGGTAGGCTTTCAAGGGGGAGGGGGGTGACAGGCAGGCATGCAGGCCTTCAAGGGAGGGACAGGCAGGCCTTCAAGGGAGGAGGCAGGCCTTTGGGGGTGTGTGCAGACCTTCAAGGGGTGCAGGCCTTCAAGGGGGAGGGACAAGCCTTCAAGGGGGGGACAGGCAGGCAGGCCTTCAAGGGGGGACAGTCCTACAAGGGGGTGGGACAGGCCTACAAGGGGGGGACAGGCCTTAGGGGGGTGTAGACCTTCAAGGGGGTGCAGGCCTTCAAGGGGGGGACAGGCCTTCAAGGAGTGGACAGGCAGGCAGGCCTTCAAGGGGGGGACAGGCCTTCAAGGGGGGGACAGGCCTCCAAGGGGGTGGGACAGGCCTTCAAGGGGGGTGCAGGCCTTTAAGGGGGGACAGGCCTTTGGGGGGGACTCTGGTTTAGAAGTACACGGAGGGAAGGGGTGTTCAAAGAGTCGTGCATATGCCAAACTTTGTGGGGGGAAGAAATAATGGGTCTGAAAATAGAGGAGAGGGAGAGAGATGATGGACCATGGGATTTAGGGAGGGAAGGAACAGAAAGGGAGAGAAATTGGACACAAGGGATGGTGTGGAGGAGGGATAGAGATACTGAATAGGAGGGTAATTGGGAAAAGAAAGTGAGAGATGGTGGACTCTGGGGTGGTGGGGAAGGAGGGAGAGATGCCGGATGAAAGGGTAGTTAAGAAAAGGTGGATCTGTGGAGGGAGATGAAAAAAAGGAAAGATACCAGACTTCCTGGGGAGGGAAGGGAAATGGAAAGGGAGGACAGAGTTGGCAGATGGATGGTTAGCATGCAGAAAGAAGAAAGAAGGAGACCCTGGCAAGCAAGTTATCAGAAGAAAACCAGAGCCTTGGACCAACAAGATTTGAAATATAACCAGACAACAAAAGGTAGAAAAATTAATTTTATTTTCTGTTTTGTGATTATAATATGTCAGATTTGAAATGTGTATCCTGCCAGAGCTGGTGTTGGACTGCAAACGTGAGCTAGGATTTAACAGAGAGAGGAAAAGTCCTTTTTCTTTCTTTATTTTATTTACACCACAGTGCCAGTGTGGTTAGGAGAAGCCAAAGGGGATGAAAAAGCTATAAAACCCACCAGGAGTTTTGAAAAAAATCACCCAACTGGGCAGGAAAATCGAATTGAAAAACCAATTCAATAGGCTGAATCGAATCGAAATTTTTTTTCCTGAATCTGGCAGCATTAGTTTGCACTACTGTCTTAGACTTTAGGACCTGGGATTGGGGAGAGATGGCATCCTCAGTACTTTATAATGCAAGTGAAACGAGGATTTGGTCAGACTTTTGAAGGGTCTGCAGAAAAAAAATATTGTATAGGCCGGGGACATGAGACAGCAGGAAATGGGAACTTTTCTTCCTTCTATTTTTGTGAATGGAAAGGCTGAGGATGTCAGAGAGTTCAGTTAAAATATGTGCTTTATAAGAAAATATAATAATGTGTTTTATAAAGTTTATAGCATTGCTGGCCTACCCAGTGAGGTGTTCCTAGTGGTGGTGGTGGCAGCATGTCAATGTGTTGAGAGGAAGAGGTGGTCTGGGAAATTCTGCTGAGCAAACTCTGGGCCCATTTCCACCCCCCAGTTAGTCCACTCCACTCAACTGGTTCACACACTGAGTGGGTCTTTGGGTGTTGTTTTGGGATTTCTTCCAGTGGTTTATCAGTATCTCCTTCTGGTCCAAGGAAGGAAACTTTGTTATCCTTAGCATTGACCTACAGAATATGTTTGTAACAACGCTGCTTGTGTGGCATTAGGCTATGTAGTGATCGAAAGAAAAAACCAGACCTTTGCACATTTTTGCACTATATGGTGGTTGTATGAGGAGATTCACATTTCCTGCACAGCTAAGTCCATGTGAAGTTACCTTGTGCTGTATTTGACATCTAGCAAGGTCTCTGTTTGAAAGGAATGATGTAAACTTAAAAATGAAGTGGCCAGAAGTTATGGTAAAAGCAGATAGTGTAGCTGGTTTTAATAAAGATTTGGACAAATTCCTGGAGGAAAAGTCCATAATCTGTTATTAAGACATGGGGTAAGTGTCTGCTTGCCCTGGATCGGTAGCATGGAATGTTGCTACTCTTTGGGTTTTGACCAGGTATTAGTGTCCTGGATTGGCTACCATGAGAATGGGCTACTGGGCATGATGGACCATTGGTCTGACCCAGTTAGGCTATTCTTATGTTATGTTCTCATCTGTAGGGGCCTTTGTTTTCACTTCTTATTTTAATGTATTTTTTTTCTGGGAACTTATCAGTGTTTTTTATAATGGGAACAAAAATGGAAGAAAATTAATGTGTGTGGGATGAGAGGGTAACTAATTTCTTCAGCTAAATAATTCAATCCACTTCAAACAGACATAGGAGAACTCACGCACCATTCACACACCCTCCAACCAAAAACGTCAAAAGAAAAAAACTGTTCGACATCCTCCTAGCCATTCAAGCTGCAACACTCGACCAACTCTACAACCAATTGACATCGACCACAGACTGCAAAACCTTCAAAAAGAAATAAAAACCCTTCTATTCAAAAAACACATAAAACCGAACTAACACAATCAGAACTGTCCCAAGCATCACCTGCGACTACTCCATATGTACTTCTGATGTCAGGACAATTCAGACATAATTTATGTTATGTTATGTTTGGAATATAAGAAAATTTTCACTGCCTGTTTCTATTCTGACCATTTATTCTGTTTCATGGTCATTACAAAAAATATTTTTTTACATGGGGGGGGTGTCAAAAAATGATGGGCCCCGGGTGCCACCTACTCTAGGTACGCCACTACTTGTGGCAGATCATTTTCCTCTCAAATAGTTACATTTAATGCTTCATAGCAAGTTTATACAGAGACCGTTGGTCAGCAATTACCCTTGATTTACACAGGCTCATGTTTATTTCTGTTTGCGGTTTAATTTGAAACCTTTTCAACCTTGGACCCCTGATGAAGGCGTGTTAATCAAAACACAGACCGTGTCAGAACCCTTGGTTTGTTGAAAGGTGATAACATTAACCGTATTTAATAATAGATATAATAAACATAGCCTGCATCTTGTACGCTTGTCTGCAGTTTTTCCTTGTTTTCCGTGTGCTGTTTTGTTTTCACTGTAGATTGTGTTGGATTTTCCCTTTGTTGTTTTTTTTACATTTAATGAAGAACAGCAGTGCTAGATTTATGCTATGGTATTTAATGCTGCAGGCCTACCAATTTACTGTTGTTCACAGGGCAGGGAAAGTCCAAGTTCATACAGATTATTTGTCCTGGGTGGTGGAGAGCACAGACTGCATATGCTCAACCTCATGGGATTGAGCTGAGGAGGTGTATGTCCCATCACAGGAGATGGGAGGATCTGATAAAGTGCCTTCCAAAGAAAAGGGGTATAGGAAGACAACCTGGGTGTAGGAAGGCCTAAATGAACTTTGGTTTCTCTCAGGGTGAAGACAGGAATCCTTCATGGGTGGTTGTAGCTGGATAGGTAAGCTATGTGGGAGGTGGTAGGGACAGGTTATCTTTTATAATCCCTTTCTAAATATTTCCTGAGTTATAGAACTGAAAGACTGTTGTACTATAATTGATCTGAGGAACATTTGCATAAAATTTCCATGCAAGAGGAACTCTGTGAACTTCTTACTGTAAAAAGGCTGATATGCCTTTACTCACTATAAGAGTGGTAGAAGCAACAACCCTGGACTGGTACATAAGATATGAGGTGTTTCTCAGACTGATAAGTACGTTTCTAACCCTAAACCAAAGGGTGGGTGAGAAACAGAAACTTCAAAGAGAGTTGTGGCTTGGAAATGAGGGAACACGGGGGGGGGGGGGAGAAAGGGCTTTTCAGAGGCTCTGTACTGCCCGTCCAGGTGAATGCTGGCACCCAGCCTAACCCTCAATAAGCCCAAACTTGATCAGTAGAGATTGGAGTGACTGAAAGATCCAGGAGAAAGCAAGAAGAACCAGGGATTGACAAGACAGGATCAGATCTGCCTTCACTCAGCCTATATTTTCAACTGCCTCTTTCCTGATTGGCCTTATCTTTCCTCCAGCAACTGGGTAGTCAGCAAGCAGATTGATCGCTCCATCTCCCATCTCTCTTGCAGTCCACAGATAGCCCCCCCCCCTCGCTGCCTCTGACTGGATGTCTGTAACCCCTCCCAAGCAAGCACTCAGGTGATCTCACTAGCTTTGCTATTTAATTTGAACCCTCTCTGGGCGGCACATGCCGCAACAAAAGAGCGCTCCTTTATGTGCCTTTTTTGGGCGCATCCATATTTTCTCTTCCTCTTATTGTATAGCTCTATTTCCTTTCTCTGTTCCCCTCCTTATGGGCTCCTATTCACTTTCTGCTAATACTCACTCTCCCCAATCTTACTCCCTTTCCCTTTCCTCTCCACACCATAAGCCCTCAATATCCTTCTTTTCCTATTCTCTCACCAGCCATCTTGTCATCTACCTTATTCACTGCACTCAAGCTCAAGCATTCTCTCTCTTCCATTCATCCATCTCATCTTCGTCATTGCCATCATTATTCCCCTTTGCTTCGACTTACTCTCTTACTCCTTCTGCTCTCTGCTGGGGATGTGAATCCAAACCCTGGCCCTCCATGCCAGCTGCTTTCCCATGTGTATAACTGCCTTAACCTTATACCTGTTCCTCTCCTTCAAACCTCCTCTCTCAAGTTTCAAGTTTATTGTATATTTGATTAATCGCTTACTCAAATTTCTAAGCGATGAACATATCATTAAAATTACATACAATTAAGGGAGCAGCAAAACAAGCAAAAACTAAGCATATGTAACATGTTAAAGACTAATATTACAAACATATAAAAACGAGAGGAAAGGATGGGTAGATAAATACAAATTGCTGATAGAAAAGAAGATAATTATGGTAAAAATCAATAGGGAGGGAATAAACAATGAACCTTAACAAGGTTATGGAAGTATAAGAAAGAATGTCACTGTGTGGTCGAAAAGAGAATATGAAGAGAGGCTAGCCAGGGAAGCACAAAATTTCAAACCGTTTTTTTAGATATGTTAAAGGAAAGCAGCCGGCAAGGGAGGAGGTGGGACCGCTGGATGACGGAGACAGGAAGGGAGTGGTGAAGGAGGAGAAAGAAGTCGCGGAAAGACTTAACATGTTCTTTTCATCTGTATATACAAACGAAGACACAACCAACATACCGGAACCTGAGCAATTCTACAATGGAAAACAAGCAGGAAAATTAACATCCATGGAAGTGAGCCTTAAACATGTGCGCAGGCAGATAGAAAAATTAAAAACTGACAAATCTCCGGGTCTGGACGGAATCCATCCAAGGGTTCTGAAGGAATTAAAGGAGGAGATAGCGGGACTACTGCAGCAAATTTGCAACCTATCCCTGAAAACAGGTGTGATCCCAGAGGATTGGAAGATAGCCAACGTTACGCCCATCTTTAAAAAGGGATCAAGAGATGACCCGGGAAACTACAGACCGGTGAGTCTGACCTCGGTTCCGGGGAAAATGGCAGAAGCACTGATAAAAGAAAACATCGATGAACATTTTGAAAGAAACGAACTTCTGCAAAGGGAGATTGTGCCTAACTTATTACACTTCTTCAAAGGAATTAACAAACGGATGGACAGAGGAGACCCCATAGACATCATATACCTAGATTTCCAAAAAGCCTTTGACAAGGTGCCTCATGAACGTCTACTCCGGAAGCTGAAGAGCCATGGGGTGGAAGGAGACGTACATAGATGGATCAGAAACTGGTTGGCGGATAGGAAACAGAAGGTAGGAGTGAAGGGCCACTACTCAGACTGGAGGAGGGTCACGAGTGGTGTTCCGCAGGGCTCGGTGCTTGGGCCGCTGCTATTTGATATATTCATAAATGATCTAGAAGCAGGGACGAAGAGTGAGATAATAAAATTTGCGGACGACACCAAACTATTTAGTGGAGCTCGGACTAAAGAGGGCTGCGAAGATTTGCAAAGGGACTTGAACAAACTAGAGGAATGGGCGACGAGATGGCAGATGAAGTTCAACGTTGAGAAATGTAAAGTATTACATGTGGGAAGCAGAAACCCGAGGCACAACTACACGATGGGAGGGATCTTATTGAATGAGAGTACCCAAGAAAGGGACTTGGGGGTAATGGTGGACATGACAATGAAGCCAACGGCACAGTGCGCAGCGGCCGCTAGGAGAGCAAATAGAATGCTAGGTATAATCAAGAAGGATATTACTACCAGAACGAAAGAAGTTATCCTGCCGTTGTATCGGGCGATGGTGTGCCTGCATCTGGAGTACTGCGTCCAGTACTGGTCCTTAAGAAGGATATGGCACTACTCGAGAGGGTTCAGAGGAGAGCGACACGTCTGATAAAAGGGATGGAAAACCTTTCATTCGCTGAGAGATTGGAGAAACTAGGTCTCTTTTCCCTGGAGAAAGGGAGACTTAGAGGGGATATGATAGAGACTTACAAGATCATGAAGGGCATAGAGAGAGTAGAGAGGGACAGATTCTTCAAACTTTCAAAAAATAAAAGAACAAGAGGGCATTCGGAAAAGTTAAAAGGGGACAGTTTCAAAACGAATGCTAGGAAGTTCTTCTTTATCCAACGTGTGGTGGACACCTGGAATGCGCTTCCAGAGGACATAATAAGGCAGAGTACGATACTGGGGTTTAAGAAAGGATTGGACAATTTCCTGCTGGAAAAGGGGATAGAAGGGTATAGATAGTAGATAGAAGATTACTGCACAGGTCCTGAACCTGTTGGGCCGCCGCGTGAGCGGACTGCTGGGCACGATGGACCTCAGGTTTGACCCAGCGGAGGCATTGCTTATGTTCTTATATAAGCTTTTTAAGTATCAAAAGCATCCTTGAAAAGAAAGCTTTTTAGTTTGCTTTTAAATTTATCTAAATTGTTTTCTCCTCTTAAGCAAATGGGAAGGGCATTCCATGTTTGAGGAGCCATGACAGAAATAAATGTTGATCATTAGACCTCAGTAATCTAGTTTGGGTATAGGGAATCAATGATTTGTAAATGAAAGCCGGAGTTTTATATAATAGAGACTTAAAGGTAAGCAGACTTAATTTATAATGTATACGATGCGCGACTGGGAGCCAGTGCGCTTTTTTAAGAAGGGGAGTGACGTGATCAAATTTCTTAGCTTTCATTATAAGTTTAATTGAAGCATTTTGAATGATCCCTTTCTTATGTGCCCTATGGAATGCTCATTCTGCCTCCAACAAACTGCCCTACATTCATGACATCTTTATCTCCCAGTCCCTCCACTTGCTTACTCTAACTGAAACATGGATTTGCCCTGAGGACTCTACTGCAGCTGCTGCCCTCTTCCATGCGGGCTACCACTTCTTCCCTCTTCCATGCTGGCTACCACTTCTTCCATACACTTCGCCCTGCTGGTTGAGGTGAAGGTATTGGGCTTCATCTCTCTGCTATTTGCAGATTCCAACCTCTTCACTCACAGCCTTTCCTTATTTGAAGTCCACTCCATCCACCTATTCACTCCCTTACCTCTGCAGATAGTGGTCATCTATTGCCCCCTAACAAGTCCTCTTCCTCCTTTTTCACTGAATTTGACTCCTGGCTTTTGAGTTTTCTTGAGTCATCTTCTCCTTCCCTCATTCTTGGGGACTTTAACTTTCACCCTGATGATCCCACTGACAAGTATGCTGCTAAGTTTCTTGCCTTAACCTCCTCATTTGACCTCCAGCTTTGCTCAACAACCCCCACCAGGATGGCTACCTCCTTGACCTCGTCTTTTCCTCCAACTGTTCTCTCTCTAACTTCTCTACCTCACTGCTTCCCATCTTTAATCACCATCTGATATCATTCACCATTACTCACCCTCCCCCTGCCCCACGCCGTCACCTCCAAGAGGTTTCAAAATTTTCAAGCCCTCTCCTTGCCTCAATTATATTATCTAAGTCTGTCCACGAGGCTGTCTCATCGTACAATTCTATTCTCTCCTCTGCTCTGGACTCCCTTGCTCTCCTTGTTTCTCACTCTGTCAGGCATACCAAACCTCAACCTTGGCTCACTCCCAGTGTCCGTTACTTACGTTCCTGCACCCACTCAAATCTCGCACATGTGCTGACTTTCTTCACTTTAAATTTATGACCAGAGGTCACGTGACATGCTCTGAGGAGGACGTGATTAGTTTTCTCTCCGGCCACCAGCCTACTTAATCTCAGCTTTTCTATTTAATCCACTCTCTTCCAGGACTACCCTGATCGCGGCACTTACTGTGCTTCCTTCATGCAGCTTGCCAGCATTTTGGGGGTTTGTTGGATGGCCTCCAAAACCCTACGGAAGGACAAGGATCGGGGCCGCGTGCAGGAGCCAAAGATGGCACAGGATGTGAGCCTGCTGGTCCGTTCTCGACGCCTACGTGGGTGGTGGCTATAACCCAGGAGGTGACCGTGGCAGTTGCCTTTATTTTAGATGCTTGCTTCCTTACCCTGGACACTAAACTGGACACGTTGCAGGGTAAATTGGAGGCAGTGGGTCACGATCTCACCCAATTCCAGCAGCAGGTGAGCAACCTGGAAGATTGCGTCGACAGCATGGTGGAGAGTCAGATAGCTTCAGGGCGCAGGTTGGAGGTACTGGAGCAGCGGCTGGATGATTTGGAGAATTGTGCCCGATGGAACAACCTTCACCTTGTGGATCTTCCGGAGACCCTGCCTGACTCGGAGCTCCGTGTTTTATTGAGCGCTGGCTGCCCGAGTCTCTGGAACTCCTGCGGAATTGAGCCCCCTGAGGGTGGAGCGTGCTCATCAGCTTGGTGCGTGGCGGGAAGGAGCTGAGAGACCATAAGCAATCATCTTGCATATCCTGAACTTTGCCCATAAGGAGGCGGTGTTGTGAGCACTTTGAGGTGGCCGCCAGCTGACTTATCAATCCCGCCGGGTGCTTTGCTTCCAGGATTACTCTTCGGGGGTGGCCTAGCAGAGGCGACGGTTTATCCCTATTTGTTCCAGATTGTTTGACCGCAAGATTCTTTCTCACCTCTGGTTTCTCTTTTTAAGTATTTTCCCCTAGCTGATGATTAGATGGATTTGCCATCTCAAACTCGCTTTCAGGGCACAGTAATTAGAGAATCTCCAGATTGGCTGTGCCATCCTTGCTATGCAGATCTGATGAGTCTTTCGACGGCTGAACTGTTGAGATTCCTGGCATCTCTGGATTTACTCACCTAGGATCTGATCAACATGGATATTCGTCCTATTTTGGTATTACGACCTAGCTTTTGAAAAGTCATGGCTGATGTGTAAGCTTTATGCGAAGCAGGTTATTTCTTCTCTTATCCAGGCGATACAGACGTCTTCACCTGTGGCTTCTGCTTCCTTTTGGAGGTTTTCCCTTTCTTGGGTACTTCTCAACATTTGCACCCTTCCAGAGTTCTTTTTTGGCACACGTGTATTGCCAAGGGCTTAGCGTTCAATTCCCTTCAGCTTCAAGTGCCATTCTTAGCTTGTTACAAGGGCTAGGTATCTTGCTCTTCGCTTACTTCTCAGCTTCATGTAGTTCAGTTCCTAAACCAAGTACGGTATATTCATACACCTCTTAGAAAGCCCTGTCCGGAGTACAGTCTTAAGGTACTTCTTCGCAGTTTACCGAAGGCTTCATTTCATCCTTGTCTTTTGAGACTCTAAAAATGTGCCATTGGACACGGGGCTTCTTGTGGCCATGGCTTCAGCTTGGCGGTTTTCAGAGTTATAGGTCTTGTTCGGCGGGGATTCCTATTTCTGATTTACAAAATCTGGGGTGTCAGTTCGGACGGTACCACAATTTCTTTCTAAGGTGTTGTCATCCTTTCTTTTATAACTCTCTCACTTTTCCTTCCTTCTTCCTGGGAGGAGAAATGGGGAGACGTGCTTTTATTCAATGCATTTTTTTGAAAGTGCGTAGTGTTCTCCGCGAGCTAGGTTTCTAACGACTTTTAGTTGTTTAGATCACCTTTTTGTATTCTTCAAGGGACAACTCAAACATCTGGCAGCGTCCAAAGCCTCCATCACTCAATGGGTCCAGGAGAACATTCTTTACGCTTGCTTGATGGCAGGGAAGCGGTTGGCGAAAGAACTTAATGACCATTCCATCAGAGCGATGGCTACTTCTTAGACTCGGTCCAGAGGTTTTTTCCTTGGAGGAGTTTTGTCTCGTGACTACTTGGTCTTCTGAGAGTGCTTTATCTCAGCATTACTGGTTGGATGTGGGGGCGCATGCGGTGGATGCATTTAGTGCTTCGGCTGTTGAGGAGGCGGCGTTTGCTTCCCACCCAGATTGAGGATTGCTTTGCTACATCCCATTGGTCTCTGGATTCATCTGCTGCTGTTGCTAAGGAAGGAAAAATTATGTTCTTACCTGTTAATTTTCTTTCCTTCAGATGCAGCAGATGAATCCAGAGCCCCACCCTTTCTGGATATTGTCTGTCGGTTTTTTCTTTTGCAACTTTCGAAGTTTGTTATTATTGATGGTTGTATTCTGTATGATTGCCTTTTGAGATTTGTTATGGGAAAGAAGTTTTTTACATGATATGCCTATTGATTGTTACGGATGCTTGGGCAAGGAGCTATACTGCAGATACAGGAGGAGTGCCAGCCAATAGGATCACCTGTTAATCAGTTTCTCTATCTCTGCCTGCTGGTAGATGTGCGCTATCCCATTGGTCTCTGGATTCATCTGCTGCGTCTAAAGGAAAGAAAATTAACAGATAAGAACATAATTTTTCCATATTTTTGCCGATCCTTTATCGTGTCTAGAAAAGCTCCTGAGGTGTTCTGGAACAAAGAAAGTATATTTCATCCCCAAATATTTGATGAGGCTTTTACATGGATATGCCAATTGAAAAGTAGCCCCCAAAATCCTTTGTTTCTTGCCTCATAAGTAGAAATAATTTCTTCCTTTCTTATGTCTCTTTATTAACATCAGGATAAACCCAAATACGCTGACCCATGAAAGGAGTCTGAGCATTATGGAAGTATAACTTCATTACAGCATTAAGATCCTGCTGAAATACAAATGAAGCAAGAAAGGTAGATCTCTCATCAATTTTTGGTGTAGTTGTTTCTAGAATTTACGATAGATTTCCCAAGTCAAGTGATTGTTCCACAGCTCATTGAGTAGCTCCTGGTATTTCACTCCTTATCTGTTTTTTGGAACCAGGCAAATAATAAATTTTATTTAAAGAAGGAATAGCTTCGGGAGTGAAGCCCAGTACTTGCTGAAGATAGTTCCTGAACATTTCAACAGGGGAAATTTCCAATGTTTTGGGGAAATTTAAAAGTTTCAAATTTAATCATCTGTTATAATTTTCTTTTTTTTTTTTTTTTTTTTAGTTCAAAACTGTTTATTGAGTTTTCAATGTACAGAAGAGAACAAAAACAAAGATGAATACAAATACAGTTCATGGTGCAAATCACATCCATATACAGAATATACTGATGGTTGTATGAATACGAGGTAATACTCTAGTACAATGCCAACATATAGTGATCACAATTGCAGTACTCATGCCCTAGATGCATTGTCTAAGAAAATAACTATTGAGGTATCAAGCAAGCTAGTGTACAAAAGCGTAAAAATGCAAGGGTTATATATTACAATATAGGAGAAGACGCTGCCATATAGCCAGAAATCTAGGCATAGAGTCAGTCCTTTCCGCATATACTTTTTCATATTTCCCTGTAAGGCAGAGAACATTCCACCACATATGGTAATCTATTTTGGTAAAATCTTTCCAGCAAAACAACACGGTCTGTATTGCCAGAGATAGCATAATAGTAAGTAAACGAGTATTGTCTGAATTCATGGGTGCAGCGATCGCTTGTGACATTATGATTAGTATAGAATAGGTCAGAGACTCTTTGATATCTAATATATCACATATTATATTCCACATTTTATTCCAATAATCCTTTAAGAGTGGGCACAAAAAAAGAAGGTGCTCTATAGTACCATCTGAGGTAGAGCAGGACCAACATAAAGTGGACATTGAGTGGTCTATCCTATGTGACAATATAGGCGTCCAAACCGCTCTGTGCAAAAGAAAGAATATGGATTGTAGTAGAGATGCTGAGCGGATGGATTTAAAAAAAAATTTGCCATAAGGACACCCAATCTATGGCATCAGAAGGTAAGTTGAGATCACTACACCATTTCACTTCCAATTCCAAGGGATCAGAGAAAGAGGTTCTTTGTAGTAGATGATACCAGGTAGAAGCTTTGACGTTACCATCTGGCAGAGAACGCAAAAATTGAAGCATATCGGGGTCCGCTGACTGCAAACCATCTTTCTGGACTGAGTGCTGTACACAATGTATTAGTTGAAGCCACCGGAAATATTGAGACCCATGTAGACCACGGTCAGTCGATAGATCTGAAAAAGATGCCCAGGCATCTTTTTTTCTGAGATCCTTCACCAGGCATATGTCACATTTTTGCCATTCCGGCCATGAGACTGGAGACTCTGCTATCTTGAACCGATCGTTGTTCCATAAGGGTAGTATGGTGGAATCCGACCATCTAGATGGGAAAGTAGAATCAGCGCTATCCACCGCTAGTTTATAAGCTACCAATATCTTATCCAGCTTGTCTGATTTGGAGAGAGTGATTCCAGCTAAGTATCTAATGCGTCTATCTCCATATAATGCATTTTCAACAGAGAGCCAAACAGGAGGATCATATGTATTAGGCCTATGATATCCCGATGTCCACTGTTTCAGGATGAAGGCTTGGTGATAATGTAGAAAACTAGGGAAATTGACTCCACCCAATATGCGAGGTGCTTTTAACTTAGCAAGAGCAATACGCGGCTGCTTGTTTTTCCACAGGAATTTTGTAAGCAGAGAATCCACTTGTTTGTGGAAGGTGAGTGGTAAATGAAAGGGTAACATAGATAATATATAATTAATCTTGGGAGCTATCATCATTTTGATCGTTTCCACTCTGCCCCACCACGTCAGAGTTAGCGGAGACCCTTTGGAGATGGAAGATTTAATAATGTCTAATATGTGCTCTACGTTAAGGAGGACAGTTTCATCAACACTCGGACCAAACAGAACTCCCAGGTATTTTATGGATGTTGCTGACCATTTCATTCCATATGAGTTTATGTCAGATTCCGCTGCCGGACAATTAAGAAGCATCACTTCGGTTTTACTCATATTGAGTTTGTACCCAGAGACTCTCGCATATCGAGCTATGTCTGATAACAGAAAAGGAAAAGATGCAGGTGTTATATAAAGTAAAATATCATCTGCATAGGCAGAGATTTTAATATCTTGCTCATGTTCTTGAAGTCTGAAACCAATAATATCAGGATTGTTACGTATTGTCTGAATCAGTGGTTCCAGTGCAAGATTAAATAGTAATGGGGATAGAGGGCATCCCTGTCTGGTGTCCCTATTAGGGTAAAAGGCATCAGATAATGTACCATTAATAAACGTTCTAGTGGTAGGCTTTGAGTAGAGTACCTTTATTTTATTGATGAAATCCTCCGAGAAGCCAAACCAGAGTAGGGTATTGAAAAGAAAAGGCCATTCAATACGGTCGAAGGCTTTCTCTGCATCTAATCCAACCGCAAGCAATTCTTTTTGCTGTTTTTGTGCTTGAGCTATGACATGTGAGAATGTTCGAGTATTGTCGCTAGATGACCGACCAGTGATAAAACCACTTTGAGTCGATGGAATTAGTTTAGTTATGACCCGTTGCAATCTATTTGACAATAGTTTAGCATATATTTTTGCGTCCACATTTATTAGAGAAAGCGGTCTGTAATTGGCAAGATGACGTGGATCTTTACCCGGTTTGGGCAGCACAATTATAGTAGCTTCGGTGAAAGAGCCAGTGACCTCTCCCGTAGAGATGAGATGTTCAAGAAATGGAAGGTAAAACGGGATCAAGACCTCTTGGAATGCCTTATAAAACTCAACCGTCAGACCATCTGGTCCAGATTTCTTGAGAGCCATTGAGTGAATAACCAGGGATATTTCAGACGGTGAGATCCGTTCATTTAGATGTTCGTTGTCAATCTCATCTAAGGTGGGGTGAGGAATATTTGCCAGAAATTCAGAAATCAATTGCGGATTATTTGACTCAGCAGTGTATAGTGACTTGTAGAAGGTCATGAATGCTTGAGAGATGGCCTTAGTTCCGGTAACTTCAGCCCCTGATTCCAATTTGATGGAGGCAATGTTAGATTTTGCCTCACGCCGTTTAAGAAGATTAGCCAATAAATGGCTGCATTTATTATTCTCAGCAAAGTAAGATGCAGATTGTTGAAATATCGCATGTGAGGCCTTGTTACTTAAGATTGAATTGTAGCGGAAGCGTGTTCTGTTCAATCTAAGCAGGAGGTCTATGTCGCAAGGTGTTTGTTGATGTTGAGATTCTAGGCTTCTAATTTCATCTTCTAGCTTATGTTGATCTTCTTTCAATTGTTTACTTTTATGAGCAGAATAAGTTATTATGATACCTCGAATGAAAGCTTTATAAGCATCCCAACAGCAAGACCAGGAAGTTTGTGCAGGAGTATAAAGCTGAAAATATTCTTGTGTTCTAGACCTTATCAACTCACAAAACTGTTCATCTTGTAAGAGGGCATTATTGAAACGCCATTGCCGTGTTTTTTGAGAAGAAGCTTTGACTTTTAGTTGAATTGTAATGGCCGCATGATCCGATATAGTGATTGGTGGAATAGCCGCATCCGTTATGGAAGAACACAAAGATTTGCTCACAAGAAAAAAATCGATCCTCGAGTACGATGAGTGGGGAGGAGAGAAGAAGGTGAAGGCCTCTGTGTCAGCATGTAAATGTCTCCATATATCCAAAAGGTGAACATAAGTTATGAGATCCTGTAATGCAAACCAAGCTTTGGTTTTCTTATACGTGCAGTTTGATTTTCTATCTATACTCGGATTCAAAACCAGATTGTAGTCTCCAGTGACAACCAGGTTAGCCGTGGATTCATCCAGAAGAGATTCATGCACAGAGTGAAAAAAGTCTGGTCTATCTAGATTCGGACCATACAAGTTAAATAAGCAATATACCTCACCTGCGCTATTAATTGTGACTTTAACCCAGCGTCCATTGAGATCATTTGAAGAGGAAATGATGGAAATATTACTGGATTTCTGAATCAAAGTAATAACTCCACCCTTTCTATCAATGGCAGGAGAATAATATGGTGGCAAGGCCCAGGGAAGAAAAACCTTAGCTGAAGCAGAAGCATCCAGATGTGACTCCTGTAACATTATAACATCGGGTTTAAGATTATCAAGATATGTTAAAACTTTTTTCAACTTAATTTTGTTATTTAGACCCTTTGCATTTAAAGATATAATTTTAAGAGACATTGCAGTTATGAAAAAGACATAAGAGCATGAGACACTGATATTCAAGTGTAAAAGGTGACCAGTAATACAGGCTTATTAAGTAAGACTAGGTGTGAGAAAGGAACCACATCAGTATATGACTCATAAAAAAATAATAGACCAAAACCATTGAGAAACATCCTGAACTGAGAAGAGTGATAAAACAGTCACTGCTATATAATAACCATGTGAGTGTAGCTGAGGGAGCCATAATGGCAGACAGATCCCAACGTGCCCTCATTAGTGTCAGAATTCAACATACAAACAGTTGTTAACAGCAAAACATTGTGCTGGCAGGAGCTAATAGCGTCACAGCATTCTCATATAATATAATATAGTAATTGGCTGTAATGTGTAGTGCAGACAGAATAACATCATCTAATACAGCAACATGTGAGAAACCATGTTATCAGACATTCAAACCTGATTGATTGGGGTAGGTGAATGTAGTTCAATAAATGAAGCCAGCTCTTCCGGGTTCATGAAGTCCTTGGTTGTATTATTCAGTGTTACTCTCATGCGAGCCGGGTAGAGTAAGCCAAATCTTGCATTTAGAGATTTCAATTGCGGTCTGTAGGAGAGAAGCAGCTTGCGTCGGCGGGCAGTAGTTTTACTCAGGTCAGGAACAAATAGGATGGTGGAACCCTCATGCTTGATTGGAGCTCTGATCTTAGCCCGCTGCATGATCTCCAAAACGTGTTGGTATCTAAGCAGCTTGAGTACAACCGGTCTGGGGCGAGGGTCTCTGGTAGAAGAGGAGGGTACCCTGTGGGCTCGCTCAATTTCAAATTCCCTATGGAAAGTAAGGTCAAGGAGCCGAGAAATTAGAGCTTCTAGATTTTTAATAAGCTCACCATCTCGGCCATTCTCCGGGAGCCCCAGGATGCGAATGTTACATCTTCGAGACCAGTCATTACTATCTTCCAGGTCTCTTTCTAATGCGGCTATGCGGGTGGCCTGTTTCCTGAAATCAGTCATCTGCACAGTGCTAGCCTCCATCTTGGATTCCAATGTGCTCACACGTGTTTGAAGCTGTGCAAAATCTTCTGCCATACCTGTTATTTTTTCCATTTATTTCATCTGTAGAGGCCTTTGTGTCTGTTACCAGCTCTTTGAGCTCTCTTAGCTCCGCCAGGATCTCGCGGCCCGAATTGCCGGTGGAAGGAGGGAGCGGCGCTTTTGATGGGGAAAGCGGCTCAGGCTTGTGCCGCTTCCCGACTTTTTTGTCCGACATCCGGTAATGATATCAGGGCCAGAAGAATGCGATTTAAGTCTATTAGACTTGCTGTGTCCTCTGCGGCTCGGTATTTGATTTTTTCAAACTGTTTGCCAAAGTATGAGGAGCAGCGCGGGAGCACGGAAATCAAGCCGTCATTTCGCTCGGGCTCAGCCATGCCTCTCCTGTTATAATTTTCTAATTGTTCTATTTTCCTGTGGATTAACAATTTGTCCTTAATTAAACTTTCATTGACAACTTTTAGAGCAGTTATTTCTTGATTAAGAGCCCCAATTCTTGATTTGTTTTCAATTTTTATATCCTCTAAAGCAGTATTTTTCAACCTTTTTACACCTGTGGACTGGCAGAAATAAAAGAATTATTTTGTGGACCGTCAAACTACTAGGACTAAAATTTAAAAACCGCGTTTCCGTCCCATCTCCTCGATCACCTCAGTAACTATAGAAAAATAGACAAATATAGTGCAAAATATGTCACATGGCTTCAAGTGGCAATCTTAGTTACAAGGGCTAGGTATCTTGCTCTTTGCTTACTTCTCAGCTTCATGTAGTTCAGTTCCTAAAAGGAGTATAGTATATTCATACACCTCTTAAGAAGCCCTGTCCAGAGTACAGTCTTAAGGTACTTCTTCGCAGTTTACAGAAGGCTTCGTTTCAACCTTGTCTTTTGAGACTCTAAAAGGCTGTGACATTGAACACGGTGTTTCTTGTGGCCATGGCTTCAGCCCAGCGGTTTTCTGAGTTGCGGGCCTTGTACGCGGGGATTCTTATTTCTGATTTACAAATTCTGGGGTGTCAGTTCAGACAATACCACAATTTCTTTCTAAGGTGGTGTCATCCTTTCTTTTATGCCGTTCTCACATTTCTTTCCTTCTTCCTGGGAGGAGGAATGGGGAGGTGAGCTTTTCATCACTACATTTTTTTAAAAGTGCGTAGCATACTCCGCAATCTATAGGTTTCTAATGACTTTTAGTCATTTAGATCACCTCTTTTTCAAGGGATGCGACAAATGTATGGCACTTTGTTGTATCCAGCGAGGCTGCGGGTCACACATAATGGTTCCACCTGCTTTTCTGCGACTGTGGTAGAGGCTCTGAATTTTGGAGGATTTTGGAATCTGGAGGATTCGGGTGGCTCCGCCTTTTCGACGGCGCCTTAATTGCCATCTTCCTACTACCAGTTGACTTTGCTACCTGCTGGACTGCCTGCCTTTATTTTTCTCTTTGTTTGGCTCTTTGCTGTCTTTGTTCGCTGCCCTCTTGACCTCCACTGTGACTGGGCTTTGGACTCCCACCTGGCTGCTACTCTGGGCACTATGCTAGAGCCGTCTCCCGGTTTCCTTTGCATCTCTGTGCCCGGTTCTGAGACCCACCTTTTCCTGGACTTGCCCTTCTGTGCTGGAATTACCTTTTGGCCTATGCCTGCCTATTGTGGCTGCCCTTCTTTGTGGCTCGCCTTGGCTTGCACCTCCTTTGGTCTGTGCTGCCGACTCTGACCTGCAGAGGCTTAAAGTGGATATTGCATTGTTGCAGGAGATACACCTTACTGACTTAGAGTATCCTAAACTATGGAGGGGTTGGGTTGAACACTGTATAACCTTTGCTGCGGTCGGGAAAAAGTGGGGAATTGCTATTCTTTTTTGTAAATCCGTGGCCTCCCAGATAACACCGGTGGCCGTTGACACAAATGGCCATTATGCCTTTTGTACAGCGGTGGTCGCAGGTGTTACAATGTTGGTTGGCTGTGTTTATGCTCCTAATACCTAGGATAAATCCTTCTATGCTGGTTTGAAGGCCCTCCTCTTGCAGCGCGCTCATCTTATTTTAGGCAGGGATTTCAACGTCGCTTGGGACTCCTCTGTGGATAAATCTCATTCCGCTCCAGGTGGTGTGGTGACTAAGACTAAAGGACTCCCCCAGTTGTGTCAGTGGCGTACCTAGCATATGTGACACCCGGGGCCCATCATTTTTTGGCACCCCCCCCATCTGTACGAAAAATATGATTTTTAATAACAATCCACAAGTTACACATGAGTACCTAGGAAAAGGCAACATCTTACATATGCAGTGAGCAGTACAACATCAATACTTGTAAAACTAAACAAGCCAGACTAGTACAGATCAATCCTACACCGTCAATCCTAACAGAAAACCATGTCTTTCGAACACACAGAACACAGAAAACATCTTTGCCTAGTATGGAATATGTCATTACAAACCCCTCCCCCTTTTATAAAGTAGTGTGTATTTTAGCCACGGTGGTAACAGCTCTGACGCTCATAGAATTCTGGGCATCAGAGCTGCTACCACCACGGCTGGTGCTAAAAAACGCTCCACAGTTTTGTAAAAGGGGGGATAAAATAGAAATACATAGACAAAGGTTAAATTGAACCAGCAAGAAGCTGGACTCTGCATACAATGCAACACCGCAGAAACAGTGACACATGTCTCCTAAAGCAATAAATAAATAGAAAATTTTTTCTACCTTTGTCTTCTCTGGTTTCTGCTTTCCTCATCTTCTTGTTACTCTCTTCCTTCCATCTACTGTCTGCCATCTTTTTGCCCTATAAGGCATCTTCTCTACTTCAATGCCCCTTCCAGAAACTGTATGCCTCCCCCTTCCATCTCTCCTTTCACCCCCCATTGGTCTGGCATCTCTCTCCTCTCCTTCCTTCTCCCACACCTCTCTTCTGCAATCCCTTTCTTCCCTCATTTTCCTTTTCAATTTATTTTCTGCATCCATCTAGGTTACGTTCTTACTACCCTCTCATCAATTTCCTTTTTTACTATCTACAGCTCGCCACCTCTTTCCCTCAGCCCCTCCAGTATTTCCCTAACTCAATCCTTTTCCCCCATCATGTGCTCTCCTTTTATTTATCCCCTCCTTCCATCATCTGCTCTCTTCTCTCTCCCCACTTCCATCATCTGCCCCTTCTCTCTCTTTCCCCCTCTTCCATCATCTGCCCCTTCTCTCTCTTTCCCCCTCCTTCCATCATCTGCCCTTTTCTCTCTCCCCACTTCCATCATCTGCCCCTTCTCTCTCTTTCCCCCCACTTCCATCAGCATCTGCCCCCTTTCACTCCCTACAACCCAATTCCATGTAGTATTGTTCCCCCTTATGTCTCTTTCTTTCCCTGCAATTCCATCAGCATCACCCCCTTTCTCTCCCTCCACCACGCATCCATACTACCCTGACCCCCTTTCTAACCCTTCACCATGATTCCATATCACCCTGACCCCCTTTGTCACCCTTCACCATGATTCCATACCACCCTGACTCCCCTTTGTCACCCTTCAGCATGATTCCCTACCACCCTGACCCCCCTTTGTCACCCTTCAGCATGATTCCCTACCACCCTGACCCCCCTTTCTCACCCTTCAGCATGATTCCATACCACTCTGACCTCCTTTCTTTCTGCATCCCAAAGGTCCCGCGATGACTGCTTCTGCTCGGGTGGAAGAGGTAAGTGGCGTCGGAGGGGGCTGGGCCGGCAGACGCAATTAGTTGCGACAAGATCCCGTGATGATTGCGGCTGCTGGTCCCCCCCCGACGTCACTTATCTCTTCCCAGTCATTGCGGGACCTTCTTCACTTCGGCGCAGCTGCCGACTCTGCTCTAAGTAAGGCAGCCGTGCTGAAGTGCTGTTTGAAGCAGCGTGGGAGGTTCCGGATCCAGCCAGCTGTGCACCCCCTTGGAGCGTGCACCCGGGGTGGACTGCCACCCTCCCCCCCCGGTACACCACTGAGTTGTGTCAACTTTTGGATCTTTTGGATGCTTGGTGACTTCATCACCCTGGGAAGCAGGATTATACCCATCTGTCTCGTGCTCACTCCACTCAATCTCGTATCGATTACGTGTTGATATCTCAGTCTCTTTTTTCCAAGGTACAGCGAGCGGAGATTGGGCCTTATGCGATTTCTGATCATGCCTGGGTATGGATGGACTGGGCTTTGGATGTGGAGTCTGGCCCCCCCCCCCGGGGTCCTGGGCCTACCCTCTATGGTTTCAGGAGGATCCTCGTTTCTTGTCTTATCTCATGAGAGAGTGGAAAGTTTACCAATTCCATAATAGCCAGCATGTGAAGGATCCCGTTTTATACTGGGAAATGGCAAAGGTGCGCTGTACGCTACTCCCCAAGCCACTCTGTGGGTTAATGGCTGTAGATCCTCATTATTTGAGATTCATAGAGGCACCTGTCAGGGCTGTCCTCTGTCCCCTTTGTTGTTTGTCCTGGCCCTTGACCCGCTTCTTCGTGATATTTACTCGAACCCGGATATTAAGGGGGTCACCCTGGTGTCTCAGAGTTTTAAAATTGCAGCTTTTGCGGACGACCTTTTGGCTCATCTGACGAACCCTAACCACTCTTTGCGAGCTCTTTTGGAAACTATTAGAGAATATGGGGATTATGCCAGTTTTCATTTGAATCTGCTTAAATCTGAGGCTTTACCCTCCTCTTTGGCTTTGAAGGCTCAGTGGGGCACCTCCTTTCCTTTACGGTGGGCTATGGGCTCTTTTAAATATTTGGGGGTGCATCTCTTCATCTCTACGACACAACTCTATTCCCTTAATATTTATCGGCTCGTGACTGATACTAGGCCTCAGCTTGAGACCTGGGGTGATCTTCCTCTGACCTTGATGGGCTGTATCGCCTTGATTCGCATGGTTATCTTCCCATGTTGGTGGTATGTGCTACAAACTTTGCTGGTTCACCTGTTGAAGAAGGATATTTCCAAATTACACAGATTATTGTCTCGATTCTGTTGGCGGTCTCATAAGCCGAAGATGCGCTTTCTTTATTTAGTGGGCAGATGGACGCAGGGGGGCCTTGGACTCCCAGATTTTGGTCTTTATAATGAAGCTTATTTGCTTAGGCACCTGAAAGACTGGTCACAGGGTACCCTTGGATTTTAAACGGGCTTTTTATGCACCTCATTCTTTCTCTAGCCTCTTGCATTTGCCTGCTCAGGAGTTTCCTGTCCTGTTCCGTTCTAGTGTTCTTTTGAGATCTATGCACGCTGTGTGGGGTAGTTTGATTGGGAGGGGACCCCCACATGATGAATCAGTTACCCTTCCGGGGGAGCTCAGCTTTTCTACTGGGTTGAGATAACCCTACTTTTCTTCGCTGGGCTGCCCGAGGCATTACTCTTGTGGAACACTTGTTGACTGCGGAAGAGAGTTTGCAACCTCTTACTACTTTGGCTGATCGTTTGGGTAGGTGTTGGGGTGATACTTTTGCCTATTGTCAAGCTAAGCACTATGTTCTCTTTCTTCCTCCAGATCGCCTCACACAGCCGATGGGAGTACATCTTCAGAGTTTCTTTGCTGGGGTGGAGATCTGTTCTACCTCGGTGTCTGTGCTGTATAAAGCCCTTTCTGGATTTGCACATCCTAAAGATGTCTCATGGATACAGGGGAATTGGGGGCAGGAGCTCCATCAAGACCTTGGCCACTGGGACATCCGGCGGGGGGTCCCTCACTTGATAACGGGAGTGATGGTTCGCGAATGCTATGTTCGAGTGATTTATAGAGCTTATTTTACTCAGGTCCAATTATATAAAGTGGTTGGCATCGATTCCCCTCTTTGTCTGAAATGTGGCGGGATCCCAATACCTTTGCTCACTCTTTTTGGGACTGTTGGACCATACAAGCTTTTTGGCAATCCATCGTCCATTATCTCCAGGGCTTATTTCGGAGTCCCATTTCGGGCACTATAGAGAACTTGGTTTTAGATCTCCCTGGGGCTTTCCGCGGCCTCCCCAAGGGGGGTCTCCAATGGTGTCGTAAGGTGTGTTACCTTGCTCGTAAGTGCATTTTGCAATCCTGGACTGTTTCTGAGCCTTCCTCTTATTGGACTTGGAGATCTCTGGTAGATACTTTGGCCGTCTGGGAGGCCCGAGAGGTGGTTGGTCGCCCTTGATGGCAGTGTAACTATCTGCTGATTTGGGGAGCCGACCTGGATTCCTTACCTCATAGAGGTCATAGCCTCCTTTTGAATCCTCTTGCTTAGCTTTACTTGTGTTCCCAACACTTGCTCCCATGGTCAGTCGCTGCCTGTCCCTTTCCTTTTTGGGGGGGGATTCCTCCTGATGTAGCCCAAGGACCACAAGAGTACGGGCCTTTGGCATTCAGGAGACCTCTTGTTCGTCTTTTGTATATTTCTGGAGGGGGGACTCTGGGGGGAGGTTGCAATGGGGGGAGGGGGGTTGGTGATTGGGTGGGGTGGGGGAGAGGGGTTGGGTTTGCTCCTTTGTCTGTTTCTGAAAATTATGTATTCGATGTTGATTCTTTGATCTTGTATTTCTTGTTCTTTGTTCTTTTCATATTTACAATAAATCAGATTTGAACATAAATTTATGATGACCTCCTTTAATTCTGCACTTACATGGGTCAAACAAGATTACTACATTCAACTAACTAACTTCCTTTCTTCCAACCCTTGTCATCTCTTTGCCACGCTTAACTCCCTCCTCAAACTTCCGACCCCTCCTCTCTCTCCCCAGATTATGGCTGATTACTTCCATGACAAGGTCCACAAGATCACCCTTGAGTTCACTACAGAGTCACATCCTTCTTCACTCTCCTGAACTTCAACCTCATACCTCCCCTTCATCCTTCACCCAAACAGCTCAGGAAGCTTCTGTCTGGCCCCGCCTGCTTGTTCCCGTCAACTACTGCTGACTTTTCTGCCTTCTCTGTAATCACAGAGCAAGAAACTGCGCAACTTCTGTCTTCAGCCAAACCTACTACATGACCCTCAGACTCTTATTCCCACCCCTCTACTCGACCCCATCTCACATACTGTTATCCCTCCCATATGCCATATTCTCAATCTATCTCTTTCCACTGCAACTGTCCCTGCTGCCTTCAAACATGCGGTAGTTAAGCCACTTCTCATAAAACCCTTGCTGGACCCTTCCTGCCTGTCCAACTATCGCCCTGTCTCCCTTTTTCCATTCCTAGTCAAGATACTCGAGCGTGCTATTCTCCGTAGCTGCCTGAAATGCCTTTCAATTCAACAGATTCTTGATCCTCTACAATCTGGTTTTCACCCTCAACTCTCCACAAAGACTGCCCTCACTAAAGTCTGCAGTGACTTGTTTATGGCCAGATCTAAGGGCCTTTACTCTATCCTTACCCTTCTTCACCTGTCTGCTGCCTTTGATACTGTAAATCACAGCTTACTCTTTGATATGCTATCCTCAGTTGGATTCCGTGATTCTGTCCTCTCCTGGTTTGCCTCCTACCTTTCCCAATGCACCTTTAGTGTATGTAATGGTGGGTCCTGTTCTGCTGCTACCCTGTTAGCGATTGGTGTACCCCAGGGTTCTGTCTTAGGACATTTTCTCTCTCTACACCTCTTCCCTTGGTGCCCTGATCTCCTCCCATGGCTTCCAGTATCACCTTTATGCTGATGACTCCCAGCTCTACCTCTCTACACCTGAAATTTCACCTAAAGTCCAAGAAAAAGTCTCTGCTTGTTTGGCTGACATTACTGCCTGGATGACTTGCTATCATCTGAAAGTATGACCAAGACTGAGCTGCTCTTCTTTCCTCCTAAACCTTCTGCTTCTCCGCCTCCTTTTTCCATCTCTGTAAATAATATTGTCATTGTTCCAGTCTCCTCTGCTCGCAACCTTGGAGTTGTCTTCAATTCTGACCTATCATTTTCTATGTATATCCAGCAAGCTGCTAAGACCTGTCGCTTCTATCTCTTCAATATCCCCAAAATTCACCCCTTCCTCTCTGAGCACACTACCCGGACCCTTGTCCAAGATCTCGTAATCTCACGCATAGATTAATAATAATAATAATTTTATTCTTATATACCGCCATACTGAAAAAGTTCTAGGTGGTTCACAACAAGCAGAGCTAGTACATGCAATGCAGATAAAATACAACAGATTAGAATAAAAGAAACTTATTAACAATTTATGTTTAAATGATTTTTATTGTGGCAGGTATGTGGTCCTGTCCCTTTAAGGCAAAGTGCTGTTAGAAGCATGGGAGGAAGCCTGCCAGGGAAATGCCTGAGTCTGCTTCCCCACCCTGGCTTAGGGGGTGTGGTCTTGAGATCTTAAAAGGCCAGGTCAGATTACAGGAAGACAGACAGAGACGGAGGCAGGAACACAGAAGGCAGCGTGACGAGAAACACAGAGACGGGGAAGCTGGAACCAGAGAAGGAAGCTGTAAGCAGGGCAAAGAAAGATGGTCTGAGCACAGACAAACTAGAAGCCCAGCTGAAAAGCAGTGCGAGTTACCTTCCAGAGATTACCCCCCTCTGACTGGGTTATGCAAGAAGAGGAGAAATCTCCTCTCAGCCCAGGAACAGAGGTTTTTTCATTGCCTGAGGATATGGAGGTTGGTGAAATCTTACTGGAATTCCAGGAACCAGCTGAGGCCATGCACATCAGGTAGATCAGTGAGTCTTGATTTTCACCTAACCTACCTGCCAGTTCATAGTCAGTAGCGCGCCGACAATGGAGGGCAGACAATTCAGTGCAAGACACCAGCGCGCCGCGGGAAAACTTAGTTTTAAAGAGCTCCGAAGTGGGATGTGAGTGGGGAATCTCCCCACTTTGCTGCATAGTGTTCGCGCTGCTGTTGGGGGGGGGGGGTTGGGGGGTTGGAACCCTCCATTATAGAGAAAATGCAACTTTTTCCGCTTTTGGGGGGGAAAAGTTCAGTTTTCTCTATAATGTGGAGGATTGAACCCCCCATATACCCCCAACGGCAGTGCAAGCAGTATTGTTTTGTTGATTTGTGGTTGCATGGTGCAGCATCTGTCTATCGTCATTCCCAGAAGTTTTAGAGTGGGTTGAATTGGGTATGTGATTGAGTTTATTATTAGGTTTGTTATGGTTGTGGTTTTACTTTTCGAGAAGTATGAATTTTATTTTGTCTGGGTTCAGTTTTAGTTTGTGGTCTTTCATCCATGTTGCCACTGTTTCTAGAGTTCTGTGTAGTGTCTGTCATGGTGGGTGTTGGCTGATCAAAAGGAAGGAGAATGGTGATGTCTGCATAGCTATAGGAGTTAAGCCTATTTTGTCTAGGCAGGTGCCGAGGGATGCAATGTAGAGATTGAAGAGTGTTGTGAAGTTTCAAATTTTATTGATGAGTTGCTGAGTCGCTTAATTTAATTTTTACTAAGCGAGTTACAACATAAAAAAAATAACATGGTTCTGATTTTTCTTTATTTGTCTTTACTCTGTAGGTCCTGGATTGTAGGAATCCTTGAAACCATGTGTTTACTTTGCCTGTGATTTCTATTGTATCTAGTATTTGCAGCAGGATGTTGTGGTCTACCAGGTCAAATGCTGCGGTGAGATCTAGTTGTATAATCAGCATTTTTTGCCTGTGCTGAGGTGTTGTCTAGCTGTGTCCATAAGGGAGCCTAGTAGTGTCTCAGTGCTGAAATTGGTTCTGAGTCCAGACTGTGTAGGGTGGAGCAAATTGTGGTTTTCTAGGTAGTTGGTGAGGAGTTTAGCTACGAGGCCTTCCATTAGCTTGACATATAGTGGAATTGAGGCTATGGGTCTGTAGTTGGATGGTAGATCTGTTGCTCCTTTTGGGACTTTCAAGATTGGGGTGACGATAATTTTGGAGAGGTCTTGTGGGAAAAGGCCATCTGTGAGCATTCTGTGGATGGCGCCACAGATGGAAGACTGAACTAGTCACGCTTCTCGTGTCTTTTTTTGATTTTCATTTAATTTCATGTAAACAGTAGCCTTTAATCGCCTTAATCACGCTTACCCGCCGGAATCCACCGACTTCTTCCCACCGCATCGCATCGGGATAGAAAGCCTTCGGGCGCCGCGGTGGAGAACCGCACGCCGCAAGCAGGAACTAAGGCAGGGAGGCGGCGGAGAGCCGAGGCCAGGATGCCGCAAAAACCATCTTTGCTGCTCTCCGTATGACATCAACCTGCCCAACATCCACCCGACCTTCAGCCCACCTGGCCTGCGCGTCTGTTAAAGAACGTCCACATGCCACGGTAGAGAGCCCACTCCGCGGCATAAAACCGAGGCAAGGGCGCGGCAGAGAGCCAGAACCAGGGCCGAGTCCCCCGCGGGAGGCCTGCAGCGGCGCCGTTCTCTTCCCCAGCACCATTGCCGCCCACAACAGTAGTGCTCCCCACCAGGACCAGGACCGAGACCACCGCGGGAGGCCTGCAGCAGCGCCGTTCTCCTCCCCAGCACCACTGCCACCCACAACAGCAGTGCTCCTCACCCGGATGCAGTGGTGGAGCAGAGAGTCACATTCTGAGGCTGATTTGGGATTCGAGCGACTGCGCTCCCAGGCGCTGCGTCGAGGAGCCGAACGTGGAGCATTACGGAGGTTGCTGCTGCCTTCGGTGGCCTTCGGTGGCATTGATCTTTATTGCAGAGCCATCGCGGTAGAGGAGAAGGAAAGCAGGAGCCCGATCCCGTGAGCAGATAATCCGCCCCCTCCCACGAACCGACGGGGGAACTTAAAAATCAACACTAATACCAGAAGGCAGGAGAGTGAAGCAGGAGCCCGATCCTACAAGCAAACAAATTGATTCGCCCACCCCCGAACCAGCGGGGAAACCTAAAAATCAACACCGATATCAGCGAGCAGGAGAGAGAAGCAGGTGCCCGCCCCTACAGGCAAGCGAATTGAGCCGCCCATCCTCCGAACCAGCGAGGAAACTCAAAAACCAAAAACCAGCACCGATACCAGCGGGCAAACTTAAAATCAACACCGATACCAGCGGGCAGGAGCCCAATCTCGCAAGCAAGCGATCCGCCCTTCCCCTGAACCAGAGAGGATACTTAAAATCAGCACCAATATCAGCAGGCAGGTGAGAGAAGCAAGAGCCCGACCCTGCTGGCAAACAAATCGATCTGACCATCCCCCGAACCAGCGGGGAAACTAAAAAAACAAACAAAAAAAAAAACAACCCAACACCGATACCAATGGGGAAACTTATAAATCAGCATCAATACCAGTGGGCAGGAGAGTGAGGCAAGAGCCCGATCCTGCAGGCAAGTGATCCGCCCCTCCCCCGAACCATTGGGAAACTTAAAATCAGTTATCTGATTCACTGTCAATTAATCATTCTATAAACGGGAAGTTACAGAAACACCAAACAGTCTTTAAAACTAGAAGGAGTCAATCTAACCTATAAGCATGCATCTCCTATTGCTCCTACTAATTTATTTAATATGCAATAACATTAAGGATGTTAAGTCACTCCATCCACAGCTATGCTCAATCCACTACCCCGCTTTACCCATTAGGTTTATAATCAACCAACAGGAAGACAGAGAAAATCATATCAAGGTAATCTCAAGCAACGGAAGACATCAGAATACACTGAAAACCACTACACCCACCAATCCTATCACATCTACTTCCGTTTCATGTGCATATCTTAACACCAGATCTGTTAGGAACAAAGCATTCTTAATCAAAGATTGGATCATCAACAAGCAAATAGCCTCTCTCTTTCTAACGGAAACATGGCTTCTGTCTGAAGCCGACCCAATAATAAATGATCTTATACCAGATAATTTTAAAATCCACAAGCTGAATCGCGAAGGGATAAGAGGGGGGAGGATTAGCAATTGTCGCCAAAGAAAGATTTATAGTCGAACTATTGGATTCCAAAATGACTAATCAATTAGAAATATTAGCCTGTAAAATAAGCAATAAGGAACTAGAAGACTCCCTTTCCTGTATACTATTCTATGTTCCGCCGAAAAGCTGGCCAAAAGCCAGAGAGGACTTCTGCAAATTCGTCCTACATAACTCGCTCACTTCATCACACAACCTAATCGCAGGAGACATAAACTTACATCTAGATGAAATAGACAATCCAGAAGCGAAAGACTTTAAAAACTTTCTTTCTTTACTCAATTACAATCTCCCTTCACCCACTCAAATGCATGAAAAGGCCATCATCTAGATATGGTAGCGATGTCCATAAAGGAAATCATAAACCCTCCCATCTCTCTCTTGAACGCTACTTGGTGCCATGATATCTGGTCCGACCATTTCACATATTATTTCAATCTAATTTGGACCTGGCTAAAATCTAAGACACGCCCACGGACAAAAAGAGAACACCTCACAAGAGGCCATATCAATCCAGAGGAATATTGGTCACAATGTAATAATAATAACAGTTTATATACCGCAATACCGTTAAGTTATATGATCTACAAGCAAAGAGAGAAGTAGAAGAAGAAGAAGTTGACTTCTATGCTGGATGAAAACTAGCACGTCCATCTTAGATAAAATTGCCCCAATACGAAAAGCAAAAGCCGCTCAAACAAATACAACAAATGGTTTGACGTCGAACTCCTAACAATGAAACAATCAGTAAGACAATTAGAGATAATCTGGAAAAAAAACGGGAAAACTGTCAGACTGAAACATCTGGAGATCCAACATAAAACTCTATAAACAACAGGTAACAGAAAAACGTAAAACTTTTTACTCATCCAAAATTAACTCATCTGAAAAGGAGCCAATACAAAAGAACTGTTCAACACAGTTTCAAATCTATTTGACACCACATGCCACACTCAACCCATGCTTATTACCAAACTACCCTCAGCAAATGAACTAGCATATTTCGACTCAAAAATCAAAAACCTAAGAAAAAACTACTTGGCAATTGCCACATATGAACACCAATCAATTGACATACCAAGAAATGAAATACCAGCGGACATGATCTGGAGTTCCTTCCACAACTTAGATTGGAATAACTACATCAAACTATATAACAAATACTCTAAATCATACTGCATCTTGGACTCATGTCCCTCAGAGATTATGAAAGCAGCTTCACTAGGCTTTAAATTATTCCTATTGAATTATCTAACCAATAACCTAAACAATGGTAAATTCCTCACCAACAATGGTCATATTGTAATAACCCCAATCCCAAAAAATTGTAAAGAATCAGCAATATCAATAACAAATTATAGACCAGTAGCATCAATTCCATTTATGGTAAAAATCATGGAAGGATTGGTACACACCCAACTAATGGAATACCTCGACCAATTCTCTCTTTTGCACGAAACTCAATCTGGTTTTAGGCCTCTATTCAGCACTGAAATAGTAATTGCGGCCATTCTGGACAATTTACATTACCTGTTCAGTAAGGGCCTCAACGCCCTAATCATGCAATTTGACATGAGTTCTGCCTTTGACTTGGTGGACCATGGAAAACTGTTACAATGCCTGGACGCAATCGGAATCAGAGGAGAATTACTGAACTGGTTTTGAGGTTTCCTTATATAACGCACCTACCAAATCCGTTTTAATCACGATCTCTCAGATACATGATACATGGAGCAATCCATCTGGCATGCCACAAGGATCACCATTATCCCCTCTGCTCTTCAATGTTTACATGTCCTCTTTGGGTGCACAACTGTCCCTGCTGGGGATAAAACTATTTAGCTACGCTGACGACTTCACGATAATTATCCCATTAACCAACTCTATCTCAGAAGTCACCCCCAAAGCAACGGAAGTATTAAATCGGATGGAGCAATGGATGACTGAATTCAGACTAAAACTAAACTCGGAGAAAACAAAATTTTTCATAGCATCGCCATACCCACTCGACACTAAGGCACCTGTGTGCATCAATAACCTTAGTTACCCCATTCAACCCACCATGAAGATATTGGGAGTAACACTAGACCAGAACCTGACCATGAAAGATCAGGTAGACTCCTTGATCAAAAAAATCTTTCTCACCCTCTGGAAGCTTCGGTCCATCAGAGCTTACTTTGATGCCTCATTTCGAATCCTAGTACAATCCCTTATACTGAGCGAACTCGATTACTGTAACATCGCCTACCTGGCACTTCCCCAGAAGTATATGCAACGATTGCAACTAGTTCAGAATGCAGAAGGTTAAATTACTTTGTGGACTGAAGAAGTTTGATCACATGACACCTTCCTATCGACTTTTACACTGGCTGCCGATGGAGGCACATGTGAAATTCAAGTTTGGCTGTTTTTGCTTCAAGGTTCTCTATGGATTAGCCCCTAAATACATAACAGACCTCTTCTCCTTCACAACCAACAGACACAAGCGAAGCTCACACCCGAACTTTGTTTCTCCACCGGTTAGAGGTTGCAAATTTAAAAGTCATCACCAACACCTTCTTGCACATCAAGCAGCATTATGGGGTAAAGACCTTGAACAATTACTCATGCCTACTACCTATGTAGAATACAGGAAATGCCTAAAAACACATCTGTTCCTGAAATACTTAGGAAACCAATCTATTCAATCTTAGTCCTCAACAAACGATTGCAAGAACTATCAATCACTAAATCTGTACTTTGTTTATTCATTCTTTATAACATTTCTAATCATTGTAAATCGCATAGAACTTCACGGTCCTGAGGTATATAAATTGTTATTATTATTATTATCCATTGCAAGAGGAGAGTGCAGAATTTTAGGCTGGAGGTTTTTAATAGGTATGGAGGGCATTGGTTGAGGTCGCAAGCTGCGTGGCTGTATTTTTTATAGAGTTTGTTAAGGTCTGACCATTGTATTGTGGAGAAGTGGGACCAGGTTCTATCTGCTGCAGCTGATTCTTTTTCTGTGGGGGGGAGGGGGGCATTGTGATCTCTTCTAGGTGGGTTAGGGTTCCTGCGAAGTTTGTCCTGGCAGTTAGTAATGGGATAACTAATGGACAGACTGGATGGACCATTCAGGTTTTTATCTGCCGTCATTTACTAGGTTACTATGTTGTTTGGACAACATCTGATACTAATAATTTTAAAACATTGTGGAAGCTTAGAAGGATTAGAGCTCATTTTTCATAAGAACATAAGAATTGCCGCTGCTGGGTCAGACCAGCGGTCCTTCATGCCCAGTAGTCCACTCTGTTATTAGTTCAAACTCTTGTTCTAGCTATCTTGGATTATTGTAACATTGTTTATTTAGGGTGTAAGCAAGGTATTTTAAGAAAACTTCAGACAGCTCAAAACACTTTGGCAAGATTGATTTGTAAAATATGAGAAAGTAACTCCCTCTATTGACATCAGTTCACTGGTTACCAGTAGAGGCTTGCTCAGAATTTAAGTTATGTACTTTAGTCCATCAAATTTTATATGGAGCAGCCCCATGGTATATGCAAGGTCTTGTTCTGCCTAAAAGAAATGTTAGAGCTGGCTTGAGGGAATATTTGATTCTCCATTATCTAAAATGTAACAAACTAGTCTACAAAACTGTTCATTTGGCCAGGTTTTCATTCTAAGCTACTAATGGTGGAATTCATTGCCTAGGGAAATAAGCTGTCAGAATAATTATTCTTCATTTAAAAAAATGTTAAAACCCATTTTATTTTGTACATTTGTCTTAAATTTGATTAGGCAACATAAATACATAGAAACATAGAAACATAGAAATAGACGGCAGATAAGGGCCCACGGCCCATCTAGTCTGCCCACCTTAATGTCCCTCCCCTACCTTTGCCCTGTGAATAGATCCCATGTGCCAATCCCATTTGGCCTTAAAATCAGGCACGCTGCTGGCCTCAATCACCTGTAGTGGAAGACTATTCCAGCGATCAACCACTCTTTCAGTGAAAAAGAATTTCCTGGTGTCACCTCGTAGTTTCCCGCCCCTGATTTTCAACGGATGCCCTCTTGTTGTCGTGGGACCCTTGAAAAAGAAGATATCTTCCTCCGCCTCGATGCGGTAAGGAGTTGCTTATTGGTAGAGCTGCTGCCTCTGCACCCAGAGGTTGTGAGATCAAATCCCTTGTGATCAGTAGTCACTTAATCCTCCAGTGCCTACCACTTTGAATGTCAGCTTTGAAATGCCAAAGCCGCAAAAAGAAGGTATACAAGTCCCCTTTTATAATTTTATTGCTTGATAACTTGGTTTTTTATTTTTGATGCTTTTTAAGATTGTAAGCCACATTGAACTCTTATAGGCTAATGAGAGATATGTGTTAATAAATGTAAATGTTGTTTGGAATAGTTGCAGGAAGAATAATAATGCCAGAGATGTATGTGGTCAGCTACTATTCTTGCAAATTATGCATGTCAACTGCTGAGAAAATTGTAAACAGGAATGGCAAACATTGTTTGAAATGTCTGTATGCAAATGTCAGAAACCTAAGAAACAAGATGAGAGAGTTAGAATATATTGCACTTTATGAAAAGATAGGTATATGGTAATAGGTATCTCTGAGACCTGGTGGAAGGAAGATAATCAATGGGACACTGTCATACCAGGGTACAAATTATATCACAGTAATAGGGTAGATTAAATTGGTGAAGGCGTAATTTATATTAAGGAGGGCCTTGAATTTAATAGACTAAAAATTTTACAGTAACACATCTTGGAATTCCTATGGGTAGAAATTCCATGTGTAAAGGGGAAAAGGATAGCGATAGGTCTGGTCAGGATAAAATAGACAGATGCTGAAATGTTATCAGAAATTAGGAAGGCTAACAAAGTGGATAATACAATAGTAATGGGTGATTTCAATTACTCACTATGGCCCTCTTTTATTAAGTTGCAGAAGATGTTTCTACTGTGGGCCAGGGTGCTAAATGGTCTGATGCTGCTCCAACACTCATAGCAATAATAAGAGTGTCGGAGTATGTAGTGTTACAGGCTGTGATAGAAACTCTACCGCAGATTAGTAAAAAAAAAAAAAAAGGGGGGTATATATAACACAATATCCAAACAACAAAGCAACCCCACAGACTATGGCTCCATGAAAAAATATGTTGAGAAAAAAGACTCGGTTTAAAAGGCGGAAAGTCCTGTTAAACTAAAGGACTAGCCCATTGTTTTTCTACCTTTTTACACCTGTGGACCGGCAGAAATAAAAGAATTATTTTGTGGACCGGCAAACTACGCTTCAGAAAACATTTGAAAACTTGGCTTTTCTCTAAAATGTAACTACTCCCTCCCTCTCCACTATACTAAGTCCCCTCTTTCTTTCCTTTTTACTAAGCCCTTCTTCTTTCCATTGGAGTTCCTTTCTTTATTAATTCCTGTAAACCATGTCGAGCTCCACTTCTGTGGAGATAAGAACATAAGCAATGCCTCTGCTGGGTCAGACCTGAGATCCATCGTGCCCAGCAGCCCGCTCACGCGGTGGCCCAACAGGTCCAGGACCTGTGTAGTAATCCTCTATCTATACCCTTCTATCCCCTTTTTCAGCAGGAAATTGTCCAATCCTTTCTTAAACCCCGGTACCGTACTCTGTCCTATTACATCTTCTGGAAGCGCATTCCAGGTGTCCACCACACGTTGGGTAAAGAAGAACTTCCTAGCATTTGTTTTGAATCTGTCCCCTTTCAATTTTTCTGAATGCCCTCTTGTACTTTTATTATTTGAAAGTTTGAAGAATCTGTCCCTCTCTACTCTCTCTATGCCCTTGATGATCTTGTAAGTCTCTATCATATCTCCTCTTCTCCAGGGAAAAGAGACCCAGTTTCTCCAATCTCTCAGAGTATGAAAGGCTTTCCATCCCTTTAATCAGACGTGTCGCTCTCCTCTGGACTCTCTCGAGTAACGCCATGTCCTTCTTAAGGTATTGCGACCAATATTGGACGCAGTACTCCAAATGCGGACGCACCATCGCCCGATACAATGGCAGGATGACCTGTTTCGTCCTGGTTGTAATACCCTTCTTGATTATACCTAGCATTCTATTCGCCCTCTTAGCAGCCGCTCCGCACTGTGCCGTCGCCTTCATTTTCATGTCCACCATTACGCTCAAGTCCCTTTCTTGGGTACTCTCCTTCAATAACATCCCTCCCATCGTGTAATTGAACCTCGGGTTTCTGCTTCCTACATGCAATACTTTACACTTCTCAACGTTGAACTTCATCTGCCATCTCGTCGCCCATTCCCCTAGTTTGTCCAAGTCCCTTTGCAATTCTTCGCAGTCCTCCTTTGTCAGAGCTCCATTAAATAGTTTAGTGTCATCTGCAAATTTTATTATCTCACACTTCGTCCCTGTTTCTAGATCATTTATAAATATATTAAATAGCATCGGCCCGAGCACCGAGCCCTGCGGAACACCACTCATGACCTTCCTCCAGTCCAAGTAGTGGCCCTTCACCCCTACCCTCTGTTTCCTACCCTCTAACCAGTTTCTGATCCATCTATGCACGTCTCCATCCACTCCATGGTTCTTCAGTTTCCGGAGTAGACGTTCATGAGGCACCTTATCGAAGGCTTTCTGGAAATCTAGGTATATGATGTCTATGGGGTCTCCTCTGTCCATTTGTTTGTTAATTCCCTCGAAGAAGTGCAATAAGTTAGTAAGGCATGATCTCCCCTTGCAGAATCCATGTTGGCTGGTTATCAGAAGTTTATTTTTTTCAAAATGTTCATCGATGTGTTCTTTTATCAGTGCTTCTGCCATTTTGCCTGGAACCGAAATCAAACTCACCGGTCTGTAGTTTCCCGGATCACCTCGTGATCCCTTTTTAAAGATGGGCGTAACGTTGGCTATCTTCCAATCCTCTGGGATCTCGCCTGTTTTCAGGGATAGATTGCAAATTTGCTGCAGTAGTTCCGCTATTTCCTCCTTTAGTTCCTTCAGAACCCTTGAATGGATTCCATCCGGACCCGGGGATTTGTCAATTTTTAGTTTTTCTATCTGCTTTCGCACATCGTCAAGGCACACTTCCATGGATGTTAACTTTTGTGCTTGATTTCCACTGAAGATTTGCTCTGGTTCCGGTATGTTTGTTGTGTCCTCGCTTGTAAATACAGACGAAAAGAACATGTTAAGTCTTTCTGTGACCTCTTTTTCCTCCTTCACCACTCCCTTCCTGTCTCCGTTGTCTAGCGGTCCCACCTCCTCCCTGGCCGGCTGCTTTCCTTTAACATATCTAAAGAACGGTTTGAAATTTCGTGGTTCCCTGGCTAGTCTCTCTTCATATTCTTTCTTGGCTTTTCGAACCACACGGTGACATTCTTTTTGATACCTCCTGTGCACTTTCCAGTTTTCCTCAGTTTTGTCTTTTTTCCATTTTCTGAATGAATTTCTCTTATTGCCTATCGTTTCCTTCACTACTTTAGTTATCCACACCGGGTCTTTTGTTCGACTCTTGTTGCACCCTTTTCTGAAACTGGGGATATACAGATTTTGTGCCTCGCACACCATGTCCTTGAAAAAAGACCAGGCATGTTCTACCGATTGCCATTTTTTGGAAGTGTTCCTAAGTTTCTTCTTTACCATTCCCCTCATTGCTTCGTAGTTTCCTTTCCTGAAATTAAAAGTTGTTGCTATGGTTGTCTTTCCTTTCGGCATTCCTACCTCAACCTTGAACTTGATCATATTATGATCACTTTTCCCAACTGTCCCACTACTTCCACTTCCTTTGCAGGTCTCCTTAGTCCATTTAGGATTAGATCCAGAGTGGCATTTCCTCTCGTCAGTTCCCTAACAAGTTGCTCCATGAAGCAATCTTGTATAGCCTCCAGGAATTCAGTCTCCCTAGCGCATCTTGAGCTTCCAAGACTCCAGTCTATCCCGGGATAGTTGAAGTCCCCCATAATGACCGTGTTACCACTTTTGCATTCTCGCTTCATCTCGGCTTCCATTTCCTCATCGATATCTCTGGTTTGTCCGGGTGGACGATAGTATAGGCCTATCTTTATTTCGGGCCCTTTCCTTCCCGATATTTTAACCCATAGTGATTCTAGCTTGTTGGTCGTCTCTGTTGTGTCCATTCTTGTCGATTGTATGCTTTCTTTTATGTATAGTGCTATTCCACCACCTTTCTGTCCTGACCTGTCCTGGCGATAGAGCTTGTACCCCGGCAGTGCTGTATCCCATATGCTTTCCTCATTCCACCATGTTTCAGAGATTCCAATGATGTCTATGTCCTCTGCATTGGCCATGGCTTCTAATTCTCCCATTTTGTTTCATAGGCTTCTTGCATTAGTATATGTGCAATTTAGCTCCTGGTATTTTGTTGCCTTCATTTCCTTTCCATGTGCTTCAGTCTTTAGTTTCTTCTCTTTTATTATATTTCTTCTAATCTCCTCTTCTGGGTTAGTTGACTCCTGTAATTTGTCTATTACTTCTTCCCAGCCTTTTTTCCCCTTGGTATCTTCACGGGATACCTTCTTCCGAATCGTCGACGCTTGGTTGACTGTCGGCTTTCCCCTTCTTCTTAGTTTAAAGCCTGTTCTATTCCCCTCCTGACGTTGTTTGCTAGAATACAAACTTAAGGTTTAGTTTAGTTTAGTTTAAAAAAAAGCACATTTTCTCCCCGTCTCTGCAAGCTTGGTCCCCGCAAACCATTTGATCCCATCCACACAAGCCTCAAGATTTTATATTGAATGTATTTTATAAAAGTATAAAAAGAAACAATATTCTGTACAATTGTCATTTTATAAATACAAATATACAGAGCAAGGACCAACAAAACCCCTGTCTCCCCTCCCCTTCACATATATCCCCTCTACTATCAAGAAAACTGAACAAGCCAAATTATTACAGAATGCTACACAGAAATATCATGCTAACAGAATACTGCAGTCACAAATAACAGGAACAGTGTTAGGGGAGTACCCCTTTGACAGAGAGAGCCCAAAGCCAGCTGGAAGCTAAAGAAGCACAGCCTGGACTTTGCAGTCCCCAGTTATGTCTCTAGCAGGATATATATTTCAAATCTGATATATTCTAATGACAAAATAGAAATAAAATGATTTCTTTCTACCTTTTGTTGTCTCTGGTTTCTGCTTTTATCTTCTTTTCACTCTTTTCCTTCCAGCAACTGCTCTGTCTCTTCAATCCAGCATCTGTCCATTCCATCCAATGTCTGCCCCTTCCAGAAACTGTCTCCCCCTGCCATCTCTCCTCTAGACCCCTCCACTTTTGGTCTGGCATTCATGATCTTCCCTCTGTTCCCTCATGGTCTGGCATCTTTCTCCTTTCATCTCTCTTTCCCTCCCCCCTGTGGTTTTTAGCATCTCTCTTTTCTCTTTCCTTCTCTGGTCTTCCTTCTTTATTTTCTGCCTCCATCTAAATTAAATTCTTTCTTACTATGCAGTCCTCAGTTTCCCTCTTTTCACTGTGTCTACCCACAGCATGCAACCCCTTTCCTTCACCCCTCCACTATATCACTAACTCTATCTTCTTCCCCATCCAGCATATGTCCTTTTTCTTTATCCCTCCTTCCATCCAGTATGTGTTCCCTTTCTCCACTTCCATTCAGTATTTGCTCTCCCTTCTCCCCACTTCCATCATCTGCCTTCTTCTCTGTCCCCACTTCCATCATCTGCCCCTTATCCCCACTTCCATCATCTGCCCTTTCTCCCCACGTCCATCATCTGCCCCTTCTCTCTCCTCCCCACTTCCATCATCTGCCCCTTCTCTCTCTTTCCCACTTCCATCATCTGCCCCTTCTCTCTCTTTCCCACTTCCATCATCTTCTCTCAATCTCTCCATCCACCACAGGACCATCTCTCTCCCTTCCTGTCACCTTTCTTTCTGATTTTGGCAACAAGATCGGCAACGCTCCCCTCCCCCCCCCGCGATGACACTCAAAATCGGCAACGGGCCTCCTTCTCCCCCAGCATCAACAGCACTTCAAATTGGCAATGCGGTGCTCAGTCCAAAGCTTCCCTCTGACTCGAACTGCCTGGGCGGAAACAGGAAGCTGAGTCAGAGGGAAGCTTTGGGCTGAGCACCGCGTTGCGAATTTGAAGTGCAGTTGATGCCAGGGGGAGAAGGAGGCCTTTTGCTTAATTTGAGTGCCGTCGTGGGAGGGGGGAGGCCCGTTGCTGATCTTGAGTGCTGGGGGGCCCGTTGCCGATCTTGAATTACAGGGGGGGGGCGCCAATGCCGCTCATCACCGTTGCAGCCCAGATGCTGCCGATGGCCCCAATCCGATCTTGCCAGCCCTGCGCGGATCGGCAGGAATTTTCTGAGGACTGTCACTGGTCCATGGACCAGCAGTTGAAGAACAGTGGACTAGCCCATATTCTTTCATCAGCATAAAAACTCCACATAGTGCAAAAACTGCTATACACTGAATACTTTCAAAGTTATAAAAACTGTATTTCCAAAGCTGTTCTGTTACTCATTTCAACAATTATATAAGATGCCTAGTTTCGTTAATGCAGAGCCATTGTATCATATCACAGTCCACTAATAACCATATTTTCAAAAATCAAAATGATCAAAAGTATCCAAAACACACTTATCGTGAAAGACACTCATGTCAAACTCTCAATAGGAATCTGGTTTTACGATGAAAAATTGCTGCTTCACAAAATACACCTTGGAATCCCTATGGGTAGAAATTCAATGTGTAAAGGCTCTCAGCAAAATTGCAAAAAGCAAAAAAAAATAAAATAAAAATAAAAGCTGACCTGTAATAAATGTGCATAACCCATGAAATGCTTCCACAACATGATGACATCATTAACTTCAGCACACGGTGATGACCAAGAATAACTCTCTCATCCAGATCAATCATAGGAAAGCCTTCAATTCCATAAACACATTTAGCCCCACAGGTATCACTGTATTTAATCTAAATATATATTTCTGTTCATATTGGCATAGCCAACATCAGACATTGCCCCAATGCTTGGAACTATGACTGGGTAAAGGTTCAGGGCATGCTAGATGACCGAGAGGTAAAAAGGGCACTCAAGGAAGACAAGGCCATAGCATTGAAACTAAATGAATTCTTTGCTTCATTCTTCATCGAGTAAGATATGGGGGAGAAATGGTATTTAATACTGATGAGGCAGAGAAACTGAAACAAATCTCTGTAACATTGGAAGATGTAATGGGGTAATTTAACAAACTGAAGAGTAGCAAATTACCTGGGCCTAATAGTATACATCCCAGAGTACTGATAGAATTGAAAAACTAACTTGCAGAGCCCCATGAACGCCTACTCCAGAAACTGAAGAACCATGGGGTGGAAGGAGAAGTACATAGATGGATCAGAAACTGGTTGGCAGGTAGGAAACAGAAGGTAGGAGTGAAGGGCCACTACTCGGATCACGAGTGGGGTCCCGCAGGGCTCGCTGCTCGGGCCGCTGCTATTTAATATATTCATAAATAATCTAGAATCAGGGACGAAGTGTGAGATAATAAAATTTGCAGACGACACCAAACTATTTAGTGGAGCTCGGACTATAGAGGACTGCGAAGAATTGCAAAGGGACTTAAACAAACTAGGAGAATAGGCGACGAGATGGCAGATGAAGTTCAATGTTGAGAAATGTAAAGTATTACATGTGGGAAGCAGAAACCCGAGGTACAACTATACGATGGGAGCAGGGGCGTACCTAGGGTATGTGGCACCCGGGGCCCATAATTTTTTGACACCCCCCCATGTAAAAAAATATTTTTTGTAATAACCATGAAACTGAATAAATGGTCATAATAGAAACAGGCAGTGAAAATTTTCTTTTATTGAACCTCATATATGTAACCATTATTCCAAACATACCATAACATAACATAAATTATGTCTGAATTGTCATGACATCAGAAGTACATGAGGAGTAGTTGCAGGTGATGCTTGGGACAGTTCTGATTGTGTTATTTCGGTTTTATGTGTTTTTTGAATAGAAAGGTTTTTATTTCTTTTTTGAAGGTTTTGTAGTTTGTGGTCGAGGTCAATAGGTTGTAGAGTTGGGGGTCAAGTGTTGCAGCTCGAATGGCTAGGAGGTTGTCGAACTGTTTTTTTCTTTTGACGTTTTTGGTTGGAGGGTGTGTGAATGGTGCGTGAGTTCTTCTATGTCTGGTTGAGGTGGATTGAATTATTTAGCTGAAGAAATTAGTTACACCCCCCCCCCCCCCCCATTCCACACACATTAATTCTCTTCCATTATAAAAAACTGATAAGTTCTCAGAAAAAAAATACATTAAAATAAGAAGTGAAAACAAAAGTCCCTACAGATGAGGACATAACATAAGAATAGCCTAACTGGGTCAGACCAATGGTCCATCATGCCCATGTCCATCATTCGCATGGAAGCCAATCCAGGTCACTAGTAACTGGTCAAAACTCAAAGAGTAGCAACATTCCATGCTACCGATCCAGGACAAGCAGATGTTTCCCCCATGTCTTAATAACAGACTATGAACTTTTCCTCCAGGAACCTTTCTTAAAACCAGCTACGCTATCTGCTTTTACCATAACTTCTAGCCACTTCATTTTTAAGCTGAGATCTTTCCTTCCAAACAGAGACTTTGCTAGATGTCAAATACAGCACAAGGTAACTTCACACGGACTTAGCTGTGCAGGAAATGTGAATCTCCTCATACACCCACCATATAGTGCAAAAATGTGCAAAGGTCTGGTTTTTTCTTTCGATCACTACATAGACTAATGCCACACATGCAGCGTTGTTACAAACATATTCTGTAGGTCAGTGCTAAGGTTAACAAAGTTTCCTTCCTTGGACCAGAAGGAGATACTGACAAACCACTGGAAGAGATCCCAAAACAACTACCCAGGAACAACACCCAAAGACCCACTCAGTGTGTGAACCAGTTGAGTGGAGTGGACTAACTGGGGGGTGGAAATGGGCCCGGAGTTTGCTCAGCAGAATTTCCCAGATCACCTCTTCCTCTTAACACATTGACACGCTGCCACCACCACCACTAGGAACACCTCACCGGGTAGGCCAGCAATGCTATAAACTTTATAAAACACATTATTATATTTTCTTATAAAGCACATATTTTAACTGAACTCTCTGACATCCTCAGCCTTTCCATTCACAAAAATAGAAGGAAGAAAAGTTCCCATTTCCTGCTGTCTCATGTCCCCAGCTTATACAATATTTTTCTTCTGCAGACCCTTCAAAAATCTGACCAAATCCTCGTTTCACTTGCATTATAAAGTACTGAGGATGCCATCTCTCCCCAATCCCAGGTCCTAAAATCTAAGACAGTAGCGCAAACTAGTGCTGCCAGATTCAGGAAAAAAAATTTCGATTCGATTCAACCTATTGAATTGGTTTATCGATTCGATTTTCCTGCCTATTTGGGTGTTTTTTTCAAACATCCTGGTGGGTTTATTTTATAGCTTTTTCACCCCCCTTTGGCTTCTCCTAACCACACTGGCGCTGTGGTATAAATAAAATAAAGAAACAAAAAGGACTTTTCCTCTCTCTGTTAAATCCTAGCTCACGTTTGCGGTCTAACACCAGCTCTGGCAGGATACACATTTCAAAGCTGACATATTGTAATCACAAAACAGAAAATAAAATTAGTTTTTCTACCTTTTGTTGTCTGATTATTTTTCAAATCTTGTTGGTCCAAGGCTCTGGTTGTCTTCTGATAACTTGCTTGCCAGGGTCTCCTTCTTTCTTCTTTCTCCGTGCTAACCATCCATCTGCCATCTCTGTCCTCCCCTTCCGTTTCCCTTCCCTCCCCCGGATGTCTGGCATCTTTCCTTTTTTTTTTTGTCTCCCTCCACAGATCCACCTTTTCTTAACTACCCTTTCATCCAGCAGCTCTCCCTCCTTCCCCACCACCCCAGGGTCCACCATCTCTCCCATTCTTTTCCCAACTACCCTCCTAACCAGTATCTCTATTCCCCCCTCCACACCATCCCTTGTGTCCAACTTCTCTCCCTTTCTGTTCCTTCCCTCCCTAAAACCCATGTCCATCATCTCTCTCTCTCTCCTCTATTTTCAGACCCATTATTTCTTCCCACGCAAAGTCCGGCATATGCACGTCTCTTTGAACCCGTCCCCCTTCCCTCTGTGTACTTCTACACCAGGGCCCCCCCTCCCCTGAAGGCCTGTCTCCCCCTTGAAGGCCTGCCCCCCCTTGAAGGCCTGTGCCCTCCCTTGAAGGCCTGTCCCCCTTGAAGGCCTGTCCCCCCCGAAGGCCTGCACCCCCCCCGACGGCCTGTCACCCCCCCCGAAGGCCTGCCTATCCCCCTTGAAGGCCTGCCCCCCCGAAGGCCTGCACACCCCCGAAGGCTTGTCCCCCCTTTGAAGGCTTGCCTGCCTGTTCTCCATGAAGGCCTGTACCCCCCCCTCCACAAGGTCTGCCTGCCCGCCCCACCCTGAAGGCCTGCTGCCCCTCCCCCCACTACCTCGAAGGACTGCTCGGCCCCACCACCACCACCACGAAGCACTGCTCATTCCCCCGGCCTCTCTGCTTCATTTCCCTGGGGAAACAGCCTGCAGCAAGATTACGCGATGCCAGCGATCTTTGCTTGCTTCGGCTGTTTCCTCCGCCACGGTCCTGCCCCTCCTCTGAAGTCAGAGGAGGGGCGGGACCGTGGCGGAGGAAACAGCCGAAGCAGGCAAAGATCGCTGGCATCGCGATCTTGCTGCAGGCTGTGTCCAGACACGACACCCGAAACAGGGGGGGGAACCGGACTGGACCGGGAGCACCCCCTCAGGGCTTGGCACCCGGGGCGGACCGCCCCCCACGCCCCCCCCTTGGTACGCCACTGGATGGGAGGGATGTTAGTGAAAGAGAGTACCCAAGAAAGGGACTTGGGGGTAATGGTGGACATGACAATGAAGCTGACGGCACAGTGCACAGTGGCCGCTAAGAGAGCGAATAGAATGCTGGGTATAATCAAGAAGGGTATTACTACCAGAACAAAAGAAGTTATCCTGCCGTTGTATCGGGCAATGGTGCGCCCGCATCTGGAGTACTGCGTCCAATATTGGTCGCCGTACCTTAAGAAAGACATGGCATTACTTGAGAGGGTTCAGAGGAGAGCGACATATCTGATAAAAGGGATGGAAAATCTTTCATACGCTGAAAGATTGGAGAAACTGGGACTCTTTTCCCTGGAGAAGAGGAGACTTAGATGGGATATGATAGAGACTTACAAGATCTTGAAGGGCATAGAGAAAGTAGAGAGGGACAGATTCTTCAAACTTTCGAAAAATAAAAGAACAAGAGGGCATTCGGAGAAGTTGAAAGGGGACAGATTCAAAACAAATGCTAGGAAGTTCTTCTTTACCCAACGTGTGGTGGACACCTAGAATGCGCTTCCAGAGGACATAATAGGGCAGAGTACGGTACTGGGGTTCAAGAAAGGATTGGACAATTTCCTGCTGTAAAAGGGGATAGAAGGGTATAGATAGAAGATTATTGTGCAGGTCTTGGACCTGTTGGGACACCGCGTGAGCGGACTGCTGGGCGCGATGGACCTCAGGTCTGACCCAGCGGATGCAATGCTTATGTTCTTATGTTATGTTCTTATTATTAGTAATATGTAATTTATCTTTAAAATCCAGCATGGTACTGGAAGATTGTAGGGTGACCAACATAACATCAATTTTTAGAAAGGGTTTCAGAGGTGATCTGGGAAATTATAGATTGATGAGTCTATTATGAAGAACAAAATTACAGAGCACATACATAAACATGGACTAATGAGACAAACCCAACATGAATTTAGTCAAGAGAAATCTTATGTCACCAATCAACTACATTTCTTCAAAAAGGTGCATAAATATGTGGATAAAGGTGAGTCGGTCGATATTTTATATCTGGATTTTCAAAAGGCATTATGTATCTCATGAAAAGCTCCTGAGGAAATAAGAAAGTCTTGTGATAGGAGATAATATCCTTATAATAATAATAATAATAATAATAATAACTTTATTCTTGTATACCGCAATACCATGGAAGTTCTATGCGGTTAACAATAGAAGAGACTGTACATTTACAGCGTTGTTACATTTACAGCGATGTTACATAAATGGCAGTGAAAATTAACAGCGAAGTTACATACATTTACAGTGAAGTTACATATTACAGCGTTTTTACAATTACAGCGATGTTGCATATATGGCAGTGAAAAGGCATGTGCTAAGAAGAGGCTGTACATTTACAGCGATGTTACAAATTATAACGGTGTTACATTTACAACGTTGTTGAATATAAGGCCGTGAAAAGGCATATGCTATGGAGGCCTGAGGGGCCTTTAGATCAAAACTGAGATTGGGTAAGAGGGTCATATCGAGGTAGAGAGGGAGCAGGGAAGGAGGGAAGGCAGAGTTAGCGGAATTTGTCGAAGAGGAAGGTTTTTAGTGACTTCCTGAACAGGTGATAAGGCGGGGAGTTGGAGATGAGGTCAGTTAGGCAATTGTTCCATTTGCCCGCTTGGAATGCTAGGGTTCTATCAATGAATCTCTTATAGAGGCAGCCTTTTAGGGAGGGAAAGGTGAATAAATGAGTGTTTCGTGTGCGAGAGGGGCCTGCTATTTCAAGATGCTCAGACAGGTAGATTGGGGAGGAGCCAGTTAGGGTTTTGAAACAAAGGCAGGCGAACTTAAAGATGATCCTTGCCTCAACTGGGAGCCAGTGGAGTTTGGTGTAGTAGGGGCTGACATGGTCATATTTTTTGAGATCGTAAATGAGGCGGACGGCTGCATTTTGGACTATTCTTAGACGTTTGATGGTGTTTTTATAGGTTCCGAGGTAAATAATGTTGCAGTAGTCTAATATGCTTAGCACCAGAGATTGAACGAGTAGTCGGAAGGCTTGGTGGTCGAAGTAACGTTTGATGGTGCGCAGTTTCCAGAGGGTGCAGAAACATTTTTTCACCTGGGCACTGGTATGGTCATCGAAGGTTAGAGTGCGGTCCAGGATGACTCCAAGGATTTTTATGGTGGGTAGGATAGGGTAATCTAGTCCATTCAGTTTGAGGGAGGTGTTTGTTAATTTATGGTTTGGACTCGCTAGGAAAATTTTGGTTTTTTCAGGGTTCAGTTTTAATTTGAATTTGGAGGTCCATATTTCTAACTTGGTGAGGATAGAAGAGATGAGTTCCGTTTCTAGAGTGAGTGAGGTGATGGGAATAATGATGGTGATGTCGTCTGCATATATGAACGATTTTAGGTTTGAGTCGGCTAGGGATCGTGCCAGAGGGGACAGGTAAATATTGAATAGGGAGGGGGAAAGAGGAGAGCCTTGTGGGACTCCACAAGGGTTACGCCAGTGGTGGGAGAAGGCTCCATTACTATGGACCTGGTAGGTACGGTTAGTTAGGAATGTGGATTAAGAACTGGTTAAAAAAAAACAACAGCAAAGAGTAGGGTTAAATGGTCAATACTCAATGGAGAAGGGTAAATAGTGAGGTAACTTGTGGAGGTTGTCTGATTAGACTAAATAGTGGTCTGTACTTGGACTAATGCTTTTTAACATATTTAACCCCCATATTGAAAAGTTTGCATTAGCTGCCAATTGAGCAAAGAATTCAATTTAAAAGTGTTGTCTTTGGTACATAAGATAGTTTATCAAACTGCCATTTTTGTTTCAATCTCTATGGGAGATTTATAAATCCCCAAGGGCATTACGGACTGAGGGGAAGATGAAATTGGTAGCACTGACAGCTAATAATGTAAGATATGTGACAACTCAACTCCAAAAGTTTTCCATTGCTGGAATATCATATTGGAACAATCTTACTGGGCATTGAGATTATGTGTCAATCGTTACAGCTTTAAGAAGATGTTGAAAACCAAGCAGTTTGTAGATGCCTATTTTTGATCTGTCTTTCCTAAAGTTGTTTTGATTACCTTAATACCATCTTTTAAACATGTTATTGAAGAATTTGTAAATTTGTTTTCCTATGTGTTGTTAATATTTTGTAGAATTATTTGTTTTGGGGGTTTTTTCTTTATGTAAGTTTATTTGGAAACTGCTGTGACTCCAGGCAGTATATTAAGTTTGGCTGAGTGTGGATGGTTGGTATGGATGTAGTGGAGTGTGTTCGTCAGCTGGGGAGGGTGGAGGTGGTTTCTGTGGGCGGTTGGTGGGGTTGGGGATGTCTCTGTTCAATGCTTGCTGAGTGGCATAAGAACACAGCTTGCTCAGCAATTCTTCTTTGGGGAGATGGGGAGGTATTGGGGGGGGGGATTCCAGTATGGGTGGAGGGTATGCAATCAGGAGTGGGCAGAGTGGGGGACGGGGGTTTATTTCCAAAACTTGTCTTGTTGTACATTGGTTTTCTCGACCTTGTTGTGCTATTGCTTTGTTCTATGTGTTTGCTGATTGTACAACAATAAAACACGATTTACACTAAATCACAACAGGATTGCGAAAAATTGTACCAGGACTTTGCAAGACTAGGAGACTGGGCATCAGAATAGCAGATGATGTTTAATGTGAACAAGCACAATGTGGAAAAGTAGAATATGAACTATACATAATGCAAGGTTCCACATTTGGAGTTACTGCCCTGGAAAAAGATCTAGGTGTCATCATTGAGGATATGTTGAAACCCTAAGCTAAGTGTGCAGCAGTAGCTAAGAAAGCAAATAGAATATTAGGAATTATCGGGAAAGGGAATGGAAAACATAACTGAGAATGTTTTAATGTCTTTGTATCATTCCATGGTGTGACCACACCTCAAACACTGTGAGCAATTCTGATCACCACATCTTAAAAAAGGTACAGAGAAGGGTAATGAAAATGATAGTGGATGGAATGACTTTCCTATGAGGAAATGCTAAAGTTTCAAGTTTATTTAAAATTTGTTATACCGCCCAATCAAGTCTTCTAGGCGGTGTACAAAAACACCAAAACAATGTGCCAAATAAAATATAATTTACACAGAAACAGACCAGCGGAAATGACAATTTTTAAAGACATTGACGAACGAGAACAAAAGGAAAGAAGGGTTAGAACTACAATTGATAGAAAGAAAGAGAACAAACAAGGGAAAGAATGACAAAGGGAGGGGGAACAGAAGGTAAAACCATTCTTGAATCTAAGTTGTCTTTAAAAGGACAGTTTAAGTTACACAACATCAAGGAAGAGAAAAGCAACTAGAGCTCTTCAGCTTGGAGAAGAAATGGCTCAGGGGAGATATGATAGATATCTATAAAATACTGGTGGAGTGTAACAGGTAGACATAATCGCTTTTTTAGTCTTTCCAAAAATATTAGAACTAAGAAACAGTGACACAGCAAGGAAGGTTGGCACCCAGGGCAGTGACACCTGGCATTGTTGCATTGTGTGCCCCCCACCTCTTTCCCGCCACCTAAATGCCTCCCCCTGTGTACTTCTTGAAATGTTCATCAGTGCGAGCAGCACCTTCCACATGCTGCTTGCACCAACCTTGACTCCCTTCTGATATCACATCCTGGTCACCTGACCAGGGAGCAACATTAGAAGGGTGCCGAGGCCGGCAGAGCAGCAAATAGAAAATAGAAATTTTTAAAGAGGTACACAGAGGGGCAGAGAGGAGAAGAGGAATCAGCCATGCACCCCCACGATGATGGTGCCAGGGGCATTCCACCCTCCTTACTACGCCACTGCTAAGAGGCATGCAATGAAGCTACTAAATAGAAAATTTAAAACAAACTAGAAAATATTTCTTCACTCACCTCTAAATTGTATAAATGGCGTCTTAAGTTATTTATTTCTTTTAAAAATTTCTATACCGTTTAAAACTAAATGATTTACATAATTTACATACATAAATTTAAAACAAAAAATGATAAAATGAACATACAAACAATCCTCAGAAATCATGACTACAAAATAATGCCATGGCTTTGCATAATAAAGATCATGAATAGTTCATCAACTCTGCCAGGGAGAAAAATTATTGACTAGAGAAAGACATCTACAAATAACTGCGTCTTAAGTAATTTTCTAAGCATGCCCTTTTCCCAACAATTTCATATCTGACCTACTAGAGAGTTTCATATCTTAACTCCTGTGCTCAACTTAATTGATTAATTGGCCACATCAGTGCTGGTAATTTGCAAATTACATCTCATAATTGATGCTAATTGGCACTAATTAAAAGTTACACAACTTGAAAAGCACAGTTCTATGGTCTAGATTCACTAATTTTCCAATCAGTGTCTGATCCGTGTGCAATTGGAGGCATGCCTACCGATTCACCAACCATCTTCATGCATATGGAGGTGATTGGAGGCACACCCCCAACCAACTGCACGGATCGGATTGAGTCGGGGAGAGCCCTGACAGTAGTGACAGGAGAAGCAGCTGTCAGGGCTCTGCCGGATTTGTTTGTTTTTCATTTATTTTAATAGGCCGAAAAACATGAGGCCTATAACAAAAAAAGAGAAAAAAAAAGCCTCCCATAAGAATTGCCATCTCCGGATCAGACCTTCGGTCCATCAAGTCCGGTGATCCGCACATGCGGAGGCCCAGCCAGGTGTACACCTGGCGTAATTTTAGTCACCCATATTCCTCTATGCCTCTCGTAAGGAGATGTGCATCTAGTTTGCTTTTAAATCCTAGAACGGTGGATTCCGCAATAACCTCCTCTGGGAGAGCATTCCAGGTGTCCGGTGTCAGGTCAAAAGCGTGCCGGGACAAAGGCGCGCACCGAAGAAAATTACTGGTTTTAGGGGCTCTGACGGGGGGGCGTGGGGGAGAACTCCCCCACTTTACTTAATACAGATCGCGCCACGTTGTGGGGGCATTGTGGAGGGGTTTGGGGGGTTGTAACCCCCCACATTTTACTGAAAACTTCACTTTTTCCCTGTTTTTCGGGAAAAAGTTAAGTTTCCAGTAAAATGTGGGGGGTTACAACCCCCAAACCCCCCACAACGCCACCGCGATCTGTATTAAGTAAAGTGGGGGGGGCTCCCCAACAAAACCCCCCGTCGGAGCCCCTAAAAACAGTAATTTTCTTCGGCACGCGCCTCCGTCTTGCGCTCAGTTGTCGGCACGCGCCTTTGTCTTCCGCGATTATGTCTATGAACCCAGGTGTCCACCACTCATTACGTCAGTGGTCTCAAACTCGCGGCCCGGGGGCCACATGAGGCCCGCCAGGTACTATTTTGAGGCCCTCAGTATGTTTATCATAATCACAAAAGTAAAATAAAACAGTTTCTGGATCATATCTCTTTAGCTATAAATGACAATATTATTATTAAGACTTAGCCAAAAGGAAAGATTTATAAACTATAAAGAGTTTTACCTCATGCAAAATTGTCATTTCTTTAATAAGACATTAACTATTTTTTTCTGCGGCCCTCCAAATATCGACAAATCCAAAATGTGGCCCTGCAAAGGGTTTGAGTTTGAGACCACTGCGTTACGTGAAGCAGAACTTCCTAATATTTCTCCTGGACTTGTCCCCCCTTAGCTTCAGTTCATGTCTTCTTGTCCATGTCACATTGGACATTGTAAACAATTTTTTTTCCTGCTCTATTTTGTCGATTCCTTTCAGTATTTTGAAAGTCTCGATCATATCCCCTCGCAGTCTCCTTTTCTCAAGGGAGAACAATCCCAGTCTCTTAAGTCATTCCTCATATTCCAAGTTCTCTATACCTTTTATTAGCTTCGTTGCTCGTCTCTGCACCCTCTCCAGCAGTTTTATATCTTTCTTTAGGTTGGGAGACCAATGTTGGACACAGTATTCCAAGTGTGGTCTAACCATTGCCCTATAAAGCGGCATTATAACTTTCTCTGATCTACTTGTGATTCCTTTCTTTATCATGCCTAACGTTCTATTTGCTTTCTTTGCCGCTGCCGCACATTGTGCCGACAGTTTCAGGGTTCTATCTATCAGTACATCCAGGTCCTTTTCTTGTTCGCTCCCCATGTGCGCCCGACCATGCACACACACACCCCCCCCCCCCCCCCCCCGACCGGCACAGCACACACCCTGACCAGTACGGTACAGCACACACACCCCGACTGGCCCGGCCCACCCCCGGCCTTACCTGACATCCCCCCTGTACCTAAAAGTTGGGAGGAGAGGTGCTCAGTCCTTCCTGTTCCATCTCCTCTGCCCTGCCTGACACAATGCCGGATTAGGCCCCGCCCCATTGTATTATGTGCTACACAGGGAGAAGCCTAATGTTTCTACCACAGGCTGGTGAGGTAAATGCTCCAGCACTCATAGGAATTCAATGAGCGTCGGAACATTTACCTCACCGGCCAGCAGTTGAAGTCTCTACCGCAGCTTTGTAAAAGCCAGCACAAATTCCTAGGGACACTCAATGAAGTTTCAGGAAAATATTTTTAAAACTAATAGGAGGAAATATTTTTTCACTCGGAGAATAGTTTAAGAAAGGTTTGGATAATTTCCTGGAGGAAAAGTCCATAGTCTGTTATTGAGAGAGACATGGGAGAAGCCACTACTTGCCCTGGATTGGTAGCTTGGAATGTTGCTACTATTTGGGTTTTTGCCAGGTACTAGTTACCTGAATTGGCCACCATGAGATAGGCTACTGGGCTAGATAGACCATTGGTTTGACCCAGTGAGTCTATTCTTATGTTCTTATATTCTTATGTTCCTTCCACCAGGTCTCAGAGATGCCTATTATATCTATTTTTTCATTTAGTGCAATATATTCTAACTCTCCCATCTTGTTTCTTAAGTTTCTCACATTTGCATACAGGCATTTCAAACAATGTTTGCCATATATATTTACAATTTGCTCAGCAATTGCTCAGCAGTTGGCATGGATAATTTACAAGAAATCACCATTTACAACTTGCTTTCACTTCTACTTTTTACTTTTAACTGCAAGCGTTAGATGTAACTGAGTAAAAGTAGTAAAAATTGGTGAAATTATTACTTCTATACATGGAATGGTAACAAAACTTTTACTTAAATCGCAGATTGTAGAGCAAGCCTGGTCTTTATTCAAGAACATGGTAAGCGAGGCGCAGAATCTGTATATCCCCAGATTTAAAAAAGGTTGCAAAAAGAGCCGAACAAAAGACCCGGCGTGGATAACTAAAGAAGTGAAGAAAGCAATAGGAGACAAGAAACATTCATTCCGGAAATGGAAAAAGGACAAAACCTGGGAGAACTGGAAAGAGCACAAGAAGCATCAAAAAGAATGTCACCCCCTGGTTAGAAGAGCAAAAAGAGAATACGAAGAGAGGATAGCCCAGGGATGCACAAAATTTCAAACCGTTCTTCAGATATGTTAAAGGGAACTATCCGGCAAGGGAGGAAGTGGGACCGCTGGATGACGGAGAAAGGAAAGGAGTGGTGAAGAAGGAAAAAGAAGTGGCGGATAGACTAAACGTTCTTTTCGTCAGTATTTACAAAAAAGGATACATCCAACGTGCTGGAACCTGAAAAAATCTTCAAAGGAGATCAAGCAGAAAAAGTAACATCCATGGAGGTAAGCCTTGAAGACGTACACAAGCAGATAGATAGATTAAAAACTGACAAATCTCCGGGCCCGGATGGAATCCACCCTAGGGTATTGAAAGAACTAAATGAGGAAATAGCAGAACTACAGCAGGTTTGTAATCTATCCCTGAAAACAGGCGTGATCCCGGAGAATTGGAAGATAGCTAATGTTACGCCCATCTTTAAAAAAGGATCGAGAGGTGACCCAGGGAACTACAGACCGGTAAGTCTGACTTCGGTTCCGGGGAAGTTGGCAGAAACACTGATAAAAGACAGCATCGACGAGCATCTAGAAAGGAATAAACTGATAAAAACAAGCCAACATGGCTTCTGCAAGGGAAGATTGTGCCTAACGAACTTATTGCACTTCTTTGAAGGAATTAACAAACAGATGGACAAAGGGGACCCCATAGACATCCTGCCATTGTATCGGGCGATGGTGCGCCCGCATCTGGAGTATTGCGTCCAATATTGGTCACCATACCTTAAGAAGGATATGGCGATACTCGAGAGGGTTCAGAAAAGAGCAACACGATTGATAAAAGGTATGTAAAACCTTTCATATGCTGTAAGATTAGAGAAACTGGGGCTCTTTTCCCTAGAAAAGCGGAGACTTAGAGGGGACATGATAGAGACTTACAAGATCATGAAGGGCATGGAGAAAGTGGAGAGGGTCAGATTCTTCAAACGTTAGAAAACTACATGAACGAGAGGACATTCGGAAAAATTAAGAGGGGACAGATTCAGAACCAATGCTAGGAAGTTCTTCTTCACCCAAAGGGTGGTGGATACCCGGAATGCGCTTCCAGAGAGTGTGATAGGACAGAGTACGGTTTTGGGGTTCAAGAAGGGATTAGATAATTTCCTGAAGGAAAAGGGGATAGAAGGGTATAGATAGAGGATTACTATACAGGTCCTGGACCTGATGGGCTGCCACATGAGCGGACTGCTGGGTATGATGGACCTCTGGTCTGACCCAGCAGAGGCACTGCTTATGTTCTTAGTTGCTTAGTTCTATATAACACTATCCTCAACCCACAGATTCCTTCCAGATCCACACACCCCTTGAATAGTGCATGCTTGAATGTGAATGCCAGAGTACCAAATAAGACAGTTATGCATGTAACTGTTAATTGGTGCTAATTTGTGCCAATTATGGCAAATTATATCTTATTATTTCTCGTTAACATAAAAACATAGAAACATGACAGCAGATAAAGGCCAAATGGCCCATATAGTCTGACCATCCACAGTAACCATTATCTCTTTCTCCCTCTGAGAGATCTCACGTGCCTATCCTAGGCCCTCTTGAATTCAGACAGTCTCTGTTTCTACCACTTCTTCCAGGAGACTGATCCACACATCTACCACTCTTTCTGTAAAAAAGTATTTCCACAGATTATTCAGGAGCCTATCACCTCTTAACTTCATCCTATGCCATCTCATTGCAGATTTTCCTTTCAAATGAGACTCGACTCATGAATATTTATATTATGTAGGTATTTAAATGTATCTATCATATCTCCCCTCTCTCGCCTTTCCACCAGAGTATACAAATTAAGATCTTTAAGTCTGTCCCTATACGCCTTATCATGAAGACCGCACACCATTTTAGTAGCCATCCTCTGGACTGACGCCATCCTTTTTATATCTTTTTGAAGGTGCGGCCTCCAAAATTGTACACAATATTCTAAATGAGGTCTCACCAGAGTCTTATACAGAGGCATCAATACCTCCTTTTTCCTACTGGCCATACCTCTCCCTATGCAACCTAGAATCCTTCTAGCTTTCGCCATCAACTTTTCAACCTGTTTGGCCACCTTAAGATTATCACATACAATCACACCCAAGTCCCGCTCTTCCATTGTGCACATTTCTTCACCCCTTAAATTGTACCGTTCCCTCTGGTTTTTGTAGCCCAAATACATGACCTTGCATTTCTTAGCATTAAATTTTAGCTGCCAAATTTCAAACCATTCTTCATATTATTCACACCATCCGGTGTGTCTACTCTATTGCAGATTTTGGTATCAACCACACAGAAGCAAATCTTACCCGACAACCCTTCAGCAATATCATTTATAAAATGTTAAAAAGAACAGGCCCAAGAACAGAACCTTGAGGCATACCACTGGTAACATCCCTTTTCTCAGAGCGATCTCCATTGATCACTACCCTCTGTCACCTTCCACTCAACCAGTTCCTGACCCAGCCTGTCACTTTGGGCAAGGGCACTCAATTTATTTATCAGATGTCTGTGTGAAACACTGTCAAAGGCTTTGCTAAAATCTAAATACACCACATCTAGTGCACATCCTCTATCCAATTTTCTGGTCACCCAAAGAAATTGATCAGGATTCCAGAAACTTGACCATTCTCTGTTTTAAAAGCGTTTCCATTAATTTTCTTACCACAGAAGTCAGAGTTACAGGCCTGTACTTCCCTACTTCTTTCTTACTTCCACTTTTGTGGAGAGGGACCATATCCGTCCCTCTCCAGTCCTCTGGTACCACTCCTGACTCTAGAGACTCATTGAAAAGGTCAGTCAGCGGAGCTACCAAAACTTCCCAAAGTTCCTTCAGCATCTTCAGATGTACACCATCCAGACCCATTGCTTTGTCTACCTTTATTTTAGCTAGTTCCTCACGATCACAACCCTCTATTACTCCTCCATCCCTGTTCACGTTTGTCTTCTGCAGTCCCACTACCGGCGCTGCCATGAACACAGAACAGAAATATTTGTTAAGTAATTCGGCCTTTTCTTTATCAGTTTCTACATATTCTTCCCTTCACCTTTGAGTCTCATAGTGGCACTTTTGCAATTCTTCCTATCACTAATATATCTAAAAAATGTCTTGTCTCCCCGTTTTACCATGTCAGCTATTTTTTCTTCCATTTGCATCTTTGCTTTCCTGACTACATGACCAGCCTTTCTTAATTTTTCCAGATATTTTTACCTGTCTTCCTCTTTCTGCAATCTTTTGTAGTTTATGAAAGCTAACCTCATATTCCTTACCTTCTCTGCTACTACTTTTGAGAACCAAAGAGGCCTTCTTATCTTCTTTCTTTTACTTACTTCCCTCACAAAAATGTTTGTCACCCTTACAATCGCTCCTTTCAGTTTTGCCCACCGCATTTACACTCCTTCCAGACATTCCCACCCAAACAACCATCTGAATAAAGTTAGTTGTTTTAAAGTCTAGAACCTTTGCTTTTGAATGAGCCCTCTCTATACCCATCTTAATATTAAACCATACCATGCAGTGATCACTGGATGCCAGATGATCAACCACTGTAACATCAGAAACACTTTCCCCGTTTGTAAGCACTAAGTCCAGTATGACTCCATCCTGCATGGGTTCCATTACCAACTGCTGGAGCAGTTCTCCTTGTAGAGAATCCAGAATATCCCTACTTCTAGAAGACCCCACAATAGGGATACCCGAATCAACATCCGGCATGTTAAAATCACCTATTAGCAAGACTTCTCCTTTTTAGCTATATTCTGAATGTCTACTATTAAATCTCTATCTACTTCTTCTGTCTGTGAAGGAGGCCTGTATATCACATCAATGTAAATATATTCACCATTCCCTCTTTCCAAATTGATCCACAGTGCTTCTTCCTTGCCCTGCAAATCCTGCAATTGTGTGGCTTTAATATGATCTTTAACATATAACACTACTCCCCCTCCTTTTCTTCCTACCGTATCTTTCCTTAACAGATTATATCCCGGTATAACTACATCCCAGTCATGCTTCTCCGTGAACCATGTCTCCCTGATCGCCACTATATCCAACCCCTCTTCTTCCATCACAGCTTCTAGATCCAGAATCTTGTTTCCCATACTTCAATCATATATACTGCTTTGCAGACATTGCCCCTTGTCCCATCTGTGTAGAGGTGTTCAGTGATTTACTTACATGAGGACTTATTCTTACCCGGAAGCTATGATCATCTTGCCCCTTCACTTCTAGTTTAAAGCCATCTTCAGTAGATTAGCCAGCCTGCCGGCAAAGCCACTTCTCCCTTCTTTGATAGATGCACACCATCCCTGCTCAGCAGCCCTTGGAAAATCATCCCATGGTCCAGGAAGCCAAAACGCTCTCGATGACACCATCCAAGTAGCCACAGTCCAATTATCAGCTCATTATTATATTAAGCTATATATGCAACTGATCTTATTCTGTAATGTGTCACAGCACCGCAAACATGGAATTCTCTACCACTTTATTTAAGGGAGGAGAAAAACCTCGACAAATTTAAAAGCCAACTCAAGAGTTTTCTGTTTATAGACGCTTTTAATCCTTAATTGAATTGCCAATTACTCTTTACAACTCCCTTTCACTTCAGTCAGCTATATATATATATTTTGTTTTCCCATCCATTCTGTGTATTTACCCTTATTGATCCCTCCTTTCCTATTATAAATTGTATTTCTTCCCCCTCTTTCCCAATGTTTCCTGTCCAAATTTGTCTAGTTTGTTTTAAATTGATTTTTAGATTTTATTATATTATTGTTAATTTTTATTATGTATTTTTTGTAAATGTAAATCGCTTAGTAGTTACGATAGGCGATTAATCAAATATTGAATAAAACTTGAAACTTGAAACTTGCACAAATTTGGGCACTAGTCATACATTTAGGCTCTCTAGAATTAGGCAATTGTTCATTAACATGAATAAATATCAAATTATCCCTCGGCTGAAAAATCTAAGACAGAGTTTTGCATTGTAAGACTCAGGCAGCTCTCATTGATCCAAATTGGGGATCTTTGACTACCTTCTCTAAAGAACACACTCTCTCCATCTCGTTTAGAAGCTTACAACCCATACTGCCTTCAGAACACATGTACTGTTTTCTTCTGGCATTGTACAACTTTCAGTGAGTTTAACCAATGTGATACCCTAACTTCCAAACTATTTTAAGACTGTGAGAATAGTGCAGAATTTCAGCACTTTAAGGTATGGGAAGAAAACAGAACAGCTGTTTTAGAAACAATACCAATATCAAGCCTCCGGAGAAGTGAATGGGCATTAACAAACTAGGAGGAGAGCCATTATGAAGGGGATGGGCTGAAAACAGGATGACAGAGTATTATTGGTAGAAAAGGTATACAGGCATTGAGATTAGTTGAGGATGAATTGAGGAAGAATGTACGAGGGTCATTTCATAAATAATGCACAGCTTGATGACATTGGGGAGTGGATGATGCAATTGCAGTAATTCTTGTTTCACTTTCACTTCAGTGCTTGAAGCAGCAGGACGTGTGCTTAGGAGGAGCTCTGTAATGTAAATATTGTGGCTGTTACAAGTGTGGGAAATGGAGGCTGCAGGTGTCTTGGGTACTGTGTCTGTTGATGATCAGAGGTTGTACATTAAGATTGAAACTCTTTGTGGCAAAAACCCGACAGAAATCCAAAGTACGTTACATGAAGTTTATGGTGAGTTAACAGTGGACCGTTGTACAGTTTCTTGGTGGGAAACTCGTTTTCGGAGTGGTCATGTGAGCATAGAAGATGATGCAAGGCCGAAATCAGCATCTGATGAACGATGTGTGATGCTCTTGAACAAGATTGTCGTGCGACATGCGAGGAACTTTCTGAAACCACAGGGATTCCTTTGACATCAGTATACTGAATTCTGACAAATGATTTAAAAAAAATTTATGTACGATGGGTCCCCCACTTCTTGACTGCTGAACAGCAGCAGAGACACCTGGACAATGCAACTGTGCTGAAACAAAGATTCGACATTGAAGGTCAGGCATTCTTGAATCGCATTGTTGCTATTGAAGAAACGTGGGTCAGAGACTTTGAGCCGGAGCTGAAATCATAAGAACATAAGAACATAAGAACATAAGAAGCGCCATCTCCGGATCAGACCTTCGGTCCATCAAGTCCGGCGATCCGCACACGCGGAGGCCCTGCTAGGTATTCACCTGGCTCATTTTATAGCCAACCATATCTTTATATGCCTCTCTCAAGGAGATATGCATCTAGTTTGCTTTTGAAGCCTAGGACTGTCGATTCCGCAATAATCTCCCCTGGGAGAGTATTCCAGATGTCAACCACTCTCTGTGTGAAGCAGAACTTCCTGACATTAGTCCTGAACTTGCCCCCCCTTAGCTTCATTTCATGTCCTCTTGTCCGTGTCAAATTGGACATTGTAAATAATCTTCTCTGCTCTATTTTGTCAATTCCTTTCAGTATTTTGAAGGTCTCGATCATATCCCCACGCAGTCTCCTTTTATCAAGGGAGAACAATCCCAGTGTTTTAAGTCGATCTTCATATTCCAGTTTCTCCATACCCTTCACTAGCTTAGTTGCTCGTCTCTGCACCCTCTCCAGCAGTTTTATATCCTTCTTTAGGTAGGGAGACCAATGTTGGACGCAGTATTCCAAGTGGGGTCTGACCATTGCCCTATAAAGCGGCATTATAACTTTCTCCGATCTACTCGAGATTCCTTTCTTTATCATGCCCAACATTCTATTTGCCTTATTTGCCGCTGCCGCGCATTGTGCCGACGGCTTCAGGGTCCTATCTATCAGTACACCCAGATCCCTTTCTTGTTCACTTTTCCCCAGAGTTGCACCTGACATTCTGTACTCGTATTCCTTATTTTTACTGCCTAAATGCATTACCTTGCATTTCTCCACGTTGAACTTCATCTGCCATTTCTCCGCCCATTTTTCTAACTGACACAAATCGCTCTGGAGTTCCTCACTGTCCTCCTGCGATCTGATTGCCCGGCAGAGTTTTGTGTCGTCTGCAAACTTGATGATCTCACTGGATGTTCCGTTTTCCAGGTCATTGATATAAATATTAAAAAGAATCGGCCCAAGTACCGAGCCCTGGGGCACACCACTAGTCACTCTCTCCCAGTCGGAGAACTTCCCATTTATGCCCACTCTCTGCTTTTGGTTTTCCAGCCATTTGCCTATCCATCTTTGTATATCTCCCTCTATGCCATGGCTTTGTAGCTTCCTGAGAAGTCTTTCGTGTGGAACTTTGTCAAATGCTTTCTGGAAGTCCAAGTATATTATGTCCACCGGCTTTCCACTATCAATTTGCTTGTTCACGGTCTCAAAGAATTGGAGTAAATTTGTCAGACACGATTTCCCTTTCCTGAATCCATGTTGACTGGGTTTCATCAAGTCGTGTGTGTCCAAGTGCTGAACTATGCTATCCTTGATCAGTGATTCAATCATCTTGCCGGGGACAGACGTAAGACTCACAGGTCTATAGTTGCCCGGTTCTCCTCTCGATCCTTTTTTGAAAATTGGCGTGACGTTCGCTTTCCTCCAGTCGTCTGGTATCTGACCAGTTCTGATTGACAGGTTTGCAAGTTTTTGCAATAACTCTCCAATTTCAATCTTCAATTCCTTCAAGACTCTCGGGTGAATTTCATCCGGTCCAGGGGATTTGTCACTTTTAAGTTTGTCGATCTGGTAGTATATCTGATCTAAGTTCACTTCGACTGTGGTGAGGCTGTCCTCTATTTCTCCTGTAAACAGTTTCTCCTCACGTGGAGAGCTCCATCTTCCCCACGACCAAAAAAAATTTGATGAGCTCAATCAAAAGTCAAACAAATGATGATCATGAAGGAATAATCATCACAGACAAAGTTCCATGTGGAAGAAGTGTCACAGCAGTGTATTATCGTGATTTTTTTGCAAAAAATATGCAGAAAAATGCACAAAACCCAACCTCAGTTGCTCTTGGCTGGACCTCTCATTCTGCACAACAATGCTCGCCTGCACATAGGGAATTTCGTCATCGAAAAATTATGCGAATACGGCTGGAAGGTGTTACCTCATGTTCCCTACAGTTCAGACATGAGTCCACCAGACTTCGACCTTTTTCCAAAGTTGAAACAACTTTTGCATGGACATCTTTTTGCATCTCTGGAAGAGCTTTCTTCTGCCGTTACCCAAGCCATTCGGCAACTGAACAAAAATGGTATCATGGATGGAATAATGAAGCTTCCTGGACGTTGGGACTCGGTCATTGCAAAGCAGGGAGACTATATTGAAGGATTGTAAAGAAATACTTGAAAAAAAATAGTGTACATTATTTATGAAATGACCCTCATATGTGGGGAAAGGAACTGGGGGAACTGAAAGTATGTGCGGGAGGAGAGTTGGGCTGAGGGAGAAATAGAGAATGTAGGGGCACATACTTCATTTTAATTACACAAGTTCTGAGTGGGCCCAAGCATGCAGGCTGGTTGCATCATTGAAGGGAAATGCCCTCAAAAGCAGATGCATTGTTGAAGGAAAACAATCCCTCCCCCTTGCCTAGGACATGTACCACTTTATTCCATGACAGTCCTGGATCTCACACTGTATAATTTTTTCCAAAGTGTTGTAATGTCTACTTGGAAAGCAGTGATCACTGAGCTGGGCCAATGGCTTGAAAATTGCAGATGGGCACCTTTCCATGACTGGCTGAGTAACTAGTATTTGCATATATATTTGAATCCAGTATGAAAGCTGAATCAATCATTTTCCCAAGCAATGAGCCCAGCCTGGTATTCATGGAGTGTGCAACATGGATGATAATGCATTGCTTCCCACAAAACCACTGCCAATCAGATAAAAATAACTATTATTTTCAGTCACAATTTTTCAGTCTCAATTTTTCAGGCCATCTCTAATTTAAAATACAGTGGTGCCTCACACAACGAACTTAATCCGTTCCAGGAGCAAGTTTGTTATGTGAAACGTTCGTTGTGTGAAACGCGTTTTCCCATAACAATACATGTTAAAAAAAATAATTCGTTCTGTAGCATAAAATATGCTAAGATGACATAAAAAAAGATAAATTTTTGGTTATTATTTTTATTTAGATACATCTAAAAACATAATTGTTTTTTAAAACAACACACATTTTTTAAATTTAAAGACAGACTAAGTAGAGTCTAATTTTACAGTGAGAGGGCAGAGTCTCAGCGGCAAAAACTGGGACTTAACTGTTCATTTTTTTTTTTTTTTCTACCGTGTTTCCCCGATAATAAGGCAGGGCCATCAAATAAGACAGCCCCCCCTTTTTAGAAAAAAATGTAAAATAAGGCACCCCCCCGCAAATAAGCCACCCACCGATACCTGCGCTTACCCGAATCGGGTGGTACGGTGGGTGACTCCGTGTAGTCCCTGGCACCCCCGACACGATCGGGGCAAGAGGGAGCTCAAGCCCTCTTGCCCCCCCGACTCCCCGACACGATCGGGGCAAGAGGGAGCTCAAGCCCTCTTGCCTCCCCGACTCCCCGACACGATCGGGGCAAGAGGGAGCTCAAGCCCTCTTGCCCCCCCGACTCCCCGACACGATCGGGGCAAAAGGGAGCTCAAGCCCTCTTGCCCCCCCGACTCCCCGACACGATCGGGGCAAAAGGGAGCCCAAGCCCTCTTGCCCCGCCGATTCCCCAACTCCCCGACAATATCGGGCCAGGAGGGAGCCCAAGTCCTCCTGGCCACGGCGACCCCCTAACCCCACCCTGCACTACATTACGGGCAGGAGGGATCCCAGGCCCTCCTGCCCTCGACGCAAACCCCCCCTCCCCCCAACGACCGCCCCCCCCCAAGAACCTCCGACCGCCCCCCCAGCCGACCCGCGACCCCCCTGGCCGACCCCCACGACACCCCCAACCCCCTTCCCCGTACCTTTCTGTAGTTGGCCGGACAGACTGGAGCCAAACCCGCCTGTCCGGCAGGCAGCCATCGACGGAATGAGGCCGGATTGGCCCATCCGTCCCAAAGCTCCGCCTACTGGTGGGGCCTAAGGCGCCTGGGCCAATCAGAATAGGCCCGGGAGCCTTAGGTCCCTCCTGGGGGCAGGGCCTGAGGCACATGGTCGGCATGGGGGCAGGGCCTGAGGCACATGGTCGGGTTGGGCCCATGTGCCTCAGGCCCCGCCCCCAGGAGGGACCTAAGGCTCCCGGGCCTATTCTGATTGGCCCAGGCGCCTTAGGCCCCACCAGTAGGCGGAGCTTTGGGACGGATGGGCCAATCCGGCCTCATTCCGTCGATGGCTGCCTGCCGGACAGGCGGGTTTGGCTCCCGTCTGTCCGGCCAACTACAGAAAGGTACGGGGAAGGGGGTTGGGGGTGTCGTGGGGGTCGGCCAGGGGGGTCGCGGGTCGGCTGGGGGGGCGGTCGGAGGTTCTTGGGGGGGGGCGGTCGTTGGGGGGAGGGGGGGTTTGCGTCGAGGGCAGGAGGGCCTGGGATCCCTCCTGCCCGTAATGTAGTGCAGGGTGGGGTTAGGGGGTCGCCGTGGCCAGGAGGACTTGGGCTCCCTCCTGGCCCGATATTGTCGGGGAGTTGGGGAATCGGCGGGGCAAGAGGGCTTGGGCTCCCTTTTGCCCCGATCGTGTCGGGGAGTCGGGGGGGCAAGAGGGCTTGAGCTCCCTCTTGCCCCGATCGTGTCGGGGAGTCGGGGGGGCAAGAGGGCTTGAGCTCCCTCTTGCCCCGATCGTGTCGGGGAGTCGGGGGGGGCAAGAGGGCTTGAGCTCCCTCTTGCCCCGATCGTGTCGGGGAGTCGGGGGGGCAAGAGGGAACCAGGCGGAGAGAGGGCAGTTAAGCGCAGTGCCTGCGCGGAAGGATGCAGCTCGGGCGACTTCGTTGTGTGAAACGAAGTTCGTTGTACGGATCAAGACATAAAGTTCGTTGTGCGCAGCGTTCGCTGTGCGAGGCGTCCGTTATGCGAGGCACCACTGTACTTTATTTTTCAACTTTGTTTCTCATGGTTAGAAGCAATAATGAACAAAGGAGATCTCTGTCAGGCTAGCAATTTAAGTAATTACATTACATTACATTAGAGATTTCTATTCCGCCATTACCTTGCGGTTCAAGGCGGCTTACAAAAGATTTATAAATGGGGGTTACAATAGAAGAACAATTGTCATTACTAGAGTAGTAAAGAGTAGATCATTTGACATTTCGAGAGTTGTTAAGAGTAAGGCGGCTTACAAAAGATTTATAAATGGGGGTTACAATGGAGGAACAATTGTCATTACTAGGGTATTAAAGAGTAGATCATTTGTCGTTTCTAGAGTTGTTAATAGTAAGAAAAGTTAGGGCTGATTCAGGAATTTCTTGAAAAGTATAGTTTTTATTTCTTTTCTGAATATCTTGTAGTCTGGGGTGGTCAACAGAAGGTTGGAGATCTGGTTATCTAGTTTTGCGGCTTGAGTGGCTAGGAGGACATCGTGTAGTTTTGACCATTCTACTTCTTTGATCGGAGGAGGTATGAACGGGGAATGTGTTTTTCTGTATCTGGTTGTGGATGCTTGGATGAGGTGGTTGTTCAGGTAGGATGGGCTGTCTCAGTTTAGGGTTTTAAATAACATGCAGTAGAATTTAAATTGTATTCTTTCTTGGATTGGTAGCCAATGTGAGTTGATGTAAGCTTCTGTGATATGGTCATGTTTCCTCAATGAGTAGATGAGTCTCAAAGCTGTATTTTGGATTGTTTGTAGTTGTTTGGTCATAGTAGCAGGGCATGGGAGGAAGAGGATGTTGCAGTAGTCCAGCAGTCCTAGGATTAGGGATTGGACTATAAGCTGGAATTGTGTTCTTTCAAAGAATTTCCTGACTAGTCTCAGATTTCTCATGATTGCGAAGGATTTCTGTATTGTTTTATTTATTTGCGGTTGCATGGTACAGCATCTGTCTATCGTCATTTCTAGTAGTTTTATGGTGGTTTGGATGGGATAGTGGATTGAATTGAGTTCTAAATTGGTTATGGTTGGGACTTTGTCATTTTCAAGGAGGATGAATTTAGTTTTGTCTGGGTTGAGTTTCAGTTTGTGATCTTTCATCCAGGTCGTAACTGTTTCTAGTGTTTGATGTAGTATATTTGTCATGGTGGACTTTGGTTGATCATATGGTATGAGAATGGTAATGTCATCCGTGTAACTATAGCAATCTATGCCTAGATTGTCCAGATATGTTCCGAGGGGGCAGTGTATAGGTTAAAGAGGGTAGGGGATAGTGGGGATCCCTGCGGTACGCCGCAGGGGTTTGACCAAGGTTCTGATTTTTCTTTGTTTGATTTTACACTGTAACATAGAAACATAGAAACATAGAAAAAGCGGCAGAAAAGGGCTATAGCCCACCAAGTCTGCCCATTCCAAGTATCCCCCCCCTGAGTTTACTCCCTTAAAGATCCCACGTGAGTATCCCATTTTCTCTTAAAATCCGTCACGCTGCTGGCCTCTATCACCTGGAGTGGGAGTCTGTTCCAATGATCCACAACTCTCTCGGTGAAGAAATACTTCCTGAAGTCTCCATGGAGCTTCCCTCCCCTGATTTTCAGCGGATGCCCTCTGGTGGTCGAGGGTCCCATGAGCCGGAAGATATCATCTTCTGACTTGATGCGTCCCGTGATATACTTATATGTTTCAATCATATCTCCCCGTTCTCTTCTTTCCTCAAGTGAGTACAGCCGCAATTTCTTTAGTCTTTCTTCATACGTGAGATCCTTGAGCCCCAAGACCATCCTGGTTGCTGTTCGCTGAACCGACTCGATCCTCAGCACGTCCTTTCGGTAGTGTGGTCTCCAAAACTGAACACAGTACTCCAAGTGAGGCCTCACCATGGCTCTGTACAATGGCATCATAACTTCAGGTCTCCTGCTGACGAAACCTCTGCGGATACACCCCATCATTTGTCTTGCCCTGGAGGAAGCCTTCTCCACTTGATTGGCAACCTTCATGTCCTCGCTAATGATCACTCCTAGATCGCGTTCCGCTGTGGTCCTAACCAAGGTCTCACCATTTAGTACATAAGTTCTACGCGGGTTTCTCTTTCCCAGGTGCATTATCTTGCATTTTTTAGCATTGAAGCCAAGCTGCCAAGTAGTTGACCATTGTTCCAGCAGCAGTAGATCGTGTGTCATATTATCAGGTAATATGCTTCTGTCTACTATGTTGCAAAGTTTGGCATCGTCGGCGAACAGTGATACCTTTCCTCTAAGTCCTTTCATCATATCTCTTATGAATAAGTTGAATAAAATCGGACCCAGGACCGAGCCCTGCGGCACTCCACTTATCACGTCCGATGCTTTGGATGGCGTACCGTTCACCACTACCCTCTGATGTCTGCCGCTCAGCCAATCCCCAACCCATGTAGTTAGTGTGTCTCCTAATCCTATCGATTTCAGCTTGTTCAGTAATCTTCGATGAGGGACGCTATCAAATGCTTTACTGAAGTCCAAATACACTACGTCCAGTGACTCTCCGGCATCCAGTTGTCTAGTAACCCAGTCAAAAAAGCTAATCAGATTAGATTGGCAGGATCTACCCTGGGTGAACCCGTGTTGGTGTGGATCACGCAGTTTTTCTTCGTCTAGGATTGTGTCAATATTCTGTTTGATCAGTGTTTCCATGAGTTTACACACTATAGACGTGAGACTCACTGGTCTATAGTTTGCTGTCTCTGTCCTGCAGCCCTTTTTGTGGAGTGGGATTACGTTGGCGGTTTTCCAGTCCGAGGGGACCCTTCCTGTGCTTAGGGAAAGATTGAAGAGAACAGATAATGGTTCTTCCAGGACTTCCCTTAACTCCCTTAGCATTCTGGGATGTAGGTTATCTGGTCCCATGGCTTTGTTTACTTTGAGTCTTTATAGTTCGTCGTAGACGCTACTGGGTGTAAATTCAAAATCTTGAAACGGGTCTTTCTGGTTATCTCCCGTCTGCAGCTGTGGACCAACTCCTGGCTCTTCTCGGGTGAATACTGAACAGAAGTATTGGTTTAGTAATTCTGTAGGTTCTGGATTTTAGGAAGCCTTCAAACCAAGAGTATGCTGTATCTGAGATACCTATTGCATCCAAGATTTGCAGAAGGATGTTATAGTTAACTAGGTCGAATGCTGCAGTCAGGTCCAGTTGTATGAGAAACATTTTTTTTCCCTGTGCTAAGTTGTTGTCTGACTGTGTCCATAAGGGAGCCTAGTAGTGTCTCTGTGCTGAAGTTGGTTCTGAAGCCAGATTGCATGGGGTGAAGTAGGTTATGGTCATCTAGATAGTTGGTGAGGAGTTTGGCTACTAGGCCTTCTGTAAGTTTGATGTATAGCGGTATTGAGGCAATAGGTCTGAAATTGGAAGGTTGGTCTGGTGGTCCTTTTGGGTCTTTTTGGATTGGGGTGATGATTTCGCTGAGGTCAGTAGGGAAAATGCCATCTGTGAGCATGGTTTGTATCCATTGCAGAAGTAGTGTACGGAATTTTACACTGGAGGTAGTAAGGAGATATGATGGACAGTGGTTGAGGTCACAGGAGGCGTGGCTGTATTTTTTGTAGAGTTTATTGAGTTCGGACCATTGTATGTTGGGAAATTGAGACCATGTTCTGTCTGTTGCAGTTGAATCTTTTTCTGTTGGGTGAATTGTGATTTTGTTTAGGTGGGATGGGGTAAAATTGAGGGTGGCTCTGGCGTTAGTAATTTTGTTCTTGAAGTGATCTGCTAAGAGGGTAGCTGAGGGGGGTGGGGTATTGTTAGTGGTTATGTAGGGTTTGGTGTCTATTAGATCTTTTAATATTTGGAATAGTTTTTTGGTATCTTGGGTTTCTGTGCCTATAAGATTTGTGTAATGAGTTTTCCTCTTGTCCTTTAGTAGAAGTTTATATTGTTTGTTAATTTTTTTCCAGGCGTTTTTTGTTTGATCTAGGTTTGTTTTTCTCCATTTTCTTTCTAATCGTCTACAATGTCTTTTAAGTTGGAGCAGTTCGTTGTCAAACCATTGGTCTAATCTCCTGCTCGTTCTGGTTTTGGTTTGTAGTGGGGCTAGTTCATCAAGAATATTGGTGGTCAGATTATTCCAGTGAGAGATGAAGTCTTTTGGGTCGCAGTCCTGGATTGTTTCATCTACTTTTGTCCAGAAAACTGTTGGCTCGATATGTTTGCGTGAGGTGTATGTTATTTTTTTGGATTTAGGTGTGGTTTTGGTCTTGGTCCAGTTGATGTTGAAATTGTATGCATGCAGATTGATAGGCTTAAAAACGATAAATCCCTGGGACCGGATGGCATCCATCCGAGGGTAATCAAGGAACTGAAAGGGGCTATAGCTGAACTACTTCAACTGATAGCCAATCTATCAATCAAATTGGGAAGGATTCCGGAAGACTGGAAAGTGGCAAATGATATGCTGATCTTCAAGAAAGGTCCTAGGGGAGATCCGAGAAACTACAGACCGGTGATTCTGACCTCGGCACCGGGAAAGATGGTAGAGACGCTGATAAAGGACCGCATCATTGATCACCTTGATGGACACAATCTGATGAGGAACAGCCATCACAACTTCAGCAAAGGAAGATCTTGCTTGACGAACTTACTGCACTTCTTCGAGGGAGTAAATAGGCAGACAGACAAGGGTGACCAGGTAGACATTGTATATCTGGATTTTCAGAAAGCGTTCAACAAGGTTTCACATGAACGACTACTTCAAAAAATTGCGAGCCATGGAATCGAGGGTGAAATACTCATCTGGATTAAAAACAGGCTGGCGGATAGGAAACAGAGAGTGTGGGTAAATGAACAATACTCGGACTGGAAAAGCGTCACGAGTGAAGTGCCGTAGGGTTCGGTGCTTGGACCCGTGCTTTTTGACATATTTATAAATGACCTGGAAATTGGTATGACAAGTAAGGTGATTTAATTTGCAGACGATACGAAGTTATTCAGAGTAGTGAAGACGTAGGAGGATTGTGAAGTCCTTCAATGTGACATAAACACGTTTGAGAAATAGGCTGCAACATGGCAAATGAGGTTTAATGTGGATAAGTGTAAGATGATGCATGTTGCTAACAAAAATCTTATACACAAATTCAGGATGTCCAGTGCAGTACTTGGAGAGACCCTCCAGGAAAGAGACTTGGGAGTACTGGTCAAGAAGTTGATGAAGTCGTCCGTGCAATGCGCAGCGGCGAAAAGGGTGAATAGAATGCTAGGAATGATTAAGGGGATCACGAACACCCTCACCTGGAATGCTGCATCCAGCACTGGTCGCCGTACATGAAGAAGGACACGGTACTACTCGAAAGGGTCCAGAGAAGAGCAACTAAAATGGTTAAGGAGACTGATAGGGGACATGATCGAAACATTCAAGATAATGAAGGGAATAGACTTAGTAGATAAAGACAGGTTGTTCACCCTCTCCAAGGTAGAGAGAACAAGAGGACACTCTCTAAAGTTAAAAGGGGATAGATTTCGTACAAACGTAAGGAAGTTCTTCTTCACCCAGAGAGTGGTAGAAAACTGGAACACTCCTACAGAGGTAGTTATAGGGGAAAACACCCTCCAGGGATTCAAGACAAAGTTAGACAAGTTCCTGCTGAACCAGAACATATGCAAGTAAAGCTAGTCTAAGTTAGGGCACCGGTCTTTGACCTAAGGTCTGCCGCATGAGCGGACTGCTGGGCATGATGGACCACTGGTCTGACCCAGCAGCGGCAATTCTTATGTTCTTATTGCTTAAGAGGTAACAAGAATTTTTTCTGGCATGTTATGGAATGGAGAAAAATCCCCTAGTCCCTAAAACAAAGCCCTTGTCAAATCAAATGAAAGGAAGATCTCAACTGAGATTGTTGCCCCAAACCAGGAAAGTGTACAAGGATAAATCAGTCTTAACCAAGAAAAAGGCAGACTTAGGTCCCATAGTACAAGACATAAGGAGAATTCCTGGCCATGGTATCAGGGCCAATCCTTTGAGAGCAGAGCTGAGCCAATCCCCTTTTGGGTATAAAGTAAAGGACTTTCAAATCTATCAATAGAAAGAGAGGAGCCCATGGAAGTGGGAGGAAAATGGGCAGAAAGGAAAAGAAAGGGGCCAGGAGGAAATAAGAACATAAGAACATAAGCAGTGCCTCCGCCGGGTCAGACCACAGGTCCATCCCGCCCAGCAGTCCGCTCCCGCGGCGGCCCAAAACAGGTCAAGACCTGTCTGAATCATCAGAAGGGGCTCCCTTGCCACCTTGGTTTCCCATTTAAGTCCTGCCTTCCTATCGAAGTCCTAGCCCTCCGGTCTTGCACATGCACGACCAGGTTAGTTTATACACATTACCTGATTTACTTCCTATACTTGTGTTACCTCCCAGCTCCTCCCTCAATATCCCACGATCCCTTTATCCCTCAGGAATCCATCCAATCCCTGTTTGAATCCTTGTACCGTATTCTGCCTGATCACTTCCTCCGGTAGCGCATTCCAAGTGTCCACGACCCTTTGGGTGAAAAAAAACTTCCTTGCATTTGTTTTGAACCTATCTCCCTTCAGTTTCTCAGAATGTCCCCTCGTATTTGCTGTCCCCTTCAGTCTAAAGAATCTGTCCCTATCCACCTTCTCTATGCCCCTCATGATCTTGAAAGTCTCTATCATATCTCCCCTGAGCCTCCTTTTCTCCAGAGAGAAGAGCCCCAGCCTATCCAGCCTCTCGGCGTATGAGCAGTGTTCCAGCCCTCTTACCAATTTTGTTGCTCTCCTTTGGACTCTCTCAAGTACCGCCATGTCCTTCTTGAGGTGCGGCGACCAATACTGAACGCAGTACTCCAGATGTGGACGTACCATCGCTCGATACGAAGGCATGATGACTTCCCGTGTTCTGGTTGCTATGCCCTTCTTTATGATGCCCAGCATCCTGTTGGCTTTTTTCGAGGCTGCTGCGCACTGTGCAGATGGCTTCAGTGATGCATCCACCAGCACACCGAAGCCATCTGCACAGTGCGCAGCAGCCTCGAAAAAAGCCAACAGGATGCTGGGCATCATAAAGAAGGGCATAGCAACCAGAACACGGGAAGTCATCATGCCTTTGTATCGAGCGATGGTACGTCCACATCCAGAAGTGGAAAACTGTCAGGAAAATCTATCTGGACTTTGAATAAAACATTAGAACCTAAGATAATACATGGTTTAAAAGTGTACCTGCTTGAGTTGCCAGAGATGGCCCTATAATGATGCTGGCTGAGGCGGAGGCCTCAGGTGGCACATTTCAGGGGATGGCATCTTGCCGCCAGCCAGCCTACTTACTTGTTGTCTCTGCTGCAATCCTTCTCTGACATCTTTTTTGCCATTGGTCCGATGTCTTTTCTTTACTGTGGCCTGCCCCAGCGGAAATAGGACATTATGTCAGAAAAGGCAGGCTGAATTACAGAGAAGACGTTGAACTGGCGGCAGAAGGGCAGCACGTGTGAATCAATATCTAGAGTTATTTATCTTTTTTTTTACTAAGGCACGCTGAAAAGTGCTGAAGTATCTAATGTGGCCCTCTTGGCGAAAAGTTTGGATACCCCTGGTCTAGACCCTTACCAAAAAGTATCTGCCCCTTATAAGGCAGTGTTGTTAAGTTTGCCTTAGATGCTGAGTCGCCACTGCCTGATTCGGAGCATAAGGTAATATAAGACATCTTTTTGTAATCCACCCCTTCAAGCACCAGTTGGGGGCAGACATTCTCCTCCACAGAGGGTTCACATCTCAGTCTTGTGTGACAGACCTGTGCAGATTCCCAGAGCTAGTGCTTTAAATTGTTTCTTCAAAACCATGTCCACCTTGCAATCTTGAGCATCTTTCAGCATAACTCCTCCCTCACTTGGGAGAGCTGTGCTTTTGATGACTTGAATCACTAGAGTCTACCTTCAGTTGATAAAACAGATGCTGGAACTCAGGTGCCATCAGGTAGAGTTTGGACATGGCTTTTGCAATCCTTAAAAATCCTTCAAGGGTCTCCCACTGCTCAGTAACTAGGGCAGTAATGTCCAGATGCACTTAAAAAGAGGAGGTTTGAGCAAAGGAGCTGCTCGTGACCACGAACTGGAAAGTGGAGGGCTGTGCCTCCAGCTTCAACTCTCCTAATAGCATCAACTATTTAATAGTGAACAGAGACTGACTTGAATAGCCTCAAAGGATCATCCCCAAATAGTGAACCAGATTCTTCCAGAACTGTCTCCGAGCCCTGAGATAAAAGAGGCATGGAGTCTGATTGCCAATCCTGCTAGTCTGGCTGCTGGAGCTAGGGGCTGTCTTGTTCTGGCCCCTTTTAAAAATGCTCTCCACATGAGATTACAAATTCTGGGAAAAAACCTTGTGAAGGGGAGATAAATGAACCCTGCAGAACCTCCGACATGGCTTTCATGGGCTCCAAGGATTCCACACATCTATGCTTTGTGCCTTCATGAAATTTGAGCTCTGGATGGGACTTTCTGCCCATTTCCTGGATGCACAGCAGTTCTCCAGCCCTGGAGGATAGGGATGGAACTAAGCATGAGGACCCTTTCTCTCCCTCATGGGCACTGTGGCACATGGTACATGGCTACTTCTCTGCTGACCATCCGGCACAAACTTCATATGAAATTGTGTCATCACACCGTGAGGAATCCATCCCTGTCGATTTTTTTTTAAATCAAGGTGGTTGGAGGCAGATTGAAGCTTCAGATAAAAAGATTGTTTATAACAGAAAATAAGAAAAATTAAACAGAGATCAGAAATACCTCTGCTCAGTTCTCTTGCACAAGAAAAAACTGAAGAGGGCACTACTCTCCACTGGCAAGTGGGAGGTGCTAAAAGTTGTAAACACACTTCTGTAAAATCCAGTTTGTGGGAATGGATTGTTTATGTTTATTAAAACTATTTATATAGCGCTTAGGCTACAAATAAGATCAAAACAGTTTACAAAATAATCCAACCATAAAATAAAAAAAAGAAATCCATGAAAAGTAGGAAAGAAAAAAATCAAACACACACCAAGTAAAATAAATAACATACGGGCTCCTGAGTAGATGCAACAGAAATGGCCATCTGAAAATCTTCCCACCCTGCGTTTGGTTAATGCATGTCAAACTTTTCTTCCATCTTTCATTCCATAGGAAATCTCCCAGTAAATTAATCACAGGCGATAATTTATTTCTAATTACCAGAATATACTGAACTAGCAAAATCTGATTGTAAATGTGCAAGTTGCTCATTATTTCTCTTTTTAAACCAGTGCATGATAAATAAAATGTCAAGATTCCACTGGCAGAAAATGTATACACAGGGGTTTATTGGTTCATTTCCTTTAGTTTCAAATTATTTTTGTGATTGGACCACCATCTAGTGGTAAATTGTCATTACTATCATCAGGATACATCTGTGCTATTTTCCTTAAAATACTCCCTGCCCTTACTCCTGTGCTGTACATATTATTTTCAGAAACTATCTGTTAACTTTATTAGTTTATGATTTGATAAATCACTTTTGTGGTTAAAACAAAATGGTTTACAATATAAATTAAGAAATAGTAAGAAATGTCATTTCATGTAAGAGTGTGAAATGGATTAGGAGTTAGAAAAATAAAAAGAACCTGATCGCATGAAGCGTGTAGGGATGGAGATCTGATAAGTTCTGATCCAGGGCATCAGAACACAGGCAAGGTTAACATGCAGGTGGTTCTGAACGCAGGCCAGGTCGGCACACCGACCTAGGCCCTGTGTGCGGATCGAGGCCTGTGTGTGGATCTAGGCCTGGGTTTGGTTCTGAGGCCCTGTTTCTCATTTCCTCTCCCTCCTGCCACGTATACATTCTAAGCAAGGACAAGGGTTGCACCTTTAGCAGAATGCTGAGGCATCCCTGACTCTGGCCACATATTAACCTGACCATACATTTACCCTTTTTCTCTTATCTTGTTTAAGCACCCTTATATGGGCAACAATCAGACTTTGCCTGAGCAAGGCTAATCAAGAGAGCTTAAGAAGCATGCATTATAACCTTTGGACTGTCACATGCCATAGTAAGATTTGAAAGATACAAAAAAGGCAACAGTGCCAAAAAGGACTCCATGAGTGTGTACGTCAGCCAATCACCGCTAACAAACCATACAACACTAACAATAAATATCAATTTAGAGATAGGGGCGCTCTCAGTGTGAGGTTTTTAGCGACGGGAGAACAAACTCCAGCGCTTCCACATACAAAGACGAAGGTGAATCACCCCCGCCTGCACACCATTATCGGGCGCCCCTTGTGTGCAAAATCAACTGTGCTGAATCAATGTCAATGAATGAATCACAAACTGTGAACTAATGAAAGAGTGAAAAACTGAAAACACACTCATAGAGTCCTCCCCAGCCTAATCCCCAAGATGCATAATGAAACCAAAGCCAACTTAGCTTTAAAACGAGCCAAATGATAATGAAGTCAATGAAGATTGAAGGAGACCAGAATAGTCATTAGATCTAAGATTGAAGGAGACTATTCTGGTCTCCTTCAATCTTCATTGACTTCATTATCATTTGGCTCGTTTTAAAGCTAAGTTGGCTGTGGTTTCATTATGCATCTTGGGGATTAGGCTGGGGAGGACTCTATGAGTGTGTTTTCAGTTTTTCACTCTTTCATTAGTTCACAGTTTGTGATTCATTCATTGACATTGATTCAGCACAGTTGATTTTGCACACAAGGGGCGCCCGATGATGGTGTGCAGGCGGGGGTGATTCACCTTCGTCTTTGTATGTGGAAGCGCTGGAGTTTGTTCTCCCGTCGCTAAAAACCTCACACTGAGAGCGCCCCTATCTCTAAATTGATATTTATTGTTAGTGTTGTATGGTTTGTTAGCAGTGATTGGCTGACGTACACACTCATGGAGTCCTTTTTGACATTGTTGCCTTTTTTATATCTTTCTAAGCACCTTTTGGCAAACGTTGAGGAGTTCATTGTGATAGTAAGATTTGAGACATATCAGAAATGTACACATTGGGAATCACTTTATTATAACTGTTATTATATATTCATATGTCACGTGAGATACTAGCTTTGATATAGATAAACAATATATTGCCTTGGTTTAATCCTCACAGTAAATGCATTATGAAATTATAACCTTGTAGAGCATTACCTAAGTAATTAATGGAGATATGATTCTCAATAAAAAGAGGGAGAGACCATTCATTTGGAGCATCTCCTCTCGACTCTAAGATTGCGTGTGTGTTTATTGTGGGGCATTCCTACAGAAGCGACCGCCCCCTGATTATTCTCCCCTTTACCTTTTATCTCTCAATGTATTTTTATCCTCCGGCCCAACAGCTCCCCTATATGTCAGTAAGTATCTCAGTCTCATGGTGGCAAGTCAAATGCACGCAAGACAAAAGCACGCGGACAAATGCGTGAAGACAAGTGAGCGCAAGACATGTGAGCGCAACGACAATTGAGCACAATAATTGCGCGCAAAACAATTGAGCGCAATGATAATTGCGCATAAGACAATTGAGCGCAATAATTGTGCACAAAGACAATTGTGCGCAATACAATTGAGCAGAAAGACAAATCAGCGCAACGACAATCATGCGCACGTTCACGTTACTATGGTTATGTTAGCTCCTTTTACGTGCTCGGAACAGCCCGCCTTCATTTCAATAGCCTCTTTGTGATTGGTTACGTTAGCTCCTTTTTTATGTGCTCGGAACAGCCTCCCTCCTTTCGCTAGCATCTTTGTGATTGGTTACATTTGCTCCATTTATACTTGCTCAGAAAAGTCCACCTTCCTTTCGCTGCCTAACTGTGTCCATTATAGGTCTTGTCTAGAACTTGCTCTATAACAAGTATTTCTCTTGCGCAGATTTCACTCGCCTTTGGTGAGAGTGATTCTACTTCCAAATTCAGATTTCACTCGCCTTTGGTGAGAGCGACACTACTCCCAAATTTCTTAATTTGCAAGGTATGTTTATATTTTTATTTTCTAACTTTTTTAACGTTGAAAGCTATATAAGATGCACGCAACATAATGGCTAGATAAGTGAGGGTATAAGAAAACACTGTGTAGCTCAAGTTTTGCTCAAAGTTTTGATGTTAGTAGCGATAAACGAGTGTAGCAAGTAATAGGGCGCTGTAGAAAAGTGCAGATCTAGGAGGGGTAAGGGGAAGATGGGAGGGAGTGTTGAAGGGGAAGGGAGGAGGGGTGGCAGTTGTTTTTTTTTTCTTTTTTTTGTTTTTTTTTCTAGGAGGGGTAAGGGAGAAGAGGGGAGGGAGGGAGGGTGTCCTTCTACGCTAACGGTTTTAGCTATATAAGATCCACGCTAGTGAATTGCAATATATAATAATAATAATAATAATATAATAATTATAATAAATTGTATGGTTTCAGCAGTGAACTGCCATAGAGATGGAAGTAATAACTTCACAGCATGGGAAAGAGCACTGGGTTCATGAAGGACATCGTTATCGTCGTGACTGAGTTTTGGCAGACGGTTCCACGTCCTGGAGGTATATGCGTCGTGACTGTGTAGGCAGAAGATAAAGGCACATGGATGGATCTTCTGTCGAGATAACGGTGCATGTGCATGCACCCAACAATGCCAAAATAGCTGCTGAAAGAATGATGGGAGAACTACGTGAAAGAGCTGTGACCACAGTTGAAAAGCCCCGACAGATCATTCTGGGGACAACAGCAGGTTCCATGTTAGAAGCATGCAGAGAACAATCAATCAAAAAAGAAAAGCAGAACATCTAGCAATGGGTAATCCCAGGTCACTAAGAGAGATCCAAATTCCTGAGCAGCTGCAGAAAACCACACGTGGTGAACAATTGCTTTTGTGGGATTCTGGTGAAAATGATGAAAGACGCATTTTTATTTTCACAACCCAAGCCAATCTTGAGGTGTTGAAGCAACATGGCCATTGATTCATGGATGGGACATTTAAAGTTGCCCCCCATTTGTTTGTACAAGTGTTTACCATCCATGCATTCGTGCACTTCCCATGGTGTATGTGTTGTTGAATAGTAAAATGGAGGAGGACTATGAATGTGTGCTAAAAAAACTGGTAGAAACCAGAAACACGTTGGCACCATTGACTATTCTCATGGACTTCGAGAGAGCAAACCTGCAAGCTGCAAGCAGAGTATTTCCAAATGCTGCAGTTTCTGGCTGTCTTTTCCATCTGGGTCAATCGTTGTGACAGAAAATTCAAGATGAGGGATTGACCGCTAACTACAGGGATGATGAGACAATAAGACTGTACACCAAAATGCTGTTAGCATTAAGTTTTGTTCCTGTTGAAGATGTTAGTGAGTGTTTTGAGGCGTTGGAGGATACCCGACCAGCTGAACTGCGCCCTGTGTATGAATATTGGGAAGACAATTACATCGGTAGATGGGGGCAAAATCGGAGAGGTGCCCCACTTTTCGCTATTTCTCTTTGGAATATGTGCTCCCATGTTGAAGATGGACTGCCTCGGACCAACAATTCGGTGGACGGTTGGCACCATGCATTCCAAACTTCGGTTTCATGTCATCATCCAATTGTCTTTAAACTCCTTGAGCATATACAGTGCGAGCAAGATCACACAGAACAGCTGGTTGCTCGTTTCCATGCTGGTAACCGTGCAGCACCCAGCAGTAAGAGCGTGTATGTGAGAGTGACTCAAAGACTAACAGCACTGCTGCCAACATATGGACATAAACCTCTTTTTCAATATCTCAGAGGTATAGCATATAATCTGGAACTTTAGAGTTTGATATTGAAGTTCAGGTTTTACTGTTGATATACTAACATCTACTGCTCTCTCCTTCTCCTCACACCCATTGCTCTTAGTCCTCCCTTGTGGTTCTGCTCCTTCTCCTGAAAGATTTTATGATGTTGACATAATGTTTGAACATATATGTTATCACAAGCCTGATTCCCTTTACGGCCTTGTGCCAGTAAAGAACCCCAGAAATCGCCTGGTGAAAATGATTAGAGCTGACCAGTATGTTCCTGCTGGGCAGGAACAGGACCAGCAAGCTCAGGCTGAGTTTAGGCAGGACTCAGTACATAGCCCTGGGAAAAACAGTTTGGTCCCTTTAAATCCTCCATCTTGGAAATTGCTGACCAAACAGGTTAGAAGGCAGCCTCAGGTGCAGAAAGCCCTTCCCCCGCGCAGGGCTGGGCATGGCACAGCAGCTCTTGAGGACTTAGAGAGCTGGCTGTCTGAGAGGAGAGGGCAGTCAAAGGAAGCTCTCATGTTGGAAGAGCCTGCACCTCCTCCAGAGCCCGCTAACGTGGAAATGTTGAACCCAGAGTGAGAAGAAGCAGCTCTGATAAACCAGGAACCTGAGGAAATGGACTGGAGTGCTTTGCCAGAATTTGTGTTTGCTGAAGAGATGGAAGTAAGCTGATTGAATTTTGGGGCTTGTGTTTTTGAAAAGTTTTCTTTTTGTGAACGTTTTGGGTTTTTGGATGTTTGACTGCTGGGACAAGGAAATGATTTAACTACTGTGATGTTTTGAAGGAAGTCACTGCTGAATAAGTTAATTCTCTGTGTATGCTAGCAGAGGGAAGCGTGCTAGTAATTTATTCTGCTTGTTTGGAAGTTGTTTTTTTTCTGTAGCCAAGATGGCTACTGCAAGCTGAGGCTTGGCTGCAGTGAGGAAATACTTGCAGTGTCCTTAGAGATGGAAAACCCTGAAGGCTGGGGCAGGATCTGCCCAACATCTGTGCAGAGGGATTTGAGGGTTCATTTTGCTCCTTGTCCTGATAAGGAGCCATTTTTGGCAAATCTGCCAACCTTCTACTCTGGAACTCTGAGGAGAAGGGAAGATCTATGGCATTGCAAGGTGATAAGATTTTTTTTCTGTTTGCATTGAGGACTACAAGAGACTGAATTAAGTTTTGTTGCAGTACTGCTACAAGGAAGTAGGACTTACCTGGGACATAAGGGCACTGATTCTCCAAAGTGCATCCCGATTTTAGGCAGCTGTAGGCGTCCTACAGCTGTCTAATCAGCCAATCGGGATGCACATTTAAAAAAAAAAAAATGCTTCCCAGGCAGGCCTGAAGGCACCTCCGGGAGCCTAGGGAGACCCGCAAGATGCCTAAGCTCGTCTAAGGGCCTTAGGCGGGTCTTAGGCTGAACCTAGGCGGCCCTACGCGTCTCCCTAGTAGATGAGAAGCTTAAAATGTAGGCCAGCAAAATGCTGGTCTACATTGTAAGTAGACGCGGCCGCTATACTTATCGCGGCAAGGGATCTTTCTGCCACTATAAGTATAGCGGGCCGCGGCCTGTCCGATCGCTGGAGGAGGGTGCCCAATCCCTCCTGCCCGAAGACGCACCCTCCCAACACTACCGACCGCCCCACCCCTGACACTACCGACCGCCCCCCCGACATTACCGATCTCCCCCCCGACAATATCGGTCGCTGGCAGGAGGGTGCCCAATCAGACCTTAGACTTAGTAGGGATGGGCGGGCCTGCTATGCCTAAGGCCTGGGCGGGATGGGTCAGGAAGGGGCGGGCCCGCCTCATTTTGACGAGGTGTGCCTACTTGCTCGACGTGCAAGACCCATCTGTAAGAACAGGTTTGGTGGAGTGGGGGTTGTTAGCGCCGGGGGGGGTGCGTCTTCGGCAGGAGGGATTGGGCACCCTCCTGCCAGCGACCGATATTGTCGGGGGGGGAGATCGTTAATGTCGGGGGGGAGCGGTCGGTAGTGTCGGGGGTGGGGCGGTCGGTAGTGTCGGGAGGGTGCGTCTTCGGGCAGGAGGGATTGGGCACCCTCCTGCCAGCGATCGGTAATGTCGAGGGGGGCGGTCGGTAGTGTTGGGGGGGCGGTCGGTAGTGTCGGGGAGGGGGGTGCGTCTTCGGGCAGGAGGGTTTGGGCACCCTCCTGCCAGCGATCGGTCAGGGGGCCACGGCCCGCTATACTTATAGCGGCAGAGAGATCCCTTGCCGCGATAAGTGTAGCGGGCTGTGTCTAATCTAACCCGATTCTCTAACCCGCGTCTGTAACATGGACGCCGGTTACAGAATCGGGGTTTAGTTTAGGCCGATTCTGAATAGGACGCCTCTCCCGGGCGTCCTATACAGAATCAGGGCCTAGGTGTCTTGCGGGCCTCGCCTTCAATATAGGCGGCCTGCCTGGGGAGCATTTTTTTTAAAAAAATGTGCATCCCGATTGGCTGATTAGACAGCTGTAGGACGCCTACAGCTGCCTAAAATTGGGACGCACTTTTAGAGAATCAGGCCCAAGGTGAACAGCTTTGAGTATTAATTAGACCAGGCTGATGAGTACAGCATTATTGAACTGTCAGTTGATGTTACTGTTATTTTTGCACTTTTGTTTTTTTCTTGCATTCTTTTTTGGTCCTGACTGGATAATAAATAAATTTAAATTTATCCTTTTGATACTTAACTGTGAGAGGCCATTCTGTTCAGTGTAAGCTATCCACCACAGGACTTCCTCCCATTTGACAAAGCACGCCGGGGCTATTTAGTGGTTGTGTGCCGGTCCCTGCTATGCCCTAAGAGACGGCCACGCTACACGTGGTATCAGGAGTGGATATAGCGCCCCCCTGTTGGTGGAAAATGTATTTTTTAAGGAAAAAAAATCTGTTGTTTTTTTTTGTTGTTTTGCTAACCATTGGATTTGTTGGAACTGTTTTGCAACTGTGGACTCAAACTGGTGGACTAGTGATTTACAGACACCGGTAGACAACCCATAGGAGGACCGGAAGTCAGCTGAGCTGTGACGTGAAAGCCGGTGATCTAGTCCTTAGGAGTGCAGTTCCAGTTTGGAGAGGCTCGGAGTCGGACGCAGGACCCTTCCTGGAGAGCAGTGGTATCCGGGAGTCGGAGTGTTCCTGAGTACCTGAGAGATAAAAGGTGCAGACTCATCAGTACTGCAGTTAAGAGTACCTAATTCAACAGGCTGTTGATAAGTATCATTCGGAGAGGCTGGTTGGATACGCTGTGGGAGGAGGGTCAGGTGAAAGTTAAAAGGAGCCACACTTGGTTGTTTTTTCTTTTTGGTTCCATTTCAGGTGTCAGAGATGGAGCAGCAGTAGGTGTTGGCCCTGATCGCTGGAGAATGCCAGAAGCAGATCCAGGAGATGCAGGACAAGCCAAGACTACTGGAACCAGGCACAGGACTGTGCGATGACACAGCACCAAGAACTCATGGCTGCTATGGGAGAACAATCAAAACTGTTTTTTCAGTTTTTGCAAGCACTGCAACAACTGATCCTGGATGTCCCGCTACCGCATCCAGTACACCAGCAACTGGTAGGAGCCAATCCTTTGGCTTGAATGCACTTAAACAAAATTACACCTAATGATGTTTAAAGGTCTGCCGCAAAAGGAAATTAGATGTCTTCAAATTATTCAAAATGCCTCTATTGAAATTATATATAAAGCCAAAAAATTTGATCATGTGTCTCCATTACTGAAAAAAGCACATTGGCTCCCAGTTGCTCATCGTATATTATATAAAATATGTCTGCTTACCTTTAAATCTTTATTATTTAAAACCCCTGCTTTCGTTTTTAGAGTTCTAATTCCATATTCAACCTCTAGACTATTGAGATCAAATGACCAACATTTGTTGGTCATTCCTTCGTTGAAAATTATTAACACGAGGCGTCATACTATTTTTTCGGTAACGGCTCCTCAATTGTGGAATGCCCTTCCACTATATATAAGAGAGGAAAAGAATTTGGACAAATTTAAGAGCAAACTTAAGAGTTTTCTTTTTAAAGATGCATTTAATGAGTAAACGGAATGCTATTGACTCTTTTTATCCATATATTTTATTTATAATCTACATTTGTTTCCCTTCCTCTTGTTTTTTACCTTAAATGTTTTTCCTTTAAACACCAATTGTAATCCTTTAATAATTTTCCCTTTTGTTTTGATATTGTTTGTATAAGTTATTATACCTAACAGATTTAGATTTAGCCTAGGATTGTTTGTATTTGTTGATTTAATTTGTCTTAACTCATGTTTGTGAGATATGTTTCCTATAATTTTGTATTTTTATTTAATGTACATCGCCTAGAACTTGGAATAGGCGAGTAATCAAATTTATAATAAACTTGAAACTTGATGCACCTGATGACTTTTTGTCAACCTTTGAAAGGACTGCCAATGCTGCTGGTTGGCCGCAGGAACAATGGGCAGCACGATTGTGTGCCGGTCCCTGCTATGCCCTAAGGGACGGCCACGCTACAATGTGTATTACATGTTTCATACATATGTTATATGTTAATAAACATTGTTGAAAAAGTTTTTCTCTTGTTTTATCTTAATATGAAATAAATAACCATGGCATTTATTGTTACTTTTATACGTGCAATTTTACAAACTAACTAATAAGGTATACAATTTAAACAATGAACTAAACACATCTAAAATCTTCCCTGGATTTTCAGCTGTTAGGTGATTACTTTTATGGTGATTACTTTTAAATGCCTACAATATTTTTCTAGGCATTTAAACTAGAAGGTGGGGGTGGTGTATGTACGAAGGACAATTATAGAGACCACCCCCGGCAAAAGAAAAGATGTGATAGTAGTAAAGGCTGTAACATAAGCAATATCAGCAACTCATTTCTTAGTATTGCAACGGAAAGTGAAACGACACAAAAATCCATACGAAAAAGGAGATTATCGCTGAAAAATAGCTGGAAAGAGATGACCACAAATGCTGGCAGTCTAAGTAACAAAGTTCATGATCTGCAAGCCCTGATGTTAGAGGCAGATCTAGATATTGTTGCTATCACAGAGACATAGTTCAGTGAATCACATGGATGGGATGCAAACATACCGGGATATAATCTTTTTAGGAAGGACAGAGATGGTCATAAAGGTGGAGGAGTAGCTCTCTATGTAAAGATCAATATCCAAGCGACCGAAATGCAAGGGACCTGGGGAGAGGAAGAAGCGATATGGATTGCTCTGAAAAGAGAAGATGGAACTTCTATCTACGTGGGTGTAGTCTACAGACTTCCGACTCAATCGCAGCAAATTGATAAGGATCTGATTGTGGATATCCAAAAGTTTGGAAGGAAAGAGGAGGTTCTGCTGTTGGGAGATTTCAACCTGCCGGATGTGGACTGGAATGTTCCGTCTGCGGAATCGGAAAGAAGTAGGGAGATTGTGGATGCCTTTCAAGAGACTCTGTTCAGACAAATGGTGACGGAACCCACAAGGGAAAAAGCGATATTGGATCTGGTCCTCACAAATGGAGAGAGTATCTCTAATGTTCGAGTGGGTGCTCACCTGGGAAGTAGCGATCATCAAACGGTTTGGTTTGATATAACGGCTAAAGTGGAGAGCGGCCACGATACTTAAAGTCCTAGATTTCAAACGTACGGACTTTAATGCAATGGGAAAGTACCTGAAGAAAGAGCTATTAGGATGGGAGGACATAAGAGAAGTGGAAAGACAGTGGTCTAAGCTGAAAGGAGCGATAAAAATGTGAAGAAAATCAATAAAAGCAAGAGAAAAAGGAAGCCGATATGGTTCTCCAACCTAGTGGCTGAGAAAATAAAGGCGAAAGAGTTGGCGTTCATGAAATATAAAAAAACCCAAGAAGAGGAGAGCAGAAAGGACTACAGGGTGAAACTGAAAAAAGCCAAGAGAGAGATACGTTTGGCGAAGGCACAGGCGGAAGAACAAATGGCTAAAAATGTAAATAAGGGAGATAAAAATTTTTTCAGATATATTAGTGAAAGGAGGAAGATAAAAAATGGAATTGCTAGGCTAAAAGATGCTGGGAACAAATATGTGGAGAGTGATGAGGAGAAAGCAAATGTGCTAAACAAATACTTCTGTTCTGTGTTCACAGAAGAAAATCCTGGAGAAGGACCGAGATTGTCTGGCAAAGTTACACGAGAAAATGGAGTAGATTCTGCGCCGTTCACGGAGGAGAGTGTTTATGAGCAACTTGAAAAACTGAAGGTGGACAAAGCGATGGGACCAGACAAGATCCATCCCAGGATACTAAGGGAGCTCAGAGAGGTTCTGGCGAGTCCTATTAAAGACTTGTTCAACAAATCTCTGGAGACGGGAGTGATTCCTGGGGATTGGAGGAGAGCGGATGTGGTCCCTATTCATAAAAGTGGTCACAGGGATGAAGCAGGAAACTACAGGCCGGTGAGCCTCACTTCAGTTGTTGGAAAAATAATGGAAGTGTTGCTGAAAGAAAGGATAGTGTACTTCCTTGAATCTAATGGGTTACAGGATCTGAGGCAACATGGCTTTAGAAAAGGTAAATCGTGCCAAACGAACCTGATTGAATTTTTTGATTGGGTGACCAGAGAGCTGGATCGAGGACATATGCTAGATGTAATTTACTTGGATTTCAGCAAAGCCTTTGATACAGTTCCTTATAGGAGGCTGTTGAACAAACTTGAAGGGCTGAAGTTAGGACCCAAAGTGATGAACTGGGTCAGAAACTGGCTGTCGGACAGATGCCAGAGGGTGGTGGTTAATGGAAGTCGCTCGAAGGAAGGAAAGGTGACTAGTGGAGTCCCTCAGGGTTCGGTGCTGGGGCCAATCCTGTTCAATATGTTTGTGAGTGACATTGCTGAAGGGTTAGAAGGAAAAGTGTGCCTTTTTACAGATGATACCAAGATTTGTAACAGAGTAGACACCGAAGAGGGAGTGGAAAATATGAAAAAGGATCTGCAAAAGTTAGAGGAATGGTCTAATGCCTGGCAACTAAAATTCAATGCAAAGAAATGCAGAGTAATGCATTTGGGGATTAATAATAGGAAGGAACCGTATATGCTGGGAGGAGAGAAGCTGATATGCACGGACGGGGAGAGGGACCTTGGGGTTATAGTGTCCGAAGATCTAAAGGCGAAAAAACAGTGTGACAAGGCAGCGGCTGCTGCCAGAAGGATGCTGGGCTGTATAAAGAGAGGCGTAGTCAGTAGAAGGAAGAAGGTGTTGATGCCCCTGTACAGGTCATTGGTGAGGCCCCACTTGGAGTATTGTATCAGTTTTGGAGACCGTATCTGGCGAAAGACATAAGAAGACTTGAGGCGGTCTAGAGGAGGGCGATGAAAATGATAGGAGGCTTGCGCCAGAAGACGTATGAGGAGAGACTGGAAGCCCTAAATATGTATACCCTAGAGGAAAGAAGAGACAGGGGAGATATGATTCAGACGTTCAAATACTTGAAGGGTATTAACGTAGAACAAAATCTTTTCTAGAGAAAGGAAAATGGTAAAACCAGAGGACATAATTTGAGGTTGAGGGGTGGTAGATTCAGGGGCAATGTTAGGAAATTCTACTTTACGGTGAGGGTAGTGGATGCCTGGAATGCGCTCTCGAGAGAGGTGGTGGAGAGTAAAACTGTGACTGAGTTCAAAGAAGCGTGGGATGAACACAGAAGATTTAGAATCAGAAAATAATATTAAATATTGAACTAGGCCAGTTACTGGGCAGACTTGCACGGTCTGTGTATGTATATGGCCATTTGGTGGAGGATGGGCAGGGGAGGGCTTCAATGGCTGGGAGGGTGTAGATGGGCTGGAGTAAGTCTTAACAGAGATTTCGGCAGTTGGAATCCAAGCACAGTACCGGGTAAAGCTTTGGATTCTTGCCCAGAAATAGCTAAGAAGAAAAAATTTAAAAAATAAAAATTTAAATTGAATCAGGTTGGATGGACCATTCGGGTCTTTATCTGCCGTCATCTACTATGTTACTATGTAAGTGAAATAAAGTGATCACATAACAGCTGTGCACATCCAATGAAACCTATACATAATTGGGTAATTATTAAAAGTGGTTATCAAACCTTGCAAATAAATGTGCACATGGTAACACTCCAAACGTGGAGTTCAAAAAAATCTAACTACTCCTGTCCACGTTAGTGTGGTTACACTCACTGACCTTCAAATGTTACTATAAACATTCTCCATCAACGTTCAAGAAATGTTGTGCATACAGAGCCTATAAAGTCCTCTCCATACATATAGGCAGATTGCTTATCTCCCTCTTATCCCCTTGTGTGTAATATATTCTGCCCTTTCCCAATAGCCCCATGTCCAGCTTTCAGACACTATCAGCCCTCTTGAACTGTATGCCACATATCATCATGCAATTACTCCAAAGCCATGCCCCAAATTCCCCCCCCCCTCTGTTTTAACTACTACACTATTATATTTACTGATTAACATATTGTGCTACCCGTTTCTTCTGCGCATGCGCATATGCGTCAGTCTCATAGCATCTGACTTGGCACCGTTCTGTTCCATAGTTATTTTATTGGGTCTCAACCAAATATGCGCAATACAGTTGCGAATATTTGATAGTAAATGACATGCATGCTGCATATTCATATATAGGCGACTCACATTAGTATCATAAGGAGCAATAAGCCAGCGCATGCATACTTCGGACATCATCTGCGCATGCGCAGTTTGGTCCCCCCACGTTGACACCTATGTATTCCTAGTTCACAGTAAACTGTTTTTGGAAGACAAACAAAGAAATTGCACGCATTTGATGTTTAACCCGTCAATTGCACGCAAAACAACGATAACTTTTAAATGAGGACAGACTTCATCACCATGCACAATGGATGCATGCTGATGTCATCACACGATTCATAGTCAAGACGTATGCGCGCCATGCTGATGCAAATTCTGTGAACATAAGAACATAAGCAATGCCTCTGCTGGGTCAGACCAGAGGTCTATCACGCCCAGCAATCTGCTCACGCGGCGGCCCATCAGGTCCAAGACCTGCATAGTAATCCTCTATCTGTACCGTTCAATCCCCTTCAATCTTCTTTTCCTTCAGGAAATCATCCAATCCCTTCTTGAAACCCAGTAGCATACTCTGTCATATCACATCCTCTGGAAGCGCATTCCAGGTGTCCACCACCCTTTGGGTGAAGAACTTCCTAGAATTGATTCTGAATCTGTCTCCTCTTAATTTTTCCGAATGCCTTCTCGTTCTTGTAGTTTTCGAAAGTTTGAAAAATCTGTCACTCTCTACTTTCTCGGTAAGTAAGACAAAACAATATATGCTTCATATTCACACATGCTTCATAATTCACACATGCTCATATTCAAATGCGTGCTTTCAACATAATATAATCTGTGCTTGACCTTTCAAATCAATAACGTTTGACGATTAACCATAGAACATGTGTTTTAGATAACCAATAGCAGCGCAGGAAGGGGAAATTTCACAATATTCACTCCCAATCAGTCATGTGAGTGGTATATAAGCTGCACAAAAATGTCATAGATGCACAGTGAATATGGCTTCCCAAGAAGTGCGAGGGTGAAAGCCCAACTTCACTGAGAGAGAAGTACTCCGTTTAACGGAGTACTTCTCTCTAAATGCGAAATTATTGTTCCCAAAGGCAGGCACAGGAACATCGTGCAAATGGACAGGGCGTGGAGGAAACTCCAGCACCTGTTCAATGCCAGTGCCCTGACACCGCGCTCAGTAAGTACCTATTAAATACATACGCGGTTTTAATATATTTATAATCAGCATGTTTTTTGCGCGGAAGCCAATAATATGTATGCATATTTCATCCACATTCCATGAAATCACGCACTGCATATTCATCCACCCGCAGGAAAATTGCGCAGTTCATAATTGCGCACCAACATTTCATTTGCGCGCTAAATATCATAAACAGCTCAAATAAAATTATTTTATTATGAAAATACAACGTTGTAAAAGTTTACACGCATGTGTAATGTGACACTACTGTGAAACATGTGATGCACACCTTATGTCCTCCACACACAACGGCAGATAGGGATGCAGTTCAGAGAGGTTAGGAGAGGGGTGTGTCCCTCCATATTTTACTTCTGTGACTTTAATATAATGTTCAACCTATCCCATATATATCATGCCTCACTCATTTCTGTCTATTATATAATAGTTGAAAGATTTGAAAAAATAGGCAAGGGAGCTCAGGCTCCATCATCCTGCCTGGGTGCAGTCCTTCAGGATGAACCTGGATAGCACTCCAGGTATGTTATAGTAACCTAAAGGTGGTGTGCAGTCATAATATCTCTGTTGACTAATAATTTTTTTTTAAGCATTAACAGTTCTTCATTTCATACATATATTTCAGACACTACATGCATTTATTTATTTCTTTAGATGACAGGGAGGAGGAGGAGGAAGAGGAAGCTGCTGCCCCTACCCTTGAGTGCCTCTTCATTCTCCCCCGCAGACGCCCCACTTCCCAACCCCCTTCCACCTCCGCCCAGTCCCTCTTCCCAACTCCCTTCCACCTTCGCCCAGTCCCTTCCCTCTTCCCAACTCCCTTCCACCTCCGCCCAGTCCCGTCCGTCTTCCCATCTCAATACCTCCACCCATAGTCCCACCCACCGACGCCCTCGCCCACCCCCATCCAAGATCCTCCTCAGAAAACACCCCAAACCCAGCCCTGCTCCTTCATTCCCAATGCCCGGTTCCCCCTCCTTCCTACGCCCTACCCCCCATTTTACCGTTGAAATTTTCCCCCACAACCTCCTCTGGGAGAGCATTCCAGGTGTCCACCACTCATTGCATGAAGCAGAACTTCCTGATATTTGTCCTGGACTTGTCCTCCCTTAGCTTCAGTCCATGTCCTCTTGTCCGTGTCACATTGGACATTGTAAATAATTTTTTTTCCTGCTCTATTTTGTCGATTCCTTTCAGTATTTTGAAAGTCTCGATCTTATCCCCTCGCAGTCTCCTTTTCTCAAGGGAGAACAATCCCAGTCTCTTAAGTCATTCCTCGAATTCCAAGTTCTCCATACCTTTTATTAGCTTTGTTGCTCGTCTCCGCACCCTCTCCAGCAGTTTAATATCCTTCTTTAGGTTGGGAGACCAATGTTGGACACAGTATTCCAAGTGTGGTCTGACCATTGCCCTATAAAGCGGCATTATAACTTTCTCCGATCTACTCGTGATTCCTTTCTTTATCATGCCTAACATTCTATTTGCTTTCTTTGCTGCTGCCACGCATTGTGCCGACGGTTTCGGGGTCCTATCTATCAGTACACCAAGGTCCTTTTCTTGTTCGCTCTTACCCAAAGTTGCACCTGACATTCTATATTCGTGTTCCTTGCTCTTTCTGCCTAAATGCAAACTTCAACTGCCATTTCTCTGCCCATTTCTCTAACTGACCCAAGTCACTCTGGAGTTCCTCGCTATCCTTCTGCGATCTGATTGCCCGACATAGCTTTGTGTCGTCTGCAAACTTGATGATCTCACTGGATGCTCCTTCTTCTAGGTTATTGATGAAAATATTAAATAAAATGGGCCCAAGTACTGAGCCCTGGGGCACACCGCTAGTTACTTTCTCCCAGTCTGAGAACTTCCCATTTATGCCCACTCTCTGCTTTCTGTTCTCCAGCCATTTGCCTATCCATCTTAGTATATCTCCCTATATTCCATGGCTTTGTAGTTTCCTGAGAAGTCTTTCATGTGGAACCTTGTCGAACGCTTTCTGGAAGTCCAAGTATATTATGTCCACCGGTTCTCCACTATCAATTTGTTTGTTCACGGTCTCAAAAAATTGAAGTAAATTCGTCAAACATGATTTCCCTTTCCTAAAGCCATGTTGACTGGCTCTCATCAGGTCATGTGTATCCAAGTGCCGGACTATGCTATCTTTAATCAGTGCTTCAACCATCTTTCCAGGGACAGACACTTATGTACTCATGTACATCACAGGATAGTTGTTATGTGATCATCTTTCTTTTCATAACCTAACAATGCGATTGCTGTATTTTATAAAAATATGATAAACTACCTTCCACTGATAAAATAGGGAAACAGGTCTCCTGAAGTAATAGCATGAGAATAATATTTTTCAGGAGGTATAAAATCCCTCTCCCCAAATGCACTCCTTCATCCCCCATAATGAAGTGGATTAAAGACCTCACAGTGGAGCGTAGTATGTTTTCCCCATTCCTATATTTTTTGCAATGTAAATGTAATAGGTACTTACTGAGCAAGGGGTCAAAGCACTGGCGTTGAACAGGCACTGGAGATTCCTCCACTCCCTGTCCATTTGTACGATGTTCCTGTGCTTGCCCTTGATGGGGAACAATACTTTCTCATTGAACGAGAAGTACTCTGTTAAACAGAATACTTCTCTTTCTGTGAAATTGGGTTTTCGCCCTCATCCCTCATATTAGTCTGTCTCCACCCTTACCAGTTTAAGTGATCATCTTTCCTTTCATTACCTAGCTTTCAACTTGTATTTCTAACAATAAATAAAACTTCATAAGTGCCATTGAACAAATTACATTGGTGCAAAAATTATGAAGGAATCTCCCTGCCCTGATAAGCTTAACAGCACCTATAATTTATTTTGTAAACTATTATGTGGTGGTCATATGGTAACATTTCAATGTTATTATTCACTCTTCACGTCATGTTTAATTGTGTTCATTAATACTTACATTGCATTTAACTTTGCCCTGAGGGACCTGTTTTGTCCATTCTATATGTTCACTGTATTATGCTTTGTTAAATGACACAGTTAAGAACATAAGAAGTTGCCTCCACTGGGTCAGACCAGAGGTCCATCCTACCCAGCGGTCCGCTCCCGCGGCGGCCCATCAGGTCCATGACCTGTAATGTGGTTCCTGACCATTCTTATAACCTACCTCTGCTTCTATCTGTACCCCTCAATCCCTTTATCCTTTAGGAACCTATCCAAACCTTCCTTGAACCCCTGTACTGTGCTCTGGCCTATCACAACCTCTGGAAGAGCGTTCCATGCGTCTACCACCCTCTGGATAAAAAAGAACTTCCTAGCATTAGTTCTAAACCTGTCCCCTTTCAATTTCTCTGAGTGACCCCTAGTGCTTGTGGTTCCCCACAGTTTGTCCTTATCAACTTTCTCTATGCCCTTCAGGATTTTGAAGGTTTCTATCATGTCTCCTCTAAGTCTCCTCTTCTCCAGGAAGAACAGCCCCAGCATTTTCAACCTGTCAGCGTACAAAAAGTTTTCCATACCTTTTATCAGTTTAGTCCAGGGGTCTGCAACCTTTAAGACATAAAGAGCCACTTGGACCCGTTTTCGAAAAGAAAAAAAAAACTTGGAGCCGCAAAACCATTATAAAACAAATCTAACACTGCATATATTGTTTCTTATCTTAATGCTATATACAGGATCACTAAATTGAAAATAAAATCATTTTTCCTACCTTTGCTATTTGGTGATTTCATGAGTCTCTGGTTGCACTTTCTTCTTCTGACTGTGCATCCAATCTTTCTTCCTTTCTTTCAGCCTCCTGTATGTTTCCTCTCCTCCAGACCTCATTCTCTCCCCCAACTTTTTCTTTCTGTCTCCCTGTTCCCCCTTCTTTCTGTCTCCGTGCCGTCCCCCAAGCCACTCGGTTTGCTGCCACCGCAATCGGGGAACAGCCCCCGCCGTCCCAAGCTTTCCCTGCAGAAGTGTTGCGCTGACCAGCATTCCGCTCCCTGACGTCAATTCTGACGTAGGAGAGGAAGTTCCGGGCCAACAAGGCATTTCTCCTCATTCCATCCAGCCTGAGCCCCATCTCTCCTTGATCCAGCATTTCCCTTCTGTGTCTGTCAGAATTACCATTCCACCTATTTTCCAGCATCACCCTTCTTTGTGTCCATCTCACCTATATCCCTATCTCACCACTTTTTCAGAATCTTCATTTGTCTCTGTCCTTATCTTTACGCCATGTTCACCATTTGCCCTTTCAATGTCTTTATCTCCCCCCCCCCACACTTTTTCAGCATTACTTCTATGTCTCTATTTCACCTCCTCTTCATGTCCCCTCTGTATCTCTATCCTTATTCAGTAGGTCCTGCTTACCCTTTCTCTTCTTTGTGTCACTATCTCCATTTTCAGCTTTCCCCCCCTTTTCCTTTAGCACCCTGTAGCTAGAATCTTTCCACCCTCCCTCCACTCCGGCCCAGCCCAGTATGAAAGATTCCCTTTTGTTTCCCTCCCCTCTCTCTTTCTCTCTCTCTTCTCCTCCCTCACCCACGAGTCCTGCATCTGGCCCTCTCCCTTCTACCTGCACCTGGCAACACCCCCCTGCTCCGCGGCTCTCTTCAGCAACTCGTCAGCAGCAGTGATCAAGACAAGCTGCCGACATCGAGGCCTTCCCTCTACGAGTCCCGCCTTTGTGGAAAAAGGAAGTTGAAACAAGCGGGACTCGCAGAGGGTAGGCCCCGACGTCAGAAGCTGCTGCTGAGTTGCCGAAGAGAGCCGCGGAGCAGGGGATGTGGCCGGAAGCAGGTAGAAGGGAGAGGGAGATAGGAAGGCTGTAGATCTCCGGAGCATGACACCGACCCCGGCCAGGATGATTTCTTTTTCAGGCGTCGCGGCGGGAAATAGCCATGCTGAGCAGTGAGCTCAGCACTACACAGATGAAAGCCTTGCTTGCTGATTGGTCCGGCGGCACGGCGGGGCGGGGCCGCCGGACCAATCAGCAAGCAAGGCTTTCATCTGTGTAGTGCTGAGCTCACTGCTCAGCATGGCTATTTCCCGCCGCGACGCCGGACTTGTAAGTGCCTGCGTGACACACTATCAGAGCCGCAGCAAAGGTGGAAAAGAGCCGCATGCGGCTCTGGAGCCGCAGGTTGCCGACCCCCGGTTTAGTCGCTCTTCTCTGGACCCCCTCAAGTACTGCCATGTCCTTCTTGAGGTGTGGCGACCAGTACTGGACACAGTACTCCAGGTCTGGGCGCACCATTGCACGATACAGCAGCATGATGACTTCCTTTGACCTGGCTGTGATACCCTTTTTGATGATGCCCAGCATTCTGTTTGCTTTCTTGGAGGCTATCGCACACTGTGCCGATGGTTTCAATGTTGTGTCCACCATCACCCCCAGGTCTCTTTCAAGGTTGCTCACCCCTAGCAATATTCCCCCCATTCTGTAGCTGAACATCGGGTTCTTTTTCCCCACATGCATGACCTTGCATTTCTCTATGTTAAAACTCATTTGCCACTTTTTTGCCCACTCCTCCAGCCTCGTCAGGTCCCTTTGCAGGTCTTCACAGTCTTCTGTGGTTTGGACCCTGCTACAGAGTTTTGTGTCATCAGCAAATTGAATGACTTCACATTTCGTCCCCGTCTCCAGGTCGTTGATAAATATATTGAACAGGAGCGGTCCCAAAACCGATCCCTGTGGAACTCCGCTCGTGACCCATTGCCAGTCTGAGTAATGGCCTTTTACTCCAACCCTCTGTTTTCTGCCTGCCAGCCAGTGTCTGATCCATCGGTGGACATCCCCTTTCACCCCATGATTCCACAGCTTCTTAATCAGACGTTCGTGGGGTACCTTGTCGAAGGCCTTTTGGAAGTCAAGGTAAATGATGTCCATGGCTTCCCCTTTATCCATCTGGCTGTTTATTCCCTCAAAGAAGTACAGTAAGTTTATGAGGCATGACCTACCCTTGCAGAAGCCGTGCTGGCTCGCCTTCAGTTGTCCATTTTTTTCTATGTGCTTGCAGATTGTGTCCTTGACCAGTGCTTCCATCATCTTTCCCGGGACCGAGGTCAAGCTCACCGGCCTGTAGTTTCCTGGGTCTCCCCTTGATCCCTTCTTAAAGATGGGCGTGACATTTGCTTTCTTCCAGTCCTCTGTGATCTCCCCAGTTTTCAAGGATAGATTACATATTTGCTGAAGTGTTTCCGCTATTTTGTTTCTTAGTTCTTTTAGTACCCTTGGGTGGATGCCGTCCGGACCTTGTGATTTGTCGCTCTTCAGTCTGTCTATCTGTCGGAGGACATCCTCTCGGCTCGCCTCTAGTTGGACCAGCTTTTCATCGTGGTCTCCGTTTATGATCTCTTCGGGTTCTAGGATATTGGATGTATCCTCTCTCGTGAAGACTGACGAGAAGAACTTGTTTAACCTGTCAGCTATCTCTTTTTCCCCCTTTACCACTCCTTTCCTGTCTCTGTCGTCCAATGGTCCCACTTCCTCCCTGGCTGGTTGCTTCCCCTTCACATACCTGAAGAATGGTTTGAAGTTTCTTGCTTCCCTTGCCAGTCTCTCCTCATACTCTCTTTTTGCTTTCCTAACCTCTCAGTGATATTCTTTTTGGTGCCTTTTGTGCTCCTTCTGGTTGTCCTTTGTTGGGTCCTTTTTCCATTTTCTGAAAGATGATTTCTTGTCACTTATCGCCTTTTTTACTGCCTTGGTTATCCACGCCGGGTTTCTAGCTCGATTCTTTTTGCACCCTTTCCTAAACCTGGGGATGTACAGGTCTTGTGCCTCATGCACCGTGCCCTTGAGTAGGGCCCAGGCTTCCTCTACGGTCTCCATCTTCCTTGAGCTGTTGCTGAGCTTTTTTCCCACCATTTTCCTCATGGCATCATAATTTCCTTTTCTGAAGTTGAGTGCTGTCGTTGTGGTTCTTTTCACCTTTGATGTTCCTATGTTTAGTTTGTACTGGATCATATTGTGATCGCTGTTTCCTAGTGGTGCTAGTACTACCACCTCCTTTGCGGGTCCCCCTAGCCTGTTGAGGATTAGGTCCAGAGTGGCATCCCCTCGCGTTGGTTCCGTGACCAGCTGTTCCATAAAGCAGTCCCTCACCGCCTCTAGGAATTTTGTTTCTCTCGTGCAATTTGAGTGTTCAATGCTCCAGTCTATTCCAGGGTAGTTGAAATCCTCCATAACCACCACACTTCCACTTTTGCATACCTGCCTCAATTCGGCCTCCAGGTCCTGGTCGTTAGCTTCTGGTTGTCCTGGTGGGCGATAGTACAGTCCCAATTTTATGTCTGCTCCATTTCCTCCTGTCAGCTTAACCCATAGTGATTCCAAGCTGTCCGCCCTGACTGTTGTTTCCATCCTGGTTGAAGGAATGGAGTCCTTTAAATACAGCGCTACTCCTCCACCCTTCTTGTGTGTCCTGTCTCTCCTATAGAGTTTGTACCCTGGTAGGGCCACATCCCATTTGTTGTCCTCAGACCACCATGTCTCTGTGACTCCCATTAAGTCTAGGTCCTCCTTACTGGCTATAACTTCTAGCTCTCCCATTTTGGTCCTTAGGCTCCTAGCATTTGTGTATAGACAATTTAAGTCCCGGTTGGTTACCTTCTCTGTTGGTTCTCCACGTGGTTTGGTGCTCCTGCTGATCCCCTCATGGGCTGCCAGTCCCCGAGCCTCGTTCTGTTCACCCTCCTCCTGTGGTGTGTCTGTTTCGCCTTCATCCCCCTCCTGTGGTGTGTCTATCCCGTCCTCTGTCTGCTTCCTCGTTTTTGGATATCCCTCTGGTTCCGGCTGTTTCCTCCTTTTCCCGCTCTTTAGTTTTATTAGTTTCTTGGGTCCCTGCAATGCGTCTTTGGGATTCTGTCCAAAAAATGTCCACTCAGTCTCGAGCCCTCTATCGCCATTTTCCGATTCAGTATCCTTGCTTGATACTGTGGTCCGATGTGTCGAGGTCAGATCGACTATCGGCTTTCCCCTTTTTATCAGTTTAAAACCATGTCTATGCTGGTCTGGATGTTGCGTGCCAGCATCCTCGTCCCAGCCGTGCTCAGGTGCAGTCCGTCTCTCCTGTAGAGCTTGTTTTTCCCCAGGAAGGTTGTCCAGTTCCGTACAAAGTGGAAGCCCTCCTCATCGCACCATCTCCTCAGCCATCCGTTTGTTGCTTGCAGCTCGATCTGCCTCCTTGCATCCACCCTCGGTACTGGCAGGATCTCTGAAAAGGCTATCTTCCTTGTCCTCAGCTTCAGTTTCCTCCCCAGGATCTTAAACTGCTCGGTCAGTGTAGTCCTATTGTAGTTCCTTCTGCTGACATCGTTGGTTCCAACGTGGATTATCACTGCTGTCTCCTCCTTCTCAACTCCCTCCAGGATTCTCTCGATTCTGTCGGAGATGCCCTTTGTCCTCGCCCCTGGGAGACATGTCACTAGGCGGACTACCCTGCCTCCTGCTATGTGACTGTCCACTTCTCTCAGGATTGAGTCTCCCACCACGATTGCAGATTTCCCCTTTCTCAGCTTCCTCCTGGGTCTCCATCTTCCTTGAGCTGTTGCTGAGCTTTTGATCCTCCAATCCTTCCTCTGCCTGTTTGGTTCCTCCGCAAGATCCTTCTCCCCTGGCTTCTGGTGGGTCCTGTCCTCCATCTGTTGGTTCCCTTCTGAGATGCTGGTGATCCTGTGTCTCTACCATCTTGCAGGCCTCCTCGATGAATCTCTCGAGCTCTCTGACCTGCTCGTTGATGTGGCTCTCTCTGGTATCCTCAGTTGCCTCAATTGCCCACGGTTCCTCTACGGCGCGGAGTCCCTCCAGCTCCTGGACTTTGATCTGCAGTCTCCCGACCTCCTTTTTTAGGCTATCCAGTTCCTGACATCGACTGCATATGTAAGCCTGCCCAGAGGGGAGTTAGACATACATGTGGCACTCGATGCAGTATACTGGAAAGCTCCGCTGGGCTTCTGCTGCCTCCATCTCTCTTTCCTTGTACCTAAAGTTCCTTGATGCGTTGGAATGTGGCCGGCGTGTAGCTAGATGGAAGAGTAGAGAGAAGAAAAGAATGAGAATAGAAGAAAAGTAAAGTTTAATTTTTTTTTTTTTAAGTAGTTATTTAAGAAGATTGAATTTGCTGCTGGGCAGCCTGGACTCCTGGCTCCTTCTCAAGGTTCCTTTGCAAAGGCGCCCTCGCTAAGGCGAGCGCCTTTGCCGCTCGCCTTTGCCGCACGCTGAACGGCCGCGCGCCGTTGGCACGCCCCTTTTTAAGGGGGGAGCCCGGGCACCGAAGCGACCTCTGACGCGGTGGGGGTGGGCGGAGCTTTCTCTCGCCGCTATCCCATCATGCTTCCGCCCCTCCTCGCTGGATTTTTCCCTCTGCCTTGCTGCCCTTGTGTCTCTCCTCTCAGCCCCGGCTTCCTCCCCTTTGTCTCCCAATTCTGCTCGCTCTCCTGCCTGTAAGTATGGAAAAGAAGCCTATTAGAATGCCGCCATGGTCTGCCTGGTGCTCTGGCTTCCTGCCTTTTAAGGGGGGAGCCCGGGCACCAAAGCGACCTCTGATGCGGTGGGGATGGGCGGAGCTTTCTCTCGCCGCTACTACGATCAAGCTTCCGCCCCTCCTCGCTGGATTTTGCTCTCTGCCTTGCTGCCCTTGTGTCTCTCCTCTCAGCCCCAGCTTCCTGCCCTTTGTCTCCCGATTCTGCTCGCTCTCCTGCTTGTAAGTAAGGAAAAGAAGCCTGTTAGAACGCCACCGCGGTCTGCCTGGTGCTCTGGCTTCCTGCCTTTTAAGGGGGGAGCCCGGGCACCGAAGCGACCTCTGATGCGGTGGGGGTGGGCGGAGCTTTCTCTCGCCGCTACCCCGATCAAGCTTCCGCCCCTCCTCGCTGGATTTTGCCCTCTGCCTTGCTGCCCTTGTGTCTCTCCTCTCAGCCCCGGCTTCCTCCCCTTTGTCTCCCAATTCTGCTCGCTCTCCTGCCTGTAAGTAAGGAAAAGAAGCCTGTTAGAACGCCACTGCGGTCTGCCTGGTGCTCTGGCTTCCTGCCTTTTAAGGGGGGAGCCCGGGCACCGAAGCGACCTCTGATGCAGTGGGGGTGGGCGGAGCTTTCTCGCGCCGCTACCCTGATCAAGCTTCCGCCCCTCCTCGCTGGATTTTGCCCTCTGCCTTGCTGCCCTTGTGTCTCTCCTCTCAGCCCCGGCTTCCTCCCCTTTGTCTCCCAATTCTGCTCGCTCTCCTGCCTGTAAGTAAGGAAAAGAAGCCTGTTAGAATGCTGCCGCGGTCTGCCTGGTGCTCTGGCTTCCTGCCTTTTAAGGGGGGAGCCCGGGCACTGAAGCGACCTCTGACGCGGTGGAGGTGGGCGGAGCTTTCTCTCACCGCTACCCCGATCAAGCATCCGCCCCTCCTCGCTGGATTTTGCCCTCTGCCTTGCTGCCCTTGTGTCTCTCCCTGAAATAAATACATTATTATACAACTACTGAGTCCTGAATTGTCATGGTCATTTATTTTAACCTCAAAAACTACAATGAGATAATGAACTTCATAAACACTTTAAAAATATATTCTGTCATGTAAAGATTATCATGCTAATATAATTAACCATTAGCTTTAACATGTTTTGTGAATTAATACAACAAAAATATCCTGCAAGATAAAAAGAAATAAATGATTACGGGTGGTAAACTTAGAATAACGTAAATATCAGAACTTAATGAATGTTACACGCATAGTAGGAGGCCTGGTTAAATTAGCATTTGACTATGAACTGGGAGAGAGGAGGGATGAATCAGATTAGCTTTGATCAGAGGAATAGACACTGCAGGCACAGGAAGATGGGACATCAAAACACAATATGTAAAGCACAATGACTTAGATTATGAATAGTGCGTTTAAACTTAGGCGTGGTTTAGACGTCCTCGCAGCGCAAGTAGCAATCAGCGATACTTAAGCGTTACATAGGCTTCTCCTAGATGTCTGTACAACGCTGAGCGCGAGTTAGATGTGGCTTTCTGAAACATTATCTAGACGTCTCTACAGTGCCATTCCAAGACACTAGATAGACGTCCCTACGATGTTATATATATTTCAGCATGTTATAATTATTTCACCATTGTAAGCTTTCACATAATTAACCCAAAGTATAGGATCATTAAAAGGATAATAAAAACACAGTATAGCATGTTTAAAGCAATATTTATAATATATTAGTTTCAGTGGGAGTTGATCTAGGAATATCAGTGAGTATATTGAAAAAATGTGACATGCTAACCTTCACTCTAATCCGCTGTGCTAGACAACAAACCATACAATAATAGCAGTTCTGATTTGATTATACTGCTTCTTATAGGTAGTAAATGGCAGTTAATTGTGCTAGGAGATAGAACACTGCCCTGTTATATCTTTTTACTTCATGATTTCAGAATTGTATACTTTACCATTATAAAAACTTAAAAAATATGCCATGTCCCGGTGAAATATAAGATGAGAAGTACTGAGTAGGAGTTGAATTCAAATTATCAGCATGGAAGGGGGAAACTTCAGATTTATGCTACACAGAAAGTTGTACAGAAATGTTATCAACTCCTATAAGAAGTGGAAAGCAAAGGACTTTGAACACCATATAGGCTTCTGACAAACCTCGTTTAAGCTCCAGAAATACTTTATAGGCAGCCTAAGTCGTCCAATGAGCTTTCTCTGGGCTTCCCAGAGACGTTATTTGAGAGAGGTTTTATACAAGTGATTCTTTGCTCTAAATAACACTCTCCTTGTCTTGAAACATTGCTACAATCAGTTCATTCTTCAGACCAGTCAAATCCCATAACTTCAATTGGCCAAGCTTAAAAACAGAATAAAAACACAGAACAAACCTAAATGTGGCTTCTAGTTCATTGCAAATGGAAGTATGAAGCTTGCACAATGATGACCTGTTGTGACATCATCAAGGTGCACCAGGAACGTAGAATGCCATAAGTAAAACACAAGCCGGGAGTTGAACTCACAACCTCCGGAAGATCAGTACAGTGCTTTTACTCTTTGAGCTACAGCACCTTTCACTCCAGTGTCTCAGGCTCCTCTGTCATATCATACCTTAGTGAACTGCTAAGGTAAAATCTGCTTAGCTATCATCTCACAGTAGGCTGAGACATAACAGTGGTAGCTCATGGTTTAAAGCGCTGCTTTCACTGGCCTGAAACCCATATTCTCAAGTATGGTTCAATAAACGTGTCATGGAGTCTAATAGTGCTGTTTTGATCGCTAGCCTTCATTCTAATCACTTGCTACTGAATGAGCTATAAATTTGTAACTTTCTATTCCGTTTAGGCGTCACATGCGAAATATTGGCGTGGATGTGAATCTCTCTGCACGCATAACTGTCCGTAGCATAACATGCCATTTTTAACCTTTTCTTATCATTATTTCAGGAATGTAAGCTTTCACATAATTAACCCAAAGGATAATGAAATCACAGTATAGCATGTTTAAAGCAATATTTATAATATATCAATTTCAGTGGGAGCTGATCTTGGAACATCAGTGTGCATATTGAAACACTAACCTTCACTCCAATCCACTGTGCTACACAGAAACTTGTATAACAATGCTATCATTAACTCCTATAAGAAGTGGAAAGCAGAGCACCATATAGACTTCTGATAGCTGTAGTTTAAGCTCCAGAAAGACTTTAACAGCATAGGTAGTCTAGGTCATCCAATAAGCTTTCTACACGCCTCCCAAAGACATTCTTTGAGAGAGGTGTTATAGAAGTGATTCCTTGCTCTAAATAACACTCTCTTTCTCATGAAACATCGCTACAATCAACTCATTCTTCAGACCAAAGGGAAATCCCATAACTTCAATTGGCCAAGTTTAAAAACAGAATAAAACACAGAACAGACTTGAATGTGGCTTCTAGTTCATAGCAAATGGAAGTAGCCAGCAGCACAATGCTGACCTCATTGTGACATTATCAAGGTGCACCTGGAAGGTAGAATGCCACAAATAAAAGACAGGCCATGAGATGAACTCACAACCTCCGGAAAATCAGGAAAGCGCTTTTACTCATTGAGCTACAGCACCTTTCACTCCAGTGTCTCAGGCTCCCCTGTCATATCATACCTTAGTGACCTGCTAAGGTAAAATCAGCTTAGCTATCATCTCAGAGTAAGCTGAGACAAAAGAGTGGTAGCTCAATGGTTTAAAATGCTGCTTTCACTGATCTGAAACCCATATGCTCAGTAAATGTGACATGGAGTCCAATAGTGCTGTTTTGATCAAACGCAAGCTCAACTTTTCTAATGCATTGTGACTTGTATTGCTAATGTGCTATTTGAGATGAAAATTTGATGGGATTGCTCTGTATCTTGTAAGTTTTATTAAAATGAGTACTGTGTCAGCTGAAGGACTTGAGGGAGTCGAACCCAACCATGCTCACACACTAACCTTCATTCTAACCACTGTGCTATTGAATGAGGAATAAAATTGAAGCTATTCTTCAATTGTACCTTTCCGTTTAGGCATCATATTTGATATATCGGCAGCCTTTTTGATGTCCTATGAATATCATAGTGGATCTTCTCGCATAGGCGTCATATGCGAATTATAGGCGCCGGTAGCAATTTTTCTTCTTATCGGCATCCGAAAGCTGTTCGCCATCATGCTGTTTTAGCGTTCTGACATCATGCATTCACCTCTTGTCTTTTTGTTTGTTTTATAACACATTTTATTAAGAGAAAATGGCAGCCAGGAGAAATCCTTATTTTACCACAGAGGACTCCAGGCTCCTAGCCAGTTTGTTCCACCCTAAGGAATATCTTTATTCATATTCAGGTGATCACTAAGAATAATGTTAAATTAGTTTGTGTATATAAACTTGTACAAAATAGTTCTTTTTACAAATATCCCCCCCCCCAAGGTGGCAGAGTGGGATTTGAACTTACAACTTCTAATTCTTCGTCAGGTTCTTTCACAATTTGTTGCTTTTAATTTTTGTGCCACATGCATGTGTTACCAAACAGCTCTTTTATAATAGAAACCTGTTGAAATCCACTTTGCGAAAAAAATATAAAAGACAAAAGATTTTAAATATTAAATGCCTGCCTGATTACACATATGTACCTATAATTTCACTTTGGCATACGTACACAGCAATCTGTTTTTAATATATATTTTAAAGATTTGATTTAAAAAAAAAGGTTTCTACTGGTTTATATGTTTCTTGTGTGGTTTTCTCGGATGTATAATCTAACAGTGCAGCAGGCGAGAGTAATGTTATGCAACTGTAGCTAGATGAGGTGAGATGATATGGAATATAAGCAGAAGGCTATGTGTGGAAGGGAAGAGAAGTGAAACCCAGGTGTGTAAAAAGGAAAATATTTCCCTACAAACCACAAAATGGAACAATACCACCTTGTCCATCCTCTCTAGTAATGCCATCTTCTTAATTATGCTATTTGTAGGCTCTGAGGTAGTGTCATTGGACTGGTGAGCAAATGGGAGACATGACAACCCCTAGTTCCCCCCCCCAATAGCACACAAACCCTGTTTGCTACCCCACTTCTCTCCTTTGCAACCTGGCCCTCATTAAACACTAGTTAAGACAAAGATCAATGTGATAACATTGATCTATTTACAGTGGGACTTAAGGAAACACTAATGCCTGAGCACTACTCAATGTATCAGAATGGGCCCTGGCATTCCTTTGCTAAGTAATCACAAGATCCATAAATGGTTTAAGAGTTTTATTGTAGAATATTATGTCATTTCATTGACACTCAAATGTACAATCCTTGCACAGTCCAGGAAAGCGGTGTGCAAGTGTAACATCATGCATCTGCAGTTCGATGAGATGGATCACAGCTACACCGGTATACAGAGTAAGCCACTCCTAGGTCCAAATCAACTGCCAGCCTACAGGAGGAAAGTGTGCTTGAATTATTAAAGTTAAATGTCAGTGCGCTTGAATTATTAAAGTTTCCTCATGGACCCCCGGTAGGATAAGGCAGATTGGAGGAAAAAGATGATGGATTCAGAGATGTAGGATGTTCTTCATTGCACTGGAAGAAACGGAAGTAAGGAGGTCAGAGAATAAAGGCCTGAGGTTTCTGCCAATAAAAGCAAGGGAAATAAATGCTGTCCTCCTTGTTACAAAGTCCATATGAGAGCTAGGAACCTACACAGACTGTTTGGAATGTTGAAGGTTAGTGGAAGTAAGCACAAATGTCTCATACCTACCTATGCACAAGTATCAGGAATAGGTCACAGGATCCGCCCGTATCACAGGAACAGCTTCACGATGAGATGCTAGCCACAGGAGGTCAGCTGGGCCAGAACACCTGCAAAGAGGGGAAGCACGTTAATAACATTGTAAAAGTCCCCCACCTCAAACTGTCAGAACACCTACAGTTACCCTATAGCTTCAGTTGAACTTGAATTATCAGCATGGAAAAGTGGGGGGGGAGAGCTTTAGTCTTATGCTACACAGAAACTTGTAGACCAATACCATCATTAACTCCTATAAGTGAAAAGCTGAGCACCATATAGGCTTCTGATAGCCGTAGTTTAACATTTTAGCAGTATAGGCCATCCTATCAGCTTTCTCTGAGCTTTCCAAAGACGTTCATTGAGAGAGGGTTTTTAGAACTATAGATGTGATTTATACTTAAAACTAAGGGGGTGTACTACACTAACACGTGCTAAACTAACACCAGCATGTGTTGATTTAGGACTTGTTGGTAAAAAACAGACAAACCAAGAGGTCCTAAACTGCTAGCTTTTACCAGGCCATCAAGAAGCATATTATGATGCCCTTGTAAGGTGACGATGAACATCTTGGACATCCAACCTGTAACAAGAATATGAAAGCTGTTAGCTATTTGAAATGTGGTCAATTCATCATAAAGCCTGCTAATGGAATGATATACAGGAGCAACATAGTGAATCAGGCCAAAAACAAAGATAGCTACATTCGATTCTCACCTATTATTCCACCTTTAATACTTGAGCTGCTACCAATTCTTGCTTTGGTGGTCAGGGACATCTGAGCTTTAACTGCTGCCTAGAGAAAGAGGCATGATCACATTCAGTCACATGAGACAGAGACAGACAGAGAGGGAAGCTTTTTGGGATTCACATAAATATACTCACCATTATCCCAAGAAATGGGCTCTTATTAGGTTGTCCCTGACCACCTGCCCTCTCCTATGCCCTCTCATACGCTCCTCTGTCTAGGTTGGATGTCCTCATCATTGTCACTGTCTTGGACCGGCTCAGGAGGGTCTGGCATCCTTCTTCTCACCACTAGGTTATGTAGCATGCAGCACGCAACAAACATCTTGGACACCTTGTCGTGGCTGTAGAGCAGTTGCACTTCTGAGCGGTGTAGACATCTAAAGCGGGACTTGAGCAACCCAAATGCACGTTCAACGATGGCCCTTGTGGTGTTCAGAGCCCGGTTATACCGCACCTCCTCCAGCTGTTGGGAACGCACAATTGGGGTCATCAACCACGCCCTCAGGGGATAGGCACGATCACCTGCAAGGAGAAAAGGGCCACATATCTGTTGTCCATTGTTCTGCATCATCCTCCAAAGTTTGCGATGACCCTGTGGTAAAATGAGAGAAAGGTGGTTCATGTAGCAAAGCTTTATTTGCAGTAGTATGTTAACTCACCAACCAGCCACCCACCGTGGATTTCTCCCCTCTGTAACCTGCCACCTAGGCTGGAGTGGGCCAGGATATAAGCGTCGTGGCAGGACCTGGGAAGCTGGCACACACATCCATCACCTCCATGGTAGCACTACAGAACACCTACATATTCATCGAATGATATGCACTCCAGTTCCTAAATTACCTTTCAGTCTCAGCAGGTGGGCTGAGTGCTACATGTGTGCAGTCTATAGCTCCCAGGACAGAGGGGAAATGTGCCAGTTCATCAAAACCCCTCATTGTGCGTTGCCGCTCTGCCTCACTAATCGGAAACTGTATATACATAGCAATACGCCTTAAAAAGACATCCAAAAACTTATTGATGATCCTGGATACAGACGGTTGACTGATGCCAGCCCCAGCTCCCAGGGGCCTTTGGAAGGTTCCTGTAGCCAAAACCCCCAGGGCTGTAGTTACTTGTACATAAACTGGATGGGAATGTCCCCTAAGAGTAGTGCGCTCCAAATCCTTCTGCAGTTGCTCACACAGATGAACTATGGTCTCCCGATTAAATCGAAAGAGACCAATACACTGCTCATCTGTCATATCAAGGAAGTTCGCCCTGGGCCTATATAATTGGAGAGCTGCCGCATGAAAGTGCCTTAACATGCTAAGCTAAAATATGTGTAAATCTCCTGAGATTATACTCTTAATTTATTGTCATTGTATTTGTTCAACTGTAGATTGTGTGAATGTAAATACATGGGGGGAGTTGAATTCCCATCAGGTTTACATGCTAAGGTTTATTCTAAGTGTTGTGCTATATTTGTTTTTATAAGTTCGGTTTTGGCGTGGTTAAATATGTAATTTACGGAGTTCATGGAGCGCGGAGCAGATGCTGCAAGCACACCCAAGCGGCACAAAAACGTCATTGCGTTTTTTGCATTGTGACATCATAGAATCGCCCATTCTTCATACGCAGTTATTTCTCCTAAAATGGCTGCCAGGAGACAGACAAATTTTTCAACCCAGGACTCCAGGCTGCTGGCCAGGCTGTTCCTGGCACACGAGCCCACTACTTTGTGGTTCCTGGCCACCGCAGGTCATACCTGCACTATAGACAATCCTGGACCCGCCTTACTCGGCGGTATAATAGAAGAGCGTCTTGTCCCAGGAAAGTAAGTATTCCTAATCAGGCTTTCACAAATAATCATGTAAAAAGTAATGATGATGGAAACCTGTCTCAATCAAATTGGTCATGTTTTTGTTGGTAAAACTTGATTCCTTTTTAAAACTACAATTGTGCATAATAAATCTTTTACATTGAATACTAAAATTAAAGCACTTCCCAAAGGAGTAGTAGTAGGATTTCAAATGACAAATTCAGCTCCTATAGCACATCTATCCCATTCACAACATGCACACAAGTAATTTTAGGGTCACCAGCATGGCATTTGTAATGGAATCATCTTGAAATCAACTTTGCCAAAGGAAAAAAATATATTAAAGTGCTCCTATGTCATTTCAAGTACCTACAACTTTCCTTTCCCACATGTATGTATCAATCTGCAGGTCTAGGGAGATAGTGGCATAACGTTTAAAGTGACAGCGTCAGTACCCTGACGTTGGGGGTTTAAAGCCACGCTGCTCCTTCTATTTTATTGCCCCTGTTGCATGATTGTAAGCTCACCAGGACAGGAAATATTGCTTGACTAGATTAATAAAGTCATGCAAACTTTAATATGGGACAGTGCTGAAAGGCTACAGCCTCAGCACCCTGGGGTTGTGGGTTCAAACCCACACTGCTCCTTGTGAGGATGGCCAGGTCACTTAATTCCACCCCCCCCCCTCCCCATTGTCCCAGGTACAGTATATAGATAATGAGGCCACCAGCACAGAAAGGGGAAACTGCTGGAGTATGTGAATACATTGATGTAAAACATGTGGCAGGAGGGGGTGGAGGCAGGCAACAAAGAGGATAAGGGCTCTTGGAGGCCAGCATATTGTGACAAATCTAGCTCTCTTCCTAGCTTTGACACAGGATCAATGTTCCCTGTAAGGATTGATGAGGTGTGTGCAAAAAAAAAAATGCATGAGAGACAAGTTACATACTCCACAAATTTATGAGCAGGCACGGAGGACGCATTTTTAAACAAATGTAGTTTATCCTTGTACTCCTTATGTATTTTTAATCATCTATGGATATGTTTGTATGTTTATTGTTCAAATGGTTTTATTTATTTCCCTAAATTTATTTTTGTTATACGCATTGAAAATATTTGATATTGCGTTTAAATCAAAATCTCAATAAACTTGAAACGAGTACCCATGAAATTGTGGGAGGGTTAAATACTCAAAACTTAGAAGAATAACAATTTACTTAAAGTTTTTGCTTCGCCAGCTTTCTGGTATCTTTACATACAGTGGCGTACCTAGCATATGTAATACCCAGGGCCCATCATTTTTTGGCACTCCTCCCATCTGTACGAAAAACATGATTTTTAGTAACAAGCCACACGTCACACATGAGTACCTAGGAAAAGGCAGCATCTTACATATTGCAGTGAGCAGTACATCAATACACCCATTGTAAAACTAAACAAGCCAGACCAGCACAGATCAATCCTACACCATCAATCCTAACAGAAAACTATATCTTTCGAACACACAGAACACAGAAAACACCTTCGCCTAGTATGGAATATGTCATCACAAACTAACCCCTCCCCCTTTTACAAAACTGTAGTGTGGATTTTAGCCACGGTGGTAACAGCTCTGACGCTCATAGAATTCTGAGCATCAGCGCTGCTACCACCACAGCTGGCGCTAAAAAACGCTCCAGTTTTGTAAAAGGGGGGATAAAATAGAAATACACAGCTTCAACGCTCTAGCTCAGGGGTGCCCAAACGTTTTGGGCTTGCGAGCTACTTTAAAATGACCAAGTCAAAATGATCTAACAACAATAAAATTAAAAAACACAAAGCACACTATACGCTGAGAAAATGTTAATTATCATTCCTATTCTGGGTTTTTTTCAGAGGTCAAGGCAGATGATTCTATGCATTGTCACCTCAGTAACAACCATACAAAAATAGACAAATATACCCCCTCTCTTTTTATTAAATCACAATAGCAGTTTTTAGTGCAGGGAACTGCGCTAAATACCCAGCGCTGCTCTCGACGCTCATAGACTCCCTGCGCTAAAAAACACTATTGCGGTTTAGTAAAAGGGGGCCATAGTGCAAAATATAGACACCATATATAAATTCAGACACATTTTGATCACTAAATTTAAAATAAAATCATTTTTCCTACCTTGTCTGGTGATTTCATGAGTCTCTGGTTGCACTTTCATCTTCTGACTATGCATCCAATCTTTCTTCCCTTCTTTCAGTCTGTATGCTTCCTCTCCTCCAGACCTCATTCCCTCCCCCAACTTTTTCTTCCTCTCTCCCTGCCCTTTCTTTCTTTTTTTTCTGTTTCCCTTCTATCTCCCTGCCTGTCCCCTTTCTTTCTCCCTACCCTCCACAAAGCTACTGCTGCCACCATCGGGGGAAACAGGCCCCAAAGCCACTGCCGCAACCATCGGGGGAAACAGGCCCCAAAGCCACCACCGTGGCTGCCCCAAGCTCTCTCTGCTTCCCACCGGGCCAACCAGCAATCCCCTGACGTCAATTCTGCCGTCGGAGAGAAAGTTCCGCCCAGCCAGGCAGCGATTGGCTGGCCCGAATTTCCTCTCCGACTGCAGCCTTAGGGCAGGTGCACAACCGGGGCAGACCGCCCTCCCCCCTTGGTATGACACCGAAGACATGGCAGCGGCTCCTCTCATGAATCCCCACCTGCGTCGGAAGTCCGATGCAGGCGGGGATCTTGAGAGGAGCCGCTGCTGCATCTTTCAACATTAAAATACAGGCTGTTTCCTCTCACCTCCGCCCGCCTTCGAGTGAGCGACAGGAGAAAGTGTATGAGCGACGCCACTGAAAATAGTGAGCGATCGCTCATGCGCTCACCTTAGAGGGAACACTGCAAAGATTATGGAAGAAGATTAGTAAACTCCAATGCAGGAGAGCTGACCAGATTGGCTCTGCTGAGGATTTTGAAAGCGCTGACTTCTCTTGGTCTAACGCTGATGAGCCAGACAGTAACTGCCAAGGAGCTATTAGGGCTCAAAGGAACCCAAGGGTTAAGAAACTACAGCTCCCAGAGGGCCAGACTCAGAACAGGAAGTGGTCACAAAGGCAGGCTCAGCTGCAGAGAGATTTGTCTCCCTTCCCCCTCTTGAGAGCATGGAGGGGGCGAATTGAAGGAAGTTAAAGCAGAGCAGCTGAGACACAGAGGGGAGGAGGAGCTGAGGAGGCTTCAGGGTGAGCTCGAGAGAAAGCTCACCTCTCCTGAACTGAATCCTGAGGAACTGAGCCACGACTGGGACATGGTAGACATGTCAGGAGTGCTTGAGACTAGAGAATGACACGGGGAGCGATCCCCGCAGCGAACCGCTGCGTGGCTGCGGTTTGGCTGCGGGTTATGGTGACCTCATTAGCAAATCGCCGCAGACGCGGGGACAAATCCTTTCACCGACCGCAAAAACGGTGAATAGATTTGTCCCCGCAGGCCAATGTCCCCCCCTCTAGGAACCGCAATTTACCTGTGTTTTCACCGTGCTCCTCATTTGTCAGATCAACCCTTCCTGCCAATAGAACCCGCCCCCCCCCGACGATCGCCCTCACTGGTAGGAGGGTGCCCAACCCCTCCTGCCGGCACCCCCAACGGCCCCCTATATCGCCAATAGGAGGGTGCCCAACCCCTCCTGCCGGTCCCTCCCCCAACAAACCCCGCCATCCCGAAACACCACCCTTAGTCTTACTTTCCAAGTTGGACCGGACAGCTCCTCGCTCGTCTGGCCAGCAGGCCTGCCTCCGTCCAAATGAGGCGGGCCCGCCCCTCCCCTCCCCTGCCTAACCCACAGGATCCTAGGGCCTGATTGGCCCAAGCACCTAAGGCCCCTCCTATAGCGGGCGTGGCTTTAGGTGCCTAGACCAATCAGGCCCTAGGATCCTGTGGGTTGGGCAGGGTAGGGGCGGGCCTGCCTCATTTGGATGGAGGCAAGCCTGCTGGCCATACGTGTGAGGAGCCGTCCGGTCCAACTTGGAAAGTAAGACTAAGGGGGTTCCGGGGTGGGAGGGTTCGTTGGGGGGGGGTCCAGCAGGAGGGGTTGGGTACCCTCCTGCCGGCGATCTTAGGGGAGGCCATTGGGAGGACCGGCAGGAGGGGTTGGGTACCCTTCTGCTGCGATTGTCGGGAGGGCCGTTGGGGGGGTCTACAGGAGGGGTTGGGTGCCCTCCTGCCGTGATCGCTGGGGGGAGGGGAGACTTGCAGCCGTAGCCGAGGTCACTATGCTAATCACGGCAGGGAGATCTTTGCCGCGATTAGGTACAGCATATAGGCTAACATTGTAAGCATTTAAAGTACATGTCGTGTTTGTTTTTGCATTGCTAGCCCCAGGGGTGGTGGAAGATTAGTGATTGAAAAACTGTATGAAAAATAACTATTTTAAATTTAGTGATCAAAATGTGTCAGTTTTGAGAATTTATATTAATTAATTTTTTCTCTGCGTGTTTTGTTTTTGTATAGTTATTAACTAATATTTAACTAAGTTTTAAAGTTTTAAAGAATGTTTCCTTTATACGTAAATAAAGAAAAGTGAATGGGATTGCAGTGGCGGTGACGGGGCGGTGAATGGGGTGGCAGTGGCGGTGACGGGGCGGTGAAGAGGATGGTGGGGCGGTGACGGGGATGGTGAGACGGGGACGGGGCGGTGACGGGGATGGTGAGACGGGGACGGGGCGGTGACGGGGACCAATTTTTTCACCGTGTCATTCTCTACTTGAGACCACAGCTGAGAGGGACCTGCAAAGCTGTGAACCGATGGACATCGGTGTGTCAACTCTGTCTACTGAAGGTTTGGAGGCAATGGACACAAACTGAGCAAAGATGGGGCAGGGTTTGGCTATTTTTGTTTCTTACCTGCTTTGCTTAATAGTTTTGAATCTAAAGTTTGGGATATGCTGGACTTTATGAGCTTATCACAGTTACTCTCTAAAACACTGCAATCCCTGAACTGGTGCATTAGACCAGTGTTTTTCAACCTTTTTACACCTATGGACCGGCAGAAATAAAACAATTATTCTGTGGACCAGCATCGGTCCGTGGATCGGCAGTTGAAGAACACTGGGCTAGTCGTGGGCCAGACCCCGCCCATCTCTACCCAATCTCCACCCCAGACCCCGCCCCCATAATAGTACTAATTGCACCTTGCATGTCCCTTGCCTCATCTGAAAGGCTTCCGGTTCAGGCGCAGGATGCCCGTAGGAGCCACTGTCTGTGGCTTTGTGCACTGAATCAGGAAGAGGGAGCTGGCTCGAAGATAACGCCGCATCGATCGTACCATGGACCGGCGGTTGAAGAACACTGTTTTGGGTCTGATGCATGTGCTGGCCCTGTGGACCGGCAGGAAATTTCTGTGGACCGGCACTGGTCCATGGACCGGTGGTTGAAGAACACTGCATTAGACGGTCTAACCTTTGTGTTTTCCCTCTTTGCACAGCTGGAGGTTAATTGGGAAAGATAAGAGTCTGCAGGAACATAAGACACAGTAGAATTCTCTTCTGTGTTGGAGGGAGAGTTCCTTTATCTGCAGGCACTCCATGAGAGAGCTACAACGCTAGCAGTTCCTTTTGTTGGTTTTGTTTCATTTGATGAACCTTTGTTTTTTTCCATACTGCAGGAGGGTTGTTTGCCCCTCTCTCCTGCTCTTTCCTAGTGAGGAAGTATTGTTTGGACTATCCTGAACACAGAAGACTGGTGAAGAGGACCGAGAGGCAAAGACAAGAGTCCAGCCCAATGTTTGTGTTTGAATTAATATTTTGAATTAGAACCAGGCTTATGTGGATGAAGCCAGGGTGACCAGGAGCTCTGTGTTTAAAGTGTGTTGCAAACTATATTGGAAATGCTGCAATTTGCTATCAATACCTGGGTGAATTATTTGGAAGTATAAAAATAAAATACATCTTGATTTTTCCTGACAATCCTGTGCATGTGTGGTTTTCTTTTCCCCTTGGCCTGATCTTACTTTGGACATTGATCCTGTGGTTTTCACCCTAGGCGGGTGCCTAGAAGGCCTGGAGGATTCCCCAGTGGTGGTGAATGCGCTGGGAGCCGCTAAGGTCACTTGGTCCACAGCTCACTGCAGTGATCAGGAGCTCGTGGATTGTGACAATATCTTTCACTCCGTATTTTATGTGATTATAGAGGTCAATACTTAAGTAAACGTGTTATGCCACTGTGCTATATGGCACTCATCATATCCCTCCCTCTCCTTTGTTTCGCTCTCTCCATTTCCAGATTGAGGATCTCAGGAAATGGGGTCGGCTGCTGAGGCGGCAGGAGCGCGCCTTCCTTGAGGGGGTGAGGGAGGAAATGCGAGCGGAAGCCGGTGAGTAATGAGAGTCTAGAGCAGGGGTGTCAAAGTCCCTCCTCGAGGGCCGCAAACCAGTCAGGTTTTCAGGATTTCCCCAATGAATATACATGAGATCCATTTGCATGCACTGCTTTCATTGTATGCTAATAGATCTCATGCATAGTTACTGGGGAAATCCTGAAAACCCGACTGGATTACGGCCCTTGAGGAGGGACTTTGACACCCATGGTCTAGAGTGTGGCTCTTTGTGATCAGCCTACCAGAATAAATACATGAAAATGCTTGATTAGCTGAAAACCATTCTTATTCATAACATCTGCGGAAAAGCTGCTATTGTGATATCATAACCGCCACCCTTCACTGTTATGTCACAATGGTTTTATGGTCTTCTACTTGCCTCACTTACTTACGCTACATTTTGATGTTTACAGTGGAGTACGTGCTCTGTGCGTCCTGTTATTAGCATTTGAAGAAAATAAAGTAGTAAAGAATGTCATGTTCAAAAGTGTTGTTTACATACCTGACTGTATCCTGTTTCCCTCTTGTCAAGCAGCAGCGCAGGCACCCCCTCAGGAGGAGGCATCGCCAGCAACCCCACCCTGGGCCCCGGAGGAGGGACACCATCAACTGATGGAGGGAGCCCCACCCTGGTCATCCCAAGATGAGGAGGAGGACGAGAAAGAATTGGGGGGAACCCCGTCTACCCCACCGCTGCCCCAAGGACCCCCGCTGGACCACCGCCTGCCCCACCGCTGCCCTAAGGACCCCCGCCTGCCCCACACTACCCCAAGGACCACCACCCCCAGGAACCCCACCACCATCCCCTGTCAGCCTTTCCCCTTCCCCCACCTATAGCCCTTCCCCTCACTCTCCTGCCCTTCCTGTTCCTGATCCCTTCCCACCCCCTTTCCTTGCTGTCTCCCCCCAGGAGCAGCCCGACCAGCCTCAGGAGGGGGTGGCCAGGCAGGTCTGGGAGGAGGTGCAGTTGTTGAGAGGGTGCCTGGAGAGGCTGGAACATGCCCTCTTTCGGCTGATAGCCGAAAGAGGGCATGGTTCCAGCAGCCATGAACCCTCTCTATGACTGCACCTCTTCCGCTCCCCTCTCCTGAGGTAGCTCAAGCTGCCCTTGGGGGGCACCCACCCTCTCTTTCCCTGCGTTATGTGGTTGTAAATAGTTTAAAAAAAAAAAAGTTAAAGGTTTAAGAAAAGTTTAAAAAGTTTATATTTGTTTATAACTTTCCTGTCTGGTTTTATCTTTGTACCATCTTCAGTTTAGTGGACAGAGTGCAAGGTAGATAGAGTTCATGAGGTACTGCCATTCCTTTTCAAAATAACAACGTGACATAAAGAAAGTTTGACAATCTTTATTGGTGTCTGTCACTCTATTACCTGCTAGCCACTCTGATATAGAATCGTTGCAGAATCCAGGAAAGAAGCAAGCAAGTGTAACGATATGCAACTGTAGATAGACGATATGAGATCCCAGCTATGATCTGCAAAGTAAGCCACTCCCGGTTGCAAAGCAGATGCCTACATCAAGAAGAGAAAATAAGACACTGGTAGAATTGTTGTTGAAGAAAAGGGCTACTGCTAGGAACAGGATATCCTAATGAGACATGTGGGTTTTTCTACCTTCCACTGAAAAAAATTCTAGAATGTTGCCTGAGTAAGACCTGGGCTTCAGTGCCTCTCTCTTATATTTTTAAGTTTTTAGTTATATTTAGTTTTCTTTGTTGATTTCTAGTTTATTTTGTTCCTTTCATATACCTTATTCATAGTTTTACAGGGTTCTGCACTTTTTTCTTTTAATTTTCACTCGGGTGAGTCAGAAAACATCTTGGAAAGGAGAAATTTGACAGTTATAGAATCGCAGCATAACTGTCTACAAACCTAAAGGCCTAGAATGGTGCATTTTCAGCAGAGGCCCTTCCTGCGTCCTTCCTTCCTTCTCCCCTGATTAAGTAGGGAATAACGGTGAGCATAAGTAGATGCTGGGGCCACACCGAAAACAGCGGCAGGCAGCAGAAGTAGCGGCGGGGACTTATGAGCACAGCTCCACCCCTTCTCCGATCCAGCAGGGACTAATGGTTGAGCACAAGGAGACGCCGGGGCCGCAACAAAACCAGCGACAGGCAGCAAAATCAGCAGTAGGGACTAAAGAGCACAGCTCCGACCCTCCCCCGATCCAGCAGGGGATAACGATGAGCATAAGGAGATGCCGGGGCCGCACCGAAAAGAGTGGCAGGCAGCAGAAGTAGCGGCGGGGACTTATGAGCACAGCTCCACCCCTCCCCCAATCCAGCAGGGGAAAACGGTGAGCATAAGGAGACGCCAGGGCTGCACCGAAACCAGCGGCTGGCAGAAGCAGAGGCGGGGACTTAAGAGCACAGCTCCGCCCCTCCCCCGATCCAGCAGGGGCTAATCGGTTGAGCACGAAGAGACACCGGGGCCGTATCGAAACCAGCGGCAGGCAGCAGAATCAGCAGTAGGGACTAAAGAGCACAGCTCCGACCCTCCCCCAATCCAGCAAGGGATAACGATGAGCATAAGGAGATGCCGGGGCCGCACCGAAAAGAGCGGCAGGCAGCAGAAGCAGCGGCTGGGACTTAAGAGCACAGCTCCGCCCTTCCCCGATCCAGCAGGGGCTAACGGTTAAGCATGAGGAGACACTGGGGCTGCACCGAAACCAGCCGCAGACAGCGGAATCAGCAGCAGGGACTTAATGAGCACAGCTACGCTCCTCCCCCGATCCAGCAGGGGATAACGGTGAGCACAAGGAGACGCCGGGGCCACACCGAAACCAGCAGCAGGTAACAGAAGCAGTGGCAGAGACTTAAGAACACAGCTCTGCCCCTCCCCCGATCACGCAGGGTTCTATACCATACTAGATATCGGATCTGAGAATGGTGGCAATTGACCGTTTAATGCAGCTGATGCACCGAGATGATAATGGCAGTTGTCTGGCTGTTGCAGAGGTCATCTGATCCAAATGACATGCCTGCATTTTAGCATTGCATTGATTCTGATCTAAATGACTAGCCTGTATTTTGGCACTCATTACTAGTTCCTGGGAAACCTCATGGCTGAAATATTGTGTGTTGGCTTGGCTACATACATCAGGGCTCAAGGAGCATACCAGCTTTCGCTCCTTGGCATATTGTCTTTATGAACTTCTAACATCAGATCCTATTGTCTGACTGGAATTTACTTTATTTGATTTTTATTCATTGTTTTCTCAGGTACTTTAGCTAGATTGTGAGCCTTCGGGACAGCTAGGGAAATCCAAAGTACCATTTTTATTTATTTTATTTTAATGTATCTTTAATCTAAACCTCACAGTATAGCGGTATATAAGAAATAAAATCAAAAATCAAATTTCTCAATCTATCCTCCTGGTTCTGGAGCTTTATGGTAACCTTCTGCTTGGAAAACTTCCATTGTAATACCAATTTTAAAAAACTTTAAGTCCAGCCAAGATGACTCATCTAACTACCGCCCCATTTCAAATCTTCCATTCCTAATGAAACTGACGGAAAAACTAGTTTTCGAACAACTATCTGACTTCATTGAATCCTCTAATGCGTTACATCCGAACCAAACAGGTTTTCGTAAATATCACAGTACCGAATATTCCATGATTGGTCTTGTCACTAACATTCACTACTTCCTTGACCATCACAAATCTGTAGCTCTCTTTTCCTTAGATCTATCCGCAGCCTTCGATACCATAGATCATGAAATTCTTCTCAATCGTCTACAATCACTAGGAGTAGAGGGCCAAGTCTTACAATGGCTAACCTCCTTTTTATCGGATTGTCTCTCTAGAGTTAAATTCAATGAATCCTATTCCGAATTTTTCCCCTCATCTTTTGGAGTTCCACAAGGATCAATACTTTCTCCTCTTCTATTCAACATTTTCCTATCCCCACTTATCACCATGTCACAGTCACTAGGATTTACAACCTTTTCTTATGCAGACGACATTCAACTGATGCACCCTCTCAATCCAGAAAACCCTGCAGAAATAAAAATTATCAATGACAAACTAGAAAAAATCAAAAACTGGCTAAACAATAACAAACTGGTTCTAAACACTCAAAAAACCAAATCCATGCTTTTCACTTGGAAAAGAGATATATCTCAAAAAATACCATTCACACTTGACAATATTTCTATAGAACCGGTACCTAAGCTAAAAATCCTAGGTGTAACACTTGATGTAGATCTATCTTATCACGATCATATCAGTGCAATAGTCAAATCATGCTTTTACAGACTACGGCTGTTACGTTCAATCTCTACATTCTTAGATACTAAATCCCTCAATATTTTAATTCACTCACTTATTATTTCCAAACTGGACTACTGCAATTCTCTTCTAATTAATATAACTCAAAAAGAAAATAGACGCCTCCAAATTATCCAAAATACAGCAATCAAACTAATCCATAACGCAAAGAAATTCGACCATGTCACCCCCTTACTAATTAAATCACACTGGCTTCCTATAACCCATAGAATTACGTTTAAAATTTTATTCCTGGTTTACAAAACTTTAACCTTCAATGAACCTCAATATATTGCTAAAATGATTGTCCCACACAAAACTTTACGTTCTCTTAGATCCTCTTCTTCACAATTGCTCTCAGTCCCCTCATTAAAAGTCATAGGCACTAGGCGAAATGATATATTTTCTGTAAAAGCCCCCTCATTGTGGAACTCCCTTCCAAATTTCATTAAAAACGAAACTGACCTCGTTGTTTTTAAGAAAATTTTAAAAACTTACCTATTTCAAGACGCGTTTGACTTATGAAATTCCACCTTTTAGCACCTTTTAGGTCCAATATTCTTTCTAACCCTTTTTTACCCAATGTGTTTCCCCTTCGATGTCATTCTCTAACAAAGAACAAGATTGTAACTTTTCCCCTTCCCTCCCACCTCCTCCTGTTCGTCTAATTTTGTCTGTCTTATGAGTAACTATTGTAAATTAATTGTATTACCACACTCTGATGGTTTTTATTACTGTACATCGCTTAGATGTTATTATAAGCGATTCATCAAATAAAGGTCAAACTTGAAACTTGAAACTTGAAACTACACCCTAAAAAAGCAGCCTGCACTGTTTTGATAAACCAGGTGTGGAAACAGGAACGTACTTCCCTATACACCACAAATATGCTCACGGCTGCACAGGTCTCAGCAAGACAAAACTGGATCTGACAATACCGCAGCAAGAACTACACTTGGCTGTCCAGGACTCAGAAACAGGAGGTTCAACCCCAAGGTCTAAATCTGCCCTCCATTCCCTGAAGCAATGTGTTAACCCCCCTTTATGTTGAGCTGGTTAGCTTACATTAATAATATGGGGTGGCACACTAATTAGATCTCACTATGGTGCAGTGGTTAGAGCAACAGCCTTAACATGCTGATGGTGTGGCTTCAAAACTCACCAAATCACTTGTAATGCTCCACTGCTCCAGGCCTATTACATAAAGTTGTGATAAATTCTTCAGCACCTGTTTAGAGCTCATTTGAGGGAAGAGAAAAAGAAAAATGTTAGGATTGTGAGCATTCCTTTTATTCATCGGAAGAGCTAGTCAGGTGTACTTCAGGTACTAACAGGTGTACTTCAGGTACTAACAGTCAAGTGAAGGATACTAGAGTAACATAACAAAGGGTACCATATATCATTCTCACTTAACTCTTTGCCCAGGTGCAAGCTGGTGTGCTGAGCTGCTCTTCTGGCCTCTGGCAAACACATTGGGGTGATGAGCATAGTCAACCTGAAATGAATAGTACAGAGGAACATGTTAGAAAGATCTATGTATCCAAAATGAAACACTGAAGTTGTGGCAGAATGTTACATCACAGTCTCCAAATAACACCTAGACTTAACAGAAGCAGGAACATACTTTTGGACTCCTTATTAGAAAAGGCATCTGCAGCTAACCCCTTTTTATAATAAGGATGCCTAACCCATTAGGCACCACTTAGGAGTTTTCCACCTGAACCATGTCCACTGAATGGAAGTGTTTCCCTCCCCCCAACACACCTGAGCTATTGTTATCAATGAGTTATTACACAGAACCATTCCTCAACTGATTTTAACCTGCCTGCAATTTGACTCTACAAATAATTAGATTTAGCTCTGAGTAAAACCTCTCAGGTGGGTGAGCACATTCATATTACTTACATATCCATTTTGCTGGCACCAAAGTTTCTAACAGCATTGGTGCTGTTGCAACTAACACACCTAGACTTTATTTATTATCACTCATTTTGTCAGCCCTGTGGAATAGAGAGAGAGATGTAGGAGATATAAGGAGAACAATTAAGTAACTTGCAATGTATATATATCATTCTTACCTGGACTTACTATCTGAGCTGCTAGCAAGCTGCTTCTAGAAATGACATCTATTACAAATTACTATAGCTGCTAATGGCTCTGTGGAATAGAGAGATTTGGGGGCAGATATATGAAAGAAAAAGGTAAAAGACTAAGAAAGAGTAAGGTCTCAAAAGTCAGCATAAGCAATAGGACAGAATAGAAAGGAAAAAACCCTACTCACCTGGACCTTCTTATACCCTAGCGTACCTATGTAGCATCTGATGTCACCCACGCTCAAGTTTTGGCGGGAAGCGTTAACGACGCCTATTGGTCGTTGAGGGGCTGCAGTTTGTTCCGCCTACTAACCATGCCCAGCACACCTCATTGGGTGTCCTATGGAAGTGTTTGTGAAAGTCTTCTATAAGTAGCTTGGAAAGCTGGCTGCATTTTGCAACATGGCTCCGAAGAGGAAATCTAATTTTCTGCCTGGAGAGTTGCAGATCCTTGTGGCCCAAGTCGGGGCCAACTATGATGCCCTCTTTGGGAGGGAAGCTGATAGCATTGGTACAGAAGGCCAGCAGGCTATCTGGAGGAGGATCTGCAGTGACATGGATGCAGTTCACCATCAGGGCCGTGATATAGAGGCTCTGAAAAAACGGTGGCGTGCCCTGCGGAGAGAGGTCCGGCGGAAGCAAGAACTGATCAATGCGCAGGGTCCTTGCGGCAACCTCCAACTGACTGTCCTGGAGAGTGAGGTGATGGACATAATGGGTCCTGGAATAGCACCTTTTGTGGGAGCCATTGATACTTCCCTGGGGCGCCAAGGTAAAAACATTTAACATAGAAGCCATTGCCTTTTGTTTTATTTTTTTTAACTCAAAATTTTCTATACTACAACAGTGCTATACAACCAATGCAACTCATAGTAATACAATAAAAGCCATTGCCTGTTTTGATACTCTTGCCAGCCTAACATATGGAATAAGTTGCCAATGTCTTAGCCTGCATACCTTGTAAATGACCAGATGCAAAGATGTACAGTATTGTGACCTGTGATGCAATTCAAATGAGGTTATCAGATGTACCGTTTTCAACTGATACCAATGTGTATTTTCTTGTCTTTTTACAGAGGCGTCCCATCCTCCTTCTGCTGCTGATAGGGATGAAAGGAAAGAGGAGGAGGAGGAGGAAGAGGCCAGGTCATTGTGCGCTGCCCCTCCTCCTCACAATACTGAAATTGAGCCTGCACCAGCGCCCCCCCCCCTTCATTCCCACAATGACAACTGGGCAGCAGAGGAGGAGGAAGAGTTGGAGGGAGACGAAGAGGTGGGTGAGGTTGGAGCCCTGGGGGAGGAGGATTTCCATCTGGGTGATGAGCTGGAAGCCCCCCCTGATGAGCACGCCCGTCTAATGGTGGAGGTTGGGAACAACATCCACCATAGACAGGGCTTGCTCATTAGGGAGGTGGCTGAGATTAAATAATCCAGGCCCAAACCATGAACCAGCACTTGGTCTCCCTGGTAGCAGAGCAGGCTGGGATGCGCTGTGCTCTGGAGGACATGTGTGGCATTCTTAGACACCTTCTCCCCCAGCTCATCACCCAAACTCACTCCCTTGGGGATCTTGAAACTCAAGCCACCTCCCAGCCCTCCTCCAGCCAAGCCCCCACCAGGCAGGGTTCCCCCCCGGCCACCCGTGCCTGGGGTCGTGGCCGGGGAAAGGGAAAAGGAAAGGGCCCCCATTAGACCCACTAAGTCCTTTTAACACTCCCAGGCCAGTCATGCCAAATGGACCCTGTGGCTCCGAAGGACCTCCTCTGCATGTAAATCACGGTTCAGTAACTGCAGATCTTTCATCCAGATATCCTCCTGGCCTGAGTGCCAATCCTCATCAGTTTCAACTCCCAATGAGGGCATCATAGTTGGATAATAACTACTACAACCTTCCAAAGATCTGCAACTCTCCAGGAACCATGTTGCCACCTTCATTCACCACTCCAATAGCAAGCGGTGGAAACAGTGCCATCTATTTGCACCCTATATTATGCATTTTTCCATCTATTATATAAACGGCAAGCCAATGGATATTTGTTTTACAATAAAATCAAACAAATAAATGAAACATATATAGCTGGCAGTGTGTTTGTGTTTCTGCATATATTTTATTTGTTAGGTGTTTCACTGAGCTACATTGCTGTATCGTATGCTTTACAGAGGTCTGTCCCAACCTTGTCATGAATCACCACCAGGCCAGTTAGGTTTTGAGGATACCCCTAATGGATATGCATGGGGGTAGATTGTATGGCTGACACCTCCATTAGATGCTGGTCTCTCATGCATACTCATATTAGGGCTATCCCTTACAATCTTCTTATCCCACCTTTCACAACCTAGCTCCCCATGCATCACCATCTGTCCCTCTATTTTCTGTTCTTCTCCTTGATGTATACCAATAGAGGGGGGGGGGGGGAGAGGAACCTACATGGCATCTTTCCTTTCCACCTCAAAACCTAGCGTTTCTCCCTACCCTCCCTCCATCCCTAGTGTCAACTTTTCACCCTTTCTGTTCCCAAATGCCCTCCCATCCCAGATCTCTCCTTGCCTCCATGACATCCACCATCTCTCTCTTTTATCTTTTCAGCATATCTCTCTCTCTCCCCTAACCTCTGTTTCTGGTCCCCGTCACTCCCCCCTCCCCCAAGTCTAGCCATTTCTAGACACCTCTCCTGCATTCAACTTAAGAAAATCATTAATATCTATCCCATTTGATGCAGTAGCCGCCTTGGTCCATAACATTTTTCCCATGTCTAAACACAGGTTCACATCCATTCCACTTGGAGTTAATTGAAAGCTGTGGGCCCCCTCTGCTCTTTCTTTTTGGTGTACTTTGCTGACATGGAAAATGGAGGTGGAGACATTGCGGGGGCAGACCATGACATAATGAAAGCAGAGAGAGTGGTGGGCGTGGGCACCTGTGTCTAACCTGGCCTGGCCCCTTCTTTTCCCTAACAATTGATTCCCCTTCACACTTAACACAAAAGCAAAGTTCTCAACAATTGCTCACACCCAACACCCAGAAAAATCCATAGAAAAAACAAATACAGATAATGGGGGTGGGGAGAAGTGGCAAAGCCATAAGGGAGTACAAAGGACAACAGCGAGGTCATAGCACAAAGTTTCATCATAGAGGAAACGGAACACCACAAGCACCAACTCACATGGGGGGTCTTAAAAGGCAAAAATTGGTGTGGCAAAGCCTTCTATATACTAAGCACACCGAATTAACGTCTGATGTCATAGGAACCGTTAGAACTTCCCGCCGAAATTATTCAAATCTGATTGAGCGACACGAATGATTAAGGGCATGGAAAATCTTTCATACACTGAAAGATTGGAGAGACTGGGGCTCTTCTCCCTGGAAAAGCGGAGACTCAGAGGAGACATGATAGAGACCTACAAGATCATGAAGGGCATAGAGAGAGTAGAGAGGGACAGATTCTTCAAACTTTCAAAACATAAAAGAACAAGAGGGCATTCGGAAAAGTTGGAAGGAGACAGATTCAGAACGAATGCTAGGAAGTTTTTCTTTACCCAGCGTGTGGTGGACACCTGGAATGCGCTTCCAGAAGATGTAATAGGACAGAGTACGGTATTGGAGTTCAAGAAAGGATTGGACAATTTCCTGCTGGAAAAAGGGATAGAGGGGTATAGATAGAGGGCTACTGCATAGGTCCTGGACCTGTTGGGCCGCCGCGTGAGCGGATTGCTGGGCACTATGGACCTCGGGTCTGACCCAGTAGAGGCACTGCTTATGTTCTTATGTTTTGCCGTTAATCCTTTCTTTCACATCTCTCAGCGTTGATACGAAGCTCTATATTCTAAACAAAGTTCCCTCTATAGCTCTATTTCTTAAGGCACTGCTTTTATCTTCCATACATCAGGGGTTCAAGTCTTGAGTGAGGTTAGCAAATAGTTTATATTAATTTTTCACCCAGGAAACCTGGAAACCCTTTACCCATGCCTTTACTTATAAATATTTTGCTTCACCTTTTATTATCTGCAGCCATTGTCTAATTTATAATGCAACCTGTTCTCTCTCATCCTAATTCCCCTCCCCCACCCCAACACCCCCCAAACTCTCAAGCCAAACTGCATTTACCAATACTAATGTCTCTAGGATCCATCTCAACACATTATCGTCCTTCAACACCTGTCCAAGCTCTCTGAAGTTTTCTTTAACTCTTATAGTTATTGCCCTATGCCTATATTACATCAAAAGAAACACATTCCTACTAGAAGGGCTTGTAGTTGAGAGCAAATTAATGTATCTCATGCACCTGTGCCTGCAGAATGCTATGAAAAACAGCAAATTCTACCACTTATGGGAGCTGTTAGGATGCTATTAAAAAGAGGGAAGATGAGGATGGAATTTGAACCAAGGTGCTTGAGAAGACAGACCTCAACAAGGCGCATTAACTTGGTGAGCCACTAATGGCTTTTTTTAGATAGGGGGGAGAGGTTTCCTCCCATGACAGCTTAGGGTATGTTAACCATGGCAGGATGTAAATAAAAGTGATCGCAAATTGCAGAATACTGTTGAAACACAGCAAAGTCCACCATATATATATGTTCCTTTGAGAGCTAATAGGAAGCTGTTAAAATGAGTGAAGGTGGGATTTGAACCAGGGGGCTTGAGAAGATGGACAATGCGCATTAACCTGGTGTGCCACAAATACTTTCTTTAGGGTAATTGTAATATCATTCCTAAGCATATGAAACATAGGCAGGTAAGTCAAGTATGATATGAAAGGGCAGTGAGATCCACCTGAGTAGAAGCTGATGTAGCTCTATGGATTAAAATTCTGTCCTAATCATACAGAGGTTGGGAGTTCAACACCCAGCACATCTTTTAATTGTGGCATACTACCTTGAAGGTGTAGCTTGATGATCTCACAATGAGGTCAGCTTTGTGAGGATGAAGAGCTCCATTTTGCAATGAAGGAAAATGCATGTTAAGGTCTGTATCTGTTTTTTTCTTTTTTTAAGCGCTGAGAAATGAAGTAATGTGTACAATAATGATATATGTCTCATCTTCTTTCTTTCCTCTCAAGAAAGAGCTGATTGCAGGACTGTTTGTTGAGAAAAAAAGGGGTTCTTTATAAGCTGGAAAACCAGAGGTGGTGTAATGAGCAAATGTTTTTATTTATGTGCTCTATTGATATGTTGGCTTATTAAATTAGGAGGGAGAAAAAAGAAGAAACAACCCATATTCAAAGTCACTATAGGAAATATCATGACGGAAGCAAGAAGTACGCCTAACTTGCGTCTAAAGGAATCGGCGGGACGAAAGCTGCAACTGCGTTGAAATGAAGAAAATACTACAGTTAGACCAGCTTTTCGTTCGCTTATATGTTAGATGCTAGTTAGACACACTGGACTGCCTAAGTAGCGTCTAAGTTGTGCCTAGCATTAACCACGCCCAGGTTATGCCCATGTCTAGAAGGTTGGACGCATCTAAGTGCTACCTCTGCGTCTAGGTTGCGCCTGCAAGGTATGAACGTCTAACCGACGTCTAAATTCCAATTAACGCTTGTTAAGACAATTAAATAGCTCGTTATCTACTTAAATCGGACGTCTAAAGCACGCCTAACTTTAGACGCACTATTCAGAATATAGGCCAATAAGTCTTGCACCCACTGGATTATGAACCCACTGAAAACACAATAAGGACCTACTACGCCTATTTACCTTACAATACAACATCCTGCACGCTATTGTCTGGTAATGGGATAAAAGTGCACGAGTTAAACTATGAACCATCTGGTGATGGGACAAAACGTGCGGGTCAAACGCGCGCTGACATAGTGTTCCCGCTGCCTTGCCATTATTACTGAAAACTGAACTTTTCCTCAGATGTCTTGCACTCACTTATCATGCACTCACTTGTCTGCGCTTGGATGTCTTGCGCGCTGAATTGTCTTGCGCTTAGATGTCTTGCGCTCACATGTCTTTTCGCTCATTTGTCCGTGCCCATTTGTTCACACGCTTATGTCTTGGCCCAGTTATCTTGCACTCACTTATCTTGCGCTTACTTATCTTGTGCTCACTTGTCTTTACGCTCACTTGTCTGCTCCCATTTGTCCATGCGCTTATGTCTTGCGCGCAACTGACTATGAACCCAGTCTCATCTACCCCCCACCTTTATTTTAACTGTGAAATCTTTTTTATTATCTTTTTAAACCAGTATTGTAAACCGTCTGGGTATATCAAGTACAGAATAAACTTGAAATTTGGAAACTTGGTCATTTCTAGCATGTCCTAAGCACCACCAAAGGCCTGGGTAAAAAAATGTAAGTCTTAAGAGCTAAGTTCTCACTGTGTGGTTTTCTGCACGATCGCTCATTCCCTGATCTGACCATGCAAATAAACTCATTAATGTTAAAATGCCATGTAAACTAGTAGAGCGACTGATGCTTTAACATGGCTTCCCAAAGTACTAAAAAAAGATTAATTTTAGTGATCCAAAAAAGTGACTGGTCAAGACCAGTTGCTTACCCCCTTTTTTTTTTAATGGACACAGATGCTATGCATATTACATATGCACAATATCTACCCCATTAGAAAAAAAAAGAAAAAAGCACACTTGCCCACTCCAATGAACCGCAAAACTATCCCCCCATGGCAGCGAAAATGGCAGGAGGGATGCCCACTTCCTCCTGCAATGATGACCCCCTGTGAAAGAAAATTGGCAGGAGGGATGCCCACTCGCAAAAAAAATTGGGAGGAGGGAAGACCACTTCCTCCTGCCAAAGGAGATAGCCCCCTTCCCTCCACTCCCAAAAAAAGGCAGGAGGGATGCCCTCTCCATCCTGCTACCGGATGCTCCCCTGAACTCACCCCCTCCTGGTATATTTGTCTATTGGAAGGAGGGAAGCACAGTCCCTCTTCCTTCAAGGCCTGCTGATCCTAAAAGGCGGGCCTTCCCTCCTTGTGCATCATGTGATGTACGGGGAGGAGCCTTAGGCATCTGAGCCAATCAGGGCCTTAAGCCCCTCCCCTGAGTGTTTAATGGTTCCCAGATCAGTCAATGATGGAGATGGAATGAAAAAAAAAAGTATATTGAATTAACTGAGAAGATGAGAAGATTAGTAGGAACTAATTTATTTATTTAGCCCGTCCTCCCAAAGGAGCCCAGAATGGGTTACAAGAGTACATTCACAGTAAAAGCGGAACAAACTTTTGTGAGAATACATAGAATTGGTGGACATAGGGGAATTAGATTACAGCATTTACAGTATAGGTATAACGCACAGACTAAAAGTGAGACTTGGTGGACACAGGACACAGTGTTTACAATAGAGACGTAATATACAGACTTAGGTACAGATGTGGTTTGAATTGCAGCATTTCCTGTATAGATGAGTATAACAGAGCTAACAAGTTTTCTTTTCAGGATAGTAATTCAAGAGATATTAGTGGTGACATAAGAGTTTTAGTGAGCTTCCATTTGATGTAATAGTCGGTCCCTTTAGGATCCATTTGGCAGGGGTGTAGGTGCGGGCTGTTAGGGAGCTGGGTTTGTAAAGAGGAAAGTTTTCTCAGCTTTCCTGAAGTTCCATTGACTGTCCAATGATCTAATGGGTATGGGGATAGTGTGCCATAATCTGGGTAAGTAATGAGAGTAAGAGCATTTTCTGGCTGTCTCAGATGACAGTGAGCGGCCAGGTGGTAGGACCAGCCATTTTTCTACTTGGGATCTCAGTGAACGATTGGGGATGTAAACTTGTAGTTTAGATGCTATGTAGAGTCATCATGTGGAATGTCTTGAAGGCTAAAACCAAGGCTTTAAAGGTGCATCGTTTTTGGATAGGCAGCCAGTGTATGGATGCTAATGCTGGGGTGACATGGTTGCGGAAGTCCAGGTTTTTCAGGAGTCGGATTGCGGCATTTTGCACACCTTGGAGACGGGACAGTGTTTTTGCGGGTAGCACGTTGAAGTAGTCTAAGCGGGATAATACAAACGCATATAGTAGTTGTGTGAAACCGCTTTCTGTAAAGTAAGCACGGATGATGATACAAATTTTGATACATGGTCTGATAGTAACAGATTTGAGTCAAGAATCACTCCTAGGCTGCAGACGTTGTCTTTAGCTGTAAGAATGTCATTCCCCCAGGAAAGGAATGGGCAGGAGTATGCACAGGTATCCTTGTGTATGTAGAGAAACTCTGTTTTTGACACATTGAGCTGTAGTTTGTTTGTAGTAAGAGATCCCAAGTATGGAGGGGAGGCAACCTATATAAATGGCTAGAATTTTAAACTGAATTCAAAATGTAATGGGGGGCAGTGATGTGGTGACAAAGTAAGGTAGGGCATTTCATAGCAAGGCAAAGAATACCAGTTGCTATGTTTCAAAGTTAGTCATTCCCATTCTCATTTTTTTTTGTGGATTTGAATGCTCTTTACATTCATCATATCCATTTCCATTTTTTAAAAATATAGAACTAAGGGTCAACATTCAAGATGCAAGTAATACTTTTTTAGTGGGCTAACAATATATCAGTGACAAGCATGCAAGAGTTATCCTTTCTTCATCAGGTACAGACTCATCTAGATCTTAGGATGTCTTCCTGGTCCACTACAATACAGTGAAAGAGGATACTGTAACAAACCCACTGCCAGCAGGGGTTTTGTTCCTGTGAAAGGTGTAAAGTTTAGACAGCCTCAGTGCAGAAGAGCTGACCAGGTCAGTACCCTGGAACATGCAGGCAATGATAGGGAAAGTTCTGCAGGAAAGCTTTGCACTCTTGTATAGAGCCTTGAAATCCTGACAGGAGACTTTTACCTGAAATGCTTGCTGTTCCTTTAAGAAAAGAGCAGGGAAATCTGTCCTCTGGCAGACCTATCAGTTCTCTAGAGCAGTGTTTTTCAACCGCTGTTCCGCGGCACACTAGTGTGCCGCGAGATGTTGCCTGGTGTGCCGTACAGTCAGGGCCGCCATCAGGGCAGTACCACCAGTCTAGGGAGAGGGGCGGTCCGCCCCACGTGGACAGAAGAGAGCTGGACGGGGGACCCGCGGAGTTCAATACATCTCGAGCCGCGAGGCTCGTCTTCTGTTCCTGCCTGCCCTGCAGCTAACATATAGCCGATCGCAAGCGTTCCCCAATGTCAGCGCTGACGTCGGAGGGAGGGCTTAAGCAAAGCCTGCCCTCCGACGTCAGCGCTGACGTCGGAGAATACTTCCGTTTGGCTATTTGTGCGCGGCAGGGCAGGCAGGAAGCAGAAGACAAGCCTCGCGGCTTGAGCTTCGTTTTGCTGAGAAAGTTGCAAAGATGGGCTGGGAGGCAAACACGGAACACAAAAGGGGGGAGGGAGTGCATTTTGGACACAAGGCATGAACTTGGGAGAGAGGAAGGGAGGGAAAGAGATGCTGAGGTGGGGGAGGGAATGGGTTTTTGGACACAGAAGGCATGGACTTGGGAGAGAGGAAGGGAGGGAAAGAGATGCTGAGGTGGGGGAGGGAATGCGTTTTTGGACACAGAAGAAATGGACTTGGGAGAGAGGAAGGGAGGGAAAGAGATGCTGAGGTGGGGGAGGGAATGAGTGTTTGGACACAGAAGGCATGGACTTTGGAGAGAGGAAGGGAGGGAAAGAGATGGTTGTGTACACGGGGAATAGAAGAAAGGAGAATTTTTGGTCATAGGGAGGGAGTGAGGTACAGATAGTGGCATACCAGGGTGGGGGGGGCGGTCTGCCCCACCCCGGGTTTACGTCCCAAGGGGATGCACAGCTGGCCACCCTCCAATGTTGTCCCTAGGCCGGCAAACTGCGGCTCTTTAGCCACTTGAGTGCCACCGCCGCCAACGGTGTTGTTGGCGGTGGCAGCATTATAAAATACTTTCTTTGTGTTTATTTGATTCCTATTCAAGAGAATTACTTTATATATAGTCAATATAGGCACAGAGTTAAATTTTTTAACATTTTCTAATGGTGGTGTGCCTCGTGATTTTTTTCATGAAACAAGTGTGCCTTTGCCCAAAAAAGGTTGAAAAACACTGCTCTAGAGAACTGATTCACCTCCCCTTAGCCAGACAGAGGGAGCTTGGTTTTGAGCTCCCTAGGGAGTCAAGTGAAGGAGAAGCTGGGAGGTGCCCAGCAGAAGGAGCAGGGGATGGAGAGAGGCAGAGAAAGACGTTTGTTTCCCAGCCAGACTGTGAGGCTAGAGGACAGGAACAGGTGAATAACATGGAGGTTATGGATTTTGAAGCACCGGGGAGTGTACCAGAGCCTAGTGTGGAACTGATGGAAATCAGCTGCTGTAAAAGTGAGTGTGCTGAGTTGTGCTATTAACTCTCTCAGGAGGACATTGCCGTGAACTGTGTTTTTGTTTTGAGTATTTGTGCCTGGAAGAAAGTGACTTGTGCTGGCAGGAGCAAACCTGCTTAGGAACTGTGACATTTGTCAGTTTGTGGGTTTTTCTTTCAAAACTAGCTCAGAGAAAACCTTGTTTGTTGCTATTTTTGTTTTGCTTGTTGGCTGGGGTTTTGGCACTGAGGTACATTTGAACAGAGGCAGATAATTAGCAGCAGTGCAGTATAACAGTTGTGCCTGGAAGCTGTTCTGAAGGCTGGAACAGCTTGTGCCTCAGAACTGTTCTTTGTATGACTACAAGTTGCTGGACTATAAGACTGAGAAGGTTATATTTGACTCTTTTGCTTCACTTACAAACAGAGTTATTTAAGAACTCTTTGGGCAAAAAGCTGCCTGATTGCAAAGAACCTGCTCAGCCCCGTATAATGGGGGCAAAATATATTGCTAAAATTAAGCATTGCTACTAGCTACCTTAAGAACCTGCCTAAAAGTATTTCTATCTTTGTATCTAGTGTCTTTACTGGCATAGTGCAGACAAAGAAGTTAAGATTGTTGGAAGTTTACCTAACTGCAACAGCTGAGGTGGCTGTTGTCCAGTTGCTGGAGGAAAAGCCGTATTTTTGTTTACTGCTGAAATTCTTTTTGATACTTTTGAAACAGTTGAATTGTTCTGTGAGAAACAGGGTGCTTTGAAACCAAACACAAAGTCTGGCCAATGGCCAAGAATAATAAATCTTTCTAAGAACTTGAACCTTTCTTTCTTTTTCTGGAAAGGGAAATACTACCCAAAATATTGGGGTTTGACCACAGCATAGCCATTGCCAGGCTAGAAGGGTACCCCAAGCTAAAGGAGACACGCCAGGCCAACATTTTGTCACAGCCCAGGTGGTCTGCTGCACTCATCAGAGACCCCAGGTTGTGACAATACTGATGTAAGCCCCCCCCTCGCTCCCGTTTAGAAGGGTGCTAGATGAACACCCTAGTCTCTGCTTGGATGGTGGGAGAAGGCATATAAACAATTTATTTGATAGGATCATTGCTGGGGCCAAGTATATAGCTAGAAAGCCGAGAAAGCTAGGCATCAGACTATCCATTCCACTCAGTAATCCGGCTGTCAACTTCTATACACAGATCCTCCTCTTTTCCTCCAGTTAAAAAAAAAAATAAAAAAGTTAGTTACAAGTTGTAGATGTTAGTATTTTTCTTTTAAGCACACATCTCCTTTTCTGAGGTCAAATGGGGAGCTTCTAGGGTTCCCAACCTGAAAGCTAAAACAAGCCAGCAACCTTCTGTAGGATCTGGTACTTGGCCTCGTGCCTCTGTGACAATACTTCTCTAGCAGTTGCCTAGATGGGACTAAAAGCAAAAAATAAAAGCAAAATCCAACTGGTTTGCAGTAAACAACAAAGAAAGCAAAACAAAGAAAAACTGCAGACAGAAGTACAAGAGGCAGGCTAAGTTTATTAAAATAATTATTAGTTATGGTTAGTGTCACCACCTATTTAAAACCAGGGAACCCGACACAAATACAAATAAAATTAATATAAAATATAAATAGATACATAAATAAGCATAATAGATAGATTTAGACAAAATATGCTTGGTGAACAACAACCATAAAGGATTAAAAGTGCGTAACGTAACGCAAACTCAAAGGGACATACAGCTAAAGTGGTGTGTATGTGTGAAATAATGTGCAAATGTCAACATGGATAAAATGTGAAGGTAATGATGTGCTGGTATCAGATGGGAACGGTGAAAGAAGACCAAGGAAAACAATAGATGATGCAGATAAAATATGGATGAAAAATTCTTACATACCCTAATTTGAAAGGTATCAGTTTGAACCGCAACAATAATAAACTTAAAAACTAAAAAAATAACGAACGAACAAATTTTTAAAGAAATGAGCAAGGAAATTTTTAAAGAATTCTAAATTTGTACATAATGATATACAATATGACAAGGATTAAAAAAATAAAAATTAAAACGCATGACTATTCTATGGTCAATAAGTGAACTAGAAAGGTAGCATAAAAAAATAATAATATGGGGGGGGGGTCTTAGGATTCTGAATGATCCCCTTTGGGTAAAAGACAAAATCACATATATGTTAATATTGTGCGAACAAAAAGACTGCCGACCCCAAATGGAGACAAGACTAAGCCTTGGATGTGGGTGCAAAAAACATAAGGTAAAATTGGGAAAAAAAGATAACCAACACCATAGAAATATTATAATGGACGATCTAGCATATCTTGAGAGGACACAGTGGGCAGGAAGTCCCACAACTAAGCTGAACATCGGGTGACAAATTAATTCCATACTCCTGGGCATGGGCGTCGGATCACAGCCAGGAAAAAAGCAAACTTACATTGTAACATATGGATGAGAAAAATGGAACGTACAGTAAAAATGCTTTTATATCAAAAATTACAATATCATCGTTATGGCAACCACGCAGGGAAGTTATTAGCCCAGTTGACAACACAGGCCCGGGGACATCGATATGTACTGGGACTGAGGATGGCATGGGATGTATGCAGCATTCTACAACACACATTGCACAGATCTTTCACGCCCATTTTCAGGAGATATATGGTCGCCAGGACTCAGGAGCCAACCCCCTTATTAGGGACTACTTAGCAGATTCTGGTTTACTACCACTCTCAGAGCCAGATGTAGAAATCCTCAACGCGGCAATTACCCCTAAAGAACTACACAAAGCAATCCAGCACCAAAGGAACTTCTCGGCTCCAGGGCCAGATGGTTTTACGGCAGAATTTTATAAACTTCTATCTGTACAACTTGGTCCCTTTCTAAGAGACTATTATTCTCAGGCAATACAGGACGGACACTTTCCTCTAGAAGCGAATGAGCCTTTAATTACTTTGATCTTGAAACCTGGTAAAGAAAGCACTGCTCCCGAGTCCTAACGTCCAATCTCTCTTTTAAATGTGGATATTAAAATCCTTTCCAAAATATTAGCTGATAGACTAGCAACTTTGCTCCCGAAAATCATCGCGTCGACACAGGTGGGCTTTGTAAAGGGAAGGCAGGCGGTGCATAATGTTCGCAAGGCACTACTATTGTTGGCACACACTCAATATCATCACTCCCCGATGCTGCTGCTTAGTTTGGATACTGTGCAAGCTTTTGACCAAGTCAATTGGATATTTCTATTTGAGGTGTTGAACTTCATGGGAATAACGGGGTGGTTTTCCACAGCGATACGCACGTTATATTCGTCACCGATGGCGAGACTACTGGTTAATGATATTATTACTGACCCAATCCTAATTGAAAGAGGCACCCGACAGGGATGTCCCTTGTCCCCTCTCTTATTCTTGTTATATTTGGAACCTTTTCTTCGCACTGTGTCCCTTCGCACTGTGTGGACTTCAGGACCACTCACTAAAAGTGTTAGCCTTTGCTGATCCCCTTTGGGTATGCTAACTAACCCTGCTCACTCCATTGAACATTTGTTACAGGCACTGAATGAATTTAGATTTTATTCGGGCTTCACTCTGAACTACCAGAAATCTGTTGCTTTAGCTAGCCCAGTGACACTACAACAGACATGGAGAGGCCGCTTTCCCTTCACTTGGGCAGCGACTTCGATTCGCTATCTAGGTATTTGGATTCCTAGAGACCTTAAGACTCTTTACGAAAGTAATATCTCCCCTTTGCTGCATGAAACGTTGCAAAACTTACAAAACTGGTCTACTTTCCCTCTATCAGTAGCGGGACGGGTGGCCCTTTTTAACATGGTGCTCTTTCCCAAATGGTTGTACCACTTCCAGGTCCTACCGCTGATTCTATCTTACACTCATAATTCACGTTTAACCAAGGGTCTCCAACGTTTCCTATGGGAGGGCAAGCGACCCCGTATGCAATTTCTTAGGATGTGTTTGCCCAGGGATAGGGGGGGGGGGTTACGGTTTATTAAATGTACGGTGGTATGCCATGGCCTGTCAGATGAGACATATTAATGACTGGTTTAGGGGGACATCTGACTTCACAGCCACTCCACTGGAGTTATCTTTGTTGGCTCCGTACCATGTCAGCTATTTTTTGCATGTGACGGATCCGAAGTTACGTCCTTTGGTGTCCCACTACCCGATATTTACGCCGGCTCGGCGAACCTGGATGTGGGTGTGTAAAACTGCTAACTTGTCTTCTGGGGTCTCATTATATTTACCCATCCAGGGCAATGGAGCCTTTCAACCTGGATTGCAAAATACCGCTTTCCAGAGGTGGAGTGTGCAGGGACTTCAATATCTTTTCCACATGTTCTTGGAGGAGGGGAGACTTGCAACCTTTGCGGAATTGCGTCAGACATTTGCTTTACAGCCTAATGATTTTTTTGCTTATTACGAGATCCGACATTATGTTCATTCTTTACCAGTAACCCACCTTACTGACGACAATAGAGATGCCCTTTCGGAACTCTTTAGCCTTTCTGCTCAACAGAGGATCCCTCTTCGTTTTCACATTGTAGGGGTCCGGGACTGCCAACCTGGCCCCAACTTGGACATTCTAGCGACAGCATGGGCAGAGGACCTGCAGTGCTCCCTTACGGCTCACCAGCTACAGCGGGTACTGACACATATCCAAAAGGTGTCTCCTAATATCACGCACTGGGAAATGCAACTGAAAATTGTTTTGAGACTCAGAACGCGCAGCCCGGATGGGGATTACGCCGTCACATTCATGCTTCCTTGGGTCACATGTTTTGGGCATGCCCCAAAATTTTACAGTTTTGGAGACACCTGGGCCACTATATCACGAGGCTTTGGGGGAGGCGCTGGCTACCGCAGCCGAGAGCATTATTTGGGTATTTCAATATAGCAACGCTCAAACCCAAGGGAATGTCAGCCTTCATATCCAGAGTTCTCTTGATGGGGAAGAAAGCAATTCTCACAAACTGGCTGTCCCGCAATCCCCCGACTTATGCCCAATGGAGATCATTGATGATAATCCATGGAACGCTAGAGCGGAGATTGATGGGAGATTTGGATCGTGGACCGGGTCGTAGATTCTGTCAGACCTGGGAATGTTTCTGGCAGGATCTCACCCCGCATGCCCGTAGCAGACTATTGAATCTTTAAGTTGGACTCGGACTCTCAATACGTGTTTTGGCACTGGACTCTTGGGGTGGGGAGGGTTAGGGAAGGGGGGGAGTAGTTGCATTGTTGTTTACTGGAAGACTATGCTACTTGTATTTGCTTGTTTATTGTTGAAACAATAAAAAATATTTGAATATAAATGAGAAAAATGGTACTATAAAAAACAGGACAGACGTCACCGATGTGGCAGGTCGCAAAAGGCTGAAGCTTCGTCGGGGCCGAGGTGCATTTGCATGATTGTGCTGTAATTTATGCTTCAATTTTTCCTCCCTCACCCTCCCAGGATGGTGTGGCATGGCGACTGCTATTTGCCGAAAATTGGACCCGTCTAGAGCAGCGGTCGGCAAGTCGGGGCTGGGACTGGATAAATCGCCGGTTTCCACTGGTGGATCCAAAATGGCGGCGGACCCGCCTGCAGCACAGCTTTCTGCTATGCAGACTGCCGGAGGCGCGTGTGGACTCTCTGAGCAAGGAGAGTTTGTCGAATTGCTGGCGATCCTTCGGAAGGATATCCTTTCTATCTGCACGGATATTAAACAGGCAGTAGTGGATATTAAACAAGATTTGCATGATATCACCCGTCGGCAGGAGGAGTTGGAGCAGCGGGTGGATGCAGTGGCGGAGGATGTAATCGACACTCAAGGTGCGGTGGCGGCCCTACAGAAAGATGGGGCGGACTTATGGGAGAAGATGGAGGATTTAGAAACCCGTACCCGGCGGTGTAATTTGCGGGTGTGTGGAGTGCCTGAGACTGATTTATATAAGGATGTGCGTAAGGTTGCACAAGCTATTTGTGAAGACCTATTGAGCCTGGCGCAAGGTGATGCTGCTGGAGGACCTGCAGTGCATATTGAACGAGCGCATCGTGCCCTGGGTCGGGCACAGGGGAATTATCCCAGAGACATTGTGATCTGTTTGTCCTCCTATGGTGTTAAAGAGACTATTCTGCAGACCGCCAGGCGACGCAGCGATTATCAATGGCAAGGGATGTCGATTACTATATTTCAAGACTTGGCTGCGGCTACCCTGAGAAAACGGAGAGAGTTTCAGGGGGTGACCCGCTCTTTGCGACAGGCTGGCTATAAGTATCGGTGGCAGTTCCCTTTTGCGATGGTCCTGACGGTTGGGACGGTTCATAAGAGGGTGAAATCCGCAGATGAGGCATGGACTGCCCTGAAAGAGCTGTTGGGTAATAAGCTGCCTGCGGAGCTGTCTGGTGCGGCCAGCGGGAGAACGGACGGGGACCGCCCTGCACGGTGGAAGCGAATGGGACCGCAGGGTTCCAGGAGAGGAGAGCTGTGCACTGCCGGGGGGCGACCGCCCTGAAGAAACAGTGTGGACTTTGTTGGACTTCTTGTAGCACGGGCCACGGCTGGAAACAAAGCAAAGCATGGAAGACCCATTTCAGAATTTTGAGTTCACAACAGCAGATGTTTACAGAGAACTGTCAAGACTCCAGGTGAACAAAGCCATGGGACCGGACAATTGGCACCCAAGAGTGCTCAGAGAGCTATGCGATGTTCTGGTGAAACCGTTTGCCATGCTCTTCAATCTCTCCCTAAGTACGGGGAGAGTCCCCCTGGACTGGAAAACAGCTAACGTCATTCCTCTGCACAAAAAGGGTTGCAGAGCAGAGGCTGCGAATTAGACCAGTGAGTCTCACATCAATAGTGTGTAAACTCATGGAAACTCTACTTAAAGGTAAATTAGACACGATATTGGATGAGGGGAATCTAAGGGATCCCTGTCAACATGGATTCACTAGGGGCAGGTCATGCCAATCCAATCTTATCAGCTTCTTTGATTGGGTGACAGGAAAGCTAGACTCGGGAGAGTCTCTGGACATAGTGTACTTGGATTTCAGTAAAGCTTTTGACAGTGTCCCACACCGTAGACTATTAAACAAGATGAAATCGATGGGGTTAGGTGAGAAACTAACTGCATGGATCAATGATTGGCTGAGTGGAAGACTTCAGAGGGTGATGGTCAACGGCACCCTCTCTGAGACATCGGAGGTGACTAGCGGAGTGCCGCAGGGCTCAGTCCTGGGACCATCCCTTTTCAACATATTCATAAGGGACTTGACCCGAGGGCTTCAGGGTAAAGTAGCACTGTTCGCCGACGACGCCAAACTGTGTAATACAGTAAGCGAAAGCAATCTCAAGGATAGTATGATGCAGGATCTGATCACGTTGGAAAACTGGTCCTCGACATGGCAGCTGGGCTTCAACGCTAAGAAGTGCAAGGTCATGCATCTCGGCAGCAGAAATCCATGCAGAATATACACCTTGAATGGAGAAACACTAGCTAGGACTTCAGAAGAACGGGACTTGGGAGTAATCATCAGTGCAGACATGAAGGCTGCTAAACAAGTAGAGAAGGCCTCATCCAAGGCAAGGCAAATGATGGGATGTATCAATAGAAGCTTCGTCAGCCGCAAACCTGAAGTCATAATGCCACTTTACAGAACCATGGTGAGACCTCATCTGGAATACTGTGTGCAATTCTGGAGGCCACATTACCGTAAAGATGTGCTTCGAGCTGAGTCGGTCCAGCGGATGGCCACTAGGATGGTCTCCGGACTCAAGGGTATCTCATACGAAGAAAGACTGGGCAAATTGCAGCTCTATACTCTAGAGGAGCGCAGGGAAAGGGGTGACATGATTGAGACATTTAAGTACGTCACTGGTCGTGTCGAGGTGGAAAATGACATATTCTTTCCCCTCGGTCACAAGGGGGCACCCGCTCAAACTCAGAGGAGGGAAATTTAGTGGTGACACCAGGAAGTATTTCTTCACAGAAAGGGTGGTGGATCACTGGAACAAACTTCCGGTGCAGGTGATCAAGGCCACCAGCGTGCTCGACTTTAAGAATAAGTGGGACATCCACGTGGGATCCCTACGAGGGTCGAGTTAAGGAACTAGGTCATTAGCACTCAGACTTAATGAGGTGGGTCAGTAGAGTGGGCAGACTTGATGGGCTTTAGCCCTTTTCTGCCGTCATCTTTCTGTGTTTCTACTTCCTGTTTCCAGGTCTTAGTTTGGGAGAGTGATTTGGGATCTCTCTGGGGGAATTGCTGTTTTGAGTTCGGGGTGCGTGGTCATTGTGGTTGTGTGGTTGATTGCGTGGGGTTGTGTGGTTTGAGTGTGAGGGTTTGGGGGAGTGTGGGGGAGGTTGGGGTGGTATGAATGGGGCTTGTCAGACTGAGCAATTGGTGGCGGCCCTGTCATTGGTGGGCCTTCCTTGTTTAGTTGGCTCCGGCCGTCTATAGGATTGGACAGGGAGGGGGGCTGGGGGAAGGGTGGGGGGTGGGGTGGGGGGAGGGTTTGGGAGGGGGTTTGGGTGGGTGGATGGGGCTGGGGTAGGTTCATTCTCATCCTGTGGGCTACACGACTGAAGGGGGGACTACAGCTGGGGGCTGGGCCGGCTGCAGCCCAGATTGCAGTGAAGGGTGTTTTTGGGACGGGGGTAGTGGTTTTGTCATGGTTACGGTGGTGACATGGAATGTGGGAGGTATTAATTCACCTATTAAGCGCTCCAAGATTTTGCAACATCTGCAACGACATAAGGTGGATGTGGCCCTGTTGCAGGAAACGCATTTAGATGCGCAGGAACATAGTAAGTTGAAATGGTGGTGGGTGGGGGATTATGTGGCGGTGGATGGGGTCGACAAGTCGAAAGGGGTAATTATTTTATTTCGTAAGGGGGTGTTGTCTAATTTGGAGGTTTTGGAAATTGACCGGGTGGGCGTTATGTTTTTTGTAGAGGGGAGATTGCTAAACAGAAATTGATTCTTGGCTGTTTGTATGCTCCCAACGTATATGATCCCCTGTTTCAGAAAAGGGTGCTGGCTGCCTTGATGCCCTATCAGGGGGAGCAGTTGCTCCTTGGGGGGGATTTTAATGCGGTTTGGGATCCTAGTATTGATTGTTCTGGGAAGGCCAGTCTGGGCCGCCTCCCTGGGGCACAGGGGTTGCAGAGTTTGAGTCACCTGCTTGATCTGGTTGATATATGGCGGGTGTTACACCCTGCTGAGAGGGATTATACCCACTTGTCAAAAGCGCACAATACACAGTCCCGTATTGATTATCTTTTAGTGTCTAGGTCCCTTTTTGGTATGGTGCGTCAGGCTGAACTTGGGGTTCCCGTTATTTCTGATCATGCTTGGGTGTGGTTGCAGTTGGACGTGGACAGTGGCAGGAACCGACGGCGGCGATGGGTGTTTCCTCTTTATCTTTATCGGAATGTTCGGTTTCAGGAGCTGTTAAGTGAGCACTGGCGATGTTATACCCAAGATAATGTGGAACATGCGGATAACCCGGTGCTCTATTAGGAGGCAGCAAAAGCGGTGTTACGTGGGGCCATCATTAGTTATACTAGTCATGTGCGAAAGATGCGAGACTGGGAGATCCTGCGGTTGGAAAAGGATTTGCGTCAGGCACGTAAGCTTTTTGGTAGCATTCGTCGGGATGTGGATAGGGCTAGGTATTTGGAAATCCAAGTGACTCTTAATGAGTTGTTACATCAGCGGACGCGTAAATCTCTGGCGTATTATAGATATCAGCTGTATCGACACGGCCAGAAAGGCGAGAAACTGATGGCCTGTTTGGTAGCGCCAGACTGGGGGGTCGAAACCGATAGTGATGCTGCAAGATTCCAGGGGGAAGAGGGTCCAAACTGATCAGGGCATCTGTAACATTTTTCAGCAATATTATCAGCATTTATATGGTGACCCGGATGGAGGTGGTTTGAGTGGCTCCCAGTATCTTCAGAATGTAAATCATCCACAGCTCAATTCGCTAGAGCGCGTGGCCTTGGAGGCTTCGGTAACGCCTGAGGAGGTGTATGCAGTGATTGTACAGAGCCCTTTGATGAAGGCTTCAGGTGAAGATGGGTTTTGGAATGAGTTCTATAAGATATTGGGAGTGGGTATAGTGCAGCCGTTGGCTCAAGCATTTAATGTTATGATACGGGCAGAGGCCTTACCAGAGCATATGAATATTGCCTGTATATTGGTTCTTCCTAAGCCAGGGAGGGACCCCACGGTGCCGGAGGCTTACCGACCTATCTCCTTGTTAAATGCGGAGGTTAAATTATTAGCAAAAATTAAGGCCAATAGATTGGCAAAGGTTTTATCCCGCATTTTGCATGAGGCACAAGTTGGATTTGTGCATGGACGGTCGATTGCTTGGAGTATGAGTAAATTATTGCTATCTTTGGAAATGCGAGCTCACCGACAACAACAGTCGATATTGGTGAGTTTTGATGCGGAAAAGGCTTTCGACCGGGTTCGTTGGGATTTTTTGTTTGCTACGTTGGAAGCGTATGGGTTTGGTGTTTTTTTTATCTTGGCTGTGCGTGCTCTTTATGCATTGCCGCAGGCGCGCATTTTGGTAAATGGTTTGGAGTCTGGTCTTTTTCCTATTCATTGTGGGACATGACAGGGATGTCCTATGTCGCTGCTCCTTTTTGCCCTGACTCTAGATCCCTTGATTAGGGACGTCTACGCAATGCCTACGGTGGGAGGGTTTCAGGTGGGGACCGATCAGTTTACGCTGGCGGCTTATGCTGATGACTTATTGGCGCATATAGTGGATCCCAAACGTTCGTTGCCGGTCTTATTGGACCTTTTGAGAGAATATGGTGATTATGCCGGCTTGCGGCTTAATTTGTCCAAGTCGGAAGTGTTGGCTTCCTCGGTTGATATTCAGGAGGGGTGGGGGACTCCGTTTCCATTACGGTGGGCTAAGGGGGCTTTTCGGTATCTTGAGGTATGGCTAGCCATGGATGTCAAGGGATTGTATAAATTGAATGTCCCGCGTTTGCTGCAGACTACACGTACTTGGTTGGAGCGTTGGCATTCGTTGCCTTTATCGTTGTCAGGGAAGATTCAGTTGCTTCGGATGATGATTTTGCCCAGATGGCTTTATTTGTTTCAGACTCTCCCCCTGCGTCTTCTTTGGAAGGTTTTGCAGACTGTGCAAGGGTTATTTTCTCGGTTTATATGGGCACGCAAAAAAGCTAAACTGTCATTGGTGTGCTTGCAGGGAGGGTGGGGGGAGGAGGGGTTGGGGTTGCCTGACTTGCAACGCTATAATTATGCTTGCTTATTAAGGCATATAGGGGATTGGATGTTGGGGTCTACTAAATTTACCCCGGTGCGGATGGAGCAGGCTTATTATGTGCCGGCTCACCTATTTTTGTTGTTGCATTTAACGCGTGGTCAGTTACCGGTGCATTTGCGCTCCAGAATGTTGGTGAAATCTTTGCAGGAGGCTTGGAGCTGGCTGGTGAGTCACCTGGATGGTGATCCAGTGGTCACTGACCAGATCCTGCTGCGGGGCCATGCTCCCTTTTCTCCGGGGAATGAAAATGTGGCTTTTGCTAATTGGGAACGGGAGGGGGTTTGGAAGTTGGAACATCTGATGACCCCGGAGGGTGATTTGGTAGGGTATGATGCGGTGCGGGGTCGGGTGGGTGATAAATGGGGTAATAGATTTGCTTACTGTCAGTTGAAGCATTTTTGGGCGTCTTTGGATCACGCTCATTTATGTACCCATATGGGTACTAGATTGCGGGATTTTTTCCATATGGAATTTGGGGAGGAACTTTCGGTTTCATTGATTGTCAAACGCTTGGCGTGGGTGGAACCGAGTAAAGAGTTAGTTCGTTATAGGAGGGGTTGGGAGACTGATTTACAGGTGTCTTTACGGGATTGGGATATTTTGGCTCATCTTAAGGAAGTTCCCTCGTTGACACGCAGTGCGGTTTTGCGGGAGTGCTATTATAGGGTGATCTTTCGTGCGTATTTAACGCCTCAACAATATTTTTACTGTTGAGGGGCTCTTAATATGATGTGTTCTAAATGTGGAGTGGGTGAAAGGACTTTTGGTCATATGTTTTGGAGTTGTAGCCTGGTTCAGTTGTTTTGGCGGGAGGTCCTGCATTTTATGCGGGCGGTGCTTCATTTTGCCTTGGAAGGCACCCCAGAGCAGTTGGTTTTGGATATCCCTGGGGCCTTGGGGTTGTTGGGAGGCACGCGCCGACTTTTGTGTCGGAAGCTTTGTCTAGTGGCGAGGAAAGGTATTTTGAAATGCTGGACTTCTGATGCTCCTCCTGGGTATTGGCTTTGGAGGGCGGACGTGCATCAATTGGCATGTTGGGAAGCCAGAGACTCGAAAGGGTCTCGGAAAAGGGGGCAGCTATTTCTGAAAGTTTGGGATCCTTATATTCGGCAATTGCACCCTAAGGGTCGCAGTCTCCTTTTGAATGATTTGGGAGAGGTGTGAGGTGGGAAGGGCTGATTGGGGGGGAGAGGCAGAGCCGTTTTGGGGGCATGGTAGGATAGTGTGTGTTGTGGTGGGGGAAGGGGTTTACCTAGTTTAAGGGGTGGCCTGTAGGTTGGGAGTTGTTTCTGGATGTATGAAGGATGGGAAGTTGGCGGGGGGGGGGGTTGAGGTGGTAGAGCATTGTTGGGGAAGGGGGGGGGGTTGGCACTGGGACCTGTATTTCCGGTGCGTGGGAATTCTAAGAGTCCAGATTTCCTGTTTCTTGGGTTTTGTAGGTCATGTGGGTCCTGGGCTACCCTTTCCTGATTGTTGTTGTGGGGAGATGGGTTGGGGGGGGATTTGGGGATAATGTTAGTGTTGTTCCTTTCTTCTGTATTGGTTTGTGATTAGTGATTTTTAATAAAAATTGTTTCAACACTAAAAAACAGGACATCTACTACAAGAGATACTACTTTAGAAGCACTGTGGCCCCGATTCTGCAAACCGTGCCTAACTTTAGGCGTGGTTTAGACATTCGATTTAAGGGTCTTAACAAGCGTTAATTGGGACTTAGACGGAGTTAAGCGTCAGGTTGGCATTCTCAGAATATAGATGCGAGTTTTTGGGAAAAGTCGTGTCCAAATATGTAGACATGGGCGTAACAACGGCTTGGTTAAGGATAGGCACCAGATAGACGCTAGTTGGGCAACAGACCGTGTCTAAACATCGCGGAAATTGTAGGTGAATGAAAAGCTGGTGTAAGTGTGGTTTCTGCTTGGGCTGAACGCGAGTTTCTATGGGCGAGTTTCTTTGGGCTTCCGAAATGATATTTTCTACATAGAATTCAGGAATCTGTATTTTCCTCTTTTTTCCCCTCCTAATAGATTTAATAAGCCACCATATCAATAGGGCACATCAATAAAAACATATTGAATGCAAAACATGGTACTTTTTTGCCCAAACAGCAAGATGATTTACTACTACTACTACTACTAATAATAACAACTTTATTCTTCTACTAGTGTTTTAGCCCGTTACATTCGTTACAGTAACGGGTGCTAGAATAGCCCTGATCCTGACTCTGACCCCACCCATGCTCTGGCTCTATCATACCCGTACCCTGCCTCCCACTGATCTCAGTCCCACCACCTCACCTTTCACCATTTCCTTTCTACCCTTTTGGCCCTCATAGATCCTCCATTGCATTTATCACCTGACAGGGTCTTTACTTACCCGAGGCGGCAGCAGCAGTCCTGACGTACCAACCTTTCCTCCCTCAGTGCCCCAAAGCAGCAGTGGTCCTACCATTTCCATCTCTCCCTACCCCCTTTCACACCCTCTACCATCTCTCTGGCCCTGTTTCACCCCTTTTGCCATCTTTCCCGTTCCCCTCTATCCCCTATTATCTCTCCTGGTCCCCCTAGTAGCCCCTCTGTCCTCATCCATCTGTCTCTCTCTCCTTTCCTCACTTGAGTCCAACATCTCTCCCTTCTCCCACTCCCTCCCCTGAATTCATCACCTCCTGCCTCTGCGGAGCTCTTGTAGCTCCTCCTCGTCCTCCTCTAGCCAAGCTTCAGCTATCTACACTGGCTCCAGCTCGGGGACAGAGAGAGAGATTAACGGGTGCTAGAATAGATGTGTCTGTGTTTCTTTTTCTCTCTCTCCTTGGCCGCTGTCTGTATCCTTCTGTCTCCCCCCCGAGCAAAGCTGTCTGCCCCCAGCACACACCTTCCCCCCAAAGCAGCCCCCTTTCCCTCTCCCTGTCTCTTCCCCCCAGAGCAAAGCTGTCTGTCCCCAGCACACCTCCCCCCAAAGCAGCCCCCTTTCCCTCTCCCTATCTCTCCATGGCCCCTTCTGTCTCCCCCCGCACACCCCTCCCCCCAAATCAGCTCCCTTTCCCTCTCTGTCTCTCCATGGCCCCTTCTGTCTTCCCCCCAGAGCAAAGCTGTTTGCCCCAAGCACACCCCTCCCCCCAAAGCAGCCCCCTTTCCCTCTCTCTCCAGGGCCCCTTCTGTCTTCCCAGAGCAAAGTTGTCTGTCCCCAGCACACCTCCCCCCAAAGCAGCCCCCTTTCCCTCTCCCTAACTGTCTCTTCCCCCCCAGAGCAAAGCTGTCTGTCCACAGCACCCTTCCCCCCAAAGCAGCCCCCTTTCCCTCCCCCTATCTCTCCATGGCCCCTTCTGTCTTCCCCCCACAGCAAAGCTGTTTGCCCCAAGCACACTCCTCCCCCCAAAGCAGCCCCCTTTCCCTCTCCCTGTCTCTCCAGGGCCCCTTCTGTCTTCCCCCCCGAGCAAAGCTGTCTGTTCCCAGCACACCTCCCCCCCAAAGCAGCCCCCTTTCCCTCTCCCTATCTCTCCATGGCCCCTTCTGTCTCCTCCAAAGAAAATAAATTATACTCTGCCCTGAACTTTTCCAGATAGGGCTGTATGTATATCAAATGCCAATAAACATTATATATTTTAAAAAAAAACCACACACGCAAAAACTTAAAAATGAGCGACATATTCTTAATGAGTGAAACCTGGCATCTCTGACAAATAGGCTGGTATGGATGAGAAGATGTAACCAGAAAGGCTTAATAAATTAGATGAGAGCATATGATAAGGAAACTGGCGTGCAAAAACAGACTGCTGTGGCTCTAGCAAGGGTGGTGGTGGTGGTAAGAGATGAAATGGACAAAGTTAAATAAGTAAAGGTAGGCGCATGCGATAAGAAACCCAGCGATGGGGGCAATAGGGTGAGGAGGGGAGGGTAAGGACAACAGTGTCCGTCGGTTGTTGGCTCAGGCCTCGCAGTGTCTACTCCCCTCCTCCCTGGCGATAGAAGCTGCAAGTCAGCGTGTGATCTCACAGACCGCAGTACAGCCGAGAGGGGAGGGAGAGAGAGAGAGCTTCAGGCGTCCAGCAGCCGCCGCGGCCGACATTCGCCTCGGGCCGCCGACAGCCGCAGAACTCATGCTCTCAGTATGATGCCGTCCGGGTTCGGCCGCTGCGGCCTGCAGCCGCCGACAGCCACCGTGGCCGACATCCGCCTCGGGCCGCTGCGGCCGACATCCGCCTCGGGGGGGAGGGAGAGAGAGAGCTTTGGGCGGACAGCAACCGCCGTGGCCGACATCCGCCTCGGGCCACCGACAGCCGCCGCGGCCGACATCCGCCTTGGGGGGGAGGGAGAGAGAGAGCTTCGCGCGCATGCGCACTCCTACCTGCGGTGCCCTACAGCTCACAGAAAACGGCGCACGCAGGTGGGAGTGCGCATGCGCGGCTTAGCGTTTTATTATATTAGATACCGCCACAATTGTGCGACTTCTAGGCGGTTTACAACTGAAGAGAGCTGGACAATCAGCGAGTTACAATATGAAGATAATTAATGAAATTACAGTATACAGAATCATGGAAAAGCAGCAATTACAATATACAGTTTGTTTAGAAATTCTGAGGGGTCCTTTTAGATAAAGTGGCGAAATACATAGTACAGTTTGTTTAGAATTTTTTCAGGGGGGACATGTTAGGAAAAATAAAAGGAAATAGTGATTGGTGTAGTTGAAGTTTAGGTGATATATTTGTCGAATAAGGCAGTTTTTATGGTTTTTCTAAAGGCGACGTAGGTCAGTCTAGCTCCATTTATGTAGTTGTCCAGCCAATGTTGTTGTTTGTTTACTTGGCAAATTTTTGTGAATCTCACTAAAATCCTTAAGATTAGGCTATCACACAAGTCTGTGAATTCTATACTACATAGTCTAGAGAAGAACCAGGGATCTCAAGTGCTCACAATCAGAAGCCTGATGTTTTTCTCAAGGCTGGTGACTTATTCGGTGAGCTATCATTGGCCCAGTTATTAAAATTATAGAGAACATAACTGGCCCGATGATAGCTCACCGAATAAGTCACCAGCCTTGAGAAAAACATCAGGCTTCTGATTGTGAGCACTTGAGATCCCTGGTTCTTCTCTAGACTATGTAGTATAGAATTCACAGACTTGTGTGATAGCCTAATCTTAAGGATTTTAGTTTGTTTACTTGGTACATAAAAGTTCTATCCAGGAAGGTTTTGTATTTACAGCCGGTAATGTTTGGATATGCGAATAGATTGCAATTTCTGGTTTGACTCGTGGGACTGTATAGTACGAAGTGTGATAATAAGTATGTGGGGGCTAGTCCCCATACTAGTTTGAAGCATATGCAAGTGAACTTGAATATTATTTGTGCTTTGACTGGCAGCCAGTGCAGTAGTCTGTAATAGGGGCTGACATGGTCACTTTTTTTAAATCCAAATATCAGTCGGACTGCTGTGTTCTGAACTAATCTAAGTTTACTCACTGTTTTTTTGGGTATACCCATATAAATGATGTTGCAGTAGTCCAGTGTAGAAAGTACTAGTGATTGGACTAGTAGTCTAAATGATAATGGGTTAAAGTATTTTTTGATGGTCTTTAATTTCCATAATGTCAGGAAACACTTTTTTACCACTGAGTTTGTGTGTTCAACCATTGTCAAATGTGTCTCCTAATATTTTTATTGTTTTGGTAATCGGGTACTCATGATCTTTTATATGTAACGTTGTTTTTGTAATTTTGTCCATTGGGCTTGCAAGGAAGACTTTAGTTTTTTTCTGTGTTTAGTTTCAGCTTGAAATTGATTGTCCAGTGTTTTATTTCGGTCATAATATGAGAAATGTATTCTGAAGTCTTGTTTGTTATGCTGTTCAGTGGGATTAAAATAGAAATGTCATCTGCGTATTGTGACAGGAATCTGGCTAGACCTGCGAGGACCAAGGAGAAAGACCCTGTAAACCCCAGTTAAAAACTCCCCAACCAGGTTTAGTAAACATCCTGATCAGGGTGAAAATCTTGTGTGGAACTTGGGGAAGGAGTCTGCCCCTTTAAGAGTGCCCAGAGCACAGGCTGAGATTGTAAAGACAGGGCCCTTTAAGAATTTGGCTAACCCTGCTAGATAGAGAGGAGAGATAGCTGGGACAAGGAGCTGAGCAGAAGCTGGGAAGGAAGCCAGTCCTTCCAATTGAACCATGGCCAGCACAAGAAAGTTTCCCTGAAGATTGAGAAATGGAGGAACCAGAAGTCCAGCTTGAGGACTAAGACATGGCATGCCAGGTGGACTATGACCTGCCTAACTGGGAGGAACACTTAATGGAGTGTGAGTAAGCTATTAAGCCCAGAAGTTTTTCCTTTTTGTTTTGAACTTTTGAATTTATGTTTTGGAGCAGCTTGTGCGCTACTCTGACTTGTGCTGGGAGTTGAAGAAGCCTGTCTCTTTGAGAGGGCAACACCTGTGGTGTGCAGGCTCACCTAAGAACATAAGAAGAACATAAGAAGTTGCCTCCACTGGGTCAGACCAGAGGTCCATCGCGCCCAGCGGTCCGCTCCTGTGGCGGCCTATCAGGTCTATAACCTGTGAAGTGGTTCCTGACCATTTTTATAACCTACCTCTGCTTCTATCTGTACCCCTCAATCCCCTAATCCTTTAGGAACCTATCTAAACCTTCCTTGAACCCCTGTACTGTGCTCTGGCCTATCACAACCTCTGGAAGCGCGTTCCATGTGTCCACCACCCTCTGGGTAAAAAAGAACTTCCTAGCATTTGTTCTAAACCTGTCCCCTTTCAATTTCTCCGAGTGACCCCTAGTACTTGTGGTTCCCCACAGTCTGAAGAATCTGTCCCTGTCTACCTTCTCTATGCTCTTCAGGATTTTGAAGGTTTCTATCATGTCTCCTCTAAGTCTCCTCTTCTCCAGGGAGAACAGCCCCAGCATTTTCAACCTGTCAGCGTACAAAAAGTTTTCCATACCTTTTATCAGTTTAGTCGCTCTTCTCTGGACCCCCTCAAGTACTGCCATGTCCTTCTTGAGGTGTGGCGACCAGTACTGGACACAGTACTCCAGGTGTGGGCGCACCATTGCACGATACAGCGGCATGATGACTTCCTTCGTCCTGGTTGTGATACCCTTTTTAATGATACCCAACATTCTGTTCGCTTTCTTTGAGGCTATCGCACATTGTGCCGATGCTTTCAATGTTGTATCCACCATCACCCCCAGGTCTCTTTCAAGGTTGCTCACCCCTAGTAATGATCCCCCCATTTTGTAGCTGAACATTGGGTTCTTTTTCCCTACCATGAATGACCTTGCATTTCTCTATGTTAAAACTCATTTGCCACTTTTTTGCCCACTCTTCCAGTCTCGTTAGGTCCCTTTGTAGGTCTTCGTAGTCTTCCGTGGTTCTAACCCTGCCGCAGAGTTTAGTCTCATCAGCAAATTTAACAACCTCACATTTCGTCACCGTCTCCAGGTCGTTAATAAATATATTGAACAGGAGCGGTCCCAGCAACGATCCCTGTGGAACTCCGCTCGTGACCCATTGCCAGTCTGAGTAATGGCCCTTTACTCCAACCCACTGTTTCCTGCCTGCCAGCCAGTGTTTGATCCATCGGTGGACATCCCCTTGCACCCCGTGGTTCCACAGCTTCTTGAGTAGTCGTTCGTGAGATACCTTGTCAAAGGCTATTTGAAAGTCAAGGTAAATGATGTCTATGGATTCCCCTTTATCCATCTGGCTGTTTATTCCCTCAAAGAAGTACAGTATGTTCGTGAGGCACGACCTTCCCTTGCAGAAGCCGTACTGGCTCGCCTTCAGTTGACCATTGTTTTCTATGTGTTCGCAGATTGTGTCCTTAACCAGTGCTTCCATCATCTTTCCCGGGACCGAGGTCAAGCTTACCGGCCTGTAGTTTCCTGGGTCACCCCTTGATCCCTTCTTAAAGATGGGCGTGACGTTTGCTATTTTCCAGTCCTCTGGGATCTCCCCAGTTTTTAAGGATAGGTTACATATTTGGCGAACTGTTTCCGCTATTTCATTTCTCAGTTCTTTTAGTACCCTTGGGTGGATGCCGTCTGGACCAGGTGATTTGTCGCTCTTCAGTCTGTCTACCTGTCGGAGGACATCCTCTCGGCTTACCTTTAGTTGGACCAGCTTTTCATCATGGTCTCCATTTATGATCTCCTCGGGTTCTGGGATATTGGATGTGTCCTCTCTCGTGAAGACTGACGAGAAGAACTTGTTTAACTTGTCAACTATCTCTTTTTCCTCCTTTACCACTTCCTTCCTGTCTCCATAGTCCAATGGTCCCACTTCCTCCCTGGCTGGTTGTTTCCCCTTCACATACCTGAAGAATGGTTTAAAGTTTCTTGCTTCCCCCGCCAGTCTCTCCTCATATTCTCTTTTTGCTTTTCTAACCACTCGGTGACAGTCTTTTTGTTGCCTTTTGTGCTCCTTCTGGTTGTCCTTTGTTGGGTCCTTTTTCCATTTTCTGAAAGATGTTTTCTTGTCCCTTATCGCCTTTTTCACTGCATTTGTTATCCACGCCGGGTTTTTTGTTCGATTCTTTTTGCACCCTTTCCTAAATCTGTGGACGTACAGGTTTTGTGCTTCGTGCACCGTGCTCTTGAGTAGGGCCCAGGCTTCCTTTACGGTCTCCATCTTCCCTGAGCTGTTGCTGAGCTTCTTTCCCACCATTTTCCTCATGACCTCGTAATTTCCTTTTCTGAAATTGAGTGCTGTCGTTGTGGTTCTTTTCACCTTTGATGTTCTTATTTTTAGCTTGCACTGGATCATGTTGTGATCGCTGTTTCCTAGTGGCGCTAGTACTACCACCTCCTTTGCGGATCCCCCTAGCTCGTTGAGGATTAGGTCAAGAGTGGCATCTCCTCGTGTTGGTTCCGTGACCAGCTGTTCCATGAAACAGTCCCTCACCGCCTCCAGGAATTTTGTTTCTCTCGTGCAATTTGAGTGTCCAATGCTCCAGTCTATTCCAGGGTAGTTGAAATCCCCCATAACCACCACACTTCCGCTTTTGCATACCTGCCTCAGTTCAGCCTCCAGGTCCTGGTCGTTTGCTTCCGGTTGTTCTGGTGGGTGATAGTACAGTCCCAATTTTATGTCTGCTCCATTTCCTCCTGTCAGCTTAACCCATAGTGATTCCAAGTCATCCACCCTTACTGTTTTTTCCATCCTGGTTGAAGGGATGGAGTCCTTTATATATAGCGCTAATCCTCCACCCTTCTTGTGTGTCCTGTCCCTCCTATAGAGTTTGTACCCTGGTAGGACCACATCCCATTTGTTGTCTTCGGACCACCATGTTTCTGTGACTCCAATTATGTCTAGGTCCTCCTTACTGGCTATAAATTCTAGCTCTCCCATTTTGGTTCTTAGGCTCCTAGCATTTGTGTATAGGCAAATTAAGTCCCGGCTGTTTACCTTCTCTGTTGGTTTCCCTCGTGGTTTGGTGCTCCTGCCAACCCCTTCATGGGCTGCCAGTCCCCGAGCCTCGTTCCGTTCATCCTCTTCCTGTGGTGTGTCTGTTTCGTCCTCATCCCCCTCCTGCGGTGTACCTATCTCATCCTCTACCTGCTTCCCCATTTCTGGATGTCCCTCTGGCTCCAGCTGTTTCCTCCTTTTCCTGCTCTTTAGCTTCATTAGTTCCTTGGCCCCTGCATTGCGTCTATGGGTTTTTTTTTCAAAAAATGTCCACTCAGTCTTGAGCCCTCTACCGCCTTTTCCCGGGTCAGCATCCTTGTTTGATACTGTAGTCCGATGTGTCGATGTCAGATCGACTATCGGCTTTCCCCTTGTCCTCCGTTTAAAGCCATGTCTATGCCGGTCTGGATGTTATGTGCCAGCATCCTCATCCCAGCCGCGCTCAGATTAAGTCCGTCCCTCCTGTAAAGCTTGTTTTTCCCCAGGAAGGTTGTCCAGTTCTGTACAAAGTGGAAACCCTCCTCTTCGCACCATCTCCTCAGCCAACCGTTTATTGCTTGCAGCTCGGTCTGCCTCCTTGCATCCGCCCTCGGTACTGGCAGGATCTCTGAGAAGGCTATCTTCCTTGTCCTCAGCTTCAGTCTCCTCCCCAGGATCTTAAACTGCTCGGTCAGTGTAGTCCTGTTGTAGTTCCTTCTGCTGACGTCGTTGGTTCCAACGTGGATTATCACTGGTGTCTCCTCCGTCTCAGCTCCTTTCAGGATTCTCTCGATTCTGTCGGAGATGTCCTTTGTCCTCACCCCTGGGAGACATGTCACTAGTCGGTCTTCTCTGCCTCCTGCTATGTGACTGTGCACCTCTCTCAGGATTGAGTCTCCCACCACGATTGCAGATTTCCCTTTTCTCAGCTTCCTCTTGGGTCTCAGGTCCGTATCAGTGACTCGATCCTCCAATCCATCCTCCTGGTTCTTATGGGTCTCTGCCTCCTCTGCCTGCTCGGTTCCCCCGCAAGGTCCTTCCCCCCTGGCGTCTGGTGGGTTCTGTCCATCATCTGTTGGTTCCCTTCTGAATTGCTGGTGATCCTGTGCCTCTACCATCTTGCAGGCCTCCTCGATGAATCTCTCGAGCTCTCTAACCTGCTCAATGATGTGGCTCTCTCTGGTGGTATCCTCAGCTGCTTCAGTTGCCCATGGTTCCTCTACAGTGCGGAGTCCCTCCAGCTCCTGGACCTTGACCTGCAGTCTCCTGACCTCCTTCTTTAAGCTATCCAGTTCCTAACATCGACTGCATATGTACGCCTGTCTCCCGGAGGGGAGGTAGTCATACATATGACACTTGATGCAGTATACTGGGAAGCTTCGCTGGGCTTCTGCTGCCTCCATTTCTCTTTTCTCGTACCTTGGTGTGTTGGAGTGTGCCCGGCGTGTAGCTAGCTGCTGCTGGTGTCCTCTCTCTCTCTGCCTGCTGCTGGTGTTCTCTGTTTCTCTCTTTCTCTGCCTGCTGCTGGTATCCTCTGTCTCTCTCTCTCTTTGTCTGCTGCTGGTGTCCTCACACTCTCTTTGCTGGTGTCCTCTCTCTCTCTCTCTCTCTCTGCTGCTGGTGTCCTCTCTGTCTCTCTCTCTCTGCTGGTATCCTCTCTCTCTGCCTGCTGCTGGTATCCTCTCTGTCTCTCTCTCTGCGCTGGTGTCCTCTCTGTCTCTCTCTATGCTGCTGGTGTCCTCTCTGTCTCTCTCTGCGCTGGTGTCCTCTCTCTCTCTCTGCCTGCTGCTGTTGTCCTCTCTGTCTCTCTCTCTGCTGCTGGTGTCCTCTCTGTCTCTACTGGTGTCGGGGGTAGGCGGAGCTATCTCGCGCCTCTTCCCTGACTATGTTCTGCCCATTCCGCCTCTGCTCCTCTCCTCTCCGCGATCTCTCTCTGCACCCTGCTCTGCTTTTACTGCTTCCTCCTCTCTGCTTTCACCTCCGATCTGCTCTCACTGCTCCTCCGCTGCCACGTGCTCGGCTCAGCCCTCCCAACCTCCTGCTGCAAGCCCGAGTGAGATCTCCTGCGTTGGCTCTCCCCTTTTATGGGAGAGATCAGCTGGTGATGTCGGGGGTAGGTGGAGCTGTATCGCACCTCTTCCCCGACTCTGTTCTGCCCGTTCCACCTCTGCTCCTCTCCTCTCCGCGATCTCTCTCTGCACCCCGCTCTGCTTTTACTGCTTCCTCCTCTCTGCTTTCACCTCCAATCTCCTCTCACTGCTCCTCCGCTGCCACGTGCTCGGCTCAGCCCTCCCAACCTCCTGCTGCAAGCCCGAGTCAACCTGTAGGGGATTTGGCTCTACCCAACAGAGACACAGTCAGAGCCAGAGCGAACATTTTACAAGAAAGTGGTGCTTGGACTGTTTTGTTAAGCCATGAGTATGGCCAGAAGACTAAATTAAGGATTTTTGTATTGATAGCCAGGACTAACTCTGAAAGCACGGTTTGTGCTAGAGCGGGACTTATTTGCTTCCTTAAGAAGAGTGAAGGAAATTCTTGGAAGTTTGTTTTTCACTCGTGCCAAATTCTGACATGGTGTTTGAAGTTTTATGTTACATTAAAGTGTTTTGTTTTGACCAACCAAGTCCTTTCCAGTATGCAATTCTTGGGAAACACTGGGAAACTGTGTTCCACTACCTTTCTTTAAACTTCAGGATGGGATTCAGCAAAGCACCTAGGCCTAGCCATGATCCTGTCCAACAAAGTGGTATCAGAATGGATTGTACTGCCTCCTAGTTGACACAGAAAATTTTATTTTTTGTGTTCCCTGCTAATCTTTTTTTTGGGGGGGACCTGGTAAACCATTTCTTTTTGCTTTTGTTCCTGCTGCTACGGTGTGTTTGGTGATCCGGCTGGAGGATTACAATGTGGGACTGACAGCTGTGGAGTGTGCGTGAGAGCGTGGCCAAGTGGCGTGGAGGACGCAGCGTAAGCCAGCAAGAGTTCCAGTTCCGGAGGAGCCAGAGACAGCAGTACTGTGGTTGGGGGATGCCCTAAGATCTCAAAGGCGCAGACTCTTCAGTCCCTAAGGTTAATAGGTACCTGGAAGGGGGCTGAAGAGGATACTTGGAGTAAGGGGATCTCCTAGCTAAATGGGGAAAGAATTCTTTGCCTTGAGGAGCCGCACTTGGTGTGCTTTTCTTGTTTGCTTTGTGTTCAGGATGGACGCCAAGCAGTTGGCCGTGATGGATGCCGGAAGACAACAGCTGACGGAGGACCTGCGTGCAATGATCCGCTCCAATCAGGAGATATGGAGAGCCAGCCAGGAGGCAGCGCAACACCGCCATGAGGAACTGATCAAAGTGATTTCTGCACAGCTAAGGACTGCTGGTTTTGGACCTACAAGCGTACAAGCAACCGTTGAGGCTAATATACCAGGCACAAGCGTCCAGAATCTGGTAGGATCTAATCATCTACAATTTTTGACTCTGTGTAAGATGGATCCGCAGGATGTGGCAGATGACTTCCTCAACACCTTTGAGCGTGTGGCTATGGCTGCAGGGTGGCCGAAGAGCCAGTGGGCCGTAAGATTGGCGCCCTGTCTGGCGGGGAAAGCTCTGTCAGCATACCAGACTCTAAGTCCAGATTATGTAACTGACTATGCCCGAGATAAGACCCACATTTTAGAAACTTTAGGTCTCACTAAAGAATATTACCGCCAACAATTTTGGGGTTCTCATATGTTACTGCAGCGCCTGCATCGCATGGCGGAAAGGTGGCTGAAGTCCTGTTTAACTGACCCACGGGCATTGTTTGCTGAGATCCTTAAAGAACAGTTTATAGAAGCGTTGCCCGAAATGGTTCAAGGGTGGGTCAAGAAGCAGGGAGGAAGAGATCTTGCTCAAGTGGTGGAAGCAACAGAAAATTTCATGGATGCCACTGCACCATACCGAGGCAGGAGGGGGTACTAGAATCCCAAGTAAAACACATTATGATAGTGAGATCAGACGAGTAGCAGCTCCCGGTATATCGCCCAAGATTAAGCGAGGAGGGCCTAGGAGGGAGGTAATATGCTATAAATGTGGGAAAAATGGTCACAGGCAAAAGGATTGTAGGCTGACTTGAAAGCAAGTTCTAGTAGGTGTCAGTGAAGCACTGGATCCTCTTACAAACACCTTGTACAAGTGGAGGGCCAAATGGTGGAAGCCTTATTGGACACAGGGGCTAACCAGTCCATGGTGGCTAGGTCCTGGTGGCGGGAGGCCATGAGGGGACAGTTAGAATCCCCAGTGGTAGGACAGGTGGGGATTAAATGTGTTCATGGAGCCACGGTGCGTTATCCCCTAAGGGAGGTTAGGGTGAAATATCAGGGACGTCTTCATAGGTTGAAGATAGCGGTGGTTCCCCGGGCCCCATACCCCTTGATTTTGGGGAAAGATTGAGGGGACTAGAATCCATGTTATCTCATAGAGAGGGGCTCGTTTCGACACGGGCCCAAGTGCATCAAGCTGAGGAAAGGAGAGACACCTCCCCGGGGGAAGAAGCCCCTCCTTTTCCTTTCCAGGAGGAGGTCTTTGGTAAGAATACTCGTACCCAACCCAGGAGACCCTGGGCGGGGAAAAAACAAGTGAAGCGCCAGTGAGGCCGAGGGTTACAGAAGGCCCAGCAGGCTGGATGTATGCCATGGTTGCCTGCGGATATTTTAGAGACCTTTCCTACCTTTAGGGAAGAACAGTGACGTGACCCTTCCCTAAGGGATAGCTGGCAACAAGTGGACCAGGGTTCAGAGAGAGGGGTCAGGTGGGTGGAGAAAAGGGGATTGCTTTATAGGGAAGTGCAGGAGGGTGAGGTTGATGTATTGGAGCAACTGGTGGTGCCGAAGGGATTCCGTGATAGGGTCCTTCAGATTGCTCATGATCACCCCATGTCCGGGCATAAAGCCCAGGAGGCCACGCGTATTCAAGTGGCTCACCGGTTTTACTGGCCCGGGATGGGGCCGGATGTGGCAGCTTTCTGTGCTTCCTATCCGTTGTGCCAAAAGCTGACACATCATGGGCGAAGTAAGGCTCCCTTAATACCCATCCCTGCTGTATAGTCTCCTTTGAGTAAGGTGGGAATGGATACTGTTGGGCCCCTGGAGAGTACGCCCAGAGGGTATCGGTTTATTTTGGTAATACTTGACTTTGGGACTAGGTTCCCATGGGCTTTCCCTTTAAGGACAATCTCAACTGGTAATATCATAAGTGAACTGATCAAATTATTTTACATGGTGGGGTTCCCGCAGGAGGTGCTTACGGATAAGGGAAGCAACTTCCTCTCCTGGGAGATGAGATGTTTCTGGGAGGCTTTCGGAGTGCGGCACCTAAAGACTGCAGCTTACCATCCCCAATGCAATGGCCTAGTGGAGCGCTTCAACCAATCCTTAAAATGGATGTTGCAGAGGCTGGGCAAAGAATGCCTTCGTGACTGGGATTTGTACCTCCCCTTAGTCCTGTATGCAGCTAGAGAGAAGGTCCAAGATTCTCTAAGGGTGAGTCCCTTTGAATTAATGTTCCGCGTGAGCGGACTGCCGGGCACGATGGACCTCCGGTCTGACCCGACAGAGGCAATTCTTATGTTCTAGATCCCCCAGGGGCCTCTTGGACCTGCTCAGAGAAACCTGGGACTCCCAGCAGGAGTCACCCTCCAACATTATATCTTATCTGGCAGACCTAAAGCAGAAGTTGGGAGCCTTGAGGGGAAAAGGACAACAGAGTTTGAAGCAAAGTCAAGCCCGTCAAAAGCGTTATTATGATAAGGGGGCCCAAGTCAGGCAACTGCAACCTTGCCAGAAAGTGTTGGTGCTATTTCCAGATGATCTGCATCGATTCCTGGCCCAATGGAAAGATCCCTATGTAGTTACCCACCAGCGCAGGCTGTGGATTATGAGGTCCGAGATTCCAGAGGACGTCATAAAACGTACCACATCAATCTGTTAAAACCGTGGAAAGAGCGACAGGCTCTAGCAGCCCAGGCAGAGGAGGAGGAGGAGGATTTCGGACCACAACTGGAGGACCTTATGCAGAAGGTAGAGATAGGGATCAACCCGAATTTGACCAGGAGCCAATTTCAAAGTGTGGAACGACTGGTGGCAGAATTTCAGGATGTGCTATCTCCTATTCCGGGATGCACCACGCTGGTTACCCATGACATCCAGACTGTGCCAGGAAAGGTGGTCAGGGTACGGCCATATAGGATGTTGGAAGCCCAAAAGAAATTGGTACAGGAGCTGGTAGAAAAGATGCTAAGCTTGGGGGTGATCGAAGAGTCTTGCAGTCCATGGAGCAGTCCTATTGTGATTGTCCCAAAAGCGATTTGGGACCCCACGATTTTGCATAGACTTTCGTAAAGTGAATGAGGTGTCAGCCTTTGATGCCTTCCCCTATTGGACAAACTCGGAACAGCCCAATACTTGTCCACTTTGGATCTTACAAAGGGATATTGGCAAATTCCCCTGACCTGTGAAGCTCAACCTAAGACAGCCTTCCAGACGCCACAAGGCCTATACCAATTCAGGCACATGCCCTTTGGCCTTCACGGGGCGGCGGCTTTTTGCCAACATGCAATGAATGAGGTTCTACGCCAGCGGTCTCAGACACGTGGCCCGCGGGCCGCAAGTGGCTCTCCAGGTTTTATTTGCGGCCCGCGGTCTGGAGGCGATCATTCTCTTCCTTTTGGAGCAGCAGCCGGCTTGTTCGTTCAAAGCCGCGGGTTGGCGGCTCCTTGCGCTATCCACTCCTGCATCGGAAGCCTCTCTGATGTCACATCAGATGCTTCAGACGCATGCACGGATCTCGCAAGGAGCCGCCACCCGTGGTTTTGAACGAACGAGCCGGCCAGACACGCTGCTGCTCCAGTGGCATACCAAGGGGGGGGGGCGGTCCACTGTTCTCCCTAGAGTGCGGCTCGCGGCTCATCTAGAGCAGTGGTGCCCAACCTGCTTCCCTTCCCTTCTCACTGCTGCCATCGGGGATCAGGCCGGCACCATGTTCTTTGATCTCCCTGCTTCTCTTCCCTGCGGGGCCGACCAACTCTTGTGGCCCGACATCAATTCTGACGTTGAGAGGACGTTCTGGCTAGCCAATCGCTGCCTGGCTGCCCGGAATATCCTTTCCAACGTTAGAATTGACGTCGGGCAGCGAGAGTTGGTCGGCCCCGTGCAGAGAAGCAGGGAGATCATGGCCTATTCCCGATAGCGGCAGCGGCAGAAGCCTATTTCGCGGCGGTGGTGGCATGGGGGAGGGCAGGAAGGAAGAAAGAAAGAAAGAAGGAAGGTGGGGTGGGGACAGGGAGCCAGAAAAAAAAAGCAAAAAATGGGGCACGGAGAAAGGAAGGAAGAAAGAAAGAAGGGGGGGAGGAAAGGGAACCAGAAACAAAGCAAAAACTGGGGCACGGAATCAGAGAAAGACAGACAGAGAAAGAAAGAAAAAGTTGGGGGAGGGAATGAGGTCTGGAGGAGAGGAAGCATACAGGAGGCTGAAAGAAGGGAAGAAGTATTGGATGCACAGTCAGAAGAATAAAGTGCAACCAGACTGATGAAATTAACAAAGGTAGGAAAATGATTTTATTTTCAATTTAGTGATTGAAATGTGCCAGTTTTGAGAAAGAAAAGATATTGAACTTTAAATGTGGGTGCTGCAGAAAAAAATAGAGTACTTGGAGGGCCGCAGAAAAAAATAGTTAATGTCTTATTAAAGAAATGACAATTTTGCATGAGGTAAAACTCTTTATAGTTTATAAATCTTTCCTTTAAAGGAAAGTTTTATAAACTATAAAGAGTTTTACCTCATGCAAAATTGTCATTTCTTTAATAAGACATTAACTATTTTTTTCTGCGGCCCTCCAAGTACCTACAAATCCAAAATGTGGCCCCGCAAACGGTTTGAGTTTGAGACCACTGTTCTACGCGGCCAACAGGCGCATGCAGCGGCCTACATGGACTGAAGGGACACGTGTAGTTTTCCTTAGGCTGTGTTTGTAACTGTAAAAAAACTAGACCCTGTTTGTTTTTCCTTCTCTTGTTGAAATACTGCAAGGCCATTTTGTTTGAAAGATGTGTGTTCTTATCTTGTTGTGAAGTGAATTCAATTGTTTTCATAATCGTATTTGCAAGAAGCTTTAGATAAGAAAAAGGCTCTGCTGACCAAAGCACCTTTAAACTTTGGCCTTTAGATAGTAAGATGCTTGTTATTTCTTTAAAGTTTCATGTGACCTGTGTCCATATATGGTTTGTATTTACGTCATATGCTGACAACACTGATTCATGTAAAATGATATAAAAAGGGTTACAGAACATTCAATAAACTGGACATGTTTGGGAGATTTTCTTGTCTCTAAGATATTGTCCCCAGATGCATCTGTCTTGCTAATGACAGAGAGAGAGTGTGGGGCAGTAATTGGGACCTAATCTTTTAAGTTGGGGGCCCGCCCGGGAGGGACAGATGACATCACCAATATTTTGTGAGTATTTCTGAATTTTTTCTGTTCTTTAATACTCACTGGTATTGGCGTCCTGTTCCCACCCTTTATTTTATGTTCAAGCTTTGGGTTCTATTACGGAGTTTTTTGGGAAAAATCTCGGGGTACTTTTGGGAAGCGCCCCTCGTGAATATAAGCAGCTGCCATTATTTTGGGAAGAATGAAATTATTTATAGAACCCCCTGCCCACTCTGTCATTTGTGAGGTTAAAAATTTTATAGAGTATAAGATTTTATTGTCTTTTATTACTGTACTTCGCTTATGCGGTAAGGTAAGCGAATATTTTTGCATTGTTATATTGTTTTTGTAATGAGTCATAAAGGTACTTAGGATTCTGCCCCTCCTAGACAGATGAGACTTGTAAGGCTTATGTTGCCTGTGTGTGTGACACTCTCCAGCTCATATCTTTCTGTGTCACCAATCCTTTCCCGTATACGTTTGCACTGTTTATATGTTTAACACTGAAGTTTTGCGTTTGCCGCTTTGAGCTGTTGGTTGAAAGTTATACCACTGCTCGACTCTGTGGCTAGTCATGGATGGTCCAAGAGTGTCTGTCCTTGACCAAATCCTTATTTTCTGAAGAAGCCTGATATAATATATTTCCGGGCGAAACGGAGATCTTCCATCTTATTGGATATTGGATTTATTGGATTATATCTATTGAGCGGGCTGGGTTGTGAAGTTCGACCCAAGCTAAGTATTTTTTCAGTATTATAATCGACAATCACTTAAGCAATAAGCACTAAAAAAAATTTGTCTTTGGTTATATCAGTCAAAATTGTTCACTTGAATAGTTTCTCTGAGAGAACATTTGATCAATGATATTCTGCACAGAAGTCTCTCCCTATGATTTGCTCTGAGGTTTGACTGCAGACACTTGAGATCTGTTCTCTTTACATAGTGAACTTTGACTGTCTGTACTCTTAAACAAAGTAAGCCTGACTATTTGTGATTTAGTGTGTTTTACACAACAACCGTAGAGACTGTGTTAACACTGAGGTAGGACATGCTGTTATGTGGAATGAATTGCAAGCGGTGTTTGAATCAGTCTAAGATCTTTCCCTCGCAGCTTGTACACAAGAACTGTTTCTTGTCTCCCTTTCAAACATACAATAGTTTGATCCTGACTAGAGAATGACACGGTGGCAGTTTACCTGCGGCCACCGCATTTTAGCCGCAGGTCACCCGCCGAAATGGGGAACGAAAACTAGCAGTTGCTGCGGCGACGGGGACAAGGCCATTCACCGCCCGTGGGGCGGTGAATGGTCTTGTCCCCGCAGTGAGGCATGAAGGATCGCGCAGTCCCCGCAGCACACACCCGTCTGCCCAATCGATCCTAGTGTTTGCCAGCTCTCTCCCTTCTCCTCATCTTAGTTTGTAGGTTTTCTTTTTCGGCGACCCGCACGCTATCAGAGAGCCGCGCACCTGCTGCTGCTCAGTTTCGATCTTCTGCTCTGATGCAACCGGAAACAGGAAGTTGCAGCAGAGCAGAAGATTGAACACTGAGCAGCCGCGCATGCGCAGCTCTTTGGGAAAGAGTGCAGGTCGCCGAAAAAGAAAACCTACAAACTAAGGTGAGGAGAAGGGAGAGAGCTGGCTAAACACTAGGATCGATTGGGCAGGCAGGTGGTGGCTGCGGGGACCGTGCGATCGCTCGTGTTCCCGGCTCAAATTGGAAGGAGGGAGTGAAAGGGAAAAGGATTCTGGGCTAAGGAGATGAAGACGGAAAGAAAAACCCACAGCAGGAAAGAAAGGGAAGGACAGGCAGGTGAGCCAGATGCTAGAAGCAAAGGGGGGGAGGGGAAGAAAGAGGGAAAAAAGCTAGATGGGGTTGAAAAGAAGAGACACACTGGTATGGAAGAGGAAGATAGGGGAAATCTGGACACAGGAAGGTAACAGAAAGAGGGAAAATTATGTGCATGGGGCATAGGGACAGTGACATAAAGGGGACATGCCATGGGGATGGTATATGGACACAGGGGGGGGGGCAATGACAGATACATAGGGGAGATATTAGAAATGGAGAAAATAGGAGCACAGAAGCGAGATGGTTTGTGGGGATGGGACAGGGACCGAGCTTGCAGGCTCCAGTGGCTTGCACAAATTACATTGTAACGTGCCATGAAAATAAGAGGGAGGAAGGTAGATAGATAGGCCACGCGAGAGGAGCTGAAGGGTAGTAGAAAGGAACAGATGGTAAAGGAGGGAGGGAAGGGTGGTGGTGGAAAGGAATAGGACAGACATTGAAGGAGGGTGGAGAGGAACAGACCCCAAAGGGAAATGTGGAAGACAGAGTGGGAAGAAGACAGATGCCAGACTATGGGGGAGCGGAGGGAAGAAGATGGGTGCTAGACCAATTGGAGGGGGGGGGGTGAAGGGAGAGGCACAGTAACAGCAAGTGGAAGACGCAGAGAGAAGACACACAGTGGATGGAAGGAATTGAATGAGAAGATGTGGAAAGCAGAAACCAGACAACAAAGGTAGAAAAAAAAATTATATTTATTTATTTATTTTTTGCTTTAGGATAAAATAGTATATTAGTTGTGTTGATAAAAATTTATAAACAAAGCCCTGCCAGCTGAACATCTCTTTCTCTAGTTCAGCAGCAGGAACTTTGATTTATAAGAAAGGAATAAACTAAATATTACAGTACTAAGGCTTATATAGATGCAGCGGGGACGGTGACGGGGCGGTGACGGGGATGGCGGTGACGGTGACGGGGCGGTGCAGAGGATGGTGGGCCGGTGACAGGGACAGATTTTTTCCCCGTGTCATTCTCTAATCCTGACTCATTTTGTGTGTTTCTTCTACGGCTGCTTCCTTTGTGTTCAGTGCTGGCAAAATTTTGTTTTTAGAAGATTAGCCAGTTGTAAATTTTCTCTGTGCTTATTTGGATACCTAGTTACTGACCTTAAGGAATGCGATTCTGGTTTTCTCTTTCTGACTGAAAGCCATATTTTTCTATTTGACAGTTTGAATTATATAAAGTACAAATGCACTTTTGATTGCCAGCCTTGATGTTGTCCTTTGCTTTCATTATCAGGGTCCGTGCATGAATGCTTTTGCCCCTTCCCCCAGACTTTCCGGTTTGGGCTTCAACTGACAATGTTGTAAGCAGTACGGTGAGAATCATGATTCCACTGATTGTCACTTTTCTTTCCTCCGGTATTATCAAAACTACCATCTCTTCTTACTCTTGTTGTCAAAGCTGATGGCATCCCCCGCTTCGTCCCAGACTTTAGGGCTGTTAATGTTTTGGTAATTCTCATTGCACCCATTGTCCCTGATGTTCCTTTCTTCTTCCTCTCCTCCATTCCACCGGCAGCCAATGCTTTTTTCTGTCATTGTCCTATAGAATGTTTTTTTTTTTTCAGTCCCTGTTGATGAGGCTTCTCAGCCCCTTTTTGCCTTCACCTTTAAGCAACAGTATACCTGGTGTGGAATGCCCCAGGGCTATGTTGACTCCCCTGTGGTGTTCTCCATTGTCCTCCGGGCTATTCTACAGCCATGGACTGCCCCTCATGGTTCTGTCCTCATCCTGTACCTCTTTTTGTGTTCCATAATTCAGGAGACCTGTCAGGCTGATAGTTTGCACCTTTTACAATGGTTGTCTGTGTGTGGTCACAAGGTGTCACGAAATAAACTGCACTGGTATAAATCTGAAGTGAAATACCTGGGTTTTGGGTGACGGGATAATCGCGCGCCAGACACCAGCGCGCCGACAATCCAGTGCCGACAATTCGGCGCAAGACAGAAGTGCGCGGGGGAAAAAGTAATTTTTAAAGAGCTCCGACTGGGGGCTTGGGGTGGCAACCCCCCCCACTTTATTGGTTAGTGTTCGCGCTGCCATTGCAGGAGGGTGTCGGGGGTGAAACCCCTCAAATTATAGAGAAAACAGAACTTTTCCTGAAAAAAATCAGAAAAAGTTCCGTTTTCGCTATAATGGAGGTTTCCAACCCCCCGAACCTCTTTCCAACAGCAGCGCGAACACTAACCAATAAAGTGGGGGGGTTGCTACCCCAAACCCCCCGTCGGACCTCTTTAAAAATTACTTTTTCCCCCGCGCGTTTCTGTCTTGCGCCGAATTGTCGGCGCTGGATTGTCAGTGCGCTGGCGTCTTGCGCGCCACTGTCTATGAACCGGGTTTTGTCCTGTCTCATGGTCAGAGGAAACTCTGCACTTTCCGCATTGCTGCTGTTCTGGGTCTGGCCCGCCCAGCTACCAAGAAAGACATGCTTACTTTTCTTGATATGATTGGTTACTGCCGCCAATGGATCTCTGATTGTTCCTTCTATGACCAGATTCTGAGACAGACCCTGGGTTCTGAAATGACTGATCTTATCAGATGGATTCATGAAATGTTGGACATTTGAAATGTGCTTTGGTTTCTAGCCCAGGCCTGGGTCTTCCTGATTATGACCATATGTTTCATCTCTTTGTTCGGGACCATTGTAACACCATGAAGGGAGAACATGGCGGTAAGTTACGCTCTGTTGCCTTTTTTTTCTACAGTCACTCCTGTTCAAGTTCAAGTTCATGGCATGCTTGCCTGCTTGAGAGCCCTGGCTGCATGTGCTATGGTGGTAGAGATGGTTACTCCTCTGACCCTTGGTCACCCCACTACCCTTCACACTTGTCACGATGTCCAAGCCCTTCTTTTAAATGGGCTCCTGGGTCTCAAGGGTGAACAGGATTCCCTTCTTCTTTTTTTCACAGCTTCAGTCCTTTGTTACCCCCCCTCTGAACTTGATGCCTGGCGTTTGGCAGGTGCCCAAAGCCGCCCTTTTGGACGGACTTTGGTACAAAGAGGGGAAACCCTGGATACCAGCTGCTAGCTCTCCCTTATTCATTGCCCAATATCATGGTATTGGTTATCGCAGTGCTCGCTCAACATTTTAACTTCTTGCTAATGCTATTTTCATTCTTGACCTTTTGCTCCTTGATACAGATATATATAGCTCGATAGCTACAGCTGGCACGTTTGTGAATTGAAAACAAATTGGAAAACACAATTCCTTTCTATTGTTTTAACTGAAATTAGGATGTTGCTAATTTAAAATGTTTTTTCTTTTTCTTAGCAATAGTTCGGATATATACATAGCCATCCCAGATCAGTTTTGGCACAGATATTTCTAATGTTTTCCAAGGGAGGACCCTTGGAAAACATTAGAATACTGCAGAGATAGAGACGCTCCAAAGAGACATTAGCTTTATGCCTTTTTCCGAATATGAGATTGTTATGATATACATTATTTGTAGTTTTGTTTTTTTATATCAATGTGTTTATTTGCAGAGTTAAATTCAGCCCTGCACACTTGAGATGGAATAATAGCTTCACGCTTAAAACTTTATGTTTTGTCTGTGTCATGCCTACTTGCTTTAGTTTAGTGGGTACCCCAGGATACATAACATTGGCCATTTCTAGAGCTCTTTATCCACTTCTTACTAGTCTAACTGCGCAATGTTCTTTTTCTTATAGCTTTCATATTCTAAATGTAGCTTAGTTAGGGGTTATATGTTTAAGAAAAAGTTTTACTTTATACAGCGTTTATTTCGTGGTGCTCCCTACATATGATCCATTCAGTGTACATTTCTGAATACATTCAGTACATCAGTATGGACTCTCTGAAGTGCCATAATAGCATAGCGGCACGCAAAAACATATCTTTTTGGAATGTTCAATTAAGAACCTTAAGTAACTGAGTATTGTATCTGTTTTGCCATAGCTATACCAAGTAAATGTATTGGTATTGTCACATGTTGCCACATTCAGTACAGGCAACATGGTTTCTCTCTTGTTTTCTATCTCTTATTTGGATCACACTGGAGTACAGCTGCTGAATATTTGGATTTTCAAGCCAGTGTATCTCTTTCTGTATGCACAGAAATCTGGCTGCTCTTCCTTTGAGATTCTCACGGGATGACCTTTCCCCGCTCCATGGGTAGACAATCCCTCAATAGTTGAGAGTAGTGATCTTCCCTTAATACAGGAGGAATACATCCAAAAGCTCATTGAAATATTAGGGCTTGTTCAAAGAAATGTGTCTTGCACTTCTCCTTTCTCTCCACAGATTCCTACCCATTTTTTCCAGCCTGGTGACAAAGTTATCGTCCAGAAGCTTTCCAAGGATAGGAAGCAGACGGATTTCCCCTTTGGCCTTCCCACTACTGTGATTGCTGTGACCAGGACCGCTGTACTCACTGAGGAGTTTCCTGTTTGGATCCACGCAAGTCGCTTGAAGAGGGTTAACCTAAAACCCCAGAAGCAAGTCTTCCCTGCGCAGATTTCACCTCCTCCAGTGGAACAACATGATGATCTCAATGCAGCATTCTACCAACTTTATCATTCTCTTACTGGCAACGCTGCTGCTAGATTTTCTTCCTGTATGGATCATTTCTAACTGTGTCTACAGGGATGATTTGTCCTGGGTCCACGACACTTTCTGCCCATACCCATCTGTAAATGACACTCCTGCTGTAAACAGCACCCCCGGCACCTCTTTGCGAACACGACGTCAAGCTGGACTCCTTCCAAGAGCTGCCCTTCAATTGGAATCCAGAAAGACAGACAGTATACTACCCTTTGTTATACTTCCAGCTGTGTGCATGTGGTCACCTTCACTTTTGAGTATTGTGACATTGTGGACTGTTCATCAATTGATATCCCAAGGCTGTGCCATTGGTCCTCAGAGATTCCTAAAACTAAAGACATATGTATATATGTGTGTTATTGACTCATCAGTTTTTCTTAAGGGATCTATCTACCTCCTCTAATTTTACCTATCCCCTTTGTGCACTGTGGCGTTCTAAATACCTTTTGTTGCCTGGACAGAAAAAGCTTGATATTGCCGTTACCATCTATAAGGGTAATTACACATATCATGTTTCTAATCTGACACAGGGTAGTTTTGAAGGTAATTTACCCCCAGGTTATTGTTCTATCTTGGAATATAGGTATGCCCCATTGTTGCAGCATCAGATTTTCACCCTAGGTGATATTTACTGGCTCTAGGGAGACTTTTGGCTCCCTGTTAAGCTACCCAGCCAGTGGATAGGTCAGTGCACTTTAGCTAAGGTTACCATGCTCCTGCATATTCTTTCTGAAGGGCACCCTTCCTATTCATATGGTTTTTCCTCTTCTCTGTCTCGACATAAATCTGATCTCCTTGGTAGTTTTGATCCGCATGTATACATAGATGCTATAGGGGTCCCAAGAGGGGTCCCAGATGAATTTAAGGCCCAAGATCAGTTTAAGGCTGGGTTTGAGTCCCTTATCCCTTTGTTACTATTAATAAGAATGTTGATTGGATTAATTAAATTTATTATAATCAGCAACGTGAACTACTCTAGGGACGCCTTGCAAGGTATTGCTGATCAATTAGGCCCCACTTCTCAGATGGTTTTCAAAATCGTATGGCCCTGGATATGATTCTAGCTGAGAAGAGGGGTGTCTGTAAAATTCTTCCCAGTACTTTATTGTGTTGCACTTTTATTCCTGACAATACAGGTCCTACAGGAAAGGTTACTATGGCCATTCAGAAATTAGAAAACCTCTTTGCTGAGCTCAAATGTAACTCTGGTTTATCTAATTCTTGGGATCAGTACTTTAGTTGAATGCAGGGTTGGGTAAAAGACCTTTTTATTGTTATAATCTCTATTATTATCTGCACTCTTGTCTCTTACGTAATTTTTCGACTGCTCATGCACTGTGTTATTTGTATTACAGCTCCTAAAACCCCTCCTCGAGAGACATATCTAGAGTACCTCTCCCTCCCAGCTCATGCTGTGCATTTATGACATCCTTTTCATGACGTAAGAGGGGATTGAAGGGACACGTGTAGTTTTCCTTAGGCTGTGTTTGTAACTGTAAAAAAACTAGACCCTGTTTGTTTTTCCTTCTCTTGTTGAAATACTGCAAGGCCATTTTATGTTTGAAAGATGTGTGTTCTTATCTTGTTGTGAAGTGAATTCAATTGTTTTCATAATCGTATTTGCAAGAAGCTTTAGATAAGAAAAAGGCTCTGCTGACCAAAGCACCTTTAAACTTTGGCCTTTAGATAGTAAGATGCTTGTTATTTCTTTAAAGTTTCATGTGACCTGTGTCCATATATGGTTTGTATTTACGTCATATGCTGACAACACTGATTCATGTAAAATGATATAAAAAGGGTTACAGAACATTCAATAAACTGGACACGTTTGGGAGATTTTCTTGTCTCTAAGATATTGTCCCCAGATGCATCTGTCTTGCTAATGACAGAGAGAGAGAGTGTGGGGCAGTAATTGGGACCTAATCTTTTCATGGACGATGTAGTCATTTTCTCCAATTCCTGGGACGACCATATGAGGCACTTAACGGGAAGTTTTGGAAGCACTACAGAGGGCAGGCTTCACGGGTGAATCTGAAGAAATGTGTTTTTGGGCAGAAGGAAGTGAAATATTTAGGCTATGTGGTGGGGAATGGCCATGTACGCCCTCTAGTGGACAAAGTACAATGTATACGAGACTTTCCTCTCCCTGAATCCAAAAGGCAGCTAAGGGGGTTCCTAGGTCTTGTAGGGTACAGCACCTTTGGCTTTCCTGCTTAAAAAGAACCCCTTTTATTCCTCACCAAACTGTGAAAGCAAAGAAAGAACATGAAAAAATGAAAATATTACATACATTACTTCATTTCTCAAAGCTTAAAAATAGAAAAACCAGATACAGACCTTAACATGCATTTTCCCTCATTGCAAAATAGAATTGTGCAGCTGCACAAAGCTGACCTCATTGTGAGATCAATGTGCATCTGCAAGGTAGAATGCCACAATTAAAAGATGTGCTGGGTGTTGAACTCACAACCTTTGGAAAATCAGCACAGGATTTTAACACATTGAGCTACACCACCTTCCACTCCAGTTTCTCTGACTCCCTTTCATATCATAGCTTACTGACCTGCCTATATATCATCTGCTTAGGAATGATATCACAGTCACCACAAAGAAAGCATTTCTGGCTCACCAAGTCAATGCACCTTGTTCCACCTTCTCAAGTTCACTGGTTCAAATCTCACCCTCACCTTCACTCATTTTAACAGCTTCCTAAACTCTCATAGGAGTGTATATATGGTGGACTTTGCTGTTTTTCAACAGCATTGTGGAATTTGCAGGCACATTTATTTAGATCGTGCCAAGGCTAGGGCATCCTAAGCTTTCATGGTAAGAAACCTCTCCACTGACTGAAAGAAGCAATTTGTGTTTCACCAAGTTAAAGCGCCTTGTTGCATCTTGTCTATCCTCTCCAGTTCACCGGTTCAAATCCCACCCTCACCTTCACTCATTTTAACAGCATCCTAACAGCTCTTATAAATGGTGGTCTTTGCTGTTTTTCATCAGCATTCTGCAGTTTACAGGCACAGGTGCATCAGATACATTCATCTGCTCTCAACTACAAGCCATTGTGTAAGAATGTATTTCTTTTTATGCAATATCCGCACAGGGCAACAGGTATAAGTTTACTAAAACTTCAGAGGGCTTGGACAGGTGTTGAAGGAAGATACATGTTTTGAGATGTATCCTAGAGACATTACTATTGGTAAATTCAGCTTGGCTTCAGAATTGCAGGTGTGGTTTCATGCCTGAAGAGTGTATGTTGGGGTGGGGGAGGGGGTTTAGGATGAGAGAACAGGCTGCTTTAGACATTTGAGAATTGCTGCAGATTATTTTAAAGCTCAACCCAAATATGTTTAAGCAAAGGAATGGCCAAAGAGTTGAAGGTTTTCTGGTAGAAAAATGAATATAAAATATTTGCTAACCGCACTCAAGACTTGAACCCCTGATGTAAGGAAGATAAAAGCAGTGCCTTAAGGCATAGAGCTATAGAGGGAACTTCGTTTAGAATTTGGTAACAGAGCCTCTACAGACTAAGCAGATGACAAATGGCTTCTTGTCAAAGCTTTGAGAAGTGAAGGAAATGATTAAAAGTCAGTACAGGTATGTTTGCCCAAACCACACCCAAAGCATGCCCAATCAGATTTGAAAGTTTTCTGGCAGGAAGTCCTAACAGTGCCTATGACATCAGACACTACTTAGGCGTGCTTAGTATAAGAAGGTCCATTGAAGCAGCATTTTCTCTTTTAGGACTCCTATTCTGTGTTATTTCTAATGCTGATTTCTGAGACCTTACCTTTCTTGATTATCTTTTAACCTTTTCTTTCCTATATCTGCCACAACTCTCTCCATTCCACAGGACCAATAGCAGCTATAGTAATTTGCAATTTTGATGTCTTTCTAACCTTTTTCATCTTTCCAGGTGAATATGCTGCACCTATGCATGGAACTCCTTGCTAGCAGCTCAGATACCAAATCCAGGTGAGAATGATATATTGCTAGCTACTTTATTAGATAAAAGCTCAGGCAGAACTGATTTCTTCTTTTGGATTCCCATTCTGTGTTATTGCTTATGGTGATTCTCCATTAACTTTTTGTTCCCCTGATATATGCCACAACTCTCTCCATTCCACAGGGTCATGAGCAGGTCTGAGAATTATTGATGATAAAATTTGGTTCCAGGTGTGTTGACTGAAAAAATACCCATGCTGTTTGAAACTTTGGTGCCAGGAAAATGGATATGCAAGTTACATGAATTTGTGGAACCTATAGCAGTGCTTTTCCTCTTATAACTAAAAGGTAACTCTTTTTAGAGTGATAATTGTTAGGCATCCTTATTATAAAAAGGAAACAGTGTTTGTGCTTCTGTTCATTCTAGCTGTTATTTTGAGTGTGCTGTGACATATTCTCTCACAAGTTCTGCTTTTTATTTTTGTCACAGATGTCTTTCTAACATTTTCCCACTTTTCTCCTGATTTCAGGTTCCCAGAGTGGTTAATGACTCCCCTTGTGTTTCCCAGAGGCCAGAGCAGGTCTGTTCAAACTGGGTTCAGCACACCAGCTTGCACCTGACCAAAGAGCCAGCAGCTCAAATACCAAAACAGAAAGAATAGGTGAGAATTATGTACTGCAACCTTTGTTTGCCCTTGTGATGAATTATATACATTTTCACAATACTAACATGTTTCACACTTTTTTCCTTCAGATGGGTGTAGTTATTGATGATTTTCTGAGAGAACAGTAAATTGGTGAGTTTTAGGCTCTCTTTTACAAAGGGGTGCTAAATCAACACATGCGCTAACTGTTAATGCGTCCATAGGATAACATGCACGTGTTAACATTTACCACATGCTTAAAGCGGTGCTGTTTAGGGCGCCGTTAGCATGTGCTAAATGTTAATGCTTGCATGTTATCCTATGGATGCATTAGCGTTAACGCATGCGTTGATTTAGCACACCTCTGTAAAAGAGAGCCTAAAACTCACCAATAAACTCTTAATTTGTCTCAATCCATCTTCCTTTTTCTACAGCCTGCCTTCTCCTACCAGGAGCAGATTATGGGACCTTCACAATTCTACCACAGTAACAACTTGGACCTAGGAGTGGCTTACTCTGCATACCTGTCATCCATCTCATCAGACTGCAGTTGCCTGATATTACATTTGCATTCTGCTTTCCTAGACTGCAATAAAAATCTTAAACCATTTTTTGCCTTGTGCTTATTTACATAAAGTAGCAGCCGGGCATTAGTGTTTCCTTAATAAGCACCACTTCAGCTACTTTGTCACATTGACCTTTGTCTTATTTTGTGTTCCACGAGGCCCAGGCTGCAAAGGAGAGAAGTGGGGAGGCCCTTAGGGGGTGGCAAACAGCGTAGCTGACATGCCTCCTGCCTCACAGCCTGCAACCAGCATATTTGAGAAAATGAGATTATGAGAGCTGGAGAGGCTGAATAAGGTGCAATGAGGTGCCTTAACTTGGTGAGCCAGAAATGGCTTCTATCGGTCAGAGAAGTTTCCTACCCTGACAACTTAAGATATGCTTAACTGTAGCCATTACGGTGTGCTTCTGGCGCTCCACTATGGAGCCGCAAGCACGCTGTAGCTACTGCAGTAACAACGCCTAAATGGAACAGTATAATCAAACCTGAATTCCTATGATTTTACGGCTCATTGTGTAGCACAGCGGTTAGAATGAAGGTTGGCCTGTTTGCCTGGTGTAGGTTTGACTCCCTCATATACTTCAGCTGACACAATACTCATTTTAATAAAAATTACAAGCTACAAACCAATCAAATCTAATTTTCATCTCAAACAGCCCAACATTAGCAATACTAAAAGCAATCAATTCCAAAAGTGGAGTTTGCATTTGATAAAAACAGTGGTATCTGACTCCATATCACATTTATTCAGCCATACTTGAGATTCTGGCTTTTGGGCCAATGAAACCAGTGCTTTAAGCTATTGAGCTAACAGTCTTTTGTCTCAGCTAACTGTGATCACTAAGCTATGATATGACAGGGGAGTCAGAAAAATTGAAATGGAAGGTGGTGTAGCTAAATGAGTAAAAGCTCTGTGATTTTGCAGAGGTTGTGGATTCAACTCCCAGCCGTCTTTTACTTGTGGCATTGTACCTTGCAGATGCAGACAGTGCAAGGCCAGCCGAAGGTAGACTGTAGGAGCTGTGCCTAGTCCTGAGCACATGGTAGCAGAGTTCTGAGCACATGGCAGAACAGTGAGCGGAGAGTGTGCTAGCAGGAAGAAGCAGAGAGAGGAGCAGAGAAGGCGGGGCTAGCAGGGGAAGAGGCGAGAGCTAACTCCGCCTACCCCTGACATCACCAGCCAAACTCCCCCCATAAAAGGGGACGAGCCAACGGCGCGCAGCCGTTCGGCGCGCGGCGAAGGCGAGCGGCAAAGGCGCTCGCCTTAGCGAGAGCGCCTTTGCGAAGAGCCTTAAGAAGAGCCAAACTACATAAGACAACGATACCTTAGGGCAACAAGCGGCCTCTCAAACACACTATCCCTTCACCCTAATCGTACAGGCTCTCATACTAACTCACAGACAGCAACCCTCTCAGACATCTCAAACTCTCAGTCTCTCAGACACCCTTATCTTTCAAGCACTAGATACCCCAATCTTCCAACTCTCAGACACCCTAACTTTCAAAATCTCACACCTGCTCACAGACAGATTTTTCTAATTTTCCTAATTCTCTTCCTTACTGACAGGCAGACCTCAAGTACAACTCAGCAATGGCAGGGAGGACAAGAAGCGCGAAGTCTACAATCAAGACCAGTATTCCAGTCGCTATGGGGATCCAGGAAGTGACCACGGACTGCGTGCAGAAGGAGGAAGACCCAGGACGGTGGACAGAGGTCTCTGTGCAGACCGAGACCATCCCCCAGCGCTACACTACAGTCTCTACACAGACAGAGGAGGCTGCGCAGCTGGATGGAGATCTCATGCAGGAACTAAGGAGCCTCAGGGAGGAGGTGATACGCCTGAGAAGCATCCGAGAGGACGAGGCCTACATCGACGGAGTCGTCCAGGAGCTGTCCCAAATCACCGAGCAGGCCCATGACAAGTCCATCCTCGAGACAAATCATCAGCTTTGAAACCAACAATTGGGATACAGGAAATGGCTAGCGGCACTGACTCCTGGCAGCTGGTGACCTCCTCCACGGGCAAACATAGGAGACCCCCCCCCCTTTTTTTCAATCTCTTCATCTTCTCCTTCTTCTTACAAACAGGGCAGCTATACATCAACCCCTCAACTCGCCCTGCGGAACAGATTCCAGATTCTTCAGGAAGGAACTGCCGATGAGGAACAGGAGCAGGAACAGGAGCAGGCCCAACACACAGCTCCATCTCCAGGGACAACTGACCGGCTCCCCCCAAAGAAGCACAGAGTAATAGTCATCGGGGATTCCATGCTGAGGGGCACCGAGGGACCAATTTGCAGACCGGATATGCAATCTAGGGAGGTCTGCTGTCTGCCTGGAGCCAGGATACGAGATGTCACCGCCAGTCTGGATAGACTATTCACGCCCCGAGACCACTTTCCTATGCTTCTTGTCCACATAGGAACCAACGACACTGCCAGGAACACACTGGAGACCATCACCAGAGACTTTGGAGCACTGGGTGAGAGGCTGAAGCGGACAGGAGCGCAGGTGGTTTTCTCATCAATCCTCCCAGTTAGAGGCAAGGGAAGAGCCAGAGATGAACGTATCCTGAGGACGAACGAGTGGCTACAGGGATGGTGCCGGGATATGAACTTCGGATTCCTAAACCATGGGGAAGCACTACAAGGACTTCAGGGACCAGACGGACTCCATCTGACCAGTAGGGGTAAGAACGTCTTCGGACACCGACTAGCCCGCCTGCTTCACAGGGCTTTAAACTAAGTAAGTCGGGGGAGGGTACCCATTCACATATTAGTGCAGAAAAGAATTATCCTGATGAGGTGAGTCGAAACTCCGCTTCCATGTCCAAGGTAAGTACCCACATTGCAAACAGTTCTTTGGGAGTCACACCGACTCGGGTAGGATACGCCTCACAGGGTCTTAGCAAACACAAGATATGGAGGGCCATGTATGTCAATGCACACAGTTTAGGTAACAAAATTCTAGAATTGGAGGCTGAAATAAGGAATGCCGACCTAGATGTGGTGGCAATATCTGAAACTTGGTTCACGGACTCACATGGGTGGGATATGGCTATACCGGGCTACAATCTACTTCGTCAGGACAGAGAGGGCAGGTTAGGAGGGGGGGTAGCTCTATACATTAAAGAGGACATCAAAACCACCAGGATCACAGATGTCAAGTACACCGGGAAGTCCCTCTGGGTAAACCTGGCAAGAGGCAGAGAAAAATGCCTGTATCTAGGTGTGGTATACAGACCCCCAAGACAACTGGAAGACATGGACGCAGAATTAATTGAAGACATAGAGAATATCACTCTACGAGGAGAAGCTGTACTGCTAGGGGACTTCAATATGCCTGATGCAGACTGGAACTCATTTTCAGCGACAACCAGCGGTAGCAGGAGGCTCTTAACCTCCATAAAGGGAGCACGTCTCAAACAAATGGTAACGGAGCCCACTAGGGCCCAGGCGATCCTCGACCTGGTACTCAGCAACGGGGAAAGTGTCTCAGAGGTCTCAGTAGGAGATACGCTAGCCTCCAGCGACCACAACATAGTATGGTTCAACCTTAGGAAAGGCTTCCCTAGATCAAACACGAAAACAAAGGTACTCAATTTCCGGGGCACAGACTTCGCACGCATGGGAGATTTCATCCATCGGACGCTGCAGGACCAAGCGGAGACCGATGATGTATAAGCTAAGTGGTTAACACTGAAATCAACCATACATGAAGCAACTAGCCGCTTCATAAAATCAGTAAATAAACGACAAAGAAACAATAAACCCCAATGGTTCACCGCGGAGATCTCGCACCTCATTAAGGAGAAGAAAAAAGCGTTTCTCTCCTACAAGCGCATGGAGAAAAGAGAGGCAAAAGTAGAATATAGGACCAGGTCTACAGCGGTCAAAATGGCAGTTAGGGAGGCAAAACTTCGAGTGGAAGAAATTCTGGCAAAAAACATTAAAAAGGGGGACAAATCCTTCTTCAGGTATATTAGTGACAGAAAAAGGAATACAAGCGGGATAGTACGCCTTAGAAGACCGGACGGAAGTTACGTGGAAGCAGATTCCGATAAAGCTGAACTACTGAATGAATACTTCTGCTCAGTCTTTACCTGTGAGGCACCGGGAAACGGTCCGCAGTTGAAGGCAACACAAAGCACAGAAGACCCGTTTCAGAATTTTGAGTTCACACCAGGTGAAGTTTACAGTGAACTGGCAAGACTCAAGGTGAACAAAGCCATGGGACCAGACAATTTGCACCCAAGAGTGCTCAGAGAATTGAGCGATGTCCTGGCGAAACCGTTGGCTGAGCTATTCAATCTCTCCCTAAGTAAGGGGAAAGTTCCCCTGGACTGGAAATTAGCTAATGTCGTTCCTCTGCATAAAAAGGGTTGCAAGGCAGAGGCTGCGAATTATAGACCGGTGAGTCTCACATCAATAGTGTGCAAACTCATGGAAACACTAATTAAAAGCAACTTGGACACGATCTTGAATGAAGGGAATCTTCGGGATCCCAGTCAGCATGGATTCACAAAGGGTAGGTCCTGCCAATCCAATCTCATCAGCTTCTTTGACTGGGTAACAAGAAAGTTGGACTTGGGAGAGTCTTTGGACGTCGTGTATCTGGACTTCAGTAAAGCTTTTGACAGTGTCCCACACCGCAGGCTGCTAAGCAAGATGGAATCGATGGGGTTAGGAGAGACACTAACTGCATGGGTCAATGATTGGCTGAGTGGCAGACTTCAGAGGGTGGAGGTTAATGGTACCCTCTCTAAAAACATCGGAGGTGACCAGTGGAGTGCTGCAGGGCTCGGTCCTGGGTCCACTCCTTTTCAACATATTCATAGGGGATCTGACTCAAGGGTTTCAAGGTAAAATAGCACTATTCGCCGATGACGCCAAACTATGTAATATAGTAAGTGAATGCAGTTTACAAAATTATATGGCGCAGGACCTGCTTACATTGGAAAGTTGGTCTTCAACCTGGCAGCTAGGCTTCAATGCTAAGAAATGTAAGGTCATGCACCTCGGAAGCGGAAATCCATGCAGGACGTACTTCTTGAACGGAGAAACTTTAACTAGGACTTCAGCAGAACGAGATTTAGGAGTAATCATCAGTGCAGACATGAAAACTGCCAATCAAGTGGAGAAGGCTTCATCTAAGGCAAAGCAGATATTGGGTTGTATCAATAGAAGTTTCGTCAGCCGAAAGCCTGAAGTCATAATGCCGTTGTACAGGGCCATGGTGAGACCTCATCTGGAGTACTGTGTGCAATTCTGGAGGCCACATTACAGTAAAGATGTGCGCAGAATTGAATCGGTTCAACGGACGGCCACCAGGATGATCTCGGAGCTCAAGGGTCTCTCGTACAAAGAGAGACTGAACAAATTGCAGCTCTACACTCTTGAGGAACGTAGGGAGAGGGGAGACATGATCAAAACATTTAAGTACCTCACGGGACGTGTCGAAGTGGAAGATGATATTTTCTTTCTCAAGGGACCCTCGGCCACAAGAGGGCACCCGCTCAAACTCAGGGGTGGAAAATTTCATGGCGACACCAGAAAGTATTTCTTCACAGAGAGAGTGGTTGATCATTGGAACAAGCTTCCAGTGCAGGTGATCGAGGCAGACAGCGTGCCAGACTTTAAGAATAAATGGGATACCCATGTGGGATCCCTACGAGGGTCAAGATAAGGAAATTGGGTCATTAGGGCATAGACAGGGGGTGGGTAAGCAGAGTGGGCAGACTTGATGGGCTGTAGCCCTTTTCTGCCGTCATCTTCTATGTTTCTATCTATGTTTCTATGCACCTTGATGATCTCACAATGAGGTCAGCATTGTGCAGCTGCACACCTCCCTTTTCAATGAACTAGAAGCCACATTCAGGTCTGTTCTGTGTTTTATTGTTTTTAAGCTTTGCCAACTGAAGTTATGGGCTTTCTTGGCTTTGAAGAATGAGCTGATTGGAGCAAAGTTTAGTGAGAAAGGAGGAGTTATTTGGAGTTTGAAACCTAAAGCTGTGATTTTCATGTGCTGTAATTAGCTAATAACATTGCTTCTTTAGGCAGTTTTAAATTCAATATGCTTGTATGGATGTGTCCTGTTTATGTGCTGGGTGAATAACAAAATAAAATGCATCAACTGTATTTAGAAGATCACTTTGGAAACGTCCAAAATCTGCCTAAACCCCATTCAGAGAAACGTCTATTTAAAGCCCAAACAAAGCTCAACAGATAACCTAGAGAAGTACCTATATAGCATCTATCCTAATGTTTTTCTGAAGCCCAAACCACGTCTATCTAAAGCCAAAAACAATGTTTAAACAGCTATGCTTCAAGGAGCTCATTTTACAGTTGTTATACAGTTTCCTATGTAGCACAGAGGTTAAACTTACACCCTTTTACACTGATGTTCACAGTTCAACTCCTAGTCAGTCAATACTTCTCACTGGAAATGAAATATTATAAATATCCTTTTAAAGATGGCATACTGTGTTACTTTTTTTGTTTTTATTATGTTAAAGCTTATAATCCTGATATAATGAAGAAAAAGAATATGACAAGGCAGTAAGATCAAGCTTGTGTTGTCTCCTGGCATCTATCCTAGAATTAACTGCCTACACGGAACAGTATAATATAACCAGAATTGCTATTCTTGTATGGCTCGTTGTCTAGAACAGCGGATTAGAATGAACATAAGAATTGCCCCTGCCGGGTCAGACCAGGGGTCCATCGTGCCCAGCAGTCCGCTCCCGCGGCGGCTCCCCCAGGTCCATGACCTGTAAGTGCTTCTTACCTAAGATGTTTATACCCTATTCATTTAATGTCCTGTAAGTAACCCTCTATCTGTACCCTGCTATCCTCTTCTCTTTCATGAAGTCATCCAGTCCCTTTTTGAACCCCAATAATGTACTCTGCCTATCACCTCTCCTGGAAGTGCATTACAGGTGTCCACCACCCTCTGAGTGAAGAAGAACCTCCTAGCATTCATTTTGAATCTGTCTCCTCTCAATTTTTCTGGATGACCTCTTGTTTTTGTTGACCCCGCTAGTCTGAAGAATCTGTCCCTCTCCACCTTCTCTATGCCCTTCATGATTTTATAAGTCTCTATCATGTTCCCTCTAAGTCTCCGCTTTTCCAGGGTAAAGAGCCCCAGCTTGTCCAACCTTTCGGCATATGAAAGGTTCTCCATGCCCTTTATCATCCTTGTTGCTCTCCTCTGGACCCTCTCGAGTATCGCTATATCCTTCTTAAGGCATGGCGACCAGAATTGAACGCAGTACTCCAGATGCGGGTGCACCATCGCTCGATATAGTGGCAGGATAACTTCCTTCGTTCTGGTAGTGATACCTTTTTTGATAATGCCTAACATTCTGTTTGCTTTCTTTGAGGCCGCTACACATTGCGCAGCCGGCTTCATTGTTTTATCCACCAATACCCCCAGGTCTTTTCTAGATTGCCTTCCCCATTACCCTCCCTCCTATTGTATAGCTATACATGGGGTTTCCTTTCCCTATGTGCAAGACCTTACATTTCTCTACATTGAAGCTCATCTGCCATCTATTTGCCCACTCACTCAGTTTGTTCAGGTCCCTCTGTAGTTCTTTGCATTCCTCAACAGTTCTGACCCTGCTGGAGAGTTTTGTGTTGTCCACGAATTTGATAACTTCACACTTTGTCCCTGTTTCCAGGTCATTGATGAATATATTGAACAGCAGTGGACCCATGTCACATTTTTTCAAGATACACTCTGATGTTCCCAGTTCAAGTCCCACTGAAAATAATATATTATAAATATCCTTTTAAAGATGGTATATTGTGTTTATATTATGTTAAAGCTTACAATCCTGAAATAATGGAACAGAATCGGTAAAAAACACAATAAAAAAAGTTTATACAAAAAAAAAAACACATTTTTACATAAGAACATAAGAACATAAGAAGTTGCCTCCACTGGGTCAGACCGAGGTCCATCTCGCCCAGCGGTCCGCTCCCGCGGCGGCCCATCAGGTCTGCGACCTGTGAAGTGGTTTCTGACCACTTTTATAACCTACCTCAAGTTCTATCTGTACCCCTCTATCCCTTTATCCTCCAGGAACCTATCCAAACCCTTCTTGAACCCCTGTACAGAGTTCTGGCCTATCACTTCCTCCGGAAGCGCGTTCCATGTGTCCACCACCCTCTGCGTAAAAAAGAATTTTCTAGCATTTGTTCTAAACCTGTCCCCTTTCAATTTCTCCGAGTGACCCCTAGTGCTTGTGGCTCCCCTCAGTTTGAAGAATCTGTCCTTATTTACTCTCTCTATGCCCTTAAGGATTTTGAAGGTTTCTATCATGTCCCCTCTAAGTCTCCTCTTCTCCAGGGAGAACAGCCCCAGCATTTTTAACCTGTCAGCGTATGGAAAATTTTCCATACCTTTTATCAGCTTAGTCGCCCTCCTCTGCACTCCCTCGAGTACCGCCATGTCCTTCTTGAGGTACGGCGACCAGTATTGAACACAGTACTCCAGGTGCGGGCGCACCATTGCGCGATACAGCGGCATGATGACTTCCTTCGTCCGGGTTGTGATACCCTTTTTGATGATGCCCAGCATTCTGTTTGCTTTCTTTGAGGCTGTCGCACATTGCGCCGATGGTTTCAGTGATGAGTCGACCATCACCCCCAAGTCCCTTTCCAGGTTACTCACCCCTAGCAGTGTTCCCCCCATTTTGTAGTTGAACATCGGGTTCTTTTTCCCTACATGCATGACCTTGCATTTCTCCACGTTAAAACTCATTTGCCACTTTTTTGCCCAGTCTTCCAGTCTCGTTAGGTCCTTTTGTAGGTCTTCACAGTCTTCCATGTTTCTAACCCTGCTGCAGAGTTTGGTGTCATCAGCAAATTTGATAACCTCACATTTTGTCCCCGTTTCCAGATCGTTAATAAATATATTGAATAGTAGAGGTCCCAGCACCGACCCCTGCGGAACTCCGCTCGTGACCCATTGCCAATCTGAGTATTGGCCCTTGACTCCAACCCTCTGTTTCCTGCCCGCTAGCCAGTGTTTGATCCATCGGTAGATATCCCCTTGCACCCCGTGGTTCCACAGTTTTTTAAGTAGCCGTTCGTGTGGTACCTTGTCGAAGGCTTTTTGGAAGTCAAGGTAAATGATGTCTATGGATTCACCCTTATCCATCTGACTGTTTATTCCCTCAAAGAAGTACAGCAAGTTCGTGAGGCACGACCTTCCCTTGTAGAAGCCATGCTGGCTCGCCTTCAGTTGTCCATTGTTTTCTATGTGTTCGCAGATTGTGTCCTTTACCATTGCTTCCAGCATCTTTCCAGGAACCGAGGTCAAGCTCACAGGCCTGTAGTTTCCCGGGTCACCCCTTGATCCCTTCTTAAAGATGGGCGTGACATTTGCTATTTTCCAGTCCTCTGGGATCTCCCCAGTTTTTAGGGAGAGGTTACATATTTGGCGAAGTGTCTCTGCTATTTCGTTTCTCAGTTCTTTTAGTACCCTTGGGTGGATGCCGTCCGGGCCTGGTGATTTGTCGCTCTTTAGTCTGTCTATCTGTCTGAGGACATCCTCTTTGCTTACCTCTAGTTGTACCAGCCTTTCGTCGTGTTCTCCGTTTATAATCACCTCGGGTTCTGGGATATTGGATGTGTCCTCTCTGGTGAAGACTGACGAGAAGAATTTGTTTAACCTTTCAGCTATCTCTTTTTCCTCCTTTATCGCTCCTTTCCTGTCTCCGTCGTCCAGTGGTCCCACTTCCTCTCTGGCTGGTTGTTTCCCTTTCACATACCTGAAGAAGGGTTTGAAGTTTCTTGCTTCTCCTGCCAGTCTTTCCTCATATTCTCTCTTTGCCTTCCTGACCTCTCGATGACATTCTTTCTGGTGTCTTTTGTGCTCTTCCTGGTTTTCCTTTGTTGGATCCTTTTTCCATATAACTAAATACATTGTAGGGACGTTCATCTAGAAGTGAAAAAAAATATTTTTGGAGACGCGTATCCGATGCCTATCTCACGTCTAAGTAATGCAAAGCGTGAGTTGCACTCCACGGACGTCTAAACCACGCCTAAAGTTAGGCGCAGTTTGCAGAATCGGGGCCTAAGTGGCCGCATTACAGGATAAAGATCTTAGTACAAAACATGCTGAGCTCAATAATTCTGAAACGGGGGAGGGGGACTGCGCAAGCTGATTACTGCTAAAAACACTAAGGAGTAAATTCTCTATAGTGCGTCTAAACTTAGGCGTGCTTTAGACGTCCAGTAAGCGCAAGTACCAATTAGGGATACTTAGATGTATCTTAGACATCTGTATAGACGCCGAGCGCGAATTAGACGCGGCTTTCTGAAACGTCATCTAGACGTCTGTATATGGCCGTTCTTAGACGCCAGATAGACGTCCCTATGATTTATATATATATATATAAAGAAGTACTCTTTACTGATTTATTATCATTATTTCAGCACTGTAAGCTTTCACATAATTAACCCAAAGTATAGGATGATTAAAAGGATAATCAAAACACAGTATACCATTTTGTAAACTATATAGTTTTTGTAATATATTAGTTTTAGTGGGAGTTGATCTGGGAATATCAGTGAGTATATTGAAAAGGATGACATGCTAACCGCTGTGCTAGACAACGAACCATGCAATAATAGCTATTCTAATTTGATTATGCTACGCCTTATAGGTAGGGAATGGCAGTTAATTCTGCTAGGAGACAGAAAACATTGCTGTGTTGTATCTTTTTCCTTTATGATTTCAGAATTGTAGAGTTTACCATTAATACAAACTAAAAAAATATGTTATGTTTAAAAGGAGAACTAGAAGATGAAACGTACCGAGTGGGTATTGAACTTAAATTATCAGTATGGAAGGTGGGAAACTGTAGATGTATGCTACAGAGAAATTTGTACAGTAATGTTATACTCACCTCCTATTAGAAGTGGAAAGGATAGGACTTTGCACACCATATAGGCTTCTGATAAACCTAGTTTAAGTTCCAGAAAGACTGGCAGGAAAGGCACCCTAAGTCATCCAATGAGCTTTCTCTGGATTTCCCAGAGACATTATTTGAGAGATGATAGTTTAGAAGTGATATCTTGCTCTAAATAACACTCTCCTGGTCTTAAAACATTGCTACAATCAGCTCATTCTTCAGACCAAAGGTAAATCCCATAACTTACACTGGCCCAACTTCAAAAAAAGAATAAAAACACAGATCAGACCTGAATGTGGCTTCTAGTTCATAGGAAGTAGCCAGCAGCACAATGCTGACCTCATGGTAACATCGTCAAGGTGCACCTGGAAGGTAGATATGCCACAAGTAAAAGACAAGCTGGGAGTTGAACCCACAACCTCCGGAAGATCGATACAGCGCTTTTACTCACTGAGCTACAGCACCTTTTACTCCAGTGTCTCTGGCTCCCCTGTCATAGCATACCTTAGTGATGTGCTAAGGTATAATCTGCTTAGCTATCATCTCAGAGTTAGTTGAGACAAAAGACTCAATGGTTTAAAGCACTGCAGTCACGGACGCAAAGCCCATGTTCTTAAGTATGGTTCAATAAATTTAACACAGAGTCAAATTATGCTCTTTTTTTATCAAACGCAAGCTCAACTTTGTAATGTATTGTCTGTAGTATTGCTAATGTGTTTGAGATGAAAATGAGATGCGATAGGTCTGTATCCTATATAATAAAACCCTAGCTGCACATGCGCACTTACCTGCGTGCTTCCGTGATCTCTGATCTGTGATCAGTAGGTCCGTGGCCAGCAGGAGTGCAGATGCGGCGGCCAGGCAACTCGGAGACACATGACACAGCCGGCGACTCCCCCCCTCCCGCCCTCACTCATCACCAAAACCATCACCGCCAAAGCCTCCTCCTTCTGCCCAGCCGGAAGGAGGGCTCTGAGCCGCTGAAGACTGTCTCTGATCAGCTTACAAGGTCCCTAAAAAATGAACTTTTTCAACTGAGGCGCGAGGCTGAGGTGACCTTTCTCCCCCGGCTCACTAAGGTTCCGTCTTGAGAAATTCAAATGCGTTGTTGAAAAAGCAAGTGACCGGAGGACGCTGGGAGAGAAGTTGAGCGGCCTGACAAAATGACATTGAGGCAGTCTGACTCTGAAGAGAACAGTGATTTGTCCTGCGTTTTCAGTGATGATGAGGTCATTAAAAAGGATTTCATTTTCTGATTCTGTGCCCTAAAATCTGAAATGAAAGAGGTACCTATGGATGTTGAGGCTGCTTTGATAGAGATTTGCCAAGAATTGAGTGAGATTGGCAGGACAGCTGAGCAGGTGGAGAATTGTGTGGATTTAGTGGAACACCTATCTGACTACTGTTTCCCAACATCAAAAGGACTAGCAATCAGGGAAAGAGACAGATAGATAGAAAGGGAGACAGAAAGAAAAGAAGAAAGACACAGGGGCAGGGAGAGACACAGAAAGACAGACAAAGGGGGCCAGGGAGAGAGACAGACAGAAAGAAAAACAGCAGGAGGGAAAGACAGACAGACATATAATTCTAGAACCCAGCGAGGGCTTCTTTTAGCCGAGGCGTCTGCTGCTTTTGCCGTTGGGTGAGAGCCGTCACTTGCTTGGTTTAGAAAAGTATGCAAGGCTGACAGGCATGCCCATTTCTGCCTTAAAATATCAGCATGAGAATAAGTGGCCACTTCATAACACTTTGGGGAGAGGCTTCTGTTTTGGGTGTGGGGGAGGGAAGTGGAGGAATGCCAAACTTATATAGTGGACTATATAGTGGACTTTGCTGGGGTTAGGGTTAGGGTTGGTGCTGTAGCTCAGTGAGTAAAAGCGCTGTACCAATCATCCGGAGGTTGTGAGTTCAATTCCCGGCTTGTCTTTTACTTGTGGCATATCTACCTTCCAGGTGCACCTTGATGATGCTTTCCACCTCTTATAGGAGTTGATTATAGTGGACTTTGCTGGGGTTAGGGTTAGGGTTGGTGCTGTAGCTCAGTGAGTAAAAGCGCTGTACCAATCATCCGGAGATTGTGAGTTCAATTCCCGGCTTGTCTTTTACTTGTGGCATATCTACCTTCCAGGTGCACCTTGATGATGCTTTCCACCTCTTATAGGAGTTGATTATAACATTAGGGTTAGGGCTAGGGTTTTTTATATATATAAAGTATATATATATATATATATATATATATATAAAGTATATATATATATATATATAGTGGACTTTGCTGGGGTTAGGGTTAGGGTTGGTGCTGTAGCTCAGTGAGTAAAAGCGCTGTACCAATCATCCGGAGGTTGTGAGTTCAATTCCCGGCTTGTCTTTTACTTGTGGCATATCTACCTTCCAGGTGCACCTTGATGAAGCTTTCCATGATGTATATATATATACCCCTTTGAAAGCTAATAGGTAGCTGTGAAAAAGAGGGATGGTGAAAGTGGGAGTTGAACCAGTGACCTTGAGAGGTTGGACCAGGCGCATTAACCTGGTGAGCCAGAAATGCTTTCTTTGAGCTGAGTGTGACATAATAGCTAATGAGATGATACATAGGCAGGTCAGTCAAGTATGATATGAAAGGGCAGTGAGATGCACCTTAATAGAAGCTGGTGTAGCTCTATGGGTTAAAAGCCTGTGCTAGTCATACAGAGATTGTGAGTTCTACACCCAGCACATCTTTTTAATTGTGGCATACTACCTTGAAGGTGCGGCTTGATGATCTCACAATGAGGTCTGCTAGGAGTCAAAACGCTGCTGTTTTATATATATTTTCTTCATGATTTCAGAATGGTATACCTTAACATTATAAAAACTAAAGCATATGTCATATTTAAAAGGAGATATATAAGATGAGTTGAACTCAAATTATCAGCATGGAAGTTTAGTTTTCATGCTACACAGAAAGTTCTACAATAATGTTATAATCAACTCCTATAAGAGGTGGAAAGCATCATCGAGGTGGAAAGCATCATCAAGGTGCACCTAGAAGGTAGATATGCCACAAGTAAAAGACAAGCTGGAAGTTGAACCCACAACCTCCGGAAGATCAGTACTTTTACTCACTGAGCTACAGCACCTTTTACTCCAGTGTCTCTGGCTCCCCTGTCATAGCATACCTTAGTGATGTGCTAAGGTATAATCTGCTTAGCTAGCTATCATCTCTCAGTTAGCTAACACAAAAGAGTGGTAGCTCAATGGTTTAAAGCGCTGCGTTCACTGACCCCAAACCCATATTCTCAAGTATGGTTGAATACATGTGACGTGGAGTCCAAAAGTACTGTTTTGATCAAACGTAAGCTCAACTTCTATAATGTTTTGTATCTGGTATTGCTAATGTGCTGTTTGAGATGAAAATGAGATGCGATTGGTCTGTATCTTGTAATTTGTATTCAAATGAGTATTGTGTCAGCTGAAGGAGTTGAGGGAGTCAAAACCGGACCATGTTCACACAATAATCTTTATTTATTGTGCTACTGAATGAATCTATTCCGTTTAGGCGTGTATACGGAAAAGAGACGTTCTTTGCGCTTAACGATCGGCGTCATCTATGCTGCAATAACGGCCTTACTGCAGATCTATAAGCACGCCTAGGGTTTGTTTTTTCAGCCAAGACTCCTGGAAAGAATTATCATCATTATCTCAGGAATGAATAATCACCAAAAGAAGAAATCAGTTTTGCCTGAGCTTTTCTCTAACAAAAGACACCTAAATAGCTACCCAAATATAATTCTCACCTAGATTTGTTCCTACAAAGATGAAAAAGGTTAGACAAACATCAAAATGATGTCATAGGCACCGTTTGGACTTCCCACCAGAAAACATTAAAATCTGAATGACCAAACACCTGACTTTTAATCAATTCCTTCCCTTCTCAAAGATTGTCCAATCCCTAGTCTTAGGTCTACTGGACTATTGCAATTCCCTCTATCTACCTTGTCCTGCCAACATGAAAAAACAACTTCAGACTATACAAAACACTGCCCTCAGACTGATCTACTCCCTGAGAAAATATGATCATATTACAACTGCCTTCCTAGACTCTCACTGGCTACCTATGCAAGCACGAATTCAATTCAAATTCTACTATTATTCAAAGCACTAAACGGCTCTGCCCCCCCCCCCCCTATCTAAACAACCGCCTAAACCAGATCCTCACCTCAAGACAAAGAAGAACTCCGAACCCTTTTGCCTTCCCTCCACTCAAGGGCACTCAGCGCAAAAAGATGTTTGATAACCTTCTGGCGACGCAAGCTGCAAAACTTAACCACTCCATCTCCAACCTGTTGACAGCAATGGGTGACTTCAAAACTTTTCGAAAATAAATCAAAACCCTACTTTTCAAAAAATTTATCCAGATATCTTAACCCAACCCTTCCCCCTCCTCCTAGATAAATTCTCCTCCAAAACCTCCACTTAAATAATCTCTTCCTCCCCAAAACACCAACCAAGTATTCAGATCCCTGAAATGTAACGTAATCTTATTTGTACTCTAACTGTAATCTATTTGTTATATCACACAGTAACGTACAGTCAATTTAATATACAATTTGCAAGTTCTTCCGGAATTAATCCAGGTACCTCTACTCCCTTGTAACCAAAAAAAAACAACAACCCAAAACTGTTGTAACTTCACTGGAAATGTCTAGTTAGCTCTTTTGTAATCCGCCTTGAACTGCAAGGTATAGACGGAATAGAAGTCCCTAATGTAATGTAATAGTACTAGAAGCCAGTTGTCATTTGCTTAGTCTGTAGAAGCTCTGTTACCAACTTCTAAATGAAGTTCCCTCTCTAGCTCTATGCCTTAAAGCACTGCATTTGTCTTCCATACGTCAGGGGTTCAGGTCTTGAGTGTGGTTAGCACATATTTGATATTCATTTTTCTACCAGAAAACCTTCAAACTCCTTAGCCATTCCTTTGCGTAATCATATTTGAGTTGATTTTTAAAATGATCTGCAACACTTCTCAGCAGCCTGTTCTCTGTCATCCTAAACCCCCCATCCCCCACTCCAACACACACTACTGCTGCCAAGCTGAATATACCAACCGGAATGTTTCTAGGATACATCTCAAAAACATGTACACCTTCCTACAATACCTGTCCATGCCCTCTGACGTTTTAGTAAACTCTTTTATCTGTTGCCCTGTGCGGATATTGCATAGCAGGAAATCCATTCCTACCACAATGGCTTGTAGCTGAGAGCAAATGAATGTATCTGATGCACAATGCTGATGAAAAACAATAAAGTCCACATACATACATACTCCTTTGAGAGCCAATAGGAAGCTGTGAAAAAGAGGGATGGTAAGGGTGGGAGTTGAACCGGCGAGCTTGAGATGTTGCACCAGGCACATTAACCTGGTGAGCCAGAAATGCTTTCTTTGAGCTGATTATGACATGATAGGTTTATACTGGTTTATGTTTCCTGTGTGGTTTTCTCGGATGTATAATCTAACAATGCAGCAGGCGAGGGTAATGTTATGCAACTGTAGCTAGATGAGGTGAGATGATATGCAATGTAAGCAGAAGGCTATGTGTGGAACGGAAGAGTAGTGAAACCCAGGTGTGTAAGAAGGAATATTTCCCTACAAACCACAAGATGGTCGATCCTCCCTAGTAATGGCATCTTCTTAATTATGCTATTTGCAGGCTCTGAGGTCATGTCATTGGACTGGTGAGCAACTGGTGAGACATGACAACCCCTAGTTCCTCCCCCCACACACACACACCTGTTTGCTACCCCACTTCTTACCTTTCCAACCTGGCCCTCAGACAAAGAACAATGTGATAAGAGTGATCAATTTACAGCGGTACCTAAGGAAACACTAATGCCTGTGTACTACTCAATGTATCTGACTGGGCCCTGCCATTCCTTTCGTAAGTAATCACAACATCCATAAATGGTTTAAGATTTTTATTGTAGAATATCATGTCATTTCATTGACACTCAAATGTACAATCCTTGCACAGTCCAGAAAAGCGGTGTGCAGTGTAACAGCATGCAACTGCAGTTTGCTGAGATGGATCATAGCTACACCGGTATACAGAGTAAGCCACTCCTAGGTCCAATTCAACTGCCAGACTACAGGAGGAAAGGGTACAAATGTCAGTGTGCTTTTAATTATTAAGGTTTCCTCACGGACCCCCCGGTAGGATAAGGCAGGTTGTAGGAAAAGGAAGATGGATTCAGAGATGCAGGATGTTCTTTCGGTGCACTGGAAGAAAGGGAAGTAAGGAGGTCAGAGAATAAAGGCCAGAGCTTTCTGCCATTGAAGCAAGGGAAATAAAAGTCGTCCTCCTTGTTACAGAGTCCATATGAGAACTAGGAACCTACACACACTGTTTGGAATGTTGAAGGTTAGTGGAGGTGAGTACAAGTATCAGAAATAGGTCACAGGATCCGCCCGTATCACAGGAACAGCTTCATGATGAGATGCTAGCCACAGGAGGAGGTCAGCTGGGCCCGAACACCTGCAAAGAGGGGAAGCATGTTAATACATTGGAGAAGTCTCCCACCTCAAACTGTCACAACACCTACAGTTACCCTATAGCTTCAGTTGAACTTGAAGTACCAGCATGGAGAAGGAGGGGGGTGCTATAGTTTTATGCTACACAAAAACTTGTAGACCAATACCATCATTAACTCCTACAAGATGTGGAAAGCTGAGCAGCATATAGGCTTCTGATAGTCGTAGTTCAAGATTTTAGCAGTATAGGTCATCCAATCAGCTTTCTCTGAGCTTCCACTATAGATGTCATTTATACCTAAAACTAAGGGGGGTGTTCAAACAACACATATGCTAACCTAACACCAGCATGTGTTGATTTACGAGTTGTTGTTGGTGGTAAAACAACAAAAAACCAAGAGGTCCTAAACTGCTAGCTCTTACCAGGCCATCAAGAAGCACATTACGATGCCCTTGTGTGGTGACAATGAAAGTCTTGGACATCCAACCTGCAACAAGAGTATGAAAGCTGTTAGCTATTTGACATGTGGGCAATTCATCATAAAGCCTGCTAATGGAATGATATACAGGAGCAACATAGTGAATGAGGCCAAAAACAAAGATAACTATATTCGATTCTCACTTATTAATCCACCTTTAATACTTGAGCTGCTACTAATAACTTCTTGCATTGGTGGTCAGGGACATCTGAGCTTTAACTGCTGCCTAGAGAAAGAGGCGTGATCACATTCAGTCACATAAGACAGAGACAGACAGAGAGAGAGAGGCTCTTTGGGGTTCACATAAATATACTCACCATTAGCCCAAGAAATGGGCTCTTATTAGGTTGTCCCTGACCACCTGCCCTCTCCTACGCTCCTCTTGCTCAGGTAGAGGCCTGCGTCTAGGTTGGATGTCCTCGTCATCGTTACTGTCTTGGACCGGCTCAGGAGGGTCTGGCATCCTTCTTCTCAGTGCTAGGTTATGTAGCATGCAGCAGGCAACAAACATCTTGGACACCTTGTCGGGCCTGTAGAGCAGTTGCCCTCCTGAGCAGTGTAGACATCTAAAGCAGTGTAGACATCTCTCTTACTGTTAAGAGCTGTTTCTTTAAATTACGACAGATTCGCTCAATCGCCAAATTTCTCAGTTTAACCTCGATAAAGATACTCATTCACTCCTTAGTAATATCAAAAATTGATTACTGCAATGCTCTCCTACTTAACATCACCCAGAAAGAAAAAAGGAGACTGCAGTTAATCCAAAATACGGCCATTAAATTAATATATAACGTGAAAAAATACGATCACGTTTCTCCATTACTAAAAGACGCCCATTGGCTGCCAATCAGCCATAGGATTACCTTTAAAATAATGTTACTAATCTTTAAAACACTAGCATCCAATGAACCACTATTTATTTCTCGATCTCTAATCCCACACTACTCTCAACGTTCTCTTCGATCATCTGGTCAAAACCTGCTTTCCGTACCCTCTTTGAAAATCATAGGTACAAGGAGATCAGATATGTTCACAGTGATGGGACCACAATGGTGGTTCATGTAGCAAAGCTTTATTTGCAGTAGTATGTTAACTCACCAACCAGCCACCCACCGTGGATTTCTCCCCTCTGGAACCTGCCACCTAGGCCGAAGTGGGCCAGGATATAAGCGTCGTGGCAGGACCCTGGGAAGCTGGCACACACATCGGTCACCTCCATGGTAGCACTACAGACCACCTGCATATTCATGGAATGATATGCCCTCCGGTTCCTAAATTGCCTTTCAGTTTCAGCAGATGGTCTGAGTGCTACATGTGTGCAGTCTATAGCTCCCAGGACAGAGGGGAAACGTGTCAGTTGAGCAAAACCCCTCATTGTGCATTGCCGCTCTGCCTCACTCATCGGAAACTGGATATACATAGCAATACGCCTTAAAAAGACTTCTAAAAACTTATTGATGATCCTGGATACAGACGATTGACAGATACCAGCCCCAGCTCCCAGGGGCCTTTGGAAGGTTCTTGTAGCCAAAACCCCCAGGGTTGTAGTTACTTGTACATAAACTGGAAGGGAATGTCCCCTAAAAGTGGTGCGCTCCAAATCCACCTGCAGTTGCTCATAGAGATGAACTATGGTCTCCCGATTAAATCTAAAGAGACCAATACACCGCTCATCTGTCATATCAAGGAAGTTCTCCCTGGGCCTATATACCCTGGTGGCCCGTCGTCGGGGTCGGCCTGGGTCTCTGCCTCTAACCTGGCCACGCCCCAGGGCCGGGGCTGGACCCCTTCCTCTGCCTCTAAGCTGGCCACGCCCCAGGAAAGGGGCCAGACCCCTTCCTCTGCGCAACAATCTATCGCTGGCAACCACATGTACGACAAACTCAAAGTAGTCAGCCATCTCTCAAACCAACACCAGACCAAAGATACCAACTGACAAGTACACAACAAAAGGGAGAAGATGGGGGAAAGGAGAAACAGTGAGATCACAGCACAAAGTCACAATATCACAAATCAAGCACCAGAAGCACGAACGCACAGGAGTCTAAAAGGAGACAAAAATATGCTGTTTTACAGTCCTCTATATACTAAGCACATCTAATTAGCGTCTGATATCTTAGGTGTCGTTAGAACTTCCCGCCAAAACATTCAAATCCGATTGGACGAAATTTGGGCGTTGTAAAACCTTTCACATGAATGAGGGTTAGGATTCATATAAAACCAGGCAATACTGGAACCTGCATTTGAAAACTGAACTTTTCAATTTTGTGTTGTATTACTAATGTGTTGTTTGAGATGAAAATTAGATGGGATTGCTCTGTATTTTGTAAGTCTTATTAAAAGAAGTAATGTGTAATCTGAAAGATGAGTGAGTGGAATGGAAATCATTCTCACAGGGTAACTTTCATTAGAATCCATGTGCCATTATAAATTTTACTCTGTTCCGCATATGCGGAAAAACGGCATCTTTTGCGTTTTGCGATCAGCGTCATTGCGGATCTATAAGCACGCCTAAGCGGCGCCGAGTGACGTCATGCTGTTTCAGCGTTGTGATGTCATAGAATTGCCGATTTTTACAACGCAATTGATTTTGCAAAACATGGCTGCTAGAAGAAGCTCCAACTTTAGCACAGCTGACTCCAGGATCCTAGCAAGCCTGTTCCTCCTGAAGGAACATCATTTTTTTAAGGTGGAAGGTCGGAGAAGGACCTTCCTCCAGTATCCTCCTGGGAGCGGCTGACCAGGAGGTACAACAGACTGGCATCCTTTCCCAGGAATGTAAGTATTCATATTCAAGTGATCAAAGAATAAAGTAAAAATATTTTCTTTTCATAAATCTGTACAGAATATTGCTTTCTTTTTAACCCCCCCCCCAAAGGTGGCAGAGTGGGATGTGAACTTACAACCTCCAGTTCTTAATCATGGTCATTCATAAAGTGCACTTTTTAATCTTTGTGCCACATGTAAGTGATTCCAAACAGCTCATTTATAGTACAAACTTATTGAAGTATTCAAGTGTGCCTGCCTGATTACATATGTACCTGTAATTTCTCTTTGCCATATGTATACAGCAATATATTCCAGCACACCCTCAGCACCTTGAGCTTGTAAGTTCATAACCATGCTGCTGCTTCTCATCTTAGCCAACCCATTTTATTGGCACACCAGGATAAGAGAAGAAGCCTGAATGCATTTATTTAAACTATTGCCATAATGGTGTACAAACCTAAATTTACTCATGTTGCTTCCTATAGCCCAGGCCGCAGCATTGTGGCCTGCTAACATCCATGTGTGCTCCCTATCCTATTATCACTGAAGGCCAGCAAATCTTGTCACCCATTTTTCTGTTATAGAGGTCAAGACATAAATAAGACAGTTAGGTCACACTGTGATATGACACTCATCCTCTCTCTCCCCCTCTCCTTCTCCATTATGCAGATGGAGGACCTCCGCAAACGTGGCCGGCTCCTGAGATGGGAGGAGCAGGCCTTTCTCAGGGGGTGTGGCGTGAACTTGCCGCTCAAGCTGGTGAGTAATAATATTGGAAACCATTCAGTGAGCACAGTAGACATAACCTTTTCATGAAATCATCTAATATAATAAAACCCTAAGCCGCGCATGCGCACTCCCACCCCATGATCCCATTTTCCATGAGCTATAGGGCCCCGCAGGTAGGAGTGCACATGCGCGCTTAGGATTCTGTGTACCATTTGTTGTTTGGTCTGGCCTGCTCCCTGCTCGCCTAGCCGTATTGTACTTTTTAGTACAATACAGCAAGGCGAGCAGGAAGCAGGCCAGACCGAAACTCCGAATTTAACTGCACGCATGCACGTGGATCTCCTCACTGTCTCCCGGATGTCAGCTTGAGGCGGCTGGAGGGCAGACGCGAGGTAAGGGGTGCTGCTGGACAGGGGAAGAAAAAGGAAGGGTGGCCTCTGCTGGACAGGGGGACAGGAAAGAGGTGCTGCTTAACAGGGGGAGATAAGAAAAAAAAAAAAAGGGAGAAGGACTGCTGCTGGATAAGGGGAGCAGTGAAGGGGTGGTGGTGGACACAGGGAAGGTAAAAGGAAGGGAGAATGGGTGGACAGACGAGGAAAAATAAAGACAGAAATACAGAAAGCGGCTAAGGAGAGAGAAAGAAATAAACACAGACACATATATTCTAGCACCCGTTAATGTAACAGGCTATGACACTAGTGACCAAAGATATGGCCTCATCAAAAACAATATGCATGAGAGAGATTTGCCTGCACTGCCTTCTTGGTATGCAAATCTCTCATGCATATCCTGAAAACCTTGTCTACAAGGAGATGTCGAGGACTGCAATTTCCCACCCTCTCTCTTAACCCCTCTTTTTCATGGCCAAATGTGGGCAAGGTGTAATAGTAGAAATCTAGTAGAACTCATTGTCTGTTGTCAAGACTTTAAGATTATGTCTCATTCCTCACAAATAGGCACTGCTTCGGCACAAGTAGAGCTAGCAGCAGGGCTTGCAGACGTCACCGGGTATTGCCTGTCTCCCAAATGTTTATAAAGTTCCTTTTAGGAGGTGCATGTTTTGCAGTTTTATTAATATTTCAAGGAAAGAAAGCAGTAAAAGAATGCCATGTTCAAAAGTTTACTTCACCTATCTGATGGTATCCTGTTTCCTTCCTGTCTAGACAAAGCAGCAGCTGCACCAACACCCCCTGAGAGTCCAGGAGCCGGCCATGGAGGCTGAGGAGGGGGAGGCTCCGGTGGCAGAGGAGCAGGCCCAGGAGATGGCGGAGGCCTGTGAGGCTGATGAGGCCGAAGCCCAAGAGAGGGCCGAAGCCCAGGGCGAGGCCTGGACGAGGGCACTGCCCAGAGGCCAGCAATCCCACACCCCTTCCCCCTCCTCGCCACCCCTTCTATTTTTAGACCCCACCCCATCCCCTTCCCTCTCTGGCTCCCCCCCAGAGCAGCATGAACAGCCTCAGGAGGAGGCCGGCCTCCTCCATGCACCCTCAACCTCTCCCACCCAGATGGTTCCAGGATTAGGGGCTGTGTTGGAGAGGTTGAGGATGATAGGAAGCCCTGATCATCCTAATTCAGGAGATCCAGTCATTGAGGGAACGGCTGGCTGGGGTGGAGCATGCCCAGGGACTCCAGGATGGGAAGGGAGGGCATGCTTCCACCCATGTGCCACCGTCCTCTCAATGACTGGCCTATTTGATACCTCCTGAATCCTCCTGAGGTAGCTCAAACTGCTCTTGGGAATTCACCCACCCTCTCTTTTCCATCCCTCTCTTCCCCTTTGTATATAGTTTTGTTTTCAAAGTTTTAAAACATATTTTATATTTAATTTAAAAAGTTTATATTGGTTTATAGGTTTCCTGTGTGGGTTCCTCTTTGGAGGTAGTGCTGAATGGGCCCTGCCATTCCCTTTAAAAATAAGAACAAGGTGACTTAGTAAAGATGTATAGGCCCTGATATGTATAATCTAAAAATATATAAGCACAAGGTGAAAAATTGTATAAGATTTTAATTTGACAGTCCAGGAAAACAGCAAGTAAGTGGAATATCAGCAGCTCCAGTTCAATGAGATGGATTGAGACAATGAAGAGTTGATTGGTTAATTTCTCTTTGTAAAAGAGAGCTTAACACTCACTCATGTACAGTTGTCTCATTAAATACCTGTGAAGGGAAAAAAAAAGTGTAGATAAGTAATCACAAGGGCAAAGAAAGGTTGCATGACATCATTCTCACCTATTTTAGTTGATGGTACTTGAGCTCTGGCCTCTTAGAAAAACACAAGGCCACACTGTGTTGGGGACAGATAGCTTTGCTCTGGGGGGGAGGTGTGTGCTAGGGGCAGGCAGCTTTGCTCTGGGTGGGGGGGGGACAGAAGGATACAGACAGCAGCCAAGGAGAGAGAGATAAAGAAACAGACACATCTATTCTAGCACCCGTTAATGTAACAGGCTTAAAGACTAGTGACTGCATATAACAGCAGGAATGCATGGCATGGTGTTCTATAAAGCCTAAATTATCATCAATTTACTATTGTCCCTGAAAGTCATCAAGGACACCTGTGTGAAGAGAACAATAAAAAAAAGAGTGAAACATGTTAGCTTTGTGAACTTTATTTCTCTCATCAGAAGAGAGACTCAGGTGTACCTCAGGTATAGTTCTAACAGTCAAGTGAAGAATAGTAGAGTAAGCAAATAAAGGTTACCATATAGCTTTCTCACCTACAACTGTTTGGCCAGGTGCAAGTTGATGTGCTGAGCTGCTCTTCTGGTCTCTGGCAAACACACTGGGGGTGATGAGCATAGTCAACCTGAAATTAAGAATAGAGAGAAACATGTTACAAAGACCTATGTCTCCAAAATTAAACACTGAAGTTGCGGCAGAATGTCACATCAGTCTCCAACACACACCTAGAAGTAACAGAAGTGCTAACATACCTTTGAACTCTTTATTAAAAAAAATAGCTACAGCTGACCCCTTTTTATAATAAAGATGCCTAACCCATTAGGCACTCATTAGGAGTTTCACACCTGAACCATATACACTGATTGGATGTCCACTGAATGGCAGTGTTCCCCCCCCCCCCACAACACACCCGAGCTATTGTTAACAATGAGTTAGTACACAGAACCATTCCTCAACTGATTTTAACTTGCCTGTAATTTGATTCTACAAAGAATTAACTTTAGCTCTATGAGTAAAACCTCTCAGATGTGTGAACACATACATATCCATTTTGCTGCCACCATAATTTCTAACAGCATGGGTGCTCTTACAACAAACACACCTTGACTTGAATGTCTTATCACTCTTTTTTGTCAGCCCTGTGGAATGGAGAGTAGGAGATATCAGAAGTAGAAGAACTATTTTAAACAATAACACACAATGAAAGTCCATAAAAAGAAGTCAGTTCTTGCTGGTTGGTTTCTTTGGTTCTATCATAGGGACACCTAAGTAGCTTACAAAATATCATTCTCACCTGGACTTACTAGCTGAGCTGACTAGCAAGCTGGTGCTGTGAAGCTGCTTCTAGAAAAGATAAAACAACATATTAGAATGATATGTAGCTGTTAATGGCTCTGTGGAATAGAGAGAGGTGGAAGGCAGAGATAGAAAAGAAAATTTAAAAGACTAAGACAGAGTAAAGTCTCAAACTTCTGCATAAGCAATAGGACAGAATAGAAAGGAAACAATACTCACCTGGACCTTCTTATACCCACTTAACCACGCCCAGCACACCTCATTGGTTGTCCTATGGGTGTGTGTATGAACATGTTCTAATGGTAGCTTGAAAAGCTGGCTGCACCTTGCAACTCTATATTCTAAGCAAAGTTTCCTCTATAGCTCTATGCCTTAAGGCACTGCTTTTATCTTCCATACATCAGGGGTTCAAGTTTTGAGTAAGGTTAGCAAATAGTTTATATTAATTTTTCAGGAAGGAAAACTGGTAACTTTTTAGCCATGCCTTTACTTAAATATATTTTGCTTCAGCTTTTATTATCTGCAGCCATTGTCTAATTTTTAATGCAACCTGCTCTCTCTCATGCTGAACACCCTCCCCCACCCCAACATCCCCCCATTAACTGTCAAGCCAAACTGCATTTAGTAATACTAATGTGTGTAGGATCCATCTCACCACATGTATCATCCTTCAACACCTGTCCAAGCCCTCTGAAGTTTGATTTAACTCATAGCTGTTGGCCAATGCCTATATTGCATCAAAAGAAACACATTCCTACTAGAATGGCTTGTAGTTGGGAGCAAATGAAAGTATCTCATGCACCTGTAGCTGCAGAATGCTGATGAGAAACAGCAAATTCCACCACTTATGAGAGCTGTTAGGATGCTATGAAAAAAAGGGAAGGTGAGGATGGGATTTGAACCAGGGTGCTTGAGAAGATGGACAAGGCATAATAGAGCACATTAGCCAGGCGAGCCACAAATGCCATCTTGCTGTTAGAGGAAAGGTTTCCTCTCATCACAGCTTAGGATGTCCTAGCCATGGTAAGGAGAAAATAGGTTTGCCTGGAAAGGGAAATGTGCACATTACAAATGGCAAAGTCCACCATGTAGACCCTGTTATAAGAGCTAATAGGAAGCTGTTAGGACCTTATTAAAATGAGCAAAGGTGGGAGTTGAACCAGGGAGCTTGAGAAGAAGGACACAGCGCATTAACCTGGTGAGCCAGAAATGCTTTCTTTGTGCTTAATGTGACATGATAGTTAATGAGATGATACATAGGCAGCTCAGTCAAGTATGATATGAAAGGGCGGTGAAATCCATCTAAGCAGAAGCTGCTGTAGGTCTATGTGTTAAACTCCTGTGCTAGTTGTACAGAGGTTGTGAGTTCTACACCCAGCACATCTTTTAATTGTCGCATAATACACTTGAAGGTGCTAGATAACAAACCGTACAATAGCAATTTTGATTTGCTTATACCGCTTCTTATAGACAGTTAATTCTGCTAGGAGACAAAACACTGCTGTTTTATATATTTTTTCTTCATGATTTCAGAATTGTATACTTTAACATTATAAAAACTAACAAAGTATGCCATGTTTAAAAGGCGAAATATAAGATGAGTTGAACTCAAATTCTTAGCATGGAAGGGGGAAAGTTTATTTTTCTGCTACACAGAAAGTTGTACAGTAATGTTATAATCAACTCCTATAAGAAGTGGAAAGCATCATCAAGGTGCACCTGGAAGGTAGAACGCCACAAGTAAAAGACAGGCTGGGAGTTGAACCCACAACCCCCGGAAGATCAGTACAGTGCTTTTACTCACTGAGCTACAGCACCTTTCACTCAAGTGTCTCTGGCTCCCCTGTCATATCATACATATCATGCTTTCACTGACCCCCAAACCCATATTTCCAAGTATGGTTGAATACATGGGAAGTGGAGTACAAAAGTGCTGTTTTGATAAAATACAAGCTCCATTTTTCTAATGTCAAACCCAGACCATGCTCACACGCTAATCTTCATTCTAAGCACTGTACTAATGAATGTATGACTGTAAGTAATCTGTTCCGTTTAGGCATCATATGTGGAAAAGCGGCGTTCTTTGAGCTTAACGATCAGCGTCATTTGTGCTGCAATTCCTTAATACATATTTGATATTTGTTTTTCTACCAGAAAACCTTCCAAATCTTTAGGCATTCCTTTGCTTAAACTTATTTGAGTTGATCCTTAAAATGATCTGCAGCAATTCTCAGCAGCCTGTTCTCTGTCATCCTAGACCTCCTCCCCCACCCCAACACACACTCCTGCAGCATAACATCCTAACCCTAACCCTGAAAAACAGCAAAGTCCACCATATATATATATATACACATATATACATATACCACTTTGAGAGCTAATAGGAAGCTGTGAAAAAGGTATGCTGAGGGTGGGTTTTGAACCAGGGAGCATGAGAAGATGGACAAGGTGTAATAGAGCACATTAACCAGGTGAGCCACAAATGCCATCTTGCTGTCAGAGGAAATGTTTCCTCCCATGACAGCTTAGGATGTCCTAGCCATGGTAAGGAGAAAATATGCTTGCCTGGAAAGGGAAATGTGTGCATAAATATGGCAAAGTCCACCATGTAGACCCTGTTATAACAGCTAATAGGAAGCTGTTAGGACCTTATTAAAATGAATGATGGTGGGATTTGAACCGGTGAGCGTGAGAGGTTGGACCAGGCGCATTAACCTGATGAGCCAGAAATGCTTTCTTTGTGTTGAATGTGATATGATCAGTCAAGTATGATATGAAAGGGCGGTGAGATGGATCTAAGTAGAAGATGCTGTAGCTCTATGAGTAAATATGCTGTGCTAGTCGTACAGAGGTTGTGAGTTCTACACCCAGCGCATTTTTTAATTGTGGCATACTACCTTGACGGTGCAGCTTGATGATGTCATAATGAGGTCAGTTTTGTGCAGCTGAAGAGCTCCATTTTGCAATGAGGGAAAATGAATGTTAAGGTGTGTATCTGTTTTTTCTCTTTTTAAGAGCTGAGAAATGAAGTAATGTGTGCAATAATGTTATGTTTTTCCTGTTCTTTCTTTGCTTTCAAAAAAGAGCTGATTGCAGAGCTGTTTGTTGAAAAACAAAGGGGGTTGTTTTTAAACAGGAAAGCCAAAGGTGGTGTAATGAGTAAATTATATTATTGTTTGGGCAGAAATGTACTTTATTATCCATGCAATATAATGTGCTCTATTGATATGGTGTCATTAAATTTATTAGGACAGAGAAAAGATGAAAAATACCTATTCAAACTCGCAATTGGAATTATAATTGCAAAAGCACAAAGGACGTCTAAGTCGCGTCTAACGGGGAGCTGGAATTATGAAAGTTGAAACTGCATTGAAATGAAGAAAAACCCACGTTAGACCAGCATTTCCTAAGCCTACATTGTAGACGATATTTAGATGCGGTCTGCCGCCTAAGTAGCATCTAAGTAGTGCATGCCCATAACCACGCCCATGTTACGCCCACGTCTACACAGTTGGACGCGAGTATCCTTTACTTAGACGTCTTCCCTGCATCTATCTTTCCTGGACGTCTAGCTAACGTCTAGCTCTCAATTAACGCTTATTAAGACCCTTAACTCCATCATTATTCAATTAATCTGGACGTCTAAAGCACGCCTAAGTTTAGACACACTATAGAGAATTTACTCCTGTATGCCTACTTTGCTCTTTTTGCATTTGGACACTCTTTCTGGCCTGAGAGAAAATGGAAAAATTATGTCCTGGTGAATTAATTTATATGTTTCTTATGTCATTTTATATTTGATCTTTTGTTAACCGCTTTGAACTTACAGTTAAGCGGTTTAAAAGTAAGATATTATGTTATGTCCTACCTGTTAATTTTCTTTCCTTTAGACGTGGCAGATGAATCCAGAGACCAGTGGGTCAGCACATACCTACCAGCAGGTGGAGATAGAGCCCTGATTTTCAGGAGTATATCTGGATGGAACTCCATCTTGCCAATCAGTACTGCTCTTGCCCAAGGATCCTGGACAATGCAGCTCAAATACTTTTCCATAAGAGAACAATAACAATAACAATAGCTAATCTACACCAACCCCAGCACTCATCCTCTCCCCACCAGGGAAGTCACCACAGAATCTAGCCCGGGTGGGGTTCTGGATTCATCTGCTGCATCTAAAGGAAAGAAAATTAACAGGTAGAACATCATTTTTCCTTTCTTAGTGCCGACAGCAGATGAATCCAGAGATCAGTGTGATGTAGCAAAGCTACTCATACTGGGTGGGGCTAAAGTGTGGCCTCTGCAACTGAAGCCCCGAAGGATGCCTCTGCTCGCTCAGCCACATCCAGGCGGTAATGCCTAGAGAAAGTGTTCGAGGATGACCATTTGGCCGCTCTGCAAATTTCCTCCATAGCAAAAACCCCTGGACTCTGCCCAGGATGTAGCTATTGCCCTGGTCAAGTGAGCATGGAGGGCTTCCAGCAGCCGTCTACCTGCTACCACATATGCAGAAGCAATAGCCTCTCGGACCCACCAGGTTACTGAAGCTTTTGAGGCCGCCAGGCCCTTCTTAGGCCCTGAAAATAGAACAAAGAGATGATCCGACCTACGAAAGTCATTAGTAACTTGAAGATAGTGTAAGAGAACTCTACGCACAACAAGCAAATGCAAAGACAGAAACCGCGACCCCCCCCCACACCTCTTCCCTAAATGCTGGAAGGAAGAGGGCCTGATTGACATGAAAAGGCAAAACTACCTTAGGCAGAAATAAAGGAACTGTCTGAATCGAGACCCCTTATTCCGAAAAACATAAGAACGGATCCCTGCAAGACAGAGCTTGCAACTCTGGCACACGCCTCGCTGAGGCCATAGCCACCAGAAAAATTACCTTCAAGGATACATCCTTGATGGTCACGGTACTCAAAGGTTCAAAAGGAGCCCCTATCAACCCCCCAAGAACCACCTTCAAACTCCAATCTGGACATGGTTTCTGCAGCGGCGGCCTAATATGGTTTACCCCCTTAAGGAACCTCACCACATCTGGCTGAGACCCTAAAGAAGTATGAGACTCCTTACCTCTGTTAAAGGCAATAGCCACTACCTGAACTCGAAGGGAATTGCATGCTAACTCTTTGGACACCCCTTCTTGCAAAAAAGAGAGAATATGAGATAAGGAAGCCTGAAAGGGCGAAAAGCAATGTTACTTATTGTAACAGTTGTTATCCAGGGACAGGAGGCAGCTATTCTCACTAATGGATGACCTCCAAGCTAACCACAATGGGATGGAGGGAAAGTTGGCAACTTAGGAGAATAAATTTTGCAATACTGTTTGGCCAAACTATTCATCCCGTCTGGAGAAAGTATCCAGACAATAATGAGAAGTGAAGGTATGAACCGAGGACCAAGTAGAAGCTTTACAAATCTCCTCAATCGGTGTCGATCTGAGGAAAGCTACAGAGGCTGCCATTGCTCTGACCTTATGGGCTGTGACTTTACTGTGAAGGGGTAATCCAGTCTGGGCATAGTAGAAAGAGATACAAGCCGCCATCCAGTTGGAGATGGTACACTTAGAGATAGGACGTCCCAACTTGTTCGGATCACAGGAGACGAAAAGTTGAGGAACAGTTCTGTGTGGCTTGGTGCGTTGCAGACAGAAAGCCAAAAGCACGTTTGCAGTCCAGAGTATGAAGGGCTGATTCTCCAGGATGAGAATGAGGCTTTGGAAAAAATACTGGGAGTAGAATGGATTGGTTGAGATGAAACTCTGAGACTTTAGGAAGGAATTTCGGATGAGTGCGAAGAACCACCTTGTCATGATGGAACACTGTAAAAGGCGGATCCGCAACCAATGCTTGAAGCTCACTGACTCGTCGAGCAGAAGTGAGGCCAATGAGAAACACCACTTTCCAAGTGAGATACTTCAGATGAGCCTTATCCATTGGTTCAAATGGAGGTTTCATCAGTTGAATAAGAACAATATTGAGGTTCCAAACCATTGGAGGTGGTTTGAGAGGAGGTTTGACATTGAAAAGTTCTTTCATGAACCTGGAAACCACAGGATGAGCAGAGAGAGGTTTCCCTTCAATAAGCTGATGGAAAGCAGCAATTGCACTAAGATGGACTCGGATCGAAGTAGACTTGAGACCAGACTGAGAAAGGTGCAACAGATAGTCCAAAACAGAAAACAAGGAGGAATGTTGAGGCTCCTTATAAGAACATAAAAACATAAGCAGTGCCTCAGCTGGGTCAGACCAGAGGTCCATCACACCCAGCAGCCCGCTCATGCGGCAGCCCATTAGGTCCAGGACCTGTATAGTAATCCTCTATCTATCCCCTTTTTCTTCAGGAAATCATCCAATCCCTTCTTGAACCCCAGTATCGTACTCTGTGATGATGAGAAAAACACCAAGCAGAAAATCTAGTCCATTTTTGGTGATAGCATTGTCTAGTAGCAGGCTTGCGTGAAGCTTCCAAAACATCCCTCACAGCTTGCGAAAACTGGAGAGGAGTTATATTGAGAAGAACCAGGCTGTCAGGTGGAGAGACTGCAGGTTGGGATGAAATAGAGATCCCTGATGCTGTGTAAGCAGCGAGGGAAACAGTGGTAGAAGGAAGGGCTCCCTGCTGCTGAGTTGAAGCAGAAGGGAGTACCAAGGTTGTCTGGGCCACCGAGGAGCAATCAGAATCATGGTGGCATGGTCGGACTTCAGCTTGACTAGAGTCTTTTGAATGAGAGGAGATGGAGGAAATGCATATAGAAAGAGATTCATCCAATCCAAAAGAAAGGCATCTGCCTCGAGGCGATGAGGAGTGTAGATCCTGGAGCAGAACTGAGGCAGTTTGAAGTTGTGGGGGTTGCAAAGAGGTCTATCTGAGGCGTTCCCTACAGAGAGAAAATGTGATGAAGGGGTGTGGAATGGAGAGCCCATTCGTGAAGTTGCAGAAGACGACTCAAGTTGTCCGCCAAGGCACTGTCCGCCCCCTGAATGTAGACAGCTTTGAGGAAGGTGTTGTGGCGAATCGCCCAATCCCAAACTTTCAGAGCTTCCTTACATGGGGAGGCTGATCCCGTGTCTCCCTGCTTGTTGACATAATACATGGTGACTTGATTGACCGTGTGAATGAGGACTACCACGTCGTGAAGCAGATGTTGAAAAGCATTGAGAGCATTGAAAATTGCTCTGAGTTCCAGGAGATTGATGTGGCATAGACGGTCTGCACTTGTCCAATAGCCTTGAGTGCATAGACCATCCAGATGAGCCCCCCCAAGCGTAAGTCGAAGAGTCGGTCGTGAGAACCTTCTGATGGGGGGGGCATGTGAAACAGCAAACCTCTGGAGAGATTTGAAGACAGCACCCACCAGCGAAGAGACTGTGTCAGAGCAGGAGTGACCTGGATGTGTCGAGACAGAGAGTCGGATATCTGCGTCCATTGAGATGCCAGGGTCCACTGAGGAATCCTGAGGTGAAGTCTGGCAAAAGGAGTCACGTGTACTGTAGAGGCCATGTGGCCCAAAAGAACCATCATGAGTCTCGCCGAGATGGACGGGTGAGAGGACACTAAATGACAAAATGAAGAAGAGCTTCCAGACGCTGAGGAGGGAGGAACGCTCTGAGTTGGATAGTATCCAGAACAGCTCCAATGAAGGGAAGAGTCTGGGAAGGTTGCAGATGGGATTTTGGAAAGTTGATCTCGAACCCCAGACTCTGCAGGAACCAGATAGTCCTTTGGGTCGCCAGGACGACTCCCTGAGACATGGAATCCTTGATGAGCCAGTCGTCCAGGTAGGGAAACACCTGAAGACCATGGTTCCTGAGCGCTGCGGCCACCACAACCAGATGAAGTAGACACATGGTGAAGACTCTGGGTGACGAGGTCAGGCTGAAAGGGAGCACTCGATATTGAAGATGAAGATGTCCCACCCGAAATCTGAGGTATTGACGAGAGGCCGGATGGATGGGAATATGAGTGCAGGCCTCCTTGAGATCTAGAAAGCATAACCAGTCGTTCTGCTCGAGGAGGGGATAGAGAGATGCCAGGGTGAACATGCAAAACTTTTCTATGACCAGATATTTGTTGAGCACCCTGAGATCCAAAATAGGGCGCAGATCGCCCGTCTTCTTCGGAACAAGAAAGTACCGGGAGTAAAACCCCTTGTTCTGTTGAGCCAAAGGAACCGGCTCGACAGCCCGGAGTTGCAACAAAGCCTGAGCTTCCTGAAGAAGAAGGGCGGTCTGGGTCAATTTGGAAGGATACTCTCTTGGAGGATGTTCCGGAGGAACTTGATGGAACTGAAGAGAGTATCCCTCCTTACGAAACTGGAAAGGGCAGAACGACGGACATTATGCTCTCCATGAGACAGTCAAAAAGGCTGAGGAGCCTTGGGGACAGCAGACGGCTGAGGCTTCTGGGGCTGCTTCTGTGAATGCTGCCTCTTCACAGGCTGACAGATGGCAGGAGCCTGTTTGGGCGGGAAACGCCGCTGGTATATCAAAGGTGGGCGAGATGGACGAGGGGGAGCAGGCTTGGGCTTCAGACAAAGGATAGATTGAAAAGATTTCTCATGGTCCGAGAGCTTCTTGGTTGCCGCCTTGATGGACTCGTCGAAGAGGTCGGTACCAGCACATGGGACATTGGCAAGCCTGTCTTGTAGATTGGGGTCCATGTAGATGGGATTGTCCTGAGCCATGCCAGGCGTCGCATGGCCACCGAGCAAGCAGTAGCCCGAGCAGATAATTCAAAGGCATCGTAGGAGGATTGCATCATCTGTAACCTAAGTTGGGACAACGAAGCCAGAACCTCCTGATACTCAAACTGGGCTCGGGAATCCAAATAGGGCATGAACTTTTGAAGGACAGACAGGAAAAATTCAAAATATGTGATGAAATGAAAGTTATAATTAAGAACTCTGGATGTCATCATTGAGTTCTGGTAAATGCGCCTGCCAAACCTGTCCATTGTCTTGCCCTCCCTGCCAGGTGGAACGGTGGCATAGACCTGGGAGGGGTGAGACCGCTTCAATGAGGACTCCACCAAGAGGAATTGATGGGAGAGTTGGGCACCATCAAACCCCTTATGGTGAACCATGCGGTACCTGGCATCTAATTTACCGGGCACCGCGGGGATGGAATAGGGTGTCTCAAGAAAGCGAACAAAGGTCTGATCCAGCAGCTTATGGAGAGGAAGCTTGAGGGATTCAGTAGGTGGTTGAGTGAGATGCATCGTCTCCAGATACTCTTTGGAAAATTTGGACCCAGTGTCCAGTTGAATGTCCAAATCCACTGCCATCTGTCGAAGAAAAGAGGAGAAAGATAGCTGGTCAGCTAGAGCAGGGCCTCGAGAAGGACTCTAGGACATCGAGGCCTCTGGTTCCAATGAGGACGGGGATCGAGATGGGGAAAACGATCCCATCGTGTCCTCGAGCTCCAGCAGAGGAAGAGGTGAAGTAGCCGGTGATGAATACTCGAGGAAAAGCTGCTTCCGATGAGGCGAGGCATGCTTGGAAGAGTGCCTCGAAGAATGTCTCGATCGATGATGCGAGCTGCGTCTGGAAGTAGGCCTCAATGCTCGAGGCGAGTGAGTCTTCGCCGAGGCCCCCAGCGAGTGGATGGGGATGGAAGCGGTGGATCGAAGCAGAGGTGGCTGGCTGGAAGCACCTCAAGGCACCCGCAAAGACTCAAGTCCTTGCATCGATGGGATTGGTTCCAATGGCGGCACTCGCAAAGACTCTGCTCCTTGCATTGAGTGAATCGGTTCCAGTGGAGGCATGGGCAAAGACTCTGCTTCTTGCGATGCATGCATCGATGCCAGACCAGACACTCGCAGAGACTCTGCTCCCTGTAGAGAGTGTGTGTATCTCTGAGACACTGGAGGCGGCTTGACCTCGCGGGAGGCCTCCGCATGCCCAGGCTGGATTTGAGAGAGAAGCTTCAGCCCCATGGTGGTAAAGAGCTCGATGAATTGCTTCTCAAGTAAGGTCTGGAACGAAGCCGGCATGGAGGGATCCGCATCAGCAATGGGACCACCTGCACGGGCTTCGCGCTCCCTTGAGGCAGTGAGAGTGCTTGGGCTTAGAAGCCTTGGGCACTTTAAGCACCACCGGAGGAATAGGCTGCTGCGCTACCTGACCTGAGGAGACAAAGGAAAGCATCGCAGCCTGTGTCGAAGACGGAGCTGGTACAAACGAAGCAGGTTTGATGAGGCTCGGAGCAGAAGATGTGGAAGCGTGGGGAGACTCAGGCAAGGCAGCTGGTGAAGCACCCTTCGATGACGACAGCTCCATTGAAGACTCCACAGTGAACAACTGCTCCCACAAGAAGCAACGACGCTTGAAAGCACGTGCTGTAAGTGTGGAGCAAGGCCGGCACGATTTCGGAAGGTGTTGAGGCCCGAGACACCGAAGACAGTGTCGATGAAGGTCCGTCAGCGAAATCGCGCGCTGGCACTTGGCACACTTTTTAAAACCGGTAATAGGCCGGGACATAGGCTGGAAAAGCTCCGCCGCATGATCGAAGCTGCGGAGCTGCGGCCACGTGGCCTGCCTGGTCGAACGGATGGAAGAAATTATTATTATTTTTTTTTTTGAAAAACAAGAAAAGGACGAAAATCAGCAATTAAGAGAAAATTAACCCAAAACTGCGGACTTTAGAAGGCATAAGTGAACGAACCACGCAGAGTCAAAGACGGACTTCTCGGCTCCGCGGAAAAGTAAGAACTGAGGAGACGCGCCCTGCGCTGGGAGGGAAGGCATTAACGCATGCACGGTGCAGGCGACTAGAAACTTTGAGTTTCTTCAAGCAAGACTGCTTGTGAGGCGTCCGCATCGGGGCTCCGTTGGATCCCTTCACCCATCAGTGCCTGCTTGTCCTGGGACAATTCCTATTCTGTTACACCAAGAGTTAAACACCCACCAGACCCTAGCATAGACCGTAGATGTAGAATTTTTCTTGGCCTGCAGAACAGTAGAAATAACCTGCTCTGAATACCCCTTCCACCTCAGCCTCGACCTTTCAATAGCCAGGCCATAAGACCAAAGCAGGAGGGATCTTCCATCTGCACCGGTCCTTGTGCGAGTAAGTCCGGTGTTACCGGGAACGAATTGAATAACTTAATCAGATCCGCATATCACGGACGGCTATGAACACTAATAATCCCGGGAAGTGCGCAATCCGATCTAATACCTGGCCTATCATCGATCAGGGAGGAAACACATACAGCAGACTGTGTGGAGGCCATGGAAAAACCAACGCATCCACCCATTCCGAGCTCTGTTCTCTGCGCCTGCTGAAGAACCGCGGGACTTTGGCGTTGCAATCTGAGGCCATAAGATCTATTTCTGGGAGCCCCCACTTACGAACAATAAACTGGAACACTTCTCGAGACAGCTCCCATTCCCCGGGATTCAACCGATTCCTGCTGAGGAAGTCTGCCTGAACGTTGTCCTTTCCTGCAATATGCGCCGCTGACAGCAGCGGAAGAAACATTTCCACCCACAGCAGAATTTTCATCTCTTGTGCCAACAACTGGCTTCTTGTGCCCCCCCTACCTGTTGATATAGGCTACTGCCTGACAAGACCCTGGTTGGTTTGTCCTGAATCAGTGGCTGAAACTCCTTCAGAGCTAGCCCTCAGTTCCAGAAGATTGATAGACCAGTGAGCCTTCATCTCACTACCCTCTAGCTCCTCTCTGCAGCTTGAGTTATCGAGCAAGGTCTTGGGTGTCATCATTGATTCCACATTGTCCTTTAATGACCACCTCCAATCCTTGGTAAAAAAATGCTTTTTCAGCCTTCACATGCTGAGGAAAGTTAGATCCTGCTTCCATCAAAAACATTTTACCCTCCTTGTCCAATCCATCATCCTTTCCAGATTGGACTATTGCAACGCTATCTACTTAAGCCTAACTAAGAAAAACCTCCACAGACTACAACGGATTCAGAATGCCGCGGCCAAGCTCATCTTCGCTAAAAATAAATTTGACCATGTCTCCCCGCTGCTGGCCAAGCTCCACTGGCTTCCGATAATCACCAGGGTCCACTATAAATGCGCCTGTTTAGCTTTCAAAATCCTACACGGTATCCTCCCTCCCTTTATCCCTCTTGGAATTCCTCAAACCCTAATACCACCAGAACCTCCCACAAATTAAAACTATCCTTCCCCTCGCTAAAAGGCATTTCCCACACAGGAAAGCTAGGGACCTCCCTCCACTTCAAAATCACTGAGCTCTGGAACAGCCTTACCTCCCCTCTTCGGAACTTGAGCTCTCTCCAAGTTTTCCGCAAGCATCTGAAAACCTGGCTTTTCTCAAAAATGTAAGTCTCCCTCCAAATTAGGAATCAAGGAAACTCTTTTATCTTGGCATCCCAAGTCCTCTAAATTTTCTTCTCACTTCTACCTCTAACCCTCTGTTGTAGTTCCTTCCTATTTCTTCTCTGTAACCGCGCCGAGCTCTACGAACATGGAGATGATGTGGTATACAAACCTAAGGATTAGATTAGATTAGATTCTCCGGGCTCCAACTGCTAGAGACACCGAGCCCCCCATCTGGTCAGGCTGGCATCCGTTGTTACTACTATCCAGTCTGTAGTGGCATGCTTTTGAACAGGTGTTCCTCTTGTAGCCACAAATGCATACTGCACGAGGCTGAATGGCTCCAGCTTAACCTTCTCTCGTAATCCTAAGACACCAGATACCACCTGGATAGGAGGAACTGCTGTAATGGCCTTAAATGGAACCGAGCCCAAGGAACCACCTCTAGAGTTGCTACCATGGAACCTAGGACCTGAACATAATCCCAAACTCTTGGATGGGGATCCTATAATAGAAGACGGATCTGTGCCTGCAATTTCTCGCCCCTGACTTGTGGCAAAAAGACTGCCCTGGACCATGTCGAAGAGGACACCCAGATGTTCCAACACCTGTGAAGGAACCAAGGAACTCTTTGCAAGTTTCAAGTTTATTAAGTATTTGATTAATCGCTTACTCAACCTATCTAGGGACTTGCAGAACTGAAAATCACTCTCTCTATGACCCTTAAACTCTCCTGATGGGATGAAGCCTGAATCAACCAATCGTCTAAATTCGTGTGAACCTGAATGCCCTCCCTGCGAAGAAATGCTGCCACTACCACCATCACTTTCGAAAACGTGCGAGGTGCTATGGCCAAGCCGAAGGGCATTGCCCGAAAATGACAATGCTGCCCTAGAATCGCAAAGCGAAGAAATCGGTGATGTGGAGGCCAAATGGGAATATGCAGGTACACTTCCTTGAGGTCCAACGCCATGAGAAACTCCTCTGGCTGAACGGCTGAAATGACTGATCTCACTGTTTCCATCCAGAAATGTATGACATTGAGAAACTGAATTACTCTCTTGAGGTCTAGCACGGGTCTGACTGACCCCCCTTTCTTGGGAACCACAAAATAAATGGAATAGCGACCCAGGCCCCATTGCTCCGGAGGCATCGGGACCACTACACCAAGCTCCAACCACCCCTGGAGTGAACTTCTCACTGCCTCTATTTTGTCCCCTGAACACCGGGATGCCAACAAAGAATCTATGACGGGACAGAAGAATTCCAACTTGTAACCTATGCAAATAATGTCGAGGACCCATTGATCTGACATTATTTTGACATTACACCAGGAAGGAGGACTGCCTCCCACCTATACGACCGACAGAAGGAGCTAACATCCCGTCATTGGGCCGGACGAGAAGATTGAGGATGGGCAGGCTGGGAAGAAATGGGTTTGACAGGACAAAATGACTGCTTTTGAGAATACCTAGACTTAGAATTATATGATGCACTAAGTGAGGCTTTGTATGTCGCCTTCCCTGGCCTATACCTCCTGGCATCCCTAAAGCGTAGCCTAGCTGATGACGACCTACTTGATCCTCTGTGACTTGGCATCACCAAAATCCTTCACTAGTTTATCCAGGTCTGCACCAAACAACAACTGGCCTTTAAAAGCAAGCCTCACTAAACGAGATTTAGAGGCAGTATCTGCTGCCCAATCTCGCAGCCACAAATGTCACCTGGAGACTACAGATAGAGCCATTGTTTCGCTGAGTCCCTGACGATATATAAAGCATCCGACAGATATGCCAGCCCTGACTCTACTTCCAGAAACTCCCGGGGCAAAGAGTCCCATGATGCCATCAGACCATCCGTGATCTGCTGGACCCACTGAAGACAAGCATAAGAACTGCACACGACTGCCTGTAGAGTCAGAGCTGTCATCCCAAAAAATGCTTTCAAGGAAGCTTCTATTCTCTTATCCTGAGGATCTCTAAGTGCCACTCCACCTTCTACAAGCACCTTTCTTAGCTATTGCGGCTACTAACGCATCTATCCTGGGCAGCCCGAAGTTCACCAAATCCTCCTGAACTACCGGAGCCCATATTCCGCAGAAATCAACTCCTGCATGGCCTCATGCACTGGAAATGACTTAGGAGGCTTCCTAATGCCTGCCATTAAGGGGCTGAGCACTGTCAAAACCCCTGGGTCTGGCTGAGAAATATGAAGGCACTCCAAAGCTTTAGAAATGAATGCTGGAAGCTCCTCTCTATGGAACAACCTCAGAACCGCCGGATCATCACCCCCTGCCCCTACCAACTCATGCAACTCTGCCTCGGGCCTGCTGGAATCTCCAGTGGTTCCAAACAAAGTGAGAGCTAGATTAGGGTGAGAATTCTGCTCTTCCTCTGCTTCTAGCATTACCCTGCGCCGCTTGGCCCTGTCTTCCCCCTCATCAACCTGAGGCTGGACTGGCAGAGCTGGAACGGAGGCATCTCCTGCCCCTTCTCCCTCTTTACTGGAGTTTCCTTTCTACAACAAAAAAGCTTTGTGCATTAAAAAGACAAACTCCGGGGAGAAAGGCAAAGAACCAAATTGCAAACCTTCAAACCCCAGTTCCCCCTGCACCTTCCCTCCCCCCTCCCCATCGGACTCTCTCAGGTAAACTGCTGTCGTCGAAGAGGCCCACTCCTGCAATGGAGCTTTCAAATCAGCAGCTGCGTCAGATGCGCGGGAAAGCATAGTTACTTACTGTAACAGTTGTTATCCAGGGACAGCAGGCAGCTATTCTCACAAGTGGGTGACGTGATCCAACGGAGCCCCAATGGAGACGCCTCACAAGCAGATTTGCTTGAAGAAAATCGAAGTTTCGAGTCGCCCGCACTGTGCATGCGCGAGTGCCTTCCCGCCCAGCACAGGGCGCGTCTCCTCAGTTCAGATAACTAGCAGAGAAGCCAACCCGGGGAGGTAGGTGGGATGTGAGAATAGCAGCCTGCTGTCCCTGGATAACAACTGTTACGGTAAGTAACTGTGCTTTATCCCAGGACAAGCAGGCAGGTATTCTCACAAGTGGGTGACCTCCAAGTTATCCAAAGTGGGATGGTGGGAGCAGGGCCGCCATCAGGGCAGTACCACCAGTCCTGCATTCAGGGGCCCGGAGCTGACAGGGGGCCGGGCTCCCCCAGGGTCCTAAGCCACAGTCTAGGGGGAGGGGCGGTCCACCCCACGTGGACAGGAGAGAGCTGGACGGGGGACCCGCGGAGTTCAATACATCTCGAGCCGCGAGGCTCGTCTTCTGTTCCTGCCTGCCCTGCCGCTCACATATAGCCGATCGCAAGTGTTCCCCGATGTCAGCGCTGACGTCGGAGGGAGGGCTTAAGCAAAGCCTGCCCTCCGACGTCAGCGTTGACGTCGGAGAATACTTCCGGTTGACTATTTGTGCGCGGCAGGGCAGGCAGGAAACAGAAGACGAGCCTCGCGGCTTGAGCTTCGTTTTGCTGAGAAAGTTGCAAAGATGGGCTGGGAGGCAAACGCGGAACACAAAAGGGGGGAGGGAGTGCGTTTTGGACACAAGGCATGAACTTGGGAGAGAGGAAGGGAGGGAAAGAGATGCTGAGGTGGGGGAGAAAATGGGTTTTTGGACACAGAAGGCATGGACTTGGGAGAGAGGAAGGGAGGGAAAGAGATGCTGAGGTGGGGGAGGGAATGGGTTTTTGGACACAGAAGGCATGGACTAGGGAGAGAGGAAGGGAGGGAAAGAGATGCTGAGGTGGGGGAGGGAATGAGTTTTTGGACACAGAAGGCATGGACTTGGGAGAGAGGAAGGGAGGGAAAGAGATGCTGAGGTGGGAGAGGGAATGGGTTTTTGGACACAGAAGGCATGGACTTGGGAGAGTGGAAGGGAGGGAAAGAGATGCTGAGGTGGGGGAGGGAATGAGTTTTTGGACACAGAAGGCATGGACTTGGGAGAGAGGAAGGGAGGGAAAGAGATGGTGTGTACACAGGGAATAGAAGAAAGGCAAATTTTTGGTCATAGGGAGGGAGTGAGGTACAGAAAGTGGCATACCAGGGTGGGGGGGGGGGCGGTCCGCCCTGCCCCGGGTTTACGTCCCAAGGGGGTGCACAGCTGGCCACCTTCCAGTGTTCTCCCTAGGCTGGCAAACTGCGGCTGTTTAGCCACTTGAGTGCCACCGCCGCCATCGGGAACAGGACGGCGCCAAGTTCTCCCTGCTTTTCCTTGTGGGGCCGGCCAACTCTTGCCACTCGCGTCAATTCTGACGTTCGAGAGGATGTTCTGGGCCAGCCAATCGCTGCCTGGCTGGCCTAGAACGTCCTCTCCGATGTTAGAATTGACGTCGGGTGGCGAGAGTTGGTCGGCCCCATGGGGAAGAGAAGCAGGGCGAACTTGGCGCCGGCCTGTTCCCGATGGCAGCAGTGGCAGCCTATTTCCCAGTGGCGGTGGCAGCATTTTCCCAATGGTGGTGGCATAGGGGAGGGCAGGGAGAAAGAAAGAAAGGGGGGACAGGAAGCCAGAAAGAAAGAAAGGGGGCAGGGTGAAACAAAGAAAAATGGGGCACGGAAAGAGAGAGAGAGAAAGACAGACATACAGAACGAAAGAGGGTGTGGAGAGAGAAAGAAGGGGGCAGGGTGAGAGAGAGAAAAACAGACATACAGAAAGAAAGGGGGTATGGAGAGAGAGAGAAAAAAAGAAGGGGCAAGGTGAAACAAAGAAAAAGTTTGGGGAGGGAATGAGGTCTGGAGGAGAGGAAGCATACAGGAGGCTGAAAGAAGGGAAGAAATATTGGATGCACAGTCAGAAGAATAAAGTACAACCAGAGACTGATGAAATTACCAAAGGTAGGAAAAATGGTTTTATTTTAAATTTAGTGATCAAAATGTGTCTGCTTTGAGAATTTATATATGCTGTCTATATTTTGCACTATGGCCCCCTTTTACTAAACCGCAATAGCGTTTTTTAGCGCAGGGAGCCTATGAGCGTTGAGAGCAACGTGGGGCATTCAGCGCAGCTCCCTGCACTAAAAACCGCTATCGCGTTTTAGTAAAAAGGGAGGGGGAATATTTTTCTATTTTTGTATAGTTGTTACTAAGGTGACATTGCATAAAGTCATCTGCCTTGACCTCTTTGAAAACCCGTGGAATATAAATGATAATTAACATTTTCTCTGCATACAGTGTGCTTTGTGTTTTTAAAATTTTATTGTTGGTAGATCATTTTGACTTGGCCACATAGGTAAGGGGGAGGGAGGTAGGGGATCTGCTGAAAGACATCTAGTAATCCTTGAAGGCTTGACTGTGCAGGGAATTATTTTTGCAAAATCATGTTTTGTTATGTGACTGGCATTATTTAGACTTTAATTTCTATGAATGAATAGAATGAAAATGATATAAATTACTTGCTTGTTTTTATGTGCGTGTGCTGAAGGAAAGTGGAGAGAGAGTGGGCTGAGGACGCTGAAGGGAAATGGGGAAGAGAGAATGGGGAGAAGACGCTGATTTATAAATTGACAATTGTACAGAATATTGTTTCTTTTTTATATTCATCCATAGCTGCATGTTAATGATGTGCTCATATGCACTTATTTATCATCATAACATATACATCATCATTAACATGCAGCTATGGATGTGTAAGGACAGGCTGAGGAGGATGGATGGGAAGGAAGGAAGGTGCACATATCAACATATCGTACATTTTTAACATGCATGATGCAGCTATAGGCAAGCAGAGGAGGATGGGATCATACAGATGTGTATGTTCAGATATGCGCTCAGATGTGTAGTTTTTTCTGATATATTTATTAAGATTACAGTATTTATAAAAACACATTTAATACTTGTTACAAAAAATATTGTGCAATTGTGATCTACTTCTGGCCTACAAAGGTCAAAAGAAATCAACTGAGATTTTACATTCAAAAGTGAATTATAGCTACTAGCACTATTATTTATTAGTTATTTATTATGCAGATGTTTGTTAGTTTGTTATTAGTTCAGTATTAGACATATGTTAGTTTAGAATAGATAGGTATAGATTAGTTTAGTTTAGGTTAGGTTAGGGCCCTGCTGAAAGAGTCTACCTTGACGTGGTTGCAGGCTTACAAATCTTTTGGTCAAAGAGTGCGGCGACAGAGAAAAGTATGTGTGTATTCGGCCCATGGAAGAAGGGGAGGTCGGGGGGGGAAGGGGTGCGTGGGGGGCCCAATAGGATTGCTCAGTAAGGGGCCCAGAAATTTCTGATGGCGGCCCTGGATGGGAGAGTTGGCAACTTAGGAAAATAAATTTTGCAATACTGTTTGGCCAAACTGTCCATCCCGTCTGGAGAAAGTATCCAGACAATAATGAGAAGTGAAGGTATGAACCGAGGACCAAGTGGCAGCTTTACAAATTTCCTCAATAGGTGTAGATCTGAGGAAAGCCACAGAAGCTGCCATTGCTCTGACCTTATGAGCTGTGAGTTTACTGTGAAGAGGAAATCCAGCCTGAGCATAGCAGAAAGAGATACAAGTTGCCATCCAATTGGAGATGGTACGCTTAGAGATAGGACGTCTCAACTTGTTCGGATCAAAGGAGACAAAAAGTTGAGGAGCAGTTCTATGCGGTTTGGTACGTTCCAAGTAGAATGCCAAAGCACATTTACAGTCCAGAGTATGAAGAGCTGATTCTCCAGGATGAGAATGAGGCTTTGGAAAAAACACTGGAAGAACAATGGATTGGTTGAGATGAAATTCAGAGACCACTTTAGGAAGGAATTTTGGATAAGTGCGAAGAACACCTTGTCATGATGGAACACTGTAAAAGGCGGATCAGTAACCATCGCTTGAAGCTCACTGACTCGTCGAGCAGAAGTAAGGCCAATGAGAAACACCTTTCCAAGTGAGATACTTCAGATGAGCCTTGTCCATTGGTTCAAATGGAGGTTTCATCAGTTGAGTAAGAACAATATTGAGGTCCCAAACCACTGAAGGCGGTTTGAGAGGAGGTTTGACATTGAAAAGTCCTTTCATGAACCTGGAAACCACAGGATGAGCAGAGAGAGGTTTCCCCTGGAGCGGCTGATGGAAAGCAGCAATTGCACTAAGATGGACTCGGATCGAAGTAGACTTGAGACCAGACTGAGAAAGGTGCAACAGATAGTCCAAAACTGAAGATAAGGAGGAAAGTTGAGGCTCCTTATGCTGAGAAAAACACCAAGCGGAAAATCTAGTCCATTTTTGGTGATAGCACTGTCTAGTAGTAGGCTTCCGTGAAGCTTCCAAAACATCCCTCACAGATTGAGAAAACTGGAGAGCAGCTAGGTTGAGAGGAACCAAGCTGTCAAGTGGAGAGACTGTAGGTTGGGATGAAGTAGAGATCCCTGATGCTGCGTAAGCAGAGAGGGAAAAACTGGTAGAAGGTATGGCTCCCTGCTGCTGAGTTGAAGAAGAAGGGAGTACCAGGGTTGTCTGGGCCACCGAGGAGCAACCAGAATCATGGTGGCATGGTCGGACTTCAGCTTGACCAGCGTCTTTTGAATGAGAGGAAATGGAGGAAATGCATATAGAAAGAGATTCGTCCAGTCCAGAAGAAAAGCATCTGCCTTGAGTCGATGAGGAGTGTAGATCCTGGAGCAGAACTGAGGCAGCTTGAAGTTTTGGGGGACTGCAGAGAGATCTATCTGAGGCGTTCCCCACTGAGAGAAGATGTGATGAAGGGGCATGGAATGGAGAGTCCATTTGTGAGGCTGTAGAAGACGACTCAAGTTGTCTGCTGAGGCATTGTCTGCCCCCTGAATGTAGACAGCTTTGAGGAAGGTGTTGTGGCGAATTGCCCAATCCCAAACTTTCAGAGCTTCCTGACAGAGGGAGGCAGAACCCGTCCCTCCTTGTTTGTTGACGTAATACATAGTGACTTGATTGTCCGTGCGAATGAGGACTACACGGTCGTGAAGCAGATGCTGAAAAGCATTGAGAGCATTGAAAATCATCCTGAGTTCCAGTAGATTGATGTGACATTGACGATCCAAACTGGTCCAATAGCCTTGAGTACGGAGACCATCTAGATGAGCCTCCCAAACGTAAGTTGAAGAATTGGTCGTGAGAACCTTCTGATGGGGGGGGCGTGTGAAAAAGTAAGCCTCTGGATAGATTGGAAGAGAGCATCCACCAGCGAAGAGACTGTGTCAGAGCAGGAGTGACCTGGATGTGTAGAGTCAGAGGGTCGGAAACCTGCGTCCATTGAGATGCCAGGGTCCACTGAGGAATTCTGAGGTGAAGTCTGGCAAAAGGAGTCACGTGTACTGTAGAAGCCATGTGACCCAGAAGAACCATCATGTGTCTCGCCGAGATGGACGGGCGAGAGGAGACCGAATGACAAAGATGGAGAAGAGCTTCCAGACGTTGTTGAGGAAGGAACGCTCTGAGTTGGACAGTATCCAGAACAGCTCCAATGAATGGAAGAGTCTGAGAAGGCTGGAGATGGGATTTCGGGAAGTTGATTTTGAATCCCAGACTCTGGAGGAACCAGATAGTCCGCTGGGTCGCTAGAACGACTCCTTGAGACGTGGAATCCTTGATGAGCCAGTCGTCCAGATAGGGAAACACCTGAAGACCATGGTTCCTGAGCGCAGCGGCCACCATTACCAGGCACTTGGTGAAGATTCTGGGTGACGAGGCCAGGCCGAAAGGGAGCACTCTGTATTGATAATGAAGATTGCCCACCCAAAATCTGAGGTACTGACGGGAGACCGGATGGATGGGAATGTGTGTGTAGGCCTCCTTGAGATCCAGAGAGCATAACCAATCGTTCTGTTCAAGGAGGGTATACAGAGATGTTAGTGTCAACATGCAAAATTTTTCTTTGACCAGAAATTTGTTGAGCACCCTGAGATCCAAATAAGGACGCAGATTGCCCGTCTTCTTCGGAACAAGGAAGTACCGGGAGTAAAATCCCTTGTTCTGTTGAGCCAAAGGAACTGGCTCGATGGCTCGGAGCTGCAGCAAAGCTTGAGCTTCCTGAAGAAGAAGGGCGGTCTGGGCAGAGGTGGAAGGATACTTTCTTGGAGGATGTTCCGGAGGAACTTGATGGAACTGAAGAAAGTATCCCTCCCTGACAATGGAAAGGACCCAGAGGTTGGTGGTGACAGTCGTCCATCGATGGTAAAAATGATGGAGACGACCTCCGATAGGGGGAAAAACGGGGAATGGCAGAACGACTGAGGTTATGCTTTCTACGAGACAGTCAAAAAGGCTGAGGAGCCTTGGGCACAGCAGGTGGCTGAGGCTTCTTCTGCTTCTGAGGATGTTGCCTCTTGACAGGCTGACGAATTGAAGGAGTCTGCTTCGGTGGAAAACGCCGTTAGTAAATTAGAGGAGGGCGTGCAGGAAGAGGAGTAGCTGGCTTCGGCTTTGGACGGAGAATGGATGCCTGTAAGTGATCTTTTGTCTAACCCTTGGATTCCTACTTCCTTATATCCTAAAAACCCTGTTCTTCCCTCTTATCTTTGCCCTTGGCTTGGCTTGGAATCACTATGGGTTAAGCTACAGGGAGGAACTGGGGCAGACATTAAAATGGGTCTGTACTACCGCCCACCAGGACAACCTGAAGAAATCGACCAGGACCTGGAGGCAGAACTGAGGCAGGTATGCAGAAGCGGAAAGGTGATGGTGATGGGGGACTTCAACTATCCAGGGATAGACTGGAGTATTGGGCACTCAAACTGCGCAAGGGAGACCAAATTCCTAGAGGTCATGAGGGACTGCTTCATGGAGCAACTGGTCAAGGAACCAACACGGGGTGACGCCACTCTTGACCTAATCTTCAACGGACTAGAGGGGCCAGCAAAGGAGGTGACAGTATTAGCCCCGCTAGGTAACAGTGATCACAACACGATCCAGTGCAGGCTAGAAATTGGATCATCAAAGGGGAAAAGAACCACAACGACAGCACTCAACTTCAAAAAAGGAAATTATGATGCCATGAGGGAAATGGTGGGAAAAAAACTCAAAGGTAACATAGGGAAGATGGATTCCGTAGAAAAAGCCTGGACCTTACTCAAGGGAACTGTGCACGAAGCGCAAAACCTGTGCATCCCCAAGTTCAGGAAAGGGTGCAAAAAAAATAGAACAAAAAACCCAGTGTGGATAACAAATGCAGTGAAGAAGGCGATAAGCGACAAGAAAGCATCGTTCAGAAAATGGAAAAAAGACAAAACAGAGGAGAACCAAAAAGTGCACAAAGAACACCAGAAGGAGTGTCACCGAGCGGTTAGAAAAGCAAAAAGAGAATATGAAGAGAGACTGGCAGAGGAAGCAACAAACTTCAAGTCGTTCTTCAGATACGTCAAGGGGAAGCAACCGGCAAGAGAAGAAGTGGGACCATTGGATGATGGAGACAGGAAGGGAGTGGTAAAGGAAGAGAAAGAAATAGCTGACAGGTTAAATGAGTTCTTCACGTCAGTTTTCACGAGGGAAGATATAACCAACATCCCAGAACCTGAAGAGAGCGTAAAAGGAGACCAAGATGTAAAACTGGTCAATTTAGAGGTAAGCCAAGAAGATGTACTCAAGCAGATAGACAGACTAAAGAGTGACAAATCTCCAGGTCCGGACGGCATTCACCCAAGGGTACTCAAGGAACTAAAAAACGAAATAGCGGAGCCACTTCGACAAATATACAGCCTATCCTTAAAAACCGGAGAGATCCCGAAGGACTGGAAAATAGCAAATGTCACGCCCATCTTCAAGAAGGGCTCAAGGGGAGACCCAGGAAACTACAGGCCAGTGAGCCTGACCTCAGTCCCAGGAAAGATGATGGAGGCACTGATTAAGGACAGCATCTGTGAACACATCGAAAACAATGAGCAGCTAAAACCGAGTCAGCATGGCTTCTGCAAGGGTAGGTCATGCCTCACAAACTTATTGCACTTCTTCGAGGGGGTAAACAGCCAGGTGGATAAAGGGGAATCTATAGACATCATTTACCTTGACTTCCAAAAAGCCTTCGACAAGGTACCACACGAAAGGCTGCTTAAGAAGATATGGAACCACGGGGTACAAGGGGTGATCCACCGATGGATCAAAAACTGGCTGGCGAACAGGGAACAGAGGGTTGGCGTAAAGGGCCATTACTCAGACTGGAAAGGGGTCACGAGCGGAGTTCCGCAGGGGTCGGTGCTGGGACCGCTCCTGTTCAATATCTACATAAACGACCTAGAGGCGGGAACCAAGTGTGAGGTTATTAAATTTGCAGATGACACCAAACTATACAGCAGGGCTCAAACCAGGGGAGACTGCGAAAATCTCCAAAAGGATCTAACGCAGCTGGAAAAGTGGGCCGAAAAAATGGCAAATGAGCTTCAACATAGGGAAATGCAAGGTCATGCACGTGGGGAAAAAGAACCCGATGTTCACATACAGAATGGGGGGAACACCGCTAGGGGTCAGTAACCTGGAGAGAGACCTGGGAGTGATGGTAGACGCAACACTGAAGGCATCAGCGCAGTGCGCTACAGCCTCAAAGAAAGCTAACAGAATGTTGGGTATCATTAAGAAGGGTATTACGACCAGGACGAAGGAAGTCATCATGCCGCTGTATCGTGCAATGGTGCGGCCGCATCTGGAGTACTGTGTCCAGTACTGGTCGCCGTACCTCAAGAAGGACATGGCAGTACTTGAGGGAGTACAGAGAAGAGCAACTAAACTGATAAAGGGAATGGAAAATCTCCCATATACCGACAGGTTGAAGCAGTTGGGACTTTTCTCACTGGAAAAGCGGAGACTTAGAGGAGACATGATAGAAACCTTCAAGATCCTGAAGGGCATAGAAAAAGTAGACAGGGACAGATTTTTCAAATTAAGGACCACCACAAGTACAAGGGGGCACTCGGAGAAATTGAAAGGGGACAGGTTTAGAACAAACGCTAGGAAGTTCTTTTTCACTCAGAGGGTGGTGGATACATGGAACGTGCTTCCAGAGGCTGTTGTAGACAAGAAAACATTAAATGGTTTCAAAGAAAGTTTGGATAGATTCCTAGAAGAAAAAGGGATTGAAGGGTATAGATAGGTATAGACCACTACTCAGGCAATGGGCCTGATGGGCCGCCGCGGGAGCGGACCGCTGGGCAGGATGGACCTATGGTCTGCCTCAGCGGAGGCAACTTCTTATGTTCTTATGTTCTTTTTGCTCCCGTGTCCTCCTTTATCTGTAGCCCTCAATCCCCTTATCTTTCAGGAATTTATCTAGTCCCTCTTTGAAACCCCTTAATGTAGTCTGTCCTATTACATCTTCCGGGAGTGCATTCCAGGTATCCACCACCTTCTGAGTGAGGAAGAATTTTCTGGCATTGGTTCTAAATCTGTTCCCTTTCAATTTCTCTGAGTGCCCTCTTGTTTTTGTAATTCCTAGTACGCTGAAGAACCTGTCCCTCTCCACCCTCTCTATACCTTTCATAATCTTGTAAGTTGCTATCATGTCACCTCTGAGTCTCTGCTTCTCCAGGGTGAAGAGCCCCAGCCTCTCTAACCTCTCAGCGTATGAAAGTTCTCCATACCTTTAATCATTTGTGTCGCTCTCCTCTGGACCCTCTCAAGTATTGCCATATCCTTCTTAAGGTATGGCGACCAATATTGGACACAGTACTCCAGGTGCGGGCGCACCATCGCCCGATACAGCGGTAGGATGACTTCCTTCGTTCTTGTTGCAATACCCTTCTTGATAATACCCAACATTTTGTTTGCTTTCTTCGAGGTTTCATTGTTGTATCCACCAACACTCCCATGTCCTTTTCAAGGTTACTTTCCCCCAGTACCAGCCCCCCCATTTTGTAGCTGAACATCGGGTTCTTTCTCCCTACATACATGACCTTGCATTTCTCTATATTGAAGCTCATCTGCCATTTGTTCACCCACTCCTCCAATGTTGTCAGGTCTCCTTGTAGTTCATCACATTCCCCTATAGTTTTAACCCTGCTATAGAGTTTAGTGTCATCTGCAAATTTTATAACTTCACACTTTGTCCCCGCTTCCAGGTCATTTATAAATACATTGAACAGCAGCGGCCCAAGCACAGACATCAGTGGGACACCGCTCGTTACCCTTCTCCAGCCCGAGTAGTGGCTCTTCACTGCAACCCTCTGCTTTCTGTCTGCCAACCAGTGTTTAACCCATCTGTATACGTCCCCTTCCACCCCGTGGTTCCACAGTTTCCTAAGTAGCCGCTCATGAGGTACCTTGTCAAAGGCTTTTTGAAAGTCGAGATATATGATGTCTACGGGGTCCCCTTTGTCCATCTGGCTGTTTATCCCTTCAAAGAAGTGTAGTAAGTTTGTTTGGCATGATCTTCCGACCCACTCAGCCTTCTCTGCAATGGTAGGGAAGGGACCTTGGTGGGCCCAGATGTTGCTCCTAAAGTTGGCCCAACTGAAGCCGCAGCAACAGGAGCAACTAGCCTTCCATCCTCAGGAGCATCAACCGACTGTGCCTAGTAATGAATTCCAATTCAACATTGATTTTGAGCTAATAATGCGTTGTGTTGAACTTAAACTATTTTTTTCAGAGAAAACATCTGAGGTAGGCAGGACCATTATTGCTCCGAAATCAGTTTGGAAACCTCCAGGTCAGATGGACGCTACTTTATCCATGTTTAAGCAACTGGTTAGTCATGATTGTAAATCTCTTTTTCAGCATCCCACTAAACAAAAATATAAATCCAATTTATCAACAGATGAACATAAAGCACTAACATCTCTTCAAAAAAATGATAAAATTATCATAAAAAATGAAGATAAAGATGGCGCTATAGCAATTCAAGACACATCGGAGTACAACCTGAAAGCTTTTGAACATCTCAGTGACACTGAAGCATATCTTCGAATCCAGCTTGATCCTACCAAACGACTATAAAATAATATACGCAATTTGACCAATAAAGGTTTAAAAGATGGATTGTTTACCAATTGAGATCATCGGTTTTTGAATAAAAAATTTCCAGTAATTCCTTACATTTATTTTTTACCGAAACTTCATAAGGACAATCGAAATCCTCCGTTTCGACCCATTATTTCAACACGTGGTTCCCTTTTGGAACCACTATCAATGTTTGTTGACGAATTCTTGAAAAAGGAGATCCCCAAATGTAAATCTTACATACGTGACTCTAAAGACTTTTTGAAAAAATTGGAATCTATAGATATATCTGAGGGTCCATTTATTATGGCAACATTAGATGTTTCCTCTCTATATATCTCAATACCTCAACAAGAAGCTTTAGAGGTAGTCAGAAATGTGTTTGAAGCACATGTTAGACCTCATGCTATCCCAACAGATTTTTTTAACATCCATCACCAGATTAGCAATGTGTGAAAACTATTTTTCTTTTGATGACAAACTTTATAAGCAAAAACAAGGTGCTGCGATGGGGGCAACGTTTGCCCCATCTATAGCCAACCTATTCATGATTTCATTTGAAAATTGTTGGATTTACCATTCTCCCTTTGAAAATCATATTCATATATGGTGGCGCTATATTGATGATATATTTCTTCTATGGACAGGCACCGAATTGGAATTACAAAATTTTGTTCATTGGCTAAATTCTTGCAATTGCAATATACAGTTTTCCATCAATTTTTCTCTTGCAAGCATTCATTTTTTAGATATTCAAATCAGCTACATGAACAATTCATTCATTACCAAAACTTTTGAAAAACCCTCTGCTAAAAACACCTTTCTTCAATATTCAAGTTGTCATCCTAAACATCTTAAAAAAAAATTACCGTTTTCTCAGATGCTCAGACTCAGAAGGAATTGCTCTGAGATTGAAGATTTTAAGATCCAAGCAAAGAACTTAAGTAATAAACTACAAGCAAGAGAATACCCCAAATCTGTTATCAAAAACGCCTACAAAAGAGCGAAATTCAACAATAGAGAATTATTACTATCTGACTCTAAAATTCCATCTACTAGTTCTGAGCATGTAATTACATGCATTTTAAAACATTCAACGTTGAGTTTTAAAATAACTAAAATTATTAAACATAGATGGGACATTGTTCAATCTCTTCCTTTTTTTCATCAGACTAATGTGAGATTTGCATTCTCCAGAGGTAAAAACCTAAAATAATTTTTGAGTCAAAAGAAAAATATTGATACATCTGCTCAAGTACTTCCAAAAGGGCATTTTAAATGTGGTCATTGCTCCTTTTGCGACTTCTCTCTTCAAATTAAAGAATTCAGTAACCCTATAAATTAAAGAATGTTTTCTTTAAAACATTTTAGTACATGTCAAACTGATTATGCAGTCTATGTAATTAGATGCCCTTGTTTGAAATTATATGTTGGTATGACCACCAGACCCTTCAAAACTCGATTATCTGAACACAAATCCAATATAAAGAGAGCTATTACTAACCTCTAGTTCAACACTACATTGATGCCTCTCATACTTTTAACAACCTTAAAGGGTTCATCATTGAAGTTATCAAAAAGAACACTAGAGGGGGTGATAAGTCTCATTAATTAAACGTGGGGAGTGTTACTGGATCTTTATGCTACAAACTTTATCCCGGTGTGGATTGAATGATAAGATTGACTGGTCAGCATTTTATTAATTTAACATCTATTAATCTAACATCTAATAATTTCAACTTAAGCTTACAAATCTTGTTAAAAATATTAAAAAAATCTTCTGAATATGATTTGAAATACTTTTGAAAGAATGCTTAGCACTTCCTCTTCTTTTGAATTTTGACGTAACACACTCTGATTGGCTCTATAAAATCTTGGCGTTCTTAGTTCTCGTCGCCATTTTGATTTCAATCTTGTGAGCCACGATTTAAAGTCGCGTTCCGTAAGTTGCAATGTTTTATGTTAAGCACTAATTTAAAGTTTATAATTTAGGTTATTAGAATAAACTCGGTGAATAACACTGCTTTTTGATTTAAGTACTGCTATATCTCTAAACCCCTTACGAAGCCGACTTGGGTGAAACGGCTGCCCCGTCGGGTTTCACAATGCAGTATCGTTGATTCATCCAGATTAAGATAAGGGCTTTTTGAACGTTATAGCACTATCTGGTTATAAAAATAAATTAAAAAAATATCTTAAAAATTGAATAGAAAAAGTTTACAAAAAATTTTAAAAATATTGACAAATTTACAACTGTTCTCTATACCTAGAAGGTAGAGCTAATGATTGAGATTTTGTCTGATCTGGAATCTTGGTAATTTTTTGCCTAATTTCAAGGTCTCTGAGGCTCCCTTCTATCTATCTAAATTATTATTAGCTGGTGCTAATCTTTTGGTGTATTTTGGCTGAGAAAGGAACCTCCGACCCACTCAGCCTTCTCTGCAATGGTAGGGAGAGTGGGGAAGGGACCTTGGTGGGCCCAGATGTTGCCCCTAAAGTTGGCCCAACTGAAGCCGCAGCAACAGGAGCAACTAGCCTTCCGTCCTCATGAGCAGCAACCAGGAACCAGAAAGCACAGTTACTTACTGTAACAGGTGTTATCCAGGGACAGCAGGCAGCTATTCTCACATATGGGTGACGTCATCAACGGAGCCCGGATGCGGATGCCTCACAAGCAGACTTGCTTAAAGAAACTAGAAGTTTTGAGTTGCCTGCACCGCGCATGCGCAAGTGCCTTCCTGCCTCAGTTCAGATAGCCAGCAGAGAAGCCAACCAGGGGAGGTGAGAATAGCTGCCTGCTGTCCCTGGATAACACCTGTTACGGTAAGTAACTGTGCTTTATCCCAGGACAAGCAGGCAGCCTATTCTTACATATGGGTGACCTCCAAGCTAACCAGAATGGGATGGTGGAAGTGTTGGCAATTTAGAATAAATTTTGTAATACTGTTTGTCCAAACTGTCCATCCCGTCTGGAGAAAGTATCCAGACAATAGTGAGAAGTGAATGTATGAACCGAGGACTAAAGTAAACTAAACTAAACTAAATCTTGGGTTTATATACCGCGCCATCTCCACATTTGTGGAGCTCGGCACGGTTTACAAGAATTGTAATGAGAAAGGAACTCCAAGGGAGGGATGGGTGAAGATCGGAGAGGGGAGAATGTTAGCGGGCTGGGATGTCAGAAGAGGAGGGAGTGTTAGGTTTTTGAGAAAAGCCAGGTTTTCAGATGTTTACGGAAGGGTTCGAGGGCACTCAGGTTCCAAAGAGGGGAGGCAAGGCTATTCCAGAGCTCGATGAATCTGAAGAGGAGGGAGGTCCCCAGTTTTCCTGGGTGGGAAATGTCTTTTAGTGAGGGGAAGGATAATTTTAGTTTTTGGGTAGGTCTGGTGGTATTAAGATTTGAGGAATTCCAAGAGAGTGGAATTAATGGAGGAAGGATGCCGTGGAGGATCTTGAAAGTTAGGCAGATGCATTTGAAGTGAACTCTGGAAATTATCGGGAACCAATGAAGCTTGGAAAGAAGCGGTGAGACGTGATCGAATTTACTTTTTGCAAAGATAAGCTTGGCCGCGGCATTTTGAATCCGTTGGAGTTTGTGAAGGTTTTTCTTCGTTAGGCTTATGAAAATAGAATTGCAGTAGTCCAGTCTGGAGAGGATGATGGATTGGACAAGAACAGCGAAATGTTTTTGATGGAAACAGGATCTTACTTTCCTCAACAAGTGTAGGCTGAAGTAGCATTTTTTTACCAGGGAGTTGAGGTGGTCATTGAAGGACAATGTAGAGTCAATGATGACGCCCAAGACTTTGCTGGAGAATTCTAGCTGCAAAGTGGAGTCAGAGGACAGTGGGATTGAGGTGGGTAGGTGAGCTAATTTTGGGCTGAGCCAAAGGAGTTTTGTCTTGGTTTCATTCAATTTCATTTGGACGGTGTGGGCCCAACATTGGAGGTTCGAGATAAAAGAAGATATGTTCTCTGAGAGATTGGTGAGGTTCGAGTCGGCCTCGAGAAGGACAAGGATGTCATCAGCGTAGGTGTAAATTGTTTCAAGGGGGGATAGATGGAAGAGTTTTAGAGAGGTCATATAAATGTTGAAAAGGATAGGAGATAAAGGTGAGCCTTGCGGGACTCCACAGATTGGTGTCCAGGGGGGGATGAGGTGCCATTCCTATTGACAATGTAGGATCGGGAACGGAGGAATTTTGAGAACCATTCAAGGACTGTAGAGGTGATGCCGATCTCGGAGAGATGGTAGATCAGAATATCGTGGTGAACAACGTCGAAAGCGGCGGAAAGATCGAATTGTAGGAGGACAGCGAACTTGTTACGGGAGTGAAGATGTTGAACCTTGGAGATTAGGGAGGTTAATAGGGATTCGGTGCTGAAATTGGGGCGAAAGCTTATTGGTAAGGTAGGAGAATGGAAAATTTCTCTAGATAGGATGAGAGTTGGGTCGATATGATGGTCTCGAGCATCTTGGTTAAAAGAGGAATATTTGCTATTGGGCGATAGCTGGATGGTGAGGAAGGGTCGAGGTCGGGTTTTTTCAATAGAGGGGTTAAGGCGATATGGCCTATTTCTGGGGAGAAAAGGCCCGAATGTAGGGCGGAGTTTAGGAGTATGGTAATGGAGGAGATGGCCTGAGTGGGTATTTCCTCGTAGAGGTAGGAGGGGAAAGGGTCTAAAGAACAATTGCATGATTTCAGTTTGAGACAGAGTTTGAGGATGAGGGATTCGGATATGTGTTCAAAGGCTGACCAGAGTCTTGTCAGTTGGGATATTGTTAGAGGCCGTTGGAGTAGAGTTGGAGTCAGTGCGAACTAGGGAGTTGTAGGAGATTGCAGGTGGGAAGGAGCAACGAAGGGTGGTGAACTTTTCATTGAAGAATTTTGCTAGAACTTCGGATGAGGGAGAGGAGGGGAGAGAGGTGGAGTCTTTTTTGGAGGTTAGAGAGCGCCAGATTTTGAAAAGTGTACTACTCTGGTTGTTGGATCTGGATATGTTCTCACCGTAGAAGTTCTTCCTAGCCTTTTTTAGTGCTGAATTGTAGAGGACCAAGTAACAGCCTTGCAAATTTCCTTCATAGGAGTAGAACTGAGGAAAACTACTGAAGTTGCCATTGCTCTAACTTTATGGGCTGTGACTCTACTGTGTAGGGGCAAACCAGCCTGAGCATAGCAGAATGAGATACAAGCTGCCATTCAGCTGGAGATGGTACGCTTAGAAATAGGATGTCCCAACTTTTTTGGATCAAAGGAGACAAAAAAATTGAGGAGCAGTTCTGTGTGGTTTGATGCATTCCAAATAGAAGGCCAAAGCACGTTTACAATCCAGAGTATGAAGAGCTATTTCTCCAGGATGAGAATGAGTCTTTGGAAAAAATACTGGAAGAGCAATGAATTGGTTGAGATGAAATTCCGATACCACTTTAGGGAGGAATTTAGGATGAGTACGGAGGACCACCTTGTCATGATGGAAGACAGTGAAAGGTGGATCAGCAACTAAAGCTTGTAGTTCACTAACTCGTCAAGCAGAAGTGAGGGCAATGAGAAGTGAGATATTTCAGATGAGCCTGGTCAGTTGGTTCAAATGGAGGCTTCATCAGTTAAGCAAGAACAACATTGAGGTAACAAACCACAGGAGGCGGTGAGAGAGGAGGTTTGACATTGAAAAGTCCTTTCATGAATCTGGAAACCACCGGATGAGTAGAGAGAGGTTTCCCTTGAATAGGCTGAAGAAAAGCCGCAATTGCACTGAGATGGACTCGGATCGATGTAGACTTGAGACCAGAATTGGATAAGTGCAAAGGTGATCCAAAACAGAAGATAAGGAGGAATGCTGAGGCTCCTGATCATGAGAAAAACACCATGTAGAAAATCTAGCCCATTTTTGGTGATAGCATTGTCTAGTAGTAGGCTTCCTAGAAACTTCTAAAACGTCTCTTACAGATTGAGAAAACTGAAGAGGAGTTATGTTGAGAGGTACCAAGCTGTCAGGTGTAGAGATTGCAGGTTGGGTTGAAGCAGAGATGCTTGACTCTGTGTAAGCAGAGATGGAAAAACTGGTAGAAGATATGGCTCCCTGCTGCTGAGTTGAAGTAGAAGGGAGTACCAAGGTTGTCTCGGCCACCAAGGAGCAATCAGAATCATGGTGGCATGATCGTTTTTCAACTTGACCAGTCTTGAGAATGAGAGGGAATGGAGGAAATGCATATAGGAATAGATTCGTCCATTCCAGAAGAAAAGCATCTGCCTCGAGGCGATGAGGAGAGTATATCCTGGAGCAGAACTGAGGCAGTTTGTAGTTGTGGGGAGCTGCAAAGAGGTCTATCTGAGGCGTTCCCAACTGTGAAAAAATGTGATGAAGAGGCGAGGAATGGAGTGTCCATTCGTGAGGTTGCAGAAGATGACTCAAGTTGTCTGCTAAGCAATTTGTCGCCCCTTGGATGTAGACAGCTTTGAGGAAGGTGTTGTGGCGGATTGCCCAGTCGCAAACCTTCAGAGCTTCTTGACAAAGGGAGGCAGATACCGTCCCTCCCTGTTTGTTGATATAATACATGGCAACTTTGTTGTCCGTCCGAATGAGGACTACCTAGTTGTGAAGAAGATGTTGAAAAGTGTTGAGAGCCTTGAGGATTGCTCTGAGTTCCAACAGATTGATATGACACCGACGGCCCGTACTCGTCCAAGGGCCTTGAGTATGGAGACCATCGAGATGAGCTCCCCAAGTGTAGGCTGAAGAATCTGTCGTGAGGACATTCTGATGGGGAGGCATTTGAAAAAGTAAGCCTCTGGAGAGATTGGAAGAGAGCATCCACCAATGGAGAGACTGCTTCATATGAAGGAATGACTGTTATGTGTTGAGAAAGTGGGTCGCAAACCTGTGTCCATTTTAGATGCCAGGGTCCAATGAGGAATTCTGAGGTGAAGTATGGCAAAAGAAGTCACGTGTACTGTGGATGCCATGTGACCCAGAAGTACCATCATGTGTTTCGCTGAGATGGAAGATTGGTAAGACACTACATGACAGAGTTGAAGTAGAGATTCCAGATGTTGTTGTGGAAGGAATGCTCTGATTTGAACAGTAGAGCAAACAAAACAAAACTGCAGAGTTGTACACGATGCAGGCAAATTTTATTTTGACAAATAAATCTTATCTAAAAACTTTTTACCAGGCAAGGGACCCAACACGGTCCGTGTTTCGCATAACCTTCATCAGGGGTCCTAATAGGTACAAATACAATATTAAAACAATCATATAAAAATATAAAATATAATAATAAAAAAATATATATAATATAAATATTGTGTGATATGATGATCCTATTTGTGCTTAAAATAAATGTGTGAAAAGAAAAAATGAAAAAGACAAAGAAAACTCCATGCATAAATATGAAAAGTATATAAAATATATATATAAAGAAGGAAGACATAAAGAGGTCCATATTTTACATAAACAAACCAAATAAAGTGTAAAGTTTGATTAATCCTAATGGACCAAAGAAAGTCAAATAAAAAGAGAAAAAAGAAAAAAAGAAAGGAGTGTAATCAGTATAGAATAAAGTGAATATCGTGAAGTGTGGTAGAGACAAGAATAAAAATAAAAAGAGAAAAGAAAATAGAAATATAAATATACAATACATACCATGGTAAAAAAGGAAAAATTGTGTCACAGATGAAATGTCACAAAAAATGTGTCATAAAAAGCTGGAGAAATAGCTATCAAGGGACATAAAGAAAAAAGCATATAAACATGGAATCATCTTAAACATATATCATGACCAAAAAAGTAATAGATAAGAAAGAATTGAACAAAATAATATATATAATATATAAATTAAAATATATAGATTAGTAATGAGTCAAACAGTCATCATAAATTGTCATATGGATTGAACAAACACAAATAAAAATTGGCTAAACAGACGGCAATAAGCCTAAAATGAACAACAATGGATATTTTTAACACCAACAAAACATATCAAATAATATTTAGCTAAAAAAACAAACAGTAAACCAATTTAGAAATCAGAAATACTCATCATATAAGAGATATTATAGGAGATATAAAGCCACCTCAAAAGCTATTGCATAATAATACTTTAAAACAAATGAATCCATACAGAAATACAGTTTTAAGGCTAGCTGCAAACGGGTTTCAAATCTGCAAACGTAGTTAAAAGTGAATACCACATAATATAAAGTGGGTAAACGCTAGATAGTGGGTAAAAAGTGTAGGCGGCAGCTAAGTATTAAAAGGAAGAGCAAGAAAAAGGAGCATGAATCGCCAAGATATTATAAAAAACTTACCGTTTGGTAGCACGCCGAGATTCGCCAAAATTACATTCAAAGTCCGTCACAGTAAAAATTGCTGTGAAGTTTCAACAGGCTATAAACGAGCTGGAGCCGTAAAGAAAAGTCATAAAAATGTCGTAAAAAATAAAAAAATAAAAAACGTCGGATCGATTATGTGAAAGACTGAAACATACTAATATCGGAAAAAACTAAATATTATAAAGCAGCAATGAAGATCCTTAATATATATAACAAATTTACATGAGAGATATACATGAAAACGGAACTAGCTAATCAACATAATTATGGGCGTGTCAGTTTAGTAGTATGTAGAGTTAAAAAAAGAAGAAGAGGGGGAGGGAGGGAGCACCAAACCATCTGAATTGCCTTAAATTGGCTGCATCGATCTGGCAAATGCATTAAAAGATCACAAATATATATATAAAAAATGATAAAAAACATAAATGTTTTTAATCATTTATTTATATATATTAAAAGATCACATTTGTGATTAAAAGATCACAAATTTTTTATATATATTTGTGATCTTTTAATGCATTTGCCAGATCGATGCAGCCAATTTAAGGCAATTCAGATGGTTTGGTGCTCCCTCCCTCCCCCTCTTCTTCTTTTTTTAACTCTACATACTACTAAACTGACATGCCCATAATTATGTTGATTAGCTAGTTCCGTTTTTCACTCTAAGTTTCTTTTCATGTATATCTCTCATGTAAATTTGTTATATATATTAAGGATCTTCATTGCTGCTTTATAATATTTAGTTTTTTCCGATATTAGTATGTTTCAGTCTTTCACATAATCGATCCGACGTTTTTTATTTTTTACGAACATAAGAACATAAGAAATGCCATCTCCGGATCAGACCTTCGGTCCATCAAGTCCGGCGATCCGCACACGCGGAGGCCCTGCCAGGTGTACACCTGTCGTAATTTATAGTCCACCATATCCTTACATGCCTCTCTTAAGGAGATATGCATCTAGTTTGCTCTTGAAGCCTAGGACGGTCAATTCCGCAATAATCTCATCTGGGAGGGCATTCCAGGTGTCAACCACTCTCTGAGTGAAGCAGAACTTCCTGACATTAGTCCTGAACCTGTCCCCCCTTAGCTTCATTACATGTCCTCTAGTCCGTGTCAAATTGGACAATGTAAATAATCTTCTCTGCTCTATTTTGTCGATTCCTTTCAGTATTTTGAAGGTCTCGATCATATCCCCACGCAGTCTCCTTTTCTCAAGGGAGAATAATCCCAGTGTTATAAGTCTGTCCTCGTATTCCAGTTTTTCCATACCCTTCACCAGTTTTGTTGCTCGTCTCTGCACCCTCTCCAGCAGTTTTATATCCTTCTTTAGGTAGGGAGACCAATGTTGGACGCAGTATTCCAAGTGTGGTCTGACCATTGCCCTATAAAGCGGCATTATAACTTTCTCCGATCTACTCGAGATTCCTTTCTTTATCATGCCCAACATTCTATTTGCCTTCTTTGCCGCTGCCGCGCACTGTGCCGACGGCTTCAGGGTCCTATCTATCAGTACACCCAGGTCCTTTTCTTGTTCACTCTTCCCCAGAGTTGCACCTGACATTGTATACTCGTATTCCTTATTCTTATTGCCTAAATGCATTACCTTGCATTTCTCCACATTGAACTTCATCTGCCATTTCTCCGCCCATGTTTCTAACCGACACAAGTCGCTCTGGAGTTTCTCTCTATCCTCATGCGATCTGATCGCCCGGCATAGTTTTGTATCGTCTGCAAACTTGATGATCTCACTGGATGTTCCTTCCTCCAGATCATTGATATAAATATTAAAAAGGATCGGTCCAAGTACTGAGCCCTGGGGTACACCACTAGTCACTTTCTCCCAGTCGGAGAACTTCCCATTTATGCCCACTCTCTGCTTTCGGTTTTCCAGCCATTTGCCTTTCCATCTTTGTATATCCCCCTCTATGCCATGGCTTTGTAGTTTCCTGAGAAGTCTTTCGTGTGGAACTTTGTCGAACGCTTTCTGGAAGTCCAAGTATATTATGTCCACCGGCTTCCCACTATCAATTTGCTCGTTCACGGTCTCAAAAAATTGGAGTAAATTCGTCAAACATGATTTCCCTTTCCTGAATCCGTGTTGACTGGGTTTCATCAAGTCGTGTGCGTCCAAGTGCCGGACCATGCTATCCTTGATCAGTGCTTCAACCATCTTGCCGGGGACAGACGTAAGACTCACAGGTCTATAGTTGCCCGGTTCCCCTCTCGATCCTTTTTTGAAAATTGGGGTGACGTTCGCTATCCTCCAGTCGTCCGGTATCTGTCCAGTTCTGATTGTCAGGTTTGCAAGTTTTTGCAATAACTCTCCGATTTCAACCTTCAATTCCTTTAAGACTCTCGGGTGAATTCCATCCGGTCCAGGGGATTTGTCACTTTTAAGTTTGTAGATCTGATAGTATATCTGGTCTAAGTCCACTTCAACTGTGGTGAGGCTGTCTTCTATTTCTCCTGCAAACACTTTCTCCGCTTCAGGTATTGTTGAGGTGTCCTCCTTCGTAAAGATGGACGCAAAGAAGGAATTTAGTTTGTCTGCGATTTGTTTATCTTCCTTGATGTACCCTTTTCTTCCCTGGTCGTCCAAGGGTCCGACTGCCTCTTTTGCAGGTTTTTTCCCTTTCACGTATCTAAAGAAGGGGTTGAAGTTTTTGGCCTCCTGGGCTATTTTTTCCTCTTATTCCTGTTTTGCATCTCTCACCGCCTTGTGACATTTCTTCTGATCATCTTTATGTTTGTTCCAGGCTTCGGTTGTCTTTATGTATTTCCATTTTTTGAAAGAGTCCTTCTTTTCTTTTATGGCTTCCTTCACCTGTTTGGTAAGCCATGCCGGTTCTCTTTTGCTCTTTGATCTCCGATCTTTGGAAATCCTCGGAATGTAGAGATCTTGTGCTTCTGTGATAGTATTTTTCAGTAGGGACCATGCCTGATCTACCGTTTCAAGTTTGTCCACCTTCTTTTCGAGTCGTTTTTCTACCATGGCTCTCATGCTATCGTATTTACCCTTTTTAAAGTTCAATGTGGTGGTTAAGGTTTTGGCATGTTTCCCTTTCCCGATGTCAAGTTTAAAGTTAATTACATTGTGATCACTCGTTCCCAGTGGAACCATGACTTCCACTACTGTTATCGGTCCCGTGAGGCCATTTAGGACCAAGTCCAAGGTGGCGTTGCCTCTTGTCGGCTCTTTTACCATTTGTTCCAGGAAGCAATCCCCTAGCACCTCCAGGAACTTGGCCTCCTTGCCGCAGTTGGAGGTTGCTAGTTTCCAGTCTATCCCTGGGAAATTGAAGTCTCCCAATATAATTACATTGCCTGTCTTGCATTCTTGTTTGATTTTCTCCATCATTTCTGAGTCAGTTTCCTCCGCCTGTCCTGGGGGACGATAGTAAAGGCCAATTTTCGTATCTGCTCCAAATTGACCAGGAATCTTGATCCAGAGTGACTCAAGCTTCTCTTTCATTTCTGTTGTAACCATTTCAACTGAATCTATTCCCTCCTTAATATATAGAGCAATACCTCCACCTTTCTGCCCTACTCGATCTCTTCTATACAGCTTGTATCCCTGTAGTACTGTGTCCCATTTGTTTTCTTCATTCCACCATGTTTTTGTTATGCCAATGATATCCAATATGTCATGTCTTACTATTGTCTCTAGTTCCCCATTTTGTTACCTAGACTTCTAGCATTCGTATACATACATCTAAGTTCCCTACGTGTTACCTTTTTGGACCTTCTACTCTTGGCCGCCCCTGTAGTTTCAATTACGATATCCTTAACTGCTCCTGTGTTATCACCCTTGTTTGCTGTGTGGTCGTCCCCTCCTGTGTCTGATTTGTCCCTTCCTGCTTTTTCTCCCTTATTTGCCGTGAGGTCGTCTTCTCTTGTGTAGGAGTAGTTTTCCTTGGCTTCTTCGTCGGGGCATCCTGCTATCCATGCCATCGACCGGTGGTCGACTGTCGGCTTTCCCCTATCTTTCAGTTTAAAGCCTTCTCGATTGCCTTCTTCATGTTGCCTGCCAAAACTCTTGCTCCTTCTTTGTTGAGGTGTAGTCCGTCCCTTCTGTAGTACTTGCTTTTTCCCCAGAACGCCGTCCAGTTGCGCACATTTTTATGACTTTTCTTTACGGCTCCAGCTCGTTTATAGCCTGTTGAAACTTCACAGCAATTTTTACTGTGACGGACTTTGAATGTAATTTTGGCGAATCTCGGCGTGCTACCAAACGGTAAGTTTTTTATAATATCTTGGCGATTCATGCTCCTTTTTCTTGCTCTTCCTTTTAATACTTAGCTGCCGCCTACACTTTTTACCCACTATCTAGCGTTTACCCACTTTATATTATGTGGTATTCACTTTTAACTACGTTTGCAGATTTGAAACCCGTTTGCAGCTAGCCTTAAAACTGTATTTCTGTATGGATTCATTTGTTTTAAAGTATTATTATGCAATAGCTTTTGAGGTGGCTTTATATCTCCTATAATCTCTTATATGATGAGTATTTCTGATTTCTAAATTGGTTTACTGTTTGTTTTTTTAGCTAAATATTATTTGATATGTTTTGTTGGTGTTAAAAATATCCATTGTTGTTCATTTTAGGCTTATTGCCGTCTGTTTAGCCAATTTTTATTTGTGTTTGTTCAATCCATATGACAATTTATGATGACTGTTTGACTCATTACTAATCTATATATTTTAATTTATATATTATATATATTATTTTGTTCAATTCTTTCTTATCTATTACTTTTTTGGTCATGATATATGTTTAAGATGATTCCATGTTTATATGCTTTTTTCTTTATGTCCCTTGATAGCTATTTCTCCAGCTTTTTATGACACATTTTTTGTGACATTTCATCTGTGACACAATTTTTCCTTTTTTACCATGGTATGTATTGTATATTTATATTTCTATTTTCTTTTCTCTTTTTATTTTTATTCTTGTCTCTACCACACTTCACGATATTCACTTTATTCTATACTGATTACACTCCTTTCTTTTTTTCTCTTTTTATTTGACTTTCTTTGGTCCATTAGGATTAATCAAACTTTACACTTTATTTGGTTTGTTTATGTAAAATATGGACCTCTTTATGTCTTCCTTCTTTATATATATATTTTATATACTTTTCATATTTATGCATGGAGTTTTCTTTGTCTTTTTCATTTTTTCTTTTCACACATTTATTTTAAGCACAAATAGGATCATCATATCACACAATATTTATATTATATATATTTTTTTATTATTATATTTTATATTTTTATATGATTTTTTAATATTGTATTTGTACCTATTAGGACCCCTGATGAAGGTTATGCGAAACACGGACTGTGTTGGGTCCCTTGCCTGGTAAAAGGTTTTTAGATAAGATTTATTTGTCAAAATAAAATTTGCCTGCATCGTGTACAGTTTTGTTTTGTTTGCTCTGGTTTGGTTTTTCACTCCAGACGAAGTTGGACTTTTGGTTCCTCCCTTTTTCTGATTTGAACAGTATTCAGAACAGCTCCGATGAATTGTAGATTCTGAGAGGGCTGGAGGTGAGATTTGTTAAAGTTGATTTCGAATCCCAAACTTTGTAAGAACCAGATAGTCCGTTGTGTCGCTACAATAACCCCTTGAGATGTTGAATCTTTGATGTGCCAGTCGTCGAGATAGGGAAATACCTGAAGACCATCCTCAGAGCTGCTGCTACCACTACAAGGCATTTGGTGAACACCCTGGGAGATGAAGCACACTGTAATGGAAATGCAGATTCCCCACCCGAAATCTGAGGTATTGACGGGAGGCCGGATGAATGGGAATATGAGTGTAGGCCTTCTTCAGATCCAGAGAGCATAACCAGTCGTTCTGCTCGAGAAGGGGATAAAGGGATGCCAGGGACAACATGCAAAATTTTTCTTTGACCAAAAATTGGTTGAGGGCCCTGAGATGCAGAATGGGCCACAGATCGCCCATCTTCTTCGGAACAAGGAAGTAACAGGAGTAAAACTCCTTGTTCTGTTGTTCCAAAGGAACTGGCTCGTTAGCATGGAGACGAATCAGAGCTTGAGCTTCCTGAAGGGCGGTCTGGGATGGACTGGAAGGATACTCTCTTGGCGGAAGGTCTGGAGGAACCTGAGTGAAATGAAGGGAGTATCCTTTCCTGATGATGGTAAGTACCCAGAGGTCCGAGGTTGGATGTAATTGTCATCCATCGATGGTAAAAAAAAAATGGAGATGACCTCCTATAGGGGGAAAAGAAGGCAGAGTCAGAACAGTGGAGGTTATGCTCTGTTTTAAACAGTCAAAAAGGCTGAGTAGCCTTAGGAGCAGCAGAAGGTTGAGGTTTTTGTTGCTTCTGAGGTTGCTGTTTCTTAAGAGGAGGGCATAAACCTTGGAAGGATGGGACCTCTTCAAAGAGGACTCGACAAGCAGGGATTGATGAGATAACTGTGAGTTGTCAAACCCTTTGCGATGCACAGTTTTAAACCTACAATCCAATTTTCCTGGAACAGCTGGTATGGTAAAAGGTGTCTCCAGGCATCGACCAAAAATCTGATACAAAAGCTTATGAAGAGGAAGCTTATGGGACTCTGCCGGAGGTTAAGGAAGAGCCAGTATCTAATTGAAGATCCAAGTCCACAGCCATCTGACGAAGAAAAGATAAGAAAGATAGCTTATCCGCTAATGCTTTGCCTCGAGAAGGACTTAAGAAAGTTGAGGCAGCCTGGGTCGAAGATGAAGCTTAGGCAGGTAAAAAGGCATCAAAAGAAAAGGGAGACTTGGACGAGGCAATCAAAACCGCTGTGTCCTCGAGGTTCGGCATTGGAGACTTCAAACGAGGAGTCGGTGTCGAAGTAGGGATAGATCGAGGATTAGTTGAAGAAGGTCGTTCTTTAGAAGTATGCCTCGATCGGTGATGAGAACTGTGCCTGGAAGCAGATCTTGAAGATTGAGGAGACTTCGCCTCGGAGACAGAAGCAGCCGACGCTATCAAAGAATGGATAGGACAGGAGGCTGTAGATCGAAGCTCCAGAGGCTTGGGGGAGGAACCTCGATGCACTCCCAAAGACTCTGCTCCTTGTAAAGAGTGTGAAGATTCCTGACGAGGCACTTGCAAAGAATCTGCTCCGTGCTTGGATGCCAGACCAGTCACTCGCAGAGACTCTGCTCCCTGCAAAGAGTGCGTAATCTCAGACTGAGGCAAAGGAAGTGGCTCGACCTCATGGGAGTCTGCTGAATGCCTAGGCTGGATGAGAGGAAGAAGCTTCGGTCCCATATTAGTAAGGAACTGAATGAATTGCTTCTCCAACATGGTCTGGAAGGAAGCCGGCAAGGATGGATTCGTGTCTGAAACCGGACCACCTGCTTTGGCTGGAGGTTCCACCGAGGCAGTGTAAATGTGCTTCGACTTGGAAGTCTTAGGCACTTTAAGCACCACCACTGAGACTTTCTGCTGAGCTATCCGACCTGAAGAAACAAGGGAAAATACAGCAGATGTCGTCGAAGAGAGAGCCGCTTGCAAATGACAAAGGTTTGATGAGGCTCAAGGTGGAAGCAGTAGAAGCAGGAGGAGTCTCGGTCGAAGGTGAGGCCAAGGGCGCCTTCGAAGTTGAGGGATCGGAGGAAGAATCCATCCTGAACAGCTTCTCCACCAAAATATGATGACATTTAAGGGCTCGAGGTTGAAGAGTAGCACAGCGCTCGCACGACTTCGGGTGATGTTCCGGCCCAAGGCACTTGAGGCACCGACTGTGTGGATCCGTAAGGGAAATCGCACGCTGGCACTGGCTACACTTCTTAAAGCCCATGACAGGCCGGGATATAGAAGGAAAAACAGCTGCCGCAAAATCAAAGCCCTTGGGCTGCGGCCGAGCAGCCTGCCCTGGCAGATGGACGGAAGAATGAAAATTTTTTTTTAAACTAGAAATAAAAGAAATAAAGTAAGAACAGCGATTCGTGAAGAAAAAAATACAAACCGCAGTTCAGAGAAGGCACAAAGTAATGAAATTAAACGCAGAGAGTCAAAGACAGACTTCTTGGCTCCGCGGAAAACTAAGAACTGAGGAGACGCGCCCTGCGCTGGGTGGGAAGGCATTCGCGCATGCGCGGTACGAGCAACTTGAAACTTCTAGTTTCTTTAAGCAAGTCTGCTTGTGAGGCGTCCGCATCCGGGCTCCGTTGATGACATCACCCATATGTGAGAATAGGCTGCCTGCTTGTCCTGGGATAATGACAACAACCATCCAACCTGATTGGCAAGAGGGAGTTCCATCCATATATACTCCTGAAAATCAGGGCTCTATCTCCACCTGCTGGTAGGTATGTGCTATTCCACTGGTCTCTGGATTCATGTGCTACTGGCGCTAAGGAAAAAACTATCTGCTTTACTCTAAGACTTTCTGTTGTATCCTTGAGTGGGGTATCCTTGTGAGTGGTGTTTTCTTTCTCACAGAGATAGCTGCTGTTGGAGTGAGAGAGGGAACTGAGGAAGCTGGAACCTGAGAGTGGAAAAGGCAGGAAGGAATGTCAGGTCTCAGGATAGGAGAATTCTATGCAAGACCCTACAAATAAATTTTGCAGAATTTTGAAATAGTGTGCACAGAATTCCGCCAGGTGTAAAATTCTAGGGCTACTCCTCCTGATACTGGTCAAGTCTCTTATTCCTCCATTGCACCAGGTACAAAATAAGTATTTTTATCTATGTAAACTACTTAGTGTGTGGTTGTTAACTACAAAAAGGCAGTGTACAAATCCCCTTCCTCCTATTTCATGCTCAACCCCAGTTCTGCCTTAACTTTATCTTCAATTGTATGCATAAAATTATTTGTAGAACCAAAGTGAATAATACATTAAAAAAGACAACTATGCATCAGCATCGGTGCTGTTCTTATAACTCCAGGGGCATTATTACTCACTGCTTCGGAAATAAATGGTTAACTGGAGATGAGCCCTGGCTTCAATCAGAAACCAGCGGTCTTCCCCCGATCTACTGGCACGCGGGTGTGGCGATCTAGCTGCATGTGAAGGTCACCAAACGCATGCGCCAGTAGATCGTGTGACTTCTGATCTTCTGGCCTGTGCACGTATCAGTGTGGGTCTAGCTCTAACTGAATTAGCTTGGGCAGACTGCGAGAGCGTCTGCGCTGAATTTATGAAGAGAATAGGAAGTGAAACTCGGATGTCTTGGAGGACCCTGGGTATGTAGTTGATCACTGAGAAACTCCTATACTCGCTTTCGTGAACTCCGCAGGAACTACTTTATTCTCTGGTGTATCTGATGCAAACTTTTTTTTCTTTAATTCGCCAGTGTTCTGCCCTCTTCTGACGCAACTTCCTATTTCCGGCAAGGTGGAACGCATCCGAGGGAGCGAGGTTGTGTCAGAGGGGGACGGGTTACCGAAGAAGGAAAGCTGCAGGATTGGTGGTGGTCGATCTCAGGTATCAGTTGACTGTGGGAGGGAGAGGTGCTGGATTGCGGACCGGGAGCGGTGGGGGAGGGAGATGCATTATACCGGGAGAAAGAAAGAGGGAGAGATGGCAAACCGGTGCTCTGGTCTCTCGAATGCCTGTGAAGAGGGGTGCTTGGCGTGTGAGATCAGCGTGTTACTTGATATTTTTGTTATTCCTTTCTATTCTTGAGAAATACGTTTGTCTATTGGTGCAAAAAGATCAGTAAGCTTCTATTCAACTACACAAAAGTATTCGGTTTGCTACTCAAAATTATCCTGATAAACTTGTTCTCTGCGTTCCTCGGTAGTAACCATCAAGACATGCTTTACATTGTAACTTTCAGTTCATTATAGCTAACCTTGTTTTGTGTGTTTGTTTTATTGGGTTTGAGTGCCTGTTTTTTGTTTTTACATCTATCTTAGATTGTCAACTCATATTAGGATAAGGTTGTTGTTTGTTGTTTTTTTTTAGTTCATTCTTTTATTTAAAAATAACAAAAAAGTAACATCAAGTAACATTTACAGTTCACAAAAGTCAGTGTTAAGTTATACACACATCAGGGAAATTGCTATGTAGTTCAGCTTATGTAAAATTGCTTATACAGAATGTAAATAAATGTCAGTAGGATTCCAAATAGTATGAGTAGACTCAGACTGTCGATATTGTAGTTTATTTGCAGCATGCTGTTCATACGGTATATAGAGACACAGAGAATTCCACCAAAAGGTAAAGTTCAATAAAGATGCAGATTTCCAATGTTGGAGAATTTGTTGAATACCAATAGATATAATATCAATCAATTTTGGCTCACATGAGCAAGAGCTAAAGCATGATTCACAATTTATCCCTTCTCTGGACATTGTAAATAAATGGTCTCAAGATCTTAACATACAACTAACGGATAAAGAGTGGACCAGATTATGGTATAAAATTAACCGTCCTTTATTATCTGCTGCACTGAAACCCAACGAGGAGAACAAGTGTGAGCATGAAATCGCACTGCTACTGCCGCGCTGTAACCAACAAGGAAACCAAGCACTTGCAGCACTTGCATGCAAAGGGCGGGAAAGTCCTGACTCCCTCAACGGATTTCTAGTCATAAATCTTAGCCTCAATAAAATATCCATTCCTTAAATGCACGTTGACCGAACGCACAGCACTAAGACTCCCAAACAGAACCTGAAGTTCAAACAACAGTAAAAAACACATACATACTCACAAGCTTGTTGTTAGGGCTGGTTGAAGCCAGTAAGAGCTGGTTGTGCAGCACTAACAGGGCAGAATGTAGCAACTGTGGTCTTTTTTTTTTTTTTTTTTTATAAACAGAGAAGGGAAAGAAGAAAAAATTGAGACCCAGTCAGACCCTCTAGCAATGGAGGGAGGGTGAGGCAGGGACCTGGGGGGGGGCCCAGGTGTAACCCCTAAAGCTGGTACCATTCAGCCGGACACCCCTGTCTCACTGAAGAGAAACCTCTACAGGAGAATAAAATTGACATCTCACTAAAGAGAAACCTCAACAGGAGAAATAATTTTCCAGTCACAGCCAGAATTCAGGAGCTAGTTGAATAGCGACCATCACCTGCTGGGAGATAGAGCATATTGAAGATACAGGATGAGTGCAAGCCAATAGGACCACCTGTTAATCAGTTTCTCTATCTCCGCCTGCTGGTAGATGTATGCTATCCCATGGTCTCTGGATTCATCTGCTGCATCTAAAGGAAAGAAAATTAACAGGTAAGAACATAATTTTTCCTTATTATCTGCTAGCATGTCCCAATCTTTACTATTCTTAATGTGGCGTGCTGTGTGGACTCCATATAAGATGAAAAAAACTAGGATAAGTTTTGGTTGATCCAATAAAACATAAACTACAGGGATTCTGGGAAAATCTAAATTGAGCCTAGCTGCTAAAATTTAACTTTTTTTTTTCAGTATTCACTTTAGCCTTGCAAAATAATGCATCTCCATTGCAGTATTGAACTGCTATAATGATAGCTTTTTATGTTTGTTCAGCATGTTTTGGACTACTCTGAGGATCCTGAGTTCTTCATTTTTATGAGAAACCTTAAAAAGAAAGGCATCTCTTCTCCTTTAGGTTAACACAGTGGGTTGGTTGTAAAATGTTCACTGTTATCATTCATGCATACAGTTGCACTAGTCATATTGTTTCAGTGACTTTCTAAGTAAACAGAAGCAGACAAAATCTCTGCTTGGTATAAAGTGTAGTACTAACATGATAATTCGCCATGGATGTGATATAATACATAATGGTAGATAATGACCTGTGTGGTCCATCCAATCTGCCCAGCGAGGTAGCTAGAGTTGTATCTGTCACTCCCTGCAGGTTACTTTTAATGGTTAAACACATGCATCACAAACAAAACATTTCACTATGATCGATGCCAACCACACAGAGTTATATATGATACAATCTTAGAACACTATGGTGGTTATTTTAGAAGCTCTATTCTTGTTTTGTACACTCCTCCCTCAATATTCACGGGGGTTAAGGGCAGAGCTGGCCCGTGAATTTTGAAAATTCACTATTAACTTTTTTTTTTAATAAATCTTTATTGATTTTTCAAAACTTAGACAATGCAATACAATTATCTAAACATAAATATTTCATAAAAAGCATTATTAAACATACAATTTATACTTATAACAATAATTTTCTCCCCCCCTTTTCCCAGATATAATACAAGAAGTCAAATTATGTAATTATAATATTATAATCAAGTAATTTTAATAATTAAAATACCTTTCCCATCCCCTCACCCTCCCCTGAATGTGTAAGGAAGTTCACCAACCACAAAAAAAATAAATAGATAAATTCATTACAATTATTATGATGTTACAAATATAGTCAATGGGCTCCACACTTTATTAAATATACTGCTAAACCCCAAACACTCTGCATTCATTTTCTCATATTTATACGTGGTACAAACATTTGTCCACCAAAACGTATAATTTAATAATAATAATAATAACTTTATTCTTCTATACCGCCACAATCTTGCGATTTCTAGGCAGTTTACAATCAAGAGAGCTGGACATTCAGCGAGTTACAATGTGCAGATAGTCAGAAGAAATACAGAGTGCAGAAACATTAAGGAAGCAAAATTATAGATATACAATTTGCTGAGCGGGAGTATATGGTATACAGATTGGAAGAAATTTCCAAGTGGGCCTGTTAGGAGAAGGCCATGCAATTCAAAAAATACAGCAAAAATTACGATATGATAACAGTAACAGTTTATATATATATCTCAGAGCCATGAAGTTCTAGGCGGACTTAAGAGGGGAGAGAGGAAAAGGGTAAGAGGTCAGGAGGACCGTTATTGAGGGGAGAGAGAAGAGCAGGTCAGTTGTTTAGGTATTTTAGGAACAGGTGTGTTTTTAGGCGCTTCCTAAATTCCTCGTAGGTAGTGGGCGAAAGCAGTTGATCTAGGTCTTTACCCCATAAGGCTGCTTGGTGTGAGAGAAGGTGATCATGGTGTTTTTTCAGTTTACAACCTCTAATTGGAGGGGAAACGAAGTTTGAATGTGTGCTTCTCTTACGTTTGTTGGTGGAAAAGGAGAAAAGGTCCGTTATGTATTTGGGGGCTAGTCCATATAGTACTTTGAAGCAGAGGCAGGCGAATTTAAACTTTACACGTGCTTCTGTCGGCAGCCAGTGCAACTGCCGGTAATAAGGTGTCACGTGATCGAATTTCTTCAGCCCGAAGATAAGTCTGACCGCAGCACTTTGCATTATTTGAAGACGTCGCATATTCTTTTGGGAGATTGCTCAAATAGGCTATGTTGCAGTAGTCAAGTTGACTTAGTACGAGGGATTGCACTAGGATTCTGAATGCTGACGTATTGAAATAAGATTTAATGGATCTTGAGTTTCCAGAGAGTGAAAAAACCCTTTCTGATTACGGAGTCCACCTGGTCTTTCATGGTTAGGCATTGATCCAGGGTTACCCCTAGTATCTTCATGGTGGGCTGAATAGGGTAATTGAGTTAATTGATGCATAGTGGGGTTTTGTTGTCAAGCGGGTGAGGAGAGTCTGTCATACCTTTTCCAATTGTGTGTAATCAATTGAATGGCTATTCCCGTCATTATCATATAAAGATGACATTTATATTTATCCAAAGAAAGCTTGACATGTAAAAGCGTACCACAAATTATGGCTTCATATGTTAAGGGAATTACTAAACTAAACTAAACTAAACCTTAGGTTTGTATACCGCATCATCTCTACACTCGCAAAGCTCGACACGGTTAACAGGAGTTAGGGTAGAAAGGAACTCCAAAGGAGGGAAGGATGAAGAGGAAAATTAGAGGACTAGAATAATTGAATCAAGAATAAGATTAATTTGTCTCCAAATTTATTTACAGAAATTAAGTGTCAAAGGACAATAATATAACATGATCCGAAGTCCCTATATCATTATGACAATGCCAATATCTATTAGACCTGGAACAATCTAACTTTTGTAAACGAACTGGGGTCCAAAAATTCCTATGCAATAAAAATAACCAAGTTTGACTCATAGATGCTGACCTTCAACCTCCAAGACCAAATTCGAGGCCAACGAGATACAGAAATACAATGGTACCTCGGTTTGCGAGTGTTTTGCAAGACGAGCAAAACACTCAGCAAACTTTTGACTCGCAAACGGAGCACTGCCCCGATCAACGAGCACTTACAGGGGATTCCTCTTCCATCTTCCGGCCAGCCTTCTACATCGGGTGCCTTCCGCAGGTTGGAGGACCTCTGTCTGGGCCTGCGCGGCCGGGTGCTGTCCCGCCTGCGCATTGTGTGTGACACGCACAACGTCAATCATCGGCGTTGTGCGTGTCGTGCGCGGCGTGCAGATGGGGCAGCGGCGCTCGGCTGCGTGGCCTTGGGTGGGGGCTCTCCAGCATGCGAGGGGCATCCGACGTGGAGGAGGCATCCCTCTGAAGGCACTGCGAGGTTCTCCAGCGACTGGCATCCCCCCCCCCGAAGCGGCACTGTGGGGGGTTCTCCAGCGGCTGGCATTCTCCCCCGAAGCGGCACTGTGGGGTTCTCCGGCGGCTGGCATCCCTGAAGTGGCACTCTGGGGTTATTCTTCAGATGACCCACGGAGGAGATGGCGCTCCGGCACCCGACAGGTATAGACCCCGGATTCTAGAACGAATCGTTGCTGTTGCCTCTATTTTATATGGGAAACTTTGTTTTGATAAACGAGCATTTTGGATTATGAGCATGCTCCTGGAACGGATTATGCTTGTAATACAAGGTACCACTGTATACTGTTTTATCTCGATGCTCCACATGTCCGAGACTATTTTTTGTTTTTTTATTCAAAAATTTAGAAATTAATTTATACCACTGGGCAACCTGATGTCCTACTAAATCTGTCTGGTAGCAAGCTGTAATAATTTTTTTAATTTTTCCATTCAGGGAACCCACTCTGAATGGCCTACTTCAACTGCAACCACCTATATTGTTGAGATCTCAGAATGCCAAATGATTGTTGTAGTTGTGAAAAATCCAGCAGTTTTCCATTAGAAATAACATCATCCAGTGTCCGAATACCTGCCTGCATCCAATTCTTCCAGGAGATCCCAGCTTGTATCTTGGAGTTTAACCGCCCACTTGTATCTTAGAATTTAACCATAAGGTCTGAAAAGTAGAATTTATTATAGGAATATCTGTTAATTTATCAATAAATTTAATTGTTTTCCATGTGTCCAATATTATTATGTTGTCCTTAGCATATCTAGGTATTCTGATACTTAATACATGAGATAATCTCATAGGAGACATAATTTTCCATTCTAGATATAGCCAATCTGGATCAGTATCATACCTGGGGGGGGGGGGAGGGGGCTGTCTGCCCCGGGTGCACGCCCCAAGGGGGTGCACAGGAGAGAGCTGAACGGGGACGACAGGGGACTCGCGGGGTTAAATATAACTCGAGCCGCGAGGCTCGTCTTCTGCTCCTACTGCCCTGCCACTCACATATAGCCGATCGGAAATCTTCCCCGATGTCAGCGCTGATGTCGGAGGGAGGGCTTAAGCAAAGCCTGCCCTCCAACGTCAACGCTGACTCGGAGAAGACTTCCAGTTGGCTACGTGTGCGCGGCAGGACAGGCAGGAAATAGAAGACAAGCCTCGTGGCTCAAGCTCCATTTTGCTGAGAAAGTTGCTAAGATGGGCTGGGAGGCAAACGCGGAACACAAAAGGGGGGAGGGAGTGCGTTTTGGACACAAGGCATGAACTTGGGAGAGAGGAAGGGAGGGAAAAAGATGCTGAGGTGGGGGAGGGAATGCGTTTTTGGACACAGAAGGCATGGACTTGGGAGAAAGGAAGGGAGGGAAAGAAAGATGCTGAAGTGGGGGAGGGAATGTGTTTTTGGACACAGAAGGCATGGACTTGGGAGAGAGGAAGGGAGGGAAAGAGATGCTGAGGTGGGGGAGGGAATGAGTTTTTGGACACAGAATGCATGGACTTGGGAGAGAGGAAGGGAGGGAAAGAGATGGTTGTGTACATGGGGAATAGAAGAAAGGAGAATTTTTGGTCATAGGAAGGGAGTGAGGTACAGACAGTAGCATACCAAGGTGGGGGTAGGGGTGGGGGCGGTCCACCCTGGGTTTACGCCCCAAGGGGGTGCACAGCTGGCCACCCTCCAGTGTTCTCCCTAGGCCGGCAAACTGCGTCTCTTTAGCCACTTGAGTGCCACCGCCGCCATCGGGAACAGGTCGGCGCCGAGTTCTCCCTGTGGGGCCGACCAACTCTCGCCACCTGCATCAATTCTGACGTTGGAGAGGACATTCTGGGCCAGCCAATCACTGCCTGGCTGGCCCAGAACGTCCTCTCCGACGTTAGAATTGACGTCGGGTGGCGAGAGTTGGTCGGCCCCGCGGGGAAGAGAAGCAGGGCGAACTCGGCGCCGGCCTGTTCCCGATAGCGGCAGTGGCAGCCTATTCCCCAGTGGCGGTGGCAGCATTTTCCCAATGATGGTGGCATAGGGGAGGGCAGGGAGAAAGAAAGAAAGGGGGGGACAGAGCTAGAAAGAAAGAAAGGGAGCAGGGTGAAGAAGAAAAATGGGGCACAGAGAGAAAGACAGACATACAGAATGAAAGAAGGCATGGAGAGAGAAAGAAAGAAGGGGGCAGGGTGAAACAAAGAAAGAAATGGGGCACGGAGAGAGAGAAAAACAGACATACAGAAAGAAAGGGGGTATGGAGAGAGAGAAAAAGAAATTAGGGGTCAGGGTGAAACAAAGAACAAGTTTGGGGAGGGAATGAGGACTGGAGGAGAGGAAGCATATTGGATGCACAGTCAGAAGAATAAAGTGCAACCAGAGACTGATGAAATTACCAAAGGTAGGAAAAATGATTTTATTTTCAATTTAGTGATCAAAATGTGTCCGTTTTGAGAATTTATATATGCTGTCTATATTTTGCACTATGGCCCCCTTTTACTAAACTGCAATAGTGTTTTTTAGCGCAGGGAGCCTGTGAGCGTTGAGAGCAGCGTGGGGCATTCAGCGCAGCTCCCTGCGCTAAAAACTGCTATCGCAGTTTAGTAAAAAGGGAGGGGGGAATATTTATCTGTTTTTGTATAGTTGTTACTGAGTTGTTGCATAAAATCATCTGCCTTGACCTCTTTGAAAACCCGCGGAATATAAATGATAACATTTTCTCTGCGTACAGCGTGCTTTGTTTTTAAAATTTTATTGTTGGTAGATCATTTTGACTTGGCCACAAAGGTAAGGGGGAGGGAGGGAGGGGAGCTGCTGAAAGACATCTAGTAATCCTTGCAGGCTTGACTGTGCAGGAAATTATTTTTGTAAAATCATGTTTTGTTATGTGACTGGCATTATTTAGACTTTAATTTCTATGAATGAATAGAATGAAAATGATATAAAATTACTTGCTTGTTTATATGTGCGTGCGCTGAAGGAAAGTGGAGAGAGAGTGGGCTGAGGACGCTGAAGGGAAATGGGGAAGAGAGAGTGGGGAGAAGATGCTGATTTATAAATTGACAATTGTACAGAATATTGTTTCTTTTTATACTTTAATATAAACAATTCAAGGCTTGTGTGGATGGAATCAGGTGTTTTGCGGGGATGGGGACCGAGCTTATGGGGATTAGTCCAATAAAATGGTATTTTTTTATTTCTCATTATTTGTTTTATTTTTATTTGTTAATTTGTAAAGTGGTGATTGTTATGTATCAGTTTTTTCAAATTTACATCTACTGTCTTTATATTTTGCACTGTATTAGAGGACATGTGTTACTGTTTTTGTGGTGTTGCATTGTATCCAGGGTCTGGTTTCTTGGCGGTTCAGTTTAACTTTTGTCTACATATTTCTATTTTTAGTTTGTGATTATTCCATATTGGGCGAGGGTGTATCTCTGTTCTGTGTGTATGAAAAGAACATGGTTTTCAGTTGGCATTGACTACAGGATCAATTGACTGTGCGGGATCTGGCTTGTTTAGTTTTACAATGTATGTGTTGGTGTTCTAATGCTCACTGCAGTGTTTAAGATGCTGCCTTTTCCTAGGTACACTCTTGTTGTGCGATATGTGGATTGTTACTAAAAATCATTTTTCATATAGATGGGGGGAGGGTCAAAAAATGATGGGCCCCGGGTGCCACATACCCTAGGTATGCCACTGATCTGGATAATGTTCCATGAGCTCGGGGAGGATCCAATACATTCCCTGGCGCATTATATAGGCCTGATGGTACCTATAAAAGTTAGGAAAATTTACCCCTCCCTCCGCAATTGGTTTTTGCAGAGATACTAAAGCAATTCTTGCATTTTTCCCCAGCCAAATAAATTTTACAAGAATACTATTTAGTTTCTTATAGAAGGACCCCCGAAAATAAACTGGTATCATACCCATTTGATAGCAAACCACAGGCAAAATCATCATTTTTACTGTTTGAACTCTCCCCCACCAAGACAAATGTAATGGGTTCCATTGCTCACACATTTCAGTGACCTTCAGCAATAAGGATTTTTCATTTACTTTTATCTTTTCTTCCAACGTTTTCTGAATCCAAATGCCTAAATATTTTATGCCCTCTTCCTTCCAAAGAAAAGGGAATTTATCAAATAATCCTTTGGAACAGTGTACGTTTAAAGGAAGAACCTCCGATTTACCCCAGTTTATCTTATATCCTGAAAATTTCCCAAATCTATCAATCAGATTAAGTAAATGTGGAATGGTTGTTTCAGGATTCCTCAAATGAAGCAAAATATCAACTGCATAAGCAGAGACTTTATATTCCCGACCTGCATAAGGAATACCCTGTATCTCCCCTGCCTGTTGAATAACTAATAACAAAGGTTCCAGAACAATATCAAATAGCACAGGAGATAGTGGACATCCCTGTCTAACTCCCCTCTCCAGACGAAAGCGTTCAGAAAAAGTATTATTAATATATAATCTGGCAAAGGGGGAGCTATACAAGGTTTGAATCATTTGTATAAATCTAGAACCCATACCAAACCAATCCATAACTTGATACATAAAGGTCCATTCTACACGATCAAAGGCCTTCTCTGCATTCAAAGAAACGGAGAAAGCCGGATCATCCATGGCTTTTGTTAAATTCAACATATGAAAAGCCAATCTAGTGTTATTAGAAGAATGTCTTTGAGCAACAAACCCCATTTAATGCATACCGATAATATAAGGGAGAGCCTTTGCCAAGCGTAAAGCCAATAACTTAGCCAAAAGTTTTCCATCCACGTTTATCAAAGAAATAGGCCTGTAATTTGAAACCAACATAGGATCTTTATTTGGCTGTGGTAAAACGATAGTTAAAGATTCTACCAAAATATCTGATATACAACCTTTAGTTAGTTGAGCCTGATATAAATTTAAAAGATAAGGTAATAGAGTAATTTGGAATGATTTGTAAAACTCTACAGTGAAACCATCACCACCTGGAGCGGATCCAACTCTAAGGGACTTCATAATTCTTTTATTGATATAGGTGCCTCAAGACCAGGGCTGCCCAAGTCCAGTCCTCGATCTACTGGCAGGCCAGGTTTTCAGGATATCCACAATGAACATGCATGAGAGAGATTTGCATACCAAGAAGGCAGTGCAGGCCAATCTCTCTCTTGCATATTCATTGTGGATATCCTGAAAACCTGGCTTGCCAGTAGATCTCGAGGACCGGACTTGGGCAGCCTTGCTCAAGACTTTCTCTTATATGATCAGGAATTTTTGGTCCCTTAATTAATTAAAAAAATTCTAAACCTTCATTTTTCTTATTTGAATAAGACTCAGAAGAATACAAAGCTTTATAAAATTCTAAATATTGTTTTAAAATACTTGTAATTTGTGGGTGAGTCTCACCTTTTTCATCTTTAATCGAACAATCTTTACTTTACTTTTTTTAGCTTTGAGATAATTAGCCAAAATTCTTCCCGCCTTATTCGAGTTTCCATAGTATAAAGCTTGCTGAGAAAACAATTCTTTTCTAGCCAGTTGAGAGGAAATCTCGTTATATTTATATTTAGCTTTTAAAAGAGCCTGTAAAATAGATTGTTCCCATTTTAAAGCCAATTGTGATTCTAATTCTTTAATTTTTTGTTCAAGATAAGAAAAATCTTTTATAAGTTGCTTCCTAATATGAACCGAATATGAGATTATTTGTCCCCTCATGGTAGCTTTAAAGGCATCCCACAAGGTCTCCAATTAAATTTCTTCTGAGGCATTAATTTGAAAAAATTCATTTTTAATTGAAATTCTTCAAGAAATTTTGAGTCTGCAAGCAATGTATTATTAAATCTCCATACAGGTCTATTAGAATCTTTAGCTTCAAATTTAAGCTCAATCCAGACACCACCATGATCCGACAAAATAATTGGATCTATGGCGGCCTTTATTACTTGATGTACTAATGTGTCTGATACAAAAACATAATCAATTCGTGAAAAGGATTTATGAACCTGAGAGCAAAAAGAAAATTCCTGATCATTAAAATGAAGAATCCTTATGTCCTTGAGTGCACATGATTGTACCATATTATCTAATCCTAATGATTTTACTATTCTACTAGGCTTTTTATCCAATAATGGATCCATCACAGCATTGAAGTCCCCTGCCACAACTATATTAGAAGCAGCCAGTGGTAGTATCAACTGTTGAAGAGTCTTAAAAAATTCATCCTGATGCGAATTAGGGGTGTATACATTAAAAAGGGCCATTTTATTTTTCCCCAAGCTCATGTCTACATGAACCCATCTACCTAGGGGATCTGCAGATTTTAATTTAAACGTTGCTAAACATTTATTACTAACTAAGATTGCTACCCCAGCTTTTTTACCCACAGCAGGGGCAAAGAAACATTCACTAATCCAACCTCCTTTTAGTTTTTTGATTGTGTCATTTAAATGAGTCTCTTGAATGTAGTATATAACAGCATTTTGTTTCTTTAAAAAATTAAGTGTTTTCTTTCTCTTAATCGGATTATTGAGGCCATTGACATTTAATGAGAATATTTTTAAAGACATCTTAGATAAATATACCAAACAATCAAATCAGATTTTTTCCGTTCCAAGTATCCCCAAAATAAATTTCCACCTGACTGGGCCTCCGCGTGTGCGGATCGCCGGACTCGATGGACCATGGGTCTGATCTGGAGATGGCAGTTCTTATGTTCTTATGATACGGTGAACTTAGTTCGAGACAACGGACCCACAACCCATCCCCCATGTCCTCTATAACCTAATGCATATAAAACATTTTTCCTATTCACCGTGAAATCTATTATTCTAAAATTTATTTCAATTCTTTTTCCCAAAATAGAATCCAAAGCCTATTTTAATATTTATAATTTAAGAAAATTATATTTTAACAATTTTTCCTACTGCTAAAAGATCAGTTTATACTGTTAAGGAAAAATGCCATCAATTCAATAATAAACAATACCTTTAAGCTATAATATTAGTCTTTAATATTTAATATTATCAATCCTTATATTAAATAGCCTTAGAGTATTTGTAACCTATGAGGTTCATAATAAAAAAACAAAAACGTCTAAAAAGTGTCCTAAATGGCTACTTGGACGATCAAAAAGCCAGATCGTCTAAGTACCCATAATCAAAGCTGGTTTTAGACATATCTAAAACCAGCTTAGGCCTTTCCCCTGCCACTAAACGCACAGAGAGAAAAGAGGCGTGTTTAGAGGAGGGGAAAGGGCGGGTGGTGGGCGGGAGGTGGGCTGACTTACACCTAGGCGGGCAGCAGGTATAATCAAAACCTTAGGCAGGTTGCCTAGTCGGCACTTATATGTTTTGACTTAGACGAAGTCAAAACAGGTCTAAGTGCCGAAAAAGGGGCCGCTTTGCTTATCGTGGCTGGTGCGATCAGCTCAGCGGCCCCAGGCCTACCCCCAACAGCAATGATTGCGGCAGGAGAGATGCCTCATCTCCCCTACCGCGATGCCATCACTCCTCTACCCGAACTGCTGCGACCCGCGGTAGTTCGGGTAGAGGAGTGATGGCATCGCGGTAGGGGAGATGAGGCATCTCTCCTGCCGCAATACATCACCCCCCCATACACAACATCGGGGCAAGAGGAAGCCTAAGCCCTCTTGCCCTGCGGCACGACCCCCCCCTCCCGATTACATTCGGGGCAAGAGGGAGCCCAAGCCCTCTTGAACCGGGCACCCGCGGCACCCCTCGATTTCGATCAGGCCAGGAGGGAGCCCACCCCCCTACACTATCGGGCAGGAGGGAGCCCAAACCCTCCTGCCCAGGCGGACCCCCTACCTCTCATCCCCCACTACAATAAGGGCAGGAGGGATCCCAGGCCCTCCTGCCCTCAACACAACCCCTCCACCCCCAATCCCACCCCCATATCTGTAAAATGTTGGCCAGACGGACGGGTGCCAAACCCGCCCGTCCGACAGGCCAGCCGGCTGCAGAATGGGGCCGGATTGGCCCAGGCGTCTGAAACCCCGCCCACAGGTGGGGTCTAAGGCGCCTGGGCCAACCAGAATAGGCCCGGGAGTCTTAGGCCTCTACTGTGGATGGGGCCTTAGGCACATGGGCTTCATCTTGCCCCGAACGTTATCGGGGGGGGGGGGTCGGTGCCGCGGGGCAGGAGGGCTTGGGCTCTCTCCTGCCCCGATGTTGTTGGGGGGGGGGGGGTTTGGTGTGGATTCTGTAACCAGTGTTGTTTTTGACAAGACACCGGTTACAGAATCCAGCTTTTAGGCGAAGGACTGGCTCCTCCTTCGCCTAAAAGCCCTTGTGTTGGACGTTTGGGGCTTAGGCGTTTTTTTGGTTCATTATGTGGTATAAGTGTAGACATCGTGGGGGTATAAGTGTAGACGTAGTGGTCTGGGCATTTAAACAGCTGAATGTAGAGGCAGGCCATTATTAAAAAAAAAACCTCCATTTGGACGTTTTTTTTGATTATGAACATTTTCTCTGCTTCTACTTTCAACGTTTAAGGCCTTAGGCCAAAAGGGGACTTAGACGTTTTTTTGATTATGCCCTTCCACGTGTTCAAATTGTAATGTTGACAAATAACATATATTTAGAGAAAGAAATAATTAAATGTAATGACCATTAACGTTTCAATATCCATTTTATATTCCTGAATTTTAACGTTGTTCACCATGACAAGTCTACCAACTCTCCGAAATAGGCATCAACTCCACAGTCTTAGATTGGTTCTCAAAATTCTTACGTTCTCATTCTTACACCGTCAACATGAATGGCACCTCATCCGCCCCCTGGCATCCAACGTGTGGAATCCCGCAAGGTTCTCCTCTTTCTCCTATTCTGTTTAACATCTATATGTCCTCCCTTAAACTCCTCCATCTATTCCCCCTAGAAACAATTTACACTTATGCTGACGATATCCTAGTCCTCCTCGAGTCCGACCCAAACCTTACCAACCTCTCGGAGAATATATCCTCCTGTATAACGAACCTCCAGTCCTGGGCCCATACTGTCAAAATGAAACTGAACAAGTCCAAAACTAAACTACTTTGGCTCGGCCCTAAACTAGACCAACTTCCCACCTCCATCCCCCTGTCCTCTGGCTCCACTCTGCAGCTGGAGTCCTCAAGCAATGTTCTGGGCATCATCATCGACTCCACTTTGTCTTTCAACGACCACCTCAATTCCTTGGCAAAAAAATGCCTTCACATGCTGAGGAAAGTAAGATCCTATTTCCATCAAAATCACTTTACCGTTCTCATCCAATCTATCATCCTGTCCAGATTGGCCTATTGCAACTCAATCTATCTAAGCCTTACCAAGAAAAACCTTCATAGACTTCAGCGGATCCAGAATGCCGCGGCCAAGCTCATCTTCGCAAAAAGTAAATTCGACCATGTCTCACCGCTCCTGTCCAAGCTTCACTGGCTTCCGATTATCGCCAGGGTTCACTTTAAATGCGCCTGTCTAACTTTCAAAATCCTTCACAGCATCCTCCCTCCCTGGAACTCCTTAAATCTTAATACCACCAGACCCACTCACAAACTAAAATTATCCTTTCCTTCATTAAAAGGCATTTTCCGTGCAGGAAAACTAGAGACCTCCCTCCCCTTCAGATTCACTGAGCTCTGGAACAACCTTACCTCCCCCCTCCGGATCCTGAGCTCTCTCCAACTCTTCCGCAAACATCTGAAAACCTGGCTGTTTTCAAAAATGTAATACTTACCCCATCTTTGGCATCCTAAGCCCCCCCAATATCCTTCTTACTATACCCTTTAACCTTCATTGGAGTTCCTTTCTCTCTCAACTCTTGTAAACCGTGCCGAGCTTTACGATTGTGAAGATGATGCGGTATATAAACCTAAGGTTTAGTTAAGTTTAAATATTTCTTCTCAAAAATTTCCCTTTATTAAATATAACCTCTTTTCTAGAAAAAAAAAAAAAATTAAATTATTCTAATTTTGAAAATTTTCTCCTTATTACAGCATAGAACTTTATATCTCAATAATTATTAAACATCTTATAACCTTCTTATTAAATAGAATAAATTATTTTATACATATAACTAGTATTTTAGCCTGTTACATTAACGGGTGTTAGCTGTCTGTCTTTCTTTCCCCCCCACTTCTCTGTGCAGCAGCCACAGCAGCATTCCCTCCCCCTCCATGTCCCTGTGCAGCAGCATTTCCCCCCACCCTACTTCCCTACAGCAGCATTTTGATCCCCCCCACTTCCCTGTGCAGCAGCCACAGAAGCAGCTTTCTCTCCCTCCACACCACTTCCCTGTGCAGCAGCATCATTTCCCTGCCTTCCCTGTGCAGAAGCAGAATTTCCCCCCCACCACACACACACTTCCCTGTGCAGCAGCATTTCCCGGCCTTCCCTGTGCAGCAGCAGCATTTTCCGCCGCCCCCTTCCCAGCCGCCGCGTTGAAATTGATAGAAAAGCGCTGCACCGCTCTACCGCTGGCTTCGGCATCTTCTATCCACTGCGGCCAACCCTAGCGGAAACAGGAAGTAGTCAGAGAGGGCGGGCCACAGTGGACAAGACCCCAATGGTTCACCGCGGAGATCTCGCACCTCATTAAGGAGAAGAAAAAAAGCGTTTCTCTCCTACAAGCGCACGGAGAAAAGAGAGGCAAAAGTAGAATATAGGACCAGGTCTACAGCGGTCAAAATGGCAGTTAGGGAGGCAAAACTTCGAGTGGAAGAAATTCTGGCAAAAAACATTAAAAAGGGGGACAAATCCTTCTTCAGGTATATTAGTGACAGAAAAAGGAACACAGGCGGGATAGTACGCCTTAGAAGACCGGACGGAAGTTACGTGGAAGCAGATTCCGATAAAGCCGAACTACTGAATGAATACTTCTGCTCAGTCTTCACCTGTGAGGCACCGGGACACGGTCCCCAGTTGAAGGCAACACAAAGCACAGAAGACCCGTTTCAGAATTTTGAGTTCACACCAGGTGAAGTTTACAGTGAACTGGCAAGACTCAAGGTGAACAAAGCCATGGGACCAGACAATTTGCACCCAAGAATGCTCAGAGAATTGAGCGATGTCCTGGCGAAACCGTTGGCTGAGCTATTCAATCTCTCCCTAAGTAAGGGGAAAGTTCCCCTGGACTGGAAATTAGCTAATGTCGTTCCTCTGCATAAAAAGGGTTGCAGGGCAGAGGCTGCGAATTATAGACCAGTGAGTCTCACATCAATAGTGTGCAAACTCATGGAAACACTAATTAAAAGCAAATTGGACACGATCTTGAATGAAGGGAATCTTCGGGATCCCAGTCAGCATGGATTCACCAAGGGTAGGTCCTGCCAATCCAATCTCATCAGCTTCTTTGACTGGGTAACAAAAAAGTTGGACTTGGGAGAGTCTTTGGACGTCGTGTACCTGACTTCAGGAAAGCTTTTGACAATGTCCCACACCGCAGGCTGCTAAGCAAGATGGAATCGATGGGGTTAGGAGAGACACTAACTGCATGGGTCAATGATTGGCTGAGTGGCAGACTTCAGAGGGTGGTGGTTAATGGTACCCTCTCTAAAACATCGGAGGTGACCAGTGGAGTGCCGCAGGGCTCGGTCCTGGGTCCACTCCTTTTCAACATATTCATAGGGGATCTGACTCAAGGGCTTCAAGGTAAAATAACACTATTCGCCGATGACGCCAAACTATGTAATATAGTAAGTGAATGCAGTTTACAGAATTATATGGCGCAGGACCTGCTTACATTGGAAAGTTGGTCCTCAACCTGGCAGCTAGGCTTCAATGCTAAGAAATGTAAGGTCATGCACCTCGGAAGCGGAAATCCATGCAGGACGTACTTCTTGAACGGAGAAACTTTAACTAGGACTTCAGCAGAACAAGATTTAGGAGTAATCATCAGTGCAGACATGAAAACTGCCAATCAAGTGGAGAAGGCTTCATCTAAGGCAAGGCAGATATTGGGTTGTATCAATAGAAGTTTCGTCAGCCGAAAGCCTGAAGTCATAATGCCGTTGTACAGGGCCATGGTGAGACCTCATCTGGAGTACTGTGTGCAATTCTGGAGGCCACATTACAGTAAAGATGTGCTCAGAATTGAATCGGTTCAACGGACGGCCACCAGGATGATCTCGGGGCTCAAAGGTCTCTCGTACGAAGAGAGACTGAACAAATTGCAGCTCTACACTCTTGAGGAACGTAGGAAGAGGGGAGACATGATCGAAACATTTAAGTACCTCACGGGACGTGTCGAAGTGGAAGATGATATTTTCTTTCTCAAGGGACCCTCGGCCACAAGAGGGCACCCGCTCAAACTCAGGGGTGGAAAATTTCATGGCGACACCAGAAAGTATTTCTTCACAGAGAGAGTGGTTGATCATTGGAACAAGCTTCCAGTGCAGGTGATCGAGGCAGACAGCGTGCCAGACTTTAAGAATAAATGGGATACCCATGTGGGATCCCTACGAGGGTCAAGATAAGGAAATTGGGTCATTAGGGCATAGATAGGGGGTGGGTAAGCAGAGTGGGCAGACTTGATGGGCTGTAGCCCTTTTCTGCCGTCATCTTCTATGTTTCTATATTAAGACGGCGAGGCCAGCGTTAGCGCGGTGCAGCGCTTTACTCTTAATTTAAACGCGGGTGAGCTGGGCAGAAGGAGGAGGCTTTTGCGGTGGTGGTTTTGGTGGTGAGTGAGGGCGGGAGGAGGGGAGTCGCCGGCTGTGCTGTGTGTCTCCGAGTTGCCTGGCCGCCGCATCCGCACTCCTGCTGGCCACGGACCTACTGATCACAGATCACGGAAGCACGCAGGTAAGTGTGCATATACGGCTAGGGTTTTATTATATAGGATATATGTATGTTAGAATTCCAAGAAATGGTATGATCAAAAGGAAACCAATTTCTAAATGGCTACAGTATTATTGTCAAGGAAACATTCAAATTCCAACTTAGTCAACATATATATTTCCTCCATTTAATCCTTTTCAAACCTTTTTGACAAATATTCTTCTTCCACTAGTTTCATCAATCTTTACAATACTTTTAACCATTTCAGTTAGTATTTTATCTACTGACTAATTAATTCTAAACTACCTTTTTTACTCCCAGTCACTGAATTTGTTTTCACATAAACAAACCCACACTAGCATTTAATATCCATGTTTTGAATTCTCTTCTCTTCTTGGTTCTGTCTATTCATCACCTCCTAGTCTGTCTATTAATTTAAACAAATAAAGAATTGGTTAAACAATCCTTTCCCTTGAAGGAAATATGGAGGCTTAGACCTTTATAAATGGACGAAGGACTATAGGCTCGGGCAGTGCCTCATAGATGTTTAGCACCAAACTTGATGAGGGTTGCCCCATACATCATATAGTCCATATAAATATTAACACTCAATCAGTGTAAATCAAAAATAATCAATGCCTTGTTAACTTTACCATCAAGGGGGAGGACAAAATGAAAAATAATGAAAAAATTAGTGAAAAAATGAAAATGAAAAATCTTGAAATAACGTTAGTAAACTCCCCAAAACCACAAATTGTGTATGAAATGGTTAAAGTGCAAGAGCTTAGAAAAATTCAAATTGTGATACTATAAAAGTTAATATTATAGGGTCACGTGATGTCATGAACGAGTGAGGACGTCTCCTCGTTCACTCCGGGGTAGCCCTGCCGAACTTTGTCAAATTAAAGATACTCCTCCGACCATATCAACGCGAGGGACACCTGGTACGATCACTAAGTATATTGACCGATATCTTACTAGGTCGCAGGAATTGATGCTGCCGAAATCCGTGAAAAAAGACCGAACACGTGCAAGACCGGTGGACCCCAAGATGGCGGCGAGTCCCGCGGCGGCGGTCTCCAGCCTTACTGAATCGGCTCTAAATGACATCAAAACGGCACTATCACAGGTCTTGGGGCCTCAAATGGAGACGCTCACAACCCAAATTGCAAACATTGAGACCTTGCTAGCTGCAGCGGCGGCCCGTACGTCGGAGCTGGAAAAAAGAGTGTCTGACCTGGAGGATTCCTCGGCAACACGGGACACGGACCTTGACGCGCTGCAGGCACAGGTTAGAGCTCAGGCTGATAAGCTTGATGATTTAGAGAACAGATCTCGTCGCTCTAACCTGCGCCTGATGGGCATCCCCGAGACGTTGTCGGAGAGCTCCCTACCTGAACAATTGGAGAGATGGCTGCGGGACGAGTTTACTATGCGACCTTGGATGGGGCCCTTACGTATAGAACGGGCGCATCGACTAGGCCCCCGACCCAGCTTGGAAACACGCCCGCGTGTTGTGATTTTGAAATTACTAAACTTCCAACACAAAGTAGAACTGCTGCGCCAGTACAGAGCCAAGAAGGATGAACTGAACTACGATGGTCATCCAGTCCGTCTGAGCCAGGACTTCTCAGTAGCTTTACAAGAACGGCGGAGACCTTACTACCCTTTATGTGCATGCCTGGCTGACCTGAAACAGCGTTTTCAATTCAATTATCCAGCTACGCTGAGGATTCAATGCAATGGAGTCTGGAAAACTTTTCAGACCCCGGAGGCGGCAGATGTCTACATAAAGCAACTGGGGGCTCCGAACACGGGAGCAGATTGAACTGTGTTTGGATACAGGCTTGGAGGGGTTGGTGACTGCATAAGACACTTGTGCTTACTTACGTTTGAAGGGAGAGTGTTCTATATATGCTATGGTTGAGGACAGATATTTGAAGGTCAGGGAGGCCCTGGGGGTGACAATTCTGTGACTCTAGTTCTCCCACATGGGGGTTCTTGGATTAGTTAAAGGGGATGGTGGGGTTGGGGATTCATTGGGGGCAGCAGCGGTATGGTTTGGGGATGTTTTCATGTATAATGCTTTTTATTTTCTATTGAATGGTTTACAGCTGAGTGGGTGGTCTGGTTGGGAGTTGACTGTGTGGTCTTGGGGCGAGGCTGGGCGCCCTGGGACACTTAATGTTGAAGGAAGTAGTGCCATTGTCGGGAGGGAAAGGGATCCTTATGGGTGATCGTAAATTGCGTATTCTTTCCTGGAATGTTTCAGGAATAACGTCCCCTATAAAACGCACTAAAATACTTTCACAATTGAAACATCATTCTGCAGATATAGCTTGCTTGCAGGAGACTAGGCTTACTGATCGTGAACATCTGAAACTTCAGAGAGGTTGGGTCGGAGAACTACACTTTGCTTCTTCACCAGGGAGGAGAGCTGGGGTGGCCATATTGATTCGCAAGGGCTTCTTAGGTAAAGTACAAGTTTTGCGACGTGACCCTCAGGGCCGGTATCTTTTGGTGAGAGTGGAGGGACCTAGTGGGACATTCAGACTATTGGTGGGCAGTGTTCCCGCTAAGCTGCGCTGGCGTGCGCTGGCGCACAAAATATTACATCGCAGCGCACAAGTTTCTCGTCACAGCGCACACACGCGTCGCAAAGGTAAGGGGAGGCTGGGGGAGGAATCGGACGTCGGGGTGGGGGTGCGAGGGTTCACGGTCCTCTGTTCTCCCTAGAGTGCGGCTCGTCTAGAGCAGTGGTGCCCAACCTGCTTCCCTTCCCTTCTCACTGCTGCCATCGGGGATCAGGCCGACACCGTGTCTTTGATCTCCCTGCTTCTCTTCCCTGCTGGGCTGACCAACTCTCGTGGCGGCCCGACGTCAATTCTGACGTCAAGAGGACGTTCTGGCTAGCCAATCGCTGCCTGGCTGCCCGGAACGTCCTTTCCGACGTTAGAATTGACGTCGGGCGGCGAGAGTTGATAGGCCCTGTGCAGAAGAGAAGCAGGGAGATTTCGGCCTGTTCCCGATTGCGGCAGCAGCAGCCTATTCCGCGGCGGTGGTGGCATGGGGGAGGTAGGAAGGAAGAAAGAAAGAAAGAAGGTGGGGTGGGGGGGACAGGGAGCCAGAAAAAAAAGCAAAAAATGGGGCACGGAGGAAGGAAGGAAGAAAGAAAGAAGGGGGGGGGGACAGGGAACCAGAAACAAAGCAAAAAAATGGGGCATAGAATCAGAGAAAGACAGACAGAGAAAGAAAGAAAAAGTTGGGGGAGGGAATGAGGTCTGGAGGAGAGGAAGCATACAGGAGGCTGAAAGAAGGGAAGAAATATTGGATGCACAGTCAGAAGAATAAAGTGCAACCAGATGAAATTACCAAACAAAGGTAGGAAAATGATTTTATTTTTAATTTAGTGATCAAAATGTGTCTGAATTTATATATGCTGTCTATATTTTGCACTATGGCCCCCTTTTACTAAATTGCAATAGTGTTTTTTAGCGCAGGGAGCCTATGAGCGTCGAGAGCAGCGCTGGGCATTTAGCACAGTTCCCTGCGCTAAAAACTGCTATTGTGGTTTAATAAAAAGGATGGGGGGCAGTGTTCCCGCTAAGCTGCGCTGGCGTGCGCTGGCGCACAAAATATTACATCGCAGCGCACAAGTTTCACGTCACAGCGCACACACGTGCTTGCAGGCAGGCGAGCTGGCAGTCAATGTAACGCGTCGCAAAGGTAAGGGGAGGCTGGGGGAGGAATCGGACGTCGGGGAGGGGGTCCGAGCAGGGAGGGGGGCGATCGGAAGAGGCGTACGGCATATGGCAGGGCGGCGAGAGGAGAATCGGGCGAGTTGGCTCATAACTTGCTGGCGCCCGATATTTTTAGCTCACAGTGAAAAAAGTTTGCTCACAACACCCGCCCGCTTAGAGGGAGCACTGGTGGGATATGGTCCAAATGGCTATCAACATGCATTTTTTCAGAATTTGGTGAATATTTGCGTCCAGGATCTGGGCTGCCCACTAATTTTGGTGGGCGACCTAAATCAAGTACATAACCCCACTATAGACCGCTCTGGGTCGACGAGTACGGCCAGAGTGAAACAGACGAAGGGTATTCCCTATTTGTGTAGAGCTTTGGGGTTGGTGGATCCCTGGAGACTACTGCATCCCTCTGAACGTGATTATACGCACCAGTTTAGAGCACACGGCACTTTTTCTAGACTCGACTACACCTTACTCTCTGAGACATTGTTTGCTAAGGTCTCGGAGGCCACGATAGGCCCTCTTGAAATATCGGATCACAATATGATCTGGATTGATGTGGCATTGGGTGGTCAGCGGGGTCCGGGGGCTGGATGGAGATTTCCCTCCTACTTACACAAAGATGCTCACTTTCAGGAATTCTTAAAAGAAAAATGGGAGGATTATTATACAAACAATGCCCAACATGTTGACCAACCAACCTTATTTTGGGATACGGCCAAGGCGGTATTGCGCGGAGATATTATCGCTTATGTCACTACTAGAACCCGTCGAATAGCACATCGCATAATACATCTTGAACGACAATTGACAGTGTTGAAACAGGACCTATTGCGCGATCCATCAGAGGCTAACAATGAGGCATACAGGGCGGTGTTGGTGGCGCTTAATTCCCTAATTCACGAACGCACCAAGAAACTATTGTTTTACCGTAAATTTCAATTTCATAAATATGGTAACAAAGCGGGGAAATTGCTAGCATCTATAACAAAAAGCTGGAAGGGATCCAGATACATACCCATGATACAGGAGAGCTTGGGGAGGTTCTTAACTTCGTCAGTGGATATCTCGGCTGGCTTTCAGAAATATTTTGAGGCCTTTTATGCGTCACCTGGTCCCTACATGGGTCCTGACGTACAGGACTATCTGGCAGATGCTGGATTGCCTCGACTGACGTCAGCCCAGAGGTCCAGATTGGACAGGCCATTACATGTACAGGAGGTGACCCTGGCAATACAAAAATTGAGATCTTGTACTGCACCGGGACCGGATGGTTATTCACCCGAGTTTTATAAGATCTTATCCCCCTATATAGGCAAACCTCTTTTGGATTATTATCTAACTATCCAGGAACAAGGGGTTTTCCCCCGTCATAGTAATGAAGCCCTGATTACATTGATCCCAAAACCATCTAAACCTCCAGAAGACATAGAATCATATCGACCGATATCTTTACTGAATGTTGACGTTAAAATACTAGCTAGAGTCCTGGCCGATAGGTTGGCCCTTATTTTGCCGTCCATCATAGTACCCGAACAAGTGGGATTTGTTCGGAATAGACATTCCACCATTAATGTCAGGCGAATACTTTTAGCTTTTTCCCGCGCACAACAAGAGCACCGCCCTTGGTTGCTTGTCGGGTTAGATGCGGCGAAGGCCTTTGATAAGGTTAACTGGCATTACTTGTTTCAGGTTTTACACTATATAGGGATTCCCGCGGGCTTCCTATCCTCTGTGCAAGCACTATACACTGGTCCGACGGCCTCAGTTTTGGTCAATGGAGTGAGATCTTCCCCCTTTGACATAGGTAGGGGGACAAGACAGGGTTGCCCACTATCTCCCTTACTTTTTCTGTTATATTTAGACCCATTGCTATGCACCCTCAAAAAGATGATATACTTATGGGTTTACCAGAGGGTGCGTCGCAATTACGGGTGCTAGCCTTTGCGGATGACCTCTTACTTGCATTAGATAACCCCCACAGCTCACTACCACGAGCGTTAGAAATATTGGATGAGTTTCACATTTATTCTGGTCTGGTGTTAAATAAGCAAAAGTCTTTGGCACTCCCCACTCTTTTAGAGGTGAGACACACTTGGCCGGGAGATTTTCCATTACAATGGGCGACTTCTTCCTTGACATATTTGGGAGTAATTATCCCCCCAAATTTGAATAGACTCTATTCAGCAAATATAATACCCTTGCTTCATCGAACCTCTAGTACGTTGAATGGCTGGCGGACATTTCCCATTTCCCTATCCGGCCGTATAGCTCTCTATAACATGATGATAGTGCCTCAATGGACATATGTCCTACAAATGCTCCCTATCATGTTAACCACATCACACATTGCACTTCATAGAATCTGCTCCTTGTGACCCTGGGCAAGTCACTTAATCCTCCGTAGCTCCAGGTACGTTAGATAGATTGTAAGCCCACCGGGACAGAGAGGGAAGATGCTTGAGTACCTGATTGTAAAAACCGCTTAGATAACCTTGATAGGCGGTATATAAAATCCTAATAAACTTGAAACTTGATAGATCCCATCTATCTAAATATTTATGGCAGGGTTAAAGAGCGAGGATTTCTTTGGCTAAGTTAATGCTTCCTGTGGATCGAGGGGGGTTGGGATTACTATGTATATCTCGGTTTAACCTTGCATGTCAAGTACGTCATATCCATGACTGGTTCTGTAACACTTCTAATTTTTCTCTACCTGTGATTGAATGTTTTTCCTTACAGCCATATCATTTTAGCTATCTTCTCCATGCTCCTTAGTTACCTGACTTACCTCAGCTGCAGTCCCATCCACTTTTACCAGCGATGTGTACAGCATGGAAGTTGTTGTGCAAGGGATTGCAGATTTCTCCACATCATACACCTTGCCTTCCATTAGTTGGAAATGGGGACTTCCTACCTGGCATGGATTCCGCAGTGTTCAGACGTTGGTCCCGCGCGGGCCTTCAATATGTGTCCCAGACCATACAAGATAATGGTTCTCCGATCTCCTTCAGTGACCTACAAACAAAGTTTCGTCTATCATCTATGGACTGGTTCGCGTATCAACAGCTTAAACATTATTTACAGTCCTTGACTCCGGCGAGGCTACAGGAGGATGTGCAAGACAGACTGCAAGAAGCGATTGCACTTACAGCTCATGAGTCCATGTCACTCCGATTCTACCACAAGTGGCTACAGGAACGGGCGGGTGAATTAGACTTTTTCGCTTTGGCTCAGAGGTGGTCTGATGACCTCCAATTGCCCATCTCCGCAGATGTGATTCGCAGAGGCATTCGCTCGGGAAAGGCCACTACTGTGTCCTCGATTGAGAGGGAACGAAATTATAAATTTATACTGCGAGCCTTCTGTACGCCCAAGAGGGCACATGTGATAGGGATAAGTGCGGACCACTGTTGCCGGAAATGTGCTGGTCCTCTGGCATCGTTTGGACATATGTTTTGGTCTTGCCCCATGATATCTTCCTTTTGGATACAGTTAGTGTCTTTGGTGGCACGACTTTGGAATTGCTCTTGGAGACTACACCCAAACTTCCTTTTCACAATGCAGATTCGATTTCACCCACCTAGACCAGGTTGTGCAACATTCTTCCGGAAAACTGTGTTGCTGGGACGGAAATGTATCTTGTTGCAATGGCTTTCACCACAACCTCCGACCATCCCCCAATGGAGAGCATTAATGTTACACCAAATGTTACTGGAACGTCGTGAAGTGATGGACCTGTCGACTAAAGCTGGACGATTGTACTCTCAATGTTGGTACCCTTTTAGTTTGACTTTTACAACTTACGTTCAAAACCAACTTTGGGGTACTTAATTGATTTCTTTTCCCCCTTTTGCTTTATCTATATTAGACTTGTTACCGCTGCTGCCAGGGTGGGTGGGAGAGTGGTTGGTTGGTTGGGTGAGTGGGGATTGGATTTGTGTGATATTTGAAAATTGTGCTATGTTTTGTTCATTGCTATGTTTGTGATTCAATAAAAACGATTTAAACATAAAAGTTAATATTATAAATCTTAGATGTTAAAAAAGTCATTAGTCCAAATTTCTACCAAACTGCCAACAGAATTACATCCATAGAAAAAAATTCACATGAAAATGAAAAATTTACAAAAAAAAGTCAATCGATAAATGTAAAGTCCATAGCACTACTTGTGTTGTGAAAAGCTCATCCAAAAACTTCATAGATTTAAAGTCCATAGCACTACTTGTGTTGTGAAAAGCTCATCCAAAAACTTCATAGATTTAAAGTCCATAGCACTACTTGTGTTGTGAAAAGCTCATCCAAAAACTTCATAGATTTAAAGTCCATAGCACTACTTGTGTTGTGAAAAGCTCATCCAAAAACTTCATAGATTTAAAGTTCATAGCACCACTGTCACTGTCACTGCTATATGCTTCCCAGTATATACCAGACAAAACTTTTTCTTTGCTTTCTGCTGTTATGCAAGACTGGCAACTTATTCTGACTTCTGCCCAATTCTTTGCCAACTGTCAGAATAATTAAGGCAGCTGAAAACATAGATTCTTAGCAATCAGCACTTTATTACTTAAAACTCCCCAACAGCTGACTGCTATCCTTCACCTAAACTACCAGCATATATTGGGTTTTTTTCCTTTCCTTATAGTACTTTCAAAAGAGTTACTGATTTAATCACTCCATTATTTATTCCTTTTCACTTTTGTACTCACAACGGCTCACTGCAGCAAATGCCTCAGGGAATGTCAGCGATCCTTCTTCTGTTATTTTTAAATTCCCTTGTCTAAATAGTTCTCTTTAGCAATCTATCTGCCATTTAGTGATACCATATGTTTTAACTCCAACAGGATCTAACACTTCCCTAACTTAGAATTGCAGCACTATTTCACACTGACAAACCTCTGCTTTCTCTCATCCTTCAAATTGTCAGAACATTGATTTCCAACTGTCAGGAAGCTTGAAGAGTGGAAAATTTTTTTCATTTCTTTTTCTTTTCTTTAAGAAAATTTAGATCTTCAAATCATTTGAATTCAGCACAGAAAAAGTTTAGTTTCCCCGGTAACACAAATCAGAGAGAGGTAATCTGATCTCTCTGTTCAGCACTGCTCTCCGCACTGATTTTACTAGGTAAATACAAGCAGATTGTTTTTGCCAGGCTATCACATAGTATTTAAGCTAAATATTTCTGCGGGAATAATACTTTGGATAAGAAAAACCTTTGTTTAAATCAGAATATAGGAATCTGGGAGAGGAGCTCAGTGATTATGCTTCCATCTTGTCTCGCAGCTAAGCCATGCCCCCTGCAAATAACTTTTGAGCCGTCTCTGACCCATCCTCGCCTTCCCCCTGTCATCCCGGGCCTTACCTAGTAAGGTCCGGGGAGGTCCTGGATACAGCTTTTCTTCCCCCCAAAAAAATTGCGAATAATCTAATCTGTTTGGAGGGAGAAGTATCCGCAGATACTGGATATTTGGAGGGAGAAGTGTCTAAAAACTAATATATTCGTGAACAATAGGCTTTTCTGTCCCTGGAGGGCTCACAGTTATAACAAAAAAGGGTATATTGGATTTGAACCTAGATTCCTTAGTTCTCAGTCAGTGGCATACCTAGCATATGTGACACCCGGGGCCCATCAGTTTTTGACCCCCCCCCATCTGTACAAAAAACATGATTTTTAGTAACAAGCCACACGTCATACATGAGTACCTAGGAAAAGGCAGCATCTTACATACTGCAGTGAGCAGTACAACATCAATACACCCATTGTAAAACTAAACAAGCCAGACTAGTACAGATCAATCCTACACCGTCAATCCTAACAGAAAACCATGTCTTTCGAACACACAGAAAACACCTTCGCCTAGTATGGAATATGTAATCACAAACTAACCCCTCCCTCTTTTACAAAACTGTAATGTGGATTTTAGCCACCGGGGTAACAGCTCTGACGCTCATAGAATTCTGAGCATCAGAGCTGCTACCACCACGGCTGGTGCTAAAAAACGCTCCACAGTTTTGTAAAAGGGGGGATAAAATAGAAATACATAGACAAAGGTTAAATTGAACCAGTAAGATGCTGGACTCTGCATACAATGCAACACCCCAGAAACAGTGACACATATCTCTTAAAGCAATAAATAAATAGAAAATTTTTTTCTACCTTTTGTCTTCTGTGGTTTCTGCTTTCCTCATTTTCTTGTAACTCTCTTCCTTCCATCCACTGTCTGCCGTCTCTCTTCCCCTATATGGCATCTTCTCTCCTTCTATGCCCCTCCCTTGAGAAAAGGAGACTGCATGGGGATATGATCGAGACCTTCAAAATACTGAAAGGAATCGACAAAATAGAGCAGAGAAGATTATTTACATTGTCCAATTTGACACGGACTAGAGGACATGTAATGAAGCTAAGGGGGGACAGGTTCAGGACTAATGTCAGGAAGTTCTGCTTCACTCAGAGAGTGGTTGACACCTGGAATGCCCTCCCAGATGAGATTATTGCGGAATCGACCGTCCTAGGCTTCAAGAGCAAACTAGATGCATATCTCCTTAAGAGAGGCATATAAGGATATGGTGGACTATAAATTACGACAGGTGTACACCTGGCAGGGCCTCCGCGTGTGCGGATCGCCGGACTTGATGGACCGAAGGTCTGATCCGGAGATGGCAGTTCTTATGTTCTTATGTTCCAGAAACTGTATGCCTCCCCCTTCCAACTCTCCTTTCACCCCCATTGATCTGGCATCTCTCTCCTCTCCCACACTTCTCTGCAATCCCTTTCCCTTTTTTCCCTCATTTTCCTTTTCAATTTATTTTCTGCATCTGTCTAGATTACGTTCTTACTACCTCTCATCAATGTCCTTTTTTACTGTCTACCTAAAGCTTGCCACCTCTTTCCCTCACCCCTCCAGTGTTTCCCTAACTCAATCCTTTTCTCCCCATCATGTGCCCTCCTTTTATTTATCCCCTCCTTCCATCATGCACTTCCATCAAGCGTCTGCTCCCCTCTTTCTCTCCTCCCATTTCCTTCCTGCAATTTGCTCCCCTATCTCTCCCATCTGCACTTCCATCCAGCATAGGCTCCCCACTACCATCCAATGTCTTCCCTTTCTCTCTCCATCCACCCCTCTTCAATTAGTATCTGCCCCCTTTCTTTCCCTCCAATATTCTTCCCCCTTATGTCTCTCCCCTTTCTCTGTACATCAATTCCATCAGCACCACCCTTCCATACCATCCTGCCCACTTTCTTTCCCTCCACCACTCTTCCATTCCAGCAGTCCTGCTCCTTTCTCTCCCTTCATGCAGCAAGGTCCCATGATGACTGTAGCTGCCAGCTGCCAGTCCACCCCACTCTGACATACTTGCTCTGGAGTGGACTCGGCAGCCGCATGCTGGAAGGCCCCGCGATGACTAGTCTGCTGGCTCTGCTCCGGAAGAAATAAGTTACGTCGGAGGGAGTGGACCCGGCAGACGCAGGGACTTGTGGCAGAGTCCCACAATGACTGCGTCTGCTGGGTCCACCCCCTCCGACGTAACTTACTTCTTCCGGAGCAGAGCCGGCAAACGAGTCATCGCGGGACCTTCCTGCACCTCAGCACGGCTGCCGACTCTGCTGCAGAGAAAGTAAGTCAGAGGTAACGTGATCATTTATTTTTTTCATCAAAAGGGGACATCTATTAATTGACTGTGTATCCTTTCATTTCTTTCTGCACTCAGGCCCAACAATTGTCCTTTTCTATTCCCTCCCTCCTTCCTTCCCGTGTCCTTAGTGCTCCCAGTGCCCCCGTCCTGTGTCCTTAGTGCCCCTAGTGCCTTCTTCCTGTGCCCATGGTGCCCCCAGTGTCTCCTTCCCGTGTCCTTAGTGCCCCCAGTGTCTCCTTCTTATGTCCCCCCACTGCCTTCCAGATTTTGTCCTGCCTGCCTACCTATCTACCTCCCTCCCTGCCGCGCTAAAGCCAGCCAGCTTGCCTGCCTATATCCTTCTCTCCCTGCTACGGAAAAAAACCCAAAAGTGCCTCTCTCCTTCCTTTCCCCCGGTCTGCGCCGCTGCAATCTTACCTCCCCGTTGCTGCTGCTAATCACCGCCGACAATACGTCTTCTTTCCAATGTCAATTCTGACGTCAATCACTGCCTGGTTGGCCCAGAATGTCCTCTCCGACATCAGAATTGACATCGGAAAGAAAACGTATTGTCGGCGGCGATTAGCAGCAGCAAAGGGAGGTAATTAATAGATGTCCGCTCGAATGGTGCCGTCAACTCCTGCAAATCTCGCGAGAACCAACAGCATCATTTGGGTGGTGGCACAGGACCAGGCAGGCGCGAGCCCCTAGGGCGGACCGGGGGAAAGGAAGTGCAGGAGGTCCTGGACCTGGCTGCCTGTGCACCCCCCCAAGCCGTGCACCGGGGCGGACTGCCCTCCCCCTTCGCTCCCCCTTGGTACGCCACTGTTCTTAGTTCACTGCAAACCATTAGGATACTTATCAGATTTCTATGCCGCTCTGTTAATAATGAGCATTGTTCCTGGATCTGCTAGATCCTGGAATCCCATTCTGGTTTTACATTCAGGGGAGAGGGAGGTGGTCAGCAACCACTAGTGCTGCCTGATTCAGGGGAAAATTTTTCGATTTGATTCATCCTATTGAATCGATCTTTTTTTTTTTTTTTTTTATTCGAGTCACTTTTCCTGCTCAATTGGGTGTGGTTTTTTTTTTTTCCCAAATGTCCTGGAAGGTTTATTTTGTATTCTTTCCACCAACGCTGGCACTGTGGTATAAACAAAATAAAAAATACTTTTTCTCTCTCTGTTAGGTACTAGTTCACGCTCCCTGTCACAGTCTGGCAGATACACATTTCAAATCTGACATATTGTAATCACAAAACTGAAAATAAAATTATTTTTATCCCAGGACAAGCAGGCAGCATATTCTCTACATGTGGGTGACGTCATCCACGGAGCCCCATTGCGGACAGCTTTTCAAGCAAACTTGATTGAAGATCTTTGAAGTTTGATAGTGCTGCATGCGTGTATGCCTTCACGCTCAAGCTAGGGGGTACGTCTCCTCAGCGTGGCCTCAGTTCTTAGTTTTCTGCGGAGCCAGAAAGCCCTATCTCTCTTCTCTGTGTTGAATCAAAGTGCCTTTCTTGCACCGCGGCTTCTTTTATTGTTTTTCATGATTGGAAGTTGCTGTGCGGCACGTTTTCAAAACGTTTTTCAACTTTTATTATTTTCCGTCTCGACTGGGGGACCCTGGTTTTCAGTCTGGCCGCCTGGCCTTGTGTGGCCGCGGCTTCAACTTTTCCCTATGTCCCGGCCTGTTACCGGGTTTAAGAAGTGTACACAGTGCGGGCGGGTGATTTCAATTACCGACCCCCACTGTTGGCGTATCCTCTGCCTGGGCTCCGACCATCCTACTGAGTCTTGTCACTCTCCAACCACAGGCTCTTCATCGTCGACGTGCCAGGATCCTCCAACTCTTTGGCCCGATGGAACAGCCTGCAGACAAGGCCTTGACCTCGGTCCCGAAGGCCTCGGCCTGGAGGGCTCCGTCTGCTCCGCCTGCTAAGGCCTCGTCCTCGGGTAAGTCTCCTCTTCCTCCCTCAGGTTTGCTACCCAAGAAGCCCACCACGGAGTCTCTGGCATCCCAGGCAGTGAGTGCTGTCCTGCCAGCTTCTACGAGACCTCCTCCCAAGCGTGCCTCCAAGTTATGGGAATACTCTGTCTCGAGGTCGCCCTCGTTGGAGCACGCTGCTGCACCCGTCCGAACAGATTCATTGGTCTCGGTGCCGATGTTTTGAGGACATGCTTAAGGCGATTCTGACCACGCAGATCTCCTCTGTTCTGGGCCAACTTGCCCCGGCCTCGACCCTGCTCCCTGCGATCCAGCCTGAACAGCCCATAGAGGCTCCCCGGGCCAAGCATCGCTGGTCTCGCCGGATGTCCTCGAGTGATTCTTCACCTGCTCCCTCGAGGCGGGCATCAACGGCCGTCCAACCCCGCTCGAAACAACATTTGAAATGGGCCTTGTCTTCGAAGCTACCGTCTGCCAAACGGCCCAGAGACTCCCCTCCTTGGCGGGGTAGATCTTCGGTGCCTCGAGGTCCCTTGAGGCTTCGGCATACCAGGTATTTCAGCGTCGACCTTGACGGTCTTCCATACCTCCTCAATCCCCGAGTCGAGGCACGTCGAGGTCGAGGACTCCCTCCTCCCAGCCGCGTTGGAGGGTCTCTTCCTCCCTTGGCTCTCCGAGGCTTGCACCCCGAGTTTCCGTCCCTTAGCAGAGCTTCTTCGGCGTTCCTGCTTGTTGACACGGATGTGCCAGAGCAGTATTCGAGGGAGGCCTCTCCCTCCTTTTCTGCTGCCCTGAGATCCAGATCCTCGATGCCTCTGGAAGGACATTCCTCTTCCAAAGCGTCCTCCTTCACTAGGTTCGTTGTTGACATGAGTAAGGCTCTTCAGCTGGATCTCCAGTCTGAATCCCGATAATACCCGGGAGTATTTGGGAGGAGATGGAATTTCCTCATCCGCCCAAGGAATCTCTGCGTCTCCCACTGAACCCAATATTGAAGCAGACTTTCTTTCGGAATTTGGAGACTCCCTATGCCATCCCTGCCATACCATCCAAGATGGAGTACTGCTTTCGGACAGTCCTGTGCAAAGGGTTTGAGAGGGCGTAGCCCTCCCATCAGTCATTGGTTGTGGAATCTTCTTTAAAGAAGTCTAACCCCTCCAAGGTCTACGCTGCTGTTGCCCCAGGCAGGGAGGGGTGCACTATAGAAAAGTTCGGCCGTCGTCTGTACCAGAACTCGTTGATGGTGAACAGGGTCCTCGATTTCAATTTCACGTCCTATCTCAAACACTGCATTAAGACCATGCCGCTTTTCCAGGATGATTTGGCTGCCCACCGCCGTTCAGAGTTTCGTCAGCTCCAGGGCACGCTGTCGCAGATTCGCCTCTATATGCTCCAAGCCTCTTATGATGCCTTTGAACTATCATCGAGGGTCACGGCCTTTGCCATCGCTAAGCGTTGCCTCACCTGGCTGCAGATAGTGGACATGGACCCAAATTTGCAAGATTGTCTGGAGAATCTCCTGTGCTTGGGCAACGAGCTCTTTGACGACTCCATCGAGGCGGCTACCAAATGCCTCTCAGAACATGAACGTTCCTTCGCCTCCTTGGTGAGACCGAAGGCGAAGGCTCCTCTTCCTAAGGCGTACAAATTGCCACCCCGGCGCTATCCTCAGAAGTCCATGCCGGCATTTTCACAGCTGCCGCCTAGGCAGCAGCAGCAGAGAGCCTCCCAAAAGCCTCAGGTCCCTGCGATGGCTAAACCAGCGCCGTTTTTTTGACAATCCTGGTTTGATGGTTTGAGCATGCTGCCCCCTTTTGTCCACGAGACTTCTCCTCTGCCTATTGGAAGTCGTCTCAGCTTTTTTTATCATCAGTGGGAGCTGATCACGTCGGACCTTTGGGTCCTTTCCATCATCCGGGAGAGGTACTCCCTTCAGTTCCTGACGGTGCCTCCAGACCTGCCTTCAAGAGAGTGTCTTTCCAACAGGTCGCAGCTTCCCCTTCTTCAGGAAGCTCAAGCCCTCCTTCGCCTCCAGGCGGTGGAAGAGGTTCCCTTGTGTCAACAGGGCACCTGGTTCTACTCCCGGTATTTTCTGGTCCCCAAGAAGACCAGGGACCTGTGTCCTATCCTGGATCTCACAGCATTGAACAAATTTCTGGGCAAGGAAAAGTTTTGCATGCTCTCTCTTCCCACTGATGGATGAGGGGGATTGGCTATGCTTGCACATCCCGATTCATCCGGCCTCTCGCAGGTTTCTAAGATTTCAGGTGGGAAATCTCCATCTCCAGTATTGGGTTCTCACTTTCGGACTTGCATCATCCCCGAGGGCCTTTACAAAGTGCCTCGTGGTGGTGGCTGTGGCCCTGCAGATGCAGGGTCTTCAGGTGTTCCCGTACCTCGACGACTGGCTCATCAAAGCACCGTCCAGGCCGGGGGTTATTGCAGCGACCCAACGGACTATTACGTTCCTTCAACGTCCGGGTTTCGAGGTCAACTTCCCCAAGTCCCAGTTATGTCCCTCTTGGTCTCTTCAGTTCATCGGAGCGGTGCTGGACATGACTCATCTCCGCTCTCTTCTGCCTCGGCAGGATGCCCTCTGCCAGAGGGTTTCTCTTCTGTCCACTGTTTCGGCCAACACATGTTGATCCTGCTGGGTCACATGGCCTCCACAGTTCATGTGAATCCTTTAGCCGGACTTCATCTCCGAGTTCTTCAGTGGACTCTGGCGTCACAGTGGAGGCAGTACCAGGATCCCGTCTCTCAACACATTGCGGTGACTCCTTCGTTGAAGAGCTCTGTCCGCTGGTGGATGCTCTCTTCCAATCTTTCCAGAGGTTTTCTTTTTCACGCACCTCCTCCGCAGAAGATTCTGACAACGGACTCTTCTGTGTACACCTGGGTGGCCCACCTTGACAGTCTCCGGACTGAGGGTCTGTGGTCCGACGCCGATCGTCGCTGTCACATCAATCTGCTAGAGCTTCGGGCCATTTTCAACCCCCTGAAGGCTTTTCGTCATCTGCTCCAAGACCGCATGGTCCTGGTTCGGACCGACAACCAGATGTCAATGTATTATGTCAACAAACAGGGAGGTACAGGATCCCTGTCTTTTTTCCAGGAAGCTGTGAGGATGTGGGATTGAGCGATACGTCACAACATCTTTCTCAGGGCAGTCTATATCCAGGGCCAGCAGAACTGCCTGGCAGACAAATTGAGCCGCCTTCTCCAGCCACACTAATGGACGCTCCATTACTCCACTCTGTGTCAGGTGTTTGCTTGATGGGGGACTCCGCAGATAGATCTGTTCGCGTCCCCCCTCAACCACAAGTTGCCTCGTTTCTGCTCCAGGATTTACTCCCCGCACCGACTCGAGGCGGATGCTTTCCTCCTGGACTGGACGGACCATTTTCTTTATGCGTTCCATCCGTTCCCTCTCATTCTGAAGACTCTCGTCCGGCTCAAGTTAGTCCATGCCACCATGATTTTAATAGCTGCTCAGTGGCCCAGACAACCGTGGTTCTCCCTTCTGCTTCGACTGTCAGGGAGCCTCTGCTTCTGTCTGTGTTTCCTTCTCTGCTGTCTCAGAGTCAAGGTTCTCTGCTTCATCACAATCTGCAGTTTACACTTAACGGCTTGGTTCCTCTCGACGTGATTCCTTCCTTCCATTTTTCACAGTCTGTACAGGATGTTCTCGAGGCCTCTCGGAAGCGATCCACTCGACAATGTTACACCCAGAAATGGACTAGATTTGCTTCGTGGTGTACTATGCATCACTTGGAGCCACTGTCTGCCTCTTTATCTTCAGTACTGGATTATCTGCTGCACTTAAGAACATAAGAACATAAGCCGTGCCTCTGCTGGGTCAGACCAGAGGTCCATCATGCCTAGCAGTCTGCTCAAGCGGCGCCCATCAGGTCCAGGACCTGTATAATAGCCCTCTATCTATACCAGTGGTCTCAAACTCAAACCCTTTGCAGGGCCACATTTTGGATTTGTAGGTACTTGGAGGGCCGCAGAAAAAATAGTTAGTGTCTTATTAAAGAAATGACAATTTTGCATGAGGTAAAACTCTTTATAGTTTATAAAACTTTCCTTTAACAGTTAAAAGGAAAGATATATAAACTATAAAGAGTTTTACCTCATGCAAAATTGTCATTTCTTTAATAAGACATTAACTATTTTTTTCTGCGGCCCTCCAAGTACTCTATTTTTTTCTGCAGCACTCACATTTAAAGTTCGATATCTTTTCTTTCTCAAAACTGGCACATTTCAATCACTAAATTGAAAATAAAATAATTTTCCTACCTTTGTTTGGTAATTTCATCAGTCTCTGGTTGCACTTTATTCTTCTGACTGTGCATCCAATACTTCTTCCCTTCTTTCAGCCTCCTGTATGCTTCCTCTCCTCCAGACCTCATTCCCTCCCCCAACTTTTTCTTTCTTTCTCTGATTCCGTGCCCCATTTTTTTGCTTTGTTTCTGGTTCCCTGTCCCCCCTCCTCCTTCTTTCTTCCTTCCTCCGTGCTCCATTTTTTGCTTTTTTTTCTGACTCCCTGTCCCCACCCCACCTTCTTTCTTTCTTCCTTCCTTCCTGCCCTCCCCCATGCCACCGCCGCCACAGAATAGGCTGCTGCCACTATCAGGAACAGGCAGAGATCTCCCTGCTTCTCTTCTGCACCGGGCCGACCAACTCTCGCCGCCCGACGTCAATTCTAACGTCGGAAAGGACGTTCCGGGCATCCAGGCAGCGATTGGCTAGCCAGAAAGTCCTCTCGAAGTCAGAATTCACGTCGGGCCGCGAGAGTTGGTTGGCCCCGCAGGGAAGAGAAACAGGGAGATCAAAGAACACAGTGCCGGCCTGATCCCCCGATGGCAGCAGTGAGAAGGGAAGGGAAGCAGGTTCGGCACCACTACTCTAGGCGAGCCGCACTCTAGGGAGAACAGTGGACCGCCCCCCCCTTGGTACGCCACTGGAGCAGCAGCGTGTCTGGCCGGCTCGTTTGTTCAAGTCGCGGGTGGCGGCTCCTTGCGAGATCCGTGCCTGCGTCTGAAGCTTCTCAGAGGTTGTGACATCAGAGAGGCTTCCGATGCAGGAGTGGATAGCGCAAGGAGCTGCCACCCGTGGCGGCTGCTGCTCCAAAAGGAAGAGAATGATGCCCCCAGACTGTGGGCCGCAAATAAAACCTGGAGAGCCACATGCGGCCCATGGGCCGCGTGTTTGAGACCGCTGATCTATACCCTTCTATCCCCTTTTCCTTCAGAAAATTGTCCAGTTCCTTCTTGAACTCCAATACCGTACTCTATATTTTTATGTTTCTATGTACTCTGCCCTATCACTCTGGAAGCGTGTTCCAGGTGTCCACCACCCCTCGGGTGCCACGATGGAGAGCCGCACGCCGCGACCAGGAACTGAGGCAGGGAGGCGGCGATGCACCCAGACCGGGACGCCGCGAGAACCACCAGTGCCGCTCTCTGCCGACATCAGACTGCCCGACATCCACCCGAACTTCAGCCCACTTGGCCGCGCACCCTGGTTGAGAGCGCCCGCATGCCGCGGTAGAGAGCCGCACTCTGCGGCATGGAATTGAGGCAGGGGCGCGGCAGAGAGCCAGGACCAGGGCCGAGGCGCCCTTCTCCTCAGCGCCGCCGTCGCCCACAATAGCAGTGCTCTCCACACGGACGCAGTGGTGGAGCAGAGAGTCACGATCTGAGGCTGGGATCTGAGCGACCGCGCTCCCAGTTACTGCGTCGAGAAGCTGAACGGGGAGTGCTATGGAGGTCGCTGCTACCTTCGGTGTTCTTCGGTGGCACCGATCTTTTTTGTGGAGCCACCGCGGTAGAGGAGAAGGAAAGCAGGAGCCTGATCCCGATCCTGTGAGCAGACAATCCGCCCCTCCCCTGAACCAGCGGGGTTAACATAAAAAAACCACTGATTTCAGAGGGCAGGAGATGGAAGCAGGAGCCTGATCCTGCAAGCAAACAAATTGATTCGCCCATCCCCCGAATCAGCGGGGAATCCTAAAATTCAACACTGATACCAGAGGGCAGGAGAGAGAAGCAGGAGCCCAACCCTACAGGCGGGCGAATTTGGTTCGCTCTTTCCCTGAACCAGCAAGGAAGCTTAAAAATCCAGCATAGTTACCAGTGGGGAAACTTAAAATCAGCACCGATACTAGCGGGCAGGAGAGAGAGGCAGCAGCCGATCTGCAAGCAAGCGATCCGCCCTTCCCCCGAACCAGTGGGAAACTTAAAATTAGCACCGATACCAGCGGGGAAACTTATAAATCAGCATCAATACCAGTGGGCAGGAGAGAGAGGCAGGAGCCCGATTCTGCAGGCAAGCAATCCGCACCTCCACCGAACCAGCGGGAAACTTAAAATCAGCTACCTGATTCACTGTTAATTAATTATCCTAGGAACGGGAAGTAACAGAAACACCAAACAGCCATTAGGACAAAAAGGAGTCAATCTAACCTACAAGCATGCATCTCCTATTGCTTCTATTTAGTATGCAGTAACATTAAAGATGTTAAGTCACTCTATCCACAGCTACACTCAATCCACTATCCTGCTTTACCCATTAGGTTTATAATCAACCAACAGGAAGACAGAGAAAATCATATCAAGGTAATCTCAAACAACGGAAAACACCAACGTACCCTGAAAAATAAAAGGATAAGGGAAGTAAAACCGATCAGAACCACTACACCCTCCAATCCCATCGCATCTACTTCCGTTCCATGTGCATATCTTAACACCAGATCTGTTAGGAACAAAGCATTCTTAATTAAAGATTGGATCATCAACACGCAAATAGCCTGTCTATTTCTAATGGAAACATGGCTTCTGTCTGAAGCTGACCCAATAATAAATGATCTTATACCAGATAACTTTAAAATCCACACGCTAAATTGCGAAGGAAGAAAAGGGGAAGAATAGCAATTGTCACCAAAGAAGGATTCGTAGTTGAACTATTGGATTCCAAAATGACCAATCAACTAGAGATATTAGCCTGTAAAATTAGCAATAAGGAACTAGAAGACTCCTTTTCCTGTATATTATTTTATGTTCCGCCAAAAAGCTGGCCAGAGAGGACTTCTGCGAATTCGTCCTACATAACTCAATCACTTCATTACACAATCTAATCGCAGGAGATATAAACTTGCATCTAGATGAAATAGACAATCCAGAATCGAAAGACTTTAAAAACTTTCTCTCTTCACTCAATTACAATCTCCCTTCACCCACTCAAACGCATGAAAAAGGCCATCATCTAAATATGATAGCTATGTCCAGAAAGGAAATCATAAACCTCCCCAATCTCTCTCTCAAACGGTACTTGGTGTAATGATATCTGGTCCGACCATTTCACATATTATTTCAATTTAATTTGGACCCGGCTAAAATCTAAGACACGCCCATGGACAAAAAGAGAACACCTTACTAGGGGCCATATCAATCCAGAGGAAAATTGGTCACAATATGATCTACAGGCGAAGATAGAAGAAGAAGGAGTTGACTTCTATGCTCACTGGATGAAAACTAGCACGTCCATCTTAGATAAAATTGCCCCAATACGAAAGAGCAAAAGCTGCTCAAACAAATACAACAAATGGTTTGATGTCGAACTACTAACAATGAAACAATCAGTAAGACGATTAGAGAGAATCTGGAAAAAAATGGGAAAACTATCAGACCAAAACATCTGGAGATCCAACATAAAATCCCTTTGGTCCGACCACAAACTATGCCACTTCTCCATTCACTGCCAACAAAAAAACACCAAAATCAGAAAAACAAGAAACACCAAAACTCACACCACTAGAGGTAAAATCGACCCAGCTGAATTCTGGTCCCTCTACGATGCTATCTCAAAACAAAACGAAGAAACGGACCAACTAATGACCTCCTGGATCAATGACAGCACAAATATTCTGAAAAAAATTGCCCCCTTAAAAACCCGCAGAATTAGATCTCCAAACCATGAGGGATGGTTTGACTCTACTACTCTAAGCTACTACAAGCAAAGAGGGAACTTAGAAGACTAGAAAGACAATGGATTAAATCCGGAACCCAAGAACACAGAGCAGCATGGAGACTCAAACTAAAAAACTATAAAAACCTCACCAAGGACAAACAAAAAAATTTCTACGCCCAAAAAATCGGAATTGTTACAAATAACAGCAGTAACCTCTTTAAACTGGTCAACAACCTCTACAACCTCGACGCCCTCACTGACAACCATGATAAAGAACCCACCTTAACCGCTAACACCCTAGCAGACTTCTTTAACTCAAAGATACAGAAACTAAGATCATCGATAACTGCCCCAGCCAATCCCCATGGGGACTTTCCAATTCTTCAAAACACAGACAGGTCCACACCAGACCCAGGGTTCAGAACTGACCTAAGCTGGAACCAATTCACACCTATCGACTGGCAAACCTTCAACAAATACTTCAACAAATATTCCAACTCCTTCTGTAGACTGGATACCTGCCCCCCTAACATTATGAAAACGGCTCCAATCCACTTTAAAGCCAACTTGTTGGCATGGGTAAACCTCCTACTATCCACTGGTAGTTTCCCAACAGAACAGGGCCACATTTCGATCACTCCAATCATAAAAAACATGAAAGAACCACCTAACACCCCGTCTAATTACAGACCGATCGCAAGCATCCCACTATTCACCAAAATAGCAGAAGGGGTGGTTAACGCCGAACTTACCACATATCTAGAAAAATTTAATATCCTAAATGACAATCAATCAGGCTTTCGCTCAGACCACAGCACCGAAACCATCATAGCCTCTCTCCTAGATTACCTACACACACTCTTCAGCCAGGGCTCCAGCGCCCTGATTTTACAACTGGACCTGAGCAGTGCTTTCGACCTAGTCGACCACCACATTCTCCTAGACTGCCTCGCCTACATTGGCATCTCCGGCCTGGTCCTCAACTGGTTCCACGGGTTCCTAAGGAACAGATCATACAGGGTATTTAAGAACAACACTTTCTCCTACTGCTGAGAAAACTCCTGTGGTGTGCCTCAGGGCTCCCCCCTGTCCCCAACCCTGTTCAATGTCTACCTCACCTCCCTAGGAAACCTCCTGCAAAGCCTCAAGCTCAAATTTTTTATTTACGCAGATGACATCATAGTCATTCCGCTAACCAGCTTCACGCCTGAGCTCCACACCTCACTTGCAAACATACTCAATCAGATAGAACACTGTATGCTATCCTACAGACTAAAACTAAACCCAGACAAAACAAAATTCTTCCTAGCAACCCCCAAAGACAAAATCAAAGACACCACAATTCAAGTAAAAGGATCCATTTTCCCCCTTGAACAAACCCTAAAAATCCTGGGAGTCACTCTAGACAAACATCTATCCCTTGAGAAACACATGGATATCACTGTCAGAAAAAGTATCTCGGTGCTCTGGAAACTCCGCACCATAAAAAAATACTTTGACGACATATCATTCCGCCTGCTAGTACAGTCCTCCATCCTCAGCATACTGGACTACTGCAATATCATTTACTTGAGCTCCACAAAGAAAACCATCAGGAGACTCAGAATGATCCAAAACACCGCTTTTCGCTTCATATTTGGCCTGAAAAAATGGGAACACATCACCCCATTCTACCACAAACTCCACTGGCTTCCACTAGAATCCAGAATCCTATTTAAATTCGCCTGCTTTTACTACAAAACAGTATTTGGTTTATCCCCAAGCTACATCACCACTCACTTCACCCTGAATCACTGCATCAAAAACTTATGCAGAACTCAACTTTTTGCCTTCCCCTCCCTAAAACTATGCCACTCAAAAAAATCCCTCGACAAAACCTTCGCCTTCCAAGCCGCCAAGCTAAACCCATGGCTAGCCCAAATAATCCTCAAGGCCCCCAACTACCTCGGCTTTAGAAAACTACTCAAAACCCACCTCTTCCCAGACAAGGATCCTTAACGCCCCTTCCTTATTAACCTACACCTTCCCCCCCAATGACCCCCCTCGCCCTACCACCCCCCAACTTCAACTTCGTTGTTCACAACTTTGATCAATTCCGGTATAGAACCGCCTGTAACTCTGTTTAATTGATGTGAACCGCCTAGAACTCTTCCGGGTATGGCGGTATACAAAAATAAAGTTGTTATTATTATTATTATAAAACTTTACAAACAACAGATAAAAGAAAAACGTAAAACTTTTTACTCGACCAAAATTAACTCATCTAATATTAGCTCAAAAGGAGCCAATACAAAAGAACTGTTCAACAGTTACAAATTTATTTGACACCACACGCCACACTCAACCCATGCATAATATCAAACTACCTTCAGCAAATGAACTAGCACAACATTTCGACTCAAAAATCAAAAACCTAAGAACTTGACAATTGCTGCATACGAACATCAATCAACTGACATACAAAGAAATAAAATACCAGCGAACATAATCTAGTGCTCCTTCCACAACTCAGATTGGAATAAATACATCAAATTATATAACAAATTCTCTAAATCATACTGTGTCCTGGACTCATGTCCCCCAGAGATTATGAAAGCAGCTCCATTAGGCTTTAAACTATCCCTATTGAATTATCTAACAAATAACCTAAACAATGGAAAATTCCTCATCAACAATGGTCATATTATAATAACCCCAATCCCCCAAAATTGTAAAGAATCAGCAACATCAATAACCAACTATAGACCAGTAGCATCTATTCCATTTATGGTAAAAATCATGGAACGATTGGTACATACCCAACTAATGGAATATCTCGACCAATTTTCTCTTCTGCACGAAACTCAATCTGGTTTTAGGCCTCTATTTAGCATTGAAATAGTAATTGTGGCATTCTGGACAACTTGCGTTACTTATTCAGAAAGGGCCTTATTCAGTAAGGGCCTCAATGCCCTAATCATGCAATTTGATATGAGTTCTGCTTTTGATTTGGTGGACCATGGAAAACTGTTACAATGCCTAGACGCAATCGGAATCAGAGGAGAAGTTCTGAACTGGTTCCGAGGTTTCCTTATATCACGCACCTACCAAGTCCATTTTAATCACGATCTCTCAGATATATGGCGCAATCCATCTGGCATACCACAAGGATCATGGCTGTCCCCTTTGCTCTTCAATGTTTGCATGTCCTCATTGGGTGCACAACTGTCCCAGTTGGGGATAAAACTATTTAGCTATGCTGACGACTTCACGATAATTATCCCATTCACCAACTCTGTCTCAAAAGTCACCCCCAAAGCAACAGAAGTACTAAATCTGATGGAGCAATGGATGACTGAATTCAGACTAAAACTAAACTCAGAGAAAACAAAATTTTTCATAGCATCGCCATACCCACTTGACACTAAAGCCCCAGTATGCATCAATAACCTTAGTTATCCCACTATGAAGATATTGGGAGTAACACTGGACCAGAACCTGACCATGAAAGACCAGGTAGACTCCTTGATCAGAAAAATCTTTCTCACCCTCTGGAAGCTTCGGTCCATCAGAGCTTACTTCGATGCCTCATCATTTCGAATTCTAGTACAATCCTTTATACTGAGTCAACTCGATTACTGAAACATCGCCTACTTGGCACTCCCCCAGAAGTATATGCGGCGATTGCAACTAGTTTAAAATGCAGCAGTTAGACTACTTTATGGAATGAAGAAGTTTGATCACAGGACACCTTCCTATCGACTCTTACACTGGCTGCCGGTGGAGGCACGTGTGAAATTCAAGTTTGGTTGTTTTTGCTTCAAGGTACTCTATGGCTTAGCCCCTAAATTCATAACAGACCTTTTCTCTTTCACAACCAACAGACACAAGCGAAGCTCACACCCAAACTTTGTTTCTCCACCGGTTAGAGGCTGTAAATTTAAAAGTCATCACCAACATCATCTCGCACATCAAGCAGCATTATTGGGTAAAGACCTTGAACAATTACTCGTGCCTTCTACCTATGGAGAATTCAGGAAACGCCTAAAACACATCTGTTCCTGAAATACTTAAGAAACCAATCTAATCAAATCTAATCAATCTTAGTCCTCAACAAATGATCGCAAGAACTATCAATCATTAAGTCTGTACTTTGTTTATTCACTCAATCTGTAACATTTCTAATCATTGTAAACCGCATAGAACTTCACGGTCCTGCGGTATATAAACTATTATTATTATTATTATGATTGGGTGAAGAAGAACTTCCTAGCATTGGTTCTGAATCTGTCCTCTTTTAATTTTTCCAAATGCCCTCTCGTTTTTGTAGTTGTCGAAAGTTTGAAGAATCTGTCCATCTCCACTTTTTCTATACCCTTCGTGATCTTGTAAGTCTCTATCATATCCCCTCTAAGTCTCCGCTTCTCCAGCGAAAAAAGCCCCAGTCTCTCTAATCTTTCAGCATATGAAAGGTTTTCCATACCTTTTATCAAACGCGTAGCTCTCTTCTGAACCCTCTCGAGTATCGCCATATCCTTCTTTAGCTAGGGCGACTAATATTGGACGCAGTACTCCAGTTGCGGGTGCACCATCGCCCGATACAATGGCAGGATAACTTATTTTGTTCTGCTTGTAATACCCTTCTTGATTATTCCTAGCATTCTATTCGCTTTCTTAGCGGCTGCTGCGCATTGTGCAGACGGCTTCATTGTCATGTCAACTATTACCCCCAAGTCCCTTTCTTGGGTACTCTCACTCAATAACAGCCCTCCTATCGAGTAGCTGTACCTCGGTTTCTGTTTCCTACGTGTAGGACTTTACATTTCTCTACATTGAACTTCATCTGCCATTTTGTTGCCCACTCCCCTAGTTTGTTCAGGTCCCTTTGTAAATCTTCGAGGTCCTCTTTAGTCCTAGCCCCATTAAATAGCTTGGTGTCATCTGCAAATTTTATTACTTTGCTCTTCGTCCCTGTTTCTAAATTATTTATAAATACATTGAATAGCAGCGGTCCAAGCACTGACCCCTGTGGAACACCACTCGTGACCTTCTTCCAGTCCAAGTATTGGCCCTTCACTCCTATCCTATGCTTCCTGTCCGCCAACCAATTCCTGATCCATCTGTGTACGTCTCCTTCTACTCCATGGTTCTTTAGTTTCCAAAGTAGGCGTTCATGGGGTATCTTGTCAAAGGCTTTTTGGTAGTTTAAGTATACAATGTCTATGGGGTCCCCTTTGTCCATCCGTTTGTTAATTCCTTCAAAGAAGTGCAATAAGTTCATCAGGCACGATCTTCCCTAGCAGAAGCCATGTTGGCTTGTTATCATAAGTTTATGCCTCTAGATGCTCCTCGATGCTATCTTTTATTAGTGCTTCTGCCATTTTCCCTGGAACCGATGTCAGACTTACCTGTCTGTAGTTCCCTGGGTCACCTCTCGATCCCTTTTTAAAGATGGGCGGGATCACGCCTGTTTTCAGGGTTAGATACAAACCTGCTATAGTAGTTCCGCTATTTCCTCCTTTAGTTCCTTCAATACTCTAGGGTGGATTCCGTCCGGGCCTGGCTATTTGTCAGTTTTTAATTTTTCTATCTGCCTGTAAATGTCCTCAAGGCTTACTTCCATGGATGTTAATTTTTCTGCTTGGTCTCCTTTGAAGATTTGTTCAGGTTCTGGTATGTTGGATGTGTCTTCTTTTGTAAATATTGACGAAAAGAACACGTTTAGTCTTTCCGCCACTTCTTTCTCCTCCTTCACCACTCCCTTCCTGTCTCTGTCATAGAGCGTTCCCACCTCCTGCCTAGCCGGCTGCTTACCTTTAACATATCTGAAGAACGGTTTGAAATTTCGTGCTTCCCTGGCTAGCCTCTCTTCATATTCTCTTTTGGCTTTTCTAACCATGAGGTGACATTCTTTTTGATACTTCCTGTGTTCTTTCCAGTTCTCAGTTTTGCCCTTTTTCCATTTCTTGAATGAATTCTTCTTATCACCTATTGCTTTCTTCACTTCTTTAGTTATACACTCCGGGTCTTTTTTGCACCCTTTTCTGAATCTGGGGATATACCGATTTTGCGCCTCGCTCACCGTGTCCTTGAATAGAGACCAGGCTTGCTCTACAGTCTGCCATTTCTTTGTGCTATTCCTAAGTTTCTTCCTTACCATTACCCTCATTGCTTCATAGTTTCCTTTCTTGAAGTTAAAAGTTGTCGCTGTGGTTCTCTTTCCCTTCGGTATTCCTACTTCAATTTTGAATTTGATCATGTTATGATCGCTGTTCCCAACGGTCCCACTACTTCCACTTCCTTTGCAGGTCCTCTTAGCCATTAAGGATTAGATCCAGAGTGGCATTTCCTCTCGTCAGTTCTCTGACAAGCTGATCCATGAAGCAGTCCTGTATAGCCTCCAAGAATCCGGTACTCCCTAGTGCATTTTGAGTTTCCAAGACTCCAGTCTATCCCGGGATAGTTGAAATCTTCCATAATGATCGTGTTACCGTTTTTGCATTCCCCTTTCATCTCGGCTTCCATTTCTTCATCGGTAGTTTCGTTTTGCCCAGGTGGATGATAGTACAGGCCCATCTTTATCTCGAGCCCTTTCCTTCCAGGTATTTTAACCCATAGCGATTCCAATTTGTTGGTCGTTGCTGCTGTGTCCACTCTGGTCGAGTGTATGCTTTCGTTTATGTATAGAGTTATTCCTCCTCCTTTCTGCCCTGACCTGTCCTCACGATAGAGTTTGTACCCCGGCAATGCTATGTCCCATTTGTTTTCTTCATGCCACCATGTTTCGGAGACCCCAATGATGTCTTATCTAGGTTCTCAGTTTTGGCCATGACTTCTAGTTCCCCCATTTTGTTCCTTAGACTGCTTGCATTAGTATATATGCAATTTAAGTCCTGGTAATTTTTTGTCTTCGTTTCCTTTCCTTGAGCTTCGATCTTTATTTTCTTCTCCTGTGCTACAGTCCTCTTATCCTCCTCCTCTGGCTCAATCTGCTCCTGTGTTTTGCCCGTTGTTTCTTCCCAGCATTTTTCCCACGTAGGCAATGCTATGTCCCATTTGTTTTCTTCATGCCACCATGTTTCGGAGACCCCAATGATGTCTATCTAGGTTCTCAGTTTTGGCCATGACTTCTAGTTCCCCCATTTTGTTCCTTAGACTGCTTTCATTAGTATATATGCAATTTAAGTCCTGGTAATTTTTTGTCTTCATTTCCTTTCCTTGAGCTTCGATCTTTATTTTCTTCTCCTGTGCTACAATCCTCTTATCCTCCTCCTCTGGCTAAATCTGCTCCTGTGTTTTGCCCGTTGTTTCTTCCCAGCATTTTTCCCACGTAGTATCTTCACGGGATACCTTTTCCCAAATCGTCGACGCTTGGTCGACTGTCGGCTTTCCCCTTCTTCTTAGTTAAGCCTGTTCTATTCCTTTCCTGATGTTGTTTGCCAGAAGTCTAGTTCCCGCCATGCTCAGGTGCAGTCCATCTCTCCTGAAGAGCTTGCTCTTGAAAACGTTGTCCTGTTCCTCATGAAGTGGAACCCCTCTTCCTCACACCATCTCCTCATCCATGCATTTATTGATTGTAGTTCCGTCTGCCTCTTCATATCTGCCATCGGTACTGGTAGGATCTCTGAAAACGCTATCCTTTGAGTCCTCATTTTCAATTTCCTTCCCAGAATCTTGAACTGTTCTATCAGTGCACTTCTGCTATAGTCCCTCCTGCTAACATCATTTGTCCCGATATGGATCATTACTGCAGTCTCTTCCGTCTCTGCTCCTTCTAGGATCTTTCCTATTTTGTCCACGATGTCCTTTGTTCTCGCTCCTGGGAGGCAGGTCACCAGTCTATCCTCTCTCTCACCTGCTATGTGGCTGTCCACTTGCCTGAGGATTGAGTCTCCCACTAGGATCACGGACTTTCCCTTCTTCAGTTTTCGCTCCGGTCACAGGTCTATGTCCTCGGAGTGCTTCGCTGCTTCTTTTTCTGGGCATCGACTAGACCATTTCTCCCTTTCCTACGGGTTTCCTCTGTAGGCATCTTCATTGGAGTCATCTTCCATTTGTTCTCCCTTCCATGTTGGTGTGTCTTCATCTTTCCTCTGATATTCGTGTTCTACCACCCTCCTCCTGTAGGCCTCCTCAATTAATTCCTTGAGCTCTCTCAATGTGTCTCCCTCTCGTGAAGTCCTCCGCTGTCCTGAGTGGGTCTTCTGTGATGTAGAGGATACCGTGCAAGAAGATAGAGGGAAAGACTCACCGGATTACAGGCAAGAGAGATCGAAAAGGACACAAGAGGGAAGGAAATGCAAGAAAGGAAAAAGTTGCAAACTCAAGTGTATGTACGCAAACGCAAGGAGCCTTACAAATAAGATGGGTGAATTAGAAGCCATAGCACAAAAAGATAACGTTGACATAGGCATCACGGAAACATGGTGGACTGAGGAAAACGTCTGGGACACTGCTACCGGGATACAAACTATACCGCAGAGACAGAGTGGCTCAAAAAGGTGGGGGCATTGCCATATATGTCAAAGAGGAAATGGAATCTGCTGGAGAGAACACGCCACAACTTACGGATAAGTTAGTCTCTATGGGTCAAAATTCCAGGAACAAATGGCCTGTAAACGAAGATCGGCATCTACTACCGACCCCCAGGGCAGTCCAAAGAAATTGATGGAGAAATGACAAACGAGATTAAACGCAACTGCAAGGGAGGCAACACAGTTATCATGAGTGACTTCAACTATCTGGGAATAGACTGGAACCTAGGCACCTCCGGCTGCATTAGAGAGACCAAGTTCTTGGATGCTATAAGCGATTGCTTCCTGGAACAACTTGTCAAGGAAAATACTAGAGGAAATGCAATTCTGGACTTAATTCTAAATGGCCTGTGAGAACCAGCACAAGATGTAGAAGTAGAAGGGACGCTGGGAAGCAGCGATCATAATATGATCCGCTTTGATCTGAACGCAGGGGAGAAACATCAGTCCAAAATGACCGCCACAGCACTGAACTTCCGAAAAGGGAATTACGAAGGGATGAGACTCATGGTAGGGAAGAACATTAAGAAGAGGATAAGCACTGTAAAAACGCTAGAGCAAGCTTGGTCCCTTTTTAAGGACACAGTCACCGAGGCGCAAAATCTATATATACCGCGTATCAACAAGGAATCCAAGAGGAAAAAGAACAAAGAACCGGCGTGGCTCACTGTAGAGGTGAAGGAAGCGATCAGAGACAAGTAAACTTCATTTAAGGAATGGAAAAGGTCAGAAACGGATGAAAACTGGAACAAGCACAAACAACATCAATGCAGGTGCCATAAGGCGGTAAAAGGGGCCAAAAGAGACAACTAGGAAAAAATAGCCAAGGAGGCGAAGAACTTCAAGCCGTTCTTTCGATATATTAAGGGGAAACGACCTGCAAAGGAAGTGGTGGGACCATTGGATGACCATGGAATGAAGGGAGCGCTAAAGGAGGACAAAGCAATCGCTGACAAACTGAACACATTTTTAGCATCTGTATTTACCGAAGAAGATGTACACAGCATGCTGGAAACGAAGACGGAAAGCTGACAGGATTGACGGTCAGTCTAGAGGAGGTATGTAGGCAGATTGATAGGCTTAAGAGTGATAAATCCCCGGGAACGGATGGCATGCATCTGAGGGTCATCAAGGAACTGAAAGGGACCATAGCTGAACTGCTTCAAATAATAGCCAATCTGTCGATCAAATCGGGAAAGATTCCGGAAGACTGGAAGGTGGCAAATGTTACACCGATCTTCAAGAAAGGTTCGAGGGGAGATCCGGGGAACTACAGACCGGTGAGTCTGACCTAGGTACCGGGAAAGATGGTAGAGTCACTGATAAAGGACAGCATCATTGATCACCTTGACGGACACGGGCTGATGAGGACCAGTCAGTACAGTTTTAGCAAAGGCAAATTGTGTTTGACGAACTTGCTGCACTTCTTTGAGGGAGTAAACAGACAGATAGACAAGGGCGATCCGGTCGACATTGTATATCTGGATTTTCAGAAGGTGTTCGACAAGGTTCCGCATGAACGACTACTTCGGAAAATTGCAAGCCATGGAATTGAGGGTAAAATACCTGGATTAAAAACTGGCTGGAGCATAGGAAACAGAGAGTGGGGGTAAATGGACAATACTTGGACTGGAAGAGCATCACCAGTGGAGTGCCGCAGGGATTGGTGCTTGGACCCGTGCTCTTTAACATCTTTATAAATGATCTGGACATTGGTACGACGAGCAAGGTGATTAAATTTGCGGATGATACGAAGTTATTCAGAGTAGTAAAGTCGCAGGGGGATTGCGAAGATCTGCAACGTGACATAATCAAGCTCGAGGAATGGATATCGACATGGCAGATGAGGTTCAACATGGTTAAGTGTAAAGTGATGCATGTCGGTAATAAAAATCTCATGCACGAATACAGGATGTCCGGGGCGGTACTTGGAGAGACCTCCCAGGAAAGGGACTTGGGAATTCTGATCGACAAGTCGATGAAGCCATCCACACAATGTGCGGCGGCAGCAAAAAGGGCAAACAGAATGCTAGGAATGATAAAGAAGGGGGGCACGAACAGATCAGAGAAGGTTATCATGCCGCCGTACCAGCCATGGTACGCCCTCACCTGGAGTACTGCGTCCAGCACTGGTCGCCGTACATGAAGAAGGACATGGTACTACTCGAAAGGGTCCAGAGAAGAGCGACTAAGATGGTTAAGGGGATGGAGGAGTTGCTATACAGTGAAAGATTAGAGAAACTGGGCCTCTTCTCCCTCGAACAGAGAAGATTGAGAGGGGACATTATCGAAACATTCAAGATACTGAAGGGGATAGACTTAGTAGATAAGGACAGGTTTTTCACCCTCTCCAAGGTAGGGAGAACAAGAAGGCACTCTCTAAAGTTGAAAGGGGATAGATTCCGTACAAACGTAAGGAAGTTCTTCTTCACCCAGAGAGTGGTAGAAAGCTGGAACGCTCTTCCAGAGGCTGTTATAGGGGAAAACACCCTCCTAGGATTCAAGACAAAGTTAGACAAGTTTCTGCTGAACAAGAACGTGCGCTGGTAGGACTAGTCTCAGTAAGGGACCTGGTGTTAGACCAGAGGGCCGCCGCGTGAGCGGACTGCTGGGCATGACGGACCACTGGTCTGACTCAGCAGTGGCAATTCTTATGTTCTTATGTTTCAGTTCATGAATCCTGTCTTTCAGTTGCCTGACTTCCCTCTTCAAGCTTTTCAGCTCCTGACACCGACCGCATACGTATGACTGCCTCCCCGAGGGGAGGTAATCATACATATGACAGACTGTGCAGAACACTGGAAAGCTCATTTTCTGGATTCCCTCTGCTTCCATTGCTGTCCGCATTTTTGGAGTAATCTCTTTTCTTTCACTGGTTCCTTTTTTGCTTGTGTGAGTGTGTGTGTTCTCTTCTGTGCCTGCTGTTTGCTACTTCTTTATTCTCTAGTTATATGTTTTCCCCTGTATCTACTCCTAATGTGCCACGTTTGTCTAGTGTCGGCTAGTGTTGTGGTGTTCTGTGTTGGTTGGTGTTCCTAAACTTAGGATAGCAGTTTGAGTGTGTCCTGCTGTTGTTACGTATGTATGTGCACTTGTTTGGTTGTTTGTTGGCTTCCTTACCTTGATTGCCCTTCCTTTGTGTCCTTGGGTGTGGTGACTCTGCCCTTCTTGAGGCTCTTCGCAAAGGCGCTCTTGCTAAGGCGAGCGCCTTTGCCACGCGCCAAACAACTATGCGGCGTTGGCTCCTCCCCTTTTAAAGGAGAGCTCGGATGATGACTTGGAGGGGGTAGGCGGTGCTTACTCTCGCCTCTGCCCCTGGATCTCTCTCTGCTTTTCCTTTCTTTCTCTGCTCCCTGCTCTTATCTCCCTACAGCTGGCTCTCTTTCTCTCTCTCTCTACTCCCTGCTCGTTTCTCTCTTAGTGCTGGCTCCTGCTCCTCGATCTGGTCTCAAATCAACGTCTATTTGAATCCACCTCAGTGCGATTGCTGCTTTTCATCAGCCGCTTGATGGGAAACTGCTCTGTCCATCCGGTGGTTTCCAGGTTTATGAAGGGTCTTTTCAATGTCCATCCTCCACTCAAGCCTCCCCCGGTGGTTTGGAATCTTAATGTGGTTCTGGCTCAATTGATGAAACCTCCCTTCAAACCCATCGATAAGGTTCATCTGAAGTATCTCACGTGGAAGGTGGTATTTCTGATTGCCCTCACGTCTGCTCGCAGAGCCAGTGAGCTGCAAGCTCTGGTTGCGGACCCGCCTTTTACTGTTTTTCATCATGACAAGGCGGTCATTCGTACCCATCCTAAGTTCTTGCCTAATGTGGTTTCGGATTTCCACCTCAATCAATCCATTGTTCTTCCTGTGGCGCTCCACACTCTTGACTGTAAGAGGGCGTTGGCATTCTACCAGCAACGCACTTGGGCTCATCGGCGGCTCCTCAACTCTTCATATCTTTTGATCCGAGTCGATTGGAGCGTCCTGTATCCAAGCGCACCACACTACTATATAAGACACCTGCTTTTATTCATAAACTTTTAATACCTTACCATCCAATTAGAACATTAAGATCAATTGATCAAAACCTATTAACAGTACCTTCATTGAAATTGATTAATACCAGGCGGCAATTTATATTTTCCATAACAGCCCCTCAAACCTGGAATGCTCTTCCAATTTTTATACGGAACGAGCAAGATTTGGTAAAATTTAAATCATTATTAAAAACATTTCTTTTTAATGACGCTTTTAACTCTTGATTTTTATTTATTGTTTCTCCTAATGTGTTTTCCTATGTTTAATCTTTTATTTGACGAATGTATTTCTTAACCTATTTTTACCCAATGTAGTATAATAAGTTTAAACCTTTGTAAGCATTGTGATTCCCAACAGTTTGTTTTGTATGTTTGTTTGTTATCTTTTAACTAAATTTGATTTGTACATCGCTTTGAATTAGAGAAAGCGATTAATCAAGAAAAATTAATAAACTTGTAAACTTGTAAACTTGTATCTAATTGGTTGGCTGCTTGTATTTCTTTCTGCTACGCTCAGGCTGGTCTCCCTCTGCAGGGTTGGGTCATGGGGCATAAAGTCAGAGCGATGGCGGTATCTGTCGCTTTCCTCAGGTCCACTCCTATTGAGGAGATCTGCAAGGCTGCCACTTGCTCCTTGGTTCATACCTTCACCTCTCACTACTATCTGGATGCCTTTTCCAGGTGAGACGGCCAATTTGGCCAGTCTATTTTGCAAAATCTGTTCTCCTAAATTGCCAATTCTCCCACCATCCCATTCTGGTTAGCTTGGAGGTCACCTACATGTAGAGAATATACTGCCTACTTGTCCTGGGATAAAGCACAGTTACTTATCTTAACAGGTGTTATCCAGGGACAGCAGGCAGATATTCTCGCAACCCACCCATCTCCCCTGGTTGGCTTCTTTGCTAGCTATCTGAACTGAGGCCACGCTGAGGAGACGTGCCCCCTAGCTTGAGCGGGAAGGCACACGCGCATGCGAGGTGCAGCACTAGCAAACTTCAAAGAACTTCAATCAAGTTTGCTTGAAAAGCTGTCTGCGACAGGGCTCCGTGGATGACTTCACCCACATGTAGAGAATATCTGCCTACTGTCCCTGGATTACACCTGTTATGGTAAGTAACTGTGTTTTTTCTACCTACCACTGTCATATCCAACATTTGTTTGTTTCCTTGCCTTGTGCCCTGGGTCAAACCTCTCTATTTCTTTCCATGTAGCATCTCTCCTTTCCTCCATTATTTATTTATTCAATTTTCTGTACTGTTTTCCCTGAACGGTACTCAAGCAAGTATTAGTGACCTGGATTGACCATCGTGAGAACGGGTTACTGGGCTTGATGGACCATTGGTCTGACCCAGTAAGACTATTCTTATGTTTGACATCCATATTTTGGATCCTTCTTAGTCCTGTCTAGAATACAGTCCCTTTCCATACGGGCATACTGGTGTTGGGATTTAAATGACCATGCAATATGGTTATCTAAATTTAGGATTTGGGAGCGTTTGTTCCAATATTTCATAAGAAAGCGGAAACCCACCCATCCGCCTTCCCCCCCCCCGCCTTTCGGTCAAGTGTTCTTCGGTCTTGGCGCTTTTGCTGGAGGGCCTTGGTTGGGTTGCTGGGGGGGGGGACCCTCAAGTTTCAGATCAGTTGTCTATTCGGGGTAATCCGCAGTTCCTTACTGGAAGCGATAACCCCATCTTTATGAGATGGTTTGGAGAGGGTTTGCTTCTTCTTGAACATTTATTGGACGCTGAGGGGGGCTATGAAATCTTGGGGAGCTCTTTCCATACTCCATTCCTTGGGGATGGGTGGTTTATTCGCCTATAAACAAATTCTGCATTTTGTGGCGTCCTTGGCTCGCCCGGGCCTATGGTTTCATTTGGGCCACCATTTTCGTCTCTTTTTTGCCTAGTTTCATGCTAGCAGCCTGACGGTGTCTGCGTTGCATGGCGCTTTACGGTGTCTCTCTCCTCGAAAGTCTTATGAGGCTTTGGGGCATTGCTGGGGGAGAGATTTGGGCATACCTGTCGAGTCTTTGAATTTCCCTTCCCTTATTAATCGTATTTCCTCGATTTCTATCAGCGCCAAACTGAGGGAATGCCAATTTCGAGTGATCTATCGAGCATATTTTCCCCAAGAGCGGGTATACAAAGCTGGGGGTGTTTCTTCCCCCACCTGCCCTAATTGTCACCAGGGATACAATTCATTTTTTTTGTGCATTTTGGGGTTGCCCTCGTGTAAAAAGTTTTTGGAGGGCCATACTCTGCTTCCTGGAACGGCTTTTTGGACAATCTCTTCCGATGTCGCCAGCGGGCTTGCTTTTGGATCGCTATGAATCTTTGAGGGTGTCTGCTCGGGGACATCGGATGTTGATCCGGAAGGCTGCTGTTATAGGAAAGAAAATCATACTTAGTGTCTGGATGCAAGCGACCGCACCTGTTTACTGGGCTTGGAGGAATCGCTCTCATAATTTGATGCTCTTGGAGCAGCGCCATGCCCGCTTATCCTTCAAGCAGAAGAAAGTTTTCCTGCAAACCTGGGACTCCTATATTCAATCGCTTTCCATTAGGGCCAGAAGTCTGGTCTTAAACTCGTTTTAGCTGATGATACCGTGTGCCCTCAGATGCTTCCCCAGGATGGCTGGTATGCTATTTGGCTGAGTGTGGATGGTTGGTATGAATAGACAAGTGAATGTGGTGTTAGTCAGGTAGGGTGGGGATCGATTCTGTGGGGGGGTGGCTGGGATAAGGTCTTGTTTAGTGCTTGCTGAGCGGCCTAAGAACACAGCTTGCTTAGAAGTCTCTCTGCTTTCTTTGCTGGTTTAGGGATATGGGTAGGGGTTAGGGGGGGAGGCTTCCAGGGTGGGTGTTTGCACTCGGGAGTGGGTAGGGTTTAGGACGGGGGGGGGGGCTTATTTTGAAAAATTGTTTTGATGTACTTTTGGTGATTTTGACCTTGTTGTACTCACGTTTTGTATTGCATATTTGCTGATTGTGCATCAATAAAACATGATTTACACTAATAAGGCGGAAACCCAAGTTTATGGTTCTCTAGAGGACTTCTCATTTGCAGGTATGTAAGCGATGGTTGGGGGCTGAATTAAGTGAGAAGGGATGGGAAAAGATTTATGCGTATATTCATAATTGCTTATCACTAATTACAGATTCATTTGGTCAATCAACTTTTATAGACAATCCAAGCCAGTTTTTAGTCCGACAGACGCCAGAGGGTGGTGGTTAATGGAAGTCGCTCGGAGGAAGGAAAGGTGAGTAGTGGAGTCCCTCAGGGTTCAGTGATGGGGCCGATCCTGTTCAATATGTTTGTGAGTGACATTGCTGAAGGGTTAGAAGAAAAAATGTGCCTTTTTGCAGATGATACCAAGATTTGTAACAGAGTAGACACCGAAGAGGGAGTGGAAAATATGAAAAAGGATCTGCAAAAGTTAGAGGAATGGTCTAATGCCTGGCAACTAAAATTCAATGCAAAGAAATGCAGAGTAATGCATTTGGGGATTAATAATCGGAAGGAACTGTATATGCTGGGAAAAGAGAAATAAGCAAAGAGACTATTAATTTGGAAATATTAATTGGGAAGAATACATACTTTGTAAACAGGTTTCTACCAGAGCCTCTAATGTAAATATAAAATATAAATACTCAGCTGATGAGAACCCCCAAGCTGTCAGCTGAGGGCTTCCTTTGCAGTTGGCCGGGGGTCCCTTTTGCCAAGCTTGGCAGGCAGCAGTAGCGTCCCTGAGTCACAGATGCTGGCACCTCAGTGGCTCATGGATGTTGCCAGCGACTGCTGTGCTTGGTGGAGGGGAATTCTGGCCGTCTCTAGAGGAGGTCCTCTGCTGGCGGTGCTTGGGGATCCCCACCAGTCACAGCAAAGGTATGCAAGTACTTCAACACTGTAGAAATAAAAACAGAAATGCATTTCCTTTTCTTTTGAACACAATGCAAAGACATCTGCTATATACATTTCCCAAAGCTAACATATTTTAGTCAATAAATTCCATTTTTTACCTTTGTTGTCTGGAAACTTATTTTTACATAAAGTTGGTCCCAGTTTCTTTTTTCCGCTTTCCCATCTTCTGTAAATTCTTCTGTTGCTGTCCTTTGGTTCCTCCTACCATGGTCCAGCATTTATCCCTTTCTCATCTTTCAACCCTGCCCACCAGTCCCGACTCCCATGCCCAACATTTCTCCTTCTATCACCCCTCTCCAGCACCATGCCACATCTCTCCCTCCATTCCCTTCACCACTATGTCCAACATTCCTCCCTCTTGCATCCATTTCAATCTGTCCCACTGTTCCCTTTCCACCACAATATTTCTCCCTCTCATCTATACCTCACTCCCTCCCTATGACCAAAAAAATCTCCTTTCTTCCATTTCCCATATACACAACCATCTCTTTCCCTCCCTTCCTCTCTCCCAAGTTCATGCCTTCTGTGTCCAAAAACGCATTCCCTCCACCACCTTAGCATCTCTTTCTCTCCCAAGTTCATGCCTTCTGTGTCCAAAAACGTATTCCCTCCCCCACCTCAGCATCTCTTTCCCTCCCTTCTTCTCTCCCAAGTTCATGCCTTCTGTGTCCAAAAACCCATTCCCTCCCCCACCTCAGCATCTCTTTCCCTCCCTTCCTCTTTCCCAAATTCATGCCTTTTATCCAAAAACGCACTCCCTCCCCCTTTTGTGTTTCGCATTTGTCTCCCAGCCCTCATCTGCAAGCAAATTACCTTAGCACTTTCTCAGCCTAATGGAGCGCGAGCCACGAGGCTCGTCTTCTATTTCCTGCCTGCCATGCCGCAGCACACATAGCCGACCGGAAGCCTTCTCCGATGTCAGCGCTGACGTCGGAGGGACGGCTTTGCTTAAACCCTCCCTCCGACGTCAGCATCTCAGCATCTCTTTCCCTCCCTTCTTCTCTCCCAAGTTCATGCCTTCTGTGTCCAAAAACGCATTCCCTTCCCCACCTCAGCATCTCTTTCCCTCCCTTCTTCTCTTCCAAGATCATGCCTTCTGTGTCCAAAAACGCATTCCCTCCCCCACCTCAGCATCTCTTTCCCTCCCTTCTTCTCTTCCAAGATCATGCCTTCTGTGTCCAAAAACGCATTCCCTCCCCCACCTCAGCATCTCTTTCCCTCCCTTCTTCTCTTCCAAGATCATGCCTTCTGTGTCCAAAAACGCATTCCCTCCCCCACCTCAGCATCTCTTTCCCTCCCTTCTTCTCTTCCAAGATCATGCCTTCTGTGTCCAAAAACGCATTCCCTCCCCCACCTCAGCATCTCTTTCCCTCCCTTCTTCTCTTCCAAGATCATGCCTTCTGTGTCCAAAAACGCATTCCCTCCCCCACCTCAGCATCTCTTTCCCTCCCTTCTTCTCTCCAAAGTTCATACCTTCTGTGTCTAAAAACGCATTCCCTCCCCCACCTCAGCATCTCTTTCCCTCCCTTCTTCTTTCCAAAGTTCATATCTTCTGTGTCCAAAAACGCATTCCCTCCCCCACCTCAGCATCTCTTTCCCTCCCTTCTTCTTTCCAAAGTTCATATCTTCTGTGTCCAAAAACGCATTCCCTCCCCCACCTCAGCATCTCTTTCCCTCCCTTCTTCTTTCCAAAGTTCATATCTTCTGTGTCCAAAAACGCATTCCCTCTTCCACCTCAGCATCTCTTTCCCTCCCTTCTTCTTTCCAAAGTTCATATCTTTGTGTCCAAAAATGCACTCCCTCCCCCCTTTTGTGTTCCATGTTTGTCTCCCAACCCTCATCTGCAAGCAAATTACCTTAGCAACTTTCTCAGCCAAATGGAGCTCGAGCCGCGAGGCTCGTCTTCTATTTCCTGCCTGCACTGCCCCAGCCACATAGCCAATTGGAAGTCTTCCCCGATGTCAGTGCTGACGTCGGAGGGAGGGAGGGCTTTGCTTAAGCCCTTCCTCCGACGTTAGCGCTGACATCGGGGAAGACTTCAGGTCGAATATGTGTGGTGCGACAAGGCAGGTAGGAAAAAGAAGATGAGCCTCGTGGCTCGAGTTGTATCGAACCCCACAGGATCCCCGCGACCTTAGGCATCCCCAAGGGATCCCCGTGACCTGAAGGGGGAACCCGCAAGATTCCCATCGACCCCGTTCAGCTCTCTAGTTTAAGTATGCACATGTGAGATTGGTAAAATTTGTTGGTTCGCTGTGAGTTGTTTTCGGGTAGATGAGCGATCTTTGGTGAGAGTGCGTTTTGGTCTTGGGGTTAGTCGGTCTTCATGTTATTTGTGTGTTAGGGTAGTAGGTGTAGGTCTGGTAGTTTGTGTATCTGTCTGTTGTGATTCGTCTGGATGGGTGGAGAATTCCATTGGTATTTGATATAGTTGGTATTGGGAAGATGTTGTTTGCTGTTGTCTTTCGGTTGGCTAGGATCAGGGCAATCAGTAATATAGCTTGTGTGTGTTTTTGTGGTGTAGTTAACATTTTGAAAGTAAGTGTGACTGGTAGTGTGATTGTATGAAACCAAATTGTAGGTTGTATGTAGGTTAGTTGGGGTTGAAGTTGTGGTAGTTTGGTTGCTTCTCGGTCGATTCGCTAAGGTGCTCATTAGTGCATCTTTGACATGCATCTTAGACAGTGCGTCGAATGGCTGTGCACCATTAGGGTTGTGTCTTAAGTGGTTTGGAGTGTTGTAGTGTTGGGGAGGGGCGGAGTGTTCTCCCATAGCTGATGAAGTCCTAGTGACTGCTATCGGAGAAAGGCAGATAGAAATTCAGACTGTCCCACTGAGCCTTCCAGCTGGCTCAACGGGTTGTAGTGTTGATGAAGTCTTCCCAACTGCTACTGGAGAAAGGCAGGTAGAAGTTCAAACTGTCCTGTTGAGCCTTCCAACTGGCTCAGTGGGTTGTAGCGTCGGGGAGCTCCTTGTTAAGAAATTGCCTTCTTTTGATAGATACATTCTTCCACAACATTTGTAGGAATTTCATCATCTCTCTCACATCCTTGCCCTAGCTAGAAGATATATGGGAAGATCTGCTTATGATCTATTTGAATTATCTTCTAGACAGAGCATCAGCTATGTAAGTAGCAGTGAGACATCTTGCATGGCTACAAGTCTCAGATATGGATATCAGTCTTCAGGACAGATTAGCAAACATTCCCTGTTTGGGGGATGAGCTGTTTGATGACTCCCTAGCATGTTTTTGCTATTTCAGCTTATCTGCGGTGTTCTTTGCTCACATGTTTAAAGACAATAGACTGTTTTCAGTCCAATTCTTTATATGTGAGTTTGCAAACCATTGGACCCCTGAGGAAGGCGTGTTCGCCGAAACATGGACCTTGTAGGGTCCAGTTGGATTTTTATCACAGTATTTTTTTATCATTGTACTTTTTAAATTGAATTTTCATGGTTTTATATGCCAGTGTTTAATAAATTATCTCCAGAACATCTGTATCCACAGTTTTTGTTTTCATTGGTGACTCTATTGAAAATACCACACAAAAGCTTACTGATCATGAGAAGCATTGGGATACTTTGGTTAAATCTAAGCCTAAGCCTTCAACTTCTAAATTTTGTAAGCCACCTTCTTCATATCAAAGGCGTTTTTCTTCAAAACCAGCTGCTCTTCCTAGACCGCAGCAGAAAAAGCAAAAACATTGCCCTCAGAAATCTTAGCAGCTCCTCAAAAGCCTGCTCAGTCTGTTTGATGGGCTTCTAGAGAGCCTAGTCATTATTCCTATTTCTCAGCCTCTTCCTCAACCAATTGGAGGTTGGCTCCAGCTGTATTTCCCCGTTGGAAACTGATAACTACAGACCTCTGGGTGCTAAAAGTCATTCGAGAGGGATATTCTCTTCACTTCATCAATATGCCTCCAGATCATCCGCTAAAATAGTCTTCTTTCAACCTTCAGCAGATGTCTCTTCTTCGGGACATAGAAAACCTCCTTCTCAATGCTGTAGAGGAGGTTCCACCTGCGCAAAGAAACCGGGGGTTTTACTCCCAGTATTTTCTCATCCCAAAGAAGACGGGAGGTCTGCCTCCAATCTTAGACCTCAGGGGCCTCAACAGGTTTCTAGTGAAGGAAATGTTTTGGATGTTGTCCCTGGCAACTTTATATCCCCTCTTAGATCACAACAACTGGCTTTGCTCTCTAGATCTCAAAGAGGCTTATACATACATTCCAGTGAATCCAACCTCCAGGAAATACCTCAGATTTCAGGTGGCACAGCACCATTATCAATACAAGATTCTACCTTTTGGCCTTGTATCCTCTCGCAGAGTATTTACCAAGTGCCTGGTAGTAGTGGCAGGGGCATTGCGGACTCAGAGTCTCCAGGTGTTCCCCTATTCTGGCTGATCAAGGATTCTACCTCTCAAAGGAGCGACTCGCTTAATAATTCTCTTCCTTCAGTAGTTGGGTTTTGAAATCAATTTTTTCAAATCCCAACTTCAGCCCTATTAGAATTTGCAATTTATCAGAGCTCTGATAAACATCATTCATCTCAGAGTGTTTCTCCCTCAGCAAAGACTAGAAAATTTGATTCAGCTTTGCACTCAGACTTCTCACCTGCCATCACTCTTGGCCAGGAAAATGATGGTACTACTGGGTCACATGGCTTTCACTGTGCATATTACTCCATTTGTGAGACTTCATCTCAGGAGACCTCAATGAACTCTTGCATGTCAGTGGTCTCAATTCAAAGCTCTCGATCCACTGTCTCAACACATTACCGTCACTCCTTCACTTTAACAATCTCTGCAGTGGATGAACTCTTCTAATCTTTCCAGAGAGTGGTTGTTCTACACACCACATCAGAAGGTTCTGACAACAGACTCATCCACCTATGCTTGAGGGGCTCATCTGGATTGTCTTCGCACTCAAGGTCACTGGTCTGCCCAGGACCGCCTTTACCATATCAGTCTGTTGGAACTCCTTGCGATCTACAATGTTCTCGAAGTTTTTCAGCACATCATCACCAACCACGTCCTTCTTATCCACACAGATAATCAGGTCGCAATGTATTCTATAAACAAGCAAGGTGACACAGGCTCTCTCTGCCTTTGTCAGGAGGCCCAAAAGATTTGGACCTGGGTGATTGTTCACAATGTATTCCTGAAAGCAATATACATTTAAGGAGAAAAGAATTCTCATGCAAACAAACTCAGCAGGTTTCTTTAGCCACACGAGTGGATGCTCAACTCTGCAATAGAGAGTTGCGCGGGGACAGAAATCCCACCCGTCCCCACCCGTCCCCACCCGTCCCCGTGAGGAATCCCTCCGTCCCCACCCGTCCCCGTGAGGAATCCCTCCGTCCCCACCCGTCCCCGCGAGGAATCCCCTCCGTCCCCACCCGTCCCCGCGAGGAATCCCCTCCGTCCCCACCCGTCCCCGCGAGGAATCCCCTCCGTCACCATCCTTCCCTATAAACTTCAGAAATAGTTATTTTATTTAATTATGCTACTGAATTAAAGGCTCTGGTAGAGACCCATTTACAAATAAGCAAAGAGACTATTAATTTGGAAATATTAATTGGGAAGAATACATACTTTGTAAATGGGTTTCTACCAGAACCTCTAATGTAAATATAAAATATAAATACTCAGCTGATGAGAACCCACAAACTGTCAGCTGAGGACTTCCTTTGCAGTTGGCCTGGGGTCCCTTTTGCCAAGCTTGGCAGGCAGCAGTAGCGTCCCTGAGTCACAGATGCTGGCACCTCAGTGGCTCATGGATGCTGCCAGCAACTGCTGCGCTTGGTGGAGGGGAGTTCTGACCATCTCTAGAGGAGGTCCTCTGCTGGCGGTGCTTGGGGATCCCCACCAGTCACAGCAAGGGCCAACAAGTACTTCAACACTGTAGAAATAAAACCAGAAATGCATTTCCTTTTCTTTTGAACACAAAACAAAGATATCTGCCATATACATTTCCCAAGGCAGATGACTCTATGCAATGTCACCTCGGTAACAAAATACAAAAATAGACAAATACACCCCCTCCCTTTTTACTAAACCACAATAGTAGGTTTTAGCACAGGGAGTTACGCTGAATGCCTCGCGCTGCTCTCAATGCTCATAGGCTCCCTGCGCTAAAAAACAATATTGCGGTTTAGTAAAAGGGAGCCATAGTGCAAAATATAGACAGCAGATATAAATTCTCAAAACAGACACATTTTGATCACTAAATTGAAAATAAAATCATTTTTCCTATCTTTGCTGTTTGGTGATTTCATGAGTCTCTGGTTGCACTTTCTTCTTCTGACTGTGCATCCAATCTTTCTTCCTTTCTTTCAGCCTCCTGTATGTTTCCTCTCCTCCAGACCTCATTCTCTCCCCCAACTTTTTCTTTCTGTCTCCCTGTTCCCCCTTCTTTCTGTCTCTCTGTCTGCCCCCTTTCTTTCTTTCTCCGTGCCCTCCCCCAAGCCACTCGGTTTGCTGCCACCGCCATCGGGGAATAGTCCCCAAGCCACCGCTGTCCCAAGCTTTCCCTGCAGAAGCGTCGCGCTGACCAGCATTCCGCTCCCTGACGTCAATTCTGACGTAGGAGAGGAAGTTCCGGGCCAACAAGGCATTTCTCCTCATTCCATCCAGCCTGAGCCCCATCTCTCCTTGATCCAGCATTTCCCTTCTGTGTCTGTCAGAATTACCATTCCACCTATTTTCCAGCATCACCCTTCTTTGTGTCCATCTCACCTATATCCCTATCTCACCACTTTTTCAGAATCTTCATTTGTCTCTGTCCTTGTCTTTACCCCATATTCACCATTTGCCCTTTCAATGTCTTTATCTCCCCCCCCCACACACACTTTTTCAGCATTACTTCTATGTCTCTATTTCACCTCCTCTTCATGTCCCCTCTGTATCTCTATCCTTATTCAGAAGGTCCTGCTTACCCTTTCTCTTCTTTGTGTCACTATCTCCATTTTCAGCTTTCCCCCCTTTTCCTTTGTTACTGCACCCTGTAGCCAGAATCTTTCCACCCTCTCTCCACTCCGGCCCAGCCCAGTATGAAATATTTCCTTTTGTTTCTCTCCCCTCTCTCTTCTGCTCCCTCACCCACGAGTCCTGCATCTGGCCCTCTCCCTTCTACCTGCACCTGGCAACACCCCCCTGCTCCGCGGCTCTCTTAAGCAACTCGTCAGCAGCGGTGATCAAGACAAGCTGCCGACATCGAGGCCTTCCCTCTACGAGTCCCACCTTTGTGGAAAAAGGAAGTTGAAACAAGCGGGACTCGCAGAGGGTAGGCCCCGACGCCAGAAGCTTGTGTCGATCGTTGCTGCTGAGTTGCCGAAGAGAGCCGCAGGTAGAAGGGAGAGGGAGATAGGAAGGCTGTAGAAGCTCCGGAGCATGACACCGAACCCGGCCAGGATGATTTCTTTTTCAGGCTGCTGCTGCCGCTGCTATCCCCCATCCGAAATGACAAAAAACAGCCTAATGCCCGCGTCGGGAAATAGCCATGCTGAGCAGTGAGCTCAGCACGTACACAGATGAAAGCCTTGCTTGCTGATTGGTCCGGCGGCTCGGTGGGGCGGGGCCGCCGGACCAATCAGCAAGCAAGGCTTTCATCTGTGTACGTGCTGAGCTCACTGCTCAACATGGCTATTTCCCGACGCGACGCCAGACTTGTAAGCTGCATGCTTGCATCGCCAGAATTTAGGTAGGTTGTTTTCATCCCCGTGGGAGTCCCGTGGGCAAGGGGGCGTCCCCGTGGGAGTCCCGTGGGTCAGGGGGGCATCCCCGTGGGAGTCCCGTGGGCCAGGGGGCGTCCCCGTGGGAGTCCCGTGGGCCAGGGGGGGAACCCGCGGGATCCCCGCGGGACCCGCGGGATCCCCGCGATCCCCGTTCCCGTGCAGACCTCTACTCTGCAATTCTGCATCACATTTTCTCTCAGTTGTTTGCATTCCCCCTCAACCCCCATTTTTGCTCCAGGCAGTACTCTCCCCAATGGCTAGAAGCGGATGCTTTTCTACTGGATAGGATGCACAAGTTTCTCTATGCGTTTCCTCCAATCCCTCTCATACAGGAGGAGGGCACCATGATTCTCATAGCTCCTCGGTGGCCCACACAACCCTGATTTTCCTTTCTACTTCAACTCAGTATCAAGGAACCAATCCCTCTTCAGATTTGTCCATCTCTTCTCATGCCGAGTCACGGATCTCTTCTGCATCCCAATCTTCAGTCATTGCACCTTGTGGCCACCAGGCCCTGGACTAAGCGGACCACAGGAAAACTGCACTGGCGTGCTGCTCAATAAGGAGCAGGCAAAATATCAAACAAAGTAGTCAAAAGGAAACCAGGTAATTAGTCAAACTCCTATCCAGGTTCTTTATTCCACACAACCAAAATCAGAATGGCAAACAAGAAACAAAAAAGAAAAACTCAAAGCGAAAATCCTGGTCAGCAGATCAGGATATACAAGGTCCCTGTGCTATAGCAAGTGCAGCACAGCTTTCTGGGCCTAGGCCTTTCTCCAACCCTAGGATTGGGCCTTGCTCAAAAGAGAGCTAATTTCACTGAGCACAGTGTAATAACTTTCACTGCATTATTTCAACCAAACACACAAATGCAAAAAGGAAAAGTTCAGGAGGCCCTCAGCTCACTGCTCCTGAGCTGGGGCAGGAGAACTGCCAAGTTTGTCTTCATAGAAATATTCAACACATTAAAATATTCCCACCCGAAGTCTTGACAAACTTCTCCTTCTTTAGAACAGTTCTCAGTCCCAAAGCAAACCAAAAGCAATGCAATTCAAAAAACAAAACATTTATCCAGCAAAACAACTTGTGAAAGCACCAGCCATAGTCCTTTATAACATTGCAGCTAAAGAGCCCTGCCCCCGCCTGGGGCCTTGCATTGGGCCTCAGCTGTTCTGTGAGCAAAAAGGAAAAAAACACAAAAAAACTCTTTCTCACTAAACTGCAGGCTGCAACACAAGCCTTGATAATTGTCCATACAAAAACTTCAAAACAGCATACAAAAAAAGTTCAGTTTTTAAAGCAGTGGCTTGTTGGAAAACTTCACAAAAAAGAAAACGCAGTTTTTCAGTTACCAGCCTTGCATGCAATACCAATTTCCATTGCTTCAGATTCTGGAAGTATTTGTTCACAAACCTCCATTGCTTCCGCTTGAGGTGTGGCCTCAGCTTCCTGGCAAGGAGCTCCATTCCCTACTTCCATCAGCTCCAGGCTATCTACTTGCTCTGGTCTGGCTGGCTGCTGAACCCAGGAATGAGGATCTTTTCCCTTCCTAGTCTTCTCTAACTCTGGATAGCAAGCTGCTGGCTTTTCAGTGTGAGAGCCCAACCCTGCTCTCAGTGTGCCTGTACTGTTTTGAAGCTCTCTTGGGCTCCCCCTGTGGATGTTGTGGTAACTGCAGGGTTTTCTCACAGGGGCATTTTGCCTAAACCTAATATTCACAGGTTTGGGGACAAACCTAGCAGAGCTGGGCTGAGTCTCCATGTCCTCAGCTTCTGAATGGTCAGAAAGAAACTCATCTTCAGTCAGATCCTCCCTAGTGTACTCCTGGAAGCTAGGCTTCTGGGCTCTGCGGGGCTTGGGAACAGCTTTCCTAGCCCTGTCTCTGACTCTCCTGGGGTTTCTAGCTGGGAACACATCAGTCACAGAGTCTGACTGGTCACAACCTGACAGCTTGGTACCTCTCAAGCTGACATCGGCGGACCTTCATCTTACCCAGCATATCAGACTCATTTTGGAAGCATCAAAAACCTGTCTAAGCAACAGTGTTATCAACACACATGGAAGCAGTTTTCCACGTGGTGTACACTTCATCATCATGATGCTAAATCCACCTCTGTATCTTCAGTATTGGATTACCTTCTACATTTATCCAAGTCAATCCTCAAGACCACTTCAATTAGAGTTTATCGCAGTGCTATCAACGCTTTTCATAGACCAGTTGACAGAAAACCTCTCACTGGTCATCCTCTTATATCCAGATTTATGAAAGGACTTTTCAACATCAAACCTCCTCTGAAACTACTTCCAGTAGTTTGGGATCTTAATGTAGTTCTTGCTAGACTAATGGAGTCTCCTTTTGAATCAATGTCCTTGGCTCATCTTAAATATCTCACTTGGAAAGTGTTTTTCCTCATCTCTCTTACATCTGCTCTAAGAGTAAATGAAATTCCAGCACTTGTGGCTGATCCACTGTTAAGTGTTTCTTCATGATAAAGCAGTGCTTCACACTCATCCAAAGTTCCTTCCAAAGGTAATCACTAAATTCCATCTCAATCAATCCATTGTGGTTCCAGTGTTTTTTCCTAAGCCTCATTCTCACCCTGGAGAAACGGCTACTTTGGACTGTAAACGAGCTTTGGCCTACTACTTACAGCGTACTCAGCCACATAGGACATCTCAACTTTTCATCTCCTTTGATCCTAATAAGTTGGGGTGTCCTGTATTCAAAAGAACTATTTCTGCCTGGATGGTGGCTTGTATTGCCTTCTGTTATGCTCAAGCTGGGCTGCAACTGGGGAGTCGTGTCACAGCCCACAAGGTCCGAGCAATGGCAGCCTCAGTTGCTTTTTTACGTTCCACTCATATTGATGAAATCTGTAAAGCTGCTACTTGGTCCTCAGTTCATACATTCACATCTGTGCGGCAGAGTTAGGTCCAGGGAGGAGTGTGAGGACCTGCAAAGGGACCTGGACAAGCTGGAAGACTGGGCAAACAAATGGCAAATGCGCTTTAACGTGGAAAAATGCAAGGTCATGCATATAGGGAAAAAGAACCCGTTGTTCAACTACAGATTGGGGGGGGGCATTGTTGGGAGACAGCAGACTTGAGAGAGACTTGGGTGTGCTGGTGGATGCATCACTGAAGCCATCTGCACAGTGCGCAGCAGCCTCGAAAAAAGCCAACAGGATGCTGGGCATCATAAAGAGGGGCATAACAACCAGGACGCGGGAAGTCATCATGCCATTGTATCGAGCGATGGTGCGTCCACATCTGGAATACTGCGTTCAGTATTGGTCGCCGCACCTCAAGAAGGACATGGCGGTACTTGAGAGAGTCCAAAGGAAAGCAACGAAACTGGTAAAAGGGCTGGAACACTGCCCATACGCCGAGAGGTTGGATAGGCTGGGGCTCTTCTCTCTGGAAAAAAGGAGGCTCAGGGGAGATATGATAGAGACCTTCAAGATCATGAGGGGCATAGAGAGGGTGGATAGGGACAGATTCTTCAGACTGAAGGGGACAACAAGTACGAGGGGGCATTCGGAGAAACTGAAGGGAGATAGGTTCAAAACAAATGCAAGGAAGTTTTTTTTCACCCAAAGGGTCGTGGACACTTGGAATGCGCTACTGGAGGAAGTGATCAGGCAGAGTACGGTACAGGGATTCAAACAGGGATTGGACGGATTCCTGAGGGATAAAGGGATCGTGGTATACTGAGGGAGGAGCTGGGATGTAACACAAGTATAGAAAGCTAACCAGGTAATAAGTATAGAAACCCAACAGGTCGTGCATGTGCAAGACCGGAGGGTTAGGACTTCGATGGGAAGATAGGACTTCAATGAGAAACCAAGGTGGCAAGGGAGCCCCTTCTGGTGATTCAGACAGGTCGTGACCTGTTTGGGCTGCCGCGGGAGCGGACTGCCGGGCAGGATGGACCTATGGTCTGACCCGGCGGAGGCACTGCTTATGTTCTTATGTTCTTATCTCACTACTGTCTTATTCAGGACTGCCATCAGAAATTTCTGGGCCCCTTACTGAGCAATCCTATTGGGCCCCCCATGCACCCCTTCCCCCCCTGACCCCCCTTTCTTCCATGGGCCGAATACACACATACTTTTCTCTGTCGCCGCACTCTTTGACCAAAAGATTTGTAAGCCTGCAACCACGTCAAGGTAGACTCTTTCAGCAGCTCCCCTCCCTCCCCCTTACCTTTGTGGCCAAGTCAAAATGATCTACCAACAATAAAATTTTAAAAACACAAAGCACGCTCTACGCAGAGAAAATGTTAATTATCATTTATATTCAGCGGGCTTTCAAAGAGGTCAAGGCAGATGACTTTATGCAATGTCATCTCAGTAACAACTATATAAAAATAGACAAATATTCCCCCTCCCTTTTTACTAAACCGCAGGGACCTGCGCTGAATGCCCCACGCTGCTCTTGAAGCTCATAGGCTCCCTGCGCTAAAAAACGCTATTGCGGTTTAGTAAAAGGGGGCCATAGTGCAAAATATAGACAGCATATATAAATTCTCAAAACGGACACATTTTGATCACTAAATTGAAAATAAAATCATTTTCCTACCTTTGGTAATTTCATCAGTCTCTGGTTGCACTTTATTCTTCTGACTGTGCATCCAATATTTCTTCCCTTCTTTCAACCTCCTGTATGCTTCCTCTCCTCCAGACCTCATTCCCTCCCCAAACTTTTTCTTTGTTTCACCCTGCCCCCTTCTTTCTTTTTCTCTCTCTCCATACCCCCTTTCATTCTGTATGTCTGTCTTTCTCTCTCTCTCCGTGCCCCATTTTTCTTTGTTTCACCCAGCCCCCTTTCTTTTTTTTTTTCTGGCTCCCTGTCCCCCCCCCCTTTCTTTCTTTCTCCTTGCCCTCCCCTATGCCATCACTATTGGGAAAATTTTGCCACCGCCACTGGGGAATAGGCTGCCACTGCCGCTATCGGGAACAGGCCGGCGCCGAGTTCGCCCTGCTTCTCTTCCCCACGGTGCCGACCAACTCTCGCCACTCGACGTCAATTCTAACGTCGGAGAGGACGTTCTGGGCCAGCCAGGCAGCGATTGGCTGGCCCAGAACGTCCTCTCCGACGTCAGAATTGACGCGGGTGGCGAGAATTGGTCGGCCCCACAGGGAAAAGCAGGGAGAACTTGGCACCGGACTGTTCCCAATGGCGGCGGTGGCACTCAAGTGGCTAAAGAGACGCAGTTTGCCAGCCTAGGGAGAACACTGGAGGGTGGCCAGCTGTGCACCACCTTGGGCATAAACCCGGGGCAGACCTCCCCCACCCCCACCTTGGTATGCCACTGTCTGTACCTCCCTCCCTCCCTATGACCAAAAATTCTCCTTTCTTCTATTCCCCGTGTACACAACCATCTCTTTCCCTCCCTTCCTCTCTTCCAAGTCCTTGCCTTCTGTGTCCAAAAACCCATTCCCTCCCCCACCTCAGCATCTCTTTCCCTCCCTTCCTCTCTCCCAAGTCCATGCCTTCTGTGTCCAAAAACCCATTCCTTCCCCCACCTCAGCATCTCTTTCCCTCCCTTCCTCTCTCCCAAGTCCATGCCTTCTGTGTCCAAAAACCATTCCATCCCCCACCTCAGCATCTCTTTCCCTCCCTTCCTCTCTCCCAAGTCCATGCCTTCTGTGTCCAAAAACCCATTCCCTCCCTTCCTCTCTCCCAAGTTCATGCCTTCTGTGTCCAAAAATGCATTCCCTCCCTCACCTCAGCATCTCTTTCCCTCCCTTCCTCTCTCCCAAGTTCATGCCTTGTGTCCAAAACACACTCCCTCCCCCTTTTATGTTCCCCGTTTGCCTCCCAGCCCATCTTAGCAACTTTCTCAGCAAAATGTAGCTCGAGCCGCGTAGGCTTGTCTTCTATTTCCTGCCTGTCCCGCCGCGCACACATAGCCGACCAGAATTCTTCCCCGACTTCAGCTCTGATGTCGGAGGGCGGGCTTTGCTTAAGCCCTCCCTCTGACGTCAGCGCTGACGTCGGGGAAGACTTCCGATCAGCTGTGTGAGCGGCAGGGCAGTCGGAGTAGAAGACGAGCCTCGCGGCTCGAGTTATATTTAACCCTGCGGGTCCCCCATCGTCCCCGTTCAGCTCTCTCTCCTGTGCACCCCCTTGGGGCTTGCACCCGGGGCGCACCGCCCCCCCTAGGTACGCTACTGGCCCGGGTCCCCTGTCTGCTCCGGGCCCCTGAATGCAGGACTGGTAGTACAGCCCTGATGGCGGCCCTGGTCTTATTCCAGATGGGATGGTCACTTTGGCCAAGCAATTTTGCAAATTTATTCTCTTAATGGCCAACTCTCCCTCCATCCCATTGTAGTAAGCTAAGAAGTCCCACATGTTGAGAATATGCTGCCTGCTTGTTCTGGGATAAAGCACAGTTATTAACCTTAACAGGTGTTATCCAGGGACAGCAGGCAGATATTCTCACAACCCACCCACCTCCCCTAGTTGGTTTCTTAGCTTGCTTATAGAACTGAGGTACCGTGAGCCTGCGTTGGGTGGGAAGGCACTCGCGCATATGCGGTACGGGCTATTGCAAACTTTCTAAATTTTTTAAAGAGGTGATGCACTTTTCAAGTGTCCATATCAGGGCTCAGTGGATGATGTCACCCACATGTGAGAATATCTGCCTGCTGTCCTTGGATAACACTTGTTAATAGTAAGTAACTGTGCTTTTTCTGATGTGCCTCACTGAAAATTGTCATACTCTGTGATTCCAGATTGGAGGCAATTTTAATCATGTGGAACAGGTAGTACAAAAATGAGCTTTACATTGTTAAAAAGTGTAAGAAATAACCTTTCATTTAGTGCCAGTTTCATTTTACTTCTCTCAGACTTTATAAGTTATGCGCCAAAAGTCATCCTACTCCACTGCTATCCCACTATCAGGTGGGGTATTCCAAGGCTCTGTCCTGGGACCTCCTTCTTTTCTCCATGTATACTCATTCTCTTGGTGTTCTGATTTCCTCCTATGAATTTTAATATTGCCTCTATGCTGACGACACCTAGATCTGCCTCTTTGAACCAGAAATCTCTATATGTAGCTTATATTCTGCCTATTTTCAAAAAGAATACTAAGCAGATTACAGAAGAGATACCGCTAACATTAAGAGGGAACAATTATATAATTAAAATACAATTCACAGGAATCCAGGCCCAAATCAGCCTGCTTGTTTGACATTGCTGCCTGAATGTCCCACTGCCACTTTAAACTGAGCATGGCCAAGACTGAGCTACTTAATCCTTCCACTTAAACCTACCTGTCCTCTCCCCCCCTTCCCCCCACACTCTCCATCTTAGTGGTTAGCACTCTCAGTCTCACTGTTTTGTCATCTCACAACCTTGAGGTCATCATTGACTGCTTTCTCTGCACAAATCCAGTAGACTGCCAAACCCTGTTGTTTCTTTCTTTATATTATCATCAAAATCTGACCCTTTTCTGAGTACATTACCAAAACCCTTATCCACACCTTTATCACCTTTCACCTAAACTACTGCAACTTGCTTCTCATAGGTCTTCCACATAATTTGCTTCTCACAGGACTTTCCCTTCAATCCATTCAAAATTCTGCTGCATGACTTATATTCCACCAGAGTCACTAAGCTCACATAACCCCTCTCCTCAAGTCATTTCATTGGCTCCCTATCCATTTCCGCAGACAGTTCAAACTCCTCTTATTGACTTACAGATGCATTCTCTCTGCTGCTCCTCAATATCTCTCCTCTAATCTCTCCCTATACTCCCTGGGAACTCCTGTTCATCAGGCAAGTTTCTTATCAGTACCCTTCTCCTTAACTGTGCCAACTCCAGATATGTGCCTTCTTTCTTGCTGCACCATATGCTTGGAATAAACTGCCTGAGTCAGTACGTCAGGCTCCATCCCTGGTAATATTCAAATCCAAACTAAAAAGCCCACTTTTTCAAGGCTGCTTTTAACTTTTAAGTCCCACTTGTTTATAAAGCACTCATGCCTGAGAAACTCCCTAATCCCCCCCTACTTTTCCTGTTTGATTAGATTGTTAAACTCTATCAAGCAAGGACTGTCTCAAATGATTTAATTTACAGCACTGTGCTTGTCTAGCAGTGCTATAGAAATAAGTAATAGTGAATATTAGGATAAGGACAGTAGTAGTAGTAATGCGCATCATGAGTTACTACAAAAATTGTAGCATTGGTTGCTTAAGGTTAGTGAACTTCTTTTTATACAATGTTTAGATGCAATTTTATTATATTTAGTCATAATTTAGCTCTTTAAAAAAAAGATAAATTAGATTCTGCTGTAAAGTTCTCTCCCAGACCCTAAATTTTGTCCAATTTGCACAGTTTTGTAGGTCTGTCTGCATACTTTCAGTAACTTTTAAATAATTGCCAAGTTAACTATTTAAAGTTTCTAAACAGAGAATCCATGGTTAAAGAAATTATTACTGATATCTTTAGAATTGGTTTGTTAAATAGATCAAGCCAACAAAGATTCTAGCCATTGAGAACTTGAAAAATATGAAATTCTAACCAATGAGATATTTAGCCCACATTTATCTGACCAGTGAGAATAACTGGACACAGGTCAAGTGATACATTCCAGTAAGACTCCATATTGACTCTGTTCACTAGTGATTTGTTATACAATATTTTAGAAATCACTGTACTAAAGTTACTTGATTCTGTTCTCTGTAAAATTTCTTAACAAATTTAATGTGATTTTTAAACTCTACATAGAAACAGAAAAATGAAGATAGATAAAGACCATATGGTTTGTCTAGTCTGCCTAACCATGCCATCTAAAATCCCCTCCTCTCCCTTAGAGATCCAACGTACTTGTCCCAAGCTTTCTTGAATATGGCTAAAATGGAGCTGCTCATCTTCCTACTTCCCCCGTTCTCTGTCTCTGTTGACAACACTCTTTTCTGCTTTCAATCTCTTGGTCATCTGTGACCTCTCTCTCCTCCACTCAGATACAACATACTGTCGCTTCTTCCTCTATAATAAACCTGTCGCTTCTTCCTCTTTAGTATTACCAAAATCTGACCCCTCCTCTGAGAGTACACTTCCAAAACTCTATCCACGCCTTCATCACCCTGTTCTTAGATTGCTGCAATTTGCTACTCTCAGGTCTTCCACTCAGCCATCTTTCTTCCCTTCAATCTATTCAAAATTCAGCTGCATGACTCATATTCTGCAAGAGCCTCTATATTCACGTTATCCCTCTCCTAAAGTCACTTCCTTGGCTCCCCATCAGTTTCCGAATACAATTCAAACTCCTTTTACTGACCTACACATGCATTCACTCTGCAGCCCCTCATTATTTCTCTTCACTTATCGTCCCTATGTTCCCCCTGTGAGCTCTGCTCAGCTGGCAGGACCTGCCTATCTATGCCCATCTCCTCCACTGCCAACTCCAGACTCTGTTCCTTCTGTCATGCTGTGCCATATGCCTGAAACAAACTGCTCGAATCCCTATGGCGGGCTCCATTTCTGGTAGTGTTCAAGTCCAAGTTAAAAGCTGTGACAAATCTAGCTCTCTTCCTAGTTTTGGCACAGGATTTAGGGAAGAAGAGTAGGAAACCCTGGGCAGGAGAGTTGTCCAGGTTGGCTCCACGGTTTGCTGAAAGCGCTGACTTCACTTGGGCTAGCTCAGGGGGTTAAGAAACTACAGCTCCCAGAAGGCCAGCCTCAGCATAGGAAGTTGTCACTGAGGCAAGCTCAGCTGCAGAAAGTTTTCTCTCCCTTCCCCCCTCTTCAGAGCAGGGAGGGGCGAGTTGATTGGGGTTAAAAGTGAGCAGCTGAGACAGAGATTGGGGGAGCCCAGGAGGCAGGAGAGCACCCTGCTCCTCCAAGGAGGTGTAGGGAACCTAGCCCTAATTGTGAAGATGTCTGATGTGCTTGAGATTGAAGCAGAGGGACAAGACCAGAGTGGTGAACCCATGGACCTTGGAGTTTCAAGTCTGCCCAGTGAGGGTTTTGATGCCATGAACCTTGATTAAGCAAAGGTGGGGAATGTGTGGCTTTGTTTTTGTTTCTTACCTGTTTTTTTTTTGCTTAAAAGTTTGAGTGAAACAGTGCTTGTATGCAAAACGCTGGGAGCTTAGCAAAGCTAATCTTGCACTGCAATGCTTGAAACGGGACATTGTACTGACTAGCATTGCAACACACACGTAGCGTTTGTCTTTTCACTCTCCCAGCCCAGCTGGAAACTAATTAGAGGCAGATTAGATTTTGTCTAACGGCAAGCACAGGAGAGCTCCTTTGTAAAAGAAGTTCCTTATCTCCAGGCACTTCATAGCAGGGCTACAACCTTAGCAGGTTTTTTTTTTGTCTTGTTGAGGAAAACTGTATTTCTGCTTTGCCTACAAGAAAGCTATTTTTGTGCCTACCTTCCACCTTTGTGCTGCTGGAGGGAATTCTGCTGAGATTATGCTAACACCCAGAAGGCTGGTGAAGAGGACTGTGATATAAAAGACTAGAGAGTCCAGCCTAAAGGGTGTATTTAAGTTGGTTTGATGTTTTTGGACATTAGAGCTAAGCTGGTATTTACTAAGCCAGAGGGGTCAGATTGGCCTGAAGTTTTATGTTTCACTAAAACATATGCATTGAAAATATTGCTATGCATTGCAAGTACCTGGACAAAGTAAACCAGGAGTATAAAAATAAAATACAGCTTTATTTTTCTGGCATGCCTGGGCAGTGTGTGGTTTTCTTTTTCCTTTTGCCGGATTTACCTGAAAACCTTGAACCTACTGTTTTACCTTAGGCAGTTGCCTAAGAAGGCCTGAAGGATTCCCTTGTTAAAGGGTTCACGCTGGGGAACAGTTAGTCACGTGGACCACAGCTCGCTGCAGTGATCAGGAGCTCGTGGGTTGTGACAAAGCCTATCTCTTTACTGCTTTCAACTCCTAACTCCTTTCACCTTGGATTCTGCATCCCCAACCCTATATGTCATTTCTGTTTTTCTGTCCAAGTTAGACTGTAAGCTCTTCTGAGCAGGGATTGTCTATTAAATTTCAAGATGTACAGTGCTGCATGCACCTTTCAGTGCTATAGAAGTGATAAATAATAGTAGTAGAATTCAGATACATCTTTTATCTTGACTACCTTCACCGGGAAGCCATTCCAAACATTCACCACCCTTTCCATGAAAATTTTTTTTTCTGAGGTTATTCTGGATCTGTCCCCTTTCACTTTCATCCTATGCCCCTTCATTCCAGAGTGTTTGTTTTGAATTGAAAGAGATTCACCTCATGCATGTTTATGCCACATAGTTATTTAAATGTCTTTATCATCCCTCTTCTATGTCTTCTGTATTTGGACCCTTTCCTGCGTACGATATTGTGGGTTGATGAATTGCAAGGGTTGCTGGTGGGAGACTCGCAATTGCGAGTCTTAGCATATGCAGATGACCTTTTGTTGACCCTGGGAGAACCAGAACTCTCCCTTCCCAGAGCATTGGACTTGTTAGATGAGTTTAATATGTATTTGGGCCTAGTGTTAATTAACAAAAATCTATGGTATTGCCTTTTTATCCCAGGACAAGCAGGCAGCCTATTCTTACATATGGGTGACGTCATCAGCAGAGCCCGGATACAGAAGCTCGCAAGCAGACTTGCTTGAAGAAACTCGAAGTTTCGAGTCGACCACACCTCGCATGTGCAAGTGCCTTCCCGCCCAGCGTAGGGCGCGTCTCCTCAGTTCTCAGTTTTCCGCGGAACCGAGAAGTCCATCTTTGACTCTCTGCATTTTACTTCGTGCCTTCTCTGAACCACGGTTTGTATTTTTTTCTTCACGAATTGCTGTTCTTACTTTATTTCTAGTTAAAAAAAAATTTTCATTCTTCCGTCCATCTGCCGGGGCAGGCTGCTCAGCCGCAGCCCAAGGGCTTCGATTTTGCGGCAGCTGTTTTTCCTTCTATATCCCGGCCTGTCATGGGCTTTAAGAAGTGTAGCCAGTGCCAGCGTGCGATTTCCCTTACGGATCTATACAGTCGGTGCCTCAAGTTCCTTTGGCTGGAACATCACCCGAAGTCATGCGAGCGCTGTGCTACTCTTCAACCTCGAGCCCTTAAATGTCATCATATTTTGGTGGAGAAGCTGTTCGGGATGGATTCTTCCTCCGATCCCTCAACTTCGAAGGCGCCCTTGGCCTCACCTTCGACTGAGACTCCTCCTGCTTCTACTGCTTCCACCTTGAGCCTCATCAGACCTTCGTCGTTTGCAGCGGCTCTCTCTTCGATGGCATCTGCTGTATCTTCCCTTGTTTCTTCAGGTCGGATAGCTCAGCAGAAAGTCCCAGTGGTGGTGCTTAAAGTGCCTAAGACTTCTAAGTCCAAGTACATTTACACTGCCTCGGTGGAACCTCCAGCTGAAGCAGGTGGTCCGGTTTCAGACGCGGATCCATCCTTGCCGGCTTCCTTCCAGACCATGTTGGAGAAGCAATTCATTCAGTTCCTTACTAATATGGGACTAAAGCTTCTTCCTCTCATCCAGCCTGGGCATTCAGCAAACTACTACGAGGTCGAGCCACTTCCTTTTCCACAGTCTGAGCTTACACACTCTTTGCAGGGAGCAGAGTCTCTGCGAGTGTCTGGTCTGGCATCTAAGCATGTGAAGCAAGGAGCAGAATCTTTGCAAGTGCCTCGGCAGGAATCCTCACACTCTTTACAAGGAGCAGAGTCTTTGGGAGTGCATCAAGGTTCCTCCGTCAAGCCTCTGGAGCTTCAATCTACAGCCTCCAGTCCTATCCATTCTTTGGTAGCATCGGCTGCTTCTTTCTCCGAGACGCAGTCTCAATCTTCGAGATCTGCTTCCAAGCACCGTTCTCACCGACAATCGAGGCCATCATAGAGGCATAGTTCCCGGCATAGTTCTTCTTCTAAAGAACGTCCCTCTTCAACTAAGCCTAGATCTACTCCTACTTCGACTAGACTGCCGACTCCTCGCTCGAGGTCTCCACTTCCGCACCTCTAGGATGCAGCGGTTTCGATTGCTTCGTCCAAGTCTCCATATTCTTTGGATGCCTTTTTTCCTGCCGAAGCTTCATCTTCGGCCCAGGCTGCCTCGATGTCCTCAAGTCCTTCTCGAGGCAAAGCATTGGCGGATCAACTATCTTTCTCATCTTTTCTTCGTCAGATGGCTGTTGACTTGGATCTTCAATTACCGTATTTTCACGTAGATAACGTGCACCTGTGTAAAACGCGCACACGGGTATAGCGCGCGGGGAACACAAATTTATGTAATAAAATGTTAATATAGCGCGCACACGCGTATACCGTGCATGCTAAAACCTCCTCCCGCCTACTCTGTACCGGCATCCTCCCCCCCGCTCGCGTCACCCCCCCTCCCCCTCTGATCCGAGATAATCTGATCCGGCATTCCCCCTGTGAACCGGCATCCTCCCCACCCCGCTCACGTCACCCCCCCTCCCCCACGATCCTACATCCCCCCCAGCACCGCAAATACAACTCTTACCTGATTGGGCACCGGCACCAGCACTAATGCACAGCATGTGCCAGTGCCAGTGCCCGAAGATCTTCCCTCGTTGGTTTGGGCTGGGCTGGGCGGTGCGAGAGAGATCCTCCTTCTTCCTCTGCCGGGCTGGACTAGGCTTTGAGCATTTGCGCATGCTCAAAACTTTCTGGTCTCGCTCTCTCCGAGATAATCAGGATTTAGATCTCACCACAGCACGGAAACACTACTAGCAACACTACTAGACATAGCCCGACAATACCTCAGTAAAGGACACAGGATCTTAATTATCCAACTAGATCTAGTTGATCACACCATATTACTCCAGATACTTGATGCAATCGGGATCTCAGGAGTGGTTTACAACTGGTTTCAAGGATTCCTTAATACAAGAACGTACAGAGTTAAGACAAACAACACGAAATCTAACCCATGGTCAAAGTCCTGCAGGGGTCTCCACTATTGCCCATTCTATTCAATCTCTTCATCTCCTCCCTCGGTACCACTTTAGACAACCTAAATGTAACATCATTCAGCTACGCAGATGACATAACTATTCTCCTCCCCTTCGAAACCCAAGACCACACCTCAACAGGACACCTGGAAATAATTCTGGATGAAGTAGAAAAATGGATGACAAACCACAAACTGAAACTAAACTCGGACAAAACCAAATTCCTAATGCTTGAAATGGACAAAAACCCATCCATAACAGACCTAGAAATTAAAGCAACCAAATACCCAATCCAGACCTCACTCAGAATCCTGGGAGTGCTGATAGACAGATGCTGCACTATGCAGACCCAAATCAACAAAACTACCCAAAAAGCATTCTTCACAATGCGCAACTTAAGAAAAATAAGGAAATTCTTTGACAAAGAACACTTCAGGATCATTGTACAATCCCTGGTACTAGGTCTTGTGGACTACTGCAATATCCTATATCTACCATGCCCCACAAACATGATCAAAAAACTTCAAACCGTTCAGAACACAGCTCTTAGACTAATCTACTCACTCGGAAAATTTGACCACATCACCAATGCCTACCTAGACTCACATTGGCTACCGATTCGAGCCAGAATTCAATTCAAACTATACTGTCTACTCTTCAAAGTAATTAACGGTACTGCACCTACCTATCTAAATGATCGCCTAAACCGTAACCTTCCACCCAGAACAAGAAGAACACTGACATCATTCTCATACCCACCACTCAAGGGTACTCATCGCAAAAAGCTTTATGATAGCCTCCTGGCAACACATGCAGCAAAACTCGAACCTTCCATCACCAGATTGTTAACCACAACATCCGACCTCAAGACATTCCGTAAAGAAATCAAAACACTGCTTTTCAAAAAGTATATACAATCTACCTAATCTCCCTCACCTCATCCCCCAAGAAATCAAAACACTGCTGTTCAAAACATGTGTTTGACGAATTTACTCCAATTCTTTGAGACCGTGAACGAGCAAATTGATAGTGGAAAGCCGGTGGACATAATATACTTGGACTTCCAGAAAGCGTTCGACAAAGTTCCACACGAAAGACTTCTCAGGAAACTACAAAGCCATGGCATAGAGGGAGATATACAAAGATGGATAGGCAAATGGCTGGATAACAGGAAGCAGAGAGTGGGCATTAATGGGAAGTTCTCCGACTGGGAGATAGTGACTAGTGGTGTACCCCAGGGCTCAGTACTTGGACCGATCCTTTTTAATATTTATATCAATGACTTGGAAAACGGAACATCCAGTGAGATCATCAAGTTTGCAGATGACACAAAACTCTGCCGGGCAATCAGATCGCAGGAGGATAGTGAGGAACTCCAGAGCGATTTGTGTCGGTTAGAAAAATGGGCGGAGAAATGGCAGATGAAGTTCAACGTGGAGAAATGCAAGGTAATGCATTTAGGCAGTAAGAATAAGGAATACGAGTACAGAATGTCAGGTGCAAGTCTGGGAAAAAGTGTACAAGAAAGGGATCTGGGTGTACTGATAGATAGGACCCTGAAGCCGTCAGCACAATGCGCGGCAGCGGCAAAGAAGGCAAATAGAATGTTGGGCATGATAAAGAAAGGAATCTCGAGTAGATCGGAGAAAGTTATAATGCCGCTTTATAGGGCAATGGTCAGACCCCACTTGGAATACTGCGTCCAACATTGGTCTCCCTACCTAAAGAAGGATATAAAACTGCTGGAGAGGGTGCAGAGACGAGCAACCAAACTAGTGAAGGGTATGGAGAAACTGGTATATGAGGATCGACTTAAAACACTGGGATTGTTCTCCCTTGAGAAAAGGAGACTGCGTGGGGATATGATCGAGACCTTCAAAATACTGAAAGGAATCGACAAAATAGAGCAGAGAAGATTATTTACATTGTCCAATTTGACACGGACAAGAGGACATGAAATGAAGCTAAGGGGGGACAAGTTCAGGACTAATGTCAGAAAGTTCTGCTTCACACAGAGAGTGGTTGGCATCTGGAATACTCTCCCAGGGGAGATTATTGCAGAATCGACAGTCCTAGGCTTCAAAAGCAAACTAGATGCATATCTCCTTGAGAGAGGCATATAAAGTATGGTTGGCTATAAAATAAACCAGGTGTATACCTGGCAGGGCCTCCGCGTGTGCGGATCGCCGGACTTGATGGACCGAAGGTCTGATCCGGAGATGGCGCTTCTTATGTTCTTATGTACATCTTCCGATGTTATTAAGTCTTTACCATCATTCTGTTATTAAGTCTATATCCTCAATCTGTATTCTCCAATGTCATGTACCCTCCTGGAAATGTCCAGTTCTCTTCTTATGTAATCCGCTTTGAACCGCAAGGTACAAGCGGAATAAAAATCACTAATGTAATGTAATGTAAGAGTGCTGCCCTTCGGCCTGGCTTCATCTCCCAGAGTGTTCACCAAGTGCCTTGTAGTGGTAGCAGCAGTTCTGAGGAACCATGGTCTTCAGGTGTTTCCCTACCTCGACAACTGGCTCATCTTACACTCCCGAGATGCCATCATTATTCTCCGCAGCGATAGTTCTTAATGTTTTCACGCTCCGGAATTTTGAACCGACAGTAGCAAAGAATCTTCTGTCGGCATCAATCTCAATACCTTCCGCTCCTGATGAAGAGAACGAAACGGAGCATTGTCGAGTGGCAGTACCTCTCCATCTTCTGGTTCATTAAGTACTCCTCGAATATCAGTGGTTTTTTACCACAGTTTCACTATGATGCTATTTGAATGTTGTTGAAGCAGAATGGCTTAATGATGTTATGAACAGCTAACCTTTATATGCATTATTACTATTTTTGACTCGTAATACAGTGGTACCTCGGTTTACGAGTGCACCGGTTTGCGAGTGTTTTGCAAGACGAGCAAAACAATTGCAAAATCAGTGCCTCGGAAACTGAGCATGGCTCGATTTACGAGCACCCCTCCCCCTCTGCGATCCGGCACCCCCCCTGCCTTGAACCGGCACCCCCCCCCCGACACGATCCGACCCCCCCGACACGATTGGGCACTCCCCCCACCACGATTGGGCACCCCCCGCCACGATCCAACCCCCCCCCGACACAATTGGGCACCCCCCACAGCTTCTTATTACTATTTGAGGGGAGCAATGCCGTTTCTCGGGGGGGGGGGGGGAACGCATCAAAGCGAGTTTCCATTATTTCCTATGGGGAAACTCGCTTTGATAAACGAGCATTTTGGATTACGAGCATGCTCCTGGAACGGATTATGCTCGTAATCCAAGGTACCACTGTATTTATTTATAGGGTTAGCCTTTTTCAATGTTTTCTTATTCATGTCTTTTATTGTTATTTATCTTCCATTTATTTTGGTTTAGTAATGTATGCATGTATTGCATAACTTTTTAGAAGATACTCTTATCATAAATAATGCACGTTGGTTTATATAACTTCATTAATTTATTTATTTATTGAAATATCCCTAACCACTGAGGGGGCTTGACACCAGGTTGTTTGTTTATTATTTCTTAGGTTGTATTTTCATGGACTAAGTATTTATTTAGCATTTGCACTTTATTCTTAGATACTAGGCAGTTATTTTTTGACACCAGGTAATTTCTTGGGAGTCTTTATATAGTTTTTTTCATAGTTCATTTCCCAGGGATGATTGTTTAACTTGATTTTCTCTTGCACTTTATTTCTAGCGTGGTTTGCACATTAAGGGCCTAATGATATATGAGGCAGTGCTCATTTAGACTTCGGTCTGATGCTGGTCATCCATGAGTCACTGCCCGAGCTCAATATTCTCCGTTGGCATTCCAAGAGCTCATACTGAGGCCCACTAAATTTATTAATTTCATTTACTTATAGATTGTTTCATTGTTACATTTTTCCAAGTTTAAACAGTCTCCCGGGGGAACCTATTCAGTTAAGCCAATTATTGATTTATTTATATTTTGGACTTATTGACAACTGTTAAGTCCTGAGGGTTAGTTTTCTTTGTGCTTGTATCATCAAAGATTCAACATCTCAAGGGGTTATTGTAGCGACCCAATGGACTACCTGGTTCCTACAAAGTTTGGGATTTGAAATCAACTTTCCCAAATCCCAACTTCCGCCCTCACAGAATCTACAATTCATCAGAGCTGTTCTGGATACTATTCAACTCAGAGCATTCCTTCCACAACAATGTCTGGAAGCTCTTCTTCAACTTTGTGATACAGTGTCTTCCCGCTCTTCCATCTCAGCGAGACACATGATGGAACTTCTGGGTCATACATGGCCTCCACAGTACACGTGACTCCTTTTGCCAGACATCACCTTAGAATTCCTTAGTGGACCCTGGCATCTGAATGGACGCAGGTTTGCGACCCACTTTCTCAACACATAACAGTCACTCCTTCTTTGAAGCAGTCTCTCCGTTGGTGGATGCTCTCCTCCAATCTCTCCAGAGGCTTGCTTTTTCAAACACCCCCCCGTCAGAAGGTCCTCACGACAAGATTCTACGACCTACGCTTGGGGCGTTCATCTCGATGGTCTCCGTACACAAGGCCACTGGACCAGTACGGATCGTCAGTGTCATATCAATCTGTTGGAACTCAGAGCGATCCTCAAGGCTTTTCAACATCTTCATGACCAGGTAGTCCTCATTCAGATGGACAACCAAGTTGCCATGTATTATGTCAACAAAAAGGGAGGCACGGGATCTGCCTCCCTTTGTCAAGAAGCTCTGAAGGTTTGGGACTGGGCAATCCGCCACAACACCTTCCTCAAAGCTGTCTACATCCAAGGGGCAAATATTTGTTTGGCGGACAACTTGAGTTGTCTTCTGCAACCTCACGAATGGACACTCCATTCCTCGCCTCTTCATCACATTTTTTCACAGTGGAGAACGCCTCAGATAGACCTCTTTGCAGCTCCCCACAATTACAAACTGCTTCAGTTCTGCTCCTCATCGCCTCGAGGCAGACGCATTTCTTCTGGAATGGATGAATCTCTTCCTCTATGCATTCCCTCTCATTCTCAAGACTCTGGTCAAGCTAAAGAAAGATCATGCCACCATGATTCTGATTGCTCCTCGGTGGCCGAGACAACCTTGCTACTCCCTTCTACTTCAACTCAGCAGCAGGGAGCCATACCTTCTACCAGTTTTTCCATCTCTGCTTACACAGTCAGGGATCTCTGCTTCATCCAACCTGCAGTCTCTACACCTAACAGCTTGGTACCTCTCATGACTCCTTGGTAGTTTTCTCAATCTGTCAGAAACATTTTAGAAGCTTCTCGGAAACCTACCACTTGACAATGCTATCATCAAAAATGGACTACATTTTCTGCGTGGTGTTTTTCTCATGATAAGGAGCCCCAACATTCCTCCTTATCTTCTGTTTTGGATTATCTTTTGTACTTATTGACTTCTGGCCTCAAGTCTACATCGATCCGAGTCCATCTCAGTGCAATTGCAGCTTTCCATCAGCCTATCGAAGGGAAACCCCTCTCTGCTCATCCAGTGGTTTCCAGATTCATGAAAGGACTTTTCAATGTCAAACCTCCTCTCAAACCGCCTTCTGTAGTTTGGGACCTCAATGTTGTCCTTGCTCAACTGATGAAGCCTCCATTTGAACCAATTGACAAGGCTCATCTAAAGTATCTCACTTGGAAAGTGACAGTGTTTCTCATTGCCCTCACTTCTGCTCAACGAGTCATTGAGCTGCAAGTTTTAGTTGCTGATCTACCTTTCACTGTCTTCCATCATGACAAGGTGGTTCTTCGTACTCATCCTAAATTCCTCCCTAAAGTGGTATTGGAATTTCATCTCAACCAATCCATTGTTCTTCCAGTGTTCTTTCCAAAGCCTCATTCTCATCCTGGAGAAATAGCTCTTCATACTCTGACTGTAAACGTGCTTTAGCCTTCTATTTGGAATGCACTAAACCATACAGAACTGCTCTTTAACTTTTTCTATCCTTTGATCCAAATAAGTTGGGACATCCTATCTCTAAACGTACCATCTCCAACTGGATGGCTGCTTGTATCTCTTTCTGCTATGCCCAGGCTGGATTACCCCTACACAGTAGAGTCACAGCCCATAAAGTTAGAGGAATGGCAGCTTCAATAGCTTTCCTCAGATCTACACCTATTGAGGAAATTTGTAAAGCTTCTACTTGGTCCTCGATTCATACTTTCACTTCTCACTATTGTCTGGATACTTTCTCCAGACGGGATAGACAGTTTGGCCAAACAGTATTACAAAATTTATTCTCTTAAATTGCCAACACTCCAACCATCCCATTCTGGTTAGCTTGGAGGTCACCCATATGTGAGAATAGGCTGCCTGCTTGTCCTGGGATAAAGCACAGTTCTTACCGTAACAGATGTTATCCAGGGACAGCAGGCAGCTATTCTCACAACCCACCCTCCTCCGCTGGTTGGCTTCTCTGCTAGCTATCTGAACTGAGGAGACGCGCCCTACACTGTGCAGGAAGGCACTCGCGCATGCGCGGTGCGGTCAACTCGAAACTTTGAATTTCTTCAAGCAAGTCTGCTTACGAGCTTCCGCATCAGGGCTCCGCTGATGACATCACCCATATGTGAGAATAGCTGCCTGCTGTACCTGGATAACACCTGTTACGGTAAGTAACTGTGCTATCTCCAGCAGTGCAGATTAAGTGGCAGGGAACATTCCCCCTTGCATGGGCTCCAGGAACTCTTACTAACTTCTAATTACTAACTTCTAATTACTATCTCTCCTGACCTTTCTGCATTTTCTGCTTTAAATATAGACCCCCTTGTATGTTCTACGCAACAGAAACTGGAGAACTGGAGGGTATTTCCACTATCCTTAATGGGAAAAATAGCATTGAATAATATGGTGTTGGTGCCTCAGTTGCTATATGTGTTTCAGATGTTACCTGTTCTGTTATCTGCTAAACATGATAAAATCATTGGAAAGTGTTTACAAAAATATTTGTGGAATGGCAAGAGAGTATGCATGTCTTTACTTCACCTGGCAAGGCCTCGGGACCGAGATGGCTTGGGATTGCGCAGTCTTCGACTGTTATCTCAGGTGTGTCAGATGAGACATCTTAATGACTGGTTCCGGGGGACTAGCCATTTTTCAGCTTCCCAACAGGAACTTTTACTTTGTGCTCCATTTCATTTTAGTTACCTCCTTTCATGTTAAGCACTTGCCTCCGAAGACCTCTTCAGCAAGGGACATTTTCTTGATCCCACTGTGACGCCTCTGGAAACTTTTGTGCCAGCAACTTCACATACCATTTCAAATGACCCCCCTATTTACCATTAAGGGGCAACGGGGATTTTGCATCTGGAATGGCACCCATATCATCTAGTTTGTGGACTGACAACGCTAACCAGTATGTTTTTCAAATGGTACATTCTAATGGGTCTTTGAAATCGTTCTATGACCTTAAAAGGGAACATGGTTGGATGGTGAAAGACTGGCTTTCTTACCTTCAGCTCTCCTCTTATATTCACTCCTTACCACGGGACTCCCTTACTGATTGGCACATGGAATCAATTTCTGAGGATTTAAGTTTGTCTGCTCAGGTACCGATCCCTTTGAAATTCCATTTCTGAGGATTTAAGTTTGCCTGCTCAGGTACCGATCCCTTTGAAATTCCATTATCATCATCTTCAAAAATGTTTGGGTGAGCTTCCCTATGAGACATATGCTACTAAATGGTCTTTGGACCTTCCCTGTACAGTGACTGCACAAATGATTAAGAGAGGGATCCCTAAAATGGCCTGTCTGACACCTAGTGTGGCATTGATCGAAATGAACTATAAATTTTTGCTCCGTTTTTTATAGGTCTCCTTATTACTTATTCCAGGCGAAGATGTGTGCCTCTGATCAATGCCTCAAATGTTCCTACTCTTCTTCTACTCTTGGACATCGGTTTTGGTCTTGTATACAGATACAAACCTTTTGGCAGCAGATCCGTCGACATATTCAGACTGTGGAACTACAAATTTGTCCTAAGACCAGTAATGTTGTTCACATTGGAACATCTTCCGCTCCCCTCTCCGAAGGGGTTCTGGAGTTTTTTGGCTCGCTCGGTGCTGTTGGGGAAAAAAGTGATTCTGCACTGTTGGATCTCCTCGGATTCTCCCATGCTCTCCCATTGGCGCACTTTGATTTTGCAACAGGCATCTATGGAACATTTACAATTTTCCTCTTTGGACACAGAATTGGGACGAACTTTTAGTCTTTGTTGGGAACCCTTTTGGCTCACTTTAACACCCAGAGGCCGTAGTCATTTGCTTAATGCATGATTTTTTCGTCATGTAGCAGACACTGGAATGGAGAACATTTATTGTGGGTATTTTTTGTGTTTCATGTTGCATTGGGAATGGGGCGAGGGGAGGGAGGGTGCTCAGGTATGTGGTGAAGTTTGGGAGAATATTGGTATTCATGTATTCTGTTGTATACCGTGTATCCATGAGTGATTTGTTTATCTTTTGGAAATTTAATAAAACATATTGCTATAAATGTCTTTATCATAGCTCTCCTCTCGCCATTCCTCCAAAGTAGACCTATTAAGATTTTTGTCTATCCCCGTACACCTTATGATGACCACTGACCATTTTAGTAGCCTTCCTGTGGACCTGTTTGCTCTAAATCAGTGGTTCCCAACCCTATCCTGGGGGACCCACCAGCACAGGGCATATTTTACATGCCTGTCACCTCCATTATATGCATATTCATTAGGGCTGTCCTAAAAACCTGACTGGCTAGTGGTCCCCCAGGATAGGATTGGGAACCACTGCTCTAAATAACTACACGCTACAGGGCTTCAAAGAAGGTCTGGACAGGTACCTAGAGGACAAAGGGATTGAGGGGTACAGATAGGAGTAGAGGTAAATTATAAAATTAGGCAGAGACCACTTTTCAGGCAGTGGGCCTGATGGGCCGCTGCGGGAGCGGACCGCTGGGCAGGATGGACCTCTGGTCTGCCCCAGCGGAGGCAACTTCTTATGTTCTTATGAACAGGCTACATCCCTCCCTTTCTATCTCTAAAGGAAGCCAAGGAAAAAAACTACCAGACACAAAGGGCCAAATTCTGTATAGGATTCCCAGATGGGCATCCCATATAGAATCAGGCCTAAGGCCACCTAAAATAAACCCGATTCTGTAACCAATGTTCATGTTACAGACGCCGGTTAGAGAATCTGGTTATTGTAGACACGGCCGCTAAGCTTATCGCGGCAAGGGATTTCCCTCCAACCCTCTCCCCCCGCTGTCCTTGAATGATGGCCAGTCGGAGGGGGAATTCCACCCGTCAGGCAGGCCCGCCTCCATCGAAATGAGGCGGGCCTTCCTCTTCCTGGTGCATTGTGGGATGCACCAGGGATGGGCCTAAGGCCTGATTGGGCGGGGCGTTAGGCACATGGGCCAACCTAAGATTCCGGTTGAGCCATGTGCCTAAGGCCTCGCCCAATCAGGCCTTATACCCCCCTGGTGCATCCCACAATGCACCGGGAAGGTCATTTCGATGGAGGTGGGCCTGCCGACCGGTGGGAAGGTTAGGCACACTCCTGTCGGTTTCGTTCGGGGGGTTGGGGGTGTGTGATGGTGAGGTGGTGTGTGTTCCGGCAGGAGGGATTGGCACCCACCTGCCAGCGATCATTGGGGGTGGTGAAGGGTGTTCCGGCAGAAGGGATTTGGCACCCTCCTGCCGCATTCGTTCGGGGGGGGGGGGGAGAACTGATGGCCGCTAAACTTATGTGACAGGGTGATTGATCTCTTGCGATAAACTTAGCGGCCACGTCTATTTACAATATAGGCCAGCATTTTGCTGTCCTTCATTGTACGCGTCTCCTGCTGGCTTAGGGAGATGCGTACAGCCACCTAGGTCCACCCATGGCTATTTTCAGGCAAAACCACGCTCGCGCCTAGCCTTAGGCGAGCTTAGACGGGCTTGCAGGCTTCACTGGTGACAGAAAGCCTGTACTTAGCATGCTGTGTCCAAATTTCTGAAGCATTTCTATCCTTCAGTCTCATCTTTTTACATATATTCCAGGCAAGGAGTGTCTTATACATATTGGGTTATGGTCCCCCTTATATCCTGCTTAATACAATTAGCACCATCAGATGGACTCCATCCCGTTTATATCTTTTTGAAGGTGCGGGTCTCCAGAATTGCACACTATGTTCTAAATGAAATCTCATCAGAATCTTATATAGGGGTATCAATATCTCCTTTTTCCTACTGGGCATACCATGTGGGCAGGGTAGTTATGTGAAGAGGTATGTTTTTATTGCTTTCCTAAAGTTGAGGAGTCCTTCGAGGGATCTAATCTGTGGGGACAGTTGATTCCAGTGATTTGGTGTGAAGTGGGAGTAGGAATGTTGTTTGATGGTTTGCTAAATAACCTTTTAAGGGCATGACCAGGGGGAGTTTTGAGGTGTATTTCATCCTGGGAGTGGAGAGACCTGTTTGGCACATACAGAGGAAGCTTGGAGAGACCCCCCAGGAAAGAGACTTGGGAGTGCTGGTCAACAAATCAATGAAACAGTCCATACAATGTGTAGCGGTGGCGAAAAGGGCGAACAGAATGCTAGGAATGATTAAGAAGGGGATCACGAACAGATCAGAGAAGGTTATCATGCTGCTATACCGGTCCATGGTGCGCCCTCACCTGGAATACTGCGTCCAGCACTGGTCGCCGTACATGAAGAAGGACACAGTACTACTCGAAAGGGTCCAGAGAAGAGCGACTAAAATGGTTAAGGGGTTGGAGGAGTTGCTGTACAGTGAGAGAGAAACTGGACCTCTTCTCCCTTGAAAAGAGGAGACTGAGAGGGGACATGATCGAATCATTCAAGATAATGAAGGGAATAGACTTAGCAGATAAAGACAGGTTGTTCACCCTCTCCAAGGTAGAGAGAACAAGAGGGCACTCTCTAAAGTTGAAAGGTGATAGATTTGGTACAAACATAATGTAACTTTTGGGTTACAGAATAAATATGTTATAGTTGACCCAGGGCAGGAGAGACCTGACAGAGGTTTTTTCCTCTAATATTTTAAAGTTAAAAGTTTTTTTGTTGTTGTCCAGCAAAGATAATGCTGTGTTTGCATGACTGATTGTTGGAATTCTAGATTGCTGATGTCTGCAACAGGTCTGATGACCTCATGTCCTCAGTAGTGCTGAGGAGAATTCTAAAACTGCCAGGGAGAGCAGTTGGGTGGTTATCAGTCTGGAAGACAAGTTGGTCTTGGTTGCCTGAGAATAGAAAAAGATTTTTGAAAAAATTTTATAGTGGATTTTTGGCTAACGTTAATTAAGTTCAAGTCTGGCCTATTTTTGTGGCAAGGGCTGTGCTTGGTTATGTCATACAGTGATTTTCTATCACTTTTGGGTTGAGGTGCAAAGCTCTTGTATTTAAATGGAATGTAGTAACAGTTAAATTAATTTTGTCCTGGTTAACATTAAGAAAACAGGATAGAAAGTATCTTTTTGACGTTGTAAGAAGTAGTGCTGAGGAAACATTTATTAATGAGTTCGGGTTATTTATGAAAACCAGTTGTGAATTGGAGTGAATTCTGTTACTAAAATATTTTGGTTTAGATAACCATTTGATTTATAACCTTGGAGATAAGCCTATAGATTAAGATACATTGTGGGTGGGAAAAAGTTTAGGGAAATTTAAATTATCCATTTTTTTTCTCTGGGTAGCTAGTCAAAAGTAAAGAAACAAATATAAATTTCAGGGTATCATAGGGTTTTGCTTCCTTTGGTTTTTTTTTAGTTAGGGAGTAGGTACTCCATTTATTGAAACCGAATCTCCTGAAAAGAAGAAGTGCTGGTACCCAACGACTCTGCAGAAAAAAAGAACACCTGAACCCTGTGAGGAAAAAGGAGTTTATACCTGGACCCTGTGAGGAAAAAATTATTTCAAAGAACTAAATTCTTTGAGAAAGATTTTATATGGAAACTTGTTCTAAAGTTATATAGATATATACATTTTGCTAGATTTGTAAAAATAAACTAACAAAAACTTTTAGAACCAGTATTTGTTTAAAAGGTTTCATTTATTGTTCACCCTGTATCTTTTATTTAGGGTAGATTTTATGCTAACTTTTCCCTCCTTTTAGAAACATTCTCACCTTGACTTATAAGGTAACCTGACTACAGATGGTGAAGAGAGTGAGCATTGATAATCAAAGAGGAAGGGGTTACAATAAGGAAGTTCTTCACCCAGAGAGTGATAAAAATCTGGAACGCTCTTCCAGAGGCTGTTATAGGGGAAAACACCCTCCAGGGATTCAAGACAAAGTTAGATAAGTTCCTGCTGAACCAGAACGTACGCAGGTAATGTTAGTTTCAGGGCACTGGTCTTTGACCTAAGGGCCGCTGCATGAGCAGTCGGACTGCTGGGCATGATAGACCACTGGTCTGACCCAGCAGCGGCAATTCTTATGTTCTTATGTTCATACTGAAAACCCACCTTTTTTATATAGCTTTCAATCCTTAACCCTACTCCTCTGCCATCCAACCCAGCCAGCTGATTAACCGTTCTCCTTAACTGTATCGATGACATCATGTTTGTCTGTCTTGCCTGTTTAGATTGTAAGCTCTTTTGAGCAGGGACTGTTTTCTTACTCTTTGTGACTCTGTACAGCGCTGCATTCATCTGGTAGCGCTATAAAAAATAATTAATAGTAGTAGTAATTACAATAGTTTGTGTGGGTTACAATGATTTTTCAGATTATGACAAATAATCTGAGCAACGTGATAATTGAAGTAGCAATCAACTTGGCTTCAATGATATGCATTGTGATGATAGTTGTGATATAGTGTATCTAGATTTTCAGAAAGCTTTTGATAGTTTCTCACGAGAGGCTCCTGAGAAAATTAAAGTGTTGTGGGATAGGTGACGAAGTTCAGTTGTGGATTAGGAATTGGTTATTGGATAGAAAACAGGGTAGAGTTAAATGGTCATTTTTCTCAATGGAGGAGAGTAAACAGTGTAGTGTCGCAGTACTTGGACTGGTGTTATTTAATTTATTTATAAACGATCTGGAACAACGAGTGAGTTTATTAAATTTGCAGATGACACTAAACTGTTCAAAGTTGTTAAAATGCATGCGGATTATGAAAAATTACAGGCAGACCTTAGGAAATTGGAGGACTAGGCATCCAAATGGCAGATGAAATTTAATGTGGACAAATGCAAAGTGATGCACATTGGGAAGAATAACCTGAATCACTGTTACCGGATGCTAGTGCCCAAGAAAAGGATTTGGGTGTCATCGTAGACAGTACGATGAAACCTGCCCTATGTGTGGTGGCGGACAATAAAGCAAACAGGATGCTAGGAATTATTAAAAAAGGGATGGTTAACAAGACTAAGAATGTTATAATGCCCCTGTATCACTCCATGGTGCGAACTCATCTGGAGTATTGTGTTCAATTCTGGTCTCCTTATCTCAAGAAAGATATAGTGGCACTAGAAAAGGTTCAAAGAAGAGCGACCAAGATAGTAAAGGGTTGGAACTCCTCTCGTAAGAGGAAAGACTAAAACAATTAGGGCTCTTCAGCTTGGAAAAGAGACGGCTGAGGGGAGATATGATTGAAGTCTACAAAATTCTGAATGGATCGATTTTTCACTCCGTCAAAAATTACAAAGACTAGGGGACACTCGAAGTTACAGGGAAATACTTTTAAAACCAATAAAAGCAAATTTTTTTTCACTCAGAGAATAGTTAAGCTCTGGAATGCATTGTCAGAGAATGTAGTAAGAGTGGATAACTTAGCTGGTTTTAAGAAAGATTTGGACAAGTTCCTAGAGGAAAAGTCCATGAGTCTGTTATTGAGAGAGACATGGGGGAAGCCTATGCTTTCCCTGGATCAATAGCATGGAATATTGCTACTCCTTTGGTTTTGGACAGGTACTAGTGACCTGGATTGGCCACTGTGAAAATGGGCTACTGGGCTTGATGGACCATTGGTCTGACCCAGTAAGGCTATTCTTATGTTCTTAATGATGGTGAAATGGGATTTTTGAAATAACCATATCTTTAGGGATATATGGAACAGGGTGTATGTGAGGGTAGCATGGATCTTTGCTGGTAGTATATTCTGTGTTTTTGCAATTTAGTATCCAAAGGAGTTATATTGGCTGTTCTATTTTATTCCTTTCAGGGATGGGAAGGGTGGTCATTCCATGTCAAGTGGACCAGGAGCCCACGCTCGACCCCCTTGAAATCCAACCAAATTTTACATGGGTGTTGTCTAGGGTCTCAAATGAAACTGCAAAATTTTTTTGATCTATCTCAATTTGGTCAGGAGCTAGGGGGGTGGTTAAACAAAAGCAATCGATCCACTCCCATGCCTAGTGTGACCTAAAATGCCAACTTTGCTTAAGCACTGCGGCAGAAGGAAACTACCTAGGAGTCTGAAATTTTGCAGTTTGGTACAACACCTTGGGGCAAGTTTCTGTGTCAAGTTTGAAATCTTTTGCGAACATATGCTTCCATTTCTACAGGTCAGCAAAGTAGGCAAAAAAAGTCACGAATGAAAATTTTGGCAAAGTTTGGCTCCATACTGCTGCTGGTAGGTAAGTCAGCTGAGGGTACAACTTTACCAGCAGACATATACCATGAGGTACTTCCAAGATTTGCAGTGAAGTGAAGCTGAAGATATGACCATTCAAAAAATATGGCTTTATTCATTTATGCAAATTTTCACTGTTTTTCAGATTGATATCTCTAATGTGTAGTTTGTTTTTATATAACATTTGAAAGAGCATGTTTTTTGCTACAGAAGCTATCCTGTTTCATCTTGGAACTGACCTTTCTTTGATGAGAATTAAAACTTCAGAGATAAGCATTAGTTGTATATGCGCACAATTTTTTAATATGGAAAAGAGGCATGTTTAACACAGACCATGTTGTATGCAAATGAAAAAAGATACATGAAGTTTCACAGTTAAGTTCAGATTGTTACTATTTTATGATCCCCTTCCCTGTATGCATGCATTTTCATATACTCACTGCCACTGGTCGTGAAGATCATGACCAAGAGTATTATACACTGAGACCACACTTATTTATCAGTTATTGATCCATTGTCTGAAAGACATTCCCAATAGTCAGATAATACCATATAAATTTCTAAGCTTTATTAAAGACAAAAAAGAAAAGTGCAAAAACCACACTTATTTAAAGTGTGCATTCATACTGACAAAGATAAGGAAATCACATAAATTTAACTCAGTTTCTTGCACATGGTTTTGGAAAGTCTGGTCAATGTTTGCCAAAATAGCTTGTGGATAAGTGTACTGTCTGCCTGATGAAGTGGTCACAGGTGCAATTAAGGCCTGCAAAAATATGCTGTTCAGGAATCCAGCATATGTGTCTGCGGGGAGGACAGTGAAATGACTGTGCAATGTTGCATTCTTGCATTGAAATTTCACATACATGAGCAATCCACCAAGAATTGTCATATATGCAAGCTAAGTATTGTCCAGGTTGAAAGCTGGATGCTTGAAAGGTAGGGACATGTTCAGGATCAGTATCAGACTCTAAGACATTGGCAATGAATGAGCTGGTATCACTTGAAATTTTTGCTAATGCAGAGTCTAGTAGTGTCATGGGCTTAAATTGGTGAATTTCTCTTGTTTCAGCCACTGTGTGGCCCATACTAAACCTTAACTTCTGAGCAGGTCTTATTGCTTCAATATCTTCCTTAGCAATGAAGAAAAATTTGATTCCCAAGACAGATTTATCGCAGAATTCAAATAGATCCCTTGGTGTCAAGATTTGGTTATTGAGAGGATGTTGTAAGCTAGCATGGGCAGCTAAACGCTTGGCTGTTCCCCCAATCCCATCACATGGAGATTTGCCATGGCTGGTGCCAAAGAAATTTCACTCAGCAGTAATTTAAAAGTCAGTATCATGGCTGTAGAGGTTAATGAAATTCTTGAAGTTTTTATATTGCATAGCAGAACCATCACTAAAGTAGTGAATATGTCTTAAGACAGACAAGACTTCCTTCAGATGCAGAATAAACTTCCTCAAAAATGCATGAACAGCAATGGTATTGTGACACAAGTAGTCACTGATCATGCATATGCATAGGCTTTGGATATCAGGATTGCAGAAGTAGACAATGAAGGGGTGTAATGTTGCTTGGCTATTTTCCCAGTGAAACCCCTGTACTGCATCCTGAATGATTAAGGAATAATTTTCAGCGAAGTCCATTAAAACAATAGTATGCCTCTCCTTTATATTTGCTTTCAGTTCCTTCAGATAAGCACTTTGGTACTTGGAAAACCTGGCTTTACTCTAACTTATAACATCTCTTCTCCTGTCTACATCCCCTCTTTTCATATGCTCTTGTAAATCTTTCTCCTCTCTCTTCCTATATTTTTAAGCTTTGTAAACCATGTCGAGCTCCACTTCCGTGGAGATGATGCGGTATATAAACTTAAGGCTTAGTTTAGTTTAGTTTAGAAATAAAATGGTGGCTGGCCAAATTAGAAATTTGTCCAATTAATTTGGAAGTGAAGTCCTCTATGGATAACTGTCGAGTTTCCAGTGTATCCCAATCAGTGTGAATCCACTGCTTTAATTCAGTGATATCATCTGGATCATGTTCACCAAAGAACTCAGTAAAATATTCCTCTGGAGGGATCTGCCCAGGACATATTTCACATTGCTGCAACATGCAGTTTTTTTGAGTACATATCACAGACAGTTTTATTCAGAAGCACCTTGTAGTCATCTGGAACTGCAATTGCTGAAAGCATAAATTTCACATTCTGGTGGATTGTGCAGACACAGACTGAATGAGTCCCTGATGAACTGACTGACACACCACTTTGGCCAAAGCTCACAGAACTTTGAGAACCCAATTTCAGGCCCATGCTGACTGCGATAGGTGGTATACAGTTCCTTCAGATTGAATAATAGCAATCTTTTCTGCTTTTGCACTTTTTCACCACTGATCCGAACAGAGACATAATCTTTTTTGCCTGGGCATATTCTAGAGATTTCATCATCTTCATAAAAATCCAGGACTTTCTGTGTAATCTGCTGAGCAAGCACTTTTCCTCTCTTTGTTGCTGGAAAGCAGGAATGCCACCCTGCTGTTTCAGCTTCCTGGCCTTTTTAACCATTCTTGTTGAAACGCCAAATTCCAAAACAGTTTTCTCAATAGTCCAGCTGTGTGGAGCAAGAGTGAAAATTTGTATTTTCTCCCTATTACTAGATAGTTCTAACTTCTGCTTCAGTTTAATCAATAGAAGATCAAAGTCAGAACACCTTTTACATTGGCCATTTTCTGGTTCTGCTTTGATATTAGTTGGAGTGAAGTCACCAATAACTGCAATTTGGTTTGCAATTGCATTATGGGCTTCAGAGAGTTTGTGTTTAGCATAACTTAAGGAATTTTGCTTGCTAATCCGTTGAATCTTTAGAGGAGAGATTCCTAGTGGTGAAAAGCTGGCATTGAGGTTTACAGATGCATTGGTAGGGTCATCACTGTTAGAATTAGACTTAGGGCTACTTAGATCTTGCAGTTTGACACGCAAGTCTTGCCTGCACCTTGGGCAAAGCTTTTGGCCTGGTTTAAACTCGTGCTTTGTGATAGCTTTTAAATGATCAGCTGCAGGAAGATCAATTGGGTGTAGTAGACCTTTGATATTGCGGTGATTCTGTTTTCTGAATGGATTATAGCAATTTTTCTGTAGAAATTCAAATTTTGTCAGAATCAAGGCTTCATGATGAGTAGAAAGTCCAGAGTGTCTTAATTAATTCTTGGTCAGGAAAAGAAAAATCAGAAGTAGCTTTCAACAGAATAGAAGATAAAATGGCTTCTGGCACTCAGAACTATCATAGATTCCAATACTGCAGGGCTCTAGCTTATTATTAGTCTCCATAAGATAAGAGACCTAAAAATACAGAATAAAAGTAAGGTGAAAAATATCAGTGTGAGAACACAATGAAAACAGAGCAAAGCAAGTTGTATATGTCAGCAAGTGCAGAGTAAATTTCCAAAATCCACACAGGCATAGCCTAGTTAACTAGGGAAAGAACCAGATGCTGCACAGAAAGAATAAACATAAAGCAACACGCCAAAGGCAAGCTTTGTCAAATAATGAAGTCATATGATATTATAAGTTCATGATAAATCTTAAAGCCAGACTTGTTCATACAGCCACTGTGCTGTGATATTTGCAAGTCAGAACATGTTCAGAAAAGCTGCATGTATCAGACATACTACTACAGCTATGTGTACATTCTTGTGAATCACATGATTATGCGTTTGGGCTTGCACGCAATAAGTAGTTCATGCAAGCCAATGTATGTTTTGACTGTCATCTTGCAAAAGTGCACAGTAAGTTTGTCAAACGCTGAGCACAGTACGAGATGAGTACTAGTGGCTGGCAAAGCTTAGTTATGAGTTTTCAGATCAATATAGTTCCACTGCACATTCACAATGAAGTGCCAAAGACCCTTCAACATAACATGTTTACGCAAGCAAGTAATGCTTATCTTTAAAACATCAATTCTCATCAAAGAAAGATTGGGTTCAAGATGAAACAGGATAGCTTCTCTAGCAAAAAACATGCTCTTTCAAATGATATACAAAAAAACCCCAACCCCCACTACACATTAGGGATAAGCAACATATCTTGAATTTGATTTTTCAACAGAGAGCCAATGTAGTTTGGTCAGTATTGGTGTAATGTGATCAAACCTTGATTTGTAGAATGAGTTTTGCTGCTGTATTCTGTATTAATTGCAGTCTTTTCTTTTGCTTCATTTGGGAGGTTTATGAGAAGTGTCCTGAAGTGATGATAGAGGAAATAGAATCTAATGTTTTTCAACTTTTTGATAGTAGTATACAATTTCTGGACTATGTTGTTCATATGGTTTTTGAATTTTAATGAGTTGGTGCCCAATCCTGTCCTGGAGGGACCATCAGCCAGTCAGTTAGATTTTTGTTCTGGACTATGTTGTTGATGTGGGTTTTTGAATTTGAATGAGTTGTCTAAAGCAGTGGTTCCTAACCCTGTCCTGGAAGACCACCAGCCAGTCAGTCAGATTTTTGGGATAGCTCTAATGAATATGCATGAAAGAGATTTGCATGTAATGAAGATGATAGGAATGCAGATCTGTTCCATGCATATTCATTAGGGCTATCTTGATAACCCACTGGCTAGTGGTCCTCCAGGAAAGGGTTGGGGACCACTGGTCTAAAGTGACCCCCAGAACCACTGTTCTAAGGCTGACTCAGTTTGTCATGTAATAGAGATGGGGATAAGATGCCCGAACCACAGTAGTTTGGTTCTTTCTGTATTTAAGGTGATTATTTTGTTACCCATTGTTTACTTTATTTATTGCTTGTGATAACTTGTTGAGGTTAGTTGAGTTCGGTCTGTGGAAATTAGGATGTCATCTGCATATGAGAATATCCATTCTCCAGGGTTTAGTTTGAATTGAGGGTGGTCATGAAGATTATGTACAGTTAGGGTGAGATAGGTGATCCTTATGGCATGCCACAAAGTGGGGTCCAGTAGTTTGAGTAGATTCCATCTTGCAGGACTCAGTATCTTCTGTTTGTGAGGGGTCCCTGCAACCATTTCAGGACATGACCAGTGATTCCAAGTTTGGGTAGTCTGTTTAGCAGAAGGGCTTGGTTTACTGTGTCGAATGCTGCTGAAATGTCAAATTGTGCCAGTAGAATTTGCTTTCCTTTCCTTAGTTCTGTTCTTATTCTGGACGTCTTTATGTTATATGAGTTACTGAACCCACGTTGAGAGGGTAATAGTAGGTTCCAGTGTATGATATATTCTTTTAAATGTGTTGCAACTGCAAATTTGATCAGCTTAGTTATGAAAGATATATTTGCAACTGGTCAATAATTAGCTATTTGGGATGGGTCTAAATCTGATCCTTTTGGGATGGGAGTAAATACAATTTCTCTGCAAGCTTCTGAAAACCATCCTTGAGCTAGTGTGATGTTTATCATCTGAGAGAGCCATTTGACTGCTTCTTTTGGCATACCAAAATATAGATATTGTGGACATTAATCCAGTTTGTAGCCCATTTTGGATAGTCTGTTAATAAGAGGTCTAAGTTCATTTGTTGTGATGGTATTAAAGTTTATCATGTTCTATCTTTTGGAATGTTGACTAGTTTGCTCTTATATGTGATGTCATCTGGTTGATTGTGAATTTATCTGTGTCATTGGCAAAAGTTGTAAATATCGCTGGACAACAATTTTTTCTAAAAGTTTTGCTTCCTTAAACTGGTGGTTATGATAGACCCCTTTAAAATAAACGCAAATATAATTTCCCACTAACTGTATCACGTGGCTAAAAGTGTTTTTCTGCTGATTTTCATTTGTACTCGGTTCATCTCGTTGCATTTGTCTGGTGCATCTCATTGCAGTGTCCAACAATAGTCAGCATTGATGGATTCCAGTTGCCCTGATATCTTTTTTTCCATAATGGCAATGTTATGGTGAAACCTTTCACCGTGTTCGTCGCTGACTGCACCAAGATTTGTGAGGAAGAACAAGTTTAAATGTAGAAAGTGCATCTTCAGCAACATGTTGCACTTCATGATTTTGCACGCTCTAAGATGGTGTTTCTCAACTCGATCGTGGAATACCCCCTTGCCAGTCAGGTTTTCAGGATATCCACAATAAATATGCATAAACTTGATTTTGCATACACTGCCTCCATTATATGCAAATTTCTTTTATGTATATTCATTGTGATTATCTTGAAAACCTGACTGGCAAGGGGACACTCCAGGATCGAGTTGAGAAACACTGCTCTAAGAAGTTTGTCAATCATTTGAATATAGTTTGGTGCTCTGTAACTGCCAAGAAAATTCTCAATGACATCCTTAAATGATTCCCAGGCGATTTTCTCTGGCCCAACAGATCTATAAATCTCTCATCATTGATGTGTCTGATCTGTGGACCGACAAAAATGACTTCCTTAATCTTGATTATTCTTGGATACATCTGTCTTAGATAAAGAAAACCTTTGCTTTGTTCATCGCTTTTATGAAATTTTTCATCAGTCCAATTTGTATGTGAAAAGGAGGCAAAAATATCTTTGTTGGGTCAACAAGTGGTTCATGTACCACATTTTTCTGTTCTGGAACCAAATGGCCAGTTCTTTTGAATGTAATGCAACTCCTTAGCGTGGCTATCCCATTCACAAATAAAACAACAGTACTTAGTATATCCAAGCTGCATTCCAAGTAGCAGAGCTACTACTTTAAGATCACTGCAGATGTTCCAGTTGTACTTTGTGTCCTGGATATGCTTTAACAGCAGTTCCATGTTTTCGTGAGTTTTTTTTCATATGTGCAGCATAGTCAAAAGGTATCGATGGGTAGACATTGCCATTGTGTAAAAAAGCAGCCTTGAAGCTTAGCATTGATGAATCTACTCCTGTGGGCAGGGCAGGATTAAGTCTTCGAGGGTCCCTAGGCACACAAATACACTGGGCCCCCATGGCCCACCCCACATATGACCCACCCCATTTATCTGATTTCTTATTTACTTCTTTATTTCCACTTGTATTTCTTTCTTTTTTTTAAATTATAAACAAACAAAGATTAGCATACCAGTGCACAGTTTTTCTTCTATGCAACAAACAAGCATTTCTGAACAAATCCCCCTTCCTTTCCTTCCCACCTACTTATCTAGGACTTTAACTCTGAACCCTTTCCATACATATATAAAAGTGTTCAAATATATTGTAAAGCAGTAATACTGTCTGAAATATAAGTCTATATTAATAACCAAGTTTACAATGCCTCTCAACTGCCTCACTCTTTCTTCTCACTGCCAAACTGCTACTGCTGCCATAAGCAGCGAAGTAACCCAGAGCTGGGGTACCCACACTTTTTTGCCTTGTGAGCTACTTTTAAAATGATCTACCAACAATAAAAAAATTAAAAAAAACCCACAAAGCACACTGTACGCAAAGAAAATGTTAATTATCATTTTTTTTTTCAAAGTTGTCAAGGCAGATGACTTTAAAATATGCAATGTCACCTCAGAAACAACTATAGAAAAATAGACAAATATAGTGCAAAATATAGACCTCAGATATAAAGTCTCAAAACTGAAATGTTTTGATCATTAAATTGAAAATAAAATCATTTTTCTTACCTTTGTTGTCTGGTGATTTCATGAGTTTCTGGTTGCACTTCCTTCTGACTGCATCCAATCGGGCCTATGGCTAGAGAGATGAGCATACACCAGGGTCACGGACCTGCGACTGGAGAATCAATAGAAGATAGACAGGACAGCAATCGTGGGGGACACTATCATCAGACAAGTTGACACCCACATAGCGAGAGGAAGACTGGATCGACTGGTGACCTGCCTACTGGGAGCCAAGGTAAAAGACATAGTGAGCCGCATCGACAGAATCGTCAACAGTGTGGAAGAAGAAAATACGGCAGTGGTGATCCATGTGTGGACGAACAACATGAGCAATAGGAACTACAACAGAGAAGTACTGAAGGACCAGTTCCAGATGCTAGGAAGGAAGCTGAAGAACAGAACGCAAAGGATAGCATTCTCGGAGATCCTGCTGGTACCCAGGGCAGATGAGAAGAGACAGATGGAGCTGTAAGCAGTCAACGCATGGATGCGGCGCTGGTGTGAGGAAGAAGGATTCTACTTCGTGCGCAACTGGATGACGTTCTGGGGGAAGAGCAAGCTATTCAGGAAGAACGGACTCCACCTCAGCAGAGACAGAATGCGGCTACTTGCAAACAACATCAAGAGAGAAGTTGAGAAGTTTTTAAACTAGGAAGAAGGGGAAAGCCGACAGTCGATCGAGAGAGAGAGAGTCGATGATTCGGGAACCAGTATTCCTTGAGGATATCGTGCAGGAAGATGGAGGGGAAGACTCACCAGATCGCAGACAAGACAGACCGAAAGGGACACAAGAGGGAAGGACATGCAAGAAGGGAACAGGCTGCAAACTCAAGTGTATGTACATGAATACAAGGAGCCTTAGAAATAAGATGGGTGAATTAGAAGCTGTGGCACAAAAGGATAATGTTGACATCATCGGCATCATGGAACATGGTGGACTGAGGAAAATGTCTGGGACATGGTGCAACCGGGATACAAACTATACCGCAGAGACAGAATGACTCAAAAATGAGGAGGCATTGCCATATACGTCAAAGAGGGAATTGAATCTACTGGAGAGAACATGCCACAACAGATGGATAAGTTAGAGTCTCTATGGGTCAAAATTCTGGGAATAAATGGACCAGAAACGAGGATAGGCATCTACTGCCGACCCCAGGGCAGTCTGAAGAAATTAATGGAGAAATGACGGTTGAGATTAAATGCAACTGCAAGGGAGGCAACGCAGTTATCATGGGCGACTTCAACTATCTGGGGATAGAATGGAACCTAGGCACTTCCGGCTGTGCTAGAGAGATCAAGGTCCTGGAAACTATAGGCAATTGCTTCCTGGAACAACTTGTCAAAGAAAAAACAAGAGGAAACACAATTCTAAATGGTCTGCGAAGTTCCGGCACAGGATGTAGAAATAGAAGGGACGCAGGGAAACAGCAATCACAATATGATCTGCTTCAACATGGAAATAGGGGTGAAACATTGGTCCAGAACAATGGCCATGGCGTTAAACTTCCAAAAAGGGAATTTTGAAAGGGATGAGACGCATGGTGAGGAAGAAGATTAAGAAGTGGATAAACACTGTAAAGACACAAGAGCAAGCTTGGTCTCTTTTTAAGAATACAGTCACCGAGGTGCAAAATCTATATATACCACGTATCAACAAGGGATTAAAGAGGAAAAAGAATAAAGAACTGGCATGGCTCACTGTAGAGGTTAAGGAAGTGATCAGAGACAAACAAAATCTCGTTTAAGGAATGGAAAAGATAAAAAACGGACGAAAACTGGAATAAGCACAAACAACATCAACGCAGGTGCCATAAGGCGGTAAAAGGGGCCAAAAGAGACTCCAAGGAAAAAATAGCCAAGGAGGTGAAAAATTTCAAGCCGTTCTTTCGATATATTAAAGGGAAACGACCCGCGAAGGAAGCGGTGGGACTGTTGGATGACCATGGAATAAAAGGAGCGCTAACGGAGGACAAAGCAATTGCCGATAGATTGAACACATTTTTTGCATCTGTATTTACCGAAGAGGATATACACAGCATACGGAAACCCATCAGGCTATATGCTGGAAGTGAAAACGGGAAACTGACAGGGTTAGTGGTCAGTCTAGAAGAGGTATGCAGGCAAATTGATAGGCTTAAGAGCGATAAATCCCCGGGACCGGATGGTATCCATCCGAGGGTCATCAAGGAACTGAAAGGGACCATAGCTGAACTGCTTCAACTAATAGCCAATCTGTCGATCAAAACGGGAAAGATTCCGGAAGACTGGAAGGTGGCGAATGTTACGCTGATCTTCAAAAAAGGTTTGAGGGGAGACCCAGGAAACTACAGACCGGTGAGTCTGATCTCAGTACCGGGAAAGATGGTAGAGGCGTTGATAAAGAACCGCATCATTGATCACTTTGATGGACATGGTCTGATGAGGACCAGCCAGCACAGTTTCAGCAAGGGCAGATCTTGTTTGACAAACTTACTGCACTTCTTCAAGGGAGTAAACAGGCAGATAGACAAGGGCAACCCAGTCAACATTATATATCTGGACTTTCAGAAGGCATTCGACAAGGTTCCGCATGAACGACTACTTCGGAAAATTGCGAGCCATGGAATCGAGGGAAAAATACATGGATTAAAAACTGGAGCATAGGAAACAGAGAGTGGGGGTAAATGGACAATACTCGGACTGGAAGAGCGTCACCAGTGGGGTGCTGCAGAGCTCGGTGCTTGGACCTGTGCTCTTCAACATCTTTATAAACAATCTGGACATAGATACGTCAAGCGAGGGGATTAAATTTGCGGACGATACGAAGTTATTCAGAGTAGTAAAGACGCAGGGGGATTGCGAAGATCTGCAACGTGACATAATCAGGCTCGAGGAATGGGCATCGACATGGCAGATGAGGTTCAACATGGATAAGTGTAAAGTGATGCATGTCAGTAACAAAAATTTCATGCACAAATACAGAATATCCGGGGCGATTCTTGGAGAGACCTCCCAGGAAAGGGACTTTGTAGTTCTGATCGACAAGTGGATGAAGCTGTCCACTCAATGTGCGGTGGCGGCGAAAAGGGCGAACAGAATACTAGGAATGATAAAGAAGGGGATCACGAACAGATCAGAGAAGGTTATTGCGCCGCAGTACCGGGCCACGGTGCGCCTTCACCTGGAGTACTGAATACAGGACTAGTCGCCGTACATGAAGAAGGACACGGTATTATTTGGAAGGGTCCAGAAAATGACTAAGATGGTTAAGGGGTTGGAGGAGCTGCCGTACAGTGAAAGATTAGAGAAACTGGGCCTCTTCTCCCTCGAACAGAGGAGATTGAGAGGGGACATGATCGAAACATTCAAGGTACTGAAGGGGATAGACTTAGTAGATAAGGACAGTTTGTTCACCCTCTCCAAGGTAGGGAGAACGAGAAGGCACTCTCTAAAGTTGAAAGGGGATAGCTTCTGTACAAATGTAAGGAAGTTCTTCTTCACCCTTAGAGTGGTAGAAAACTGGACCGCTCTTCCGGAGTCTGTCATGGGGGAAAACACCCTCCAGGAATTCGACAGAGTTAGAGAAGTTCCTGCTGAACAATAACATATGCTGATAAGGCTAGTCTCAGGGCGCTGGTCTTTGACCAGAGAGCCGCTGCGAGAGTGGACTGCTGGGCATGATAGACCACTGGTCTGACCCAGCAGCGGCAAGTCTTATGTTCTTAATCTTTCCTTCTTTCTGCCTCCTGCATGCTTCTCCTCCAGACCTCATTCCATTCCGAAACCAACATCTCTCTCTGTCCCTCCATTAGTCCAACTTTTCTTCCTTTCTCATCCCCCAGATCATTTTTCACCACTGCCCACCAGCCCCATGCCCATTTCTCCTTCTATCACCCCTCTCCAACACCATTCCACATCTCTCCCTCCCTCACCATGCCCAACATTCCTCCCCCTTGCATCACTTTCAGTCTATCCCTCTGTTCCCTCTCCACCACCATATCCAATATTTCTCCCTCTCGTCCTATTCCCCATGCTTCTCTATGCCCAATTTTCCTCTTCCTTTTTTCCTATGTGCAGCATCTCTTTCCCTCTCACTCACACAGGCCCAACTCCCTCCCTTCCTTCCTATGTCCCTAGTTCGTGTCCCCTCCCCCTCACTGCCGTCTAGTCTTTGTCCTGCCTCCCTCCCTGCCACACCGAAGCCTGCCTAAGTCTAACTGCCGGATTGGTCGGGCAGGCTGCAATTTTTTGCCTTCTATCCCAAACTTTCTCCTGCTCTCAAGGAGCCATCACCCACAGCAGGAGAGCTGCCTAGGCAAATATGCCAACCTGAAGATTCCCCCTGGCTAGAAATGTGCAAAGTACTGCAAGAAGTGTGCTGGCTGACTAGCAATCACTTCCTTCATCTCTCACATTACTGCAAACCCTGGCAGCTGAAGGCTTGAGGTCATGTCCTTAACATGGCCAGGGCTACTCTTGCACTTGTGCTCAATTACCTGCAAGCCACTGTGAGAAAAGTGCTGGGAAGAACTACAAAGGGGCAGTTCTTCAGTTAGCAAACCATCATCAAATGCATCCAGATCATCTGGGCCTGCCGATGAGAAACCTGACCTGCCTGCGCCAAAGCTTGCCTACCCGACGCCGATTCCTCCTCCCCCTCCGGTCCGCCTATGCCGCTTGCTGCAATTCCATGAAGGGAAGAGAAGGGCAAAAAGCCTTCCCCCAATATCAATTCTGATGTCGGAGAGAAGGTCAGGGCCAGCCAAGCAGCAATTGGCTGGCCCGGATCTTCTCTCAGATGTCAGAATTGACGAAGGGGAAGGCTTGTGGGCCCTTCACATCCTTTCATGGAGTTGCGGCAGCAGCAGAAAGGAGAGATGGGAGGGTCGGCAGGGTGATATCGCTGGGGGGGGGGGGGGCGGCGGCCCAGGGCGATGATGCTGCTGCCGTCAAATCCAGCGAGATTGAGGCCCAAAGAGCTCTAAAGCACCGTACCGGCGGTCCCCCCTGACCATTTCGGGCCCTAGGCACGTGCCTACAGAGCCTACCCTGTGGGTCATGCATACAACCCAAATCTGTGAACAACCCTTCAATGTCTATGGAGATACAGAGGTTTTTAAACATGTGCAAAGAAAAGAAATTTGATAAATCATCTTGGTGGCTTTGAAAGGCAGAAATTTTCATAACTGGCAAGAGCAACCACCATCCCTTCAGTCTTGAATCCAGTTTGTTTTAAATCTACTGCATAGTAGCTTGATCCCCCTAGTCCATTGGTCTCAAACTCACACCCTTTGCAGGGCCCATTTTGGATTTGTAGGTACTTTGAGGGCCTCAGAAAAAATGGTTAATGTCTTATTAAAGAAATGACAATTTTGCATGATTAAACTTTATAGTTTATAAATCTTTCCTTTGCCCTGTACACTACACCTACAGCTTCAGTCTTAATGGGGTGTGTACGGACGGTAATAGTTTCACTTTTGGACCACTTAAATAATCTTTTGAGTAAAGGAAGTAGTGTACTGGTGCTTCAGTTTGATTTGAGTAGCGTGTTTTATTTAGTCGACCATTGTAAATTGCTTGAATTTCTGGATTCTTTAGGAGTCCAGGTAAAGTATTTTCATGGTTTAAAAGATTCCTGGAATCAAGAATTTACCAGGTTAAACTTAAGGATCTACTGTCTTAGAAAAACCCATGTGGTATCCCACAGGGCTCCCCACTCTCTCCTACACTCTTTAATATGTATCGTCTTTCATTGGGTTATTGGATGAAGAAATTGGGCCTAAAGATGTTTAGCTACGCTGATGATATTACAATAATCATTCCCTGTTGTAATATGCTATCCAACAGTACCCAAGTTATCGAGTCAGTGTTAAACACAATGGAATCTTGGATGCAAGAATTAAAGTTAAAATTAAATCAGGAAAAGACTGTTTTTCTTTGCATCATCAAAAAAGATAATTCCAGAATCAACAATTAAGATCAATTCAGTATCATTTCCAATAAGCCCTACAATTAAAATCTTGGGAGTGTTTTTTGATCAGAGTCTAACTATTAAAAATCAAATAGATACTGTGGTCCTGAAGAGTTATTATACTCTATGGAAACTCTGCACTATCAGAGCTTATTTTGATGCTACTGCCTTTACACTTTTAGTTCAAACGCTATTACTTAGCATTCTGGACTACTGCAATATTATATATCTGACAAGTACAAAGAAAAACTTGGCTAGGCTGACCTTGGTCCAAAATACAGCAGTTAGAATGATTTACGGACTATTACCGTGAGCTACACTGGCTCCCAGTTGAGGCCCGGGTGATCTTTAAGTTGGGATGTTTATGCTATAAAGTCGCTTTTGGTGCTGCTCCGCTTTACCTTGTTGACAGATTTGTTACTATGATTCACGGGAACAGTAGACAATTCCATGCCCTATTTATGTTCCCTTCTGTTAAGGGCTGTACAAATAAGAAATATCATGGGCACTGTCTTTCTTATCAAGCAGCTCAATTCAATAAAAAATTCTGCCCATTGCTGACCAGATCAATATCTCATAAACATTACAGAAAACTTGAAAACTTTTCTTTTTTCTAAATTTGTAGCTAGCTAATTCTTGCGTATTGCATTATCTCTGTATTCACTCATAGCATAATCTTTTGTAAACCGCACTGAACTAAGGGTTATGCGGTATAGAAATCTGTTATTATGTTATGTTCCTATTGGCCAGGGTACTCGGCAAGGTTGCCCAATGTCACCATTGCTATTTATCCTTTACCTAGACCCCCTGCTTTGCATGTTGATTAGAAATGATGAATTAGAGGGTTTGCCAGAAGGGGATTCTCAGCTCTGTGTCTTGGGATTCGTGGACGACTTACTCCTTACTTTGGGTAATCCACAACGCTCTTTGAGTAGGGCCTTAGAGATCTTGGATGAATTTCATCTCTGTTCTAGTCTCACCCTTAATAAACAAAAATCGATTGTATTACTGACCACCACATTGTCCAACAGGGGCGGATAGGTATGTTTTCATTAAAATGGGCTACTCTATACCTGGTTTACTTAGGGGTCAAAATCCCACAGGACTTAACTCAGTTATACAAGTTGAATATTGGTCCTTTGCTTCAAACCACTTTCTGCAAACTGCGGGCATGGTGCAATTATCCACTTTCTTTATTGGGGCATATAGCTATATATAACATGATGGTAGTACCTCAGTGGCTGTACTCGCTACAAATGTTGCCGCTAATGCTGTCACAGAGGGGTGCGGCACAGCTTAACTCCTTCTCATCTGCTTTTTTGTGGAGGGGTGGCAGTGCATGCATCTACCCTGTCTACCTTGATGTTACCTAGGGACCAGGGAGGTTTGGGTTTGCTGAGTGTACAACGATTTAACATAGCCTGCCAACTTCGGCATCTTAATGATTGGTTCTGTGGTATGGTGCATTTCTCTTTGTCTGAGGTAGAGTGTGCTGTTTACAGACCTTATCATTTTAGTTATTTGTTACATGTTAAAAAACTTCCTGATTTGCCTCAGTTACACCATGATGTATTTTTGCATGCTATGCAACTGACATGGAAATGTCTCTGTAAATTGTTACATATCTCACCGCAAGTTACGCCCTGTTTGCCTATAGTGGGCAATAGTGCCTTTTACCCTGGTATGCTTCAGGCCACGTTTGCTTTGTGGGCACAGAAAGATCTTCTCTGTGTCATTATTTGTCTGACCTAACACCAGCAGTATTGCAGAAAGAGAACCAGGAAAAGATGTTGGAGGCCCTATGTCTTACAGCACAGATTCCAATTCCATTGAAATTCCATCACAAATTTTTGCAGGAAGTGGCAGGTGAGGTAAACTATACTGGACTAGCGCAGAAATGGATGCATGAATTACAGGTCTCTATAACAGCTGATATGTTGAAAAAAGGCCTCCTGCTTGGTAATAAACACTTGACACAAGCTTCAGACAAAGAACGTAATTATAAATTTGTGTTGAGGGCTTTTTACGCCCCTAATAGGGCCTATAAAGTGAAATTATGTGTGGATGATCAAAGTATTAAATGTTTGCAGGCCCATGCCACCCTTGAGCACATGTTTTGGCTCTGCTCTTGTGTGTCCCAGTTTTGGACTCAGCTTATAACTTATGTGGCACAGCTTTGGAACTGCACATGGCGATTGCATCCTAGTTTTCTTTTCACGTTGCAAGCTCACCTCCATCCTATTCGACCGGGTTGTGCAGCTTTTGTTCGGCAACTATTGTGATGGGTAGAACAAATATTCTACATTGTTAGCTCTCTCCAACCTCCCACTATTGCCCATTGGAGGTCCCTGATGATTCATCAAGTGCTAATGGAACGAAGAGATGTTCAAGACTTGGACACGAGGAAGGGCCATCTGTTTGCGCACTGTTGGACTCCCTTTTGTATGATATTGCACCCTTATATACGGAAACAGATTGGACTTAATGTGGTTGATGTCCTTCTAGATGCCTGAATTGGGCAGGTGGGAGGCCTTTACTTATAATTATGTTTTTCTGCTTCTTTGCTTCTCCATAACTTCTATGGTGACAAAATCTCCAGGTCCAACAATCAAAGCAGTACTCTATTCAACATCTGGCGCTCCCTAACCTCCAAAAAAGATCCCACCTTGCTCCCCTCCTCTCCCTCAGCCGATGTTTTAGCAAAATTCTTCAACGATAAGGTTTCTTCCTTGAGATGCTCTTTCCCTCCTTCAGTCTCTTACAACTCCCTAGTGCCCACCGATTCCACTCCCACCCTAATGGTCTCCAACCCTATCCCAGCTGACAGATCCTGGACCATCTTTGAGCGCGTATCTGAATCCCTGGTCCTCAATCTCTGCCTCAAACTGAAATCATGTAATTGCTCCTTGGACCCATTCCCCTCCTACCTATACGAGAACATTCCCGCTCAGGCTATTTCTTCTATCACCATTCTCATAAACTCTGCCCTTCAGTCGGGCCATTTCTCCCCAGAAATGGGTCATATTGCCTTGACCCCACTACTGAAAAAATCTGACCTTGACCCTTCCATACCATCCAACTTTTGCCCAATTGCAAATATCCCTCTCCTAACCAAGATACTAGAGTCCATCATTTCTTCCCAACTCTCATCATACTTAGAGAGATTCTCTATTCTTTTACCCTATCAATATGGCTTTCGTCCTAACTTCAGCACCGAATCCCTACTGTCTTCCCTGATTTCAAGGGTTCAACAACTTCACTCTCGAAACAAGTTTGCCGTCCTCCTACAATTTGACCTTTCCGCTGCTTTCGACGTTGTTCACCATGATATTCTTGATAACCAACTTTCTGAGATAGGTATCAACTCCACAGTTCTAGGTTGGTTCTCTAAATTCCTCCGCTCTCGTTCTTACATTGTTAACATGAATGGCACCTCATCCTCCCCTGGAAACCGAATTGTGGAGTCCCACAAGGCTCTCCACTATCCCCTATCCTTTTCTTTTTTTTTATAGTCAAATCTTTTTATTGAGAAAAATATAAAGTCAACAGAAATACAAATTATAATGAATAAGAGCAACTACAGAACTAAGCAGCCAATGGATGATACAAATCATAACAGTACCAAGGAATGCTGATGTAAGTATACATATCAATCAATTAGTGCAGTCACAAAATTGTTCCAGTGGAGACCATATATCATGAAAAGTCCTTTGAAAGCCTCTACACTCTGCCAAACGCCACTCATATTTGTAGCAGAGAAGTACCATATTCCACCATTGATTTGTTGGTACTGGGGATTTGCATTTCCAATGAAGAAGGATAGTCTTTATCGCTAGCCCCAGAAGAATATCATAAAGAATGGAATACGATCGAGAGAGTGGAGGCTCCAGTATGGCGGATCGTAGAATTACCCGACAATATGAGAGGTTTGTGGATAAAGAGAGAACCTGACCTATTAGGTCTCCCACCTCGGTCCAGAATGCAGTAACAAGAGGACAATCGAAAAGCATATGTTGGAAAGTTCCTAAATGAGTTCCGCAGCGCCAGCATTTATTGGAAGATGATGAAGAGACTCGTTGTTGTTTAATAGGAGTCCACAGTGATTTATGAAGAACAAAAAATAATGATTGTCTGAGAGACGCTGAATGCAGGGGTCTGTTGCATCAGCTCCACACCTGAGTCCATTGTTGCTCCGAGACTGGGCATTGGAGATCATGGATCCACTGCCGTTGGACTGGTAAAAGATCATCAGGATCAGATCCTTGGAGAATGTCATAAATTCTGGACATCAGATGAGGTTTGTCACTCCAGGAGGACAATAGAGTAGACATAGGAAAGGAGCCCCTGTGCAAACACTCTAAAGAAGAACCAAAAGCAGCATGTATACTATGAGACAATTGAAGATAACTATAGGCCTGATGAGAAGGAAGTTTGTATTTGCGCTGCAGCTGAGAAAAGGACATCAATACATGGTTGGTCAAAATGTCTCGGATATACCATATACCAGCTTTGATCCATAATGGCCAATGCACCATATGTGAGTTAATAGTAATGTTAGGATTACCCCATAATGGGGATCGGACAGTGGTAAATATCAGGTAATGAAGGGTACGTCCCAATTCAAGAATCGCCTGTTGGGTGGTATGTAGGACCTCCCAGTTGTTAAAGCAGGGAACCGTTTTGGAATAACAGGACTCAAGTAAGGTGAATGGCATTGCTAACTCCCTTTCCAACTTACCCCAATAAGGCATAGTAGCACACTTAGAAGGTAAAAACCAAATACTGGCACCTCTCAAATTTGCTGCTGTCGCATATCGTTTATATTGAGGAAAGTTTACTCCTCCCTGAGACCATGGTTTTTTAAGGGTAGATAACGCTATGCGGGACGGCTTTCCGGACCATAAGAACTTTGTCAAGATTCGGTCTATCTGCTTAAATAAGGTGGGAGGTAGAGGCAGAGGCAACATTTGCAGCACATAAAGTATTTGGGGGGGTCAGCATCATGCGAATAGTCTCCATCCTACCCCACCAGGTTAAATGTAGAGGAGACCACTGACCACAGAGTGTTTGAAGTTTGGAGATCAGAAGTTTAACATTATGAGCTACCGTATCTTGCCATGTATTGCAAAAATGAATTCCTAAATATTTAATGGTCGTAGAACCCCAAGTAAGGCCATAGGGTGCAATCATGTCCTGTGTACAATGAACATTTAGAGGTAATACTTCAGTCTTATCCCAATTAATGGTATAGCTGGAAAGGCGCCCAAATCTAGAAAGAAGACTCAGAATTGCCGGGAGGGAGTCAATTGGGTTGGAGACATACAAGAGCACATCGTCAGCAAAAGCCGACAGATGCACCTCTGTAGGTCCCACCCGTATACCTGTGATGGCTGAATCAGAATCAAGTCTACGCAGCAAAGGTTCCAGGGCCAGATTGAATAGGAGAGGGGACAATGGACAACCCTGTCTAGTTCCCCGGAAAAGTGAAAAATATGGTGATAAATATCCTTCCACATTCAATCTGGCCCTAGGATTAGTGTATAGAATACGAATCATATCTGTGAAGACCTGTCCCAGCTGAAACCACCTTAATGTATAGAACAGATATTTCCACTCCACATAGTCGAATGCTTTTTCTGCGTCCAGTGACATCACGCATGTTGGAGTGGAAATATTACGAGCCGCCTGAAGGACATGGCAAAAAACTCTAGAATTATCCGCTGTCAGTCGGCCCTTTACAAAACCACATTGAGTAGGATGGATAAGTAAAGGGAGAACTTTAGCAAGTCTGTCTGCAAGAAGTTTCGCATAAATTTTACAATCATAATTGAGTAATGATATGGGTCTGTAATTTTTCGGGAGCATAGGATCGCATCCAGGCTTGGGAAATACTACTATATCTGCTTCAACGAAAGTGCCTCCACTACTAGCAGTATTCAAGAAATCTGAATACAATGCAAATAATTTGGGTAGAATAATCTTCCGAAAGACTCTGTAAAATCTTAAAGATAATCCATCTCCCCCCGGTGCCTTGCCCATTTTCAAGCCATCAATGGCCTCCCCTATTTCCGATTCAGTGATTGGGATATTCAGCTTATCCAGCAATGTAGATGGTAATACAGGAGGGGTCATATCCTTAAAGAATTCATCAAAATCAGCTTCCATGGGAACCACCCCCGAGGTATACAAGCGCTCATAAAATGATTTGAAATGATTGGTTATTTCAGTTGGATCTGTGATGAGAGATCCAGCCGGCTTAAGTGCCTTTATGTGTCCAGCTCTTTTTTTCTGTTTGAGGTAATTTGCTAACAGCGTCCCCGCTTTGTTTCGATGCTCATAATATAGAGCCCCCTCATGCACCAATAGAACCCCAGCTCGTTCAGAAAGGATGGAGTTATATTGAAATTTAAGTTTGCGTAGTCGAAACAAAATTGAAGTAGACGGAGATAAATGATATTCCGTCTCCATCAGTTTTATTTGATTTTCCAATTCAGTAAGCTCATATTTTCTCTTTTTGTTTAGATGGGCCGAGTAAGCTATGATTCTCCCTCTCAGATAAGCTTTATACGCATCCCTTACAGTTGGAAAAGCTATTTCCTGGGTAAAGTATTCTGTTGTCCATTCTTCAACCTGATGTATAAAATCTTTATCCGCTAGTAGAGCAGCATTTAAACGCCAGGTAGGTGTAGGAGATGCAGGAGCAGATAAAGAAAAAGAAACAGAAATCGCTGAGTGATCCGAGAGAGGACAAGAAATAATGGAAGTGGAACGGACAGACGACAAGAGAGATTTAGACAGAAGAAAGTAATCCAACCTCATGGCAGAAGCATGTGGTGCGGACCAAAAAGTATATTCAAGAGTTTTCGGATGATATAGACGCCAGACATCAGTCAGTCCATATGTGTAGATAAGATGTGTCAATAACGGTACCGTAGGAGGAGGACGATACGATGACTGGGATCTTCGATCAAGATGGGCATCAAGAACTATATTCCAATCACCCCCCATAATAAAGTAGTCAGTGGATATAGCGGCCAGTTCTTTAGCTAAAGTTCTAAAAAAGTCAGTGTTAGGGATGTTCGGGCCATAGACTGTAAAGAATGTGTATCGGAGAGCATTAATTTCCAGTGTGACTGTAACCCACCGACCCTGTGAGTCGTGGGAAGAGTGTACAATAGAGTAATTAAGATGTTTGGATAATAATATAGCCACCCCTCCTTTTGAGTTCACTGTGGGAGAGAAGAAGCACTGAGAGACCCAATCACGTTTTAATTAGCAGACTCAATCGTGTTCAATTTGGTTTCTTGCAGAAAGACTACTTGAGCTGAGTGGTGTTTACAATACAGAAGTGCCCTTTTTCTTTTGATAGGATGATTTAGACCTCTAATGTTCAGGGATAACACATTACAGATAGCCATCAGGAATTATAAGGAACAATTAAACTGCACAAGTGCACATTACATCCTGGACTGTGCAAATAATACCAGATCATAGCTGCTCTGCTCTGTAAATAAAAGAAACAAACCCCACTCACACCCTCATGCAAACACCCACCCTCCCCACAATCAACCGAACTCCCCCCATCCCGCAAGACAGAAGCCTTGCAATCATCCCGCCCAACCGGCGTCCCAAGGGCCTGCGGAGGGGGAGAGAAACCACAACATGGAGGCTCAAGGCCCCACCCCCCCCCCCGGACTCCAAATTCAACATGATGAAAAAAACAGAACATATTGATCATCTACTCCAGACATGACTCTGGATAGAACAGTACTATCATGCACAAATAGTAATTCTTCATACACACACTAGAGAAACTAGGCAACAAAACAAGTAGGCAGTCAAGTGTCCATACGCTGCAGGTCCTCTTGCTCTTTCAGGAAGCGTTCCACTTCTGAAGGATCATTATAGGTTTTAGTACGATTGTTGTAAGTTATTTTAAATCGTGCTGGCGAAAGGAGGCCAAAACGCGCCTCTATAGCACGCAATCGAGGGCGTAAAGCCAAAAATTGGCGACGTTTTTCTACCGTGGCTTTAGTGTAATCAGCTGAAATGTAGATGACTTGCCCCTGCCACTCGATTTTCCGTAGCGATCTCATTTTATCCAGAATCTGGGCCACGTGTTGGAATCGCAGCAATTTCATCAGCACAGGGCGCGCCCGTTGGGAGCCGGATGGAGCTTTAGCCGGCACCCTGTGTGCCCACTCCACTTCGAGCTGCCGGTCGAATTTTAAAGAAAGCACTTTGGGAAGCCACTCCTCGAAGAAAGCACATGCTGCTGTTCCTTCAATCCCCTCGTGTAAGCCGGTGACCCGCAAATTATTCCTCCGGCTATGGTTGCCTAGGTCAGTGAGCTGATCCTTGAGAGCCCGCAAGGCCTTCCGGTCCATGGATTGATTAGAGGCAAGATCGACGATGGTCTTACATTTGCGCTCCAAGGACACCAGCTTAGTATCCATGGCTGACATCTTTTCGGTAAGGGACTGGATCTCGTGCTTAATGTCCTTAATGTCATCTTTGCTTTCAGACAGCATGTTAGAAATGTATTGTAATTGTTCCGACACCGTCAGTTCCGGATTAACACGTGGTCGCGGTGCGTCTCCCTTGACTGGAGACGGCGGGTCCTGTTTTTGGCGTTTAGCACCCGATGTACCTGCAAATGCAGCCTCGATTTTACCCTGCTTTGGGGCAGGCATCGCGCCACCAATTTTTAACGCGATTAAGCCTGGTTGGAGATGTGTGGAGTAGATAAAGTGGAGTCGGGGACGGGAGCTCCTTCCCTAAGCCTCCATCTTGTTCGGGCTCTCTAGCGCCTCCCTCTCCCCCCCCATCCTTTTCAACATCTATATGTCCTCCCTAAAACTCCTCCACCTATCCCCCCTTGAAACAATTTACACTTATGCAGACGACATCCTCATCTTCCTCGAGACCGATTCGAACCTCACCGACCTGTCTAAGAAAATATCCTCTTGTATAATGAACCTACAATCCTAGGCCCACACTGTGCAAATGAAATTGAATGAGTCCAAAACAAGACTTCTTTGGCTCGGTCCAAAACTAGATCACTTACCCACCTCCATCCCACTACCCTCTGGCTCCTCTCTGCAGCTTGAGTTCTCGAGCAAGGTCTTGGGCATCATCATTGATTCCACATTGTCTTTCAATGACCAGCTCCAATCCTTGGTAAAAAAAAATGCTTTTTCAACCTTCATATGCTGAGGAAAGTTAGATCCTGCTTCCATCAAAAACATTTTACCCTCCTTGTCCAATCCATCATCCTCTCCAGATTGGATTATTGCAACTCTATCTACTTAAGCCTAACTAAGAAAAACCTCCACAGACTCCAATGGATTCAGAATGCCGCGGCCAAGCTCATCTTCGCTAAAAGTAAATTTGACCATGTCTCCCCACTCCTGGCCAAGCTCCACTGGCTTCCGATAATCGCCAGGGTTCACTATAAATGCACCTGTTTAACTTTCAAAATCCTATATGGTATCCTCCCTCCCGTTATCCCTCTTTCTTGGAATTCCTCAAACCCTAATACCACCAAATCCTCCCACAAATTAAAACTATCCTTCCCCTCGCTAAAAGGCATTTCCCACACAGGAAAGCTAGGGACCTCTCTCCACTTCAAAATCACTGAGCTCTGGAACAACCTTACCTCCCCTCTTAGGAACTTGAGCTCTCTCCAAGTTTTCCGCAAACATCTGAAAACCTGGCTTTTCTCAAAAAATGTAAGTCTCCCTCCAACTTAGGAATCAAGGAAACTCTTATATCTTGGCATCCCAAGTCCTCTAAATTTTCTTCACACTTCTGCCTCTAACCCTCTGTTGTAGTTCCTTCCTATTTCTCCAACTGTAAACCGCGTCGAGCTCTACGAATGTGGAGATGATGCGGTATACAAACCTAAGGATTAGATTAGATTAGATATTTGGAAGGGGAGACCCTCTGTACATTTTCTGGCTGTTAGTGCTGTTACTGCTGCTCCCTGGGTGGGAGGGTGGGGGGAGGTGGTAGGGTTGGTTGCTGTTCAGTTGTAACAGTTGATTGTATTTGTGAAAAGCATATACTGTTATTGTTTGCTATGGCACTTGGATACTTTCATAATAAAAAGATTTAAACATAAATCTTTTCTTTTGGCTAAGTCTTAACAATATTATAATTTATAGCTAAAGAGACATATGATTAAGAAACTGTTATATTTTACTTTTGTGATTATGATAAACATACCGAGGGCCTTAAAATAGTACCTGGCAGGCTGCATGTGGCCTCTGTGCTGCGAGTTTGAGACCACTTCCTTAGTCCTAGTATTTTTGGAAAAAGTAAACAAACAATTCACATCTACTCTTTCCATTCAACTTAGTATTTTATAGACCTCTATCATATCACCTTGAGCCGTCTCTTCTGCAAGGTGAAGAGCCCTAGCCGCTTTAGCCTTTCCTCTTAGAGAAATCATCTCATCCCTTTTATCATATTTGTTACTTTGTCTGTACTTTTTCTAATTCCGCTATATCTGTTTTGAGATATAGGAACCATAGAGTGATACAAGGGAATTATAACATTTTCATCTTTGGTTTCCATTCCATTTCTGATAATTCCTAACATTGGTTTTTTTTTTTTTTTTTGCCACTTCTGTACATTGAGTTGAAGGTTTCAACGTATCCTCAACAATGACACCTATAAAAACATAGGACTCCTTTTATGAAGGTGCGTTAGCGATTTAACATGCGTAATAGTGTACGCTAAACTGCCAGCCACGCTAGCCGCTACCGCCTCCTCTTGAGCAGGCAGTAGTTTTTCGGCTAGCGCGGGAGTTAGTGCGAGATTAAAAGTCGCACACGCTAAAGCCGCTAACGCGGCTTCGTAAAAGGAGCTCATAGTGACATAGTAAATGATGGCAGACAAAGACCTTAACGGTCCATCCAGTCTGCCCATTAGTTATACCCATTAAAAATACATGATTAAATTAACTTGTCTCTTCATTCTTATTTCTGGGTCATAGACTGTAAAGTTCTCCTGGTATTGTCCTAGGTTCCAAATGTTGAAGTTGTCATCCAAGTTCACTCCAGCTTATCCAACCATCATGTTTGCAGGATATCTACCATAAAGTCTGGTCAGTAATGTTCCCATGTTTCAAGTTAGTGGAGATCCCAATGATGCCCTCCCCTGCCCGTCCTACACCAAATTACCACATATGGGATACAGACCGTGCAAGTCTACCAATACCAGCCTTAGCTCTTACTTTACATCCTTCGTTTTCTAATTAGAGATCCTCTGTTTATCATCATTTTTCTCTCTACCACTTCCCCTGGGAGGGCATTCTAGGCATCTACCACCCTCTCCATGAAAAATAATTTCCTAATATTGAACCTGAGACTTCCTCCTCGCAACCTCAAATTATGCACTCTAGGGAGAGAGAGAGAAACAAGATGGCGGACGGACGCTGACGGCATTCTGTGAGCTTCATGGTTTTTTTCTGAGAAAATTTCTATCATTATCGCTTTTTCCTATTTTTGGAGATGCCACATACTAAAATGAAGGGAGGGTGAGAGCTACGATGTCATTGGCTCTCTCATTCTCCCCAATACAGTCAACTTTGCTTCGATTCTTGGAGCAACAGCACGCTGCCGGACTTCGGCTTGAGAATCGGAGGGCAGAATCTGCGGAGGAACCAAGCAGGGGAACGCTCGACTCACTGGATCAGGTGTCACTCTCACCCCCGATGTTGACCCCGCCTCCTTGCCCAGCTGAGACGAGGAGTTTGGAGTTGAGCCCCGGTTATAAGGAGGAGGAAACCCACAGAACTTGATTCAGGCGGAGGCTTATCTAAAGGAGTACTGACTGGGAAGAACTATGAGAAGCCATAAAGGGTCTGGATGTGAAGGTTAGAAAGACTGCAGAGTATATGGAGGTACTTGTTACTAAATTTGATGCCTTTTCTTTGAACGTAGAAAAAGTTAAGCAAGAATGTATGCAAAAAATTCAATCTGAATCGGGAGAATTGAAAGAATTGATATCAACAATTATTAAAGATCAGAATTTTCTTTAAAGAAAGATTGAACAAATAGAGAACTTTAATTGGCGTTTAAACCTGAGGATTTTGAACTGCCCATAGATTCCAGCTTTGTCACCAATCTAAATTTTTAAGAAATTTCTTATAGAGAATTTGAATTTTCCACTAGAGTTTATTCCACCTGTTAACAAGGCTTATTTCTTACCAACTTTTAAAGGAAAAAAAAAGCCTCTGAAAATGCTTTAATTCAAAGTAGCAATGGTGTATTACAAGATCTTACAGGGATTTTGGAAGATTCCCTATTTGAACTTAAAGAGCATAGTACCTTGCTAGTGAACTTTGTATTTGAACAAGATCCCAGCTCCTGCCCAGAAATAAAGAGGGTAGCGGGGGTATTTATAATTCAGGTAGTCAGGTGGGGAGAACTTCTTGAAGAATCGGAAGGCGCCATACAATAATTGTGCCAAGCCTAAAAAGAGTGGAGCTAAATTCTTGTATTTGGGTTCTTGAAATCAGAAGGATGGCCAGAACTGTGCAAAACCTGGCAGCAGAACTATGAGAAAGAGAAATCCCGGTTTAAAGGGAAATGCTTGGGTTTTTTTTTTTTCCTTGATTGAGGCAAGGACTTGCTGGAAAAAAAGAACTTTTGTTTGTGATAAATCTTTTCCAAGCCCCATCAGGTGGTGTGGCTGCCTTAGAACCAGTGCAATTGAACTGGATAATAAAACTTGGAACTAGCAATTATTGGTGGAAGTTTCCTTTAAGAAGGTAGTAATCCCTTTTTGTGGACAGAGAATATGGATATATCCAGATGTAACGAAATCCACTCAAGAGAGATGAAGAGAATTTCTTGTAATGTGAGACGAAACGAAAGGATTGGGTGCTACTTTCCTGTTAGCTTATCCCTGTAAATGTATTGTTAAATATTTGAGTATAAGATATGTGTTCTTCCTGAACATTTAAGATCTTTTTTGGACCTTAAGAAGCTGACCGGTGGGTCCGGATGAGAATTTTTTATTTAGAGTAGCCCAGGGTTAGACTGTCTATGCCTTTTCCTGAAAATTCAACATTGTGAAAATTCTCCCTTTAAGTTAGTTTCTCTCTCCAATAGGGATAGTGGTCTAAGAAGGAGATTTATTCCAAAGTTTTTATTTTGTGTTTAATAATTTTCTTCTTCTATAATGATTTCATGTTGGAATTTACTCTGTATTACTAGAATGAGTGTTGTAACTTGTAATGATTTAATAAATGTAAAAAAATATATATATATAAAAAAAATTATGCCCTCTGTTTTTACAATTTTCTCATATCTGGAAAAGATTTGGTTCGATATTAATATCTTGGAGGAGCGTGTGGTGCAGTGGTTGGAGTTACACTCTGGGGTTGTGGGTTCAAACCCCACACTGCTCCTTGTGACCCTGGGCAAGTCGCTCAGTCCTCTATAGCCCCAGGTACATTAGATAGATTGTGAGCCCACCAGGACAGATAAGGAAAATGCTTGAGTACCTAATTGTAAAACTGCTTAGATAACCTTGATAGGCAGTATATAAACACCTAATAAACATAAGAATTGCCGCTGCTGGGTCAGACCAGTGGTCCATCATTCCCAGCAGTCCACTCATGTGGCGGTCCTCTGGTCAAAGACTAGAGCCCTAACTGACACTAGCCCTACCAGCGTACGTCCTTGTTCAGCAGGAACTTGTCTAACTTAGTCTTGAATACTGGAGGGTGTTTTCACCTATGACAGACTCTGGAAGAGCGTTCCAGTTTTCTACTACTCTCTGGGTGAAGAAGAACTTCCTTACGTTTGTGCGAAATCTATCCCCTTTCAATTTTAGAGAGTGCCCTCTCGTTCTCCCTACCTTGGAGAGGGTAAACAACCTGTCCTTATTTACTAAGTACCTTGAATGTTTCAATCATGTCCCCTCTCAATCTCCTCTGTTCGAGGGAGACGAGGCAAAGTTTCTCCAATCTTTCGCTGTACGGCAGTTCCTCCAACCCCTTAACCATCTTGATCGCTCTTCTCTGGACTCTTTCGAGTAGTACCATGTCCTTCTTCATGTACGGCGATCAGTGCTGGACGCAGTACTCCAGGTGAGGGCGCACCATGGCCCGGTACAGCGGCATGATAACCTTCTCCAATCTGTTTGTGAGCCCTTTCTTTATTATTCCTAGTATTCTGTTCACCTTTTCGCTGCTGCTGCACATTGCGCAGACGGCTTCATCGACTTGTCGATCAGAACTCCCAAGTCCCTTTCCTGGGAGATCTCTCCAAGTACCACCCCAGACATCCTGTGTCATATCTCCTCTGTCCCTCTTTCCTCCGGAGGATACATATTTAGGTCTTCCAGTCTCTTCTTATACTTCTTTTGGTTCAAACCCCTTAGCATTTTCATCACCTTCCTCTGGACCGTTTTCTTTTATATCCTTCACAAGATACGGCGTCCAAAACTGAACACAATACTCCAAGTGCGGCCTCACCAGTGACCGATATAGGGGCATCAACACCTCCCTTCTTCTTCTGGTTATTCCTCTTTCTATACATCCTTGATCCATTTCTCTAGTCACCTAGTCGTAGAATTCAGTCAGATTCATTTGGCGCAATTTACCTTTAGTAAACCCATGTTGCCTCGGATCTTATAATCCATTAGATTCTAAGAATTTCACTATCCTTTCCTTCAGCAACGTTTTCATTATTTTTCCAATAACTGAAGTGAGGCTTACTGGCCTATAGTTTCCCACTTCATCTCTGCAGCCACTTTTGTGAAGAGGGACCACATCCGCTCTTCTCCAGTCCAATGGAACCTCTCCTGTCTCCAAAGATTTATTGAAGAAATCTTTAAGAGGACGCGCCAGAACCTCTCAGTGCTTTCTCAATATCTTGGGATGGATCCTGTCCAGTCCCAATAGCTTTTGTCCATCTTCAGTTTTTCAAGTTGTTCAAAAGCACTTTCTTCCGTGAACGGTGCAGTATCCACTCCATTATCAGGTATAACTTTGCTAGCCAATCGCGGTCCTTCTCCATGTTTTTCTTCAAGTTTCAAGTTTAATAGATTTTGATTTTTACGCAATATCATATATTTCAATGCGTATTACATGTTTCCAATACATAAAAAGAGAGCAGGGTGGACAAAATAAAATAAGATAAGACATTACATACAAATCATTTTGTTCTATTACAAATTAGTACAAACTGGTACAAATGGGTAATGGGAAGAACTACAATTTATAAAAAAAAAAAAAAAAGAAACATGTAAGGTTTGAACACAAAGGATGGGATCATTTAAGAAGTATAGAATGAATTGATTGAAGATGCTTTAATCATTTGTAATGAATTCAGTCAGAATATGAGGATATTGTTTAGATTAATTGAACAGTCTATATATTAAAAGCCTTTTTTTTAAATAAAAAAAAAGGTTTTAAAAAGTGTTTACAGTTTCAGTTTGATGACCTATTTGTTTAATTCATTGGGGTCAAGATATTGTGTTTACTTGAATGTTCTATCTACATATTGAATGCATCTTTATAAAGATGCAAGCTTAAATTTGTCTTAATGATGGTTCGCCGCGTAAGTAAATTGGCAAATTATTCCACTATTGGGGAGCTAGTACTGAAAAAATGGTTGCTCTTCTGGTCCCAATTATTTTCAAAGAAGGAATAGTTAGTAAGTTTTGTTGTGTTGATCTGAGTGTTCTAAATGGAGAATAAGGTATTAAGAGTCGATCCAAGAATATTGGCTAAACGATTGTTGAATTTTTAATGTTAGTAATATGATTTTAAATGTTATTCTATGTGTAACAGGTAACCAGTGTGCAGCTTGTAAGAGTGGTGTGACGTGATCATACTTTTTTGAATTCGTAATAATTTTTATTGCTGTATTATCTGTAATCTTCTTATTTCTTTATTGGCTATACCATGGTATAAAGTGTTACAATAATCTAGCCTAGAAATGATTAGAGAATGAATAAGAATGTTGAGAGCTTCCGGTTTAAGAACTTTAGTTAATGATCTGATGAGACGTAACTTGTTGAAACAATTTTTAACTACTGAACTAATTTGGTTATGATAACTGAATTCTTGATCCAGGGTTACTCCCAATATTTTTGTTATATTTACTTGTTGGAGGGGAATATTGTTTAGTAGTATCTGAAATGAAAATTGTTCTTTTAATTCTCTTTTCCATGGGAAGAGCATCACTGATGATTTTGTTACATTCAACGCCAACATGTTGCCCTTAAGCCATTGGCTTATTTGTGTTAGCTTATTATTAATAGATATTATCTATTTTGGATCTGCTAGATTTAGGGGGTAAAGTACAGTGGTGCCTCACACAACGAACTTAATTGGTTCCAGGAGCAAGTTTGTTATGCGAAACGTTCGTTATGTGAAACGCGTTTTCCCATAAGAATACATGTAAAAAAAAATAATTCGTTCTGCAGCATAAAATATGCTAAGATGACATAAAAAAAGATAAATTTTTCGTTATTATTTTTATTTAGATACATCTAAAAACATAATTGTTTTTTAAAACAACACACATTTTTTAAATTTAAAGACAGACTAAGTAGAGTCTAATTTTACAGTGAGAGAGGGCAGAGTCTCAGCGGCAAAAACTGGGACTTAATTGTTCATTTTTTTTTTTTTCTACCGTGTTTCCCCGATGATAAGGCAGGGCCATCAAATAAGACAGCCCCCCCTTTTTAGAAAAAAATGTAAAATAAGGCACCCCCCCGCAAATAAGCCACCCACCGATACCTGCGCTTACCCGAATCGGGTGGTACGGTGGGTGACTCCGTGTGGTCCCTGGCACCCCCGACACGATCGGGGCAAGAGGGAGCCCAAGCCCTCTTGCCCCCCGACTCCCCGACACGATCGGGGCAAGAGGGAGCCCAAGCCCTCTTGCCCCCCCGCCTCCCCGACACGATCGGGGCAAGAGGGAGCCCAGGCCCTCTTGCCCCCCCCCCGACTCCCCGACACGATCGGGGCAAGAGGGAGCCCAAGCCCTCTTGCCCCCCGACTCCCCGACACGATCGGGGCAAGAGGGAGCCCAAGCCCTCTTGCCCCCCCGACTCCCCGACACGATCGGGGCAAGAGGGAGCCCAAGCCCTCTTGCCCCCCCGACTCCCCGACACGATCGGGGCAAGAGGGAGCCCAAGCCCTCTTGCCCCGCCGATTCCCCAACTCCCCGACAATATCGGGCCAGGAGGGAGCCCAAGTCCTCCTGGCCACGGCGACCCCCTAACCCCACCCTGCACTACATTACGGGCAGGAGGGATCCCAGGCCCTCCTGCCCTCGACGCAAACCCCCCCTCCCCCCAACGACCGCCCCCCCCCAAGAACCTCCGACCGCCCCCCCAGCCGACCCGCGACCCCCCTGGCCGACCCCCACGACACCCCCAACCCCCTTCCCCGTACCTTTCTGTAGTTGGCCGGACAGACAGGAGCCAAACCCGCCTGTCCGGCAGGCAGCCAACGACGGAATGAGGCCGGATTGGCCCATCCGTCCCAAAGCTCCGCCTACTGGTGGGGCCTAAGGCGCCTGGGCCAATCAGAATAGGCCCGGGAGCCTTAGGTCCCTCCTGGGGGCAGGGCCTGAGGCACATGGTCGGGTTGGGCCCATGTGCCTCAGGCCCCGCCCCCAGGAGGGACCTAAGGCTCCCGGGCCTATTCTGATTGGCCCAGGCGCCTTAGGCCCCACCAGTAGGCGGAGCTTTGGGACGGATGGGCCAATCCGGCCTCATTCCGTCGTTGGCTGCCTGCCGGACAGGCGGGTTTGGCTCCTGTCTGTCCGGCCAACTACAGAAAGGTACGGGGAAGGGGGTTGGGGGTGTCGTGGGGGTCGGCCAGGGGGGTCGCGGGTCGGCTGGGGGGCGGTCGGAGGTTCTTGGGGGGGGCGGTCGTTGGGGGGAGGGGGGGTTTGCGTCGAGGGCAGGAGGGCCTGGGATCCCTCCTGCCCGTAATGTAGTGCAGGGTGGGGTTAGGGGGTCGCCGTGGCCAGGAGGACTTGGGCTCCCTCCTGGCCCGATCGTGTCGGGGAGTCGGGGGGGCAAGAGGGCTTGGGCTCCCTCTTGCCCCGATCGTGTCGGGGAGTCGGGGGGGGCAAGAGGGCTTGAGCTCCCTCTTGCCCCGATCGTGTCGGGGAGTCGGGGGGGCAAGAGGGCTTGGGCTCCCTCTTGCCCCGATCGTGTCGGGGAGTCGGGGGGGCAAGAGGGCTTGAGCTCCCTCTTGCCCCGATCGTGTCGGGGAGTCGGGGGGGCAAGAGGGCTTGGGCTCCCTCTTGCCCCGATCGTGTCGGGGAGTCGGGGGGGGCAAAAGGGCTTGGCTCCCTCTTGCCCCGATCGTGTCGGGGAGTCGGGGGGGCAAGAGGGAGCCAGGCGGAGAGAGGGCAGTTAAGCGCAGTGCCTGCGCGGAAGGATGCAGCTCGGGCGACTTCGTTGTGTGAAACGAAGTTCGTTGTACGAATCAAGACATAAAGTTCGTTGTGCGCAGCGTTCGCTGTGCGAGGCGTCCGTTATGCGAGGCACCACTGTAATTGGATATCGTCTGCGTATGCAAAAGCGGAAAATCCAATGGATTGGCTAAGAGTTAGTAGAGGTGGCATAAAAATTTTAAATAGAAGCGGAAAGAGGATTGAACCTTGTGGAATTCCGAAGGAATTAGTGAAGTTATTAGATGTTGAATTATTGAAAATAACCTTAGCTGAGCGATCTTGAAAGTATGCTTTAAACCAATTTAGCACTTGGCCAGAGATGCCAATTGAAGACAGTCTTTTAATGAGTAGATGATGGTCTATGGTGTCAAAAGCAGCGGATAAATCAAGTGAAATCAAAAGAACTGACTTATGATGATCTAAATGGTATTGTATATTAGTTGTAAGTCCTATCATTGAGCGTTCAGTTGAGTGATTTGGTCTAAAGCCAGTCTGATTTGGATGTAGTGTGTGAATTTTTTTCTACAAAGTTAGTTACCTAATTAAAAACTACTTTTTCTATTAATTTGACAAGGAATGGAAGATTGGCTATTGGTCGGTAATTCGATTCGATTAAGGTTGTGTCTTTTGGATTTTTTATAATTGGTCGAATAGTAGCTTCTTTCCATTCTTTTGGTATATATCCTGTAGTTAAACTAGATTCTATCATACTCTGGATAAAAGGGCCAAAGAAGGAAAAATGTTGTTTTAATAGAAATGGGGAGATAGTATAAATGTCTGTACCCTTTGCGTTAATACTTCGTAGAAGAGTTTTAAGATCTTCAAAAGTGGGTATATTTGTTTAGCACATTTGCTTTGCCCTCATTACTCTCTCAGCACTCTCTCATCACCTAGATCAGTGGTCTCAAACTTGCGGCTCGGTGGGCACATACGGCCCGCAGGTACTATTTTGAGGCTTCAGTATGTTTATCATAATCACAAAAATAAAGTAAAACAGTTTTTTGATCATATGTCTCTTTAGCTATAAATTACAATATTATTAAGACTTAGGGCTCCTTTTACTAAGGTGTTTTAGGGTCTTAACGCGCGAAATAGTGTGCGCTAAATTGCCGCGTGCGCTAGACCTTAACACCAAGATTGAGCTAGCGTTATTCTAGAAGCGTATCTCGCGGTATAGCACACGGTAATTTTGTGCGTGCACTAAAAACGCTAGCGCACCTTAGTAAAAGGAGCCTCTAGTCAAAGGAAAGATTTATAAACTATAAAGATACTTACCTCATGCAAAATTGTCGTTTCTTTAATAAGACATTATCTATTTTTTCTGAGGCCCTCCAAGTATCTACAAATCCAAAATGTGGCCCTGCAAAGGGTTTGAGCAGTGACTCCTAACTTGGAACCCTGCATCATGTAGCTATTGTTTGGGTTCCTCTTTCCTACATGCATCAATGTGCACTTGCACTTGTTCACATTGGACTTCAAAATGGCAGATGATGTTTAGTCTCATAAGGTCCTCTTTTTTTTTTTCATTCCTCTTCTGATTGAACAACTTTGTGTCATCAGCAATCTTAATTATTTTACTAGTTATTCCTATCTTTATTTCATTATTAAAACGCAGCAGTCCCAGCACAGACCCCTGGGGAACCTCACCATTTACAATTGTAATATGCAGGATTCTGAGAGAACAAATTATAATCCAATGCTATATACCTCTCAGTCAATAAATTTTCAAAATAGCTAATATGAAAAACCATTCATGAAAAGTCCTTCTTATCTCGATATCTTATGTATTAAACTTTCACTCTTTAAGTCAAAGCCAATAGTTAATAGGAAATTCTCTTATGACCTGGCCAGCAGGAGGAAAAAGCCTCAGATCCCCGTATGCCACCAGTATATAACTTATGCGGGCTATATTAGAAAGGGAAGCAACGTCATCGGCTTCAAAAAACCTTCTAAAACATAGAAACATGACGGCAGATAAAGGCCAAATGGCCCATCTAGTCTGCCCATTGACAGTAACCATTATTCTTTCTCTGAGAGATCCCACGTGCCTATCTCAGGCCCTCTTGAATTCAGACACAGAGGGCCTTACTAAGCTACACCAAGGTTGTGTGATTCCTGCATCATAATTACAAAAATGACCGACAGCATTTTGCCTTGCAAACACCAACAATTCTGTTACTCCAGGTAAATTGCAGGGCAGGTACTACTACCATGTGGTTAGCTACACTTAGGTCATATAGTGCAATTAGCAGAACCTTATCGTGTTAAGTCATGCAGTTTTCACCCATTCTACACCCCATGTTTAACAGCTACTGTTATAATGCTGCAGAAATTTAGCACTGGCCTATGCTGTTAGTCTGCAGTAATTCCCACATTAAACAGCTAACAGTTTAGTAAATAGGCCTCTTGGTGTTACAACTGAAATAAAATTTCACAAAAATTGTCCTTTATTTCTGCCGGTAAGTAATTTTGATGGCATACTGTATGTACACAAATGTTTTGTTCACCTTTATCCATTTGTAGAACAACTCAGAAAAATACATTACATTACATTAGAGATTTCTATTCCGCCATTACCTTGCGGTTCAAGGCGGATTACAAAAGAAATAAAAATCGGAGGGTTACAATGGAAGAACATTTGTCCTTTCTGGAGAGGTAAAGAGTAGGTTATATAGTTTCTGTGTGGTGGGAAGAGGGAGGGGGGAAGGACGGTAAGTTTGAAATTAGGGCTGTTTCAGGTATTTCTTGAAGAATGTAGTTTTTATTTCTTTTCTGAACGTCTTGTAGTCTGGTGTCGTTATCAGTAGATTGGAGATTTAAACATAGAAAATGACGGCAGAAAAGGGCTACGGCCCTTCTAGTCTGCGCACACCAATGACCCACCCTCTAACTACGCCCATGAAGTGATCCCACATGCCAATCCCATCTTTTCTTAGTCTGGCACGCTGCTGGCCTTAATTACCTGTTGTGGAAGATTATTCCAGCGATCAACCACCCTTTCGGTGAAGAAATTTTTTCTGGTGTCCCCATGGAATTTCCCTCCCCTGATTCTCAACGGATGCCCTCTGGTTACCATGGGTCCTTTAAGAAAAAAGAGATCTTCTTCTGCTTTGATATGGCCCGTGACATATTTGAACGTCTCAATCATGTCTCCTCTCTCTCTGCGTTCCTCAAGTGAGTATAGCTGTAACTTGACCAGCCGCTCCTCATACGGAAGGTCCTTGAGTCCTGCGACCATCCTGGTGGCCATACGCTGAACCGACTCAACTCTCAGCACATCCTTTTGGTAATGTGGTCTCCAGAATTGTACACAGTATTCTAGATGGGGTCTTACCATGGATCTGTACATCGGCATTATCACCTCGGGCTTACGGCTGACGAAACTTCTACGGATACAGCCCATGATTTGTCTGGCCCTGGATGAAGCTTTCTCCACTTGATTGGCAGACTTCATGTCTTCGCTAATGATCACCCCCAAGTCGCGTTCTGCCACTGTCCTTGCTAGGATCTCACCTTTCAGGATGTAGGTCCTGCATGGATTTTTCCCGCCAAGGTGCATGACCTTGCATTTTTTGGCATTGAAACTTAGTTGGCAAGTCTCTGACCAATGTTCCAGCAGGAGTAGGTCCTGCGTCATTCTGTCGGGCACTGTGCTTTTGTTTGTTGTGCTTCCGCCTACTATGTTGCATAGTTTGGTGTCATCGGCGAATAATGTAATTTTACCTCTAAGCCCCTCAGCCAAGTCTCTTACGAAGATGTTAAAGAGGATCGGGCCCAAGACTGAGCCCTGCAGTACTCCGCTGATCAACTCCGTCGTATCGGAGGGGGTACCGTTCACCACCACCCTCTAAAGTCTTCCTGTAAGCCAGTCCCTAACCCATGCAGTTAATGTTTCACCCAATCCCATCGAACCCATCTTGCTCAATAACCTGCGGTGCGGGACGCTATCAAACGCTTTGCTGAAGTCTAGATACATGACGTCCAGGGACTCCCCTATATCCAGCTTTTTTGTTACCCAGTCAAAGAAGCCAATCAGATTCGATTGGCAGGACCTTCCCTTCGTAAAACCATGTTGATGGGGATCTCGTAGATTCTCCTCGTTCAGGATCGTATCTAATTGGCGTTTGATTAGTGTTTCCATAATTTTACTCACTATTGATGTGAGACTTACAGGTCTATAATTTGCAGCCTCTGTCCTGCTTCCCTTTTTGTGGAATGGAATGACGTCAGCCGTTTTCCAGTCCAATAGGACCTTTGCTGTACTTAGGGAAAGATTGAAGAGCATGGATAATGATTCCGCCAGAACGTCACTCAACTCCCTGAGCACCCTTGGGTATAGTTTGTCTGGTCCCATAGCTTTGTTCACCTTCAGTCTCGATAGCTCAGAATAGACACTGCTGGGCGTAAACTCGAAATTTCGAAACGGGTCTTCCGAGGGTTCCCTTGTCTGCAGCTGAGGGCCGGATCCTGGCGCCTCGCAAGTGAAGACAGAGCAGAAGTATTAATTTAATAGTTTGGCTTTATTGGAGTCCGATTCTGCATAGCTCCCGTCGGGTTTTCCAAGGCGTACTATCCCGTCTGTGTTCCTTTTTCTGTCACTAATATACCTGAAGAAAGATTTATCGCTCTTCTTGAAGTTCTTTGCTAGATTCTCCTCCATTCGCAGTTTGGCCTCTCTAACTGCTGTTTTGACCGCTTTAGACTTGGCCAGATAGTCTTCCTTGGGTTCTTGCTTCCCTGATTGTTTGTAGAAGATAAAAGCCCTTTTCTTCTTTTTTATGAGGTCCGAGATCTCCGCAGAGAACCACTGTGGTCTATTGTTTCGTCGCCGTTTACTCATTGATTTTATGTAGCGGTTGGTTGCTTCGTGTATGGTTGATTTCAGAGTCGACCAACTCACCTCTACATTGTCTGGTTCGGCATGGTTTTGCATTGTCCGATGGACGAACTCCCCCATGCTTCCGAAGTCTGTGCCCTTAAAGTTGAGGACCTTGGTAGATGTGCTTGACTTAGTGAAACCTTTTCTTAGGTTGAACCATATCATGTTGTGGTCACTGGAGGCCAGCGTGTCACCTACTGAGATCTCTGTGACACTTCCTCCGTTGGTGAGTACCAGGTCTAGTATCGCCCAATCTCTAGTGGGCTCTAATACCATTTGTCTGAGTCTGGCTCCCCTTATAGAGGTTATCTAGTTTAGCTGCTTGAGTGGCCAGGAGGCCATTGTATAGTTTTTTCCATTTTACTTCTTTGATCGAGGGGTGTGTGTTTTTCTATGTTTGATTGAGGTGGTTTGGATGAGGCGGTTGTTCAGGTAGGTTGGGCTGTCTCCGTTTAAGGCTTTAAATAACATACAATAGAATTTAAATAGTATTCTTTCTTGGATTGGTAGCCAATGTGCTTCTGTAATATAGTTGTGTTTTCTCAATGAGTAGATGAGTCTCAGAGCTGTATTTTGGATTGTTTGTAGTTGTTTAGTCATTGTAGCAGGGCAGGGGAGATAGAGGATGTTGCAGTAATCTAGTAGTCTTAGGATTAGTAATTGTTCTATAAGCTGAAATTGTGTTTTCTCGAAGAATTTCCTGACTTGTCTTAGGTTTCTCATCACTGCGAAGGATTTCTGTATTGTTTTATTTATTTGCGGTTGCATAGTGCAGCATCGGTCTATAGTCATTCCTAGTAGTTTTATGGTAGTTTGAATGGGATAGATGATTGTGTTAATTTCTATATTTGTTATGGTAGGTTCTTTGTCATTTTCGAGGAGGATGAATTTAGTTTTGTCTGTGTTGAGTTTCAGTTTGTGATCTTTCATACAGGTTGCTATTGTTTCTAGTGTTCGGTGTAGTGTGTTTGTCATGGCTGTCTTTGGTTGATCAAAAGGTATGAGAATGGTAATGTCATCTGCATAACTGTAGGTGGTGATGCCTAGATTATCTAGGTATGTTCCGAGAGATGCAGTGTATAGGTTGAAGAGAGTAGGGGATAGCGGGGATCCTTGTGGTACGCCGCAAAGGTTGGACCAAGGTTCAGATTTTTCTTTATCTGATTTTACTCTGTATGTTCTGGATTTTAGGAAGCCTTCAAACCAAGAGTATACTTTATCTGAGATGCCTATTGCATCCAAAATTTGCAGTAGGATGTTATGGTCTACCAGGTCAAATGCTGCAGTAAGGTCTAGTTGTATGAGAACCATTTATTTTCCTGTGCTGAGGTGTTGTCTGGCTGTGTCAATGAGGGAGCCTAGTAATGTCTCTGTGCTGAAGTTGGATCTGAAGCCAGATTGCGTGGGGTGAAGTATATTATGGTCATCTAGATAGTTGGTGAGGTGTTTGGCTACTAGTCCTTCTGTCAGTTTGACATATAGAGGTATTGAGGCAATGGGTCTGTAGTTGGATGGTTGGACTGTTGGTCCTTTTGGATCGGGGTGATAATGATTTTCCTGAGGTCAGTTGGGAAAAGGCCGTCAGTGAGCATGGTTTGTATCCATTACAGAAGTAGAGTATGGAATTTTGTGCTGGAGGTTGTAAGGAGATTTGATGGGCAGTTGTTAAAGTCACAGGATGAGTGGCTGTACTTTTTGTAGAGTTTATTGAATTCAGACCATTGTATGTTGGGGAATTGAGACCATGTTCTGTTAGCTGCAGTTGATTCTTTATATGTGGGAAGAATTGTGAGTTTGTTTAGGTGGGATGGGGTACAATTGAGGTGGCTCTGCCATTTGTAATTTTGTTCTTGAAGTGTTCTGCTAAGAGGGTGGCTGAGGGGGGTGGGGTATTGTTAGTGGTCATGTAGGATTTGGTGTCTGTTAGGTCTTTTAATATTTGGAATAGTTTTTTGGTATCTTGGGTTTCTGTGCCTATTAGATTAGTGTAATGTGTTTTTCTCTTGTCCTTTAGTAGTATTTTGTATTGTTTGTTTGTTTTTTCCAGGCGGTTTTTCAGGTAGTTTTTCTCCATTTTCTTTCTAGTTGTCTGCATTGTCTTTTAAGTAGGAGTAGTTCATTGTCAAGGACTGCAGGGGCCTACACTTGACCAAAAGAGGGAAGAACGTCCTGGGACGACGCCTGGCTCACTTTAAACTAGTTGAGCCGGGGGAGGGGACCCACACTCACACAAGTTGGGTAAGTAACTCGGAGGCAAGAAATCGCGCAAATACTAAAGGGGACAGAGGGAGGGAAGAAGGAAGAGTGGAAGACAAGGACTTAGTATCTGGGGTAAGCAATAAAGTCGGTAGAGTGGGGGACAAAGGAAAAGACGGAGTCTCCATCTTGGGGTCAGTGGGGAAAACTCGCATGGACAGGACAAGGCCCAACACTATGGAGCAAGACCTGCTTGTGTTGGAAAAATGGTCCAGTACTTGGCAACTAAACTTTAATGCCAAGAAATGTAAAGTAAAGCACCTTGGGAGCAGAAATCCATGCAAAACATACACTTTGAACGGTGAAAACTTAACAAGAACTACTGCAGAAAGGGACTTGGGAGTTCTCATCCGGAAAGATATGAAAGCTGCTAATCAGATGGAGAAAGCTTCAGCGAAGGCCAGACAAATGCTGGGTTGCATCAGATGGAGCTTTATAAGCCGAAAGTCATATTACCGTTATACAGATCCATGGTGAGACCTCACCTGGAGTACTGTGTCCAATTTTGGAGGCCACATTATAAAAAAGATGTGAAGAGAATGGAGTCGATACAGAGAATAGCCACTAGGATGGTCTCAGGACTTAAAGACATCCCATATGAAGAACGCCTGATCAAACTGCGCTTATATTCTCTTGAAGAGCGTAGAGAAAGGGGGGACATGATAGAAACATTTAAATACATCATGGGCCACATCAAAGTGGAGGAGGAAATCTTTTTTCTAAAGGGTCCCACGGCGACAAGAGGGTATCCACTAAAACTTAAGGAAGGAAAATTTCATGGTGACATCAGGAAATACTTCTTCACCGAACGGGTGATTGATCGATGGAATGATCTTCCCCGCCAGGTGGTCGAGGCCAGTAGCGTGCTCAACTTCAAGAGTCGATGGGACAAACAGGTGGGAGTACTACAGAGTTATGCTCAATCGATAGATACTCCAGGGAAGAAGGGTCCTTGAGTAGGCAGACTAGTTGGAGGGAGGGTTCTCGAGTGGGCAGACTTGTTGGGCTATCGGCCCTTTTCTGCCGTCATATTCTATGTTTCTATAAACCATTGATCTGATCTTCTGCTGATTCTAGTTTTGGTTTGTAGTGGGGCTAGTTCATCAAGGATGTTGGTAGTCAGATTGTTCCACTGTGAGATGAAGTCCTTGGGGTCACAGTCCTGGATTGTTTCATCTATTTTTGTCCAGAATTTGTGTGTGTGTGTGTGGGGGGGGGTCGATGTGTTTGCATGAGGTGTAAGTTATTTTTTTGGGTTTAGGTATGGTTTCGTTCTTGGTCCAGTTGATGTTGAATGTGTATGTGTAGTGGTCTGACCAGAGGGATGGGGACCATGTTCCATTAGATGTTTGAATTTCTGGGGAGGATGGTTGATGGGTCATGAAGGCTGCAATGTCAAGTTGGTGTCCTTTTTCATGTGTGGTTTGTGGGTTTAGGATTTGGAAGGATAAGGCATTGAGAAATGATAGACAGTTTTCTGCTGGTTTGGATACTTGGTCTCCTAGGATGAGGTTATATTCTGCTGTTAATGAGTTTTGGTATATGAAGTTATCAAATTCAGGTCTTACTGTGGTCCAGTTTCCTGGTGTTACGTAGCAGAGCATGCAGTTTAGTGAGTTTTTTAGAGTGGTGCTTGAGAGATGGCAAGCAAGGAAGTCCATTTGTGGGGTGGATGTTTTTTCGAGTATATTTAGGGTTAAGGAGTCCTTGATTAGGATTTCTAGTCCTCCTCCTCTGTTTTTCTCTCTGCAGGTCACTGTTATTTTGTATCCCTGAGGGCAAACTTATGTTATTCTAGGATCTGCGTCTGAGGTTAACCAGGTTTCTGTGAGGAAAAGGCAGTCAAGGTTTTCGGTTTTTATCCAGTTTTTTATATGTTCTGTTTTAGGTCCTAAGGCTCTGATGTTTAAGTAGGCACATGTTAGAGTGGTGATATCTGTTTGGAAATTGTGAGTCGTTTCAGGGTAGATGCAAAATGGCATATAGGTGGCCAGCACAGTCAGGTTTTGAATAAAAATGATTTTCTTCATTTAAAAATGGTTCGGTCCTTTTTCTTTACAAAATATTTGTAGAATCTTGTCAGTCCAATAACATCTTTCAATCCATTTTCTCACTTTGTAAATGTGATCCTAATCTATGCATGCAAAATCTATGCAAAACTTTTACTAAGTATTTAATACTGCTTGTTCAATTTGCATAGAAAAATGCCAACTTATCTTGTTTACGATCTTTGTCTTGTTCTGTGCCTCTCATCCCCTGCCAACTTTTTAGGCTAGCTGGTGTTTCATTGGGAAGCTGTGTTAGGGCCAAGGACTTGATTGCACCTTTAAAGGAGAAAGAGACACTCAGCAAGATTGAGAAGGAAGAGTTTGTGTGTCCCTCTAGAAATTATCGAAACACCCATTCTTGGCGCTGATTCCTAGTGCTCACACTAGTGGCAAAGATGGCCGTGGCACAGAGCGGGACCAGCTAAGTAACAGCACATGATGTCAGCCTTTTTCACTAACTCTGCTGAGTGCTAGTCACCTTAGTTGAACTGCTCAAACTGCCCACACGATCATTGTTGGTGTGTCCTGAAAAAATTTTAAGTTTAATACATACCATATTTTTCGCTTCATAAGACGCACCGGACCATAAGATGCACCCTAGATTTAGAGTAGGAAAACCAGAAAAAAAACATTCTGAACCAAATTGTGTACTAATATATACCAGGCTCTGCACCCTGTCTCCCCTTCCCTGCCAGGTTGTTCATTTCATTTTTCATATACACACAATATACACAGCAGATATAAATGATCAAAACTGACACATTTTGATCACTAAATTGAAAAGAAAATAATTGTCAGTTCTGATCGATGTCGCAGTCCGTATCGACATCAACATGTTCAATTGTGCTCCGGTTGTTTGGGTTCTCAGCCCTGTCGACACCGTCTCTTCTTGTGCTGCCCGGTTCAGTTTTTTATTCCGCTGACATTTTCACGTGAGTCTTCTCTGCTTTTGTTGACTCCTATTCCGTGACACCAGTTGTCCTTGCATTTACTGGTGTCGGTGTATCGATTCCTTCATGGTCTTGGTTTTGACTGGTTGAGAGGCTTGGGGTGTCTTTTGGAACTACGCCCCATCTCTCTCTGAAGTGGTGGGTGCTTCTTCATCACATGTGCTTTTTTCCCCCTGAGTAGGGGGAAAAAAGCATGACATGTTGTTTTTTTTACAGATCCATTAGGGAATTTTCTGTAACTGCATTCCTTTGGGAGTTGACTTTGTACAGAAGGTCCTTTACTTCCCTTCCTTGATCTCTATGGGGACTTTTTTGACATGCCCTTTGAAGTGGTTAACATGTGTCATTGTTTCCCTCCTGGTGGAGTTCATCCTCACAATTAGTGTGTAGGTTTCTGTCTTTCTGGGCAGAGTGGACAAAGCTGGGGACCGGTTAGCCAAATGGGCTTACTAGATTCCTTTCCTGCCTGAATGGTTTTACTTGGTATACATTTGTGTACACATTTTCAATTTCAGTACCTGTTTTTGCAGCTCTGTTTTTTACGGATCTGGTCGGCATCTAAGTGTCTCTTTTTATCATTATTCAACAGGACAGGTTATTGCATAAGTCTGCTTTGGGGAGGTGTTCCTGGGGCTGTGCTGGAACATGTTTCCTCTCCATTATGGACCTAGTAAGTTTTTCTGGCCGCATCTGTGTGGCATTTTTCATTTTCACGGCAGCTGTCTTATCAGTTTTTCATGTACTCCTACGAGCCTAGCCTCTGAGTTCTCGTCATGTGGAGGCTTTCTCCACTTAATCTTTCACCCTGTTCTCAGACTCTGTTTTCTTTTGAGTCTACTTGGGATCTTAGGTAGTCCTTCCTGTTTTTCTCCTGCTAATTCTCCTTGCAGCAGGGATCTTAAAGTCCCTCCTTGAGGGCCGCAATCCAGTCTGGTTTTCAGGATTTCCTCAATGAATATGCGTTGAAAGCAGTGCATGCACATAGATCTCATGCATATTCATTGGGGAAATCCTGAAAACCCAACTGGATTGTGGCCCTCAAGGAGGGACTTTGAGACCCCTGCCTTGCAGGGTTCTCTTTGTTCACTGGTCTTTCTCTTAATTGTCAAGGCCACTGAGTGATGGTGTTTTTTCTGGATCTCAGACCTCATGGCTCTGCTTCCTGATTATCCGGGCAGCCGCTACAGGCTCCAATTCATATGGCTTTTGAGCTGTGTTCTTCAACTGTTCTCCTTACCAGTTTTGGTTTGTTTCCTCCCAGATTCAAGGGGTATCTGCTTGTGCTGGCCACATCTATTCGATTACAGGGCCTTCTTGTTTTTCCATTTCCTGAACATCCGTTTTTTTTCCCGGTTGTTTTTTCTGTGAGAGATGGTTCAGACGTTTTTCTCACTCATCTCATTTTCTTTACCGTTTCATTTTCTGTACCCATTTTTCCTGTCTGTGTTTCTTTGGGGTACTTTTTACCTCCACTCAGAATTCTGAGAGTGTTTCTTTTTCAGATTGTTTCAATCTTCCACATGATGTTTCTTTTGAACAACAGGCATTCTCCTGTTTCTGTTATGCCACGGGTTGGACTACATTCATGTACTCCTCAGTGGTCTTTTGTTTTTCAGTGGTACCAGGTGACGGCTTGTCTCTCAAAGCTTGTATATCTTTGATCTCCTCTAGTCGCTACGGAGGTTCTCTTTTTTATTTGTTACCTCCTTGCATGGTCTTCATGCTTGCTGCATCTATTTTCTGTCTGGGGGATTTATATGGGCATTCTACAGCCTCAGGATCTTTCGACTGCCAGGCATCAGATTTTTCCCATTTTTTTCCCTAATTTTTCTTATGATATTTTAGGACCTCATAATTTTCATCATCTACTCTGTCCTCAAGTCCTCCTTCCTTGCACAGCCAATTCAGGGGTTTTACACTACATGTGATTGAGCAAGGAGTCTAGGTCTCTCTCCTGTTATGTCAGAAGGCCCTGTTTTTTGTGACCTTGGAGGTGATTGGTCATCTCTTCTTTCTGCTTTTCATGGGGAGCTGAATTTCCTAGAAGCCAATTTTAACAGTTATTTTTCTCCTGGATTGGGCGAGCATATTTTTATATGCATTCCCTTCGCTTCTTCTCCTGTTGAGCTTTTTTATCAAGCTCACAAGAGCTATTACCACCATGATGCATGGTGACCCAGTCAACATGGGTTCTCCCTTCTTCGTCTACTCAAATTTTAGGGAGCCCTTTCTTCTTCTCATTTTCCTGCTCGGTTCACTCCGACTCAGGAATCTTTGATTTTGTCCATTCTTCATTGTTTTTTCTTTGGGCTGCGTCCATTTCATTTACATCTTTCTTAGCCCATTTGTTGATTTCTGCCAGGACACCAGCCACTCGCCCTTGTTGATATCAAAAGTGGTTTCGATTTCTTTCCTGGTGTCTTTTTCTCTGCCTGTTTCCACCTTCTTATCCGGTGATATTTTTTCTTTGTTTGCTTCTAGTCTCGAGTCTATAGCTCTCAGACTTCTTTTTAATGCTATTGCATTTTTTTCCCTTGATCTGTTGAGGAGCGCCCTCTTTCTGATTTCTCCTCTGGTTCCCAGTATCATGATAGGGGTTTTTCATGTGTGTAACCACCCTCTGTCATCTGGACTATTCCTGTGGTTCTTCCTGATTGTTGATGCTACCATTTATGGCGTTAGCACCACTTGAGTTTATTACCTGGAAAATGGTTTTTCCTTCTATCTCTCACCTCTTCCAGGGGGATCAGTGAGTTTCATGCCCTGCTAGCAGCTTCCTCCTTATCAGTCTTTTATCAAGCCATGGTGCTTCTGTGTTCATGTCCACAATATCTTATACTATTTTCATTTCGCTCAGTCAGTTCTTCTGTCTGTGTTGTTTCCTGCACCTCGTTTTTCCTACAATGATCCTGGCTTTATATGTTTTGTCCTATAAGCGTTTTTTTCTCCTCCTTGTTACTCAAGTTGGAGCCGCAGTGATTTTTTTCCCAACCTTTTCTTTTGATCCAACTCAGTTTTGATATCTTATATTTCTGGGAACGATTTTCACTTGGCTGATTGCCTCCCTCTCGTTCTCCTTTCCTCAGACTGGCCTGGCACGGGGATATCGTGTCCCAGTCTCTAAGTTTAAATTCTGGCAGCTTTTGTTGTTTTCCTTATAGTTACATTACTGAGGAACTCTGTACAGCTGCCACCTGGTCCTCAGTTCATTCCTTCACTTCTCATTATTGTCTGGTTTTTTTTTTCTCCAGAGCAGTTATTATGTTTTACAATTGTATTTTCTTTGGCCAACTTTCCCACTGTCCCATCTCTGTTAGCTTGGAGGTCACCCATCAGTGAGAATATGCTGCCTGCTTGTCCTGGGATAAAGCACAGTTACTTACCGTAACAGGTGTTATCCAGAGATAACAGGCAGATATTCTATCTTAACAGAGGGACCACGCGCCTACGTCGGGCAGGAAGGCACTTGCGCATGCTTTTTCAAGTTCTTGAAGTGTCTGTACCGGGGCTTCGTCAGTGACGTCACCCATCAGTGCTGGGTAACACCTGTTACGGTAAGTAACTGCTTTTTGTGACTGGTTTTATTTTCTACAGTTAATCATGTTGGAAGCCTCGACCCTGAAGAAAATTTAATAAAACATGGACATGTTGGGAGAGGCGCTCCATGAAAAAACAATTAGATAAGTGTTATTTATTAAATTTATGAAATTAAAATTGAGATAAAAAATATAAAAGTCGACACTAAAAATAATAAATATTGAGTATTTAAAATTGAAAAGTGAAGAAAAGGATCCAGTGACGATAGTGGCTCATGTGATACATGCATGAAAAGCTGGTGAAGAGCCAGCTGAGGCTCTAGCAAGATACTTATAAGGGGTAATGTGTGTTGATTATTGGAAAATATTTGGGCATAAAACAACTGCCAGCACTTACTTGGATACTAGTGATATTCAGGCCAGTACCTGGATAAAGTTAATGCAGGTTAACTATCATTGTTAACCTGGTAACCCTTGGTTTTGTCTTTGCTGTGCCCCCAGATAGTGCTCCCTTTTATCTGAATAGTGTTGAGGTGGTAATTATCAGTGTCATTATCCGGATAATACCATGAAGGTCCATGACTGGTCTGGTGAGTGGCACTTACCCAGGTAAGAATGACTCCTACCTAGTAAGTGCTGCTGAATATCTACCCCCAAATTATCAGCTAAGCATAAATTTACTTTTTTTGCGGTGGGCTAGGGGTTTTGTGGAAGTGGGTGGAGACATGGGGTGAGGGAAGATGAGCTCAATGAGATGTTAGAAGATGTATATGTGTAGGGAGTAACTGAGTACAATAGAGTAAGAAGGCATGTGGATGCCCTGGAGACTTGTGAATCCAAACCCTAAGAGTGCATAACTTTTACTCCAGTACAGATTGTATCTTTTTAGATTGTGAGCTGGCATGAGAGACAAGATTTGACCGGATTATTGCTCAGTTTGGGTAGAATTGGGACAGAGGCAAGGCTGTTCTCAGATTCCAAAGGCTTAATGAAATTGTATTAGAAAAGAAAAGGATAAAAAAAATTGGAACAAGAGTCCTAGAGTATTTTGCCTTTCATGAGCAAGAGCAGATTTGCCTGAACGTATTACAGGGTGCATAAATCAGTCGGGGGACTCGCGAGAACAGACAGCAGTCATTCAGAGAGAGGTGCGGGCCCAGGCTAGAGCGCAAAAAGCTCACTCCTGCCTTGTGTGCTGCTGGCCGTGAGATCTGAGGCAGCCGTCCTGCGAGGGAGGGGCTCAGCGCAGGGCACGAGCGCGGAAAGCTTGCGCCTGCCAATTCACCACTGGACCACCAGGATTTAAAAAGGTGAAAGAAGGTACTGTATATACTGTAAATTTCCCTGGCATGCAGCCAGGCACTCACCTAAATTAGCCAGGCAGAGCGCTCGGCTAAAAGACGCTAGGGAGAACACTGCACATCACGATTTGTGATGCAATATTCGTTCCATAAGACGCACAGACATTTCCGCCCACTTTGGGGGAAAAAAGTGCATCTTAAAGAGCGAAAAATATGGTACTCAAATATAAACCGATCTGAATATAAAACAACATAACCTTCCCCCTCCCCCCCAAAAAAAAAGAGGAAGAAAGGTTGACGTGAATATAAACTGAGATTAGAAATTTGGGTATGTGGGTATCGTGTGTCAGTGATCATGCCACATAAATCACTAATTTTTCAGTTGGGGCTGTTTCAAGTCTAAAAAAGCTGAAGGAGAGCTGACAAATATCTTCCTATTTCTGGACTTCTATCCCCACCAGAACACCTGGCCTCAGTCACACAAGTAGAAAACAAAAAAAACCCTATTCAAATATGAACCCACAAACTGAAAATATTATTGTATACAAATGAAACCCTAATATGCCAGACTCCTGCACACAGTATACCACAAAAGAAAAAGAAAGAAAAGCATTTCTTTCTGAACAATCCAAAATATAAAAACAGATGTAAATATTCAAAATTGACATATTTAAATCGCTAAATTGAAAATAAAAACATTTCTTACCTTTATCTGGTGATTTTTATTTTTCTGATCATGTTGTTATCCCAGGACAAGCAGGCAGCATATTCTTAACGTATGGGTGACGTCACCGACGGAGCCCCGGTACGGACCTTTTTAACTAGAAAGTTCTAGTTGGCCGCACCGCGCATGCGCGAGTGCCTTCCCGCCCGACGGAGGAGTGCGTGGTCTCCAGTTTCTTCGTTTCCGCGGAGCGAAGAAGACGCATGTGGTTTCAACGGCTGTTGAACACTCCCTTTTTGCCTTCCCGCTCGCGTTATTCTAATTTTTTTCTGCTTTTTTCCTTCGGGGTTTTGTTTTCCTGTTTAATCTAAAAAAAAAAAAAAAAAAAAAAACTTTATTTTTTTCCTTATTTTTCAACAGGCCCCGGCGGGGCCTGTTGCCATCATACAAGCCTCCGGCTTTGATTTCGCTGAGGCCGTATTCCCCTTCATGCCCCCTCAGCCGGGTTTTAAGAAGTGCCAGCGGTGTGCACGCCCGATTTCCCTTTCGGACCCGCACAACTGGTGCCTACAGTGCTTGGGTCCGGAACATCGGGCTGACACCTGCACCCGCTGCGCGACTCTTCAAAAACGCACACTTAAAAATAGACAGATTCAGCAGAATCTCCTCTTCGGCACCGGTTCTGCTATGGATCCGACCCCGACGTCGACGGCACCGCCGAAATCGGCACCGTCAACATCGACACCACCTGATCCTTCTGCGGGGTCGATGGCGCCAGGTAAGCCAGCTAAGAAGCCTTCCACTTCCCTTGAGCGCCCTCCAGCCACGGCGGTGACACCGGTCCTTCCGACGTCCCGCAAATCCCGTAAGCGCTCCGCTCCGATAACGGTGAGTGCCTCTTCATCGGCCTCCTCATCACCGGAGCGTAGAGCGGCACCTATGGTACCGAAGAAAAGTAAAACGGTACCGGTGCCCCCATTGGAGGACCGTATCTCGGCCATCCTCCAAACTAAATTGCAGGAGCAACTCGAGCACCAGCTTCAGGAACTGCTTCCAACCCTGCTGGCACCGCTCCTTCCGGTACCGGTCCGGCCCGAGCCTCGCACCACTACGCCAGTGGCCACCCCCTCGGTACCGATGAACACTTCGATGCCGGTCTTATCGGCACAGCCTACGCTCCAGACCTGCACGGCGGAGGACCCATCCCGTCCCCAAGATCGACATCGATCGTCTCGGGACCGGGATCGGCACCACTCCTCCCGGGACAGAGATCGGCACCGGTCTTCATCCCCCGGCACCGTGTCCATGAGATCTGGCAAGTCCCTTTCTAAAACCCGCCATACTGAGCCGGCCATCAGGGACCCTGACTTATGGGAGCAATCCCCACTCGGTACCGAGGAGGATGCCTCTTCCACTGATGAGGAACCTTCCATGGCTGAATCCACCTCCAAACCCGAGCAGTCCTCCTTTACGAAATTCCTTCGGGAGATGTCTGGGGCTCTTTCCATCCCACTTGAGTCCGACTCCAAGAAGTCCCAGGCCTTTCTAGAAGCCTTGGATTTCGACCAACCCCCCAAGGAATTTCTCAAACTCCCCGTCCATGATATTCTGCGGGAGACGTTTTATAAAAACTTGGAGAACCCCCTTACTGTTCCAGGTGCCCCTAAGAAACTGGACAGTTTATACCGGGTCATCCCTATTCCGGGATTTGATAAACCCCAGTTGCCACATGAGAGCCTCCTGGTGGAATCCACTCTCAAGAAATCTCATGGTTCCAGTGTCTATGCTTCCACCCCTCCTGGCAGAGAGGGTAAAACAATGGATAAATTTGGAAAGCGCCTGTACCAGAATGCCATGCTGGCTAGCAGAGCCAACAATTACTCATTTCATTTTTCCTTTTACATGAAACATCTGGTACAACAACTTTCTGCTCTGCAAAAGTACATTCCTGAACGCAAGGTCCCATTGTTTCAGCAACAAATTTCTAACCTCCTTCAACTCAGGAAGTTCATGGTACGCTCAATCTATGACTCCTTCGAGCTCTCCTCCCGTGCCTCTGCTCTGGCAATTGCCATGCGACGCCTTGCCTGGCTGCGAGTATCAGACCTGGATGTCAACCACCAAGACCGCCTTGCCAACGCGCCCTGTCTTGGTGATGAACTTTTTGGGGAGTCTCTAGATACCACCACACAAAAACTTTCGGCTCATGAGACGAGATGGGACACCCTCATTAAGCCTAAAAAGAAGACTCCACCGACACGACCATACCGACCTCAGTCTTCTTACCAACGTCGTTTTTCTGCTAGGCCGCTGAATCCTCCTCAACAGCAATCTCGTCGGCCTCGCCAGCAACAACAACAGCACTCTCAGGCTCGCTCGCAATCTCACCAGACAGCTAAGCCTCTCCCTCAAACTAAGCCTCCTCAGCCCTTTTGACGCCTTTCTCCAGGGCATAGCCAGTCTTCAACCCTCGTTACCTCTACCTCAACCTATCGGGGGCCGCCTCACCATCTTTCTACGACGCTGGGAGGCCATCACATCAGACCTGTGGGTTCTAAACATCATCCGTCACGGATACTCCCTAAGGTTTCAGACTCTTCCTCCAGACCATCCTCCCGTAGAGTCTGCTTCTCACTCCTCCCAGACTCCTCTCCTCCTCAGGGAGGTCCAATCCCTCCTCCTTCTCAATGCCATCGAAGAAGTTCCACCAGACCAAAGAGGTCAGGGATTTTACTCCCGCTACTTCTTGGTACCCAAGAAAACAGGGGATCTTCGTCCTATCCTCGATCTCAGAAACCTCAACAAGTGTTTGGTCAAGGAAAAATTCAGAATGCTCTCCCTTGCCACACTTTATCCTCTTCTGTCTCAACACGACTGGCTATGTTCCCTGGACCTCAAGGAGGCCTACACTCACATCCCAATCCATCAGGCTTCGCGTCGCTACCTCCGATTCCAGATACTGACTCACCACTATCAGTACAAAGTGCTACCCTTTGGTCTCGCATCATCACCCAGGGTGTTCACCAAGTGCCTGATTGTGGTAGCGGCCTGTCTCAGGTCCCACAACCTTCAAGTGTTTCCCTACTTGGACGATTGGTTGGTGAAAGCAACATCCTCACCACTGGTGCTGCAATCAACTCATCACACCATCTCTTTCCTCCATCTCTTGGGGTTCGAGATCAATTATCCCAAGTCACATCTGCTTCCCACGCAGCGCCTTCAGTTCATCGGAGCACTTCTCGATACCAACCTCATGAGAGCGTTCCTCCCTGCCGACCGGCACCGGACACTACTTCACCTCTGTCGACAGGTGCTCCTACAACCATCCATCCCTGCTCGCCAGATGATGATTCTTCTGGGTCACATGGCCTCGACAGTCCATGTAGTTCCTCTGGCGCGACTCCATCTGAGGATACCGCAATGGACCCTCGCCAACCAATGGTCACAGACCAGGGATCCTCTTTCTCATCCCATCTCTGTGACATCGTCTCTTCAGCGATCTCTTCAATGGTGGTTGAACTCCTCAAATCTTTCCAGGGGCCTCCTTCTTCATCCGCCCCCTCATTCCATGATCATCACCACAGATGCCTCCCCCTATGCATGGGGAGCCCACATAGGGGATCTACGCACCCAGGGACTCTGGACCCCTCAGGAGCGTCAACATCACATCAATTTCCTGGAACTCAGGGCCATGTTTTATGCTCTCAAGGCCTTCCAGCACCTTCTCTATCCTCAGGTTCTTCTCCTGTGCACGGACAACCAAGTCGCCATGTACTACATCAACAAGCAAGGCGGCACCGGATCTCGTCTCCTTTGTCAGGAGGCCCTCCGAATCTGGACCTGGGCCACAGCCCACAATCTTTTTCTCAAAGCGGTCTATATCCAGGGCGAACAGAACTCCCTGGCCGACCAACTCAGCCGCATTCTTCAACCTCACGAGTGGACCCTGGATCCTCCCACTCTCCACTCCATCTTTGCTCGATGGGGCACTCCACAGGTGGACCTCTTTGCAGCTCCTCACAACCATCAGCTGCCCCAGTTCTGTTCCAGACTCTTCTCTCCACATCGTCTGGCCCCGGATGCATTCCTACTCGACTGGACGGAGCGGTTCCTCTATGCCTTCCCTCCACTTCCTCTGATGTTGCGGACCCTGTTCAAGCTCCGCAAGGACAGGGCCACCATGATTCTCATCGCCCCTCGGTGGCCCAGACAACACTGGTTCTCCCTCCTGCTTCAACTCAGCTCCAGGGAGCCCATTCCTCTTCCTGTATTTCCTTCTCTGCTTACGCAGCAACATCAGTCTCTGCTACATCCCAATCTGTCTTCCCTCCACCTGACAGCTTGGTTTCTCTCGGGCTGACCTCTCCAGAAAACCTGTCTCAGCCAGTCCGTCGCATTTTGGATGCCTCCAGGAAACCCTCCACACTCCAATGTTACCATCAGAAGTGGACCCGGTTCTCCGCTTGGTGTCTACTTCATCATCACAATCCCACCTCTCTGGCGGTGGAAGCTGTACTGGACTACTTGCTCTCTCTCTCCGACGCTGGCCTCAAGTCGACCTCAATCAGAGTCCACCTCAGTGCCATCACTGCGTTCCATGAGCCTATCCTTGGAAAACCCCTCACGGCTCATCCTCTGGTTTCCCGGTTCATGAGAGGCCTCTTCAATATTAAACCACCTCTTCAACCTCCCCCAGTCGTCTGGGACCTCAATGTGGTTTTGTCAGCCCTCATGAAATCTCCTTTTGAGCCTCTGGCTACTACCTCGCTCAAACTTCTCACATGGAAGGTGCTTTTCCTCATTGCCATCACCTCTGCCAGGAGGGTTAGTGAGCTACATGCACTGGTCGCCGACCCACCGTTCACTGTTTTTCACCATGACAAGGTGGTTCTGCGTACCCATCCTAAATTCCTTCCTAAGGTGGTTTCAGCCTTTCACCTCAACCAGTCCATCGTGCTGCCTGTTTTCTTCCCTAAACCCCATTCTCATCCTGGGGAACAGGCTCTTCACACGCTGGATTGTAAGCGTGCCCTGGCGTACTACCTTGACCGTACCAGGGCTCACCGCTCCTCTCCTCAACTCTTTCTGACCTTCGATCCTAACCGTCTGGGTCATCCTGTTTCTAAACGGACGCTATCCAATTGGCTTGCTGCCTGTATTGCGTTCTGTTATGCTCGGGCCGGCCTGTCACTGGAAGGACCTGTCACGGCCCACAGGGTTAGAGCTATGGCTGCTTCTGTGGCTTTCCTCCGTTCCACTCCTATTGAGGAAATCTGCAAGGCGGCCACTTGGTCTTCAGTCCACACATTCACTACTCACTACTGTCTGGATGCCTTCTCCAGACGGGATGGACACTTTGGTCAATCTGTGTTACAAAATTTATTTTCCTAATGGCCAACCATCCCTCCTCCCTCTCTGTTAGCTTAGAGGTCACCCATACGTTAAGAATATGCTGCCTGCTTGTCCTGGGATAAAGCACAGTTACTTACCGTAACAGGTGTTATCCAGGGACAGCAGGCAGATATTCTTACGACCCACCCACCTCCCCGGGTTGGCTTCTTAGCTGGCTTATCCTAACTGGAGACCACGCACTCCTCCGTCGGGCGGGAAGGCACTCGCGCATGCGCGGTGCGGCCAACTAGAACTTTCTAGTTAAAAAGGTCCGTACCGGGGCTCCGTCGGTGACGTCACCCATACGTTAAGAATATCTGCCTGCTGTCCCTGGATAACACCTGTTACGGTAAGTAACTGTGCTTTACATCTGTGCTCTTAACTCTGTTTCCAAGGCCTCCTTATGCATTTGCTGTTTCTTTCCTTCACGTTTTGCACTATAGCTATCTTTGGGGCACCGGTTTTCATATTCATTTTCTTCAATTTTTCTGCCTCCATCTTAAATCTCTTTCCAAATCTTCCCTTCTCCATTCATGTGCACCATCTCTTCTCTCCTCTCCTACTTCTTCTGTCCATGCGCCATTATCTCATTCCCCTTCCCTCCATCCATGTGCACCATCTCTTTCTTTCTCTTCCACTTCCCCCCCTGGTCTGTGTGTACCATCTCTTCCCTCCTATTCCACTCCCCCACCCCCGGTCTGTGTGTACCATCTCTTCCCTCCTCTTCCACTCCCCCCATGTCTGTGTGTACCATCTCTTCCCTCCTCTTCCTCTCCCTCCCCCCCGGTCTATGTGCACCATCTCTTCCCTACTTTCCACTCTGCCCCCAGTCCATATGCACCTTTTGTTCCCTCCGTCTATGTGCCCTGTTCCTTTCCTCTCTAACAACCCATTTAGTATCTCCTTTCTTCCTCCCTCTCTCCCCCTTCCACCAAAGGGGAGAACCCTACTCGGTTCCAAAGCCCCCCTCACCACAAAAACTGCAAGGAGGTTGCCGGTGCGGTAGCAATTTTCTTGTGCTGCCTGTGGCTCCTCTGCACAGTTCCTTTGCCACGGTACACCCAACAGGAAGTTGCTTCATAGTGGGGGTGGACCATGGCAAAAGAACCGTACAGAGGAAGCCACTAGCAGTGCTGGAGAATCATTTCTATCCTCCACTACCTGCTCTCCCTTGTCCCAGACCAACATCACACTTACAGTTCTGGTGATCAGGAAGTCGATGCAGGGTTAGATGCACATCCTTGAGCGCCTGCGTGTTCTCAAGACTTGCTGGACTCCCTTCAAGAATCCTGGAGAGGGCGGGAGCCAGCATGCCTTAAGCATGCGCTGACCCTCAAGGCCCCTCACCAGCCCGGCACAGAGCATTGGCATCAGCTTCCTGAGCACCAGAGCTGTAAGTGTGATGTTGGTCTGGGGCAGGAGGGAGTAAGTAGTGAAGAATAGCAGTGCTGGTCATCTATTGGGGGAGGGGGGTGGAGGAGGGAGATAGCAGTTTTGGTCATCAGATGTTCAGCCAAGATTTGGATAAATCTTCTGCCAAGTAGTCAAAGCATTATGCCAGGGGGTTGGTCCTTGACTTTGGAAAATAAAAATAAAAAACTATTCAAATCTGCTTTGAGTTGCCATAATGAACTTTTTCTTTGTTTTTTTTGTCAGATTATAACAGTAGTAATGCTAACACTAGCAAGCAAATTGAAACGGGACAATGGTGTCAAAGGAAACCGGCCCGCCAACCTCACTTCAGATTCTACTCGGAGAGTGTCCATTAGAGATAAATTACTTGTCAAAGGTAAGTGAGCCTATTATAGTTTAGAGCTGTAATGCAATATCTTCTGGATTATTTGTATTAGAAAACAAAATTAATGGACTAGCCTGGCGGCTCAATGGCTGTGTTTCATGCTTCCATAGGAAAGATTCCTGGTTAAACCTGCACCCTTCAGCTCTTCTGAGGGTGGAGATGCTCTCGGTTTACCAGCATCTCAGGCTGTTTCATATTGATCTTGAGGCACAAAGAAGCTAGAAGAACGTATTGGATAAAAAAAATTGTTTGTGAATGACTTTTGCTTCTAGTCTAATCTATAAGGTTTGGTGGTCAGGTCCCCCACAATGTGAGGTTGTAGGAGTTATGGGAGGCGCCCTTACAAACGCCAGGTCCCAGGTTCAGTTCCAGGAGTAGAATCAAATAAGAAACACAGCCAGAGGTGATTGCATAAAGAATATATTATAGAAATAGGCTTACAGAACAGCAATATTTATAAGCATTACAATTAAACATTACAATTAATGAGAGAGCAAAGCAGTTTCCCTGCCTTACAGAGTTCAGAGGAAAAGAGAGACATAGAAGCCTGAAGTTCCAGGGAGATCAAGAGAGAGAGAGAAAAAAAGATGTATGTGTGTTGCAGAGAGGAGGCTTTTATAGTTTGGAATCATATTCTGAATATAGAAAACTATTGAGCTTCAATAGAAGTTAAATCTCCCCCTCCTTAGTAAACTTGTGCTAGACAGAAGAAGAATAGGCTGAAGTCATATGTGATTTCCAGTATGTCTCTGACAATAGTTTCTGATTAACTTTAGTTATCTGTGCACCTGGACCCATTGTCCTAAGCACCCTCTTATTCAGACATTAACACATTAACACCTTTTAGCTAATCATGATTTAATCAGGGCTATTTGAAATCGTCTTTTAGGGCTATATGAAACCGTCTGCATGCACTCAGGGTCTATCTGCATTCAAGTGCCAGAGTCAGATTGATATAATTTCCCATAGGTCTTTGCTAACATTAGTTATGCCAACTGAAAATGCTGATTGCTAGCAATAGCTATGCTGACATCTCCCATACTTTTTTATTTTTATTTTTTGAAATTAAGGTAAGCTTGCGGTACCCTTCTATATACAGCCAGTCTGCATTTCACAGATGCCTCGCTTACCTCCAACATTATAGCAGCACGTCCCCTGTCCTGCAGAATCTCCAAGCTATGAAGATAAACAGTTCCCATTATGAGTTCAAACCTCTGTCTTAGGTTGTACAGTCCATCATCTGGGCGGGGAACGAATGAACGGTGCATAAGGGATGCAGGAAGCTTTCTCAGGAGGTTCAGGCATAAAGGTACCAAGATGTCATGAAAGAGTATGCAAGTATGGGATATGAGATAAAGCAATGTTACTTAGCGTAACAGTTGTTATCCAGGGACAGCAGGCAGCTATTCTCACTAATGGGTGACGTGATCTAAAGGAGCCCCGATGCGGACACCTCACAAGCATTTTTGCTTGAAGAAACTCGAAGTTTCGAGTCGCCCGCACCGCACATGCGCGAGTTCCTTCCCACCCAGACCAGGGCGCATCTCCTCAGTTCAGATAATTAGCAGAGAAGCCAACCAAGGGGAGGTGGGTGGGACGTGAGAATAGCTGCTTGCTGTCCCTGGATAACAACTGTTACGGTAAGTAACATTGCTTTATCCCAGGACAAGCAGGCAGGTATTCTCACTAATGCGTGACTTCCAAGCTAACCACAATGGGATGGTGAGAGAGTTGGCAACTTAGGAGAATAGATTTTGTAATATTGTTTGGCCAAACTGTCCATCCCGTCTGGAGAAAGTATCCAGACAATAATGAGAAGTGAAGGTGTGAACCGAGGACCAAGTCGCAGCTTTACAAATCTCCTCAATCGGTGTCGATATGAGGAAGGATATAGAAGCCACCATTTCTCTGACCTTATGGGCTGTGACTTTACTGTGAAGGGGTAATCCAGCCTGGGCAAAGCAGAAGGAGATACAAGCCGCCATCCAGTTGGAGATGGGAGATGGGACGTCCCAACTTGTTCGGGTTGAAGGAGATGAAAAGTTGAGCAATTCTGTGTGGCTTGGTGCGTTCCAGGTAGAAAGCCAAACCACGTTTACAGTCCAGAGTATGAAGAGCTGATTCTCCAGGATGAGAGTGACGCTTTGGAAAAAACACAGGAAAAACAATGGATTGATTCAGATGAAATTCAGAGACCACTTTGGGGAGGAATTTTGGATGAGTGTAAAGGACCACTTTGTCATGGTGGAACACTGTGAAAGGTGGATCCGCAACCAATGCTTGAAGCTCACTAACTCGACGGGCAGAAGTGAGGCCAATGAGAAACACCACTTTCCAAGTGAGATACTTCAGATGAGCCTTGTTAAGAGGTTCAAATGGAGGTTTCATAAGCTGAGAAAGAACAATATTGAGGTCCCAAACCATTGGAGGCGGTTTGAGGGGAGGATTGACATGGAAAAATCCTTTCATGAATCTGGAAAACACCGGATGAGCAGAGAGAGGTTTCCCTTGAAGAGGCTGATGGAAAGCAGCAATTGCACTAAGATGGACTCGTATCGATGTAGACTTGAGGCCAGAATGCGAAAGGTGCAAAAGATAATCCAAAACTGAAGACAAGGAGGAGTGTTGTGGCTCATGATGATGAGAAAAACACCAAGCAGAAAATCTAGTCCATTTTTGGTGGTAGAATTGTCTAGTAGCAGGCTTCCTTGAAGCTTCCAGGACATCTTTCACAGGTTGAGAAAACAGGAGAGGGGTTACGTTGAGAGGAACCAAGCTGTCAGGTGTAGAGACTGCAGGTTGGGATGAAGTAGAGATCCCTGATGCTGTGTAAGCAGCGATGGAAACACTGGTAGAAGGGAGTACCAAGGTTGCTTGGGCCACCGTGGAGCAATCAGAATCATGGTGGCATGGTCTGACTTGTGTTTGACTAGAGTCTTCTGAATGAGAGGAAATGGAGGAAACGCATATAGAAAGAGATTCGTCCAGTCCAGAAGAAAAGAATCTGCCTCAAGATGGTGGGGAGTGCAGAACTGAGGCAGTTTGAAGTTGTGGGGGGCTGCAAAGAGGTCAATCTGAGGAGTTCCCCAGCGAGAGAAGATGTGATGTAGGGGCAATGAGTGTAGGGTCCACTCGTGAGGTTGCAGCAGACGACTCAAGTTGTCCGCCAAGGCATTGTCCGCCCTCTGAATGTAGACAGCTTTGAGGAAGGTGTTGTGGCGAATCGCCCAATCCCAAACTTTCAGAGCTTCCTGACAGAGGGAGGCCGATCCCGTGTCTCCCTGCTTGTTGACATAATACATGGCGACTTGGTTGTCCATGCAAATGAGGAACACCTTGTCTTGAGCATGTGCTGGAAAGCGTTGAGAGCATTGAAAATCGCCCTGAGATCCAGGAGATTGATGTGGCACTGGCGGTCCGTGCTGGTCCAATAACCCTGAGTGTTGAGGCCGTTCAGATGAGCCCCCCAAGCATAAGTGGACGAGTCGGTCGTGAGGACTTTCTGATGGGAGGGCGTTTGAAACAGCAAACCTCTAGATAGATTGGAGGATAGCATCCACCAGCAAAGAAATTGTTGCAGAGCAGGAGTGACCTGGATGTGTCGGGACAGAGGATCGGATATCTGCATCCACTGAGATGCCAAGGTTCACTGGGGAATCCTGAGGTGAAGTCTGGCAAAAGGAGTCACGTGAACTGTAGAGGCCATGTCGCCCAGGAGAACCATCATGTGTCTTGCCGAGATGGACGGGCGAGAGGACACCAAGTGGCAAAGATGGAGGAGAGCTTCCAAACATTGGGGAGGGAGGAACGCTCTGAGTTGGGTAGTATCCAGAACAGCTCCGATGAAGGGAAGAGTCTGGGGAGGTTGTAAATGGGATTTCGGGAAGTTTATCTCGAACCCCAGATGTTACAGTAACCAAATCGTCTTCTGGGTCGCGAGGACGGCTCCTTGAGACATAAGAACATAAGCAGTGCCTCTGCTGGGTCAGACCAGAGGTCCATCGTGCCCAGCAGTCCGCTCTCGCGGCGGCCCAACAGGTCCAGTACCTGTGCAGTAATCCTCTATCTATACCCCTCTATCCCCTTTTCCAGTAGGTAATTGTCTAATCCTTTCTTAAACCCCATTACTGTACTCTGCCCTATCACGTCCTCTGGAAGCGCATTCCAGGTGTCCACCACACGTTGGGTAAAGAAGAACTTCCTAGCATTCGTTTTGAATCTGTCCCCTTCTATCTTTTCCGAGTGCCCTCTTGTTCTTTTATTTTTTGAAAGTTTGAAGAATCTGTCTCTCTCTACTTTCTCTATGCCCTTTATGATCTTGTAAGTTTCTATCAAATCCCCCCTAAGTCTCCTCTTCTCCAGAGAAAAGAGACCCAATTTCTCCAATCTCTCAGCGTATGAAAGGTTTTCCATACCTTTTATCAGACGTGTCGCTCTCCTCTGGACCCTCTCGAGTAACGCCATATCCTTCTTAAGGTATGGTGACCAAAATTGGACGCAGTACTCAAGATGCGGGCGCACCATCGCCCGATACAACGGCAGAATAACTTCTTTCGTTCTGGTCGCAATACCCTTCTTGATTATACCAAGCATTCTATTCGCTTTCTTAGCGGCCGCTGCACACTGTGCCATCGGCTTCATTGTTGTGTCCACCATTACCCCCAAGTCCCTTTCCTGTATACTCTCCTTCAATAATATCCCTCCCATCGTATAGTTGTACCTCAAGTTTCTGCTTCCCATATGTAATACCTTACATTTCTCAACGTTGAACTTCATCTGCCACCTCGTCGCCCATTCCCCTAGCTTGTTCAAGTCCCTTTGCAATTCTTCGCAGTCTTCTATAGTCCGAGCACCACTAAAAAGTTTGGTGTCGTCTGCAAATTTTATTATCTCACACTTTGTCCCTGTTTCTAGATCATTTATGAAGATATTAAATAGCAGTGGCCCGAGCACCGAGCCCTGCGGTACACCACTCGTGACCCTCCTCCAGTCAGAGTAGTGGCCTTTCACTCCTACCCTTTGCTTTCTACCTTCCAACCAGTTTCTGATCCATCTATGTACATCTCCTTCCACCCCATGGTTCTTCAGCTTCTGGAGTAGACGTTCATGGGGCACCTTGTCAAAGGCTTTTTGGAAATCTAGATATATGATGTCTATGGGGTCTCCTCTGTCCATTTGTTTGTTAACTCCCTCGAAGAAGTGCAGTAAGTTCGTTAGGCACGATCTACCCTTGCAGAAACCATGTTGACTGGTTATCAGTAGTTCGTTCCTTTCGAAATGTTCATCGATGTTTTCTTTTATCAGAGCTTCTGCCATTTTTCCCGGAACCGAGGTCAGACTCACTGGTCTGTAATTTCCAGGGTCTCCTCTTGATTCCTTTTTAAAGATGGGCGTAACGTTGGCTATCTTCCAATCCTCCGGGATCACGCCTGTTTTTAGGGACAGGTTGCAAATTTGCTGTAGTAGTTCCGCTATCTCCTCCTTTAATTCTTTCAGAACCCTTGGATGTATTCCGTCCGGACCCGGGGATTTGTCAGGTTTTAGTTTTCCTATCTGCCTGCGTACGTCTTCAAGGCTCACTTCTATGGATGTTAATTTTTCTGTTTGACTTCCATGAAAGAATTGCTCAGGTTCCGGTATGTTTGAAGTGTCCTCATTTGTAAATACAGACGAAAAAAACATGTTTAGCCTTTCTGCCACTTCTTTCTCCTCTTTCACAGCTCCCTTCCTGTCTTCGTCATCCAGCGGTCCTACCTCCTCCCTAGCCGGCTCCTTCCCTTTAACATATTTAAAGAATGGTTTGAAGTTTCGTGCTTCCTTAGCTAGCCTCTCTTCGTACTCTCTTTTGGCTTTTCGAACCACACGGTGACATTCTTTTTGATTTTTCCTGTGCTCTTTCCAATTCTCCTCAGTTTTGTCCTTTTTCCACTTCCTGAATGAATTTTTCTTATTGCCTATTGCTTCCTTCACTATTTTGGTTATCCATGCCGGGTCTTTTGTTCGACTCTTTGTGCACCCCTTTCTGAACCTGGGGATATATGTATTTTGCGCCTCGCTCACCATGCCCTTGAAAAAAGACCAGGCATGTTGTACCATTTGCCATTTTTTGGACGTGTTCCTAAGTTTCTTTCTTACCATTTCCCTCATTGCCTCGTAGTTTCCTTTCCTGAAGTTTAAAGTTGTCGCTATGGTTCTCTTCCCTTTCGATATTCCTACTTCAACCTTGAACTTGATCATATTATGATCACTGCTTCCCAACGGTCCCACTATTTCTATATCCTTTGCAGGTCCCCTTAACCCATTTAGGATTAGATCCAGAGTGGCATTTCCTCTCGTTGGTTCTCTAACAAGCTGCTCCATGAAGCAATCCTGTGTAGCTTCCAGGAATTCTGTCTCTCTAGCGCATTTTGAGCTTCCAAGACTCCAGTCTATCCCAGGGTAGTTGAAGTCTCCCATAATAACTGTGTTCCCGCTTTTGCTTTCTCGCTTCATCTCGGCTTCCATTTCTTCATCGATATCTCCGGTTTGTCCAGGTGGACGATAGTATAGGCCTATCTTTATTTCAGGCCCTTTCTTTCCTGGTATTTTAACCCATAGCGATTCTAGCTTGTTGGCCGTCTCTGCTGTGTCCATTTTTGTCGATCGTATGCTTTCTTTTATGTATAGGGCTACTCCACCTCCTTTCTGTCCTGATCTGTCCTGGCGATAGAGCTTGTACCCCGACAGTGCTGTATCCCATTTGTTTTCCTCATTCCACCATGTTTCAGAAATTCCAATGATGTCTATGTCTTCTGCATTGGCCATGGCTTCTAGTTCCCCCATTTTGTTTCTCAGGCTCCTTGCATTGGTATATATGCAATTTAGATCCTGGTGTTTTGTTGTCTTCATTTCCATTCCCTGCGCTTCAGTCTTTATTTTCTTCTCTTTTGCTACAATCTTTTTAACCTCCTCTTCTGGGTTAGTCGACTCTTGTAATTTGTCCCTTGCTTCTTCCCGGCCTTTTTTCCCCTCAGTATCTTCACAGGATACCTTCTTCCGAATCGTCGACGCTTGGTCGACTGTCGGCTTTCCCCTTCTTGTTAGTTTAAAGCCTGTTCTATTCCTCTCCTGACGTTGTTTGCTAGAAGTCTAGTTCCTGCCGTGCTCAGGTGTAGTCCATCTTTCCTGTAAAGCTTGCTCTTGCCCCAGAACGTTGTCCAGTTCCTCACGAAGTGGAATCCCTCTTCCTCACACCATTTCCTCATCCACGCATTTATTGATTGTAGTTCTTCCTGCCTTTTCACATCTGCCCTAGGTACTGGTAGGATCTCTGAAAATGCTATCTTCTGGGTCCTCATCTTCAGCTTCCTTCCCAGAATCTTGAACTGTTCTATCAGCTTGCTTCTTCTATAGTCTCTCCTGCTGACATCGTTTGTCCCGATGTGGATCATTACTGCGGTCTCTTCTGTCTCCGCACTGTCTAAGATCTTTCCAATGTTGTCCACGATGTCCTTGGTTCTTGCTCCTGGGAGGCAGGTAACCAATCGATCCTCTCTCCCTCCTGCTATGTGGCTGTCCACATGCCTCAGGATCGAGTCTCCCACTAGGATCGCCGATTTTCCCTTCTTCAATTTTCGCTCCGGTCTCAGGTCAATGTCCTTGGTGTGCTTCGCTCTTTCTTCTTCTGGGCCTCGACTAGCCAAATTCTCCTCTTCCTGCAGTATCCCTCTGTGTATGTCTTCTTCTAGGTCATCTGTTTCTTGTTCTCCCTTCCATGTTGGTGTCGGGGTAACTTCTTCTTTCATACGAAGTTCGTGGGATCCTTGATGAGCCAGTCGTCCAGGTAGGGGAATATCTGGAGGCCGTGGTTCCTGAGCGCTGCGGCCACCACTACCAGGCACTTGGTGAAGACTCTGGGTGACGAGGCCAGGCCGAAGGGAAGCAATCGGTATTGAAGATGAAGATGTCCCACCCTGAATCCGAGGTATTGGCGGAAGGCCGGATGAATGGGAATTTGGGTGTAGGCCTCCTTGAGATTCAGAGAGCATAACCAGTCGTTCTGCTCGAGGAGGGGATACAGGGATGCCAGAGTCAACATGCAAAACTTTTCTTTGACCAGAAACTTGTTGAGGGCCCTGAGATCCAAAATGGGGCGCAGATCGCCCGTCTTCTTCGGAACAAGGAAGTACTGGGAGTAAAAACCCTTGTTTTGTTGGGCCAAAGGAACTGGCTCGACCGCCCCCAGCTGTAATAGGGCCTGAGCTTCCTGAAGAAGAAGGGTGATCTGGGTCAAGTTGGAAGGATATTCTCTTGGAGGATGTTCCGGAGGAACTTGATGGAAATGCAGAGAGTATCCCTCCTTGACGATGGAGAGGACCCAGAGGTCGGAGGTAATCGTCGTCCATCGATGGTAAAAGTGATGGAGACGACCTCCAATCGGTGGTGAACTTGTAAACGGCAGAACGACAGAAGTTATTCCCTCTTTGAGACAGTCAAAAGGGCTGAAGAGCCTTAGGGACAGCAGACGATTGTGGCTTCTGTTGTTGATTTTGAGGGTGCTGCCTCTTAACAGGCTGATGGATGGGCGGAGCCTGTTTAGGTGGGTAACGCCGCTGGTAGATCAACGGTGGGCGTGATGGACTGGAAAGAATTCTCGTGGTCCGAGAGCTTCTTGGTCGCCGCCTCAATGGACTCATCGAAGAGGTCGGTACCAGCGCATGGGACATTGGTAAGCCTGTCCTGAAGATTGGGGTCTATGTCGATGGTTCTGAGCCACTGCAGTTGGCGCATAGCCACCAAATATGCCGTAACCAGAACCGGGAGCTCAAAGGCATCGTAGGAGGACTGCATCATCTGCAAGCGGAGCTGGGATAGTGAAGCCAGAACCTCCTGGTACTCAAACTGTGCTCCAGGGTCCAGATAGGGCATGAACTTCTGGAGGACAGAGAGGAAAAATTTGAAATATGTGATGAAGTGGAAGTTGTAGTTCAGAACTCTGGAGGCCATCACGGAGTTCTGGTAAATTCTCCTGCCGAACCGGTCCATAGTCTTGCCCTCCCTGCCAGGTGGAACAGTGGCGTAGACCTGGGAGGGGTGAGAACGCTTCAGAGAGGACTCCACCAAGAGGGATTGGTGGGAGAGTTGGGAACCGTCGAATCCTTTGTGGTGTACTATGCGGTATCTGGCATCCAATTTGCCCGGCACAGCGGGGATGGAATAGGGTGTTTCGAGGTACCGCACAAAGGTCTGATCCAGTAGCTTGTGTAGAGGAAGTTTGAGGGATTTTGTAGGTGGTTGAGGGAGATGCATCGTCTCCAGATACTCTTTTGAAAATTTGGAAGCTGTGTCCAGTTGGATGTCCATATCAGCAGCCATCTGTTGGAGGAACGAGGAAAACGATAGCTGGTCAGCCAGAGCAGGGCCTCGGGAAGGGCTCTAGGACGTCGAGGCCTCAGGATCTAATGAGGACAGGGATCGTGATGGTGAGATAAATCCCAGTGAGTCCTCGAGCTCCAGTAACGGGGGCGGAGAAGTAGCCGGTGTGGAATACTGCAGAAACGGCTGTTTTCGATGAGGCGAGGCATGTCTGGACGAGTGCCTCGATGAATGCCTCAATCGATGATGCGAGTCGTGTCTGGACGTCGGCCTCGAAGAACGAGGTGAGTGTGTCTTCGCTGAGGCCCCTAGATAGTGGATGGGACTGGAGGCCGTTGATCGAAGCAGGGGTGAATGGCTGGAATCGCCCCAAGGCACCCGCAGAGGCTCGAGACCCTGTATCGGGTGGATCGGTTCCAACGGAGGCACTCGCAAAGACTCTACTCCTTGCATCGAGTGAATCGGTTCCAATGGAGGCATGGGCAAAGACGTGCCCAGGCTGGATTTGGGAGAGAAGCTTAGGCTCTATTGTAGTGAAGAGCTCAATGAATTGCTTCTCTAGCAAGGTCTGGAACAAAGCCGGCAAGGATGGATCCGCATCAGCAATGGGTCCACTTGCTCGGGCCTCGCGTTCTTTGGGGGTAGTGTGTGAGTGCTTGGGCTTAGAAGCCTTGGGCACTTTTAGCACTACCGGTGGGATGGGCTGCTGTGCTACCTGACTTGAAGAGACCAGGGAAGGCATCGCAGCGGACGCTGGATTCGGAGCCGGCACGAACGATGCAGGCTTGTTGAGACTCGGCGCCGCAGAGGTGGAAGGCTGGGGAGCAGCGGAAGAAGTCGAAGGTGAGGGGCCCTTCGATGAAAACTGCTCCGTCGAGAACTCAATGAACAGCGATTCCTACAAAACGCAACGGCGCTTGAAAGCATGTGTGTGAGTGTGGAGCAAGGCCGGCACGATTTCGGTAGATGTTCAGGCCCGAGACACCGAACACAGCGTCGATGAGGGTCCGTTAGCAAAATTGCGCGCTGGCACTTGGCACACTTTTTAAAACCGGTGATAGGCCGGGACATAGGCCGGAAAAGCTCCGCCGCAAGATCGAAGCTGTGGGGCTGCGGCCACGTGGCCTGCCCGGTCGGACGGATGGAAGAATTTTTTTTTTTAACAAAAAAGAACGACGAAAATCAGCGATTAAGAGAAAAATATCCCAAAACCGCGGACTTTAGAAGGCACAAGTGAAAAATCTTCACGCAGAGAGTCGAAGACGGACTTCTCGGCTCCGCGGAAAAGTAAGAACTGAGGAGACGCGCCCTGGTCTGGGCGGGAAGGCATGCGAGGTGCGGGCGACTCAAAACTTCGAGTTTCTTCAAGCAAAAATACTTGTGAGGCGTCCAGATCGGCGCTCCGTTGGATCACGTCACCCAATAGTGAGAATACCTGCCTGCTTGTCCTGGGATAATATATTATGTCTGACCCTGGTATGCAATGCAATAGGCCATGCCAAATTAAAACCAAATTAGCAAGTGTCAGAGAAGATACTGGAAATTCATGTGTAACTGCCTTAAAAGCTAGAAGGAAGGTTGTGGGATATGCGTTGTAAAGAAGTGTACATGTGTTTCATTTTACAGCAAAGGAAAATCATAACAATACATAACAAAATTTGTACAATAATTAAGATAATGATAGGGTGAATTAAAACATTAAATACGTGGTTTGCAGTGGGCGAATACCCAAAGAAAAGTTCCCAAACTGAGACATGTGCGTCTCGTAGCAAATTTTCTACTTGTGCAATCTGTCCATTTTCGAAAGTGATAGTATGATTCACTTGTGTGAAGGTTTTCTTAAGTTGGTCAATGTAGGCATGGAGTTCAGAAAAGCTTAGCAGCTTGTGAAATGTCTCGTTCCCCATACCAAGAGGTAGTGGATGCAGAGCATATGAAATAGTCTGGACTGTCCATAGAATCATTAGTTACCAGAGGTGTGCAGTAGGTTCTATTGTTCAGTAAATAGGTTGAACTGTACAGCAGAGTGTTCTTAGGAAGATGGCTATCATGAATCCGTAGATCCAATGAATAGGAAACAACGAACAGGAAACATTGTGTACAGCATGTGTGAGAAGGTAGAGAAGTCTTTGCAGTCAGGGTGCAGGAAGATGAATTAGTCCAGCAGGAACCGACAGTCTCTTTAAACTGGTAAGATGTATACTTGGGATGAAATGATGTCTGTACAGGATCTGTCAGTCACTGGAAACTGGTGGTGCTCACCCTTGGGATTAAATGATGTCTGTGCATACAGGGAGGGACACACTGGCTTGAAAAGAGTCCAGATATCATTCAGCAGCTGTACTCCAGTGTGATCCAAATAAGAGATAGAAAACGAGAGAGAAACCATGCTGCCTGTACTGAATGTAGAAAGAGAGAGAGAGAGAGAGAGAGAGAGAGAGACCAGGTTGCCTGTACTGAATGTGGCAACATGTGACAATATGAATGCATTTACTTGGTATAGTTATGGCAAAAGAGAGACAATATTCAGTTACTTAAGGTCTTAATCGGACATTCCAAAAAGATATGTTTTTGTATGCTGCACATTAATATTATGGCACTTCAGAGAGACCATAATGATGTACTGAATGTATTCAAAAATGTATACTGAATGGATCATATCTAGTGAGCACCACGGAATAAACACTATAGGGTAAAACCTTTTCTTAAAAATATAACCCCTAACTAAGCTACATTTAGGATATGCAAACTATAGGTAAAAAGAACATTGCACGATTGGGCTAGTAAAAAGTGGGAAAAGAGCTCTAGAAATGGCCAATGTTATGTATCCTGGGGTACCCATTAAACTAAAACAAGCAGACAAAACACAGACCACATGGCACAGACAAAACATAAAACACAAAGTTTTAGGCATGAAGCTATTCTTACATCTGTCAAGTGTGCAGGGCTGAATTCAATTCCGCAAATAAACACATTGTTATAGAAAACCATAACAAAGATGAGTAGTACAAATAATGCATATCATAACCATCTCATATTCAGAAAAGGCATAAAGCTAATGTCTCTTTGGAGCGTCTCTATCTCTGCAGTGATAAAGAGGATCCTTGGAATACATTAGAAATATCTTTGTGCCAAAAACGGTCTGGGATGGCTATGTATATATCAGAACTGCTGCTAAGAAAAAGAAAAAACATTTTAAATTGGCAACATCCTCAAGGTCACATAAAGCAAACTTCATCCATGTTCCATTCAGGCCGACCTGGACCACATGTCTGCCACCTGGGTCCCACTGCACTCAGAGGAGTGGGCACTGCGGTGCAGAAGTCAGGTGCAGGCTAGATGTGTCTTCTTTTGTCTGCACTGTCGTGTCCTGGCATTCAGAAGCAAGGGGCAAATTCCGAAAATCAGTAGTCATGTCTAGGACAGAGAAAAATGCACATTTAGGGTTAAATTTCACAGTAATGTCAGAGTAAGAGACTGCCACTGGTACTACAGGCTTTGAAATCTTAGTTAGGGACCGAGAGTCTATAGTGAGCCTACTGGAGCCCTCTGGTTTAGCATCTGACCAAGCTGGAGAGCCACATGCTGAAGAGATAGGTCCACTCAGACCCCTCTCCTCTATTTTAATATCCTGAATTAGAGAATGACGCGGTGGCGGGTTACCCGCGGCTAGCCGCATTTAGCCGCGGGTAACCCGCCGAAACGGGGAAGAAAAAATAGTGGCCTCTGCGGGACGGGGACAAGGCCATTCACCGCCCCGTGGAGCAGTGAATGGACTTGTCCCCGCAGTGAGGCAATCAAGGATCGCGCAGTCCTTGCCATCTCCCGCAGTCCCTCCTTACCGCCGGTTGAATTTCTTCCGGTCCACGTAAAAAAAAAAAAATAGCCTCCTTCCTTTTCCCCTGCTCTTACCGCCATGCTCATGCTGCAGCTACTAAAGCCGACAGGAAGTCTTTCCGACGTCAATTCTGACGTCGGAGAGAACGTTCTGGGCCAGCCAATCGCTGCCTGGCTGGCCCAGAACCAGAACGTCCTCTCCGACTTCAGAATTGAGTTGGAAAGACTTCCTGTCGGCTTTAGCTGCAGCATGAGCATGGCGGTAAGAGCAGAGGAAAAGGAAAGAGGCTATTTTTTTTTTTTTTGAGCGGCAGGGAGGCAGCAGGCTGGCTTTGGCTAGGGAGGGAGAAAGGTAGGCAGGCAGGATTCGGGGGTGGGGGTGGGGGTGGGACAAAGTGTGTAAGGCAGTGAGAGGGACATAGGAAGGAGGCACTAGGGGCACTAAAGACATGGGAAGGAGGCACTGGGAGCACTAAATACAGAAAGGGGCACTAAAGACATGGGAAGGAGGCACTGGGGGCACTAAAGACAGGAAGGGGCACTAAAGACAAGAAGGGGCACTAAGGACATGGGAAGGAGGCACTGGGGCACTAAAGACAGGAAGGGGCACTAAGGACATGGGAAGGAGGCACTGGGGCACTAAAGACATGGGAAGGAGGCACTGGGGGCACTAAAGACAGGAAGGGGCACTAAGGACATGGAAAGGAGGCACCAGGGGCACTAAGGACATAGGAAGGAAAGAGGGAGGGAATAGAAAGGGACAATTCTTGGGCCTGAGTGCAGAAAGAAAGAAATGAAAGAAAGGATACACAGACAGAAGGAAACGCAACCAGAGACTCATGAAATCAATCACCAGATAGCAAAGGTAGGAAAAATGATTTTATTTTCAATTTAGTGATCAAAATGTGTCAGTTTTGAGAAGTTATATCTGCTGTCTATATTTTGCACTATATTTGTCTATTTTTCTATAGTTACTGAGGTGATCGAGCTTGCAGAGATGGGGCGGAAACAGAGTTTTAAAATTTTAGTCCTAGTAGTTTGCCGGTCCACAAAATAATTCTTTTATTTCTGCCGGTTCACGGGTGTAAAAAGGTTGAAAAACACTGATGTAGAGTATGCTGGCTTTCTTTTTAGCCCAGCCGCACGCGTTCAAAAAGCCGTGCTTGCGCGGCTGCTCGAGTTGATCAATCTTCTCCTCTCTTACAACTTCCTGTTTCTGATTGCATCAGAGGAGAATATTGAACAAATGAGCACCTGCACGTGCGGCTGGGCGAAAAAGAAAGCTGGCATACTCTACATCTAAGGTGAGATGGAGGGAGAGAGATGGCGGAACACTGCAATCGGTCGGGTGTCTGCTGTTATCCCAGGACAAGCAGGCAGCATATTCTTAACACATGGGTGACGTCACCGACGGAGCCCTCGGTACGGACCTTTTTAACTAGAAGTTTCTAGTTGGCCGCACCGCGCGTGCGCGAGTGCCTTCCCGCCCGACGGAGGAGTGCGTGGTCCCCAGTTTCTTCGTTTCCGCGGAGCGAAGAAGACGCGTGTGTTTTTTCAACGGCCGTTGAAACCACTTTTTTGCCTTCCCGCTCGCGCTTTTTTCCTTATTTTTTCTTTCTTTACCTTCGGGTTTATTTTTTTCTTTGATTTGCAAAAAAAAAAAAAAAAACTTTGCTTTTTTCCCTTTTTCTTTCGTTTTGCCCCGGCGGGGCCTGTTGCCAGTATACAGGCCTCGGGCTTCGATTTTGCGGAGGCTATCTTCCCCTTCATGCCCCCGCAGGTCGGTTTTAAGAAGTGCCAGCGGTGTGCACGCCCGATCTCCTTAACTGACCCACACAATTGGTGTTTGCAGTGTCTGGGTCCGGAGCATCGGGCGGATTCCTGCACCCGCTGTGCCACTCTTAAAAAGAGAACTCTTAAAAACCGAAAAATCCAACAAACTCTTCTCTTCGGTACCGAGTCGGCGATGGACTCCTCACCTTCAACGGCGGTACCTCAAAAATCGGCACCGTCGACCTCGACACCGACCGACCCCGCATCGGCGCCGCTGGCGCCAGGTAAGCCGGCTAAAAAGCCTTCCTCTTCCCTCGAGCGCCCTCCAGCTACGGTGGCGACACCGTCCTTACCGGCATCGCACCGGTCCCGCAAACGCTCCGCCCCGATCTCGGTGAGTGCCTCATCATCGGCCTCCTCATCGCCGGGGCGTGGAGCGGCATCTAAGGAACCGAAGAAAAAGAAAGCGGTTCCGATGCCACCCCTCGATGACCGTATCTCGGCCATCTTAAAGGCTCAACTCCAGGAGCAGTTGAAGAAACAACTTGAACAACTGTTGCCCACTATCCTGGCACCGCTCCTTCCGGTACCAGACCGGCCCGAGCCCCGTACCGAGCCCCCGGTGTCCACCCCTTCGGTACCGGTGAACACCTCCATGCCGATCCTTTCGGCCCAACAACTTCATGGCGATCCAGTGGTTCATTCTCAGGCCACATTGGATCCTCCTCGGCACCAGGCGGTACGGCACTCTTCTCGGGACCGAGATAGACGCCGGTCGTCCTCCCCTGGTACCGTTTCGGTGCGCTCTGGAAAGTCTTTGTCCAAGACTCGCCATACCGCGCCCTCCACCCCGGTGTCTCGACATGCACCAGAGGTCAGGGACCCTGACTTATGGGAGGACACTCCTCTCGGTACCGAGGAGGATCCCTCCTCATCTGATGAGGAACCATCGGCACCCGATGCCACCTCCAAACCAGAGCAGTCCTCTTTTTCTAAATTTCTGAGAGAAATGTCTGCTGCCCTGTCACTTCCTCTAGAATCTGACTCAAAAAAGTCTCAGGCCTTTCTAGAGGCCTTAGACTTTGAGCAACCTCCTAAGGAGTTCCTCAAGCTTCCCGTGCATGACATCCTACGGGAAACGTTCTATAAAAACTTGGAAAATCCCCTCACGGTACCGGGAGCTCCCCGTAAACTGGACAACCTTTACCGTGTCATTCCTATCCCTGGATTCGACAAATCTCAATTGCCCCATGAGTCCCTTCTGGTGGAGTCCACCTTAAAAAAGACTCAGGGCTCCAGTGTCTATGCCTCTACCCCTCCTGGCAGAGAAGGTAAGACCATGGACAAGTTTGGCAAGAGGCTTTACCAGAATGCCATGCTTGCCAACAGGGCAAACAACTATTCCTTCCATTTTTCTTTCTATCTGAAACATTTGGTCCAACAACTGTCTGCCCTCCAGAAGTACCTTCCTGAGCGCAAGGTCCCGTTATTCCAACAACACATCTCTGGTCTTCTCCAGATGCGTAAATATATGGTCCGCTCAATATACGACTCCTTCGAGCTCACCTCTCGGGCCTCTGCCATGGCCGTAGCCATGCGTCGATTAGCCTGGCTCAGAGTCTCCGACCTGGACATCAACCACCAGGATCGTTTGGCCAACGCCCCCTGTCTCGGGGATGAACTCTTTGGAGAGTCACTGGATTCCACCACCCAGAAACTCTCGGCCCATGAGACCAGGTGGGACACCCTAATCAAGCCGAAAAAGAAGGCTCCGCCTGCTCGACCCTATCGGCCTCAATCATCTTACCAGCGGAGGTTCTCAGCCAGGCCACTCAATCCGCCTCCTCAACAATCTCGGCGACCCCGTCAACAGCAGCACCATGCCCAGGCTCGATCTCAGGCCACTCAACCCTCTAAACCTTCTCAGCCTGCTAAACAATCTCAGCCCTTTTGACTCTTCTCTCCAGGGCATAGCCAGTCATCCACCCTCGCTGCCTCTTCCACAGCCTATAGGGGGTCGTCTCACCATTTTCTCAAGCCGTTGGGAAGTCATCACGTCAGACCAGTGGGTCCTCAACATCATCCGCCACGGCTACTCTCTCAACTTCCAGACTCTTCCACCGGACAACCTTCCCGTAGAGTCTGCTTCTCACTCCTCTCAAACCCCCCTCCTCCTGAGGGAGGTTCAATCCCTCCTCCTTCTCAATGCCATCGAAGAAGTACCTCCAGATCAAAGGGGTCAGGGATTCTACTCCCGCTACTTCCTTGTACCCAAGAAGACGGGAGACCTCCGTCCCATTCTCGATCTCAGGGACCTCAACAAGTGTCTGGTCAAGGAAAAGTTCAGGATGCTCTCCCTTGCCACACTTTACCCTCTTCTTTCTCAACACGACTGGCTATGTTCCCTGGACCTCAAAGAGGCCTACACTCACATCTCCATCCATCAGAACTCTCGCCGCTACCTGCGGTTCCAGGTACTACACCACCACTACCAGTACAAAGTACTACCATTTGGCCTCGCTTCCTCCCCCAGAGTCTTCACCAAATGCCTGATAGTGGTGGCGGCCTTCCTCAGGTCTCACAACCTCCAGGTGTTCCCCTACTTGGACGATTGGTTGGTGAAAGCACCTTCATCTCAACTCGTGCTACAAGCTACTCATCACACCATCTCTCTCCTCCACCTCCTGGGGTTCGAGATCAACTACCCCAAGTCGCATCTGCTTCCCACCCAGCGACTTCAATTCATCGGAGCAGTCCTGGACACCACGCTGATGAGGGCCTTTCTCCCCTCAGATCGCAAGCAGACCCTGCTCCATCTCTGCCGTCAGGTACTCATGCATCCCTCCATTCCTGCCCGACAGATGATGGTCCTCCTGGGTCACATGGCCTCGACGGTGCATGTCCTTCCTCTGGCGCGACTCCACCTCAGGACACCTCAATGGACTCTCGCCAACCAATGGTCGCAGACTACAGATCTTCTTTCTCATCCCATCTCTGTGACATCATCTCTTCAGCAATCTCTCCAATGGTGGTTGAACTCCTCAAATCTTTCCAGGGGTCTACTCTTTCATCTGCCCCCTCACTCTATGATCATCACCACCGATGCGTCCCCCTACGCATGGGGAGCTCACCTAGGCGACCTCCGCACCCAGGGACTTTGGACCCCACAGGAGCGTCGTCATCACATAAATTTCCTGGAACTCAGAGCCATGTTCTACGCCCTCAAGGCTTTCCAACATCTTCTCTGCCCTCAAGTCCTCCTCCTGTGCACAGACAATCAAGTCGCCATGTACTACATAAACAAGCAGGGCGGCACCGGATCTCGCCCCCTTTGTTTGGAGGCTCTGCGCATCTGGACCTGGGCCACGGACCGCAATCTCTTCCTCAGGGCGGTCTATATCCAGGGCGAACAGAACTCTCTGGCCGACAATCTCAGCCGCATCCTTCAACCTCACGAGTGGACGTTAGACCCTCCGACTCTGCTCTCCATCTTTGCTCGATGGGGCACTCCGCAGGTGGACCTCTTTGCAGCACCTCACAACCATCAGCTGCCCCAATTCTGTTCCAGACTCTTTTCTCCTCACCGTCTGGCACCGGATGCATTCCTGCTCGACTGGAGGGATCGGTTCCTCTATGCCTTCCCTCCACTTCCTCTGATGTTGCGGACCTTGTCCAAACTCCGCAAGGACAACGCCACCATGATTCTCATCGCCCCTCGGTGGCCTCGTCAACACTGGTTCTCCCTCCTGCTCCAACTCAGCTCCAGGGAGCCCATTCCTCTTCCTGTGTTTCCTACTCTACTTACACAGCAGCATCAGTCTCTACTGCATCCCAATCTGTCTTCCCTCCACCTGACAGCTTGGTTTCTCTCGGGCTGACCTCTCCGGAGAATCTATCTCAACCGGTCCGCCTCATTTTGGACGCCTCCAGGAAACCGGCCACTCTCCAATGTTACCATCAGAAGTGGACCAGATTCTCCTCGTGGTGTCTCCGGCATCATCAAGAACCCACCTCTTTGGCGGTGGAAACTGTCTTGGAATATTTGCTCTCGCTGTCCAACGCTGGCCTCAAAACCACCTCCATCAGAATCCACCTCAGTGCCATTACTGCGTTTCACGAGCCTATTCTCGGAAAACCCCTCACGGCTCATCCTCTGGTTTCCAGATTTATGAGAGGGCTCTTCAACATCAAACCGCCTCTCAAGCCTCCTCCTGTCGTCTGGGACCTGAATGTGGTTCTCTCAGCTCTCATGAAACCTCCGTTTGAGCCTCTTGCCACAACTTCACTCAGGCTTCTTACCTGGAAGGTGCTTTTCCTAATTGCCATCACCTCTGCCAGGAGGGTTAGCGAACTGCATGCACTGGTTGCCGACCCACCTTTCACTGTTTTCCACCATGACAAGGTTGTTCTGCGTACCCACCCTAAATTCCTTCCCAAGGTGGTCTCAGCTTTTCACCTCAACCAGTCCATTGTGCTACCCGTCTTCTTCCCTAAGCCTCACTCGCATCCTGGGGAACAGGCGTTGCACACGCTGGATTGTAAGCGTGCCCTTGCTTACTATCTTGATCGTACCAGAGCTCACCGAACAGCCCCTCAGCTCTTTTTGTCTTTCGACCCCAACCGTTTGGGTCATCCTGTCTCCAAACGGACACTTTCCAATTGGCTTGCTGCCTGTATTGCTTTCTGCTACGCTCGGGCCGGTCTCTCACTGGAAGGAACTGTCACGGCCCACAGAGTCCGAGCTATGGCTGCTTCTGTAGCTTTCCTCCGCTCCACGCCCATCGAGGAAATCTGCAAGGCGGCCACTTGGTCCTCAGTTCACACGTTCACTACTCACTACTGTCTGGATGCGTTCTCCAGACGGGATGGACACTTCGGCCAATCTGTGTTACAAAATTTATTTTCCTAATGGCCAACCATCCCACCTCCCTCTTTGTTAGCTTGGAGGTCACCCATGTGTTAAGAATATGCTGCCTGCTTGTCCTGGGATAAAGCACAGTTACTTACCGTAACAGGTGTTATCCAGGGACAGCAGGCAGATATTCTTACGTCCCACCCACCTCCCCGGGTTGGCTTCTTAGCTGGCTTATCCTAACTGGGGACCACGCACTCCTCCGTCGGGCGGGAAGGCACTCGCGCACGCGCGGTGCGGCCAACTAGAAACTTCTAGTTAAAAAGGTCCGTACCGAGGGCTCCGTCGGTGACGTCACCCATGTGTTAAGAATATCTGCCTGCTGTCCCTGGATAACACCTGTTACGGTAAGTAACTGTGCTTTTTTGTATCACTGCCTGCCTGCGCTCACGTTCCAGATCCTCCTGCATTTTTAGTGTGCACAATTGACCTGATTCGAGCTATAGGTGAACATGGGGGACACACCATTGCAAGGGAGGACAAGTCAATTGATTTATTTTATGTTCTGTTTTTACTACAGGGCAGAGGCACTGAAACAGATTCTCAGTGCAGTAGTAGTAGTGGCAGGACTCTTCTATTTTCATGGTGTTTCGCAGTACTGAGGCTTATATGGATGCTGCGGGGACGGTGACGGGGCGGTGAATGGGGTGGCGGTGAAAGGGGTGATGGTGACGGGGCGGTGAAGGGAACGGCGGTGACGGGGCAGTGCAGAGGATGGTGGGCCGGGGACGGTGCAGTGACGGGGACAGATTTTTTCCCCCTGTCATTCTCTGTCCTGAATCTCACAAATTTCCACATTTTTCTGATCTCCAGTAGGAGGCGCTCTTTTGTAAAACTGATTCCACCCCCTGTATCAATTAAAGTTAATTTATCCTGACCCTCTATGGTAGTATTAACATTGGGGTAGTCGGAAGGGTCCAATATCAAAGGTGACACATACCTCAAGCTGAATTCAGAGTCTGACTTCTTTCCCTTATCCTGCGTCTCCAAAAATGAGTCCACATGAAAGTGATAGGAATCTGGCAGGGCTGTGAAGGTTGAGTCACCTTGGTATTTAGACACAGAGAGTCAGGACATCCCTATGCACTAACACTGTTTTTCCTGGCTGTTAAATCACTTTTTACTCTGTCCAATTCTATCTGCATTGTATGTTTATCCTGTTCCCATTTCATTTTCTCATTTTCTAATTTTTCCTTTTGGTTTCTGAGTTCATGGAAGGGAATGTAAGTGGAGGAATTTCTGTAACTACCTCTGACATGCCCTCTATTTCCTGTGTGTGGTGTTTTCTTGTATTGGGGTGCTCCCTCAGCACGCCACCTTCTAGCTTCTGATACTGAAATAATTTGAGCTGGCTGGGTCTTCCACACAGATCCAATCCTGAGCAGTAAAGTGTCAAAAGGGGTAGTTTTAGGGTCCTCCGAAAACAACAGAAGGTGTTTAGTAATCTCGGGGGATAATAATTCTTATAGAAATTCTTTATGTTCTCTCTGACCATAATCTGAAGAAATGGGCCAGTGTTCATTCTCTTTAAGTACAGCGGGTATTACCCACACTCTATATGCAAACTGCTCTAGTGTATCATTTGGTAGGGGTGAAAGAGTTCTAAGAACCTGCAGGGAGGTGCATCAAAATAGTTGTTCGATGCCCATCTTTACAAACTGGTATGGATGAACAAGAGATCCAAATTTATAATAATGTGGACCAAGGGCTAGGTGCATAAGCTTATCAAAATCTGCAGTGTTCCTTTTGTATTTCCCTAGACCCCAGTGAATCAGTATGTCAGTAGCCCATTTGCACCATTCATTTATGTTAAAAGGCATAGGTCCCACTTTTTGTACTATTCATATGTCCCTGCAGCACTACAGTTACTGGAGCTATGTCACTTATAGGGGTACTATTGGTATTTCTCTGGCCTGGTAATGAATTTTCCTCCTCTTCATTTGTTGGTTCTTCTTCCTGTTCTACATCTATAGCTAGTTTACCTTTTCGCTGGCCTGCTACAAAAACGGTGTTCTGTTTCTCTATAAACTGACTACTGGATTATATGGTGAAGGTGGCCCTGGTGCAGACGGCAGAATCTGTGAAGAAACAGCATTAACCTGTCCCTGTGAGGCACATTTTGACTTTAAATACTTTAATTCTACCTTGGCCTCTTCTAATTGTTCATTTACAGCTAAAAAGGAATTTGTAGCTTGAACAATTTGAGTTCTTAGCATGAATATATTAATTTGTGCCTCATCTAAGTCTTTGGACAGCTGATGGCACTGAGTGTTCAAGTCAGTATTTTCTTGTCGGATACTAATAATTCCCTTACAGAGGCCTTGAATGAAAAGACACTTTTGTTTATTTGTTTTCTTTCTAAACTCCTGAGAATGATTAACCATTTGTTTCTGAATATCGTGCCATGTGTGTTCTGGAAAATTACCCTCATATGGACCCCCCTTCTTGTCAAAATATTTGTGTACAATATCTGTGAGTTCTTGAAAATCAAAAGGGTTCATATTTGAGGCTGCAGTCTGCCTTGGTACGTGGGCCTTGCTCATCCCTGTCTGTGTGTAGCCTTTGAGATTGAAATGCTCCCACTGATGAAGGAGGGAGACTTTAGTTAATAGGTAGAAAAACGAGGTAAAGCGTGTTAGGCAAGAGTCATTGCCATAAATAATACACTTATGCCCACACTTGCCCACACTTTAAATGCAAAGGTACTACCTGAAATTTACATGCAGAAGTTTAGCAGGAAAAAATATAATTAGTCGGTTAGAAGAGGAGAGATGCCAGCTACCAATTCCAGTGTGCACTGGGCCTTTCACCAGGGCAGAGACTGACAAGAAATAGAATTAAAAGCACAAAGGAAAAAAAAAAAGTAAAAGTTATTAGTACAGATGTGGTGTGTCTTAATTGAGTGATTGTTTTAACTTTGGACCATGCTTTACTTCAGAGCAGCTCAAATATTCTTACTTGCAACACACACTAGCAAGCCTATAATAGCAAAGCATAAAATGCAAACTGGCACAGGTAATACTACAAAGCCTTTTGATAGTAAAATCTCATCAAATATAAAACCCAAAATATTACTGGAACTTTTCACAACTGTGTCATCCAGTCTAAAACAATTTAAGGGTTCTAGAAGGACTTTTGATTTCTAACTCATTCTGTCTATCAATCAAAAATACAAAGTCTATTGATAAGTAAAATCTCACAAAGTATAAAACCCCACAATATTACTGGATGTGGGGTTTTATACTTGGTGTGTCATCCAGTCTAAAATACAATCAATCTAAGGGTTTTCCAAGGTCTTTTGATTTCTATCTCACTCTGTCTATACTGCACAAGGTCTTTTGAGTGGAAAATACCATCTCTCACCTTGTCTTCTGCAGCCAAGAATCCTATTGCACAGTGCCTACAAGAAAAAATAAAATTGAATTCTACTTACCCAGATGAAATAATCAGGAAGGACCGAGACGAGCCCCCAAAATGTAAGATTTGGTGGTCAGGTCCCCCATAATGTGAGGTTGTAGGGGTTATGGGGGACCTGACCTTACAAACGCCAGGTCCCAGGTTCAGTTCCCTCACCGAAGATTCACCAGGAGTAGAATCGAATAAGAAACACAGCCAGAGGTGATTGCATAAAGAATATATTATAGAAATAGGCTTACAATTAAGCATTACAATTAATGAGAGAGCAAAGCAGTTTCCCTGCCTTACAGAGTTAAGAGGAAAAGAGAGACATAGAAGCCTGAAGTTCCAGGGAGATCAAGAGAGAGAGAAAAAAAGATGTATGTATGTTGCAGAGAGGAGGCTTTTATAGTTTGGAATCTTATTCTGAATAAAGAAAACAATTGAGCTTCAATAGAAGTTAAATCTCCCCTCCTTAGTAAACTTGTGCTAGACAGAAGAATAGGCTGAAGTCATATGTGATTTCCAGTATGTCTCTGACAATAGTTTCTAGAACATAAGAACATAAGCAGTGCCTCCGCCGGGTCAGACCATAGGTCCATCCTGCCCGGCAGTCCGCTCCCGCGGCGGCCCAAACAGGTCACGACCTGTCTGAATCACCAGAAGGGGCTCCCTTGCCACCTTGGTTTCTCATTGAAGTCCTATCTTCCCATCGAAGTCCTAAGTCTTGCACATGCACGACCTGGTTGGGTTTCTATACTTGTGTTACATCCCAGCTCCTCCCTCAGTATCCCACGATCCTTTTATCCCTCAGGAATCCGTCCAATCCCTGCTTGAATCCCTGTACCGTACTCTGCCTGATCACTTCCTCCGGTAGCGCATTCCAAGTGTCCACGACCCTTTGGGTGAAAAAAAACTTCCTTGCATTTGTTTTGAACCTATCTCCCTTCAGTTTCTCCGAATGCCCCCTCGTACTTGTTGTCCCCTTCAGTCTGAAGAATCTGTCCCTATCCACCCTCTCTATGCCCCTCATGATCTTGAAGGTCTCTATCATATCTCCCCTGAGCCTCCTTTTTTCCAGAGAGAAGAGCCCCAGCCTATCCAACCTCTCGGCGTATGGGCAGTGTTCCAGCCCTTTTACCAGTTTCGTTGCTCTCCTTTGGACTCTCTCAAGTACCGCCATGTCCTTCTTGAGGTGCGGCGACCAATACTGAACGCAGTATTCCAGATTTGGACGCACCATCGCTCGATACAATGGCATGATGACTTCCCGTGTCCTGGTTGTTATGCCCCTCTTTATGATGCCCAGCATCCTGTTGGCTTTTTTCGAGGCTGCTGCGCACTGTGCAGATGGCTTCAGTGATGCATCCACCAGCACACCCAAGTCTCTCTCAAGTCTGCTGTCTCCCAACAATGCCCCCCCCCCCAATTTGTAGTTGAACAACGGGTTCTTTTTCCCTATATGCATGACCTTGCATTTTTCCACGTTAAAGCGCATTTGCCATTTGTTTGCCCAGTCTTCCAGCTTGTCCAGGTCCCTTTGCAGGTCCTCACACTCCTCCCTGGACCTAACTCTGCCGCACAGTTTGGTATCGTCTGCAAATTTTATAACCTCGCACTTTGCCTCCTTTTCCAGGTCATTGATAAATATGTTGAAGAGTAACGGCCCCAGCACCGATCCCTGTGGCACACCGCTTGTGACTCCCCGCCAGTCAGAATATTGGCCCTTCACTCCGACCCTCTGCAGTCTACCCGACAACCAGTGCTTGATCCATCTGTGCACATCCCCTCCCACCCCGTGGTTCCACAGCTTCCTAAGCAGCCTTTCATGTGGCACCTTGTCGAAAGCCTTTTGAAAATCGAGGTAAATGATGTCTATGGGTTCCCCATTGTCCACCCGACTGCTTATTCCCTCAAAGAAGTACAGAAGGTTCGTTAGGCACAACCTTCCCTTACAGAATCCGTGCTGGCTTGTTCTCAGTAGGCCATTCCTCTCGATGTGCTCGCAAATGCCGTCCTTGATCATAGCTTCCACCATCTTCCCTATAATTGAGGTCAGGCTCACCGACCTGTAGTTCCCGGGGTCACCCCTCGATCCCTTCTTGAAGATAGGTGTGACATTCGCCAATTTCCAGTCCTCTGGTACCTCACCAGTTTTCAAGGATAGGTTGCAAACATGCTGGATTGTGCCCGCTATTTCTTGTCTTAGTTCCTTCATAACCCTTGGGTGGATCCCGTCCGGGCCCGGTGATTTACCGCATTTTAACCTGTCTATCTGTTTGAGGACATCCTCCTTACTTACCTCTATGTGCTCCAATTTTTCGGCCTGTTCCCCACTCATGAGCTCCTCTGAGTCCGGTATATTAGATGTGAAAACCGACGAGAAGAACGTGTTCAACCTCTCAGCTACCTCTTTATCCTCCTTAATCACTCCCTTCCTATCCCCATCGTCCAACGGCCCCACCTCCTCTCTCGCTGGTCGCTTCCCCTTTACGTAACTGAAGAATGCCTTGAAGTTTTTCGCCTCCCTGGCCAGCCCCTCTTCGTATTCCCCTTTCGCTTTTCTAACCTCTCGGTGGCATTCCTTTTGGCATTTCCTGTGCGCCTGGTGATTTTCCTCCGTTGGGTCCTTTTTCCATCTCTGGAAGGATACTTTTTTGTCATTTATTGCCCTCTTTACTTCAGTTGACATCCAAACCGGGTCCTTTGATCGCTTGTTCTTGCAGCCTTTCCTGAAACTGGGGACGTACATTCTTTGTGCTTCCTGCAGGGTGTCACTGAATAGGGTCCAGGCGTTTCCCACAGTCTCCATCCTAAAGATGTTTCTAAGCTTCCTCCCCACCATTTCCCTCATAGCAACATAGTTCCCTTTCTTGAAGTTGAGCGCAGTTGTTGCGGTCCTCCTTACTATGGGTGTCCCCCTTTCTAATGTGAATCTGATCGCGCTGTGATCACTGTTGCCTAGTGGTCCTCCCACTTCTACCCCTCTTGCAGGCCCCCCCTAATCCGTTTAGGATGAGGTCAAGAGTAGCACCCCCTCTCGTCGGTTCTTTGACTAGTTGCTCCATGAAGCAGTCCCTCACAGCTTCTACAAATCCTGTTTCCCTAGTGCAGTTGGAGTGACCCGTACTCCAGTCTATTCCCGGGTAGTTGAAGTCCCCCATCACTGTTACATTTCCAGTCCTGCATTCCTGTCTCAGTTCCGCTTCCAAGTCGTGTCCGACTCCTTCTGGCATACCAGGTGGGCGATAGTACAGCCCCAGTTTTATGCCTGCACCCTTGTTTCCCGGCAATTTGACCCATAGCGATTCCAGCCCCTCTGCCTTCGTTGCCATATCCATCCCGACTGAGTGGATAGAGTCCTTTATATATAGTGCTATGCCTCCCCCCTTCTTGTGTGTCCTGTCCCTCCTGTAGAGCTTGTACCCCGGCAGCGCCACATCCCATTGATTTTCCTCTGTCCACCAGGTTTCTGCAATTCCAATTATATCTAGGTCCTCCCCCTTGGCCACGACTTCTAGTTCACCCATCTTGGCCATGAGGCTTCTTGCATTTGCGTATAAGCACCGCAGGTCCCATAGGTCCCGTCGTTTTTCCTCCACCTCTGCATTTACCTGGGCCGCCTGCCCTTGGATTTCGGGCAGTTCTCCCGTTCCCTGTGCTTCTGCTTTGCCCTCAGCCTTTACCCTCTTAGCTTTCAGCTTCCCCACATTCCTGCCACCCCACTTCCCCGCTTTTCCTCTGGGTTTTCAAGCCCTACCGGCCCCCTCCTGGGCTATCATCCCTTGAGCCTCTGTTTGATCCCCCTCGCCTTGTGGTACCTCTATATTGCCCTCAGCTTTCGCCCTCGTGTCACCCAGTCCCCCTGTGTCTCCATGCCCCTTAGTCTTCTCCCAGCAAGCTCCCTTTACCTGATGTTTCCCTCGCTGTCTGATCATAAGATCCTCCGGTCCCTCTGCTTCCTCCCTGCAGTCAGCCCGTTCAGCATCTGTTCTGGATACTGTTGTCCGAAGCGTCAACATCAGATCAGCTGTCGGCTTTCCCCATCTCCTCAGTTTAAAGCCCTCTCGATCTCCTTCCTCACATTGGCTGCCAGTAGTCTAGTTCCCGCTGTGCTCAGGTGCAGACCGTCCCGCCGGTAGAGCTTGCTCTTTCCCCAGAAGGACGTCCAGTTCCTCACAAAGTGGAAGCCCTCCTCCTGGCACCATCTCCTCAACCATGCATTCACAGCCTGGAGGTCTGCCTGCCTCTTTGCATCTGCTCTCGGTACAGACAGGATCTCCGAGAATGCTATCCTCCGTGTACTCCGCTTCAGCTTTCGTCCCAGGACCCTGAACTGGTCAGTCAGTATGGCCATGCTGAAGTTCCTCCGAGTCACATCATTCGTTCCGACGTGGATTATTACCGCAGTCTCCTCTGTCTCTGCTCCGTCCAGGATCCTCTCGATCCTATCAATGATGTCTCGTGTCTTGGCCCCTGGGAGACAAGTCACTAGCCGGTCCTCCCTTCCTCCAGCTATGTGACTGTCTACCTCTCTCAAGATCGAGTCTCCCACCACAATAGCAGACTTCCCTTTCCTCAGCAACCTCCTCTGCCTCAGGTCCGTGTCCTTGGTGTAGTGCGGTGTCTCTCCCTCGGGGTCCCGGTGAGTCGCGGTCTCCTCCTCTTGCGTGGTTCCTCCGCTAGGTCCTTCCCCGGTGTCGCCTTGTGGATCCTGGGTCTCGTCTGCCGACATCCGTCTGTGCAGCTGCTAGTCCCGTTCCTCCACCTTCCTATAGGCCTCCTTGATGAATCTCTCGAGGTCCCTCACCTGGTCCACAATGGGGCCTGCTCCGTCTGTGTTCTGGGTTGACCAGCTCGTCTCTTCTGTGGTGCGCAGTCCCTCCAGTTCCTGGACCCTGACCCTCAATCTGCCGACCTCCATCCTCAGGCTTTCCAGTTCCTGACACCGACTGCATATGTACTCCTGCCTTCCCAAGGGGAGGTAGTCGTACATATTGCACTCTGTGCAGTATACCGGAAAGTACCTCTGGGATCCTGGGTCCTCCATCGCTCTCGTAAAGTGCTGGTGTGCTCCTGCTGATTGGAGCCTGTTATTTTGTTAGCTTCAGAATCCAACTGTCGTCACTGCAGGCGCTTCACAAAGGCGCGCACTAAGGCGCATGCGCCTCTGTCGCGCGCCGAACGGCTGAGCGCCGTTGGCGCTGTGCTCTTTTAAATGTTCCCTTTCGGTCAGGGAGAGGGACGGAGCAGGGCTCCCACGCTGCCTCTCTTCGGGAACAATCTGGATACGCTGTCTCCCGCTGGTGGCCTGAAAGGGGGCCCGGCTGGCTGCTGTGCTCTTTTAGATGTTCCCTTTCGGTCAGGGAGAGGGGCGGAGCAGGGCTCCCACGCTGCCTCTCTTCGGGAACAATCTGGATACGCTGTCTCCCGCTGATTAACTTTAGTTATCTGTGCACCTGGACCCATTGTCCTAAGCACCCTCTTAATTGGACATTTTAGCTAATCATGATTTAATCAGGGCTATTTGAAACCATCTTTTAGGGCGATATGAAATTGTCTGCCTGCACTCAGGGTCTATCTGCATTCACATGCCAGAGTCAGATTGATATAATTTCCCATAGGTCTTTGCTGACATTAGTTATGCGAACTGAAAATGCTGATTGCTAGCAATAGCTATACTGACATAATCCTCTATAATAAAACCCTTACCTTCACATGCGCATATGAAATGGCGTGATCCCTGCCACCGTGATTTATGCTTCCATGCCTTGTTCCATTTGTGGTGCGTGCAACGGCAGGAGGGTGTCCTTCAAGGTGCTGCGAGGTGTCTGGCTGCTACTGCTGCACAGGGAAGTGGAGGGGGAGAGGGAAAAGGGGCTGCTTTGGGGGAGGGGTGTGCTGGGGGGCAGGCAGCAATCTTGGTTTGCTCGGGGGGGCCAGAGAGAGATAGGCAGGAGGCCTGGGAAACAGACAGAGAGACAGACAGAAAAAAAGATAGACAGACAAGGGGCCAGGGAGAGAGACAGATAGAAAGAATGACAAACAGACAGGGCCAGAGAGACAGACAGTCAGCCAGCGGCCAAGGAGCGAGAAAGAAAGACAGACAAGACAGCAGCTAAGGAGACAGAGAGACAGACATCTATTCTAGCACCCGTTAAGGTAATGGGCTTAAGGCTAGTACATTCATATTTGTTTTTCAATTGTTTTGTGTTTAAGTAATTGAGACAGTTCTTTGACAGATAAGGGCAAAGGTTTATTTAATCGAGTAACTAAAGTTGTAGAAATCTTGATTTATGCTGCTGATATTGTTGATTTCTGTTGCGGAAACACAGGCGTCCATATTTAAGCTGTTGATTCCCATTTCCCGTGAACTTGAGAACTCTTCCTCTTCTGCAGTGGAGCACAGCACCTTCCTCATTTATTCCTTCCAAAAGCGAACTCGGGTTTGTTTTGCTCTGCTCGTTTTTTTTCTTTATTTTCTCTTGGATTTTTTGAAGTTCTTTGGCGCTCAGAGGTCTCCTGCTCGGTCATACTCTGCTGGGGAAAGGACTCAGTCTCACATGGGAGGACTGATTCTCTCAGGACAGAGTTACTGTGGGGCCACCTTTTTTGTGTCCCTTTAGGAGCTAAGGGTCCATCCTCGTGGGAGTGATTTGCCTGCTGATTCAGTCCATGTGGCCCCTGAGTAAGAAACCTAGGGGTATCGGGGAGCTAAATGTGTAATTTCTCCTCCCATCGCTGCATGAGAAATCCCGGGAGTGGGAGTCAGTGGCCTTGGTCAAGCAGCCAGAAGATTTCCTTCAACGGTTGAGAATCTGAGCAATTTGAGGCAAAAATCCTTTCGCTATAGCCAGGCTGATTCAGACAAACAGGCACCTGAAGTCACAGTGAGTACTCCCATTATTCCCTTTGGGGAACATGGGGGAAGGGTCTGAAATTGGAGTTTTACTGGTTTCTGGGGTTAGTACGCGGATCCCCCTCCTCTAAAACCCTAAAATTGCTATTTTTAAAAATTTTTGCATGTAGCTCCAATGGCCTGTTTTTGTTGTGCTTTTTTTGATGATGGCCATCTTGGATTTTTAGCAATCTGAATTTAAACTCCCTTTTTTCTAGTTCAAAACCACAGGTTTTGACAAGTGATTGTCTACGTTTGATGCCCCAGGCCTTTCTAGTCCCGGATCCTGTGTCGGATATGAGGAACGGCCATGTTTCACGTGCAGTGAGAGAAAGGGGCAGGATCTTCGGACTCGGCCCCCAATTAGTCCTCCAAGGTTTTGGAATCCCTGAAATCCAGGAAGAATTGGTTGAAGGGGAAGAGATCCTGTTTAGATGAACCGAGCAGTGATGGGGTGAAATACAAATGTGTGTTGGCAGATGATGCATCTCCTCTTCTGCAGTCTAGAGTTATGCAAGAAGCTTCAGGTTCCCTGATTCAAGGCTTCTCAGACTTTGTTAGCCTTTTATGGAAAGCCTATTTAACGGGACTAGGAAGCGCTGTCCTGCCTTTGGGCATACCTATTCCGCCTAAGGGGGACCCTTCTCCCAAATAGGCATTCCTGCCTCTTACCACACCAGCTCCCAGTGTCAGTGACCCTTCAGAGCAGGATTGTTATGCTTAGAAGTCCCTTTCCATGCCTTTGCTTTTGGTGGGCTCTTCTGCGACGGATGATGTGGGATTCCTTGTGGAGTCCAGTATCCAGGGGGGAGGTGCAGCAGCGGATCACTGTGATGATCTCACCATATGTCACCTTTTCAAGTCAGCTTCAGTTTCCCATGTAATTTTTGATGCCCTGACTGTACTGAAGCTTGATGCCCATCAGCCTTCTACCTTGCAGTGCTCCATTATGTGCTGCACTAACACACAGACTAACTTTTTCCGGCTCACCTGGCTCTTACCTCCTTGGTCACTGACCAGTGGGAGAATTCTGAAGGCTCACTTAAGGTGGCCAAAGCTGTGTCTTGGCTCTATCCTATGGCTCCAGACTTCCAGCAAATGTTTGTCCAACCGAAAGTGGTCTCCACAGTGGTGCAAATGTCCAAGCGCAACCTCCCTTCCTAGTGAAGGTGGAGTGATGCTGAATGAAGCACAGGACCATAGAATGGATGCGGTCCTGAAAATACAGTTTGAAGTGCTGGCTTTGGGTATCAAAGCTGTAGCAGCTGCTGCCTCCTTGACCTGCCATACCAGACTATGAACTAGTCCCTCAGATCTTGGGGACTCTTGTCCCTACATGTTTAAGGAGGGCATAGATTATATGGCTGATGCTCTTTATGACATCATTAGAGTCCTGGAAAAGGTTTCAGCTTTCTTCATTTTGGCCTGCTGGATGCTCTGGATCAGACAGTGGGCAGACGACTCAGCCTCCAAGGCTACTCTCAACATATTACCCTTCAAGGGGCAGATTCTGTTTGGTAAAGGGCTAGATGACCTCATGGACAGTGTGGTGGATCGCCACCCCAAATCCCTCCCGGATAGTAGAAGCCGTCAACTGGTTGGAGGCAGTAATTTCGTGGTTCCAGGAGAGCTTGCCAGTTTTTCTCTGGCTACTCCTCTCAGTGACTCTTTCAGAGGTCCAGACAGAGATTTGGCAGTTATTGGCGCCAGCAATTCATGGGTTCCCATAGTGGTTCAGCCTCAAAAAAAATAGCAATGATCCCAGGAGTACGGCTGATCCTCCTCATATTAGAGAGTGGCTGTCAGCAATCAGGGACAAATGGGAACAGATCTCATCTGGCTTGGGTGCTGGACATTATCTGAGAGGGGCCCTCTCCAGATCTTTTCCGAGACTCCCTGGCTGGACGGCCGAAGAAGCAAGTCAGAGTCCAAGCGACAATGCCATAGAACCAGTTCCCATAGAAGATTGGGGGCCCAGAGACCGATCCAAGATGGCGATTGAGTCGGACGTCTGGTGGTGAACTCCGTGCCAACATCTTTTGACTTACCCCTTCTTCTCCTGTTGCCAGCAGGGCTGAATGTGTTCTCGACTCTGCTTGTCCTTAGACAGTCAGTTTGGATAATAGCGGCTTTTTGCCGCTTGTTTCTTCGTGCTTAATGGGGAAGAGGAAGGGAGCTACAAGGCCAAATCCTCTGGCAGCTGCGAGCTCCAGGAATTTGATTCAAATGACTCTGGTCGCTGGAGTGATGCGTCATCAGAGAGAGACACTGCCAGCTTTGGGAGGAACACTGGACACCATGGCGAACCTTAGCAGTGATCAGGCTTCTTTGAGCCCAATTGAAGTACAGGCTCCTCTTCAACCATGTTTCTCCTTTTTTGAGAAAGCTTCATTAGCTTCTAGTCTGCTTCAGGATTCAATTTAAATGTGCATGCATAGTAATATAGTAACATAGTAGATGACGACAGATAAAGACCCGAATGGTCCATCCAGTCTGCCCAACCTGATTCAATTTAAATTTAATTTTTTCTTCTTAGCTATTTCTGGGCAAGAATCCAAAACTTTACCCGGCACTGTGCTTGGGTTCCAACTGCCGAAATCTCTGTTAAGACTTACTCCAGCCCATCTACACCCTCCCAGCCATTGAAGCCCTCCACAGCCCATCCTCCACCAAACGCCATATACAGACACAGACCGTGTAAGTCTGCCCAGTACTGGCCTTAGTTCAATATTTAATCTTATTTTCTGATTCTAGATCCTTTGTGTTCATCCCATGCTTCTTTGAACTCAGTCACAGATTTACTCTCCACCACCTCTCTCGGGAGTGCATTCCAGGCATCCACCACCCTCTCCGTAAAGTAGAATTTCCTAACATTGCCTTTGAATCTACTACCCCTCAACCTCAAATTATGTCTTCTGGCTTTACCATTTTCCTTTCTCTGGAAAAGATTTTGTTCTATGTTAATACCCTTCAAGTATTTGAACGTCTGAATCATATCTCCTCTGTCCCTCCTTTCCTCTAGTGTATACATATTCAGGGCTTCCAGTCTCTCCTCATACATCTTCTGGCGCAAGCCTCCTATCATTTTCGTTGCCCTCCTCTGGACCGCTTCAAGTCTTCTTACATCCTTCGCCAGATATGGTCTCCAAAACTGAACACAATACTCCCAAGTGGGGCCTCACCAATGATATGTACAGGGACATCAACACCTTCTTCCTTCTACAGGCTACACTTTTCTTTATACAGCCCAGCATCCTTCTGGCAGCAGCCACCGCCTTGTCACACTGTTTTTTCACCTTTAGATCTTCGGACACTATCACCCCAAGGTCCCTCTCCCAGTCCATGCATATCAGCTTCTCACCTCCCAGCATATATGGTTCCTTCTGATTATTAATCCCCAAATGCATTACTCTGCATTTTTTTGCATTGAATTTTAGTTGCCAGGCATTAGACCATTCCTCTAACTTTTGCAGATCCTTTTTCATATTTTCCACTCCCTCTTCGGTGTCTACTCTGTTACAAATCTTGGTATCATCTGTAAAAAAAGCACACTTTTTCTTCTAACCCTTCAGCAATGTCACTCACAAACATATTGAACAGGATCGGCCCCAGCACCGAACCCTGAGGGACTCCACTACTCACCTTTCCTTCCTCCGAGCGACTTCCATTAACCACCACCCTCTGGCGTCTGTCCGACAGCCAGTTTCTGACCCAGTTCACCACTTTGGGTCCTAACTTCAGCCCTTCAAGTTTGTTCAACAGTCTCCTATGAGGAACCGTATCAAAGGCTTTGCTGAAATCTAAATAAATGACATCTAGCCTATGTCCTTGATCCAGCTCTCTGGTCACCCAATTCAATCAGGTTCGTTTGACATGATTTTCCTTTTGTAAAGCCATGTTGCCTCGGATCCTGTAACCCATTAGATTCAAGGGAGTACACTATCCTTTCTTTCAGCAAAACTTCCATTATTTTTCCTACAGCCGAAGTGAGGCTCACTGACCTGTAGTTTCCTACTTCATCCCTGTGACCACTTATGTGAATAGGGACCATATCCGCTCTCCTCCAATTCCCAGGAACCACTCCCGTCTCCAGAGATTTGTTGAACAAGTCTTTAATAGGACTCGCCAGAACCTCTCTGAGCTCCCTTAGTATCCTTGGATGGTTCCCGTCTGGTCCCATCGCTTTGTCCACCTTCAGTTTTTCAAGTTGCTCATAAACACTCTCCTCCGTGAACGGCGCAGAATCTACTCCATTTTCTCGTGTAACTTTGCCAGACAATCTTGGTCCTTCTCCAGGATTTTCTTCTGTGAACACAGAACAGAAGTATTTGTTTAGCACATTTGCTTTTTCCTCATCACTCTCCACAAATCAGTTCCCAGCATCTTTTAGTTTAGCAATTCCATTTTTCATCTTCCTCCTTTCACATGCATTATCTTTAAGCTTCTCTATGGAATATTTGATCTTTTTAGTTCCTTTTATTGGAACTCCTTCCGATCTTGCCATTTGAGGAATACACAGAGATATAAACTAGCTTTCCATTCTTTTAAGGGTATTAAATCTATAGGAAAGCTTAGTCAATCTTTTGCCTTCAAGATTGTAGAGATGTGGAATGGACTTCCTGATTTCATTAGATTGATAGGCCAGCTACAACAATTTCGTAAAGCCCTGAAAAACTCTGCTGTTTACACAACATTTAAATGGCTTAACTATAGTATCAAAGAATTGTCGATAATCCAGTTATGTTTTTTTTCTTTTATGCTCTTTTTCTTATGTACTCTAGTCTTAATTACATGTGAACCGAGTCGAGCTCCGTTGGGAGATGACCCGGTATATAAATTGAAGACTAGATTAGATTAGAGAGAATGCTCTAGAGGGAGAGGCTTTCCAGTTTACTCGCTGAGAGGGCCAGCTTGAGAGCCCCGGAGGAGCAGCGGGAGCTGAGTTGATGGAGAGTGAAGCTCCCACGTAGCCACTTTGATGACACCCAACACAGAGACTGATAAGAACTCAATTTCAGCTCCCAATAGTCAGCAGTTTGGAGAGTTAATTAAGCCTCCAATAGTCAGTTTAGACGCTCTGTGGGGGGCTATTTTAACAATGAACTCCAACCTCAAAAAGGCAGTTTTAGTTCTATGCTCAGATTGTGCTCAGGTTAATGAACATGGAATAAAATTAAGAGAACAGAGCAAAAAAATACAACACCATGATGAACAGATCAATTTGTTTAAATTGTTGGAATTGGAGACTGCTAAAGAGATCTTTTATTTATAGAAAATTAGAGCTTATAGAAAATAAACAGAGGAGAAACAATTTAAGATTCTTGAATTTTCCTAAGTCGCCATTGATTCTTGTTTTGGAAATGGTCCAGAAATATCTGAGAGAGTCCTTGCTAATTCCAGAAGAAAGTTTACCACCTATTCTTAGAATTCAACATATCTCTTCTGAGAATCTCTTCTAAGATCTCTTCTACTCCTACGGACCCACCAGGAACAGATGCAAGTGGACTGAACTTAACAAATTCTTTGGAAAGTTCCCTTGAAGTAACAACCGAGAGATCTACATTTATTGTTTTGTTTGCTTTAGAGTTTGATAGAGATTTGATTTTCCGCACATACTACATATGAACAATATGTTTTTGGGTTCAATTACAGTGGAACCTTGGTTTACGAGCATAATTCGTTCCAGAAGCATGCTCGTAAATTAAGTTACTCGTATATCAAAGCGAGTTTCCCCATAGGAATGAATGGAAACTCGCTTTGATTTGTTCTACCTCCTCCTCCTCCCCCTCCCCCCCTGAGGCTACCGGCGCTGCTCCATCACCTCCTCCCTCGGAGAGAACGAGAGCCAGAAGGCCTTGAGCAGGCGCAGATGCTCAAGGCCCAGCCCAGGCAAGAGGCGGGAGATTTCTTTCAGTAGCACAACCGGCAGATGGGGTAAGGAGCATGTTTGGGAGGAAGGGCGGGCGGATGCCGCTTTCAGCACGGGGGTGCAATGCGGTTCTCACGAGGGGGGCGTTCGCAGGGGGAGGGGTGTGATGCCGGTTCGGAGGGTGCGATGCCAGTTATAGCGGGGTGGGGGGAGGTGCTCTTGTAGTGGAACATGCTCGGTTTGCGTGACAAAAGTTTGCTAAGTGTTTTGCTCATCTTGCAAAACACTCGCAAACCGGGTTACTCGCAAACCGAGGTTCCACTGTATTCGTATATTTCCTGATATATCTCAAGAAACACAGAAGAGAAGAAAATACTTTCTGGCCTATAGACCGAGAGTCTTAGCTTTGGGTGGTTCTTTTGTCTTTAAAGTTTCCTGCTAAGTGCTGTGTTTCAACAGAAGGAAAACATTTTTTGATCCCAAACAGTTATTGCAATTTGTTGTGGCCAGAGATGTGGGGGGCTGGGGGTGACCATTGCTGCAGTGACAATATCTACAGTTTAACGAACCAGCTGCTGGAAGCTGTCTCTCTAATTTTTATTATGTCCTGATGATTCATTAATAATACTATTTTCTTAGGTCTTGGATCATGTAATTTGTGGACTAAATAATTTATACAAGTGGTACCTTGGATTACGAGCATAATCCGTTCCAGGAGCATGCTCGTAATCCAAAATTCTCGTTTATCAAAGCGAGTTTCCCCATAGGAAATAATGGAAACTCGCTTTGATACGTTCCCACCCCCCCTCCCTGAGGCGCTGCTCCCCCCCCTGCTCGCAAAGTCCCCCCCCCCCGCATGATCCGGCACCCCCCGTGAGAACAGGCACCCCCTGCCCGACCAACTTTAACTCACCCCCCCCCCCGTCTGGCACCGGCACGAGAACCGCTCCCCCCGCTTGCAAAGGCCCCCCCCACTCGAATCGGCAATCCCCCCCCCCCCCCGCGAGAACAGGAACCCCCCGCCCGACCAACTTTAACTCACCCCCCCTTTGGCACCGGCACGCAGCCCACAAGTGCTTGTGGCGCTTGAAGATCTTCTTCCCAGTCTCTGCCGGCTTTGAGGGAGAATTAGAAGGTCTTGAGCATGCTCAAAGCCGGCAGAGACTGGGAAGAATATCTTCAAGCGGCACCGGCACTTGTGGGCTGCGTGCCCCTGCCAAAGGGGGGGTGAATTAAAGTTGGTTGGGCGTGGGGTTCCTGTTCTCGCGGGGGGGGGTGCCGATTCGAGCGGGAGGGGGCCCTTTGCGAACGGGGGGGAGTGATGCCGGTTATCAGGGGGTGCTCGCAAATCGAGTCAACACTCGGTTTGCGAGACACGTTTTGCGAGAATGTTTTGCTCGTCTTGCAAAACACTCGCAAACCGGGTTACTCGCAAACCAAGGTTTGACTGTATTTAATTTCTTATAATTTAGTTTTGGCCAGGCTTAGACTGTCCACATTCTCTTATATTGTAATTCCAATCAATAATCAGGTTGATGTTCTTGTTTAAAATATAATAATTTTGAATAAAAATAAAGTAAAAAAAAAAAAGATTGGGGGCCCATTCTAGATTTGAAGTCTGAGACCCTGAAAGTTCCCTGCTTTCATGTGGAAATAGTCCATTCGTTATAGCTGTGGTAGCTCCTGGATAATTCCTTGCCTCTCTGAATTTTACAGATGTATCCTCACATCCCCATCTTTTTGGCTATAAGGAGATATCTGAGTTTTAAACTAAACTAAACCTTAAGTTTGTATACCGCATCATCTCCATAAAGATAGAGCTCGGCACTGTTTACAGGTAATTCAATAAATGAGGGAAGGACATAATAAGAAATTAGAAGTTATGAAGAGGATAGCTAGCTTTACATTTTAAATAGATAGCTTTATGTTTTAGAGAAAAGCCAGGTTTTCAGATGCTTTCAGAATAATTGGAATGAGCCTAAGTTCCGCAGCGGAGCAGGGAGGTTATTCAAAGCTCAATGAATTTGAAGAAAAGGGATTTCCCTAATTTACCTGCATACATGACGCCTTTTAACAAGGGGAAAGATAGTTTGAGTTTGTGGGCGGATCTGGTAGTGTCAGGTTTCGAAGAATTCCAGGATAGTGGGATTAGGGGAGGAAGAATGCCATGTAGGATCTTGAAAATTAGGCAGGTACATTTAAAGTGAATCCTATAAATCCCCGGAAGCCAGTGAAGTTTTGACAGAAGCTGGGAAACATGATCAAATTTGCTTTTTGCGAAGATCAACCTAGCCGCAGTGTTCTGGATCCCCTGAAATCTTTGAAGATTTTTCTTGGTTAGACTTAGATAGATGGAATTACAATAGTCCAGTCTGGAAAGAATGATTGATTATACAAGGACAGCAAAATGTTGTTGGCGGAAGCAGGATCTCACTTTCCTCAACATGTGAAGACTAAAAAAACATTTTTTTTACCAGAGAGTTGAGATGATCATTAAATGAAAGAGTAGAGTCAATAATGATGCCCAAAACTTTGCTTGAGAATTCGATCTGCAGTGTGGGACCAGAAGGTAGTGGAATGAGCATGGGTAATTGATCTAATTTGGGCCAAACCAGAGTAGTTTTGTTTTGGACTCATTCAGCTTCATTTGTACAGAGAGGGCCCAGGATTGGAGTTTTGTTATGCAAGCTGTTATATTTTCGGTGAGGTTAGTGAGGTTCAAATCTATCACAAGAAGGACAAGGATGTCATCTGCATATGTAAATAGAGTTTCAAAGGGAGATAGATGGATGAATTTCAAAGAAGACATATAAATGTTGAAAAGAATAGGGGACAGGGATGATCCCTGGGGAACACCACATAGCGATCTCCAAGGAGAAGACATGGTTCCATTCATGTTAACAGTGTAAGAGCGGGATTGTAAAAATTTTGAGAACCAGTCTAAGACTGGAATCAATGCCTATCTCAGAAAGTTGGTAAATTAAGATATCGTGGTGGACAACATCAAAGGCCGCAAATAGATCGAATTGTATTAGGATAGCAAACTTATTACGAGATTGAAGTTGTTGAATCTTTGAGATTAAAGAGGCCAGCAGGGATTCAGTGCTGAAATTGGGTCTGAAGCCATATTGGCAAGGTAATAGAATGGAGAATCTCTCTAAGTAAGATGAGAGCTGAGTGGATATAATAGCCTTGAGCATTTTGGTCAGGAGAGGAATATTTGCTATAGGACGCTAGCTGGAAGGGGAGGATGGGTCTAGATCAGCTTTTTTCAGTAGTGGGGTCAGGGCAATGTGTCCCATTTGTACGGAAAATAGGCCAGATATTAAGCTGAGTTGATAAGTCTGGTGAGAGATAAAATAGCCTGTGCAGGAATTTTTTCATAAAGGTAGGAAGGGAACGGGTCCAGGGCACATTTGCAGGATCTTAATTTGTGGCACAGTTGAGAGACCTGGGCTTTGGATACATGCTCAAAGACTGTCCAGGATCTGTCTACTTGGATAGGGTTAATGTCGCAGGGCACCAGAGAATTGTAAGTGACTGCTGATGGAAAAGAGCTTCTTATAGTAGCAACCTTTTTGTTGAAGAATTTTGCTAGGTCGTCTGCTGCTGGAGAGGAGAATAGAGGAGTCATTTTTAGAGGTTAAGGAGCGCCAAATGTTAAACATTGTGCTGCTCTGGTTATTGGATCTGGTGATTTTGTCACCGTAGAAATTCTTTCTTGCGTTTTTTAGTACTATATTGAAGAACTTGATACTGTCCCTCCAGGACTGTCTATCTGCGGGGGAATTAGATTTTTTCCATTTACACTCCAGTACTCGGCATTTCTGCTTCAGTTCTCTGTGGTACGGAAGATACCAGGGGGCCTTATGGGAATAGGAGACCGTTTTAGTAGATAGAGGGGCAAGAGAGCAGTATGTAGACTCAAAGAAGTTTACCCAGTTGTGCCAGTTGGTTTCTGGGGTTTCAGGTTTGGGACAAAAGGAAAACTGGTTGAGAAATTGGGTCCAGAACTGTTTGCTTGAAATTTTTTTACAAAAGGTAATAGATTTTGTGGCGCGGGGTTGAACCCCAAGGTGAGACAGAAGGTACCTAGAAAATGGTCGGACCAAGGGACATGTTCTCAGCGAACACCTTCGGCTAGAGTTTTGTAGTCCGTAAGGTCAAGGAAACTAATGATGTCTAGGGTGTGCCCCTTTTCATGGGTTGGAGAGGGTTCAGGAGAGGGAAAGCCCAGAGAGGTGAGAAAATTGTTGAATTCCTTCGCATCCTTGCTGGTGTTATCATCAAGGTGGAGATTGATATCACCAATAATCAGTAATCTTTGAAATTTTAGGAAAGCCTTGTTATGGTCTCGAAAACGAGTTTGGAGGATTTATTCCAAGGGATTGGTGGACGATATAGTAGCAAAATGCTCAGTGGGTGATAATGGAGATTATCATTGACTGAGGCTAGCATATATTCTAGTGGTGTGTCACTACCCTTTTCGAGGAGCTGAACGTCAAAGAATGATTTGTAGAGAAGTGCCAGACCTCTTCCTTTCCAGCTCTTTCTGGACGAGAAGAGGCCTTGATAGCCGTGGAAACAGAGTTCGTTTTGTGTAAATAAATCATCTTTTTCAATCCATGATTCCGTAATGCACAGGAATCCAGGATCAGAATCTCCAAGTAAATAATTTAATATATGAGTCTTGTTACATGCTGATCTGGCATTGCAATACATTGTCAGGACTGGAGTGAGGGAGTCAGAGGTAAGGTTGGACAAATTGGCAGTAGGTACAGGCTTTAAAGAAGCATAGTTGACGCCTCGAGGGATTTTTTTAAAGGGGTAATTTCTGGTGTGCATCTGCATGGGGATTCTGAGGCCAGGGCAGATCTCACTAACATTAGTGGAATCAGGTGTATTGGGGGGAGAGGTTTTGTGCAGTGAGTGGTATTGAGAAGTGAGCAGAGTAAGAGAAGAAAGAACCAAGGAGGTTGTTTCATGATGGAAATTAGTGGCTTATCTGAGGCTGCTAGGTAGCAGAAATGTAAAACAAAAATAAATAGACCAGTAAGAAGAGAGAAAAAGGGTTCCAGGAGCCGATTGGGAGTGAGCCTTTATTTTTAAATAATTAAATAATTTTTATAATTCTATATGCTTCAGCGCCACCTCCAATTTGTGGCGCTCCCCATCTTTGCCAAGGTGATGGTTGTAGGGGACCTATCTTTGCTGGAAGGGAGTCCGGGTGCATCCTTATCTGGATGATTGGTTGATCGCTGACAGATTGTGAGCACGCGATCCAGCAAGTGGTGAGTCTCTTACAGGACCTGGTCTGGATAGTCAACTTTCAGAAAAGTTATCTTCAGCCAGTATCTGGGAGACCTCTTTGACATGGCACAGGGCCATGTTTATATTCCCAAGCCACACAAACAGAAGCTGAGAACGCAGATCTTCACAATCTTAGCCCTTCCAAGCTTCACGGCCTAGTAGTATCTGCAGGTGCTGGGTTTGATAGCGGCCTCCTTGGAAGTGATGCCCTGGGCAAGAGCTCATATGCACCCTCTCCAATACTCCCTTCTGTACAGGTGTTCCCTGCAACATCACTTCTGCAGTTGAGGCTTTTCTGGACAGCAGAGGCAAAGTGCAGCCTGTATTGGTGGCTCTAAAGGTGAACTTGGTGAGAGGCATTCCGCTCTGAATCAACACATGGGTGACCCTCAACACCGGCATCAGCCTCAGCTATTTGAGGGCACTCTTCTATGGCTTCCCTCTCCTGGGCAAACTGTCCCAGTTGGTTAGCAAGTGGTCCATCAATCGTCTGGAACTGAGAGCTATTTGGGTGGCCTTGACAGTTTCAGTCTTTCCTGATAGGGAAAGCAGTCATGGTGTTTTCAGACACCACTGTGGTATCTTAAATAAACAGTTGGGGGGGGCACCAGAAGTGCAGCCCTTCGCTTAGAAGCTCGGATGTTGTTCCAGTGGGTGAAACTTCACTTACAGGCTCACTCGGTAGCCCACTTTCTCAGCTGGCAGACTCTGAACTCCGAAGAGTGGTCTCTGCCTCAAAATACATTTTTCCTCATAGTCCAGGTTTGAGGAAGTTCAGGCATGTATCTCATGTATGCGAAAACAGCCTGCTTCTACAGTCGTAAAGTCGAGAGTGGAAGCACAGGACTGGATTCCCTGGTCCAACCTTGACCCAGAGATCTGCTTCTCTATGTTCCCACCATGGTGGGTTGGATCATTTGCAAGATAGCCATCCATGGGTGTCTGGTGATCTTGGTGGCACTGAACTGGTCTCAAAGACCTTGGTATGCAGACCTGGTTCGTCTACAGAGAGGTAGACTCCAGAAGTTGCCTGTTAATCCAGGGCTTTTAATCAAGGCCCGGTTCCGATGGAGAAACCCGGAATGCTTTGGTCTTATGGCATGGCTTTTGAGCGCACAGTGTTGGTTCAGAAGGGCTGTTTGGAGATTGTGGTTATGACTCTCCTTAGGACCAAGAAGCCGGCAACGGTTGCAGTTTATGCTAAGACCTGGAAGACCTTCCAGTTATGGTATGCCAAGGGGCAGGTGGACCCAGAGAGAGCTCCCGTTACAGTTATCCTTGCCTTCCTGCAAGCTAACCTCAAAATGGAACATGCAGTTTGGTCCCTCAAAGTGCAGATAGCCAGTATCTATTGCTTCGGGTTCAGAGTGGCCTTCGCTCTCTGGCTTCTCACCTGGACCTTACTCGTTTTTGATGGGAGCTGTCTGGATGAGACCCCTGTTGTGCAGACCATTCCCATCTTGGGACCTCAGTGACAGTATTTTGGGTTGCCATAGTATTGGCTAGAAGGATCTCAGACTTGCAGGCTCTCTCCTGCAAGGAACCATTTCTCCATTTCATGGAGTCGGATGTTTCACTGTGCATGGTTCCTCCTTTTCTTCCAAAGGTGGTTTCCGTCTTTCATGTTAATCAGGAACTTCGTCTGCTCATCTTTCAGCCTATGTGTTTGGCCAAACAAGATAAACTTCTGTGCAATCTGGATGTGTGCAGGGCCCTGTTCATCTACCTGTAGAGGACTGACTCCAGGCTTTTTATTATCATTTTGTACTAATCAGTCATTCGAGACGGGGCAAGTCAACCTCCAAGGCTTCCATTGCCAGATAGATTTGTATAGCAATTTCCTCTTCATACATTTCTGCCAGGAAACAGCCACCTCTTTTCTGGCAGTACATTCCACCTGAGGTGTAGTGCCCTGAGTGGAATACCAGGCCATTTGTCTGATGAAATCTGCAGAACTGCTACTTTGGCTACTCTTTACACTTTTACAAAGTTCTACAGAGTGAATGTGGGGGCTCAAAAGGATGCTTCCTTTTGGGCCTTCGGTACTGCGGGTAGGCTCATCTGTCTTTCCCTAAACATATGGCACTGCTTTGGTATGTTCGCTCAAGTATGGAATCCTGTTTATCAGCAACAGAAAGAAAGATTAGGTTTGTTTTATTTATTTATTTATTCAATTTTCTATACCATTCTCCCAAGTGAGCTCAGAACGGTTTACATTAATTTATTCAGGTACTCAATCATTTTTCCCTGTCTGTCCCGGCAGGCTCACAATCTATCTAATGTACCTGGGGCAATGGGGGGATTAAGTGATTTGCCCAGGATCACAAGGAGCAGCGTGGGTTTGAACCCACAACCTCAGGGTGCTGAGGCTGTAGCTTTTAACCAGTGTGCCACACTCTTCCCTCGGTACCTGAGTTCTGTTAGGATACATAGGAGTCCATATTCCCATTGTGGACTGTTTTGAATTTCCTGATTTCTGCCTCGAACATGGCCATTGTCCGTCTTGGGACCTGTGCTATTATACCTAGGATAAAGAGCAGATGTGTTTCAGGCATTGGGTGTTTCCCTTTCTCTTTCCTCCTGGTAGGATCCCATAGACTTGCTTGTTTCCCTTAGCAGGTTGGATCTGAGTTATTCATGCAAGTGTACTTGTTAAATGTTTGATTGTTTTATTTTCTATGTTTCAGAGCAGAGCAGAATGTATTTCTTGCCAGGGAAGTTTCTTGTGCCTCTCGTTCTCTTTTCTTATGTTTTAGTGGAGTTTGATTGCTTTGGTACCAAGTGAGGAGGGTGCTATGCTCCATTGCAGAAGGAGAAGAGTTCTCAAGTTCTTAAAGAGATATCCTTCTACAGTTCATGGGAAATGGGAATCAGCAGCTCAAGTATAGACTCCTGATTATTGAGGTTAGAACCTAATCTGCCGATTGATATGTTGATGATATTACAGTTCTACTCCCTATATTGAAGTTATGAATAAACATATGGATAAAGGCGAGCCGGTTGATGTAGTATATCTAGATTTCCAGAAAAAGTTCCTCATGAGAGGATCCTGAGAAAATTAAAGTCATGGGACAGGAGGCAATGTTCAGTTGTGGATTAAGAATTGGTTATCGGAGAGAAAACAAAGGGTTAGGGTTAAATGACCATTTTTATCAATGGAGGAGGATAAATAGTGGTATGCCGCAGGGATCTTTCCTGGGACTGGTGCTATTTAACTTATTTATAAATTATCTGGAAATTGGAATTACGAGTAAGATGATTAAATCTGCAGATGACACTAAACTGTTCATAGTTGTTAAAATGCATGTGGACTGTGAAAAACTGCAGGAAGACCATAGGAAATTCTTAGGAAATTGGAAGACTGGGTGTCCAAATGGCAGATGTGAAAAATGCAAAGTGATGCACATTGGGAAAAATAATCCAAATCGTAGTTACCGGATGCTAGGGTCCACCTTGGGAGTCAGCACTCAAGAAAAAGATCTGGGTGTCATCGTAAACAATATGCTGAAACCTTTTGCCCAGAGTGTGGCGATGGCCAAGAAAGCAAACAAGATGCTAGTAATTATTAGAAAAAGAATGATAAACAAACTAAGAATATTATAATGCTTCCAGAGTCTGTTATAGGGGAAAGCACTCTTCCGGGATTCAAGAAAGGGTTGGATAAGTTCCTGCTGGAACAGAACATACGCAGGTAAGGCTAGACTCAAATAGGGCACTGAACATAAGAATTGCCATTGCTGAGTCAGACCAGTGGTCCATCATGCCCAGCAGTCTGCTCAAGCAGCGGCCCTCTGGTCCAAGACCAGCACCCTAACTGAGACTAGCCCCACCAGTGCACATTCCTGTTCAGCAGAAACTTGTCTAACTTTGTCTTGAATCCTTGGAGGGTGTTTTCCCCTATAACAGCCTCTGGAAGAGCGTTCCAGCTTTCAACCACTCTCTGGGTGAAGAAGAACTTCCTTACGTGTGTACGGAATCTATCCCCTTTCAACTTTAGAGAGAGCCCTCTTGTTCTCCCTACCTTGGAGAGGGTGAACAACCCGTCCTTATCTACTAAGTCTATCCCCTTCAGAAACTTGAATGTTTCGATCATGTCCCCTCTCAATCTCCTCTGTTCGAGGGAAAAGAGGCCCAGGTTTCTCGAATCTTTTGCTGTACGGCAGCTCCTCCAGCCCCTTAACCATCTTAGTCGCTCTTCTTTTGACCCTTTCGAGTAGTACCGTGTCCTTCTTCATGTACGGAGACCAGTGCTGGACGCAGTACTCCAGATGAGGGCGTACCATGGCTCGGCATGATAACCTTCTCTGATCTGTTCGTGATCCCCTTCTTTATCTGTTTGCCCTTTTTGCTGCCGCCGCACATTATGTAGACAGCTTCATCGACTTGTCGATCAGAACTCCCAAGTCCCTTTCCTGGGAGGTCTCTCCAAGTACTGCCCTGGACATCCTGTATTCGTGCATGAGATTTTTGTTACCGACATTCATCACTTTACACTTATCCACGTTGAACCTCATCTGCCATGTCGATGCCCATTCCTCGAGCTTGATTATGTCACGTTGCAGATCTTCGCAATCCCCCTGCGTCTTTACTACTCTGAATAACTTCATATCATCCGCAAATTTAATCACCTCGCTCGTCGTACCTATGTCCAGTTCATTTATAAAGATATTAAAGAGCACGGGTCCAAGCACCGAGCCCTGCGGCATCCCACTGGTGACGCTCTTCCAGTCCGAGTATTGTCCATTTACCCCCACTCTCTGTTTCCTATGCTCCAGCCAGGTTTTAATCCACGTGAGTATTTCACCCTCAATTCCATGGCTTGCAATTTTCCGAAGTAGTCGTTCATGCGGAACCTTGTCGAACGCCTTCTGAAAATCCAGATATACAATGTCGACTGGATCGCTCTTGTCTATCTGTCTGTTTACTCCCTCAAAGAAGTGCAGCAAGTTCGTCAAACACGATCTGCCTTTGCTAAAACCGTGCTGACTGGTCCTCATCAGCCTGTGTCCGTCAAGGTGATCAATGATGCTGTCATTTATCAGTGACTCTACCATCTTTCCCGGTACCGAGGTCAGACTCACCGGTCTGTAGTTCCCCGGATCTCCCCTCGAACCTTTCTTGAAGATCGGTGTAACATTCGCCATCTTCCAGTCTTCCATAATCATTCCCGATTTGATCGACAGATTGGCTATTAGTTGAAGCAGTTCAGCTATGGTCCCTTTCAGTTCCTTGATGACCCTGGCACGCATGCCATAGGTTCGCCATCGCTGCCCTAGAGGAAAGGAGAGACAGGGGAGATATGTTTCAGACGTTTAAATACTTAAAGGGTATTAACTTAGAACAAAATCTTTTTCAGAGAAAGGAAAATGGTAAAACCAGAGGACATAATTTGAGGTTGAGGGGTGGTAGATTCAAAGGCAATGTTAGGAAATTCTACTTTACGGAAAGGGTGGTGGATGCCTGGAATGCGCTCCCGAGAGAGGTGGTGGAGAGTAAAACTGTGACTAAGTTCAAAGAAGCGTGGGATGAACACAAAGGATCTAGAATCAGAAAATAAGATTAAACTTGACGATGTCCTCAAAGATGTAACAAAAATGGTGAACTTCATCATGGCGCGTGCTCTTAATTTTTGACAATTTCAAGCCCTTCTTGATGAGGTTCAGGCACAATATAACACTTTACTGATGTACAATAATGTCCGGTGGCTGAGCAGAGGACGAGTGTTAGAGAGATTTGTGGCCTGCTTGGAAGAAGTTAGGCTATTTATGAACGAAAAGGGGGAAGACTAGCCTCAACTCACCAACATGGCCTGGCTTACCAACTTCATGTTCTTTACAGATTTTACTAACCACTTTAATGTACTAAACAAAAAATTACAAGGCATGGGAAAAACAGCAGAAAGCATGTTTAGTGACATCAAAGCTTTTGAGAGAAAATTGCATGTTTTTGAAAAAGACCTTGAGAGTGGACAGCTAAAATATTTTCCCAACCTAAAAATACATTTGGATAATTCTACAACATTTGTGGACAGTCATAAAAAAACACCAGGAAATCCACAAAGCATATTCCACCATTGTAGCCGAAGCAAAGGAGAATTTTAGTAAAAGATTTTCTCAGTTCCGTAAGATGGAGACAACCCTTTCATTTATAACTTCCCCAGAAAAGTCCACATTTGAAGATCTTGATCTTTCCTGCTTACAGTGGTTGGATATTCAAAATTTGGAAATGGAGCTACTGGAATTTCAAGAAAGCTCTATCTGGAAAAGTAAATTCAATGACCTGCGTGCGGCTCTTGAACGTATTGAGTGTGAAAGGGTGACAAATGAAATCACTGCTAGCAGTTCTGAAAATGAAATCCTAAAAGCGTGGAATTCTCTGCCAGACAATTTTAAGTCCATGAAAGCACTTGGGATTGCTCTTCTTATTTTGTTTAGGTCATCCTATGCTTGTGAGCAGCTGTTTTCGGCTTTGAATCATATAAAATCTGATGCTAGAAACAGATTAACGGATGACATGAGTGCTGCATGTGTTGCTCTGAAATTAACGCACTGTGAGCCAAGGATTGACAAGTTATCAGCATGCATGCAACAACAAAAATCACATTAATTTTTTTCAGAGCATGCCCAATGCATATGTTTACATGAAGCAGTGTTTTCAGTTTGCAGTTAAGACACTTTCTAAGTTATTTAAATATTATTTAAAGATGTTATTTAAAAAAGGGACTTTACATGGCCCTGTTGTATTCCAATCTGGAATTTCCAATAAAAACGGTTGGTTTAATGGAAAGCTCTTTTGTTTTCTTTACATCATATTATTAGAAATGTAATGATTTAACTATTTTCTAATTTGATTGTAAATTTTACAAAAAAACATGTATAGACTCTTTGGGAATACACACCGAGTCTTGACACAGTTAACAGTTTTAAGAAGTTTATCTTTTTTTTTACTCAGGATACATTTGACATGTTATGTGAATAATACATTTAAAATATATTGTGTAACTGAATCAAATTCTTCCTAAATTCATTAAATTGAATGAAATCATTAAAACATTATAAATTGCCAATAAATTGAAATGAAAACCAAAGGATTGTGAATCAAATTGATTCTCTAACAATACAAAGATTCCAACCTTTAAAAATGATGTTACATAGTTTAGGCAACTTTATAAAGAGTTTTTAGATACTAAAATCTTGTTATTAAGGTTTAATTGACGTGCTGGCACTTTGAGGAAATTCTTTGGTTTTGTGCGGCAGTTTGGGCACTCGGGCTCAAAAAGGTTAGCCATCACTGCTCTAGGGTATACATATTCAGGGCTTCCAGTCTCTCCTCATACGTCTTCTGGCGCAAGCCTCCTATCATTTTCGTCGCCCTCCTCTGGACCGCCTCAAGTCTTCTTTCGTCCTTCGCCTTACCAATGACCTGTACAGGGGCATCAACACCTTCTTCCTTCTACTGACTTCCTTCTACTCCCTTTATACAGCCCAGCATCCTTCTGGCAGCAGCCACTGCCTTGTCATACTGTTTTTTTACCTATAGATCTTCGGACACTATCACCCCAAGGTCTCTCTCCCCGTTCGTGCATATCAGCTTCTCTCCTCCCAGCATATACAGTTCCTTCCTATTATTAATCCCCAAATGCATTACTCTGCATTTAATTTTAGTTGCCAGGCATTAGACCATTCCTCTAACTTTTGCAGATCCTTTTTCATATTTTCCACTCCCTCTTCGGTGTCTACTCTGTTACAAATCTTGGTATCATTCTGCAAAAAGGCACATTTTTCCTTCTAACCCTTCAGCAATGTCACTCACAAACATATTGAACAGGATTGGCCCCAGCACTGATCCCTGAGGGACTCCACTACTCACCTTTCCTTCCTTCGAGCGACTTCCATTAACCACTACCCTCTGGCGTCTGTCCGATAGCCAGTTTCTGACCCAGTTCACCACTTTGGGTCCTAACTTCAGCCCTTCAAGTTTGTTTAACAGCCTCCTATGAGGAACTGTATCAAAGGCTTTGCTGAAATCCAAGTAAATTACATCTAGCATATGTCCTCGATCCAGCTCTCTGGTCACCCAATCAAAAAATTCAATCAGGTTCGTTTGGCACGATTTACCTTTTGTAAAGCCATGTTACCTCGGATCCTGTAACCCATTAGATTCAAGGAAGTACACTATCCTTTCTTTCAGCAAAACTTCCATTATTTTTCCAACAACTGAAGTGAGGCTCACCGGCCTGTAGTTTCCTGCTTCATACCTGTCGCCACTTTTATGAATAGGGACCACATCCGCTCTCCTCCAATCCCCAGGAATCACTCCCGTCTCCAGAGATTTGTTGAACAAGTCTTTAATAGGTCTCGCCAGAACCTCTCTGAGCTCCTTTAGTATCCTGGGATGGATCCCGTCTGGTCCCATCGCTTTGTCCACCTTGTTTTTCAAGTTGCTCATAAACACCCTCCTCTGTGAACGGCGCAGAATCTACTCCATTTTCTCGTGTAACTTTGCTAGACAATCTCGGTCCTTCTCCAGGATTTTCTTCTGTGAACACAGAACAGAAGTATTTGTTTAGCACATTCGCTTTCTCCTCATCACTTTCCACATATTGGTTCCCAGCATCTTTTAGCCTAGGAATTCCATTTTTCATCTTCCTCCTTTCACTAATATATCTGAAAAAAATTTTGTCTTGCTTTTTTACATTTTTAGCCATTTGTTCTTCCGCTTGTGCTTTCGCCAGACGTATCTCTCTCTTGGCTTCTTTCAGTTTCACCCTGTAGTCCTTTCTGCTCTCCTTTTCTTGGGTTTTTTTTATATTTCACGAACGCCAGGAAATGCCAGGGCTTGGAGGGAAGGAGGAAGGTATGCCAGACCAAGGGAAAAGGAAGGAGGAGATGTCAGAGCATGGAGAGGGAGGGAGAGATGGAAGAAAAGGAAAGGAGAGAGATGCCGGGAATCAGGGAAGGGATGATGCCAGACCATGGGGGAAGGAAAGAAAGGAGAAGAAAGAGATGCCAGAGCAAAGGGGAGGGGGTGGTGACAGAGAGAGAAAAACAGAGAGGTGACAGAGCTGAAATCAATCATTTACAAAGGAGAGAAGGGGCACGGGATAGATAGTTTATGGAAGGAGCATAGAAAGAGGGAAGATGCCATATGAAAGAGAGAGGTCGGACACTGGATGGAAAGAGCACAGAGGGCAATGAATGGAAGGGGCGAGATAGAGAGTTAACAGTAGATGGAAGGGATACAAAAAAGGGAAACAGACACTGAATGGAAGCGTGGGGGAGAGGAGGGACACCCACTGAATGGAAGTGTGAGGGATAGAGGGAGCAGACACTGGAAGGAAATGGGGAGGAGAAAGAAAAAAGGGCACATGCAGGATTGAGGGAAGAGGATAGAGTTAGTTACTGGAAGAGGTGAGGTTAAGAGGTGGCAAGCTATAGGTAGACATAGTGAAAGAGGGAAATTGAAGACTGAATAGTAAAAAAGAATTTAGAGAGAGGCAGAAAATAAATTGAGAAGGAAGACCGGGGAAGAACAGGAGGAAGGGAGCAGAGAAAGAGAGATACCAGACCTGGGAGGAAGAAAAGAGGAAGGAGACAGATACTAGATCCGAGGGGAAAAAAGGAGGAGAGAGATATGTTAAAATCTGCTGGAAGGGAGGAAGGAAAGAAGGAGAGAAAGAGGCAGAGAAAGGGGGGGTTGTAAGCACATTAGAAAGACTACAGAGAAAAAGGCTTTGACGAAAGTGGAAAGACAGGAGGCAGATGCAGGACTTTGGGAGATTCAAACAGAGGGGGAGAGAGAGGGAGACCTGGAACAAAGGTAGAAAGGAGAACTGACACTGAATCTGGGGAGGGTAACAGAGGGAAAAGAGAGAGAGACCTGGACCCAAAGGGGATGGGGCTGGATTCTGAAAGAAATGTTGAATGCAAAAGAAAGAAAGATTGGATGCACAGTCAGAAGGAAGTGCAACCAGAGACTCATGAAATCACCAGACAACAAAGGTAGATAAAATGATTTTATTATCAATTTAGTGATCAAAATGTGTCTGTTTTGAGAATTTATATCTGCTGTCTATATTTTGCACTATATTTGTCTATTTTTCTATAGTTACTGAGGTGACATTGCATATTTTAAAGTAATCTGCCTTGACATCTTTGAAAAAACCCTGAAACTCGTAAATTATAATTAATATTTTTTCTGCGTACAGTGTGCATTGTAGGTTTTTTATATTTTATGTTTACCATTATGAATTAATAAGATATTGTGTGTATAAGAAAATGAATGGAATAAATTGGGGGTGGGGCTGGGGGTGGGACTAGGGCGGGATTGGGGGCGGGACTGAATATTAATAGATGTCTTGTTTGGATGAAAAAAATAAATGGTCACATTAGGTATGACAGAACCGTCCATACATCAAGTAATAGCTTTGAGTATAAGGCTCCCTTGGGTAATGGCTCTAATTGTGTCCTGGTTAGATTGAGCAAAAATCCCCAACAGTATGAGAGCAGAGAAGCCTGTTCTCCACAGGTGTTACCACTCTCCCTCTTTCTATATGCGTTTCCTCTCATTCAAAAGACTCTAGTCAAGCTGAAGTCCGACCATGCCATCATGATTCTGATTGCTCCTCAGTGTCCCAGACAACCTTGGTACTCCCTTCTACTTCAACTCAGCAGCAGTGAGCCCTTCCTTTTGCCAGTGTTTCCATCGCTGCTTACACAGCATCAGGAATCTCTGCTTCATCCCAACCTGCAGTCTCTCCACCTGACAGCCTGGTTCCTCTCAACATAACTCCTCTCCAGTTTTCGCAAGCTGTGAGTGATGTTTTGGAGGCTTCACGCAAGCCTGCTACTAGACAATGCTATCACCAAAAATGGACTAGATTTTCTGCTTGGTGTTTTTCTCATCATTCTGGCCTCAAGTCTACATCGATACGAGTCCATCTTAGTGCAATTGCTGCTTTCCATCAGCCGCTTCAGGGGAAACCTCTCTCTGCTCATCCTGTGGTTTCCAGATTCATGAAAGGACTTTTCCATGTCAGTCCTCCTCTCAAACCGCCTCCAGTGGTTTGGGACCTCAATATTGTTCTTTCTCAGCTTATGAGACCTGCATTTGAACCTATTGACAAGGCTCATCTGAAGTATCTCACTTGGAAAGTGGTGTTTCTCATTGGCCTCACTTCTGCTTGTTGAGTTAGTGAGCTTCAAGCATTGGTTGCGGATACACCTTTTACAGTGTTCCATCATGACAAGGTGGTTCTTTGCACTCATCCAAAATTCCTTCCTTAAAGTTGTCTCGGAATTTCATCTGAATCAATCCATTGTACTTCAAGTTTCAAGTTTATTTTTGACTTATTGAATCGCTTAATTTAATTTGCTAAGCGATTTACAGATAAAAAAATAGATACATCAGATTAATTATAAAAGGATACATAAGTTTGACACATTATCATACATAATCATAAATAAAGTCATACAAACTAACAGATACACGGGGAAAGAAAGAGTAGAACTACAATCGTATATATAAAAGAAAACATAAATGGTAAAAACAACAGGTAGGGGAGATAACGGGGAAATAAAAAGATAAAAAAGGAAAAATCTGATAATAATCCTTAATTAAGCTTATAAATTAAACGCATCTTTAAAAAGGAAACTCTTTAGACTGCTTTTAAACTGTTTCAGATCATTTTCTTCTCTAAGATACTGGGGCAAGCTGTTCCATAATTGTGGGGCTATTACAGAAAAAATATCAGGGCAACGAGTTCCAATGACTTTTAGTGATGGAACTGTTAGGAGTTTTTGATTGGTGGATCTTAAAGAGCGTGACGTACTATGAGAAATAAGTAATCTATTAATAAATTGGGGTTCATTTGTAGTCAATGTTTTAAAAACTAAAAGTAAGATTTTAAAAGTAATACGATGGGCAATAGGAAGCCAATGTGACTCGATCAAGAGCGGTGTAACATGGTCAAATTTTTTGCGGTTGTGTATTAATTTGATAGCAGTATTTTGAACTGTTTGAAGACGTTTTTTCTCTTTTTGGGTGACATTTATTAATAAAGAGTTACAGTAATCAAGCTTTGAAATAATTAATGAATTAATTAATATGTTTAGTGATTTTGGCTCTAAAAATTTGGCAATTGAGCGGATCATACGCAATTTGAAAAAACATGTTCTGACAGTGTTAGTAATGTGTTCATGGAAAGATAACCTATCATCTATTGTAACATCTAATATTTTTAGGGATCTTACTGAATTTAATTGAACGTTGTCTAGAGTAAACGGAGCATTTAAGTTTATATCTTTTTTCCAAGGGAAAAATAGTGTTTTGGATTTTTGTATGTTTAGGGCTAACATGTTTGAGCTAAGCCATTGTTTAATGTTTCCTAGTTTTCTATTTATTTCAGTTATTTCATTTTTATTGTCTGGATTCAGTGGATGAAGCAGTTGAACATCGTCGGCATAAGTGAAAGTAGTGAAGCCTATTGATTGACATAGGCAGAGTAATGGAGAGAGAATAATATTGAATAAAAGTGGTGACAATATTGATCCTTGAGGAATACTTTAATTAGAAGTATAAGGTTTCGAGACTGGCCCAGATGGGATCCACCCGAGAATACTGAAAGAGCTCAGAGACGAAATAGCGGAGTTACTCAGGCATATTTGCAACCTATCCTTGAGAACAGGGATAATCCCGGAAGATTGGAGGATAGCAAATGTTACACCAATCTTCAAAAAAGGATCGAGAGGCGACCCAGGGAACTATAGACCAGTGAGCTTGACCTCAGTTCCTGGGAAGATGGTCGAATCACTGATCAGGGAAGGTGTCATTGAGCATATAGAAAAAAATAAACTGATGAGAACAAGCCAGCACGGTTTCTGTAAAGGACAATCGTGCCAAACGAATCTACTACATTTCTTTGAGGGGATAAGCAAACATTTGGACCAAGGTAGCCCCATTGACATAGTTTATCTGGATTTCCAAAAAGCCTTCGACAAGGTACCCCATGAGCGCCTGCTGAAGAAACTGTGGAACCACGGGGTGGAAGGGGACGTCCACAGATAGATCCAAAATTGGCTGGCGGATAGGAAGCAGAGGGTAGTAGTAAAAGGACACTACTCTGACTGGAAAGGGGTCACGAGTGGTGTCCCGCAGGGGTCAGTGCTGGGACCGCTGCTGTTCAATATATTTATTAACGATCTGGAAACGGACACGAAGTGCGAAGTTATCAAGTTCGCGGACGATACAAAACTCTCCAACAGGGTCAAAACTGTTGAGGAATGCAAAGAACTGCAGAGCGACCTGAACAAACTGTGTGAGTGGGCAAAAAGATGGCAGATGAGCTTCAATGTGGAGAAATGTAAGGTCTTGCACATGGGGAAAGGGAATCCCATGTACAGCTATACGATGGGAGGGAGGGTGATGGGGAAAGGCACCCTAGAAAAAGACCTGGGGGTTTTGGTGGATACAACAATGAAGCCAGCGGCGCAATGTGCAGCGGCCTCAAAGAAAGCGAACAGAATGCTGGGCATTATCAAAAAAGGTATCACTACCAGAACGAAGGAGGTTATCCTGCCATTGTATCGAGCAATGGTGCGACCACATCTGGAATACTGTGTCCAATACTGGTCACCGTACCTTAAGAAAGACATGGCGATACTTGAGAGGGTCCAGTGGAGAGCAACTAGGATGATAAAAGGAATGGAGAACCTTTCATATGCCGAAAAGTTAGACAAACTGGGGCTCTTTACCCTGGAAAAGCAGAGACTGAGAGGAGACATGATACAGACATATAAAATCATGAGAGGCATAGAGAGGGTGGAGAGGGTCAGATTCTTCAGACTAGCGGGGACAACAAAAACAAGAGGTCACTCGGAAAAACTGAGAGGGGACGGATTCAAAACGAATGCAAGGAAGTTTTTCTTCACTCAGAGGGTGGTGGACACCTGGAACACACTTCCAAAGGAGGTAATAGGACAGAGTACAATACTGGGTTTTAAAAAGGGACTGGATGACTTCCTGGAAGCGAAGGGGATTGCAGGGTATAGATAGAAGGTTACTCTACAGGACAATATCGAAAAGTGTATGTGAGTTTTAGGGTAGGAGCACTATCAGGTCCTGGACCTGAGGGGCCGCCGCGTGAGCGGACTGCCGGGCACGATGGACCTCCGGTCTGACCCGACAGAGGCAAGTCTTATGTTCTTATGACTGTGTCTTTAAAGATAACCGTAGATGAGCGATCGGAAAGGAAAGAGTTAAACCAGTCGAGAACTTGACCACCAATTCCTATTGATTTCAATCTATCTAAAAGTAATACATGATCAATAGTATCGAATGCTGCTGATAAGTCAAGAGAGAAAAGAATTATTGAATTGTGGTGATCTAAGTGGTAGAGTATGTTAGTGGTTAATTCAATCAATGAGTACTCAGTAGAGTAATTTTTCCTAAAATCTGTTTGATTTGGATGCAGAACATTAGTTGTTTCTACAAAGTCAGTTAGTTGTTCAAATATCAGCTTTTCAGTTAATTTTGCCAGAAAAGGAATATTGGCTATGGGCCGATAATTTGTAGCGTTTTCGGGTCCGGTTTTGTAATCTTTTATTATCGGAATAATAGAGGCCTTTTTCCAGGCAGATGGCAGTTGACCTAGTTCTAAACTATTTCGGATAAGATTGTGAATATGAGGCCCAAAACAAGAAAATTTTTTTTTCAAGATTACTGGAGGAATGATTTCATCTCGAGTACCTTTTAGATTAATTCTCGAAAAAAGTTGTTTTATATCTTCTAATGAGGGGAGATTGAAAGAGAAACATTTAGCGAGTGGTAGTTGATAATCAGTGGTATCATAAGAAGGCGCCTTAGGTTTAATCGGAGCAAATGTGTTCCGAATGTCTTGTATTTTATTGTAAAAAATATCAGCAAGCTCCTGTGCAATGAGACTATTAGTTAAATTAGTGTGTGATCTTTGAGAGTTGGGGGCAAATGATTTAATTATGGAAAATAGTATAGAGGAGTTTTTTGTCTTTGAAATTTTGTTGGAATAGTAGGTTTTTTTTGTAAGATTAATTTTAGTCCTGTAATAGTGTGCATGTTCTTTGTAAAATTGTAAATTAGTAGGTGATTTATTCCAGTGTTCTTTCCAAAGCCTCATTCTCATCCTGGAGGATCAGCTCTTCATACTCTGGACTGTAAACGTGCTTTGGCTTTCTATCTGGAACGCACCAAGCCACACAGAACTGCTCCTCAACTTTTCATCTCCTTTGATCCGAACAAGTAGGGTCGTCTTATCTCTAAGCGTACCATCTCCAACTGGATGGCGGCTTGTATCTCTTTCTGCTATGCTCAGGCTGGATTGCCCCTTCACAGTAAAGTCACAGCCCATAAGGTCAGAGCAATGGCAGCCTCTGTAGCTTTCCTCAGATCGACACCGATTGAGATTTGTAAGGCTGCTACTTGGTCCTCGGTTCATACCTTCACTTCTCATTATTGTCTGGATACTTTCTCCAGAGGGGATGGACAGCTTGGCCAAACAGTATTGCATAATTTATTCTTCTAAATTGCCAACTCTCCCACCATCCCATTGTGGTTAGCTTGGAGATCACCCATTAGTGAGAATACCTGCCTGCTTGTCCTGGGATAAAGCAATGTTACTTACCGTAACAGTTGTTATCCAGGGACAGCAGGGAGCTATTCTCACGTCCCACCCACCTCCCCTTGGTTGGCTTCTCTGCTAGCTATCTGAACTGAGGAGACGCGCCCTGCACTGGGCGGGAAGGCACTCGCGCATGCGCGGTGCGGGCGACTCGAAACTTTGAGTTTCTTCAAGTAAGACTGCTAGTGAGGCGTCCGCATCGAGGCTCCGTTGGATCACATCACCCATTAGTGAGAATAGCTGCCTGCTGTCCCTTGATAACAACTGTTATGGTAAGTAACATTGCTATTTCTCCAGAATTTGGGATTCAAATTCAACTTTCCCAAATCTCAGCTGCAACTGTCTCAGAGGCTCCATTTCATTGGAGCCCTGTTGGTCTTGGCTCGACTCAATTTATAGCGTTTCTTCCTCAGCAACATCAAGATATTCTTATTCTACTTTGCCATGTTCTTATGGAACTCAAGAGTGATTTACAATGCTGTCAAAGCTTTTCAACATTTTATACAAAATCAGGTAGCACTGTATTAAGTAAACAATCAAGGAGGCACAGAATCTCTCCTTCTCTGTCAGGAGGCTCAAAAGATTCGGAATTGGGCAGTTCCTCGCAACATCTTACTCAATGCTGTTTATTTTCAAGGGGAGCAGAATTCTTTGGCAAACTAGCTCAGCTGCATTCTTCAACCACACAAATGGACTCTGAACTTGGCAGCTGTCCATTCCGTCTTCTCATAGTGGGGGACTCCTTAAGTAGATCTGTTTGCGTCTCCCCACAATCACAAGCTATCCCGCTTTTGCTCCAGGCTCTACTCAACTCATCGCCTGGAAGCAGACGGTTTTCTTCTGGATTGGACAAACATGCTTATTTATGTGTTTCCACCTTTTCCTCTTGTTCTCAAGACACTTGTCAAGCTCAAACAAGAGTCAGCCACCATGATTCTGATAGCTTCTCAGTGGTCCAGGCAACCATGGCTCTCCCTTCTACTTCAGCTCAGTATCAAGGAGTCAATACCTCTTCAAATTTTCCCATCTCTTCTCACACAGAGTCAAAGGTCTCTCTTACATCCCAACCTTCAGTCATTACACCTGACAGCTTGGTACCTCTCGGGATGAGTTCTGCTGATCTTAATCTTTCTCAACCTGTTCGACTAATCTTAGAAGCTTCCAGAAAACCAGCCACTCAGCAGTGTTTCCAACAAAAGTGGATACGGTTTTCTGCTTGGTGTTGTCGTCTTCATGAGGATCCAAAATCCATCTCCGTTTCTCTGATTTTGGATTATCTACTCCAGTTATCTGACTCGGGCCTCAAATCTACATCTATTAGAGTTCATCTTAGTGTGATCACTGCCTTTCATCAGCCAGTGAATGGTAAATCACTTACTGTTCATTCTCTCATTTCCAGATTCATGAAAGTACTTTTCAATGTAAAACCTCCAGTGGTATGGGATCTCAATATAGTTCTTGCCAAATTGATGAAGCCTCCTTATGAACCAATGTCTTGCTTTGTAAAATTCTCTGCATTCTTTTATACTGCATGCATTTTATAATTTACTAGTGTTTAAGCCCGTTACATTAATGGGTGCTAGAATAGATGTCTATCTGTCTTTCCCCTGCCCCCCTGTCTCTTTCTTCCTTTCTTTCTGTCTCTCTCCCTGCCCCATCTATCTTTTTTCTTTCTGTCTCTCTCCCTGCCCTGTCTATCTTTCTTTATTTCTTTCTATCTTTCTTTCTCCCTCCCGCTGTCTATCTTTATTTCTTTCTTTCTATCTTTTTTTCTATCTTTCGCTCTCCCTGCTCAGACCCTCACTGAATAGCCCGTTACATTAACGGGTGCTAGAATATATGTGTGTGTGTCTGTCTTTATTTCTTTCTCTCTCTGTCTTCTTATCCGCTTTCTTTTTGTCTTTCTTTTGGCTGTCCACCACCACCCCTTGCATGCTCCCCCTGTCCATTCTCCCTTCCTTTTACCTCCCCTGTGTCCGCCACCACAACCTTCACTGCTCCCCTTATCCAGCAGCAGCCCTTCTCCCTTTGTTTTACCTCCCCCCTGTCCATCAGCACCTCTTCCTGCTCCCCCTGTCCAGCAGTAGGCCTCCCTTCCTTTTCCCCCCCCTGTCCATCAGCACCTTTTCTTGCTCCCCCTGTCCAGCAGTAGGCCTCCCTTCCTTCCCACCCCCCAAGCAGTCTGCAATAGTTACATTTTTGAACTTCTGTACATTTTTTAATGTTTTCACATAAAAAGCAATCACCTCACATACATCACTGGCTCAAACTCCAACTTCCATTTCTGCTGGCATCTTTGTCTTGGGCGTGGCTCCTCCCTGGCGCTTCCAGGCCTTTCTTTTGCTTGCGCGCACTAAGCCCTGTGGGGCTCCAACACCGGCTTCTCCACCCCCTGGGCAAGTGCCGCGCTCCGCCCCTTAGCTACCCAGAAGTACCGGGCTTCACTTGCCTGCTCCCGGAGAGTAGCCCAAGAGAGAGGGTGGGAGGGGGGGGAGTGGCTGCCGTGGTGATCTGGCAGACTCCCTTGCCGGAGTTATTTTTCAGTTTAAAGGTGCCGCGGCGGCTCCTCTAACGATCCCCGCCTGCATTAGAAGTCTTCTCTGAAGCAGGTGCGGCTGGTGACAGGAGCCGCAGTGGCACCTTTAAACTGAAAAAATAACTCCGGCAAGGGAGCCGGCCAACTGGCAGTTCAAGTCGGAGCTTCGGTCTGGCCTGCTCCCTGCTCGCCTTGCTGTATTGTATTTTTTAGTTGAAAGACGTGGCGGCGGCTCCTCTCATGATCCCCACCTGCGTCGGAAGTCCGACGCAGGCGGAGATCGTGAGATGAGCCACCGCCGCGTCTTTCAACTAAAAAATACAATACGACAAGGCGAGCAGGGAGCAGGCCAGACTGAAAAACAGGACGAAAAACAGAACTCTAAGCGCATGTGCACTCCTATCTGTGGGTCCCTACAGCTCATGGAAAACCGGCGCACGCAATGGGAGTGCGCATGCGCTGCTTAGAGTTTTATTATATTAGATGTATTTCTTCCACTAGAGCCTTCAATTGCTATCTTTTTAAATAACTTGTACTGTTTGTATCTTATCCAATTGTTGTGAACCGCTTAGAACTCTCGGGTATGGCAGTATATAAAAATAAATTTATTATTATTATCTCAGATTTTGTACTTGGAAAGTTGTCTTTCTCATCTCCCTCACTTCTGCCAGAAGAGTGAGTATCGGCACACACTAGTACATATGTAATCACCAAATAATTAGAAAATATATATTTTCTTGCAAAATGATTACTGATAAAAATATAGCAGCAAATCTTATATGATTAGCTTGGCACAATCACCAAGAGTCCCAAACAAAACTTATTCTACCAAACAAGACTTTTATCCTAACCCAGCCACTAAGAGAGAAAATTCTGTCTCATCATTAGGTCCAACAGCGTTTCCAATAAGCAGGGACAATATTACAAATAAGAGTCAGAAAAATAGCTGAGCTGTAATTTAAAAGACTGATTCAAATCAATTAAGCCATCAAGTGAGAAGGGCTCGTATAAACTGTAACATAGCTCAGAGGCATGTAACTCTGAAGAGGGGGAGGTAACCCCCTCTTGGAATAAGAGTTGTATATCCAATCATAGCATAGTATTTGGTGAAAACGAGTCCAACTCTTGAAGGTGTAAATTGATTAATAACTGTATTCAACACTTAAAATAAGATGGTTTGCAAAATTTTCAAAAGTGCCAAAACAGAATAGTGATTGCATTCAGGATATGCTGAAGATTGTACTTAGCTTATATGCAAAAATGCAACTTCTCAGGGTCCCGATGCGGCCCCGTTTCGGCGTCTGCTTCAGGAGACCCCGCCAACCGAAAGTTAGATTTCTTGTCAAAAATCACACCAAGTATAAGTGCTTTAACTGTGATCTGAAATGCAAAGGCAAAAGGAATAGTAACATACACCAGATACAGGCGCTGAAGCTCAAAAGGCTACTGTAACTGTGCAAGATATTAAAATGTTAACAGCTAGCAAGTAGGCAAGAGACACAATATAAATACATACCGGTCAAAAAAACTGAAAAGTTCCATGCAACGGAGAACGCCGACACCCGCTCTGACTTTTAAAACAGAGGGGGGAGGGGAACACCCGAGCGTGAGAACGTGATGACGTCATTCATTCATATTGCAGAAAAAAGAACACTAAAGATTGTTGCTACAGATGGGACGTAGTATGGCCAAAAAAGAATCAGAGAAATGCTGCCCATTCGATTTCATTATTAAGGCCATTGGGGTGGAGGGAATGCAAATTGAAAATCCATTTTTGTTCTCTCCTCCACAACATCCGGGCGATATCACCACCTCTAGGGCTGAATATGCAATCCAGCACTGTAAATGTGAGATCCTCCAAGGAATGATTGGCTTGTTGCCAATGTTGGACCAGGGGAGCTTCCTGCACCCCTGTCCGAATGCGGCTCATATGCTCCCCAATGCGAAGTTTCAGATTACGGGTGGTGCACCCTACATAGACGAGATGGCACGGGCATGATATGGCGTATACTACGTGATGGGAGTTGCAATCCGTGTTATGCTGCGTGTACTTCAGATGAGGTGTGAGTGACATTTGTTGGATAGTAACACTGTATCGACATATTTTACAGCGGCAACATGGAGAATGTTGCCCCTGTGGAGATTGTTGAGGGAGATGACTTAAAAACTGAGAATGAGTAAGTTTTTGTTTGAGATTCAAGGATTTGGAAAAAGCAAACCTGGGGACATCAGAAAAAACTTCATTGTACTGCATGATAGACCAATATTGTTTGATGAATTTTTTAATTTGAAAAGCATGAATGGAATATGGTATAACAAACACCAGGGAGCGAGATTCAGGTTTAGCTTGTGATTGTAACAGCAAAGTCCGATTGGCATATAAGCCTCTCTTATAGGCTTTCTTAAGGACTGATGGTGGATATCCTTTTAATAAGAATCTGTGCCTTACTTCCTCTGCCTTATGCACATATTCTTCTACCTTAGAACATAATCTCCTAACACGTAAGAATTGTCATGTAGGTATATTATTCCTTAGGTGTTTGGGATGAAAACTCTCATATTGAAGTAAGTTATTTCTATCTGTAGGCTTACGATATATAGACGTCTGAAAACAGCCTTGATGTAAAATAATGTTAATATCCAAGAAAGATACCTGGTAACAATCCTTAGTCATGGTGAACTGAAGGTTAGGATCACAGCCGTTAAGCCAATCAAAAAATGCCATCAAATCAGACACTGTGCCAGTCCATACTGCAAAGACATCATCAATGTATCTTCTCCAGAATAAAATATGTAAAATATGTAAAATATTCGCTGTAAAATATGTCGATACAGTGTTACTATCCAACAAATGTCACTCACACCTCATCTGAAGTACACGCAGCATAACACGGATTGCAACTCCCATCACGTAGTATACGCCATATCATGCCCGTGCCATCTCGTCTATGTAGGGTGCACCACCCGTAATCTGAAACTTCGCATTGGGGAGCATATGAGCCGCATTCGGACAGGGGTGCAGGAAGCTCCCCTGGTCCAACATTGGCAACAAGACAATCATTCCTTGGAGGATCTCACATTTACAGTGCTGGATTGCATATTCAGCCCTAGAGGTGGTGATATCGCCCGGATGTTGTGGAGGAGAGAACAAAAATGGATTTTCAATTTGCATTCCCTCCACCCCAATGGCCTTAATAATGAAATCGAATAGCCAGCATTTCTCTGATTCTTTTTTGGCCATACTACGTCTCATCTGTAGCAACAATCTTTAGTGTTCTTTTTTCTGCAATATGAATGAATGACGTCATCACGTTCTCACGCTCGGGTGTTCCCCTCCCCCCTCTGTTTTAAAAGTCAGAGCGGGTGTCGGCGTTCTCCGTTGCATGGAACTTTTCAGTTTTTTTGACCGGTATGTATTTATATTGTGTTTCTTGCCTACTTGCTAGCTGTTAACATTTTAATATCTTGCACAGTTACAGTAGCCTTTTGAGCTTCAGCGCCTGTATCTGGTGTATGTTACTATTCCTTTTGCCTTTGCATTTCAGATCACAGTTAAAGCACTTATACTCGGTGTGATTTTTGACAAGAAATCTAACTTTCGGTTGGCGGGGTCTCCTGAAGCAGACGCCGAAACGGGGCCGCGTCGGGACCCTGAGAAGTTGCATTTTTGCATATAAGCTAAGTACAATCTTCAGCATATCCTGAATGCAATCACTATTCTGTTATGGCACTTTTGAAAATTTTGCAAACCATCTTATTTTAAGTGTTGAATACAGTTATTAATCAATTTACACCTTCAAGAGTTGGACTCGTTTTCACAAATACTATGCGATGATTGGATATACAACTCTTATTCCAAGAGGGGGTTACTTCCCCCTCTTCAGAGTTACATGCCTCTGAGCTATGTTACAGTTTATACGAGCCCTTCTCACTTGATGGCTTAATTGATTTGAGTCAGTCTCTTAAATTACAGCTCATCATTAGGTCCAGCAGATGTCAGCTCCCCCAGTAATAAATCTTACTGCGGGAGAATCCCCATTCAGTCTTTCAACACAAGGTCACTTCCCTCCAGTAACAGCCAATGCAAATGTTTGTCAGTCCTTCGTGGTGCACATTGTAAATCAGAGACAAAGTTCAGCAGTGTCCCAGAAACGAACAGTATCTGATTTTCTAGCTCTCAACTGAGAGCATAAACCCACAAGGGAAATTTTTTTTATCAGTTCTTATTATCTTCTGCATAGTGCAAAGGAGGTACACAACTATATGTCTGAGCTCCTCTAAACCCAAAATTGTCTAACTCAGGAAAAGCATGCAGATTCTTAGAGCATGCACTGTAGGAAGATTTATGGTAGATACTAATCAGTTACATAACAAATTACATCTCTGATAATGTTGTCTAGGGAAAACCATAAACTCTGATCCAGGTCCAAATTTCTTGGTCTATTTATACGACACAAAACCCAGGCTAATGAGAAATAGTTTTATTATGAAAATAGAAAAATATAATTCACAAGCCAGCTGCAATATCTAAATATTGTTCACAAAATATCTGATTACACAAATGAAACTCAGTACATAATTATCACACTACACTTGTTAGCAACTAAGTAAAACTAATTGTTACACACACTACACAATTCCTTATAATAATAATAATCCCTGATTAGCAAATGATCACAGTATCACACAGGTAACTTCACAAACCTTGTCCTATCACAATCGGATCCTTATCTAACCCAGCTGATAAGAGTGTAAATTCCGTATTCTCACCTTTTGATCAGCCTCTCTGGCGAAATTAGGTGGAAGGGAAACTTTCTTGTTAGCTTCAGGAGATGTCAGAAATCCTTTTGTTAAAGGTACACGTGTTCGTCAGTTCTGGGTAAGGCTATAATTCATTGGCAGACAAGTTCCTTTTATGCTGAATTCAGAGCTGTTTAAAGTCTGAATTAGAGAGTTGCGCGGGGACAGAAATCCCACCCGTCTCCACCCGTCCCCGCCAAAGTCCCACCCGTCCCCGTGAGGAATCCCACCCTTCCCCACCCGTCCCCGTGAGGAATCCCTCCGTCCCCACCCGTCCCCGCGAGGAATCCCCTCCGTCCCCACCCGTCCCCGCGAGGAATCCCCTCCGTCCCCGCCCGTCCATATAAACTTCAGAAATAGTTATTTCATTTAATTATGCTACTGAATTAAAGGCTCTGGTAGAAACCCATTTACAAATAAGCAAAAAGACTTTATTAATTTGAAAATATTAATTGGGAAGAATACATACTTTGCAAATGGGTTTCTACCAGAGCCTCTAATGTTTATAAATTTTTATCAACACAACTAATATACTAATTTATCCTGAAGCAAAATAAAAAAAAAGAAATATAATTCTTTTCCTACCTTTGTTGCCTGGTTTCTGCTTTCCTCATGTTCTCATTCAATTCCTTCCATCCACTGTCTCTCTTCCTTCTGCATCTTCCATTTGCTCTGTTACTGTGCCTCTCCCTTTCTTCCCCCTTCCAAATTGGTCTGGCACCCATCTTCTTCTCTCCGCTCCCCCATAGTCTGGCATCTGTCTTCTTCCCTGCCAGTGTCTTCTCCCTACTCTCTCTTCCCCATTTCCTTTCAGCGTCCTTCTCCCCCCCATCTTCCCCATGTCCTGTCAGCGTCCTTCTCCCCCCTCTGTCTTCCACATGTGCTTTCAGTGTCCTTCTCCCCCCTCTGCTTCCCCATGTCCTTTCAGCGTCCTTCTCCCTCTCTGTCTTCCCCATGGCCTTTCAGCGTCCTTCTCCACCCCCCCCCCCGTCTTCCCCATGTCCTTTCAGCGTCCTTCTCCACCCCTTTGTCTTCCCCATGTGCTTTCAGCATCCTTCTCCCCCCTCTGTCTTCCACAAATGCTTTCAGAGTCCTTCCCCCCCGCCCTTCCCATGGCCTTTCAGCATCCTTCTCCACCCCTTTGTCTTCCCCATGTCCTTTCAGCGTCCTTCTCCACCCCTTTGTCTTCCCCATGTGCTTTCAGCATCCTTCTCCCCCCTCTGTCTTCCACAAGTGCTTTCAGAGTCCTTCCCCCCCCCGCCCTTCCCATGGCCTTTCAGCATCCTTCTCCACCCCTTTGTATTCCCCATGTGCTTTCAGCGTCCTTCTCCCTCCTCTGTCTTCAAGTGCTTTCAGAGTCCTTCCCCCCTTCCTCCCTTCTTCCCCATGGCCTTTCAGCGTCCTTCTCCCCACTCCTTCTCTACCGCCCCGGGTGCAGCACAGCCGGCCAGGTCCCCTTACTTTTGTGGCACTTCCCCGACCGACTGACAACAGCCCCGGTCCGACAAACCTCCCTGCCCTTAACTGCGAATCTAAATTACCTTATTACAGCTGCTGTAAGAAGATAATTTAGATTCGCGGCTACAGGGCAGAGAGGATTGTCGGACCGGGGCTGTTGTCGGTCGGTCGGGGAAGTGCCACCAAAGTAAGGGGACCTGGCTGGCTGTGCTGCAACCGGGGCGGGGTGTGGCGGGGCGGACCGCCCCCTCCCTTGGTAGCCACTCGAACCGCGAGGCTACTCTCCTCCTTACCTGCACTGCCTGCAGCACAGAGCCAAACGGAAGTCTTCCCGACGTCAGCGCTGACGTCGGAGGGAGGGAGGGCTTTGTTTAAGCCCTCCCTCCCCTCTGACATCAGCGCTAACGTCGGGAAGACTTCCGTTCGGCTCTGTGCTGCAAGCAGAGAAGGTAGGGAGAAGAGCCGCGCGACTGAGTACATCCAGCCCCGCAGGAACCCCGCGACCCTCGGAGGCATCCCCACGGGATCCCCGCGACCCTAGGGGGTGTCCCCACGGGATCCCCGCGACCCTAGGGGCGTCCCCACGGGATCCCCGTGACCCAAAGGGGGAACCCGCGGGATGCCCGTCGTCCCCGTTCCCGTGCAGCTCTCTAGTCTGAATCTCTCTCTCTCTTAGGCAGAGAGTCACACGAGGTAACTTCACAGGTCTAATTATTAAAAGAAAAGGTCGCGTACAGAACACCTGTGGTAAGATGTGAGCTTCCTCTCATCCCGACACAGACTAATTAATTAGCACCTTCTCACTTGGATCTCATCAGATGACTTCCTCGGACCAATCCAGAAACAGAACTTGGATGAATAGCCTTTCTGTGTAAAGTATCATATAGGCTGGTAGACCCAGGGCCGTTAGACAGATAAGAACAGGATAACTTCCCCCAGAATCACACAGTCCTATAATGAAGACACAGATGGATGTCCTTGAATAGTATAACATTCTGGTACATACCCATAATGCATCAGGCAGAAACAGTAAAGATGTGTCTTCTTTCTTCTTGCAAAATTCATGCTGGAAAGTTTCTTGCAGACAATGGTTCAGAAAGATTTCTTGTAGACAATGGTTCAGGCTTTGCTTCTCAGAGAGGCCTAACCTGCAGGTGCAAATACGGAAACACCCCTACAGCACTGGTGACCCATAGAACATAAGAACATAAGAATTGCCACTGCTGGGTCAGACCAGTGGTCCATCATGCTCAGCAGTCCGCTCACGCGGTGGCCCTCTGGTCAAAGACCAGCGCTCCAACCGAGACTAGCCCTACCAGCGCACGCTCTTGCTCACCAGGAACTTGTCTAACATAGTCTTGAATTCTTGGAGGGTATTTTCTCCTTTGACAGACTTTTTGGTCACACAGAGGAATAATGAATAGTGTTATTATGAAGGATCCTCGGGAGCCAAACAGATGTGCCAAAATGATAACAGCATAAGGCACTGTTCATAACCAGAGATGAGAAGCTAGCTCTCCTCCACGTTCATATGGCAATGAAATTCCAATGATGGTAGATGTCCTTGGCTGTGCATATACAGATCTTGTAAACACATTCAGAATGCTTCAGGGATAGTGAAGATGGTTCTTGGCCTAAATTTCAGACCTGCAGTTTTCCAATAGGTAAAGCAGGAATCGCCCCTACATTTCCTTTCTTCTCATCATATTCTTGACCCGCTTTAATCGGGCTTTTACCTTCTCCATTCTTCAGAAACTGCCCTTACTAAAGTCTTTAAATGACCTGTTCCTGGCCAAATCCAGTGGCCTCTACTCTATCCTCATCCTATTCGATCTGTCTGCTGCCTTCGACACTGTTGATTACCACCTCCTTCTCGACACGGTGTCCTCACTAGGATTCTAAGGCTCTGTTCTTTCCTGGTTTTCTTCCTATCTTTCCCATTGTACCTTCAGTGTATGTTACGGTGAATCTTCTGCTGCCATCCCACTGTCTATCGGTGTACCTCAAGGCTCTGTCCTGGGCCCTCTCTTCTTCTCCATCTATACCTGCTATCTCAGTACACTGATCTCCTCCCATGGTTTTCAGTATCACCTCTATGCCGATGAGTCCCAGATCTCCCTCTCCACACCAAATATCTCTACAGGAATTCAGGCCCAAATCTCAGCCTGCCTGTCTGACATTGCCGCTTGGATGTCTCACTGCCATCTCAAACTGAATATGGCTAAAATTAAACTCCTTATCTTTCCACCTAAACTCACCTCCCCCCTCTTGCCGTTCTCTTTTTCTGTGGATAACATTCTCCTCCTCCCTGTCTCGTCAGTTCGCAATCTCGGGGTGATCTTTGACTCCTCTCTCTTTCTCTGCTCTGATCCAACAAACTGCTAAAACCTGTCGCTTCCTCCTCTATAATATTACCAAAATCCAATCTCTCCTCTCTGAACACACTACCAAAACCTTTATCCATGCTCTCATCTCCTCACACTTAGACTACTGCAACATACTTCTCTCAGACCTCTCGCGCATCCGTCTCTCACCTCTTCAATCCGTTGAAAATGCTGCTGCATGACTCATTCTGTGAGAGCCACTATTCTCACATTACACCTCTCCTCATATTATTTAATTGGCTCCCCATCCGTTTCCAAATACAGTTCAAACTCCTCTTACTGACTTACAAGTGCAATATCCCTCCTTACTTATCTCCTCCTATGCCCCCCCTCCTCCCTGTGAGCTCCGTCAGGTAAGTCCCTCTTATCAGTGCCCTTCACCTCCACTGCCAACTCCAGACTCTGTCCCTTCTTTCTTGCCGCGCTGTATGCCTGGAGAAGGCTGCCTGAATCAATACGTCATGCTTCATCTCTAGCAGTATTCAAATCCAAGCTAAAAGCCCACTTTTTGAAACTGCTTTCAACTCTTAACTCTTACTCACTGCTGTCAGATACCTATATCCATTGTATCATTTCCTCTACCAGAATCTCTCCAACTGTGGGATGTCATGTCTGTTCAAATTAGATTGTAAGCTCTTCTGAGCAGGGACCGTTTATTGTATGTTAAATGAACAATGCTGTGTATGCCTTTCAGCGCTATAAAAATGATAAATAGTAGTTGTAGTACCAGTTACTGAATGAAAAGTTAACTTTTTCACTCAAGAATACGTATTGTTGAATCTCTTTGCTGAATAAAAAAGAATAAAAATATATCCTTTTCAGTTTTTCTTTATTCTACAGGATCATATTTCTTTCTGATCAGAGTTGTTAGAATCTAATTGTGCTTTTGTTATAAATTGGGCTAAAATACAGACCATCATAGGGCATTCACAAACATTTTCTCAGCATTGTATGCTTTAAAGTTAAGGACCTACATTACAAGAAAGAATTGTTAATTAGGAAGGATGTTATATAGTGAAAAGAAAATGGTTGAATCATATCCAAAGTTTTTGAGAGCTGCATTTTAAACATTTGGGCTACTATGTTTTTTTTGTGTGATATTAATCCTTCTTGTTTTCCTTTATTACAGAGGTTGCTGAGCTTGAAGCAAATTTACCTTGTAAGTACAATTTTTATTACCCTATATTATCAAGCAAAGCATGTGAAATTGCCTTGTTTCCTCATGTTCAGAATTATAAATAGAGAAAACAGAAATGTTAAATTTTAGCGCTATTGCAATGGTGATTATCATGATAAGGAAATATAATAAATACTACTGTATTTACATAATTATATGAAAAAAAATCCTTTCTTAATTACTCTCTGACTTCTAAAAAATTTAAATCAAACTGCAAGTATTTGAGGCATTAATGAGCATGTATGATGGTGGACATTTTCTGTTAACCCAACTAATATTAATATAGTGTATCCCATGATATTGGGGAGGAAATACCCCTTAAGTTGTTGACACAGTGAAAAGGCAGCTCAGATTATATTTCTTTTGTGGAGCTCAAGGCTGTGGTCTGAGGGTAGGAGAGAGGAGGGAAGTGTGGAGGTGAAAGAGCTGCTGAAAATAAAATTGCTCTGTGCCTGAGGTGATACGAGCGAGATCCAATATACTCACTCTGTACATTTAAGGAGCTGGAACAGTGAACATTCTGGTCTTGGAGGACTGTGAGTTGAGTGTACTAGGGAAGATTGATGATATTTCCAAAGCAGTGTGTGCTATTCAAGAGAAACTGTGGTTTAAGAGTGTGGCAGGCAAGGGAGACCTGACTGCGGGTCAGCTTCTCTGAGCCAGCACATGCGCCAGTCCATGTGGTGAAGAGGTACAAAAAGGAATTAATGTTCCAGAAACATCAGTGCCTAAATGTTTATCCTGAAAATGGGGTTTATTTCTTAGATCAGTGTTCTTCAACCTTTTTACATCTATGGATCGGCGGAAATAAAATAATTATTTTGTGGACTGGCAAATTATTAAGACTGAAATAACCCCGTCCCCGCCCCGTTGGTCCCTGCAAACCATTTGATCCCATCCGCACAAGCCTCAAATAGTTATGATTTTATATTGAATGTATTTTATTAAAGTATAAAAAGAAACAATATTTTGTACAGTTGTCATTTTATAAATACAAAATCCCTGTCTCTCCTTCCCATCACATATATATATCCCCTCTACTATCAAGAAAACGGAATAAGCCAAATTATTACAGAATGGTACACAGAAATATAATGGTAACATAATACCGCAGTCACACATGACAGGAATAGTGTTAGGGAAGTGCAACTAGGGCAACTGCCCCCTGGTCAGAGAGAGCCCTAAGCCAGCTGGAAGCTAAAGAAGCACTGTCTGCTTTGCAGTCCCCAGTTATGTTTAACATCAGCTCTAGCAGGATACATATTTCAAATCTGATATATTATCCACTTAAAATTTTATTGATTTTATGAACAAAATAAAACAGTCAAATTACTGAAGTAAAAAGTACAAAGGTCCATAAAAAAAGAGTAACAAAACAGGTTCTGGACCTTTTACTTACCAATGGAGAAAGTGTCACAGAGGTCTCGGTGGGCGACACTTTGGCCTCCAGTGACCACAACATGGTATGGTTCAATCTTAAGAAAGGTTTCACTAAAACTACCACACTGACCAAGGTCCTCAATTTCAGGGACACAAACTTCCAAGACATGGGCTCCTTTGTCCATCAGGCGCTACATAGCCAAGCAGAAACCGATAGCGTGGAAGAGATGTGGTCAACTTTGAAAGCCACCATACAAGAAGCGACAAACCGCTATGTTAAATTAATAAGTAAACGGCGGAGGAACAATAAGCCGCAGTGGTTTACTGCGGAGATCTCTGGCCTCATCAAGGAGAAGAAAAAGGCATTCATCTCTTACAAACAATCGGGAAAACAGGACTTTAGAGCAGACTACCTGACCAAGTCAAAGGCCGTCAAAACAGCTGTTAGGGAGGCTAAATTCCACATGGAGGAATCTCTAGCTAAGAACATCAAGAAGGGAGATAAATCCTTCTTCAGATATATCAGTGACAGAAGTAAAAACTCAGGAGGGATTGTACGTCTTAAGAAACCAGACGGAGGCTATGTGGAAAAAGAGTCAGAAAAAGCACAGCTGCTTAATGACTACTTCTGCTCAGTATTCACCAGAGAAGCACCAGGGCTTGGCCCTCAGCTACAGACAAGGGTTGCCTCAATTGACCCGTTTAGTAACTTCAAGTTTACACCCAGCAGTGTCTACGGTGAGCTGTCAAAACTCAAGGTTAACAAGGCAATGGGACCTGACAACCTACTCCCCAGGGTGCTTAGGGAGTTGAGTGAGGTCTTGGCGGAGCCACTGTCCGCACTTTTCAACCTCTCCCTCAGTACAGGCAGCGTCCCGATGGACTGGAAGACGGCTAACGTTATTCCACTCCACAAGAAAGGCTCCAAGATGGAGACGGCAAACTACAGACCGGTGAGTCTCACATCAATAGTGAGCAAACTAATGGAAACTCTAATCAAACATCAATTGGATACGATCCTAGATGAGGAGAATCTACGGGACCCACCGTCAACACGGATTTACTAAGGGGAGATCATGCCAATCCAACCTAATCAGCTTCTTTGACTGGGTGACGGGGAAGCTGGATGTTGGGGAGTCCCTGGACGTGGTGTACTTGGACTTCAGCAAAGCATTCGATAGCGTACCACACCGCAGGTTACTAAGCAAGATGAGTTCTATGGGATTGGGCGATACATTGATGAAATGGGTAGGGAACTGGCTTGGAGGTAGACTTCAGAGGGTGGTGGTGAATGGCACTCCCTCAGAAATGACGGAGGTGATCAGTGGGGTGCCGCAGGGCTCGGTCCTGGGCCCGATCCTATTCAACATCTTTATAAGTGACTTAGCAGTACGACTGCGAGGTAAAATGACATTATTTGCTGATGATGCCAAACTAGGCAATGTTGTTGGCATTAACACAACGGACGAAGATTCAATGCCTGACAACATGATGCACAACCTGCTCCTCCTGGAGCGCTGGTCTAGGGACTGGCAACTCAGCTTCAATGCCAAAAAATGCAAAGTTATGCACCTGGGCGGCCACAACCCAGGTAAGATTTACACCCTTAATGGAGAGATCCTAACAAGAACGGTAGCAGAACGAGACTTAGGGGTGATCGTCAGTGAGGACATTAAAGCTGCCAATCAAGTGGAGCAAGCTTCATCAAAGGCAAGACAAATCATAGGGTGCATACGGAGGGGTTTCTTCAGCCGTAAGCCGTAAGTCATTATGCCATTGTATAGGTCAATGGTGAGGCTCCACCTGGAATACTATGTGCAATTCTGGAGGCCGCATTATCGTAAGGATGTGCTGAGACTGGAATCGGTCCAGAGAATGGTCACCCGGATGGTCTCGGGACTCAAGGATCTCCCGTACGAAGAAAGGCTGGATAAATTACAGATATACTTGCTCAAGGAGCGCAGAGACAGGGGTGACATGATCGAGACATTCAAACATCTCACGGGCCGCATCGAGATGGAAGAAGATATCTTCTGCTTCAAGGGTCCAGCGGCAACAAGGGGGCATCCTTGAAAAATTAGGGGCGGAATACTGCATGGGGACACCAGGAAATTCTTTTTCACTGAAAGGGTGGTTGATCGCTGGAATAGTCTCCCACTTCAGGTTATTGAGGCCAGCAGCGTGCCTGATTTTAAGGCCAAATGGGACAGACACGTGGGATCTATTCACAAAGAAAGGTAGGGGAGGGTCTTTGAGGTGGGCAGACTGGATGGGCCGTGGCCCTTATCTGCCGTCTATTTCTATGTTTCTATGTACAACCAATATTCTACTTCTGAAAAGACCCATGATTAATCAACCAAATCTATAAGAACATAAGAATAGCTTTAATGGGTCAAACCAATGGTCCATCAAGCCCAGTAGCCTGTTCTCACGGTGGCCAATCCAGATCACTAGTACCTGGCCAAAACCCAAAGAGTAGCAATATTCCATGCTACTGATCCAGGGCAAGCAGTGGCTTCCCTTATGTCTTTCTCAATAACAGACTATCCTGTGTCAAAAGTAAATATGATCGGGATCCAAGATGGCTGCATGCTAGTTTTGGCTTCTCTTACCTCTCTCCAAAACGCCAGCTAATACCGTCGCAGATATTGCCTCCTTTACAAAATGCCTCATACTAAAAGGAAAGGCACTGTTAAACCTGTTTACTCCCAGTCTAGCAACAACAGACCTTGGAATGGTATTTAACCCAACTCTCAACCCATTTTCCAGGAGAAGGGGGTCCTGCTAAAGACGTAGACGATGGAGCGTCTAGTCTTCTGGAACATGAAGTATCTGTCCCCTCCGGATTCCAGCGCACCACTTTGTCCGGCATTCAATGGGTTGCCCCAGTGGTTAGTCCAGGGGGCAGAAGTCGCAGAGCTGGACTTAAGCCTGGAGGAAGGAGTGCCCAAGGATGTGAACGCCGAGCAATCTACATCTGGAGCTCTGGCGATTTCTTCACCACCTACAACATCTCCGGTGGTGACTCTAGAGATCATTTGGCAGGCCTTGCAAAGGATGGACGGTTTACTGATTAAATCAACTCAAGAGGTACTTAATCTCTCAGAAAAAGTTGATAATCTTGCTAAAAATGTTGAGAAAATTCAACGAGATTCCACTGAATAAAATATACAGGTTAAATCTGAGATAAAAGATTTAAAGGAAGCAACAACAACTTTGATAAAAGATAAGAACTTTATACATCGAAAGTTAGAACAATTTGAGAACTTTAACAGGAGGCTCAATATTCGAGTACTGAATTTTCCTAAATCATTAGCCATTAGCCTAGCTGAATATTTCACAAAATATCTGAAATTCTTAAATTTCCTCAACAAGCTATTCCTCCTCTTAATCTATATCTATAACAATAAAATGTTAGCCGCGCATGCGCACTCTAAAGCCATATTCCCTGATCCGTCGCGGCCATGAGAGTGCGCATGCACGCTTACACGCATTGGGCTTACTACCGCTGCCACCAGCCGAGGTCTGCGCATCGTGCTTATGCTCAAGCCGCCGCCTGAACTAAAAAATGCTTTGCAATTGTTAATAAAGATAATTACAAAAAAAAGAAGGGGAAGCTGCGAGGCTGGGGGGAAGCTGCAAGGCTGCGGCGGCCTTCCTCACCTGGCTCTCACGGTGCGGCTGAGCGCTGGCGGCCGACGAAACCCTAAATGTTGACACTGAATCCAAGCCGAGGTCTATTAATTTCTGGGCGCTGTGAGCCTGCCGATGCCGGGTTTTGCAAATGGCCACCGACCAGGGCTCAACAAACACCGAACTCGACGTGCCTTCAAAGGAAGTTGAAGGTCCTGCTGGTTCTTAAGAGTAAAATAAAGCAAAAGGTCAGGAACAATAAAGTTTTTCAATAAAACTGAGTCCAACTTTATTTCCCAAGTAGCAAATTGCCACAATTTGGGCTACGAATTCAAAAACAAATATAAACAGAAAACTTGGGACTGGCTAAAAGACAGCCCACACCTTTCTTGCAGGTAAGTGTCCACAGTTCTGTTGCAGCTCTGTCTTACAGTCCCCACCATTCAAAAAGGGAAAGATAAGAGCTACAAAAACGGCCCAGCCTTTATACTGGCTCTTCACTATATCTCTTCAGTTCTCTTAGCACTTGCTGATTAGGCCTTGCTTTTAACAGGCCTTCCCCAGCCAACTTAACAAGCTGGTGGGGGAGGGGAGTAGTCGAATCCACTATACTTTTTAACTTGCCAAAAATTGGCCCCACAATCCCACCCTGAGGATCTTGTGTGGATTCTCCCCACTACTACCCCTTTCACACGGTCAGCAAAAAAGTCCCATCCAAACAGAAAAAGGCAAAAGTAAAAATGCACAAAACACACTTTCTTCAATGTCCCCAAAATAAGGCTCCAAATCCAGCCGTGAGCCTAGCACTGCTCACCCTTGTTCTTCCAGACAGTCCAAAAGAAAAATTCAAAAGCACACAAACATTCAGGAAATTCACTTAGCACTCATCCATGTGTATTTCTTCCGGTTCCATGGAAGTATCCATAAGTTCTATGGGGTCCTGGCTGGCTGGCTGGTTTGCCTCAGGGACAGTAGTTACATCTGCCATTTCAATGTCCTGGTTATGTTGGGATTCAGGAGCCCAGTCCCTTGAGTCTCCTTCCTGGGCTGACCCAGGGTAGACTGAATTGTTCCTCCTCAGCTCAGCTTCTAAAGCCCTGAGCTGGACACGCCCTAACCTGTGAGGGGGAAGGGCAACCTGCTGCTTCTGCTTAGTCTTCTGTTTAGCCTTAATTAGGCTCAACAGCTGTGAATTCTCTGAGCTAGGAGCCTGCCTTCTAGGCTGTCCCTTTTTGCAAGGCACCTCCTGTTGCTCCTGGCTATTGTCCCAATATTCCTCCCCTCCCCAGGGTTCTGGATCATGCTGGTTCAATTTGAACTCAGAACCTCCTTGTTTGTCTGAGTAGAACCTGTTACACTGATCAGCCCTTTTAAGGGTAAGGCCTGGGTTTTGAGGAGATTTATCTGGCACAAGCTTAGCCTTAAGACTGGGGTTGTGACAGCGCATAGGGCTTATGCTCAAGCTGCCGCCACGGCTCCTCTCTCGAACCGCACCAGGCGGGGATCGAGAGAGGAGCTGCAGGGGTGGCTTTGAACTTAAAAATGAGCCTCTCACGGTGCGGCTGAGTGCTGGCGACCAGCGAAACACTAATGCTGACCGAGGCTGCCTAAAAGAACAAAGTTAGGATAAATGCTAACGACTCCCCACCCTAAAAATCGCCAGTGGTGCAGCTCTACCCAGATAAACCATCAAACAGGCTGCGGCGGCCTTCCTTTCCTGCCTCTCCCACGGTGCGGCTGAACGCTGGCGGCTGGTGATCCACCTCTAATGCTCCCTCTCAGCTACTCCCACTGCCAAATAAAGGCTGTTCATACTTGGAGGCGCGGAGCCACGACGACGGGTTTGAACTCAAAAAAATAATTATAAAAATAACTAAGGGAGCCGTTAGCCTTTAAGCAGCTCCCTCTTAATTTAAGGTAAGTCTAAAAAAACGTTGCCAAAGTTAAAGTAAATTTGCGGATCTGTACTGAAGGAGTTTAAGCAACTGTGCCATGTATTTTTTTTAAATAGCAGGCGCGTTAGACAGTGGCGTACCTAGGGTATGTGGCACCCGGGGCCCATCATTTTTTGACACCCCCCCATGTAAAAAAATATTTTTTGTAATGACCATGAAACGGAATAAATGGTCAGAATAGAAACAGGCAGTGAAAATTTTCTTATATTCCAAACATAACATAACATAAATTATGTCTGAATTGTCATGACATCAGAAGTACATATGGAGTAGTTGCAGGTGATGCTTGGGACAGTTCTGATTGTGTTAGTTCGGTTTTATGTGTTTTTTGAATAGAAGGGTTTTTATTTCTTTTTGAAGGTTTTGCAGTCTGTGGTCGATGTCAATTGGTTGTAGAGTTGGGGGTCAAGTGTTGCAGCTCGAATGGCTAGGAGGTTGTCGAACAGTTTTTTTTCTTTTCACGTTTTTGGTTGGAGGGTGTGTGAATGGTGCGTGAGTTCTCCTATGTCTATTTGAAGTGGATTGAATTATTTAGCTGAAGAAATTAGTTACCCCCTCATCCCACACACATTAATTCTCTTCCATTTTTGTTCCCATTATAAAAAACACTGATAAGTTCCCAGAAAAAAAATACATTAAAATAAGAAGTGAAAACAAAGGCCCCTACAGATGAGAACATAACATAAGAATAGCCTAACTGGGTCAGACCAATGGTCCATCATGCCCAGTAGCCCATTCTCATGGTAGCCAATCCAGGATACTAATACCTGGTCAAAACCCAAAGAGTAGCAACATTCCATGCTACCGATCCAGGGCAAGCAGACACTTCCCCCATGTCTTAATAACAGATTATGGACTTTTCCTCCAGGAATTTGTCCAAATCTTTCTTAAAACCAGCTACACTATCTGCTTTTACCATAACTTCTGGCCACTTCATTTTTAAGTTTAGATCTTTCCTTTCAAACAGAGACCTTGCTAGATGTCAAATACAGCACAAGGTAACTTCACATGGACTTAGCTGTGCATACACCCACCATATAGTGCAAAAATGTGCAAAGGTCTGTTTTTTTCTTTCGATCACTACATAGCCTAATGCCACACAAGCAGTGCTGTTACAAACATATTCTGTAGGTCAATGCTAAGGATAACAAAGTTTCCTTCCTTGAACCAGAAGGAGATACTGATAAACCACTGGAAGAGATCCCAAAACAACACCCAAAGACCCACTCAGTGTGTGAACCAGTTGAGTGGAGTGGACTAACTGGGGGGTGGAAATGGGCCCGGAGTTTGCTCAGCAGAATTTCCCAGACCACCTCTTCCTCTCAACACATTGACATGCTGCCACTACCACCACTAGGAACACCTCACTGGGTAGGCCAGCTATGCTATAAACTTTATAAAACACATTATTATATTTTCTTATAAAGCACATATTTTAACTGAACTCTCTGACATCCTCAGCCTTTCCATTCACAAAAATAGAAGGAAGAAAAGTTCCCATTTCCTGCTGTCTCATGTCCCCGGCCTATACAATATTTTTTTTCTGCAGACCCTTCAAAAGTCTGACCAAATCCTCGTTTCACTTGCATTATAAAGTACTGAGGATGCCATCTCTCCCCAATCCCAGGTCCTAAAGTCTAAGACAGTAGCGCAAACTAATGCTGCCAGATTCAGGAAAAAAAATTTCGATTCGATTCAGCCTATTGAATTGGTTTTTCAATTCGATTTTCCTGCCCAGTTGGGTGATTTTTTTCAAAACTCCTGGTGAGTTTTATAGCTTTTTCACCCCCTTTTGCTTCTCCTAACCACACTGGCGCTGTGGTGTAAATAAAATAAAGAAACAAAAAGGACTTTTCCTCTCTCTGTTAAATCCTAGCTCACGTTTGCAGTCCAACACCAGCTCTGGCAGGATACACATTTCAAATCTGACATATTATAATCACAAAACAGAAAATAAAATTAATTTTTCTACCTTTTGTTGTCTGGCTATATTTCAAATCTTGTTGGTCCAAGGCTCTGGTTTTCTTCTGATAACTTGTTTGCCAGGGTCTCCTTCTTTCTTCTTTCTGCATGCTAACCATCCATCTGCCAACTCTGTCCTCCCTTTCCATTTCCCTTCCCTCCCCAGGAAGTCTGGTATCTTTCTTTTTTTTCATCTCATAGAAACACAGAAACATAGAAATAGACGTCAGATAAGGGCCCACGGCCCATCTAGTCTGCCCACCTTAATGTCCCTCCCCTACCTTTGCCCTGTGAATAGATCCCATGTGCCGATCCCATTTGGCCTTAAAATCAGGCACGCTGCTGGCCTCAATCACCTGTAGTGGAAGACTATTCCAGCGATCAACCACTCTTTCAGTGAAAAAGAATTTCCTGGTGTCACCTCGTAGTTTCCCGCCCCTGATTTTCAACGGATGCCCTCTTGTTGTCGTGGGACCCTTGAAAAAGAAGATATCTTCCTCCGCCTCGATGCGGCCCGTAAGATACTTGAACGTCTCGATCATGTCCCCCCTCTCTCTGCGCTCCTCGAGCGAGTATAGCTGTAATTTGTCAAGCCGTTTTTCGTATGGTAGATCCTTGAGTCCCGAGACCATCCGGGTGGCCATTCTTTGCACTGACTCCAGTCTCAGCACATCCTTGCGATAATGCGGCCTCCAGAATTGCACACAGTATTCCAGGTGGGGCCTCACCATGGATCTATACAATGGCATAACGACTTCCGCCTTACGACTGACGAAACCCCTTCGTATGCAGCCCATGATTTGTCTTGCCTTGGACGAAGCCTGCTCCACTTGATTGGCAGACTTCATGTCCTCACTGACGATTACCCCCAAGTCTCGTTCTGCTACCGTTTTTGCTAGGATCTCGCCATTAAGGGTATAAAACTTGCATGGATTCTGGCTGCCCAGGTGCATAACTTTGCATTTTTTGGCATTGAAGTTGAGGTGCCATGTCCTAGACCATCGCTCCAGTAGGAGTAGGTTGTGCATCATGTTGTCGGGCACTGAATCTTCGTCTGTTGTGTATTTGCCCACTACATTACTCAGTTTGGCGTCATCGGCGAATAATGTTATTTTACCTCGAAGCCAAGTCTCTTATAAAGATGTTGAATAGGATTGGGCCCGACTGAGCCCTGTGGTACTCCACTAATCACCTCCGTCATTTCGGAGGGGGTGCCGTTCACCACCACCCTTTGGAGCCTACCTCCAAGCCAGCTCCCAACCCATTTCGTCAATGTGTTACCTAATCCTATAGAACTCATCTTGCTCAGTAACCTGCGGTGTGGTACGCTATTGAATGCTTTGCTAAAGTCCACAGATCCACCTTTTCTTAACTACCCTTTCATCCGGCATCTCTCCCTCCTTCCCCACCACCCCAGAGTCCACCATCTCTCCCTTTCTTTTCCCAATTACCCTCCTATCCAGTATCTCTATCCCTCCTCCACACCATCCCTTGTGTCCAATTTCTCTCCCTTTCTGTTCCTTCCCTCCCTAAATCCCATGGTCCATCATCTCTCTCCCTCTCCTCTATTTTCAGACCCATTATTTCTTCCTCCCCCCCAAAGTTTGGCATATGCACGTCTCTTTGAAAACCCCCTTCCCTCCGTGTACTTCTAAACCAGGGTCCCCCCCAAAGGCCTGTCCCCCCTTAAAGGTCTGCCTGTCCCCCCTTGAAGGCCTGCACCCCCCTTGAAGGCCTGTCCCACCCTCTTGTAGGCCAGTCCCCCCCTTGTAGGCCTGCCTGCCTGTCCCCCCCCTTGAAGGCCTGTCCCCCCCTTGAAGGCCTGCACCCCTCCTGAAGGCCTGTCCCACCCCCTTGTAGGCCAGTCCCCCCCCTTGTAGGCCTGCCTGCCTGTCCCCCCTTGAAGGCCTGCCTGCCTGCCTGTCACCCCCCTCCCCCTTGAAAGCCTGCCTGCCTGCCCGCCCGCCCCACCCCGAAGGACCGCTCGCCCCCTTGGCCTCCCCGCACCACCTATGAAGCAGCACTACCTATGCTCCCGGCCTTGCCATTCAGTCCCCCCCCCACCACCCTCGAAGGATCGCTCGCCCCACTGACCTTCCTGCACCACCTATGAAGCAGCCGCAGCAGGATCGCGACGTCAGCGATCCCTGCGCTGCTTAGGCACTGCTTCCAGCGCCGCGGTCCCGCCCCTCCTCTGACGTCGGAGGAGGGGCGGGACCGCGGCGCAGGAAGCAGCGCCCAAGCAGCTGACGTCGCGATCCTGCTGTGGGCTACTTCACAGGTGGTGCAGGAAGGTCAGTGGGGCGAGCGGTCCTTCGGGGGTGGGGGGGGACTGAACGGCAAGGCCGGGAGCACCCCCTCAGGGCTGGCACCCGGGGCGGACTGCTTCTCCCGCCCCCCCTTGGTACGCCACTGGCGTTAGACGGTCGCCATAACAATGTTGCATCCGGTTAATAATAGGCGCGTTTCACAAGTGAACTTTCGCATTTAAATGAGTGTCAAGTGGCGGTTTGACCTACACAAGTCATTCTGTGCCTATTTCATACTTTGTACCATTTATACTCTGCCGATTTACTACAAACAACTTACTCTGTGCAACTTCCGTTATTACAAAAAAAAAGGTAGGTGATAAGACATCTCCACACACTGAAAATACACACACAGAAGGACAAGGGGACTACAGATACAGATTCAAAGAGACAGATACCAAAACAAACGCAGATAGAGAGACCAAAAGTAACAAATACAGACAGCAGCCAAAGACATAGATAGAAGGTGACAGTCAAAAAACCACACAGAAGAACAGGGGTCTAAAGAGACAGATTTAAAGAAAAAAATTAAAACTTTGGACAAGGAGAGAGAGACAAACAGAAAAAAAAACCACAGAAGGACATACATTCACTAGGACATACACACACTGAGAGAGAGACACACAGCAAAACAAAAAAAAAAAACCCACTTAAAGACAGGACAGATAAAAATAAGTATACTTGCACAAATACATAAATTTAAAAATTATATAAATGTATAAATCTACACATCTATTCTAGCACCTGCCAGTATTTGTGTGTGGCTGTTTCTTCAAGCTCACTAAGGAGTCTGCAGCAGTGTACGTGTGGCGCTTTCCCTATCGCTACAAGGAGTCTGCGTAGGACCCTGCCAGAGCTGCTCCAGAAAACTGAACACTTCTCAGATAAGACAAAACCTGTGTACTTGGGGCAGGTAGCAATTTTGATTTGGGTAAAGCAGTTGTACTAGGGGATCAGTTAGTAATCTTTCATTGGTTTGGGTGAACAGGGAGTGCTGGGAAAAGAGACACAGAGCGATCTTGCTTTGTTTTTGGGGGAGGGGTGTGCTTGCTAGGGGACAATAAACAATTTTAGGGGAGGGGGAAGGGGGTGTGGTTGGAAAGGAAAAGGAACATTCTTGCATTGTTTTGCAGGGAGAGGTGTGTTGGGGAGGGTGATTTATTCATTTCTTTGACAGAAGGTGGTGTGCTTTGTTTGGATCAGGTACTGATCTTTGATTTGAGGGGAGAAGTTTTTTTGGAAGGGGGCATTAAAAAAAAAAAAAAGTCAGTCAGGCTATACAACCATTGCCAACACTCAGTGTACCAAAAACAAGCAGTTGCATCAGTCAGTGCAAACAATAAACAGTAACAACAATTAGTGAGCCTATAGAATCAATGTATATGGCTACTGTACAAGAAAGTGGAGAGGGGGAGATAAATGCTGCATAGGGGCAGGAAGAAAGACAGATAGAAACAAAGACAAATAGTAGGAGGGAGGGAGGGAGACAGAAAATAAGAAAGACAGACATACATATATTCTAGCACCCGTTAATGTAACAGGCTTAAAGACTAGTAAGATATATTACATTCCAACTTCTGTTTCTAAGACTACTGATGAAGGAAATATAGTACAAGGTGAAAAAACAACAGATTTAAAAGATTTATCTGCTATATTAGAAGATTCCCTATCTGAAGTAAAGGAAAGAGCAACATTACTAGTTTCCTTTGTATTTGAGCAGGATTTGAATTCTGTAATTAAACTATACTTCTGAAATTCTCATTTGACTTTCTCTGGACGAAGGATTTGGATATACCTGGACATATCAAAAATTGCACAGGATCACAGAAAGGAATTTCTATCTATACGTGAAGAAGTTAAAAAGATTGGGGCTTCCTATTTATTAGCATACCCCTGTAAATGTTTAATTCGATATCTGGGGATTAAATATACCTGTTTTGTACCTTCACAATTGAGAGCCTTTCTAGATCTTAAGAAGATCTCTAGTAATTAATAGAACTGGAATAAATAGAATGTATGGGTTTGGTTAGCGTAGTCTGCTTTCTTATATAAAGATTTTCTTTTTCTTCTTTTGAACCCTCTCCATGGGTCTTTGGATGCCCATTGCTTAATTGTGGTCTAAGAAAAGAAAAAATATTTGATCTCTGAAATTTTTCTTTTTGTAATCTAGTTAATTTTTTTCTGTATTGCTGTAACAAGTGTTTTACTTGTATGTTATTGCAAATTGCAAATCATATAAAATTTAAAAATAAAAAGTAAATGTGATCACACTCTGCTCTAAACTGTTACCAAAAATGTAAAAATAATGTACCTAAACCTTTAACTAATAACCACACACCTCTTTCCCCCCATCTGCATGGAACGTTCTTTGAGAAATAAAAGGCTGTTGAGTTTCTGTTTTTTGTACATCTTCTCCTTGGATATCTGCGACGGGGCACTTGAGTTCATCCTGAATATAGCATGAAGGGTCCCAGAAGAGCAGGAAAGGAAATGGGGCTCTCATGAGAGGTCTGTATCTTTCAAATAATCCCAATAAAGCAGACATGACAAGGTGAGGAAACTGGCAGCATTTTCTTTTCTATAGCTGCTTTCATTTTTTTTGGGAGGGAAGGGATGTCAACCAATGCAGTATAATAGCAGTGTTCTCCCCAGAATTTTTTTCCAGCCGGGTGGCATGAAAAAGTAGCTGGGTGGGGCGGGATGTGGAAATTTGGTGGTAGAATAGAGTCATTAAATCTAGTGGCGTACCTAGTATATATATATGACAGCCAGTACTGATCACTTTTTAACAACCCCCTCCTCAATATAAAAAAAGTTATTTTTAGTAATAATTCATGAGTCACACAATAAGGATGCACCTAGGAAAAGGCAGCATCTTAAACACTGCAGTGAGCACTAGAACACCAACAAACACATTGTAAAACTAAACAAGCCAGATCCTGCACAGTCAATTGATCCTGTACAGAAAAGAAAACCATGTCCTTTTCATACATACTTGCCCAATATGGAATAATCACAAACTAAAAATAGAAATATGTAGACAAAAAAAAACTGAACTGCCAAGAAACCAGACTCTACATACAATGCAACACCACAGAAACAGTGACACATGTCCCCTAATACTGTGCAAAATATAAAGACAGTAGATGTAAATTTGAAGAAGGTGATACATAACAATCACTACTTTACAAATTAACAAATATAAATAAAACAAATAACGAGAAATAAGAAAATACCATTTTATTGAACTAATCCATTTTTCAATTAGGTTTCAGACGCCAAATGTTTCTTCTAAAGAGTTCAGTATACTGCTGTTATGGTATCCTGTCCTGACCTGAGCAAAGGGGTTTAGTCCAGAAAAATCTGCCTTATTTCCATTTCCTATTTATAAGCTTTTATCAATCCAGTTACTTGATTATAAGTAAAGCAACAAAAAAATTTATTTCTACCTTTTGTTGTTTCTGCTTTAATCATCATCTCTTCGCTCTCTTCTTTCTATTCAGCGTTTGTCCTCTCCCCCTTCCATGTAACATCTGCCCTCTCTCTTTGCCCCTTCCACCCAGCCTCTGCCCTCTCTCTACCCCTTCCATCCACTGTTCACCCTCACTCTCTTCTATATGGCATCTTCCCTCTTTCTATGTCCCTTCAATAAACTGTATATCCTGTACCCTTTCTCTCCTTTGTACATGATTCATTTCAGCTTCATCCCCTCCCCTGTACTCTCCTTTCCTTCCTTTCTTCCCACTCATCCCCATGATTTAGCATCTCTATCCCTTCCCTCCCCCATGTCCTGGCATCTCTCTCCTCTCCTTCTCTTCCATCTCTGCCTCCCTCTCCATGGCCTGGTATCTCCTTTCTTTCCCTCCCTCCCTCCCATGATCTTGGCATCTCTCTTCCCCCAGGCCTCCTTCCCATCTGCTTTTTTTTCTCACCTCATTTCTTGTTCAGTGCCAAACAGACAGATCAAAAAGTGGGAATGGATCTTTCACCTTCAGCTGTCTTCAATTTTTCTACCTCCTTCTCAAATCTGTTTACCTTCTTCCTTTTCCTTCATGTGCAGAATCCCCCCTCCCCCCCTTTTCTTTCATCTCACCCCACCCCCACCCCCGACCCACCTTATCCTACTCCCCAATTTCATCTTCTCCGTTGCCTGCATCCCTGCTCATTTTAACATCTAACTATGCAATTCTGTTCAATTATTACTTAACTGCATATAACTATGTTTAATTAATGTGAACCACATGTAATGATACATGTAACTATATTTAATTAATGTAAATCTGTTCAACTAATTCTTAACTGCATGCAATCCATGTTTAACTAATGTGAACTGCCTAGAACTCACTGGGTATAGCGGTATACAAGAATAAAGTTATTATTATTATTATTACATCTCCCCTCTTGTTCCCTCTCTCCTCCACCTGTAAATGCAGACTTTCTCCCTTCCTTTCATGTGCATTTTCCCTCTCCCTGTCCTCCTATCCAAATGCAGAATTTCCCCCTTCTCCCCATTTCTCTCTCTCTTTACCCCATCTAGCATCTTCCCCATCTCTCTTCCACCCTCTCTCCGACACCCAATTTTGGGTAGCCAGAAATCCAAGTTGGTGGGCATAAGAACCCCACCCCACAGGAAGTTGTGTCTGATGGAAAGCTGTGGGTCTGGTTCGAACAGTATCAGTTATGCTGCTTGCTGCTGGTGAAGGTCTGAACTTAAAAAAAATATGCAGGAGGGAGAGGTTTTTGGAGTTTTTAGCTAGCAGGGCCTGGGGATCCCGTCCAGCTAGATCAGAGATGTTTGGCTGCTGGGTGGGCCTGGGCCAACCCATGGCTATGCCACTAGGTCTATGTCTTTTCCTGCCCTGAGGGAACTGCTCCTGTTTCCCTGCCCTCCTTTGCTCCTGTCTCTCCCTGACCCTCTTGCTCCTGTTTCTCTTTCTGCCCTCCCTTACTCCTTTCTATCTAGTTTCCCTTCCACAAGCTCCCAATCAGCATGCAGCTGTGCTTTGTCCTTTCCTCACCCCATTGCCATCTCTGCTAGCCAGAATTAATTATAAGCAAAGCTGCTGCAGGATTGCAGCTCTCTGCCTGCCGGCTATTTCCTCTGGCCGGTCCTGTTTCCTCTGCTGTGGCCGCTTTCTATGTCCTCTCCCATGGCTGCTTTCTATGCCCCCCACCTCCTCTGCTGCAGAGAACCACGACTGCTTGCTCCAGGCTGACCCTGTCTCTTATTAACCCCCCCCCTCCAAATCACAACAATAAACTAAAGTTTCAAGGCACATAGACAGAGGCCCATTTACAGGCGCGTACAGTATCATGCAAGTCTCCGCGAGACGCTTTGTAGGCTTGTTCCCTCCTTTCTCGGACTCATGTGAGGTCAACGGCAAAGTTGGGACTGGACAATAGAAGATTTGCCGAGGAGCCCCAAACACAGAGACGCGAATGAGATGCAAGCCGTGGCGAGAGACAGCTATCAGGCACAGCCCCCGCCGCTTCAGCCTCTCAGAAACCCAATCCGCTTCCTTCTCCTCCACTCTGCTTTGGCTTTGAGGTCACCCACACCCACCGCGGCAAAGGAAGTTGCGGCAGCGGGGTTGCTAGCTCCATTCCAGTTGGAGGCAACTTGTTACTTCTGGCGGGGGGAGTCCCTTGTGGGGGGGGAGACCCACAGGGGAACGCTAATGCAGGGGGGAGCCCGGGCCCGTGTTGCCGTCGGGGGGGGGGGGGGCTCATCGCCGTTGCCTCATTTGTTTGCCCTCCATCAACGGGTCCCCCTGACAGTTTTGGGCCCTGGGCCTATTCGTTAATCCGGCCCTGAACGGTACCACTGTCTGTACAGGCTTCCCTTCCCTTCCCTATCTCCCCCCCTCCCCCACCCGGGACCTAACTTCCGGTTTTGGAGGGAAGAGAAGGGAAGCCGGCATGGACCTTTAGAGACCCAGAGCACGGGTTCAAGTTGCTTGCTGCCGTTTGTTTTTTTGTTTTTTTTTTAAAGTCAGGTGGAAACTTTTGGCGGCTGAACTTTCGGCAGTTCTTCAATGTTGAGCAGCGGCAGCAGCAGGATTCATGACAGTTGACAGTCGGGCGCTCACTTAAATTAGCTGGGCGGAGCGCCCGGCTATAAAAGGCACTAGGGAGAACACTGTAATAGGGTAGGCTAAACTTTCACCCACAGAATGGGGAACATATCAGGCCCCAAATTAGCACAGATTCAGCCCAGCTCCTCAGAGAATACCCCCTCCCCCGACCACAACCACCATTTAGGAAAATACAGATCTGAAGTAATGTGAGTCTGCACACACATCTATGCATAATAGAGCTTGTGCAGGTGTATTTTTATATACACAAATATAGAAAATGCTTCCATGGATGCACACGAGGAACAGGGGAAGAGCAGCTCTCAGTACTTGCCTGCCTTAGTGTCAGCACAGCAATTCACTTAGGCAGCCTTGGGGCTTTTCATGGGTTGCACCCACCTTTGAGGAAAGAGGAAGTTGCATCATCAGAGGCGGACCGCGACTCATCAAAAGCCCCAAGGCTGCTGAAGTGAATCACTGCGCTCACACTACAGGCAAGTACTGAGAGCGGAGGGGAGGAAACCCTGATCTCACCGGCCTTGCACGGACTGGCAGGAAATTATTGCACATTGATCTTGCCAGCCCTGCACGGACTGTCAGGAAATTTCTGCAAACTGGCACTGGTCCGCGGACCGACGGTTGAAGAACAGTGTCTTAGATTAATGTTTCACTCTGGTGTCGGTATAATATCCCCATATTCCTCTGGTGCTTAGAACAAAAAAGTAGTCACCATGTAATTAGGACATTCAAATAATTTCTTAACAAAGGCATATGCTTTCCGTTCATCACTTTAGTGCAGTCTCTTTACTAGAGCTTCATCAAAACAAAAGAAAATATTATCAAATGTGAGTCTTGGGCCGGCTTGAGCCTTGGCCGCACCAAGCCTCTCATTACTCAAGGAAAACTAGACTCTTCCTCTCATTATATTCCAAACAATTCAAGTAGCACCCCAAATTATTCTACCACTGAGCTCTTCAAATCTCCAGCCCAGCGGAAAGGGAAGTAACCACCCACCTTCCCAGTTCCCTTTCAGGGGTTTACTGCTGTCTCTCAGAACAAAGTTTGGCTTCCTAGATCAAAAATTTTGAATATTAAACACTTCTTTTGCAGCCACTGAGTTGCAAAAGCTCTTTAACAAACCATATGGGGGGCGGTCCAAATTGGCGGCGTGACTGGTATGCTGCTGGCAAGTCTCTGTCTTTTTTTTTCCTGACTAAGATACCGCATACTAAAAGAAAAGGCCTAGTCTGTTCCCTCACCGGCCAGAACTTCTATACCCTTGCGACAGACTCTGCTGGACTTCACTACCAAAACTCCTCTCCAGAGTGGAAAGCGAAGCTCGCTGAAATTGGCATCTCTCTCTCGCCTCCTGATCCTGTAGTTCCTCCGTGCCCTGCAGCTGACTCGTCCATGCTGTAACCCCCACTGTAGTCCGATCAGGACTCCATAGTGCTCCAAGTGGTTACACGAAAAAAATACACCAGCGTGTGACCCGGACTGGAGTCACCCTGCAGGACTGAACTGACACACTTAGGAACACAAAATATAAACCACACAAAAAGAAGTTTTAACTGAAGGTATTTCACTTTTACTTCTCCAAACATAAAAGTCAGCAATCCATACAACAAGGATGAAAAATGGCTGAAGGAAAACTTCCAGCAAAGCAAAATACCAAAATGATGGCCAAATAAAACAGCTCCAAAATAAAGTCCAAAACTTTCACTTGTTATTAACTCAGTCCAAACTGCCTCTGAGGTTTAGCTCTCCTCAGAGCTTGCACTTCCTGCTCCCAAGCAGGATTATTCACAATACAAAAATAAAGTTCTTTGCACTTGTTCTCACACTTCACAGTCCTAAAAAATAAAGCCTCCGGCAGCCAATATGCTACTGCCGGGCAAGGAGAGTGTCCCAGGTTTTGCACAGAAAAAGCACTAGTATTGGCTTTCATAATTTCCCTCCTTGGGTGTCAGCAAAACCTCTCCCTAAATGACACACCCAGCTTTACAGGAAAAACCAAAAATTCTGAGCTCTAACAATCAGCTCCCCAAAATCAAATATAGTGGTACCTCGGTTTACGAGTGCACCGGTTTGCGAGTGTTTTGCAAGACGAGCAAAACATTTGCAAACTTGGTGCCTTGTAAACCGAGCTTGCCTCGCTGTATGAGCGCCCCCCACCCGCGAACTGCACCTTCCCCCCCCCGCGATCCGGGGTTCGGGTGGGTTGGGGGATCTCAGGTTGTGGCGGGGGGTGCACGATGGCGGCGGGAGGGTGCCGGTTCGCGGGGGGGCCTTCGGGGGGAGCAATGCCGGTTCTCGGGGGGGGGGAGCAGCGCTGCTGGCCTCGGTGGGGGGGAAGGTGAGGGGTGGGAACATATCAAAGCAAGTTTCCCTTACTTCCTATGGGGAAACTTGCTTTGATATACGAGCATTTTGGATTACGAGCATGCTCCTGGAACGGATTATGCTCGTAATCCAAGGTACCACTGTAGTCCCAAAAGACAAACAGTTTCTTGAAAAAAAACCTCACTGTTTGCAGCTTGTAATTAAGCCAACTTCCATGGCCTCAGGTAAGTTTGCATCAGCTTCCACAAAGCTTTCTTGGACTTCCATCGGACATTCAGCTTCCAGCAAGGACAGTTCCTCAGCTTGTCCAGTCTCCTCCACTTCCATCGGTGTAGGCTTAGTGCACCTGCTTGACCCAGGGAGAATCTCAGGAAGAGCAGGTTTGAACCTCCTCCCTAACCGGCCTGCCTGTCTGTTCTCCACTGTGGGTTTTTGTATCTTAGGGACACGCCCTAAACTAGCTGTGTCAGCAGGACTAAATGTGGCTCTTGGGCTCCTCCAGTGGTAACCTGGATACTGATCACCTAACTCATTTCCAGACAGATCGGGCTCCCTCTGGTGGTTAATAGGAAAATTGTCAGTATCAGAAACAGAATGAACTTTGCCCACTCCTTTCTTGGCTTTCCTTTGTACCTTGCCTTCAGACCTAACTGGGACCTTGGCGGGAATAACGCCTGGATGGTCACAATGCTCGAGAGAGGCCCCAATGCCGAGATGGCTGCGGGAGCGATCTCTGGTTAGGGGAATAGGACAGAGGAAGGAGCAGCAGCGGGGAATATATTGCGACCATTTGGCTCTCTCAACCCCCCCCCCCCCCCGGAGGTGACCCTACTCGATGTTTGGAAAGTGATCCAGAGGATGGATGGAATAATACGGAAAACAGCAGAGGAAACATCTTCCTTGGTGAAAAAGGTAGACTCTTTAACAAAAACAGTTGAAGATACAAAAAAAGAAAACGAATCTAAGTTTCAAGTAGTAAATGAAAAAATAATTGCTCTTAAAGCTGTTAATACTAGTTTGATAAAAGACAAACTTTTGATACATAAGAAAATAGAGCAACTGGAGAATTATAACAGACGGTTTAACTTGAGATTATTCAATTTCTCAAAGATGTTGAAGGTTTCTTCAGTTGAATTGTTTAAAGAACTATTTAGTTCAGATTCTGCGTTTTGCTCCCAAACTTATTCCTCCTTTGAATAAAATTTACTAAGAAATTAGGAGTAAATCAAGGGTTTTCCCCTCAACCACTTGACTTGGGAAATATCTCAGAAATTTTGGAAACATCCACCACAAAAACTGAGGAAAGAGCTACCCTGCTCATCTCATTTGTATTCCAGCAAGAACTTAATGCTGTATTGAAGCTTTATTTTCATAAAGCTCAAGCTCCTTTCATGGGACAGCGTGTCTGGATTTATCCTGACGTTAATAAAGAGACACAAGAAAGGAGAAAATTATTTCTTGTAATGAGGCAAGAAGTGAAAGAACTTGGAGCCACTTTACAACTGGTCTATCCCTGTTAATGCCTCATTAAATATCTAGGGACGAAATATATCTTTTTGTTCCAGAACATCTTAGGAGCTTTCTAGATATGAAAAAGATCATCAGGGAGTAAATTGGTGTTATAGTATAAGAGATGAATTATATCCGTAAAGCCATTTCTTTTTTCATTGTTACTTGATGTTTAAATTTAAGTCCTAATAGGCCAGTGGTCTCAAACTCACGGCCTGGGGGCCACATGCGGCCCGCCAGGTACTATTTTGAGGTCCTCAGTATGTTTATCATAATCACAAAAGTAAAATAAAACAGTTTCTTGATCATATGTCTTTTTAGCTATAAATTACAATATTATTATTAAGACTTAGCCAAAAGGAAAGATTTATAAACTATAAAGAGTTGTACCTCATGCAAAACTTTCAGTTCTTTAGTAACGTAAAGCAAGAAGTGGAGATGCCCAATGAAGACTGGTGAACTTAATCTTTCTTAAAAAATCCTTTATTCATCCAAAAACTCAATGACTAAACATGTACATGTTTCGGCCAAATTGGCCTGCTTCAGGAGTCTTAAAAGTCTTCAGAATGAAGTAATCTTAAATGAAAGGACTCCTAGTTGTTCATATATCTTCTTGTGGAAATCAAATACTAGATGAAAGAAACGTTCTCGGTGTTTTTTCTGAGGCCCTTCAAGTACCTTCAAATCCAAAATGTGGCCCTGCAAAGGGTTTGAGTTTGAAACCACTAGTTTGTTTGGGGTGTAAGAAGAATTTGTATTATTACCTCAATGTTATAATATTATTTGTAAAATTTTCCATTCGTGTTTCTTTAACAAGTGTTAATGTTTGCTATCATTTTCAAATGATTAAATAAAAAAATAAAAACAAACCATATTCCAGATTAGGAATCTTATGACTTTCTCAGTCAGTGACTTATGCACTCGCACAGCTTATTTGTGGCTCTACAGAATTTGGCATAAAACACAGTCTGAACTTAGGAAGCTCGTTACTCATAACAGCATGTCATTTTCCTTTCTTTCAAGCATTTGGCTCCTGGGCCATTTCTTCTACTTCTTGGTCCTCAGAATAAATCTCTCCATAGTCCATGGGTTCGATTTGTTCACTCGTATTAGAACTTTCCTCAGAGCAAATTGATGTCTGTTCCTCTGAATCCTCTGAGTAACTTGTACCCTGATTCCAGATCCCTCTGGACCTAGCTTCTCTAGAGTGCTAGTCCTTGGAGCAGGAACAGGCTTGCTTCCTATTTTTCTTCCAATTGGGTGGTTTATGTAGCTTCCCCCTTCTGCCTGAGCTGTTTAATCACCCTCCCAGGTGTGATGACTCCAGATTGGTTATGGAGCTCTGCAGCTTGAGGCTGAGTTTGAGACTATCTGCTGATGTATGTAATGTGTTTCTAACATAACATATTTGTATACCGCATTACTCTTCAGCTCTTTGTGGTTCACAATTTGAAGAGACTGAACAAATTCAGGGAATTACAGTGCTTAATCTTTCTAGAATTTATCAAATAAATAAGTTTTCAATAGTTTCCTAAAAGATTAAGCGTTAACAATTAAGTGACTAAACTCTTCTGTGGGGGTCTGGGATTCTAACCTCTTTGGCACCCTAGTGCCAGGCTTTTGAAATGGTATCTGGGAAAACTCCTTTCCTGTGGCAGCTATGACCTAATTGGGACAATTTTTAGGCTGAGGCATTGATTTACTCATTCTGAGCTTTGGCACTGGGGCAGGGACTACATTCTCTAAAATAGGCTTGGCATTGGACACTGCAGTGCTTCCTGACTTTTCCCTGCCACAAGGGACAGCTCGTGTTGATGCAGTGTTCTGATCACTGGGGTCCAAGAGAAGATAGAAGGGACATGTGACTTTGCTATAACTTTTTTTTAATTTAAGGAGCTTTTTCAACCAGAGGTACCTGAGGTGGACTTCAGCTTTGAAAGAGCACACTGGAATTTAGAAGCACAGCATCCAGAATATGAACAGACAAATTTTCTTGATGAAATAGCATTACAGTACTTTTGGGTGCTGGAATAGATAATCTGAAAAGCACATGAGATACAACAGTTCTCCTATGGGAATTGCAGAATTTTGACTTTCATGGAGTATAGTCTGGAAAGCTCTAAGAGGAAGACTGCGTTTTTTGGAAGTGAAGACTTTTGCTTTAAGAAGGACATTCAGTCTGGGTTACTGATGATTCTGATAGTGGCTGGCACTCCTTTACTACCCTGGAGGCAACAAAGTGCTCTGTAGTCACGCGCATGATAGAGGTACTCCAGACTCTCTGAGAAACATAGTAGATGACGGCAGATAAAAACCCGAATGGTCCATCCAGTCTGCCCAACCTGATTCAATTTAAATTTTTTTTTTTTTTTCTTCTTAGCTATTTCTGGGCAAGAATCCAAAGCTTTACCCGGTACTATGCTTGGGTTCCAACTGCCGAAATCTCTGTTAAGACTTACTCCAGCCCATCTACACCCTCCCAACCATTGAAGCCCTCCCCTGCCCATCCTCCACCAAACGGCCATACACAGACACAGACCGTGCAAGTCTGCCCAGTAACTGGCCTAGTTCAATATTTAATATTATTTTCTGATTCTAAATCTTCTGTGTTCATCCCACGCTTCTTTGAACTCAGTCACAGTTTTACTCTCCACCACCTCTCTCGGGAGCGCATTCCAGGCATCCACCACCCTCTCTGTAAAGTAGAATTTCCTAACATTGCCCCTGAATCTACCACCCCTCAACCTCAAATTATGTCCTCTGGTTTTACCATTTTCCTTTCTCTGGAAAAGATTTTGTTCTACGTTAATACCCTTTAAGTATTTGAACGTCTGAATCATATCTCCCCTGTCTCTCCTTTCCTCTAGGGTATACATATTCAGGGCTTCCAGTTTCTCCTGAAGAGCCCAAAAAAGCTGCTGTTGGGAGACAGTGGCAAATTAAACCTTTGACAGGTGTGGAACATAATTCAGGTGCTGTCAATGAGTATGGTTAGAGCTGGAGTAGTTGAGAGGAGAGTGGACATGGTGAAGGAGAGATTGGTGAAGTTGGGGTGATGGTACAAGAGCAAGAGAGAGCTACAAGAGAGAGCATCCAGATAGCTTAGGATGAAGACCATTCTTAGACGTGACAATTTTGAACTGGAGTGAGTAGTTTGTATGAGGGAGCAAAATGTATGTTTTGAATTAATTGAAGAGTGAACTTGTGCTTGATGGGATGGTGAAGCTGATATGTTGGGATGTGAATGGTGAGGGTGGGGCTAAGTGCTAGAATGGTTGGAGTTCTTGTGAGAACGTGCTCAGCGTCTGAAGTGTGCATGGTAATATTACTACTAATGGATTGTTCTTGTATAATCCCACTTTATTCCAGGACCAGTGGGCTATTTCTGTATACCCGCCAAGACTTTGTAGGAAGCCTCAAACTTCAGAGGCTTAAACCCCACCCACATATACCTCATCACTGTTCCTATGAACATCAGTTTTCCTTCCTACAATCCAGGCTGTAGGAGCTTATCTTTTCTGTTTGTGTTTTATTTTGTGTGTGTTCAGTCTTTGTGTTTGCGATTTTTGCTTTCGTGCTGCAGAGGTTCCCTATGAAGACAGCTCTGACTATGGGAGATCACAGACTTTTGGAAAAATCAGCCTCTGGAGGGTTTCCTGCTTGTCAGTAAGCTCTCTGGACAGCCTGCACATTAGATCAGAGCTCAGGGACTGTAGCATTTTCAGAAGTACTACCTTCATTTGGAAAAGGAGAGGAAAGAGCACTAAATACTGAGATCTTCAATAGGTGTCTCAGAGCCTGATGTCGTCAAGAAGGCTTAGGTACATAGGCGGAAGGGGAAATACATGGAAAAACAAGACTATATTGTAATGATGGGCTGCATCTTACTATGACAGGTAAAAGAATCCTTGCTGAGACATTCAGGCAATTTGCTTCTAAGCATTTAAACTTGAAGGTGGGGGTGATGTATGTATGCAGGACACTTACGGCAAAGGTCAAGAGGTGACAGCAGTAAAGATAGCAATGTACACAACAATATTAGCAAAACCCTTCATAGCAAGGCAGTAGGCAGTGAGACTAAAACTAGACTAAAGATGAAATTGACAGAGAAAAGTAGCTGGAAAGCAGTGACCACAAATGCTTGCAGTCTACACAACAAAAATCATGATCTGTAAGCCCTAATGTTAGAGACAGACTTGGATATCGTAGCAATCACAAAGACATGGTTCAGTGATTCCCATGGATGGGATGTGAACATACCAGGCTATAATCTTTTTGGGAAGGACAGAGGTAGTCCAAAAGATGGAGGAGTAGCTCTCTATGTGAAGATTGATATCCACGTGACTGAAATGCAGGGGGCCTGGGGAAAAGAAGAAGCGATATGGATAGCTTTGAAAAGAGAAGATGGAACTTCTATCTCTGTGGGTGTTGTCTACAGACCTCCAATTCAAGCACAGCAAATTGATAAAGATCTTGTTGCAGATATCCAAAAACTGGGGAAGAAAGGAGAGGTACTATTGCTGGGCGATTTCAATCTGCCAGATGCTGATTGGAAAATTCTGTCTACAAAATCGGAGAGAAGTAGAGAGATAGTGGATGCCCTTCATTGAGCTCTGCTCAGACAAATGGTGACAGAACTGACGAAGGAAAAAGTGATACTGGATTTGGTGCTCACAAATGGAGAAAGTGTTTCTAATGTCTGAGTGGGGGCCCACCTTGGAAGTAGCGATCATCATACGGTTTGGTTTGATATAACAGCCAAAGTGGAGGATGGCCACTCAAACTTTATTTCAAACTGGATTTCAAGCGTACAGACTTCAGTAGCATTGGGGAGTACCTGAAGAAAGCTTATTGGATGGATATTAAGGAAGTGGAAAAACAGTGGTCCAAATTGAAAGGTGCAATAAAAAGAGCTACTGACCTTTATGTGAGAAAAATAAATAAAAAGAAGAAAAAAAGGAAACCAATATGGTTCTCCAAACTAGTGGTGGAAAAAATAAAGGCAAAAGAGATGGCGTTTGTGAAATATAAAAAACTCAAGGAGTACAGAAAGGAATTTTGGAAGAAACTGAATGAAGTCAAGAGGGAGATACGTCTGGCGAAAGTGCAAGCAGAAGAGCAAATGGCTATAAAGATAAAAGAGGAGATAAAAATTTTTCAGGTATATTAGAGGCAGAAAAGGAGAGAAAAAGAGAAGGAAAAGGCGAACAGGAGAGGAGTAAAGAGGGGAAGAAGGAGTAGGAGAAGGCAGGAGAAAGCAAGGGGCAAGTGGCGAGAGATAGCTCTGCCCACCCCCCAATGTCATCCAGCGGAGCTCCCCCTTAAAAGGGGAGGGGCCAGTGGTGCTCAGATAGAGACTTGGGCAGGCTAGCAGGAGGCAGAAGAGAGAAAAAGAGAAGGAGAAGGCGAACAGGAGAGGAGTAAAGAGGGGAAGAAGGAGTAGGAGAAGGCAGGAGAGAACAAGGGGCAAGCGGCGCGAAGTAGCTCTGCCCACCCCTCTATGTCATCCACCGGAGCTGCCCCTTAAAAGGGAAGAGATAGTGCTCAGACGTTTGGCGCGTGTCGAAAGCGAGCATTAAAGGCACTCGCCTTAGCGAGAGTGCCTTTGCAAAGGGCCTTGAGAAGGGACAAGCCACTGCACTTAAGAAACACCAGGGAAGGACACCTACATAGGCAAATACCACAAAGGGCAACAGGACAGACACGAACAGCAGATAAATAAATAAACACAGCAGACGCAGAGGACATACACAACAGAAGCAGAGGTAGTAGGTCTATAATTAGGATAGGGATTACACAGTAACAGCACCAAGGACGTTACACGCAGCAGAAGAAAGCATATAGGGAAGAAAAAGGAACACATAAGACCTGGGAAACAAGGAGAAGCCACTTCAGTCAACAGACCAGACAAGCGGACAGCAATGGAAGTAGCAGATAGCAGGATGATAAGCTACCCAATCTTCTGCACCGTTTGTAATATGTATGACTACCTCCACTCTTATGTATGCACTCGATGCGAGGAACTGGAGGGCCTGAAGAAGGAAGTCAAGCTACTGGAGGGCAAAGTACTAGAACTAGAAGCACTTCGAGCAGTTGAAGAGGAGATCAGAGAGGCAGAGGACACCATGGAAGAGAGGAACATCGAAGAAGTCAGGAAGTTAGAGAAGTTCATTGAGGAGGCATACAGAGAGGCCGTGGAACAACAGAGGAACTGCCAAGATACATTCCTAGAGAGTGAGGACCACCTGGTGGAAAATCACAAGGACTAGATGATACAACAGCAGGACCTTGAAACAGCGGGGGAACCCACAGGAAGACGGGTCCAGTGCAGGCCAATACCTGGAGGAGGAAAGATGGAAGTTCACCAAGGACACGGATCTGCGGCTAGAGAGACAAGAGAAGATAAAGAAGACAGCAATCATTGTGGGAGACTCCATCATCCGACAAGTCGACAGCCACATAGCAGGTGGAAGACAGAATCAACTGGTAACCTGCCTACCAGGAGCCAAGGCAGAGGATATAGTGAACTGCATTGACAGGATCATCGACAAACTATACCGCAGAGACAGAGTGGCTCAAAAAGGTGGAGGCGTTGCCATATACGTCAAAGAGGAACAAGGCTGCCCTGTGAACTTCAATAAGATAAGTTGCTCAGCATTTAATATTCTGCTCTTTTCACTGGTTTTCAGCATTATATCTGCTTAATTTCTCTTCTCCTCCCTGTTTCTTACTTAAAAAAAAACAAGCACAAAAAAATAAACCCTTCTCTTTCCTCTGTTAAATCTTATTTCCTCTTCATCTTCATAGGAATAAGGGTAAGAATTTATTAACTCTAATTAAATCCTGGTGCCTGTGGCTCAGGATGATTAAAGTAGGGAAAATCCTGTTATAAATCCTGTGTTTTAGGGTAGCCACTGATTTGTTTAAAATACTGTGTTTTAGGTGGTATGGAGCCTGTATTTTTGACTTACTAGTTTTTAGCCATTGTGTCTGCTGATTAGGTGGAGAAGGTAGGGGCTCTGATTTACTTCTAAGGTTAACTGCATTATCTTTGGGACAGTGCTGTGAACAAGGCTGCCCTGTGAACTTCAATAAGATAAGTTGCTCAGCATTTCATATTCTGCTCTTTTCACTGGTTTTCAGCATTATATCTGCTTAATAGCTCTTCTCCTCCCTGTTTCTTACTTTAAAAAACAACAACAAAAAAGCACAAAAAAATAAACCCTTCTCTTTCCTTTGCTAAATCGTATTTCCTCTTTCCCTTTCCCTTCATAGGAATAAGCGTAAGACTTATAGTCCCACCAATCCCAGGGACCACTTTTCATATATAGAGACCAAATATCAGGACTACTCAAATCAAGTCACTTCACAACCAATCAAGATGACCTTTATTCTATGCAATCACTGTGGTGCTTTTTTTCCAAGATATACTATTTGGAGGCTTAAGGCTTGCCCCATCTGTCTTCAACTTGCTAGTATTAAGGAGGAGATCTGCAAACTTAAACAGGAATTGAATACAATTAAAGCAGCTTTCATCACTCCACAAAATCATACCAACGTACCACCTCTACCTCAAAGAATAAAACAGCCCAGGAATAAAAGGGTCACAGTAGGCTCAGGAAGACTGCGACATGTAACACAGAAACATCCACCTTCACAAATATTACCTCTACAGAATTCCTTCGCTCCACTAGTGCACTGCGATACTCAAGAAAACAGAAGGGAGGTGGGACTGGAACCAATGAAGGTAACTCAAGAGAACAAGTGCACCCTAAGCACAAATAAAAAGGCCAAAACCAGAAAACTATTACTGTTGGGGGATTCCATCATCAGAGGCATTAACCTTGGAACACAAGGTGAGGAGACCAAAATAGTGAAATGTCTTCCAGGATCCTCAGCTACCAGGAATTCCAGGCAAATACTAACTATAATTAAGGAAGAAACTAAGGATTTTAACACTGATGTTGTTATCCATCTGGGAACAAATGACCTGGCCAACAACTCCACACTTGCAGCACAGAAAGCTTTTCGGGAGCTTGGTGAGGGTGTGAAAGCTTTTGTAAACACTTAAGCTTTTTCTAAAATACTGCCTGCATATGGAAAGGGAGAGCAAAGAGTGAAAAACACAGAGGACTTTAATAGATAGCTCAAAGCCTGGTGTCATCAAGAAGGCTTCGGGTACATAGGAGGATGGGGAAATACATGGAAGGACAAGAAGCTATATTGCACTGATGGGCTACATATTACTACAGCAGGAAAAAGAAACCTTGCAGAGAAATTTAGACAATATTTTTCTAGGCATTTAAACTAGAAGGTGGGGGTGTTGTATGTACGAAGGACAATTATAGAGACCACCCCCGGCAAAAGAAAAGATGTGATAGTAGTAAAGATTGCAACATAAGCAATATCAGCAACTCATTTCTTAGTATTGCAACGGAAAGTGAAACGAAACAAAAATCCATACAAAAAAGGAGATCATCACTGAAAAATAGCTGGAAAGCGATGACCACAAATGCTCGCAGTCTAAGCAACAAAGTTCATGAACTGCAAGTCCTGATGTTAGAGGGAGATCTAGTTATTGTCGCTATCACAAAGACATGGTTCAGTGAATCACATGGATGGGATGCAAACATACCGGGATATAATCTTTTTAGGAAGGACAGAGATGGTCAAAAGGGTGGAGGAGTAGTACTCTATGTAAAGATCAATATCCAAGTGACCAAAATGCAAGGGAGAGGAAGAAGCGATATGGATTGCTCTGAAAAGAGAAGATGGAACTTCTATCTATGTGGGTGTAGTCTACAGACCTCTGACTCAATCGCAGCAAATTGATAAGGATCTGATTGTGGATATCCAAAAGTTTGGAAGGAAAGAGGAGGTTCTGCTGTTGGGAGATTTCAACCTGCCGGATGCGGACTGGAATGTTCCGTCTGCAGAATTGGAAAGAAGTAGGGAGATTGTGGATGCCTTTCAAGAGGCTCTGCTCAGACAAATGGTGACGGAACCCACAAGGGAAAAAGCGATATTGGATCTGATCCTCATAAATGAAGAGAGTATCTCTAATGTTCGAGTGGGTGCTCACCTGGGAAGTAGCGATCATCAAATGGTTTGATTTGATATAACGGCTAAAGTGGAGAGCGGCCGCATAATACTTAAAGTCCTAGATTTCCAACGTACGGACTTTAATGCAATGGGAGAGTACCTGAAGCTGTTAGGATGGGAGGACATAAGAGAAGTGGAAAGACGTGGTCTAAGCTGAAAGGAGCGATAAAAATGGCTACGGACCTTTATGTGAAGAAAATCAATAAAAACAAGAGAAAAAGGAAGCCAATATGGTTCTCCAACCTAGTGGCTGAGAAAATAAAGGCGAAAGAGTTGGCGTTCATGAAATATAAAAAAAACCCAAGAAGAGGAGAGCAGAAAGGACTACAGGGTGAAACTGAAAGAAGCCAAGAGAGAGATACGTCTGGCGAAAGCACAGGCGGAAGAACAAATGGCTAAAAATGTAAAAAAGGGACACAAAAATTTTTTCAGATATATTAGTGAAAGGAGGAAGATGAAAAATGGAATTGCTAGGCTAAAAGATGCTGTGAACCAATATGTGGAGAGTGATGAGGAGAAAGCAAATGTGCTAAACAAATACTTCTGTTCTGTGTTCATAGAAGAAAATCCTGGAGAAGGACCGAGATTGTCTAGCAAAGTTACACGAAAAAATGGAGTAAATTCTGCGCCGTTCACGGTGTTTATGAGCAACTTGAAAAACTGAAGGTGGACAAAGCGATGGGACCAGACGGGATCCATCCCAGGATACTAAGGGAGCTCAGAGAGGTTCTGGCGAGTCCTATTAAAGACTTGTTCAACAAATCTCTGGAGACGGGAGTGATTCCTGGGGATTGGAGGAGAGCGGATGTGGTCCCTATTCATAAAAATGGTCACAGGGATGAAGCAGGAAATTACAGGCCAGAGAGTCTCACTTCAGTTGTTGGTAAAATAATGGAAGTGTTGCTGAAAGAAAGAATAGTGTACTTCCTTGAATCTAATGGGTTACAGGATTCGAGGCAACATGGCTTTACAAAATGTAAATCGTGCCAAACGAACCTCATTGAATTTTTTGATTGGGTGACCAGAGAGCTGAATCGAGGACATATGCTAGATGTAATTTACTTGGATTTCAGCAAAGCCTTTGATACAGTTCCTCATAGGAGGCTGTTGAATAAACTTGAAGGGCTGAAGTTAGGGTCCAAAGTGGTGAACTGGTTCAGAAACTGGCTGTCGGACAGATGCCAGATGGTGGTGGTTAATGGAAGTTGCTCGAAGGAAGGAAAGGTGACTAGTGGGTCCCTCAGGGATCGGTGCTGGGGCCAATGCTGTTCAATATGTTTGTGAGTGACATTGCTGAAGGGTTAGAAGGAAAAGTGTGTCTTTTTCCAGATGATACCAAGATTTGTAACAGAGTAGACACCGAAGAGGGAGTGGAAAATGATGACCCTCGGATGGATGCCATCCGGTCCCGGGGATTTATCACTCTTAAGCCTAGCAATCTGCCTACATACCTCCTCTAGACTGATCCTCAATCCTGTCAGCTTTCCGTCTTTGTTTCCAGCATATAGCCTGATGGGTTCCGGTATGCTGTGTACATCTTCTTCGGTAAATAGAGATGCAAAAAAAGTGTTCAGTTTCTCAGCGATTGTTTTGTTCTCCTTTAGTGCTCCATGGTCATTCAACGGTCCCACCACTTCCTTTGCAGGTCGTTTCCCCTTAATATATCAAAAGAACGGTTTGAAGTTCTTCGCCTCCTTGGTTATTTTATCCTCGTAGTCTCTTTTTGCCCCTTTTACCGCCTTATGGTATCTGCGTGATGTTGTTTGTGCTTGTTCCAGTTTTCATCCGTTTTTGACCTTTTCCATTTCTTAAATTAAGTTTTCTTGTCTCTGATCGCTTCCTTCACCTCTACAGTGAGCCACACCGGTTCTTTGTTCTTTTTCCTCTTGGATCCCTTGTTGATACGCGGTATATATATATTTTGCGCCTCGGTGACTGTCCTTAAAAAGGGACCAAGATTGCTCTAGCGTTTTTACTGTGCGTATCCTCTTCTTAATCTTCCCTACCATGAGTCTCATCCCTTCGTAATTCCCTTTTCGGAAGTTCAATGCCGTGGCTGTCGTTTTGGACTGATGTTTCTCCCCTGCATCCAAATCAAAGTGGATCATATTGTGATCGCTGCTTCCCAGCGTCCCTTCTACTTCTACATCTTGTTATGGTCCTCGCAGGCCATTTAGAATTAAGTCCAGAATTGCATTTCCTCTAGTATTTTCCTTGACAAGTTGTTCCAGGAAGCTATCGCCTACAGCATCCAAAATCTTGGTCTCTCTAATGCAGCCGGAGGTGCCTAGGTTCCAGTCTATTCCCGGATTGTTGAAGTCACCCATGATAACTGTGTTGCCTCCCTTGCAGTTGCGTTTAATCTCATCTGTCATTTCTCCATCAATTTCTTTGGACTGCCATGGGGGTCGGTAGTAGATGCCGATCTTCATTTCCAGGTCACTTGTTCCTGGAATTTTGACCCATAGAGACTCTAACTTATCCGTCAGTTGTGGCGTGTTCTTCCAGCAGATTCATAGTAACATAGTAACATAGTAGATGACGGCAGATAAAGACCCGAATGGTCCATCCAGTCTGCCCAACCTGATTCAATTTTAATTTTTTCTTTTTAGCTATTTCTGAGCAAAAATCCAAAGCTTTACTCTGTACTCTGCTTGGGTTTCAACTGCCAAAATCTCTGCTAAGACTTACTCCAGCCCATCTACACCCTCCCAGCCATTGAAGCCCTCCCCAGCCCATCCTCCACCAAACGGCCATATACAGACACAGACCGTGCAAGTCTGCCCAGTATTGGCCTTAGTTCAATATTTAATATTATTTTCTGATTCTAAATCCTCTGTGTTCCTCCCACGTTTGTTTGAACTCATTCACAGTTTATTCTCCACCACCTCTCTCGGGAGCGCATTCCAGGCATCCACTACCCTCTTCATAAAGTAGAATTTCCTAATATTGCCCCCTCAACCTCAAATTATGTCGTCTAGTTTTACCATTTTCCATTCTCTGGAAAATATTTTGTTCTACGTTAATACCCTTCAAGTATTTGAACATCTGAATCATATCTCTCCTTTCCTCCAGAGTATACATATTCAGGGCTTCCAGTCTCTCCTCATACGTCTTCTGGCACAAACCTCCTATCATTTTCGTCGCCCTCCTCTGGACCGCTTCAAGTCTTCTTACGTCCTTCGCCAGATACGGTCTCCAAAACTGAACACAATACTCCAAGTAGGGCCTTACCAATGACCTGTACAGGGGCATCAACACCTTCTTCCTTCTACTGGCTACGCCTCTCTTTATACAGCCCAGCATCCTTCTGACAGCAGCCACTGCTTTGTCACACTGTTTTTTCGCCTTTAGATCTTCGGACACTATCACCCCAAGGTCCCTCTCCCCGTCTGTGCATATCAGCTTCTCTCCTCCCAGCATATACGGTTCCTTCCTATTATTAATCCCAAAATGCATTACTCTGCATTTCTTTGCATTGAATTTTAGCTGCCAGGCATTAGACCATTCCTCTAACTTTTGCAGATCCTTTTCCATATTTTCCACTCCCTCTTCGGTGTCTACTCTGGGAACTGTAAGGGATCATAGCTGAACTGTTTCAACTAATAGCCAATCTGTCGATCAAATCGGGAAAGGTTCCGGAAGAGTGGAAGGTGGCAAATGTTACATCGATCTTCAAGAAAGGTTTGAGGGGAGATCCAGGGAACTACAGACCAGTGAGTCTGACGTCGGTACCGGGAAAGATGGTAGAGTCACTGATAAAGGAGAGCATCATTGATCACCTTGACGGACACGGGCTGATGAGGACCAGTCAGCACAGTTTTAGCAAAGGCAGATCGTGTTTGACAAACTTGCTACACTTCTTTGAGGGAGTAAACAGATAGATAGACAAGGGCGATCCAGTCGACATTGTATATCTGGATTTTCAGAAGGCGTTCGACAAGGTTCTGCATGAACGACTACTTCGGAAAATTGCAAGCCATGGAATTGAGGGTGAAATACTCACATGGATTAAAAACTGGCTGGAGCATAGGAAAGAGAGAGTGGGGGTAAATGGACAGTGCTCGAGGCGCAGGACCTGTGCGTCCCAAGGTTCAGGAAAGGGTGCAAAAAAAATCGAACTAGAAACCCAGCATGGATAACAACTGCAGTTAATAAGGCGATAAGCAACAAGAAATCATCTTTCAAGAAATGGAAAAAAGAACCAACAAAGGAGAACCAGGAAGAGCACAAAAGGCACCAGAAAGAATGTCATCGAGAGGTCAGGAAAGCAAAGAGAGAATATGAGGAAAGACTGGCAGGAGAAGCAAGAAACTTCAAACCCTTCTTCAAGTATGTCAAAGGGAAACAACCAGCCAGAGAGGAAGTGGGACCACTGGACGACGGAGACAGGAAAGGAGCGATAAAGGAGGAAAAAGAGATAGCTGACAGGTTAAACAAATTCTTCTCGTCAGTCTTCACCAGAGAGGACACATCCAATATCCCAGAACCCGAGGTGATTATAAACGGGGAACACGACGAAAAACTGGTACAACTAGAGGTAAGCAAAGAGGATGTCCTCAGACAGATAGATAGACTAAAGAGCGACAAATCACCAGGCCTGGACGGCATCCACCCAAGGGTACTAAAAGAACTGAAAAACGAAATAGCAGAGACACTCCGCCAAATATGTAACCTCTCCCTAAAAACTGGAGAGATCCCAGAAGACTGGAAAATAGCAAATGTCACGCCCATCTTTAAGAAGGGATCAAGGGGTGACCCGGGAAACTACAGGCCTGTGAGCTTGACCTCGGTTCCGGGAAAGATGATGGAAGCAATGATAAAGGACACAATCTGCGAACACATAGAAAAAAATGGACAACTGAAGGCGAGCCAGCATGGCTTCTGCAAGGGAAGGTCGTGCCTCACAAACTTGCTTTACTTCTTCGAGGGAATAAACAACCAGATAGATAAGGGGGAATCCATAGACATCATTTACCTTGACTTCCAAAAAGCCTTCGACAAGGTACCTCACGAACGGCTATTAAAAAAGCTGTGGAACCACGGGGTGCAAGGAGATATCTACCGATGGATCAAACACTGGTTGGCAGGCAGGAAACAGAGGGTTGGAATAAAGGGCCAATATTCAGACTGGCAATGGGTCACGAGCGGAGTTCCACAGGGGTCGGTGCTGGGACCTCTATTGTTTAATATATTTATTGACGATCTGGAGACCGGGACAAAATGTGAGGTTATCAAATTTGCTGATGACACCAAACTCTGCAGCAGGGTTAGGAACACAGAAGACTGTGAAAACCTGCAAAGGGACCTAACGAGACTGGTAGACTGGGCAAATAAGTGGCAAATGAGTTTTAACGTAGAGAAATGCAAAGTCATGCATGTAGGGAAAAAGAACCCGATGTTCAGCTACAAAATGGGGGGAACACGGCTAGGGGTGAGTAACCTTGAAAGGGATCTGGGAGTTATGGTTGACACATCACTGAAACCATCGGCAAGGTGTGCGACAGCCTCAAAGAAAGCAAATAGAATGCTGGGCATCATCAAAAAAGGTATCACAACCAGGACAAAGGAAGTCATCATGCCGCTGTATCGCGCAATGGTGCGCCCGCACCTGGAGTACTGTGTTCAATACTGGTCGCCGTACCTCAAAAAGGATATGGCGGTACTCGAGGGAGTGCAGAGGAGGGCGACTAAACTGATAAAAGGTATGGAAAATTTCTCATACGCTGACAGGTTAAAAAAGCTGGGGCTGTTCTCCCTGGAGAAGAGGAGACTTAGAGGGGACATGATAGAAACTTTCAAAATCCTAAAGGGCATAGAGAAAGTGAATAAGAACAGATTCTTCAAACTGTGGGGAGCCACAAGCACTAGGGGTCACTCGGAGAAATTGAAAGGGGACAGGTTTAGAACAAATGCTAGGAAGTTCTTTTTTACCCAGAGGGTGGTGGACACATGGAACAAGCTTCCAGAGGAGGTGATAAGCCAGAACTCTGTACAGGGGTTCAAGAAAGGTTTGGATAGGTTCCTGGAGGATAAGGGGATAGAGGGGTACAGATAGAACTTGAGGTAGGTTATTGAATTGGTCAGTAACCACTTCACAGGTCGCGGACCTGATGGGCCGCCGCGGGAGCGGACCGCTGGGCAGGATGGACCTCTGGTCTGACCCAGTGGAGGCAACTTCTTATGTTCTTAATACTTGGACTGGAAGAGCGTCACCAGTGGGGTGCCGCAGGGCTCGGTGCTTTAACATCTTTATAAATGATCTGGACATAGGTACGACAAGCGAGGTGATTAAATTTGCGGGTGATACGAAGTTATTCAGAGTAGTAAAGACATAGGGGGATTGCGAAGATCTGCAACGTGATATAATCAAGCTCGAGGAATGGGCATCGACATGGCAGATGAGGTTCATCGTGGAGAAGTGTAAAGTGATGCATGTCGGTAACAAAAATCTCATGCACGAATATAGGATGTCTGGGGCGGTACTTGGAGAGACCTCCCAGGAAAGGGACTTGGGAGTTCTTATCGACATGTCGATGAAGCCGTCTACACAATGTGCAGCGGCAGCAAAAAGGGCAAACAGAATGCTAGGAATGATAAAGAAGGGGATCATGAACAGATCAGAGAAGGTTATCATGCCGGTGTACCGAGCCATGGTACGCCCTCATCTGGAGTACTGCGTCCAGCACTATTCGCCGTACATGAAGAAGGACACGGTACTACTCGAAAGGGTCCAGAGAAGCGCGACTAAGATGGTTAAGGGGCTGGAGGAGCTGCCGTACAGCGAAAGATTAGAGAAACTGGGCCTCTTCTCTCTCGAACAGAGGAGTTTGAGAGGGGACATGATCGAAACATTCAAGGTTCTGAAGGGGATAGACTTAGTAGATAAGGGCAGGTTGTTCACCCTCTCCAAGGTAGGGAGAAAAAGAGGGCACTCTCTAAAGTTGAAAGGGGATAGATTCCGTACAAACGTAAGGAAGTTCTTCTTCACCCAGAGAGTGGTAGAGAGCTGGAACGCTCTTCCAGAGGCTGTTATAGGGGAAAACACCCTCCAAGGATTCAAGACAAAGTTAGACAAGTTTCTGTTGAACAAGAGCGTGCGCTGGTAGGGCTAGTCTCAGTTAGGGTGCTGATCTTAGACCCGAGGGCCGCCGCGTGAGCGGACTGCTGGGCATGATGGGTCACTGGTCTGACTCAACAGTGGCAATTCTTATGTTCTTATGTATACCCACAGAATCAAGAAGACCCCTCCAGTTAACTCAAATCAAAGAAAAAAAGGACAACGAGGGTTAGAGAAGAAACCTCAGTTAGGCTTCATGGGTTTGAAAAAAACTTCACTCGCTCTAGAGAGTGCTGACCTAATTATAGGAGTTAGGCCACTCACAACTGCAGTGTACTGAGGGTATATTCCAGCAGCTTATTCCGGGAAAGCCCAGTAACAAACACAGACATAAGCCACTGTTTCCCGGCAGAGCACCAGCGTCCGTCCATCCAGTGACTAAATTTAGGCTGTCACACGGGAACAAAGCGTCCAATCAACCCGACTAGGATAATCCCAGTTTCACTTGATCGCTGAATCAGGGGTATAGCAAAATTCAGCAAAAGATTCAACAGTAGTCCACAGTGTTTGAATCCGTCAGAACTTTAGAAATGGAGCCGGGCATTGGAATTGGAATCATTATACTGTTGTCCAGTTCATCCGCTTTCCTAATCTCTGAAAACATTTCTTCATCTGTCTGCTCATTTTGTCCCTGGGGACGGTAGTATAATCCTACCTTTATGTTCTTTCCCTTCACACAAAGAAGTTCAATCTATATTGATTCCACACTTTTATCTATGTCATGCAGAATGCTTATTTGATTTGATTCAATTCCCTCTTTAATATATAGTGCAACCCCCCTCCTTTCCGATTTGATCTAATGTATTCTTGTGATATAATTTGTACCCAGGTAACATTCAGTGCTGTATACTCTTAACTCTCCTATTTTATTTTTTAGGCTTTTAGCATTTGTATACAGACACTTCAAATTATGTTTTTTCCTTGTTATTACAGGCTGCTGAGAGGGAAAATTTTGAGTTTTTTAATCTCACGTCCTCTGAAACACTCCCGGCTTTCTTTCAGCATTATTGAAATCGCTCTGCTGGGACTCCCTAAATATCCTAAACATAGAAACATGACAGCAGATAAAGGGCAAATGGCCCATCTAGTCTACCTATCCACAGTAACCATTATCTCTTTCTCTGAGAGATCCCATGTGCCTAGCCCAGGCCCTCTTGAATTCAGACACAGTCTCTGTTTCCACCACCTCTTCCAGGAGACTGTTCTACGCATCTACCACCCTTTCCTTAAAAAAGTACAGTGGAACCTTGGTTTACGAGCATAATTCGTTCCAGAAGCATGCTCGTATATCAAAGTGAGTTTCCCCATAAGTAAGGGAAACTCGCTTGATTGGGTCCACCTCTCCCCCCGGCCACCGGCGCTGCTCCACCCCACCACATCCCCAAAAGACCCCCCACCACGGAAGCCATTGGTGCGCTTCCACATCCCCCCTCGAACCAGCATTGCCCCCCTGCCCACAAACGACACCCCCCGCGAACCGGCATCGCCCCCCCTCGCTAACCAGCATCCCCCGCCCGCCCAAACTGAAGGCTTACCCCCAATCTGGCACCGGCACGCAGCACCAACCCACAGGAGGTGCCGGTGCGTGAAAATTGTGCTGCTTGCCGGACTGGGCCTTGAGCACCTGCACATGCTCAAGGCCTTCTGGCTCCCGCTGATCTCAGAGATCCTTGGAGAGAACGAGAGCCAGAAGCAGCATGATCTTCGGGCACCGGCACCTCCTGTGGGTTGGTGCTTGGTGCCGGTGCCAGATTGGGGGTAAACCTTCAGTATGGGCAGTTGGGGGATGCTGGTTCAGACAGGGGGGGCAGGCATTTGCAAGGGGGGTCGATGCCAGTTTGCGGGGGGGGGGGGGGTGATGCCGGTTCACAGTGGGGGACTCGCAAATCGAGTCAATGCTCAGTTTGCGAGTCACGATTTGCAAAAATGTTTTGCTCGTCTTGCAAAACACTCGCAAACTGCAGTACTCCTCAGATTACTCCGGAGCCTATCCCCTCTTAACTTCATCCTATGCCCTCTCATTGCAGAGTTTCCTTTCAAATGAAAGAGACTTTACTCATGCACATTTTTATTATGTAGGTATTTAAACGTTTCTATCATATATACAGATTAAGATCTTTATGTCTGTCCCCATACGCCTTATCATGAAGACCATACACCATTTAGTTTCAATAGTATCCTTCAAGGAATACTTCACACCGAACCATCCACTCCTGGGCGACTGTTGGCTTTCCCCCACCTCTCAGTTTAAAAGCTGCTCTATCTCCTTTTTAAATGTTAGCGGCAGCAGCCTGGTTCCATCCTGGTTAAATTGGAGTCCATCCTTTCAGAACAAGCTCCCCTTTTCCCAGAAGGTTTCCCAGTTCCTAACAAATCTAAATCCCTTATCTCTGCACCATCATCTCAACCACGCATTGAGACTTCAGAGCTCTGCTTGCTGCTTGGGTCCTGCACGTGGAACAGGGAGTACTTCTGAAAATGCTACCCTGGAGGTTCTGGATTTTAACTTCCTAAATTTGGTTTCCAGATCCTCCCTACCACATTTCTCTGTCATTAGTACCCACATGTACCAAGTCAGCAGGTTCCTCCCCAGCACTGTATAAAATCTTATCTAAGTGATGTGTGTGGTCCCCCATCTTCGCACCAGGCAGAAAAGTAACCAAGTGATCCTCACGTCCTCCAGCCACCCAGCTATGTACATGCCTAATGATTGAATCTCCCACTATAAAGGTTGCTCTAACCCTTCCCTCTTGGTAAGAAGCCCCTGGAGATGCATGGAGACGTAGTTGGTATATCTTCCAATTGAATTACAATTGCTATTAAGGTCCAATGATAACTGCATACTTCAGCAACAGTTAAAATGGGTGATTTCAACTACCCCTATATTTACTGGGTAAATATGTCAGGGCATGCTAGGGAGATAAAATTCCTTGATGAAATCAAGGACTGCTTTATGGAGCAGCTGGTTCAGTATCTGACAAGAGGTGAAACAATTCTAGTTCTTAATGGAGCACATGAATTGGTGAGGGAGGTAATGGTGCTGGGGCCAGTTGATGACAGTGATCATAACATGATCAGATTTGATATAATCCCTGGAATAAGTTTATACAGGAAATCTAATACAACAGCACTTAACTTTAAAAAAGGAGACTTTGATAACATGAGGAGAATGATAAAAAAAAACCTTAAAGGTGCAGCTGCAAAGGTCAAAAATATATGTCAGGCATGGATGTTATTTAAAAATCCCATCCTGGAATCCCAGATTAGATATATTCCATGTAGTAAAAAAAAGAGGAAAGAAGACCAAATGGCAGCAAGCATGGTTGAGTGAGGTGAAGGAAGCTATTAGAGTTAAAAGAAAATCCTTCAGAAAGTAAAAGAAGGCTCCGACTGAAAATAATTGTAAATGGCACAAGGAATGTCAAGTCAAATGAAAAGTGCTAATAAGGAAGGCAAAGAGAAATCTTGAAAGAAGATTGCGCTGGAAGCAAAAACACACAATAAAAACAGTTTTAGGTATATTAAAGGCAAAAATCAAAAAGGGAAGAGAATCAGTTGGACCACTTGACAACAGAGGGATAAAAGAGGCTCTCAGGGAAGACAAGGCCATAAGATGAGAGATTAAATGATTTCTCTGCTGCAGTCTTCACTGAGGAAGAGGTGGGGCAGTCACCGGTGCCAGAAATAGTATTCAATTCTGATGAATCAGAGAAACTCATACAAATCTCCTTATTAACAATGGATGATGTAATGGATCAATTTGACAAACTGAACAGTAGCAAATCACCTGGGTCGGATGGTATACATCCCAGAGTGCTGATAGAGTTGAAAAATGAACTTACAAATAGAATTTAAAAATGAACTTGTAATTTTTCTTTAAAATCCAGCATAGTACCAGAAAACTGGAGGGTGGCCAACGTGACACTGATTTTTAAAAAGGGTTCCAGAGGTGATCCAGGGAATTATAGACTGGTGAGTCTTATGTCGGTGCTGGGTAAAATGGTAGAGAATATTATAAAGAACAAAATGACAGAACATATATGTAAACATGGATTAATGAGAGAGAGAGCCAACATAGTTTTATTCGAGGGAAATGTTGCCTCATCAGTCTACTGCATTTCTTTGAAGGGGGTGAATGAACATGTGGATAAAGGAGAACTAGTCGATATTCTGTATTTGGATTTTCAAAAGGCATTTGACAGATTACCTCAAGAAAGACTTCTGAGGAAATTTAGGTCCCAATTCCTGCCCCATACTTTCTCTCTGTCATTTGTAAGACAGATGCATCTGGGGACATATCTTAAAGACAAGAAATCATCTTCCAAACATGTCCGCTTTATTGTCAGCTTTACACCTCTTTTATATCATTTTACATGAATCAGTGTTGTCAGCATGTGACGTAAATGCAAACCATATATGGACACAGGTCAAATGAAACTTTAAAGAAAATAACAAGCATTTTTCTATCTAAAGACTGAAGTCCAAAGGGTGCTGTGGTCAGCAGAGCCTTAGTCTTATCTAAAGCTGCTTGCAAATACAGCTTATGAAAACCATTGAATTCACTTCACAACAAGATAAGAACACATCTTTTCAAACATAAAATGTCCTTGTAGTATTTCAGCAAGAGAAGGCAAACAGAGTCTGGATTTAGAGCTTTAAACACAGTCTAATGAAAACTACAAGACGTGTCCCTTCAATCCCCTCTTACGTCATGAAAATGACGTCATAAATGCACAGCATGAGCTGGGAGGGAGTGATACTCTAGATATGTCTCTTGAGGAGGGGTGTTAGGAGCTGTAATACGAATAACACATGGCATGAGCAGGCAAAAAATTACATAAGAGACAAGAGTGCAGATAATAATAGAGATTATAACAATAAAAAGGTCTTTTACCCAACCCTGCATTCAACTAAAGTGCTGATCCCAAGAATTAGATAAACCAGAGTTACATTTGAGCTCAGCAGAGAGGTCTTCTAATTTCTGAATGGCCATAGTAACCTGAATCATAGCCAAGGCCATACGATTTAGAAAACCATCTGAGAAGTGGAGCCTAATTGATCAGCAATACCTTGCAAGGTGTCCCTAGAGTAGTTCACAAAGCGTTGCTGATTATAATAAATTTAATTAATCCAATCAACATTCTTATTAATAGTAACAAAGGGAATAAGGAACTCAAACCCAGCCTTAACCTAAGCTCGGGCCTTAAATTCATCTGGGACCCCTCTTGGGACCCCTATAGCATTTATGTATATATGCGATCAGATTTATATCGAGACAGAAAAGAGGAAAAACCATGTGAATAGGAAGGATGCCTTTCAGAAAGAATATGCAGGAGCATGGTAACCTTAGCTAAAGCACACTGACCTATCCACTGGCTGGGTAGCTTAACATGGAGCCAAAAGTCTCATAGAGCCAGTAAATATCACCTAGGGTGAAAATCTGATGCTGCAACAATGGGGCATACCTATAATCCAAGACAGAACAATAACCTGGGGGTAAATTACCTACAAAACTACCCTGTGTCAGATTAGAAACATGACATGTGTAATTACCCTTATAGATGGTAACGGCAATATCAAGCTTTTTCTGTCCAAGCAGCAAAAGGTATTTAGAACGCCATAGTGCACAAAGGGGATAGGTAAAATTAGAGGAGGTAGATAGATACCATAAGAAAAACTAATGGGTCGGATAGCTAGACCCACCCTTAAACCACATGTCCATAATGTACATACCTTCATCAGTAGGTCTAGGGTTGTCAATAGTAAAAGAAAGCTTAATAATTTGTGCAGGAACACTTTTCCTATAACAGTTTCCAACCTTATGAAGGGTCATACAAGTAAGCAGTGATTTACCATTTTGGTCCACTTTTTTCAGAGTACTTTCTGGTTTATAAGCCCAGTCAGTATCAATATTCCACCCTACCGCTCCCCAGAATGCACACTTATCTCCCCAACGTGAGTCAGTAACACATATATATACATATGTCTTTAGTTTTAGGAATCTCTGAGGACCAATGGCACAGCCTTGGGATATCAATTGATGAACAGTCCACAATGTCACAATACTCAAAAGTGAAGGTGACCACATGCACACTGCTGGAAGTATACCAAAGGGTAGTATACTGTCTGTCTTTCTGGATTCCAATTGAAGGGCAGCTCTTGGAAGGGAGTCCAGCTTGACGTCGTGTTCACAAAGAGGTGCCGGGGGTGCTGTTTACAGCAGGAGTGTCATTTACAGATGGGTGTGGGCAGAAAGTGTTGGGGACCCAGGACACATCATCCCTGTAGACCCAGTTAGAAGTGATCCATACAGGAAGAAAAGCTAGCAGCAGCGTTGCCAGTAAGAGAATGATAAAGTTGATAGAATGCTGCAATGAGATCATCATGTTGTTCCACTAGAGGAGGTGAAATCTGCGCAGGGAAGACTTGCTTCTGGGGTTTTAGGTTAACCCTCTTCAAGCAACTTGCGTGGATCCAAACAGGAAACTCCTCAGTGAGTACAGCGGTCCTGGTCACAGAGATCACAGTAGTGGGAAGGCCAAAGGGGAAATCTGTCTGCTTCCTATCCTTGGAAAGCTTCTGGACGATCACTTGAAGCAGTCCAGAGGAGGGCGACGAAAATGATAGGAGGTTTGTGCCAGAAGACGTATGAGGAGAGACTGGAAGCCCTGAATATGTATACTCTGGAGGAAAGGAGAGATATGATTCAGACGTTCAAATACTTGAAGGGGTATTAACGTAGAACAAAATATTTTCCAGAGAATGGAAAATGGTAAAACTAGAGGACATAATTTGGCTGGAAAAAATGGCTGGAAAAAATGGGTAGAAATTTGTGGAGAGAAAGGAGAAGTGCAAGACACGTTTCTTTGAACAAGCCCTAATATTTCAATCAGCTTTTGGACGTATTCCTCCTGTATCAAGGGGAGATCACTACTCTCAACTATTGAAGGTTTGTCTACCCATGGGGCGGGGAAAGGTCATCCCATGAGAATCTCAAAGGGAGAGCAGCCAGATGTCTGTGCATACAGAAAGAGATACACCGGGAAAAGAGTCCAAATATCATTCAGCAGCTGTACTCCAATGTGATCCAAATAAGAGATAGAAAACGAGAGAGAAACCATGTTGCCTGTACTGAATGTGGCAACATGTAACAGTACCAATACATTTACTTAGTATAGCTATGGCAAAAGAGAAACAATATTAAGTTACTTAAGGTTCTTAATTGAACAATCCAAAAAGATATGTGTTTTTTTTTTTTTTTTTTGCGTGCTGCATATAACTATTATGCACTTCAGAGAGACCATACTGATGTACTGAATGTATTCAGAAATGTATACTGAATGGATCATATGTAGGGAGCACCACGAAATAAACGCTATATAAAGTAAAACTTTTTCTTAAATATATAACCCTTAACTAAACTACATTCAGAATATGAAAGCTATAAGTAAAAGAACATTGCGCAGTTAGACTAATAAGAAGTGTGCAGGGCTGAATTTAACTCTGCAAATAAACACATTGATATAAAAAAACCAAAACTACAAATAATGTATATCATAACCATCTCATATTCGGAAAAAGGCATAAAGCTAATGTCTCTTTGGAGCGTCTCTATCTCTGCAATGATAAAGAGGACCCTTGGAAAACATTTGAAATATCTGTGCCAAAACTGATCTGGGATGGCTATGTATACATCCGAACTACTGCTAAGAAAAAGAAAAAACATTTTAAATTAGCAACATCCTAATTTCAGCTAAAACAATAGAAAGGAATTGTGTTTTCCAATTTGTTTTCAATTCACAAACGTGCCAGCGGTAGCTATCGAGCTATATATATCTCTGTATCAAGGAGCAAAAGGTCAAGAATGAAAATATCACTAGCAAGAAGTTAAAATGTCGAGCGAGCACTGCGATAACCAATACCATGATATTGGGCAATGAATAAGGGAGAGCTAGCAGCTGGTATCCAGGGTTTCCCCTCTTTGCACCAAAGTCCGTCCAAAAGGGCGGCTTTGGGCACCCGCCAAACGCCAGGCATCAAGTTCAGAGGGGGGTAACAAAGGACTGAAGCTGTGAAAAAAGAGAGGTAGAGAATCCTGTTCACCCTTGAGACCCAGGAGCCCATTTAAAAGAAGGGCTTGGACATCGTGAAAAGTGTGAAGGGTAGTGGGGTGACCAAGGGTCAGAGGAGTAACCATCTCTACCACCATAGCACATGCAGCCAGGGCTTTCAAGCAGGTAAGCATGCCATGAACTTGAACAGGAGTGACTATAGAAAAAAAGGCAACAGAGCGTAACTTACTGCCATGTTCTCCCTTCATGGTGTTACAATGGTCCCAAACAAAGAGATAAAACATATGGTCATAACCAGGAAGACCCAGGCCTAGGCTAGAAACCAAAGCACATCTCAAATGTCCAACATTTCATGAGTCCATCTGATAAGAGCAGTCATTTCAGAACCCAGGGTCTGTCTCAGAATCTGGTCATAGAAGGAACAATCAGAGATCCATTGGCGGCAGTAACCAATCATATAAGCATGTCTTTCTTGGTAGCTTGGCGGGGCAGACCCAGAACAGCAGCAATGCGGGAAGTGCAGAGTTTCCTCTGACCATGAGACAGGACAAAACCCAGGTATTTCACTTCAGATTTACACCAGTGCAGTTTATTTCATGACACCTTGTGACCACACACAGACAACCATTGTAAAAGGTGCAAACTATCAGCCTGACAGGTCTCCTGAATTATGGAACACAAAAAGAGGTACAGAATGAGGACAGAACCATGAGGGGCAGTGCATGGCTGTAGAATAGCCCGGAGGACAATGGAGTCAACATAGCCCTGGGGCATTCCACACCAGGTATACTGTTGCTTAAAGGTGAAGGCAAAAAGGGGCTGAAAAGCCTCATCAACAGGGACTAAAAAAAACTTTCTTTAGGACAATGACAGAAAAAAAACAAACATTGGCTGCCGGTGGAATGGAGGAGAGGAAGGAAGAAACATCAGGAACAATAGGTGCAATGAGAATTACCAAAACATTAACAGCCCTAAAGTCTAGGACGAAGCGGGGGATGCCATCAGCTTTGACAACAGGATTGATAGTGGTTTTGATAATACCGGAGGAAAGAAAAGTGACAAGCAGTGAAATCATGATTCTCACCGTACTGCTTACAACATTGTCAGTGAAAGCCCAAACCGGAAAGTCTGGGGGGAGGGGCAAAAGCATTCATGCACGGACCCTGATGAAAGCAAAGAACAAGAACTAGTATGGCAGTCAAAGTGCATTTGTGCTTTATTTAATTCAGACTGTCAAAATAGAAAAATATGGCTTTCAGTCAGAAAGAGAAAACCAGAATCGCATTCCTTAAGGTCAGTAACTAGGTATCTAAATAAGCACAGAGAAAATTTACAACTGGTTAATCTTCTAAAAACAAAACAAAATTTTGCCAGCACAGAACACAAAGGAAGCAGCCGTAGAAGAAACGCACAAAATGAGTCAGGATCAAACTATTGTATGTTCAAAAGGAAGACAAGAAACAGAGGGAAAGATCTTAGACTGATTCAAACACCGCTTGCAATTCATTCCACATAACAGCATGTCCTACCTCAGTGTTAAACATATAAACAGTGCAAACGTATACGGGAAAGGATTGGTGACACAGAAAGATGTAGGCTGAAGGAAGAATGCCACACACACACAGGCAACATAAGCCTTACAAGTCTCATCTGTCTAGGAGGGGGAGAATCCTAAGTGCCTTTATGACCCATTACAAAAACAATATAACAATGCAAAAATATTCGCTTATCTTACCTTATAAGCGAGGTACAGTAATAAGAGACAATAAAATCTTATACTCTATAAAAAAAATTTTTAACCTCACAAATGACAGAGTGGGCAGGGGGGTTCTATAAATAATTTCATTCTTCCCGAAAGAATGGCAGCTGCTTATATTCACGAGGGGCGCTTACCGAAAGTACCCCAAGATTTTTCCCCAAAAACACCGTAATAGAACCCAAAGCTTGAACTTAAAATAAAGGGAGGGAACAGGTCACCAATACCAGTGAGTATTAAAGAACAGAAAAAAATTCAGAAATACTCACAAAATATTGGTGATGTCATCTGCCAATCCCGGGCGGGCCCCCAACGGAAAAGAATTTAGGTCCCAATTCCTGCCCCATACTTTCTCTCTGTCATTTGTAAGACAGATGCACCTAGGGACAAATCTTAAAGACAAGAAATCATCTTCCAAACATGTCCACTTTATTGTCAGCTTTACACCTCTTTTATATCATTTTACATGAATCAGTGTCAGCATGTGACGTAAATGCAAACCATATATGGACACAGGTCACATGAAACTTTAAAGAAAATAACAAGCATTTTTCTATCTAAAGACAAGTCCAAAGGGTGCTGTGGTCAGCAGAGCCTTAGTCTTATCTAAAGCTGCTTGCAAATACAGCTTATGAAAACAATTGAATTCACTTCACAACAAGATAAAAACACATCTTTTCAAACATAAAATGTCCTTGTAGTATTTCAGCAAGAGAAGGCAAACAGAGTCTGGATTTACAGCTTTAAACACAGTCTAATGAAAACTACAAGACGTGTCCCTTCAGGAGGTAATGTCGTTTTTTGGATTAAGAACTGGTTGAAAGACAGGAAACAGAGAGTGGGTTTAAATGGTTAATATTCTCAATAGAGAACATAAGAACATAAGCAGTGCCTCTGCTGGGTCAGACCAAAGGTCCATCTTGCCCAGCAGTCCGCTCACGCGGCGGCCCATTAGGTCCAGGACCTGTATAGTGATCCTCTATCTATACCCTTCTATCCCTTTTTTTCTTCAGGAATTTATCCAATCCCTTCTTGAACCCTGATACCATACCCTGTCCTATCACACCCTCTGGAAGCGCATTCCAGGCATCCACCACCCTTTGGGTGAAGAAGAACTTCCTAGCATTGGTTCTGAATCTGTCCCCTCTTAATTTTTTCGAGAAGGGTAAATAGTGGATTTCCCTAGGGGTCTGTGCTAGTACTGCTGCTTTTTAACATATTTATCAGTGATTTAGAGAGAGGAATAATTAGTGAAATAATGAAATTTGCTGATGACACATGTTCAAAGTTGTTAAATTACTAGAGGGTCGTGAAAAATTGCAAAACGACTTTGTGAGACTGGAAGACTGGGCATCAAAATGGCAGATGACATTTAATGTGAACAAGTGCAAAGTGATGCACGTGAGAATAAGGAACCCGAGGTATAGCTATGTGATGCTGGGTAGAGAATGACACGGGGACAAATTTTTCCCCACAGGAACTCAATTTTCCCGTCCCTGTGAGTTTTGTCGCTGTCACTGTCCTTTCCCCATTCCTCTAAGCTCTGCCTTAACCGCACTAGCCTCGAACACTGATGATTTTAAAATGTTTGAGCTTGTGCAGATGAAGACAGAGTATGCAGGAATGGGGCAGGGACAGGATGGGAAAATGAGTTTCTGCGGGGACGGGGAAAAATTTGTCTCCATGTCATTGTCTAATGCTGGGTTCTATGTTAGTAGTCATTGCACAGGAAAAGGATCTTAGTGTCATTGTTGAAGATATGTTGAAACTCCCGGCTCCATGTGTGGTGGCGGCTAAGAAAGCAAATAGAATGTTAGGAATTATCAGGAAAAGAATTGAAAGCAAAGATGAAAATGTTATAATGCCCTTGTATCACTCTATGATACAGCTGCATCTTGAATACTGTGTGCAGTTCTGGTCGTCATTTCTCAAAAAACAGTAAGACAAGTTAGGAAATTGAAGTCTTACTCCAGAATGTTTTTTTCAAACATTATGAAGCTTTTCCTGTTGATTTTTCATTATGTTCTCTATCTGATCAAATTCATACTTGGACTAAGACCCCTTAGGTCTGCTCTCAATTGTTCTGCACCTTTACACACGCTCTCTTCAACGCGCTATTCTTCACATCTTTAGATTCACTCTGGTCTTACTCTCATGCATCGCCAGTTGCACAGCACTAAGCATTCTTGGCGCTGGAATCCTTCAGTTTTTACTCTTCAAACTTTAAAAAATACTTCACTGCAGTATTCTCATATGTTGCATAATGCTAAACCTGCTGAGCCTGAGCGAGCACAGGTATTCCTGCTGAGCCGGAGCGAACGCAGGTAGGGCTGGTCATGGTTAGGGAACTGGACTTTGACCTGGAGGCTGCCACGTGAGCGGACTGTTGGGCGCGATGGACCACTGGTCTGACCCAGCAGCGGCAATTCTTATGTTCACATATTTCTCTACCATTCTTAAACACGATTTAAACCTATCTTATCTTTACCGTTTATTTTACTCACTTTCTATCTCACCCTCTCCTGTTTCATTGTCTTCTTTCACTTCTGAAGATTTTGCTTTAGGATTTCAAGATAAAATCACTAAATTACAGCAGTCTATTGCACCTGTTTCCTTGACTACAATCTGCTCTTCAATTGACAATTCTTTATCTCCAACATCTGCAGTACTGGTGGCAGCGCTTACTACTTTTAATTTTCAAAGTTGTACTTCTTTATAGAAAATAATCATGCTTTTAAAACTTACATCTCTTCCTACTGATCCTATTCCTGTTTCTCTTCTTTCATGTTTTCTCAATCCACTTTTTGAGGCATTATTATCAATGGTCAATAATAGTCTCTCTGTTAGTGATTTTCCTAAAGATTGGAATTAAGTAATTACCCCTCTGCTAAAGAATCCAAACTCCGATCCTAATATTGTAGCTAACTATAGACTAATCTCTAATCTGCCATTTGTTTCTAAAATTGTTGAAAAAGTTTCTATTCAATTATCAGATTTTCTAACAAACACTAATGTATTACATCCTCGTCGGACAGGTTTCCGCTCACATCACTCTATAGCACATTTGTCAAACACAAGGCCTGTGGAGCGAATATGGCCCACCTAGCCATTCTATGTGGCCCACAGTAATGCCCCCAAACTTCCCTTTCTCAGAGCTCAGCATCTCCTCCCTCCTGCGCCGGTCTGACATCGCCATCATACCGGAAAATCTGTCGGTTTAGGCAGCGATTCAGCAGTGTTGTCCGTGGCTCCCACTTAAGAACATAAAAACATAAGCAATGCCTCTGCTGGGTCAGACCTGAAGTCCATCGTGCCCAGCAGTCCGCTCACGTGGCGGCCCAACAGGTCCAGGACCTGTGCAGTAATCCTCTATCTATACCCCTCTATCCCCTTTTCCAGCAGGAAATTGTCCAATCCTTTCTTGAACCCCAGTACTGTACTCTGCCCTATTACGCTCTCTGGAAGCGCATTCCAGGTGTCCACCACACGATGGGTAAAGAAGAACTTCCTAGCATTCGTTTTGAATCTGTCCCCTTTCAACTTTTCTGAATGCCCTCTTGTTCTTTTATTATTCAAAAGTTTGAAGAATCTGTCCCTCTCTACTCTCTCTATGCCCTTCATGATCTTATAAGTCTATCATATCCCCTCTAAATCTCCTCTTCTCCAGGGAAAAGAGACCCAGTTTCTCCAATCTCTCAGCGTATGAAAGGTTTTCCATCCCCTTTATCAGACGCGTCGCTCTCCTCTGAACCCTTTCGATTAACGCCATGCCCTTAAGGTACGGCGACTAATATTGGACGCAGTACTCCAGATGCGGACGCACCATCGCCCGATACAATGGCAGGATAACTTCTTTTGCTCTGGTTGTAATACCCTTCTTGATTATGCCTAGCATTCTGTTTGCCTTCTTAGCGGCTGCTGCGCACTGTGCCATCGGCTTCATTGTCATGTCCACCATTACCCCCAAGTCCCTTTCTTGGGAACTCTCATTTAAAAACATATAGTTGTACCTCGGGTTTATGTTTCCCACATGTAATACTTTAGATTTCTCAACGTTGAACTTCATCTGCCATCTCGTCGCCCATTCCCCTAGTTTGTTCAAGTCCCTTTGCAATTCTTCGCAATCCTCTTTAGTCCAAGCTCCAATAAATAGTTTGGTGTCGTCCGCAAATTTTATTATCTCGTACTTCGTCCCTGTTTCTAGATCATTTATGAATATATTAAATAGCAGCGGCCTGAGTACCGAGCCCTGCGGGACCCCACTCATGACCCTCCTCCATTCCGAGTAGTGGCCCTTCACTCCTACCCTCTGTTTTCTTCCCGCCAACCAGTTTCTGATCCATCTATGTAAGTCTCCTACCCCATGGTTCTTCAGTTTCCGAAGTAGGCGTTCATGGGGCACCTTGTCAAAGGGTTTTTGGAAATCTAGATATATGATGTCTATGGGGTCTCCTTTGTCCATCCGTTTGTTAATTCCTTCGAAGAAGTGCAATAAGTTTGTTAGGCATGATCTCCCCTTGCAGAAACCATGTTGGCTGGTTATCAGAAGTTCGTTTCTTTCAAAATGTTCATCGATGTTTTCTTTTATCAGTGCTTTCGCCATTTTCCCCGGAATCGAGGTCAGACTCACCGGTCTGTAGTTTCCCGGGTCACCTCTTGATCCCTTTTTAAAGATGGGCGTAACATTGGCTATCTTCCAGTCCTCCGGGATCATGCCTATTTTCAGGGTTAGATTGCAGATTTGCTGCAGTAGTTCCACTATCTCCTCCTTTAATTCCTTCAGAACCCTTGGATGGATTCCGTCCGGACCCGGAGATTTTAGTTTTTTTAGATTTTAGTTTTTCTATCTGCCTGCGTACATCTTCAAGGCTCACTTCCATGGATGTTAATTTTTCTGCTTGATTTCCATTGAAGAATTGCTCAGGTTCCGGTATGTTGGATGTGTCTTCGTTTGTAAATACAGATGAAAAGAACATGTTAAGTCTTTCTGCCACTTCTTTCTCCTCCTTCACCATTCCCTTCCTGTCTCCGTCGTCCAGCGGTCCCATCTCCTCCCTAGCCGATTGCTTCCCATTAACATATCTAAAGAACGGTTTGAAATTTCTTGCTTCCCTGGCTAGCCTCTCTTCATACTCTCTTTTGGCTTTTCGAACCACTCGGTGACAATCTTTTTGATACTTCCTGTGCTCTTTCCAGTTCCCCTCAGTTTTGTCCTTTTTCCATTTCCTGAATGAATTTTTCTTATTGCCTATCGCTTCCTTCACTATTTTAGTTATCCACGCCGGGTCTTTTGTTTGACTCTTTTTGCACCCCTTTCTGAATCTGGGGATATACAGATTTTGCACCTCGCTCACTGTGTTCTTGAGAAAAGACCAGGCATGTTCTACCGTTTGCCATTTTTGGAAGTGTTCCTAAGTTTTTTCCTTACCATTTCCCTCATTGCTTCGTAGTTTCCTTTCCTGAAGTTGAAAGTTGTCACTGTGGTTCTCTTTCCTTTCGGTATTCCTACCTCAACCTTGAACTTGATCATGTTATGATCGCTGTTTCCCAACAGTCCCACTACCTCTACTTCCTTTGCAGGTCCCCTTCTGCTGCGGTCCACCTGGGCGGAAACAGGAAGTTGCGTGTTATTGTAGACCGAGGCAGGCGCAAAGCAGGAGGGGGAGCCATGTACAACACTGATGAATCGCTGAGGCCAGCAGACTCCTCGGCTTGGCGGCAACATCAGACAGGCACTGGAGGGAAAGGCAAGATGGGCTGTGAGGAGAGAGGGACCGGCGCTGGAGGGAAAGGCAAGCTGGGCTATGAGGAGAGAGGGAGAGGGAGACAGGCAGACAGACAGGGGGATAGATGGGATGGGAAACAGTTGGGAAGAGAAAGAGAGAGAAGTTGGATCTGGAGATGGAAAATTGATAGGTAGCTGAAAATTTAAAAAGGAGAAGGATGAGAAAGAGGGCGAGATTTGAGTGGACAGAAGCAGAAAGGAGAAAAGTTGAAAGGGAGAAATCAAAATGTTGGAGACGGGGACTGGAGCAAGAGAGAAGAGGGAAAAAAAAATGGACAGCGGACACTGGAAAGAGAATTAGAAGATAGACAACTGGGACTAAAAGCAAAATGATCAGACAACACAAGAAATAATTTTATTTTCTATTTTGTGATTTCAATATGTCAGATTTGAAATGTGTATCCTGCCAGAGCTTGTGTTAGACATCAAGCGTGAACTAGGACCTAAAAGAGAGGGAAAGTCTTTTTTATTTATTTTGTAGCCGGTGTGGGGTTGAAGAGGTTGTATCCCTATACTTTTACTAAAACTAACCCTCTCCGTTGCTGGCACGCAGCATGGGTTTTGGCAGCGGCAATTGCTCCGACGCTTACAGAAGTCTTATGAGCATCGGAGCAGCCGCCGGCGCTGGGGCCCACACTGTGTGTCAGCAAAAGAGGGGGTAAGAATCTTAATAAAAATTTGGCCCGTGATTTAGCCTGTTTTAGATTCTGCTCCTTATGTGATTTGAGTTTGACACTCCTGCTTCTACAGTGCACACACTTTTAGATCTCTTAAATCATATAAGGCAGATCTTAGATAGCAATCGTGATGTTGTTCTTTTTTCTCTTGATATGTTTGCAGCTTTCGATTTAGTAGACCATAATATTCTTCACAGTTGTATGGAAGAAATACAGGTTAAAGGGTCTGCCTTTCAGTGGTTTCAATCATATTTGTCCAATCGTACATATTTGGTTTATCACACCAATACTTTTTTTTTAAATTGAAATTTCAGACATAGTACATTCAAAAATAATATGAAACAACTAGTATTTAAGCCTGTTACATTAACAGGTGCTAGAGTAGATGTCTGGTTTTTTTTCTTTGTCTCTCTCTCCTTGGACGCTGTCTGTCTGTCTTTCTGTTTCTGTCTCCCTGGCCTAGAGAGTTGTGCGGGGACAGAAATCCCACCCGTCCCCACCTGTCCCCGCCAAAATCTCACCCGTCCCCACCCATCCCCGCGAGGAATCCCACCCGTCCCCGCGAGGAATCCCACCCGTCTCCGTGAGGAATCCCTCCGTCCCCACCCATCCCTGCGAGGAATCCCCTCTGTCCCCGCCCATCCCTATAAACTTCAGAAATAGTTATTTCATTTAATTATGCTACTAATTAAAGGCTTTGGTAGAGACCCATTTGGAAATATTAATTGGGAAGAATACATACTTTGTAAATGGGTTTCTACTAGAGCCTCTAATGTAAATATAAAATATAAGTACTCAGCTGATGAGACCCCCCCAAACTGTCAGCTGAGGACTTCCTTTGCAGTTGACCGGGGGTCCCTTTTGCCAAGCTTGGCAGGCAACAGTAGCGTCCCTGAGTCACAGATGCTGGCACCTCAGTGGCTCATGGATGTTGTCAGTGACTGCTGTGCTTGGTGGAGGGGAGTTCTGGCCGTCTCTAGAGGAGGTCCTCTGCTGGCGGTGCTTGGGGATCCCCACCAGTCACAGCATGGGTATGCAAGTACTTCAACACTGTAGAAATAAAAACAGAAATGCATTTCCTTTTCTTTTGAACACAATGCAAAGACATCTGCTATATACATTTCCCAAAGCTAACATATTTTAGTCAATAAATTCCGTTTTTTACCTTTGTTGTCTGGAGACTTATTTTTCCATAAAGTTGGTCCCAGTTTCTTTTTTCCGCTTTCCCATCTTCTGTAAATTCTTCTGTTGCTGTCCTTTGGTTCCTCCTACCATGGTCCAGCATTTATCCCTTTCTCATCTTTCGTGCCTGCCCACAAGCCCCATGCCCAACATTTCTCCTTCTATCACCCCTCTACAGCACCATGCCACATCTCTCCCTCCAATCCCTTCACCACTATGTCCAACATTCCTCCCTCTTGCATCCATTTCAATCTTGTCCCACTGTTCCCTTTCCACCACAATATTTCTCCCTCTCATCTGTACCTCACTCCCTTCCTATGACCAAAAATTTTCTTTTCTTCCATTCCTGTGTACACAACCATCTCTTTCCCTCCCTTCTTCTCTCCCAAGTTCATGCCTTCTGTGTCCAAAAACGCATTCCCTCCCCACCTCAGCATCTTTCCCTCCCTTCCTCTCTCCCAAGTTCATGCCTTCTATGTCCAAAAACGCATTCCCTCCTCCACCTCAGCATCTCTTTCCCTCTCTTCCTGCATCCTCTTTCCCAAGTTCATGCCTTGTGTCCAAAAACGCACTCCCTCCCCCTTTTTGTGTTCCACATTTGCCTCCCAGCCCTCATCTGCAAGCAAATTATCAGCAACTTTCTCAGCCAAATAGAGCTCGAGCCGCGAGGCTCGTCTTCTATTTCCTACCTGCACTGCCCCAGCACACATAGCCGACCGGAAGCCTTCACTGATGTCAGCGCTGACGTTGGAGGGAGGGAGTGCTTTACTTAAGCCCTCCCTCCGACGTCAGCGCTGACATCGGGGAAGACTTCCGATCAGCTATGTGTGCTGCGGCAGGGCAGGTAGGAAAAAGAAGATGAGCCTCGTGGCTCGAGTTGTATCGAACCCCACAGGATCCCCGCGACCCTAGGGGGCCTCCCTATGGGATCCCTGTGACCCGAAGTGGGAACCCACGGAATTCCCGTCGTCCCCGTTCCGGTGCAGCTCTCTACCCTGGCCCCCTGCCTGCCTGTATTTCTCTATTGCGCCATGCCTGCCTGTCTGTCTCTCCGTGGCCCCCTTCCTATGTCCATAGTGTCCCATCCTATGTCCTTTATGCCCTCATTGCCTCCTTCCTATGTCCTTAGTGCCCCCAGTGCCGCTTTCCTATAATCTTAGTGTCCTATCCTATGTCCTTAGTGCCCTCAGTGCCTCCTTCCTATGTCCTTAGTGCCCTCAATGCCTCCTTCTATGTCCTTAGTGCCCCTTCCTATGTCCTTAGTATCCTCAGTGCCTCCTATGTCTTTAGTGCCCTTTCCTATGTCTTTAGTGCCCCCAGTGCCTCCTTCCCATGTCCTTAGTGTCACCTCCTATGTCCTTAGTGCCCCCAGTGCCTCCTTCCCATACCCTTAGTACCCCTTCCTACGTCATTAGGGCCACCAGTGCCTCCTTCCCATGTCCTTAGTGCCACCAGTGCCTCCTTCCCAAGTCCTTAGTGCCCCCAGTGCCTCCTTCCCATGCCCTTAGTGCCCTCAATGCCTCCTTCCTATGTCCTTAGTGCCCTTACCTATGTCCTTAGTGTCCCTTTCTATGTCCTTAGTGCCCCCAGTGCCTCCTTCCCATGTCCTTAGTACCCCTTCCTATGTCATTAGGGCCCCCAGTGCCTCCTTCCCATGTCCTTAGTACCCCTTCCTATGTCATTAGGGCCCCCAGTGCCTCCTTCCCATGTCCTTAGTGCCCCAGTGCCTCCTTCCCGTGCCCTCAGTGCCTCTGTCCTGTGTCCTTAGTACTCCCTTTATTCCATGGTTATCTAACAGCCCCACTGCTTCCTTCGCAGGTCGTTTCCCCTTAATATATAGAAAGAACGGCTTAAAATTTTTTGCCTCCTTGGCTATTTTTTCTTCGTAGTCTCTTTTAGCCCCTCTTACCACCTTATGTTACTTGCTTTGATGTTTGTGCTTTTTCCAGTTTTCATCCGTATTTATCCTTTTCCATTCATTAAACAAAGTCTTCTTGTCTATGATCGCTTCGTTCACTGCTACAGTGAGCAACGCCGGTTCCTTGTTCTTTTTCCTCTTGAAATCCTTGTTGATATGTGGTATATATAGATTTTACACCTTGGTGACCGTGTCCTTAAAAAGGGACCTTGCTTGCTCTAGCATATTTACAGTGCTTCCTAATCTTCTTCCTCCCCATGACTCTCATCCCTTCGTAGTTCCCTTTTCGGAAGTTCAATGCCATGGCAGTCTTTCTGGATCAATTTTTTTTCCTGTGTAGGTTGAAGTGGATCATGTTGTGATCACTGTTTCCCAGCGTCCCTTCTACCTCTATAACTTGTGTCGGTCCTCATAGTCTATTTAGAATTAAGTCCAGAATTGCGTTTCCTTTCGGGTCATTCCATGTCAAGTGATCAGATTCTTGGAAAGTGCCCTGCATGACCATCACGGATTTTGATGAAACTTCATATGCAGAGTCCACCATGTCTCAAACGAACTTTGGTAAAGTTTTAGTTTCGCCTGTGGAATATTTGTGGAGATATAGCCATTTGTTTGACCCCATACCACAATGAAATACAGTACGACAATGACATTCTGACAACTTTGAGACACAATATCTCCCGAGCTGTGTTTCCAAAAAAACTGAAACTTAGCTACCCTGCACAACTTTTTGAGCTCTGTTCATTGCTACCAATAACAATTTTTGCCGAGCACTGATTGAATGCCTGAATTACAGTAAACTTGGCCGAAAAAATTAGTGCTCCAAAAAAAGTCAAAGTTTGACATTACTTAGCTCCCACAATAATTGAGTAATAAATGCGAAATTTGGCACATAATGTCTCAGTACAACGTTGTTTTCAAAAGTACAATTTCAACCTCCAAGCTCTTTCCATTAGTTTACAAATTAAGTGTAAAGTTGCTAATTTGTGTAAAAAGGCCAAAAATAGGGTATTTTCAGCCTGCTTTTACAGAAAAATACCTTTTAGAAACTCTTTCAAATCAGTCTCATTAGAAAGAGCATATTTCAAACCCCCTAGAAAAGTGGACTTCATTTTTCAACGCAGGTTAACAATGGCTGAAAAAGGGGGACAAAGTTGGGAGACGTTGCCACGGCAACAACCTCTATTTCAACATAGTTCTGTCATTTTAAAAGTTACAGTTTTGTATTGACGTAGTATTACTACTACTCTATTGCGTTGGTCCATGGTGACATTGTCACTACCAGTTCAAGAGTTTGAACTGGCAACCCCATCGCCATAGGGGTCACGCCCGATAGCTGTGCAATACCAGCCACGGTTGGGCCACTTCGTCCAGGTTCCCAAGCCTCGCATTTGGTTTCTTTGTCAAGGTTCCAAAGCCTTTTGTTGGTATCTTTCTGGTTCCAAAGCCAATGATTAGGGTGTCTTATCCTAGGTTCCCAAGCCTAAGTGAAGTCCACTTTGATTTTAACTGCCAGCAATCTTTATAACATTCTGTTAAATTTTTGAGCCACTTTCTTCATTGCAGTTTCTGGAAATTGATATTGGCGGCCGGATGATGTAACTGAAGGGGCACAAAGCATGCAGATGAGGTGTTGCTCTGGAACCCAACAAACGTCTTGCCTTTCTGGCCAATAAAACGAATGAGCTGGACCGTGAGGATGCATAAATTTTATCAATGCATCATTTTGTTCAATTGAGACTTCAACAACGTTGCCTATCCACCATTGATTATCGTAAGTACAGGCAACGTAGCAACCAGGAAAGATTTCGGACACTTTCAAATTTGGAATGGCAGTATCAGAAATTTTGGCAACAAAATTTATTGTGTCATTTGAAACTTAGCTGACACGAACCGAGTTTGAGTCGATTGGTACAAATTGGTGGTGCTCTCTGGTACCGGCTACTGTGCTGCTTTCATGCCATCTTTCTTCTTGAAACTTTTTGCTTTCTTCAATTTCTTCTTTTGGAACATAAATGTATTTAACTCCGTGTATATTTTGGTCACAAAAGTTAAATAGATCCTTTGGCGTCAATATTTGATCCGTTGATGGTCTTTGGAGGCTAGCCCGGGCAGCCAGTCGTTTAGTTGTTCCACCAACTCCATTACAGGGTGATTTTCCGTGGCTAGTTCCAAAAAAATTCCATTCAGCCTCAATGTTGAAATCATTTCTGTGATTGCACAAATTCACAAAGTTCTTGTAGTTTTTATATTGTGCAGCTGAGCCGTCACTGAAGTAGTATATTTTGGTAATGTTTGTTTGAGATACCAAAAATTCGATCAACTTTTGAATAAACACGTGTACAGATATCGTATCATGTTGCATATGATCAGAAATAATGCAACAGTTTACAGCTTGCAATGTGCCCACTTCATTGAGGTAATATGCAACAAAAGGATGTACCGTAGCTTGTGAATTTTCCCAGTGAAAGCCTTGGGCGGCATCCTGTACAACAAATGAGTAATTTTCAGCGAAATCCATCAAAACGATCATTTCTGTTTCTTTTAAGCCTGTCTTCAATATCTTCAAATATTCACTTTGATGTTTTGAAATGAAATGGTGGCTTGTCAACTTCCAAATCTTGCTTGCAAGTCTTTCAATAAAGTTGTCCATGGTTAGTACGCTTGTTTCTAATGTTTCACGGTCAGCGTGAACCCATTGCTTAAATTCTATTGATTCTTCTGGATCTAAATCCTTGAATATTTCTTCCAGGTATGCTGTTAGTGCTTCTTCACCAGGGCAGTTTTGACATCGTTGTAGCATACAGTCCTTGACATTTAGGTCGCACACAGTTTTTTCCATAAGAACTTTGTAGTTCTCTTTGACATTGGCGCCTTGTAGCATGAGCTTTACATTTTGATGTATCGTGCAGACACACACGGAGTGTGCACCTGATGCACCAACGGTTACACACCACTTTGGCCTGAGCTCACAGAATTTGGAAAAACCAATTTCAGTTCCGTATTTGTTACAGTACGCCACGTACAGCTCTTTTAAATTACACAACAGCAGACGCTTTTGCTTTTGTACTTTTAAACCATTGAGGCGGACTGAAATGCAATCTTTTTTGCCAGGACATATTTTGCTGAATTCATCGTCTTCGTAAAAATCTTGAACTCTATTTGCAATTTCTTTTGGAAGGGACTTGCCAATTTTTGCATCAGGTATAGAACAAATGCCTTTCTCTTTCTTTACTTTTTGGGCTGTTCTGACCATGCGCTCTGAAACGCCAAACTTCATTGCTGTTTCCTTTATTGACCAACTTTTTGGGGCCATCGTCAATAATTGAACTTTCATTGACCTGTTAGATATTGCAATTTTCTTTTTCATTTCTTCAATGAGGTCAGTGTAATCTTCACATAACTTGCATTCTACAGACTGACGAGACGGCCCAATTTCTTCAGCTGAAACTCCAGCAGCAGATGTAATCTTCTTGGCTATCACATTCTGCACACGTTCAATTTTTCGTATCACATATCCTGCTTTATCTCTACTAGCTAACCTTCAAATTTTCAATGGAGAGGTTCCTAAAGCAGTCAAGCTTTGATCAACTGCATCGGAGATGCTGATATCAAAATCGTCTGAAGATGAAGATGCTGCAGTAGCTTCACTCATTGAAACGTATTGGGCTTTGCACCTACTGCAAAGTTTCTGACCTGGCTTGATATTTATTTTTGCCACTTGTCTAAAATCATTAGACATGGCAAGATCGACTTTTAACAATCCACTTTGAACAATGTGATTTTTCTTTTCAAATGGATTACAACACGATGTTTGCTTTAATTCGTATTTGTCGAGATACTTTGCTTTGTGGTGGAGGCAGATTTGGTCTTTATCCATCAGTTCAACTTCAGAGCGCCGAGTGATAAGCAATTTTTCATCAGTTGACAAATTATGTAAAAAAATGAGCCCACATTTTTTAGAATAAAATGTGCCGTCATGACACTTTGACAACAATTTTTGCCCAATGGCACAGTCTGGCAGAAAAGGATTATTATTAGTCGATTCGTTGGCATCCATTTTAAACTGAATTAATAATAATGTGGATCTGAAAAAGAAAACAAGTTGTAATTTGTGATCTGCATGCAACAAAATTATCACCTCAATTTCTAGTTAGGAATAATCATTAATTAAGAACACTATAATTGTACCCAAAGCTTGAGTAAAAATAAACAGGGAAAAACAGTGTGAAAAGTGACATAATTATAAGTTGAAACGTAGACCGTTGCCATGGTGACATCTCCCAACTTTGTCCCCCTTTTCGGGCATTGTTAACCTGCATTGAAAAATGAAGCCCACTTTTCTAGGGGGTTTGAAATATGCTCTTTCTAATGAGACTGATTTGAAAGAATTTCTGAAAGTTATTTTTCTGTAAAAGCAGGCTGAAAATACCCTATTTTTGGCCTTTTTACACAAATTAGCAACTTTACACTTAATTTGTAAACTAATGGAAAGAGCTTGGAGGTTGAAATTGTACTTTTGAAAACAACGTTGTACTGAGACATTATGCGCCAAATTTCCCATTTATTACTCAATTATTGTGGGAGCTAAGTAATGTCAAACTTTGACTTTTTTTGGAGCACTAATTTTTTCGGCCAAGTTTACTGTAATTCAGCCATTCACTCAGTGCTCGACAAAAATTATTATTGGTAGCACTGAATAGAGCTCCAAAAGTTGTGCAGGGTAGCTAAGTTTCAGTTTTTTTGGAAACATAGCTCGTGAGATATTGTGTCTCAAAGTTGTCAGAATGTCACTGTCATACTGTATGTCATTGCAGTATGGGGTCAAACAAATGGCTATATCTCCACGAATATTCCACAGGCGAAACTAAAACTTTACCAAAGTTCGTTTGATACATGTGGGACTTTGTGAATAAGTTTTATCAAAATCCGTGATGGTCATGCAGGGAGCCCTTGATCACTTGACATGGAATAACCCGTATTTTCCATGACAGGTTGTTTCAGGAAGCAATTGCCTACAACATCCAGGAACATGGTCTCCCTACTGCAACTGGAGTTGCCTAGGTTCCAATCTATCCCTGGATAATTGAAGTCACCCGTGATAGCTGTGTTGCCTCCCTTGCATTCGTGTTTAATCTCATCCATCATTTCTCCATCAATTTCTTCGGACTGCCCTGGAGGTCAGTAGTAGATGCCGATCTTTGTATCCATTCCATTTGTTCCCGGTATTTTGGCCCATAGAGACTCTACCTTATTGTTCGTTTCCGGCGTGTTCTCTCTGGTAGACTCAATTCCCTCTCTTATGTATAGGGGAATACCCTTCCTTTTTGTCCTACTTTGTCTCTGCGGTATAGCTTATATCCCAGTAGCACAGTGTCCCAGATGTTGTCCTCATTCCACCATGTTTCCATGATGCCGATGATGTTTAGGTTATCTTTTTGTGCCATAGCTTCCAATTCCCCCATTTTTCTCCTTAGGCTCCTTGCGTTTGTGTACATACATTTAAGTTTGCGGCCTGTTACTTTCTTGCACTTCCTTCTGTCTCCCTTGCTTCCATCCCTTTCGATCCATCAGGACTTCTATCTTGTCTATGATCAGGTGAGTCTTCCCTGCAATCTTCTTGCAAGGTATCCTCTGGGTATTCTGTTTCCCGAACTATCAACTCGTGGTCAACTGTTGGCTTTCCCCTTCTTAGTTTAAAAACTTCTCAATTTCTCGCTTGATGTTGCTTGCACGTAGCCTCGTTCTGTCTCTGCTGAGGTGGAGTCCATACTTCCTGTATAGCTTGCTCTTCCCCCAGAACGTCGTCCAGGTACGCACAAAGTGGAATCCTTCTTCCTCACACCAGCGCCTCATCCATGCGTTAACTGCTTGCAGTACCGTCTGCCTCTTCCCGTCCACCCTGGGTACCGGCAAGATCTCCAAGAACACTACCTTCAGCGTTCTGGTCTTCAGCTTCCTTCCTAGCATCTGGAACTGGTCTTTCAGAGTTTGTCTGCTGTAGTTCCTATTGCTGACGTTGTTTGTCCCAACGTGGATCACCACTGCCGTATCTCCCTCTTCCGCACTGTCGATGATCCTGTTTTTGAGGCTCACTGTATCCTCTACCTTGGCTCCTGGTAGGCAAGGTCACCAGCTGATCCTTTCTTCCTCCCGCTATGTGGCTGTCTACTTGTGAGATGATGGAGTCCCCGACGACGATTGCTATCTTCTCTTGTCTTTCTGGCCGCAGGTCTGTGTCCTCGGTGCACTTTCATCTTTCCTCATCCCGGCATTGGCTTGCACTAGACTCGTCTTCCTGTGGGATCCCTCTGCTGTTTCCAGGTCCTGCTGCTGTGTCATCTATTCCTTTCTTGTTATTGAACTCAAGATGGTCCTCAATCACTGTAGGTATATCTTGGCAGTTCCTCTGTTGTTGGTGATTTTCCACGGCCTCTCTGTATGCCTCCTCGATGAACTTCTCTAACTCCCTGACTTCTTGCTCTATGAAGTTGTCTTCATCTATGAAGTTGTCTTCTTCTCATATTTCCTTCTCAACTGCTCGAACTGCTTCTAGTTCTAATACTCTGCCCTCTAGTAGTCTGACTTGCTTCTTCAGGCCTTCCAGTTCCTTGCATCGAGTGCATGAATAAGACTGCCTCCCAGAGGGGAGGTAGTCTTATATATGACAAATGGTGCAAAAAACTTGGTAGCTCAACATCCTGCTTCTATCCACTGCTTCCATTGCTGTTTGCCTGCCGGTCTTTGTCTGAAGTGGCTTCTCCTTGGCTTCTCCTTGTTTTCTTGTTCTTCCCTATATGCCTTCTCCCGCAGCGTGCGAGCAGTGTCTCAGTGATTGTCTGAAGTGGCTTCTCCTTGTGTAGGAATCTGTGTTGTTACTGTGTAGTCCATCTCCTGATTATATACCTGCTACTCCTGCTGCTTTTGTGTATGTCCTCTACATCTGCTGTGTATGACCTCTGTGACTGCTGTGTTTATTAATCTGCTTTCAGTGTCTGTTTTGTTGCCCTTGTGGTACTGGCCTGTGTAGGTGTCCTTTCCCTAGTGTTTCTTCAGAGCAGTGACTTGTCCCTTCTTAAGGCCCTTTGCAAAGGCCCCTCCCTTTTTAAGGGGGAGCTCTGGATCTCCTGCGGATGACATTCGGAGGGGTGGGTGGAGCTACCTCGCCGCAGCCCCTCACTCTGCCTCGCTCTCAGAGCTCACTGGATATTAGTGTCATTGGCCCCTTCTTTTTTAAGGGGGGAGCTTCGAATCTGCTGCGGATGATGTTCAGGGGGTGGGTGGGTGGAGCTACCTCTTGCTGCAGCCCGTCACCCTCTGCTGCTCTCACTCTTCTGCCCATCTCTTTTCCTGCCTGCCCCGCTCTTAGGGCACACTGGGTCTGAGCGCCGTTGGCTCCTTTTAAGGGGAGCTCTGGATCTGCTGTGGATGACATTTGGGGGGTGGGTAGAGCTACCTCGCCGCAGCCCCTACCCTCTGCCGCTCTCTCTCACTCATCTGCCCAACTCCTCACTCTTCTGAGGACTTATGGTGTTGGGTGACTTCATCCATGGTCCCTGGTACGGACAGTGAAAAGTGAACATAAGAATTGCTGCTGCTTGGTCAGACCAATGGTCCATCGGGCTCAGCAGTCCGCTCATGCGGCGGCCCCCAGGTCAAAGACCAGTGCTCTAAAATGAGTCTAGCCTCACCTGTGTACATCCCAGTTTAGCAGGAACTTGTCCAACTTAGTCTTGAAACCCTGGAGGGTGTTTTCCTCTACAACAGACTGCGTAAGAGCGTTCCAGCTCTCCGCCACTCTCTGAGTGAAGAAGAACTTCCTTACGTTCGTACGGAATTTATTCCCTTTCAACTTTAGAGAGTGTCCTCTCGTTCTCCCTACCTTGGAGAGGGTGAACAACCTGTCTTTATCTACTAAGTCTATTCCCTTCAGCATTTTGAATGTTTCAATCATGCCTCCTCTCAGTCTCCTCTTTTCAATGGAGAAGAGGCCCAGTTTCTGTAATCTCTCACTGTACGGCAACTCCTCCAGCCCCTTAACCATTTTAGTCGCTCTTCTCTGGACCCTTTCGAGTAGTACTGTGTCTTTCTTCATGTACGGCAACCAGTGCTGGACGCAGTACTCCAGGTGAGGGCGCACCATGCCCGGTACAACGGCATGATAACCTTCTCTGATCTGTTCTTTATCATTCCTAGCATTCTGTTCGCCCTTTGTGCAGACGGTTTCATCAACTTGTTGATCAGAACTCCCAAGTCTCTTTCCTGTGAGGTCTCTCCAAGTACCACCCCGGACATACTGTATTCGTGCAAGAGATTTTTGTTACTGACATGCATCACTTTACACTTATCCACGTTGAATCTCATTTGCCATGTTAATGCCCATTTCTCAAGCTTTATTATGTCACTTTGTAGATCTTCACAATCCCCCTGTGTCTTCACTACTCTGAATAACTTTGTATCGTCCACAAACTTAATCACCTCACTCGTCGTACCAATATCTAGATCGTTTATAAAGATGTTGAAGAGCACGGGTCCAAGCACCGAGCCCTGTGGCACCCTACTGGTGATAGTCTTCCAGTCTGAATATTGTCCATTTACCCCCACTCTCAGTTTTTAATCCACGTGTACTGTCACTTTAAGCTTCAACAAAGCTTCACAACAGCCTACCTGCATCACATGTGTACGAGTGTCTTCCTGCCCGACGTTAATTTGCGGTACCTCAGTTCTTCGTTTTCTGCAGAGCAAAGAAGCTGTTTTGGACTTCGTCTTAAAAGTTGCCTTCTCTTTGCGTTTTTTCTGTTTCCCTTTGGGTTGTTTTTTTCTCTTTCTTAACAAATTGTACCTTGCTTCAACTTCGGTACATTTTTTGTTTAATTTAGAAGTTTTTTAATTTTCCCTACTGTTTGGGCCTTGTGCCCCAGTCCAGCCTTCGGGTTTTCTCTTCAGTAGCGCAGTCATTGAGTCGTTCGATTTTGCCACTGAAATATTTCTTCTGATGTTGAAGCATTCCAGCGGATTAAAGAAGTGCACTCATTGAAACTGGGCCATTTCTCTCACTGACCCGCATAAGTAGTGCATTCAGTGTCTTGGCAGGAACATTGAGTGGATACTTGTACCTGCTGCCTTACATTGCAGACACAGTCCCTCAAAGGTCGACACGTTCAGCAGGATAAACATTTCGGGGAATGGTCTACATCCATGTCATCAGAGGACAAGACACCAACACCAATGATACCTGCATTGACACCTCCTTCAACATTGGAGTTGGTATCGGCATTGAGTAAACTGGCTAAGAAGTCAACTTCTTCCCAAAAAGCGTTGCAGGCATCATCCACATCAAGTCCCTCGATGCATGCTAAGCATCAAAACCACCGTTCTTCAATGCAGGCTGTGTTGCCTGTGAGGTGTGCCTCGTCATTGAGATCACCAACACCTCAACACCCTGCCACATCAGAGATACCAGCTGTTCAGCAAATGGTACTGGTGCAGTCCATCCAGGTTCAAATTAACGGAACTGGTGTAGTCCATCCAGGTACTGGTGCAGTCCATCCAGAACCAAATTAAGAAGCTGTTGCATCGAGAGTTTGCTGCTATAATTGAAATGCAAGTGGTACAGATGCTTACACAGTGTTCCTTGTTATCGGCCCAGTCTGAGCATGGTGTATTGAAGCCACATGGTAACAGATTTCGCTTTCCTCATGAAAACAAGCACTTCTAAGAGAGCATCAAGGTCTCATGGTACCGGATCTCATTCAGGAAACAAAAAACAGTGGAACTGATGGTTTTGATAATACCTTTATTTGAACAGGGTGCAAAAATAGTATTGAGTTATAACATGGACCCAACATGGGCCGTGTTTCGGTTGTACAAACAATCTTCTTCTGGGGTTATAAAAACAATAAACTGAATAAAACCGAACAAAATACGATTAAAATCATATATTATAAAATAATGTAAATAGATATGACAATGAATACAGTTAAAATGAGTAAGTTACAATTACAGAAGGAATAAAATATAGATAAGACCAAAAAGAAATAAAGGGAAGAGCGACTAAAGTCTTAAGGATGGGCAAAGTCACAATAAATCTGAGTAAAAACAAAGAAAATGTGCTTAGTGAAATCCCAGGAGTACTGAGCAAAAGCCCAGAGAGAACAGCAACGCGTGCTAGGTGAGATGGAAAGAAGTAATATACAGTGGAACCTTGGTTTACGAGCATAATTCGTTCCAGAAGCATGCTCGTAAACCAAATTGCTCGTATATCAAAGCAAGTTTCCCCATAGGAAGTAAGGGAAACTGCTTTGATTGGTTCCACCTCCTCCCCCCCCCCACGAGGCTACCGGCACTGCTCCATTCTCCCCCCCCCTTGAGGAATCCGATGCTGTTCCAAACCCCTCCCCGCGATCCAGCTTCCCCCCCCCCCCCCGAGCAGTCAATGACACCCTTTACCCGACTTGGCACCAGTGCCGGTGCCCGAAGATCCTCCCTCTTCTGGTGCGGCTGGGCGGTGCGTCAGAGATCCTCCTTCTTCTGGGCTGGACTAGGCTGGACTGGCTTTGAACATTTGCGCATGCTCAAAGCCTTCTGGTCTCGCTCTCTCCGAAATTGAGAGTGAGACCAGAAGGCTTTGAGCATGCGCAAATGCTCAAAGCCAGTCCAGCCCAGCCCAGACCAGAAGAAGGAGGATCTCCGACGCACCGCCCAGCCCAGGCCGCGCCAGAAGAGGGAGGATCTTCGGGCACCGACACTGGTGCCAAGTCGGGTAAAGGGTGTCATTGACTGCTTGGGGGGGGGGGGGAAGTAGGATCGCGGTGGAGGGGGGGCAACACGAGTGGGGGGGGGATGCTGGATCGCTGGGGGGGATGCCGGATCGCGGGGGGGGGGGAGCGCTCGTACAGCGAGGCAAGCTCGGTTTACGAGGCACCAATTTGCGAATGTTTTGCTCGTCTTGCAAAACACTCGCAAACTGGTGCACTCGTAAACCGAGGTACCACTGTAAATAGAAGTATGTGTCCCAAAGTGAGCAAAAATGGCAACAAAGTATACTGTATAGTGAAGTGAAAAACAAAGGATTCCTTTTACTAAGGTGCATTAGGGCCTTAACATGCAGAATAGTGTGCGCTAGACCTTAACGCCAGCATTGAACTGGCGTTATTCTAGAAGTGTACTGTGCAGTTTAGCGTGCGGTAATTTTGTGCATGCGCTAAAAACGCTAGCGCACCTTAGTAAAAGGAGACCAAAGTATAGAGAAAAACAAAATAACATAAAAAAGAAATGGATTTTGCATACTGGTACTGCTATACAATGTAAATATAGTATAAGAATTGCCAGAAAGTACCGCAGATTACTGCACTACAAAAGATGTAAAGAAACATAAGACCCATAAGGATATGGCCAATTTATAAATTAGCAAAGATGAAAATAAAAACGAATATAAAAGATTGAGGATGTAAGTGATTAAAATAAATTGAAATATTAGAGTATTAAAATAACTGGTGGAACGGGACTAAACAGGTAAAAACATATCTGTGAAGAGCAACAGTATATCGATAAGACAGAGCGTTATGTATATATAAAAGATGAACATATGAGAAGAATAAACCATAACATTTTAGAAGAAGGGAAATCATGAAGTTTTATGATCGATTTTGTGACAATGAAGAGTGAACGGCTCCAAGATAAGATGTTAGGGGACCAATTATTTGCTCACTTTGGGACACATACTTCTATTTATATTACTTATTTCCATCTCACCTAGCACTCGTTACTATTCTTTCTGGGCTTTTGTTCAGTACTCCTGGGATTTCACTAAGCACATTTTCTTTGTTTTTACTCTGTTTTATTGTGACTTTGCCCATCCTTAAGACTTTAGTCGCTCCTCCTTATGGTCTTATCTGTATTTTATTCCTTCTGTAATTGTAGCTTACTTATTTTAACTGTATTTGTTGTCATATCTGTTTACATTATTTTATAATATATGATTTTAATCGTATTTTCTTCGGTTTTGTTCACAGGTTGTTTTTATGACCCCAGAAGAAGGTTGTTTATAGAACTGAAACATGGCCCGTGTTGGGTCCATTTTATAACTCAGTACTAATTTTGCACCCTGTTCAAATAAAGGCATTATCAAAATCATCAGTTCTACTGTTTTTTGTTTACTGCTTGATTTTGTTTTTGTGGAACATATTTGGTGGACTTGTTTTGTTTTCCTCTGTACCAGGTCTCATTCTCCATGCCGTAAGTCAAGATCTACTCATTCTCAATGTCAGACTTTCTCCTTATTCCTCATATCGGTACCGACTGTCTCGCAGAAGTTCTCAGCAATCCCATTGACACCATATTCCTCAACATCATAAGATCAAACCTGCTTCTCACCATCCATGATGACACTGATCCTGAACCTGAGTTGTCTGCTCCAAAGTCATGTGGCATTCCTTCAGATCCATCTCCTCCTTCACTCAGGCATAGGTCAGCATCCGAAGGTTTGTCATTCACAAAATTCATAAGACAAATTTAAAAAGCCTTGCCAGTAAAACTGGAGACAGACTCTGAACCAAGGGTGGAACTCTTGTAGGCTTTAGATTTTGATGAGGTGCCCAAGGACTAATTAAAGTTTTCTTTTCACCATCTATTCAAGGAAATAATGTTCAAAAACTGGGATACTCCTCTCACACTATCTACAGCTCCTTGATGAATTGACTCTTTATAAGAACATAAGAATTGCTGCTGCTGGGTCAGACCAGTGGTCCATCATGCCCAGCAGTCCGCTCACGCGGCGGCCCTCTGGTAAAAGACCAGCACCCTAACTGAGACTAGCCCTATCAGCGTACGTTCTTGTTCATCAGGAACTTGTCTAACTTTGTCTTGAATCCCTGGAGGGTGTTTTCACCTATGACGCATAGGAAATGCCAAAAGGAATGCCACCAAGAGGTTAGAAAAGCAAAAGGGAAATACGAAGAGGGGCTGGCCAAGGAGGCGAAAAACTTCAAGGCATTCTTCAGTTACGTTAAGGGGAAGCGACCAGCGAGAGAGGAGGTAGGGCCGTTGGACGATGGGGACAGGAAGGGAGTGATTAAGGAGGATAAAGAGGTAGCTGAGAGGTTGAACACGTTCTTCTCGTCGGTTTTCACGAGCGAAGACAAATCTAATATACCAGACTCAGAGGAGCTCATGAGTGGGGAACAGGCTGAAAAATTAGAGCACATAGAGGTAAGTAGGGAGGATGTCCTCAAACAGATAGACAGGTTAAAATGCGGCAAATCACCGGGCCTGGACGGGATCCATCCAAGGGTTCTGAAGGAACTAAGACAGGAAATAGCGGGCGCAATACAACATGTTTGCAACCTATCCTTGAAAACTGGTGAGGTGCCAGAGGACTGGAAATTGGCAAATGTCACACCCATCTTCAAGAAGGGATCGAGGGGTGACCCCGGGAACTACAGGCCGGTGAGCCTGACTTCAATTATAGGGAAGATTGTGGAAGCTATGATCAAGGACGGCATTTGCGAGCACATCGAGAGGAATGGCCTACTGAGAACAAGCCAGCACGGATTCTGTAAGGGAAGGTCATGCCTAACGAACCTTCTGTACTTCTTTGAGGGAATAAGCAGTCGGGTGGACAATGGGGAGCCCATAGACATCATTTACCTCGACTTTCAAAAGGCTTTCGACAAGGTGCCACATGAAAGGCTACTTAAGAAGCTGTGGAACCACGGGGTGGGAGGGGATGTGCACAGATGGATCAAGCACTGGTTGTCGGAAAGACTGCAGAGGGTTGGAGTAAAGGGTCAATATTCTGACTGGCGGGGAGTCACGAGCGGTGTGCCACAGGGATCGGTGCTGGGGCCTTTACTCTTTAACATATTCATCAAAGACCTGGAAAAGGATGCAAAGTGTGAGGTTATAAAATTCGCAGACGATACCAAACTGTGCGGCAGAGTTACGACCAGGGAGGAGTGTGAGGACCTACAAAGGGACCTGGATAAGCTGGAAGACTGGGCAAACAAATGGCAAATGCGCTTCAACGTGGACAAATGCAAGGTCATGCAAATAGGGAAAAAGAACCCGTTGTTCAGCTACAAATTAGAGGGGGTATTGTTGGGAGACAGCAGACTCGAGAGAGACTTGGGTGTGCTGGTGGATGCATCACTGAAGCCATCTGCACAGTGCGCAGCAGCCTCGAAAAAAGCCAACAGGATGCTGGGCATCATAAAGAAGGGCATAGCAACCAGAACACAGGAAGTCATCATGCCATTGTATCGAGCGATGGTGCGTCCACATCTGGAATACTGCGTTCAGTATTGGTCGCCGCACCTCAAGAAGGACATGGCGGTACTTGAGAGAGTCCAAAGGAAAGCAACGAAATTGGTAAGAGGGCTGGAACACTGCTCATACGCCGAGAGGCTGGATAGGCTGGGGCTCTTCTCTCTGGAGAAAAGGAGGCTCAGGGGAGATATGATAGAGACCTTCAAGATCATGAGGGGCATAGAGAAGGTGGATAGGGACAGATTCTTCAGACTGAAGGGGACAGCAAATACGAGGGGGCATTCTGAGAAACTGAAGGGAGACAGGTTCAAAACAAATGCAAGGAAGTTTTTTTTTCACCCAAAGGGTCGTGGACACTTGGAATGCGCTACCGGAGGAAGTGATCAGGCAGAATACGGTACAAGGATTCAAACAGGGATTGGATGGATTCCTGAGGGATAAAGGGATCGTGGGATACTGAGGGAGGAGCTGGGATGTAACACAAGTATAGGAAGTTAATCAGGTAATGAGTATAAACTAACGTGGTCGTGCATGTGCAAGACCAGAGGGCTAGGACTTCGATAGGAAGGCAGGACTTAAATGGGAAACCAAGGTGGCAAGGGAGCCCCTTCTGATGATTCAGACAGGTCTTGACCTGTTTTGGGCCGCCGCGGGAGCGGACTGCTGGGCAGGATGGACCTGTGGTCTGACCCGGCGGAGGCACTGCTTATGTTCTTATGACAGACTCTGGAAGAACGTTCCAGTTTTCTACCACTCTCTGAGTGAAGAAGAACTTTCTTATGTTTATACAGAATCTATCTCCTTTCAACTTTAGAGAGTTCCCTCTCATTCTCCCTACCTTGGAGAGGGTAAACAACCTGTCCTTATCTACTAAGTCTATCCCCTTCAGTACCTTGAATGTTTCAATCATGTCCCCTTTCAATCTCCTTTGTTCGAAGGAGAAGAGGCCCAGTTTCTCTAATCTTTCGCTGTATGGCAGCTCCTCCAACCCCTTAACCATCTTAGTTGCTCTTTTCTGGACCCTTTCGAATAATACCGTGTCCTTCTTCATGTATGGCGACGAGTGCTGTATACAGTACTCCAGGTGAGGGTGCACCATGGCCCGGTTCAGCGGCATGATAACCTTCTCTGATCTGTTCATGATCCCCTTCTTTATCATTCCTAGCATTCTGTTCGCCCTTTTCACCACTACCGCATATTGCGCGGACGGCTTCATCGACTTGTCGATCAGAACTCCTAAGTCCCTTTCTTGGAAGGTCTCTCCAAGTATCGCCCGGACATTCTGTATTCGTGCATGAGATTTTTATTACCGACATGCATTACTTTACACGTGGCCACGTTGAACCTCATCTGCCATGTCGATGCCCATTCCTCGAGCCTGATTATGTAATGTTGCAGATCTTCGCAATCCCCCTGCGTCTTCACTACTCTGAATAACTTTGTATCGTCCGCAAACTTAATCACCTCACTCGTCGTACCAATATCTAGATCGTTTATAAAGATGTTGAAGAGCACCGAGCCCTGCGGCACCCCACTGGTGATGCTCTTCCAGTCCGAGTATTGTCCATTTACCCCCACTCTCTGTTTCCTATGCTCCAGCCAGTTTTTAATCTACGTATTTCACCTTCGATTCCATGGCTCGCAATTTTCCAAAGTAGTCGTTCATGCGGAACCTTGCCGAACGCCTTCTGAAAGTCCAGATATACAATATCGACTGGGTCGCCCTTGTCTATCTGCCTGTTCACTCCCTCGAAGAAGTGCAGCAAGTTTGTCAAACAAGATCTGCCTTTGCTGAAACCGTGCAATCATGCCCTAGGTTGGATAGGCTACAACTTAAGCACCAGTCTCTGCTGGTTAAATCAGCTCTCAAGAAGTCTTCCAGTGTACATGTTTATGCCAGTGCGCCACTGGGCAAAGAAGGTCACACATTGGATAACTTTGAAGATTGTCTTTTTCAAAATTCTATGCTCGCAAGTAGAGCTCTCGGTTACATTTTTTTCATGACATTCTGCTTTGAACAACTGGTAAAACTCCTTGCTGTTTTTGAGCAGTATATCCCTTTGGATCATCTTCCAGAATATCAGGAACAACTCATAATCTACACCAAACCAGTAAGTTCATGGCCCATTCCATGTTTGATACATTTGATGTAACATCCAGGGCATCAGTCATGAGACAGTTAGCCTGGCTCCAAGTCTCTGATTTTGATATCAATGTTCAAACATTCAAACGTTAGCCTGGCAAACATTCCATGCTTGGGTTAGGGACTTTTTGGAGATAAGGTAGATGAAGTTACTAAAAAACTAATAACTTGTGAGCAGAGCATGACTACTTTGTCTACTGCCAAGTCTCAACCTTCTAAGACTTACCATAGACCCTCTTATCCACCCAAGAGACGTTCTTCGGCAACTTCTTCCTTTTTCAGCTCCTCTTCAAAAGAGGCAGAAGACTGCATCCTCAAAAAACTCATTCACCGGCTATTCAAAAATTAACTCAGTCTTTTTGACATGTTTCTAGAAAGCATGGACTCAATCTTCCTTAGTTTAACCCCTCTGCAACCTGTCAAGGGTTGTCTTCAGTAATAGACTCAAGGACTCTGGTTCACTCGACAGTTGGAACTCCACATCAATCTACTCGAACTTTGGGCAGTCTGCAATGCTCTCAAGACTTATCCATCTGCGTTGGACTCTCATCACAACAGGCGCTTGGGTCTTGAAAGTAACACAGAGAGATATTCGCTTCATTTCATTATAATTCCCCCAAACATCCCTCCAAGAGAGTCCTCTTTCAATTCTCAGTAGACTTCCCTTCTACAGGAAATTCCAGCTTTTCTTAATCTCAGTGCTTACAGAGCCAGATTTCTCAGAGAAATCAGGGATTCTACTCAAAATACTTTCTAATTCCAAATAAGACAGAGGTCTTCGTCCCATTCTTGACCTCCGAGCCCTCAACATAGTCAAGGAGAACATTCACATTTATCCCTAAGGACTTTATTCCCACTTCTAGACAGAGGTGATTGACTGTGCTCTCTAAACCTCAGAGAGGTATATATACACACATTCCCATTCATCCAGCCCACAGAAATTTCCTTCGATTTTGTGTGCAATGACATTATCTTTAGTATAAGGTGTGCGGAAGCTTCTCTGACGCAACTTCCGATTGCGTCAGAAGAGAAGCTTCTGCCCACACATGCACACTACTGTTTGCAGGCTCCGACAGCTTTGAAGAAGTTATTCAAAACACGCCGCGAAGGTAAAGGGGAGAGAGGGAGATAGATAGATTCGGGTAGGTAGGAAGGAGGGAGGGGGCCGCGCAAGGGGTGATGAAGAGTGGTGAAGTGGTGAGAGGGAAGGGTGGTGGAGGAAAGGAACAGACGCTGAAGGGGGGTGGAGAGGAACAGACGCTGAAAGGACATGGGGAAGACAGTGAGGAGAAGATGCTGAAGTGAAATGGGGAACAGAGTGGAGCGAAGACGCTGAAAGGAATGGGGAAGAGAGAGAGTGGGGAGAAGACACTGGAAGGGAAGAAGATAGAGATGCCAGACTATGGGGGAGTGGATGGAAGAAGATGGTTGCTAGACCAATTGGGGAGGGGGGTGTGAAGGGAGAGGCACAGTAACAGAGCAAATGGAAGACGCAGAAAGAAGACAGATGGATGGAAGGAATTGAATGAGAAGATGAGGGAAGCAGAAACCAGAGAACAAAGGTAGAAAAATATTTTCTATTTATTTATTTTGCTTTAGGATAAAGTAGTATATTAATTGTGTTTATAAAAATTTATAAACAAAGCCCTGCCAGCTGAACATCTCTTTCTCTAGTTCAGCAGCCAGAACTTTGATTTATAAGGAAGGAATAAGCTAAATATTGCAGTACTGAGGCTTGTATGGATGCTGTGGGGATGGGGCGGGGACAGTGGTCACGGGGATGGGGCGGGGACAGTGGTCGTAGGGACGAGGCGGTGACGGGGACATATTTTTTCCCCGAGTCATTCTCTAGTATAAGGTGCTATGGTTTGGACTTACTTCATCTCCAAGAGTGTTCGCCAAATGTCTAGTTGTAGTAGCAGCATCTTTTCATGCACATGGCTTCAAAGTCTTTCCTTCTTTGGACGACTGGTTTAGCAAAGCTATATCACCTCAGACAGTCCAGTCAGATACTCAAGCTACCATAGAACCTCTTAAGCTTATGGGATTTCAGGTAAATTACTCAAAGTCTCTTCTTCAAACAACTCAAATTCTAGAGTTCATAGAAGCAGTTCTCAGTGCCACAGACCCGCTATCTTGCCCAATCAAAGTCTCCTCGAATCTGCGTCAGTCTCTCCGATGGTGATTGCAACCAGCAAACTTGTCCAGAGATTTACTGTTCCATATATTCCACACCAGCAAGTGCTAATGACAAATGTTTCTATATATGCATGGGGAGCTCACCGCAATGGTCTGTGAACCAGATCGTTTTCTCAACCAAGTCCTCCTTGTCAGAATGTACAATCAAGCAGCAATGTACTATATCAACAAACAAGGGGGTATGGGGTCTCCTCTGTCAAGAAACCTTTCACATATGGAAATATGCAATTCCACACAACATTTTTCTCAAAGCAGTATACGTGCAAGGGAAACAAAATGCTTTAATTGACAAGCTCGGTAGATTCCTGCAGCCACATCAGTGGATTCTCAATTTCACAGTTTGTTATCAAATATTCTCTCTTGTACAACTTCTCAGATAGACCTCTTTACACATCCCACCACTCACAAGTTGCCTCAATTGCTCTCCAGACTGTTCTCTGACAAATCTAGGGGAAGCAGATACATTTCTTATGGATTGGTCAACAAGTTCCTGTATGCGTTCCCACCGACTCTCAAAACCTTATTCCAACTCATCTCCTTGGTGGCCAGGACAACCATGGGTTTCTCTTTTACTTCAGTTGACGGTCAAAGATCCCATTCCACCTCTTCTGACTCATAGCCAAGGTTCTCTTCTACATCCCAATCTGCAGTCTCTACAGCTAACACCTTTCAACTTCAGCATAGAGGACTGTAATCTCTCTGCTCCAGTTATGGCTATTTTAGCTGCTTCCAGAAAACCAACTACTCAGCAGTCACAACTTCTTCAACTCTTTCTGACTCTGGGTTTAAAACTACTTCTGTCAGGGTATACCACAGAGCTATTAGGGCATTCCATGCTCTTTTTAATAATAAACCTCTAGCTACGCATCCGCTGATTTCCAGGTTTATGAACCCCTGTTCAAACCACCTCCAGTTGTTCGAGCTCTAAATGTTGTACCCACTATTTTGATGAAGCCTCCATTTCAATCTCTTGCAGCTACTTATCTTAAGTTCCAGAACTCTTCCTAAGTTTCTTCCAAAGCTTGTCACGGAATTTCATCTCAGTCAGTCCATTGTCCTACCAGTTTTTCTTTCTGAAGCCTCATTCTCATCCTGGGGAAACAGCTCTTCATACTTTGGACTGTAAGTGAGCCTTGGCTTACTGTTTAGAATGACATATTGTAAGCAGCGTGAGAAAGCGAATGAATGAAATGTAGTTGTTAAGGCACTTCCCCTGTCCTGAGGAAGATATGAAACGCGTTGGTGGGGCGTAGTGTAACAGCGACATTGCACTAACATAGCTAAGTTATCTAGGGGATAAGAAATGTTCAGTATATTACTTGAAAATGAATCAGAAAGAATGATAAATTATTGAAATGAATGAAACGACTAAGAAAACATGGAAGAGATAAAAATTCATGAATTGAGATTTTGGAAATGACTTTAAAGATATTTATTTATTAAAGAGCACAGAAACAGTATGAAAAATTAGAATTAGAAACTGTGTGAAGAATATAAAAAAGGAAAAAAAAAAGAGATTAGAATAGAGGGCACATTTGGGTGAGCCAGTGACGAGTGCTGCCACATTGTACTGCAGGAACCAACAAGCAGACAAGTGACATTCTGAGATTCCCCTTGTGTCTTTTAAAAATATTATAAGCTGCTTCATAAAGCATGATATAAATTTAAACAATCTTTGAGTGGATTGATATTATAGAGTGCCTAATAGGATTGTGATTCTCAAGATAATGGCACAGATTCAAATAACTACTAACCAGAAGACATTTAGTTTTTCGTAGAATGAACTAAGCCACACAGGACTTCTCTTCAACTCTTCATCTTTTTTTATCCTAACAGATTGGAATTCTTGTCCCCAAACTGGCTATATCTTTTTATTGCTGTACTCAGGCTGGGTTGCCGATTGAGGGACTTGTAACAGTTCACATGGTCCGAGAAATGGCAGCATCAGTAGCCTTTCTGTGTTCCATTCCCATTGAAGATATTTGCAAAGCAGTTACTTGGTCCTCAATTCATACCTTCACATCTCACTATTGTCTGGAAACCTATTCCAGATGAGATGCTAGATTCAGCCAAGCAATACTTAAGAATTTATTTTCTTCTTGAAGGCACACATTCACTCCATCCCATTTCATTTAAGCTAGGAAATCCCACATGTGAGAATATGCTGCCTGCTTGTCCTAAGATAAAGCACAGTTACTTATTGCATACAGGTGTTATCTGGGGACAGCAGGCAGATATTCTCGCATACCTTCCTAGCTCCCCTAGTTACTTCTTAGCTGATTTATGGATCTGAGCTAACATTGGGTGGGAAGGCACTTGCGCATGTGTGGTGTGGTTGCGCATGTGTGGTGTGGTTGCGCATGTGTGGTGTGGTGCATGCGTGGTGTGGTTACGCATGCATGGTGTGGTTAATCGCGAAGCTTCATTGAAGCTTAAAGTGACAGTATACCTTTCACTGTTTGAACTGAGCTCTGTGGATGACATCACCCACATGTGAGAATATCTGCCTGCTGTCCCCGGATAACACCTGTTATGGTAAGTAATTGTGCTTTTCCCATCTACTCCACATCCCCTTCCATATTAGGTGGTTCATGTGGAAACTACTACATTGCTAGTAAATTCTCATATTATCTACCTAGTGCAGCTTATTAAGTAGGACCTATGTGCATCAAATAGCAGGTATAAAATTTGTGTGCATAATTTTCCTGTATAGTTTTCAAAGTCACTTTTAAAATGGACTTGGGAAAATCTACTGCTTATTTCTAGGATGAGCAACATAAAATCTGTTCTATTCTTTTGGGATCTTATCAGGTACTTTTGACCTGGATAGGCCACAATTGGAAACAGGATACTGTAACTTGGTGGACCTTCGGTCTGTCCCGAAATGGCATCTCTTACATTTTTATGTTCTAAGGTTAAACAGTATGCATATTCTTTTTACTAAATACAAAGAAGTATAATAACTTGGGTAAAGCGTTCTTTCCTTTGATTTGCAGGTACATGTAAAGTGAATTTTCCTGATCCAAATAAGCTCCACTACTTTCAGCTTATAGTTAACCCAGGTAACCACTTTTTTCTTTACCTTTCCTGATAGTTTGTTTAAAGTAGAGCTCAACAAATGTTCACTTAATATAAGAAAAAGTCCAAAATGGCCAACAGCTGAGACCTCTCTTGCTTCTCTTTCCTTACCCTTTGAACATTGTCACTAGTGAAGTGTTTTGGGGTAGGGGAATCCCCTTATAGATCAACAGTAGTTCTAGTGCAATGTGTCTAGTAGTCCTGAATGCTAGGGCTATGAATCTCAACCCTCAAGTTGCTTGCAGAATGATATAACTCTTCTTTCAACTCTTCCTCCTCCCTAGTAGGCTTGCTCCTCCTGCCCCCTTAGTTTTTCTTCTGCAAGCAAATTGCTCAGATGTGTTTCTGATCTGCTCTGCGGCTTCATTATTTTTGGATTTGAGGCTCAGTGCCTAGAGGTTTTCTCTTGTTAGGAACTGCCTGGGAAAAGATGCAGACTCGCGCAGCAAAGGTCTGTTGCTAGCAGGATCAGCTACTGGGGACACCTGTTTAGTCAGCCTGCTGTAATGCTTTTGGAACTCGCATCCCTGATTTATCAGGAGCTTAAGCACAGGCTGGTTGACTCCTTTTTGGCTTGGCCGGGATTAATAGCGGGACGGCTGGGCTCATAGAGCAAACCTGTGAGGCAGAGTTCTTCTCCATTTGTTCCAGCTGCACTTCTGAACTGAGGCAGGAAGGCATCACATGGCACAGTGAGTAAGGCTATTATAGCCTATGGGGGAAATGGGGGGGGGGGTCTTGTAAAGTCAAATTTGAGGGTCTCTGGGGCCAAAGCTAGGGTTCCCCTCCTCCAAAACCCTGTTACCTGTAGTTTCTGAACTTCAGGAGGGCTTACCCCGAGCCATTTTTGGTTCGAATTTGCTGGCAGCAACCATCTTGGATTTTAAACAATCTTTTTTTTCTAAAGCCTCCATCTGCCTCATAACCACTCGATTCTGCTTAAAATCTATAGAGATGGACCCATCTGGCTTTTCTACCCCTGTATCATGCCAGGTTTGTGCTAGATGGTCAGCTGTTGAACATTGGTATGCTGCAGGGCATGCGGGGAGGGGTGGAAACTTTGGACCCAGCCTCCTTTGAGCCCTCCAGGGCTGGGAAAACACAGGAGGCTCGATCCCAGTGGAAGAAGCCCTTTCCATAGCCCTCTGAAGGAGATTTGTTAAAGTGCAGATTGTCACCTAGTTGGGCCCGCGAGAGCACTGCGGAGTTCACTGATGGATGGCAGCACAGCCCTGGCGTGGCTCCCAATGAGGGAAGACCCTACATAGTAGTTCAGTTCACTGATGTATTAACTAAATCAACATCAGATACACCACATATGGTTAACAGTTTTAATTCAAACAAAAAAAAACCCAACAAAGCTGACTTTCTGTCTCATCACAAAAATAGCAAAAGACAATACTTCTGCCCAGGTTCTTGGAAGCTCAAATAGCAAAAAGGAATCAACACAAAAAAAATATCCTGACCCAGGTAAGTATTGTAAAGTTCTCAGTTCAGCCCAGTCTTTAACCCTTCTTTCAAGTAATGCCAAACTCACAGTCCTCAGTTCATTATACTCCAAGGATTCCTGGACTTTAGCTTATCTTAGTCCCGGTCTTCACCAGGTCCTTTGGTCTTAAACAAGCCAAACAAAAAGACTCCAGCACTATGCAGCACTCCAGTCCTGGTGTTCCTGGAACAGGATTGCCGGGTTCACTCTCACAAAAAGCTTTTCACAAGCACCCACAAAATTACCCAACCCAAGGTCTTCTGTGAACCCAACCCCAATCCTGTAAGTTCTCAGTCTTGCTCCAGTACTCACACCAGCCACACAAAGCTCTCTCCCAGCTGGTGTGGAGTAGCTCAATTAGTGCAAAGCACTAGTTCAGTACTGCTTCCAGCCCAGCCCTAGCTGCTGTGCAACAAAAAAACAGATTTCAGAAACATGCTTTGTCAGGTCCTTGTAATCCAAAATAGTCCCAACAAAAACTCTTTAAGGCAACTTCCCAAAAGCAAAAGAATAATTCATGAGCAGGAAACTGCCAGACTCACATCCATGGGTTCCAGGGATTCCACTCCAGGTATTACAGATTCTGCCACTTCCATTTGTTCCTCTGGAATCTCTTGCTCTGCCATGCCCTGTGTTACAGGACTTTCCCAAACCATAAGTTCTGGTTTGGGTGCTTGTCCTTGCCTGGCCAGAAGGATCCTTTCTGCCAGCCCTTCCTGAGCTGTCCCTCTCAGACTCTTTGAGAACTGCTTTAAGGGAGAAGAGCCACTCCCAGTCTTACATGGCTGAGGAACTGCTTTGGAGGCTCTCTGGCTCCCTCCCAGTTCAGGGGTAAAATTACACTCTGGGAGCTGATTGTATCTCCTCAGGGAGCTTGTTTTCCTGACAGGCTTTGGCTCGGGAAAGGGAACTAGGTTTGCATCACCTTCATTCTCCTCAGGATAGGCAGCCCTGTCCTCCACAACCTTTGAGGCTCTATCTGCTTCGGGATTCCTGGTTAGGAGAGTCGGCTTAACCCCTATCCTACCCTTGACAGGGTCATCCTTGGGGATGAGAATGTCACAAGATGCATGAATGCTGCAGAACCCAGGAGGACATTCAGAGAGTCCCTGCCACGATCGAGACCCCCCTGTACAAGGCTTCATCCCAGATTTTGTGAGCTTGATGTGGAATGCTTATTTAAACTGCTGGGGCCCCCCAGCATCTGCTGAAGGCACAACAATGGTGACGGCACTAGGGATTAGTCATCAGCCTAAGCCATGTGCAGATGAGACAGACCTGGATGTCTGATCTGACATCGACTGGGAGGATGAAAGGTCCAATTCCATGTCTTTATAATAATAATAATAATAACAACTTTATTCTTGTATACCGCCATACCCAGGGAGTTCTAGGCGATTCACATCAATTAAACAAAGTTTAATAAGAAATTACAATAAACTAGATTTACAAGTAATGTAGATATTCAGGTGAGCATGAGGAGGGGAGTTTTCACAACAGATAAACAAAATTTAACAAGAACTTACAATTGATCATAATTACAAGCAATGAGGTGGTTAAGGTGAGCATGAGAGGGGGGGATTGTACAGGTCATTGGAGGTAGTGAGATGGGGGGATCAAAAAGGGGGGGGGACCACAGTGTTCTCCCCAGAAATTTTTTCCAGCCGGGTGGCATGAAAAAGTAGCCGGGTGGGGCGGGACGGGGAAATTTGGTGGTGGGAAAAATTAAGGGCTCCTTTTACTAAGCTGCAATAGCGTTTTTAGCGCATGCAGAATTGCCGCGCTACACAGCTAGAACTAACGCCAGCTCAATGCTGGCATTAGTGTTTAGCACGTGCAGCAATTCTGCGTGAGCTAAACGCGTGGTAAAACTGCTAGTGCAGCTTAGTAAAAAGAGCCCTAAATGTGTACTATTTGTATTAGTTAATTATTATTAGTTATTTTCCAATGCTCAGTATGACTGCCTTTCTTAAGGTTTGACACTTGTTCCATAATTTTTTATTACATTTAAGAAGTATGCAATTCTAGAAGTGAATAATTAGATATTTGCCCTCTTTCAAATGGTATAGAGCAGCATCTCTCAAACTTTTTAAACTCCGGCACACTAAACAGAGCAAATGTTTTTTGTGGCATACTAAATGCAGCAAATAGTTTTCATGGCTGGAAAAAATTTCTGGGGAGAACACTGATGCCCTTAGTTTTCAAGGTCCAATCATGTCAAAGCAGTTGTATAATAAAAAGAATGGATAAGATAACATGAGAAGTGAAATTGTCATGAATCAGAGGGATACATACCCTGTAGGTCCTAAAAGCAGGTTTGTGGATTAGATATAAACTATGAAGGCAGTGGTGTACTTAGCATATGTGACACCCGAGGCCCATCATTTTTTTACACCCCCCCCCATCTGCATGAAAAACATGATTTTTAGTAACAATCCACAAATCACACAAGAGTGTACCTAGGAAAAGGCAGCATCTTTCATACTGCACTGAGCAGTACAGCATCAATACACCCATTGTAAAACTAAACAAGCCAGGCTAGTACAGATCAATCCTACACAGTGAATACTAACTGAAAACCATGTCTTTCGAACACACAGAACACAGAAAACACCTTCGCCTAGTATGGAATATGTAATCACAACTAACCCCTCTCCCTTTTACAAAACTATAATGTGGATTTTAGCCATGGTGGTAACAGCTCAGACTCTCATAGAATTCTGAGCAATTACCACCATGGCCGGTTCTAAAAAAAACCCTCTACAGTTTTGTAAAAGGGGGGGATAAAATAGAAAAACGTAGAGAAAGGTTAAATTGAACCACCATGAAGCTGGACTCTGTATACAATGCAATACCACAGAAACAGCAATGCATCTCCCCTAAAGCAAAAAAAAAAAAAAATAGAATTTTTTTCTACATTGTCTTTTCTGGTTTCTGCTTTCCTCATAGTCTTGTCACTCTCTTCCTTTCATCCACTGTCTACCCTCTGCCCCTTCTATATGGCATCTTCTCTCCTTGTATTCCCCTTCCATCTCTCCCTTCACCCCTATTATTCTGGCATCCATCTTCTTCCCTTCCCTCCTCCAATGGTCTGGCATCTCTCTCCTGTTCTTCCCTTCCCTCTCCCACACGCCCATGGTCTGGCATTTCACTCTCTTCTCTCCCTTCCCCCCACTTCCATCAGCATCTGCCCCCTTTCTTTCCCTCCAACCCAATTCCATCCAGTATCCTTCTCCCTTATGTCTCTTTCTCCTTTCCCTGCACACCAATTCCATCAGCATCTGCCCCCTTTCTCTCCCTCCACCACCATTCCATACCACCCTGACCCCCTTTTTCTCCCTCTAACACCCTTCTATGCTCCTCTCTCCCTCCAAACCATCAAGGTCCCATGATGACTGCTTCTGTTGCCTCTGCCTCTGGAAGATGTAAGTGATGTTGGAGGGGGTGGGCCTGGCAGACACAGGGAGTTGTGGCAAGGTTCCGCAATGACTGCAGCTGCCAGTCCACCCCTTCCGACATCACTTACGTCTTCAGGAGGCAGAGGCGGCAAATGCAGTCATCGCAAGACCTTCCTGCACTTCAGTGTGGCTGCCAACTATGCTTCGGAATAAGTACGGCAGCCACGCTGAGGTGCAGGTGCCATTTAGAGCAGCTCGGAAGTTCTGGATCCAGCCAGCTGTGTACCTCTCTAAGGCTGGTACCCGGGGCGGTCTGCCACTGTATGAGGGGACAAAAAATAATAAAAAGAATGGATAACTTGACCGAATTAGACATGTCATTCAATTATAACCACAAAAATATGTCATAAAATGTAATTCTAAACTCAAAAGACTCCAGACGAAAAGCAGACTATAGAAAGGAAACCAGAAAAGACCGGGTAGATGAAAAGTGAAACCTAGGAAAGATCTAAATTATTGTTCAAATGAGCTTCTATTAAAACCAAAGAATAAAACCACAGCACTCAGTAAAGTAAAAAAGGGAGAGTAAAATGGACTTACTGAAAAGGTCTCTGCACTGATGAGATAAATTCGTACGCAGAATAAATGTGAACACGCGACAGTGGGGCAATGATGTTTGATCTGTTGAAAGAGGCGCCAAAACAGTGTCGTCAGTGGATTGAATGCACACTGATAGGGGAGGGGCATCGGGCTGTTAAAAAAGGCTGCTTTAATAAATAAATATTGGTGAAAAACTAAATAAAAACCAAAACCATGATAAAATGCCGAACCTGACTGCAAGTGGTAGTGAAAGCAGCATAAGGCACCCGTAGTACTGTTAGTGCCAGAGCGGACCGCCCAGCTAAAAGACCCTGGGGAGAACACTGGGACCGGGAGAGTTGGGTTGTTTGAGGGAGGGGTGAGAGAAGTGGAAGAGAGGGGATTAGGGATTTTGAGCGTGGAATAAATGAGTTTTGAGTATTTTTCGGAAATCCAGTTAGGAGTGGGCCTTGAGCAGAATTTGGGCTAGCCAAGGGTTCTGTTTGGCTGCCTGGAAGGCGAAAGTTTTGTCGAAGAACCTTTTGAGGTGACATAGTTTTAGGGAGGGGAAGGCGAAAAGATTGATTCTGCGGGAGTTCTTTTTGTTGCAGTTCAGATTGAAATGTGGGGTGAGGTAGCTTGGAGATAGACCAAAAACCGTTTTATAGCAGAAGCAAGCAAACTTGAATAGGATTCTAGATTCAAGGGGTAGCCAATGTAGTTTGTGGTAAAAAGGGGTGATGTGTTCCCATTTGTTTAAGCCAAATATAAGGCGAACGGCGGTATTCTGGATCAGTTTCAGTCTCCTGATGGTTTTCTTCGTGGAGGCCAGATAAATGATGTTGCAGTAGTCTAGGATGCTGAGAATGGAGGATTGTATCAACAGGCGGAATGAGGTGTCGTCGAAGTATTTTTTTATGGTGCGTAGTTTCCAAAGTATTGAAATGCATTTCCTGACAGTAATATCAGTATGTTTTTCCAGGGATAGATGATTGTCTAGGGTGACTCCCAATACTTTTAAGGTTTGTTCGAGGGGGAAGGCCATACCACTTGGATTGTGGTGTCTTTGATTTTGTCGTTGGGGGTAGCTAGGAAGAATTTGGTTTTGTCAGGATTTAATTTTAGTCTGTGGGATAGCATCCAGAGTTCTATTTGAGTAAGTGAGCTTGAAAGAGAGGTGAGCAACTCTGGAGTGAAACTGGTTAGTGGGATGACTATTGTAATGTCATCTGCATAGATGAAGAATTTGAGCTTGAGGTTTTGCAGGAGGTTTCTCAGGGAGGCGAGGTAGATGTTAAACAGGGTGGGGGAGAGGGGGGGAGCCCTGTGGAACCCCACAGGCATTATCCCAGCTGTATGAGAGAGAGTCATTCTTGAATACCCTGTATAATGTATTTTTTTAAAAACCGCGGAACCAATTGAGGACCTGGCCAGAGATGCCGATGTAGGCAAGGCAGTCTAGGAGGATGGAGTGGTCGACAAGGTCGAATGCACTGCTAAGGTCAAGTTGTACGATCAGGGCACTAGTGCCCTGGCTGAAAAGTGAGTGTAGGTGGTCGAATAGAGCGACTATGATGGTCTCAGTGCTGTGGTCCGGGCGGAAGCCTGATTGGTTGTCATTTAAGATACTGAATTTTTCTACTTATGTGGTGATTTCGGCATTTACTAACCCTTCTGCTATTTTGGTGAACAGCGAGATGCTCGCGATAGGTCTGTAGTTAGGCGGGGTGTTGAGTGGCTCATTTGTGGTTTTTATAATAGGAGTTGTTATTATATGGCCTTGTTCTGCCGAGAAATTTCCTGTGGATAGTGAAAGGTTTACCCATGCCAACATATTGGCTTTGAAATGAGTTGGTGCGGTTTTCATGATGTTTGGGGGGCAGGTGTCCAGTCTGTAGAAGGCTTTGGTATATTTATTGTAATATTTGTTGAAGGTTTGCCAGTCGATGGTTTCAAGTTTCAAGTTTATTAGGAGTTTATATACCGCCTATCAAGGTTATCTAAGCAGTTTTTACAATCAGGTACTCAAGCATTTTCCCTCTCTGTCCCGGTGGGCTCACAATCTATCTAACGTACCTGGGGCTATGGAGGATTAAGTGACTTGCCCAGGGTCACAAGGAGCAGTGCGGGGTTTGAACCCACAACCCCAGGGTGCTGAGGCTGTGGATCCAACCACTGCGCCACACACTCCAGCTTAGGTTCGTTCTGGATCCAGAGTCGGGTTTAGATGTGTCGGAGTCTACGAGAATAGGATAGTTTCCGTGGGGATTGGCTGAGGTTGTTATCGATGATCTTAGTTTTTGTATTTTGGAGTTAAAGAAATCTGCTAGGGTGTCGGCGGATAAGGTGGGTTCTTCATGGTTGTCGATGAGTGTCTCGAGGTTGTAGAGGTCGTTGACCAGTTTAAAAAGGTTTTTACTGTTGGTGGAGACGTTGCCAATTTTGTGGGCATAAAAGTCTTTTCGTTTCTCCTTGGTGAAGTTTTTGTAGATTTTGAGTGAATGGGTGACAGGCAGGACAGTCCTCATCCAAACAGACAACCAGGTGGCCATGTACTACATCAACAAGCAGGGGGGCACAGGGTCAGCCTCGCTCTGCAAGGAAGCCTGCCGCATTTGGGAGTTCACCATCGCCATTCAGTGCCCCATCCAGGCAACCTACCTCCCGGGGGAGCAGAACGACCTGGCTGACAGTCTCAGCCGCCAGCTGGACCCCTACGAGTGGTCTCTCAACCCAGCGGTGACGAAGAAGATCTTCAGCACCTGGGGCACACCGAGCATCGACCTGTTTGCGACAGAACTGAACACAAAATGCATGATCTTTTGCTCAAAGAGACCGACCCAGCGCCGTCTCAGTCCCGACGGCCTGTCCCTGAGTTGGAACCACGGACTCTTATACGCGTATCCACCAAAACCTCTCATACCCAAAGTCTTGCAGAAGATCCTCCAGGACAGAGCAACGGTGATCATGATTGCCCCGTTCTGGCCCCGGCAACCATGGTTCCCGTTCCTGCAACGGATACCGGTACACCCACCTCTCCGCCTCCCGATCAGCGCAGATCTCATAACACAACACGGGAGCACCACCCTCCATCACAACCTGCGCTCCCTAGCCCTGACCGCATGGATGTTGAGAGGATGAACCTACCACAAGATGTGGAGCACATTCTCATGGTAGCCAGAAGACCTTCAACCCGAAAATGCTACGGATTTGAAATGGAGAAGGTTCCGCCACTGGTGCACGAACACACAGCGAGACCCTTACAACTGCCCCATACCAGACATCCTGCAGTACCTACTGAGCCTATCTCAGATGGGCCTAAAACCTACTTCCATCAAGGTCCATCTAAGTGCGATTGCGGCGTACCACGCTGGCTTGGACAACTCACCGGTGTCGGGACACCCGGTATTCGCAAGATTCATGAAGGGACTGTCCATCTGCACCACCGGTCAGACCACCACCGCCCGGATGGGACCTGAACTTGGTGCTGCATCAGCTCACCCTCGATCCCTTCGAACCCTTGGGGGAGGCAGACCCCAGATTCCTGGCTTGGAAAACCCTCTTCCTGACCGCCATTGCATCGGCCAGACATATCAGCGAGATCCAGGCCCTGGTCCATCACCCCCCCCCCCCTACACACTGCTCCATGAGGACAGGGTGGTGCTCAGAACCCACCCCCGATTCTTGCCGAAGGTGGTGTCAGCGTTCCACATCAACCAGTCTATCATCCTCCCTGCACTCTACATTCACCCACAGGGGGGCTCGCAGCCACTACTATGTGGTCCACTGTAGCTCCAAACCGTGCTCAATAGCACACTCAGTGGCTGGCCACAAAATAACACCCTGACGTGTGGCCCGGACTGGAGCCACCCTGCAGGACCGGATTCCAAACAGGAACCAAAAAGAAAAGAAAAAAACCAGATAACAAAAGTCACCACGATTATTCTTCAATGACAAAATAATATCAGATTTTATTTCTCTTTTGTCCCAAGGTAAGTAGGCTTTCCAAAACAGATGACAAACTTGTCAGAATGTTCTTCCTTACAGTAACACAAAAAGTAGAAAACAAAACCAGCAAATAACAGTCTAAATAAAGGCATTAATTTGCTCTCAGCAATGTTTCTATTTTAGTTGTGGCAGAGGGTTTAATTGCCCCCAGCCTTAGGGTTGTCTGCTTTAAAGCAGGCAGCTTCCAAAACACAAACAAAATATAGTTCAGTGCACACATTCAGCACAAGTATCTCAAAAGTCCACACAAGCCTCTGGCCAGTTCCAGTCACTGCCAGGAAAGGAGAGTGATAGGTTTTGCGAAATAAAGCCTCTAGACCGGCCTTCAAAAATTCCCTCCCAGGGTGTTAGCAAAACCTCTCCCAAATACAATCACCCCTTAGCTTGCATTCAAAAGAAAAAATTGTTTCTTCAAACAGTCCATAAACACCAACCTCATTCACTGCTTGAGGGTGGAAGCGAAGTTCACCTGCATGGGCTCAACAAACTCAGGAGCAAACTCTGTCAGGCTTTCTTCTACATCCATGTTCTGACCTTCTAGAAAATTTAATTCCTCAGCCTGACCAGCCTCTATCACCTCCATAGGCATAGGCTTGTTGCACCTGCTTGGCTCCAGGGACTCTCTAGGGAGAAAGGGCTTAAAACCTCTCCCTAGCTGGCTTCCCTTCCTGTTCTCTGAAACAGGTTTATATACCTTGGGGCAACGCCCTGCTGTGTCAGCCCTGGCAGTGTTCCAAGGGCCTCTTGGGCTCCCCCGGTGGTCAATGTAATTATCTACCTCAGAAACAACCTGTCCCTTCCCAATTCCTCCCCGGGATTTCTTTTTTACTTCTTTTCTCTCTGTCCTAACTGGGACCTGAACAGGGAGAATACCTGGCTGGTCACAACAGCGACACCCCTTGGACTGTGTCGGACCCTGACCACCTACATTAACAGGACACAACAGACCAGACAAGCCTCACAACTGTTCGTCTCCTATGACCATAACAGGCCAGGACGGCCGGTCACCAAACGCACGCTCTCGCACTGGATATCCCAGTGCATCTCCTTCACCTACAGAAGAGCGCAGTGTGAACCGCCAGTGGGAGCCCACGCCCACCAGCTCAGAGCCGTAGCCACCACTCTGGCTCATCTACACCATACACCAATAGAGGACATCTGCAATGCAGCCACTTGGTCCTCCTTGCACACCTTTACCAAGCACTACTGCCTCGACATAGCATTCCACGCCCCGAATGCATTCGGCCAAACAGTCTTGCAAGCGGTCCTCCCCCTCCCGGGAGGGACACCAACCACTACCACTACCTTGACAAGCACTGATCAAGTAGGGGGGCACAGATACTGATTAAGTGCCAGCCAGTACTACATGTCTAGACTAGAGGTTCAATATACAAGTACTAATTGTTACACGCAATTACGAATTGTTACTGTTTACATGCTATTACGAATTGTTACTGTTGACCAGTTAGTTTTTCTCACTGTTCCTTGACGGTTATTGACCAGTTGCACTGTTCGGCGAGTATTATTGCCCAGTTAACACAGCACTTTATTAAAGAAACCTGTTTGCACAACTGAGCCTGCTTTGCCTGATTACCCTGCCCGGCTCGGCCTCCACAGCCAGGCGAGGGATGCACAGAGCGCTAAATCGCAGGTCCATTCAGTACACCCATATGTGGCTGACTCATCCTGCTTGTCCTAGGAGAAAGTGTAGTTACTTACCTGTAACGTAGGTTCTCCGTGGACAGCAGGATAGTCAGCCACACAACCCACCCGCCTCCCCATATGGCCGACCCGGCCACAGCTAGGAACATCCTGGGGATTAGGGGGAAGCAGGGGGGAAATGGGTAGGGCTCGGGCATGCCCAGTGGTGCCCGGGCACTGCACGTGCTCAGAGAAAAAAAAAAAAAAAATCTCTTTGAGCTATTGGAGAGCTTATCCGTAAATTGGGAGCTGTTGGGACAACACCCATATGTGGCTGACTATCCTGCTGTCCACGGAGAACCTACGTTACAGGTAAGTAACTACACTCTTCCAAACATTGTAACAGTTTTCTGTGGTCCACTAAATCAAATGCAAAACTCATGTCAAATTGCATAATCAAGGCATTGAGGCCCTTACTAAACAGGAAATGTAAATTATCCAAAATAGCCGCAATTACTGTCTCAGTATTAAACATAGATCTAAAACCTGATTGAGATTCATGAAAAAGTGAAAATTGATCAAGATTAATTAATGATTAATTGAGAATGGACCAAACCTTCCATAATTTTGCAGAAAAATGGAATAGATGCTACTGGTCTGTAGTTAGTTATTAAGGCTGGTGATTCTTTACGATTTTTTGGAATTAGAGTTATTATAATGTGACCATAATTAGTAAGAAATTTTCAATTTTTTAAATTGTCATTCAAGTAATTCAACAAGTTTAACTTAAAATCTAATTGAGCTGCCCTCATAATTTCTGGTGGGCAAGAATCCAAAACACAATAAGATCTAACATACTTGTTATATAATTTGATGTAATTATTCCATTCTAAATCATGAAAGGAGCTCCAGATCATGTCCACTTGTACTGCAATTCCTTGCATATTAGGTGTTTTATATTCATAAATATCACTTGTCGAGCAGATATTTCTTAAATTTGTAATTTTTGAATCAAAATGCTGAGCTAACTCGTTTGCTAGAGGTATTTTAATATTATACGTAGATTGAGTATGGTGTGTAGTATCAAATAAATTTGTAACTAAATTTAACAGTTCTTTTGTATTAATACCCTTTGAACTCAGCTACTCTTGTCCATTGAGAAAAGTGACCATTTAACCCTACCCTCTGTATTCTATCCGATAACTAATTTCTAGTACCCAACTAAACTTAGCCACCTATCCCATGACACTTTAATTTTCTCAGGAACCTCTTGTGAGCAACTTTATCAAAAGCTTTCTGAAAATCTAGATACATTATTTCAACTGGCTCACCTTTATCCACATTTTTATTCAACCTTCAAAGAAGTCAAGGAAATTTGTGAGGCAAGATCTCCCTCGGCTGAACCCATGCTGACTCCATCTCATGAAATCATGTTTGTCTACATGTTCCAAAATTTTATTTTTTATAATTGTTTCCACCATTTTGTCCGGCACTGAAGTAAGGCTTATCAGTCTGTAATTTTCCTGGATCTCCCCTGGAGCCCTTTTTAAAAATCGGCCTAACATTGGCCACCCTCCAGTCTTCAGGTAACATAAGAACATAAGCAGTGCCTCTGCTGGGTCAGATCAGAGGTCCATCATGCCCAGCAGTCCGCTCACGCGGTGGTCATCAGGTCCAGAACCTGTGTAGTAATCCTCTATCTATACCCTTCTATACCCTTTTCCTTCAGGAAATCATCTAATCCCTTCTTGAACCCCAATACCGTACTCTGTCCTATTACACCCTCTGGAAGCGCATTCCAGGTGTCCACCACCCTTTGGGTGAAGAAGAACTTCCTAGCATGGTTCTGAATCTGTCCCCTTTTAATTTTTCTGAATGCCCTCTCTTTCTTGTAGTTTTCGAAAGTTTGAAGAATCTGTCCCTCTCCACTTTCTCTATGTCCATCATGATCTTGTAAGTCTCTATCATGTCCCCTCTAAGTCTCCGTTTTTCCAGGGAAAAGAGCCCCAGTTTCTCTAATCTTTCAGCATATGAAAGGTTTTCCATACCTTTTATCAATCGTGTCGCTCTTTTCTGGACCCCCTCGAGTATCGTCATATCCTTCTTAAGGTACAGCGACTAATACTGGACGCAGTACTTCAGATGCGAGCGCACCATCGCCCGATTACAACGGCAGGATAACTTCTTTTGTTCTGGTTGTAATAACATTCTTGATAATACCTAGCATTCTATTCGCCTTCTTAGAGGCCACTGTGCACTGTGCCGACAGCTTCATTGTCTTGTCCACTATTACCCCCAAGTCCTTTTCTAGGATACTTTCACCCATTACCAGCCCTCCCATCGTATAGCTGTACTTCCATAGCAAAGCAGCAGATGAATCCAGACTAGTGGGTATAGCTCACATCGACCAGCAGGTGGAGATAGAGAACTGATTAACAGTTGGCCTTAAAGCCTGGTGTTCCTCTTGTTACTTCAGTTTTGCTCTATCTCCCAGCAGGAATGGAGCTTACTCTACTAGCTCCTGGATTCTGGCTGGGGCCGGTTTGGTGGTGTTCCTGTGGCTTCCTCTGTTGAGACTCGGTCTCTTCAGTAGGACAGAGGTGCCTGGCTGAGCGGTGCCGGCTTTGGGAGCTACACCTGGGCCCTCCCAGGTCCCTTCTCCACCCTCCCCTCCGTTGGTTTGAGTGGGTTCTTGGGCCACTGCAGGAAGTTCGTCTTGGAGTTCTTCATTCCAGTACAAAAAAAACAGCGTCTTCTTGCTTGTGCTGAGCCATGCTGTGTGGCTTGCAGTGCGATTACCAGCTGTAACCCGACTGCAGTTAGAGCGGGGACCGGTTGGTGAGTTACTGTGTTTGCTGTCTGCCTCCTCTTTAGTCAGTCGGTCGTTCGTGTTCGTTCCGGCGGTCGCGGGGGGGGGGGGGTGGAGTCAGCGGTCGGCGGCGTGGTGCCGCGTGTGTGAAAAAAAAAAAAAAAAAACAAGTTTTTTTTGAAGCGCCGGTTTTAGCGATGGCAGCAGTGGCGGCTCAGTGGTGCTCGCGCTGTGGGAAGCGCAGAGCACTGTCAGGCTTCTGCTCTGCAGGGTGTGGGGACACACCGGCAGAAGATGCCTTCCTGCAAGCGTGTGAGTTAGCCATCTCCCGTGAGGCACGGTCTACGTCCCCGGGCCTCGAGGGTGACTCGGGGGGGACTGCAAGGCTCTTCCGCGGCTGAGGGGAGGTCAGCGGAGGTCAGGGAGCCGGGGTCGCTAGGGGACAGCGCGGCTGCGCGCCCTAGCATTGATCAGGCTGGTTCAACTTTACTGGGGGTGAGTTCCTTCTCCCCGGAATTTGTTATGTTATTGCACCAAGCATTTCTGCTACAGGGCTCGCAGTCGGCCCAGTCGGTGCAGGCGACCTGTCCGTCCCTCCCGGGGCCTTCCACCTCCACGGGTTTAACCGGGGCTAATGCCGGCCCGTCTGCGGGTCCTGTACTGTCGCCTGGGCGGTCGCAGGGGGCGAAGAAACGCAGACTCGCGACCGTGGACGCTGAAGGTCATCTTCCCTTTTCACCTTTCTCCCTTCCTGAATCATTAGAGGAAGGGGAGGTCTTAGATTGGGAGGTAGAGGATCCCCCGGGCAGGGAAGTTGATGATCCTTCCGCGCTCCGGCTGTTTTATAGAGAGGAGCTGGCGTCCTTGATTTCCAAGGCTTTGCAGGGTTTAAATATCTCTCAGGAAGATGCTAAGGTGTCGGGTAACCCCCTGATGGCAGGTACACGTAAGCCACCTAGGTCCTTTCCGGTGCATGAAGCCATGCAGGAGCTGATCGCGGCGCAATGAGATACGCCGGAGGCCAGTTTACGAGTGGCAAAGGCCATGCGGCTCCTGTATCCGGTTGACCCGACCGAACTTGAAAAGTTTAGGTTACCTAGGGTGGACGCTTTGGTGGCAGCGGTAACGAAAAAGACTACCTTGCCGGTGGAAGGGGGGGTGACGCTAAAGGATGCGCAGGATAGGAAGATTGAATCTTCACTAAAAATGTCCTTTGAAGTAGCTGCGGTTACCTTACAGGCCGCTATTTGCAGCTCGTATGCGGCGAGGGCATGTTTGCAGTGGTCACAAGGGATGACCGATAATTTAATGGAGTCCGGGGGTTCTGTCCCTTCGGAACTGGCTGATTTGGAGTCGGGCTTGGCCTATTTGACAGACTCCTTATATGACATTATTCGAGCATCTGCGAAACAGATGTCTCTGTCAGTGGTATCGCGCAGATCCTTATGGCTCCGACATTGGGCAGCAGATGCTGCATCCAAGCTTAGGCTGGCGAGACTCCCTTTTAAAGGAGGTTTATTATTTGGAGAGGACTTAGAGAAATTGGTGAAAGATTTTGGGGATACCAAAACACAGCGTCTACCGGAGGATAGGGCTAGGCCCCCGGTGAGGTCCTCCTCGTCTAGACCGCGCTTCAGAGATGTGAGGCGGTCCAGGCCTGGTAAACCATTCTTCAGATCAGCATGTGGTTCTTTCTCTGCATCGAGGCCTAGGTTTCAGCAGAGGAGTTCCTTTCGTACGACGAAACCCTCTTCAGGTCAGCCAACACGTACCCCACCAAGTCGCACTCCGCAATGACGGGGGCTTGGCTCCCTCCGCCCTTCCCTTAGGGGGCCGGCTTTCGGCGTTCCGGGCGGAGTGGGCCACAATCACGTCAGATCAGTGGGTGTTGGACATTGTTCGAGAAGGGTACAAGTTGGAGTTCGCCTCTCCCGTCGAAGATTCTTTCTTGGTGTCCCCGTGCCATGGGGCGGCCAAGGGAGAGGCGGTCCGCATGACTCTTCAGGGGCTGCTCGATCTGGGGGCGGTGGTACCGGTGCCCCCGGAAGAGGTAGGCCGCGGGATATATTCCCTTTACTTCATTGTTCCAAAGAAGGGGGGGTCGTTCAGACCGGTGCTCAAAGTGGTCAACAGATTTCTCAGTGTTCGCCATTTCCGGATGGAGACGGTACGCTCGGTCATTGCGGCAGTTCGACCGGGAGAGTTCCTCACGTCCCTAGATCTCAAGGAGGCGTACCTACATATCCCGATCTGGCCTCCGCATCAGCGGTATCTAAGGTTTGCGATTCTTGGCCAGCACTATCAGTTTCGGGCAATGCCCTTTGGCCTGGCGACGGCTCCCCGCACCTTTTCCAAAGTCATGGTCGTGGTAGCAGCCTCTCTTCGCAAGGAAGGGATTCGGGTACACCCTTACTTAGACGACTGGTTGATCCGCGCCTCGTCCAGACAGGAGAGTTTGTCGGTCACTCAGAGGGTAATATCTCTCCTTCAGTCGTTAGGGTGGATCGTCAATTTTCCCAAGAGTTTTCTGTCCCCGTCGCAGTCTTTGGTACATCTGGGGGTCAGATTCGACACTGCTCTGGGGAGAGTATTTCTACCCCGAGACCGGGGAGAGAAATTGCAGGCTCAGATTCGCCTACTTCTCGGGTCGGCCAGACCTCGGGTTTGGGATTATGTGCAGCTTTTGGGCTCCATGGTAGCGACTCTGGAGGTGGTCCCCTGGGCTCGGGGCCACATGAGACCCTTACAACAGTCGCTTCTCTCTCGCTGGTCCCCAGCTTCTCTGGACTACAATGTGCGTCTCCAATGGAGTCCTCGGGCGGCTCGCAGCATGCAATAGTGGCTACACGAGTTGCACCTGTGGCAGGGCATGCCGTTAGCCACACCGGAGTGGGTGGTGGTGACGACGGATGCCAGTCTGAGGGGCTGGGGGGCCCAGTGCCTGCAAGCGTCGGTGCAGGGAGTGTGGTCCTTAGAGGAAGCACAGTGGCCCATCAATTTGTTGGAGTTAAAAGCGATCAGATTGGCGCTGAGGGCTTTTCAGTCCCTGATTCAGGACAGGCCGACCAGAATCTTTTCGGACAGTGTCACGGCGGTCGCATATGTCAATCTTCAGGGGGGCACTCGGAGTCCGCAGTTGGCCGAAGAGGCAAGGAAATTGTTTCAGTGGGCAGAAGGGCATGTTCCGCTTCTGTCGGCGGCATACATTGCAGGTCACGAAAACGTGCAAGCGGACTTCCTCAGCAGAAATCTTCTAGATCCGGGCGAGTGGGAATTGTCGGCTCGAGCGTTCGACCTGCTAGTCCGTCGGTGGGGGTTGCCAGAGTTGGATCTCATGGCTTCGTCCCGCAATGCGAAGTTGCCTCGCTTCTTCAGCAGGCGCAAGGAGAAGGGCTCGGAGGGGGTGGACGCGTTGGCCCTCCCATGGCCTCCAAATTCCCTTCTGTATGTGTTCCCGCCTTGGCCCATGATAGGGCGGGTGTTACAACGCATCTCTCTCTTTCACGGCAGGGTGATCCTGGTGGCTCCGGATTGGCCGCGTCGACCGTGGTACGCAGATCTCGTTCAGCTTTCAGTAGGCGATCGGGTGACGTTCCAGGTAACTCCGGACTTACTAACTCAGGGCCCAATCTGGATGAAAGATCCGGCCCGCTTTGGTCTTACGGCCTGGCTCTTGAGCGGTCAAGGCTAAAGAAGAAGGGCTATTCGGAGCAGGTGATTGCCACGCTTCTTAAAGCTAAGAAGATTTCGACTTCGACCTCCTATGCGAGAGTCTGGAAGATTTTTGATGCTTGGTGCGGTCGACAGGGAATCGCGCCCTTCCATGCATCTCTGGCGGCTATTCTTGCCTTTCTGCAGGAAGGCGTAGAGAAAGGATTAGCCTATAACTCTTTAAGGGTTCAGGTGGCGGCCCTTGCCTGTTACAGGGGACGGGTGGCTGGCGCGTCGCTGGCGTCGCAGCCGGACGTGGTCCGTTTCCTCAAAGGGGTTCACCATATCCGCCCGCCGGTAAGGCGAATTTGTCCTTCCTGGAATCTTAAACTCGTCCTGGGGAGGTTGCAGGGGGCACCTTTTGAACCCCTGTCAGCGGCCACTTTGAAGGATGTCACGCTGAAAACAGTGTTCTTGGTGGCAATGGCTTCGGCGAGGCGAGTATCGGAGCTTCAGGCGCTTTCTTGCAGAGAACCCTTTTTACGTTTTTCTGAGACGGGGGTGTCAGTGCGGCCGGTGCCGTCCTTCCTGCCTAAGGTGATTTCTTCATTTCATGTGAACCAGAGTGTATTCCTCCCGTCCTTCCGGAAGGAGGATTGGGGTAAACGATTTTTGTCTTTGCGTCGACTGAATGTGCGGCGTATGCTTCTCCATTATTTGGGGGTGACGAATGATTTTCGTAGGTCGGACCATCTCTTTGTATTGTTCGCGGGTAAGAACAAGGGGATGGCGGCGTCTAAAGCGTCCATTGCGCGTTGGGTCAAGGAGACGATTGCTTCGGCTTATGTGTTGACAGGTAAGAAAGTACCGGAGCACCTTCATGCTCATTCCACTCGGGCATTGGCTACGTCTTGGGCGGAGTCCGGGGGGATGTCTTTGGAGGAAATTTGCCGAGCGGCCACTTGGTCGTCGGGTAATACCTTTTCGAAGCATTATCGCTTAGACGTAGCAGCCAGTGCGGAGGCAAGTTTTGGCACTGCAGTACTGGCGGAGGCGGCATTGGCGTCCCACCCGGTTTGAGTTTGCTTTGCTACATCCCACTAGTCTGGATTCATCTGCTGCTTTGCTATGGAAGGTAAAATTATGGTCTTACCTGTTAATTTTCTTTCCTTTAGAAGCAGCAGATGAATCCAGAGCCCCTCCCCAAGTGCACTGTATGTGTGTAGGGTGTTTGTTTATGGTTTCAGTTGGGATATGGTTGGTAATTGTATTATTTAGGGGCACATTTTCTACTGGAATGAAGTTTTGTGGATGCTCATGCTCCTTTCGGGCTGCTTGGGCAAAATGCATAACTGAAGTAACAAGAGGAACACCAGGCTTTAAGGCCAACTGTTAATCAGTTCTCTATCTCCACCTGCTGGTCGATGTGAGCTATACCCACTAGTCTGGATTCATCTGCTGCTTCTAAAGGAAAGAAAATTAACAGGTAAGACCATAATTTTACCTTCAGGTTTCTGTTTCCTACATGCAAGACTTTACATTTCTCTACATTAAACTTCATCTGCCATCTCTTCATCCACTCTTCTAGTTTGTTCAGGTCCCTTTGTAAATCCTCACAGTCCTCTTTAGTCCCAACTCCACTAAATAGTTTGGTGTCGTCTGCGAATTTTATTACTTCGCACTTCATCCCTGTTTCTAGATCATTTATAAATACATTGAACAGCAGCGGTCCGAGTATCAACCCCTGCGGAACACCACTCATGACCCTCCTCCAGTCAGAGTAGTGGCCCTTTACTCCTACCCTTTGCTTCCTACCCGTCAACCAATTTTTGATCCATCTATGTACGGCTCCTTCCACCCCATGGTTCTTCAATTTCCGTAGTAGGCGTTCATGGGGTACCTTGTCAAAGGTTTATTGGAAATCCAAGTGTACGATGTCTATGGGGTCCCCTTTGTCCATTTGTTTATTAATTCTTTTGAAGAAGTGCAATAAGTTCATTAGGCATGATCTTCCCTTGCAGAAGCCATGTTGGCTTGTTTTCATCAGTTTATTCCTTTCTAGATGCTCATCGATGCTTTCTTTTATCAGCGTTTCCACCATTTTCACTGGAACCGAAGTCAGACTTACCTGTCTGTAGTTCCCCGGGTCACTTCTCGATCCTTTTTTAAAGATGGGTGTAACATTAGCTATCTTCCAATCCTCCAGGATCACGCCTGTTTTCAAGGATAGATTACAACCTGCTGTAGTAGTTCCGCTATTTCCTCCTTCAGTTCTTTCAATACTCTAGGGTGGATTCTGTCCATGCCCGATTTTAATGACAGGTTACAGATCACTAACAGCAGGTCAGCAATTTCATTTTTGAGTTCTTGTAATACCCTGGGATGTATTCCATCCGGTCCTGGTGATTTATCACTCTTTAACTTGTCAATTTGGCTTAGTACATCTTCCAGATTCACCAAGATTTCTTTCAGTTCCTCCACATCATCACCCCTGAAAACCATTTCCGGTTCAAGTGGATCTCTTACATCTTCTTCCATAAAGACCGAAGCAAAGAATTCATTCAATCTTTCCGCTATGGCCTTATCCTCCCTGAGTGCCCCTTTTGCTTCTTGATCATCCAACGATCCCACAGATTCTCTCACAGGTTTTCTGCTTCTGATGTACCTAAAAAAATTGCTATGAGTTTTTGCTTCTCTTGCAAGTTTCTCTTCATATTCTTTCTTAGCTGTCTTTATCAATCCTTTGCATCTAATTTGCCTTTGCTTGTGCTTTTTCTTATTTTCTGTATTCGGATCCTTTTTCCATTCTTAAAGGATGTTTTTTTGGCTCTAATAGCCTCTTTCACTTCATCTTTTAACCACAACAGCTCTCGTTAACTTTTCTTTCCTCCATTGCTGATACGTGGAATACATCTGGTCTTGGCTACCATGACAGTATTTTTAAATAACATCTACGCCTGGTTTACAGTCCTAACCTTTGCAGCTGATCCTTTTAACTTCTTTTAACCATTTTCCTCATATTATCATAGTCGCCTTTCGATAATTCAAGTTCAAGTTTCAAGTTTATTAGGATTTTATATACTGCCTATCAAGGTTATCTAAGCGGATTTTACAATCAGGTACTCAAGCATTTTCCCTATCTGTCCCGGTGGGCTCACAATCTTTCTAACGTACCTGGGGCTATGAAGAACTGAGTGACTTGCCCAGAGTCACAAGGAGCAGTGCGGGGTTTGAACCCACAACCCCAGGATGCTGAGGTTGTAGATCTGAACCTACATTAAATTTCTTTTGCGACGTTACTCCCGGTATCAGCTCAAATTCGATCACATTATGATCATTGTTTCCCAGCGGCCCCAGCACAGTTAACTCTCGTACTATGTCTTGCATTCCACTAAGGACTAAATCTAAAATAGTACCCCCTCTTGTTGGTTCCTGGACCAGTTGCTCCAAGAAGCAGTCATTTATGACATCTAGGAATTTTACCTTCCTAGCACTCCCTAATGTAACATTTAACCAGTCAATAATAATAATAATAATAACTTTATTTTTCTATACCGCCATAGTCAGGCGACTTCTAGGCGGTTTACATTGTAAGAAGGCTGGACATTCAGCAAATAACAAAGGTCCAATACAATAAGTCTACTTACGATACCGAACAATGAGTCTCAATACAATACAATACAATACATTACTATGAGTCTAAATACAATACAATACAGTAAGTCTAAGTACAATACCATACAGTGAGTCTAAATATTAAACAATAATCTAAAAGGGAAGCTTACGTATTAATTGGAGTTCCTGAATGCTTTGGTACTAACATATTAAGTGGAGTTCTATGGGTAGAGAATACCTGAATACATGAAAGGAGCTTCTTGAGAGAGAGAAAAGGCGTTTACAGCGGGGAAGTCCCAGTGGGGGAGGGGACAGTTTTAGTCAATGAATTTGGCGAAGAGGGCGGTTTTGATCGCTTTTCGGAATGCACTGTATGTCAGATTGGGTTCGTTTATGTAGTTTTTCAGCCAAACTTGCTGTCTGTTCGCTTGGAACTTAAAGGTTTTGTCCAGGTATGATTTGTATCTGCAGCCTGTAATCTTTGGGTATGCAAAGCTGTTTTTGTTTCTGGTTGTACGGGTGGGGTTGTATAGGATGAAGTGAGATTGTAGGTAGGAGGGTGCTAGTCCCCAGGCTTGCCTGAAACAGGTGCAAGCAAATTTGAATAATATTCGAGCTTCTATTGGTAGCCAATGTAGCTTTTTATAGTAGGGGCTGATGTGGTCACTTTTTCTTAGTCCGAAAATTAGGCGAACGGCGGTGTTTTGTATTAGTCTCAGTTTTTTTTATTGTTTTTTGTGGGATACCCAGGTAGATGAGATGGGATACCCAGGTAGTCCAGGATGGATAGGATCAGTGCCTGTACCAGCAGCCTGAATGATGTTGGATCAAAGTATTTTTTTATGGTCCTTAGTTTCCATAGCGTGAAAAAACATTTTTTCACTAGTGAGTTTGTGTGGTCAGTCATAGTTAGGGTAATTGAAATCACTCCTACTAATAACTATGTCCCAAATGAAAACAGGGGACCTCAGACACTGTAAGGGCACATATGGGCTCACACACACACAACCCAAGCACTCGAAATTAGAATAAAACAAAGAAAAGTGGAGAAAAAGCCTCAGTTCAGCTTCCTTGGCAAGAAACTCCATTTTCTAGAAAACTCTCAAAGGTTGGAAATACTTTCTCACATGTGGTGGTAATTATAGGTGGAAAAGGTAGCACTGTAGCAGCCCTCAGAGGAACCACCCACATACAAAGGGCAAGCCAAAATCAAAAAACAAATTGTGTGACCAAGATCTGTACAATAGCATAAAGTCATCAACAACTTCAAAAAAATCCCAAAGCAGAAAAAGACGGAGAAACTTAGCTGCAAAAATGGTCTGAGTACTTCACAGAGCACTTCACTCGGTACTCCACCTTTCAGACACCATAGCCAGTAATCCTGAAGGGGAAAACTCCGTTTTGCATTGCTGCTTCAGAGGTTACAGTCTTTCTGCTCTCCAGATGAGAAGTCGGGACCGTCTGTAGACCACACATTAAACACAGAGAAGTTCACAGGTTGCTGTGAAAACTCATTTATGCAGATCCTCTACAACCTCCCTCTTTGAACCAGGTTTACTAAGAGGCACTAGGCCATCATTCCCCTCAAGGTTCATCTGTGGAATCTGATCTTTTAAGAAAGTCCTCAGAGTTCAGTTTCAAACTAAGAGGTCTCTTCTCAAGGAGCACTTTTAGGTTAGGGTGAGAGGATTCACACCCCAGTGAAGTATGGTGTGCTTGGCCTGACTTAACAGTTTTTCTAGGCCTCTCTCCCACTTGCTGCTCCCCAAGTCTCAAAAAGGTCCTAAACTAATACAAAGAAGCCTTTTTATCAACAGCTCTCTCCTCAAGCAAATTTATGCAAATTATATATGCTTTTTGGCCTGCCTTCCTCCTTTGATCTGGGCTTCCAAAATATTTTTAAGCAACATCCATGACTTATTTAATCTCTCAACATTTGTAGCTTTTTCTTCAGGGTGAATTGATTTAAATCAAATTGATTTAAATCACTAATCAGAAAGACTTGATTTAAATCATGGTTTTCTGCAGACTTTCTTGCTGATATAATCTTAATATTTACAACCAGATGTCATCAGAATAGACCAGTTCTTGATATATTGCTCAAAACAATCTACTACAGAGTTCCAACTAACATCTTGTGGGGGTGTTAACTTGGTTCCACCAAGTCTTTAAAGAGCTGCTGCTGCTACAAAATGATTATTATGGAAGTATTTAGCAATTTCAATAACATTAGTCTTTATCTCTGGGACACTGAAGTCTTTGGCTAGGAGGTGCAGCAAATGAGCACTTCAATCATGTGTTATTAGCTTGGCATTCTGTTCATGCTATTCTAAATTTCTTTCCATCTTGGATGCATTTGCAGCATTGTCTGTGACTAAACTGCGTACTAGACATTTGAAATTTTGTTCCTATTTATCATAGCTTTTGCTGCTACTTCCTATAAGTATTCTGCTGTATGTGCATTTCCTGAAGTACAATTGTTTCTGCAAGAAAGAATTCCCATCTTCTGTTATACAAGCATATACAACAGGATCATTGTGAACATTACCCAAGACTTAACAAATTTTTTTTTTTTAATGCATGAACATATAACCTTATGCTACATAATTATTTATTTATTTATAATTATTTATAACCTGCCTATTCACAAATCTAAGCGGGGAACAAAATCACATACAAAGTCTTGATAAAATGTACAAACAAATTCAAAACAAACAGGTACTAAACTAGATAAAACGGCAAAAAACTGCTCTAACTCATACTGTCACATGGCTGGCTCTTAAAAAGCCAAACACAATTTTCACCTCCTTTCTGTACTGCAAAAGAATATTAGATTAGCACAATGTCAACGGTTAAGCATTCCACAGCGCTGGGCCCTGCATAGAGAACATGTATTTACAGTTCCCTGTAAGCCTCAGGGCAACTAACGATGGAATTTCAAGTTTGAAACTATATGACGACCGTAGCACATGTGAAGGACAATAGCACTGCAGGAGAGAGCAAACCGAGGATGGGCGATTGTGCTGAAGTAACTTAAACTATTATTGAATAGTTATTCTATACAGAAAAATTTCAACAAATCTTATTTAACTGTTATTGAAGCTTATGCTCAGAAACATGAAGGCGAATGTGCCACCTCACCACCCAATCATCGCATTGTTCAATACAGTGTCAGAATGATAGCAATAGTCACTATTGAATTTATAATGGTCAAACAGGCTATAAGCTTAACATCTTGTATTGATGGCTTAAGATAGAAAAACTTAGCTTTCAAAATTCACTGGTTCCGACGTGACATGTTTCGGTACTGCTTCAGGGAACCGACATTGCTCTGCTACACCACCTCAAACTTTGGGTAATGAAGTCTCTGAAATAAACATTTAAAAATTGTGTTACTTTATTTCAACATCAATTAAAACCGTGCTTATTAACGAAATACAAATCGATCCTAGCTTCAAAAGAGAAGAGACTCACCATGTAACGTCAAAAATATCACATTCTCACCATTAAGTTTTACTTCTTCCTAGAAATCCAACAGCTAAAGAGACACCGACAAGCTGTTCTTTTTAAAACTATAGCATCACCATGCAATCAGTCACATGGGAGTGTCAATGGTGTCACTACGTTCAACAAGGTAAATATCAGTTGTTCACTAAAAAGAATTTAAAGGGACCAAATGCATAAAAGATGGAAGGACGTAAAATGACCAACATCTGGCATTGAAAAATAAGCAAAACTGAAAAAGAAAGGGGCAGATCGAAAATACTTTCTTAAAGGGAATATTACTGCATCCAGCAGTGAAATGAGAAACTATGAAAAGCCCTCCATTCGATCTCGCTGTTCAACCCGTTCGGATATAATGTCCCTAATTTAAAAATCCAAGCTTGTTCTTTAGAGTATAATCTAGCTTTTAAATTGCCTCCCCGAGGCAAACTGGGGACTTCCAAGATAGAATAACGTATGGCTGACATGGGGTGTTTTTCATTAAGCCAGTGCTGGGTGAGAGGGGCCTCCAAGACTTCATTCAGTATCCTGCTAACATGTTCGCCAATTCTGGTACAGATACTTCAAATAGTGTGGCCAATGTATAACAACTGACAAGGGCACTGAATTACATATACCACTCCTTTAGTGCTACAGTTAGTGACTGCTCGCATTTTGTATTTCTTAACCCACTCTGGGACATTCATGTCATTCAAAGTGACACTGTATTGACAAACTGTACAAGTTGTACATGGTGAGTGTGTCCCCTCTGTCCCACTAGATGGGCTAATCTTAGAGCAATATTGAGCTTTGAAGATGTTGTTTTAAATTACGTGCTCGTGAATATGCAAACCTTGGTAGATCCTCAAAAATGGCATGATATTGTAAAATGCTCCAATGAGAATGAATAATCTGTTTTATTTTTAAAAGCGTTTTGTGAGTAAGGAATGACACATACTTGGGCATAAGAACATAAGAACATAAGTAGTCGCCTCCGCCGGGGCAGACCAGAGGTCCATCCCGCCCAGCGGTCCGCTCACGCGGCGGCCCATCAGGCATATTGCCTGAGCAGCTGTCCCTGACTAATTTTATATCTACCTCTACACTTATCTCTAAACCTTCCACTGCTCTTATCTGTACCCCTCAATCCCTTTTTCCTCCAGGAACCTATCCAGGTCTTCCTTGAAACCCTGTACTGTGCTATTTCCTATCACGGCCTCTGAAAGGGTGTTCCATGTATCCACCACCCTCTGTGTGAAAAAGAATTTCCTTGCGTTTGTTCTAAACCTGTCCCCCTTCAATTTCATCGAGTGTCCCCTTGTTCTTGTGGTTTCTTTCAAATTGAAAAATCTGTCCTTGTCAACCTTTTCGATGCCCCTCAGGATCTTGAAGGTCTCTATCATATCTCCTCTGAGTCTCCGCTTTTCCAGGGAGAACAGCCCCAGCTTCTTCAGTCTGTCAGTGTATGTAAGGTTTTCCATACCCTTAATCAGTTTAGTTGCTCTTCTCTGGACTCCCTCAAGCATTGCCATGTCCTTTTTGAGGTACGGTGACCAGTACTGTACACAGTATTCCAGATGCGGGCGCACCATAGCCCGGTACAGTGGCAGGATGACTTCCTTCGTTCTGGTCGAGATACCCTTCTTAATGATACCTAACATTTGGTTTGCTTTCCTCGAGGCTGTGGCGCACTGTGCCGACGCCTTCAATGTCGTGTCTACCATCACTCCCAGGTCTCTTTCCAGCTTACTGACCCCTAGCATTGATCCCCCCATTTTGTAAGTGAACATCGGGTTCCTTCTCCCTATATGCATGACCTTGCATTTCCCTACGTTGAAGCTCATTTGCCACTTTTTCGCCCATTCTTCCAGTGTCGTAAGATCCCTTTGGAGATCCTCGCAATCTACCGTGGTTTCAACCTTGCTGAATAGTTTGGTGTCATCTGCGAATTTGATGACCTCACATTTTGTTCCCGCCTCCAGGTCATCAATGAATATGTTAAACAGGAGCGGTCCCAGCACTGACCCTTGAGGAACCCCGCTCGTGACCCCTTGCCAGTCCGAGTAGTGGCCCTTTACACCAACCCTCTGCTTCCTGTCTGCCAGCCAGTTTTTGATCCATTGGTGGACCTCCCCTCGCACCCCGTGATTCCATAGCTTCCTGAGCAACCGCTCATGTGGTACCTTATCGAAGGCTTTCTGGAAGTCCAGGTAAATTATGTCTATGGGTTCACCTTTGTCCACCTGGCTATTTACCCCCTCGAAGAAGTACAACAAGTTTGTGAGGCACGACCTACCCTTGCAGAACCCATGCTGGCTCGACCTTAGCTGTCCATTTTTTTCGATATGATCACAGATGCTGTCCTTAATCAGCGCCTCCATCATCTTTCCCGGGACCGATGTGAGGCTCACCGGCCTATAGTTTCCCAGGTCGCCCCTTGAACCCTTCTTGAAGATGGGCGTGACATTAGCTATTTTCCAGTCCTCCGGGATCTCTCCAGTTTTTAGGGATAGGTTGCATATTTGCTGAAGTGTCTCTGCTATTTCATTCCTTAATTCCTTGAGCACCCTTGGGTGAATGCCGTCCGGACCTGGCGACTTGTCGCTCTTTAGCTTGTCTATCTACCTGAGGACATCCTCCTGGCTCACCTCTAGTTGGACCAGCTCACTATCTTGATCTCCATTTTCTATTGCCTCTGGTTCCGGAATGTTGGATGAGTCCTCCCTCGTGAAGACCGACATAAAGAAGTCATTTAACTTGTCAGCTATTTCTTTTTCCTCCCTCACTACTCCCTTTCTATCCCCATCATCCAAGGGCCCCACTTCCTCCCTCGCTGGTTGCTTTCCCTTTACGTACCTGAAGAATGATTTGAAATTTTTTGCCTCTCCCACTAGTCTCTCTTCATATTCCCTCTTTGCTCTCCTAACCACTCGGTGGCACTCCTTCTGGCTTTCCTTGTGTTCCTTTTGGTTGGCCTGCGTTTGGTCCTGTTTCCATTTTTTGAACGATTAATTCTATTATTTGGAGTTAGCTACACTTCCCTGTGGGAATGAAGTGCCCTTTTGAACGCCTTCTTGATTGTAGAATCTGGGTACCCTCTCTCTTTAAAATGCTCCTTCATCTCTTCAGCTTTATCAACAAATTCACTTTTTGAAGAGCATAATCGGCGTAACCTTAAAAATTGCCCTGTGGGGATATTTTTCCTTAAATGCCTCGGATGATAACTCTCATATCTCAAAAGTTTATTACGATCTGTCGATTTTCTGAAAATGGTGGTATTGAACTTGCCATTACTCAAAGATATATTGATATCCAAAAAGGACAATGGTTGGGTATCAAATTGAGCTGTAAACTTCAAGTTAGTATCTCCCTGGTTGATCCATGTCAAAAATGTAGAGAGCTCTGTTGCAGTGCCCACCCAAACTTCAAACACATTATCAATATAGCGTTTCCACCTTAGCAATTTAGTAAAATACTCAGAGGGGTAAAGATATTGCTCTTCGAATGCAGCCACATACAGGCACGCTACAGTGGGGGCCATATTGGCACCCATTGCAGTGCCCCTGGTTTGTAAAAAGAATGATTGATCGAATTGAAAGTAATATGCAGTAATATTCCCTTTAAGGAAGTATTTTCGATCTGCCCCTTTCTTTTTCAGTTTTGCTTATTTTTCAGTGCCGGGTGTTGATCATTTTACGTCCTTCCATCTTTTATGCATTTGGTCCCTTTAAATTCTTGTTAGCGAACAATTGGGATTTCCCTTGTTGAACGTAGTGATGCCATTGACGCTCCCATGTGACTGTTTGCGTGGTGATGCTATAGTTTTAAAAAGAACAGCTTGTCGGCATCTCTTTAGCTGTTGGATTTCTAGGAAGAAGTAAAACTTAATGGTGAGAATGCAATATTTTTGACATTACATGGTGAGTCTCTTCTCTTTTGAAGCTAGGATCGATTTGTATTTCGTTAATACGCACGGTTTTAATTGATGTTGAAATAAAGTAACACAATTTTTAAATGTTTATTTCAGAGACTTCATTACCTAAAGTTTGAGGTGGTGTAGCAGAGCAATGTCGGTTCCCTGAAGCAGTACCGAAACGTGTCACGTCGGAACCAGTAAATTTTGAAAGCTAAGTTTTTCTATCTTAAGCCATCAATACAAGATGTTAAGCTTATAGCCTGTTTGACCATTATAAATTCAATAGTGACTATTGCTATCATTCTGACACTGTATTGAACAATGCGATGATTGGGTGGTGAGGTGGCACATTCGCCTTCATGTCTCTGAGCATAAGCTTCAATAACAGTTAAATAAGATTTGTTGAAATTTTTCTGTTAAGGTACATAGAGTGACTATTCAATAATAGTTGACATATCCTTTTTTAGTCACTCAACATTTGTACTTTCTTTATTTTTGACGAAGTAACTTAAACAGCACACAAAGAACCTTAAATTCAACCCGCATGCCAACAGGTAGCCAATGAAGCTCTTGGAATAATCAGACTAATGTGATCAAATTTCAAGGCATGAACAAAAAGGCGTGCAGCAGCATTTTGTGCCAACTGCAATGCACGCAAAACAAATTTAGGCAGACCCAAATAAATGGAATTACAGTAGACAACAAAGGTGTAATCATCAATGTGATAATTAAAAACGAATCCTCATTTAATTTAATGATGAATAGCTTTTGGACTATAATGTATCTTAAAAAGAAAACTGTCTTTAGACAGATTTTCCTTTAAAAAAAAACCCCAAAAAAATTTATTAAAATCTGAATTAAATCCAATTTAAATTTTAAAAATCTGATTTTTTTTTAATTAAAAAAATATTGATTTGTATCTACCTTGCTTTTCTTAGTTTGTTTTTTTTAAAACCCTTTTCCTCATTTTATCATAGCTGCCACTTTGAAAGTTAAATGCTGTTGCAATAAATGTCTTTAGTTTCTAGTTATCATTCTTGCCAAGTGGCCCAAAAACTATTGTTTCTCAGTAAGTATGCATTCCAAGAAAGTCTGGATTTAAAATAAATTATCTTCTTTTTGATTCCTGAACTAGCTGCTCCATGAAGCATTCATTTATTCCATTTAAAACTTTACCTCTCTAGCATTTCCTGATATGAAATTTATCCTGTCAGTATTGCGGTAATTGGCCTGTGATTATACTAAAAAGACTGCTTTGGTGTTTTGTTTAATTAAATCAGTATATGAAATGTTACTTTTTACAAAATTGCACAAGAGGTTTTTTAGTGCTTGCCAGCACGCTGAATGCTTTGTGCTGCTCCGACAGTCCTAGAGTTCATATGAGCATCAGAGAAGTACAGAGTATTCAGCACACCAGTTGGTGCTAAAAACCTCTTGCATGGTTTTGTAAAAAGTAGGGGGGGTAGTAGAGTCAGATCTGTTTTTTTCCATTTTTTCACAATGTTGTGAATGTATATATACAGTGGAACATTGGTTTATGAGCATAATTCGTTCCAGAAGCATGCTCACAAACCAAAATACTCATATATCAAAGCGAGTTTCCCCATAGGAAATAATGGAAACTTGCTTTGATACGTTCTCACTCCCCCACCCCCCCCTTGCGAACCATCACCCCCCGCCCGAGCAACTTTAACTCACCCCCCGTCTGGCACCGGCACGCAGCCCACAGGATTCTCCGAGAATCTCGGCGAGAGGGAGAATTAGAAGGGCTTGAGCATGCGCAGATGCATGCTCAAAGCTGGCAGAGGCAGGAAGAAGATCTTCAAGCAGCACTGGCACGTCCTGAGTTAAAGTTGGTCGGGTGGGGGGTGCCTGTTCTCGCAGGGAGGGAGTGCCGATACGAGCGGGGGGGGGGGGGGAGGAGCGATGCCGGTTTTCGGGGTAGGTGCTCGCAAATCGAGTCAACACTCATTTTGCGAGACAAGTTTTGCTCGTCTTGCAAAACACTCGCAAACCAGGTTACTCGCAAACCGAGGTTTGACTGTATTCGAAAACAGTTGGGTATCACTATGATCTACACTTATCAGCAGATTATTTTTGATGATCCTTGAGTGAGTCTCTTGTTCCTTGTATTTCTTTGGAGAATTGAATCACCCTGTATTATAGTGCTGTCAAATTTGATAACTTCTCTGTTAACATTTCATCATCTGTTTCTTTTGGCCTTTTAGTCCTACTAGTATTATCTTTGCCTTCACCCCAGGCGTCCTATAGGGTTAAAACAGTTCTAAATCCTGTGACCAGATCTTCTCCAGGTCCTCCCTGGACTCTATGGTCTTCGAGCTCTTCCAGGTCCTTTCCTGACCCTCACTTGGCTCACCAGGTCTTTCTGCAGCTCCCAGTGCCATCACCGGTCTCTCCGCTGGTTGCCAACAGCCCTGCCAGTCCCTTCGGCCAATGTTCTCCTGGGTCTTATCAGGCTGCTTCCTGGGCCCTTTTGAGAGCTTCCAGTGCATTCACTGGTCCCTCTGCTGGTTGCTTGCAAGACCCCCTCAGCCTTGGACCTTTACCCTTTTGGCTCTTCCTGTGGGCCACTGCCAGTCCCTACACTCCCCAGCCTTTTGAGTCTCTCACTCCATGGAAACTTCACCTGCTTTCTTCTGCTCAGGCTTCCTCCACTAGTCAGTGACAGGAACTCCACCCTGTCACAATAATATAGCAATAAAAAACTTTATTCTGCTAGCACTGTCCCACAGCTACAACTAGCTTTAAATTTTCATAAAAATTAAAGGTAGCATGGAAATATGATTGAGATGTTTAAATAGAAACGTGTATTTTTTGTTTTCTTAGATGAAGGTTATTACCAAGCTGGGAAATTTCAGTTTGAAATTGAAGTTCCTGATGCTTACAACATGGTGGTAAGTATTTTTACTATTTGTATATTGGATATTAGATGCATGCTACTCTATCAGACACACAAAATGGACAGTCCCTGAGATTTAGAGCTTTCAGTTAGGTTGGCAAAGCATGTACAAGACCTACAAGAGTCTTTGAGTTAAGATATGCTATATCTGAAAAGATTAAAAATAGATGAGGTTAAATTGAGGAGGGACAACTTTCACTGAGCATTAACATATGTGATACAAAGGTCTGGAAATGTTTCAGTGAGAACTTTGGCAATGTAAAGTGTTAGTAATCATGCTTTCTTATGTAATTGAATCTATAGGCCTAGGGCAGGGGTAGGCAATTCCAGTCCTCGAGAGCTGGAGCCAGGTCAGGTTTTCAGGATATCCACAATGAATATGTACGAGATGGATTTGCATGCACTGCCTCCTTGAGATGCAAATCTATCTCATGCATATTTATTGTGGATATCCTGAAAACCTGACCTGACTCCGGCTCTCAAGGACCGAAATTGCCAATCCCTGGCTTAGGGTATCAATCCCAGTTTTCTCTTAAATAAACAGAGAAATACCCTCTCCTATTTAGAGCAGTGGTTCCTAACCCTGTCCTGGAGGACCACCAGCCAATCAGGTTTTTGGGATAACCATAATGAATATGCATGAGAGAGATTTGCATATAATGGAGGTGACAGACATGCAAATCTGCTCCATGCATATTCATTAGGGCTATCCTGAAAATCTGGCTGGCTGGTGGTCCTCTAGGACAGGGTTGGGAACCACTGATTTAGAGCACCGGTTGATTAATTTACTTGCGCTGGAAAAATTGAAGAGGTGAAATATTTTTGTTGCATTTGAGTTAGGTAAGAGAGGAGGGAACTTAGCACATATTTGGGAAAGCTGTTCTATGCATTTTGGATAGAAAGGTGAAAGGGGCAAAGTTGAGGTATGTCAATTAAGGAAAATAAAATGAGCAGTTTGCTTGAGTAACTATGTTTGACAAGAGATGGGCTTTAGGGAGTGAAAATGAATAGATATTAAGGGTATGTACAGTGAATGTGAATCTGCTCAGACAAATGGTGACAGAACCCACGAGGGAAAAAGCGATACTAGATCTGGTCCTCACAAATGGAGAAAGTATCTTTAATGTTCAAATGGGTACCCACCTGGGAAATAGCGATCATCGCTTTGTCCACCTTCAGTTTTTCAAGTTGGTCATAAACACTTTCCTCTGTGAACGGTGCAGAATCTACTCCATTTTCCCGTGTACTTTTGCCAGACAATCTCGGTCCTTCTCCAGGATTTTCTTCGGTGAAAACAGAGCAGAAGAATCTGTTTAGCACTTTTGCTTTTTCCTCATCACTCTCCACATATTGGTTCCTAGCATCTTTTAGTTTAGCCATTCCATTTTTCATCTTCCTCCTTTCACTGATGTATCTGAAAAAATTTTCGTCTCCCTTTTTTACATTTTTAGGCATTTGCTCTTCCGCCTGTGCTTTCACAAATTGCAAGGGCCAAGGGCAAAAAAGAAATTGGCCAACAGGACTAACAGAGAACAACGGAATCCAGAGGGACAACCGAAAATGGGGAAACAGGCTGAGGACGAAACAGACACACCACAGGAGGAGGATGACCGAGACGAGGCTTGGGGACTGGCAACTCACGAGGGGGTCGCCAGGAGTGCCAAACCACGAGGAAAGCCAGCAAGAAAGGCGAACAACCGGGACTTACATTGCCTATACACAAATGCTAGGAGCCTAGGGGCTAAAATGGGAGAGCTGGAAATCTTAGCCAACAAAAAAGGCCTAGACATAATTGGAGTCACAGAAACGTGGTGGACTGATGACAACAAATGGGATGTGGCTTTACCAGGATTCAAACTCTACAGGAGAGATAGGTCACACAAAAAGGGTGGAGGAATAGCGCTATATATAAAAGATTCCATACCTTCAACCAGGATGGAAACAACTGTAAGGGCGGATGACTTGGAATCATTATGGGTTAAGCTACCAGGAGGAACTGGAGCAGACATAAAATTGGGTCTGTACTATCGCCCACCTGGACAAACGGAAGAAATTGACCAGGATCTGGAGGCTGAACTGAGGCAGGTATGCAAAAGCGGAAGGGTGGTGGTGATGGGGGACTTCAACTACCCGGGAATAGACTGGAGTATTGGGCACTCAAACTGCATGAGGGAGACCAAATTCCTGGAGGTCACGAGGGACTGTTTTATGGAACAGCTGGTCACGGAACCAACACGGGGTGATGCCACTCTTGACCTAATCCTCAACGGACTAGGTGGACCCGCTAAGGAGGTGGCGGTGCTAGCCCCACTAGGAAACAGCGATCACAACACGATCCAGTACAGGCTAGAAATTGGACCATCAAAGGTGAAAAGAACTACGACGTCGGCACTCAACTTCAAGAAAGGGAACTATGAAGCCATGAGGAAAATGGTGGGACAGAAACTCAAAAACAACGCAAAGAAGATGGAGTCCGTAGAAAAAGCCTGGACCCTACTCAAGGGCACAGTGCACGGAGCACAGAACCTGTGCGTTCCCAGGTTCAGGAAAGGGTGCAAAAAAAATAGAACAAAAAACCCAGTGTGGATAACAAATGCAGTGAAAAAGGCGATAAGTGATAAGAAAGCATCATTCAAAAAATGGAAAAAAGACAAAACAGAGGACAACCAAAAGGAGCATAAAATACACCAAAAAGAGTGTCACCGAGTGGTTAGAAAAGCAAAAAGAGAATATGAAGAGAGACTGGCGGGGGAAGCAACAAACTTCAAATCTTTCTTCAGGTACGTTAAGGGGAAGCAACCAGCGAGGGAGGAAGTGGGACCCTTGGATGATGGGGACAGAAAGGGAGTAGTAAAAGAGGAAAAAGAGATAGCCGACAGGTTAAATGAGTTTTTTACGTCAGTTTTCACGAGGGAGGACACAACCAACATTCCGGAACCCGAGGAGATTGTAAAAGGAGAGCAGGATGAAAATCTGGTCCAACTAGAGGTGAGCAAGGAGGATATCCTCAGGCAGATAGACAGGCTAAGGAGCGACAAATCACCAGGTCCGGACGGCATTCACCCAAGGGTACTCAAGGAACTAAGAAATGAAATAGCTGAGACACTTCGACAAATATGCAACCTATCCTTACAAACTGGTGAGATTCCGGAGGACTGGAAAATAGCAAATGTCACGCCCATCTTCAAAAAAGGCTCAAGGGGAGACCCAGGAAACTACAGGCCGGTGAGCTTGACCTCGGTCCCGGGGAAGATGATGGAAGCGCTGATTAAAGACAGCATCTGGGAACACATCGAAAAAAATGGGCAGCTAAAGTCGAGCCAGCATGGCTTCTGCAAGGTCAGGTCATGCCTCACAAACTTATTATACTTCTTTGAGGGGGTAACAAGCCAGGTGGATAAAGGGGAATCCATAGACATCATTTACCTTGACTTCTAAAAAGCCTTCAACAAGGTGCCACATGAAAGACTGCTACGGAAGCTATGGAACCACGGGGTACAAGGGGAGGTCAAAAACTGGATGGATCAAAAACTGGCTGGCGGACAGGAAACAGAGGGTTGGAGTAAAGGGCCATTACTCAGACTGGCAATGGGTCACGGGCGGAGTTCCGCAGGGGTCGGTACTGGGACCGCTCCTGTTCAATATATTCATTAACGACCTGGAGGCAAGAACAAAATGTGAGGTTATCAAATTTGCGGATGACACCAAGCTATATAGCAGGGTAAATAACATGGAGGACTGCGAAGATCTCCAAAAGGATCTGACAACACTAGAACAATGGGCCAAAAAGTGGCAAATGAGCTTCAACATAGGGAAATGCAAGGCCATGCATATAGGGAAAAAGAACCCGTTGTTCACTTACAAAATGGGGGGATCACCGCTAGGGGTGAGCAACCTTGAAAGAGACCTGGGAGTAATAGTGGACACAACATTAAAGGCATCGGAGCAGTGCACCTCAGCCTCAAGGAAAGCAAACAAAATGTTGGGTATCATTAAAAAGGGTATCACGACCAGGACGAAGGAAGTCATTCTGCCACTGTATCGCGCAATGGTGCGACCGCACCTGGAGTACTGTGTTCAGTACTGGTCACCGTACCTCAAGAAGGACATGGCAGTACTTGAGAAAGTCCAGAGAAGAGCAACTAAACTAATAAAGGACATGGAGGATCTCTCATATACTGACAGACTGAAAAGGCTGGGGCTCTTCTCCCTGGAAAAGTGGAGACTTAGAGGAGACATGATAGAAACCTTCAAGATCATGAAAGGTATAGAAAAAATAGACAGGGACAGATTTTTCAAATTAAGGGGGACCACAAGTACAAGGGGGCACTCAGAGAAATTGAAAGGGGAGAGGTTTAGAACAAATGCCAGGAAGTTCTTCTTCACACAGAGGGTGGTTGATACATGGGATGCGCTGCCGGAGGATGTGATAAGCAGGAGCACGCTACAGGGCTTCAAAGAAGCCTTGGATAGGTACTTGGAGGACAAAGGGATAGAAGGGTATAGATAAGAATAGAGGTAGATTATAGGGATAGGTTTAAATGGTAAGCTATAAAAATAGTCAGGGACCACTGCTCAGGCAATGGGCCTGATGGGCCGCCTCGGGTGCAGACCGCTGGGCGGGATGGACCTATGGTCTGCCTCAGCAGAGGCAGCTCTTATGTTCTTATGTTTATGTTCTTATCTCCCTCTTGGCTTCTTTCAGTTTCACCCAGTAGTCCTTTCTGTACTCTTCTTGGTTTTTCTTATAATTCAGGAACGCCAACTCTTTTGCCTTTATTTTCTCCACCACTAGTTTGGAGAACCATGTTGGTTTCCTTTTTCTCTTGTTTTTATATATTTTCTTCACATAAAGTTCTGTAGCCATTTTTTATAGCTCCTTTCAGCTTAGACCACTGTTTTTCCACTTCTCTTATGTCCTCCCATCCTAACAGCTCTTTCTTCAGGTACTCTCCCATTGCATTAAAGTCTGTACATTTGAAATCTAGGACTTTTAGTATCATGTGGCTGCCCTCCACTTTAGCCATTATATCAAACAAAACCATTTGATGATCACTACTTCCCAGGTGAGCACCCACTCATACATTAGATGTACTCTCTCCATTTGTGAGGACTAGATCTAATATCGCTTTTTCTCTTGTGGGTTCCGTCACCATTTGTCTGAGCAGAGCCTCTTGAAAGGCATCCACAATCTCCCTACATCTTTCCAGGTTGAAATCTCCCAGCAGCAGCACCTCCTCTTTCTTTCCAAACTTTTGGATATCCACAATCAGATCTTTATCAATTTGCTGTGGAGGTCTGTAGACTACACCAACGTAGATAGAAGTTCCATCTTCTCATTTCAGAGTGATCCATATCGCTTCTTCCTCTCCCCGGTCCCTTGCATTTCAGTCGCTTGGATATCAATCCATACATAGAGAGCTACTCCTCCACTTTTTTGACCATCTCTGTCCTTTCTAAAAAGATTATATCCCGGTATGTCTGCATCCCATCCATGGAATTCACTGAACCATGTCTCTGTGATAGCAACAATATCCAGGTCTCCCTCTAACATCAGGGCTTGCAGATCATGAACTTTATTGCTTAGACTGGGAATATTTGTGGTCATCACTTTCCAACTATTTTTCAGCGGTAATGTTTTTTGTATAGTTTTATTGTTTCGTTTCACTTCCCATTGCAACGCTAAGAAGTGAGTTGCTAATATTGTTTGTGTTACAATCTTTACTACCATCACATCTTGTCTTTTGCTGGGGGTGGTCTGTATAATTATCCTTCATATATACATCACCCCCACATTCTAGTTTAAATGCCTAGAAACATATTGTCTAAATTTCTCTGCAAGGATTCTTTTTCCTGCTGTAGTAATATGTAGCCCATCAGTACAATATAGTTTCTTGTCCTTCCATGTACTTCCCTGTCCTCCTATGTACCTAAAGCCTTCTTGATGACACCAGGCTTTGAACCACCAATTGAAGTCCTCTGTGTTTTTAACTCTTTGCTCTCCCTTTCCATATGCTGGCAGTACTTTGGAAAAAGCTACAGTTTTTACAAAAGGTTTCAAGTCTTCACCAAGCTCCCAACAGGCTTTCTGAACTGCAAGTGTGGAGTTGTTGGCTAGGTCATTTTTTCCCAAATGGATATCAACATCAGCTTAAGACTTTTTAGTTTCTTCCTTAATTATAGACAGTATATGTTGGGTAATTCTAGTAGCCAAGGATCCTAGGGAGACACTTCATTATTTTAGGCTCTTTGTCTTGTGTTTCAATGTTAGTGCCTCTGATGATAGAATCCCCTAAAAGCAATAATTTATTAGCTTGAGATTTCTTACTCTTTCTTTGTGAGTGCTTTTCTTGATAAGTTGCCTTCACTGGATCCAGTTCGATTTTAGTTATTTCTTGAGCACTGCACTGCTCTAATGGAGCAAAGGAATTCTGTAGGTGCAATTGTAAGGGTGTATGTTTCCGTATCACGTGTCGCAGTCTGCCTGACCCTACTGTGATCCATTTATTTATAGATTTCATTACTCTTTGAGGAAGTGGTGGTAAATTAGTATGATTCTGTGGAGTGATGGAAGTTGCTTTGATTGCATTCAATTCCTGCTTAAGATTTCTGAGTGCCTCCTTAATACTAGAAAGCTGAAGACAAATGGGGCAAGCCCTAAGTGTCCACATGGTGTGCCTTTGAACTAAAGCGCCAAAGTGATTGCACTGAATAAAGGTCATCTTGATTGGATGGTATAGGAAGTGACTGATATATAGACAAGAACAATGCTTATCATTGATAATCCAGGGGTGGATGGAACTATTTGTCCTTAATTTAGCAGGTAACCAAGCAAATGAGAATTAGGTATTTAAGTAGTGTAAGCCCAGGGGTGGGTGGGCAGAGGGGAGGGTGGGAGGGCCTAGTCAACCAGAGATCTGTGAGCTGTGTTGGCAATGAAACCTATCTTCAATGCAATTTTCTATTAAAAACACTGTAATAGAGCCTGCCTACAGATGTACATATTCCAAGTTCCTGTCCAATGAACCAGCTGCAAAACTTAATCTGTTACTTATCCAAGTTTTGGCAATAAAAAATAAACCTTACAGAGCTTATCTAGAACCCAAGTTAGGAAAGTTTAGAAATAAAAAAATTTAGCAGTTCAAGAAAGACTCTTGTACCAGGGTTAGCCAGAAAAGGAAAGAAAAGCCTTTTTGGTTTTTTTTTTGAGGAATAGAGAGGTCTAAGTTAGAAAGCAGAACGGTATACCACAATTGGACATATAGAGAGTACAGCAGACAGATTAGAATATCAAAAGAGCACTTAACAGACTTGTGGTTCAGGTCTTCCAATGTCAGCACATGAATGAATTATTTTACATTAATGCTAGATCCCTAGCCAGCAAACTACAAATAGTGAACGACCTGATCTCTGACAATAACATCGGCCTTGCATTTTTCACTGAAACCTGGCTGAAAGAGGAGGATATCCCAGAACTCTCCCACCTCTGCCTCAAAGGATACAGTTATCTTCATGCCCCAAGACAAGCCAGAAGAGGTGGAGGTCTTGCTCTGATCTACAAAAACTCCTTTCACATTTCACTGATTGACTTGTCCACTCAACAGGACCTCGACTACATGATGTGTTCTATGGGATGAAACAACTTATTTAGCTCCATTGGCTTACTGCTCATCTACAGACCACCAGGACCATGGTAACAACCCAGGAAAAAAACTACAAGAAATCATCTCTAGCCTCACTTGCCAATACACAAGATTGATACTTCTAGGAGACATAAACATACCGCTAGAATCACCTGATGAGCCCCATGACTGCAGACTTTAAGAACTTCACTCAAGATTGCCACCTCATACTGAGCCAACCAAGCCCCACGCATATCAAAGGACATTTGCTTGACTTCATGTCTATCAACCCTCAGCATGTCACCTCCATGACCAAATGGTCACCAGTTCCTTGGTCTGACCATTATCTGCTTTCTTTCTCCATAAACCTCTACATGGGAAGCACTTCCTATAATCCCCCTAAGAAGCCAACACTCTCCAGAAGAAAAATAGACCACACACAGTTTTAGTCCACAGTCTCTACTCACCTAACAAAAAACATTGCACATACCATCAAAATGATCAACCATTGGAACATTGTCAAGCGCTTGGCTCCACAGCTTCTCTGCACAGCTGCACTCCATGAACCACAAAACCCCAAGCCTGATATACCGAAACTCTTAAAGCAGAAAAAGTCATGCCGTTAACTTGAATGACAATAGAAAAAGCACCAAACCTCACACCACATGGAAAACAGCAATCAATGCATAAATTCCATATAGCTGAAGCAAAAATAAAAAATTTTGCCACAAAAATAGAACATTAAACAACAAGATACTTTTCAACATGCACTCTCTAATGGTGTGACTGGAACTAGGTCTATCCATCACCTCATCTCAATTAAGCACACAAGATCTAGCATTTCTAGACAAAATAAAAAAGGTCTCCGAATATATAATCAAACCCAAAAATATCCCCCCCAAATACTGCTAGAGATACATAGAAAGAAACTCGGAAAAGCAGCAAAAGTCTAATAGGTTTTCAAGGGGAAAGTAACCTGTCCGAAACAGTACCTGAGCACATTTGACCTAATCAGTTAATCCATTAATTAAATTTGTGAAGTGGGGTGTCCTCAGTGTATAGGGTCAGCGATTGGAGAAGACCTCCAGCGCTCAACATGAAAGGCACAGATTGACCAACCCGTACCTGCACACCATCACTGGACCCCTCAAGTGTGCTTAAATTAAATGATAGTGCAAATAACAGAAAAGTGACAAAACTTCTTTATAAATCACACAGGCGCTGTAAACCTTCAGGAATCCCACCTGGAACCCCCCCTCCCAGCCAACTCCAGCAGATAATAAACTCAAACTTAGCTTATTGTTAATCCATGTTTCTGTAGTTACAGCAGGAAAGACAAATTAACTGTGCTTCATGGAGATCAAGTTGTCAGGTTCAACCAAGCCCGGTTTCGGAGACCAAACGTCCCTTCATCAGGATCCTATAATCAAGCTGAAGGCAAACAAATGACCAGCATCCAGAATGAAAAGCAGTTGGAACAAAAAGCTAGCTGAGAGGAGGGCGGAGCTAAACAGAACCGTAAGCATCTCCTGTTTTAAAACAGAGCAGGGAAACATCATGGCAATGAGAGCCAATCAAAAGGTTACCCAAATCACAGAATAGTATTCCACTTGACGCTGTCATTGAGTCCATAAGGCTGTACGGTGTTAAGGTGGAAGATCCAAAACTGTTCCTGTAGCTGAATACTGGCTACATTCTCCCCTATAATCACCGGGTATTTGTTCAGTAATAAACCAGGATAAATCGTAGAAGTCATGGTCATGCTCTATGCAATGGGGCACCATGGGAGCTGATAGGGTGCCTGTGTGATTTATAAAGAAGTTTTGTCACTTTTCTGTTATTTGCACTATTGAACTATCATTTAATTTAAGCACACTTGAAGGGTCCAGTGATGGTGTGCAGGTACGGGTTGGTCAATCTGCCTTTCATGTTGAGCGCTGGATGTCTTCTCCGATCGCTGACCTACACACTGAGGACACCCCGCTTCACAAATTTAATTAATAGATTGACTGATTAGGTCAAATGTGCTAAGGTGCTGTTTCGGACAGGATAGTTCCCCCTTGAAAACCCAAGAAAATATAAAACAAGTTACAAGTGTCGTCATACCTACTGACCACCACACACACAAGAAGGTCAAACATTGCCCAGCTGATCTTACCTAGACTGAATTTGACTCCCTAACAGCAGAGGTTGCCCCTAAAAAACTCTCCACACAAAGCTGTATCCTTGATACCCTTCCCTCCAAGCTACTAGCAAATCTACCCGAAGTAATTACTCATTGGCTAACAACACTTCTCAACTTTATCCTCTGCTCTGGCCACCTACTGCCTCAAATGGGTCACATAGCCCTGACCCCAAGACACAAACCACATCCAACTACAGACCAATTGCAGGAATTCCCATTCTAACTAAACTGACTGAAACCCTAGTCTGCAAACAACTCAATACATACATTGAACAACACTCCTGTTTCCACCCAACACAATATGGCTTCCGGGCCCATCACAGCACAGAGCTCCTATTCCTATTCCTAATGCTCATGGCCATTGCCAAATAAACTCTAAGCAAAGGACACCAAGCCATTCTTCTCCAGTTTAACATCTCTGCAGCCTTCGACTCTGTAGATCATGATCTTCTCCTGTTAAGACTCGCTGAAATTGGTATTGGAGAGGCCCAGTACTCAACCTGCTCCGCACCTTCCAAACCAACAGATTACATAGTATGGAAACACAATTCATGTTCCTGTGCCTGGAAATGGATCCCTTTATTGCCAGTCCTCTTCAACATATTCATTAGCTCTCTAGGTAACTACAACTTTGAAAGCGACAAACACCTCCTAACATACACAGACGATATCTTCCTTCTCATACAGTTAGACCCAGCCTTCACCAATATACCAGAAAAAAAATTGAAAACGGCAAAAGCAAAATATCTAACAGGGCCACCCACAACAAACTCAAACTAAACACATCCAAAATCAAACTGCTCTGGTTCCATTCACCACAACAAATCATTCCAAACTTGCTAAACCTACCCTTAGACACCAATATTCAAATACACGGAACCTTGAAAGTACTTGGTGTCATCCTAGACTCCACTCTCACCTATTCACCTCAAATATCCAATCTCAGAAAAAAAACAACAACCCTACAACAGTATGAAAAAACTGTGACTGATCAGGGTCTTCTAAGAGCAAAGATTTAGAAAGATACATCAAGCATTACAATTGTACCGAAAGAAATAGAAAAGACAGTTTATCTGCTTTAGAGAGTCCAGAGGAAAGAGAGAGAGAGAATGGGGAGTTCTAACTTCCCATATTATAAGTTTGAGGCTTGATCTAGAAATAGAATCTATTGAAATTAAGTACCCCTATCTTTTGTAAACTGTTTGAAACAATGGTGAATAAGGTGAGTGGGGTGTAAGAGACCTGGAGAAGAAAAAAAGGAGAAACAATCCCTCACAGCCTGTAGTCAAATGTAATTTCCAGTTCCACTCTGACAATGGTTTCCGATTACCCTAACTATCTGTGCTAGAACATGCAGCTGGGCTTGCTGTATATCTTAAGCTGTCCATCTTAAGCACTAGATATTAACATATCTTAGCTGTCTTTAGCACCTCTTTTCTGTACCAAGATCCTTTGTTACATTTAAGCACTGATGTAATTTAAGCATTCTGGGGCAATCTGAGGCTGTTTGCACTGACATGCCCTAAGGTCAGATATGAATGATATGATCTCCCATAGGCCTTTGCTAACATTGTTAAGGCCAGCAAGTTAAGGCTGGGCTGACACAAATTACCACACAACTACACAGACAGCAGCTAATACAAAACACTGCAATCAGGCTGATTTTTACACTTAAGAAAATATAGTGCGATATCTGACTATCTCCATAAGCTGCACTGGTTACCGATAGCACCCAGAATATACTTTAAAATATCCTGCATTCTGCATCAGCTATGCCACGTCAACTGAGCGGATGCAATAACTCATATCTTTTCCAAAGTCCCAATTGTCATCTGCCAGAATCTTCAGCACCTCCAAAATGATCCTCCCCTCACCAAAGGGGGTCAAATACAAATGCATATTCAACTCATTATTTATCTACGGTACATCACAACAAAAACCTAAAACAACCACCGCATGGACACAAGATTAGAAACCAGTTACCTGAGCTTTAGAATAAAACTGAAAATATTCCTCTACAGCAACCAACTTCCTACAGCATGACCCTTTAGTCTACCCAGGGTTATCCAGACTTTCTTTTTTTTTTTAAATTTTATTCATTTTAACAACATATTTTACAAGTATCCAACTTGTTCTGGTAATACAGAGAATAAGATATAAAAAAATACAAAGTAAAGGGAATAACAAATCCCATTATGTAATAAACGTTATCTCTTCCTTAGACCTCATAGACCTATGAGGGAACAAAAAAAGATAAGGAGATCTTATACTAAGAAATATATCCATAATAAAAAATAAGCTTAACGGGTTAGTCTTCCTCTGTCTTTCTTTCAATTATCCCTTCATTTCCTGGATTAGCTTCTTAGTATCCAGAAAGTCCTTAAGCTGTTCTGGAGCAAAAAAGACGTACTTTATACCAACATATTTAATTAAGCATTTACAGGGATAACTCAACAGAAAAGTAGCACCCAATGCTCTAACTTCCTTTCTCATATTCAGAAACAATTTCCTATGTTCTTGAGTAAATTTAGTCACATCTGGAAAAACCCAAATTCTCTGGCCTAAGAATACAGCTTGAGAAAACCGAAAATACATTCGCATTATGGAATTCAAATCTTGTTCAAATACAAATGATACAAAAAGGGTAGTGCGAGATTGAATTTCCAAGGATTTTTCCAACAGGTCAGATAAGTTACTTAAGTCAGGAATTTGTATATCTTCAACTTCAGAGGACTTTCCCATCTTTTTCTTATCTGGAAGGTAATAGATGCGGTTTATAGGTGGCAAAACTTCAGATGGCAATTTCAAAATCTCAGTCAAATATTTTTTAAACATCTCCCGGAGGAATCTCTATTGCTTTAGGAAAATTAAGAAACCGCAAATTTAACCTTCTGTTATAATTCTCAATCTGTTCAAATTTCCTTAAAGTATAAAGTTTATCCTTTGCCATATTCCCAGTTAATTGTTGAAGGGATGATACTTCTTTGTTAATTAAATCAATTTTTTCACTTGTGTCTTTCTTTACATGTTCTATAGATTTTGTTAAGTCGTCAATTTTACTCACAACCGTTGTAAATTCAGAAGAAGATTTCAATACAGCAGCTTCCAGTCTTTGTAGCATACACCAGATGCCATCCAGGGTTACCACCGTGGGAGGGGGAGAGAATATCTTTCCCTCTCCTTGAATAACTCGAAACTCAGCGGCTGGCAACAGTTCGGCTCTCTCTGCATGTGTCTGCAACAAGCCAACCGGGCTTGGAGACACTGAAGTCTGACGCTGGTCGCGGAGGAGGCAGGATAAACGGAGGAGACAAAGAAATATCAGGCCCAAAGGTTCCAGAGGCTCCTTCCTCTGAAGCCAAAGCAGGCTGCTCAACTCTGATAACAGATGGAGTGCTTGTTGTGAAAGAGTCCATCTTCAACTGTCCCGGCGTAGAGAGATTTGGCTGGACAGAAGCCTTCCTTTTCGTATGAGGCATAGTTAAGCAGGTATAGAACGCCGATACCCACAGGCAATTCTATAGAGGAAACAGGAAGGAAAAAGTACGACGCTCACAACAGCAACTAGCCCGCCGCCATCTTAGTTCCCCCTCCCCCCCCGGGTTATCCAGACTTTCACTGTTACAATCTTACCTCCATTAGGTCTCTTGCTAGCTCCTTGCTTGCTTTGCCCTTCTTAGAAACATGATGGCAGATAAAGACCAAGGAGATCACGTGATGCCGTAAGCAAAGGCAGTCCCATCCTGCCTGAGCTCCTGGGCCCCGAGTCCTATATTTGCAATTTCCCTGCAGTTCGGCACTTCTGAGGAACACAGACGCTTTTTTGTTATAGGGCTGGTGCAATAAAATGGCGCTGGGACAAAATTCAGAGGTGAGCCAGTTGTCCCCGAAAGCGCTCCGGGACATAACCCAGGCGGTCGTTTCGGCAATGCAGCCTAGCCTGGACAAGTTGTCCAAGCAATTGCAGCAGCTCGATGATACTCTTCGGGACACCGCCAGAGCTTGAAACACGTGCCTCTCATATAGAGGACACGCCGGGAGAACAAGTTCCAGCTATTCAGGCCTTATGGGATCTCACTCGAATTCAAGCAGAGAGACTGGAAGACTTGGAAAATAGATCCTGTAGGTCAAATTTGCAGTTCCTGGGGATCCCGGAGATGGTGACTGGCCCCTCCCTTGTGCAGACGCTGGAGAAGTGGCTGCGGGAGTGGTTTCCTTTGCGTGCGGATTTGGGCCCTATTCGCTTGGAACGGGCACACCGCCTGGATAGAGAGATAACCCGGGAAACGCGTCCGCGGATGATCATTGCCAAGTTACTCAATTATAACCACAAGGTTGAGATTTTGTGCCACTATAAACAACTTCGAGGAGGATTAAAGTTTGAAGACTCTGAGGTCCGTATTTTCCAAGACTACTCTGCGGCCTTATTGGAGAAAAGAAAAAATTTTTACCCGTTCTGTTCTACATTGGCGGAGAAAAAGCTGCGGTTTCTGTTCCTCTATCTGGCCCTTCTGCGTCTTCATCATCAGGGCCAATGGCACACCTTTGAATTTTCTGAAGATGCAGCATTGTATATTAACACTCATTTACTTCCACCACAGAATCCTTGCTTATTTTTCACTTTTTACTTTGTATATTAATATAAATTTTATCTGTTGCCCTTCCTATTGTTCTTTCCTTAAATGTTTTTACATTAATATTGATTGTAACCCTTTAATGATTTTTCCCTCGCCTTGAAATTATATGTATAAGTTAAACTATGTATAGCAAAGTTTGTATTTATTAGTTTTAATTCATTTTGAATATTGTTTGTTAGATTTGTCACCCTTATTTAATTATTTATGAAATTGTACATTGCCTAGAAAATGTGATAGGCGATTAATCAAATTTTTATAATAAACTTGGAAACTTGGAATAAACTTGATAGTGCTCTGGACTAGAATAGCTGTGGCCCACTCATTTTTCTGGTGATAGTTCCTTAGCATACTCTGATAAAGGGTCTGCTACACTGTTGGACTTCATGGAACTTTGTGTTTACCAGGTTTTGTAATTTCTATGCAGATTTATTGTTGCGATGTTCAGCTTTTTGATGTGGGGCTATTGCAGGACTATATGCACTGTTGATTTGATGGTTTGACTTGGGGTTCGGGAAGGCAACTTCCTGTGATTTCACACACCTGCAGGTCCACTCTGTTGAGCTCTGCAGATGTGTCCATTCCAGAGGGGGGGGGGAATGGAAAGAGGGGGAGGGGGCAGGGGTTTGGGAGGGCGGGAGTTGGAGAGGGTGAGCTACGGGAGGGAGATGTTTTCTTTTATATGGGATACATGTGAGCTTGTATGGGTTATATTGGACATTCTGGTATGTGAATGGGTGCCGCTCTGACTTGTATGTTCCTCCACCTTGGGTTAGGCTGGGAGCACAGGTAGGATTTTGGTGGATAGATTGGGTCAGCTTCATGTCTAGAATCTGTGACTTTTCATGGCTTTAGCCACCACTTTACGTATTGTTTCCTGGAAAGTTTGGGGAATTACTTCCCCTATTAAAAGAACGAAAATTTTGAATCAATTGAAACGTCATAAAGCTGATATTGTGTGTCTGCAGGAGACCCGTCTGACGGACAACGAACGTTCCAAATTAAAGAGATATTGGGTGGGTGAAGTTTTTGCAGCTTCTTCTCCACAGAAACGAGCGGGGGTAGCTATTTTATTTAAGAAATCCTTGCCACAGACGACCCGATTGATAAAACGGGACCCCCAGGGTCATAAGAACACAAGCATCGCCTCTGCCGAGTCAGACCACAGGTCCATCGTGCCCAGCAGTCCGCTCTCGCAGCGGCCCCCCAGGTCAGTGACCTGCAAATGATCCTCTTTTGAAGACATTTTGACCTGTATAGTACCCCTCTATCTCTATCCTTCAATCCCCTTTTCCTTCAGGAACCTGTCCAACCCCTTCTTGAAACCCGAAATCGTACTCTGCTCCACCACCTCCTCTGGAAGTGCATTCCAGGCATCCACCACCCTCTGAGTGAAGAAGAACTTCCTAGCATTTGTTCTGAATCTGTCTCCCTTCAATTTTCTTTAGTGCCCTCTTGTTCTTGTTTCCTCTGCTAGTCTGAAGAATCTGTCCCTCTCTACCCTCTCTATACCTTTTATGATCTTGTAAGTTTCTATCATGTCCCCTCTAAGTCTCCATTTTTCCAGGGAAAAGAGCCCCAGTTTCTCCAGCCTCTCGGCATATGGAAGGTTTTCCATGCCCTTTATCATTTGCGTTGCTCTTCTTTGGACTCTCTCAAGTGTCGCCATATCTTTCTTAAGGTACGGCGACCAGTTTTGAACGCAGTACTCCAGATGAGGGCGCACCATCGCCCGATATAACGGCAAGATAACTTCTTTGGTTCTGGTAGTGATTCCTTTTTTGATAATGCCCAGCATTCTGTTCGCCTTCTTTGAGGCCGCTGCGCATTGTGCCCCCGGCTTCATTGTTTGGTCCACCAGAACCCCCAAGTCCTTTTCTAGGTTGCTTTTGCCCAATACCATCCCCCTCATGCTATAGTTGTACATCGGTTTCCTTTCCCTATGTGCAAGACTGCATTTCTCTACATTGAAGCACATTTGCCATTTATTCGCCCATTCACTCAGTTTGTTCAGGTCCCTTTGTAGCTCTTTACATTCCTCAACAGTTCTAACCCTGCTGGAGAGTTTTGTGTTGTCCGAAAATTTTATAACCTCGCACTTCATCCCTGCTTCTAGGTCATTAATGAATATATTGAACAGCAGTGGTCCTAGCACTGACCCCTGCGGAACACCGCTTGTAACTGCTTCTCATTCCGAGTAGTGTCCCTTTACTCCCACCCTCTGCCTCCTGTCCTTCAGCCAATTACAGATCCATCTGTGCACGTCTCCTTCCACTCTGTGGTTCCACAGTTTTCTTAGCAGGCGCTCATGGGGTACCTTGTCGAAGGCTTTTTGGAAGTCCAGATATATGATGTCTATGGGGTCACCATGGTCCAATTGTTTGTTTATCCTCTCGAAGAAGCATAGTAGGTTCATTTGGCAAGATCTTCCTTTACAGAAACCATGCTGGCTGGTTCTCATCAGATTATTTCTCTCCACATGCTCATCGATGCTGTCTTTGATTAAAGATTCAGCCATCTTCCCTGGAACTGAGGTTAAACTCACTGGTCTGTAGTTCCCCAGGTCGCCTCTGGATCCCTTTTTGAAGATAGGTGTAACATTCGCTATCCTCCAGTCCTCCGGGATTACCCCTGTTTTCAAAGATAGGTTGCAGATCTTTAGTAGTAACTCTATTTCATCTCTGAGCTCTTTCAGTATTCTCGGGTGGATTCAGTCCGGTCCCGGTGATTTGTCTGTTTTTAATCTATCTATCTGTTTGAGTACGTCTTCGAGGCTCACCTCTATTGACAATAGTTTCTCCTCTTGGTCCCCCTTGAAGTTTTTTTCTGGATTCGGCATGTAGGATGTGTCCTCTTTCGTGAAGACTGACGAGAAGAACTTGTTTATTATCCCAGGACAAGCAGGCAGGTATTCTCACTAGTGGGTGATGTCATCCGATAGAGCCCTGATACGGACGTCTCACAAGCATGTCTTGCTTGAAGAAACTTAGAAGTTTCGAGATGCCCGCACCGCGCATGCGCCAGTGCCTTCCCGCCCGATGGTCCGGGCGTGTCTCCTCAGTTCTTTTTCTTCCGCGGAGCTGAGAAGTCTGTCTTCAATTTTGCGCCCATTGAATCTCTTTTTGCCTTCTGTTTTTGCTGCGGGTTGAGTTCTTTTGGCTCTCCTGTGCATTTGTTTCTTTCTTTGATTTCTTTAAAAAAAAAATTTAAAAAAATTTTTCTTCCGACACCGGGTCGGCCGCGTGGCTAGGGCCCTGCGCCTTCGACCTTGTGGCGGAGCTTTTCCAGCCTATGTCCTGGCCGATCACCGGTTTTAAAAAGTGTAGCAAGTGCCAGCGCGCGATTTCGCTCACGGACCCTCATCGACGCTGCTTACAGTGTCTGGGACCGGATCACTTCCCGAAATCGTGCCGGCCTTGCTCCACGTTAACAGCGAGAGCGTTTAAGCACCGCTGTCTGCTGTGGGAATCCATGTTCAAGATGGAAGCTTCGTTGGATCCGTCAGCTTCGACATCGACATCGACTGGTGCTTCAACTTCATCGGCGAAGCCCTCTGCCTCCCCGGCTGCTTCGGGCCTTCTGAAGCCGGCATCGTTCACGCCGGTTTCGGCCTCGACTTCGGCGCCGGTGCCTTCCTCCGTCTCCTCGGAGCAGGTATCGGCTCCTACAGTTCCACCGGTGGTGCTTAAAGTGACGAAGGCTGGCAAGCAGAAGCACGCGGCACTGAAAAAGCGCGGAGACCGTGCGGAAGGGCCCCCTTTTGGTGCGGATCCCTCCATATCGGCTTCATTGCGGTCCATGCTGGAGGCTCAGTTTGTGGAACTCATGACCACCATGGGACCCCGGCTGATTGCCTCGATCCAGGGTGACCTCCCCGTTCCGGTTCCGAGGGGTGGACCGCCCCCTCCTCCTCCGCTGCGCCGCACGACCTCGTTGCTCGGCGAGGAGGAGCGGCGAGCGGTGTCCGGGTTCTCGAGGCGGTCCTCAGTTAGTGCTATGCCTCCTTTGGAACCGATTCCCTCGAGGAAGGCCTCCCTTAGTGATATGCCTCCCTTGGAGCCTATCCCCTCGAGGAAAGCTTCGTTTAGTGATTTGCCTCCATTGGAACCGGTGACCCCGCCCCATAACACTGTGTGGCGTCCACCTTTGAGGCCTCCCAGTCCTGGACATAGCAGAAAGCAGGACGAGTTCTTCCGGACCCCCTATCAAGCATGGGTGGCGTCGGGGGAGGCACCAGCTCTTCCGCCTCTTCGTTCGACGGCCTCGAGTCCTATCTGCTCCTTGGAGGCTTCTGATCAGGTTTCTCACAGACGGGCTCGATCCCCTTCCAGGCATCGTGAGGGGCATCGATCCAGACACTCCTCGAGGCATTCCTCTCGACACTCGACCGTCTCGCCTCAAAAGAAATTGCCTCGGTTGGGATATGCTGCTTCGGCTGGGTCTCCTCCTCCGGGCCCGGAGTTCGAGGACCCCGAGGTTTTCTACTCACCCTGTTGCTCACAGGCCTCTATGGAGCCCGAAGCCTCGTCTTCTTCTAGCCCTTCTCGTAAACCGGCGACGGCGAACCAACTGTCTTTTTCCTCATTTCTCAGACAGATGGCGGATGACATGGACATTACTCTCGATGCTGGGTCTCGATACTCCGAGGAGTACCTCGACACCATGCACTTGCCTCGTCCTCCAGCCTCGTCCTTGCGCCTCCCTCTGCACAAGCTCCTCGACCAGACCTTCATGAGGTGCTTTGAGTCTCCTTGCTCTATCCCTGCGGTCCCTGGGAAATTGGATGCTCGGTACCGCACGGTGCATCATAAGGGCTTCGAGGGTCCTCAGCTTTCTCACCAGTCCCTCCTGGTCGAATCCTCGCTCAAGCGGTCTCATCCTGGCCAGGTCTATGCTTCAGTGCCTCCAGGACGCGAGGGCAGAACCATGGATAAGTTTGGTCGACGCATCTATCAGAATTCGATGATGACGTCCCGAGTCCTGAATTACAATTTCCACTTCGCCGCCTACTTGGAATTTTTTCTGCCTGTGCTTCGGAAATTCACACCATACATCGAGTCCCAGGCTCGGTTTGAGTTTGAGGAAGTGGTTGCTTCGCTGTCCCAGCTTCGTCTTCAGTTGATGCAATCTGCCTATGATGCTTTCGAGCTCTCGGCCCGAGCGGCGACCTGTTCTGTGGCGATGCGCCGGTTGGCCTGGTTGCGGACCATTGACATGGACCCGAACCTTCAGGACCACCTGGCAAACGTCCCGTGTGCTGGGGCGGATCTTTTTGACGAATCCATCGAGACAGTCACGAAGAAATTGTCCGATCATGAAAAGTCCTTCCAGTCCATTCTTAGGCCGAAGCCTAAGCCTCAACAGTCTCGACCCTCTCGTCCACCATTGATTTACCAGCGGCGTTATCAACCGAGACAAACTCCGCCTGAGAGGCAACCGGCGAAGCGACAACCTCCTCAGTAGGGTCAACCGAAGTCTCAGTCGCCTGCTGTCACTAAGGCCACTCAGCCTTTTTGACTGTTTCGTCGAGGGCATAACCAACCTCGTTCTGCCTCCCCCTGTTTTTCTCATCGGAGGGTGCCTCCATCATTTTTATCATCGCTGGGAGGCCATAACCTCCGACCTCTGGGTCCTTACTATCGTCAGGGAGGGATACTCTCTTCATTTCCATCGGGTCCCTCCAGACCACCCTCCAAGAGAGTATCCTTCCAACTTGACACAGACCGTCCTTCTTCTTCAGGAAGCTCAGGCTTTGCTCCGGCTTCGTGCCGTAGAGCCAGTCCCGTCGGACCAACTGAACCAGGGGTTTTACTCCCGGTACTTCCTTGTTCCGAAGAAGACGGGCGACCTGCGACCCATTTTGGACCTCAGGGTCCTCAACAAATTCCTTGTCAAAGAGAGGTTTCGCATGATGACCCTTGCTTCTCTCTACCCCCTCCTCGAGCAGAACGACTGGTTATGCTCTCTGGATCTCAAGGAGGCCTACACTCACATTCCCATTCATCCGGCCTCTCGCAAGTTCCTCAGATTTCGGGTGGGACATCTGCATCTGCAGTATCGAGTGCTTCCTTTCGGCCTGTCCTCGTCTCCCAGAGTATTTACGAAGTGTCTGGTAGTGGTGGCCGCTGCACTCCGGAACCAGGGTCTTCAGGTATTTCCCTACCTCGACGACTGGCTCATCAAGGCTCCCTCGGTCTCAGGGGTCATCTCGGTGACCCTGTCCACGATTCTGTTCCTGCAGAGTTTGGGATTCGAGATCAACTTCCCCAAATCTCATCTACAGCCTACACAGTCGCTCCCCTTCATCGGGGCGGTTCTGGATACCGTTCGCCTCAGAGCATTCCTTCCTCCTCAGCGCATGGATGCTCTTCTTCATCTCTGCCAATCTGTGTCTTCTCGCCAGTCCATCTCAGCGAGACACATGATGGTCCTCCTGGGCCACATGGCCTCTACAGTTCATGTAACACTATTCGCCAGACTCTATCTCAGAATTCCTCAGTGGACCCTGGCATCTCAATGGACTCAGGTGTCAGATCCATTGTCTCGACACATCCTCGTCACTCCTGCTCTTTGGCAGTCTCTACTTTGGTGGATGACCTCTTCGAATCTATCCAGAGGTTTGCTGTTTCACATTCCACCCCACCAGAAGGTTCTCACGACAGATTCCTCGACCTATGCCTGGGGGGCACATCTGGATGGTCTTCGCACTCAGGGATTCTGGACCAGTGCGGACCGACTCCATCAAATCAATCTTCTGGAACTCAGAGCCATCTTCAATGCTCTTCAAGCGTTTCAACATCTGCTTCACGACATGGTGGTCCTCATTCGCACAGACAATCAGGTCGCCATGTATTATGTCAACAAGCAGGGGGGCACGGGCTCGGCCTCCCTCTGCCAGGAAGCTCTCAAAGTCTGGGATTGGGCGGTTCGCCACAATGCCTTCCTCAAGGCTGTCTACATTCAGGGGAAGGACAATGTCTTGGCAGACAACTTGAGTCGTCTACTCCAGCCTCACGAATGGACTCTCCATTCCAACCCCCTTCATCAGATCTTTGCACAGTGGGGGACGCCTCAGATAGACCTCTTTGCGGCTCCCCACAACTTCAAACTGCCTCAGTTTTGCTCCAGGATCTACACTCCTCATCGCCTCGAGGCAGATGCCTTTCTGCTGGATTGGGGGAATCGCTTTCTGTATGCGTTTCCTCCATTTCCTCTCATTCAAAAGACTCTGGTCAAACTGAAGTCTGACCGTGCCACCATGATTCTGATAGCTCCTCGGTGGCCCAGACAACCTTGGTTCTCCCTTCTACTTCAACTCAGCAGCAGGGAGCCGGTCCTTCTTCCAGTGTTTCCTTCACTACTTACTCAACTTCAAGGATCACTGCTTCATCCCAACCTGCAGTCTCTCCACCTGACAGCTTGGTTCCTCTCAACATAACCCCTCACCAGTTTTCCCAGGCGGTGAGGGACGTCTTGGAGGCTTCCAGGAAGCCTGCTACTCGTCAATGCTACTCCCAAAAATGGACTAGATTTTCTTCATGGTATATTTCCAACTCTACGGAGCCTCGGCGAGCCTCTCTATCCTCTGTGTTGGACTATCTTCTACACCTCTCTCAGTCTAGTCTCAAGTCAACCTCTATACGAGTCCACCTGAGTGCGATTGCGGCTTTCCATCAGCCTCTGAAGGGGAAACCTCTCTCTGCGCATCCTGTGGTTTCCAGATTTATGAAAGGACTTTTTCATGTCAATCCTCCTCTCAAACCGCCTCCAGTGGTTTGGGATCTCAATGTTGTCCTTTCTTGACTTAAGAAACTTCCTTTTGAGCCTCTCAACAAGGCTCCCCTCAAGTTTCTCACTTGGAAAGTGATTTTCCTCGTGGCCCTCGCCTCTGCTCGCAGGGTCAGTGAGCTTCAGGCCTTGGTGGCGGACCCGCCTTTCACAGTATTCCATCATGACAAGGTGGTCCTCCGCACTCATCCTAAATTCCTGCCTAAAGTGGTTTCTGAATTTCATCTCAACCAATCCATTGTACTTCCAGTGTTTTTCCCAAAGCCTCATTCTCATCCTGGAGAATCAGCTCTTCACACTCTGGACTGTAAACGTGCTTTGGCTTTCTACCTGGATCGTACCAAACCACACAGAACTGCTCCTCAACTATTCGTCTCCTTTGATCCAAACAAGTTGGGATGCCCTGTCTCGAAGCGCACCATCTCTAACTGGTTGGCGGCTTGTATCTCTTTCTGCTATGCCCAGGCTGGATTACCCCTTCCCTGTAAGGTCACAGCCCATAGGGTCAGAGCGATGGCGGCCTCTGTATCCTTCCTCCGATCGACACCGATTCAGGAGATTTGTAAGGCTGCCACTTGGTCCTCGGTTCATACATTCACCTCTCATTATTGTCTGGATACTTTCTCCAGAAGGGATGGACAGTTTGGCCAAACAGTGTTACAAAATTTATTCTCCTAAGTTGCCAACTCTCCCACCATCCCATTGAGGTTAGCTTGGAGGTCACCCACTAGTGAGAATACCTGCCTGCTTGTCCTGGGATAAAGCAATGTTACTTACCGTAACAGTTGTTATCCAGGGACAGCAGGCAGCTATTCTCACGTCCCACCCACCTCCCCTGGGTTGGCTTCTCTGCTAGCTACCTGAACTGAGGAGACACGCCCGGACCATCGGGCGGGAAGGCACTGGCGCATGCGCGGTGCGGGCATCTCAAAACTTCTAAGTTTCTTCAAGCAAGACATGCTTGTGAGACGTCCGTATCGGGGCTCTGTCGGATGACATCACCCACTAGTGAGAATAGCTGCCTGCTGTCCCTGGATAACAACTGTTACGGTAAGTAACATTGCTATCTGTCCGCCACCTCCTTTTCCTCTTTTACCACTCCCTTCCTGTCTCCCTCATCCAGGGGTCCCACTTCCTCCCTTGCTGGTTGTTTTCCCTTCACATATCAAAAAAATGGTTTAAAATTCCGTGCCTCCTTGGCAAGTCTCTCCTCATACTCTTTTTTTTGCTATTCTGACCACACGGTGACATTCTCTCTGATGTTTCCTGTGCTCTTTCCAGTTTTCCTCGGTTTTATCTTTTTTCCATTTCTTGAAAGATTTTTTTCTTGTTTCCTATCACATTTTTAACTTCGTTGGTTAACCAAGCCGGGTCTTTTGTTTGATTCCCTTTGCTGCCTTTTCTAAATCTGGGTATATACAAGTTTTGCGCCTCGTTTACCGTATCCTTGAATAAGGTCCAGGCTTGCTCCACCGTCTGTGTTTTTCTGGAGCTGTGCTTGAGTTTTCTCTTTACCATTTGCCTCATGGCGTCATAGTTCCCTTTCTTGAAGTTGAATGCTGTTGCAATGGTCCTCCTCCCCTTTGGCATTTCTATTTCCACTTTGAATCGGATCATGTTGTGATCACTGTTTCCTAATGGTCCTACTACATCCACTTCTTGTGTAGGTCCTTTCAGCCCACTGAGGATTAAATCCAGTATAGCTGTCCCTCTCGTTGGTTCCCTGACGAGCTGCTCCAAGAAGCAGTCCCGCACAGCCTCCAGGAACTCCGTTTCCTTGGAATATTTTGAAGCTCCATGGCTCCAGTCTATCCTTGGAATAATTGAAATCTCCCATAATTATGGTGTTTGTGTTTTTACATTCTCTCCTCAATTCAGCCCTCAGTTCTTCATCCATTGCCTCTGTTTGTCCAGGTGGACGGTAGTACAGTCCCATCTTTATCTCGGCTCCCTTTCTTCCTGGTATTTTAACCCATATTGATTCCGGTCGGTCATTTGCCACTGTTATGTCCACTCTGGTCGAGTGAATGGCATCCTTTATATAAAGTGCTACTCCTCCCCCCTTTCTGGTGTGTCCTGTCTCTTCGGTAGAGCTTGTACCCTGGCAGTACTACGTCCCATTTGTTTTCTTCGTTCCACCATGTTTCCGTGATTGCTATGACGTCTAGGTTCTCAACCTTAGCCGTGATTTCTAGTTCACCCATTTTGCTCTTCAGGCTTCTTGCGTTTGTGTACATACAGTTTAAGTCTTGATAGTTTTGTTTTTTTGTTACTTCCCCTTTTGGTTTGTTGTCCTTGCCGTCCCCTTTCTGTCCTGCAGACTCCTATTTGTTGTTACTTATGTTATCCCCTTGTGATACTTTCTCATTTTCCTCCTTTTGGACCATCCCTTCCTCTTGTTTCATATCGACCCCCCCTTGTAGTAGACTTCTCATAACCTCCTCTTGATTCGTCTGGTTCTGTTGGTATTTCATCGCCTGGTTTGTGTCTTCGGTGTCCTCCCTGCTACTTCCCCACCCAGTATCCTTTTGGGATACTGTCTTCCGAATCATCGACTCCTGGTCAACTGACGGCTTTCCCCTTCTTCCTCGTTTTATATTGCTTCATGTTAACAGTGGGTATCTATTCTTTCTATCTTATGATGTGAGTATTTATGCCCCGAATGTTTATGACCACTAATTCTTTGAATGTTTGGCGGCTGTCTTGGGGCCACATGCAGGGGACCCATTGTTTCTGGCAGGTGACTATAATCAGGTTTTCGATCCCAGTTGCGATCGCTCTACCTTTTCCCTCGAGGGCGGGGACTCGTGGAATTCCATATCTTTGTTCTGCTTTGGACCTGGTGGACCCCTGGTATTTGCTGCATGCTACAGAATGCGATTATACTCGCAGATCTAGAGCGCATGGTACGCTTTCTAGGATTGACTATATTCTCACTACTAGACATTCTTTTTTGAATGTAGACTTGGCCATTATCGGACCCGCGGCCATCTCTGATCATGCTTTGATTTGGTTGGATGTAAATATTGGTTTTGGTATTCGGGGACAAACCTGTTGGCGTTTTCCTAGCTATTTGTTTCATGATACTCATTTTACAGACTTTTTGCAAAATAAGTGGACAGATTTTCTGGAGTTTAATGGCCAACATATGAACGACCCGGCTTTGTTTTGGAGTACCGCTAAGGTAGTTCTTAGGGGAGAATGTATGGCATATGTTATAGCTTATAATCGCCGCTTATCCAGGGGTATTCTCCGTTTGGAGAGGGATTTAGTAGCTGCTAAACGGCAATATGTGGCTTGTCCATCCCCGGATACTAGGGAAAATCTAATTTCCATAGAAACATCTCTTAATTCTCACATACACGAACGCACGATGAAGATACTATTTTATCAAGAATTTAAATATCATAGATATGGTAACCTTGCAGGTAAATTGTTATCTTACCTTACGAGAGGACAGCGTTTTATCATGGGGATAAAAGATGGATTGGGGGAGACTCCACCATAAAACATCTCAGATTTCCAATCTTTTCAGGTCCTACTTTCATGATTTCTATGCCACACAGGATCGAGGAGCAGGTTCCCTGATTGGGGATTACCTCGCTGATTCGGGCTTACCTAAGCTTACTGATGCTGACATTGTTTCTTTAAATGCCCCTATTACATCTAGAGAATTGCAGCGGGTGATACAGAATCGGAGGAATTATTCAGCCCCCGGTCCTGATGGCTTTACGGCCGAATTTTATAAATTGCTGTCCTCCCAGATTGGTGCTCCCTTGAGAGATTATTTTACACGAGTTATTAAACAAGGGAGCTTTCCCCAGGGTGCAAATGAGGCATGGATCACCCTAATTCTGAAACCGGGAAAGGATGCGACTTCTACTAAATCTTACCGGCCCATTTCCCTCCTTAATGTTGATGTAAAAATTTTGGCTAACCGCCTCTCTTTACTTCTCCCTGGTATCATTGGAATGGAACAGGTAGGATTTGTGAAGGGCAGACAGCCAGTACATAATGTTCGTAAGGTGCTTTTAACAATGGCCCATGCACAGGTTCATGACATTCCTTTATTATTGGTGAGTCTTGATGCAGCCCGAGCTTTTGATCAAGTTGACTGGACCTATTTATTTGGTGTCCTAGATTATGTGGGGGTGACGGGTTGGTATGTGCAGGCGTTACGGACTTTGTATGCTTTCCCGGTTGCACGTTTATTAATTAATGATACGATAACTGCGAGTTTTCCAATAGAACGTGGAACATGGTAGAGTTGGCCATTAGCCCCACTTCTTTTTCTGCTTTATTTAGAACCTTAATCCAGGATCCTGATGTGACTGGGATGGCATTTACAGATCTACATTTACAGATTTACATTTACAATTTAATATTCACGTTAACTTAATCCCATTCTTCTCTACCCCATCTTTTGCAATCCCTGGAAGAGTTTCGGTTTTATTCGGGGTTTACATTGAACTATCTCAAATCCAAGGCCTTAGCTATTCCTATTGCCCTTCAGGATACCTGGGAAGGGGAGTTTCATTTTTCTTGGGCTCCTACAGTGCTTAAATATTTAGGGGTGTGGTTGCCTCGTGACTTGTCCACGTTATATACTTGTAATGTGTCTCCGTTAATGGAGGAAACGAGGCACCAGCTTAAACTTTAGACACCTTTCCCTTTGTCAGTGGCAGGGCGGGTGGCCTTGTATAATCTATAATAATAAAATGCTAGCCGCGCATGTGCACTCTCGCCGCGTGTTCCCTGAGATCTGATCTGTTGCGCTAGGCGAGAGTGCGCATGAGCGTTGTACATCACCAGCCGACGATCACCTCCATAAGCATGCTCCCAGCCAGCCGACAATCGCCTCCACAAGCCTGCGCCCAGCCAGCCGACGATCGCCTCCACAAGCCGGGATTGGGACACAAAGAGCGCCTCCTGCCCCCCCCCCCCGGGACGAACCGAAAAACGGAGCCCAGAGGAGTCCAGCAACTTTCCGAACCGGCTCTTGCGATGACCCCGCCACCCGGGACCCGAGTCCTTTGCCGTCCCACTCTTCCCTTCCCGTGGACCTGACTACGAACCTGGCAATTCCAGCGTGTGCAGCAGTCTTCACACGCTGCTTCGGGCCCTTCTACTGCCCTGATTTGCTCTGCCGCGTCTCTGATGATGTCATCAGGGATGTGCCAGAGTAAATCAGGGCAGTAGAAGGACCCGAAGCAGCGTGTGAAGACTACTGCACATGCTGGAATCGCCAGGTTCGTAGTCGGGACCGCGGGAAGGGAAAGGGGGGTAGAGGAAACGCTAATGCTGCCGCACAGGGAAGTGGTGTGGGGGGAGGGAAATGGAGGGGGAGGGAATGCTACTTTGGACAGACAGACAGACAGAGGGAGGAAGGAAGACAGAAAGAAAAGAAGAAAGACACAGGGGCAGGGAGATACACAGAAAGACAGACAGACAAAGGGGTCAGGGACAGAGACAGACAGAAAGAAAGACAGCGGGAGGAAGAGAGAGACAGACATATATTCTAGCACCCGTTAATGTAACGGGCTAAAATACTAGTATGGTATTATTCCCTTAACGGGCTAAAATACTAGTATGGTATTATTCCCGAAATGGCTATACCGTTTTCAGGTTTTACCACTGCTGTTAACCCATGCCCACCATGTCCAACTCCCCAGAGTTTTACAATTCTCTCTTTTTTGGGGGGGGGGGGGGTAAGAGGCCGCGTATGACCTATTTGTGCATGTGTCTACCCAGGGAGAGGGGGGGGGGGGCTTTGGCTTGTTGAACATCCGCTGGTATGCTATGGCATGCCAGATGCGACATATTAATGATTGGTTTAGAGCAGCGGTCTCAAACATGCGGCCCATCCTTTTTCCAATTTAGCTGACTCGATAGCTGAAAGATGGGTTTCCTGGATAAAATAAATATCTGCCTTTTGTTGATTTAAGAAATTAAGGATCTTTTTCCTTTTAATAGGATGATTAAGTCCATTAACATTAAGAGAAAACATTTTCAAAGCCATTTTAATTGAAATTTATAGGAAAGTAACTTACCACCTTTGATTCCCTTTCAAGAATCTTTAAAACAAGACATTAAAAATCCCCACACATCCAGGATTATATATACCCCCCATCCCCTTAAAATTATAATTCATGGCCAACTTGGGATAACTTAATAGCCTCGAAATCTCCCTCCCCAATATATTTATTTCCAACCTTCCTATTTCATAAATATTGTTTAATCACAGAAATACCAATTAAATGACTAATAAACATGGATTGAATCTTATAAATATATTGTCTACTAGCCCCTAAACCTTCAAATTACATATATTATATCAATTTTCTATAATCAAAAGACATAACACATCAACTATCTTAAAATATAATTTCAGATAATTAATAAATAAGAGCTTATCTTTAGTAATTTAATAAAATTACCTAGTATTCCCTATTCCTTCTAACAGTTACTACTAAATTACCTTTCCCTCCCCACTTATTTTCTTGGCTACTTTTCTTTACAGCTTTCCTTACTTCCCTAAACCCACAGTAATACAATATAAATACAATATAAATATCTCACCTAAAACCCCCTAAAATACTATTAAATAGCAAGTCCATATTACTAATAAGATCAATTCAATCCTTCTATTATGAATTAACTTATGCACAGCTTACAGATATCTAACATTGAGAAATTAGCCTTCCATTTCCAATAAGTTGAAACTTTGACTATGTATCTTTAAGTACTTAAAGGATCAGATCAATTCTACTAAGTGTCTCACTATGTAAAAACACACAGCAATATTAAAACATACAAATTATCAGAAGATAAATAGATTATAATAATTTATTAAAGGCAATCTAATGCAAGAATAAATAAATTCTGCTTAGTCCAAGTTAAACTTTAAAGCAAAAACAATACACCAACTCACAAGTATAATATACCCGACTTCTTTTAAAGCAAATTATCTATATATGTCCAGTGAAATGCCAATAAACTCAGACAATTAACAAGCAGAAGAAACTCCCCCAGATAGAAAGAATCCACAGCAATGCATGCCACTTTTCTTCGTTTGTTCCTGTCAGTGAAATATGCAGCCTTTCCCATCGCTGCTGGATGTTAACAACTCTCAAATCATCACAAATTCAGATGACCTTTTCCACAGCAACCCCAAGCACAGGAAAGAATAATTTCCAAGAGATAAACTCCATTAAGCTTCTTAAAAGTTAACATTCCATAGCTGTATCCACCACATCTGAATGCTGACAGATCCAAAAGAGTAAACAACTCATTCTGCTTGTAAATACCGATCCATGTATGACTCCGATGTCTTGTCTTCGTAAGCAGTAAAAAAAGAAAATGTGTAGACTTTTTCAGTATTATCAACAAGTTTTAATTTGAGGAACTGTAGTCAGAAGGACGCTGATCTATCCACAGCCTGCTCCCTCAGTAAGAAGCAAATCGAGTATATGAACTTTCACCTTAGTTGTGTCACATGACAAATTTATACTCGAACTCTCAGGAGCATATCTTAGAGTAAACAATTACTCATTTAGTCAGGACCTGTCTCTCTACAATCTGAGTGTCCTTTCATATCCAAAAGAGCAAACTGTCGAACTTCAGCATAGAAGGAGCAGTGCAGCAAACCTGATCTTCAGTTCTTGTGACTCATATACAAACAAGGAGTGTTATTATAATAGCACTTATTAGGGAAGTCTCATCTGCTTGCCAGCGTTATACCCCCGCAGAGATCATTAGCACATCAGCATTCATTATTCAAAAGAAAGCCATGCAGTTATGTTCTGACTAATAGAATTCACAGCTGATACAAACAGATGGCAAACTCCCAACCATCATTTCCAACTGTTCAGAATATTAATCCTTAGCTTCCCAGAAAATGTTCAGTTCATAGGGCAATGTTGCTGAGAAATAGTCTTTTAATTGGGCTGGATTTTGATAATGGGTCATCTTATTATGATAGGTGACTTTCATTACAGCAGGGTACATAAGTCCATATTTAGCACCCAATTCCCTTAACTGCGGTCTCAATCGTAAAAATTCCTGTCAGTGATGCAGTTTTTTTTAGCAAAATCCAGAAAAAGGAAATTCTCACATCTTTCCATTTTAAATTTCTTACTCCTCTGCTGTTGACAATATTTGAATTACCTGCTGAAATCTTAAGAGCCGAAAAATTAAAGGTCTTGGACCTTGTTGCTTGTTAGTAATCTTAAAGGGGACCCGATGAGCTCTCTCTGTTTCTAATGGGTGAAGGAACTTAATAGAGAGAAGGTCAGGGATAAAAGTGGTAAGGAATTCAATCGGGTTATTCTTTTTCAAACCCAAAAGACGGATATTATTCTGTCTGCTCCTATTATTCGCCTCCTCAAGATTTTGAGAGAGACGTGCTAATAATTGGTGATCAGCCTGACATTACAGGAGAGAATCTTGTACATGTATTAGAGAGCGTTAACTGCTGGGTTAAATTAGATATTTCTTCCTTAACTCCCCCCAATTGAGCTGTAATTTGTTGCAGCACATCTTTAATAGATTTAAGATCCGATAATACTTGTTACATCGGCTCTGCTGTATCTTTAGGGAGTGGGACCTTAGATGGAGTGGGATGGTCCGGTTTTGATCTCTTGACATTACCAGTTCCAGCAAATGCTGTTTCAATCCTCGTTTGTCTCCCAGTCGACATGACAAGATTTTAAAAGCAAATTTCAACCGAATTGAAGGTTAGAAAAAACTTCAAAGCTCCTCAAAAAATGCTTTATAGTACTGAGAGAGGGAGAGCACTGGAATCACGCATTCATTTTCTGCCAAGCCAAGCTCTTCCCCTCCGATAACCAATTCCTAATCCACAACTGAACTTTGCCACCTATCCCATGACACTTTAATTTTCTCAGGAGCCTCTCATGAGGAACTTTATCAAAAGCTTTCTGAAAATCTAGATATACTATATCAACCGGCTCACTTTTATCCACATGCTTATTCACACCGTCAAAGAAGTCAAGCAAATTTGTAAGGCAAGATCTCCCTTGGCTGAACCCATGCTGACTCCGTTTCATTAAATCATGTTTGTCTGTGTTCCACAATTTTATTTTTTACAATCATTTCTACCATTTTGCCTGGCACCAAAATGAGGCTTTCTGGTCTGTAATTTCCCGGCTCTTCCCTAGAGCCCTTTTTAAAAATTGGCGTAACATTGGCCATCCTCCAATCTTCAAGTATTACAGATGATTTTAGTGACAGGTTACAGATCACTAATAGCAGGTCAGCAATTTCATTTTTGAGTTATTTTAATACCCTGGGATGTATACCATCCGGTCCTGGCGATTTATCACTTTTTAACTTGTCGATTTGGCTTAGTACATCTTCCAGATTCACCAAGATTTCTTTCAGTTCCTCCACATCATCACCCTTGAAAACCATTTCCAGTTCAGGTAGATCTCTTACATCTTCTTCCATAAAGACCGAAGCAAAGAATTAATTTAGTCTTTCCGCTATGGCCTTATCCTCCCTGAGCGCCCCTTTTGCTCCTTGATCATCCAATGGTTTCACAGATTCACTCACAGGTTTTCTGCTTCTGATGTACTTAAGAAAATTGCTATGAGTTTTTGCCTCTTTTGCAAATTTCTCTTCATATTCTTTCTTAGCTGTCTTTATCAATGCTTTGCATCTAACTTGCCAGTGCAAGTGCAGGATGAGTCGCTGGGGCTGGCACAGTTAAATTCATTTCTGGTGCGCTGCCAGCATGCGCGAGTTAACAGCCACATGGCGGTATAAATTACTGCTGAAGAGAGAAGGAAGCCAGACCACAAGGGGGACAATTGAGGCAGCGAGAGAGGGGGGGGGGGCGATGCTGATTATATCTAGACTTGCCCTCTTGATTTCCAGCTCCACCTCCCCTCCTGACTTCCTCCTCTAGCTCCACATCCCTACTGGTCTGGCCCAGCGATTCAATGTGTGCAGGGGTGGGGGAGCATGAATACCTCTCCTGCCTCCAGTAATATTCTGCACAGCCGCAGTGGTGAGGGAGGGAGACGACAAAGGTAGGGAGAATTATTTTATTTTCAATTTAGTGTTTATTTATTTATTTTAAACATATGTTTATTAGCAGTGAAGCAGCACATACATTAATTTTGATAATTTTAATCTGCTATCTTTTCCACTGCTCAGGAAGAAATACATTTGTTTATTTTTCTCTGGGGTTGTACTGCATGCAGAGTCTTGAATATTAGGGTTTCTTTTTTATATATTAGTATTTTTAGTTTTTGGCCCTGTATTTGCATAGGGGTTATCTGTGTTCTGGTAGGAATGAATGTTGAGAAGCATACAGTGTGCTTTGTGTAGTTAATAATTTTGTGGTTAACCATTATGTGTTAATAAAGATTATATTGTGTGTGTTTATATATGAAAAATGAATGGAAAAAAATTGTGTTATAATTAGTAATATTATGGGGGCGGGGTCTGGAGCAAAGATTGGGCGGGGTCTGGTCCGTGACTTAGCCTGTGTTTTGGATTTCGGCCACTAGAAGAAAGGCAGTATATTAAGAATTGAGAAATCTATTACGATCAAAAGAGCAGACAAGTGGGGAGCAGTAGTGGTCTGGGCTAGGGATAAATATCTGGAAGAAGCCCATTCTCAACTATCTATAGAAGCCAACTATAGCCCACTTCCCTCAGACCCTTCAGAAATGATTTTTGGGAAAATTTAGCGGTGGTGAATAAGGGAAGAAAATTAGGATTTGTAACAGATGCAGAATATAAATTTCTGACAAATCAGCACTATAAGGTGCCTGTTTTTTATCTTTTACCTAAGATCCACAAAAACTTGATACGACCTCTGGGTGCCTAATTGTCTCAACAAGAGATTCTGTGCTTGAGAATCTTTGTAAATATGTTGATTACTACCTTCAGGAATACCTAGGATCTGTAATCTCTCTGCTAAGAGAGATTTTCTTCAAAAGCTGCATACCTGGAATGGGCATATGCAGGATATTTCTTTTTTGGTTACAATGGACGTGGCTTCATTGTATACCTCCATTCCCCAAAAGGAAGCTCTGGAAATTTTAACAACAAATGATTGTAGGCCGCGTCCTCACTTAGTTCCTACAGATTTTCTAGTGGGCCTGAGCGATATAGCAATGACATGGAACTACTTTCTATTTGAGGGGGGGGGGGGTGTTTCAACAATGCTCAGGGATTCGATGGGGGCATCGTTTGCCCCATTGGTTGCAAATTTATTTATGGTCCATTATGAACATCTATGGGTATATCAATCTTCTTTCCAGCAATATATACCTTTTTGGGTCCGGTTCATCGTTGACATTTTCTTTATATGGACTGGTCCGCTCAATATTCTAGAGCAGTGTTTCTCAACCCTGTTCTGGGGGGACCCCCCAGCCAGTCGGGCTTTCAAGATATCCATAATGAATTTGCATGAGAGAGATTTACATACCTGTCCCTGCTAGTTGTACATTGGACAGACATCGAGAGTCTTGAAGACTCGATTGCAGGAACATAAATCATGTATACAGACTGATTGGGTTGAGGAACCTTTGGTGATTCATTGTAAACAAGCTAGACATGATTTCAATATGCTTAAATGTATAGTGCTGGAGAAATGCACACAATTGGCAAGAGGAGGTAATTGGAGAAGATTCGTACACCAGCGAGAACAGTGCTGGATCTATAATTTAAATACTGTCATATTGGAAGACTAAATAACAGGGTTGAGTGGTCAGTATTCTTTTAATAAAATTAAGATCAGAACTTCAGCCCTATATTAGCTGTTTCTTTAGGAAGCTGTGTTTCAAAGAAACATGCTGTGTTTCTAAAGGACATGCTGGGTCCCTCCCCTTCTATTCATGATTGGATATTCCTGCTATATGTGGGAGTGTTTTTCATCTCTGTAGACATGCTCTTGCAATAGACTTGACAGTATTTTCAGCGATCTGATTGGATTTCTGGTATAAGGTGAGAGTGGTTTCCTTTTGGAAGATGAGTTTGTTTAAGGATCCAATTATATCTTCAGTCTGCCCTTCCTCAACTAGCCTATTGGTGAATTCCCATGAGTGGGAGGAGTTATGTACCTCGATTTGAGGCTTTGCCTGAGTGTCTGTGAGCACCAGCCCCATTTTTCTTGAAACCGGGTGTGGATTAGCCCAAGCTTGCTGTAGCATGTGTGAGCTTAGCAGCTCGAGTGTTGTTATCCTCTGACATAGCCCTGACCAGCGAAACAGGGTCTCCCTATCGAGGTATTGGTAGGTGTTAGAAACAAGCAGCAGCATTGTGCCTGAATGAAAATACAGATAAGCTTTTCCTGCTTAGTTTCAACAGTGCTTGGTGTTAGTATACTGTAGTGTTTGCTTTTTGCTTTTGATCAGGGCTGTGGAGTCGGAGTCGAGGAGTCGGAGGAAATTTCGGGTACCTGGAGTCGGAGTCGGAGTCAGAAGTACAAAAAACTGAGGAGTCGGAGTCGGAACATTTATCTACCGACTCCATTTTTTAACTTGGCATACCAATCACGAGCGATTCTTTCAGCTATAGCACCCACTATATACACAGCACAAATGTTGCGAGCAGCTTCTGCGGCCTTAGAACCTTGATTAAAAGCAAAAAGAAGGTGGTGTCGAAAATGCTCATTTCTCTCAACTTGACATTCCATTTTAACGATCTGAAAATTAACCAGTGCTGTGGAGTCGGAGGAAATTTCGGGTACCTGGAGTCGGAGTCGGAGTCTGAAGTACAAAAAACTGAGGAGTCGGAACATTTATCTACCGACTCCACAGCCCTGCTTTTGATGCTGACTGATCCTGTGAATGAAACACTATATGGACGTTGTGATAGAATGTAATGTAATGTAATTTTATTTCTTTTATACCGCTAATCCGTTAGGTTCTAAGCGGTTTACATAACTGCAGTAAACACTGCTGTGGAGTTTTTTTGAGCCCATGAAGCATTAACTGAGGCTTTTTTGTCTACACACACTGAGACCCAATAATTTTTTATTTTTGAGGATTATAAGTAACCCTGTTTTTTGAAGGGGGAGAAAGAATAATTAGCAACTGAATGTTTTTTAAGTGTAGTGCCCCCCCTCAAAAATCAGGGTTACTTCATAACTGTCAAAAATAAAAGAATTGTCGGGTCTTAGTGTGCGTTGGTGTGCAAATGTTTGGCGCTTGATTGTCCTGCGATCACCGGGATTTCTGAGGACCCAAAGCACAAGGTTAAGTTTTCTACAGCTCCTATCAAGGTAAGGTGAATTGAGTTTTATACTTTTTTTGTCATTTAAAGATAGGATTATGCTTTCTAATCTGTTTTAAGTAATATTACAGATCTATTTGAATGTGGAATTCAGCACCTAGCCAGTGCTTGCATTGTATTGGGTCTTAAAGCTTGTATAAAAGTTTGAGTTGTCCTTTCATTTTGAAATGAACCTTTTGAGTTTAGAGTTAATCACGACAAAGTTCATTTTATCATGTTTCTTTGGGATTTATATTTCATCTCTGCTCAATTAACTGATTCATTCATTTTAATTTGCTGAATGGGAACTAGGAATTAAGGTTTAAAGTGATCCCGATTCAGGGGAAAAAAATTTTGATTCGGCCTATTGAATTGATTTTTTGATTCAGTTCACTTTTCCTGCCCAATCAGGTGTTTTCTTTTCTTTTTTTTTTTTTTTTTTGAATGGCCTGATGGGTTTTTTGGGGGTTTTTTGTAGCTTCTTCATACCCCCACCTCCATCCTTTCCAGCTCCACACTGGTGCTGTGTTGTAAACAAAACCAAAAAGACTCTCTGATAAGTCCTAGTTCACACTCTTTCTTACCCTTCTCTTTTTTTATTTTTCAGCTGCCTATCAAATTTCCATCTTCTTGAAGTTATAGAGAAATACTTTTAAAACCAATAAGAGGAAATTTTTTTCACTCAGAGAATATTTAAGCTCTGGAACACATTGCCAGAAGATGTGGTAAGAGCGGTTAATGTAGCTGGTTTTAAGAAAGGCTTGGACAGTTTCCTAGAGGAAAAGTCCATAGTCTCTTATTGTGAAAGACATGGGGGAAGCCACTGCTTGATCTGTATTGGTAGCATGGAATATTGCTACACCTTGGGTTTTGGCCAGGTACTAGTGACCTGGATTGGCCACCGTGAGAACGGGCTTGATGGACCAATGGTCTGACCCAGTAAAGCTATTTTTATGTTCTTATGACTCCCGCCTCAGCCTGACTTTTTTTTTTTTAAAGCGCCAGCAAGCGATTTGAACCCATCCTCCGGGGCTCTAACGGTAACACTATGCGTGCCGGCTTCCCTTCTCCAACGAAACCTGATTTGAATCTCCTTATTGTCTGCCTGTCTTCTTTTGTTTCAAGTTGGATTCTTTGGTGGACCGCTTGCCTTGTTTTGTTGCCAATTAACATACATGGAGTGGAACGTACCAGAAGAGTTACAGATTTGGTTGTTTATACATACATATGGGTTAAAGTTGGACGACATAGAGTGAGGCAGTTGAGAGGAGTTACAAATGTTGTTATTAATATAGACTTATGTTTCGGATAGTATTACTGCTTTACAATGCATTTGAACAAGTATATACATATGGAAAGGGTTCAGAGTTAAAGTCCTGGGCAAGTAGGTGGGAAGGGAAGGAAGGGGGAGATTTGTTAAGAGATGTTTGGGGCTTGCATAGAACTAAAACTGTGCACTGGTATGGTAATCTTTGTTGTTTCTTTTGAATTTTAACCTGTATTGTGAATCTGTGAATGTATTTCTGGCATCCCTCTGAGTCCAGATGTTGGACTTGGGGGGTGTATAGAGGGAAGAGAGAGATACTGCAGAGAGGTGGAAAGATTCTAGACGAGGGAGGGAGGAAGGAAGGAGAGAGAGAGGCAGAGAAAGACCCAGAAGAAAGGAGAACAAATGCTGGACAATGGGGGGGGGGGGGGGGGGTTGTAAGCAGAAGAAAGACAGAGAGAGAGGCCTGGACCAAAGTGGAAAAACAGGAGGTAGATGCTGAACTATGGGAGGTGCAGACAGAAGAGACAGAGGGGGGAGAGTCCCTGAGGACGAACAGAGAGATGCAGGATCATAACAGAGGAAGGGGAGAGAGGAAGGCATGTTGCCAATAGGGGTGGAGGAGAGAGAAAGAAAGGTTGGACTCATGGAGAGACAGAGATGTTGGTTGGGGAAGGGATTGAAGTCCGGAGGAGAGGAAGCATGCAAAAGGCAGAAAGAAAGAAATGCACAGTCAGAAGGAAGTCCAACCAGAAACTAATTAAATCACCAGACAACAAAGGTAGGAAAAATTATTTTATTTTCAATTTAGTGATCGAAATGTGTCAATTTTGAAAATTTATAATCTGCTGTCTATATTTTGCACTAAATTTGTCTATTTCTATAGTTGTTACTGATTGCATATATGCCTTGATCTCTTTGAAACCCCCCAAATGTAAATGTAATTTTGTTTTGTTTTTATTTTGTGGTTACCATTATGAATTAATAAGATTATATTGTGTGTACATGAAAAATGAATGGAAGAAATTACATTACAATTAGTACTATTATAATGGGTGTGGGGTCAGGGGTGGAGCTTGGGCTGGGATACTTGGTTGATATTTGTTAGACCAGTGTTCTCCCTAGAAATTATTTCCAGCCGGGTGGCACGAAAAAGTAGCCGGGTAGGGTAGGATGGGGAAATTTGGTGGTGCAAATATGGTGCTATGCAAATTACCCTTCCCTGCTCACAGTGAAGTAGGGCAGGGGTGTCCAACCTTTTGGCTTCCCTGGGCCGCATTGGACGAAAAAAAATTTTCTGGGGCCGCACAAATACTAACACTAGCTGATGAGCAAAAAAAAAAAGGCCGAGCAGGTCCCAAATTTGCAATCACTAATATAGAAGATGTACGTATCTAATAATAAACCTTCATTAAAGGAACACTGTGGAGAGGAACCCCAAAAAGCAGTAATACTTACCCTCCACGTACACCGCTGACAGTGGAAGCAGCCACAGGCTTCCGCATCTCCACTCTGATGAGCAGGGATGCGCACTCCTGGTTTTCCCATTCACTTCTATGACAGCTACTGTGAGCCTCTTCAGAGGTGAGCCTCATCAGAGCGGGGATGCTGTATCAGCTGTCATTGATGCACGTGGAGGATCGTTCAGTCAGGGTAAATATTATTGCTTTTTTGGGCCTCCCACTTTGAGCTTAGGCTCCCTCAAAATGAACATCTTCCCTGCTGGAGCTAGTAGGGATCCTCAAACCTCACCAACTGACGGCCACCTCCTCCCCCTCCAACTTCCCAAGTTCTGCAGGTGGCAGCAATATTGCAGAGCTGCTGCCTTCCCTCCTCCCTTCCCCCCCCCCCCACCTTGGCTTTCATGCATGCTTGAAAGCAGTGACAGCTTGAGGATATTGCCATTGGCTGCAAAGCTTGGAGATTTTGGGTTGTCAGACTGGAGGAAGATGTCTTCAGGTGGCAGGGCTTGGGGATCCCCAATAGCTCTAGTATTTGTAAATTGCACTCAGGCGGGGAGAAACTTTGGTGCCCATCTACTAATTTTGGGCTCCAGTCCTTCCCCCAAATCAGCTGTACAGTATATGACTACGCCACTGAATATAAAAATAATTGTGATGCACATATCCCAAAGCTAACATATGCCAGTTAATAAATTCAAAATAAAACTATTTTTTCTACCTTGTTGTCTGGATATTTTGTTTTTCCATCCTCTTGGTCCCAGTTTTTCTTTCTGATTTTTGTCTATCTTCAACTAATTCTCTTCCCAGTGTCTGCTGTCTATTATTTTCTCCTCTTCTCTCGTTCCATTTCCTTCTTATGCCTGTCTCCAATGTATTGATTTTTTTCTTTTCAGCTTTCTTAACTTTTTCTTTTCTGCCTCTGTCCACGCAAATCTTGCCTTCTTTCTCGCCTTTCTTCATTTTAAATGATCAGCTACCTCTCAATTCTCCAAATTCTCTCAGTCCCTAGCTCTCCCATTTCCCATCTCACTCCTTTCCCAGCCTCCTATTTCTTTCTTTCTACTCCCCATTATCACATTTCTACCACTCACTGCTCTCTCTCATCTTGTCATCTCCGTTTTGACCTCATCCACATGGCTCACCACTTTCAGAATCCCATCCCTCTCCCCACTGGTCAGGCTATAACTCTGTCCCTTTCTTTCCATCCCCTTTCTTATCCCAGATCTCATCCCTCCTGCCCTCCCATGGGTCCATCTCTCCTCCTCTATCCCCATGGTCCAACATTTTGCTCCCTCTCTTTTCTGTTTTTCTTCTTCCCTCCCCCTTTGATGCTGAACAATGAGATGGAGGGAAAAAAAAGAGAGATGCTGCATCTCTCTGCCTTCCATCCACAGGCCTAAAATTTCTCCCTACCTCTCTTCCATCCCCAGATCCAACTTCTCTCCCTTTCTCTTCCCAACTGCCCCCACCACATCTCTCTCCATGCGTGGCATGATAAAGTAGCTGGGTGGGGTGGGGCGGGACAGGGAAATTTGGTGGTTAGAATAGGCTCATTAAATCCAGTGGCGTACCTAGTATATATGACAGCCAGTGCTGATTATTTTTTAACAACCCCCTCCTCTCTATATAAAAAAGTTATTTTTAGTAATAATTCATGAGTCACACAACAAGGGTGCACCTAGGAAAAGGCAGCATCTTAAACACTGCAGTGAGCACTAGAACACCACACGAATTGTAAATCTAAATAAGCCTAATCATGCATAGGCAATTAATTTTGTACAGTCAATGCTAACAGAAAACCATGTCCTTTTCATACACAAAGAACACAGAAACACACTTGCCCAATATGGAATAATCACAAACTAAAAATAGAAATATGTAGGCAAAAGTTAAACTGAAAATGCCAAGAAATCAGACTCTGCATACAATGCAACACCACAGAAACAGTGACACATGTCCCCTAATACTGTGCAAAATATAGACAGTAGATGTAAATTTGAAAAAAAAAAACCCCGATACATAATCACCACTTTACAAATTAACAAATAGAAGTAAAACAAATAATGAGAAATAAGAAAATACCATTTTATTGGACTAATCCATTTTTCAATTAGCTTTCAGAGGCCAAATCTTTCTTCAAGACAGTACAGTATACTGTTATTATGGTATCCTGTCCTGACCTGAGGAAAGGGGGTTTACTCCCCATAAAAATTGCTTTATTTCCATTTCCTACTTATAAACTTTTATCAATACATAAAGCAATAAAAAATTTTTTTACCTTTTGTCGTTTCTGCTTCATCTTCTCCACTCTCTTCTTTCTATACAGTGTTTGTCCTTTATCCCTTCCATGCAACATCTATCTGCCCTCTCTCTTTGCCCCTTCCACCCAGCCTCTGCCCTCTCTCTACCCACCCCTTCCATCTACTGTCCACCCTCTCTCTCTTCCACCCTCTTTTTATGTCCTTCAATAAACTGTATATCCTGTGCCCTTTCTCCTTTGTACATTATTCATTTCAGCTTCACCCCATCTCCATTTTTCTGTCTCCACCCCCTCCACTATGCTCTGGCATATCTCTTCTCCTTTCCTTACTTCCCACTCCACCCCATAGTCTGGCATCTCTATCTCTATCTCATTCCCTTCCCTCCCCCCATGCCCTGGCATCTCTCTCTTTTCTCTGATACCTTCTTTCCTTCCTTTCCCTGTGGTCTGGCATTTGTCTCCTTAGTTTCCCTTCCCTCCCTCCATGCCCTGACATCTCTCTCCTCTCCTTCCATCCTTCCCCCTGGTCTGGCATCTGTTTCTTCCCCCCTCCCCCTTATATGCCCTGACATCTTTCCCTTCCCTCCATGGTCTGGTATCTCCTTTCCTTTCCCTCCCATGGTCTTGGAATCTCTCTTTCCTCTCCTCTCCCTTCCCTGGTCTTCCTTCTCCATCCCTCCCTCGTTCCCTCTCTTCCCTCCATTGGGTGCTGCTGCAGCATTTCTCTCCCCCCTCCACTTGGCCACACTGCAGCATTTCTTCCCCCCTCCCCCGTAGTGCCAGCATTTCTTTCCCCCCTGCAGAGCCAGCAGCATCATTTCTCTTTCTCTCCCCCCTCCAATTGGCCACAGTGCACTGAGTGCAGCATTTCTCCTCTTCCCCCCCTCCCCCCGCAGCGCAGCATTCACAATTCTTTACAGGCTAAGGCGGGAGATAGAGAAGTGAGGAAGGAAGCTTACAACTAGCTGCTCTTGCTTGCTTCGGGCCTTCCTCGCTGCCGGGTCTTGTCTTCGCGGAAACAGAAAGTAGGCAGGACCCAGCAGTGAGGAAGGCCCGAAGCAAGTAAAAGCAGCAAGTTGTAAGCTTCCCTCCTCACATCCCTATCTCCCGCCTTAGGCTCGTGCCCTCGGAGCTCTGTATAGGCGAGACTGCATACTATGCCGGCTTAGCAGCGTGCCCATGCAAAAATGGCGACTCACCGAGGCCAGAAACTCCATGGCTCTATGTTCCTCATACCAGGCGGAGTTGTTCAGGATACTCAGACTTTCCCCCACACAAAAGCTCCCCGTTGGCGCACACACGCTGCAAAATCTCACGCCGCCCGCACACATTCTACACCAGTTGCTCAAGTGAAAGTGGCTCACGTAAGCCTATTTGTCCTCTGGGGTCTCCGATGTGTGCAGTGGCCCCGCCGATGAGTGCAATGGTGTGGTGGCCTGCGTGCTGAAAGTGCCCACGTGTAAGGAGTCAGCTGTGGAATCGGAGTCAGCTGTGGGATCGAAGCCACAGTACACCGTCTGTGCACTGCTCTGCAATATTAAAAAAGTCAGGCTGAGGCAGGAGTCAAACATTGAACTTCTGACGACTCTTCAGGCTGTGCTGAGTCAGCCCGGGAAATCCCCAAACCGGTGAGAAGGTTTTTTTTTTTTTTTTTTTTTTTTTTTTTTTTAATGTTTGAGTGGGAGTAGCAGGATTTGCGACTTAGATGACAGCTGGGCGGTCATCTAAATTAGCTGGGCGGACCGCCCGGCTAAAAGGCTCTAGGGAGAACACTGTAGACCTAGGGTGTACTTGGCTTGAAGAAGATGAGAAACATTTGTCTAGGCGACTATGGAGTTCACTCAGTAAGGGCCCCTTTTACAAAGCCACAGTAGTGATTCTCCCATGGAAAATGCACTACTATATAGTCCATTCAATTCCTATGGGCTTCAGTGCATTTGTTGTGGCAGAATTGCTATCGCAGGATGCAAAGCATTAACTGATTTCAACATGAGTTTGAAGTTGGTTGAATATCTTTCTCTCAAGTATGGTAGTTTTGAAAGAAATGGAAGGTTTGATACTGGCCACTAGTTATTCGGAATAAGAGGATCTGCATTACTTTTTTTCAAGGGTGGCTTAAATGGTAATGGAGCACTGCCTAAGTGTCAAACCTTAAAAAAGGAAGTCATATTGAGCGTTGGAAAATAATTAATAATAATTAACTAATAAAAATTATGCACATTTAATTTTCTCCACCACCAAATTTCCCCACCCCACCCTGCTACTTTTTCATGCCACCCGGCTGGAAAAAACTTCTGGGGAGAACACTGATAATGGTAACCATAAAATTTTAAAAAAACTACAAAGCACACTATATGCAGAGAAAATGTTAATTATCATTTATAATTGGGGGGGGGGGTTTCAAAGATGTCAAGGCAGATGATTTTAAAATATGCAATGTCACCTCAGTAACTATAGAAAAATAGACAAATATAGTGCAAAATATAGACAGCAGATATAAATTCTCAAAACTGACACATTTTGATCACTAAATTGAAAATAAAATCATTTTCCTACCCTTGCTGTCTGGTGATTTCATGAGTCTGGTTGCATTTCCTTCTGACTGTGCATCTTTTCTTTCTGCACTCAGGCCTAAAAATTGTCCCTTTCTGTTCCCTCCCTCCTTCCTTCCTATGTCCTCAGTGTCCCCTTTCTATGTCCTTAGTGCCCCTTCCTGTGTCCTTAGTGCCCCAGAGCCTCCTTCCTATGTCCTTAGTGCCTCCAGTGCCTCCTTCCTATGTCCCCCTCACTGCCTTCCAGACTTTGTCCCACCCCCACCCCCGAAGCCAGCCTACCTCCCTTACTCCCCAGGGCAGGATTAATTCTTCGAGGGCCCCTAGGCACACAAGTACACTGGGCCCCCTGGTTCTGCCCCGCGCCTTATTTTCTGTTTATAAAAGTTTTATCAGTATAACAACAATGCTATTTTATTCTAGAACAACAAAAAAAATATTTTTTCTACCTTTTGTCATTTCTGCTTTAATCATCTTGTCTTCGCTCTTTTCTTTCTAGCCAGCATCTATCTTCTCTCTCTCTCTCTTCCATGCAGCATCAGCCCCTTCCATCCACTGTCATCCCTCTTCCTGTTCCATATGGCATCTTCCCTCTTTCTATGCTCCTTCCATAAACTGTCTATCCTGTGCCCCTTCTCTCCTTTGTACTTGATTCATTTCAGCTTTGCCACCTCTCCATTTTTCTCTCTTTGTCATCACCCCCTCATGGAAACAGGAAGTAGGCAGGACCCGGCAGAGAGGAAAGCCCAAAGCCAGTAACGGCAGCGAATTGTAAACACTGTTGCTGCCTGACGAAATTAATGACGCTAGGTCTTGGAGCACCCGGGGCAGACCGCTTATCCCCCCCCCCTTCTCTGGTAGCCAAAATGTTCCTTTTCACAAGGGCCCCGACCTGGCAGCCATTCTCAAAAGCTGCCGGAGGCTACCCCAAAGTTTTTCCTCTGCTGCAACTTCCTGTTTCTGTCAGGGCAGATCACTGCAGAGGGAAAGCTTCGGGGCAGCCACCGGCAGCTTGTGAGAATGGCTGCTGTGTCGGGGCCCCTATGAAAAGTAAGATTTAAATAAAGAAGTTTAATAAAGAAGTTAAATAAATAAGTTTAATAAAGAAGTTCGGACTGCGGGGCCCATGGCAGCTGCCCTGTTTGCTCCCCCCTAACTAGGGTTACCATATTTGTGAAGACAAAAGAGAGGACACATGACCCCACCCCAGACCACCCCCAATACAAGGAAAAATTATGTTCTTACCTGTTAATTTTCTTTTTTTTAGACACAGCAGATGAATCCAGAGACCAATGGAATAGCACACATCTACCAGCAGGTCGAGATAGAGAAACTGATTAACAGGTGGTCCTATTGGCTGGCACACCTCCTGCATCTTCAGTATTGCTCCTTGCCCAAGCATCCGTAATCATCTATATGCTTAGCGTGTAAAAAACTTCTTTCCCATAACAAATTTCAAAAGGTAATAATACAGAATACAACTATCAATAATAACAGACTTCAAAAGTTGCAAAAGAAAAAAAAAACCGACAGTCAATCTCCATAAAGGGTGGGGCTCTGGATTCATCTGCTGCGTCTAAAGGAAAGAAAATTAACAGGTTAGAACATAATTTTTCCTTCCTTAGCAACAGCAGCAGATGAATCCAGAGACCAATGGGATGTAGCAAAGCAATCCTCAGTCTGGGTGGGACGCAAACGCTGCCTTCGCAACAACCGAAGTACTAATCGCTGCCTCCGCATGCACCCCCACATCCAATCGGTAATGCTGAGATAAAGTATTCTTGGAAACCAAGTACTTGCATGACATAACTCCTCCAAGGAAAAAACTTCTGGACTATGTCCAAGTAGCTGCCATTGCTCTGGCTGAATGGTCATGAAGTTCTTCCGCCAACCGCTTCCCTACCATCAAGTAAGCGTAAACAATGTCCTCCTGGACCCTTCAAGCCGTATGTTTGTCGCATCCCTTGAAGAATACAAAGAGGTGATCTAAAGAGTCGTTAGAAACCTACAGATTGCATAGAATGCTACGCACTTTTAAAAAATGCAGTGAATTAAAGCTTGCCTCCCCATTCCTCCTCCCAGGAAGATGGAAGGAAAAGTGAGAGTGGCATTAAAGAAAGGATGACACCACCTTAGAAAGAAATTGTGGTACTGTCCGAACTGACACCCCAGAATTTGTAAATCAGAAATAAGAATCCCCGCCGTACAAGGCCTGCAACTCAGAAAACCGCCGAGCTGAAGCCATGGCCACAAGAAACACCGTGTTCAATGTCACAGCCTGCGAAGAAGTACCTTAAGACTGTACTCCGGACAGGACTTCTTAAGAGGTGTACGAATATACTGTACTCCTTTTAGGAACTGAACTACATGAAGCTGAGAAGTAAGCCAAGAGTGAAATACCTAGCCCTTGTAACAAGCTAAGATTGCCACTTGAAGCTGAAGGGAATTGAATGCTAAGCCCTTGGCAATACGCTTGTGCCTAAAAAGAAAGAATATAAATCATAGAACTCTGGAAGGGTGCCAATAAGCACATAAGCAATGCCTCCACTGGGTCAGACCCGAGGTCCATCGTGCCCAGCAGTCCGCTCACGCGGCAGCCCAACAGGTCCAGGACCTGTGCAGTAATCCTCTATCTATACCCCTCTATCCCTTTTTCCAGCAGGAAATTGTCCAATCCTTTCTTGAATCCCTGTACCGTACTCTGTCCTATTACGCCCTCTGGAAGCGCATTCCAGGTGTCCACCACACGCTGGGTAAAGAAAAACTTCCTAGCATTCATTTTGAATCTGTCCCCTTCCAACTTTTCTGAATGCCCTCTTGTTCTTTTATGTTTTGAAAGTTTGAAGAATCTGTCCCTCTCTACTCTCTCTATGCTCTTCATGATCTTGTAAGTCTCTATCATGTCTCCTCTGAGTCTCCGCTTTTCCAGGGAGAAGAGCCCCAGTTTCTCCAACCTTTCAGTGTATGAAAGGTTTTCCATGCCTTTAATCATTCGTGTCGCTCTCCTCTGGACCCTCTCAAGTATTGCCATATCCTTCTTAAGGTACAGTGACCAATACTGGACACAGTACTCCAGATGCGGGCACACCATTGCCCGATACAATGGAAGGATGACTTGATAGTACCCAACATTCTGTTTGCTTTCTTTGAGGCTGCCGCGCATTGCGCCGTTGGTTTCATTGTTGTATCCACCAACACTCCCAAGTCCTTTTCGAGGTTACTTTCCCCCAGAGCCAACCCCCCCATTTTGTAGCTGAACATCGAGTTCTTTTTCCCTATATGCATGACCTTGCATTTCTCTATATTGAAGTTCATCTGCCATTTATTCGCCCACTCCTCCAATGTTGTCAGGTCTCTTTGCAGTTCTTCACATTCCCCTATAGTTTTAACCCTGCTACAGAGTTTAGTGTCATCTGCAAACTTTATAACCTCACACTTGATCCCCTCTTCCAGGTCATTTATAAATACATTGAACAGCAGTGGCCCGAGCACAGACCCCTGCGGGACACCACTCATTACCTTTCTCCAGCCCAAGTAGTGGCCCTTCACCTCACCCTCTGCTTCTGCCTGCCAACCAGTGTTTAACCCATTTATGTACGTCCCCTCCCACCTTGTGGTTCCACAGTTTCTTAAGTAGCCGCTCATGAGGAACCTTGTCAAAGGCTTTTTGGAAGTCAAGATATATGATGTCAATGGGGTCCCCTTTGTCCATCTGGCTGTTATCCCTTCAAAGAAATGTAGTAAGTTTGTTTGGCATGGATCTTCCTTTGCAGAAGCCATGTTGGCTCGCTTTCATTAGCCCATTTATTTCTATATGCTCACAGATACTGTCTTTTATCATTGCTTCTATCATCTTGCCTGGCACTGAAGTCAAACTTACCAGTCTGTAGTTTCCTGGATCGCCTCTCGATCCCTTTTTGAAGATAGGTGTGACATTTGCTATTTTCCAATCCTCCGGGATCACCCCTGTTGCCAAGGACAGGTTGCAAATTCTTTGGAGTATTTCTGCTATTTCGGTTTTCAGTTCCTTTAGTACCCTTGGGTGGATCCCGTCCGGGCCCGGGGACTTGTCAGTTTTCAATCTGTCTATCTGCCGGAGTACATCTTCGAGGCTTACATCTAATGTCGAAAGCCCTTCCTCTGGGTCCCTGTTAAAGATTTCCTCGGATTCCGGTATATTGGATGTGTCCTCGCTTGTGAAGACTGACGAGAAGAACATGTTTAATCTGTCAGCCACGCTCCTTTTATGTCTCCATCATCTAACGGTCCCACTGCTTCCCTCGCCAGTTGCTTCCCTTTAACATATCTAAAGAAAGATTTGAAGTTACATGTTTCCTTGGCCAGTCTCTCTTCGTATTCTCTTTTTGCTTTCTTGACCACTCGGTGACATTCTTTCTGATGTTTCCTGTGCTCCTTCCTGTTTCCCTCTGTTTTGTCCTTTTTCCACCTCCGGAACGATAGTTTCTTGTCCTGTATTGCTGCCCTCAAAGCATTGTTTATCCACACCGGGTCTTATGTTCGATTCTTTTTGCACCCTTTTCTAAATCTGGGGACGTACAGGTTCTGTGCTTCCTGTATCGTATCCTTGAACAGGGACCAAGCTTGCTCCACGGTCTTTGCTTTTCCCAAGCCTTTCCTGAGTTTCCCCTTCTTGAAGTTGAGCGTTGTTGCTGTGGTTCTCTTCCCTTTTGATGTTCCTACTTCTAATTTGTACTGGATCATATTGTGATCGCTGTTTCCTAGTGGTCCTATTACTTCCACCTCCTTTGCAGGTCCCCCCAGCCCATTGAGTAGTAGGTCTAGAGTCGCATTTCCTCTCGTTGGTTCCTTGACGAGCTGTTCCATGAAGCAGTCCCGCACAGCCTCTAGGAATTCCATTTCCCTTGCATTATTTGAGTTTCCGATATTCCAGTTTAACCCAGGGTAGTTAAAGTCCCCCATTACCATGACACTTCCGTTCTTGCATTCCCGCCTTAGTTCCGCTTCCAGCTCTTTGTCTTTTGCTTCTGCTTGTCCAAGTGGACGATAGTACAGTCCCAATTTGACGTCAGGTCTATTTCTTCCTGGTAATTTAACCCATAATGATTCTAATCCGTTCGTCTCTGGTGCCGTATCCATTTTGGTCGATTGAATGGTGTCCTTTATAAATAGTGCTATTCCTCCACCCTTCTTTTGTGTCCTGTCTTTTCGGTAGAGTTTGTACCCTGGTAGCACTATGTCCCATTTGTTTTCCTCGTTCCACCATGTTTCCGTGATTCCGATGACGTCCAGGGCCTCTTTTATGGCCATGATTTCTAGTTCTCCCATTTTGTTCTTCAGGCTCCTTGCATTTGCATACAAGCAATTTAGGTCCTGGTTTTCTCCTTTCTCTGTTGTTTGTCCCTGTGATTTGTTCCCCTTGTCCCCTTTTTGAGCTGCCAGACCCCGAGTTTTTTTCATTTCTTCCTTCTTCCTTGGCGCATTCTTTTTTGCCTCAATTTGTTTCCTCAATTCCACCTGTCCCTCTAGTTCTTTCTGCTTCCCCTTGCCTTTGTTCGCCAATTTCTCTTGTTCCTCGGGCTCCAGTTGCTTGCCTATTGTTTCTATCCAGTATTTTTCCTGCTCAGTATCTTCTTTGGATACTCTCACCTGAACCGTCGACATCCGGTCGACTGTCAGCTTTCCCCTTTTTCTTAGTTTAAAGCATGTTCTATTCCTCTCTTGACGCTATTTGCTAGAAGTCTTGTTCCAGCCGTGCTCAGTTGAAATCCGTCCCTCCTGAAGAGCTTGTTCTTCCCCCAAAAAGTTGTCCAATTTCTCACGAAGTAGAATCCCTCTTCTTCGCACCATCTCCACAGCCATGCGTTAATTGCTTGTAGTTCCATCTGCCTCTTCATGTCTGCCCTCGGTACTGGCAGGATTTCTGAGAACGCTATCTTCGGTGTCCTCAGCTTCAGTTTCCTTCCCAGGATCTTGAACTGTTCAGTTAGCGCAGTCCTGCTGTAGTTGCTTCTGTTGACATCATTTGTCCTAATGTGGATTATCACTGCCGTCTCTTCTGTCTCCGCTCCTTCCAGGATCCTCTCAATTCTGTCGGTGATGTCCTTCGTACTTGTTCCTGGGAGACAGGTCACTAGTCGGTCTTCTCTCCCTCCTGCTACGTGACTGTCCACTTCTCTCAGGATTGAGTCTCCTACTATGATTGCAGAACTCCCTTTCTTCAACTTCCTCACTGATCGCAAGTCCGTGTCCACGGTATGGTTCTTTTCTTCCCCTTCAAGGTTCCATTGAGACCTCGCCTCCTCTTCTTGCACAATTTTTCCACAAGCTTCTTCATCCACGGTGTCTGCTGGTTCCTGTCTTCTATTTCGCATGGGCGTAGCTTCCTCGTTCCAGTGCTGCCTCAGATCTTGTTTCTCCACGCTCCTGTAGGCCTCCTCGATGAACCTCTTGAGCTCCCTTACTTGTTCCTCGATGTGGCTCTCTCTTGCGGGGTCTTAAGCTGTGCTGAAGGGGGCTTCCAAAAAGTGCGGTCCTTCCAGCTCCTGAATCCTGCACTGCAGTCGACCGACTTATTTCTTCAGGCTATCCAGTTCCTGACACCGACCGCATATGTATGCCTGCCTCCCCGAGGGGAGGTAGTCGTACATATGACCCCGTGTTGAGAAGTACCCAAGAAAGGAAAAGCCTCCAAATATAAGCATAAGCCACAGGTGAAGACATCTGTATCACCTGGAGAAGAGAAGAAATAACCTTCTTCGCATAACCTTTACACATCAGCCATGACTTTTCAAAAGCTAGGTCGTAATACCAAAATAGGATGAATATCCATGTTGATCGGACCCTAGGTGAGTAAATCAGGAGATACCAGGAATTTCAACAGTTCGGCCTTCGAAAGGCTCATATCCGCATAGCAAGGATGGCGCAGCCAAACCGGAGATTTTCTAATTACTGTGCCCTGAAAGCGAGTTTGAGATGGCATATCTATCCAATTATCAGCCAGGGGAAAACACTTAAAAAGAGAAACCAGAGGCGAGAAAGAAGCAACGTTGCTACCACCTCTGACTGCCATTCCCTTCGTCTGCTGAAGAAGCTAGGAAGCTTTGAATTTCGAGACGAGGCCATGAGGTCTAGTTCTAGCAGATCTCACCTTTATACAAAGAGCTGGAACGCCTGAGTAAATAGTTCCAATTTCCAGGATGTAGAAGATTTTACTACTACTACTATTTATTATTTCTAAAGCGCTGAAAGGCGTACACAGCGCTGTACATTTTAACATACAATAGATGGTCCATGCTCAGATTTTGTGGTGAGAAAGTCTATCTAAACCCTTTTCCTGTCCTGTAAAATGATACGCTGACAGAAGAGGAAGATGAGATTCCACCCATTGAAGTAGAATCATTACTTTACTCGCCAACTGAGTACATCACGTACTTTCCTGGCTGTAGAGAAATACCACTGTCATAACACTGTCCTAAAAGACCTTTATCGTCATTCTAGAAGAATGGTCTGAAATTCCTGAAACGGTAACCTGACCATCCTTCAGTCCAGAAGAATGAACGAGTACTTAGTCTCCTCTTAATACCAGACTCCTTGCGCTGAGGATTGAAGGCACTGAGGCCCCCCAGCCCGACAGCCTGGGATGTTTGGTGAATTTGAGCCAGTCCAGCAAAGACCGAGGCATGCGTTTGAAAAGATTAATCTCGCTGAACTACCAAATTATATTGAGCAATGCTTGAGGAGCCTACTAGATACTACAGTTGGAGCCTTGAGATACCGGGAACCACTGGAACAAAAGCGACTGCTGTAGCGTTCTCATGTTAAAGCAAGCCGAAGTTCCCAGTGGAGTCACCACCATAGATCCTAGAACTTGTACAGAATCCCATACTCTTGTTCTTGGTGACTGAAGAAGGCAAACCTGAGACTGTAATCTGTCGCCCCTGTCTCTGGGAAGAAACACATTCCTCTCCTATGTGAACAACATCCCCTGATATTCCAATAATTAGTACAGGAGAAAAGAGCTCTTTGGAAATTTGAAGATTCACATCCAAAGAATTGAAGAAAAGAAGTTCAAATAAAAGAAATCACCCGTTTGTGTCTGACAAATTGACCTGGCTGGAAGACATCCGAATCAAGCAGTCGTCTAAGAAAGAAAGTACCTGAATCTCCTGTTTGCGCCAAAACGCCACTAGTGCCCTCATTTTCTAAAATGTTCATGGAGCCGTGGCTAGGCCAAATGGCATCTGCCAAAACTGATAGCGCTGCTCAATGAGAGCTAAGCGAAGGTAGTGCAAATTCGGTGACCATAGGGAAATTGTAAATATTCTCACAGTTTTTCTCCGGAAATGTCTAACTCTGAGAAACTAATTTACCAGAATGAGATCCAGCCCCTGTCTGACCAGTTACCCCATCTTAGGCACTATGAAGTAAATGGAATAACTTCCCTTAGTTCCGGAAGAACTAAAACTAGTGCCCCAAGTACTAGTAACACTTAAAAGGGGTCTCGCACGAACGTAACCTTTGGAAGCTCAATACATGGTCACTTCAAGAAAGAATCTGAAATGGGAGGAGGATTCAAAGTTGCAAGCATCCTGAAAAATGCCCAAAGCCCCCTGACCTGACATCATAGTGTCTCCCCCCTCACGAGAAAGCATAAAGAGTTACCAGAGGAAGTGAAGAACCCTTCACAGTGAAAAGCAGACAGTCGGAGAACGGCTGGACAAGAGCTGTAAATTCAGGAAGAAGAAAGGCACTTTCCCCACAAAAAATCCAGCTTTGCGATGTAAGACGGAGTATGTTGGAATTCTGAAAACAGTACTAACTCCATGTAATGTTAGCCAAAAACTTACTGCCTTTAAAGTGAAGACGTACTAATGTAATCTAGAAGCTGCATTGACCGCCCCATAAAACAATCTGCATCCTAACTTTTATCAGATAAAGCTCACATCCCTAAAGAGAGCTTCATGGATGATTCCAACAGCCACATAGCATTTGCTATTCTGTGGGATTGGGAGAATAGGTAACTTGTCCCTGGTTAGAAGGAGCCACACAGCTCTTCCTGCCAGTTTGAGGGACTGTCTAGCAGATGCGACCTGAGAAATCTGTGCAAGAAGCTTTGAAACTTGCAGTCCCTGGCACACTAGAAATAGAAAAGACAGTTCAGGAATCATTCTATAGTGCTACCAGACACACTCAGCACTGCACAGAGGCACAAAGAATAAGAAAACCTCTAAACCTACATAGACTCACCCTTCAGAGACACCGAGAGAGACGAGAAGATACCCTTATGAAACACAGGGTAATCTCATGCCGCTGACATCACTGTGCAGCAATTTGCCTTCTGCCAACCCATAACGGCAAAAAACCGGGATTGGGTGGCTGAGCACAGGGCAGAATCTCTTTCTTAAGCACCGTGAGGCATAACAGTACAGTCACAATTAAAGTAGTTAAGTCTTTTCAAGCAGAGAGAGTGGGGAAACACACACACAAGGTATATCATCACAACAGTAGCAAAAGCTATTGAAACAATCCTGACGCGTATAACCCCGAAAACAGGGAAGCCGTGGAATAGTGACCTAAGTCAGCTGCAAAATAAACTCCGTGAACACTGCAGTGCGCCCACTAGTGCCAGAGACCCAAGCGCGTGCCTGTTTCATGCTGAAATGAGCTGGCTCTATCAACAATGTATTAGAAACCTACCCAGAGCCAATCATTAAAATATTTTTCCCACTGTCATGGTATAAAATGCTTAAAATGAACATTGGAGAGAAATAAATGAATGCTGCTTCGTTCTCAACTTAGTGCCTCTTGCACTCAGTCAGGAACCGGCTATGTGAAGAACACACCCGGAGCCGTCCAAATATTTACCTCCACCCGGCCGCAGGAACTGCCAAGCAGAGTCCGCCTCGGGGAGAAATCCCACTACCGCTGTGGCGCTGCTGCCAGAGTATGAAAACAAGCGCGCACCTACAACACGCAGGAAGGCACTAGTTCAGTCAATGAAGTTCTATCCATACACCCGAAACTCTTTACTGAATAAACTTCATACAAATGTAAATTTATTTGTCAGTCACTAAACCATTTTCACAACTCTACAAAATATAGCGTTTGATAAAAAAAATATTCCTTCTGTAGACTCACACTGAACCCGCAGCTCCACCACAACCAAAAACCATAAAGAAGTGCAAATAAAACATATACTCACAACTTTGTTGATAGTGCCGGGAGATGCCGGTTGCTCAGCACTATGAGGGCAGAATTGTTTAATAATCATTGTGGTCCCTTTTTTTATTTTTACAGTGAAGGGAAAGAAGAAAAATCGAGACCCAGTCAGACCCTCTATCATTGGAGGGAGGGAGAGGCAGGGACCTGGGGGGGGGGCCCAGTTGTAACCCCTAAAGCTGGCATTGTTCAGCCGGACACCCCTGTCTCACTGAAGAGAAACCTCAACAGGAGAAATAAAATCGCCATCTCACTGAAGAGAAACCTTAACAGGAGCAAATAACTATCCAGTCACAGCCAGAATCCAGGAGCTAGTTAAATAGCGACCATCACCTGCTGGGAGATAGAGCATACTGAAGATGCAGGAGGTGTGCCAGCCAATAGGACCACCTGTTAATCAGTTTCTCTATCTCCACCTGCTGGTAAATGTGTGCTATCCCATTGGTCTCTGGATTCATCTGTTGCTAAGGAATACTACTTTATCCTAAAGGAAAAAAGTAATTTTTTTTTTTTTTACCTTTGTTATCTTTGGTTAGTGCTTTCCTCATCTTCTCTTCCTTCTAGCATCTGCTCTCTCTGTTTCTTCAATCAAGCATCTGCCCCTTCCGTCCACTGTCTGCCTTCTACCCCTTCCATATGGTATCTGCCTTCTTTCTTTGCCCCACTTCCCTTTTTACATGATTCATTCCAGCTTTACTGCTCTCTTTATTTTTATCTCTCCTACACCAGATCTAGCATCTCTTTGTCCCTTTCTCCTTATTTCTTTGCTGACCTCCTTCCTAACAGCAATCTCTCTCTACTTTCTCATTCCTCTAATATCTCTCCCCTTTCCCTCATCTGATCTCTCCATTCCACCCTGATCCCTTCCCCTCCTCTAATCTCCCTACCAGCTGTTCCCTTCCTTTTTTCCTCTTCCTCCAAGCAGCACGTAGTTCAGGACTCCAGTATTTCTCTCTATTCCCCCCTCCCCTGCATTTAAGTCCCATATGCCAAAAGACACAACCCTGGGAGGGTGTGGGGGAGGGGGGGGGGGCTGACCGGGAGGGTGTGGGGTGGCTAAATTGGGCGCTGGAGGGAGGCTTTTTTTATTTTTATTTTTTGCATGGCAGGGAGGGACAGGAAGTGATTACCTGTCCCGTTGTCCCCATGCACAGCTTCTGGACGCTGTCCCTGAAAACGGGACATTTTAGTGTCCCGAAACTGTGTATGAGGACAACGGGACAGGGGATCCAAAAACGGGACAGTCCCATTCAAAATGGGACGTATGGTCACCTTAAGTATAAATTATTAATATAAGAATCCAAATTCATAAATATAATAACAGCATTAACTTTAATTCATGTTATAATATCTAAATATCATGAAATAGATAAAACATCATTACAAACATTAATAGACATAAAAGGTAATAAAAGGTATGGAGAACTTGGAATACGAGGAACGACTTAAGAGACTGGGATTGTTCTCCCTTGAGAAAAGGAGACTGTGAGGGGATATGATCAAGACTTTCAAAATACTGAAAGGAATCGACAAAATAGAGCAGGAAAAAATTTTGTTTACAATGTCCAATGTGACACGGACAAGAGGACATGGACTGAAGCTAAGGGGGGACAAGTTCAGGACAAATATCAGGAAGTTCTGCTTCACGCAACGAGTGGTGGACACCTGGAATGCTCTCCCAGAGGAGGTTATTGTGGAATTCATCGTTCTAGGATTTAAAAGCAAACTAGATGCACATCTCCTTACGAGAGGCATAGAGGGATATGGGTGACTAAAATTACGCCAGGTGTACACCTGGCTGGGCCTCCGTGTGTGCGGATCGCCGGACTTGATGGACCGAAGGTCTGATCCGGAGATGGCAGTTCTTATGTTCTTATGACATAGACATCAGCAGGAGACATATCCATGCCTAAAATAGTGATTCAATATAAAATATGTCAAAAAATAAATAAATGAACTTTAAGGTCCAAGTGTTATCATCCCAGTTTGTGAAAAATTAGTCCATAAAGTGCAGGTGCGAGTGCTTCATAAAATATTTCAAGATGACCAATTCAAAATCCACATGGGCAAATCCAACTCCAAAAACGAGCAGCAACAGTTCCACTATTGATATAGCTCCCTCAACACGAGCTGTGTTTCGAAAATATATTTTTCAAGAGGAAGAGCAGTACTGAATAGGGGAAACGCATATAGGCGAGAACACAAACAAAGTGCATAAAACATATAATAAACAAATTCATCAATCACTAGATTATCAACTACTTCAAGGCTTTCTTACCAGGAAGAGGAGAGTAACTGGATAGACCATGAGCAGCGTCGCAAACCGCCAAACAGCGGAAGATTAACTGAATAAACTGAGCTCTGCAGAGCTTTGTTAAAAAGTATCCAGCGTGATGACGTACAAGCATGGAACACAAGCCGTTGAAAGGGTTCATTCAACGTCATGACGTAACAAAATTGTAACAAGCCTGAAACACAGTCTTCCACACAGCTGATGCAGATACAGACCGTGTTTCAGGCTTGTTACAATTTTGTTACGTCATGACGTTGAACCATTTTAACTGCTTGTGTTCCATGCTTGCTACAATCTAGGTACGTCATCACGCTGGATACTTTTTAACAGAACTCTGCAGAGCTCAGTTTATTCAGTTAATCTTCCGCTGTTTGGCGGTTTGTGACTATTTTAGGCATGGATATGTTGAACAATTTATTATATGTCTAATGCTGATGTTTGTATGTCTATTAATGTTTGTAATGATGTTTTATCTATTTCATGATATTTAGATATTATAACATGAATTAAAGTTAATGCTGTTATACTTATGAATTTGGATTCTCTTATATTAATATGTTCTTGACTACTTGAGAATCTTAGTTTTATTATCTATCTCTCTATATTTTTTTGGTGTTTGTATAACAGTAGATGACGGCAGATAAAGACCCGAATGGTCCATCCTGTCTGCCCAACCTGATTCAATTTAAATTTTTTCTTCTTAGCTATTTCTGGGCAAGAATCCAAAGCTTTACCCGTTATTGTGCTTGGGTTCCAACTGCTGAAATCTCCGTTAAAACCTACTCCATCCCATCTAAACCCTCTCAGCCATTGAAGCCCTCTCCTGCCCATCCTCCCCCAAACGGCCATACACAGACACAGACTGTGCAAGCCTTAGTAATATTTAATATTATTTTCTGATTCTAGATCCTCTGTGTTCATCCCAAGCTTCTTTGAACTTAGTCACCGTTTTCCTCTCCACCACCTCTCTCGGGAGCGCATTCCAGGCATCCACCACCTCTCTCGGGAGCGCATTCCAGGCATCCACCACCCTCTCTGTAAAGTAGAATTTACTAACATTGCTCTGGAATCTACCACCCCTCAACCTCAAATTATGTCCTCTGGTTTTACCATTGTCCTTTCTCTGGAAAATATTTTGTTCTACGTTAATACCCTTCAAGTATTTGAACGTCTGAATCATATCTCCCCTGTCCCTCCTTTCCTCTAGGGTATACACATTCAGGGCTTCCAGTCTCTCCTTATACGTCTTCTGGCACAAGCCTCCTATCATTTTCGTCACCCTCTGGACCGCTTCAAGTCTTACATCCTTCGCCAGATATGGTCTCCAAAACTGAACACAATACTCCAAGTGGGGCATTACCAATGACTGTACAGGGGCATCAACACCTTCTTCCTTCTACTGTCTACACCTCTCTTTATATAGCCCAACATCCTTCTGGCAGCAGCCACTGCCTTGTCACACTGTTTTTTCGCCTTTAGATCTTCGGATACTATCACCCCAAGGTCCCTCTCCCCGTCCGTGCATATCAGCTTCTCACCTCCCAGCATATATGGTTCCTTCTGATTATTAATCCCCAAATGCATTACTCTGCATTTCTTTGCATTGAATTTTAGTTGCCAGGCATTAGACCATTCCTCTAACTTTTGCAGATCCTTTTTTATATTTTCCACTCCCTCTTTAGTGTCTACTTTGTTACAAATCTTGGTATCATCTGCAAAAAGGCAGCAATGTCACTCACAAACATCTTGAACAGGATCGGCCCCACACCGAACCCTTAGGGAATCTACTACTCACCTTTCCTTCCTCCAAGCGACTTCCATTAACCACCACCCTCTGGCATCTGTCCGACAGCCAGTTTCTAATCCAGTTCACCACTTTGGGTTCTAACTTCAGCCCTTTAAGTTTGTTCAACAACCTCCTATGAGGAACCGTATCAAAGGCTTTGCTGAAATCTAAGTAAATTAGATCTAGCATATGTCCTCAATCCAGCTCTCTGGTCACCCAATCAAAAAATTCAATCAGGTTCATTTGGTACGATTTACCTTTTGTAGCCATGTTGCCTCGGATCCTGTGAAATTGGCAATTTGTATAAGGCTATGCGCTGTATTACAGCCGAAGCCTTGAAGTCGCGTTGGGTTGCCTACTAGAAAAGTCTCCTCCGATGCAACCGGAAACAGGAAGTTACGTCAGAGGAGATTTTTCCAGCAGGCAACGCGACGCAACTTCAAGGCTCCGGCTGTAATACAGCTTATAGCCTTATAGAAATCGTCAGTTTCAACAAGAAAAGGTAAGGGAAAGGAGGGAGGGAGGGAGATGCATGGCCGGCAGGAGAGAGGGAGCTGCCGGATCGAATGCTCATTCACTGTGCGTGCTAACCATTCACCGCTCCACGGGGCAGTGAATGGCCTTGTCCCCGATCTTGCGGTGACCTTTTTTTTTTTTGGTCACCTTTTTGGTGGGTTTCCTGCGGCTAGCCGCGGGTAACAACCACCGTGTCATTCTCTACCTCTAACCCATTAGATTCAAGAAAGTACACTATCCTTTCTTTCAGCAACACTTCCATTATATTTCCAGCAACCGAAGTGAGGTTCACCGGCCTGTAGTTTCCTGCTTCATCCCTGTGACCACTTTTGTAAATAGGGATCACATCTGCTCTCTTCCAATCCCCAGGAACCACTCCCGTCTCCAGAGATTTGTTGAACAAGTTTTTAATAGGACTCGCCAGAACCTCTCTGAGCTCCCTTAGTATCCTGGGATGGACCCCGTCTGGTCCCATCGCTTTGTCCACCTTCAGTTTTTCAAGTTGCTCATAAACACTCTCCTCTGTTAACGGCGCAGAATCTACTCCATTTTCTCATTTATCTTTGCTAGACAATCTTGGTCCTTCTCCAGGATTTTCTTCTGTGAACACAGAACAGAAGTATTTGTTTAGCACATTTGCTTTTTCCTCATCACTCTCCACATATCAGTTCCCAGCATCTTTTAGTTTAGCTATTCCATTTTTCATCTTCTTCCTTTCACTAATATATCTGAAAAAATTTTTGTCTCCCTTTTTTACATTTTTAGCTATTTGTTCTTCTGCCTGTGCTTTCACCAGACGTATCTCTCTCTTGGTTTCTTTCAGTTTCACTCTGTAGTCCTTTCTGCATTCCTCTTCTTGGGGTTTTTTATATTTCATGAATGCCTTTATTTCACCTTTATTTTCTCCGCCACTAATTTGGAGAACCATATCGGCTTCCTTTTTCTCTTGTTTTTATTAATTTTTTTCACATAAATGATCGTAGCCATTTTTATCGCTCCTTTCAGCTTAGACCACTGTCTTTCCACTTCTCCCATCCTAACAGCTCTTTCTTCAGGTACTCTCCCATTACATTAAAGTCCGTACGTTTGAAATCTAGGACTTTAAGTATTGTGTGGCCGCTTTCCACTTTAGCCGTTATATCAAACCAAACCGTTTGATGATCGCTACTTCCCAGGTGAGCACCCACTCGAACATTAGAGATACTCTCTCTATTTGTGAGGACCAGATCCAATATCACTTTTTCCCTCATGGGTCCGTCACCATTTGTCTGAGCAAAGCCTCTTGAAAGGTATCCATAATCTCCCTACTTCTATCTGATTCCGCAGACGGAACATTCCAGTTCGCATCCGGCAGGTTGAAATCTCCCAACAGAGGCACCTCCTCTTTCTTTCCAAACTTTTGGATATCCATAATCAGATCCTTATCAATTTGCTGCGATTGAGTCAGAGGTCTGTAGACTATACACCCACATAGACAGAACATAAGAACATAAGCAATGCCTCCACTGGGTCAGACCCGAGGTCCATCGTGCCCAGCAGTCCGCTCATGCGGCGGCCCAACAGGTCCAGGACCTGCGCAGTAGCCCCCTATCTATACCCCTCTATCCCTTTTTTTCAGCAGGAAATTGTCCAATCCTTTCTTGAACTCCAGTACTGTACTCTGTCCTATTACGTCCTCTGGAAGTGCATTCCAGGTGTCCACCACATGCTAGGTAAAGAAAAATTTCCTAGCATTTGTTTTGAATCTGTCCCCTTCCAATTTTTCCGAATGCCCTCTTGTTCTTATATGTTTTGAAAGTTTGAAGAATCTATCCCTCTCTACTTTCTCTATGCCCTTCATGATCTTGTAGGTCTCTATCATGTCTCCTCTGAGTCTCTGCTTTTCCAGGGAGAAGAGCCCCAGTCTCTCCAATCTTTCAGTGTATGAAAGGTTTTCCATGCCCTTAATCATTCGTGTCGCTCTCTTCTGGACCCTCTCAAGTATTGCCATATCCTTCTTAAGGTATGGTGACCAATACTGAACACAGTACTCCAGGTGCGGGCGCACCATTGCCCAATACAACAGCAGGATGACTTCTTTCGTTCTGGTCGTAATACCCTTCTTAATAATACCCAACATTCTGTTTGCCTTCTTCGCGGTTGCTGCGCATTGTGCCGTTGTCCACCAGTACACCCAAATCTCTTTCAAGGTTACTTCCCTCTAATACTAATCCCCCCATTTGGTAGCTGAACATCGGGTTCTTTCTCCCTATATGCATGACCTTGCATTTCCCTACATTGAAGTTCATCTGCCATTTATTCGCCCACTCCTCCAGTTTGTTTAGGTCCCTTTGTAGGTCCTCACACTCTTCCGTAGTTCTAACCCTTCTACAGAGTTTAGTGTCATCCGCAAATTTTATAACTTCACATTTCGTCCCCGTTTCCAGGTCATTAATAAATACATTGAACAGCAGCGGTCTGAGTACAGACCCCTGCGGAACTCTGCTCGTGACCTTCCTCCAGCCCGAGTAGTGAACCTTCACTCCAACCCTCTGTCTTCTGCCTGCCAACCAGTGTTTGACCCATCTGTGTACTTCCCCTTCCACCCCGTGGTTCCACAGCTTCCTAAGTAGCCGCTCATCTTCTCTTTTCAGAGTGATCCACATCCATATCGCTTCTTCCTCTCCCCAGGCCCCTTGCATTTTGGTCGCTTGAATATTGATCTTTACATAGAGAGCTACTCCTCTAACTTTTTGAGCGTCTCTGTCTTTCCTAAAAAGATTATATCCCAGTATGTTTGCTTCCCATCCATATGATTCACTGAACCATGCTCTGTGATAGCGACAATATCTAGATCTGCCTCTAAGATCAGGGCTTGCAGATCATGAACTTTGTTGCTTAGACTGCGAGCATTTGTTGTCATCGCTTTACAGCTATTTTTCAGCGGTAATCTCCTTTTTCGTATAGATTTTTGTTTCGTTTCACTTTCCGTTGCAATGCTAAGAAATGAGTTGCCGATATTGTTTATGTTGCAATCTTTACTACTATCACATCTTTTCTTTTGCCGGGGGTGGTCTCTATAATTGTCCTTCTAGTTTAAATGCCTAGTTTAAATGCCTAGAAACATATTGTCTAAATTTCTCTGCAAGGTTTCTTTTTCCTGCTGTAGTAATATGTAGCCCATCAGTGCAATATAGCTTCTTGTCCTTCCATATATTTCCCCATCCTCCTATGTACCTGAAGCCTTCTTGATGACACCAGGCTTTGAGCAATCTATTAAAGTCCTCTGTGTTTTTCACTCTTTGCTCTCCCTTTCCATATGCAGGTAGTATTTCAGAAAAAGCTAATGTCTTTACAAAAGGTTTCAAGCCCTCACCAAACTCCCGAAAAGCTTTCTGTGCTGCAAGTGTAGAGTTGTTGGCCAGGTCATTTGTTCCCAGATGGATAACAACATCAGTGTTAAAATCCTTAGTTTCTTCCTTAATTATAGTCAGTATTTGCCTGGAACTCCTGGTAGCTGAGGATCCTGGAAGACATTTCACTATTTTGGTCTCCTCGGTTCCAAGGTTAATGCCTCTGATGTTGGAATCCCCCAACAGTAATAGTTTTCTGTTTTTGGCTTTTTTTATTTGTGCTTAGGGGGCGCTGTTCTCTTGAGTTACCTTCATTGGTTCCAGTCCCACCTCCCTCCTGTTTTCTTGAGTATCGCAGTGCACTAGTGGAGCAAAGGAATTTTGTAGAGGTAATATTAGTGAAGGTGGATGTTTCTGTGTTACATGTCGCAGTCTTCCAGAGCCTACTGTGACCCATTTATTCCTGGGCTGTTTTATTCTTGAGGTAGATTTGGTAAGTTGGTATGATTTTGTGGCGTGATGGAAGCTGCTTTAATTGTATTCAATTCCTGTTTAAGTTTGCAGAGCTCCTTCTTAATACTAGCAAGTTGAAGACAGAGGGCAAGCCTTAAGCCTTCAAATAGTGTGTTTTGGAATTAAAGCTCCACAGTGATTGCATAGAATAAAGGTCATCTTGATTGGTTGTGAAGTGACTTGATTTGAATAGTCCTGTTTATTTGGGTCTCTATAAATAGTGGTCCCTGGGGTGGGTGGGACTATAAGTCTTACCCTTAGTCCTATGAAGAGGAAGAGGAAATAAGATTTAACAAAGGAAAGAGAAGGGTTTATTTTTTGTAGGGGTTTTTTGTTGTTTTTTAAGTAGAAATGGGGAAGAGGAGAAGAGAAATTAAGCAGATATGCTGAAAAACAGTGAAAAGAGCAGAATATGAAATGCTGAAATGGCAGTTCTTATGTTCTTAGAAGTTCACAGAGCAGACTTGTTCGCAGCACTGTCTCAAAGATTATGCAGTTAACCTTAGTAGTAAATCAGAGCCCCTCCCTTCTACACCTAATCAGCAGACACGATGGCTGAAAACTAGGATTTTAAACAGAAATACAGGCTCTATACCAGATCAGTGGCTACCCCAAAACACAGGATTTTAAACAGAAATACAGGCTCTATACCAGATCAGTGGCTACCCCAAAACACAGGATTTTAAACAGAAATACAGGCTCTATACCAGATCAGTGGCTACCCCAAAACACAGGATTTTAAACAGAAATGCAGGCTCTATACCAGATCAGTGGCTACCCCAAACACAGGATTTTAAACAGAAATGCAGGCTTTGTACCAGATCAGTGGCTACCCTAAAACACAGGATTTTAAACAGAAATGCAGGCTGGGTATCAGATCAGTGGCTACCCTAAAACACAGGATTTTAAACAGAAATGCAGGCTGGGTACCAGATCAGTGTCTACCCTAAAACACAGGATTTATAATAGGATTTTCCCTACTTTAGTCATCCTGTGCCACAGGCACCAGGATTTAATTAAAGTTAATATAAGTCTTACCCTTATTCCTACGAAGAGGAAGATGAAATAAGATTTAACAGAGGAAAGAGAAGGGTTTATTTTTTTGTGTTTTTTAAAGTAAGAAACAGGGAGGAGGAGAAGAGAAATGAAGCAGATATAACGCTGAAAAACAATGAAAAGAGCAGAATATGAAATGCTGAGTAACTTAGCTTTTAGAAGTTCACAGGGCAGACTTGTTCACAGCACTTTAGGAGACCTGAATGAATCAGCGAGCCCGATTTAAAAAAAAAACAAAAAACCCAAAAAAGAATCGATTCGAATCGGCGAATCAGGCAGCACTACTGAACATACAGCTTCAGGCGCGGTCTCCTGCGTGGTAGAGTTTTGAAAGACAGGGCTCTGCGATCGACTCACTTTGCCTTTGCAATCGACTTGTTGGGCACCCCTGCCTTAGATCCTTAAGGAGCAAATTCTATAAACAATGTCCCAATTGTAGGCAGCGGTAGGTGTCATAAGGCTGTTTGTCTAGCCAATCGGGTTGCATGTTTTTTTAAAAAAACAAAATACAACAAATAGGCCACTTACACTGTAGGCTTAAGGATGCTTAAGCTTGCCAAAGGCTGAGTGTGGGTGTACTTTAGTCTGGAAGTGGCCTTGGGTGAGCTTAAAATGCTGGCCTACATTTCAAATAGATGCTGGCCGCTAAGCTGATCGCAGCAAAGAAAACTCCCTGCTGCGCTCAGCTGGGCGGCTGTGGCAGAGAACCACACTCCCGCAAGGTGGCCGGAAGGATGACACCCTGCCGCTACCCCCAAACCACCCAATACTGTGGCAGGAGGGATACCAACTCCCTCCCTCCGCCACCCCTGAATCACCCAACACTGATCGCAGCAGGAAGAATGCCCACCCCCATACCCCTCAACACTGTCCAGGCAGGAGGGATGCCTGTTCCCTCCTTCCGCTGACCCCGTCGATCCCCCAAACCTGTGACACTCCTGACATCCCCACACACCTCCAGTTGTCAGGAGGGATGCCCACTCCCTCCTGCAGCCAGCCCCATCCATCCCCCAAACCCCTGACACTCCCCCAACAACCACCCGACACTCCCCCATACCCCAACACCTCCTGGACCCCTCCCAAAACCAGCAAGAGGGATACTCATTTCATCCTGCCGGCAGGCCCGCCTCTTCCAAAATGCACCAGGGAGGGGCCTAAGGCTCTGTTTGGTCCAGATGCCTAAGGCCCCTCCCACAAGTGTTGGGGGTTCGGGGGATCGAAGGGGCTGGCACCAGGAGGGAGCGGCATCCCTCATGCCGCGGGGGGCGGAGGGTGTGTCTGTTCCCTGCCGCTCATCTAATTGCTGCTACAGGGATCAGGCACAATTTTCTAACTGGTGCCTGTGACATGGGTGCCCGTTATAGAATCGGGGTGGTTAGGCGGAGTAAAGTGTCTGCTTGTTAGAACAAAGGTGATTCTGTATAGGATGCCAGTGTGCGATTCTCAGCAGCCACTTAGGCGGCTGCTGAGACCCGCGTCTTATATAGAATTTCCCCTTAAATTTGTTGGGGTATGTATTTACTGTGGTCTTTGTGTGCATTAAATCCATATTACATTTTTTTCTTGTCTCACATTATCTTAGTTTTTCAATGAATCCTGATTTTAAGAAACTTTGTTCATCTGTGCTGCATCTTAACTAATGTGCTTTCTTGGGGTGGAATGACTCTTAATAACTATTTCTTCTTGCTTTTTTTTGTAGCCACCAAAAGTAAAATGCTTGACTAGAATCTGGCACCCAAATATCACAGAAAATGGAGAAATTTGTTTAAGGTATTAAATCTATTGCCTTTTCTATACTTCTATACCTTTTAGTTTCTGCTTAGATAAGTAGATTTTTTAAAAAAAGTTGAACTGCAAAGCAAAGTTCAAATGTTCTCATCTTAGCTTGAAGGATACATCTAAAGTAGTGAATATCTTCATTAAAAAGGGTATCTTGGAATGCAGCAGTTATTGCATTTACTGAATATACTTTGTTCCTGTCAATAGCAATTTGCTTTAAGAATCTTTGTAGTTTTCCGATTTTGAACATTTCTATCACTTTTAAATTGTCTTCTAGAACAAAAGTAGTTGCACTATGGCTGCAGTACTACTACCAGTAATGCACTTAATCTTTGGTGAATGTAAAAGTTTTCACACTATAGTGATGGCTTTTTTTATTTTTATTTTTTAACCTTCATGATATAAGCACTTATGAGGGCAAGCAGGATGCAACTATTCTTAATCTTGGGTTGTGTCATTTGTTAGGTCTTTTGGCCCAGGCATCTAAGATCCCTCCTATGGGAGGGACCTTAGGTATCTGTACCAATCAAGGCCTTAGGCCCTTCCCCAGTGCATCCCAGGAAGAGGCAGGCCTGCCGGCAGGAGGTTGTGGGCATCCCTCTTGCCGGTCTTCTTCAAAAGATACGCGAAGGGTTTGGAAAGTGAGGGGTGGGGTGTCAATAGGTGTTTGGGGGGTGTTCGGGTGTCACAGTGGAGTGTTCATATGTATCAAAGGGACCCAGCGGCAGGAGGGAGTGAGGGTGGGGTGTCAGGGTGGTCTTCTGTTTTAGTTGGCTCAGCTGTTCATGGCAAGGGTATTTTCCCCCCATCACTAGTGGCAGCAGGACTCCCCAAAGCTGCGTTTTCGGGGAGTCCTGATAGCTCAGCTGATCAGGGATTCCTATGCCATGATCTGCTCAGTGGCTGCGTCTATTTTTCGGATTTGAAATGTAAGCCAAAATTTTGCAGGCCTACATTTCAGGCGTCTGTCTCAGCTCTAGGGAGATGCTTAGGGACGCTTATACTTGCCCAAAGCTCTTCCAAGCAAAACGATGCCCATGCCCAGCCTTGGGCAAATTTAAGTGCCTAAGCATCTTCCTAGATCCATAAGAACATAAGAACATAAGCAGTGCCTCCGCCGGGTCAGACCACAGGTCCATCCTGCCCAGCAGTCCGCTCCCGCGGCGGCCCAAAACAGGTCAAGACCTGTCTGAATCATCAGAAGGGGCTCCCTTGCCACCTTGGTTTCCCATTTAAGTCCTGCCTTCCTATCGAAGTCCTAGCCTTCCGGTCTTGCACATGCACGACCAGGTTAGTTTATACTCATTACCTGATTAACTTCCTATACTTGTGTTACATCCCAGCTCCTCCCTCAGTATCCCACGATCCCTTTATCCCTCAGGAATCCATCCAATCCCTTTTTGAATCCTTGTACCGTATTCTGCCTGATCACTTCCTCCGGTAGCGCATTCCAAGTGTCCACGACCCTTTGGGTGAAAAAAAACTTCCTTGCATTTGTTTTGAACCTGTCTCCCTTCAGTTTCTCAGAATGCCCCCTCGTATTTGCTGTCCCCTTCAGTCTGAAGAATCTGTCCCTATCCACCTTCTCTATGCCCCTCATGATCTTGAAGGTCTCTATCATATCTCCCCTGAGCCTCCTTTTCTCCAGAGAGAAGAGCTCCAGCCTATCCAGCCTCTCGGCGTATGAGCAGTGTTCCAGCCCTCTTACCAATTTCGTTGCTCTCCTTTGGACTCTCTCAAGTACCGCCATGTCCTTCTTGAGGTGCGGCGACCAATACTGAACGCAGTATTCCAGATGTGGACGCACCATCGCTCGATACAATGGCATGATGACTTCCTGTGTTCTGGTTGCTATGCCCTTCTTTATGATGCCCAGCATCCTGTTGGCTTTTTTTGAGGCTGCTGCGCACTGTGCAGATGGCTTCAGTGATGCATCCACCAGCACACCCAAGTCTCTCTCGAGTCTGCTGTCTCCCAACAATACCCCCCCTAATTTGTAGCTGAACAACGGGTTCTTTTTCCCTATATGCATGACCTTGCATTTGTCCACGTTGAAGCGCATTTGCCATTTGTTTGCCCAGTCTTCCAGCTTATCCAGGTCCCTTTGTAGGTCCTCACACTCCTCCCTGGTCGTAACTCTGCCGCACAGTTTGGTATCGTCTGCGAATTTTATAACCTCACACTTTGCATCCTTTTCCAGGTCATTGATGAATATGTTAAAGAGTAAAGGCCCCAGCACCGATCCCTGTGGCACACCGCTCGTGACTCCCCGCCAGTCAGAATATTGACCCTTTACTTCAACCCTCTGCAGTCTTTCCGACAACTAGTGCTTGATCCATCTGTGCACATCCCCTCCCACCCCGTGGTTCCACAGCTTCTTAAGTAGCCTTTCATGTGGCACCTTGTCGAAAGCCTTTTGAAAGTCGAGGTAAATGATGTCTATGGGCTCCCCATTGTCCACCCGACTGCTTATTCCCTCAAAGAAGTACAGAAGGTTCGTTAGGCACGACCTTCCCTTACAGAATCTGTGCTGGCTTGTTCTCAGTAGGCCATTCCTCTCGATGTGCTCGCACATGTGTCCTTGATCATAGCTTCCACAATCTTCCCTATAATTGAAGTCAGGCTCACCGGCCTGTAGTTCCTGGGGTCACCCCTCGATCCCTTCTTGAAGATGGGTGTGACATTTGCCAATTTCCAGTCCTCTGGCACCTCACCAGTTTTCAAGGATAGGTTGCAAACATGTTGTATTGCGCCCGCTATTTCCTGTCTTAGTTCCTTCAGAACCCTTGGATGGATCCCGTCCGGGCCCGGTGATTTGCCGCATTTTAACCTGTCTATCTGTTTGAGGACATCCTCCCTACTTACCTCTATGTGCTCTAATTTTTCAGCCTGTTCCCCACTCATGAGCTCCTCTGAGTCTGGTATATTAGATTTGTCTTCGCTCGTGAAAACCAACGAGAAGAACGTGTTCAACCTCTCAGCTAGTGCCACAACAAGTGCCTACAGTGTAGGCGTCTTTTTTAAGGAGAATTTTTTTCTAGAAATTTGCTTCCTGATTGGCTGCCAGACGGCGGTAGAATGCCTATAATCAGGATGCCCATTTGTAGAATAAGACCCAGAAATTGTAAGTTTCAACAGATTTTTTAAATCTGACCTTAATTAAGATTGTTGATCTGTGATGTTATTAATTTGAACTAAGTAAATACTAATTTTAAATCCCAAGCACCTATTTGTATCTACATATAAAGTGTTGTCACAAGAATTCTTCACCAATAAAATATATCACTCACAGAGGAATATACTTTCTATAAGGAATATACTTAATTTGAGGAATTCACTACCTATTTTATGCTTAGCTCTGTATAATATTAAAAAACAAAATTTAGAATACTTAAAGACAAACTAGAAGTTTATTTTTACAGAACAAATTTATTTATAAGATTAGGCAGGTAATGCATTAAGGGCTCCTTTTACGAAGGTGTGCTAGGGTTTTTAGCGCACACACAAAATTACCACGTGCTATAGCGTTTGGTAGCCGAAAATCTACTGCCTCCTAAAAAGGAGGTGGTAGTGGCTAGCGCGCTCGGGAATTTAACACGCGCTATTGCGCGCGTTAAGGCCTTAGCGCACCTTTGTAAAAGGAGCCCTAAGTTATAATTTCAGGATCTTCACACAAGGGAAATGTGCCACAAGATAAAATATTGCTAGGGAAACAGAGTGATTGATTTAAGCTGGATAGAAAGTTACTCACTTTAGTATAGGTCTTGCTGGATGAATTTTTCAGTTGCAGATGAGAGTATGTGGCATTAGCTGGGAGCACATGGCCTGTAGAAGAGATATTGCAGCAAGATGTGGTGTATGTCCAGTAACAATCCAAAGAGAGAGCATAGGTGACTATTCTCTCCCATGGATTCTGGTGGATTGAAATCTGGTAGGCAGGAAATGTCCAATCCCTGAGGAGTCTGGCATAGGGCTAGATTCACTAAGCAAACCGATCGTGTACCAATCAGTTTGCGACCAGATTTTCCTCCGGCCCTATTCACTAACCTCTCCTGCGATCCGCTTCCAAATCGTGCATGCAAATTAGGGGAAACGCATGGCAAAGCAGACAGGGACGCAATTCACCAAAGACATTTTTGAAACTGACTGGGCTGGCTGATTAACCCAAGAAGCGACTGTTGAGAACCAGTCAAAAACGTCTTTCTGACTCTCCAGCTCCATTGAAGCCCTGCTCTCTGCTGCCCCAAATCTCTCCTGTCTGCTGCCCCGATGCTCTTCCCCAATCTCTCCTGCCTGCTGCGCCCCAAATCGCTGCCCTACTCTTCCCTGATCTCTCCTGCCTACTCTGCTCTGAGTCGCCACCCTGTTCGTCCCCAAATTTCTCCTGCCTGCCGCCCCAAATCTCTCCTGTCCTTCCCTGCACTGCGAGCCCGTGGTTTTAATCCACGGGTTTAAAGTGGGTTAAAACCACGGGCTCGCTGGGATACAAAAAAGTGTTTGTCAGGCCTGCTGGGATCGGCCACGGATCACCCAGGAAAAACAGGTTAGTGAATCTAGTCCATAGTATCCAATCACATCTCAGGGTCATTCCATGTCAAGTGATCAGATTCTTGGAAAGTGCCCTGCATGACCATCACGGATTTTGATGAAACTTCATATGCAGAGTCCACCATGTCTCAAACGAACTTTGGTAAAGTTTTAGTTTCGCCTGTGGAATATTTGTGGAGATATAGCCATTTGTTTGACCCCATACCACAATGAAATACAGTACGACAATGACATTCTGACAACTTTGAGACACAATATCTCCCGAGCTGTGTTTCCAAAAAAACTGAAACTTAGCTACCCTGCACAACTTTTTGAGCTCTGTTCATTGCTACCAATAACAATTTTTGCCGAGCACTGATTGAATGCCTGAATTACAGTAAACTTGGCCGAAAAAATTAGTGCTCCAAAAAAAGTCAAAGTTTGACATTACTTAGCTCCCACAATAATTGAGTAATAAATGCGAAATTTGGCACATAATGTCTCAGTACAATGTTGTTTTCAAAAGTACAATTTCAACCTCCAAGCTCTTTCCATTAGTTTACAAATTAAGTGTAAAGTTGCTAATTTGTGTAAAAAGGCCAAAAATAGGGTATTTTCAGCCTGCTTTTACAGAAAAATACCTTTTAGAAACTCTTTCAAATCAGTCTCATTAGAAAGAGCATATTTCAAACCCCCTAGAAAAGTGGACTTCATTTTTCAACGCAGGTTAACAATGGCTGAAAAAGGGGGACAAAGTTGGGAGATGTTGCCACGGCAACAACCTCTATTTCAACATAGTTCTGTCATTTTTAAAGTTACAGTTTTGTATTGACGTAGTATTACTACTACTCTATTGCGTTGGTCCATGGTGACATTGTCACTACCAGTTCAAGAGTTTGAACTGGCAACCCCATCGCCATAGGGGTCACGCCCGATAGCTGTGCAATACCAGCCACGGGTGGGCCACTTCGTCCAGGTTCCCAAGCCTCGCATTTGGTTTCTTTGTCAAGGTTCCAAAGCCTATTGTTGGTATCTTTCTGGTTCCAAAGCCAATGATTAGGGTGTCTTATCCTAGGTTCCCAAGCCTAAATTGGGTATCTTATATGGTTCCCAAGCCGAAGTGAAGTCCACTTTGATTTTAACTGCCAGCAATCTTTATAACATTCTGTTAAATTTTTGAGCCACTTTCTTCATTGCAGTTTCTGGAAATTGATATTGGCGGCCGGATGATGTAACTGAAGGGGCACAAAGCATGCAGATGAGGTGTTGCTCTGGAACCCAACAAACGTCTTGCCTTTCTGGCCAATAAAACGAATGAGCTGGACCGTGAGGATGCATAAATTTTATCAATGCATCATTTTGTTCAATTGAGACTTCAACAACGTTGCCTATCCACCATTGATTATCGTAAGTACAGGCAACGTAGCAACCAGGAAAGATTTCGGACACTTTCAAATTTGGAATGGCAGTATCAGAAATTTTGGCAACAAAATTTGTTGTGTCATTTGAAACTTTGCTGACACGAACTGAGTTTGAGTCGACTGGTACAAATTGGTGGTGGTCTCTGGTACCGGCTACTGTGCTGCTTTCATGCCATCTTTCTTCTTGAAACTTTTTGCTTTCTTCAATTTCTTCTTTTGGAACATAAATGTATTTAACTCCGTGTATATTTTGGTCACAAAAGTTAAATAGATCCTTTGGCATCAATATTTGATCCGTTGATGGTCTTTGGAGGCTAGCCCGGGCAGCCAGTCGTTTAGTTGTTCCACCAACTCCATCGCAGGGTGATTTTCCGTGGCTAGTTCCAAAAAAATTCCATTCAGCCTCAATGTTGAAATCATTTCTGTGATTGCACAAATTCACAAAGTTCTTGTAGTTTTTATATTGTGCAGCTGAGCCGTCACTGAAGTAGTATATTTTGGTAATGTTTGTTTGAGTTACCAAAAATTTGATCAACTTTTGAATAAACACGTGTACAGATATCGTATCATGTTGCATATGATCAGAAATAATGCAACAGTTTACAACTTGCAATGTGCCCACTTCATTGAGGTAATATGCAACAAAAGGATGTACCGTAGCTTGTGAATTTTCCCAGTGAAAGCCTTGGGCGGCATCCTGTACAACAAATGAGTAATTTTCAGCGAAATCCATCAAAACGATCATTTCCGTTTCTTTTAAGCCTGTCTTCAACATCTTCAAATATTCACTTTGATGTTTTGAAATGAAATGGTGGCTTGTCAACTTCCAAATCTTGCTTGCAAGTCTTTCAATAAAGTTGTCCATGGTTAGTACGCTTGTTTCTAATGTTTCACGGTCAGCGTGAACCCATTGCTTAAATTCTATTGATTCTTCTGGATCTAAATCCTTGAATATTTCTTCCAGGTATGCTGTTAGTGCTTCTTTACCAGGACAGTTTTGACATCGTTGTAGCATACAGTCCTTGACATTTAGGTCGCACACAGTTTTTTCCATAAGAACTTTGTAGTTCTCTTTGACATTGGCGCCTTGTAGCATGAGCTTTACATTTTGATGTATCGTGCAGACACACACGGAGTGTGCACCTGATGCACCAACGGTTACACACCACTTTGGCCTGAGCTCACAGAATTTGGAAAAACCAATTTCAGTTCCGTATTTGTTACAGTACGCCACGTACAGCTCTTTTAAATTACACAACAGCAGCCGCTTTTGCTTTTGTACTTTTAAACCATTGAGGTGGACTGAAATGCAATCTTTTTTGCCAGGACATATTCTGCTGAATTCATCGTCTTCATAAAAATCTTGAACTCTATTTGCAATTTCTTTTGGAAGGGACTTGCCAATTTTTGCATCAGGTATAGAACAAATGCCTTTCTCTTTCTTTACTTTTTGGGCTGTTCTGACCATGCACTCTGAAACGCCAAACTTCATTGCTGTTTCCTTTATTGACCAACTTTTTGGGGCCATTGTCAATAATTGAACTTCTGTTGGATATTGCAATTTTGAACCTGTTGGATATTGCAATTTTCGTTTTCATTTCTTCAATGAGGTCAGTGTAATCTTCACATAACTTGCATTCTACAGACTGACGAGACGGCCCAACTTCTTCAGCTGAAACTCCAGCAGCAGATGTAATCTTCTTGGCTATCACATTCTGCACACGTTCAATTTTTCGTATCACATAGCCGGCTTTATCTCTACTAGCTAACCTTCGAATTTTCAATGGAGAGGTTCCTAAAGCAGTCAAGCTTTGATCAACTGCATCGGAGATGCTGATATCAAAATCGTCTGAAGATGTAGATGCTGCAGTAGCTTCACTCATTGAAACGTATTGGGCTTTGCACCTACTGCAAAGTTTCTGACCTGGCTTGATATTTATTTTTGCCACTTTTCTAAAATCATTAGACATGGCAAGATCGACTTTTAACAATCCACTTTGAACAATGTGATTTTTCTTTTCAAATGGATTACAACACGATGTTTGCTTTAATTCGTATTTGTCGAGATACTTTGCTTTGTGGTGGAGGCAGATTTGGTCTTTATCCATCAGTTCAACTTCAGAGTGCCGAGTGATAAGCAATTTTTCATCGGTTGACAAATTATGTAAAAAAATGAGCCCACATTTTTTAGAATAAAATGTGCCGTCATGACACTTTGACAATAATTTTTGCCCAATGGCACAGTCTGGCAGAAAAGGATTATTATTAGTCGATTCGTTGGCATCCATTTTAAACTGAATTAATAATAATGTGGATCTGAAAAAGAAAACAAGTTGTAATTTGTGATCTGCATGCAATAAAATTATCACCTCAATTTCTAGTTAGGAATAATCATTAATTAAGAACACTATAATTGTACCCAAAGCTTGAGTAAAAATAAACAGGGAAAAACAGTGTGAAAAGTGACATAATTATAAGTTGAAACGTAGGCCGTTGCCATGGTGACATCTCCCAACTTTGTCCCCCTTTTTCGGGCATTGTTAACCTGCGTTGAAAAATGAAGCCCACTTTTCTAGGGGGTTTGAAATATGCTCTTTCTAATGAGACTGATTTGAAAGAGTTTCTGAAAGGTATTTTTCTGTAAAATCAGGCTGAAAATACCCTATTTTTGGCCTTTTTACACAAATTAGCAACTTTACACTTAATTTGTAAACTAATGGAAAGAGCTTGGAGGTTGAAATTGTACTTTTGAAAACAACTTTGTACTGAGACATTATGCGCCAAATTTCCCATTTATTACTCAATTATTGTGGGAGCTAAGTAATGTCAAACTTTGACTTTTTTTGGAGCACTAATTTTTTCGGCCAAGTTTACTGTAATTCAGCCATTCACTCAGTGCTCGACAAAAATTATTATTGGTAGCACTGAATAGAGCTCCAAAAGTTGTGCAGGGTAGCTAAGTTTCAGTTTTTTTGGAAACATAGCTCGTGAGATATTGTGTCTCAAAGTTGTCAGAATGTCACTGTCGTACTGTATGTCATTGCAGTATGGGGTCAAACAAATGGCTATATCTCCACGAATATTCCACAGGCGAAACTAAAACTTTACCAAAGTTCGTTTGATACATGTGGGACTTTGTGCATAAAGTTTTATCAAAATCCGTGATGGTCATGCAGGGAGCCCTTGATCACTTGACATGGAATAACCCCTCAGGGATTCAATTCAAACCATTTTCTGTTTCATAGCAGGGTAGTGCCTTATTGGATTTTAATAGTGTCTTTGCGAAATATTGATAAGATTGTTTTGAAACTGACGGTGAATGGTCATCCTTTCAGTCTTGAAAGGCTTAAGTTCTTGCTATGCATTATGGCTGAGCATGGCCTTATTGAATTTTATTAGTGTCTTTTATCTTGGAGTTTCATGTCCCAATACTAAGTATTGTCCTTGCAGACTGGGGATAGTTCACACTGTTACTTAAGTGATTGTGGTCTGAGGAGATACTAGGCTACACACCTGGCCATCCTCTGCTATCCACTGAATAGAGGCACTTAACACCTTCTGAAGGCACATGGCCAGAGTTTTTCAGTCTCTTTGAAAGACACATTGGTTCAGGCAATAATTTTGTAATTTTTTAATTGCTAAATCCAACAAAAAGTAATCATTTCATGCTGCAAAAACATAGCACTGAGAAGGTATAACAGATCCAATAAATTTTAGCATTATTATCCCTTATTAATTTGTTCAATTCCCTCCTTAAACTATGTTATCCCAGAGGCGTTAAAAAAAACCCAGAAGCGCAATTTGAAATTAAAGAGGTTTATTGTTTTCAAGTTTCAAGTTTATTAAAATTTTGATTTGAACGCAATATCAAGTATTTTCAATGCGTATAACAATAGTAATTTGGGGGACAAATAACAACCATTAAAACAATAAACATACAATCTTATCCATAGTTATTTGAAGATACATAAGGAATACAAGGATAAACTACATTTGTTTAAAATAAAAAAAACAAAAAAGAAAAACATTTAGGAAAGAACAACATCAAGAGGGGTATTAAAAAGTTTTTGGAGAAACTTGGTCTAAAAGTAACTGTTTTTTTTTAAAAAAGACTTAATCTTAAATGATAATAGAAAAATCATCCCAATCCTCGAGCCACCAGTTCCCCGGGAGTGGGGAGCCAGCCGGAAGTCGGCGTGAGCTCTCCCCCAGAGGCTGCAGGGAACGGTGAGATGAACATCGACTCAGGCTCACAAGGATTGCAGCAGAGCCTGAGTGTATTTGAGGATACAACAACGCTGGGATTAACTCCAATACAGGAGGGACGGAGAGGAGAGGTTCCTGTAGCTGGTGAGCCTAATATACAACTATTAAACTTGCAAACTGTTGACCTTGTAAAGCCCCAAGAAGTCACAATGGGAGCTTTGTGGGATTTGATTGCCAATCTGACTAGAACAGTAAATAGTAACCATCTTCAAATAGAGGGGAAAATAAAAACTCAAGAGAAAGAAGTTCTTCAGATAAAACAAGACTTGGGAGAATCAAAACTAGATATCCAGTGCATTAAAGATCAACTTAAATCTTCCAAGCTTCTTCAGGACACCTTAATTAAGGATAATATAAATTTAAGCAGGAAGATTGAGACATTTGAAAATTTCTCCAGGAATAATAACTTAAGATTGATTAATTTTCCACGAATTTCAACAGTGACTCCAAGAGAAATGTTAAAAAGGTATTTGCTGGAGATATTGGAAGTATCGGAAGATTCATTGCCTCCTTTCACCCAGGTCTATTATTTGCCTAGTAAAAATAAGGATCTTCAAGAAAAAACGCAGGGACCAATTGATGTATCTGCTTTACTTGAACTATCTGATAAAGAAATAGCAATACCTGCTACATTGATTGTTACCCTGGCTATTACGTTAGATAAGAATTGGCTTTTGAGATTATTCTTTAAAAATAAAGAGAAAAAGTTTCTTGATTTAAAGATTCAGATGTTCCCAGATTTGGCAAGAGATACACAAAGACGTAGAAAAGAGTTTTTATTATTAAAACCTGGTGTTTTGGCTCTTGGGGGAACTTTCTATCTTCGACACCCTTGCAAGTGTATAGTTCAATATAACTCTCAAAAATATGTTTTCTTTGAACCAAATCAGTTAACGGCCCTTCTCTCCATGTCTCGCCTGGAAAAGGGGAAAGAATGAGGGCTTGAGATATAAGGCGCCTGGAATTTCAGTTAACCACGTACCACTTATCTTTTATAATATGGTTCTTTGTTAAAATTCCGTTTAATTCACATCATGGATCAAAATGGTGGACTTGAGAGATTATACAAATATTTGATTTCTATATAATTCATTATGTTTCTATTTGTTCTTTTTGTTGTAATCACTTTCTGTACAAGATGTATCTTGATTTGTTAATTTGAAAATTATAAATAAATAAAAAAAAAAAAGAAAAATCAAAAAAGATTATCTGATCTAAGCTTCATATGCATCTTTATAAAGATAACTTTTTAGTTTGCTTTTAAATTTTTCTAAGGAAGTTTCAGCGCGCAGAAAAATTAGAAGTTTGTTCCAAAGCTGGGGTCCCAAGATAGAAAAAGTTGTGGTTCTTCTAGTGCCAATTACTTTCAATGATGGAATGGTCAGCAAATACTGATCAGCTGATCTAAGAGATCTAGCTGGGGAATACGGTATTAAATATCGATATAAAAATATAGGAGTATTAGTTTTCTGAATTTTGAATGTTAACAACGCGATTTTATATGTTATTCTGTGTGAAATCGGTAACCAGTGTGCTTCTTGCAAAATAGGAGTAACGTGATCGTATTTTTTGGAGTTAGTAATAATTTTTATTGCTGTGTTTTGTATGATTTGTAACCTTCGTATTTCTTTCTGTGTTACACCTTGGTATAGTATATTGCAGTAGTCCAGCCTAGAGATTATCAAAGAGTGAATTAACACATTAAGGGCTTTAGGTTCTAAAACTTTGGCTAAAGATCTAATGAGACGTAGTTTATAAAAACAAGTTTTACATTACTAACTACAGAACTGATCTGATCATGGTAGGATAGCTTGTGGTCCAATAATATTCCCAATATTTTAGTCGTCGTTACTTTTTGTAGTGGAAAATTGTCCAAAAAGATTTGTGCTGCAAATGTAATGTCTTTTTTCCATGGCAAGAACATTATTGAAGATTTAAATGAATTCAGGGCTAGCATATTGTCTTTTAACCATTGACTAATTTGTTTTAACTTATTATTTATGATCGTTATCTCATTAGGCTCAGCAGTGTTTACTGGATATAAAAGCTGGATATCATCTGCGTAAGCATAAACAGAAAATCCTATGGATTGGCTTAGTGTGAGAAGTGGAGCTAGGAAGATATTGAATAAGAGAGGAGACAAGATTGAACCTTGAGGGATACCATATGAGTTTGTTTAATTACTTGATGATGTATCATTGAAAATAACTTTAGATGACCTGTCCTAAAAATATGACTTAAACCAATTTGAGACTTGGTCTGAAATACCAATTGCAGATAGTCTATTAAGGAGTAAATGGTGGTCGATGGTATCAAATGCTGCCGATAGGTCAAGTGAAATCAAAAGAACCGATTTATGATGATCCAAATAATATTGAATGTTGGTTGTGAGACCTATCATTGAATATTCTGTTGAATAATTGGCTCTAAAGCCTATCTGGTTGGGATGTAATGTATAAGTTTTTTCAATGGAGTTGCTTACATGGTTGAAAACAACTTTTTCTATTAACTTAGTGAGAAATGGTAAATTGGCGATTCAGATGAGATTGAGTCTTTAGGATTTTTAATTATTGGACAGATGATTGCCTCTTTCCATTCTTTTGGTATAATCCCTGTTGTTAAACTATTTTCAATCATTGACCGAATGAAAGGACCAAAGAAGAGAAAGAAACGTTTTATAAAGGAAGGAGAAATTGAATGAGAGTCTGCACCTTTGATGTTGATACTTTGTAACAATTGTTTGAGGACCTCTAAAGATGGTATTTGAAAAGTGGTACATTTTTTAATGGGTAAAGTTGGAATTGGTTCCATATCTACATTATAGTTGCTTTTTGAGTTAATGCTATCTCTAATTTTATGAATTTTGTTTACAAAGTAATTTGCTAGGGTTTGTGCCTTTGATTTGTCTACTAATTCTGGGTTTTCTATTCTTTTTGGAACTGTAAGATTTTTTAAAATAGCGAAAAAGGCAGAAGAGTTTTCAATCTTTTTAGAATAGAAAGATGTTTTTGCTAAATTTATTTTGGTTTTATAATATGATAATTGATCTTTATATCTTTTCAAATTTTCTTGTGATTTGTTTCTTCTCCATTTCCGTTCTAATGCCCTAAGTTGTTTTTTAATTAGATTAAGTTCTTCTGTTTACCAAGGGTTTCTTATTTTCTTATGACTAATAGTTTTTGTACATAATGGGGCTAATTTTCCCATTAAGTCTTCTGTAGCTGTGGACCAGGCTTTAATTTGTTCATCGATTGGTAAAAAACAAAAGTTTTCCATTTTTAAGTTGAATGATGCAATGATTGAAGAAAGTTTAATTTTATTATAATCACGATAAGTGATTGATTTTGAACAGTAGTTATTCCTTACAATTTTAAAAAAAGAAGATTCAGGGTGATTAGTGAGTGGTCTGACCATGGGACAGAGGTAATTTTGAAGTTAGAAACAACTTCGTTCAGGGATGTAAAAGTGAGAATTGTATCTAATGTATGGCCTGGAGAGTGAGTTGGTACATTGATCAATGAAATAAGGTTTAAGTTTGAGATTAATTCTAGGAATTCTTCTGTAAAAGCATTAGATATGTCGTCTAGATGAATATTGAAGTCACCAAGTAGTATAACATTATTTGATAATGAATTAAAGTCAAATAATAATGCCTGTAAGGAGTCAAAGGTATCACGTCTCATTAGTGGAGGAATATATAAAAGCAAAAAATCAGTTGGTGGAGAAGTGTTTATTTTGAACTGTTGAAATTCAATAGATGCTCCAGTTGGCGATTGATCAACTTTAACTAATAAGGAATGTTTAAAGATGACGGCTAATCCGCCACCCTTTTTTCCTATTCTATGATGATAAATGTAAGAGTATTCTGAGGGACATGCGAAAGAAAGATACGTCTCCTCTCCTGTAGAAAGCCAAGTATCTGTTATACAGAGTATATCTAAATTAGATTGTAGTATTAGATCATTAACTAGTCTTTAAGCCCGTTACATTAACGGGTGCTAGAATAGATGTGTCTGTCTGTCTGTGTTTCTTTATCTCTCTCTCCTTGGCCGCTGTCTGTATCCTTCTGTCTCCCCCTCCCCCCCAAGCAAAGCTGTCTGCCCCCAGCACCCCCCCCCCAAATGTCTCTCCATGGCCCTCTTCTGTCTTCCCTCCCCAGAGCAAAGCTGTCTGTCCCCAGCACACCTCCCCCAAAGCAGCCCCCTTTCCCTATCTCTCCATGGCCCCTTCTGTCTCCCCCCAGCACACCCCTCCCTCCAAAGCAGTCCCCTATCCCTCTCCCTGTCTCTCCATGGCCCCTTCTGTCTTCCCCCCAGAGCAAAGCTGTTTGCCCCAAGCACACCCCTCCCCCCCAAAGCAGTCCCCTTTCCTTCTCCCGCTGACTCTCTCTCTGGCTCCCTTTCTCTGTCTGTCTTTCTGTCCCTCTCCCTGCCCCTGTGTCTTTCTTTCTTTCTGTCTCCCTCCCTCCTGCTGTCTGTCTGTCATTTTTCCCCATTTCCCTGTGCAGCAGCATTTCCATCCCACTTCCCTATGCAGCAGCAACAGCATTTCCCTCCTATCCCCCCTTTCCTGTGTAGAAGCAGTAGCAGCATTTTCCCCCACTCCCCCTTTCCCTTCTCTTACCTTCTCTTCCCTGCTCCGTTCGGCCCCTCCCCCTTCTTTTACTGCTGTTGTGGATCCGGCCTGCTCCTGACCCTCCCACCGCCGACAAACCTCGGGGCTCCAGCCACGTAGGCAGCACTTTAAACACGCTGCTTCGCGGCCTTCTACTGGCGATTTCCTCTGCCACGTCTGTCTCCGATGATGTCATCAGAGATGCGGCAGAGGAAATCGGTAGAGAAGGGCGCGAAGCAGCGTGTTTATAGTGCTGCCTACGCCGCTGGAGCCGGGAGGCGACGGAGAGGGCAGGGGGTGCTAGCGGCTGGCAGCCGCAGCTCCGGCAGGTGGAGAGCAAGGAAGGGATCGCATGTGAACTTGTCTTGCCTTGTGAGGCCAGACCGTAAGCCGCGCATGCGCACTTCCTATGGGTCGCTACAGCTCACGGAAAACGGACGCACGCATAGGAAGTGCACATGCGCGGCTTACCGTTTTATTATATTAGATTATATGAGTTTTAGTTTTAATAGATCTTACATTAATTAAACCTATTGTAAGAAATTAATTTAATATGGGGAAGGAAGTGACATCAGCATGCTGAATGGCGGCATAGCTCCTCAGTTCCCGCAGCACTCTACCTTTAATCTCTCCAATCTTGCTCCATCGGCTTTCTTTTTGGGGGGTATACTCAGCGACATTAGCTGGCGGTCTTCTGTATTCATGAGCAAATCTGGAAATTTGCTGCGCTAGGACCAGTATAAGGTCCTGACATGATCACTGGGAAAACCTCATGCCGCCATGCTTCCCAGGCTCAGATTCTGAATCTGATTCCTGTCACTCTGTGTGACCTTTTCCAGAATATTGAAACCGCCCAGAAATTCTCTTGAGTGTTGGCGACAGTTATATAAGAGATCCAAGATGAAATTAAATCTTAAAAAGCAGAAATCTTGGCGCATATAGAGGGCCTAGGTGTCAACTTGCATGAACTGGGTGACTGAGTGACATGGAGGTTAAACTTGAAAAGCATGAGGACCTCCTTACTTCACCAAAAGACCGTATAAGTAAACTATAATCAATACAATGATCTACTCTACAAAATGGATGATTTGGTAAATCAGGGACGTTGAAATAACCTGCAATTCCATGGAATTCCAGAGGGCGTTGACACTGAAGATGTACCAACCATAGTCTGGGCACTGTGTCACTTCTTACTCAGACCCGAGGGCAAGGTGCCTCCCTTGCTTCTGGAGTGTGCACACCGTTCTCAGTAGACCGTTGGAAAATCATTCCCGTGATATCATTGCTTGCTTGCTTTTTCTCATTTCGCTGAGAAGGAACTAATCCTGTGAAAAACCCACCAAAATCGTGATCGTCTCTATAACGACGACAAAATCACAGTTTTATCAGGATCTTTCTACCTATACTCTTCAACAGCAATGTGAACTGTAACCAAATCTTGATCTCTAGTACAAAACTAATAGCAAGTATCGTTGGGCCTATCCATTTGCCCTTTGCTTTTCTGCTGGTGGTAAGCTGCATCAGGTACAATTGCTGGAGAAAGCTTGGAAAATTCTTCATGAAGCTGGTTTGGCTTTTAGTGAACAACCCCCTAGCTTTGTTGCCCCTGCAACACAGGCTAGATTGCAGCATTGGCAACAGGTACCTACAAGAATCTCAGCAGAAGGGAGCCTCTACTGATTCTCTGGGAAGCTTCATTTGATGAGATAGTAGTGAGTTGTCTTGGTTTGGTAGAATTGCAACTCTTAAAATGAACTAGTTGCCTTGTATGCTCTATCTATTTCAGGTCCTTCCTCTTCAATTACCTAGAGACTTTTTGTCATCACTATAAGACCGTTTAATTCACTTTATTTGGAATAATAAGTGCCTTACCCTCCACCATCTTTTTTGTATAAAGATATATGGAAAGGTGGACTTGGACTATCTAATTTGATTTGGTACAATAAGGTTGCACAGGCTAGAACGGCTCTTGAGTGATTTCAAGCAGATGTTCATAAACTATGGATTCACCTTGAGCAGGAGCTGGTAGGTTCTCGTAAGCTTAAACATCTTTTGTGGTTTCCTCATAAATTTCAGCAGCTTCCCAGTGCTTTGCCCCCCTGCGATATATTCCACCTTTTATTACTGGTATTCTCTTTTTCCTTCTTGGGTGGCCCTTTATCTCATCAGAATCTATGGCTCATAATCCTTTGTTTTTACCAGGGTTGCATAGTGCAATTTTTTCTTGATAGTCTTTAACTGGCTTGGATACATGGGGGAAATTTTATTATGAAGATGAGTTTATACTTTTGAGGCATTATGCAGCGACTGTCACCTCATGCCTTCTGATTTTTATGTGTACACTCAGCTTAAAACCCTTTCTTACTCAACCTCACATTCGTAACATTATTTTCTAAGAGGATGCCTTTTTGGAAGACTTGTGCGAGAATTCTAAGAGCACTAGGGGCCTTATCACTTGTTTATATAAATATTTAGCATCTCGTTCTCCCTCCTTTCTTCTTCATAAAATAAATTGGGAGCGAGAGTTGGGGGTGTCCATTACTGAAGGTGTTTGGAAGATGCTAGAGAAAGCTTTGTTAAAATCATTTGTGGCTATTGTAATGAAGGAAAATGCTATTAAAGTTTTATACCATTGATATCTTACTCCTGCTAGATTACATCATATTTATCCTAATATTTCTCCTAACTGCTGGAGGGGATGCCCAGACATTGACACTATGGGACACTTGTGGTGGACGTGTCATGAAGCCCTGGCATAACACTTGCAGGTCAGCCTCTTTGATGGCACCCTGCAATCTTTTTGTTTGTGACCAAATCACCTGGCTTAACGTAAGAACATAAGAATTGCCACTGCTGGGTCACTGCAGTCCACTCACGCGGTGGCCCTTAGGTCAAAGACCAGTGATCTAAATGAGTCCAGTCTCACCTGTGTATGTTCCAGTTTAGCAGGAACTTGTCCAACTTTGTCTTGAATCCCTGGAGGGTGTTTTCCCCTATAACAGACTTCGGAAGAGTGTTCCAGTTGTCTATCACTCTTGGATTTCAAATCTCTGGTTCATCTAATCTAATCTAATCCTTAGGTTTGTATACCGCATCATCTCCACGTTCGTAGAGCTTGACGCGGTTTACAGTAGGAGAAATAGGAAGGAACTACAACAGAGGGTTAGAGGTAGAAGTGTGAAGAAAATTTAGAGGACTTGGGATGCCAAGATATAAGAGTTTCCTTGATTCCTAAATTGGAGGGAGACTTACATTTTTTGAGAAAAGCCAGGTTTTCAGATGTTTGCGGAAAACTTGGAGAGAGCTCAAGTTCCGAAGAGGGGAGGTAAGGTTGTTCCAGAGCTCAGTGATTTTGAAGTGGAGGGAGGTTCCTAGCTTTCCTGTGTGGGAAATGCCTTTTAGCGAGGGGGAGGAGAGTTTTAATTTGTGGAAGGATCTGGTGATATTAGGGTTTGAGGAATTCCAAGAAAGAGGGATAAAGGGAGGGAGGATACCATATAGGATTTTGAAAGTTAAACAGGCGCATTTATAGTGGACCTTGGCGATTATCGGAAGCCAGTGGAGCTTGGCCAGGAGCGGGGAGACATGGTCAAATTTACTTTTAGCGAAGATGAGCTTGGCCGAGGCATTCTGAATCCGTTGGAGTCTGTGGAGGTTTTTCTTAGTTAGGCTTAAGTAGATAGAGTTGCAATAGTCCAATCTGGAGAGGATGATGGATTGGACAAGGAGGGTAAAATGTTTTTGATGGAAGCAGGATCTAACTTTCCTCAGCATGTGAAGGCTGAAAAAGCATTTTTTTACCAAGGATTGGAGGTGGTCATTGAAGGACAATGTGGAATCAATGATGATACCGGAATTAGAAGAATCTCCTTCAGATATTTCCATTTCCAAGGGAGAAATAACCGGAGATTTAGGAAAATTTAATAATCTCAAATTATTCCTTCTCTGTTTATTCTCCATATATTCTATTTTTTTCTGGAAAACAGCCCTTTCTCTTATGATCTCAGTCGCTAATGATTTTATTTGAGAAATTTGTTCTTTATGTTGTTTAATAGTTACAGAATGTTCCTTCAGAGTTACTCCTTGTGCATTAACCTGGGAGCTAATAACAGCACAGTCTGAACGCACCATATTAACAGCTTTTCTAAGGTTGGAGTCCATAGTGGTTATGGCCTTCCACAGGTCATCCATACTGACTTTATCAGGCTTTACAATCTTCCCAAACTGTTCATACGAAGCAGGCAGTATCTCACCCATTCCTTCAGTGGGCGTTGTTGGTCCTGACGTGGTGGGAAATTGTCCTCCCTTCTCTTCTACTCCCACCTTCTCTCCGGGGCTTAGCATCTGTACGCTTCCCTGGAACAGCTGGTCCATCTCCTCCGATGAAGGATTCCTTCTCTCAGGTTGGGAAGGTGCCTGTCTCTGAATCGGGCTCAATGATGCCCGATCATTACTAAGGTCTGCCGATTCTCTCGGCGTTCCTCCCGAAATCAGGGAAGCCTTCGTTGGCTGGCGCGTCAATCCAGCGTCCAACGTCGTCTGCTTCATCGGTTTGAAGCTTACGGTCGCCGGAGGTCCTGGCTGCAGAGCTCCCTTTCTTTTCCCCATCGCTAAAAAGAGCTGTACAAGACAAGCAGGACAGCTCCGAAAGATAAATCTGCAAGCGGTTTAACAAACCGTTGAAAATCAGCGCGTGGGTATGAATCAGACGGCGGCAGCACATAGCTCATCGCTGCATGTCCGTCTAGATCGCCATCTTGGATCCAGCCCCCCTTGATCCCTTTTTAAAGATGGACGTAACATTGGCTATCTTCCAGTCCTCCGGGATCATGCCTGTTTTCAGGGATAAATTGCAAATTTGCTGCAGTAGTTTCGCTATCTCCTCCTTTAATTCCTTCAGAACCCTTGGATGGATTCCATCCGGACCTGGGGATTTGTCAGTTTTTAGTTTTTCTATCTGCCTGCGTACATCTTCAAGGCTCACTTCAATAGATGTTAATTTTTCTGCTTGATTTCCATTGAAGAATTGCGCAGGATGTTGGATGTGTCTTCGTTTGTGAATACAGACGAAAAGAACATGTTAAGTCTTTCTGCCACTTCTTTCTCCTCCTTCACCACTCCCTTCCTGTCTCCGTCGTCCAGCGGTCCCACCTCCTCCCTAGCCATTTGCTTCCCTTTAACATATCTAAAGAGCGTTTTGAAATTTCGTGCTTCCCTGGCTAGCCTCTCTTCATACTCTCTTTTGGCTTTTCGAGCCACTCGGTGACATTCTTTTTGATACTTCCTGTGCTCTTTCCAGTTCCCCTCAGTTTTGTCCTTTTTCCATTTCCTGAATGAATTTTTCTTATTGCCTATCGCTTCCTTCACTATTTTTGCACCCCTTTCTGAATCTGGGGATATACAGATTTTGTGCCTCGCTCACCGTGTTCTTGAGAAAAGACCAGGCATGTTCTACCATTTGCCATTTTTTGGAAATGTTCCTAAGTTTCTTCCTTACAATTTCCCTCATTGCTTCGTAGTTTCCTTTCCTGAAGTTGAAAGTTGTCACTATGGTTCTCTTTCCTTTCGGTATTCCTACCTCAACCTTGAACTTGATCTTGTTATAATCGCTGTTTCCCAATGGTCCCATTACCTCTACTTCCTTTGCAGGTCCCCTTAACCCATTTAGGATTGCATCAAGGGTAGCATTTTCTCTCGTTGGTTCTCTAATAAGCTGCTCCATGAAACAATCTTGTATAGCCTCCAGGAATTCTGTCTCACTAGGGCATTTTGAGCTTCCAAGACTCCAGTCTATCCCGGGGTAGTTGAAGTCTCCCATAATAACAGTGTTACCGCTTTTGCATTCTCACTTCATCTCGGCTTCCATTTCTTCATCGATATCTCCGGTTTGCCCGGGTGGACGATAGTATAGGCACATCTTTATTTCAGGCCCTTTCCATCCCAGTATTTTAACCCATAGCGATTCCAGCTTGTTGGTTGTCTCTGCTGTATCCATTTTTGTCGATTGTTTGCTTTCTTTTATGTATAGGGCTATTCCACCTCCTTTCTGTCCTGACCTGTCCTGGCAATAGAGCTTGTACCCCTGCAGTGCTGTATCCCATTTGTTTTCTTCATTCCACCACGTTTCAGAGACTCCAATGATGTCTATGTCCTCTGCATTGGCCATGGCTTAATTCCCCCATTTTGTTTCTTAGGCTCCTTGCATTAGTATATATGCAATTTAGATCCTGGTATTTTCTTGTCTTCATTTCCTTTCCCAGGGCTTCGGTCTTTAGTTTCTTCTCTTTTGTTACAATCCTTCTAACCTCATTTTCTGGGTTAGTCGACTCCTTTAATTTGTCCATTGTTTCTTCCCAGCCTTTTTTTCCTTCGGTGTCTTCACGGGATACCTTCTTCCAAATCGTCGACGCTTGATCGACTGTCGGCTTTCCCCTTCTTCTTAGTTTAAAGCCTGTTCTATTCCTCTCTTGACGTTGTTTGCTAGAAATCTTGTTCCCGCCGCACTCAGATGCAGTCCATCTTTCCTGTAGAGCTTGCTCTTGCCCCAGAACGTTGTCCAGTTCTTCACGAAGTGGAACCCTACTTCCTCACACCATCTTCTCATCCACGCATTTATTGATTGTAGTTCCTCCTGCCTTTTCACATCTGCCCTTGGTACTGGTAGGATCTCTGAGAACGCTATCTTCTGGGTCCTCATCTTCAGCTTCCTTCCCAGAATCTTGAACTGTTCTATCAGCGTGCTTCTTCTGTAGTCTCTCTTGCTGACATCTTTCATTCCGATGTGGATCATTACTGTGGTCTCTTCCGTCTCCGCTCCTTCCAGGATCTTTCCAATTTTGTCCACAATTTGGTTCTCGCTCCTGGGAAGCAGGTCACCAGTCGATCCTCTCTCCCTCCTGCTATGTGGCTGTCCGCATGCCTCAGGATCGAGTCTCCCACTAGGATCGCTGACTTTCCCTTCTTTAGGTTTTGCTTCGGTCTCCGGTCAATGTCCTCAGTGTGCTTCGCTGCTTCCTCTCCTGGGCATCGACTAGCCATTTTCTCCCCCTCGTGCGATGTTCCTCTGTGGGTGTCTTCTATGAGGTCATCTGCTTCTTGTTCTCCTTTCCATGTTAGTGTTGGTGTAACTTCATTGTCCATTTGAAGTTCGTTTTCTTCCACTCTCCTCCTGTAGGCTTCCTCAATGAATTTCTCGAGTTCCCTGACCTCCTCAATGTGTGTCTCATTCATGAAGTCTATAGCTGTCCGGATTGGGTCCTCTGTAGTGTGAAGTCCTTCTAGCTCCTGTATCTTGTCCTCTGGTCGCTTTACTTCCTTCTTCAAGCTTTCCAGCTCCTGGCACCGACTGCATACATATGACTGTCTCCCCTAGGGGAGGTAGTCATACATATGACAGTCTGTGCAGAACACTGGAAAGCTCATCTTCTGGTTTCCCTCTGCTTCCATTGTCGTTCTCTCTCTCTCTCTCTGCCTGCTACTGGTGTCCTCTCTCTCTCTTTCTCTGCCTGATGCTGGTGTCCTCTCTCTCTCTCTCTCTGTGCCTGTTGCTGGTGTCCTCTCTCTCTCTCTCTCTCTCTCTCTCTCTCTCTCTGCCTGCTGCTGGTGTCCTCTCTCTCTCTCTGCCTGCTGCTGGTGTTCTCTCTCTCTCTCTCTGCCTGCTGCTGGTGTTCTCTCTCTCTCTCTCTCTCTGCCTGCTGCTGGTGTCCTCTCTCTCTCTCTCTGCCTGCTGCTGGTGTCCTCTCTCTCTGCCTGCTGCTGGTGTCCTCTCTCTATCCCTCTCTGCTGTCCTTCCCTGGTGTCCTTGGGTGTAGTGACTTGGCCCTTCTTGAGGCCCTTCGCAAAGGCGCTCTCGCTAAGGCCTTTGCGAAGGCAAAGGCCTCTGCTCGCCTTCGCCTTGCGCCAAACGGCTGTGCGCTGTTGGCTCCTCCCCTATTAAGGGGGAGCTTCGAGTCTGCTTCGGGTGATGTCAGGATATGGGCGGAGCTACCTCTCACCTCAGCCCCTCACCCTCTGCCTTCTCTGCTCCCTCGTGCCTTCTTCGATGGATTTTCTCCTTTCTCCCTCCTCTGCTTGACTTCACCTGCCTACCCTGAACTCAGGCAAGCTGGATCTTCAAAGCTTTGCAGCGTTGGCTCCTCCCCTTTTAAGGGGGAGCTTCAAGTCTGCTTCGGGTAATGTCAGGGAGTGGGCGGAGCTACCTCTCGCCTCAACCTTTCACCCTCTGTCTTCTCTCTGCTCCCTCGTGCCTTCTTCGGTGGATTTTCTCCTCTCTCCCTACTCTGCTTGACTTCATCTGCCTGCCCTGAACTCAGGCAAGCTGGCAAGCTGGATCTTCAGAGCTGTGCAGCGTTGGCTCCTCCCCTTTTAAGGGGGAGCTTCGAGTCTGCTTCGGGTAATATCAGGGAGTGGGCGGAGCTACCTCTCGCCTCAGCCTTTTACCCTCTGCCTTCTCTCTGCTCCCTCGTGCCTTCTTCAGTGGATTTTCTCCTCTCTCCCTACTCTGCTTGACTTCACCTGCCTGCCCTGAACTCAGGCAAACTGGCAAGCTGGATCTTCAGAAGCTGTGCAGCGTTGGCTCCTCCCCTTTTAAGGGGGAGCTTCGAGTCTGCTTCGGGTGATGTCAGGGAGTGGGCGGAACTACCTCTCGCCTCAACCCCTCACCCTCTGCCTTCTCTCTGCTCCCTCGTGCCTTCTTCGGTGGATTTTCTCCTCTCTTCCTCCTCTGCTTGACTTCACCTGCCTGCCCTGAACGCTGGCAAGCTGGATCTTCAGAAGCTGTGCAGCGTTGGCTCCTCCTCTTTTAAGGGGGAGCTTCGAGTCTGCATTGGGTGATGTCAGGGAGTAGGCGGAGCTATCTCTCGCTCTGCCTCTCACCCTCTGCCTTTTCTCTGCTCCCTCGTGCCTTCTTCGGTGGATTTTCTCCTCTCCCGTTGGAGCTTGGTGAGGAGGTACAAAAAACTATACAGATGTGGTTCAGGGAGCTGAAGGAGGAGATGGTGGGGGTGCAAGTGGATGTAAAGGCTGCATTGGCAGAGCTTCGCGCCGATGTGGGTGAGCTTGGGTCCTGAGTATCGGCTTCTGAAGACCACGTGGAGGCGTTGTCCACTTTGGTGTCAGGAGTTAAAGAAATGGCAGGTCGCAGCTCGACAGAGCTACAAGATCTACAGGCGCAGGTGGAAGATCTTGAAAATAGATTGTGCCATTGCAATCTGCATTTTAAAGGCATACCGGAGGAGGAGGTGCATCGCGACTGCAGGCTTGTGGTGTGGGAGTTTTGCTAAAGTCTCCTAAGCACGGATAGTGTGGCTGTGCCTGACGAGATTCAGCTACAACGGGCGCATCGGAGCTTGGGATCTGCTAGAGGTCAGGGTACTAAAGACATAGCTTGCTTTACTGATTTTGCCCTGATGGAGTAGATTTTGCAAGCGGCAAGGCACCAGTCCCATTTTCGTTGGAAAGAATTGGAAGTGGGAGTATTTCAAGATCTGGCCTGGTTCACAATGCAGAAACGCAGGGCCTTTAAAGAAGTAACACAGGCTTTGCGTGATGGTGGACACAAATATCGCTGGCTTTTCCCCTTTGGAGTATGGCTTACTGTCAATGGGAGATCTCGGCGTGTGAGTACTGTGGTGGAAACTTGGTCCGCCATGCAAGAGTTGGGTTGTGTGAACATCCCGGAGCAAATACCTCTGCTGGAATCCGCTAGTACCTTGGTACCGCGTGGGACATGGACAACAGTTCTGCGCTCGGGAAAGCGCACAGCCAAAATGACGACCTGAAGTCTTTGTAATGCTACTTTACTGGACTTACTGGGACATTTTGGGCCAGGAGTATCACTGTGTGGTGTGATGTGTCTGGTCTCCATATTATTGCTGGTTTTGACACTCAGGGTGTTTATTTCCTTGCTTAATTCTCTTCTATTAGTATTGAGGTTTTTGATGTGTTATAGAGTCTGGGGAAGCTGAGGAGTTTGGGATAGTCACCTGGGGTGGATTTCACTTTCTACTGCCTGGCTGGTCCGTCGCAGAGGGAACAGCATATTGCAGGAGGTTTGGGGGGAGGAGGGACAGGGGGAGAGTGATGGTAAACTTCTTCATATTGGATCTTGGAATGTTAATGGGATGAACAGTCCAGGTAAACGACAGTATAGTATACCGTGAATTGGTTCGTATGAAGTGGGATATTTGCTTGCTTCAGGATACCCATCTGAGGATGTGGGAGTGTTACAGTCGCCCTATTTTGATCAGGTATGGACGCACCAAAGTGGGAAGACTACTAGAAAAGTGGGCTGCCTGGCAATTCTTATATGTAAGGGATTGGGTCTGGTGGTGCAGCAAGTATATAGAGATCCATTGGGGAGATGTCTGGCACTGCAGGGCACATTACAGAGCCGTTCCATTTCTGTGATTAATATCTATGGATCTAATGAGGGTCAAGCTTCATTTTACACCTCTCTTAGAGAGGTCTTGGTGAATTTTGTGGTGGGGTCGGTATATTTGGGGGGAGATTTTAACCTTACTCCGGATGGGCAGCTTGATCATTCTCAGGGGGGACTTAGGACACCTTCACGAGCCCCTCGTCGCACCTTTCTAGCATTAATGTCCTCCCTGGGTTTGGTTGACTGTTGGCGTCTGTTACACCCATCACTGAGATCTTATACCTACTACTCCCATGTCCATTGCTCCTATGCTAGGATTGATAGCCTTTGGATTCACCGTAATCAGTGGGGGGGAGGGGGGATACGGGCTGCCGAGATAGATTCCATACATATTTCTGATCATGTTCCGATTTGGGTGGCGTGTGCAGGCTTCTGGGATACTGGGGACGCTCGCAACTTCTGGAGGCTCAATGAGTCCTTGTTAAAGAATACCCAGGTGTTGCAGGAGGTGGGGGAGGCTATTGACCAATATTTGCAGTATAATGATAATGCTACTGTTAGTGATTCCATTTTGTGGGATGCCCTTAAAGTGGTTATCCGAGGAGTCTTTATTAAATGGGGAGCTTGCCTTAAGCGAGTGAGAGAAAGCCGAGCTTTATTTCTTAAGGAGAGCTTAATTGTTCTGGGCAGTGAGCATCAGCGACATCAAGATCCCAGAGTGTATGAACGGCTCCTGAAAGTGCGCAATGAGCTCTCTCTTCTGCAGATGGAGGAAATAGATTTTTACAGATTGAGATTGCATCAGACAGTGTATGAGTATAGTAATAAGGCTGGCTTGCGACTGGCCCAGTATATCAAATTGAGACAAGCCAGAGCCAACATTACCAGTATCCAGGATGCGGAAGGGATTACTCAGTGTACTGATGGAGCCATTAGAAAGGTTTTTCTCTCTTTTTATTCCAAATTGTATGGGAAGCTGGAAGGAGTACAACCAGAGTCCATCACCACCTATTTGAATAAGGTGCCTCTCCTTAGACTAGTGGTCTCCGATATGGAACGCCTTAATGAGCGTTGGGGGAGGTTGTAAGGGTTATTATCAAATTGAAACTGGGCAAGTCACCGGGCCTCGATGGGTACTCTAATATTTTTTATAGGCAATATCGGGATGTTTTAGCCCCTTTATTGGTGCGGGTTTATTAATGGAGTGCGTGAGGGTAATCCGCTGCCTCCATCTATGGGAGAGGCGGGTATCTCTGTATTGCTTAAACCGGGGAGGGACCCCTCTGGGTGTGGTGCATATCGCCCCATCTCCTTATTAAATAGTGATGCAAAAATTTTAGCCAAGGTCTTAGCTCTCTGGTTGGGGATGATCTTGCCCACACTGATACATATGGACCAATCGGGCTTTATCCAGTGGCAGCTGGTTAGTGATAATATCAGACGGACTTTACATCTTCTTTGGGCTGCACAGCGAGCTCCGGATAAGGTAGCTCTTCTAACTATTGATGCTGAAAAGGCTTTCGACCAAGTGGGATGGGAATTTTTATGGAAGGTGATGGAGTGGATGGGGTTGGGAGCTTCCTTTTTAACCTGGGTACATGCGTTTTATCGGGCCCCGTGAGCAACTAATAATAATAATAATAATTTTATTTCTTATATACTGCTATACCCTAAGTTCGAAGCGGTTTACAAAGAGGATCGTGCCGGGAGAGGGTGCAGTGTTTACAGCAGGAGACATATGTTTACAACAAGATACATATGTTTGGAACAGGATACATGTTTACAACAAGATACATATGTTTGGAACAGGATATAAGCTAGGTATTGGAACCAGAGATTTGAGATACATAAGCTTTGTGAAAGAGAATGTGCATGAGAAGTCGGATATTACAATGAATAGGATACAGGAAATTACAATGTGCATGAGATAATGGGGGATATACAGCCTTTTTTCCAATTGAAAGGGGCACGTGTCAGGGTTGCCCTCTCTCTCCATTATTGTTTGCCTTGTCGATTGAGCCCCTGGCAATTCATATTCGGGAACATTTAGAGCTGAGAGGGATTTGGGTGGGAGATCAGGAACACCGTATTGCCCTATTTGCTGATGATGTGCTCTTGTATGTGCGGGACCCAGAGTTTTCCCTACCTATTTTGATAGAACTTTTTGGGGAATATGGATTGGTGTCTGGGTTTACTGTTAATAAGGATAAATCTGAGATGTTGGGAGTCACTTTGACTCTAGATAATATCATTCATTTATCGGGGCTGTTTCCCTTTCGGTGGGCCTCGAGGGCAATTAAATATTTAGGAATTCATATCTCGAATGACCAGTCTCAGCTGTATGCTTTGAACTTTGAATTATGTCCCTATTGTTGGGCAGATTCGGGGAGATCTTCAGTGGTGGTATGGGTTGTGGTTGTCTTGGTGGGGACGCATTGCTGTTATTAAAATGAACGTTCTGCCCCGTTTATTGTTTTTATTTCAAATGTTACCCATTCCAGTTCCTACCTTAGTGTTTGAACAGATTCACGCCTTGTTTTTTAAGTTTATATGGCAGGGGAAACCGCCCCGACTTTCTCGGCAGTGTATGTGGTCACCTCGATCCTGTGGAGGACGAGCACTCCCTAATTTGTTTTGGTATTTTTGTGCGGTGCTGTTGAGATTTTTATTAGATTGGGACATAGCTAGGGGTTGCATCATTGCCTACACTATCCGCCAGCGTAAGAAGCGGGATGCTGAACTTACCTCGCTTGCGAAACAACTGAGAGAAAGCAGGGCCTACCACTTGCAACATCACTCCGACGAGGCCCGTCAGGCGTACCTTGGCTTGCGTAAACGTCTTGATACTCTTCTCACTGCCCGAGCGCTGACTCATATTGACGTTTACAAGTATAAATTATATAAATGGGGCAACCGTGCGGGGAAACTTTTGGCCAACCTTGTAAGACACGTCCGGAGAGCTACGCATATCTCTAGTATTAGAGAGGACACGTTGGTGAGGCACACGGCTGATGCTGCCATTCAGCAGCAATTTGTGCGATTTTATAGTGACCTGTATAGCGCGGGACAGTGCGACGAAAAGGCGAGGGATTTGTTCTTTCAGGACCTTGTCATTCCCCAACTTACCGACGCTCAACGGGATCTCCTTAATGGTCCCATCACTTGCTCTGAGATTACCACTGCTATTGGCAAGTTGAAGCCTGCTAAGGCCGCAGGGCCCGACGGTATGGGACCGGAGTTTTACAAAATTTTGAAACCCCATATTGGACCTGCTCTGAGTGCTATGTATGCAGATGTACAGGCCGCTGATCGCCTTCTTCCTGAACAGACTCATGCCCATGTAGTAGTTCTCCCTAAGCCAGTCTTAGGGAGTTGGTGGGGTCTTATCGACCCATTTCCCTGCTTAACCAGGATATGAAGATCCTTACTGCCATCCTGGCGGGCTGCTTGGTTACGGTGATCCCTTCTCTCATCCACCCCAATCAAGTTGGGTTCGTTCCGGGGCGCTTCTCTTCTGCTAACATTCTTAAAGCACTGGTGGCACTCCGCGAGGGTCGAGGACGGGCAGGGGATGATTTGCTGGCCAGTTTGGATGCCGAGAAGGCTTTTGATAAGGTTCTGTGGTCTTATCTTTTCTGGATTCTACGACGGTTCGGTATTACTGGGTCGTTCCACGACTGGATTGTTCGTTTTTATACTGCTCCGACCGCCCAGCTTCTCATTAATAAACGTCGTAAGGCCTCCTTTCCCCTGCGGAGGGGTACCAGGCAGGGATGCCCTCTATCGCCCTTGCTGTTCATTCTCTCGCTTGAACCCCTGGCATCTAAGATCCGAGCTGACCCAGATATTGTGGGTATTCGTGTGGGGCAGGAAGATTGTAGGATCACTCTGTTTGCAGATGACATGCTCCTCTTTGTTGGCAGGGGCCAGGCTTCTATCCCGCTTCTTACTAGCCTTATTGCCCGATACGGGTCCTTCTCGGGTCTCTGTATAAATTTCAGTAAGTCTGAGGCCCTGCCTGTATCCTCTCCTTGTGCCTCATGCTCACTGGCTACGTTTCCTTTTCGCTGGGCTACGGGAGAACTTAAATATCTGGGGATTTTCCTCAGTGCGGACTGGGCTACTGTATACAGACATAATATTGTGCTTAAACTTGCCCATATACGTGATTTATGTCTCCGCTGGGGAGACCTCCCCCTGTCTCTCTTGGGTAGGGTTGCTTTAGTAAAGATGGTCTTATTGCCAAAACTTCTCTATCCTTTGCAAATGATACTGCTCTGGCTACGGGGCAGGGAGATACAGACCTTTCAATCTTTTATTGGTTCCTTCATTTGGCATCGCCGTCGAGCCCGCATATGCTTTCGGAAGCTTACTCACAGTCGGGACCGGGGGGGCCTGGCGCTGCCTGATCTTTGTCTGTATAATATGGCCGCCCTCCTGCGTTGGGTCCATGAGCTTTTTACTTGCATGGTTCGGTTTGCTCCGGAGGGCCTCTTTGACTCCTGGGTAGCTCCGTATAGTGCTTTGGCGTGTTTGACCCTCCCTCGGTGGCGACGACCTCCGGTGGGTGGTAATTTGGTTTGGATAGATCCCTTGAGACGGGCACTGCTTTGGTGGAGAAGGAACGTTGGGCGGGGGCTGGGTAATTGGGCTTTCCAATTAATTGGCGGCAATCCGGAGTTCCCCCGGAGCGTGGGAGGGGCCAGAGGGGTGACCGCATGTTTTGGTTCGGGGTTTTGTCTAGGACATGTCTGCCCTCCGGGTGTATCGCAGTTCCCTTCCTACGACGAGCTTCGTTGCACCTGATCTTTGCCCGCCATGCCTTTTTATGCATATCTTCAGCTGCGCCACTACTTCAACGATTATCGTCGGCGGAACCCCTCAGGCTCTAGTCTCTTAAAAGTGGACCAACTTTTTCTGTCTATACCTGCACCTCTAAACTCCCTGTCTCTCTGGTATGGGATGGCTCGGGAGGAGCGGGGAGACTCTTTGCTCGTTCCATTGGCCTCTCAATGGACGTTGGAGCTAGGCGAGTCCGTTAGTGTTGACCTTTTGAAGGTTTGTTTCGCAGATGTTGTTAGGGGGGCCAGGACAGCTCAGTTGCAGGAAACCCAATTTAAGTTACTACATCGTACGTATTTTACGCGGACACGGGGAGCCAGGGCGGGCTTATGGGTATCTGATTTGTGTGTTAAATGTAAGCGATTGCGGGGGACCCTTTTGCATATGTTGCTGGAATGTCCCCAGCTGCATACTTACTGGAATGGGGTGTTGGATTTCCTGGCGGGGATAGTGGGGCAGCCCATTCAGTGGTCCTATTTACTCCTTGTCCTGGGATGCGAGGGAGCGGTGCTTGATCAGGGTCTGGGGACGGACCACTGGCGCTTTCTCTATACTGCGCTGCTGGTGGCTAAACGGGGGGTGTTCCGACAGTGGATGGACGAGTGTGCCCCTGAGTTGGCATAGGTCTCTTGATGAGGTGGCCCGCTGGGAACTCTGGGGTGCAGGGAGGGGGATGACAACCTCACAGCGGCTGTATCGTTCTCTTTGGCAGGCAGCCTTGGAGGGAGCTCCTTCGGTGTGATGGTTTTGCCCTCATTCCTTTTCTTACTCACATTTCCTTTTTCTTTCTCCTTCTTTCTTCTTTCCAATCACCTGGGTGGGGCAGGAGGCTGGGGGGGGGGGGGTTTGGGCACGGGTCTGTGAGTGTGTGTGAGTTTGTGTGGCTGTGCTTGTGGATTGGGGATCGGCTGCGTTTGGGTGAGTTTTAGTGTTTGATCTGTATGTGTGGGGGAGGGGCTCTCTTCCTTTTTCCCTTTTTTTTTTTTCTCTTCTTTGTTTAAAAAACTTACGGAAACTGGTGAACTGGGAGATAATTTTATTGTATGTTGCCTTCTGTTTGAGGGCTGACCGCTGGGGATTGGTTCTGGGGCGTGGTGTTGGGGTCTTGTCCTCAGCCCACTACTGGGGCCTCTCTGTTGTTGTTTATCTGTCTCAGCTATGTATGCCCTGTTGGCCTGCTGTGTATGTTCCTCCTTTTTTTCTGTTTAATAAAAATTATTTCAAACAAAAAAAAGATTGGGACATAGCTGAGGCAAAGATTGTAGTACAAATGGAGTGACAAATAATGGGAACCCATGTGTTGCAGTTTTGGCTCTGGTCTTCCTCATCGGAAAGGGTGATTTTCGGGGGTCAGAGTAATCATTTTCTGCAGCATCTTTTGCGTTTATGATATGAGACAAGGAGGAGATGGGGTGATAGGATGGTACCTTCCCTTCTGGGGGCATTATGCAATGAACCTCAGTTTCCTGCGGATAGAGAGAGTTCTGTCTTTTTGCATTGGGGGCGCTTTGGGCTTCAGACCTTTCGGGATGTTCTGCATAAGGGGATATTGGTGTCCTTTGCAGCATTTCAAACTAGTTGTGCCTTGCCCCAGGGGGATTTTCTAGCTTATTTACATTTTATTCATTCTCAGGGTTGGACGGGGGGAGGGGTTGGGGGGGGCTTCTGTTCACTCTGTCGCTTCTTTAGAAAATTTGTGGATCAAACTTAGGAGTTTGCCTAGGCCCATTTCAGTTCTTTACCAATATTTTAGGGGTTCTGCTCCCTTCCACCCTCGCTATAAAGCAGCATGGGAACAAGATTTGGGATGTTCCTTTTCAGAACGGGACTTGACCCAGCTTTGTACAGAAGTGGGAAAGGCCTCATCTTGTGTTCTAATCCAGGAAAATGCCTATAAGGTGCTTACTAGGTGGTACTATACGCCAGCTAGGTTGCATAAAATGTATCCTGGGGCTTCTGCAACATGCTGGAAGTGTGGGGTGGCTTTGGGAACTTTTCTTCATGTTTGGTGCAGCTTTTTTGGAGACGGGTGGTAGGAGGTTTATCGCAACTATTACAACTTGTGATCCCTTTGGTACCATGGGAATATTTATTGGGTTTAAATAGTGTGTGTGATCATTCTTGACAAACTAAACTTCACCGCTGGGGATTGGCGACAGCCAAATGTTTAATTGCTAGCCACTGGAAGCAGATTGAGCCCCCTACTATTTTGGAATGATCTCTGAAGCTCCACACTATGTGTGAAATGGAGCTTTTGATTGCTAAACGACACGGATATTATTTCTCTTCTGTTCGGACCTGGACTGTAATTCTGGACAAAGTGGACACTTTGCTTTAAGTTTATTGGGGGGGAGGATCTGGGGGATTGGTTCTGTGGAGATGACTTCCTGAAGGAACAACAGGGGGTTGTCAATTGTGGGTTGTTTCAGTTTGTTGTGTTAGGGTGGAGGGGGGTGGAGTTCAGTTGGAGGGGATATCCGATTCATTGTGTTGTAGATTGTTCTTGCTCTTTTGTGATTTTTCATTGAGACATGATTATGTTTTGCTACTGTATCTAGAGTTTATTTGTGCGTTGATATCCACATTTTCTGCTTGTATTACTTTTCAAAATTCTAATAAAATACTTCAAATTAAAAATAAATAAATAAACAATTTTGGAAGTATCTCAAGTATTATTTTTTGAGAATTTTGTTTGATCCAGGGTGTCATTGATGTGTTGATATTGTTCAGTGTTTTTTTCTGATTGTTTTTGTCTGCATTTATTAAATTTTATTAAATTTTGTCTGCATTTATTAAATTTTAACTTGATATACAAGCAATATCTTACAATATAAATACATATAGTATACACACATCACAACTGTGCTGATGGTTCTTCTCTCTCTGACACTACAAGAGTGTAATAACTGTTCTAAACGAGCAAAGTCTTACAATACGAGTACATACAGTATACAAGCGTCACATCATCACAACTGAGCTGATGGTTCTTCTCTCTCTGATGCTGCAGGAGTGTAGTGACTGTTCTAAATGAATGAGGTCATGCAATACAAGTACATATAGTATTTTGTATTAAAGTTTTGGGGTTGTGGAACGAATCGTCTACGTTTCCATTATTTCTTATGGGAAAATTTGCTTTGATATACGGGTGCTTTGGATTACAAGGATGCTTCTGGAACAAATTATGCTCGAAAAACAAGGTTTTACTGTATTTCCAAACTGACTTGTAAGATAGCTAAGCTCTCTTTCTTCTTTTATCTCATTTTTAAGTTCAATAATATTTTATTTGTTATTAGTTATCAAGCAGGTTATATGAAAAAGAACAAAAGTGGTAATAAATGTACAACCAGAATAAATTTATAGCAATAAATGTATAGATGTGCTAACAAAATAATGTATGAATTCAGTAAAATAATACATATGACAAAGGTTACTTTAATAGGGCATGATGGTTACTTCCAATGAAGGATGCCATGGTTTTTTCTAAAGAATGTAAGGATCTGTTATTAATTGCTGCAGCTCTTTCATATTTTGCTGTAATGCATAAGGCATTCCACCACATGTTTAAAAGTAACAACTGAGGTATCTTTCTAGTGTTGTATTATTTTCTTGATAACGCAGTGTAGCATCATAAGAATTGCCTCCACTGGTCCATCGTGCCCAGCTGTCTGTTCCCGCAGCAGCCCTTAGCTTAAAGACCAGTGCCCTAATTGAGTCTAGCCTTACCTGCGTACATTCTGGTTCAGCAGGAACTTGTCTAACTTTGTCTTGAATCCCTGGAGGGTGCTTTCTCCTATAACAGCCTCCGGAAGAATGTTCCAGATTTCTACCACTCTCTGGGTGAAGAAGAACTTCCTTACGTTTGTATGGAATCTATCCCCTTTTAACTTTAGAGAGTGCCCTCTCATTCTCTCTACCTTGGAGAGGGTGAACAGCCTGTTCTTATCTACTAAGTCTATCCCCTTCAGTACCATGAATGTTTCGATCATGTCCCCTCTCAGTCTCCTCTTTTCAAGGGAGAAGAGGCCCAGTTTCTCTAATCTCTCACTGTACGGCAACTCCTCCAGCCTGTTAACCATTTTAGTCACTCTTCTCTTGGCCCTTTCAAGTAATACCGTGTCCTTCTTCATGTACGGCGACCAGTGCTGTACACAGTACTCCAGGTGCGGGCGCACCATGGCCTGGTACAGCGGCATGATAACCTTCTCCGATCTGTTCGTGATACCCTTCTTTATTATTCCTAGCATTCTGTTCACCCTTTTCGCCACTGCCGCATATTGTGTGGACAGCTTCATCAACTTGTCGATCAGAACTCCCAAGTCTCTTTCCTGGGAGGCCTCTCCAAGTACCGCCCCGAACATCCTGTATTCGTGCATGAGATTTTTGTTACCTACATGCATCACTTTACACTTATCCACATTGAACCTCATCTGCCTTGTCGATGCCCATTCCTTGAGCCTGATTATGTCACGTTGCAGATCTTCGCAATCCCCCTGCATCTTCACTATTCTGAATAACTTTGTATCATCCGCAAATTTAATCATCTCGCTCATCATACCAATATCCAGGTCATTTATAAATATGTTGAAGAGCACAGGCCCAAGCACCGAACCCTGGGGCACTCCATTCGTGATGCTTTTCCAGTCCGAGTATTGTCAATTTACCCCCACTCTATGTTTTCTATCCGCCAACCAGTTTTTAATCCACGTGAATATTTGTTTTCCTCAGCAGATACAATGTTTTTTAATCTGGAGCTATCAAGTAGTGTTATACTATAAGTAATAGGTTCATTTATCAGAAATAACGATCTTATGGTATTCCATATTCCAGTGCAATAGATGAGACATTCTAGACAGTAGGGTTATTTCCCTTTAGCCGTATGCTGCAGAAGGAATTCACTCTGGATTTAAAAAGGGATGGTTAACAAGACTAAGAATGTTATAATGCCTCTGTATTGATCCATGGTGCGATCTCACCTGGAGTATTGTGTTCAGTTCTGGTCTCCTTATCTCAAAAAAGATATTGTGGCACTAGAAAAGGTTCAAAGAAGAGCGACCAAGATGATATAGCCATACTCCTCCCCTTCAACACCCAAGATCCCACCTAAAAAGAATACTGGAAGCAGTGGAAAAATGGATGTTAGACCACAAACTGAAACTGAACTCGGACAAAACAAAATTTCTACTACTTGAAAAGGACAAAATCCCATCCATATCAGAATTAGAAATAAACATCACCAAATACCCCATGCAGCCCTCTCTCAAAATCCTTGGAGTGTCGATAGATAGATGCTGCACAATGCAGATCCAATTCAACAAAACCACTCAAAAAGCGTTTTTCACCATGCGCAACCTACGAAAAATAAGAAAACTCTTCAAAAAAGATCACTACAGGATCATAGTCTAATCCCTTGTCCTAGGACTAGTGGACTATTGCAATATCCTCTACCTTCCATGCCCCACAAACTTGATAAACCAACTACAGACCATTCAAAACACAGCCCTCAGGCTGATCTACTCACTCGGAAAATTTGACCATACACTAATGCTTACCTAGACTCACACTGGCTACCAATACGAGCTCGAATTCAATTCAAATTTTACTGTCTATTATTCAAAGCAATAAACAGAATTGCACCCACCTACCTTAACAACCGTCTAATTCGCAACCGCACACCCAGACTAAGAAGAACCCAGATCCTATTCTCCTACCCTCCACTCAAGGGAACTCAGCGCAAGATGTACGACGGCCTCCTAGTGACGCAGGCAGTGAAGCTGGACTCCTCCATCTCCAACCTGTTGACAACTACAATTGACTAAATCATTCCGAAAAGAAATCAAAACTCTGCTATTCAAAAAAAACAATACAGCCTTCTTATTCCCCCCCCCCCCCCGCATCCTCCCCCTTCCATGCAAATTTCCAGTTGTCCTCCTTCCCTTCTACTAATACCTCCCCAATGACCCTTTCAAAGTAACCAACCTGGAACTACATCTTCTCAATTCTCCTCCCTTCCTCAATTTCTTCCCTCTGCCTCTACTATTTAAAGTCCCCTAAATTGAAACTCCCTATGCCTCTACTATGTAACCGTCCCCTAAATTGTAACTTCCTGGAAATGTCCAGCTATCTTCTACTGTAATCCACTTAGAACTGCAAGGTACAGGCGGAATAGAAGTTACTAATGTAATGTAATGATAAAGGGGATGGAACTCCTCTCATATGAAGAAAGACTAAAAAGGTTAGGGCTCTTTAGCTTAGAAAAGAGACTGTTGAGGGGAGATATGATTGAAGTCTACAAAATCCTGAGTGGAGTAGAACGGGTATAAGTTGATTGATTTTTCACTCTGTCAAAAATCAAAAAGACTAGGGGGACACACGATGAAGTGACAGGGAAATATTCTTAAAACCAATAGGAGGAAATATTTTTTCAGTCAGAGAATAGTTAAGCTCTGGAACGCATTGCCAGAGGTTGTGGTAAAAGTGGATAGCATAGCTGGTTTTAAGAATGGTTTAGACAATTTCCTGGAAGAAAAGTCCAAGTTTCAAGTTTATTCATGGCTTGATATACCAACCATCACATGTATCTGGGCAGTTTACAATATTAAAAATTAGAAAGGTCTAATAATATTTTTGATTTAGGTGAGATAAAATAAAAAGAGGGTAAACCTAAAACTATGACGAATTGAGACTGATTAGAAAAGAGAGGTTTTAGGGGATAGGGAAGTTTTAATTACAATGATAAATAAAAATAAAAGGAAGGGTAGAGGGATGAGGAGTAACAAGAGGGAAACGGGGATGTTGCTTCTTAAAAGCTTTTTTTTCCACTTATTTGTAGGCACCTTTAAAAAGGGCTTTTTGGAAGTCTAAGTATACGATGTCTATGGGGTCCCCTTTGTCCATCCGTTTGTTAATTCCTTTGAAGAAGTGCAATAAGTTCGTTAGGCACGATCTTGCCTTGCAGTAACCATGTTGGCTTGTTTTCATAAGTTTATTCCTTTTTAGATGCTCCTCGATGCTATCTTTTATCAGTGCTTCCGCCATTTTCCCCGGAACCGAGGTCAGACTTCAAGTTTCAAGTTTTATTTAAATTTGATGAATCACTTATTGCATACTAAGCGAGTAACAATAAAATATAGAATAAACTTATAATTAATGTACAGCATTAAAATGGGTTAAAACGGACTGACAGACAGACAGACTTGGACACATAAGGAAAAAAAAGAAAGGGAGACAGTTACAAAATTAATGATTTTCATAATTAAGAAGAAAAGAAAAAGCCAAAAAAGGAAGGAACATGTGGAGCGGTATTAGGTATGTTAAAACTGGATCATTTAAAAATTAAATGCATCTCTAAAAAGAAAAGTTTTCAGGTTGATTTTAAATCTGTTGAGATCTTTTTCTTCTCTTATATGTAGTGGTAGGACATTCCAAGTTTGAGGGGCCATCACTGAATATATATCATGGTGTCTGGTTCCAATAATTTTCAAAGAAGGAACCACTAGCAACCCATGGGCTGTGGATCGGAGAGAACGTGTCATATTATATGGGATAAGCAACCAATTTATAAATTGAGGTTCATTAGTAGATAATGTTTTAAATACTAAAAGCAAAATTTTATAGGTTATACGTTGATCTGCTATCTTTCCTGCTCAGCCCTTCTTCGGCTCCAGCCACCGCAAGGGAAAGAATTGGCCGACGTAGGAGACCAACTCCGCCCCCTACAGCCCCTGCTGAACAGTCCGCTGCTTCCACTCTGCCTGCCTGGCTTAAGTCTCCCATGTTCAAATTCCATCGTGATCTGTACAGTTTACTTGATTGCATTATAAAGGCTCTTACCCAATTAGCCATCGCTAAGCCCCTCCGCTGGAATTTGTCCAGTTACTAGTCTCTGCCCATTGCTAAGGCCCTTTTCTGACAAAAAAACACCAAAAAAAACCCCATGAGGCCACCCCTTTGGGTCCTTATACTCCTGCTCTGCTCATCTCTCAACACCTCCCTCTGCCTGAACCCTCCCTCTCCCAACCTGCTCGACTTCTCAAATAGTCACAATTCTGGCCCTGGCACCAGAATCCCCACCCTGACGCGCCCCAGGAATCACCCCACCAGAAAAACCCCCCGGAAAGTCAATCCCACCTCTCTAAAGCCTGTCCCCCATGCTAACCTCCCCTGCCATGCCTCTAACTCTCTCACCCCTGTCCCGACCCTTTACTGCAACGCCAGATCCGCATGCAATAAAATTCAAATTCTGAAGGACCTCCTTGAGGACCTTGATCCTGGATTCCTGTGCATCACAGAATCATGGATCTCAAAAGACGACCTCTTCACACAAAACGAACTCTGCACCCAGGGCTACCAAGGCCTCTTTTCACCCAGAATCAACCGCAAAGGAGGTGGCCTGGCACTCCTCTACAAATCCTTCTTTGATGTCCAGCTCCTCGAGAGAGGCACCCACGCTTCATTAGAATATATGCTAGCCTCAATCAATGATGAGCTCCGTCTTCACCCATTGGGCATCCTGTTACTATACCGTCCACCTATCCCTTGGTCCAATTCCTCTAACCTTGTCTTCGAGACCATAACTAATGCCTTTCTCAAATTCCAAAGATTACTAATCATCGGAGACGTTAATCTCCACCTTGACGACTCCACCAGCAAGGACGCGATAGAATTCAATGACTTCCTCATCTCCTTAGGTTTCTCCCCCCCCCCCCCCACATCCACTCCTACCCATAAAAAAGGGCACACCCTAGACCTCATCCAGTTCCTCGACCTCACCGCTTATAATACGTCTGCCGAAGACACCCGTTGGGAACACATCCCATGGTCAGACCATCTCCTAGGGGCCTTCTGCCTCCCCATCTTCATGTCTCATCTCGGATCCCCACCCCGATCCCCCAATTCTATTACCTTCCGGAAAAAAATTTTGAGCAATCTGTTCTGGACCAAATTCCTCAACCTTCTCCCCTCCATTCCCAAGCTTGCAGACTCTGAAAACAATTGGCACAACTGGATCGCCCTTTCCAAGTCCACCTACCACTCCCTCGCCCCCCAAACCACTAAATCCATCACCTATCCCCATAAAGCCCCTTGGTACCTTCCACTCCATAGAGACCTGAAACAAAAATGTCGAGCCTTAGAGCGAAAATGGAAAAAATCCAAATCCTCATCTGACAGACAGGCCTGGAGAGTCAATATCAAACTCTACAACTCAATATTAAAAAAAGCAAGGAAGAACTTCTATGGAGACAAGATCTCCAAATCCAAAAACCAGAATGGCACATTGTTCAACATTTGGCGCTCCCTAACCACTAAAAATGACTCCATCCTTCTTCCCTCATCTCCTTCAGCCGAGGTCCTAGCAAAATTCTTCAATGATAAGATCTCTACCTTAAGGCGCTCCTTCCCGCCCGCAATCTCCTACAATTCTCTGGTGCCCCCCGAACCCAACCCCACCCTAGCTGCTCTCAACCCCATCCCTGCCGACAGATCCTGGACTGTCTTCGAGCTCATATCTGATTCTCAGACCCTTAAACTCTGCCTCAAGTTAAAATCATGCAACTGCATCCTGGACCCATTTCCCTCCTACCTATTTGAGAAAATCCCTGCACAGGCCATCACATCTCTTACCAAACTCATAAATTCTGCCCTATTATCAGGCCTATTCTCCACTGAAATGGGACACATCGCATTGACCCCTTTACTGAAAAAAGCTGACCTAGACCCCTCCATACCATCCAACTACCGTCCAATAGCAAATATCCCTCTCCTCACCAAACAAAAATAAATCTGCCGAAAATCTGAAATTTTTTAAAGAATTATCATTCTTCTATAAAACAAAAATCAATTATGCTAAAAGATCTTATTACTCTAACAAAATTACAAAAGCAAAAAAACCCCTCTATACTCTATTCCATTTTAAAATCCTTCACTCCTAACCCACAAAAGGAAGCCAACAAAATTAATTTAACAGCCCAAGACTTGGCTAACTCTTTCTGTGAAAAAATTAAAAATATACGAAAAAACTTCGAAGTTATCGCATCTGACAACCATTCAGACATTTCAAATAATTGTCATCTTCTTTTTGCCAAATGCTCCACTTTTAACCTCCCAACCCTAGCAGACATTGAACACATCCTTCAAAAAATCAACTTAAAAGGCTCTCATTCAGAGATTATTCCTCCATTAATTTTAAAGAAATATTTCTCCTGTTTTGGCCCCTTCATACATTCCTTTATATTAAAAAGTCTCAATACTGGCATTTTGCCGCCATCATGGAAAACCGCCACAATCTTTCCCATAATAAAGGATCGCAAAACAAGCTTGGAGGACCCCGCGAATTACCGTCCCATTGCCAATATTCCATTTTTGGCAAAAATAACCGAAAGAGTAGTATTCAACCAACTGTCTGACTTTGTAGAATCCACAAACGTATTACATCCTAACCAAACAGGCTTTAGGAAGAATCATAACACAGAATATTCACTAATTGGCCTTACTACTAATATCATCTATCATTTAGACCACAGGTGTCAAAGTCAGTCCTCGAGGGCTGCAATCCAGTCGGGTTTTCAGGATTTCCCCAATGAATATGTCTTGAAAGCAGTGCATGCAAATAGATCTCATGCATATTCATTGGGGAAATCCTGAAAACCCGACTGGATTGCAGCCCTTGAGGAGGGACTTTGACACCCCTGATTTAGACCATCATAACTCCATCATACTTTTTTCCCTCGATCTTTCTGCCGCATTTGACACTATTGATCACTCTCTGCTCCTAGACAGATTAAAAACTATAGGCATTTGTGATTTAACCTTACAGTGGTTAACTTCTTTTCTATCTAATCGTTCATCTATGGTACACTTTAATAATACAATTTCATGGCAGTTCTTGAGAAAGTCCAAAGGAGGGCAACGAAACTGGTAAGAGGGCTGGAAAACTGCCCATACGCCGAGAGGCTGGATAAACTGGGGCTCTTCTCTCTGGAGAAGAGGAGGCTCAGGGGGGATATGATAGAGACCTTCAAAATACTTAGGGGCATAGAGAAGGTGGACAGGGACAGGTTCTTCAGACTAAAAGGGACGGCAGGTACGAGGGGGCACTCAGAGAAACTGAAGGGGGATAGGTTCAAATCAAATGCAAGGAAGTTTTTCTTCACCCAACGGGTCGTGGACACATGGAATGCCCTCCCGGAGGAAGTGATCCGGCAGAGTACAGTACAGGGATTCAAACAGGGATTGGACGGATTCCTGATGGAAAAGGGGATCGTGGGGTATAGACAGCTCACCAGGTCTTGTAGGTGAATGGCCGGAGGGTTAGGACTTTGATGGGAAGATAGGAATTCGATGAGATACCTAGGGGGCAAGGGGGCCCCTTCTGGTGATTCAGGCAGGTCATGACCTGTTGGGCCACCGCGGGGGCGGACTGCTGGGCGGGATGGACCTGTGGTCTGACCCGGCAGAGGCACTGCTTATGTTCTTATGTTCTTAAATCCTTTTACCCATAATTATGGTATTCCTCAGGGCTCAATTTTGTCTCCCCTACTTTTTAATATTTTTCTTTCCCCTTTACTAAGTTTATGTCAATCAATAGGCTTTACTACTTATGCTTACGCAAACGATATTCAGCTAACTCATCCCTTCAATCCAGAAAGTACTGATGAAATATATCTGATCAACCAAAAATTAGAAAAAATTAAAAATTGGCTTATCCAAAATAGATTAGCTCTAAATATAACAAAAACTAAAGCACTACTTTTTCCAATGAAACAGGGGTTGAAACTAGCGGCCCCATTTTCAATTAATAACATACATCTAAATCTAGTATCATCATTAAAGATACTTGGGGTTATTATCGACAATAAGCTTTCTTATCATGATCACATTAGCAATATTGTTAAATGTTGTTTTTACCGTTTACGTTTGATTCGTTCCATGTCCAAGTTTCTGGAACCCAAATCTTTAAACATCTTAATACATTCACTTGTCATTGCTAAGCTTGATTATTGTAATTCACTACTATTAAACATCACTCAAAAGGAAAAGAGATGTTTACAAATAATTCAAAATACTGCAGTTAAAATTATCCATAATGGAAAAAAAATTTGATCACGTAACCCCCTTTTTGATTGATTCGCATTGGCTTCCCATTAATCTAACTAAACTAAACTAAACCTTGGGTTTATATACCGCACCATCTCCACGAATGCGGAGCTCGGCACGGTTTACAGGAAGAAGGATGAGAGAGGAACTACAGTGGAGAGATTAAAGAGTTAGGTGTAAAGGGGGAAGGTGAGAGGCCTAAGAGGGGGGAAGTGTTACAGTTTTGAGAATATCCAGGTTTTTAGGTGTTTGCGGAAGAGTTGGAGGGAGCTTGAGGTTCGGAGTGGGGAAGTGAGGTTATTCCAGATCTCAGTGATTCTAAAGGGGAGGGATGACCCAAGTTTGCCTGCATGGGAAATACCTTTTATGGAAGGGAAGGATAGTTTAAAAATTTTGGAGGATCTGGAGGAAGTAGGGGTTGGGGAGTTCCAGGATAGAGGGATAACGGCAGGAAGGATGCCATGTAGGATCTTGTAGGCCAGACATGCACATTTGAAGTGGATCCTGGGGATTACTGGGAGCCAATGGAGCTTAGACAGGAGTGGTGAGACGTGATCAAATTTGCTTTTCGCGAAAACAAGCTTAGCTGCGGCATTCTGAATCCGCTGAAGTCTGTGGAGGCTGTTCTTGGTTAGACTGAGGTAGATAGAATTGCAATAATCCAATCTGGAGAGGATGATGGATTGTACTAGGATTGCAAAGTGTTTTTGGTGAAAATAGGGTCTGACTTTCCTTAGCATGTGAAGGCTGAAGAAGCATTTCTTCACCAGGGATTGGAGATGTTCGTTGAAGGATAGAGAAGAGTCTAAGGTGACACCCAGAACTTTGCTTGAGAACTCGAGCTGTAATGGGGGGCCGGAGGACAATGGGATGGAGGAAGGTAGATGGTCTAATTTTGGGCCGAGCCAAAGGAGTTTTGTTTTGGACTTGTTTAGTTTCATATGCATTGTGAATGCCCAGGATTGGAGGTTCTTTATGCATGAGGATATGTTCGTGGAGAGGTTAGTGAGGTTCGAGTCGGTCTCAAGGAGGACGAGGATGTCATCAGCGTAAGTGTAAAGAGTTTCAAGGGGGGATAGTTGGAGTAGTTTCAGGGAGGACATGTAAATGTTAAAGAGGATTGGGGAGAGGGGTGAGCCTTGTGGGACACCATAAGTCGGGGTCCAGGGGGAGGATGAGGTGCCGCTCATGTTAACCATGTAAGAGCGGGAGCGCAAGAATTTGGAGAACCAATCAAGAACTATGGAGCTAATGCCTATCTCGGAGAGTTGGAAAATTAGAATGTCGTGGTGGACAACGTCAAAAGCTGCAGAGAGGTCGAATTGTAGAAGGACAGCAAACTTGTTACGAGAATGCAGTTGCTGAACCTTAGAAATTAGAGAGGCCAATAGGGATTCAGTGCAGAAGTTGGGTCTGAAGCCATATTGGTAAGGTAAGAGGATGGAGAATCTTTCTAAGTAGGAAGAGAGCTGGGTAGATATGATAGACTCGAGTTGTCAGTCCTGAGCCATGAACCCCACCTCCCTCATGACTGAAGCAACAGTGTGGCAGCGTCCTGAGCCACAAATCCCCCCTCCCTCCCTCCCTCAAGCCCCCAAACCTCAAACAGCTAAGAGAGGAACCCCCTCCCTATCGTACTGAAGCACCAGCATGGCAGTGGTCCTGAGCCGCAGAGTCTTCCTCCCTTCCTCATGCCTCTTAGTGGCTGAAGTAGGCAGTGGTCCTGAGCTGCTCCCTCTCTCTCTTCCTTACCCGAGCGCAGCCAGTCAGCAGGTGGCAGCCTGAAAACAGGAAAAAGAACAAAGAACCGGCATGGCTCACTGTAGAGGTGAAGGAAGCGATAAAAGACAAGAAAACTTCATTTAAGGAATGGAAAAGGTCAAAAATGGACGAAAAATGGAACAAGCAAAAACAACATCAATGCAGGTGCCATAAGGTGGTAAAAGGGACCAAAAGAGACTACGAGGAGAAAAGAGCCAAGGAGGCGAAGAACTTCAAGCCATTCTTTCGATATATTAAGGGGAAACGACCCGCGAAGGAAGCAGTGGGACCGTTAGATGACCATGGAATAAAGGGAGCGCTAAAGGAGGACAAAGCAATCACCGACAAACTGAACACATTTTTTGCGTCTGTATTTACCGAAGAAGATATACACAGCATATATGCTGGAAATGAAGACAAAAAGCTGACAGGATTGACAGTCAGTCTAGAGGTGGTGTGTAGGCAGATTGATAGGCTTAAGAACGATAAATTCCCGGGACTGGATGGCATCCATCCGAGGGTCATCAAGAAACTGAAAGGGACCATAGTTGAACTGCTTCAACTAGTAGCCAATCTGTTGATCAAATCGGGAAAGATTCTGGAAGACTGGAAGGTGGCAAATGTTACGCCGATCTTCAAGAAAGGTTCGAGGGGAGATCCAGGAAACTACAGACGGTATCCAGGTGGCAGCTGTCACCTTCCGGGGTCCCGGGAAACTTGTGGAGGACCACCGACAGGCGGCAGCACGACCCGGGCGCGGCTCCCAATGTGGGAGACCTTACTGATGTCCCAATACTTTGGTTTCGCTATAATAAACACCAGCGAAAGTCAATTCAAATCAAAATGTCAAAGATTTAATTTGTTACCAAAAGGACAAAATAGAAAAAGCCCCAAAATAATACCAATTACCACTATTTTCCTTTCGTTTCAAAGACAAGAAAGATTTCTCTCCTCCAAAAGCAGTTCAATGAAAGAACAGAAGTTTCTGTATCAGATAAGTTCATATGAGTCTCAAAATAAGGTTCTACTAGCTTTCCCCAGCACTGAACCCTCAATTCAATAGGAAAAAAAACAAAAAGCTAGTCCCAAAAAGGAAAAGTCCTCAAGACTATCCTTGAGTCCTGGATTTTCAAGCATACAGTCCTGTTTCTTCACCAGGCATTTATATACTGCATTACAAAGTAAACTTCAAAAAAGAAAAGGAAAACAAAAATACAGTACTGCAGACTTTTGCTATTCCCAGCAATGGCACTTCTCCAGTCCTTTCCACTGTTGGGTAACAGAATTGCTGGTTCCCCTTTCTTAAATGGCTTTAACAAGCTCCCGCAGAATCCCAACCCTTAGCTCTTCGGGGGATCCTACCCCAATTCTGTAAGTCCCTTGAAGATAAACTGATAACAGGGAAACTGCTCCACAAGCCCAAAAGAAAACTTCCTTCAGTTTCTCCTGGCTTTTGCACAGCTGGAGTGCAGCAACGTAATCAATGCTGAATGCTGCTGCTGCAGCACTGCTCTGAGCTTGGCTTTGCAGTAGAACCAAAACTTTTACACACAACAACAAAATAGTTCTCCAGAAAACAGTCCCAACAACTATCTCCTTATAGAAACCAGTACTTCCAGTCTTTAGTGAGTGACTGCCAAGCTCACATCCATGGCTTCCACGTTCTCAGCTCCAGGCAGCTCACATTCAGCCATGTCCATGTTTTCTGGAGCATCCAGCTGCTCTGCTGGCTCTTGAGCTATGGAATCCTCCCACTCCATAGGCTCCTGTGCAAGGTCTGGCCTTTGCCTGGCCCGGAGAACCTTCTCTGCCAGGTCCTCATGTGCAGCCTCCCTTACTGACTTGGAGAGATGTTTAAGAGTGTTTGTGCCACTCCCTGTTCTAGGTGTCTGTGTTCCTAACTTTCGTGCTCTCTGGCAGAATGCAACTGGGAGCCTGATTAAATCTTCTAAGGGAGCTGGATTTTTTACTAGGACGTGGAGCTAATCTGTATTCTAGCTCCTGCTCAGGCTCAGATGGCTCAGTATAGGCAGCTCTGCTTTCAGGATCTCCTGCCTGATCATTCTCAGTCAGTCCCTGGTCTCAGTCAAAGGATTTAGTATTGGGTTTTACTCTGACATGATCGTCTCTGGAAGCGGAAATATCACACAGCACATGCCTGTCACACGAAATTGCACAGCGTGCCCTCTACGAAAGTGTCTGCCTGTCTTTAGCTAGTGTTGGATGGTGTAGATTTTGTGTTGGATGCCCTTTATGATCTCCGAGTTCTTAGTAAGGTCTCAACTTATGCGGTGTCTGCACACCAGTCTTTGAATCCATCATTGGGCTGGGGAGCGCTGCCTCCAAGTTTCCAAGTTTATTGTAAATTTGATTGAACGCTTATCAGAATACTAAGCGTTTTACAACAATAAAATAGGGGTAAACAGAATTAAAAACAACAATATTAAACAGACAAAATATACTCATGAACGCTTATCAGAGTACTAAGCGTTTTACAACAATAAAATAGGGGTAAAAACAATTAAAAACAACAATATTAAACAGACAAAATATACTCAGACAAATAAAACACAAAGTAAATGTAATAGAACAAGAAGGATAGGGGGAGAACTACAATAAATACAGGAAAGAGAATGTATATGGGAAAAAACAAAAGGACTAAGGGGTTCAATAAGAAAAGAATAGTAGCATAGTTAGCTGAAGGAATCAATAAATAGGAAGCTTTTTAAATTTGTCTAAGTTTTGCTCTGCCCAAAGATAAGTGGATAATGCATTCCAGAGTGTGGGGTTGACTCTGTTTTACCACAAATGAGCTCGCATATCCTTGGATCATTGGGTGCTGTACATCATACGTGAGGGGTACATGAGAGAGTTCTTTTATCCCAGGACAAGCAGGCAGCATATTCTCACATGTGGGTAACGTCATCCACGGAGCCCCAATGCGAATAGCCTGACAAGCAAAGTTGCTTGAAGAACTCTAGAAAATTTGCAGCTGCCACACCGCACATGCTTGAGTGCCTTCCCACCCGACATAGGGCGCTCATCTCCTCAGTTCTAGTGTTTCCGCAGAGCTGAGAAGTCCCTTCTTCAAGGTTCTGCGCAAATGACTAAGTGCCTTCACGGGATTCAATTCCTTTTGGTTTTTTTCATCTTCATTTTTCTTTTCTTTTGCTTCGTTATAGTAAAAGAAAAAACAAAACTGTTTTTTCTCTTACGCTGTTTTCGACAGCGGGCCTGTTCCGCCGCCTCGGTCTCAAACTTTGATTTGTCTGAGGCGGTTTTTCCCTCCATGTCCTGCCCGATTACGGGTTTTAAAAAGTGTAGAAAGTGCCAGCGTACAATAGCGATCACAGACCCACACAAGTGGTGCATCCAGTGCTTGTGCCTGGACCACTGTGTGGAGTCGTGTTCCCACTGTGTCATGCTACAAAAATGCACTATCAAGAACTGGCATATCCAACAAAGCAAGATCTTTGGCAGTATAGATTCTACTCTGACCAAGTCATCGACATCGGCTTCAACCTTTACGTTGGCTAAGACTACATCGATGACCAAACCATTGGGGAAGACATGGACATGAAAGACTTCAACATCACCTGATGTCATGAGGTCCAAGTTGATGTCTCCAAGTCTGTCAGGTAAGATAGCCAAGAAGTCTCCAGCTTCCTAGGCTGAGTCTCTGGCCATTCAGGCATCAAGCCAATTCATGCCAGTCACTCAGAGACCCCCCTCATGTGGCTTGCCTCCAAGTCTAGAGGAGCATCATCATCGATGTCATCCTCTCCGGAGCACACCGCAGCACCTGTAATACCAACAGCTACACCATCGGTATCGGTGCATGGTCTAAAAGATGCTCGATGATCTCTTTTGACGGGAGTTTGGTAACATGTTTGCCCCCATGTCGACACCTCCAACTCCGGTGCAGCCTGAGGGTACCCCCGTTCCTCTGATTGGTGTTGAGTCATTGACGCTGATCCTCGTCTTCGAGCCATGCTTTACGGCATCGGTCATTGACACATCGATCCCCATTAAGATCTTCGATGCAACGGAGTCTCGATCAGTATCGAGACATCGCTCCACATCGAGGAAGAAGTCAGTCTCCCCTGAACATTGACATCGATCTTCGAGGCCACGTTCATCGAGGCATGGGTCTTCTTCATCGAAACATTCCTCGGAGCGTCAGCATTCGAGACAGGGGTAAAGTCTCTAAATCTCTATCTTCTAAATCAGGGAAGCAGATGTCCAAGTCTAAGCATCTTTCCCCTGTACATTCTGCTAAGAGGAAGCTTTCAGCATCACCGGCTCTTTCTATGTCCCAACGCTCTAGGAGGCGCTATTCCTCTTCAACCATACATGAGAATTCACCATTCCACTATCAGTATGCTCAAGCAGCTTCACCTGCTTACTCAGTGCAAGAAGGTTCTCCAGTGGAGGGTTCCTCTTGTTCCACCTCACAGAGGGGATCTTCACCGTCTGAGTCAATTTCTTTTACTCGGTTCCTTCATCAAATGAGTAAAGACCTCAAAATTACTCTGGAGTCTGATTCGAAGTACACTAAGGAATTCTTGGAGGAATTGGAATTAAAGTATCTTCCAAAGGAGTCACTTAAGTTGCCTATGAATGGCATTCTTAAACATACTTTTAAGAGAAATTTAGATACTCCATATTCAGTTCCAGCAGTCCCCGTCAAAATGTTCCAGTGTAAAGGGTTTGAAAAACCTTAACTTTCCCACCAATCTTTGGTGGTGGAGTCTACTCTGAAGAAAGCTAACCCTTCCAAGGTGTATGCTATAGTTCCCCCTGGGCGTGAAGGTAGGACCATGGATAAATTTGGTCGCAGACTATATCAAAATTCTGTGATGACCACTCGAATTTTGAATTACAACTTTGTTTTCACCTCATATTTAAAATATTGGGTCAAGACTATGCCTTCATTTTTAAAATATTTGTCTCAATTTAAACATATACACCGCACTCTCATACAACTTCGAGTGTATATGTTACAAGCAGCATATGATGCATTTGAGATGACTTCACGTCACTGCTTTTTCGGTGGCCATGCGTAGACTGGTGTGGTTACAAATTGTGGATATGGATCCTAATCTCCAAAACAGATTGGCAAACATCCCTTGTCTGGGAGACGAGTTATTTGGGGAATCCATTGAGACTGCCACTAAAAGATTATCTGTGCATGAGAAATCTTTTGCTACTCTACTTTGGCCTAAGCCTAAACCTTCTGCTTCTCAGGGATATAAACTAGAGAATGACACGGTGAAAAAATTGGTCCCCGTCACCTCCCCGTCTCACCATCCTCTGCACCGCCCCGTCACCGCCATTCCCTTCACCGCCCCGTCACCGCCACTGCCACCCCATCACCGCCCCGTCACCGTCACCGCTGCATACATAAAAGCCTCAAACGGGTACGATTTTATATACTTTTCTTTATTTACATATAAAGGAAACATTCAGAAAGAAAGGTGTAGAGCAGTAGATATATAGAGGATATGCAAATGAATCTGATTAATATATATTTTAAAAACTATTAGATAACAATCATGAAATCACAGGAAACAGTACATATGGAGAAACACACATTATTGAACATTGAAATAGCATTGAACGTGAATATAGGTGAAGCAAAATTCATCGTGCCAATTTCTCCACTTCCACGATTCTTTCCCTACACTCACCCCCAAGCCAGCAGCCGATTTCACTCTGCTCCTTCCTCGATGTCCTGAACTTCATCGGGCAGCAGCAGCATTCACAATTCACTTCTGTTGCCCGCTTCAGGCCTTCCTCTCTGTCGGGTCCTGTCTTCATGAAAACAGGAAGTAGGCAGGACCCGGCAGAGAACAAGGCCGAAAAAGAAAACCGGCAAACTAAGGAAAGCTGGAGAGCAGTAGCGTACCAAGGGGGGGGCGGGAGGGGCGAAAAAGGTAATGGCGCCATGCCTTGGAGCACCAAGGCAGACCGAACCCCCGAACCTCCTCCCAGCCGAACCCCCGCCGAACCTTTCCGACTTTCCCAGCGAAAGCAGCAAACCTCCCAACAGTAGCGTCATCAGTGACGCGTCAGAGGGAGGAGAAAGCCGCGAAGGAGGTTTAATTACAGGTGTGGCAGTAGCGATTGGTCCTCTTCTTAGGGGGCGGAGTCAATGCGGCAACGTGCAAGTCGGGTTGAGGAGACAGACCACGCGAAGACAAACATGGCCGCCTGGAAAAAAATGACACCCGGTCACGACCAAAGACTCACGGTGAAAACACGGTAAATAGCGGTTCTTTGAAGGGGGTACATTGGCCTGCGGGGACAAATCTTTTCACCTGCGCCTGCGGGCGGTGAAAACTTTTTTCCCCGTGTCTGCGGCGATTTGAGTATAGAGTCTCTGAAGCCTGCAGCCAAACCGCAGGCTCCCCGCGGCTCACTGCGGGGATCTCTCCCCGTGTCATTCTCTAATATAAACCTGCTGCCTCTTATCAGTGGTGTTATCCTCCCAAGTCTGCACCATATTCCAGACCACCGCAGAAGAAACAACATCAACAGAAGCCTCAGACACCAGCTGCGTCCAAAACCACACAGCCTTTTTGACCATCTAAGCCAGAGCATAACATCTGTCTGCTCCTCTTCCCATCGGAGGTAGTCTTCACCACTTTTATCAATGATGGGAAATCATCACTTCCGACCTCTGGGTGCTCTCAATAATCAAAGAAGGATATTCTCTTCATTTTCTGCAGATTCCATCAGATCACCCTCCAAAAGAGTGTCCTTCCAATTCGTCACAGGCCCCCTCTTCTTCTCCAGGAAATGCAAGCTCTGCTCGTGCTCAGTGCCATCGAGAAAGTTCCTCTGGAACTTGATTTTACTCCTGTTACTTCCTTGTCCTGAAGAAGACTGGGTTTTTTTGGATCAATATTGGATCTCAGAGCTCTCAACAAATTTCTCGTCAAAGAAAAATTTTGGATGCTCTCTGTAGCATCCTTGTATCCCCTTCTGAATCACAACGATTGGTTATGCTCTCTGGATCTCAAGGAGGCTTACACTCACATCCGCATTCACCCAGCCTCTCGCAAGTTCCTCAGATTTCAGGTGGGAAATTAACATTATCAATACAGAGTGCTATCTTTTGGCCTAGCATCATTTTCCAGAGTTTTCACCAAGTGCCTGGTACCTAGTAGTGTGACGCAGTGGTTAAAGCTGCAGCCTCAGCACCCTGGGGTTGTGGGTTCAATCCCACGCTGCTCCTTGTGACCCTGGGCAAGTCACTTAATCCCCCCATTGTCCCAGGTACATTAGGTAGATTGTGAGCCCGCCGAGACAGACAGGGAAAAATGCTTGAGTACCTGAATAAATTAATGTAAACCGTTCTGAAGTCCCCTGGGAGAACGGTATAGAAAATTGAATAAATAAAAAAAAATAATAATAAGTTACGGACTTCAGGTTTAGACGACTGGCTCATCAAAGATCCAACGTCTCAGGGGGGTTACTGGAGTGACACAACAGAATATTTGGTTCCTGCAAAGTTTGGGATTCAAAGTCAACTTTCCCAAATCTCAACTACAGCCTTCTCAAACTCTGCAGTTCATTGGAGCTCTTCTAGACAAGGTGCAACTCAGAACATTCCTTCCACAACAGCGTCAGATGCACTCGTATAGCTTTGTTGCCAAGTGTCCACCCTCACTTCACTCTCAGCGAGACACATGATGGTTCTCCTAGGTCAGGGGTAGGCAATTCCGGTAGGCCACGTGACCTAGGACAGGGGTAGATAATTCCGGTCCTCGAGAACCGGAACCAGGTCAGATTTTCAGGATATCCACCATAAATATGCATGAGATAGATTTGCATCTCAAGGAGACAGTGTATGCAAATCCATCTCATACATATTCATGGTGGAGATCCTGAAAACCTGACCTGGCTCCGGCTCACAAGGACCGGAATTGCCTACCCCTGTCCTAGGTCACATGCCCTCTACAGTTTATATGACTCCGTTTGCCAGACTTCACCTCAGGATTCTTCAATGGGCACAGGCTTTCGACCCACTCTCTCAACACATTGCAGTAACATCTCTATGGCAATCTCTTCAATGGTGGATGCGCTCTTCCAATCTTTCCAGAGGCTTGCTGTTGCAAGTGCCCCTTCATCAGAAGGTTCTCACCACAGCCTCACCAACCTATGCTTGGGGGGCTCATCTAGATGGTCTCCATACTCAAGGGCATTGGTCCGTCACAGATTGTTAAAATCACATCAATCTGTTGGAACTCAGAGCTATTTTCAATGCTCTCAAAGCTTTTTGGCATCTCCTTCACAATCAAGTTGTGTTCATTCGTACAGACAATCAAGTATCCATGTACTATGTAAACAAGCAGAGAGGAACAGGCTCTCCCCCCTTTGCAAGGAAGCTCAGAAAATTTGGAATTGGGCAAGTCTTCACAATATTTTCTGAAAGCTGTTTACATTCAAGGAGAGAAAAATTCACTAGCAGACAAATTGAGTCTTCTGCAACTTCACAAATGGACACTCAATTCGCCATTTCTCCATTACATTTTTTCTCAGTAGGGGACTCCTCAAATAGACCTGTTTGTGTCTCCCCACAACAACAAGCTGCCTCAGTTCTGTTCCAGAATATAATCTCCTCACCGACTGGAGGCAGATGCTTTTCTCCTGAGGTGGACGAACAAGTTCCTCTACGCCAGGGATCTCAAAGTCCCTCCTTGAGGGCCACAATCCAGTCGGGTTTTCAGGATTTCCCCAATGAATATGCATTGAAAGCAGTGCATACACATAGATCTCATGCATATTCATTGGGGAAATCCTGAAAACCCGAATGGATTGCAGCCCTCTAGGAGGGACTTTGAGACCCCTGCTCTACACGTTCTCTCCGTTTTCTCTTATTCTCAAGACACTTGTCAAGCTCAAACAAGAACACACCACCATGATTCTAACAACCTTGGTTCTCCCTTCTACTTCAGCTCAGCAGCAGGGAGCCACTATTTCTACCAGTATTTCCATCTCTGCTTACACAGAGTCACAGTTCTCTTCATCCCAACCTGCAGTCTACATCTGATAGCTTGATTCCTGTCGACATGACTTCAAACCTTTAGTTCTCTCAATCTGTCAGACATTTTAGATGCTTCCAGAAAACCTGCCACCAGGCAATGTTACAACCAGAAGTGGACTAGGTTTTCTGCTTGGTGTGATCTTCATCACAAGGAAATTCAGGCTACCTCCTTGTCTTCACTTCTGGATTACCTGTTTCATTTATCTCAATCTGGCCTCAAATCAACCTCCATTAGAGTCCATCTCAGTGCAATTGCTTTTTTTCATCAGCCACTAGAGGGGAAACCTTTCTCTACTCATCTTGTGGTTTCCAAATTTATGAAAGGACTTTTTAATGTCAAATCACCTCTCATTGGGATCTCAATGTGGTTCTTGCTCACTTGATGAAGCCTCCATTTGAACCAATGTCTGCGGCTCATCTGAAATATCTCACTTGGAAAGTGGTCTTCCTCATTGCTCTCACGTCGGCTCACAGAATCAGTGAGCTACAAACTTTAGTAGCAGATCCGCCTTTCACAGTATTCCATCATGACAAGGTGGTTCTCCGCACTCATCTAAAATTCTTACCCAAAGTTGTTACAGAATTTCATTTCAATCAATCAATTGTTCTCCCAGTGTATTTTCCCAAGACTCATTCTCATCCTGGAGAAACAGCGCTTCATACTCTGGACTGTAAGCGTTCTTTGGCTTTCTACTTGCAAAGGGCTATGCCACAAAGATCTTCTCAACTTTTTGTCTCCTTTGATCCAAACAAGTTGGGACATTCATTTTCCAAGAGATCAATCTCCAGTTGGTTGATTGCTTGCATCTCATTCTGCTACACTCAGGCTGGGCTGCAACTGGAGGGTCGAGTCACAGCCCACAAAGTTAGAGCCATGGTAGCTTCTGTAGCTTTCCTTAGATATACTCCTATTGAGGAGATCTGGAAAGCTGCCACTTGGTCCTTGGTTCATACATTAACCTCACATTACTGTCTGGATTCTTTCTCCAGACGGGATGGCCATTTTGGCCAAGCAGTATTACAAAATTTATTCTTCTAAATTGCCACCACTCCCACCATCCCATTCTGGTTAGTTTCAAGGTCACCCACATGTGAGAATATGCTGCCTGCTTGTCCTGGGATAAAGCATAGTTTCTTTACTGTAACAAGTGTTATCCAGGGACAGCAGGAAGATATTCTCACAACCAACCCACCTCCCCTGGTTGGCTTCTTGGCTAGTTATCTGAACTGAGGAAACGCGCGCTTTACATCAGGCGAGAAGGCACTCGTGCATGTGTGGTGCAGCAGTCGCGAACTTTCTAGAGTTCTTCAAGCAATATTGCTTGTGAGGCTGTCTACATCAGGGCTCCGTGGATGACGTCACCCACGTGTGAGAATATCTGCTTGCTGTCCCTGGATAATACCTGTTATGGTAAGTAACTGTGCTTTACCTGTCCCTGGATTTGTTTCTGGACTCGCCAACAGGTTGGCCAGAGAAGGAGTCAAAGGCCTGCTCTATCCTGCAGCATCTCTTGAACATCCAAGCAATAGGAACTGTTCCAAAACACAAATCGAGCTGAGGCAGATCCTCATACTACGGCTTAGAGTACTAGAGACTCATTCTGGATCTCAAGTCAGTCAATTGCATCCTGTGGATTTCTAATTTCCAAATGGAACCTGTTCGCACAGTCATTGCTGCTGTTTCTCCTTGGGAATTTATTGCATACTTGGATCTCCCAGAGGCTTACCTCCATATTCCAATCTTTCTGGAGCATCATAGCTTTCTGCTTTTCCATGTTTTGCAACAACATTTCCAGTTTGCGGTTATTCCCTTTGTGCCCACGACAGCTCACCGCACTTTCACCAAGTGATGGTAGTTGTAGCAGTTTTTTTCCGCAGGCTGGGTGTCCAGGTCCACCTTTGCTTGGATTGGTTGATCGGGGCTCTGTCTCAACAGATATTTGAACGTGTGGTGGAGACAGTTGTGCCTCTGCTACAGCACTTGGGTTGGATTGTCAACTTCAAGAAGAACCAGTCGATGCTGTCATAGACCTTGGAGTATCTGGGCCTTCTTTTCAACACTCAACAGGGTCGTGGGTTTCTTCCCAAGCCATGCAGACAGAATTTTCAGCAGCAGATCAGGGGTCTCCTGAACCTTCCAGCTTCCACAGCCTGGCTTTATCTGCAGGTGCTGGGGTCCATAGCAACCTCCTTGGAGGCAGTCTCATAGGATTGAGCGCACATACATCCTCTACAGGAGTCCCTCCTCTCTTGGTGGTCTCTGCAGTATGATCCCCTTCAGATGCCGCTTCCCTTGATGGAACCAGCTCACAGCAGTCTGCACTGGTGGCTGCAGGGGGAAGCCCTCTGCCAGGGCAAGCCTATTCAGATCTCAGAGTGGATCACTCTTATGATGGCTGCCAGCCTGTCAGGTTGGGGTGCTCACTGCAGGGACCATTCCATTCTGGGGCAGTGGACTCCATGTCAGAGGCATTGGTCAATCAATCATCTGGAGCTTCGGCCAATTCGACTAGCGTTAACTTGCTCTCCAGCACACTCTGGATAGGAAAGCAGTGAGAGTGATCTCAGACAATTCCATGGTAGTGGTGTATGTCAGTCATCAAGGGGGCACAAGAAGAATGCCCATGGGCCAGGAAGCTTGCATGCTGTTTCGCTGGCCAGAGTTACATCATCTGTTTCTCTCGGCGGGCACACGTGACCAGAGTTGACAACATGCAAGCAGACTTCCTCAGTCAAAAAGTCTTGGACCCAGGAGAATGGTCCATCATGCGGAAAACATTCCATCTGATCATACAGCGCTGGGGTCAGCCTCAGATGGACGCAATGGCTTCAGCAGAGAACTTGAAGGTCAGGTGCTTCTTTATTCAAAGAATAGAGCACGGAAGCTTGTGGCTGTATGCCTTGGGTTTAACCTTGACTGACTCACAAGCTCCTCTGGTTGGTCAGGTCATCCGCCAGATAGCGACGCATCCCAGCCTTATGTTTCTAGTTGCTCTGAACTGGCCTTGTCATCTGTGGTATGTGGATCTCTTCCGTCTTCAGTGGAACAGGAAGCTCAAACTCCCTCTTCATTGCAACCTTCTCAGTCAGGGTCCATTACCCATGGAGAGCCCACAGCGCTCTGTTCTTCTGGCCTGGCTTGAGCACTCAGCCTATATCAATGGAGCCAGGTTGACCTATGGTGCTTTTCGGAAATAAATTAAGACTGCATTGTTTGATAGATTTATTTCCTAAATAGAAGTCATATTAAATTTAATAATTTTATACTGACTATCCTTGAGAAATATATTGTACTTTTACTATTTGTATTTTGTAAATCGCTGATTGTCCAGTTCTCTTCAGTGTAAACCACCTAGAAGTCGTATGATTGTGGCGGTATAGAAGAAAAAAGTTATGTTATGTTAGATGCGATTATTCAGATGTCATTTCAATGCTTTTGACGTTCCAAGAAACCCTCTACTATAGCTTCTAATCCAAAGTCTGGAAGGCTTTCCTACAGTGGAGTGCTAAGGTCTGAATGAAGCCTAAGCAGGCTCCCCTTTCAGTGGTCCTGGCTTTACTTCAGACAGGCTTAGATAAGGGTTTAGCAGTAGCCTCCCTTAAAGTTCAGGTAGCAGGCCTTTCGTGCTTCCAGACATGCAGGGGTTCTAGTTTGCTTACTGCTCATCCAAATGTCACCCGGTTTCTGAGGGGGCGCTTCATTTGCAGTCTCCGTTGCATCATCTTTTCCCTTTGTGAAATCTTCATATCATTCTTCAGGGCCTTGCGGAAGTCCCATTCGAGCTACTGAAGGGTGCTACTCTTCTGGACCTGACGATCAAGACTCTCGTTCTGGTCGCAATTGTTTCAACACTGCATATTTTAGAGATTTAGGCTTTCGTGCAGGGAATCCTTTCTCCAAGTTACAGACACAGGAGTAGTTCTCCATACTGTACCTTCCTATCTTCCATTTTCCATGTCAGCCAGGAAGTTTGTTTGCCTGTGTTTCATTCCACAAGCTTGGAAAGAAAGGATCAGATTTTTTGCCAATTGGACATCAAGAGAGGACTGACCATTAGTAAGCCACTTCATTCTGGAATTCTTTGCCCATATCCATTTGGCAAGAGATAAATTTTTCTGATGTTCCACAAAACAAGTCTTGCTTATTTTCTGAAAGATTTATGAATCTTTCACTTAGCTTTCACCTTTCTTTTTGTTTGATTATTATTAACATGTAATACAGGGGTAGAATTATAATTTTGTTTTTAATTTCTAGTGTTTAAGCCCGTTAGATTAATGGGTGCTAGAATAGATGTGTAGACTTAACAGATCACAAAATTTAATGAAAACTTACTGTGTGAGGTGTGTGTCTGTCTTTTTTTCTTTCTCTCTCTCTCCTTGGCCACTAGCTGTCTGTCTGTCTTTTTTTCTTTGTCTCTCTCTCCTTGGCTGCTGTCTGCCTCTGTGGCCCCCTATCTGTCTGTCATTCTTTCTGTTTGTCTCTCTCCATGGCCCCCTGTCTGTCTGTCTCTCTCTCTCTTGCTTTCTGTCTCTTTCCCTGTCCACTTTCTGTGTGCATCTGTCTTTCATTCTCGTGCACTACCTGCCTGTCTTTCTATCTTCATGGTACCCTGCCTGCTTGCCTATCTCTCTGTGGCGCAATGCTTGCGTGCCTTTCTTTCTGTCTCTCTCCATGGCCCACTTCTGTATCCGCCCCAGAGCAAACCAAGATTTGCTGCCTGCCCCCCAGCACACCCCCTCCACCCAAAGCATAGAAAATTTGCTCCCTGGGCCCACTTCCCTGTGCAGCAGCACCCCTTGCCTGCTCCCCCTTCCTGCAGTAGCCCTTCTCCTTTCCTTTTACCTCCTCCCTGTCCAGCAGCACCCATTCCGTTCTACCTGTCCTGCAGTAGCCCTTCTCCCTTCCTTTTACCTCCCCCCTTCCCTGCTTCCCCTGTCTAGCAATAGCCCTTCTCCCTTCCTTTTACCTCCCCCCTGTCCAGCATCACCTCTTCCCTGCTCCCCCTGTCCAGCAGTAGCCCTTCTATCTTCCTTTTACCTCCCCCCTGTACAGCAGCACCCCTTCCCTACTCCCCCTGTCCAGCATCCGCTAGTCCAGGCAATCTTGGGGCTTTTGCTAGGCCGGCCTGCCTCGCATTATCAAAGTGGGCCGGCCTAGAAAATGCCCCACGGCTATTTGATGAAACTGTGATTGCAACTGCTGCTGCTGCTGCTTGGTCAGGGGTGAGAAGAAGAGGCGTCTGATGTTTTTGTTGCTTGAGCTGTATTATGTTATTTATCCCAGGACAAGCAGGCAGCATATTCTCATACATGGGTGACATCACCGACGGAGCCCCGGTACAGGCCACTTTAAAAGTGCATCTTGTCGCACTCCTGGTACCAGGTCCTGAGTCAGATACCAGGCAGCGCGCAAAACGCTGACGCTGGTGTGCCTTCAATAATTGAAAGCCCTGCTGGTACAATAATGTTCAGGGAAAATAATGAAGGCTTTAATGAGTAAGGCAGCCAATGTTCAAAATATATGCAAAAATAAGGAAAAACAACTCAAACAGTTTACTTGCTCTGGCAATTAGCCCTGCAGTCCTGACTGCCAGGTCAGCACAAGGCTGGCCACACCCTTGCCTCAAGGTAAGTCCTGGAGTTTCTCACCAGCTTCTTTCAAGCAAAAAGAAAAACAACAACTGGAGAGTATTGCACAGTCCTGCAACAATTAACTGGTCCTGGTAAAGCATACTGTGCCTGCCTATGTTTAATCAGGCTTTCCCCTAACAACTCTAGTAAGTTGGTGGGAGTGGGGAATTGCTGAATCCATGCTTCAATAACAGCCAAAAAGGCACCCCGCAATCCCAACCCTGTGGATCTTGTGTGGATTCTGCCCCACAATCCCCACTGTGTCAATCAGTGGCTTTAACTTTTAAAACAGGGAAAAAAACCACAGTCCAAAGTCCTTTCCAGGCAGGGCAGCTTTTCCCTGCAACGTGCTTTTAAATTCTCCCACAGCCAGCAAACATACGGTTCCTTTTCCAATAACACAGTGCACTTGAAAGCAAATAAGAAAACTTAACTTTCATCCATTCTGTCCTCAACAGGTTCCAATGAAATGTCCATGGCTTCCTCTGGCTTCAAGCAGTCTGGCTGGTTTACCAGTAAGGATTCCTCTGAATCCTGCATCTCTACTTCATTTCCCTGCCTGACCTCTGGAGCACCTATCCAAGCGTCTGCTTCCTCTCTTGGCTCAGCACTGACTCTCCCTGGCTTGCACAGCTCCACCTGCCTTGCTCTGGGAGAGCCCCGTCCCCGCCTGTGTGGGGGATAGGGCAGGTTTCAGCTTTCCCTGAGCTTTCTCCTGCTCTTCAATTAACCTCAACACAACAATAAGGCAGAAATAGTCAAAAAGGGTTCACAAAGGGGGCGCTCAGGAACCAAAACTGTGCACACCACGCAAACTGCGTGAGAGCTAACAAGATAATATCAAGTGTTAAAGGTGCTCTCAGTGTGAGCAAGCAGTAACAGGAGACAAGCTCCAATACTTCAAAACTCAGGTAGAGGTAATGTAGCCCCACCCGCACACCATCACTGAGCACCCTGGGCGTGCAATAAATCAAATGAAAACGTTCACGAATCAAAAGCAAGTAAATTAACTGAGTGAATAACAGGTGAGACCTGAGCGACCCCTGAATGAACCCTACCAGCCAAAACCCCAGCGCAAAATCAAAAAAAGGTAACTTAACTGAAAAGTGAAGCAGGAACTCATCTCTGAGGCTCAAAATGAAACGCGTCCGGAAAACAGGTTCAACTGAGCTGGTTTCGGGGAAGAACCCTTCTTCAGGAACCCATGAACCCGACGAAAGAGAGTGAGGGCGGCTGGAGGGCGGGGCGGCCGAGGAGCAACGCACCCGCGCTAAAGAGCAGACAACAAGCCACGTCATACACACATACACATACAGGGCTCACACCTCATGTGATTCGGAATGGGTGATTTACATCATCATCTGCCCTTGTGAACTAATCTACGTCGGACGCATCACCAGAAAGATCAGAACCAGGCTTCAGGAACACAAGAGCCGGATTCATATCGTCACCCATTCTGCTCCCCTTGTACCTCATTGTGTGGAACATGGACACAAGTTTGCTGATCTGTCATGGTTTGTCCTTGAGCAAGTACCTAGGGGGTGTCAGGGGTGACAGACAAGCCCATTTGAACCTCCGTGAACAGTATTGGATTTTTCACCTACAGACTGTCTTGCCTAATGGACTTAATGAGAGTGTCGAATGGCACACTATTATTTAGTTTCCGTTCATTTTCTATCTTTTGTATTTTGCATTTACACCCCTGTTTTCATTATGGAATGATTGGTGCTGTTGTGTGATTGGTGTATGTGTGTATGACGTGGCTTGTTGTCTGCTCTTTAGCGCGGGTGCGTTGCTCCTCGGCCGCCCCGCCCTCCAGCCGCCCTCACTCTCTTTCATCGGGTTCATGGGTTCCTGAAGAAGGGTTCTTCCCCGAAACCAGCTCGGTTGAACCTGTTTTCCGGACGCGTTTCATTTTGAGCCTCAGAGATGAGTTCCTGCTTCACATTTCAGTTAAGTTATCTTTTTTTGATTTTGCGCTGGGGTTTTGGCTGGTAGGGTTCATTCAGGGGTCGCTCAGGTCTCACCTGTTATTCACTCAGTTAATTTACTTGCTTTTGATTCGTGAACGTTTTCATTTGATTTATTGCACGCCCAGGGTGCTCAGTGATGGTGTGCGGGTGGGGGTACATTACCTCTACCTGAGTTTTGAAGCTTGTCTCCTGTTACTGCTTGCTCACACTGAGAGCACCCTTAACACTTGATATTATCTTGTTAGCTCTCACGCGGTTTGCGTGGTGTGCACAGTTTTGGTTCCTGAGCGCCCCCTTTGTGAACCCTTTTTGACTATTTCTGCCTTATTGTTGTGTTGAGTTCAGGTTGTGGCAGTAAGTTTTGGAGTGTGTTTTGTTGTTTATCTTCAATTAACCTCAGCAGGTGTGTGCCTAAAGGGTTTAGAGCCTGTTTTCTAAGCTGAGTCTTACCAGAGCCTGGTCTAGGTTTAAAGGAGTGTTTGTCCTCATTCTATTCCAACTCCTCCCAGAGCTCCTGCTCTTGGGAAACCTCTCCAGAATCAGAGTGCTGCTTCTTGCTAGTTGGATAGCTGCTGCACTGATCAGCTCTCTTAAGCTTCAGGGCTAAGTTCCTCTGCTTCCTAGCTGGAACAAAGCTAGCTGTAGTGTTGGGCTTGTGACAATCTCCACTTTCACTTTAGAAAGTTCATGACAGCCCAAACCATGTGCGAGTGCCTTCCCGCCCGATGTAGGGCGTGCTGTCCCTCAGTTTCTTAGTTTCCGCAGAGCTAAGACAACGCGTTTTTTCAATGGCTGTTGAAATTTTTTCTCTGCTGCCTTCCCGCTCTTGCAGAATTCTTACTTTTTCGGTCAGTTTTGTTTTTATTTTCTTTAAGTTTATTTTGGTTAAAAAAAAAAGTAAAAATTTTCATTTTCTCTCTTTCGCAGGTTTGGCCCGGCGGGGGTCTGTTCGACCACCTTGGCCTCAGATTTTAATTTAGCCGAGGCCATCTTCCCTTCAATGTTCCGCCCGCAGACGGGTTTCAAAAAGTGTGACCGTTGTGCTCGCCCCATCTCTGTGACTGACCCGCATCGCTGGTGTCTTCAGTGCTTAGGGCCCAAGCACCGTCCTGAAACCTGTACCTGCTGTTCTTCGCTGCAGAAGAGGACTCTAAAGAACCACCTGATTCAGCAGCGTCTCCTGTGTCGCAACGGAAGGCAACTTAACACCACTGCCGATGTCGGCGGCACCAACCAAATCGACATCGGTGGAACCAACTTCGGTGTCGCATACCTCAGTAGGTAAGTCAGCTAAGAAGCCTTCCTCCACCCCCTCTGGACCTCAGGTCACAGCAGCAGTGAGTCAAGTCCTGCCGACCTCGAGGAGGCTCAATAAGCGCTCCGCTCTGATCTCAGTGAGTGCCTTGACATCGGCCTCATCGCCGGAGCATAGAGCTGCACCGAAGGTACCTGCCAAAAAGCCAGCGGTACTAGTGCTTACTCTCAAGCAGCAGATCTACGATTTGCTTAGAAATGAAATACATGAGCAATTACAACTGCTGGTGCTGACTCAAATTCTGCCCATATCAACACCGACTCCCCTGGTGCCAGTCCGGTCTGAGCCCTGCAGTGGAGTCTTCATCGGTGCCACCGCTTATTAAGAAGCCGACACCAATGTCTCGCCAACACCGGTCGTCTTCAACACAGATGTCACCTGAGATGACATGGCTACGGTCTGGAAAGACACTGAGGAAGTTAAAACATCTTGAGCCTTCGACACCCCCCAATCATGAATCTCCTACTAATCCTACTGATCTACCTAATAAGCGGTAATATCAAAGACGTTCACTCTCTCTACCCTCAATTACAATACATCCACCACCCTGTTCTATCCTTCCCCTACATCACCAACCTGCAAGAAGACACTACAAATCATATTAATGTAATCTCATATAAAAAAAGACACCACCATACCCTTACAAAAAGAACAAGGGAAATAAAAACCATCAAAACCACTAACTCAACAGTAAATGCTGCAACCACCTCCATCCCATGTGCATATCTTAATACCAGATCTATTAGAAACAAGGCATTCCTCATAAATGACTGGATCACCAGCAAACAAATAGCCTGCCTCTTTCTAACTGAAACTTGGTTACTATCTGAAGATGATCCTATTATATCTGATCTTCTACCAAACAATTTCAAAATCCTTACGTTAAACCGCACAGGAAAAAAAAGGAGGAGGATTAGCCATAATCCTTAAAGAAGGATTCGAGTTCGAACTTCTAGATTCTAAAATGACCGACAACCTAGAAATCCTAGCCTGTAAAATCAATAATACCCAGCTAGAAGAATCCTTATCCAGCATACTATTCTACATCCCGCTTAAAAGCTGGCCCAAAGCCAAAGAAGACTTCTGCGAATTCGTCCTACACAATTCTATCAGCCCCAACTACAACATCATCACAGGGGACATAAATTTACACCTAGACGAAGAGAACAACACAGACGCAATAGAGCTTAAAAACTTCCTAACTCTACTCAACTACAACATCCCCGTACCCACACAAACTCACGAAAAAGGCCATCATTTAGACCTAGTTGCCATGTCCACAAAGGAAAACCTTGACCCAATCATCTCTCTGACTGAAGACACCTGGCATCACGACATCTGGTCCGACCACTTCACCTATTATTTTAAGCTGATCTGGTCACACCGAAAATCTAAAACACGTCTGATGATAAAAAAAGAACATTAAACAAGAGGTTATATTATTCCAGAAGAATACTGGTCAGAATACGAACCGCAGACAGTAACAGAGGAAGGAATAGACTTCTGGGACCATTGGAATACAATCAGTACTTCCATCCTAGATAAAATCGCCCCCATACATAAAAGCAAAAGCAACGCAAACAAATACAACAAATGGTTCGATACCGAACTATTAAAAATGAAACAAACAGCTAGGCGACTAGAAAGGATTTGGAATAAAACAGGAGAACTGACAGACCGCAACAAATGGAGAGCCTACATAAAAACCTACAAACAACTGATAAAAGACAAACGCAAAGCGTTCTACTCCACCAAAATTAACTTATCATGCAAAGGTTCACAAGGAATCAATACAAAAGAGTTATTCAACATAGTCACAAACCTATTTGATACCACCCGCTACACCACACCTGAGCACAATACGAAGTTACCCACCGCGAAGGACCTAGCTCTATATTTTGATTCCAAAATTAAAAACCTAAAAAAATAACTGTATAAGCAATAACAATGTAACAGTCATCCCCGGCAACTACCAAATAGCTAACTCACATGACAATGAAATACCTACAGACATGCTCTGGAGTTCCTTTCTAGATCCAGAATGGAATACCTACACCAAACTCTACAACAAATACTCTAAATCTCACTGCATCCTAGATATGTGCCCTCTGGAGATTATGAAAGCGGCACCACCAGAATTCAAAATATCACTATTACACTACCTAACCCACAACCTAAAAAATGGGACTTTCCTCACTAACAACGGCCACATAATAATAACCCCATCCCAAAAAATAGAAAAGAATCCTCAGCGCTAATAACAAACTACAGACCAATAGCATTTATCCCATTCATTGTAAAAATCATGGAAGGACTAGTACACACCCAACTAATGAACTACCTTAATCAATTCTCTCTCCTGCATGAAACTAAATCCGGCTTTAGAAACCTATTCAGTACGGAGACTGTAATCGCTGCCATCCTAGACTATCTGCGCCTATTATTTAGTAAGGGCCTCAATGCCCTGATCATGCAATTCGACATGAGCTCTGCATTCGACTTGGTAGACCATGAGAAAATGATGCAATGCTTAGACACCATTGGTATCAGAGCTGAGGTACTAAACTGGTTTTGTGGCTTCCTCACATCCCGTTATTACCAGGTACGCTTTAACAACGAACACTCCGACACCTGGAGCTACTCATCCGGAGTGCCACAAGGGCCACTGCTTTTCAATATCTACATGTCCTCATTAGGTGTGAAACAAACCCAACTAGGAATAAAACTATTCAGCTACGCAGATGACTTTACGATCATCATCCCATTCGCCAACTCCATCTTGAAAACCATTCCCAAGGCATCCGATGCCATAAATGAGATGGAACAATGGATGACAGATTTCAAGCTTAAGCTCAATCCAGAAAAAACAAAATTCATTGTTGCCTCCCCTCACCCACTTGACAATAAAACCCCACTATGCATCAATAAACTCAACTACCCTATTCAGCCCACCATGAAAATACTAGGTGTTATTCTAGACCAATGCCTAACAATGAAGGAACAAATGGATTCCCTATTCAGAAAAGGTTTCCTTACTCTCTGGAAACTCAGAACCATTAAATCATACTTCGATATATCAACATTCAGAATCCTAGTGCAATCCCTCATACTGAGTCAGCTTGACTACTGCAACATCGCCTATCTAGCAATCTCACAAAAGAATATGAGACATCTCCAAATAATGCAAAATGCTGCGGTCAGACTTATCTTCGGTCAGAAATTCGACCATGTGACACCCTACTATCGGCAGCTGCACTGGCTACCAACGGAAGCCCGAGTAAGGTTTAAATTTGCCTGCCTCTGCTTCAAAGTACTATACGGCCTGACCCCCAAGTACATAACGGACCTTTTCGCATTTTCTAATAACAAACTCAAAAGAAACACACACCCAAAACTCATTTCCCCTCCACTTAGAGGCTGCAAAATGAAAAAACAGCACGAACACCTTCTCTCTCACCAAGCAGTCCTATGGAGCAAAGACCTAGACCAACTGCTTTCGCCCACTACATACGGGGAATTCAGAAAACTCCTAAAAACATACCTGTTCCAGAAATACCTAAACAATTGACCCCCCTCTCCCTCCCCCCTCCCTATTCCACCTGAACTTAACAGCACTGTTATAAATATAATCTGTTATCTTCATCTTATCGTAACTTTACGTTGCTATTTATCCCCAACAGGTCCTGTCGGACATTACCTACTAAAATGTACATATTACATTTTTGCTCAGCAAATTGTATTTCTATACTATTGCCTCCTGAGGTCTCTGATCTCTGTATTTCCTCTGAATATCTACTTATTGTATTTTGCTGAATGTCCAGCACTCTTGATTGTAAACTGCCTAGAAGTCGCAAGATTGTGGCGGTATAGAAGAATAAAGTTATTATTATTATTATCAAGGCTGTATCCTCTCAGGAAGTGGTCCAAGGGACATTTCAGACCATTTATTTTCTTCATGTTCTAGGATTCAAAGTCAACTTCCCCAAATCACATCTTCTTCCCACTCAACATCTGTAATTCATTGGGGCAATCCTAGACACCACTCTCATGAGAGCGTTTCTCCCATTGAATCGCCTTCAGGCTGTCATCCGCCTTTGTTAGTAATTGAATCCTCTTCAGTCCATCATTGCAAGACACATGATGGTTCTGCTGGGCCACATGGCTTCCACAGTGCATGTGACTCCATTGGCAAGACTACACCTTTGCACTCCTCAGTGGACCCTTGCATCTCAGTGGTCTCAAGCGACGGACTGTCTCTCACAGCATATATCTGTAACATCATCTCTTCTGCAGTCGCTTCAATAGCGGATGATCTCCTCCAATCTATCCAGAGGTCTCTTTTTCCACTTACCCCCTCATCACAAGGTCATCACAACGGATGCATCCCCTTATACTTGGGGGGCATATATGGATGATCTTCATGCTCAATGTCTTTGGACTGCAAAGGAGCAGAAATTTCACTTCAGTTTCCTCAAGCTCAGAGCAGTTTTACGCCCTCAAGGCCTTCCATCGTCTTCTCTGCCCCCAAGTCCTCCTTCGCACGGACTATCAAGTAGCGAAGTACTACATAAACAAGCAATGAGGCACGGGCTCTCTCCTTTTATGTCAGGAGGCCCAAAAAATCTGGACTTGGGCGACAGCTCACAACCTTTTCTTAAAGGCTATCTACATTCAAGGGGAGAAGAATTCCCTAGCAGACAACCTCACAGAATTCTTCAGCCTAACGAATGGACTCTCAACTCTGCAACTCTCCAGTTCAATTTTGCTCACTGGGGCACTCCACAAGTGGACTTTTTGTGGCTCCTCACAATCACCAGTTGCCCCAGTTTTGCTTCAGGCTTTACTCTCCTCTCCGTCTGGAAGCAGATGCCTTTCTCCTGGATTCCATCCAATTCCTCTCATGTTGAGAACTCTATTCAAACTCAAGCAAGAAGCAGCCACCATGATTCTCATTGCTCCACGGTGGCCCAGGCAACATTGGTTTTCCCTTCTACTTCAGCTCAGTTCCAGGGAACCCTACATCTTCCAGTATTTCCTACTCTGCTTACTCAGAATCAGGAATCTCTTCTACATCCCAACCTGCCATCTCTATATCTGATAGCTTGGTTTCTCTCGGGCTGAATCCATCTGCCTTACATCTTTCTCAGCTTGTCCGTCATATTCTTGATGCCTCCAGGAAACCAGCCATCCAACAATGTTATCAACAAAAGTGGACTAGGTTTTCTTCCACATCACGATCCAACTTACTTATCAGTGGATTTGGTGTTGGAATATCTGCTTCATCTATCTGATTCTGGCCTCAAATCTATATCTGTCAGAGTCCATCTCAGCACTATTATAGCTTTTCACACGCCAGTCGAAGGAAAACCTCTTACTGCTCATCCTTTGATCTTCAGATTCATGAAAGGACTTTTCAATGTAAAATCACCTGTCAAGCCTCTGCCTGTCATCTGGAATCTTAATGTGATTCTTTCCAGTTTGATGAAGCCTCCATTTGAACTAATGACCACAGCTTATCTCAAGTTTCTTACTGGAAAATTGTCTTCCTTATTGCTCTCACTCTGCCAGTAGGGTCAGTGAGTTACAAGCGTTGGTGGCAGATCCACCCTTCACAGTTTTTCATCATGACAAAGTGGTTCTGCGCACACTTCCAGAGTTTCATCTCAATCAGTTGATTGTTTTGCCAGTGTTTTTTCCTAAACCTCATTCTCATCAAGGAGAAATCACTTTACACACTTTGGACTGTAAATGGGCTTTGGCCTATTACATTGAACCTAAGAACATAAGAATTGCCGCTGCTGGGTCAGACCAGTGGTCCATTGTGCCCAGCAGTCCACTCACACGGCGGCCCTCGGGTCAAAGACCAGTGCACTAATTGAGACTAGCCCTACCTGATCGGACAAAGCCACATCGAACATCTCCCTAACTGTTCATCTCTTTTGATCCAAACAAGTTTGGGCATCCTGTTTCTAAGAGAATGATTTCCAACTGGCTGGCTGCCTGCATCACGTTCTGTTATGCTCAGACTGGACTGGCACTGGAGAGCCATGTCACAGCCCACAAAATTAGAGCTTATGGCAGCTTCTGTTACTTTCCTCAGATCTACTCCCATTGAGGAAATCTGTAAAGCTGCCACCTGGTCCTCAGTTCATACATTCACTTCTCACTACTATCTGGAGTCCTTCTCCAGACGGAATGGGCACTTCGGCCAATCTGTATTACAAAATTTATTTTCCTAAAGGCCAACACTCCCACCATCCCATTTTTGTTAGCTTGGAGGTCACCCATGTGTGAGAATATGCTGCCTGCTTGTCTTGGGATAAAGCACAATTACTTACCGTAACAGGTGTTATCCAGGGACAACAGGCAGATATTCTCACAACCCACCCACCTCCCTGGGTTGGCTTCTTAGCTGGCTTATCTTAACTGAGGGACCGTGCGCCCTACGTCGGGCGGGAAGGCACTCGCACATGCGCAGTTCGGGCTATAGTGAACTTTCTAAAGTCTTAAAGTGGCGTTGCACTTTTAAAGTGGTCCTTACCGGGGCTCCGTCGGTGACATCACTCTTGTGTGAGAATATCTGCCTGCTGTCCCTGGATAACATCTGTTATGGTAAGTAACTGTGCTTAATAATCAAAAGTTTTCTTGTATCAAGTATGTTCATTGAATCAGCCATCTGAAATAATTTTCCATCCTCTGTAATGAATACTCAATTAACACATTTTTTCATGTCTGTTTCAGTTTACTAAGAGAGCATTCAATTGATGGAACTGGCTGGGCTCCAACTAGAACGTTAAAGGTACTGTATACTTAGCATTTTTTTTTATGTACAACTCAGTATTTTCTACAATATTTATAATACACAGTCAAATTACATTATTATGATTATCGTCTACCTCTGGCGTCAGGGGCACATAGCCAATGAATGAATGCACTTGTCTGAATGAATGTACTTGTCATGTGCAGACTTCATGGGTATATAAGGTGGGATGTCAGCAAGTTGGCAATATAGCAACCGTGGCTGTTATGGGGGGAAAATGCAATTTATCAGACATTGAAAAAGGCTTGATCATCGGCTACTGGGCCAAGGGTGAAAGCATTTCAGAAACAGTAGAGTTTGTGAACTGTTCATGGGCTGCTGTGGTTAAGTGCACCATGAGTGGACGAATGAAACCTCTTTGATGACCCGACATGGTAATTGGTAATTGGGGGGGGGCAGCACGAGCCATCAATGTGAGGTGGGGAAGGAGGGGATTGGGACTTGTATACCACATTTTTGTAGTTATACAACCACACTCAAAGCAGTTTGCATAATGTGCTTCAAGCATTTTCCCTATCTGTCCCACTGGGCTCACAATCTCTAATGTACCTGAGGCAGTGGAGGATTAAGTAACTTGCCCAGGGTCACAGGGAGCAACACAGGGTTTGAACCCTTAACCGCAGGGTGCTGAGGCTGTAGCTCTAACCACTATGCCACACTCTCCTCCAAGGTGTTGTCTGTTGCGCAGGTTGGTGTGGGCCGATCAGCACATAAACATGGAGCAACTCACTGTCTAAACCAGTGGTCTCAAACCCTTTGCAGGGCCACATTTTAGATTTGTAGGTACTTGGAAGGCCGCAGAAAAAAATAGTTAATATCTTATTAAAGAAATGACAATTTTGCATGAGGTAAAACACTTTATGGGGAACATGCAAGCCTCCCCAAAGGCTTGCATGTTCCCCCCTTCTTTGCAGCATCCTCCATCTTCCTGGCCTCCCGGTCTTAGTTTCAGCTAATTACCCAACCTGCAGAGAGGATCTCCGGTGCTGTAGCGTATCATGCAGTCTGCCATCAGCCTCCGCAGCATCAGGGGCAGGATCACGGCAGAGGGAACGTGCTGCTGAGGACGACGGCAGCCTGCAAGGATCGCTACAGCACTGGCAATCCTCTCTGCAGACTGCGGTAATTATCTGAAGGTAAGAGCGGGAAGTCAGGGGGAAGCCTGAGGACGCTGCAAAGAGCAGGCAGCACTAATACAGACAGCACTAGTACAGACTGCGGGCCACAAAATAGTACCTGGCAGGCTGCATGTGACCACTGGTCTAAACGAACCAGAAGGCTTCCAGATTTGTGTTCAAAATGACTGTGCAGCAAACCCTGTTGCGAAAGGGGCCCCGGAACAGAACGCTAGAGACTGCACCCATGCTTATAAGGGTTCATCACAAAATATGACTGCAGTTTGCACAGGAGTACCAACGTTGGACTTGCACCAACTGGCAGAGGGTTGCCTTCTCTAATGAGACATGTTTTGAGCTGGATGGATGTTGGCGTGTTAGGTGTGAAACCGCTGAAAACAAGCACCCAATAACCATTGTTGGACGTACTCAAGCTGGTGGCGGCAGAGTTAAGGTCTGGGAAATGTTGTCTTGGTATGGTCTGGGTCCTTTGATACCTCTGAAAGGCACTCTCAACCGATATGGGTATCTTTCCATCCTTGCTGATCAAGTGCACCCGTACATGTTGACAGTCTTCCCTATGACCGATGGGATCTTTCAACAGGAAAATGTGACATTTCATACCACCAGAATTGTGTGTAAATGGTTTGCAGAGAACAACCAACACTTCTAGCTGCTTCCCTGGCCTCCATATTTTTCTGGCATCCATAAACTTGGAGGCTCTGCAGACTGTGGCATCACAATTCTTGATTGAGTGCTTCCCAGGCACAGTCTTCATTTTTTCCATTGCATCCAGATCTTACTGCCCTAATTATGGAGAATTGGGAGGTCCTGGAGGGCTCCCTAAGGGGAGCTAAGACAAGGCTGTATCCCATGGCTCCTAAATTTCAGCAGTTATTTGTCCAGCCTAAGGTGGATTTGCTGGCAGCCCAGTTTACTAAAAGGACTGCCCACCCTAGTGAGAGAGGCTGTAGTCTTGAAGGATGCCCAGGACCACAGGGTGGATGTTGTCTTCACATATCAGTTTGAAGCCTTAGCCTTGGGATTTAGGGCAGCCTCAGTGGCTTCTTTGTGGCACAAGCATGTCATACCAGAGTCCATTGTACCGCAGGCACGGATGGCAAGCTGTAATTGCGACTAGACATGGAAGGGATTGACTATGTGGCGGATGCCCTGTATAACATTATTAGAGTCCTGAGCACAGATCAGAGAATGGATGGGAGATTCAGCCTCTAAAGCTACCTTAAGCAGACTCCCCTTTAAGGGGCAGATGATTTTTGGAAAGGGTTGGATGTTCTTATGGCCAGTGTGGCTGATCATTGTCCTAAGTCACTTCCGCACAGTAGACCTTGGAACTCAAAGGTCTACTCAGAATAATTTTCGTGACTCCAAGCATTTTCTTCAGTACTCCAGAGGATTCTTCTCCCAGAGACTGTCACAGAGTTACAGACAAAGGTATGATAACTAGAAGTACCCAGTCCTCCAGATCATGTACCACCACAGCCTCCAAGAAGCCCCAATGATGCCAGGACTTTAGCTGAACTTCCACAGATAAGAACATAAGAATTTGCCGCTGCTGGGTCAGACCAGTGGTCCATCGTGCCCACCAGTGCGCTCCCGCAGTGGCCCCCAGATCAAAGACCAGTGCCCTGAGACCAGCCCAACCTGCTTACATTCTAGTTCAACTTTGTCTTAAATCCCTAGAGGGTGTTTCCCCTATAACAGCCTCCGGAAGAGCGTTCCAGTTTTCCACCACTCTGGGTGTAGAAGAACTTCCTTACGTTTGTACGGAATCTATCCCCTTTCAATTTTAGAGAGTGCACTCTCGTTCTCCCTACCTTGGAGAAGGTGAACAACCTGTCCTTATCTACTATGTCTATCCCCTTCAGTACCTTGAATGTTTCGATCATGTCCCCTCTCAATCTCCTCTGTTTAAGGGAGAAGAGGCTCAGTTTCTCTAATCTTTCACTTTATGGCAGCTCCTCCAACTCCTTAACCATCTTAGTCGCTGTTTTCTGGACCTTTTTGAATAATACCATGTCCTTTTTCATGTATGGCGACCAGTGCTGTACGCAGTAGTTCAGGTGAGGGTGCACCATGGCCCGGTACAGCGGCATGATAACCTTCTCCAATCTGTTTGTGATCCCATTCTTTATCATTCCTAGCATTGTGTTTGCTCTTTTCGCCGCCGCTGCACATTGCATGGACGGCTTCATCAACTTGTTGATCAGAGCTCCCAAATCCCTTTCCTGGGAGGTCTCTCCAAGTACCGCCCCGGACATCCTGTATTCGTGCATGAGATTTTTGTTACCAACATGCATCATTTTACACTTATCCACGTTGAACCTCATCTGCCATGTCGATGCCCAATCCTCGAGCCTCAATATGTCACGTTGCAGATCTTCACAATCCCCCGGAATCTTCACTACTCTGAATAACTTCTTATCGTTCGCAAATTTAATCACCTCGCTCGTCGTACCTATGTCCAGATCGTTTATAAAGATGTTGAAAAGCACGAGTCCAAACACCGAGCCTTGCATCACCCCACTGGTGACGCTCTTCCAATCCAAGTATTGTCCATTTACCCCCATTCTCTGTTTCCTATGCTCCAGCCAGTTTTTAATCCACATGAGTATTTCACCCTCGATTCCATGGCTTGCAATTTTCCGAAGTAGTCATTCATGCGGAACCTTGTCAAACGCCTTCTGAAAGTCCAGATATACAATGTCGACCGCGTCGCCCTTGCCTATCTGCCTGTTTACTCCCTCGAAGAAGTGCAGCAAGTTTATCAAACAAGATCTGCCTTTGCTGAAACCATGCTAGCTGGTCCTCATCATACAGTGTCCGTCAAGGTGATCAATCAGCATCTCTACCATCTTTCCCGGTACCGAGGTCAGATTCACCTGTCTGTAGTTTCTTGGGTCTCCCCTCGAACATTTTTTGAAAATTGGCGTAACGTTCGCCACCTTCCAGTCCTCCAGAATCTTTCCCGTTTTGATCGACAGATTGGCTATTAGTTGAAGCAGTTCAGCTTTGGTCCCTTTCAGATCTTTGATGACCCTCAGATGGATGCCATCCGGTCCCAGGGATTTATTGTTCTTAAGCCTATCAATCTGCCTACATACCTCTTCTAGACTGACCCGCTAACTCTGTCAGTTTCCCGTTTTCACTTCCAGCATATAGCCTGATGGGTTCCGGTATGCTGTGTATATCCTCATCGGTAAATACAGACGCAAAAAACGTGTTCAGTCTATGGCTATTGCTTTTTCCTCCTTTAGCGCTCCCTTTATTCCTTGGTCATCCAACGGTCCCACCACTTCCTTCATGGGTTGTTTCCCCTTAATATATCAAAAGAACAGCTTGAAGTTTTTCGCCTCCTTGGCTATTTTTTCCTCATAGTCTCTTTTGGCCCCTTTTATCGCCTCATGGCACCTACGTTGATGTTGCTTGTGCATATTCCAGTTTTTGTCCGTTTTTGATCTTTTCTATTCCTTAAACAAGGTTTTTTTGGTCTCTGATCGCTTCCTTAACCTCTACAGTGAGCCACGCCAGTTCTTTATTCTTTTTCCTCTTTGATCCCTTGTTGATACGCAGTATATATAGATTTTGCACTTCAGTTACTGTATCCTTAAAAAGAGACCAAGCTTGCTCTAGTATCTTTAAAGTGTTTATCTTCTTAATTTTTTCCCCACCATGTGTCTCGTCCCTTCGTAATTCCCTTTTCGGAAGTTTAGTGCTGTGGCCATTGTTCTGGACTGATGTTTCACTCCTACTTCCATGTTGAAGCGGATCATATTGTGATCACTGTTTCCCAGCATCCCTTCTATTTCTACATCCTGTGCCAGTCCTCCCAACCCATTTAGAATTAAGTCCAGAATTGCGTTTTCTCTTGTGTTTTCTTTGACAAGTTGTTCCAGGAAGCAATCGCCTACAGTTTCCAGGAACTTGGTCTTTCTAGCACAGCTGTAGGTGCCTAGGTTCTATTCTATCCCTGGATAGTTGAAGTCGCCCATGATAACTGCGTTGCCTCCCTTGCAGTTGCGTTTAATCTCATCCATCATTTCTCCATCAATTTCTTCGGACTGCCCTGGGGGTTGGTAGTAGATGTCTATCCTAGTTTCTGGTCCATTTGTTCCTGGAATTTTGACCCATAGAGACTAACTTATCCGTCTGTTGTGGCATGTTCTCTCCAGTAGATTCAATTCCCTCGTTGACGTATATGGCAATGCCTCCTCCTTTTTGAGTCACTCTGTTTCTGCGGTATAGTTTGTATCCCGGTAGCACTGTATCCCAGACATTTTCATCAGTGCATCATGTTTCCATGATGCCGATGATGTCAATGTTATCCTTTTTTGCCACAGCTTCTAATTCACCCATCTTATTTCTAAGGCTCCTTGCATTCGCGTAAATACACTTGAGTTTGAAGCCTGTTCCCTTCTTGCGCGTCCTTCCCTCTTGTGTCCCTTTCGGTCTGTCTTGTCTGCGATCTGGTGAGTATTTCCTTCCATCTTCCTTCAAGGTATCCTTCGGGTATACCAGTTCCCAAATCACCGACTCTCTGTCGACTGTCGGCTTTCCCCTTCTTCCTAGTTTAAAAACTTCTCAACTTCGCTCTTGATATTGCTTGCAAGTAGCCTCGTGTCATCTCTACTAAGGTGGAGTCCGTCTTTCCTGAATAGCTTGCTCTTCCCCAAAAACGTCATCCAGTTGCGCACGAAGTGGAATCCTTCTTCACACCAGCACTGCATCCACGCGTTGACTGCTTGCAGCTCCATCTGTCTCTTCTCATCTGCCCTGTTTACCGACAGGATCTCCGAGATAGCTATCCTCTGCATTCTGTTCTTCAGCTTCCTTCCTAGCATCTGGAACTGGTCTTTCAGTACTTCTCTATTATAGCTCCTGTTGCTCATGTTGTTCGTCCCCACATGGATCACCACTGCCGTATTTTCTTCTTCCACACTGTCGACGATCCTGTCGATGCAGCTCACTATGTCTTCTACCTTGGCTCCTGGTAGGCAGGTCACCAGTCGATCCAGTCTTCCTCCTGCTATGTGGCTGTCAAATTGTCTGATGATAGAGTCCCCCACCACAATTGCTGTCCTCTATCTTTTCTTGATTCTCCAGCTGCAGGTCCGTGTATCTGGTGTATGCCCATCTCTCCAACCGTAGATCCATGTCCTTCATTTCTATCCATTTCCTCTCATCCTGGCGTTCATCTTCTTGTGGGTTCCCTCCGCTGTTTCCAGATCTTGCTGTGTCCCCCATTTCCTCCTGGTGGCTGTCCATCTGGTGGTCCACATTCTCTGTATGCATATCCCGGCAGTTCCACTGGTGTTTTTCCACGGCCTACCTGTATGCCTCTTCTATGAAGTTCTCCAGCTCCCGGACTTCTTCCTCGATGGTGTCCTCTGTCTTGATGATCTATGCATCTCTGTCTTCTTCCTCCACTGCTTGAAGTGCCTCCAGTTCTAGACTCCAGGAGTCTGACTTGCTTCTTCAGGCTTTCCAGTTCTCCGCATCAAGCGCATATGTAAGACCGCCTCCCAGAAGGGAGGTGGTTATACATATGGCAGATGGTGCAGAAAACTGGGTAGCTCAACATCCTGCTTCTGTCTGCTGCTTGCATTGCTGACCACTTGCCGGATGTCGTATGTGTCTGCTGTGGATGTCTTATGTGTCTGCTGTGTCTTCTGTTTTCGCCTGGTTATGTCCTCAGTGTCTGCCTGGTTGTGTGTCCTTTGTGCCTACTTTATCCTCTGTGCCTACTGTGGCTGTCCTCTGCTTCTGCCTGGTTGTGTGTCCTCTACCAGCTGTGTCCTCTGTACCTGCTGTGTCTGCCTGGTTGTGGGTCTCTGTACCTGCTGGGTCCACCTGGTTGAATGTCTTCTGCGTCTGCTGTGGTCTTCCTCTGCTTTTCTTTGGTGGTGGTGCTCTCGGTAAGGCGAGTGCCGAACGGTTGTGCGCCGTTGGCCCCTCCCCTTTTAAAGGAGAGCTCTGGATCTGCTTCTGGTGATATCAGGAGGTGGGCAGAGCTACCTCTCGCCGCAGCCCCTTACCCCATGCCTTCTCTCCCTTCTGTCTCCTACTCTTCTCTCCCTTCTGCTTCTCTCCTCAGCCCAACTTCTCCTGCCTTCCCCGATCTCAAGGCAAGCTGGATCTGTGTGTCGTTGGCCCCTCCCCTTTTAAGGGGGAGCTCCGGATCTGCTTCTGGTGTTGTCAGGGGTGGGCGGAGCTACCTCTGGCCTAGCCCCTTACCCTCTGCCTCCTCTGCTGTTCTCTCCCTTCTGCATCCTCCTCTTCTATCCCTTCTGCCTCTCTCCTTAGCCAAGCTTCTCCTGCATGCCCCGATCTCAAGGCAAGCTGGATCTGCATGCCTTTGGACCCTCCCCTTTTAAGGGGAGCTCTGTGTCTGCTTCGGGTGATGTCAGGGGGTGGGCGGAGCTACCTCTTGCCGCAACTCCTCACCCTCTGCCTCCTTTTCTGTTCTCTCCCTTCTGCCTCCTCCTCTTCTCTCCCTTCTGCCTCTCTCCTCAGCCCGACTTCTCCTGCCTGCCCCGATCTCATGGCAAGCCCAGTAGAGGAGAACATTAGGGATTCTCATTAAGGGGGGCTCAAACACAGAAAAAGCACAGCCTGACAGAGTTTGAATACAATTTGGTCAAACAGGGCAAATGATTTATTCTTTAAGGCCTTAAGAATACTGGTAAAATTATATTCTTTCTTTCTGGAAAATATAAGTTTTGAAAATTGTTAATAAATTGGCAGCAGGGGGCGCCATTGAGCTGAGATCCAAGATGGCTGCATAAAGCTTCCTCTCCTCTCTACAGCTCCAGAAAATCGAATTGAGTACCCTATTATTTTTCAGTTTTCACACTGAAACTTCTGCATCTACATTTGAAAATGTCTGGGAGTAAATCTACCAAGACAGATCTTTCTAACGCTTCTGCATCAGGCTCAAAATGACAGAAACATGATCCTCTTTCTCCTGAAAAATCCCAGGCCAGCAAAACCTGGACTCAGCCTCAGACATGATGCTGGAAGAGCTTCGATCGCTCAAGGATCTCATTATTAAGCACTATGAAGTGACCTGTGATCTCAAACATGATTTAACCTCACTAAATGCTTCTCTTCAATCCTGCCAAATCAGAATAGAGACTTTGGAAACCAGAGCTGACACAGCTGCACTCTCCGCAGCTCAATTTGAGGATCAAAGCCAGCAAAAACTCAAGCAAATGGAGCAGGAAATTGAGGACCTTTCCAATAGAAGCAGACGGAACAATATAAGAATTATTGGTTTACCAGAATGCTCTGAAGGTTCAGATCTCACTAAATTTCTGGTTGAACAACTTCCAGCACTTCTAAATATTTCTACAGATCTTCCATTGCAATTTGAGAGAGCACACCGGACTCCCTCATTTCTCAAACAGGGTCTACTTCACCCCAGACCTGTAGTTGCTTAACTGCTTCGTTTTCCTCAAGCACTTCAAATTCTCACGGCTGCAAAGAATACTGCTAACCTTCAATTTGCAGGGAAAAGGATCCTCATCGTCCAAGATCTGGCTAGAACGACAGCTAGAAAAAGAAAATCTTTTCTGGAAATGAGAGCTCGCCTGAAATCCCTAGTGGGCACGATATGGTCTTCAATATCCAGCAAGAATGACTGTCACTCTGCACAACTCAACTCGTATTTTCAACTCACCAGATCAATTGCAGAAATACCTTTATCAAATGCAATCACAAGGAAAGTCTGCCTCATAATTTGTACGATATCCTGCACTCTGTCTTAAAATTTGCCTCCACGTGGAACCAGGACGCCATACTACCTTCCTTACCAAAGAGTAATTGCTGACATTTAATTTATTCCGCTCATATTTCACTGTACCATCCTGAATTTTATTGATCTTACCTTGCAGTACTTATACTCAAAATTGATTTTCTGATTCATCGTTGTTGTTACCTCATGCTAACTGGAAGAATTTAATAGCTTCTTTCTCTGTCTGCATACAGTATTGTTTTATCCTGCTACAGCACAGCTTGCTTGTTCTGACAAGATGCCTCAAAGAGAAATGCTTCTGCTGCATATTATTGTTCTGATTCCTCTCCTGATTATCTTCATTCTAACAACTTTTTATTGTCTGTATTTTTGCCTGCTGTTATATCTTTACTTAATATTCTAACAAATGCTTACCCTTCCAGATTCCATCCGTACATCTCCCCATTCTGTTACTGTAAGATTCAGGGCCTGCTAAATGACAGTGGCGACTCGGCTCCGACACTTTTTGTGTGGAGGTCAGGTGGCGGCTGCCATAACTGGGTGCGGCTCCATTGAAGCGATTCGAACTCGGCGTTCATTTTCCTATACCCTGCTGATGGGAGTGAGGCCTGCTGCAAGGTGGCAGTGATCAGGAACCCTATGCCGCATATGGTGGGGTTTGGATGACTGTCGCCGCCATCATAACTAACATCTGATTTACAGATTGAAACGACACGCCCATTGTTCTGAAACTCTCTAAAGAACAGAGTGATTCCATCTGCGGAGAGACTAATTGCAGCCCTGATCCCGACAGTGGATAGACTGGAATAGCGGTACTCATTTATAAAATAAATAGCCCAACCTCATTTTTCCAATTTGCTCAATTTTTATTTTTATTTTTGGATCATTAACATCACTCTAGTACTCTAACATGTTTCCACAGGTATACTCTTTATTTCAAAATTATTTGTATATATATATATCTCACCCTTTGGTTTCATGGGTGCTCACTTGTACTATTCCCAACTTATAACTAGAGGGAATGGCTTGTGTGCTCCATTCTCTGTTGTTCTCCCTATAGGTTGGAACCACTGTTGTTCCTGTTGCCGTTCGTTTTGAGACTCACAAGTACACTACAATATTTAATGCTCCTTCTGTTCGTTTATCGTGCTTACACAACTTTCTCATATAAATATAACGACTTTAACAGATCCCCATTAAGCAGTCCTAATGACTAATTCAAATCATCCTTCAATCAACATTGTATCTTGGTCTTAAAAATCACATCAAAAGGAAAAAAAATTCTTCTCCACCTCAAAAAATTTTCACCCAACATAAAATTGTTACAGGAAACCCATGTACCAGATTCTTCATACCTTATCAAAACATGTCCCTGGATTAAAACTTCTATTGATTCTCCCTCCAAGGGAAGGAAAGGTGGAGTTTCTATTCTCTTTCACAAGTCACTAAATGTTCAAATTCTACAACAATACATATAGCAGGAGACTTTAACACCTTAGCAGTTCACATTCTGGATAGACAATCTAAACAAAAATCTACTTCTGCCTTTCACTCTATGATACAGCAATTAATCCCAACAGACCCTTGGAGAATTCAACATCCCGATTCTCGAGAATATCATTCTATTCCTCCTCATTGTTTTTCTTGCATAGATTATATATTCGTTTCCCATTCCCTCCTACAATCGGTAACTTCATCGAATATTTCCCCAATCCTCATATCAGACCATACACTCATATCTGTTTCACTTGCGTTACATGGGACAGACCTTCCCCGATCTCCTTTATGGAGGTTGCAATCCTCAATTCTGGTAGAGGACAACATCCCTCACATCAAAAAATGTATTCAATAATTTTTTTATCATTAACAATAGCTCAAATGTAGCTCCTTCAACTCTCTGGGAATCAAGTTTTTCAAGTTTTTTTTCAAGTTTATTAGGATTTTATATACCGCCTATCAAGGTTATCTAAGCGGTTTTACAATCAGGTACTCAAGCATTTTAATTTAAAACAACTCTACGGGGCAAACTTATTTCCATGGCGGCATTTAAAACCAAATCGGACAAATCTGCTTTATTGCTTCTAGAATCTTCAATTAAATTAGAAGAATCCAAATACATTGCCTCCAACGATCCTCTTGTATATAACAAAATCTGCCAATTGAAATACGAATACAATAAAAAACTTTCAATCCAAGCAGGACAGGAAATATATGTTACCAAAACCAGATACTATGCTGAAAGCAATAAAGCAAGTAAAATGTTGGCCAATTATCTTAAACGAAAAACTGAAAAATTGCACGTTACAGCTATCAAAAATAAAAATGATATAACTGTTACTACCCTTCTAGATATCCTCAAAGTTTTTTCTGAATTTTATGCTACATTATATCAATCCAAATCATATTCAGAGGACTCCCATATTCAAACCTTTCTCCAAAAGCTCTCAGCACCCAAATGGAGTCCCTCTGATGTTCATTGCTTAGAAAAAGAGATCACTGAGGAAGAGATTTTTACCGCCATTAAACAAATGCCTGCTGGAAAATCACCTGGCCCAGATGGAATACCAATAGAGTTCTACAGACTCTTTAAATCCAATCTATTACCCTGGCTTCTTAAATTCTACCATCATCTTTCCCCAGACTCAGTTCTATCTACCAGATTCACAGAAGTAATTATCACTGTTATACCTAAACCTTGTGCAAAATTTTTGACCTATTTCTCTTCTCAATGTTGACTACAAAATCTATGCAAAAATCCTCTCTAATTGGCTTAAATCTATTATTAACAAGGTCATTCATCCCAATCAAACTGGATTTATGCCAGGTAGATTAATTTCTGATAACACACGCTTCTTCTTTCATGCTTCTCACATCGCACAATCTCTTTCGGCTCCTGCTCTGGCTCTTTCGATTGATGCAGAAAAAGCATTCAACAGAGTAGAATGGAAATAACTTTTTTTGGTTCTTAAATAGTTTGGTACCCCGGTCGGTCTCATCAAAATGATACAAACCCTCTATACTACTACGTCAGCTACGATCATAATGAATAATTCCTTATCTCCTTCTTTTTATTTACACTGAGGAATTCGCCAGGGTTGTCCCCTTTCTCCATATTTATTCAGTCTTGCTCTGGAACCACTTCTTATTGCATTGCGGATGAATACAGCTTTTAAAGGGCTTTCGATAGACTCTATGGCTATCAAAGTATCCGCATACGCTGACGACGTCCTTTTATATGTTACTGATCCGATCACGTCAATCCCTGTGATCTTGAACACTATTTCAGAATACTCTATCTTTTCCAGATACAAAATAAATCAACAAAAAACAGAATCCCTACCACTAAATTCATTCACACATTCTGATTCAGTTACCTCACATGGTCTGGTGTGGGTGCCAACCAAACTGAAGTATCTTGGTATAAAACTTTCCCACTCCTTAACGGACACCATTGCTATCAATAGTGATCGATTGATATCATCTATAAAAACATTAATTCATTCTTGGCACCCCCTAAATCTTACCTGGTGGGGTCAGTTAGTAATGATCAAAATGATGATTGCACCAAAGATAAATTATATTTTACAAATGATCCCTGTGCTATTCCAGATCTCTTTCTACAAAAATATAGATCGTATCCTCTCCGCTTTCCTTTGGAAACAAAAACAACCCAGACTGGCGCTGAAAAAGCTTAAATTAAAAAGAGAACAAGGAGCAGTTTTATTTCCCAATTTTCTTAGTTATCACAAAGCCTTTATTACTTAGCAGGGTCTCCATTGGTTTACGGATCACCTTACTTACACCCCTTCCAGGTATTCGCTTGAAGAACAAATATCTCAACCTGTCCACTTAAAAACATTGTTATTGGTTCCAACGTCGCTCATTAAAAACCCACTTCGGCTCTCTACATACCAGTGTTTACAGGAATTTGATAAATTGCTTGAGTTTCCTTTTCACTCATCCACACATGCCTATCTTTGGTTTAACTCCAACATACTTATTAACAGAATCCCATTCCTCTGGAAAGAATGGATTAACAAAGGTATTTATCGACTACAGGATGTCCTAATTCCAGAAAAAACGCTGATTCCTTTCTCTGACTTAAGATACAAATTTTTAATTAATGTGAAAGAACATTATAAATGGCTGCAACTTTATTACTGTTTACATCACAAAAATCTCCTACAGACTTTTCACAATCATTCCCCCTCCATTATACCTCAAGCTGCCATTCTATTACATAATGGTCATACGGTCTCAAACTTATACAAACTGCTAATACCTCAGCAGTGGAGAGTCTTCAACACATTTGGGAAAAAGATTGTGATTTCTCCTTAACCGACAAGGATTGATCTCTATTTTGGAAGAAATCCGCACGACCTCTGGCCTCCGCCAATATGTCCCAAACCTTGTTTTTCCTTTATCATAAAGCATTATGGACTCCCAACAAGCTTTCAATAGCGGGCCTCCTGCAGACGGAATTGTGGACAGGCTACAGGTTCACTACTTCATATGATTTATGAATGCCCTTATGTAATAAGATTCTGGAGAGACATATGGAAAATCATCCAAAATATTTTTGACTTTCAAAAAGATATTTCTCTCTCCATAGTAATATTCAAATCTCATGCCCTACAAGAAGTTATTGAAGAGAGACATAATAAACTCCTGAATGATCTTCTCTCCATAGCACTCAAACATATTCTTTCTAACTGGAAATCGGCCAACTCTCTCTCCTCACATCATTGGTGGCAATTGGTACTACAATATTATAAATAAAAATTAACCCTTGCAACAAAATTTACAAACACATTTTCCTTCCATAAACATTGGTCTCCATTACAAGTGTACCTACAATCCCTACCAAACAGTGTGTAAAAGTATTTATCCCAGGACAAGCAGGCAGCATATTCTTAACTGATGGGTGACAGCACCGACGGAGCCCCGGTACGGACAAATTTAGAGTGATTGCACTCTAAGAACTTAGAAAGTTCTAGCTAGGCCGCACCGCGCATGCGTGAGTGCCTTCCCGCCCGACGGAGGCGCGCGGTCCCCAGTTTCTTAGTTTCCACGGAGCTAAGCAGACGCGTGTTTTTCAACGGCTGTTGAAAAATTTTTTCTCTGCCTTCCCGCTCGCGTGTTTTTTCTCTTTTTGGAAGCTTCTCTTCCTCGTTTTATTTCTTCTCTTTATATCTAAAAAAAAAAAAGTTAAATTTTATTTATTTTTGCGGGTTCGCCCCGGCGGGGCCTGTTTTCATCATCGAAGCCTCCGCTTTCAATTTGGCGGAGGCCGTCTTTACCTTCATGCCCCCTCAGCCAGGTTTCAAGAAATGCCATCGGTGTGCCCGGCCCATTTCTTTGACCGACCCGCACAACTGGTGCTTGCAGTGCTTGGGTCCGGATCATAAGGCTTCCACCTGCACCCGTTGTGCTACTCTAAAGAAGCGCACCCTAAAGAACAGGCAGCTTCAACAGAAACTTTTGTTCGGTGCCGCGATGGCTGATCCTTCGACAGCGGCAGCGGCGTCGACGGCGTCTCAGCCACCGCCTACCTCATCGACGCCGCGCGATACCACCCCGGCATCGCACCCCTCAGGTAAGCAGGCTAAGAAGCCTTCCTCTTTGGATCATCCTCCGGTCGCTGTGGCAGAGAGTCCAGTCCTGCCGACCTCGAGGTGCCCCTGTAAACGCTCCGCCCCTATCGAGGTGAGTGCATCCTCCTCGGCCTCCTCATCCTCTGTGCGTTGAGCGGCACCGCAGGTACCGCAGAAAAAGAAAGCGATACCGGTGCCTTCCTTGGATGACCGGATTACGGCTATCCTCCAAGTCCAACTTAAGGAGCAATTACAACAACTCCTTCCTGCTCTGTTAGCACCGACCCTTCCAGTCCCGGTCCGGTCTGAGCCGCCGGTACCATCCGTAGAGCAGCCTATATTGTCAGCTTCTACCCTGTCGGTACTGGTTCATTCTGCCTCCTCGACTTCCATGCCAATTTTGTCTGCGGAACCGAGAGGTCTTCATCGGGCTGTTCAAACCACCGAACCCCCACTCCTTTCTGATCAGTCCCGGCACCGACAACTCTTAACTTACCCCGGTGCCACCTCCTTACGTTCAAATCGGTGCGTAAGACCCGGCACGCTGAGCCTTCCACACCGGACTCCCGGGGCCATGTCTCTCAGGTACGGGATCCTGATTTATAGGACGACTCTGAGGAGCCTCTGCTCTCTGAGGATGAGGTTTCTTCAGTTGAAGAGGACCCTTCTCTACGGGACCCTTCTTCCAGGCCGGAACATTTATCCTTTACCTCCTTTTTAAAGGAGATGTGTGAGTCTCTGTCTATTCCTTTGGAGGCTGAATCCAAGAAATCTAAGGCATTTCTTGAAGCTTTGGACTTTGATCAGCCTCCAAAGGAATTCCTTAAATTGTCTTTTCATGACATTTTGAGAGAGACTTTTTACAAAAATCTTGAGACACCTCTGACAGTCCCTGGTGCTCCTCGCAAGTTGGATACCTTATACAAGGTCATTCCCATTCCAGGTTTTGACAAGCCCCAACTACCGCATGAATCTTTGTTGGTTGAGTCCACCCTCAAAAAGTCTGCAGGCACTAGTGTCTATGCTTCTGTCCCTCCTGGCAGAGAGGGGAAGGCCATGGACAAGTTTGGCAAGCGTTTGTACCAAAATGCTATGCTTGCCAATCGATCAGGCAATTATGCATTTCATTTTTCCTTCTATTTGAAACACCTTATTCAACAACTGGCTTCTTTTGAAAAGTACTTACCTGAACGGAAACTGCCTTCTTTCCACCAATACACTTCCAGCCTGTTACAGCTCAGAAAATTTATGGTCCGTTCGATCTACGACACCTTTGAACTCACCTCAAGGGCTACTGCGATGGCTGTGGCTATGTGCTGTCTCGCTTGGCTTAGGGTTTACCGGAGCTTGACATCAATCACCAGGATCGCCTTGCCAATGCTCCTTGCCTTGGAGATGAGTTATTTGGTGACTCTCTCGATTCTACCACACAGAAATTGTCGGCACATGAGACTCGCTGGGACACTCTTCTCAAGACAAGAAGAAGCCTCCACCTGTCCGGCCCTTCCGCCAACAATCGGCCTATCAGCGCCGCTACTCTGCTAGACCCTTGCCATCTGCTTCTCAGCAGCAACGTCAGCAGCAACATCAGCAACCTCGGGCACAACAGCAGCAACAGGTGAAACCTCCTGCACAACCGAAGTCCACTCAACCCTTTTGACTTCGTTCTCCAGAGCCTAGCCAGTCTACTACCATCAACCCTTCTGCCTCAACCCATAGGAGGACGTCTTTCTCTTTTCATCAGCCGTTGGGAGATCATCACTTCAGACCAGTGGGTTCTAAACATCATTCGCCATGGCTATTCTCTCAACTTTCAGACTCTTCCCACCCAAAGTCCTCCAAAAGAGTCTGCTTTCACCACTCAGTCCTCCCTCCTCTTTCAGGAGGTCCAATCCCTTCTGAACGCCATAGAGGAAGTTCCTCTAGATCAAAAGGGGCAGGGATTCTACTCCCGCTATTTTCTGGTTCCCAAGAAAACCGGGGACCTCAGACCCATTCTAGATCTCTGAGATCTCAACAAATGCTTGGTCAAGGAAAAGTTCAAAATGCTTTCTCTGGCCACACTTTATCCTCTTCTCTCTCAGGGCGACTGGCTATGCTCCCTCAATCTCAAGGAGGCCTACACTCACATCCCAGTCAATCTGGCCTCCAGACAGTATCTCCGCTTCATGATCAATCGATGTCATTACCAGTACAAATTGTTACCCTTCGGTCTTGCCTCCTCTCCCAGGGTCCTCACAAAGTGTCTCATTGTGATGGCCGCTTTCCTACGCTCTCACCATCTTCAAGTCTTCCCTTACCTGGACGACTGGATAATCAAGGCTCCTTCATCTCAGGAAGTCCTTCAAGCCACCAACCAGACCATCCTCTTTCTCCAACTTCTGGGTTTCGAGATCAATCTGCCCAAGTCGCATCTCATCCCCACTCAGCGACTTCAGTTCATCGTAGCGATCTTGGACACTGTTCTCATGAGGGCGTTCCTTCCACCCAATCGCCTTCAGACCCTTCTTCATCTCTGTCAGCAGGTGCTCTCACAGCTGTCCATCTCTGCAAAACAAATGATGATACTCTTGGGTCACATGGCCTCGACAGTTCATGTCACCCCCTTCGCACGTCTTCACCTGCGCACTCCTCAATGGACCCTAGCTACCCAGTGGTCCCAGGCAACGGATCCTTGTTCACGACACATATCTGTGACATCGTCTCTTTGACAGTCTCTGCAACGGTGGTAGAAATCTTACAATCTCTCCAGAGGCCTTCTGTTCCATCTGCCTCATCATCATCTCGTCATCACCACAGACGCATCCCCATATGCCTGGGGAGCTCACTTGAACGATTTCCAAACTCAAGGTCTTTGGACTGCCCAGGAAAAGAAACATCACATCAATTTCCTGGAACTCAGAGCGATGTTTTATGCCCTCAAGGCTTTTCAGCATCTCCTCTTTCCGCAAGTTCTACTACTTTGCACAGACAATCAAGTAGCAATGTACTACATCAACAAACAGGGTGGGACGGGCTCTCGCCTATTGTGTCAGGAGGCCCAAAAGATTTGGTCTTGGGCGACAGCTCGCCATTTGTTCCTGAAAGCTGTCTACATCCAGGGAGAGCAGAATTCCTTAGCAGACAATCTCAGCAGAATTCTATAACCCCACGAATGGACTCTCGATCCCATAACTCTCCAGTCCATTTTCGCTCAATGGGGCACCCCTTAGGTGGACCTTTTTGCAGCTCCTCACAATCATCAACTGCCCCAGTTTTGCTCCAGACTCTACTCTCCTCACCGTCTGACAGCTGATGTGTTTCTCCTGGACTTGACCAATCTATTCCTTTATGCATTTCCTCCTCTACCTCTAATATTGCGGACCTTGTTCAAGCTCAAGAGGGAACAAGCCACCATGATTCTCATCGCTCCACGGTGGCCCAGGCAGCATTGGTTCTCCCTTCTACTTCAACTCAGTTCCAGGGAACCCATACTTCTTCCACTGTTTCCTACTCTGCTTACTCAGCATCAGCAGTCCCTCCTACATACCAACCTACCGTCTCTGCACCTGACAGCTTGGTATCTCTCAGGCTGATCTTGGCCCATTCACTTCTTTCACAGCCTGTCCTTTCTATTCTTGATGCTTCCAGGAAGCTGGCCACTCTTCAATGCTATCAACAGAAGTGGACCCGGTTTTCTTCCCAGTGCTTTCTGCATCATCATGATCCAACTTCACTAGCAGTAGAACTAGTGTTGGATTATCTCCTTTCTTTGTCTAACTCTGGTCTCAAATCTACTTCTATCAGAGTCCACCTCAGTGCCATTACTGCTTTTCATGAGCCAGTTCACGGAAAACCTCTTACTGCTCATCCTTTGGTTTCCAGATTCATGCGGGGACTTTTCAATGTGAAACCACATCTCAAGCCCCCTCCTGTGATCTGGGATCTTAATGTGGTTCTTTCCGCCTTAATAAAGCCTCCTTTTGAACCACTGGCTACGGCTCATTTCAAATTTCTCACTTGGAAAGTGGCCTTCCTTATTGCTCTCACCTCTGCCAAGAGGGTCAGTGAGTTGCATGCACTAGTTGCCGATCCACCTTTCACAGTCTTTCACCATGACAAGGTAGTTCTACGTACACATCCAAAGTTCCTCCCTAAGGTTGTATCTGACTTTCATCTTAACCAGTCCATTGTCCTGCCTGTATTCTTTCCGAAACCTCATTCTCATCCTGGAGAAAAGGCTTTACATACTTTGGATTGTAAGCGTGCTCTGGCTTACTATTTAGAGCGCACTAAGCCTCACAGATCGTCTCCCCAACTTTTCCTGTCCTTTGATCCAAATAAGTTGGGCCATCCTGTTTCTAAACGTACGTTATCCATTTGGCTTGCTGCTTGCATCTCGTTCTGTTATGCTCAGACAGGACTGACACTGGAAGGTTCTGTCACGGCCCATAAGGTTCGAGCTATGGCAGCGTCTGTAGCTTTCCTCAGATCCACTCCTATTGAGGAAATCTGCAAGGCTGCTTCTTGGTCCTCAGTTCATACTTTCACATCTCATTATTGTCTGGATGCATTCTCCAGACGGGATAGACACTTCGGCCAATCTGTTTTACAAAATTTATTTTCCTAATGGCCAACCTTCCCTCCATCCCCCTTTTTCTTAGCTTGGAGATCACCCATCAGTTAAGAATATGCTGCCTGCTTGTCCTGGGATAAAGCACAGTTACTTACCGTAACAGGTGTTATCCAGGGACAGCAGGCAGATATTCTTACGTCCCACCCACCTCCCTGGGTTGGCTTCTTAGCTGGCTTATCTTAACTGGGGACCGCGTGCCTCCGTCGGGCAGGAAGGCACTCGCGCATGCGCGGTGCGGCCTAGCTAGAACTTTCTAAGTTCTTAGAGTGCAATCACTCTAAAATTGTCCGTACCGGTGCTCCATCGGTGCCGTCACCCATCAGTTAAGAATATCTGCCTGCTGTCCCTGGATAACACCTGTTACGGTAAGTAACTGTGCCTTTTCAATTGATTTGTTTCAATAATTTTTCTGTGTCTCAAGTACCAAATGTAAGCATGCAAATAGACAAAGAACTTATAAGGTCCAATCAGATATTTGTACTGTTGTACTGTGACGCTCATTGATGTTTTGTTATTGTCTTTGTTTTATGTAACTTTTTGAAAACTTAATAAAATTTCATGGAATAAATAAAAATAAATTGTCAGCAGTGGTACTTAGGAATTTAAGTAAAGCCTCTTCTGGCTAACCATTGGTAGATTGGTCATTGTGAGAGTACATAAGCAAGCACCAGCTTTTGTTTTAGGGGGGGAGAGAATCCTCTCTCTCCATATGGGCCACTTGGCCTTGGAAGAGACGCCCCCCCCCCCAATACACAGAAATTGGTAATGAATGTAATTGGCAAAGTAATCTTAATTCTAATTTGAACCTCAAGTTTCAAGTTTATTTAAAATTTCTTCTCAGAGAGAAACAAGATAGCGACGAGAGCGGACGCCTGAGAGGGAGGCTCCCTCTCTTGTACTTGGCCGGCGTTGCTTTTTTTGAACTAGCAGTTCCCTTACCTCTGTATGGGTAAGAGAAAAGGAGCCCTTCGCGGCAACCCTCCGGCGGCGACAGCGGCACCGCATCTGGTGCAGTCTCCAATCGAAGGAGCCTTGGCCTGCTTGGGTGAATCTGCGGGAGCTACTTCAGGGGCAAGCCCGAATTCGTCGGGCAAACTCAGCCTGCAGTTTCAGGCGATGTTGAGCCCGGAACAGAGGCAGCCACCACCACAACTCAGAAGCAATGCAGTGCTGGGAGCTCCTGAGGTAACATTGACCCGGGAGGAGTCTTTGATCCTCAGTGAAGGAGGGCTGGTAGCTCCAATTTCGTCTGGAGCCGAAGAAGAAGTTGCAGTACACCGACAGCTAACCCACACCGCAGAAGAGGAGAGAGGAGCTTCGGGAGGAAGTAAGATCATTTTTGGGGTGCTGGAGAAGCCTAAGACAACAGATATGGAGGCTTTATGGCAGGCCATTTCAGTTATGGACGCTAATCTCAAATTGTCTTTTTCCACTTTAAACATTGATTATGGGACTATCCACTCTAAAGTGGAGCAACAGGGATTGGCCCTTAAAGATTTAAGTGAGAAAATAGAAAAACAGGAGTCAAGAATTTGTAAAATGAAAACATTGGACTTGGAATTAGTAAAAGAAAGAACATTTATTGCTAGAAAAATGGAAAGTTTCGAGAACCAATTAAGGAAAAATAATTTGAGACTCCTAAATTTTCCAAAATGTCCCTTAATTTCACCAATGGAGATGGCAAGAAAGTATTTTAAGGAAATTCTGCTTATTCCTACTGAAAGTTTGCCACCTATTGTGAGAGCTAATTACTTTCAAATTAAGAGACCTGTGGAAGTTTCCACTCCTAATGAGATTCAAGGGACAAACAATGAAAATATGAACTTAACAACTTTTCTGGAAAACTCCTTGGAGGTTATAACGGAAAAGAAAACCCTGTTAATAACTCTCACTTTGGAAAGTGATAGAGAATATGTACTGCGTTTGTATTTTCATCATATTAATGATCAGTTTTTAAGTTCTAATATTCAAATATTTCCTGATATGTCTTTAAGATCCCAGCGGTGTAGGAAAGAATTCTTGGCATTAAGGCCAAGAGTCCTTGCCTTGGGGGCAAATTTTTTGTTGAAATTTCCTGTAAAATGTTTTGTGTCTTATCAGAACAAGAATTACTTATTTTAGGTTGGATAAGATTGTTTCAATTGTTAAATTTAAATTTATTTTCTAAAAATCTCTCTCCAAAGTTTGTGGACTAAATATATTGGAAGCATAAGTGAACAACCAAAATACTGATTTAAGTGGAGTTGGTTTAGTTTTCTTTTTAATAACTTCTGTTAATCTGAAATACAAGTAGTGTATTGCTTGTTTGTATTGATAAAATTGAATAAATAAATAAGTAAAAAAAAAAAAAATTGCTTCTATTGCCCATTCAGCCTTCTAGGCAGTGTACAAATTCATAAAAACATAAAACATGTTTTAGCTAAAATACAAGTTTAAGAGGCATTGCATCACCAAACTATAACAATAACATTTGAAGACTTTAAAAAACAAAGACAAACAGGAACAAAAGATAAAAAGGCAAGAACTACATTAGTCAAAGTAAAAGAGAACAATTAAGGAAAAAACAATAGGAGGGGCTGCTAAAAATAATGTTGAACTCAATAATGTTGAACTTAATTACCCTTAAAAGGACAGTTAGGTCTCAAAGGCATCAAGAAAGAGAAATGTCTTTAGCTTCGTCTTAAAATTATTAAGAATTGATTCTTCGCGTAAGTAATTTGGGATACTATTCCAAAGAGAGAAGTAGTAACAGAGAAGATAGTAGACCTCATTGTATTTATATACTTCAGTGACAGAATAGAGAGAAGGTTATTAGCTGTCGATCTTAGGGTCTTAGAAGGATTATAAGGGGTAAGAAGATTATTAATAAATTCAGGTTGATTGTTTTGTCTGGTCTTAAATGTTAACAGAAGAATTTTATAAGTGATTCTCTGTTCCACAGACAGCCAGTGGGCTTCTTGCAAAAGGGGAGTAGCATGGTCGGATTTCTTTGCATTGAATATAATCTTTACAGCAGTGTTCTGTATTATTGTGATTAAATTACATGTCTGTGTATGCGTTACTAGCATGAAATACCCTATATTGAAGCTTGATGCGCACCCCGCGTCCTTAGAGTGCTTAAGAGGGAAGCAGAATAAGTTGCAATACCCTACTAAACAGAGAATGACCACAAATATATTGAAATTTCTCTCTTATTTAAAAATTTAAGTGATATTAAGTGAGAATTCGTGGAAGCCAGTAAGGATGCCTTTCAGTACCAAGCAGCAGCGCCAAATCATGCTCCTGCTCGTGTAGCTCAGCGCCAAAGGAACTCGTGGCAGCCAGTTAGCAGCAGGGCAGGGACTTGGAAAGTTCGCTCCTGCCTGCTGCACCTCCACCGCGGATCGCTAAGATGAGGTTCCATATAGGGCAGGGAGGGAGGTGGGGGCGGAGGAAGGGAGGGAGGGTGCAAAGTCTGATGGGGAAAGGAAAGAAGGGCGCTGGGTGCAGAGTCTGATGGGAGAGGGGAAGGAAGGAAGGGGGCTGGTGCAATGCCTAACAAGGGAGAGAGGGAAGGGTGCTGGTGCAATGCCTGACAGGGGAGAGAGGGAAGGGTTCTGGGTGCAGAGCCTGACAGGGGAGGGGAGGATGGAAGGGTGCTGGGCACAGAGCCTGACAGGGGAGGGGAGGAAGGAAGGGGGCTGTGTGCAGAGTCTGACGGCGCAGGACACTTGAATATTAAGCCAACCATTTTTCCTCCTTTTTGGAGGAAAAAGGGGGTCTTGGCATATTCGGATCGACTTATATTCGAGTATATATGGCATTCCGGAAACATCAACCTCCAGATCCGGTACCACACCATCAAAATCGTGCGTAGAAAGGGATTGGGGTTCTGCAGAGTAGTACACAAATGCTCTGTGGGCGACCAAGGAAATGCGAGGTATAAAATGTTCTAACATGTATCCAAAGGACACCTCACATACTGATCTCTTGCAATAATGCTGCCTTATAATACAGACTAAAATTGAGGACCCCATACCCCCCTATAATTTAGCCCGATAAAGCACACTACACCACACCCTAGGGGGCTTTTTCGCCATATGTAAGCAAAGACTTTACAGGAAAGTCTCTAAAAAAATCCTCAGGATGTGAAATAGGCAAAGCCAAGAATACACACAACAATTTCGGCAAGACCATCATTATGATTGCAGAGATACGCCCCATCCAACTGAGCGACAGGCCCTCCCAACGTTCTAATTCCTCAAAAATCTTATGGAGCCTTTTGGTATAATTCACCGCATATAACTGGTGATAGTCTGCCGTAAGATTAATACCCAAATATTTAATAAAATGAGATGCCCAAGAAAATGCAAACTGAGTCTTTAAATTCCGCACCTGTGGATCAGCTAACATCATATTCAAAATTTCTGATTTTTCCATATTAACTTTAAACCCAGAAAGGCTACCAAATTCCTCCAATATCCCCATCACAGACGGCAAGGACCGCTGCGATTACTGCAGCGACAACAAAATACCATCTGCATATAATAAGATTTTATATTGATGGGGCCCCACATTAATGCCTTGAATTTAGGTATTGTCAGCCTAGAGGCCTATGGGAAATTATATCAATCTGACTCTGGCATGGGAAGGCAGATAGACCCTTAGTGCAGGGAAACTGTTTTAAGTATCCCTGATATGTTTTAAGTTTCCCTGATTGAATCATGACTAGCTAAAAGGTGTTAATGTCTGATTAAGAGGGTGCTTAGGACAATGGTGCACAGATCAAGCCAGAGACTTAATCCCATCACCATGCTTGCAGGTATCTCACCCTCCTTAGCAATTAAATTAACCATTGTTTCAAACAGTTTACAAATTCTAAACAGAAAGATACTGGGGCATACAGGTTTCTATATTGAGCCAAGGTATAAAAGCCTGCTCTCTGCAACACACATATATCTCTCTTTTTCTATCAAGCTATCAGGAGAGGGGTCTTGGCCCTCTATCTCTCTTTCTATCTAGCTATCTCTTGGCTCTTTGCTTGGCACTCTGGTTCTGTCTTGGCTCTCCCTCTCTCTGTCTATCCTTCCCTTTATCTATGGAACACGAAGCTTAGACCATCCCCCTTTTCTCTCTCTGGCTCTTCCTAGAACTGCAAGCTTCTATGTCCCTCTTTGCCTCTGAACTCTGTAAGGCAGGGAAACTGCTATGCTCTCTATTTAATTGTAATGCTTAATTGTAATGATTATAAATATTGCTTTTCTGTAAGACTATTTCTATAATATATTCTTTATGCAAACACCTCTGGCTATGCTTCTTATTTGATTCTATCCCTAATGAAACTTCTGTGAAGGTATTGAACTCGGGACCGCGGATTGTAAGGCCATGTCAAACATAACTCCTCCAACCTAACATTGTGGGGGTGCGACCATCCTTACATTTTATTAAACTTACAGGTATGTGGTCAAATCCAACAGGCCAGCGGTTTTAGTGATAAGGCAAACTATTTATTAAAGGAGAGAGGGCACAACCCTGTCGCGTCCCTCTCTCCAACTCCATCGCAGGCTGCAAACTCCCATTAACTTTAAAACAAGAGAGCGGCTTATATAAAAGGCGAAGCCACTAATAATATTGCTGTCCTATTCCCATAGTCTCTAGCACTTTGAAGAGGTAGGACCAACCCACCTTATCAAAGGCCTGATCTACATTTAGGGCTTAAACATTACATAACCATAAAACGCCTAAGAATCATTCAGAATGCTGCCTTGTGCTTCATCTACAACCTCAAAAAATCAGATCATGTAAGCCCTTATTACAAAAAAACTGCATTGGCTACCGATGGAGGCAAGGATCATCTTCAAATTTGCTTGCCTCTGCTTCAAAACCTTAACAGGCTCGTCTCCAATCTACCTATTGGATCACTTTGAACGTTCAGGCCTCACCCGCACTCGCAATACCCACCTGCTTACCTTCTTATCCCTAAAGGGCTGTGTCTACAAGAGATTCCTCGATAGATCCATGGCATACCAAGCAGGCAAATGGAATAAATGTCTTACCACTTTCATCTCTAGCTCACCCTCCTACCAAACTTTCAGGAAATCAATCAAAGCCTATCTCTTTGACAAATTCCTCTGACTCCCCCCCCCCCCGGCCTTGTAACCCTGCCTTGTATCTCCGACATACCTCCGGATTTCCTGACCACTCCCGACTTGCTAAGCTAAGCTGATTGACTTATTTGTAACATCATTGTATATGTACAGTGTCTTACTCTGTTAACCGCTCTGAACTGTTAAGGTACTGTGGTATACAAAAATAGTTATTATTGTTATTATTATAAGGTATACTTTTGCTCATTTATACATAAACACAATGTTCTCCCTAGCGTCTTTTAACTGGGCGCTGCGCCCAGCTAATTTAGGTGAGCGCCCGGCTGTCATTTTGCAACCGCACCACCAGCATCAAAGCCGCGCTCCAATCCTCTTCCCTGTGCTTACTCCAGGGGTGTCCAACCCGTGGCCCGACAAGAAGTTTTGTGCGGCCCAGCTTCTCTCTCCCTCCGGCGGGTAGTTTTCTGGCCGGCTCCCTTCTGCAGTCGACTGTGGGTGGCGTCGGCTCCTCATGCGCGATCTGTGGCTGTGTCAGAAGCGTTCCCTCTGACGTCAAGACGTTAGAGAGAAGGCTTCTGAATCAGCCATGAATCACGCGCGCGAGGAGCCGACACCACCCGCAGCCGACTGCAGAAGGGAGCCGGCCAGAAAACTACCCACCGGAGGGAGAGAGAAGCTGTGCCGCACAAAACTTCTTGTCGGGCCACGGGTTGGACACCCCTGGAGTAGAGACAGGGAAGAGGATTGGTGCGCGGCTTGCAAAAAAAATGTGTCCCAAGAACCAAAGTGGCTGTAGGAGTCCTGAGACTCTGACTGGAGTTTCTGAATTATTAATTGGTGAAATTGGTGAGTATTTTGGAGTATTTCATATATGTGATCTTGAATAAATTTAGAACTTTGTATAAGGGATTGAAACCTTCATACACAGTACAAAATGGGAACAGACCAAAGTAACTTGACCCATTTCTTTAAATTTATTTCTAATTTCTGCACTGGCATCTATGACTGTTTGAATGTCAATCACTCTATCCAAAAGGAAGAAGATTAAAAATTATTCCCAGAGGATAGTTCCTCATGTAGAGGGATAAAAGTTCACTGCACACAGCTGGTGGAAATACCTAAAACCAGGTGCTCTAGAGCAGTGTTCTTCAACCGCCAGTCCGTGGACCGGTGCCAGTCTGCAGAAATTTTCTGCCGGTTCACAGGGCTGGCACGTCCATCAGGCCCAAGACAGCGTTCTTCAGCCACCAGTCCACGGTGCGATCAATGCGGCATCTTCGGGCCAGCTTCCTGAGTGCTGCAGTGCACAAAGTCATGGGAAAAGGCTCCTCCACGCAGCCTGCGCTTGAACCGGAAGCCTTCTCTCTGACATCACAATGTCAGAGGGAAGGCTTCCTGATGAGGCGCGGGATGCATGCGAGGAGCTGCTGCCCACAGCTTTGTGCAATGCAGCACTCAGGGAGCCGGCCCGAAGATGCTGCATTGATCGCAAAGTGGACCGGCCCAAAGATAACACCGGGGGGCAGGCCAGAAGACAAGGCACATGGAGGGAGAGAGACAACAACGGTAAGGGAAATGCTTTTATTTTTTTTAATTTAGTGATTGATTTGTCTGTTCAGGAAGAAATGCATTTGTTTCTTTTCCTCTGAGGTTGTACTGCTTGCAGAGCCTTGCATCTTAGGGTTTAAAAATATTAGTACTTTTAATTTTTGGTCCTGCATTTGCATGGGGTTATCTTTTTTATGGTAGGAATGAATGTTAAAAAGCATAAGGTGTGCTTTGTGTATTTTAATTTTGTGGTTAAGCATTATGTGCTGTTAATACAATTATATTGTGTGTTTATATGAAAAATGAATGGAACAAATGGTGTTACAATTAGTACTATTATGGGGGTGGGGTTTGGGGCAGAGATTGAGTGGAGATGGGCATGACTTATTCAAGTGTTCTTCAACTGCCGTCCGTGGACTGGTGCCGGTGCCCAAATAATTATTTTATTTCCGCCGGTCCATAGGTGTCAAAAGGTTGAGGAACAGTGCTCTAGAGATCCAGATCAATTGTAAATACATTTGATAACTCTTCAAAAGCATTCTAGAAATGGTCTAGTTATCTTACCTGCATAATCCTGATACCCTGCACAGAATTTATAGCATTGGTGTGGAGGAAGAGGGAAAGAGATATTTGAAGGGAGAACTGTTGGGAAGAGAGAGGAAGAAATGGTGGACTTGGGGAAGGGAGGCAGGCAGGCAGGGGGAGAGATGGGATGGGGTCAGTTGGGAAGAGAAAGGGAAAGAAGTTTGATCTTGGGATGGGAAGGAGGGAGAAATGTTAGGTATGTGGATGGAAGGCAGAGATGCAGCATCTCTCTTTTTTCCCCCTCCATTTCATTGTTCAGCATCAAAGGGGGAGGAAAGAAGAAAACAGAAAAGAGAGGGAGCAAAATGTTGGACCATGGAGATAGAGGAAGAGAGATGGACCCATGGGAGGGCAGGAGGGAAGAGAGCTGGGATAAGAAGATGCTAGGCAGGAGATGGAAAGAAAGGGACAGGGAGTTACAACCTGACCAGTGGAGAGAGGGAGGGGGATTCTGAAAGTGGTGAGCCATGTGGATGAGGTCAAAAGGGAGATGACAAGATGAGTGAGAGAGAAGTGAGTACAGTGGTGGAAATGTGGTAATGGGAAGGAAATAGAAGGCTGGGAAAAGAGTGAGATGGGAAATGGGAGAGCTAGGGACTGAGAGAAGATGGAGAATTGAGAGGTAGCTGAACATTTATAAAGAAGAAGGGTGAGAAAGAAGGCAAGATTTGAGTGGACAGAGGCAAAAAAGAGAAAAAGTTAAGAAGGCTGAAAGGGAAAAATCAATACATTGGAGACAGGCATAAGGAAAGAATGGAACAGTATTGAGAGGAGAAAAACTGGACAGCAAACATTGGAAAGAGAATTGGTAGAAGATCGACAAAAAGCAGAAGGAGAAACTGGGACCAAGATGATGGAAAAACAAAACATCCAGACAATAAGGTAGAAAAAATTGTTTTATTATGAATTTATTAACTGGAATATGTTAGCTTTAGGATATGTGCATCACAATTATTTTTGTATTCAGTGGCGTAGTTATATACAGCTGATTTGAAAGAGGGACTAGAGCCCAAAATTAGTGGAGGGGCACCAAAGTTTCTCCCTGCCTGAGTGCAATTTATAAATACTTGAGCTAGTGGAGATTCCCAAGCCCTGCCAACTGAAGACATCTTTCTCCAGTCTGGCAACTCAAAATTTCCAAGCTTTGCAGCCAAAGGCAATATCCTCAAGCTGCCCCTGCTTTCATGCATACATGAAAACCAAGGGGGGGGGGGGCAGGGAGGAGGCCCAAAAAAGCAGTAATATTTACTCTGATTAAACGATCCTCCACATGCGCTGCTTACAGCTGATTCAGCATCCCTGCTCTGATGAGGCTCACCTCTGAAGAGGCTCACCATAGCTGTAATAGAAGTGAATGGGAGAACCAGGAACGCGCATCCCTGCTCATCAGAGTGGGGATGCGGAAGCCTGTGGCTGCTCCCACTGTCAGCGGTGTACGTGGAGGATCACTCAGTCAGGGTAAGAATTACTGCTTTTTTGGGTTCTTCTCCACAGTGTCCCTTTAATGAAGGTTTATTATTAGATACGTACATCTTCTATATTAGTGATTGCAAATTTGGGACCTGCTCAGCTTTTTTTTTTGCTCATCAGCTAGTGTTAGTGTTGATGTTTGTGCAGTCCCAGAAAATTTTTTGTCCAATGTGGCCCAGGGAAGCCAAAAGGTTGAACACCCCTACCCTACTCCTTCACCGTGAGCAGGGAGGGGGAAACTTTCATAGCTTTCCAGGTCATGGGCCAACCCTCTTCCCCACTCCTACTCCTTCACTGTAAGCAGAGAGGGTTAATTTGCATAGCATCAAATTTGCAGCAACATATTTCCCCGTCCCGCCCCACCCGGCTATTTTTTCGTGCCACCCGGCTAGAAAAAATTTCTGGGGAGAACACTGTAAACATATGAACAAATAACGCCCCTCAGGGTCCCTTATCACTTTAATAACCTGTATCTGTAGCCCTTTGTCCAACAAAATAGCCACCCCTCTAGTTTTTTGTGCTGTTGGTTCATAGCATGATATATTTCTGAAAAACGCAGAGACCTCAAGGGATATTCTGCTTTAGGCAATAGATGTGTCTCCTATAAGAAAACTATGTTAGCCTGGTGATATGTCAGCTCTTTATATAACAGGTGACGCTTTACAGGAATATTGAGGCCCCGCACATTCACGGATAAAAAGCGCAAGTCCCCCATCATAACCCCAACCCTCCTCACAGCTCCCCACTACAAGCAGCTCTCCATGTCCCAATGTTAATCCTCCCTTCCCCCCTCCACCCCTTACCATCCAATACCCCCCTCCCCACACAAACACACAACTGTTGCAGAAAGCATTGTTCTTTCATGCTTACTACCATTCATGAGGAAGAATCCCTCTCCACAAAACCTCCTACAAAAAGCAGAACACACAGCACAGAAAGCCTCCCCCTCCTCCTTGTATACCATAGTCCCAACACAAATGAAGCCCACCACCACAGAATCACCGCTTAATACAATAAAAACATCTTCAAACCCTTAGTACTGGCCACCCCCAAGGCCACCCAGGCACACCCTTCAACAGTATAGATGTGCCCTAGAGTTACCACCACTCCCAAATATAACAGACCCAACAATAACCAGCATAATATCCACAAAGCATTCAAGTGCCAGGTCCTCCCTCGATCAGTTGCTGCTCCACAGAATGCCTCTTTAAGCAACCACCTACTGCCAGTGAGGACGCGGTGGCAAGCCCAGGCGTGAGGGTCCCGCTCGTGACTTGACTGTAGGTTCTAACGTAGAAGACAGGAATTGTATGCCTGGAAAAAGCTCTGTGGCCTCCTCCAAGGTCTTTACAGTTCTCAAAGTACCTTCCAGATAAAAAATTAAAGCAAAAGGATAACAGTAACAGATTTTCTTCTCATTAAGATACCATAATAAAGGTTTCAGTTCTGCACTTCAGCACAAATTAACCACTGAAAGGTCTTGATAGATTTCCAAGTCAAAAGTGTCCCAATCTCCAAAACCATAAAAATACTGGGAATCACACTGGACACTCACCTAACCATGGCTGACCACACGAACTTAGTGGTGAAAAAATGCTTTTGTACTCTGTGGAAACTAAGGACCATTAAAAAATACTTTGACGCTACATCCTTTAGATTACTGGTGCAGTCTCTGATCCTATCAATTTTGAACTACTGCAACATCATTTATCTAGGTATCCCAAAGAAAACAATACAAAAATTAAGAATAGTGCAAAACACTGCAGTTCACTTGATCTTCGGATTGAGGAAAAACGACCACATTAGCCCTTACTACAAAAGACTACACTGGTTGCCAATTCACATTACACAACCCCACACGACCAACCAGAAACCGTAACATATTTACATACCCAAAGATCACAGGCTGCAAATACAAATCCTTTCTGGACAGGTCCTTTATGTACCAAGCAAGCAAACAGCAGTCCTGGCTGGGAAATTACATTAATGGAACCAGGATGACCTACGGCGCATTCCGGAAAGCAATTAAAACCGCACTGTTTGACAAATTCATCTCCTAAACTGAAACCTCACCACTTATTAAGTTATATTCTCCCTCTGTTCAACCTCGGTTTAATATGTTTGTCCTTTTATATATTTTTTATGTAATATGCTGTACCCCTTCTTCTTGCATTCTGTAATTCGCTGATTGTCTAGCCTTCTTCGATGTGAACCACCTAGAAGTCTTTTCGACTGTGGCGGTATAGAAGAATAAAGTTATTATTATTATTATTATTAAGCTCCTCCAGACCTCTTACCTTTTGACACTATTGACCATTATTTACTCATCAATAGATTATCTTCTATTGGCATTTCAGACCAAGTATTGAACTAGCTTAAATCATATTTTCAAGATCGCTCATCAAAAGTTGTTTTCAATAACACTATATTAAATAGCTACTCCAATTCCTTTGGTATACCACAAGGTTCAATTCTCTCACCATTACTATTTAACATTTTTCTGTCACTCCTACTTACCCTTGGTCAATCAATCGGATTTTCCGCCTATGCTTATGCTGATGATATACAACTCTTACACCCATTAAATACGTATGATCCCAGTGACAAATAATATAAATACCAAGTTGAAACAAATCAGTCAATGGCTTATAGACAACATGTTAGCATTAAATATATCAAAATATTAAGTAATGTTTTTTCCATGGAAAGATAATTTAATATTTTAATCTCAAATATTTTTAGATAAAACTCCACTACAAATAGTAACAAATACAAAAATACTGGGAGTAATCCTAGACCAGAGACTTTCATCTCACGATCAGATCAGCTCAGTGGTAAAGAACTGCTTCTATAAGTTAAAGACTAATTAGATCCTTAGTGAAAGTGTTAAAACCAGAAGCCCTTAACATCTTAATCCACTCGTTAATTATCTCTAGGCTAGACTATTGTAACACATTGTATCAGGGCATAACACAAAAAGAATTGAGAAGATTACAAATTATACAAAACTAGCGTTTAAGCCCGTTACATTAACAGGTGCTAGAATAGATGTGTAGACTTTTAGCACAATGAGGCACTGAGGCATGTCTTTCTTTCTGTCTCCCTCTCCCCCTTTCTTTCTGTCTTTCTTTCTCTCTGTCTCTGTCCTAGGCCATTGTCTGTCTGCCTTTCTTTCTGTCTCTCTCCTAGGCCGCTGTCTGTGTGTCTTTCTTTCTTTCTGTCTCTCTCCTAGGCCGCTGTCTGTGTGTCTTTCTTTCTTTCTGTCTCTCTCCTTGGCCACTGTCTGTGTGTCTTTCTTTCTTTCTGTCTCTCTCCTAGGCCGCTGTCTGTGTGTCTTTCTTTCTTTCTGTCTCTCTCCTTGGCCGCTGTCTGTGTGTCTTTCTTTCTGTCTCTCTCTCCTTGGCCGCTTTATTTCTTTTTGTCTGTCTCTCTCCTTGACCGCTTTCTTTCTTTCTGTCTGTCTCTCTCCTTGGCCGCTGTCTTTCTGTCTCCTTGGCCGCTGTCTGTCTTTATGTCTCTCTCTCTCTCTCCTTGGCCGCTGTCTGTCTGTCTCCTTGCTGTCCTGGACCTGATGGGCCGCCGCTTGAGCGGACTGCTGGGTGGGATGGACCTCTTGTCTAACCCAGCAGAGGCACTGCTTATGTTCTTATGTCTCCTTGGCCACTGTCTGTCTTTATTTCTTTCTGTCTCTCTCTCTCTCCTTGGCCGCTGTCTGTCTTTTTTTCTTTCTGTCTCTCTCCTTGGTGGGTGGACATTTATCAGGATGTGGCGGCAACAACCTTGCAAAAGGGAAGGAAATGCAAGCGGTGACCACCTATCTCCGCGAAGAGGGCCTCAGATATCGGTGGCTTTATCCATTCACCTTGGCACTGATGGTGGGGAGCGCAACAAGACGGGTTCGTACAGTGGTGGAGGCCTGGTCAGTCTGGGTGCTCCTAACCTTCCTGAGAGGGGACCTGCTGGAGAGCGCGAGGAGGACCTTCCGGATGGCAGCGACAGACCAGAGGAGCAACGGCGCGGAGAGCTGGGAGCAGTGAGCCACCAGGACAGCCCATGTGAGAGAGTTGCTGACATCGCTGGACTTACCTGTTGGCCTGGCTGGCTTCTATTGTTGGGAGGCTGTGGGGGTTTTGCTTGGGAGGTGGGTGGTGGGTGTGGGCAGAGTGAGTGTGTTTCTGGGAGGGTTGGCGGAGAGGTAGGGGGGTCTGTGTGCGGCGGGGATTAGGGAGGGGGGCTAGGGGTGATATAGAGGGCAGCGGTAAGCGTGGGGCCTGCATGGTGGGCTGGGGGGTCTGTGATGGGGGTCTGTGCTGTGGTTGTGTGCTGGATGAGTGTTGCAGAGAGGGATGGAGGCTCTATTGGAGTGGGTTGTATGCGGTGGGGACCCGGGTGGAAGGTACTGCATATATTGGTGTTCCTTTTTTGGGGGTTGTTGGAGTGGTGGAGTTGCTTCTTGCTCTAGGGATCTTGATATCTGTTTGGATGGTCTTGAGATGTAGTTTTGGGTTGGGAACTGGGGGAGAGGGGGATGTTGGGTCTTATCTAAAAAAAGTCTTGTATCTGCAACCATTAATTTTTGGATAAGCAAATAAGTGCAGTCCTTTATCAGCACTACTACCATATTTCCCAGTACCGAAGTCAGACTCACTGGTCTGTAGTTTCCCGTATCCCCCCTCGAACCTTTCTTAAACATCGGCATAACATTCGCCACTTTCCAGTCTTCCGGAATCTTTCCTGATTTGATCGACAGATTGGCTATTAATTGAAGCAGTTCAGCTATAACCCATTTCAGTTCCTTGATTACCCTCGGGTTGATGCCATCCAGGCCTGTAGATTTATCATTTTTAAGCCTATCAATCTGTCTACATACCTCTTCTAGACTGACCGTCGACCCTGTCAGTTTCCCGTCTTCACTTCCTGTGTATATCCTGTTGGCTTCTGGTATATTGTATATTAGAGAATGACACAGTGGTTGTTACCCGCGGCTAGCCGCGAGTAGCCGCTGGTAACCCGCCGAAATGGGGAAAGAAAAATAGCAGTCGCTGCGGGGACGGGGACAAGGCCATTTACCGCCCCGTGGAGCGGTGAATGGTCTTGTCTCCACAGTGAGGCATCAAGGATTGAGCGGTCCCCACAGCCCCCACTCACCCAATCGTAGCATTTAGCCAGCTCCCTCCCTCCACCTCATCTTATATTACGAGTTTGCCGGCTTTCTTTTTCCCGAGCCCCACGCGTTCAAAAAGCCGCTGCATGAATTGATCAATCTTTTCCTCTGACGCAACCGGAAATAGGAAGTTGCAGGAGAGGAGAAGATTGATCGACTCGCGCAGCCACGCATGCGCGTCTTTTTGAATGCGTGCGGCTCAGGAAAAAGAAAGCTGGCAAACTCGGCATATAAGGTGAGGTGGAGGGAGGGAGCTGGCTAAACGCTGCGATCGGGTGGGTGGGGGCTGCTCGACCGCGCGATCGCGTGTGTTTCCGGCTCAAACTAGGAAGGAGGGAGTGAAAGGAAAAGAAATTCTGGGCCAAGGGGATGAAGATGGAAAGAAAGAAACCCACAGCAGGAAAGAAAGGGGAAGACGGGCAGGTGAGCCAGATGCTGGAAGCAGGGGGGGGGGAAGAAAGAGGGAAAGAAGCTAGATGGGGTTGGAAAGAAGAGACACACTGTTATGGAAGAGGTAGATAGGGGAAATCTGGACACAGGAAGGTAACAGAAAGAGGGGAAATTATGTGCATGGGGCATAGGGATAGAGACATAAAGGAAACATTCCAGGGGGGGGGGCAATGCCAGATACATAGGGGAGATATTAGAAATGGGGAAAATGGGAACACAGAAGCGAGATGGTTTGTGGGGATGGGACAGAGACCGAGCTCGCAGGCTCCAGTGGCTTGCACATATTACATTGTAACGTACCACGAAAATAAGAGAGAGGGAGGTAGATAGATAGGTCACGCGAGAGGAGCTGAAGGGTGGTAGAAAGGAACAGATGGTAAAGGAGGGAGGGAAGGATGGTGGTGGAAATGAATAGAACAGACATTGAAAGAGGGTAGAAAGGAACAGACCCTGAAGGGAAATGTGGAAGACAGAGTGGGGAGAAGATGCTGGAAGGGAAGAAGACAGATGCCAGACTATGGGGGAGCGGAGGGAAGAAGATGGGTGCTAGACCAATTGGGGGGAGGTGAAGGGAGAGGCATAGTAACAGCAAATGGAAGATGCAGAGAAGACACTCAGTGGATGGAAGAAATTGAATGAGAAGATGTGGAAAGCAGAAACCAGACAACAAAGGTAGAAAAAAAATTCTATTTATTTATTTATTTTTTGCTTTAGGATAAAGTAGTATTTTAGTTGTGTTGATAAAAATTTATAAACAAAGCCCTGCCAGCTGAACATCTCTATCTCTAGTTCAGCAGCAGGAACTTTGATTTATAAGAAAGGAATAAGCTAAATATTGCAGTACTGAGGCTTGTATGGATGCTGTGGGGACGGGGACGGGGCGGTGAATGAGATGGCAGTGGCGGTGACGGGGCGGTGAAAGGGATGGCGGTGACAGTGACGGGGCAGTGAAGGGAACGGCGGTGACGGGGCGGTGCAGAGGATGGTGGGCCGGGACCGGGGACAGATTTTTTTCCCCGTGTCATTCTCTATTGTATATATCTTCAGTAAATACAAACGCAGAAAATGTGTTCAGTTTGTCAGTGATGGCTTTGTCCTCCTTTAGTACTCCCTTTATTCCATGGTCATCTAACGGCCCCATTGCTTCCTTCGCGAGTCATTTCCTCTTAATATATCGAAAGAACGGCTTTAAATTTTTTGCCTCCTTGTGGCAATTGCTTTGTTGTTTGTGCTTTTTCCAGTTTTTGTCTGTTTTTGTCCTTTTCCATTTCTTAAACGAAGTCTTTTTGTTTCTGATCACTTCCTTCACTGCTACAGTGAGCCACGCCGGTTCCTTGTTCTTTTTCCTCTTGGAACCCTTGTTGATACGCGGTATATATAGATTTTGCGCCTCTGTGACTGTGTCAAGGTTCAAGGTTTATTAATATTTGATGAATCGCTGAATCGGTTTACAAAGCGATGTACACAATTATGGAAGAGAATAAGATTATAAAATACAAATTCATTAACATTGAATTTAAGACAAGACAAACTTTAGCTGGAGGGGAAGGAGGGCAAAAGTTACATCTGTTATATCGAGAAAAACAAGGAAAAAACAAAAGGAAACAGGATAGTTAAAAAAATTAAAAATAATTAAGTATTAAAAGCATCTTTAAAAAGGTGCGTTTTTAAGGATTTTTTAAAAGAGAGGAGATCTTTTTCATTTTTAATGTGTTGTGGACCATGCTTGTCTAGCGGATTTACAGTGCTTATCCTCTTCCTAATCTTCTTCCCCACCATGACTCTCATCCCGTCATAGTTCCCTTTTCGGAAGTTCAGTGCCATGGCTGTTGTTCTGGATTGATTTTTTGTTCCTGTGTATAGGTTGAAATGGATTATGTTGTGATCACTGTTTCCCAGCGTCCCTTCTACTTCTATACCTTGTGCCTGTCCTCATAGTCCATTTAGAATTAAGTCCAGACTTGAATTTCCTCTCATATTTTCCCTGACAAAGTTGTTCCAGAAAGCAATCGCCTATAGCATCCAGGAACTTGGTCTTCCTTTTTTTTATTGAAATTTAATGCAATTAAAAATATCAGAAGTTGTACATTGTATACAAAACAATACATTAAATCTTTATATATCTTATTTCATGATGCATACTAAAATTTTTAGTTATCTGTGATGTCTAATATAACTCAACCCTCCCCCCAATCCCGATGGAAGGATGTGTGCAGAAGATTCATAAGATGTGGGCAAGAGCTTAAATGTCAAAGGTCACTTGGGCCTATCAATTTGGGAGTTAGACCAGATTTCATATGTACTCCAAATGGTATTATAATTCTGTAATTGATTTCTCCGAAGAGCTGTTAATTTAGACATCTGCTGTATATATTGAACTTTAGCCAGGAATGCTTGTAACTCTGGTAGATTTAATTGTTTCCAGGGAGATGCCAGGACAAGTCGCCCTGCTGTCATTATCAAATGTATCCATTTCTGATGTTTGGCCCATTTCTGCTGTCTGGTAGATTTAATTGTTTCCAGGGAGATGCCAGGACAAGTCGCCCTGCTGTCATTATCAAATGTATCCATTTCTGATGTTTGGCCCATTTCTGCTGTCTGGCCCCCTATTCAACAGACAGCACTCCATGGTCTTAAGGATTGAAGTGCCTAATACTTCCTCAATAAAGGAAATTACTTTATCCCAATAAAGCTGTGCTTTAATACAATACCACCAAATATGTTCAAAATTACCTACTTCTTCACAACCTCTCATTTATCTGATCCATTCTCATACATAGCTCGCAATCGTTCTGGTGTGTAATACCAACAGTAAAACATCTTATATCCATTCTCTATCATATTGCTGGCTATTGCACCATATAAAAGAGAATGGAATATTTTAAACCATTCCTTATCAGTGTAAGTTTTACCAATGATCTTTTCCCAGTGACGTCTATATTTCAAGGGGGGATGGAGATGTTCCAATTGTGCATTATATAATCTAGTAATACTTCCTCTTCCACTCTCTTTTATCATATCCTTTCCCAGATCCGAATGTTGGGCAACAGCTAGTTCTTTTAGAACCACTTTTCTAATAAAACTTTCAATTTGTCTATAGTAGAATAAATTGCTTGGTGCAAGGCCATATTCTTCTCTTAATGATTCAAAGGGGATAATTTCCCCCTCTTCTAACATATGGCCTAATATTTTAAGCATACAGCCTTGTCTGTGGAACCGGCATAACAAAGGGGAATACCTTGATAAAGCCTTTTGGGCGAAACATAGCCTATGTTGGTGAAGAACCCCTGCTATGCTTTAATAAAGAGATGAGTACCTGATTTTCTTAAAGTATTTGAAAATAAAATAAGTATATCAAATTATAAAACCATTTATAAAAAATAAGATCGATTAAGACTTTAGTGCAATTCATGCTGTGAATGAAACTTTCTCACAGTTTGCACCGCTGAGGTCCTAAACGGGATAAATATTAATTCTAGCTAAGGCTGTATGCTTTTGATGTTTGAAACCTAGCCTTGGAAAAGTATTTACTATTGTCTTATATATCTGTATATCTAATATTTTAAGACCTTTCCTTCCCCAAAGATGAAAGGCCACATCAACTTCTCCTGGTGTAAAATTAGGCATATATATAATGCTCCCATAAAATTTCTTTTATCCCAGTAGCATCGCCTGCTTACCTGAATCCACAAATCAAGAGTATGTCGTATTATAGTGTTAATAATAAATCTGTACTAATCAAGTGGAACACACTGTCTGTCCTCCTAATAATAGGCTAATGCTCAAACCACTCGTCTAACTTGTCTTTAATAAAGATAATGTTGGAGATAATGGATCTCAACTGCCTGAGGTTATTTGCCGATAGAACAAGTTTTAGCTAATAACCTACATGCGGGCTATCATCGGTTGTTAAAAGAAGATCTGCCAATTCACTATTGTATTTAACCCTTTAGGTTGAAAGCAATGTAAGCGGTCTATATCCATTTTTGTTCTATCTGCAGTAATTTTTTTCCCCTATCCCCCCTCTTACTGATTCTGGAATTTTATCAATAAATCATACATCGTAATTGTTCAAAGGAATGATCATATGTCATATACAGTGCGCTACCAATGGTGCTTCTTTTCATTGTAAATGAAGACAAAATTTATGTTCTGTCATTCAAATTTTAAAAGGTCTAGTTGTCTTTCCAATATAAATTTTTGAATATGGACACTTAATCATATATGGTCTGTTTGCATGTGGTTTGATGTCTTAAAATTTTTTTATATTTATTTATTTATAACAATTTCAGTTTTACAAGCATATACATAACTTGTTACAGATCATGGAATATAAATTTATAGATACAAAATATAAAGAAAAGAAAATATAACTCTTATTTAGTCCACAATATAAGAGATCAAGAAAAGAAATTAAACACTGAGGAAACTGTTAATCTAATACAAAAGAGACAGAAAAAGATACACCTTCCTACAGCCGCTGGCACATCATATAGGATCAGATACGGTTACCAACCTTTCTCTCGACTCAATAAATTCTATAAGTTGTTTAGGCTCAAAAACCAGAAAATTTTTATTCTGATAGGTAACAAAACATTTTGCAGGATACTTAACAAGAAATGTTGCCCCCAGAGCCAGAGCTCTAGTCCTCAAGGCCAAGAGTTCTTTCCTACATCTTTGGGTTTTTTGAGATAAATCTGGAAAAATTCTAACATTTGAGCCTAAAAACTGTTCATTCATATGGCGGAAATATAAACGAAGAACAAATTCCCTGTCACTTTCCAAAGCAAGAGTCACAAGCATGGTAGTTCTATCAGTAACTACTTCTAAAGACGTTTCCAAAAATGAATATAAATTCATATCTGCCTGTTTGTCTACAGGCAGTTCAGCTGGAGTAGATTCCTGTTGAGGATTCCTAATATTGAAGTAATAAGCTCTCACAATAGGGGGCAAATTTTCCAACGGAATGGCCAAAGTCTCTTGAAAATATTTCCTAACCATCTCTACTGGTGAGATAATAGGACATTTAGGAAAGTTTAGAAATCTTAAATTATTCTTTCTCAATTGATTTTCTAAGTTTTCCATTAATTAGGGCTAGCCTGAAAACCTGATTGGCCTGGTGGTCCTCCAGGACAGGGTTGGGAACCACTGATCTACAGTACACCAAATGAAGCTTAACATTTTCAAAACATGGATTCCTTTGAATTATCCTCCAGTGGTTCCATATGATATTTGAAATCTGTTGTAATTCAACATTATATCTAAGCACGCATGTCTGGTATTCATCTGCAGTATTGATAGCTGTCAGGGAGGGAGATATGGAAGGGAAGGAGAGGATAGAGATGCCATGGCATGAGGGAAGGAAGGAAAGGAGAACAAAGAGGCCAGAGCATAGGGAAGGGGGTGGAGACAGAAAAATGAAGAGGGGGTGAAGCATATAGCAGTGTTTTGAATGAGCTGTATTTTGTGGACAAAGGTGGCGTGATTCCCATGTAGGTAGAGTTACAGTAATCCAGCAGGGGCAGGATCATCACTTGCACGATTAGGGCAAAATGGTGTTGGTGAAAGAATGGTTAAGAGGATTTTTTTCCAGAGGTTAGAAATTTGTGATTCCATTGTTAGTGTGGAATCTAAGATACATCCCAGGATTTGGGAACTTTTGTCTACTGTGAGGGTGTTGCCAGTTTGTAGAGTGATGTTAGTTGTTGCTGACTGTTGGGTGGTATAAAAGTAAAGAGCTTTTGTTTGGATGCATTTAGCTTCAGTTTGTGGGTTGTGGCCCAGGTTTGTATTTTTTCTGTTATCTGATATTTTTTGGATAGTGTCAGTTTGGTCATCGGTTATTGAGATGAGGAGAAGAATGTCATCCGCATATGACATAATACATTCATTCTTGAATTTGATGTTTCCAAGCAAGCTCATGAACAGGTTAAATAGGATAAGGGAGAGTGGGGAGCCATGTGGAACTCCACAGAAGGCTTTCCAGCTATTGGAGAGGAACCCGTCCTTTTTGACAATGTAGTCTCTGTTAAGAAGAAAGTCAGTAAACCAGTTTATAGCGGTATCTGCCACTCCTATCTCAGAGAGTTTCATTAGGAGAAGGTGGTGGTTGAGTCGAAGGCAGCAGATATGTCGAATTGAAGAAGTATTGCTTGCCTACCCGTGCTTAGTAACTGTTAAATATGGTGATCAGGGTGAGGATGAAGAGTTCTGTGCTTTGCTGCTGTTGGAATCCGAATTGGGAAGGATGAAAGCAAGAGTGCTGTTCAATGTATGCTGTGAGTTGTTTGCTTACATGGGTTTCTAGGAGTTTGGTAACATAGTAACATAATAGATGATAGCAGATAAAGACCCGAATGGTCCATCCAGTCTGCCCAACCTAATTCATTTTAATTTTTTTTTTTTTCTTCTTAACTATTTCTAGGCAAGAATCCAAATTCTGGGCAAGAATCCAAAGAATCCGGTACTGTGCTTGGGTTCCAACTTCTGAAGTCTCCGTCAAAGCTCACTCCAGCCCATCTACACCCTCCCAAACATTGAAGCCCTCTCCAGCCCATCCTCAACCAAAAGGCCATATACAGACATATACCGTGCAAGTCTGCCCAGTACTGGCCTTAGTTCTTCAATATTTCCTATTATTTTCTGATTCTAGATCCTCTGTGTTCATCCCATGCTTCTTTGAACTCTGTCACTGTTTTCCTCTCCACAGTACCGAGTAGAGCATTCTACCACCTCTCTGTAAAGTAGAATTTCTTTACATTGCTCTTAAGCCAGCAATAGGCCTATAGTTTACAGAGGTAGAGAGATCTGCATTTGAAGATTTTGGTATTGGAGTGAGTGCTTTTTTTCCCCATTTCTTCAGTAGTTGGCCTTGATTAAGCATGTTATTTAGGAGATTGGTAACCCAGGTGGTGATTTCTTTAGGCATTAAGGAGAGGAGATTGGAGGAGCAGCTGTCCAGGGGACTGCAACAAGTGGATAGTTTGGACATTAGTTTTGTTGGCTCTGAGATTGACAGGAGGTCCACATTTGATCCTCATTACTAGGTTCTAAAGGTTGCTCAGGTGTATAAGGAGATAGTGCTTGGGTAGTGGCCATTTTGGCTACTTCTGACTCAACTATTTTGATTTTATTGAGAGAGAAATTTGCAAAATCTTGGGCGGTAACTTTGTTGAGATGTCCTGTGGTATCCTGTTTTGTGGGTGCTGTTAATTGTCATACTAGGTGAATAATTTTTGTTGTCTAGAGTTTTGGTTCCTGTTTTGTTGGCATAAAAAATTTTCTTGGCCTCTGAGATGTTGTGTTTATATTTGTTTATTGCTGCTCTCCACAGTGTTCTTTGGTCCAGAGATTTGCTCTTTTGCCATGTTCTTTCTAGTCGTCTGCGCTGTTGTTTTTCATTTCTTAGGGTCTCGGTAAACTGGGGGGGAAGTTTTGTTTTGTTTTATTTTGCGAGGGTGAAGAGGGGTAAGGGTGTCTAGGGTATTAGTGATGGTTTTATTTCAGCTTGCTAGCATTGCAGTTGTGCAGTCTGAGAGAGAAGTCAGAGATTCGGTTAATCTGTTCCAGAAGAGATCTGGGTTTGTTTTTTCATGTACTAATTTTACCTCTCTGGTAATTTTGTTGTTCAGGTTTCCCATTATGAGGTTCAGGTTGAAGTTGGAAGGAGTGGTCTAACCAGGGGACCAGAGACCATTGGATGTCAGAGGCAAGTTAAGAGGGGGTGGATGCGAGTAAGTCGAGGGTGTGGCCATTTTATGTGTTGGGCCTGAGGGCATGATTGTGATTTGGCATTCTTCAAACAGTGTTTTTAGTTTGACGACTTCTTTGTGGCTGATTCAAGAGGCAGGTTGATATCTCCGAGAATAAGCAGTTTGGTGTGATGGCAAGTTAGGCTTGATATTATTTCTATCAATTTGGTAGTTGTTTGATTGGGAGTTTGGTGGTCTGTATACCAGAAGGATTCCTATGTTATTTAACGTGGAGTTGAGCTTGTCCTCTAGTTTACATGCTATGTATTCCAGATCTGGGTGGTTGGCTGAATCGGTCTCTGTGATGGTGTATGTGTTTTTATAGATTATTGCTAGGCCGCTTCCTCTCTTGTGTTTCCTAGGAACATGAAATATGTTGTATTCTTTGGGCAGAGATGGGGAAGTTCTGGGCTATTTGGGTCTTTTAGCCATGTTTCTGTGATGAATGACAGTGCTAGGCTATTTGTTGCAATTAGCTCATTTAGAAGGAATAGTTTATTTACCAAGTTTATTAGTTATTTATATACCACCTATCAATATTAAGCGGTTTTTGCAGTCAGGTACTTAAGCATTTTCCCTATCTGCCTTGGTGGTCTTACAATCTATCTAACGTACCTGGGGCTATGGAGGATTGAAGGGCAAATTCTATAAGACGCGCCCAAAAGTTGGCACTGTTCAGTGCGATTCGAGTAAAATTGGGTGCTGTTTAGTGAATCACGCTGAGCGGCACCTGTTTTGGAGGCACCCAAGCAAGTGCTTAAGCACGCTTAAGAGCAGTGATTCTGTCAGAAGGTGCCTAACACGTAGCCACGCCCACACCTAACATATATAGTGCTTATTTTTTTGAAGGCTGCCTAAATTTTTAGAGGATCCTTGTTACAGAATTGCGCTTTCTTGATAGGCGCCTATGTTTCAATCAGTGCTGATTAAAAAGCTTAATTGAGCTTGTTATTCAATTTAGATAGGTGCCCATCTAGGTGCCTAACTTTAGGCACTGGTTACAGAATTTGGGCCTAAGTGACTTGCCCAGGGTCACAGGGAGCAGCACGGTGTTTGAACCCACAACCCCAGGGTGCTGAAACTGTAGCTCTAATCACTGCACCACAAACTCCTCCACTTTTCCTTTATTGGTAAGAATTTTTATTGTGGTATTTTGAATATTCTGAAGACGTCTTAATTCTCTTTGTGTGATTCCCTTATATAACGAATTACAGTAATCGAGTTTTGATTAGAGACATTCTCATCAAGTTGCTTCAAAATCAACCTCTCCATGACTTTTCCAAGGAATGGAACAACAGAAATTGGATGATAACTTGACATCTGTCGAATATCTAATCCACCCTTCTTCAAAATTGATGTCACTGTGGGTTGCTTACATCTTTCTGGTAGTAAACAAGTACTAAGGGATTTATTAACTATCTTTGTCATAAATGGCCCAACCTCTTTGGCTAATTGACATATGACATTCGTATTACAAGGACCCTGCAAAGCTCTCCTGATATGCCGGCTACAGGCAATCCCAGAACCTCTGCCTCCTGTTCCGCGCCCTCTGCTAAAAAGGTGCAATGACGCCCCTCTAAAAGATTAGGGGCAGACTCTCAGCATTCCTGCCCGCCTGGGTTTGCATTTCATCCGACCAGTGGGTCTTGGACATTATTCGGTCGGGCTACGAGCTAGAATTTGCCCGGATTCGGACAGATTGGTTTGTGGACTCTCCTGCAGGTCGACTAGACAAAATGCTCAAGGTTCAGGCCACAATTCAATGCTTGTTGAATATTAAAGCTATAGAGCTGGTGCCACCCGACCGCTCGGGCTCAGGCAGATACTCTATATACTTTATCATGCCAAAGAAAGGCTCCAAAGATTAGAGGTCTATTCTGGATCTTCAGCATGTGAATGTGACTTTCAAGGTTCCACGTTTTTGCATGGAGACAGTGTGATTGGTCATTGTAATAATGGTTCCTTGTTTCACTGGATATCACGGAAGCTTACTTGCACATTCCAATATTTCCGACCCATCACAAATACTTGTGGTATAATATGTTGGAAAATCATTACCAGTTCTCGGTTCTGATCTTTGGGCTGTCAATGGCTCCCATACCTTCACCAAGGTGATGGTAGTAATGGCAGCTTACTTCTGGAAAATGGGTCTGCAGGTACACCCTTACTTGGTCAACTGGCTGATCAGGGCTTCCTTGTTGGCCGAGGGTTGGCGCTCGATTGATTAGGTGATCCAGGTGCTGGAGGACCTGGGCTGAATTGTGAACTATAGAAAGAGCAATCTGATGCCCATGCAGTCATTGGAATATTTGGGAGTTCTCTTCAACATGGCCATGTCTATCTTCCAGAAGCACGCAGGCAGAAACTGTGTACCCAGATTTCTTCTCTTCTGGAACAGCCGGCTCCTTCGGCATTGGACTATATGGTTTTTGGCAAGGGGCCACATGCATCCTCTCCAGCATGCCTTTCTCTCTTGCTGGGCTCCGCACAGAGGTGCTTTACAGACCTGTGTTCCCTGGACTTTGGACGCTCAGACCAACATGGGATTAGTGGCTCCTCCAACAGTTGTTCTGCAAGGGTGTTTTGCTACAGATTGCCTCCTGGATTGTGGTGATAATGGATGTAAGCCTTCGGGGCAGGGGAACCCACTGCAATCGTTGTCCCATCCAGGGGTGTTGGACACCCTCTCAGAGGAAATGGTCAATCAACCGGTTGGAGCTGAGAGCCGTTCAGCTGGCTCTGATGCAATTGCATAAGGCTTTAGAGGGCCAAGCACTCAGGGCCTTCTCCAACAATGCAATGACAGTAGCCTATGTCAGTCATCAGGGAGGTACCAAAACCACCCCTCTGACTCAGGAAGCCCACCTTCTTTTTCTCCTGGCACTACCAGCAGCGCATGTGGCAGGAGTTGACAATATTCAAGCCGACTTCCTCAGCAGACAAATTTTGAATCCCTGCGAGTGGGCCCTGTCCTCAGCAGTGTTCTGAACCATAATGCGGTGCTGGAATCGGCCCCGCTTCAATCTTATGGCCATGGCAAAGAATAAGAAATGGATCATTGCTTCAGTCAAAGATCTGAGCCCAGAAGCGAGGGTCTTGATACTCTAGTGCAGCCGTGGCCTCAAGAATTTCTCTTGTATGTCTTTCCTACCTGGCTCATGATTTGCTGGGTCATTTGGCAGATTGCAGTCCATCCGGGCCACGTCATTCTGATAACTCCAGATTGGCCTTGCAGACTGTGGTGCGCAAATGTGAGGCGTCTTTGGCTGAGTGCCCATCCAGACCTACATACGCAGAGTCTATTCTGCATGGAGGACCTGGAATACTTTGCTTTTACGGCATGTCTCTTGAGCAAGTAGCCTTAAAGCACAAAAGCTATTCTGATGTGGTTGACACTTCTCAAATCTAAGAAGTCATCTACAGTTTCTGCTTACGCTAAGACGTGGAAGACTTTCCACAATTTGTGCACTCAGGACCAGGTGTAGCCTTATTCAGCTCTGATCTCTGTGGTTCTCACTTTTCTTTGGGCTGATCTTGATGAAGGCCTCACTGTGGCATCTCTTTGGGTCCAAGTGGTTGATCTCTCTTGTTTTAGAGCCAGGGATCGTCATTCCTCTTTGGTGTCTCATCCTGATGTCACTAGATTTCTGAAGGGGGCTCTTCGCATCAAAACGTTGGTTAAGCATCCATTCCCTTCCTGGGACCTTAACCTGGTGCTGTCTAGCCTCATCTAGGCTCCCTTTGAGCCCCTTCAGGATGCTTCCCTCTTGCACTTGATGCTCAAGATAATGTTTCTGGTCACTGTTAGTGTGGCGTGTCTTGGAACTTCAGGCTCTTTCTTCTAGGGAACTGTTCCTTTCCATCTTGGAGACTGATGTTTCCCTACATACAGTTCCTTCTAGCCGAAGGTGATTTCGGCTTTCCATGTTAATCAGGAAATGCGTTTGCCTGTTTTTCAGTCTCCTGGTTCCAAAACACAAGATCATCTTTTGAAGAAACTTGATGTGTGCAGAGTGCTTCTTCGCTATCTGGAGGTCAATTAACAATTTTCATCTCTGACCCTCTGTGCTGACTCATTCTGTTAAGTGGGGTGCTCCTGCTTCCAAGGCCATGATTTCCAGATGGATCCATAGTGCTATTTCATCAACCTATATTCTTTCTGGGACACATTCTCCCGTTTCCGTCAAGGCACATTCTACCAGGAGTGTGGCTTCTTTAGGCTAGATTTACTAATCTACCCAATCGGGCAGATCAGTCACCAAACAAAAAGTGCAGTAGTACCATCAAATTACCAGCACTAGTTGTAATTAGGGACCATCATTGCACTACAATGTCTCTCTTTCTGCGCTAGTCACTATCAATTCAAAACGCTGTGCCCGCTCAGACGTCCGTCTCCACCGCCATCTTGATTCCCTTCCTCTAGAATTTTTCCAGTTTCGTCTATGTGTAGGCAACAATTTGACAGGTTGAATTTACCACAGACTCCTCTTTCAGAGGCAAGGAATTAGCACTAGGGGAAACCAGGATATACATGAAAAGGAACTAAAAATTTGTCAGGAAATACAAATGAAATGCACGTAACAGGTTTATAACCTATTCTAGGCATCACAATACAAAGAATACAATAAAGTAAATTAAAATAATATGCAGGATAAAACAAAGATGTCTTTCCATAGAAAAATGGAAAATACAAAATCTAGCAAAAGTTCGTTATGGGCTTATTGGATTAAGCAATAAAGTATAAATGCCGCACATAAATACAATTCATAGAGAGTAAATTAAAGTTAAAAAAAGCATACAATATGTAGTATTATGAGTCCCAAAAAATAATAATAGTCCAAAATGCTGCAGCAAAACTGGAATAAGAGGGAATGTCCAAAAGTTGAAAAGTGCATGATTCAGTGTTCATGTTCTTAGTTAGGAAGCAAGACCAACTGATTCACTGTACACTAGGGGCTCCTTTTATGAAGCCGCGTTAGCGGTTTAATGCACGTAATAGTGCGCGCTAAACCGCCGGCCACGTTAACTGCTATGCCTCCTCTTGAGCAGGTGGTAGTTTTTTGGGCGTGATTAAAAGTTGCGCATGCTAAAGCCACTAATGCGGCTTCATAAAAGGAACCCTATGAGAAGGACTTGAGCAATGTGTACATGTGGCATTAGAAATGGCTCTCGCAACACAGCGTTAGTTATTATTACTATTTGGGAAAGGAGAGGATCATGAGAACCCCATTAAATGTATTCCAGTTATTGTGGAGACATGAATAATGAAAGATCAAGAAGAAAATCACTGCAGACAATTTCAGGGTAAAGAAATATAACACTACAACTTCCAGCATCCCCCAAACACTGGCACATACCTAATACAGTCAAACCTCGGTTTGCGAGTAACACGGTTTGCGAGTGTTTTACAAGACGAGCAAAACATTCGAGCAAACTGTAACTCGCAAACCGAACATTGACTCGATTTGTAAGCCCCCACCCAACCCAACCCGACCCTGGGAACCGGCAGTATTGCTCCCTCCCTTCGTGATCGCCTCCTTCCCCCCCCCCCCCACTGACCGGCCCTGTCCTTACCCGAGCACCGCCGGTGTTCAAAAGTGCCTGCCGCAGGTTTTCTGCTGGACTGCTGCTGGGCCTTGAGCATCTGCGCATGCTCAAAGCCTTCTGGATCTCAATCTCTCTGAGATTCTCATGAGACTCGAGATAAGAACATAAGAATTGCCACTGTTGGGTCAGACCATTGGTCCATCATACCCAGCAGTCCATTCACACAGTGGCCCTTTGGTCGAAGACCAGCGCCCTGAGACTTGTCCTACCAGCATATGTCCTTGTTCAGCAGGAACTTGTCTAACTTTGTCTTGAATCCCTGGAGGGTGTTTCCCCCTATGACAGACTCCGGAAGAGCGTTCCAATTTTCTACCACTCTCTGGGTGAAGAAGAACTACCTTATGTTTATACGGAATCTATCCCCTTTCAACTTTAGAGAGTGCCCTCTCTGCAACAACTGGGTAAGGATAATGGGGAATATCTACAACTTAATGATACAGGAGACACTTCAGAGACTCTCTGGGAATGCTTAAAAGCCGTAATGCGGGGTAAAATTATTGCCCTGGGGACACATGTTCGGAGGGAATGTATACATAAGACTAGAGAGTTGTGCGATCAGATTTACATATTAGAATGGAAACATAAGGGTGGGTTATTACCATCTGATAAAGAAGCAAAACTACAACAACTTAAATTAGATCTTTAAGTGTTAGATTTGGGGATAATAAGTATTAGACTTTAATGTCTATGCCAGGAATACTTTGAAACAAATAATAGAGCAGACAGAATTTTGGCTCATAAGCTGAAAGAAAAACAACCTTGTAATACTATTACTCATGTACAAGGCCCTATGGGAGATTGTACTACTGTAGGCCAGATTCAACAAACTTTTATTGATTTTTATCAACAACTATATCAATCTGAAAATATAGTAGTAGAAGCTGACATCTGTGCATATCTGAATTCCATATAGCTACCTAGTCTTACCCCTTGGGAAACCCAGGAGCTTTCCCTCCCTATTACAGTGGAAGAATTAACATGGGCTATAAATGATACACCATTGGGAAAATCACCAGGATTAGATGGTTTTACTGCAAAATTTCATAAGATATATCGAACAATTTTGATCCCCCCATTGCTGCAATTTTTTTTAATACCTTGATAGATCGACAAGAATTGCCATATTCATGGCGACTAGCAGGTATAACTTTGATATTAAAATCTGGTAAATATACGATATCCTGCGCCTCTTATAGACCCATCTCATTATTAGATGTGGACTATAAATTATTTACTAAAATTCTAGCTAAACGTCTGCAAATATATATGCCGCAACTAGTGGTTGATGATCAATCGAGATTTGCACGAGGTTGACAGACCTTTGATAATATCCGTTGAGTCTGTCATAAATTGTGTCAAGCTGGTGGTAGAAAAGATTTGACTCTTAGTTTGGGTATCGATGCCGAGAAGGCATTTGATAGGGTTTATCGGCCTTATTTATTTCAAATGTTAGAAAAATTAGGGATATCCGGAACTTTCCTACATTGGCTTAGATTGTTATATAAGGCTCCATTGGCATCAATTAATATCAATGGCGGATATACTGAATGCTTTATTTTGGGGAGAGGGACTCGTCAAGGTTGCACTTTATCACCTGTTCTCTTCGCATTAGTTATGTAACCTCTTGCACAAATGGTGCGACAAACTCCAACTATTTCAGGTATAAATTGTGGTGGGTTAGAAACAAAAATATTATTATTTGCAGATGACATTCTTTTCACAATCCGAGATCCTTCCACCTCACTGAAAGCGATAGTAGAAGTTCTTACAACTTTCGGATAGATGTCAGGATTTCGGATAAATATGTTGAAATCAGAAATCTTGGATCTTACCTTGTCAGATTCAGATAGAGGATGGATTACTAGCAACTACTCTTTTAAATAGGTGCAACAATCTCTACGATATCTGGGGATTAATTTAACAAAAAATATAGAACTGTTATATGCTGTTATCCCCCACTTTTGAAAGCGATCTGGCAGGATATTGAAAGATGGAAACATCTTGGCTGGGTGGAGTACAAACAATAAAGATGGTGGTGTTACCTAGGTTGTTACATCTTTTTTTAAGCCCTAACAATCCCTTTACCCCAAATTTTTTTTATACAATTAGAGCGGAAGATATTCGCTTTTATTTGGCATCATAAAACTCCAAGAGTTTCATGAGCAATGATGTATCAACCTAGAAAATTGGGAGGAATGGTAGTACCACAATTTCAATATTATTATCAAGCAGCCCAATTATGATACTTAGTAAACTGGAAATGGGATAGTGGAAAATCCTGGGTATTGAGGTGGCACTCTAGGGGGCCCTATGAAATGGATAATGAATAAGATGTGTTTGTGGAGTATTTTGCGGAATTTTTCTACAAAACACGCCTGCTTTTCGTATGGTTCTGGGTAACTAGTTAGATATAAGCATGTGTTAGTTAAGGCCACGCCCAATAGAAGCGTACGAAAAGTTGGTGAATAAAAATCTGAATATGGATGTAGCCAAGGCCAGAAAAACACACTACAGATTAATATTAAGGGAAAGCATAATAATATTCTCTTTATGTATTTTGCTATTAAGCTGGATCATAGAGGAAATCAGGTATAGATATACATAAAATAGAGAGAGAGATATTAATGACTCCATTTTGGTTCTCTGTCTTTCTGTATCTTCTTCTTGGCTTTACTCCATTTTTTGTCAGTGACTTTCTATGTGTTCTTTGTTCTCTTTGTTCAGTTTTTCCCGCCTTGAGCTTCATGTGCTTAAGCCGGTTAGGAAGAGCATATTAGACTCCATATTCCAAACTGGGGTATAACAGAGAAAGCCTTCATGTATTAAGTATGAATGCAATATACCGTGTTGTGTGTGAATGGGGCCCCGAATGAATGATGTATGAATGATGTGTGAAGGTATACTAAACATGAGAGTGGGTTTTGAAAAACATATTTTAAACCTGAAGAAACTCTAAGGAGAAATCCTGAGGCAACATCTGGAAATAGTTAAAATCAGAAACGCTGTACCAGTCTTAGAGAGGCCCACCAGCATAGGAAGGGTTCTGGGACTTCTGAGTTTGTGTGTCAGTGAAACTTGAAACTGTCAGTTTTCCAAAGCAAGTATGTCATCGACACAGACAAGGGGTTTTGATTTCACCTTTTTGAGAATGACATAAAGAGTATTGGATATGTTATTATTTGTATATGCATATTCAGAAATTAAGGTAAACAAAAATATGACTTTAAAAACTATGTCTTTGAGTTTGAAAAACTTGTAAAGGAATTTCCTTTGTCTAAAGCTAAGGACAGCCTCTGTTAGTGGATTGGCTGACAAGTAATGATGTCATGCAGGAAAAAAGGTACATATTGGGGAGCAACGAATTATCAGGTTGAGATCTTTGTCAGAAAAGCCAGCGTTTGGCGTCTGTAAAGATCTCCCGATGACGCAATAACTTTTTGATGGATGTTATTGAAATAAATCAAGTTTCAAGTTTATTAAAAAAAAATTTATACCGCTTATTCAAACTTCTAAGCGGTGTACAGCAATAATAAAAGAGAAATCATTAAAAGAAACAAAACCAATTAATGTTAAAATATTATACAATACAGCAGGGGTGCCCACACTTTTTTGATTCGCGAGCTACTTTTAAAATGACCAAGTCAAAATGATCTACCAACAATAAAATTTTAAAAAAACACAACGCACACTGTACGCATAGAATTGTTAATTATCATTCCTATTCCGGGGTTTTTTCAAAGAGGTCAAAGCAGATGACTCTATGCACTATCACCTCAGTAACAACCATACAAAAATAGACAAATACACACCCCCTCCCTTTTTACTAAACCACAATTACAGTTTTTAGCGCAGGGAGCTGCGCTGAATGCCCAGCGCTGCTCTCGACGCTCATAGGCTCCCTGCGCTAAAAACCACTATTACGGTTTAGTAAAAGGGGGCCATATTGTAAAATATAGACAGCAAATATAAATTCAGACACATTTTGATCACTAAATTAAAAATAAAATAATTTTTCCTACCTTGTCTGGTGATTTCATGAGTCTCTGGTTGCACTTTCTTTTTCTGACTGTGCATCAAATCTTTCTTTCAGCCTGTATGCTTCCTCTCCTCCATACCTCATTCCCTCCCCCAACTTTTTTTTCCTCTCTCCCTGACCTTTCTTTCTTTCTCTCTTCATGCCCCCTTTCTTTTTTTCTGTTTCTCTTCTTTCCTTCTGTCTCCCTGCCTGCCCCCTTTCTTTCTCCCTGCCCTTCCCCAAGCCACTGCCGCTGCCATCGGGGAACAGGACCCAAACCGCCACCAATGGATAACAGGCCCCAAAGCCGACGTCGACGCCGCCCCATGCTCTCCCTGCTTCGATCCGACCAGCATTCCTCTCCCCGACGTCAATTCTGCCATCGGAGAGGAAGTTCCGCCCAGCCAGGCAGCGATTGGCTGGCCCAAACTTCCTCTCCGACGGCAGAATTGACGTCAGGGAGAGGAAGACTGATTGGCCCGATAGATCGCCAAGGCAAAGAGAGTCCTGGGTGATCGACTCACTTTGCCTTGGCGAGCTACCCGTCGATCGCAATCGATCTATTGGGCACCCCTGCAATACAATATCAAGTTAGTAGACTTTAACATAAACACATATACTAACTGAACACAATTGGGAAAGTAGGACTGAACTACAATCCTCGGCGGCGTTTCTTTTTCAGAGTGGAGAGAGCCGGAGAGGAGAGGCTGAGAGGTGGAAGCCAGATCGGGAAGGCAGATCCTGGGAAGGCAGAGGGGTAGAAGCCAGATCGGGGTCGCGGCGAGATGTAGCTCCGCCCACCCCCACCGCGTCAGAGGACGCATCGGCGCCCGGGCTCCCCTTTAAGAGGAAGAGAGCCAATGGCGTGCAGCCGTTCGGCGCACCGCAAAGGCGAGCTGCAAAGGCGCTCGCCTTAGCAAGAGTGCATTTGCGAAGGAGCCTAAAGAAGGAGCCAGGAGACCAGGCCGCCCAGCAGAAAATCCTAGAATGTAAGCCACAAGTACTACTTTCTTCTCTCATTCTTTCTTCTTTCTCTACTCTTTCAGCTAGCTGCACAGCATGGACCACTTTCGCACACCACATACCAAGATACCAAAAAGAGAAAGAGAAATGGAAGCAGCAGGAACCCTGAGGAGCTTCCCAGTGTACTGCATGGGGTGTCATATGTACGACTACCTCCCCTCGAGCAGGCAGGCGTACATATGCGGTCGGTGTCAGGAACTGGAAAGCCTGAAGAAGAAGGTCGGCAGACTACAGGACAGGGTCCAGGAGCTGGAGGGGCTCCGCATCTCGGAAGAACCATGCTGGGCAACTGAGGACCCTACAAGAGAGAGCCACATCGAGAAGTAAGTAAGGGAGCTCGAAAGATTCATCAAGGAGGCCTACAGAAGGGCGGAAGAGCAGGAACATAAGCAACGCGGACAGGAACCATCAGAGGGAAGACAGGAACCATCAGACACCAGGGGAGAAGGACCTCATGAAAAAATTGAGCAAACAGAGGAGGCCAAGACTCACCAGAACCCTGGGGGAGAAGTATCAAACCACACCGAGGACACAGGCTTGAGACCGAAGAGGAAGCTGAAGAAGGGGAAATCTGCAATCGTGGTAGGAGACTCAATCCTGAGAGAAGTCGACAGTCACGTAGCAGGGGGGAGAGTCGACCGGCTAGTGACATGTCTCCCAGGGGCAAGAACAAAGGATATCACCGACAGAATCGAGAGGATCCTGGACGGAGCTGAAACTGAAGAGACAGCAGTGATAATCTACATTGGAACAAACGATGTCAACAGAAGAAATTACAGCAGGACTACACTAACTGAGCAGTTCAAGATCCTGGGAAGGAAACTGAAGCTGAGGACATGGAAGGTAGCATTCTCAGAGATCCTGCTAGTAACAAGGGCAGATGTGAAGAGGCAGACCGAGCTACAAGCAATAAACGCATGGCTGAGGAGATGGTGCGAAGAGGAAGGTTTCCACTTTGTGAAGAACTGGACAACTTTTTGGGGAAAGAACAAGCTCTACAGGAAGGAAGGACTACACCTGAGCATGGCAGGAATGAGACTGCTGGCAAATAACATCAAGAGAGAAATAGAGAAGGCTTTAACTAAGAAGAAGGGGAAAGCCGACAGTCGACCTGCCGTCGACGCTTCGGACAAGAGTATCAAATGAAGATACTAAACGGGAAAAATGCTGGGAAAAAACAAAAGACGAACTACAGGGGTCCAAAGACCAAGTGAAACTAGAGAACAAAAAGAAGAGCGAACATCAGGAGCTAGAAGAACAGGTGGAAATAAGGAAACAGGCTGAGGACAAAGAAGACACACCACAGGAAGAGGATGAGCAAAACAGAATTCAGGGGCTGGCAACCCGTGAGGGGGACGGCAAGAGGAAAAAATCACAAGGTACAACAGCATGGAAAGGGAAAAACCGGGACTTAAATTGCAAGGAGTCTAAGGACCAAAATGGGAGAACTGGAAGTCGCGGCCAAAAAAGAGGACCTAGACATTATTGGAATCACAGAAACATGGTGGACTGAGGCCAACAAATGAGACGTAGTACTGCCAGGGTACAAACTCTATAGGAGAGACAGGACTTACAAGAAGGGTGGAGGACTAGCACTATATATAAAGGACTCCATTCTCTCGGCCAGAATGGATACGGCAGCAAGGGCGGAAGGATTGGAATCACTATGGATTAAATTACCAGGAAGAAATGGAGCTGACATAAAATTGGGACTGTACTATCGCCCACCTGGACAAACAGAAGCAAACGACAAAGAACTGGAAGCAGGAGTTGAGGCGGGAATGCAAAAGTGGAAGTATGATGGTGATAGGGGATTTTAACTACCCTGGGATAGACTGGAGCATTGGAAACTCCAACTACGTGAGGGAAACAGAATTTCTAGAGGATGTGAGGGACTGCTTCATGGAACAGCTAGTCAAGGAACCAATGCGAGGGGATGCCACTCTCGACCTAATCCTCAGCGGGCTAGGGGGACCTGCAAAGGAAGTGAAGGTAGTAGGGCCACTAGGAAACAGCAATCACAACATGATCCAGTACAAATTAGAAGTAGGAACATCAAAGGTGAAGAGAACCACAGCGACAACGTTCAACTTCAAGAAAGGAAGCTACGATGCTATGAGAGCAATGGTGGGAAAGAAACTCAGAAGCAGCTCAAGAAAGATGGAGACCATGGAGAAAGCCTGGTCTCTACTCAAGGACACGGTCCAAGAAGCACAAAACCTGTACATCCCCAGGTTTAGGAAATGGTGCAAAAAAAATCGAACAAACGACCCGGTATGGATGACAAATGAAGTGAAGAATGCGATAGGTGACAAGAAAAATTTGTTCCGAAAATGGAAAAAGGACCAAACCGAGGAAAACCGGAAGGAACATAAAAAACACCAAAAAGAATGTCACCGAGTGGTTAGGAAAGCAAAAAGAGAATATGAAGAGAGGCTGGCTGGGGAAGCAAGAAACTTCAAAGCGTTCTTCAGATACGTGAAAGGGAAGCAACCGGCGAGGGAGGAAGTGGGACCGTTGGATGATGGAGACAGAAAGGGAGTGGTAAAGGAGGAAAAAGAGGTAGCTGATAGTTTAAATAAGTTCTTCTCGTCGGTCTTCACAAGCGAGGACACATCCAATGTACCAGAACCCGAGGAGATCATAAGTGGGGATCAAGAAGAAAAACTGGAGCAAATAGAGGTAAGCCAGGAGGATGTCCTCCAACAGATAGATAGCTTAAAAAGCGACAAAACGCCGGGCCCAGATGAAATCCACCCAAGGGTACTAAAAGAACTAAAAAACGAAATAGCGGAAACACTCCGACGAATTTGTAACCTATCCTTGAAAACTGGGGAGATCCCGGAGGACTGGAAAATAGCAAATGTCACACCTATCTTTAAAAAGGGATCGAGGGGGGACCCGGGGAACTACAGGTTTGACTTCGGTTCTGGGCAAGATGATGGAAGCACTGATAAAGGACAGCATCTGTGAGCACATAGAAAAAAAAATGGACAACTGAAAGCAAGCCAGCATGGCTTCTGCAAGGGAAGATCATGCCAAACAAAATTACTGCACTTCTTTGAAGGGATAAACAGCCAGATGGACAAAGGGGAATCCATAGACATCATTTACCTCGACTTCCAAAAAGCCTTTGACAAGGTACCCCATGAGCGGCTACTTAGGAAACTGTGGAACCACAGGGTGGAAGGGGGACGTATACAGATGGATTAAACACTGGTTAGCAGGCAGAAAGCAGAGGGTTGGGGTGAAGGGCAAATATTCGGACTGGCAGAGAGTCACGAGCGGTGTTCTGCAGGAGTCGGTGCTAGGACCGCTGCTGTTCAATATATTTATAAACGACCTAGAAACGGGGATGAAGTGTGAAGTTATAAAATTTGTGGATGACACCAAACTCTGCAGTAGGGTTAGAACCGTGGAAGAATGTGAAGACCTGCAAAGGGACCTAAACAAACTGGAAGAGTGGGCAGATAAATGGCAAATGCGCTTTAATATAGAGAAATGCAAGGTCATGCATATAGGGAAAAAGAACCCGATGTTCAGATACAAAATGGGGGGATCAGTGCTAGGAGAAAGTAACCTTGAAAAAGACTTGGGTGTGCTGGTGGATACAACAATGAAATCATCGGCACAATGTGCAGCAGCCTCAAAGAAAACAAACAGAATGTTGGGTATTATTAAGAAGGGAATTACAACCAGAACGAAGGAAGTCATCATGCCGCTATATCGTGCGATGGTGCGCCCGCATCTGGAGTACTGTGTACAGTATTGGTCACTGTACCTCAAGAAGGACATGGTGATACTTGAAAGGGTCCAGAGAAGAGCAACGAAAATGATAAAAGGTATGGAAAACTTTTCATATGCTGACAGGTTGGAAAAGCTAGGGCTCTTCTCCCTGGAAAAGCGGAGACTCAGAGGAGACATGATAGAAACTTACAAAATCATGAAAGGCATAGAGAAAGTAGAAAGGGACCGATTCTTCAGACTATGGGGAACCACAAGTACAAGGGGGCACTCGGAAAAACTGAAAGGGGACAGGTTTAGAACCAATGCTAGGAAGTTCTTTTTCACTCAGAGAGTAGTGGACACATGGAACGCGCTCCTGGAGGTTGTGATAGGGCAGAGTACACTACGGGGTTTCAAAGAAGGATTGGATAAATTCCTGAAGGATAGGGGGATTGAGGGATACAGATAGAGATAGGTTATAGAAAGAGTATTGATAGAAGAATAAAGGGGATTAAAGGGCCTAGACAAGGAACACCTTACAGGTCATGGACCTGATGGGCCGCCGCAGGTGCAGATTGTTGGGCGCGATGGACCTCTGGTCTGACCCAGCGGAGGCAACTCTTATGTTCTTATAAAGCACACTTAGGGATAAAACAAATAATAAGTTTTTTTTAACCTTTGCATCATATGCCAGTTGGCCTGGAAACAAAGATCGGCATCTACTACTGACCCCCAGGGCAGTCCAAAGAAATTGATGGAGAAATGACAGACGAGATTAAATGCAACTGCAAGGGAGGCAACACAGATATCATGGGTGACTTCAACTATCCAGGAATAGACTGGAACCTAGGCATCTCCGGCTGCATTAGAGAGACCAAGTTCTTGGATGCTGTAGGCGATTGCTTCCTGGAACAACTTGTCAAGGAAAATACTAGAGGAAATGCAATTCTGGACTTAATTCTAAATGGCCTGCGAGGACCAGCACAAGATGTAGAAGTAAAAGGGATGCTGGGAAGCAGTGATCACAATATGATCCGCTTTGATCTGGACGCAGGGAAGAAACATCGGTTCAAAACGACAGCCACGGCACTGAACTTCCGAAAAGGGAATTACGAAGGGATGAGACTCATGGTAGGGAAGAAGATTAAGAAGAGGATAAGCACTGTAAAAACGCTAGAGCAAGCTTGGTCCCTTTTTAAGGACACAGTCACCAAGGCGCAAAATATATATATACCGCGTATCAAGGGATCCAAGAGGAAAAAGAACAAAGAACCGGCGTGGCTCACTGTAGAGGTGAAGGAAGTGATCAGAGACAAGAAAACTTCATTTAAGGAATGGAAAAGGTCAAAAACGGATGAAAACTGGAACAAGCACAAAACATCAAGGCAGGTGCCATAAGACGGTAAAAGGGGCCAAAAGAGACTACGAGGAAAAAATAGCCAAGGAGGCGAAGAACTTCAAGCCGTTCCTTCGATATATTAAGGGGAAACGACCCGCAAAGGAAGTGGTGGGACCTTTGGATGACCATGGAATAAAGGGAGCACTAAAGGAGGACAAAGCAATTGCTGACAAACTGAACACATTTTTTGCTTCTGTATTTACCGAAGATGTACACTGCATACCGGAACCCATCAGGCTATATGCTGGAAACGAAGACGGAAAACTGACAGGATTGATGGTCAGTCTAGAGGAGGTATGTAGGCAGATTGATAGGCTTAAGAGCGATAAATCCCCGGGACGGGATGGCATCCATCCGAGGGTCATCAAGGAACTGAAAGGGACCATAGCTGAACTGCTTCAACTAATAGCCAATCTGTCAATCAAATCGGGAAAGATTCCGGAAGACTGGAAGGTAGCGAATGTTACACCGATCTTCAAGATAGGTTCGAGGGGAGATCAGGGGAACTACAGACCGGTGAGTCTGACCTCTGTACCAGGAAAGATGGTAGAGTCACTGATAAAGGACAGCATCATTGATCACCTTGATGGAAACGGGCTGATGAGGACCAGTCAGCACGGTTTTAGCAAAGGCAGATCGTGTTTGACGAACTTGCTGCACATAAGCACATAAGCATGGCCTCTGCCGAGTCAGACCATAGGTCCATCATGCCCAGCAGTCCGCTCCCGCGGCGGCCCCCCAGGTCAATGACCTGTAGTGATCTATTACTCAAGAGCATTTTGTCTTGTATAGTAACCCTCTAATTGTACCCCTGGATTCCCTTACCCCTCAGGAATTCGTCCAATCCCTTTTTGAAACCCAAAACCGTACTCTGCTCAACCACCCCCTCTGGAAGCGCATTCCAGGTGTCCACCACCCTCTGGGTAAAGAAGAACTTCCTAGCATTTGTTCTAAAACTATCTCCCTTCAATTTTTTTGAGTGTCCTCTAGTTCTTGTTGCCCCCGCCAGTCTGAAGAATCTGTCTCTCTCTACCTTCACTATACCCTTCATGATCTTATAAGTCTCTATCATATCCCCTCTAAGTCTCCTCTTTTCCAGGGAAAAGAGCCCCAACTTCTCCAGCCTCTCAGCATACGAGAGGTTTTCCATGCCCTTTATCATTCTTCTCTGGACCCTCTCGAGTATCGCCATATCTTTCTTTAGGTACGGCGACCAGTACTGGACGCAGTACTCCAGATGCGGTCGCACCATTGCCCTGTACAGCGGGAGGATAACTTCCTTGGTTCTGGTAGTGATACCTTTTTTGATAATGCCCAACATTCTGTTCGCCTTTTTTGAGGCCGCTGCGCATTGTGCTGCCGGTTTCATTGTTTTATCCACCAAAACCCCCAAGTCCTTTTCTAGGTTGCCTTTTCCCAATGTCATCCCCCCCATCATGTAGTTGTACATCAGGTTCCCTTTCCCTATGTGCATAACTTTACATTTCTCCACATTAAAACTCATCTGCCATTTATCTGCCCACTCACTCAGTTTGTCCAGATCCCTTTGGAGTTTTTTACATTCCTCTACAGATCTAACCTTACCGGAGAGTTTTGTGTCATCCGCAAATTTTATAACTTCACACTTTGTCCCTGTTTCCAAGTCATTAATAAATATATTGAATAGCAGCGGTCCCAGCACTGACCCTTGTGGGACGCCACTTGTGACCCCTTTCCAGTCAGAATAGTGTCCCTTTACTCCTACCCTCTGTTTCCTGTTTGCCAACCAGTTTTTGATCCATCTGTGTATGTCCCCTTCCACCCCGTGGTTCCACAGTTTCCTTAGAAGGCGCTCATGAGGTACCTTGTCGAAGGCTTTCTGGAAGTCTAGGTATACTATATCTATGGGGTCACCTTTGTCCAAATGTCCGCTTATCCCCTCGAAGAAGTGCAGTAGGTTTGTTTGGCAGGATCTTCCCGTACAGAAACCATGCTGGCTTGTTCTCATCAGCTTATTTTTTTCTATGTGCTCATTGATACTGTTCTTGATCAATGATTCGGCCATCTTCCCCGGAACTGAGGTCAAGCTGACCGGTCTATAATTCCCCGGGTCGCCTCTGGTTCCTTTCTTGAAGATAGGTGTAACATTTGCTATCCTCCAGTCTTCCGGTATTACCCCTGTTTTCAGGGATAGGTTACAAATCTGTTGCAGTAACTCCGCTATTTCGTTTCTAAGTTCTCTTAGTATTCTTGGGTGAATTCCGTCCGGGCCTGGCGATTTGTCAGTTTTTAGCCTATCTGTTTGAGTACTTCTTCGAGGCTTACCTCCATGCACGATAATTTTTCCTCTTGGTCCCCCTTGAAGAATTTTTCCGGTTCCGGAACATTGGATGTGTCCTCTTTTGTGAAGACCGACGAGAAGAACGTGTTTAATCTGTCCGCCACTTCCTTTTCCTCCTTTACCACTCCTTTCCTATCCCCCTCATCCAGGGGTCCCACTTCCTCCCTCGCCGGCTGTTTCCCTTTCACATATCGAAAGAAAGGTTTAAAGTTCCGTGCCTCCTTTGCAAGTTTCTCTTCATATTCTCTCTTTGCTGTTCTGACTACGCGGTGGCATTCTTTTTGGTGTTTCCTGTGCTTTTTCCAATTTTCCTCAGTTTTATCCTTTTTCCATGTCCTGAAGGATTTTTTCTTATCTCCTACCACCTTCTTAACTTCTCTTGTTAACCATGCTGGGTCCTTTGCTTGATTCTTTCTGCCCCCTTTTCTAAATCTGGGTATATATCGGCTTTGCGCCTCGTTCACTGTGTCCTTAAAAAGGGTCCAGGCTTGGTCCACCGTCAGTGCCTTTCTGGTGCTGTTCTTGAGTTTTCTCTTTACCATGTGTCTCATGGCATCATAGTTCCCTTTCTTGAAGTTGCACTTCTTTGAGGGAGTAAACAGACAGATATATATTGTATATTTGTAAACAGTTGTATATATATTGTATATTTGGATTTTCAGAAGGCGTTCGACAAGGTTTCGCATGAATGACTACTTCGGAAAATTGCAAGCCATGGAATTGAGGGTGAAATACTCACATGGATTAAAAACTGGCTTGAGCATAGGAAACAGAGAGTGGGGTTAAATGGACAATACTCGGACTGGAAGAGCGTCACCAGTGGGGTGCCGCAGGGCTCGGTGCTTGGACCCGTGCTCTTTATAAATGATCTGGACATAGGTACGACGAGCGAGGTGATTAAATTTGCGGATGATACAAATTTATTCAGAGTAGTGAAGACACAGGGGGATTGTGAAGATCTGCAACGTGACATAATCAAGCTCGAGGAATGGGCATCGACATGGCAGATGAGGTACAACGTGGATAAGTGTAAAGTGATTCATGTCGGTAACAAAAATCTCATGCACGAATACAGGATGTCTGGGGCGGTACTTGGAGAGACTTCCCAGGAAAGGGACTTAGGAGTTCTGGTCGACAAATCGATGAAGCCGTCCACACAATGTGCGGCGACAGCAAAAAAGGCAAACAGAATGCTAGGAATGATAAAGATGGGGATCCCGAACAGATAAGAGAAGGTTATCATGCCGCTGTACCGGGCCATGGTACGCCCTCACCTGAAGTACTGCGTCCAGCACTGGTCGCCGTACCTGAAGAAGGACACGGTACTACTCAAAAGGGTCCAGAGAAGAGCGACTAAGATGGTTAAGGGGCTGGAGGAGCTGCCGTACAGCGAAAAATTAGAGAAACTGGGCCTCTTTTCTCTCGAACAGAGGAGATTGAGAAGGGTACATGATCGAAACATTCAAGATACTGAAGGGGATAGACTTAGTAGATAAGGACAGGTTGTTCACCCTCTCCAAGGTAAGGAGAACAAGAGGGCACTCTCTAAAGTTGAAAGGGGATAGATTCCGTACAAATGTAAGGAAGTTCTTCTTCACCCAGAGAGTGGTAGAAAGCTGGAATGCCCTTCCAGAGGCTGTTATAGGGGAAAACACCCTCCAAGGATTCAAGACAAAGTTAGACAAGTTTCTGTTGAACAAGATCATGCGCTGGTAGGGCTAGTCTCAGTTAGGGTGCTGGTCTTAGACCAGAGGGCCACCGCGTGAGGGGACTGCTGGGCATGATGGACCACTGGTCTGACTCAGCAGTGGCAATTCTTATGTTCTTACCCACCCATGAGCAAACCTGGCTGCTCAGTATGTATGGAACAGGAGTTATTGGGAGGGCTCCATTGTGGAAGATACCTTGGCTTCAATTTTCACAATTCTATAATAGCCAAGAACCGTAACCCTGTAATAAGACACACTCTTGATCTGTGGATTCAGGTACTTAGGCGATGTTATGGGGATAAAAATTATGTTATGGGAATAGCTATTATATATATGCCTAATTTTACTCCGGGAGAAGTTAATGTGGCCTTCCATCATTGTGGAAGGAAAAGTCTAAAAGTACTAGGCCAATTGTTGAAAGATGGGAAACTTGTCCCTTTTGAATTCCTGAGAGAAGAATATGGCTTTGTACCAAGTGATCTATTTTATTATAGACAAATTGAAAGTTTTATTAGAAAAGTGGTTTTAAAAGAATCAGTTGCTGCACAACAGTCGGATCTAGAGAAGGCAATGATAAGAGAGAGTGGGAGAGGAAGCATTACTAGATTATATAGTGCACAATTGGGGCATCTTCAGTCGCTGGGAAAAGATTATTGGTAAAACTTATTCTGATAAGGAATGTTTAAAACACAGGTGTCAAAGTCGGTCCTCGAGGGCCAGAATCCAGTCGGGTTTTCAGGATTTCCCCAATGAATCTGCATGAGATCTATTTGCATGCACTGCTTTCAATGCATATTCATTGGGGAAATCCAGAAAACCCGACTGGATTCCGGCCCTCGAGGAGGGACTTTGACACCCCTGGTTTAAAATATTGCATTCTCTTTTATATGGCACTAAAGCCAGCAATATGATAGAAAATGGATATAAGATGTTTTTTTGTTGGTATTGTACACCAGCACGATTGCGAGCTATGTATGGGAATGGATCGAATAAATGTTGGAGAGGATGTTCAGAAGTAAGTTCTTTTGAGCATATTTGGTGGTACTGTATTAAAGCACAAATTTATTGGGATAAAGTAATTTCCTTCATTGAGGAATTATTAGGCTATCCATTCCCTAAGACCATGGAATGCTATTTGTTGAATAAAGGACCAGAGGCCCTGCCTTCGAAGTATCAGAAATGGATACAATTGATAATGACAGCAGGGAGACTTGTTCTGGCATCTGCTTGGAAACAACCAGAACTACCAGGGCCGAGATTATTATTGGCTAAAGTACAATATATACAGTAGATGTCCAAATTAACAGCTCTTAGGAGAAACCAGCTACAGAATTATAATACCATTTGGAGGCCATATTAAAATTGGATTACTTCCCAAAATTGTGATTTATAAATCTGTGCTTACCCTATACAAATCCCCTGCACACATCCTTCCACAGGGGTTGGGGGGAAGAAGGGAGGGATGGGAGGATTGAGAAATATTAGACATTATGGATAATTTAAAAATGATAGTATTTATTACTAGTCTTTAAGCCCGTTACATTAACGGGTGCTAGAGTAGATGTCTGTCTGTCTGGGTATTTTTTTTTCTTTGTCTCTCTCTCCTTGCATGCTGCCTATCTGTCATTATTTCTGTCTGTGAATCTCCCTGTGTCCTTAGTGCCCTCAGTGCCTCCTTCCTATATGTCCATAGTGCCTCCAGTGCCCCTTTCTATGTCCTTAGTGCCCCCAGTGCCTCCTTCCTCCTCTCACCCCTCCTCCGATGCCAGCCTGCCTGCCTCCCATCCCCCTGAGCAGCATGTTTCCATGGAAACCACCCCACCCCCCGATGCCTGCCTGCCTGCCATTGAACCCCCCATCTCCGATGCCAGCCTGCCTGCCTGCCATTGAAACCCCCTCACCCCCCTCCGATGCCAGCCTGCCTGCCTGCCTTCCATTCCCCTTCCATTGACCCCCCTCATGCCAGCCTGCCTGCCTGTCTCCCACCCCCCTGAGCAGCATGTTTCCATGGAAACCACTCCATCCCCCCAATGCCAGCCTGCTATATGCCTTCTATTGAAAGCTCCCCCACCCCCTCCGTTGCCTGCATCCCCCTTCCATTGAAACCCCCCTGATGCCAGTCTGCCTGCCTGCCCGCAGCATGTTTCCATGAAACCCCCCACCCCCCTCCGATGCCAGCCTCCCTGCCTGCCTCCCATGCCTGCCTCCCATCCCCTTGAGCAGCATGTTTCCATGGAAACCACCCCCGATGCCATCCTGCCTGCCTGCCTTCCATTGAACCCCCCACTCCCCCCTCCGATGGAAGCCTGCCTGCCTCCCATCCCCCTTCCAATGAACCCCCCCCACCCCACCCCCCGATGCCAGTCTGCCTGCCTGCCTCCCATCCCCCTGAGCAGCATATTTTTAAACCCCCCCTGCGCCGACCCTAGGCACACCACTAACACGCTGGACTCCCCCCCCCCCCCCCGCCAACCCTACCCGGCACAACAGAAACCCCCGTTGACCCTCCCAGCTGACCCTCCCACTGCTAGACGGCTGACAAACCTGGCAGCTCCAGCAGCTTCCCAGGCACACTAAACACGCTGCTTCGGGTCTTCTACTGGTCTAATTTCCTCTGCCGCATCCCTGATGCCAGGTTTGTCAGCCGTCTAGCGGTGTGAGCGTCGGCTGGGAGGGTCAACGGGGGTTTCTGTTATGCCGAGTAGTGTCGGCGGGGGAGGGGAGTCGTGGCGTGTTAGTGGTGTGCCCAGGGTCGGCGGCGGTGGGGGGGAGTCGCAGCTGTTACCTGGCCAATCCTTACACGCGCGCATGCGCACTCTTGTGGCCACATCCTGACAGATCAAGACTCAGGGAACACGGGATAAAGAGTGCGCATGTGCGCTTAGCATTTTATTATTATAGATGAAAGAATGATATATAATAAATTAATGAATTGTTTAGTATACAACTGTATAAATTTAGATGTTTTTAATTGCATTACTTTTCAATAAAAGAAAAAAAAAAAAAAGAGTGCCCTCTCCTCCCTACCTTGGAGAGGGTGAACAACCTGTCTTTATCTACTAAGTCTATCCCTTTCAGTACCCTGAATGTTTCGATCATGTCCCCTCTCAATCTTCTCTGTTTAAGGGAGAAGAGGCCCAGTTTCTCTAATCTTTCGCTATACGGCAGCTCCTCCAACCCCTTAACCATCTTAGTTGCTCTTTTCTGGACCCTTTCAAGTAATACCGTATCCTTCTTCATGTACGGCGACCATTGCTATACACAGTACTACAGGTGAGGTTGCACCATGGCCTGGTACAAGGCATGATAACCTTCTCTGATCTGTTCGTGATCCTCTTCTTTATCATTCCTAGCATTCTGATCAACTTTTTTGCCGCTGCTGCACATTGTGTGGAAGGCTTCATCGACTTCGATCAGAACTCCCAAGTCCCTTTTCTGGGAGGTTTCCCCAAGTACCGCCCCGGACATCCTGTATTTGTACATGAGATTTTTGTTACCAACATGCATCACTTTACACTTATCCACATTGAACCTCATCTGCCATGTCAATGCCCATTCCTCGAGCCTGATTATGTCACTTTGCAGATCTTCGCAATCCCCCTGCGTCTTCACTACTCTGAATAACTTCGTATCGTCCGCAAATTTAATCACCTCCCTCGTCGTACCTATGTCCAGATCGTTTATAAAGATGTTGGAGAGCACGGGTCCAAGCACTGAGCCCTGCGAATCTTGGAGAGGGTGAGATCCAGAAGGCCTTGACTATGTGCAGATGCTCAAGGCCCAGCAGCAGCCCAGCAGAAAACCCGCGGCAGGCACACGGGTAAGGACAGGGCCAGTCAGTGGGAGGGGGGGAAAGAGGCGATCGCAAAGGGAGGGAGCAGCGCCGGTGGCCTCAGGAGGAGCAATACTGCCAGTTCCCAGGGTCAGTTCGGGTGTTGGCTCGGGGGTCAAGTGTCGGCTTGGAGGTCAGGTGGAACGAATCATCCGAGTTGCCATTCTGGCCTATGGGAAAAAGTTGCTTTGCTATACGAGTACTTTGGATTGTGAGCATGCTTCTAGAACAAATTATGCTCGCAAACCAAGGTACCACTGTACTAGTTTCACTTTAGCAGATTCAACATGAAATGCCCTGTGTTTAAACCAAAAGAAATCTAATACATGGGGTTCCTTTTACAAAGGTTCACTAGTGGTTTTAGTGTGCGCTAGCCGCTATCCCCTCCTTTTAAGCAGGCGGTAATTTTTTGGCTAGCGCATGCTAAACTCGCTAGCTCATCTTTGTAAAAGGAGAGCCCATGGTTATACCCAAATACAATATTCTGAATTCTAACCTATAGGATTAAACATTTTTCTTCAGCAGCCCATTAGAAAAGATTTCAAAAAAAAGCTAGATGTGTCACAAAAACACATCAACCAAGAAGTAGCTATGTGTGTGTGCATAGCAGAAAAGAGGAATACACTGGTACCTCGGTTTACGAGTGTACCGGTTTGAGATTGTTTTCAAGACGAGCAAAACATTCGCAAAATCGGCGCCTCAGAAACCAAGCATGCCTCAATTTACGAGCCCCCCCCCCACGATCTGGCACCTTCCCCCCCCCCCCGTGATCTGGCACCCCCCGCTCGCGTCACACACACCCTCCCCCCCTCGCCGCGATCCGGCAAGCCCCAGCCACCCATCCACCCGATCACATTCCTTACCCCCATTTGGCATCAGCACCAACGCACAGATCTGCCTTCTTCTTCGCGCTGTTCCTTGAGCATCTGCGCATGCTCAAGGCCTTCGGGTTCCCGTTCTCTCCGAGATTCTCGGATCTCCTAGAGATTTTGACCTACCCCAACTATCATTTCTGTGATCCTGACCTCGACCTGTCCTTGGCTAATTCTGAGCCATCCGCCCCATTATATACCCCAGCCCAGGATACTCTTTCACTACAGGAATCTAAACGACTGAACAATATTTATCAGAAACTTCTTAGACGTGTCCCCGTGTCCTTTAAATATATACAACAGGACCCTGACATGACACAACCCCAGACACTCGACAGAAATTGTGTAGGCCAGTTAATACATGACAATAATGCCATTGACATAAACTCTTTTATTTCATGTTTCAAAGAATATTGGAGATTAATTATAAATGATACTTGTCCTCCAGGCCATAATCTCTTTTTATCATTTAGTTTTGTTTTCAACAATGAACACACTGAGTAACATTAGTAACAAAATAGGTACAGTATTAAAAAAGGTGAACACAAAAGAAAAAGAAAACAAAAGTCAAAACTTATATGCTGCAATTCAAATAAGCCAACTTCCAATATATTGGCTAAATTATATTTGACAACCTAAGAAAATTATGGCTACAGTGGCATATGATGGAAAAAAGAACAAAAATAATGTGTTAAAAAACATAAATTTGAATAGCAAGGACACAGATGATAAAACCTGAAAATTAAAATAAAATGTATTTGTTCTTTCCATGGAGCTCTGGGAGGGCTTTGCAAAATCATGGTTATAATTTTTCTTTGCTTATAGTATACTTTACTAAAAACAAACAAACAAAACAGTACATGTTGCTTAAACTAGACAAACAATTTTTTAACGAGAAATCATCATCATATAATGGGTTAACAGTATAATATGTCACTGTACTCTGAAAAGGGAAGTGAAATATTCAAGAAAACATATGCAAAAACTCACAAAAAGCTAGGTACAATTTGTGTGCAATCAGGAAGTGAAGAAAAAGAGGAACTTACTGCTCTATGTACTTCGAGCAAACAAAAAATGTAAGTAATAAAATTAATATTTTTTGGATTGGTAACAATATTATTCTTACTTTTGTTTGATTTTGGAGTACTCATAAAAATGAAAATCAATAGGTATTCTCCTAAAGTGCACTGTATTTAAATCATAGTTGTAATAAGGATGTAGGACCAAGTACTTTGTGGAAGACTGCAGTTGCTAACTCTAGAAAACAAATAAGCATTAGTAATGGAGGGAAAAAGTAATGGGGAACACCCATATCCATATCTTCTTGGACCTGTAAAGGAAAAGGGCTTAACTTACAATCATCTTGTAGACTATGAACATTCATTCAACATTCATTTTTTAGACATACTTCCTATATGCATATATTTTCATTTTACAACCACAGTGCAAACACTTAACACAAATTCTTCTTCGGTAACCCTCTTACATCTTCCCTACATTGTCATTCCTTCCTATATTTCCAACCCAAATCATTTCATGTGACACTTTTATTTCTTCTCATCTAATTTCACTTTATTCCTTTATATATAAGAACAACAAAGGTTCAAAACTGTATTCAAAAACTAAAGTGTTTTTATTAATACATATGGTAACATTACGAGCTTGTAGCCAAGTGAAAATATACTTCCTCGTTCCACACCCCATCTTTTTTTTTTTAATATATATTTTCTGTAAACCACAAAAGAACAGGAAACAAGAGCTGTGTATGTAAACTGAGTAATAACATTTCTATTTGCTTCAATAAAGTACTTATTATTGATTTTCCATAATTTTTATAAGAAATCCTGTGCTTTCACGGTCCCGTAACTACAATATCTCCGTTCACAAATCGTATCCGCAAAAAATCCCAGTATTCATAATGAACAATATTTATAGCAGAATGACAGAATCTGTTAATGGTCATGGCAAACTTAAATATATAGTGAGATGGCACAAACTCCTAGAGCCCTTCTAAAAAAAAGTGTACTGTCCCTCTTGTAGGTAACGGAGAAAATAAAATCATCACAACAGAAACTAAGGGCTCCTTTTACCAAGCTGCCGCATTGAGCTGGCGTTAATTCTAGCTGCATAGCACGGGTATAGTGTACGCGCTAAAAACACTATCGCAGCTTAGTAAAAGGAGCCCTAAGGTTCAAACTCTATACTATTAACATTAATGAGTACGCGTTGGCCCAAATTTATTTGAGTAATGGCTGTCACCATACCATGTGTAAGGCAAGGCAGACAATCTCAAAAACTCATGAAAGTATTTATAGAAGGTATTTGTGCCCTATAATAATACAATCTAGGAAGACAACATCTCCCTCGTGAATAAAGAAAGCTGAGCAATTTTAGCCTGTATGTCAGTTAAAGCAGTTTCATACTCAACTAATGTTTTGAGATCATTGGGAGCTTCATAGCAAAAGGCACAGTGCAGAGCAGTGGTGTATAATCCCCGCTCAATAATGACAGGAAATATGGGTGTAGAATGGAGGACCGGGATGCCTATCCAAAGGCTTTAGACAGTAGATCTGTGCAAAACATACAGAGCATGATGGAAAGTAGTAGGAGAAATAGCAAGATGGAAAAACTGGGATTAGCTTTGCTGCATGGGGGACAAAGGAGAGGGTGCATGGGCCAAGGATGTAGAAGGCACAGAAACATCATTAAGTTGCAAGCATGTTGGGAAGGCTATGTCAAAAACATGCGTTTTCGCAGAGGGCCTGTCATAAAACTTCTATACTGAACTGATAAGTTAACTTCCTCTTGACTTTTCTTACTGCCCCTGTCTTGCCATATGATTGCAGGGCTCAAGCCATCTTTGGGTAAATCATCTCCTTATGATTTCTCTTCAGAATGCCCCAAAAGGTAGCTAGACTATCCTTGTTCAAGGAGGCAAACTGAAAAGTTCCCTAAGCTTTATTCACCCACCAAATGCAGTCATTCACGTCTCCACTGTACAGGATGGCCAGAAGGAACTGGTACAGATGGATTTTAGGTTTCTTATTATTGTGTACCAGATTTTTATGTACAAGCCCTCCATAGGCGAGCCCAGTTCAGGAAGTATTGGAGAGTTGAGTGTAGGAGTATAAGAATTAGGAAAAAGGGGTGGACAACGGACAGAATCAGGGGTGGACAGGCAAGACAGAGATAAGCTCTCAAGCAGTGTAGAAAAAGATTTTGTACGATAGGATAAAAAGAGATTGTGGCCTGGAGGACAAGTATCATTTATAATTAATCTCCAATATTCTTTGAAACATGAAATAAAAGAGTTTATGTCAATGGCATTATTGACCTGTATTAACTGGCCTACACAGTTTCCGTCGAGTGTCTGGGGTTGTGTTATGTCAGGGTCCTGTTGTATATATTGATAGGGCATGGGGACACGTCTAAGAAGTTTCTGATAAATATTGTTCAGTCGTTTAGATTCCTGTAGTGAAAGAGTATCCTGGGCTGGCAGATGGCTCAGAATTAGCCAAGGACGGGTCGAGGTCAGGATCACAGAAATGATAGTTGGGGCAGTCACTGTCAGGCAGGTCAAAATCTCTAGGAGAGGTATAAGAGTCAGGGCTGGTACGACCAGAAAAACCAGGCAGGGGATCCACAATTCCATCGAGGCCAGTGGAAGGATCAGCAGATTGTGGAGGTACATGAGAATAAGGGGGTGGGTTCAGACTGTCCAGAGCCAGACATAAGGGGTTCAGGTCAGTAAGAGGTTCTGGGAAAAAGAGGATCCCTTTCGGGGTTAATGTCATGACATAGTGCGGAGTCCTTGCATGGAGGATCCTGACAATGGGCACGGCAGAATTTCCACATGTTCTAGTTGAAATTTACCTTTTGTATGATTTGTAATAGTAATGCAGAGGGTAACAAGATCGCTCCAATAAAGGGAGCCTTCCTCCAACCATTTCCAATCATGGGAATTTTTTATGTGTGTTTTAGAGGTGTTTTAATCCACTTATCATGGAAGCGCTGTATAAGCTTATGCAAGCCGGGGTGATTATCGAGCTTAATAATATCTAAAGGTAACATAATAAAAACAAGCAATATAACTAACGTCCTGTTGCTAATATAAACAATAAATTGAAAACAAAAAAGATGCGGAAACCCTCCTTATCTTGAAATCCCTAGCTAACTAAGTAAGATAATGAAAGACATACTTACAATACACCGCAAATCTCAGGCTCTGCTCAGGTTCAAAAAGTATACCCACAGGTCACGGCTTGCTCTACCCAAGAATACAGGCTATACCCACCAGTTACATCTAACTCTGCAGGCTATACCCACCAGGCACCGCTGGCTCTGCACCGCTATCCAGCTCTGCAGGCTATACCCACCAAGCAACGCTGGCCCTGTACCGTTATATCCATCAGTTGAATATCTGTAAAAGTAAAAGGTGTTAGAGATCGCAAAGGCGAGGGCTAGAAGGCCCAAGGCCCAAGCCTCCTCCCAAACACCCCTCTATCAGTGGTCGGGGATCACCAATGAAGGCCTCTGGAAAACTTCTAAGGAAATAATCTCATGACAACCCAATTGCTGTATATAAAGTAAATTTATTAATAATAAACAAAAACCAGCTTTCATGTAGTAACAGCAATTTGAGCTAACGGATTACATACAGAATAGTTGACATATCTGATATGTGGAATCTATCCTGAAATATGAGTCAAGTGGGCTACTTTTATACTCTTTTTAGTGGCCCAAAATAGAAGATATTTCATAGTTACAAATCACATAACCACTTTCTATTGGATTATCATGTTTGTCATATTTGTTGATTGGACAGCACACATTTTGGTCATAGAGTCACATTGAAGCATTATGTCACCTAGTGCCAAATATAGCTTTTCTATTTTCCCCTGACAATGCATTATTAATGCTGAGGTCAATTTCTAGGAACAAGTCCCCCTCCCTTCGGAGCTTGATTGTGGGTCCGTCAGCACTTTTCATCTATGGTTGATAAGACTTAGGTCATCTTGACCTGAGGTCGTGTAGTTTCAGTTCTTTTCTTGTGATCTAAGTCAAACATTTTCTCGGGAAGTCCCAGGATACGCAAAGCATAGTCAGCAAATGATGGTTAGTTTCTAGGTTAAAAATGATATGCTCTTCTGTCAGCTATTATTTCTGCTGACAGGAACAGATATGATTTTTGCACTGTTCATCAGGCTTGGGTGGCTTTTTGACATAAGTCTCTCTTAACTGTCTCCCCAGAGGGCCCCATGGAGGTCCTCACCCCCAGCCTCCTGCAGGTCCCATGCCCAATTCTTCCTCATGTTCCAGACTGTTTTACTGGGTCCATAGAATTTCCGAAGGGCAGGCATTGTCATGTTGACACCCTTTGCTCCATGCTCCTGAGACTGCTCCTTGCTCCCTGCAGACAGTTCCTTCCTTTTTGCCAAAATTGGTTTCGGCTTTCCATGTCCATCCAGGAATATGTTTGCTGATTGTTCAGCTGACAGGTTCCAATCATCAGGATCATCTGCTAAAGATCATAGACATTTGCAGGGTGCTCCTATATTATTGGCAGGTCTCTAACAAGTTTTGTTTTCTGACCTCCTGTTTGGGATGGCTAATTTTATTATGTGAGGTTCTCCTGTTTCTAAGGCTCCAATTTCAAGGTGGATCCATAGAGCCATTTAGTCCACTCACATTCTTGCGGGGCAACTTTCCCCTATTTATGTTAAGGCGCTTTCTGCCAGGTGTGTAGCTTCGTAGTGGGCGGAAGCTAGATCTGTTTCTCCTGAGAAGATTTGCAGGGTGGTGAAGTAGTCTTCTCTTTGCAAGTTTGCCAAGTTCTACAGAGTGGCAGGTTGCTGCCAGACAGGACTCTGCCTTTGGGTCCTCGGTCTTAAGGGCCTGCACGGCATGCCCACCCTAGCTTTCTTGGGGGACTACTTTTGTATGTCCCTATGATCTAGACTGTCTCGCCTATTGCACTGGAATAGGAGATTATGTACTTACCCCGGTAAGCTCTTTTCCAGTAGACAGGGGAGACATTCTAGACACCCACCCTGTCCTTGCTGTGCCTGTTTCAGATTCTGATATAAGATTTCAGTCTCTTTCTTATCCAATCTGTTTCTTGGAGACTGTACAGTACAGGGATTCAAACAGGGATTGGACAGATTCCTGAGGGAAAAGGGGATCGTGGGGTACTGAGGGAGGTGCTGGGGTGTTGCATAAGTAAAGACAGCTCACCAGGTCGTGCAGGTGCAAGGCCGGAGGGTTAGGACATTGATGGGAAGATACGACTTCGATGAGAAACCTAGGGGGCCCCTTCTGGTGATTAAGGCAGGTCATGACCTGTTGGGCCGCCGCGGAGGCGGACTGCTGGGTGGGATGGACCTCTGGTCTGACCCGGCAGAGGCACTGCTTATGTTCTTATGTTCTTTGGGGTTAAGAAGAGGTTGTAAATATGTATAATCTGTTGTGGGAGTAGTTCTCAACTCCTTTGATGCCTCTGTTGGAGGTTAACGGTACTGTTTAGTTGTTTGAGCAGAACAATAGTTTAGACTGTCAATACAGGTGCCTCTACTTCACAGATGAGTGTGTCTCTCTATGCTTGGGTACTGACTACTAGAGGGCGCTAAACTAGCCTAAGATGTACACTAGAGGCAGAGTGAAAAACCTGACATGGATTTTTTCTGCAGCTCATGCGAGTAAGGGGAAATAATCATATGGTCTAGAATAGTGGTTCTGAATCCTGTCCAGAGAGATCCCCAGCCAGTCGGGTTTTCAAGATATCCCTCATGAATATGCATGAGAGAGATTTGCATACCTGTCACTTCCATTATATGCAAATCTCTCTCATGCATATTCATGAGGGATATCTTAAAAACTCGATTGGCTGGGGGTCCCCCAGGACAGGGTTGAGAACCATTGATCTAGAATGTCTCACCGGAAAAGAGCTTACCAGGGTAAGTACATAATCTCCTTATGGTAACCACAAAATTAAAAAAAATATACTGTATGCATAGAAAATGTTAATTATCAACTATATTCGGGGGGGAGGGGTCAAAGAAGTCAAGGCAGACTTTAAATATGCAATGTCACCTTAGTAACAACTATAGAAAAATAGACAAATGTGCAAAATATAGACAGCAGATATAAATTCTCAAAACTGACTCATTTCGATCACTAAATTGAAAATAAAATCATTTTTCATACATTTGCTGTCTGGTGATTTTATGAGTCTCTGGTTACATTTCCTTCTGACTGTGCATCCAATATTTCTTTCTTTCTGCCTCCTGCATGCTTCCTCTCCTCCAGTCCTCATTCCCTCTCCCAACCATCACACTCTCCCTCCATGAGTTCAACTTTTTACTCTGCCCTCTCCCCCTTCCCCTGACATTTCTCCTTCCCTCCTTTCTGCCCTCCCCATCCATCTCACTCTCTTTCTCTCTCTCCATGAGTCCAACACTTTCTGCTTCATGCACGCTTCCTCTCCACCTGACCTCACATCTCTCTATGTCCCGCCATGAGTCCAACTTTTCTTCTTCTCTCCTCCACCCCTATTGGCAACAAGTCTCCCTCTCTTACTCACTGTCAATCTGTCTTGAGAAATCCAGGCATCTCTCCCACCCCCTCTACTGCCACATCCAACATTTCTCCATCTCTCATCCCCTCATTGTTAGCTGAGCTTCAACGTGTATTTCAAGGGATTAACATCAAGGGACCTAGTCAGAGGTGATCCCTCCCATCATCCTAAATAATTTTTTCTCTCAGTTCGGGGGTCTTATCCACACATTAATAATCAATAGGTTAAAAACCAGAACACTTTCCTAACAGTAGAAAACCTCCATCATTCACCCTATCTTGAAAGAACAGAAAGTCAGCGCCATTGAATAATCAAACTACCACCCAATAGCGAAAAGCCCATTCTTGGCAAAATTGACTGAGAAATTAGTTTTCAATCAGATTTCCAAATTTATTGAATCAACAAACACTCTGCACCCACAGCAAACAGGTTTTAGGACAAATCACTCAACGGAACATTCACTACTGGGTATAACAACTATCAAATTGTATCATCTAGATCACTCCCTCCTCCGAAGACTAGAATCCACAGGGATTACAGATCAAGTTCTCAACTGGCTTAAGTCATACTTTACAAATCACCAATCAAAAATACTGTTTAACAATTCATCCTCGGATGCTTTCACTTGCCAAAATGGGGTTCCCCAAGACTCAATTCTTTCTCCTCTATTATTTAATAATTTCTTATCTCCTCTTCTTACTCTCTGCCAATCCATTGGATTCTCTGCCTTTGCTTACGCAGATGACATTCAATTGTTACACCCTCTCAATCCAGAAAAAATTAATGAAATTACTGAAATCAATGACAAACTAAATCAAATCAGATCATGGTTAAACGAGAGCCAGTTAACATTAAATACCTCAAAAACCATGTCCCAATTCTTCTGTACAACCTTCCTCTTCACTGCGTCTCCTCAATAAAAATGGTAGGGGTGACATTCGATAAAAAACTGTCATTCCACGATCACATAAGCAATGTAATCAAATCCTGTTTTTCCAAGCTTAGAATGAAACGGTCTATCTCCAAATTTGTGGAGCCAAAATCATTGAAAATCCTGGTCCACTTACTGATCATTGCAAAGTTAGATTACTGCAACAGCTTACTCATAGGAGCCACCCAGAAGGAACTAAGATGCCTCCAAATAATTCAAAATGCTGCTATTAAACTTATAACAACAGCTAGTAAATATAATCATGTAACCCCCTTGCTCCATAAGGCTTACTGACTGCCAATTAAACATCGGATTTCATACAAAATATCTTTATTCACTTTCAAAACGATGCAAACTCAATCACGCCAATTTATAGACAAATATTTGATCCCATATGAGCACTCTTAGATCTTCTGACCGTAAGTTACTCACTGTACACTATCTGCGAATAATAGGCACTTAAAGAGGAAGATAATCTAAACCATTTTAAAGCCCTGCTTAAGAGCCATTATTTTAAGGATGCTTTCAACATCTAAGTCCCACTTATATTCCTTCCATTCATTCTTTTAAAGAAGCAAGTTTCAACATCTAAGCTCCACTTGTACTCCTTCCAATCACTCTTTTAAAGAAACAAGTTTCAGTGTCCCCCTCCTATCATTTTGTCCTTACTTGTTTTCTATCCTTTTTCCAATGTATTTCTTCCCCTCTTCCTTTTTGTCTTGGTAAGTCATGTTTCAGTTGTCTTTTATTAGTCACGCCATTTGAATGGCATTGTTTTCCTCTTTTTAAAGTTTTGTCTTTAACATGTTTTATTTTTTTGTTATTTTCCCCAGTATATTTTTAAATTGTATCTCGCTTAAAAATTAGATAAGCGATATTATCAAATTTTAATAAAAACTTGAAACTTGGATCATGTGCAGCATTTTTTACCACAGCCCATCAGCCTTATGCCCATTTCTCCTATCACCCCTCTCCAACATCATGCCACATCTCTCCCTCCATCACTGTCCAACATTCCTCCCCCTTGCATCCCCTTCAACCTGTCTCTCTGGTCCCTCTCCACCACCATTTCCAACATTTCTCCCTCTCATCCTTCTCTTCCCCATGCATCTCTCCTCTCTATCTGCCCAATTTTCTTCTTTCTTCCTTTCCCCATGTGCCACCATCTCTTTCCCTCTTACTCACACACTCATGCCCAACAATTCTCTCTTTCTATTTCCTCTCTTCTATGTCCCAAGTTAGTGCTCCCTTCCTCCCTCCTTTCTGTGTCCCATGATCATGCCACCTCCCTCCCTTCCTTCTGAATTGAGTTTGTGCTCCCTCCCCCATCCCTACCTTCCAGCCGTTGTCCCAGAATCGTGTCCCCTTACTTGTTCAAGCCACACTCGGTCCATCTGCACGTGGTTAACCCACAAGCCTTGCCTCCATCATCAGCTCTGATGTCGGAGAGAAGGTTTCCGGGTCATCTACGTGCAGCGTGTGAACCGCTGCCAGCTGCGTATCCCCCTAATAAGCCGCAGAAGGAGCGAGTGCAGCAAGGTGGTAACTGGGAACCTCTCCCCATGGACCCAGAAGGCTTCCCTCCGACGTCAGCTTCACAACGGAGGGAAGCCCTGTGGGTCAGCTTCGGGAGGGAAGGAGAAGGGGAGCGGGCAGGATTCCCCAGCAGCAGCATCAACGGGTGGGGCAGACAGCAAGGAGGGAGCCCCAGTGGAGGCTGCGCGGCTTTGATGGACAGGCGGGCAGGGAATATTCTCAGCGGCGGCCATGCCACATACCCCCAACAAGCAGCCCGCATACCTCCAATGGTACGTGTATGGTGTGTTGAGAAATGCTGGATTAGACAGTGTGAATAATTTTTCTTCTTGCTTAGAAATTGACTTCTGTTTATTGTGATACAATTCATATATTACCTATACATTTTCTAAACAGAGTAACTGGCATTCCTGTTCACATTGTTGCATGTATGTACAAATAGGTGTCATATTAAACTATTTCTTTTTCTTTTTTTTTTTTCAGGATGTTGTTTGGGGGTTAAATTCTTTATTTACAGTAAGTACTATAATATATTTAAAGCAATAAGATTGTTTTATTGCTCAGAAAGTTATGTACCTTTACCCAAATCTCAGCATCCTTCTATCTTGAAAAGGGACAAACACAAATATTTATAATAATAATAATAATAACTTTATTCTTCTATACCGCCATAGTCAAATGACTTCTAGGCGGTTCACATCAAAGAAGGCTGGACAATCAGCAAATTACAGAATGCAAGAAGTGAGGGTACAACGAAAATAAAACGAAAATATGCATCTTAACTATGTAATATAGATCTTATGTATGCAACCCAAGGAATAAAGCTGGACAATCTGCGAGTTATAGGGTAAACATGAGAGTTATAGGGTAAACATATAGCTCTGGATTCTGTATAGGACTCCTAGTTTCAGAACCTGCCTAAGCAGCTCTTCAGAATCACACACGGGCATCCTATATAGAATCACGTAACATAGTAACATAGTAGATGACGGCAGATAAAGACCCGAATGGTCCATCCAGTCTGCCCAATTCAATTAAAAATTTTTTTAAAAAAATTTTAATTTTTTCTTCTTAGCTATTTCTGGGCAAGAATCCAAAGTTTTACCCGGTACTGTGCTTGCGTTCCAACTGCCGAAATCTCTGTTAAGACTTACTCCAGCCCATCTACACCCTCCCAGCCATTGAATCCCTCCCCTGCCCATCCTCCACCAAACGGCCATACGCAGACACAGACCGTGCAAGTCTGCCCAGTAACTGGCCTAGCTCAATATTTAATATTATTTTCTGATTCTAAATCTTCTGTGTTCATCCCACGCTTCTTTGAACTCAGTCACAGTTTTACTCTCCACCACTTCTCTCGGGAGCGCATTCCAGGCATCCACTACCCTCTCCGTAAAGTAGAATTTCCTAACATTGCCCCTGAATCTACCACCCCTCAACCTCAAATTATGTCCTCTGGTTTTACCATTTTCCTTTCTCTGGAAAAGATTTTGTTCTACGTTAATACCCTTCAAGTATTTGAACGTCTGAATCATATCTCCCCTGTCTCTCCTTTCCTCTAGGGTATACATATTCAGGGCTTCCAGTCTCTCCTCATACGTCTTCTGGCGCTAGCCTCCTATCATTTTCGTCGCCCTCCTTTGGACCGCCTCAACTCTTCTTACGTCTTTCGCCAGATACGTCTTTCGCCAGATACTTGGAGTATTGTGTTCAAAACTGAACACAATACTCCAAGTGGGGCCTCACCAATGACCTGTACAGGGGCATCAACACCTTCTTCCTTCTACTGACTACGCCTCTCTTTATACAGCCCAGCATCCTTCTGGCAGCAGCCACTGCCTTGTCACACTGTTTTTTCGCCTTTAGATCTTCGGACACTATAACCCCAAGGTCCCTCTCCCCGTCCGTGCATATCAGCTTCTCTCCTCCCAGCATATACGGTTCCTTCCTATTATTAATCCCCAAATGCATTACTCTGCATTTCTTTGCATTGAATTTTCGTTGCCAGGCATTAGACCATTCCTCTAACTTTTGCAGATCCTTTTTCATATTTTCCACTCTCTCTTCGGTGTCTACTCTGTTACAAATCTTGGTATCATCTGCAAAAAGGTACACTTTTCCTTCTAACCCTTCAGCAATGTCACTCACAAATATATTGAACAGGATTGGCCCCAGCACCGAACCCTGAGGGACTCCACTAGTCACCTTTCCTTCCTTCAAGCGATTTCCATTAACCACCACCCTCTGGCGTCTGTCCGACAGCCAGTTTCTGACCCAGTTCACCACTTTGGGTCCTAACTTCAGCCCTTCAAGTTTGTTCAACAGCCTCCTATGAGTAACTGTATCAAAGGCTTTGCTGAAATCCAAGTAAATTACATCTAGCATATGTCCTCGATCCAGCTCTCTGGTCACCCAATCAAAAAATTAAATCAGGTTCGTTTGGCACGATTTACCTTTTGTAAAGCCATGTTGCCTCGGATCCTGTAACCCATTAGATTCAAGGAAGTACACTATCCTTTCTTTCAGCAACACTTCCATTATTTTTCCAACAACTGAAGTGAGGCTCACCGGCCTGTAGTTTCCTGCTTCATCCCTGTGACCACTTTTATGAATAGGGACCACATCCGCTCTCCTCCAATCCCCAGGAATCACTCCCATCTCCAGAGATTTGTTGAACAAGTCTTTAATAGGACTCGCCAGAACCTCTCTGAGCTCCCTTAGTATCCTGGGATGGATCCCGTCTGGTCCCATCGCTTTGTCCACCTTCAGTTTTTCAAGTTGCTCATAAACATCCTCCTCCGTGAACGGCGCAGAATCTACTCCATTTTCTCGTGTAACTTTGCCAGATAGTCTCGGTCCTTCTCCAGGATTTTCTTCTGTGAACACAGAACAGAAGTATTTGTCTAGTACATTTGCTTTCTCCTCATCACTCTCCACATATTTGTTCCCAGCATCTTTTAGCCTAGCAATTCCATTTTTTATCTTCCTCCTTTCACTAATATATCTGAAAAAATTTTTATCTCCCTTTTTTACATTTTTAGCCATTTGTTCTTCCACCTGTGCCTTCGCCAAACGTATCTCTCTCTTGGCTTCTTTCAGTTTCACCCTGTAGTTCTTTCTGCTCTCCTCTTCTTGGGTGTTTTTATATTTCATGAACGCCAACTCTTTCGCCTTTATTTTCTCAGCCACTAGGTTGGAGAACCATATCGGCTTCCTTTTTCTCTTGTTTTTATTGATTTTCTTCACATAAAGGTCCGTAGCCATTTTTATCGCTCCTTTCAGCTTAGACCACTGTCTTTCCACTTCTCTTATGTCCTCCCATCCTAACAGCTCTTTCTTCAGGTACTTTCCCATTGCATTAAAGTCCGTACGTTTGAAATCTAGGACTTTAAGTATCGTGCGGCCGCTCTCCACTTTAGCCGTTATATCAAACCAAACCATTTGATGATCGCTACTTCCCAGGTGAGCACCCACTCGAACATTAGAGATACTCTCTCCATTTGTGAGGACCAGATCCAATATCGCTTTTTCCCTTGTGGGTTCCATCACCATTTGTCTGAGTAGAGCCTCTTGAAAGGCATTCACAATCTCCCTACTTCTTTCCGATTCCGCAGACGGAACATTCCAGTCCGCATCCGGCAGGTTGAAATCTCCCAACAGCAGAACCTCCTCTTTCCTTCCAAACTTTTGGATATCCACAATCAGATCCTTATCAATTTGCTGCGATTGAGTCGGAGGTCTGTAGACTACACCCACGTAGATAGAAGTTCCATCTTCTCTTTTCAGAGCAATCCATATCGCTTCTTCCTCTCCCCAGGCCCCTTGCATTTCGGTCGCTTGGATATTGATCTTTACATAGAGAGCTACTCCTCCACCTTTATGACCATCTCTGTCTTTCCTAAAAAGATTATTTCCCGGTATGTTTGCATCCCATCCATGTGATTCACTGAACCATGTCTCTGTGATAGCAACAATATCTAGATCTGCCTCTAACATCAGGGCTTGCAGATCATGAACTTTTTGCTTAGACGGCGAGCATTTGTGGTCATCGCTTTCCAACTATTTTTCAGCGATAATCTCCTTTTTCGTATGGATTTTTGTGTCGTTTCACTTTCCGTTGCAATACTAAGAAATGAGTTGCTGATATTGCTTATGTTGCAGCCTTTACTACTATCATATCTTTTCTCTAACCGACATCCATGTCACAGGCATCACTTAAACAATTGGGTTGCCGCTGAGCTAATCGAGGCAAGGGAATCTCCCTGCTACGATCAGTTTAGTGGCCGCAGCAGAGAACCCGTCTCCCCGCAAAGACTACCAGCAGGAGAGATTCCCAGTCCCTCCTGCCATAACCCCTGAATCCACTCCCCCACCTCTGAATGTCCGCGGCAGGAGAAGTGTCCAATTCCTCCTGCTGCCACCCCCCAAAAGATATCCAACGTGCTGGAACCTGAAAAAATCTTTAAAGGAGATCAAGTAGAAATGTTAACATACATGGAGGTGAGCCTCGAAGACATGCTCAAGCAGATAGATAGATTAAAAACTGACAAATCTCCCGGCCCGGACGGAATCCAACCTAGGGTATTGAAAGAGCTAAAAGAGGAAATAGCGGAATTATTACAGAAGGTTTTTAATCTGTCCCTAAAAACGGGTGATTCCAGAGGACTGGAAGATAGCAATTGTTACATCCATCTTTAAAAAAGGATCGCGAGGAGACCCAGGGAATTACAGACCGGTAAGTCTGATGTCGGTTCCGGGGAAGATGGTGGAAGCGCTGATAAAAGACAGCATCGATGAGCATCTAGAAAGGAATAAACTCATGAAAACAAGCCAACATGGATTCTGCAAGGGAAGATTGTGCCTAACTAACTTATTGCACTTCTTCAAAAGAATAAACAAGCAAATGAATGAAGGGACCCCCATAGACATCATATACTTGGATTTCCAAAAAGCTTTCAACAACGTACCCCATGAAAGCCTACTTAGGAAACTAAAGAACCATGGGGTGGAAGGGGATGTACATAGATGGATCAAAAATTGGTTAGTGGGTAGGAAGCAAAGGGTAAGAGTGAAGGGCCACTACTCGGACTGGAGAAGAGTCACGAGTGGTGTTCCGCAGGGGTCAGTACTCGGACCACTGCTGTTCAATGACATAGAAACAGGGCTGAAGTGCGAAGTTATAAAATCCGCTGTTGACACAAAACTTTTTAATGGGGTTAGGAATAAAGAAGACTGAAGATCTACAAAGGGACCTGAACAAACTATGAGAGTAGGCAAATAAATGGCAGATGAGGTTTAATGTAGAGAAATGTAAAGTCTTGCATGTAGGAAACGGAAACCCGATGTACAGCTATACGATGGGAGAGCTGGTAATGGGTGAAAGTAGCCTAGAGAAGGACTTAGGGGTGCTGGTGAACAAAACAATGAAGCCGTCGGCATAATGCGCAGCGGCCTCTAAGAAGGCGAACAGAATGCTAGGTATTATCAAGAAAGGTATCACAACCAGAACGAAGGACGTTATCCTGCCATTGTATCGGGCGATGGTGCACCCGCATCTGGAGTACTGCGTCCAATATTAGTCGCCGTACCTTAAGAAGGATATGGCGATGCTCGAGAGGGTTCAAAGGAGAGCGACACGACTGATAAAGGGTATGGAAAACCTTTCATATGCTGAAAGATTGGAGAAATTGAACCTCTTCTCCCTGGAGAAGCGAAGGCTTAGAGGGGACATGATAGAGACTTACAAGATCATGCAGGGCATGGAAAAAGTAGAAAGGGACAGATTTTTCAAACTTTCAAAAACTACAATAACGTGAGGGCATTCGGAAAAATTAAGAGGCGACAGATTCAGAACCAATGCTAGGAAGTTCTTCTTCACTCAAAGGGTGGTGGACATTTGGAATGCGCTTCCGGAGGGCATGATATGACAAAGTACGCAACTGGGTTTCAGGAAGGGATTGGATGATTTCCTGAAGGAAAAGGGGATTGAAGGGTATAGATAGAGGATTGGATGATTTCCTGAAGAAAAATGGGATTGAAGGGTACAGATAAAGGATTACTGTGCAGGTCCTGGACCTGATGGGCCACCACGTGGGTGGACTGCTGGGCGTGATATACCTCTGGTCTGACCCAGCAGAGGCACTGCTTATGTTCTTATGTCCCTGCTGGAAAGCCCCCCGGAGGGGCCTTAAGCGCCTGGGCAAATGAGGGCCTTAGGCCCCTCCCCGGTGCATCCCATGATACACCAAGTAGGGGAAGGCCTGCCTTTCAGTAGAGGTGGGCCTGCCGGCCGTAGGGAATAAGCATCCCTCAGACCAGCCAACTAAAAAGGTACTAGTGAGGTCCGGGGGGCTTAGATTTCTCGGGGGGAGGATTCCGGCAGAGGGACTGGGTATCCCTCCTGCCGAGGGATGTCTTGGGGGGAGGGGGTAGCAGGAGGATGCTGTTTATAGAATTTGCCTTTAATGCTTGCATGAAATACCTCTTTATTATTAAAAGTTAGTGCCGGTAAAGTTTTAGGACAGGAAATCTTATAGAGGTTGATTTTGTAACCAAGCACCTATATGAAAAGTTCCAAAAGCCACCTATTTTATAAAGATAATAAAAGTGGGAGTAATTGATGACGCTGAGCTAAGCGGCGGCTCCTTGCCACAGCTCCGCTCCCCTCGCGTCTATTTTTTGCCTAATTACTTTCAAATTTGCCTGCCCCACTCCTTTTTTTCTCCCTGGACGTATTGCTTCGGGTGTGTAACGAGACCAACGGCGCTCCGTTTGGTGGCAGTTTGGGTGAGTTATGCCCATAAAGACCCCGTGACCTGCCAAGGCTCAGAGATCGTAAGGGGCATCCAAAATAGTGTCTGCACCTTCCTCCCTGCCGAAAGTATTGCTGCAGAAAGACGCGGTCCAAGAGTTAACTAAAAACATCTCCATGGCTATAGATGAGCGCCTTACCAAGCTCCAGGCCACAGTCGATGACATCCGCAATAGCCTGGAGCATCAGGGCCAGCGCTTGCAGATGGTGGAGACCCATATCGCCGCGCAGGAGGACCGTTCCAAAACCATGGAGGTGCAGCTTCGGGCTGTGGAGGCACGCTGTTCCACCTTGCATGCCCGCCTCTAGGATCAGGAAAATCGAGGCCACCGGAATAACATTAGGCTGGTGCAGCTTGCTGAGACCCTCCACGAAGAGGAGTTGCGGGACCTTGTAGAGTGGTAGCTACCAGAGGCCTTGGGCTTATCGCCTCCAGGCACGAAGATATTGGTGGAGCATGTACACCATCTGGGACCCTGCAGGGACGGAGATGGTCGACTCCGACCCATAATCACCCAGCTCCTCAACTTCGCCGACAAGACTCAACTGATGGCGCTGTACCGGAAGAAGAGCCTGCTGGAGCATGGAGGGAAGCAGCTCCTTTTGTTTAATGACCATTCTGCAGAGGTTGCCATGAAGCAGCGCGCTTTGGCACCCTACTGTTCTGAGCTACGCAATTGGAGCCTCCGGTTTGTGGTCCAGTTCCCGGCCAGAGTGCGCATAATGGAGCCCGGTGGCCCGAAGATATGCGACACTCTGGAAGATCTGCAGGCCTATGTCCGCACCCTGGCTCCACAGGCGCCGGCTCCCTAACTGTTCTCTGGAGATCTCTGGCGCCTGACTTTGGGGCTCTTGGACTTTGCCGTCCTGGATCTTATTTGCAGCTGGGCTGGGGCTTGTTCTCGTTCCCGATGGCGTTCCGAGGCATTCCCCCCGGACACCTGTGGATGGGCTGCCTAGCATGTGTGCTTTCCTAGACATTCACAGTTTTCCCTGATGGATGTAGGTTCGTTAACCTCCCTGGGGGTGCTTTCTTTGATTGACTGCTCCATGTGCCTGTGGCCTTTATGAACGGCCTTTAGCTTTATATTCTTTTTCTATTTTTGTTTCTTATTTACTGAGGCTCCTGGTGCCAGAATGGGGTTTCCCTCTCGTGGCGAGCTGGGGACCCTTGGCTTCTTGTTTTTTTGGACATTGTATTCCTGTACCTGTTATATTGGACTTTGTTCTTGCCATAGAGACTGTTCCGCTTGCTCTGTGGGGAGATTGCTGTGGGTGGGTATTCATTTTCTTTGCGGGTGGGAGGGTGGGAACTGGAGCTTTTCTGCTTCTTTTTAGGTGGTGGTGGTAGGGGGGTTGTGGGGAATCGTTATGGGGATTGGCTGGTTGCTGGGGTAGGAGGCGGTGGGGGGGTTGTTGAATGTACTTCTGGTATGTATGTGGGGATGTGTGGCTGATGAGGAGTGAATGGGGAGGTCTCGGGGTTGGAGGTCTCCTTCTGAATGATTGGGGTTAGAACATAAGAATTGCCATCTCCGGATCAGACCCTGGGTCCATCAAGTCCGGTGATCCGCACACACGGAGGCCCCACCAGATGTACCCTGGCCTAGTTTTAGTCCCCATATCATCGTATGTTTCTCAAGGGAGATGTGCATCTAGTTTGCTTTTAAATCCTAGAACGGTGGATTCCGCATTAACCTCCTCTGGGAGAGCATTCCAGGTGTCCACCACTCGTTACATGAAGCAGAACTTCCTGATATTTGTCCTGAATGTGTCCCCCCTTAGCTTCAGTCCATATCCTCTTGTCCGTGTCACATTGGACATTGTAAATAACTGCTTCCCTTGCTCTATTTTGTTGAATCCTTTCTGTATTTTGAAAGTCTCGATCAGATCTCCTCGCAGTCTCCTATTCTCAAGGGAGAACAACTCCAGTCTCCTAAGTTGTTCCTCATAGTCCAGGTTCTCCATACCTTTCACTAGCTTTGTTGCTCGTCTCTGCACCCTCTCTAGCAGTTTTATATCTTTCTTTAGGTATGGAGACCAGTGCTGGACGCAGTATTCCAGGTCTGACCATGGCTCTGTAGAGCGGTAGTATAACTTTCTCTGATCTACTAGTAATTTCCTTCTTTATCACGCCTAGCATTCTATTTGCTTTCCTCGCCACCGCCACACATTGCACCAACGGTTTCAGGGTCCTGTCTATCAGTACACCCAGGTCCTTTTCCTGTTCGGTCTTTCCCAGAGTTACACCTGACATACTATACTTGTGTTCTTTATTTTTTCTGCCTAAATGCATCACTTTGCATTTTTCCACATTAAACTTCATCTGCCATTTATCTGCCCACTCCTCCAATTGATTCAAGTCGCTCTGGAGTTCCTCGCTGTCCTTCTGCAATCTGATTGCCCGGCATAGCTTTGTGTCGTCTGCAAACTTGATGATTTCACTGGATGTTCCTTCTTCTAGGTCATTTCTGAAAATATTAAATAAGATGGGTCCAAGTACCGAGCCCTGGTGTACACCGCTAGTCACTTGTTCCCATTCTGAGAACTTCCCATTTATGCCCACTCTGTTTTCTGTTCTCTAGCCATTTGCCTATCCATCTTAGTATATCTCCCTCTATTCCATGTCCTTGTAGTTCCTGAGAAGTCTTACATGTGGAACCTTGTCGAACGCTTTCTGAAAGTCCAAGTATACAATATTCACCGGTTCTCCACTATCAATTTGCCTGTTCACTGTCTTTAAAAAATTGAAGTAGGTTCGTCAAACATGGTTTCCCTTTCCTGAACCCATGTTGACTGGCTCTCATCAGGTCGTGTGTGTCTAGGTGCCGGACTATGCTATCTTTGATCAGCACCTCAACCATCTTTCCAGGGACAGACGTGAGACTCATGGGTCTGTAGTTGCCTGGCGCTCCTCTCGATCCTTTTTTAAATATCGGCGTGACGTTCGCTATCTTCCAGTCGTCTGGTATCTGTCCTGTTTTGATTGACCGTTTGGCAAGTTTCTGCAATAGCTCTCCGGTTTCAAATTTTAGTTCTTTTAGGACTCTCAGATGGATTCCGTCAGGTCAAGGAGATTTATCACTCTTAAGTTTGTCGATCTGGTGGTAAATCTGGTCCAAGTCCACGTCTACTGTGGTGAGGCTGTCCTGTACGACTCCCTTGAACACTTTCACTGTGTCAGGTATTGTTGCGGTGTCTTCCTTTGTAAAGACAGACACAAAGAAGGAATTCAGTTTGTCTGCAATTTGTTTGTCATCCTTGACGCACCCTTTTCCTTCCAGGTCATCCAGCGGACCCACCGCTTCCCTTGCAGGTTTTTTCCCCTTAACGTATGTATCTAAAAAAAGGCTTGAAATTTTTGGCCTCCTGCGCTATTTTCTCCTCGTAGACCTTTTTGGCAATCCTCACCACCTTATGACATTTTTTCTGAGCATCTCTATGTTTGCTCCAAGCTTCGGATGTTTTTGTGCATTTCCATGTCTTAAAGGAGTCCTTCTTTTCATTTATGGCTTCCTTCACCTCTTTGGTAAGCCACGCCGGCTCTCTTTTGCCTTTGGACATCCGCGGTATGTAGAGGCTTTGTGCTTCCGTGATAATATTTTTCAGTAGGGACCATGTCTGTTCCACCGTTATGACTTTGCCCATCTTTTTCTTGATCTGTTTTTTCACCATGGCTCTCATGCTGTCGTATCTTCTTCCCTTTTTAAAGTTTAAAGTCATTGTTGAGGTTTTGGTACCTTTCCCGACATCAAGTTTGAAGTTGATCATGTTGTGATCGCTCGTCCCCAGCGGGACCATGACTTCTATTTCCTTTGCCGATCCCGTAATGCCATTTAGGACCAAGTCCAAGATGACATTTCCTCTCGTCGGCTCTCCTACCATCTGTTCCAGGAAGCAGTCCCCTAGCACTTCCAGAAACTTTGCCTCCTTGCCACAGTTAGAGGTTCCCAGGTCCCAGTCTATCCCCGGGAAATTGAAATCCCCCAAGATAATGACATTACCTGTTTTACATTCTTGTTTAATTTCCTCTATCATTTCCAAGTCTGTCTCCTCCCTCTGTCCTGGCGGTCGGTAGTAAAGGCCAATCTTTGTCAGCATCATTGTATCTAGGAATCCTGATCCAGAGGGATTCCAGCTTCTCTTTCTCTTCCGCCATAGTCTCTCTCACAGATTCTATTCCTTCCCAAACATATAGGGCAATACCTCCACCTTTCTGCCCCACTCTCTCTTCTGAACAGTTTGTATCCCTGTAGTACTGTGTCCCATTTGTTTTCATCATTCCACCATGTTTCTGTTATACCAATGAATTCCAGTTCGTCGTTTTTTGCTCTTGCTTCTAACTCTCCCATTTTGTTTCCCAAACTTCTAGCATTCGTATACATACCTTTGAGTTCCCTATGTGTTACCTTATTGGACTTTCTAAGCTTAGCAGTATCTACTGTTTCTTCCACGGTTCCCTTTCCTGCTGCTGTGTTGTCTCCCTCATTTGCTTTGTGGTTGACCCCTCCTGTGTTTGAGTAGTTGTCCGTAGTTCCTTCTTCGGGAGCTCAGCCTCGATGTGCTGGTGACGTCAGAGGGGTGGGCGGAGCTATCTCTCGCCTCTGCCCCTCTCTCTCATGTGCCTGCTCTCGCTCTCGGCTGTCCCCTTGCTTACCCTCCTGCTCCCGACTCTTCACTCCTGACTCTCTCCGCTCTCCGCTCCCGACTCTCTTCGCTCCTGACTCTCAACTTTTGCCGGTCAGCCGCCTCCCCGCTCTCCTTGGCTTCCCGCAGTGGTCGCCGCGCCGTTGGCTCCTTTCCTTTTAAGGGGGAGCTCGGCCTCGGTGTGCTGGTGACATTGGAGGGATGGGCGGAGCTATCTCTCGCCTCTGCCCCTCTCTCTCACATGCCTGCTCTCGCTCTCGGCTTTCCCCTTGCTTACCCTCCTGTTCCCGTCTCTCCGCTCCTGACTCTCCCTTCTGCTAATCAGCCGCTTCCCCGCTCTCCTTGGCTTCCTGCAGTGAAGATTCTTTGGTATGTCCTTGGGGGTTTGGCTGGGAGGCCCTTGGGGATAATGTGACAGTATGGGGTCTTTGGATTCTAGCTGTACATTCCTCCAATAATTATGGCTGATCTTACTTGTGTTACTCTGAATGTGGCTAGTATCAACTCTCCTGTGAAACGGACTAAGGTCCTGTCCTTCTTGAAGAAAGAGAAGGTTCAGGTGGCCTTCTTGCAGGAGACCCATCTCACTGCCAGTGAACATCAGAAACTGGCACAGGACTGGGTGGATGAGGTAGCTGCTTCCTCCCATAATACCAGGCAGAGGGGGGTAGCCATTCTCATTCATAAGGGGGTTGCTACGGTCACACACAAAGTTGTACATAATCCACAGGGCCGCTATGTCATCTGGGCAGGCACACTCTCTGACAAACCTGTGGTGCTGTGTAACCTCTATGCACCCAATGTATATTCTCACTCCTCTATTCTCTTAGCTCACTTGGTAGCGCTTCTGAACTATGAGCTCTTTGTGAGGGGTGATTTCAACGTCACCAGTGATCCTTCGATTGATTGCAAACCCCCCAGGGTAGTTCAGAAAGATAACGAATGCAGGGGGGTTAATTTTTTGCTGGGAAACTAGATCTCCAGGATGTGTGGCAGGTTTACCACCCTGGCAAGGCGGACTTCACCTTCTTCTCTGGGGTGCACCACAGTCACTCTCGCCTGGACTATCTCTTGGTCCCCTCTCGCTCCACTGGGCAGGTGGTGCGCACCCACATCCTGGATGTTTCTTTTAGTGATCACGCTGCTTTCTCCATGACATTAAAGTGGGGTGGGTCCGCCCAGAACATATCTGGCGCTTCAACCCCTCCTTGTATCTGGACGATGCTTTTCATGCTTACCTCATTGAGGAATGGACCACGTATAAACAGACCAATGAGGGGGATGACGTCTCCGTTACAGTGTTTTGGGAGGCAGCAAAGGCTTACCTTCGGGGTAGCGTCATTGCCTACACTATCTGCAAACGCAAACAGCGTGATGCCGAGCTTACATCGCTAATGAAACAATTGCGGGAAAGTAAGTCCATTTGCAGCATAGTTCGGAGGAGGCCCGTCAGTCCTACCTTAGCTTGCGTAAGCGAATCGATTCTATTCTCACTGAAAGAGCTCTCACTCACATTGATGTCTACAAGTTTCAGCTCTATAAATGGGGAAACCGGGCAGGGAAACTCTTAGCGAACTTAGTTCGGCCTTCTCGGCGGGCCACACGGGTATCCCGCATTCGGGAAAGCCCTACCATGTTACATACAGATGATAAAGCTATTCAGACCCAATTTGTGCATTTTTACAGTGAGCTGAATGGCTCGGGTACCTATGATACAGCGGCTCGGGATCAATTTTTCCAGGACTTGGATCTTCCTCAGCTTGCCGAGACTCACAAGGACCTGCTGAATGCTCCTATCTCCTGCGTGGAGGTTTCCACTGCTATTGGTAATTTGAAACTCGCTAAAGCCACGGGACCTGACGGTATGGGGCCTGAGTTTTACAAGATCCTACGGCCCTACGTTGGGCCTGCTTTGTGTGCTATGTACGTGGATATGCAGTCCACAGACCGGTGGCTCCCAGAGCAGAACCATGCCCATGTGGTGGTGCTTCCTAAACCGGGTAAAGACCCTGAGCTGGTGGGCTCTTATCGGCCTATTTCGTTACTTAATCAGGATATGAAGCTTCTCACGGTTGGCGCAGGTGGTCCCGTCTCTTATCCATCCCAATCAGGTGGGATTCGTCCCTGGCCGATTTTCCTCTGGTAACATTCTCAATGTGCTGGTGGCACTACGCGAGGGTAGGGGGCGAGCGGTTGATGATTTGTTGGTCAGCCTGGATGCCGAGAAGGCTTTTGACAGGGTTGTGTGGCCCTAACTTTTTTGGATCTTACAGCGGTTTGGCATTACCGGCTTGTTTCATGACTGGGTTTTCACCTGTATACTACCCCAACTGCTCAGTTGCTTATCAATAGACGGCGTATGGACTCTTTTCCGTTGTGAAGGGGAATGCGACAGGGCTGTCCTCTATCCCCACTGTTGTTCATTCTTTCGTTTGAGCCTTTGGCTGCTAAGATTCGGGCCTCCCCCGACATTACGGGTATTCGCATTGGAGGGGAGGAGAGCAAGATTACCATGTTTGCGGATGACATGTTGTTGTTTGTTGGCAATGCCTGGGTGTCTCTCCCTTCTTATAGCCCTGTACGGGTCCTTCTCGGGCCTTTGTATTAATTTTAGTAAATCTGAGGCGATGCCTGTGTCCTCGCCTTTTGCTTCCCGCCCTTTGCCTAACTTCCCCCTTCTTGATGACACCATGCTTTGAGCCATCTATTAAAGTCCTCTGTGTTTTTCACTCTTTGCTCTCCCTTTCCATATGCAGGCAGTATTTCAGAAAAAGCTAAAGTCTTTACAAAAGGTTTCACGCCCTCACCAAGCTCCCGAAAAGCTTTCTGTGCTGCAAGTGTGGATTTGTTGGCCAGGTCATTTGTTCCCAGATGGATAACAACATAAGTGTTAAAATCCTTAGTTTCTTCCTTAATTATAGTCTGTATTTGCCTGGAACTCCTGGTAGCTGAGGATCCTAGAAGACGTTTCACTATTTTGGTCTCCTCGCCTTGTGTTCCAAAGTTAATGCCTCTGATGATGGAATCCCCCAACAGTAATAGTTTTCTATTTTTGACCTTTTTATTTGTGCTTAGGGTACGCTTGTTCTCTTGAGTTACCTTCATTGGTTCCAGTCTCACCTCCCTTCTGTTTTCTTGAGTATCGCAGTGCACTAGTGGAGCGAAGGAATTCTGTAGAGGTAATATTTGTGAAGGTGGATGTTTCTGTGTTACATGTCGCAGTCTTCCTGAGCCTACTGTGACCCATTTATTCCTGGGCTGTTTTATTCTTTGAGGTAGAGGTGGTAAGTTGGTATGATTTTGTGGAGTAATGAAAGCTGCTTTAATTGTATTCAATTCCTGTTTAAGTTTGCAGAGCTTCTCCTTAATACTAGCAAGTTGAAGACAGATGGGGCAAGCCTTAAGCCTCCAAATAGTATTTCTTGGAATTAAAGCACCACAGTGATTGCATAGAATAAAGGTCATCTTGATTGGTTGTGAAGTGACTTGATTTGAGTAGTCCTGATTATTTGGGTCTCTATATATGAAAAGTGGTCCCTGGGGTTAGTGGGACTATAAGTCTTACCCTTATTCCTATGAAGGGAAAGAGAAAGAGGAAATACGATTTAACAAAGGAAAGAGAAGGGTTTATTTTTTTGTGCTTTTTTTTTTTAAGTAAGAAACAGGGAGGAGAAGAGCAATTAAGCAGATATAATGCTGAAAACCAATGAAAAGAGCAGAATATGAAATGCTGGGCAACTTATCTTATTGAAGTTCACAGGGCAGCCTTGTTCACAGCACTGTCCCAAAGATAATGCAGTTAACCTTAGAAGTAAATCAGAGCACCTCCTTCTCCAACTAATCAGCAGACACAATGGCTAAAAACTAATAAGTCAGAAATACAGGCTCTATACCACCTAAAACACAGCATTTTAAACAAAAATGCATGTTCTATAACAAATCAGTGGCTACCTAAAACATAGGATTTATAACAGGATTTTCCCTACTTTAATCACCCTGAGCCACAGGCACCAGGATTTAATTAGAGTTAATAAAGTCTTACTCTTATTCCTATGAAGAGGAAGAGGAAATAAGATTTAACAGAGGAAAGAGAAGGGTTTATTTTTTTGTGCTTTTTTGTTTTTTTTAAGTAAGAAACAGGGAGGAGAAGAGAAATTAAGCAGATATATTGCTGAAAACCAGTGAAAAGAGCAGAATATGAAATGCTGAGCAACTTATCTTATTTAAGTTCACAGGGCAGCCTTGTTCACAGCACTGTCCAAACTTGTCCAAACCATTCTTAAAACCAGCTATGCTATCCACTTTTACCACAACCTCTGGCAATGCGTTCCAGAGCTTAACTATTCTCTTGAGTGAAAAAAAATTTCCTCCTATTGGTTTTTAAAGTATACTGTAACTTCATCAAGTGTCCCCTAGTCTTTGTAATTTTGGGCAGAGTGAAAAATCAATCCACTTGTACCTGTTCTACTACATTCAGGATTTTGTAGACTTCAATCATATCTACTCTCAGCAGTGGCGTACCTAGGGTATGTGGCACCCGGGGCCCATCATTTTTTGACACCCCCCCCATGTAAAATTTTTTTTTTTTTTTTTTTGCAATAACCATGAAATGGAATAAATGGTCAGAATAGAAACAGGCAGTGAAAATTTTCTTTTATTGAACCTCATTTATGTAACCATTATTCCAAACATAACATAACATAAATTATGTCTGAATTGTCATGACATCAGAAGTACATATGGAGTAGTTGCAGGTGATGCTTGGGACAGTTCTGATTATGTTAGTTTGGTTTTATGTGTTTTTTGAATAGAAGGGTTTTTATTTCTTTTTTTAAGGTTTTGTAGTTTGTGGTCGAGGTCAATAGGTTGTAGAGTTGGGGGTCAAGTGTTGCAGCTCGAATGGCTAGGAGGTTGTCGAACAGTTTTTTTTCTTTTGACGTTTTTGGTTGGAGGGTGTGTGAATGGTGCGTGAGTTCTCCTATGTCTGTTTGAAGTGGATTGAATTATTTAGCTGAAGAAATTAGTTACCCCCCCATTCCACACACATTAATTCTCTTCCATTTTTGTTCCCATTATAAAAAAAACACTGATAAGTTCCCAGGAAAAAAATACATTAAAATAAGAAGTGAAAACAAAGGCCCCTACAGATGAGAACATAACATAAGAATAGCCTAACTGGGTCACACCAATGGTCCATCATGCCCAGTAGCCCATTCTCATGGTAGCCAATAGTGCTGCCCGATTCAGAGAAAAATATTTCATTCGATTCGATTCACCCTGTTGAATCGATTTTTCGATTAGATTCACTGTTAATGACACCGCTTTTTAAGTTTAAACAAAGTATAACAATAAATTTCACAACAACAATAAATTTCACAAAGTACTTAAAAAAAAAAAATCACATTTTTCCATTAAAGCAGTTCTGGAGACATTTGCTTGAACAGTCTTTTTTCCCAGTCCATAAGCAAGCAATATGAAAAAGATTTCCTTAATTATCTACTCAAACATTTTTGCTATTTACTTTCATTGTACCTAGACTATTATTCAGTAGAAAAAATTTAGTTTGTTCAATCAAGCAGAACATTCACTCATAGAAGTCCAATGTCCACACAGGATTTGATTGAACAAACCAAATTTTTTCTACTGAATAATAGTTTAGGTATACTGAATAGCAAAAATGTTAAAGCCACACAGAAAAGCAGTAAAAGTCAATAGGTTCTCCAAGTGGGAACAACCTGATGTCTCAGCACTTGAGGAAAAGACCACGTAATAATGTTTATAAGATAAATCATATAAATGATTATACTGAAGCAGGGTGTCCTCAGCGTGAGAGGTAAGCGAGAGGAGAGAATTCTCCAGTGCTTTACACAATAAGGCTCCTCTGCCTGCAGTGCACACCATCATAGGACACCTCAGGTGTGCTCAAATTAATCAATGTGATAAATTAAACAGTGATAAACAATTGGTCAATCACAAGAGTGCAAGATCAAACAGGTTGTTCCCACTCAGAGAACCTATTGACTTTACTGCTTTTCTGTGTGAGTAGATAATTAAGCAAATTTCTGATAGCCTACAGAACTGATTCTCACCTTCCATCCCCAGCCCCCAAGACTTACCAGACCCCCCCTGCCGATGCATTTACTTACTGCCTGAACTGGATATTAAATCGTGGGGAAGAGAGGAGAAATGCGGGGAAAGAGCCAGCCAAAACTAGTATTTGTTGCTGCTGAGTGCACCAATCCAGGGCAAGCAGACGCTTCCCCCATGTCTTAATAACAGACAATGGACTTTTCCTCCAGGAATTTGTCCAATCCTTTCTTAAAACCAGCTACGCTATCTACTTTTAACATAACTTCTGGCCACTTCATTTTTAAGCTTAGATCTTTCCTTCCAAACAGAGACCTTGCTAGATGTCAAATACAGCACAAGGTAACTTCACATGGACTTAACTGTGCAGGAAATGAATCTCCTCATACACCCACCATATAGTGCAAAAATGTGCAAAGGTCTGTTTTTTTCTTTCGATCACTACATAGCCTAATGCCACACAAGCAGCGCTGTTACAAACATATTCTGAAGGTCAATGCTAAGGTTGACAAAGTTTCCTTCCTTGGACCAGAAGGAGATACTGACAAACCACTGGAAGAGATTCTAAAACAACTACCCAGAAATAACACCCAAAGACCCACTCAGTGTGTGAACCAGTTGAGTGGAGTGGACTAACTGGGGGTGGAAATGGGCCCAGAGTTTGCTCAGCAGAATTTCCCAGACTCCCTTTTCCTCTCAACACACTGACATGCTACCACCACCACCAACACTAGGAACACCTCACCGAGTATGCCAGCAATGCTTATAAACTTTATAAAACACATTATTATATTTTCTTATAAAGCATATATTTTAACTGAACTCAGCCTTGCCATTCACAAAAATAGAAAAGTTCCCATTTCAAGCTGTCTCATGTACACTTTTCAAATCTAACATATTGTAATCACAAAACAGAAAATAAAATTATTTTTTCTACCTTTTGTTCTCTGATCAATATTCAAATCTTGTTGGTCCCAGGCTCTTGTTGTCTTGCTTGCCAGGGTCTCCTTTCTCCGTGCTAACCATCCGTCTGCCATCTCTGTTCTCCCCTTCCGTTTCCCTTCCCTCTCCCGGAGATCTGGCATCTTTCCTTTTTTTTGTCTCCATCCACAGATTCACCTTTTCTCAACTCCCCACCACCCCAGGATCCACCATCTCTCCCTTTCTGTTCCCAACTATCCTCCTATCCAGTATCTCTATACCCCCTCCACACCATCCCCTGTTTCCAAGTTCTCTCCCTTTCTGTTCCTTCCCTCCCTAAATCCCATTATGCACCATCTCTCTCCCACTCCTCTGTTTTTAGACCCATTATTTCTAACCCCCAAAGTCTGGCATATGCACGAATCTTTGAACCCCCCCTTCCCTCTCTCCCTCTGTGTACTTTTACACCAGGACCCCCCTCCCCCGAAGGTCTGTCCCCCCTCCGAAGGGTTACACCCCACCCCTGAAGACCTGCACCCCCCCGAAGGACTTTACCTCCCACCCGAAGGTCTGTCCCCCTCTGAAGGCCTAAACCCCACCCCTGAAGGCCTGCACCCTCCCCGAAGGATTGTACCCCCCACCCGAAGGTCTGTCCCCCCCTGAAGGCCTGCACCCATCCCGAAGGCCTGCACCCATCCCGAAGGCCTGCACCCACCCCGAATGCCTGCACCCACCCCGAAGGCCTGCACCCACCCCGAAGGCCTGCACCCCCGAAGGCCTGTCCCCCCCCTTGAAGGCCTGACCCCCCCTTGAAGGCCTGCCTGCTTGTCCCCCCTTGAAGGCCTATCCCCCCTTAAAGGTCTGCCTGTCCCACCCCCTTGTAGGCCTGTCCCCCCTTAAAGGTCTGCCTGTCCCACCCCCTTGTAGGCCTGTCCCCCCCTTGAAGGCCTGACCCCCCCTTGAAGGCCTGCCTGCTTGTCCCCCCTTGAAGGCCTGTCCCCCCCTTGAAGGTTGGCACCCCCCCTTGTAGGCCTGTCCCCCCCTTGAAGGCCTGCCTGCTTGTCCCCCCTTGAAGGCCTGTCCCCCCCCTTGAAGGCCTGCACCCCCCCTTGAAGGTTGGCACCCCCCCAAAGGCCTGCACCCCCTTGAAGGCCTGTCCCACCCCCTTGTAGGCCTGTCCCCCCCTTGAAGGCCTGCCTGCTTGTCCCCCCTTGAAGGCCTGTCCCCCCCCTTGAAGGCCTGCACCCCCCCTTGAAGGTTGGCACCCCCCCAAAGGCCTGCACCCCCTTGAAGGCCTGTCCCACCCCCTTGTAGGCCTGTCCCCCCCTTGAAGGCCTGCCTGCCTGTCCCCCCCTTGAAGGCCTGTCCCCTCCCTTGAAGGCCTGCACCCCCTTGAAGGTCTGCCCCCCCCCCCCGAAGGCCTGCACCCCCCCGAAGGCCTGTCCCCCCACTTGAAGGCCTGCCTGCCTGTCCCCCCCTTGAAGGCCTGCACCCCCTTGAAGGTCGGCACCCCCCCCTGAAGGCATGCACCCCCCCTGAAGGCCTGTCCCCCCTTGAAGGCCTGTCCCCCGCCTTGTAGGCCTGCACCCCCTTGTAGGCCTGTCCCCCCCCCCTTGTAGGCCTGTCCCCCCCTTGAAGGCCTGCCTGCCTGTCCCCCCCTTGAAGGCCTGCACCCCCTTGAAGGTCTGCACCCCCCCCCCGAAGACCTGCACCCCCCCTTGAAGGCCTGCCTGCCTGCCTGTCACCCCCCCTCCCCCTTGAAAGTCTGCCTGCCCGCCCGCCCGCCCCACCCTGAAGGCCTGATGCCCCGACCCACCCCGAAGGACCATTCGCCCCCCTGGCCTCCCCGCACTACCTATGAAGCAGCCGCAGCAGGATCGCGACGTCAGCTATCTTTGCGCTGCTTAGGAGCTGCTTCCTGCGCCGCGGTCCCGCCCCCTCCTCTGACGTCAGAGGAGGGACGGGACCGCGGCGCAGGAAGCAGCGCCCAAGCAGCTGAGGGATTGCTGACGTCGCGATCCTGCTGCGGGCTGCTTCATAGGTGTGCTGGAAGGTCAGTGGGGCGAGCGGTCCTTCGGGCGTGGGGGGGGACTGAGCGGCAAGGCCGGGAACACCCCCTCAGGGCTGGTACCCGGGGCGGCCCGCCCCCCCCGCCCCCCCCCCTAGGTACGCCACTGACTCTCAGCCATCTCTTTTCCAAGCTAAAGAGCCCTAACCATTTTAGTCTTTCCTCATATGAGAGACATTCCATCCCCTTTATCATCTTGATTTAGTGCATAGAAATGAAACGAGGAATGGGGATGGGATTTCATATACTACCTTTCTATGGTTTCTATCAAAGCAGATTGCATATCATATACAGGTATTTATTTTGTACCTGGGGCAATGGAGAGTTAAGTGGCTTGTCCAGAATCACAAGGATCTGCAGTGGGTACTGAATTCCCCAGGTTCTTAGGCCATTTCACTAGCCATTAGGCTACTCCTCCACTCCTGTCTGTCTATTCATATCAAAATTCAGGGGAGGTCACATAATGGCACACTGCTGAATGGCCGAACGCAGGCACAGTTTTTGATCCTCAGCTCCAGATATAACATCCACAGCATTGCTCACACTATCTTACTTTAAGATAGATGAGCATTACATATTAATCATAGAAATACTTTACACTTATGCCGATGATATCCTGGTCCTCCTCGAGACTGAAGCAAACCTCACTAATCTCGCAGCAAACATCTCCTCATGCATAACGAACCTCCAATCTTGGGCCCTCACTGTACAAATGAAACTGAATGAGTCCAAAACGAAACTACTTTGGCTCAGCCCTAAACTAGACCAACTACCCACCTCCATCCCATTGTCCTCAGGCTCCTCACTACAGTTGGAGTTCTCTAGCAAAGTTCTGGGCATCACCATTGACTCCTCACTATCATTCAACGACCACCTCAATTCCTTGATAAAAAAATGCTTTTGTAGCCTTCACATGCTGAGGAAAGTGAGGTCCTGCTTCCATCAAAAACACTTTGCCGTCCTCGTACAATCCATCATCCTTTCCAGATTGGATTATTGCAATTCTGTTTACTTAAGCTTAACAAAGAAAAGCCTCCATAGACTCCAACTAGTCCAGAACACCGCAGCTAAGCTTATCTTCTCAAAAAGTAAATTTGACCATGTCTCACCACTCCTGTCCAAGCTCCACTGGCTTCCTGTTATCTCCAGGGTCCACTTTAAATGTGCCTGCCTAACCTTCAAGATCCTTCACGGCATCCCTCCTCCTCTTATTCTTCTATCCTGGAATTCTTCAAATCCAATTTCCACCAGATCCACGCAACACCCACACTCCATTAACCTAGCAGCCACCACTTGGCACTCCAACATCCAGTCCCTTTATAACAGCCTCGCCCAAACAAAAACAACATGAATAACCACCAACAAAACACCTGCCCCCTGGTACACCAGCGACCTCCGATCCATAAAGAGATCACCGAGGAAAGCAGAAAGAACCTGGATCAAACACCCAAATTCAGAATCCAAAACTCACTGGGAAAACATAGCCACTACCTACAAAGCCACCATCCTAGAAGCAAAGAAAGCTTACTACTCTCACATTCTACAGAAAGTCCCAGATAGGTCCAAACAACTGTTCGCCCTTACAAACCAACTCTTCACCAACACCCAAGGAAAAAAACAAAACAATCCAACTGAACTTGATAGTGAGGCTCTCTCGGATTTCTTCCAGTCCAAGGTACAAACTATCCGCAAAAATCTTGACACCTTCACCAGCATGAACCCCCATCAACATATCCCCAACCTAACCCCAATATTTTATCCTCTATCACCCTATCCCAATTTCACATGGCCATCCATGCTGAAGTTTTCAAAACCATGAGAGAACTCAAGCCCTCCGGCACCATCCTCAACCTCTGCCCATCCAGCCTTCTACTATCCACAGAAGACGCCATGGCAGAATTTATCCTCTCCATCATTAACTCCTCCCTCTCCATGGGGACAGTACCACTCAGCTGGAAGTAGGCTATTATCAAACCCACACTCAAGAATCCCACCCTCGACCCCAACGAACTTGGCAACTACCGACCAGTCTCCAACCTCCCATTTGTCTCCAAACTCCTAGAATGAATAGTGCTCCGCCGCATACATCCTTTCACAGAAGAACAAGCAGTCCTGTCTCTCGCACAATCTGGCTCCCGAAAAGGCTACAGCACAGAGTCAGTACTCCTGGATATCATAGATGACAGTTGGTCAATACTTGACAAAGGCGGTGATGCCCTACTGATGCTACTTACATTACATTACATTAGTGATTTATATTCCGCTTGTGCCTTGCGGTTCTAAGCGGACCTCAGCGCTGCCTTTGACACTGTCGACCATCACCTCCTCTTATCCAAACTCTGTGGCCTCGGAATCAAGGACTCAGCCCTCCAATGGTTCACCTCCTTTCTTCACCAAAGAACCCAAACAGTCCTACTAGGGCTGACCAAATCTGACCCCAAACCTATCAAATACGGTGTTCCCCAAGGTGCCCTTCTATCCCCCCTCCTTTTTAACCTGTACATCAGACCTGTCCTAGATATAGCCCAGAAGTACAACATCAAAATTTACTCTTACGCCGATGACATCCAGCTGCTCCTCCCACTAGGCAAAAAACGATCATCCCAAATTGATAACCTCCAACTCTGCCTCTCTGACATGAAAACCTGGATGTCAAACAACAAACTATAGCTGAATGCCTCCAAAACCAAACTCATATGGATTAGGAAAAAAGTACCAAATACACACACGCAACTATATCATATGATATTATATGCATAGGGTGATCTTTGAGTTTTGAAAATATAGGTTCTATGAGCTTCAAAGAGAAAGAGTGAGTTTAAAATATTAAAAAGTAGGAAATCTAAAAACATACAGCTTGATATAGGGATAAATTGTGGTTCTGTCCCTTCTTACCTTGTGTATTGATTAGTCTGTAAGTCTGTTGGTCTAACCCAGGGGTGCCCACACTTTTTGGGCTTGCGAGCTACTTTTAAAATGACCAAGTCAAAATGATCTACCAACAATAAAATTTTTAAAAAACACAACACACACTGTACGCATAGAATTGTTAATTATCATTCCTATTCCAGGGTTTTTCAAAGAGATCAAAGCAGATGACTCTATGCACTATCACCTCAGTAACAACCATACAAAAATAGACAAATATACCCCCCTCCCTTTGTACTAGTTTCAAGTTTATTAGATTTTAATATACCGACCATCAAGCAAATATCTGGACGGTTTACATTGGATTTAAAAAATTTACAGATAAGAATAGAAACAATTGAGAAAAAATAAAAAACAAAAGATATTAAATAATTAAATAATATATAGTGAACATTAACGACAATAACAAGACAGACTTGACAGTGAGGAAAGAGGGAATGGATGGGTAAAGTTACATTGTAAGTAAGAAAAGGAGAAAGAGGGATTAGGAAAAAACATGTTGGATGGGGGTAAGATATATTGAATGTTTAAAGGAGCAAAATTAGATAGAAAAGAATTTAAGAGGATAGATATTAAGTAGAAGAGAATGCATCTCGAAATAAGAAAGTTTTTAAGTTTTTCTTAAATTTGTCAAGGTTTTGTTCGTCACGAATTGGTTGTGGAAGGGAGTTCCACAACGTCGGAGCGGTTACTGCGAAGTTTATTTTGCGTGTGTAATAAAATTATTTTATTGACGGAATCAATAAGAGGTTTTGATTTGAAGATCTTAGAGTTCGAGTTGAGCACTGAGGGATAAGAAGTTTGTGAAGAAATAATGGCAGTTGAGAAGATTTTATTTTGAATGACAAAAGAATGACTTTGTAGGTGATTCGGTGCATCACGGGTAACCAGTGAGCATCTTTCAAAGCTGGCGTAACATGATCATATTTACCTAGGTTATAGATGAGTTTTATTGCTGTGTTTTGTATAAGTTGAAGGCGGCGAATTTCTTTTTGTGGAAGGCCGTTAAGTAGGGAATTACAGTAATCAAGGTGAGAGATTATTAGAGAGTGAACGAGAATTTTGATGGATTCGGTTTCTAGAATTGAGGTCAATGAACGAATTATGCGTAGTTTATAGAAACATGTTTTAACTACCGAGCTAATATGATCATGAAATGATAGATCTTTATCAATGGTAACTCCTAAGAGTTTGATTTTTGTCTCCATTTGAATTGGGATAGATTTGATAGAAATTTTATCTGGCAGAAATTCAGGGTTTTTGATTGAGAATAGGAGACCGCGAGATTTATCTATGTTAAGAGAAAGTTTATTAGAATGAAGCCAATCGTTTATGGTGTCCAGTTTATTGTTTATATCTTTTATGTCAGACGTTTTGGAAATATTGATTGGGTGAAGTAGTTGTATGTCGTCTGCATAGGCAAAGATCGTAAATCCTATAGATTGTGCTAAGGTTAAGAGGGGAGATAGAAAGATATTGAATAGTAAAGGGGAAAGAATGGAACCTTGCGGAACCCCATAAGTTAATGATATTGAGGGTGATGTTTCGTTTCTGGCAAAGACTTTGAAGCTGCGTTCTTGAAAGTAAGATGAAAACCAAGATAGTGCCGTTCCTGTGATACCGCACTCTTTAAGTCTGTTTAAGAGAAGCGAATGGTCAATGGTGTCAAAAGCAGCAGATAGGTCAAGTGAGATAAGAAGGACAGATTTTTGGTGGTCATGAAAGTAGTGTATGGTTGAGATAAGGCCTAGCAGAGATAGTTCTGTTGAATGGGATGAGCGGAAACCTGTTTGACAGGGATGTAAAACAAAGGTTTTTTCAATGAATTCTGATAGTTGTGTGTGTATGATTTTTTCGGTTAGTTTAGATATTAAAGGAAGATTTGCAATTGGACGGTAGTTTGTTGGGAGAGAGGGATCAAGATTATGATGTTTAATTTTTGGGAAAACAAGAGCAGTTTTCCATGTCAATGGGACAGAACAGTTGGAAAATGATTTAGATATCATTTCCCAGAGATATGGACCAAAAAAAGAAAAGAATTTTTTCAGAAGAAAAGGAGGAATGCTTTCAAGGGAAGTGTTAGCAGTATTGAGAGATTTCAATATTAGTTGTAAGTTTGCTAATGAGGGCATTGTGAATGTAGAAAAAGTACTGAATGATAGAGTAGTAGAGTCATTGGTGATATGGAGGGGGGGAGAGGATGGAAGTGTTCCAAAGTGTGTTCGGATATTCTTAATTTTATTGTCGAAGAAGTTTATTAGATCCGATGCAGTGGGAGTAGTTGTTACGGGTAGTTTTTTAGTAGAATATTTTGATAAAGATTGAGCAAGACTGAAAAGTGTTGAAGAATTTTGAGTAGAAATAATAAGTTTGGCATAGTATTCCTTTTTTGCTTGTTGAATTGTTTTTTTATAGTAAGAGGATTTTTCTCTATGAAGCAATAGGAAATTGGGAAGGTTGGTTTTTCGCCATTTATGTTCTATAGAGCGAAGTTGTCTACGTAAGATAGTAAGGTTTTCGTTATACCAGGGTTGTTTTTTATGAGTTAAGTTTGGATTACATTTATTTTTTTCTTGTTGGGGTGCTAGGGAATCTATTAGGGATTTTGTGGAAGTATACCAGCTGGAGGTTTGATCGTCAAGGGAGAGAGTAGAAAAGTCAGTAAGGTTTAGATTGAAATGGTTCTGAATGGATATAAGAGTGATTTTATTAGTATTACGGATAGTGTATGTTTCTTTTTTATTTTGATTTTGAATAATTCTTGAGGTTGAAGGAAAATCTAGTTGCCAATCAATGAGTAGATGATCCGACCATGGTACAGGATGGAATTGGATATTTTGAAATAAGTGTGAAGTAGATATGGGACTGAAAATCATATCTATTGTGTTGCCAGCTGTGTGGGTAGGCAAGGAGAAAAGAGGAGTTAAAGAAAGGTCAGAAATCAGCGTTAGGAGTTCAGAAGTATTGTGATGACTGGGCAGGTTAAAATGAATGTTGAAGTCTCCGAGAATAATGGAGTCTGGATAATTAATATTAAATTCTGAAATAGTAGAGATAAGAGTTGAGAGAGAGGTCTTGTTGACTGGAGGGGGAAGGTAGATTAGAAGAAAATTAAAAGTATGGATGAGTTGAATGGAAAATGGAAGAATTTTAACAGGGGAGGTGGCAGAGAAGTTAGAAGATTTAAGCTGGAGGGGAATGGAGATATGGTGAATAACAGCTATTCCACCACCCTTTTTATTCAAGCGAGGTTGAAAGATAGTTTTGAAATTGGGCGACATGCTTGGGTTAAATAGGCTTCTTCTCCTTGAGCTAGCCAGATTTCAGTGAGGCATAGGATTTGGAGTTTGTGTTGGATGATAGTATCATAAATGAGGTGATGTTTATTTTTTAGGGATCTTACGTTTACTAAACCAATGTTTAGTTTAGAAAGAGAACGAGGTGGGGTGTTAAGAGAGGTAGAAGAGGAACAAATTGGGATGATGGTGTACGATCTAGTCCGTATTTCAGTAGGATGGGGGAATTTCTTAAGAGGTCGGCGGCCCCAGATGGTAGTAATTGGGGACATTATTTTATTGTTAGTAGATTGAGAAATAGAGAGAGAATGCTGTGATGTGGTGTGGAGTAATGGAAGAAAGGTAGAGAAGTTAAATATTAAGAGTAGAGTTATAAGTAGAATAGGAGTAAGGAGAAAAATTTTGATAGTGGAGACTTTATTGAGAGAGTGAAATGAGGCATAAAGGAGCTGCATGAAGGAGCGCATAAAGGAGCAGGACCTGCTCCTTAAGTGCGCTCCTTTGGCGTGCGCCGCAAAGCAGGGAAATTTAAAGGAGGCTGAACTACCGGTGGTGGATAGTGGGCGGAGTCGTCGGCGCCACGATAGCAGTTTTTAGAGTGCAGGGAGCTGCGCTGAATACCCAGCGCTGCTCTCGACGCTCATAGGCTCCCTGCGCTAAAAAACTCTATTGTGGTTTAGTAAAAGGGGACCTTAGTGTAAAATATAGACAGCAGATATAAATTCAGACACATTTTGATCACTAAATTTAAAATAAAATCATTTTTCCTCTCTTGTCTGGTGATTTCATGAGTCTCTGGTTGCACTTTCTTCTTCTGACTGCGCATCCAATCTTTCTTCCCTTCTTTTAGCCTGTATGCTTCCTCTCCTCCAGACCTCGTTCCCTCCCCCAACTTTTCCTTCCTCTCTCCTTGCTCTTTCTTTCTCTCTGCCTCCCTTTCTTTTTTTTCTATTTCTCTTCTTTCCTTCTGTCTCCCTGCCTGCCCTTTTTCTTTCTTTCTCCCTGCCCTCCCCCAAGCCACTGCCATCGGGGACCAAGACCCAAACCGCCACCAATATCAGGGCCGAAAGCCAACGTCGCTCCAAGCTCTCCCTGCTTCGGCCGATCAGCATTCCTCTCCCCAACGTCAATTCTGCCATCGGGGAGAGGAAGGCTGATCGGCCCAAGATCGCGATTGACCTATTGGGAGAAATGCTGCCGGGTCCTGCCTTCACGGAAACAGAAAGTAGGCAGGACCCGGCAGCAAGAAGAGCAAATGCTTCACTAACCTGTCTCCCGCCTTAGCCCATAGTGAACGCTTGCTTCAGGGCTCTCAACATGTGCGTGCCGGCTTCCCTTCTCCCCCCCACCCCCGGACATAACTTCCGGTTTCGGAGGGAGGAGAAGGGAAGCCGGCACGCACACGTTAGAGCCACGGAGCATAAGTTCGCTACGGGCTGAAATCTCCAAGCTGGTTTTTTTGGGGGGTTTTTTAATGTTCAGCAGCGGCGGCAGCAGCAGATGACAGCTGGGCAGACCACCCAGCTAAAAGACACTGGAGAGGAAGGCTGATCGCCCGGTAGATCAGGACGGCAACACGAGTCTATCACGCGCGATCGACTCGCGTTGCCTTCCTGAGCTACTGGTCGATCGCAATCGACATGTTGGGCACCCCTGGTCTAACCCATCATTTTAAAATTTTTAATGGTATGTTTCAAGTTTCAAGTTTATTAGGATTTTATATACCGCCTATCAAGGTTATCTAAGCGGTTTTACAATCAGGTACTCAAGCATTTTCCCTCTCTGTCCCGGTGGGCTCACAATCTATCTAACGTACCAGGGGCTATGGAGGACTGAGTGACTTGCCCAGGGTCACAAGGAGCAGCGCGGGGTTTGAACCCACAACCCCAGGGTGCTGAGGCTGTAGATCCAACCACTGCGCCACACACTCCTCCATGTCTAAATATATGTTTATATTTTTTTTATTAATGTTGTATCTTGCTTAGTAAATCTAAATAAGCGATTCATCAAATTAAAATAAACTTGAAACTTGATGTATCTTGAAACTTGATGCAAAAAAACAGAACAAACATGGATACAAAAAAAACTCAGAGAGGTACCCATGAAAAGGGAAACAAATAAGGGGAATGGAGGTTCTAATATCCAGACGGAAAGTCCTGTCTCAAGGGTAATTAATGATTATAGCAATTACAAGGATTTTAAGAAAAATAATGCCTACATTTTAATAGTACGATAACGAAAGAAGAAGGAGCAGTTGTCTAATTGTTAGTGATATAATTCTTAAACAGCCTTAAAATAAGAGACCACCCACCAGAAGAGAAGACCTCAAGAACCCAACCCAGCCCCACACCACCGCCAGGAGCCGCCACTGGCCACAAAACTACCCAATAAATTGATCTCTCCCACGTTTCAAAGAACAGTCCCCACCATAGACCTATCAACTACAACCTGCATAACCGCCAATAAAACTGCAGTAAATGCACCATCCGAAAAACACACTACTCCACAAGCGAAACCCATTGCTCCCAAAACCTAGGGAAACCAGCTGCTGTAAACAACCCATCAACCCCAGACATACTACATCATGCATAACGCAGCACATCTAGAACCAATGCATCCCAGACCACCCACCGCAGCCGCCCCCCCCCCCCCCACAAAGCCGAGCACAGCATGCTTCACTCACAGAACAGCATGCCCCAGATAAACACATCTACCACAGCACTCATTGACAAATACACCGGTCACAGTCAGTCAAACCATGATAAAGACCACTCCCGAACTGCAAGGAGATCAATCCATCAGGAAACACCCATAGCCAGCAACAGCCCCCAAAAGCAGCACAAGGCAAGATCGGACCCCAATCCCAGGAGCCCCCCAGGCCCCCCAAACACAATCCATCATCAGCGAATAGCCTCCCCCACCAAAACTGTCCATCAATTAATTCTTAACCACATCTAGTAACAGGAACTAGCTTAGAATCATGTGAAGGGTAGATATCAAACGGAAGTACATACATCTAATTGTACTAGCAATTGGTAATGAAGAAATATAAGTGTACTTACATATAGGGATCCTTTTATGAAGGTGCATTAGTGCCTTAACGCGCGGAATAGCACGTGTAAAAATGCCACGCGCACTAGCCGCTACCGCCTCCTCTTGAGCAGACGGTAGTTTTTCGGCTACTACTCACTAATCTGGTGCGTGCGCTAAAAACGCTATCACTCCTTCGTAAAAGGAGCCCATAATAAAGGAGAAAACAATAAATGTATAAAGTTAAACTGTTCAAAAAATGTATAAAATTAGGTGAGACCCATAATTACTAAATAAATAATTAGAATTACACTGGTCAGACCAGTGGTTCATCGTGCCCAGCAGTCCGCTCACACGGTGGCCCTCCAGTCAAAGACCAGCACACTGAGACTAGCCCTACCTGCATATATTCCAGTTCAGCACGAACTTGTCTAACTTTGTCTTGAATTCCTGGAGGGTGTTTTCTCCTATGACAGACTCCGGAAGAGCGTTCCAGTTTTCTACCACTCTCTGCATCAGTATTAAGCAACATTCAAGCTGATGATAATTATTTGCTAAAGACCTTTGAAAATTGGATAAAAATGTCAGTGTTAATTCAAATAAAAATGTTAATTAATAGATATGAAAGAGTTAAATACGTACTTATAGGCCAACATAGTATGAAGCATATTTATGGGCACAGACATAATTTCCTTGAGAGCATTTGAAAAAAAAAAGTTAAGGTGACATGAGGAGTAAAACGTGATCAACTCTTCATTATATGGAGTAAAAATCTAAAATAAGATTTTAAAAAGAAAGGCAATAAAAATGTAAATAAATATAGAAAACCAGGCTTGCATATGGTATAAGAAATCTGATAAATTAATCAATAAAAATACAATGAAGTTATAAATGCTACAGAGAATTTAATTAACTTAAATAAATATAAAGCAAATTAAAGATACATATAGATACTTCAGTGTTCTTCCCAGAAATTTTTTCCAGCCGGGTGGCATGAAAAAGTAGCCGGGTGGGGCGGTATTGGGGAAATTTGGTGGTGGGGAAAATTAACCCCTTCTTTTATTAAGGTGCGCTAGCATTTTTAGCGCGTGCAAACCCCCACACTACACGGGAAAACTAATGCCAGCTCAATGCTGGCGTTAGCATCTAGTGTGCATGGCAATTCTGCGCGCGCTAAGCGCACGCTAAATCCACTATCGCAGCTTAGTAAAAAGAGCCCTAAATGTGTACTATTTTTATTAGTTAATTATTATTATTTTCCAATGCTCAATATGACTTCCTTTTTTAAGGTTTGACACTTGTGCCAGAATATTTTTACTAAATTTAAGAAGTATCCAATTCTAGAAGGGAATAATTAGATATTTGCCCTCTTTCAAATGGTATAGAGGTTTATAAAAGGGAAATGCGTTAATGAAGTCATTAAGTTCAATCTAACCATTTATTTCTGCATGAATTTAAACAACTTTAAAAAAAAACGATGAATATAGCTCATCCAGTCATACAAGAAATGGCTCTACAGCAGGGGTGCCCACCCTTTTTGTGTTTGCAAGCTACTTTTAAAATGACCAAGTCAAAATGATCTACCAACAATAAAATTTTAAAAAACACACTATACGCAGAGAAAATGTTAATTATCATTTATATTCCGTGGGTTTTCAAAGAGGTCAAGGCAGATGACTTTATGCAATGTCACCTCAGGAACAACTATACAGAGACAGACAAATATACCCCTCCCTTTTTACTAAACCATGATAGCGGTTTATAGCGGAGGGAGATGCACTGAATGCCCTGCGCTGTTCTCTGTGCTCATAGGCTCCCTGCACTAAAAACCACTATTGTGGTTTAGTAAAAGGAGGCCATAGTGCAAAATATAGACAGCAGATATAAATTCTCAAAACAGACACATTTTGATCACTAAATTGAAAATAAAATCATTTTTCTTACCTTTGTTGTCTGGTGAATATCATGAGTCTCTGGTTGCACTTTATTCTTATAACTGTGCATCCAATATTTCTTCTCTTCTTTCAGCCTGCTGTATGCTTCCAGACCTCATTCCCTCCGCCAACTTTTTCTTCCTCTCTCCCTGTCCCCCTCCCCTTTCTTTCTTTCTTTGTCTGTCTCTCCATGCCCCCTTTCTTTCAGTCCACCTGCCCTTCTTTCTTTCTGTCTGTCTCTCTCCCTGCCCCCTTTCTTTCTTTCTTTTTTCCTTCTTTCTTTTTTGTCTATCTTCTCCCCCTTTTTTCTGTCTCCCTGCCTGCTCCCAAGCCACTGCCGCCGTCAACAGGGAACAGGCCTCCAAACCATCGCTGCCCCAAGCTCTCCCTGCTTCCCCATACAGAAGCGTCCTCTCTCCCTTCCATGCAACATCTGTCCTCTCTCTTTGCTCCTTCCACCCAGCCTCTGCCCTCTCTCTACCCCTTCCATCTACTATCCACCCTCTCTCTGCCCCTTGCATCCACAGTCCGCCCTCTCTGCCCTTTCCATTCATCTTCCCTCTTTCTATGTCCCTTCAATAAACTACATATCCTGTGCCCTTTCTCTCCTTTGTACATGATTCATTTCAGCTTCACCCCCTCCCCTATGCTCTGGCTTCTCTCTCTTCTCCTTTCCTTCCTTCCCACTCCACCCCATGGTCTGGCATCTCCCTCCTCCCCCTCTCCCATATGCGCTGACATCTCTCCCCCCTCTATGGTGTCCCTCCTTTCCCTCCCTCCCATGGTCTTGGCATCTCTTTCCTCCTCTCCCTTCCCTGGTCTTCCTTCTCCCCTTTCTCTCCCCAATTGGGTGCTGCAGCAGCACTTCTCTTCCCCTCCCCAATTGGGTGCAGCAGCAGCACTTCTCTTCCCCTCCCAATTGGGTGCAGCAGCAGCATTTCTCTTCCCCTCCAATTGGGTGCAGCAGCTTTTCTCTTCCCCCTCCCCCCAATAATGGGTGCAGCAACAGAACATTTATCTCCCCCCTCCCCATTGAATGCAGCAACAGCAGCTTTTCTCTTCCCCCTCCCCGCTTTGGTGAAGCAGCAGCAGCTTTTCTATTCTCCCTACCCCCCCTTGGGTGCAGCAGCAGCAGTTTTTCTATTCCCCTCTTCCCCCCTTGGGTGCAGCAGCATTTCTCTTCCCATCTCTCCCATCAGCAGAGTCGCAAGCTTCCCTCTATCGCTGACCTATCTTCCATAGGTCAGCGATGGAGGGAAGCATACAACTTGCTGCTCTTCCTTTCTTCGGGCCTTCTTCGTTGCCGGGTCCTGCCTTTGTGGAAACAGAAAGTAGGCAGGACCCGGCAGCCAGGAAGGCCCGAAGCAAATAAGAGAATTTTAACTTCCTTCCGCCGCTGACCTATCTCTCGCATGCTCTGGGGCTCTAATGGTGCCACTGTCCGTGCCGGCTTCCCTTCCCCCCGGGACCTAACTTCCTATTTTTGAGGGAAGAGAAGGGAAGCCGGCACGAACAGTGGTACCATTAGAGCCCCAGTGCACGGGTTCATGTCGCTTGCAGCCATTTTTTTTGTTTTTTTTTAAAGTTAGGCGGGAACTTTTGGTGGCTGAACTTTCGGTGGCTCTTCAATGTTGAGCAGCGGCGGCAGCAGGATTTGTGACAGATGACAGCCGGGTGCTCACATAAATTAGCCGGGTGCAGCGCCCGGCTAAAAGGCGCTAGGGAGAACATTGGGTACTTATTCTTATATTTAGGAAAGTCAGGAAGTGACAAAATAAGATTCAATGAGAAATCATTTGGGAGAGACCAATCTAATTAAAATAAAGATCAGGGTAGTGAACACATTGAAGGCAAAAAGTTCACTACAGGAGCAAAATGTGGTCATTACAAATACAGATTAAACAGAGATGTACTAACATTAATAAATAAAATAAGCTAAAAAGAATAGTAATAAGAATAAGAAGTGTTGAAGACTTTTCAAAACAAACAAATCACAGCAGAAGATCCTCCTTGGTCTAGAGCAGTGGTTCCCAACCCTTTCCTGGAGGACCACCAGGCCAGTCGGGTTTTCAGGATAGCCCTAATGAATATGCATGAGAGAGATAGAAACATAGAAGATGACGGCAGAAAAGGACTACAGCCCATCAAGTCTGCCCACTCTGCTTACCCACCCCCTGTCTATGCCCTAATGACCCAATTTTCTTATCTTGATCCTCGTAGGGATCCCACATGGGTATCCCATTTATTCTTAAAGTCTGGCACGCTGTCTGCCTCGATCACCTGCACTGGAAACTTGTTCCAATGATCAACCACTCTCTCTGTGAAGAAATACTTTCTGGTGTCGCCATGAAATTTTCCGCCCCTGAGTTTGAGCGGGTGCCCTCTTGTGACCGAGGGTCCCTTGAGAAAGAAAATATCATCTTCCACTTCGACACGTCCCGTGAGGTACTTAAATGTTTCGATCATGTCTCCCCTCTCCTTACGTTCCTCGAGAGTGTAGAGCTGCAATTTGTTCAGTCTCTCTTCGTACGAGAGACCCTTGAGCCCCGAGATCATCCTGGTGGCCGTCCGCTGAATCGATTCAATTCTGCACACATCTTTACTGTAATGTGGCCTCCAGAATTGCACACAATACTCCAGATGAGGTCTCACCATGGCCCTGTACAACGGCATTATGACTTCAGGCTTTCGGCTGACGAAACTTCTATTGATACAACCCAATATCTGCCTTGCCTTAGATGAAGCCTTCTCCACTTGATTGGCAGTTTTCATGTATGCACTGATGATTACTCCTAAATCTCGTTCTGCTGAAGTCCTAGTTAAAATTTCTCCGTTCAAGAAGTACGTCCTGCATGGATTTCTTAGCATTGAAGCCTAGCTGCAAACTTTCCAATGTAAGCAGGTCCTGCGCCATATAATTCTGTAAACTGCATTCACTTACTATATTTCATAGTTTGGCGTCATCGGCAAATAGTGTTATTTTACCTTGAAGCCCTTGAGTCAGATCCCCTATGAATATGTTGAAAAGGAGTGGACCCATATAATGGAGGTGCCAGGCATGCAAATCTCCATGCATATTCAGTAGGGCTATCCTGAAAACCTGATTGGCCTGGTGGTCCTCCAAGTCCAGCACTCAGGCAATGTCGGAGCCCATCATCCAAGGCTACATCTTAATCTGCATCCACACTTCCACAACAAAGGGGTATTTACGATCTCCAGCAGAGAAGGAATTAACAAGCATAAAAATAGCAAGGTAAAGTTCAAACTCAGGAAAAAAACAGTACACAGTAAGGTAGTCAGAGGTATTTATCAAAAATATCTAGTGTATAACAACAAACGATCTTGTTGTAAATGCAGACCATGTGCAGAGATGAAAACTCTGGTGGAATCAGTGCACAAAAAAAGATAGATCCAGTAATGGAGATATTGAAAAACAAATAGTGAACAAGTATGTAGTCAAGTTAAAGTTTACAATAGAAATATATTAAGTTAAGCATTAGGTAAATATATGTAAACAAATTTGTAATGCAGGTCATAGCAATGGAATGATGCCGATGCGAGTAATTTTACCAAACAGGATTAGTTAGCAGGATTACAAAGTTGAAATTCAGGAGTGCAGAGGAAGTAGATTGAAACATTTGTTAAGGTAAAGGTGTCCAGATATTGTATTAAAGTTTCCGGCTCATCAAAGGAGCGTGTCGAGTTGTAACGAGTAATCTTCATCCGTGCTGAATATAAAAGTCCATATTGTGATCCTAGTTTTTTAAGCCAATCATGGAGAGCTAAGAATGATTTTCTTTTTTGCACTGTAGTTTTGTTTAGATCAGGAAAGAACATTAACTTTAAACCATATGTTATTGAAGATTTTAGTTTTGCTTTCTGAAGTATTTGTAATGCTTGTGGTTATCGAAGGAGCATGATAGCAAAAGATTGAGGAAATTTTTGCTGATTTGACCTCGTGGAAGGAGAACGATGAGCTTTCGATTTCCAGTTTATCAAGATGTAGATCAAATATGTTAGGTAAATCTTTTTCCAGAAAAGCTGTTGAATCATTATTTTCAATACCTTCAGTGAATCCCAGAATTCTGATATTGTTTCTTCTGGATCTATTAAGATCCTCAAGCTCTTTTAAGTAAGTCAATTTCTTTCTTTTTTTTCTCTCATTCTTAGAATGTTTTCTATATTGGTCATACATTTTGTGGCGGTTTCAGCAGATTTAATTTGTACTTTATTCTTTTGAGATTTAAGATCATTTATATCTTCTCTGAGAGCTAAGGAATTGTGGTTATCTTGGAGAATTTCTTTAATGGATAAAATTTCATCCATAATGGTTTGAAGAAAGATATCTTGTTCTGGAGCTGAAGCCATCTTAGAAGGAGACTGTGCTGCTTGTTTTTGTTGTTTTGAAGCCAGCATTGCAGCTGCAGAGGATTCAGAATTGTGTTTAATTAGTGAAGAATTAAAATAATCAAATTGAAGATTTAAAAGTTGTAATTGCAGGATTTTAAGCAAGAAACTTGAAAGCTAGTGATTCAGATGTCCATTCTTATTGAAGTTCACCAGAACCCCCTACCATGCAATCAATTGTGATTAATCATACAATGAAAATTTATAATCAATCCATTTCAATCAAATTTTAAATTGATATCTTTCTCAAGTCACCTTATCTCAAGAAAGATTTAGCGGAACTAGAAAAGGTTTAAAGAAGAGCAACCAAGATGATAAAGGGGATGGAACTCCTCTCGTATGAGGGAAAACAAGTGAATTTATTTTTTACTCAGTCAGAAATTACAAAGACTAAGAGACACTTGATGAAGTTACAGGGAAATACTTTTGAAACCAATAGGAGGAAATATTTTTTCACTCAGAGATAAGCTCTGGAATGCATTGCCAGAGGTTGTGGTAAGAGCAGTTAATATAGTTGGTTTTAAGAAAAGTTTGAACAATTTCATGGAGGAAAAGTCCATAGTTTGTTATTGAGGCAGACATGGGGGAAGCCTCTGCTTGCCCTGGATCGGTAGCATGGAATGTTGCTACTATATCAGTTTTTGCCAGATACTAGTGACCTGGATTGGCCACTGTGAAGACGGTCTACTGGGCTAGATGAACCATCAGTCTTGACTCAGTAAGGCTATTCTTGTATTCTTATGTTCTAATTTAAAACCTAAAATCAGAACCCCCCCAAACATGGCATATGAATAAGAGCTGCCACAGACTTTCTCAAAGTTAAAAATTATATATTGTCTGTGACACTTCAGCCAATCCATGCAAGATTCCTGGCATGGATTCCTAGCCATTCACGACCTGCCTTAGCTATTTTACTGTAGCAGAGATTCTCAATCCAGTCCCTGGGATACAGTCAGCCAGCCAGGTTTTCAGGATATGCATGATATAGATTTGCATAAAGTTTCAAGTTTATTAAAATTTGATGCAAATGCTTATATAAGCTTTTATATTATTTCAGAGCGAATATTATATATTAAAAATCAGGGGTAATAGAAACTCATAATTATACGTACAAGGACAAATTCTGAAGACAGACATATAGAAACAGGAGGAGAAGGGGTAGAACTACAGTATTATAGAGAAAGGCGACATTAAAGGTTAATATGATAGGTTGGGGAAGAAAGAAAGAGTAGATCATTTTTAAAATGAAAAGGTATTCCAATGTTAATATCTGTGAATGAAAGTTTTAATTTTCGAAGGCATCATTATAAAGAGAGGTTTTCAATGAACATTTAAACTTGTCTAATATAGGTTCTTCTCTAATATAGCCTGGGAGTAAGTTTCATAACTGTGGTGCGATGACCGAAAAGATCTCTGCACGTCTCGTGCCGATAATCTTTAAGGAGGGTACAGAAAGTAGATTTTGTTCGGTCGAACTTAGGGATCTGGAAAGTGTATGTGGTAACAGTCTATCTAGGAAAGTAGGAAGGCTTGACTGATAAATCTTGAATGATAATAGGGCATGGAAACTTATCTCATGCATATTCTGAAAATCTGACTGACTAGATATGTCCTGCGGACTGGGCAGAGAACCACTATACTATAGTAATAATTTTTCTGGTGCACAGGACACACGAGTCTTGACGAGTAAGTTATCTTCCCCTATCCGTGAGCTGTGCAGAAGGAATCATGTACTTTTTCTTCAGGTCTGCCTCCTTCCTCAGTCGGCTATACTGCATCTATTCAAGTTTTTCCTTCTGAACGCGAGCTGGAAGGTATCTTTCTGATCTGATCTGAGAAGTTTTGTTATTTTCGGGCTTTTTATCTGAATTCTGAGGCATCAGCCCCACTGGCAGCTTGAAGATCACAGCATCCTGGACTTGATTTATACTTGATTCAGGCAGTGATCTTCTCCATTATCCAGCTGCAATATAAGCTGAAGCAGGCAATAGCACCAGTTCAGCAAAGCACAGTGAATACAGGCTGTTATAGCCTATGTGAAAATCAAGAGGGGGTTCTCAGGACTGCAGTTTTGATGGTTTCTGGGGCTAGCTATAGCCTTACTGGGTCATACCAATGGTCCATCAATCCCATTAGCCCTTTCTCACAGTGTCCAATCCAGGTCCCTAGTTCCTGGCCAAAACCTAAGGAGCAGCAACATTCCATACTACCGATCCACTTTGGTGCAGCTTTCCTGGGTCATTTTTTTTTGTTGCCAGAATGCTGCTGTAGCGGCCATATTAGATTTCCTGACTAGATTTTCCATATTAGATTTCCTGATTCTTTAATTAAAAAAACCTCTATTTTCCTCAAATCCCCTCAATTTGGCTTAAAATCAATTATAATGGACTCCTCAGAACTTTCTACCCCTATACCATGCCAGGTTTGCGCTTAAAGGTCAACTGAGGAGCATCCATAATACTCAAGAAAGACTCAGACGACTGGAGACCAATCCTGAAAGTGCCGCGGTTCGCATGTAGATCATTCAATCAGTCATTGTGGCAGTAGCACCGAGAGAACTCTTATCCTCTTTAGATTTGATGGAGGCCTAACTTCATGTTTCCATATTCCTGGAGTACAGGAAATATTTAAGATTCCATCTACTGGGGAGACATTTCTAGTTCTCTGCGCTTCCCTTAAGTCTAGAAATAGCATCACACACATTCGCCAAGATTATGGTTGGGGTAGCGGCATATTTCCGCAAGGCAGGAATACAATTGCATCCATACTTGGACAATTGGTTGATCAGAGCCCTGTCCAAATTGGATGGAGAAAAAGCTGTGGCAAAAGTGGTCCAACTGTTGCAGAACATGGGTTGGATTGTCAACTAATGGAAAAGCCAATTAGTACTGTCCCAATCCCTGGAGTGTTTGGGAATTTGTTTCAATACAGCAGGCCGTGTTTTTCCTCGCAAACAAGATCTGGAGACAAATTTCAGACCTTTTTATGATGCCAATACTTATGGCGTGGCACTATCTACTGGTGTTGAGATCCATAGCAGCAACCATGATGGTGGTTCCTTGGGCAAAGGCTTATATGTGACTGCTCCAGGTGATCCTGACCACAGATGCCAGGTTTACATCTTGAGAGCTCATTCAAGTGGCTATCCAGTTCAAGGCCAATGGATGTCCTTTCAGACTCTGGTGAGACCTCATTTAGAATATTGTGTACAATTCTGGAGGCCACACCTTCAAAAAAATATAAAAAGGATGAAGTCGGTCCAGAGGAAGGCTACTAAAATGGTGTGTGGTCTCCGTCATAAAGCTTATGGGGACAGACTTAAAGATTTCAATCTGTATACTTTGGAGGAAAGGCGGGAGAGGGGAGATATGATAGAGACGTTTAAATGCCAGACGTAATATAAATGTGCATGAGTCGAGTCTCTTTCATTTGAAAGGAAACTCTGCAATGAGAGGGCATAGGATGAAGTTAAGAGGTGATAGGCTCCGGAGTAATCTGAGAAAATACTTTTTTACGGAAATGGTGGTAGATGTGTGGAAACAGAGACTGTGTATGAATTCAAGAGGGCCTGGGATGGGCATATGGGATCTCTTGGAGAGAGAAAGAGATAATGGTTACTGCGGATGGGCAGACTAGATAGGCCATTTGGCCTTTATCTGCCGTCATGTTTCTATGTTTCAGAGGAAATGGACGATAAACAGACTGGAGTTTAGTCATACGGCTAGCTTTATAGACGCTGTTTATAGTATGTCTTGTTTTGTTTGTTGAGTTGAGTTTTAACATATAACTTTCAATTGTTGTAGTGCCCCCTCCTGACGAAGCAGATGTGAAACTCAAGTACAGGGGTTGCAAGTCTGGATATATCTTTTTGAGTGATCTGAGTTTGGTGAAAACACGAGCGCAGGAAGCTAAATGTGACACCGTCCTTTTCAGGAATCCAAATACAACTAAGATAAGTAAAAATTGTGGTGAATAATTTACTTTGGATGTTTAGAGAGCAATTAAGAAGGCGGTGTATAGGACCTAACAGTGCTATGATAGTCCTTTCAAAAACCTGTGCTATGATGGTCCCTTCAAAAACCTGTGCACTAAGGTTGGTGATTTGAGCACTTTATTTGCACTTTACATGTACTTATATGTTTGTTATGTTTATTTGATTTTATATTGAAATTTGATTTTTGGAGAAGCTATAGTATAATATATTAACACAAGCTTTGAATGAATATTGGACTCCTTACTGGATAGTGGTCTTCTTTGACAATGCCACAGTAGCGGTTTATGTCAGCCAGCAGGAAGGTACCAAAAGTGCTCCATTAAGACTGAAGGCCCAGTTCTGTTGGGCAGAGCTCCACCTGCAGGCAGTCTCCATAGCTTATGTTGTGGGTGTGGAGAATTACAAGTCAATTATCTCAGCTGGCAGACACTGGACCTGGGGGGAGTGGTTGTTGTCCCAGGACCGGATGACATCCATCCGAGGGTCATCAAGGAACTGAAAGGTACCATAGCTGAACTGCTTCAACTAATAGCCAATCTGTCGATCAAATCGGGAAAAATTCCAGAAGACTTGAAGGTGGCGAATGTTACGCCGATCTTCAAGAAGGGTTTGAGGGGAGATCTGGGAAACTACAGACCGGTGAGTCTGACCTCAGTACTGGGAAAGATGGTAGAGTTGCTGATAAAGGACTGCATCCAGTCCACGGATTCAAAGAAACAGGACAAAGTGTTAAAGTTACTGGATGTGTGGAGAGTTCTCCGTTATCTTAAAGTGACTACTGACTTGGCTTTCCGTTCACAGTCAATACTAGTACGGCCAGGCTGGGCCATTCAGCCAGGGCCGCCATCAGGGCAGTACTACCAGTCCTGCATTCAGTGGACCAGAGCTGACAGGGGGCCCGGGCTCCCCAGCGATTTTCAGCTGGGCGCAGTGCCCAGCAAATTTAGATGCCCGCCCGGCTGTCATCTGCCGAATCCTGCTGCCGCCACTGCTTAATGCGCAGCCTGAAGAGCCGCCGAAAAACCCGCCGGACTTTAAACAAAAAAAAACCCCCAGCAAGCGACTCGAACCCGGCTTCCCTCTGAAACCGGAAGTTACGTCGGGGGGGGGGGTAGAGAAGAGAAGCTGGCATGGACCATTAGAGCCCCGGAGCATGCGGGAGATAGGCCAGCCATGGAGGGAAGCTTACTTGCTCTTGCTTACTTCGGCCCTTTCTCGCTGCCGGGTCCTGCCTACTTTCTGTTTCCGTGAAGGCAGGACCCGGCAACGAGAAAGGCCCGAAGTAAGCAAGAGCAGCAAGTTGTAAACTTCCCTCTGTCGCTGCCCTTTGGGAGATAGGTCAGCAACCAAGGGAAACTTGCAACTTGCCTTTGTCTGTAGTGAATCTGCCGGGTGTGTGAGATGGGGGGGAATGGGAGGAGTAATGCTGCTGCACCCAATTAGGGGGGAGGGGGAAGAGAAATGCTGCTTCTGCTGTACCCAATTGGGGGGGAAGAGAAATGCTGATGATACTGCTGTACCCACTGGGAGGAGGGGGAAGAGAAATACTGCTGCACCCAATTGGGGAGAGAGAGGGAAGGAGGGAGAAGGAAGATCAGGAAAAGGAGTAAAGAGATGCAAAGACCATGGGAGGGAGGGAAAAGGAGATACCATACCATGGAGTGGAAGAGAGAGATGTCAGGGCATATGGGGGGAAGCAGGGCCAGATTAAAGGATAGGCCCAGTAGGCACAGGCCTAGGGCCCAAAATAGTCAGGGGGGCCTGCCAGTGCTGTGCTTTAGGGCCTCACCCTTGCTGGATTCGCTGGCAGCAGCCTCATCATTATCCCGGGCGACCCCCAACCCGATCCGACTCTCCTATCTCTCCCTCCTTACCTCATCAGTGGCGTGCCAGAGGGAATCACGGCAGGAGAAAGCCCTGAAGCAGCCTGCTTAGAGTAGAGCAGTGCTGTTTAGAGTCTCGTGATGGGAGGGAGGGAGAGATAGGAGGGTTGTGGGGGGGGAGAGTAGCAGTCTGCCCCGGGTGTTCGACCTGGCATCATGAACTTCTTCGGCTAGCATCAGCATTTACAATTCACTGCTGTTGCCAGCTTCTGGCCTTCCTCTCTGCCGGGTCCTGCCTACTTCTGTTTCCATGAAGGCAGGACCCGACAGAGAAGAAGGCCCGAAGCTGGCAACTGCAGCAAATTGTGAATGCTGCTGCCTGAAGAAGTTCATGACGCCAGGTCATGGGTGACAGAAGGAGGAAAGGGAGCAGAGGGGGAGAGACTTGCTGCACTCAACTGGAGGGAGAAAGAAGATGAGGGAGGGAATGAAATGAGATGCCAGGGATTGGAGGGAAGGGAGGGAGGAAGAGATGCCAGGGCATGGAAGGAAGGAGGAAAGTATGCCAGACCAAGGGAAAAGGAAGGGGGAAAGGAAGGAGGAGATGTCAGAGCATGGAGGGGGGAGGGAGAGATGGAAGAAAATGAAAGGAGTGAGATGCTAGAGAATCAGGGAAGGGAAGATACCAGACTGTGGGGTGCGAATGAAAGAAAGGAGAAGAGAGAGATGCCAGAACATAGGGGACGGGGTGGTGACAGAGAGAGAAAAATGGAGAGGTGGTAGAGCTGAAATCAATCATGTACAAAGGAGAAGAGAAGGGGCACAGGATAGACAGTTTATTGAAGGAGCATAAAAAGAGGGAAGATGCCATATGGAACGGGGAGAGGGCGGACAGTGGATGGAAGGGGCTGATGCTGTATGGAAGACAGAGCGGACAGATGCTGGCTAGAAAGAAGAGTGAAGACAAGATGATTAAAGCAAAAACGACAAAAGGTAGAAAAAATTGTTTTGCTGCTTTACATAGAATCAAGTAGTATTGTATCTATTGATTAAAGTTTATAAATAGGAAATGGAAATAAGACAGTTTTGGGGTGACTAAACCCCTTTCCTCAGGTCAGGACAGGATACCATAACAGCAGGGGTGCCCAAATGGTCAAGCGCAATCGACCAGTAGATCGCAAAGGCAATGTGAGTCGATCGTGTTGCCTTGGCAATCTTTTTCTTCCTGCCTCCCTGAGCCAGGCCAGGCACATAGAAGCGCCGGACTCACAAGACTTCACTTCCGATGTCAATTCTGACGTCAGAGAGGAAGTTCTGGGCCAGCCAATCGCTGCCTGGCTGGCCTGGAACTTCCTCTCCATCGTTAGAATTGACATCAGAGGTGAAGTCTTGTGAGTCTGGCGCTTGTACATTCCTGACCTGGCTCGTGGAAGCAGGGAGAAATCGGCATGGTGGCTTAGGGGGTAGGGAAAGAATCGGGGAAGTGGAGAAATTGGCGCGATGGCTTGGGGGGCAGGGGGAGAGAGAAAGAAAGAGAGACAGAAAGAAAAGGGGAGGGGCAGAAAGAAAAAAATATTGGATTTATAGTCAGAAGAAGGAAGTGCAAACAGAGACTCATGAAATCACCAGACAAAAAGGTAGGAAAAATGATTTTATTTTCAGTTTAGTGATCAAAATGTGTCTGTTTAGAGAATTTATATCTGCAATAGCAGTTTTTAGCGCAGGGAGCCTTTGAGCAGCGCAGGGAGCCTTTGAGCAGCACAGGGCATTCAGTGCATCTCCCTGCTCTAAAAACCGCTATTGCGATTTAGTAAAAAGGGAGGGGGTATATTTGTCTATTTTTGTATAGTTGTTCCTGAGGTGACATTGCATAGAATCGTCTGACTTGACTTCTTTGAAAACCTGCGGAATATAAATGATAATTAACATTTTCTCTGCATACAGTGTGCTTTGTGGGGTTTTTTTTAATTTTATTGTTGGTAGATCATTTTGACTTGGTCATTTTAAAAGTAGCTTGCAAGCCCAAAATGTGTGGGCACCCCTGCTGTAGAGCCATTTCTTATATGACTGGGTGAGCTTTATTTATCTTTTTTTTTAGTTGTTTAAATTCATACAGAAATAAATGGCTAGATTGAACCTAATGACTTCATTAACGCCTGTCCCTTTTTTTAACTTCTATACCATTTAAAAGAGGGCAAATACTTCTTAAATTTAGTAAAAATATTCTGGCACAAGTGTCAAACCTTAAAAAAGGAAGTCATATTGAGCATTGGAAAATAATAATAATAATTTATTTCTTAAAAATAGGGCTCCTTTTACTAAGTAACGATAGTGGCTTTAGCGTACGCCAAGCATTGAGCTGGTGTTATTTTTCCCACGTAGAGCAGGGGTTTGTGCGCGCTAGACATATGTTAGTTTAGAATAGATAGGTATAGATTAGTTTAGTTTAGGTTAGGTTAGGGCCCTGCTGAAAGAGTCTACCTTGACGTGGTTGCAGGCTTACAAATCTTTTAGTCAAAGAGTGCGGTGACAGAGAAAAGTATGTGTGTATTCGGCCCATGGAAGAAGGGGGGGTCGGGGGGAAGGGGTGCGTGGGGGGCCCAATAGAATTGCTCAGTAAGGGGCCCAGAAATTTCTGATGGCGGCCCTGCATTTAGCATTTAAGGCATCTATTTCCAGATGGATTCTCATGGCAATTTTGTCAGTATACTTTAACTATGGTAAACAGCTGCCAATATCTTTGAGAGCACATTCCATGACAAGTGTAGCTTCTTCATGGGCAGAGGACCCGGCAATCCCGCCTGTTGAAGCTAGAATATTTTTCAAATTTGCCTGCATTTGTTATAAACTGTTGTCTGGATTATCTCCACATTACCTTATCTCTCATTTTGAATTGTATAGACCGGTTAAGTTTACTCATTGTACTAGCTTATTTATATTTCCGAATCCAAAAAATTGCTGTTATAAGAAATTTTTTGATAGGACCTTGGCCTTTCAAGCGGGTAAAGCTCAATCTTGGTTAGGTAATTTGATTCATCAAACTAAATCATACTCTTCTTTCAGGAAACTAGTAAAGACCTATTTGTTCAATAAATTTTTATCTGTCTAAGAACTATGCAATTATATTTGTCTTATGCTCATTGTCCAGTTGTTCTTATCTTTAAACTGCCTAGAACTCTTCCGGGTGTTGGCGGTATAGAAAAACAAAAGTTGTTATTATTATTATTGAGGAGATTTGTAGAGTGGGTACTTGATCCACATTTCACAAAGTTTTATAGAGTGGACATAGTGCAAAATGACTCCACTTTTGGGTCCTCAGTGTTAAGGGCAGGCTCATCTGTCCCATCCTAGATTCCGGTGACTGCTTTGATAGTGCACAACTCGTGAGGACTTGTATGCCCTTTGCACCAGAGTGGAACATTAATGTGGCATAGTGGTTAGAACTACAGCCTCAGCATCCTGAGGTTGTGGGTTTAAACTCCGCACTGCTCCTTGTGACCCTGTGCAAGTCACTTTATCCTTCACTGCCTCAGATACATTAGACTCTGAGCCCACCAGGACAGATAGGGAAAATGCTTGAGTACCTAATTTGTAACCTGTTCTGAGCTCCTTTGGGAGGACAGGCTAATAAAATTGAATGAATAAATGAATAAAAGTCTTTCTGGAAGCAGGGCATATGAATCCTGACATCCTGCCCTGTCAGTTAATTATCCACCTGCTGACTGTCTCAGACAAGTATGTGAATCCAGATCTTGAAATCTTCTTCCAGTCAGATATGAGAACAAAGCCATGTTATCATTACAAATGCAATTGAGAGTATACAAACTTCAGAAATGTTAGTGCTGATTGCATTCTGATAGATGGTCTGGTTGTTCCACTTTGTTTTATATGATATGTTTTGATTAACTTTGTTCACTGTACTTGTTACAGAGTAGAATAGAAGTGTCTTGTCAAAGAAGTTCCCATACCCTTCTTATGTTTTACATTGTAGTACTTATCGATTGCTTTGGTATAAACTGAAGAGATACAGTTTAAGCCACTGACAAAGGAGGCAGACCTGAAGTACAGTAGGCTCTCAACTATCCAACACCCATAGGGATTGGTGGATGCCAAATAACTGTAGGTTCTGGTTTTAGTGTGCATAGTTTCCATAACAAGTGGAAGCATTTTTTGATAAGGATGTTGGTGTGGGCTTCGAATGTCAGTTGTTGATCTAAGATGGCTCCTAGGATTTTACTTGTAGGATCAATTAGGAAGTTTCTTCCATTTAGGTTGATGGAAGGTTCGGTGGGATTGTTCGGAGGGGAGGCCATAAATATTTGGGGTTTTTCCTGTTTTAGTTTTAGCTTGAAATTTGCGAACCATTGTTCTTCTTGGTCGATGATTGAAAAGATGAAATGTCTAGTTTTGATTGATAGGGTGGAAATGAGAACTGTGATTGTGATGTCATCTGCATAGATGTAAGATTGGAGGTTCACATTGGATAGTTCTTGGCCTAGGGAGGAGATATATAGGTTGAATAGGGTGGGGGATAGGGGGGTGCCTTGAGGGACACCACATGGGTTGAAACATGTTTGGGAGTAGGTTTGTTCACTGATGACTTGATAGGATCGGTTTTTTAGGAAGCCTTTGAACCAGTTAAGTACGTGGCCCAAGATGCCTTTGGCATCAAGACAGCTGAGTAGGATGTTGTGGTCCACCAGGTTAAAGGTGCTGCTGAGGTCGAATTGGAGTATTAGTGCTCATTTACCTGAACTGAGTAGGTGTGAGATGTGATCAGTGATGGAAGCTAAGGCTGTTTCTGTGCTGTAGTGTGAATGGAATCCAGATTGGCATTTGTGAAGTGTTGGGAATTTTTCCGGATAGTTTGAGAGGGCAGCATTGATCAAGCCTTCCATAAATTTGGTGAAGAAGGAGATGTTGGCTACAGGTCTGTAGTTGGAAGTTGTGGATATGGGGTCTTTGCGGTTCTTTACAATGGATCTGATAAGGATGTGGCCAAGGTTGGTTGGGAATTTGCCGTTTGCCATTAGTTGAGAGATCCAGTCATAGAGCATGGACTTAAAGGGGGCAGGGGCTGCTCTCATGATAATGGGTGGGTAGTTGTCTAGGCGGCAGAAGGTTTTGGCATATTTATTAGAGAGCTGGAGAAATAGGAACCAGTTAGGAATTTCGAAGTGGTTCCAGATCATGTCTGCTGAGATTAAGTCAGATTGAGGGGGGGAGGGGGGCTGGGTGGGATGTTTTGGAAGGAGGTTCTACGGTTGAGAACTTTTGACTTGAAGAAATGTGGAAAGTTCTCATCGCTTGACAGTTGAATGGAGGAGGGTTGTTTTAGGTGGTCAGTTTCGAATAGTGAGTTGATTAGTTTGAAGAGTTCTTTGCTGTTAGTTGTGAAGGATCCTATTTTCTTGGAGTAAAAGTTGCGTCGTTTTTCCTTGGAGATTCTTTTGTATTTGTGCATTTTGGATCTCCATGTTGCTTTATCCTTTTCTTTTGATTGTAGCTAGTTCTGCGTCGTACCACCTGTCAATTATGTGTCATCTTTTTTTGCCTTTCTTTAGTGGAGCAATTTTGTCTAGGATTTGATTGCTGAGAGTGTTCCAAGTTGTGTTCTGAGTCTGGGTTGGATAGTAGTTCGAAATGGGACCAGAATTCAGTAGGATTGAGGGTGGGTCTGAACTAGGTTGCTGGATTGTCTTTTCTGTGTTTTGTTGATCTGTTGGGATGTGAGTTGGTCCACCGTATTTGGAAGTTGGCTCTCAAGTGGTCCGATCAAATGATGTCAGCCCAGGTAATGTTAGCTAGGCTGATGAGTGAAGAGTGAGGGTCTTTAGATGAGAAAAAGATTAAGTCTAGGTGGTGGCCTTTCTGGTGGGTGGTGGTAGTGGGGGGTATGAAGAATCCCAGGGATGTTAAGAAGGAGAATAGTTCTTTGATTATTGGGGTGTCTTTTTACTCTAGGTCAGCGGTAGGCAATTCCAGTCCTCGAGAGCCGGAGCAGGGTCATGTTTTCAGGATATCCACAATGAATATGTATGAGATGGATTTGCATGCACTGCCTCCTTGAGATGCAAATCTATCTCATGCATATTTATTGTGGATATCCTGAAAACTTGACCTGGCTCCAGCTCTCGAGGACCGGAATTGCCTACCCCTGCTCTAGGTGGAGGTTGATGTCACCGAGTAGCAGGTTGTGTTTGTCATTGGAGGTGTTAAGGAGGAGAAATTCAGAAAACTCTTCACTAGCATTGTTCCATCTGTTGGGCGGGATATAGAACAGTATGGTGTTCAGGTTGGTGGTCAGGTCATGTTTCGTGATATTTCAGGATAGAATTTCTAGGTCTTCAGTTGATTTGGAGTGTGTGGTCTGGAAGTTAAAGTGGTCTTTTAGGATGATGGCTATTCCACCTCCTCTTTTAAAGTTTCTGGAATGGGGTATGATCTTGTAGCTCCTAGGCAGGATGTCATGGATGATTGTCGTTATCAGTGATGTCAGATTATAGAGGTAAGAACTTAATCTTCCCATATTTTACATTTTTGACAGAAAGTGTGTGTGTGTGTGTGTGTGTATATATATATATATATATATATATATACACACAGTATATATACATGTGTGTGTGTTTATGTCTCTTTAATATATATAAAATAAGAATAATCATATAGCTCTACAAGATATAAAATATAAAGCAATAAAGATTTATTTTACAGAAATGTTATTTTAACCATTCAATTTTTATTGTTTTAAGTTATATTATGTGTGTTTGTGCTTTCCCCCCCCCCCCCCCCCAAAATCAGGATCTTTTGAATTTTGATGATCCTTTGAATATTGAGGCTGCAGAACACCATCTACGAGACAAGGTGAGTTGACAGCCAAGTGAATGCATTTTGTTTTCAGACCAGCCAGCACAGGATTCTGATTTTTTCAAACAGAACTGTTCTGGCTATTGCAATGGAACAAATTCACCTTTTTGTGCATATATACCAAGTGCTAAAAAAATATTTATTTTCCTCAAAGGGGGTGAAGAGTGCTAATAAGTTAGCATGTGAGACACTGCCACATGCTAATTGAATAATGCAGGGTTAGCAGGGGCCCTTAATGCCTACAAAATAGATGGTGTTAAAGATTTATAATAGCCATGCACCAATGGCACAATAAGTGTGTGGTTATTAATTTGGAAAATGGGAAAATGTGCCATTTTCCAATCACGGTACAAGTGGCCTTAGCACATGGGAAAGACCCATGTAAGGAGCACACTAAGGCTATATTTGCTGCAACTTTAGTAAAATGGCCCCTAAGTCTTCAAAATTCTCTTAGAGCGCTATAAAGAAGTACTAATCCTCAGGTACCTTGGTTATTTATTTCAAAGCAGTGATCCAGCGATAAAGAAAATATATATCCTAAAAACACAGACATAACATGCTGAACAAATTTTGTGTCATAATAAATCTCAGGAAAATACCCAGTTTTGCAAGTCTCATTATTATTTCTATAAGGCTACCATTCATGCAGCAGAAATGGATTACATTACATTAGTGATTTCTATTCCGCCATTACCTTGCAGTTTAAGGCGGATTACATAAGAATTGTCATAATAATACAGAATACATACCATGGGTTACATATGAATTGTCATGATAATATAGATACATAAGGCGGATTATATGAGAATTGTCATGATGTTTGGAGATACATAGGTGGGTTACATGAGAATTGTCTTGATGTTAGGGGTACATAAGGAGTGGTTTGAGCCTTTTGATTTGTTAGGGAGTAGATCATATTGTAGGTGGAGCTTGGGACAGATCTGGTTTTGTTATATAGGTTTTATGTATTTTTTTGAAGAGTAGGGTTTTTGTTTCTTTTTTGAAGGTTTTGTAGCCTGTAGATTACTGTTTACAACTGCTTTGTAGTAATACTAATTGGCCTAAACAGTTCTTCAAGATAGTAATTCATCTAAGATAAAGGTGATGATCATGGTCTTTTTATATATGATTTTGTTTCCTATGATCTAAATCATCTTTGGTGATGTTCTTTAGGTCCTGTTTCCTCAATGATCATCTCACTTACTCACTGGCCTAATCAATGGCCTGAGGATTTTTAATACAATACTTAGTAAGTGATCATCATTGAGAGGCTTCTTTCTTCATTCATATTTCAGTATCCTACTTTGATCCTCTGCCAGCATAGTTACTGATTCTACAGTTTAATTACATAGTAAATGACAGTAGATAAAGACCTTGAACAATCCATTCAGTCTGCCCATTAATCATAACCATTATAAATTCTTGATTATTTTTTTTTTTCTTTGATATTTCTGGACATAGACCATAAAAGTCTGCCAAGTACTATCCTTGGGTTCCAGATACTGGAGTTGACGTTGAAGCTCACTCAGGCCAATAGGCAGCGGAATGCTTTTTTGTTTGGGGGGCCCCCAATCTCCGCCCCAGATCCCACCCCCATAATAGTACTAATTGTTTTTCCATTCATTTTTCATATATACACACAATATAATCTTATTAACAATACATAATGGTTAACCACAAAATTAAATTCACAAAGCACACTGTATGTATACTTATCTTGGGACAACAGGCAGCCTATTCACACATATGAGTGACGTCATCCACGGAGCCCGGATGCGGACAGCCTCGCAAACAGACTTGCTTGTAGAAACTCAGAAGTTTCGAGTTTGCCACACTGCGCATACCCGAGTGCCTTCCCACCCAGCACAGGGCAAGTCTCCTCAGTTGTCAGTTTTCCTCGGAGCCGAGAAGTCTGTCTTTGACACTCTGCCCTGAACTTCGTTCGCTTCATGCCTTCTCTTCACCGTGGTTTGTGTTTATTTTCTTTTAGCCGAATTGCTGTGACTTTTTTCTTTCTGTTTTAGTTTTATTTTTTTAAAGTTTAATTTTTTTGTCAACTGACGGGTGGGACTGGTCGCACGCCTGCAACCTGCGGTCTTCGACTTTGCAGCGGCTATCTTCCCTCCTATGTCCCGGCCAGCCACGGACTTCAAAAAGTGTAGCCAGTGCCAGTGTACAATTTCTCTCACGGACCCACACCGCTGGTGTCTTCGCTGTCTTGGGCCTGACCATAGTCCGAAGTCGTGCGAACGCTGTGCTACTCTTCAACCTCGAGCCCTTAAACGTCATCGGGTTCAAGTGGAAAAGCTGTTCAGGATGGACTCTTCAGCTATACCTTCGACCTCTATTTCTGACTCGGTCCTGACTTCAACCGGGGGTCCTCCTGTTTCCACAATTCCGACCTCAAGTCTCATCAGACCTTCCTTGTTTGGATCGTCTTTGGCCTTGAGTACACCTGCTTTCTCGTCTCCTGAGCTTCCCTCAGGTCACATACCTAAGCAGAAGGTTCCTGCGGTGGTCCTCAAGCTATCCAAGCATCAGTCCTCCAAGCCGAAGCATGCTTCTACTGCCTCAGCAAGTGGTCCAGTTTCAGACTCGGATCCACATCAATTTGTTTGGTTACTGAGCAAATACGGTCCTGCCTTGACTCTGCCTCCTGCAGTCCAGCTTGGGCAATCAGCAGTCTCCTGCGAAGTCGAGTCCCTGCCTGTGCCTCGAGCTGAGTTTACACACTCTATGCAAGGAGTCAAGTCTTTGCGCGTGTCTGGTCTAGAATCTACACACTCTATGCAAGGAGTCGAGTCTTTGCGAGTATCTCGATTGGAATCTTCACACACTATGCAAGGAGTCGAGTCTTTGCGAGTGTCTCGACAGGAATCCTCACATTCCATACAAGGAGCCGAATCTTTGGGAGTGCTTCGAGATTCCTCGATCCAAACCACTGAATCTATGGGGTTTCGATCTACAGCTTCTAGCCCTATTCATTCACCAGCAGCACTTCCCATTTCCAGGCATAGGGCGAAGTATCCTTGATCTCACCGAGACCTTCTTTCAGGCAGCACTCTCTGCTTAGATCAAGGCCCTCATTGAGGCACAGGTCTTCTTCCACAGAAAAACCTTCCTCGTCCAGACCTCCATCCAAGCCTTCTAGCTCTTCGAGGCCTCCAACTCCTCGATCAAGGTCACCAATTGCAGACCCCGAGGACTCAACTGCTTCCAATACCTCCTCCAAGTCTGTCTATTCCTTGGATTACCAATACTCCAGAGAGGCTTCACCTTCCTTCTCCACTCGAGGCGCCTCAAGTTTCAAGTTTATTTTATAATTTGATTAATCACCTATTCCAAATTCTAGGCAATGTACAAGTCAGCAAAATACATAGTTAAAATAAACATACATAACTAACAAAGAGACTAAGTCTACAAAACATAATGAAAAACACATTTTCAAGTACAATGAGACAATAGGCAAGGCAAGGAAAGAAATACAATCTAATTAATATAGGAGCAAACAATTAGGGGTCATCGAGTCCTTCTCGAGGCCAGGCTCTGGCGGATCAGATGTCCTTTTCTTTTTTTCTTCATCAAATGTCTGATGACCTGGATATTAAATTGGACGCTGGTTCTAAATACTCTAAGGAGTATTTAGAAGAAATGCATCTGCCTCAACCTCCTGCAGAGTCACTCAAGCTTCCTTTTAACTTGCTTCTGTCTCAAACTTTCAAAAGAAATCTGGAGACTCCTTATGCTATACCTGCTGTTCCAGGCAAATTGGAATCGAAGTATAGAACTCTACATTACAAGAGTTTTGAGAATTCACAACTATCTCACCAATCCCTCTTTGTGGAATCCTCATTGAAAAGAACTCATCCTTCCAGAGTTTATGCTATAGCACCTCCTAGAAGAGAGGGTAAGACCATGGACAAGTTTGGCCGTCACCTTTATCAGAATTCCATGATGGCCTCCAGAGTCCTCAACTACAATTTTATCTTCACTACTTATTTTAAGTTCCTGATTGATCTTCTTCCAGGTTTTATGAAAAACTTGGATCAACATAGACATATGGAGTTTCTAGAGATCACTGCTACCTTGGCGCAACTCCGGTTACATCTTCTCCAGTCATCTTATGATGCCTTTGAAATTTCTTCCAGGGTCACTGCTTTTTCAGTAGCGATGCGCCACCTGACCTGGCTTCGCACCATTGATATGGACCCCAATCTTCAGGACCATCTGGCTAATATTCAGCACTGGTCGCCGTACATGAAGAAGGACATGGTACTACTCGAAAGGGTCAAGAGAAGAGCGACTAAAATGGTAAAGGGGCTGGAGGAGTTGCCGTACAGTGAGAGATTGGAGAAGCTGGGCCTCTTCTCCCTTGAAAAGAGGAGACTGCGAGGGGACATGAATGAAACATTCAAAATACTGAAGGATTAGTACCAGTTTTTCCATCTCTGCTTACACAGAGTCAAGGATCTCTACTTCATCCCAACCTGCAGTCTCTGCACCTGACAGGTTGGTACCTCTCAACATAACTCCTCTTCAGTTTTCTCAACCAGTAAAAGACATATTAGAGGCTTCTAGAAAGCCTGCCACTAGACAATGCTATCACCCAAAATGGACTAGATTTTCTATATGATGCATCTCTCATAACAAAGAGCCTTGAGATACCTCCTTCTCTTCTGTCTTGGATTATCTGCTGCACTTATCTACCTCTGGCCTCAAGTCAACATCCATTTGAGTCCATCTTAGTGCAATTGCTGCTTTCCATCAGCCTATCGAAGGGAAACCCCTTTCTGCTCATCCTGTGTTTTCCAGATTTATGAAAGGACTTTTCAATGTCAAACCTCCTCTCAAACCGCCTCCCGTGGTTTGGGTTCTCAATGTTGTTCTTGCTCAATTGTTGAAGCCTCCATTTGAACCAATATATACGGCTCATCTGAAATATCTCACTTGGAAAGTGGTGTTTCTCATTGCCCTCACATCTGCTCGAAGAGTCGGTGAGCTGTAAGCTTTAGTTGCTGATCCACCTTTCACAGTTTTCCATCATGAAAAGGTGGTCCTTCGTACTCATCCTAAATTCTTACCTAAAGTGGTTTCAGAATTTCATCTCAACCAATCCATTGTACTTCCAGTATTTTTTCCAAGGCCTCATTCTCATCCTTTAGAATAAACTTTTCATACCCTGGACTGTAAGCGTGCTTTGGCCTTCTACTTAGAACGCACCAAATCACACAGATCTGCTCCTCAACGTTTTATTTTGTCTCCTTCGATCCAAACAAGTTGGGACGTCCAATTTCTAAGTAAACCATCTCCAACTGGATGGCTGTTTGTATCTCTTTCTGCTATGCTCAGGCTGGACTACAGAATCGAGTCACAGCCCACAAAGTCAGAGCCATGGCGGCTTCAGTGACTTTCCTCAGATCCACTCCTATTGAGGAAATTTGCAAAGCTGCCACCTGGTCCTCAGTTCATACTTTCACCTCTCATTATTGTCTGGATGTTTTCGCCAGACAGGATGGCCTTTTTGGCCAGGCAGTATTACAAAATTCTCCTGAATTTCCAACACTCCTATCATCCATTCTGGTTAGCTTGGAGGTCACCCACATGTGAAAATAGGCTGCCTGCTTGTCCTGGGATAAATAACGTTATACACACTACAGGCTGGGGCTGGGGGCAGGTATTATCCAGGGACAACAGGCAGCTATTCTCACAACCAACCCACCTCCCTGGGTTGGCTTCTCTGCTAGCTATCTGAACTGAGGAGACGCACCCTGTGTTGGGCGGGAAGGCACTCGCGCATACGTGGTGCGGCAGACTCGAAACTTCTGAGTTTCTTCAAGCAAGTCTGCTTGCGAGGCTGTCCGCATCCGGGCTCAGTGGATGAAGTCACCTACATGTGAGAATAGCTGCCTGCTGTCCCTGGATAACACCTGTTACGGTAAGTAATTGTGCTTTCTTTCCTTCCCCCCTAGTGGGACCCTGCCACACAACCTCACCTTGGCTGAGGATACTTGAAACAAATAATACAGAAGCAATGCTTCTCCTTTAGAGAGCCCAAACTGCCCCTCAGACAAATAAACCAAAAATATACACAAACGCTTTCTTTCAGGCTGCAGCAGTTGTGCTTGAGGATACTTCAGGAAGCTTTTCCCAACAGACCCCCCTGAAGTATAATGCCCCCACTACCCTTGTGCTCATGGGGTAGGGGCTGGGGAACCGTCCACCCTTTGGCTTACTGGTTTAAAGTCCCCACCCAAAAGTTCCCCTATTCAGGGCTAAGTAAAGTCAGGTTACTGAATTCCCGTGCTCTTTCTGCTCGGCTTATCTCTCGGCCTTTAATTCACAAGGGGCACCTCCTCCTCCCCCTTTTCACATTCACACTTCCTTACAGTCCTGACTAAGGGATGAAGAACGCTGCACTGAGAGACCTTAACTTTCATTCCCCTCCCCCCATTCATTAACTCACTGACTGTAATTAGATAGGAGGTCCCAGGCTGCCAAACTGCAATCCATTTTGCTTCCTTCAGAGACCTCCCCCTCCATTTCCATTAGGGACTCCCCGCTCTCTGAGGCTGGATAGGAATTCCCCTCAGAGGCAGTTACCGGCCAGCCCTGCTCTGGAAGCTTTTCTCTTCCACTGAGCCTCTGCCTGGGATCCAGGGGTTTGTTAATTTGGAAGAGCTGTGTGACAGCGTGTTCTCTAGCCCTGGGCTGCGAGGAAAAGCTCCTAGCCGTTTCCTTCCTGCTCTGCACGGCTTGTCTCTCTCTCCCAGTTCCTGCTTCCCCTGAGTGTTCCCAGCTGTGTTGATTTTATGCTGCAGGCTCGTGCTCACTCCCCCTCTGGGTTCATCTTGCCTGTCAGCTCCACCCCTTTCCTTAACCCTTCCTGGGCCAGTTTTCTTTACCAGAGGTTTTACTGGAGAACTGCCCAAGGAATTAGAAAAGGGATTATAGTGCCCTAAATCAGGTATTGTGGTTTCTGTCCTTCTCTCTCTGCCTTGCCCTGCCTGTTGGCTCTTTACAATAGGAACAGAGTTAATGGGCAGCTTCCTGGGCTTAGGAATAGGGACAGCCCTTTGCATGGCAGGGTTTAAAACCGGGTTTAAACCAGTGACAGGAGCTTCCCTGTCACAGTACCTTACAAAATGTTGATCGGACAGACGGGTGCCAAGCCCATCCATTCGACAGGCCAGCCATCTCCGAATGGCTGGCCTTAGGGCCTGATTGGCCCAGGCGGCTCAATCCCCGCCCACAGATGGGGCTTGAGGCGCCTGGGCCAACCAGAATCGACCCAGTTGTCTTAGGCCCCTCCTGTGGGCGGGGCCTTAGGCACATGGACTCAACCGGACCAGGAGGCTTGGGCTCCCTCCTGGTCCCAACGAACTCGACCCGGAGGGGGGGTTGGGATCGCAGGGCAAGAGGGCTTGGGCTCCCTCTTGCCTTGATGTCGTGGGGGGGTGGATTCTGTAACTGGTGTTGTTTTTGACAGACACCGGTTACAGAATCCAGCTTTTAGGTGAAGGACTGGCTTACTGGAGGAAGGTCTTTTCAAACAAATTTGAACAATTTATTTGACTAGATGACCAGAGAGTTGGATAGAGGGAGAGCGCTAGATGTGTTGTTATTTAAATTTTAGGAAAGTCTTTGATATCATTCCACATAGGCATCTAATAAATAAACTGAGTGCCCTCAGTAGGGTTCCAAAGTGACAGACTGGGTCAGGAATTGGTTGAATGAAAGATGAGAGAGGGTAATGGTAAATAGGGGTAAATAGGGATAATTTTGTGGAAAGGTATGTTACCAATGTTGTGCCACAAGGTTTGGTACTTGGGCCTGTTCTTTTTAACATTTTTGTAAGTGATATTGCTGAAGGACTGTCTTGTAAGGTTTGCTTCTTTATGCATGTTACCAAAATCTGCAATAGGGTAGACACCTGTGATGTTGTGGATAACATAAGGAAGGGTCTAGTAAAGCTTGAAGAATGGTACAGAATTTGGCAGCTATGATTTAATGTTATAAATGCAAGTGTCGTGCATTTGGGCTGCAAAAGCCCAAAGGAATGGTATAGTTTAAGGGTTTAGAACTTTTGTGTACAACAGAGGAGCATAACTTCGGTGTGATAATCTTAAGGCAACCAAATAGATAGAAAAGGTAACATTGAAAGCTAGGGAGGTAAAATTCCTAGACATCGTAAATGACTGTTTCTTGGAGCAACTGGTCCAGGAACCGACAAGTGGGAGAGTTATTTTAGATTTTGGTCCTTGGTGGAATGCGGGGAATAGTACAGGAGGTAACTGTGTTGGGCCTGCTGGGAAACAGTGATTATAACGTGATCAGATTTGAACTGATATCTGCAGTGACGTCACTAAAGAAATCTACTGTAGTGGCATTTAATTTTCAGAAGGGCAACTATGATAAAATAAGGCAAATGGTTAAAAAGAATCTGAAAAGATCTGCGGCAAAGGTTAAGACTGTAAACCAGGCATGGATGTTATTAAAAAACTAGTCTTTAAGCCCGTTACATTAACGGGTGCTAGAATAGATGTGTCTGTCTGTGTTTTTTTATCTCTCTTTCCTTTTCCACTGTGTCCTTCTGTCTCCCTCCCCCCCCCCCCCCCCCCCCGAGCAAAGCTGTCTGCCCCCAGCACTCACCTTCCCCTAAAGCAGCCCCCTTTCCCTCTCCCTAACTGTCTCTCCATGGCCCCTTCTGTCTTCCCCCCAGGGCAAAGCTGTTTGCCCCAAGCACACCCCTCCCCTCAAAGCAGCCCCCTTTCCCTCTCTCTCCATGGCCCCTTCTGTCTCCCCCCCCCAGAGCAAAGCTGTTTGCCCCAAGTACAACCCTCCCCCCAAAGCAGCCCCCTTTCCCTCTCCCTCTCCCTGTCTCTCCATGGCCCCTTCTGTCTTCCCCCCAGAGCAAAGCTGTTTGCCCCAAGCACACCCCTCCCCCCAAAGCAGCCTCCTTTCCCTATCTCTCCATGGCCCCTTCTGTCTCCCCCCAGCACACCCCTCTCCCAAAAGCAGCCTCCTTTCCCTCTCCCCCTGGCCCCCTGTATTGATCCCCTTCTTACCCTCCCTCAATCCCGGCGTCTTCTGGCCTGCTCTTCTTCAAAGCAGCCTGCGATCGTGGTGGCTGGCTTTAGCGAACCTCGCAGGCCGTTCTCCAACTCGGTAGCATGTTACCTCTGACGCAATCCCATGCGTCAGAGGGAACGTGCTATTGAGGTTGGAGAGCGGCCTGCGAGGTTCTTTAAAGCCGGCCACGATCGCAGGCTGCTCTGAAGAGGAGGATCAGCAGCTTTGAGCGATGGTGGGAAATGTGTTCCCTGCCAAAGATGCGGGCAGGGAGAGAGAGCTTGCTTGCGCTTCCTCGCAGCAGCAGTTGGTGAGTGAGGGCGGGAGGAGGGGAGTGGCCAGAATTTTCCCTGCCGCCAGGTTCTAAAATGGAACACGGCCACGGATCACACACCACAGCGGCAGGGATCATGGTGTTTTGAAAGCACATGCGCCGGTAAGCTTTTATTATATAGGATGCCATCATGGAAGCCCAGACCAGATGTATTCCACATATTAAGAAAGGTGGAAAAAGAAGAAACGAGAGCTAGCATGGCTAAAAGTTGAAGTGAAAGAGCCAAAAAAAAAAGTCCTTTAAAACATTGAGAAAGCTAAAAAAGAATAAAAGAAGAGAAACGTACTAAAGAAGCTAAAACTTATAGTAACAATTATTTTAGGTACATCAGAAACAGCAAACCTGTGGATGATCAAGGGGCAAAAGGGATGCTTAGGGAGGATTAAGTCCATAGTGGAGAGACTGAATGAATTCTTTGCTTCAGTCTTTACAGAACATGATGTAAGAGATATGCCTGAATTGGAAATATTTTTCAAGGGTAATGATGCAGAACTGAATGAAATCTTGTTGAACATGGAAGATTAGAACACTAGCCAATTTTTTCGACACCTCATCTTTAAATACCCTAATTCATTTGCTAATAATATCAAAACTCGATTAGTGCAATTTGTTATATAAGGGAATCACTCAAAAAGAAATGACGCCTTCAGATTATAAAAATTATCACCAATAAAAGAAAATTTGATCATGCCACTCCACTTCTAAAGAAAGCTCATTGGCTGCCCGTAAACCACAGAATCCTCTATAATAAAACCCTTGCCTGTGCATGCGCTGTTGAAACGGCGTGATTCCTGCCCCCATGATTTCTGCTTCCGTACTATGTTCAATTTGCGGTGTGTGCGTGGTGGTGGAGTCTGTGGCGGTTTGATTTGCAGTGCGTAAGAGGAGCCTGCAGCGCCGATTTTAACCATTGCTGACATCGCTTCCTGCCAACGGCTGTGTGAGACCCGGGAGGAGAGGGGAGGGGGGTGAGAAATGCTACTGATGGCTGGCCTACTACAGGACAGGGGGAGCAGGGAAGGGGTGCTGCTGGACAGGGGGAGGAAAAAGGAAGGGAAAAGGGCTACTGCAGGACAGGGAGAATAGAATGGGTACTGCTGGATGGGGGGAGGTAAAAGGAAGGGAGAAGGGCTATTGCAGGACAGGTGGAGCAGGCAAGAGGTGGGTGCACAGGGAAGGGGGAAATGCTGCTGCACAGGCAAGTGGGGGGGAATGCTGCTGCTGCACAGGGAAGGGGGGAGCCAATGCTGCTGCTGCACAGGGAAGGGGGGAAATGCTGCTGCTGCACAGGGAAGGGAGGGAAGGGGGGAAATGCTGCTGCTGCACAGGGAAGGAGGGAATGCTGCTGCTGCACAGGGAAGTGGTGGGGGAGAGGGATAGGGGGCCAGGGAACAATCTTGGTTTACATTGGGGAAGGGGGAGACAGAAGGGGGCCATGGAGAAAGACAGGCAGGCAGCGCACGAGAACGAAAGACACACACACAGAAAGACAGTGGGCAGGGAAAGAGACAGAAAGAAAGAAAGACAGACAGACAGGGGGCCAGGGAGAGAGATAGAAAGAAAGATAGACAGCGGGAGGGAGAGAGACAGAAAGAAAGGAAGAAAGAGACAGGGGCAGGAAGAGACACAGAAAGAAAGACAGACAGACAGACATATATTCTAGCACCCGTTAATGTAATGGGCTTAAACACTAATATCATATAAAATAGCCTTGATAACCTTTAAAGTTCAAATGACAAAAGCACCCTCATTTTTAGAAAGAACTCTTACTCATCATATTCTGTCCCGATCATTAAGATCCGGAGACAAACCTCTTCTCTCAATTCCTTCTTTAAAAACCATCAATACTTGACAGGATACAATCTTTTCCATGACAGCTCCTCATTTATGGAATTTGCTGCCCGCTTTCCTAAGAGAAGAAACTAGTTTAGAAAGATTTAAAAGTAAATTGAAATGTTTTATTTTTAAAGATGCATTTGAACAGTAAAAGCTACAAGGTTAACAAATTATAAGTACTTTCACCTACTGTTATTTCCCTATATGTTTTTATTTTCTTACGCATTGTACTTCTACCCCTTTCCTCCTGTTCCTGTTGTTGTGCACCAGTCTACGTTTTAGTATTTTTTTCCCCAAATACTACCGTGTTTCCCCGAAAATAAGACCTAGCATCATTTTTGGGGTATTATAGACCAATAAGCCTGACTTCAATGCTAGGTAAAACAGTGTAAACAATTATAAAAAATAAAATTGTGGAACACGTAGACAAACATGATTTAATGGGAGAGATTCAGCATGGGTTCAGCAAAGGGAGGTCTTGCCTTAGCAATTTGCTTGACTTCTTTGAAAGTTACGTCCTCCTTCCACTTCTGAAGGATTCTATTTTAGCTGTAATAGCTTCCTTCACCTCAATCGTCAACCATGCCAGATGCCATTTGGTCTTCCTTCCTCTTTTTTTAATACATGGAATACAGTATATCTGGTCTGGGCTTCTGGAGTGGTGTTTTTGAATAACACCCATGCCTAATCTAAATGTTTATAGTAAAACAAACTGGCTTCAATAGAAGAAAAGGAGTGATTGAGAAGTGACCTAATTAGGCTTGAAAAACTGCTCAGAAATATGAAACTCTGAAGGGAAGGCTGTTAAACCTCCCTTGGAGAAGAGTTCACCTTCCAGTCACTGCAAACTTAACAAGTTTATGGGCACACTCAAAAACTCCAAAGATGTTTGAAAAAACAAAGTTTCAAAGTCTTTCTGTTTTATGCAAGAAATGTCTTCATTTGGTAAAAGTTAAAACTGCCACCACTGAGTTACTTAGCTCTGTTTATTGTCTTTGGGGGTCCCAACGTGGCCCCATTTCGAATCCTGCTTCAGGAGACCCGATGTAGATGAAAATCAGAGAGTAACAAATGTGGACATGTGTGAATCTACAGTTCTTCATTAGCTAAATACTTTTATTGGTCGTGATGTTCAGTTGTATCTAGAAATAAGATTTAAAAACAAGTCTGTGTGAATATAATCTCTAATTCACACTAGACTACAAAGGTTATGCAATCTTTAGGCAAAAGCAGAGGAGAGAAGCTCATAAATTGTACATACCACGGCTCTGGAGACTGACATGTAACAAACTCAAATTGCCATCAAGACGCTGTGGGCTAGCTGCTATTTAAATAGATCAGCTGAGGGGGAGGAGGGCGAAAAAATGTGATCACATGACATGCTGTCAACTTGATGGCTCTATTAAGGTTCACCATGTTGTCCGCACGCTTATGTGTAGAGGAGGCCGCATACATCGTGGCCACCCAGGACCTCCTCAACTTCTGATGCTCCAACTCCGTCAATCGTGTTTCCTGCAGACAGGCTATGTCATTTGAGCTGTGTTAAAATTTTTGTTCTTTTAATAGGGGAGGTAATGCCCGAGACATTCCAGGACACTATTCTCAAATTGTTAGCCAGCGGGTAAGTAAAGGGCATGTACATACAGCAAATAAACAATGTGTAAGAAGAATCCACCCCGGGCTCCCAGCCACACCCAGGGCAGCCAAATGGTGCTCAGGATCTGCCCGAGCATCAGCAGTACCATAGAAAATGCAACTGACATGAGTCTCATTGTCGTTTCGGAACCCACACTCTCCTGTTATCCAAAAAATTTCATCATCAGCCATATTAGCAAAGGAATCCCAACCCCCCCCCTTCCAACCCCATCTACCCCCTGTTCGCATGGTTGTGGTCACAGCTATAGGGCCGCCCCAAGGCTGTTCCAAAGGTGTGAAAGATCACAAAACTATGCCACTCCGGGCCCCGAGTCTCCCAAACAGTAAGAAGACATTAGTCATAATGTGAGCCTGTAGAATGAAAAAACATTGGGAAATCCCCAAATACAGAACATACCAATCCCTGAACTAGAACAATATAACATGGAAATGTAAACAAACTTGAATCATCGTATCAAGTTGCAGCCTAAGTAGTGGAATGCCACACTGCCCCTGAACCAGGAGAGCCTGGCGTCCAGCAGATGCAAATCCAAAGTCACACAAGAGGCAAATGGTAGGTACCGACGCGCATGCTCATTCAAGTAAGGTCCGACTGGGGCAGCACCTGGGTATTCACATAGAGAGCCACCTCAGCTGCTGCCTCAAAAACTTGCCATTGTCCCTGGTGATATATTTTCAAAGTGGCCGGGTACAAAAAAAGAAAGCGTACTTTTTTGTCAGCCAAAGAGGAACAAATTGGATAGAACTGCTTCCTGCGCTCGGTCAAGGCCACTGAATAGTCCTGAAAGATGCGCACCTCCGACTCCTCAAATGATAAAGTCTCTCGGAGTTGTTTATATTTGCACAATATTTCCACTTTGTGATTGTAATTTAAAAGTTTGGCTATTACCATGCGAGGCCTCACCTCTCTTGCCTGCTCCCTTCCCAGCCGGTGTGCCCGTTCCAGGCGGATAGACCCCAAGCCTTCTTTCTTTCAAAGAAAAGGTGCTGGTCAGCCAGACCTCCAGTACTTGTAGGAGCTTAGGTCCGGGCACTGTTTCTGGAATTCCCAAAAAGCGTAAATTCGACCTCCTCGATCTATTTTCCAGATCATCCAGTCTTTCTGCTTGTTTTGGGTCAGCACCTGTAGTTCCTGCAACGTGGTGTCATGGGCTCGCTGCATGTCATCTATGCTTGAAACCCGGGTTTCCAGAGCTGTGGTCTGGCTGGTAGTTTCCATAAGCTTATTTTCAAGTTTTAAAAGCTGCTCAGAGAGTTTGTTAATGCTAGGCTGCATTGCCACTGTCACTGCCTGTGTGAGGGCCGTCAGCGCCTCCGGCGCTATTTGCTCTATCGCTGCTGTGGAGGTGACCGGCGCCATTTTGTCTGTGCCGTGCTGCGGGCGTTCCCGATCTTTTTTCTGGGTGCGGGTGGACATCTGCGGCGCAGGAGAGGACAGAAATCTGTCCATATATTAAGTGCTGTCCCCCAACGCACCTCCGATGGCAGGCAACAGGGCGATTCGGGGCTCGAGGCCCGGGAGCTCAGGCAGCCAGCGTCTGCCTCGGCTCAGGGCATCACGTAATCTCCCCGCTTTGTGTTTTTAAAAATTTTATTGTTGGTAGATTATTTTGACTTGGTCATTTTAAAAGTAGCTCGCAAGCCAAAAAATTGTGGGCGCCCCTGATCTAGAGAATATTTCCTGACCTACTATACAAAATGATAATATCTTAAAACACTGCCACGTCCGGAATTGGTGCAGATCAGTTATGGGATAAATTTGATGCCATAACTGTTGAGGATATAAATCCTCTGGTAAAGAGCTTTTCTACACATTTTTGTGCTTTAGATAAATGTCCCTTGTATCTTTTCTCTAAGATTCCAGATGCTATAAATTCATGGTGGTTACTTTTCTTTAACAACCTGCTATCATAGAGGTCTTTACCAAAACAACAGAATGGTGACTTATCACATACTTCTAATTTCAGACCAGTTGCCAATGTACCTTTCTTAACCAAAATTTTAGAAGCATTAGTGAATAAGCAGCTTTCAAAGTTCATTGACCGTTTTTCCTGTCTGCATGATACTTACCGTAGTTTGGGTTTTGACAGTACAGAGCTGCTATTGCTAACATTAACAACTAAAGTTAAGCAATGATTGAGTCAAGGTTATCAATCTACAGTATTTTGTTACAATTTGATATCAGTGCAGTTTTTGATTCAGTCAGTCATATTTTGCTGATCAATAAATTGAGTGAGTTGGGTATAGGTGGATCTGAACTTAATTGGTTTAACAATTTTTTATAGTAAACAGGAATTATAGCATCCTGAAAAATGGAACCTTTTCTAGGAACTGGGCTTCTTTTTGTGGAGTACCACAGGGCTCTTCTATTTCTCCTATGCTTTTTAATATCTTTGAGTATTCTGTAAAAAGTACGTTTGTCATACAAAGTTTGTATGTTCTATGCTGATATTTTTTTTATTAATTCTGTTAAGTTCAAACAAGGAGGACATTTCAACTAAGATCAAGTTTCCAAGTTTTATTAAAAATTTGATTAAACGCTTATATAATTTCTAAGCAATTTACATTAAAAATAATATTTACAAAGACAAAAACAATACTAATGTTAATACTGACTGACAAGAAACATAAGTAAAGAAGGGGGAGAACTACAATTTTTTTAAAGCAAAGAAACAGTCAAGGTAAACACATTAAGGGAGGGGAAGGTTTTTTTAGCTTTATAAGGCTAGTTTCTGGTATTTAAAGTCTATCTATATATCCCTGTTAATGGATAATTACAACCAATTCTGAACTTAATTCTAAAAAGCATCATTAAATAGAAATGTTTTAGGAGCAATTTTAAATTTATCTAACTGTCTTTCTCCAAATTTGTGGAGCTATAATGGAGAAAATCTCCGCTCTTCTCGTATTTATGAGTTTCAACAATGGAATTGTTAAGAGATTTTGTTCCGCTGATCTAAGTGTTCATAAGGCAACAGCAGTCTGTCAAGAAAGATAGGTTGTTGTGTTTGCCGGATTTTACATTTCAGAAGCGTTAGTTTATAGGTTATCCTATGTGGAATTGGTAGCCAGTGGGCACTTTTTAGAAGGGGTGTGACATGATCAAACTTTTTTGAATTAGTAATGACTTTTATTGCTGTGTTCTGAATAATTTGTAAACGTCGTATTTCTTTTGGGGGCAAGTTATTGTATAAAGCATTGCAATAATCCAATTTTGAAATGACCAGAGAATGTATTAATATATTGAGTGATGCCAAATCCAGTACTTTTGTTAGAGATCTAATCATTTTTAATTTAAAGAAGCAGTTTTTGACGTTTGAGCTAATCTGATCATGATAGGCTAATTTGTGATCTAGAAATGATACCTAGGATTTTAACTGAACTGACAGGTTGAATGGTAGAATTATCAATCATAATTGGACTTTTTGTGTAAGGCCATCTTTCCAAGGAATTAACATTGTCTTAGTTTTATTGAGATTGAGGGCCAGCATATTGTCTCTTAACCAACAGCTAATTTGTCCCAATTTTGCATTCAATTCAAGTATATCATTTGAGCTCTCGGTGTCTATTGGGTACAGAATTTGTATGTCATCTGCATACGCATACATTGTTAGACCAATTGATTGACCTAGCATCATAAGTGGTGAGAAGAAAATGTTGAAAAGGAGGGGTGAAAGAACGGAGTCCTGTGGAATACCATAAGTATTTGGGGCAAAATCAGAAAATGTGCTATTAAAAATTACCTTAGATTCACGATCTGCAAGATCACTGATTGCATGAATAGAATTGGAGATTGGGCTTCTACTAATAAGTTGAAATTGAATGTAAGTAAGGCGAAGGTTCTTTGGTTTCCTAATTCACTGTCTTCTGTTCCTTCATTTCTTACTCTACAATCAGGTACTACCCTGCAAGTAGATAAAACATCCAAAATTTTGGGTATTCTTTTAGACTCTTCTCTTACATTTGAAGATCAAATTTCTAATTTATGGAGGAAGATTTTATATATTATGAGGAAACTTAGGCTAGTGAAGCCGGGCTTTTTTGAATATCATTTTGCACTGTTTGGATGTTAGTGTTACCTCAAATTGATTACTGTAATCCATAATAATAAAACCCTTAGCGCGCATATGCACTTGAAACTCCGTGCCTTCGCAGTAGGAGCCTGCAGTGGTTTCTCCAACAGCCTCCATCCTCATATGCATACTCGGCAATGGCTTCCCCCCTCCCACACCCCAGCCAGCTTGTGCCTCGACGAATGGCAAATGTCCAGGCCTCTAGGGGTCAAGGCACCACTGCCAGGCGCACAGATAGGGACTAGCAGGGTTTCCCCAGACCGAGGGTAGCCACTAGACGTGGTGGAACATGACCGCAGCTCTTCAGCATTGTGACTGGGTTCACTTGCCAGGAAGCCAAGGATCCGGAGGTAAAAGGGAGGAGAGCTGCGATCGGACATCTTGCCTGCATCTCGGGGACGCATCCTATTTACCTCCGCTGGAAAACGCAAAAAAAGCCGAATTCTCCCTCCCAACCGACTTGAAAGGAAATGACATCCTTGCAGAGCAGGAGGAGACAGAAAGAAAGAAAGAAAGACAGATAGAAAGGGGGCCAGGGAGAGAGACAGAAAGAAAGACAGACACACCGAAAGACATGGGGGCAGGGAGAGAGACAAAAAGAAAGAAAAAGACAGACAGCGGACAGGGAGAGAGACAGAAAAACAGACAGGAGACCAGGGAGAGAGACAGAAAGAAAGACAGACAGACAGGGGGCAGGGAGAGAGAGACAGAAAGACAGACAGACAGACATCTGGCTGGGAGAGAGACAGAAAGAAAGACAGACAGAGGGCCAGGGAGAGAGACAGAAAGAAAGACAGACAGTTAGTGGGGCAGGAAGAGAGACATGGGGAGAGAAAGAAAGAAAAGACGGGGGCAGGGATAGAGAGACAGATGGGGTGCCAATTCACAAAAATGGTCGCAAGATGAAGTGGGAAACTACAACTGGTAAGCCTCACTTTGGTTATTAGAAAAATAATGGAAGTGTTGCTGAAAGAAAGGATAGTGAAATTCCTAGAATCTAATGAGTTACAGCAGGGGTTCCCACACTTTTTTGGCTTGTGAGCTACTTTTAAAATGACCAAGTCAAAATGATCTACTAACAATAACATTTTTAAAAACACAAAGCACACTGTACGCAGAAAAAATGTTAATTATCATTTATATTCGGGGGGTTTTCAAAGAGGTCAACGCAGATGACTTTAAAATATACAATGTCACCTCAATAACAACTATACAAAAATAGACAAATATACCCCTCCCCTAAACCACGATAGCATTTTTTAGCACAGGGAGCTGCGCTGAATGCCCCGCACTGCTCCCGATGCTTATAGGCACCCTGCGCTAAAAACCGCTATAGTGGTTTAGTAAAAGGGGGCAATAGAAGTTTAGTAAAAGGAGGCTATAGTGGTTTAATAAAAGGGGGCAATAGTGCAAAATATAGACAGCAGAAATAAATTCAGACACATTTTCATCACTAAATTTAAAATAAAATGGACTCATTTTGATGACTAAATTTAAAATAAAATCATTTTTCCTACCTTTGCTGTCTGGTGATTTTATGAGTCTCTGTTTGCACTTCCTTCTTCTGACTGTAAATCCAATATTTCTTTCTGCCTCCTGCATGCTTCCTCTCTTCCAGACCTCATTCCATTCCCCAACCAAACATCTCTCTCTGTCCCTCCATGAGTCCAACTTTTTCTTCCTCTCTTCCTGCGCTCTCCCCTTTCTTTCGTTCTCTCTCTTTCCATGCCCCCCTTCTTTCTTTTTCTCTGTCTTTCTTTCTCTCTCCCTGCCTCCCTTTCTTTCTCTCTCTCTCCCTGCCCCCCCCAAGTCACCGCTGCCAATTTCCCCCTGCTTCCCCTATGCCAGGCCAAGCGCAAGGCCTGGCCCACAAGCCTTCCCCCCTCCCTCCCTCCCCCCCCCCCGACGTCGGAGAGGAAGTTCTGGGCCAGCCAGGCAGCGATTGACTGGCCCAGAACTTCCTCTCTGACATCAGAATTGACATCGGGGGAAGGCTGTGGGCCCAGGATAGGCTCTGCGATCGACTTGTGTTGCCTTTGCGATCTACTGGTCGGTCGCGATCGACCTTTTGGGCACCCCTGGGTTACAGGATCCGAGGCAACAAGACTTTACTAAAGGTAAATCGTGCCAAACAAATCTGATTGAATTTTTCAATTGGGTGACCAGAGAATTGGACCAAGGACATATGCTAGATGTAATTTATTTAAATTTCAGCATGGTTCCTCATAGGAGGCTCTTGAACAAACTTGATGGGCTGAAGTTGACGGCAGACACCAGAGGGTGGTGATTAATGGAATTCATTCAGAGGAAGAAAAGGTGGGCAGTGCAGAACCTCAGGGTTCGGTGCTGGGGCCGATCCTTTTCAATATGTTTGTGAGCGACATTGCTGAAGGGTTAGAAGGAAAGGTTTACCTCTTTGCGGGTGATACCAAAATTTGTAACAGAGTAGACACTGGGGAGGGAGTGAAAAACATGAAAAAGTGTTCCGCCACTTATTTCTGTCAAATGGGATGATCAGTGACACTCAGAAAAGCACACAGACAATATAAAGCATAAACAATAACACTTTATTATACTTATATATATAGATGAATATAAAAATAGAATAACATCACCGTAATCTCAGGCAAACACTCTTCCTTCACAATTGGGAATCCATGCAATTGATAGGCGAGTAGACCCAGGAGACTGTCCCTTTAGACATCTTGGATTCTGTCCCTGGAGATGTCTTGGATTCTAATGTTAGGGTCAGAATTCCAGTCTTATATAGGATGCAAACTGCGGAGTTCATAGTAAAAGCATAAACAGCTGGTCCTGCTATTACGATTAGTAAAACAGCAGGTCCTGCTCTTTTGTTCTTTGTTTTGACAACACCTAGGTCAAGGAGGTGTTGCAGAGACCGGTTTTCCATCTGTTCTTTTGATGTTATCAAGGAGGTGTTACAGAGACCGGTTTCCCATCTGTCCTTTTGATGCTGTTTGGGCAACTCCCAGGTCAAAAAGGTCAAGATAACAGATACTTGTTGTGGAAACCTTTGATGTTGTCTTGGCAACACCCAGATCAGATAAGCAGACTTGAGGAGACATATTACATAGTATGTTGAGTTCCAGTTACCCCCCTGGCCATCGCCATAACAAAAAGGATCTGCAAAATTTAGGGGAATGGTCTAATACCTTGGAACTAAAATTCAGTGCAAAGAAGTGCAGAGTAATGCATTTGGGGATTAGAAATTAGAAGGAGCTATATGTGCTGGTAGATGAGAGGCTGATATGCACGGATGGGGAGAGGGAACTTGGGGTGATAGTGTTTGAAGATCTAAAAGCAAAGACACAGTGTGACAAGGTGGTGGCTTTAGCCAGAAAGATGCTGGGCTGTATAGGAAGAGGCGTAGCCAGTAGAAGAAAGAAGGTGGTGATGCCCCTGTACAGGTCATTGGTGAGTCCCCACTTGGAGTATTGTATTCAATTTTGAAGATCGTATCTGACAAAGGATATAAGAAGACTTGAAGGGGGTCCAGAGGAAAGCGACGAAAATGGTAGGAGGTTTGCATAAAAAAATGTATGATGAGAGACTGGAAGCCCTGAATATATATACCCTAGAACAGGGGTGCCCACACTTTTTTGGCTTGCGAGCTACTTTTAAAATGACCAAGTCAAAATGATCTACCAACAATAAAATTTTAAAAAACACAAAGCACACTGTACGCAGAGAAAATGTTAATTATCATTTATATTCTGGGGTTTTTTTTCAAAGAGATCATGGCAGATGACTTTAAAATATGCAATGTCACCTCAATAACATCTTTACAAAAATAGACAAATATACTCACTCCCTTTTTACTAAACCGCGATAGCATTTTTTAGCTCAGGGAGCTGCACTGAATGCCCCCACTCTGCTCTCAACTCTCATAGGCTCCTTGTGCTAAAATCTACTACTGTGGTTTAGTAAAAGTGGGCCATAGTGCAAAATATAGACAGCAGATATAAATTCTCAAAACGGACATATTTTTGATCACTAAATTGAAAATAAAATCATTTTTCCAACCTTTGTTGTCTGGTGATTTCATGAGTCTCTGGTTGCACTTTCTTCTTCTGACTGTGCATCCAATATTTCTTCCCTTCTTTCTGCCTCCTGCGTGCTTTGTCTTCTCCTGCGTGTTTCGTCATTCCATTCCCCAACCAACATCTCTGTCCTTCCCATGAGTCCGACTTTTTCTTCCTCTGTCCCTGCCCCCCTCTTTCTTTGTCTGTCATTCTGTCTCCCTGCCCCTTTCTTTCTCTCCCTGCCCCCTTTCTTACTCTCTTTCTTTCTGTCTCCCTGTCTGTCTTTCTGCCTCCCTGTCTGTCTTTCTGTCTCCCTGTTCTGCTTCCCTGTCTTTCTGTCTCCCCTTTCTTTCTCTCCAGGCCACCGCCAGGGCTATCGTCTGGGAACAGGCCCCAAGCTACCGATGCCACTGTTGCCGCAGAGTTCTTCATTTTCCGACACGGCAACAGGCCAGTAACCTTCTCCCTGACATCAATTCTGATGTCGGAGAGGAAGTTCCGAGCCAGCCAGGCAACGATTGGCTGGCCTGGAATGTCCTCTCCGACATCAGAATTGACAGGGGGGAGGCTGGCGTGCCCGGCGCTTCTTTAGTCGCTGCTGGCCTGCTGTGGTATCAAGGAACAAGGGAGAATGCAAAAGCAATGCCTGCGATTGACTCGCGTTGCTTTTGCGATCTACTGGTCGATCGCAATCGACCTTTTGGGCACCCCTGCCCTAGAGGAAAGGAGGGAAAGGGAAGATATGATTCAGATGTTCAAATACTTGAAAGGTATTAATGTAGAACGAAATCTTTTGCAGATAAAGAAAAATGGTAAAACCAGAGGGCACATTATGAGGTTGAAGGGTGGTAGACTCAAGAGTAATGTAAGGAAATTTTTCTTTACGGAGAGGGTGATTGATGCCTGGAATGCGCTCCCGAGGGAGATGTTGAAGTTCAGAAGTTTTTAAACTAGGAAGAAGGGGAAAGCCGACAGTCGACCGAGAGAGAGAGTCAATGGTTCGGGAGCCGGTATACCCAGAGGATATATACCGCATATCAACAATGGATCCAAGAGGAAAAAGAACAAGGAACTGGCGTGGCACACTGTAGCGGTGAAGGAAGCGATCAGAGAGAAGAAAACTTTGTTTAAGGAATGGAAAAGGTCAAAACTGGAATAGGCACAAATAACATCAACGCAGGTGCCATAAGGCGGTAAAAGGGGCCAAAAGAGACTACAAGGAAAAAATAGCCAAGGAGGCGAAAAACTTCAAGCTGTTCTTTCTATATATTAAGGGGAAATGACCCACGAAGGAAGTGGTGGGACCATTGGATGACCATGGAATGAAGGGAGTGCTAAAGGAGGACAAAGCCTTCGCTGACAAACTGAACACATTTTTTGTGTCTGTATTAACCGAAGAGGATATACACAACATACTGGAACCCATCAGGCTATATGAAGACGGGAAACTGACAGGGTTGACAGACAGTCTAGAAGAGGCATGCAGGCATATTGATAGGCTTAAGAGCAATAAATCCCCAGGACCGGATGACATCCATCTGAGGGTCATCAAGGAACTGAAAAGGACTATAGCTGAACTGCTTCAACTAATAGCCAATCTGTCGATCAAATTGGGAAAGATTCCAGAAGACTGGAAGGTGGCGAATGTTACACCGAACTTCAAAAAAGGTTTGAAGGAAGATCCGGGAAACTACAGACCGGTGAGTCTGACCTCGGTACCGGGAAAGATGGTAGAGCCGCTAATAAAGGACCGTATTATATGATCACCTTGACGGACACGATCTGATGAGGACCAGCCATCATGGCTTCAGCATAAGGAGATCCTGTTTGACGAACTTGCTGCACTTCTTCGAGGGAGTAAACAGGCAGATAGACAAGGGTGACCCGGTCGTCATTGTATATCTGAATTTTCAGAAGGCGTTCAACAAGGTTCCGCATGAACAACTACTTCGGAAAATTGCGAGCCATGGAATTGAGGGTGAAATACACACGTGGATTAAAAACTGGCTGGAGGATAGGAAACAGAGAGTGGGGGTAAATGGACAATACTCGGACTGGAAGAGCGTCACCAGTGGGGTGCCGCAGGGCTCAGTGCTTGGACCCCTGCTCTTCAACATCTTTATAAACGATCTGGACATTGGTACGACGAGCAAGGTGATTAAATTTGCAGACGATACAAAATTATTCAGAGTAGTGAAGACACTGGGATTGCGAAGATCTGCAACGTGACATAATCAAGCTTGAGAAATGGGCATCAATATGGCAAATGAGGTTCAATGTGGATAAGTGTAAAGTGATGCATGTTGGTAACAAAAATCTCATACACGAATACAGGATGTCCGGGGAAGTACTTGGAGAGACCTCATAGGAAAGAAACTTGGTAGTTCTGATCGACAAGTCAATGAAGCCATACTCACAATGCATGGCGGCGGAAAGGGCAAAGAAAATGCTAGAAATGATTAAGAAGGGGATCATAAACAGATCGGAGAAGGTTATCATACCGCTGTACTGGGCCATGGTGCGCCCTCACCTGGAGTACTGCATCCAGCACTGGTTACCGTACATGCTACTTGAAAGGGTCCAGAGAAGGGCAACTAAGATGGTTAAGATGCTGGAGGAGTTGCCGTACAGTGAAAGATTAGAGAAACTGGGCCTCTTCTACCTTGAAAAGAGGAGACTGAGAGGGGACATGATCAAAACGTTCAAATACTGAAGGGAAAGACAGGTTATTCACCCTCTCCAAGGTAGAGAGAACGAGAGTGCACTCTCTAAAGTTAAAAGTGGATAGATTCCGTAAAACGTAAGGAAGTTCTTCTTTACCCAGAGAGTGCTAGAAAACTGGAACGCTCTTCCAGAGGCTATTATAGGGGAAAACACTCTCCAGGGATTCAAGACAAAGTTGGACAAAGTTCCTGCTAAACCGGAATGTACGCAGGTGAGGCTGGACTCATTTAGACACTGGTCTTTGACCAAAGGGTCGCCACATGAGCGGAATGCTGGGCACGATGGACCTCTGGTCTGACCCAGCAGCAGCAATTCTTATGTTCTTATGGTGGAGACGAAAATGATGACGTAGTTCAAAAAAACATGGGATAAACACAGAGGATCTCTAATCAGAAAATAATGGTATTTATTGAAGAACTAAGGCCAGTACAGGGCAGACCTTCACGGTCTGTGTCATGTATATGGCCATTCAATTGAGGATAGGCTGGAATGTTTCAGATGAGCTGGAGTGAGGTTCGACAGAGACTCCAGTAGATGCACAGTACCAGGCAGAACTCTGGGTTTCTGGCCCAGAAATATCTAAGAAAAAGAGCAATTTAAATTAAATCATTAAATTATAAAGGGTGTATGTTTGGGCAGACTGGATGGACCATTCAGGTCTTTATCTGATGTCATTTACTATGATACTTATAGCATATGAAAGTTTGATTTTGAAAGATATTGAGAAGTTAGAAGACAAGGGAAAGAAAATCTATTACAGTTTGACTAAGCAAGAAAAAGCAGTAATTGAGTCATTAGAAAAGGATGCGAACATAATAGTAAAACCTTCAGATAAGGGAGGGGGAGTAGTTGTGATGAATATTGAACAATGTACAAGAGAAATTAATAGACAATTGGAAGATCATAAATTCTATATGCCACTTCAAAGTGACCCAACTCTGAATATTAAGGAAAAGATTGGCAAAGTTCTCAAGATAGGGTTAGAGGGAGGTTATTTAACTAAAAAGAAATTTGAATTTTTAAATGTTGATTTTCCACGTATTCCAGTGTTCTATATCCTGCCAAAAATACACAAGTCTTTAGAAAGATCACAGGGGAGACCAATTGTCTCTGATAATGAGTCTATTTTAGAATCGCTTTCAATCTTTTTAGATAATTTTCTTGAGACCTATGATTACAAATATTCCATCATATGTTAGACACTCCTCATATATGGTTGAACTCTTAGATTGTATACAAATTGAATCTGAATATATTTTAGCTACTTTAGATGTAGAGGGGTTAAACACAACCCCAAGATGGTGCTTTAAGAGTTATAAAAGAGGCTTTGTTAAAGAATAAAAACATTTGTCAACGTATACATGTAGAATTTTTATTGACATTATCAAAAATTGTTCTGAAAGAAAATTATTTTTGTTTTGATGAGATATTTTTCTTTCTTTTTTTAATTATTTATTTATAATTTCTATGCAACCAAAAATGGTACAAGAAATACTGAAATATATATGGTTAGTCAACACTGACTGAAGAAAATGTACAAAGCAATATACAACTTATATAGTCCTCAATTCAAGGAGGTAGGCAAGACATAAACAGAAAAACCCCTGGGGAGAAGGGATATAAGTACAATTAAGACATAAAGCAAAAGAGCAATACTTAGATATTAACCTACTATTTAACTAAATTCTGCACTAAACACTTGATTCATTATGGCTGTGTTGGAATCCCTTTACTTTCCAAGAAAAAAACCTAATTGGGCAGGCTCAAAAAATATATATATTTTTCCCTTGATAGGAAATAAAACATTTGCAAGGAAATCTTAAAAGATTGCCCCCACAGAAATCACTTTAGGACGAAATTGCAAGAATTATTTCCTCCTGGATTGTGTCCATTTCGCGACATCTGGAAATATGTATACCCTTTCACCTAAAAAGGTGATTTGTTTTAAATTAAAGTACAATTTCAACAGCATTTCTTTATCCTGTAAAAATACAAGAGAGACTAACAATGTCGCCCGACCCACTGTTTCAATTTCAGAAGATTGCAATATAGTTGATACATCTAATTGCTTCTAAAGCTTTTTCTCTTTGCACATTCTTTAAATAATAAATTCTCTGCATAGGGGGAAGATTTGATTCCGGAACTTTTAAGACTGTCAACATAAAGTTCTTAAAGAGTTCCTGAGGAGACATAACTTTAGCTATTGGAAAATTAAGAATCCTTAAATTCAAGATTTTCTGTTGATTTTCCAGGTTTTCTATCTTCCTCAGAAACATCATTCTATCAGTCATTTGTTTAGTCACCAAATTTTTATTCTCAGTTGTTAATTTCTCTAGTTTAGAAAGTTCAATCTTCTGCTGCTGAGCTGAAGTCTCCAAAAGGGTTATCCTGGAAGAGGAGTTTAAGGTGATAGATATAAAATTTGTACAAACCGAGTGCAGGTTTTCAATCGCTGACCAAATAGAATCGAGTCACTGCCTGTGGTTTCTCCAGAGGCTTGAGGGGGGAGATAGCTGCCAGATTTCCTTGGGCTAGATCCCCAGAGAGCAAACTCTGGGCTCCCTCGCTCTCCCCACCACTGGTCCCCTCAGATTCCATGCTCCCAAGGTGCAACGACTCCTGTCTTAGAGTCTGCATCGCTGAAATCACTTCCGGGTCAATCTCGGGTGCAGTGCCATGCTCGATGTATTCAGCAAGCCCTCCAGCAGCGTCTGCTCTCCTGCTGTTTCGCTGGGCTTTGGGGGCGTGTACGATCCTCGCGGGCTCAGCAAAGGTTCGCTGTCCAAGCTGTGCTCTGCCCCAATCACAGCAGAGGATGCATCTGATGAGTAGGGTTGGACTGTAAACGCTGTTATTATAGTCTGTCATGTAGTTGAAGAGCTAGAGGTAGGTGGAGGAAAACCTTCTTTTAGGCATCGGAAAAGCTATGTTAGAATAAAATTCAAAGACAAAGTTGCCATATGAACGGGAGCTTTCAACCCTGCCTCTGCTCAAGACGCCATCTTGCTCCTTGAGATATTTTTCAAACAAATAAAAGGAAAAAATTTATACATGGCTGAATCTGAAGAAAAAATTTTAGCTCAACATAAATTTAAAAACTAGCTAATGATATGGGAAAGATACATTGATGACATTTTTATTCTATGGAAGGGCTCTGAGGTGGAGTTATTGAATTTTTATGAATGGATTAATATTTTAGATAAGTCTAAAATTTCAGTTGTCTTCAAATAAGGATTTAATACCTTTTTTAGATATTTTAATTTCTGTTAAAAACAGCACATTGACTACGGATGTACAGTATATAGGAAATCCACCAATATAAATAAATTGTTTTATTTTAATAGTTGTTACAATAGGGCACTTAAGAAGAATTTACCTTACAGCCAATTTTTAAGGATGAAACGATAATGTACAAAGAACTTGGCTTTTGAGAAACAATCCACTGATCTGATATGTAGATTTCAAGAGAGAGGTTATACGGTGTATGTGATCTATGAGGATAGAGAAGAATGAAGGCTAAGAATTGCAAAGAACTGTTCAAGAAATTAGAACAGGAGAATAATATAGTATGTGCATTGGAGTTCAATGGTCTATCCCAGGGGTGCCCACACTTTTTTGGCTTGCGAGCTACTTTTAAAATGACCAAGTCAAAATGATCTACCAACAATAAAAATACTAAACATATACCCCCTCTTTTACTATGGTACGCTAGCCGATTTAGCGCGTGCTAATGCGCCCATTATATTCTATGGACGCGTTAGCATTTAGTGCGCGCTAAATCAGCTAGCGCGCCTTAGTAAAAGACCCCCATATTTATTTATATATATACCGAGTGCACCTCTTCTGTCCTCCAGACCTCGTTCCATTCCCCAACCAACATCTCTCTATGTCCTTCCAGGAGTCCAGCTTTTCTTCCTCTATCCTCAACCCCTATTGGCAACATGTCTCCTCTGTTCTGATCTTGCTTCTCTCTGTTCTTCCTCAGGGTCTCTCTCCCTCTGTCTCTTCTGTCTGTACCTCCCATAGTCTAACATCTTCCCCCTCTCTTCTGCCTCCCCTTTGTTTCAGGTTTCTCCCTCTATCTTCCTTCTGCTGCAAACATTTTGAGTCCTCCCATCTTTGATCTAGTCTTTGTCTCTCTACTCTCTTTGTCTTCCCCCTCCTGAGGGCCTGGCATCTCTCTCTCCTCGGTTCAGAGTGTTTCCCCTCTCTAACCCCTCTAATAGTCCAGGATCTACCTTGTCTTCCCCCTCCCTTTTGGTTCAAGGCTGCTTTCCCACCCCTCCTCAAGGTCCTTTTGTCTCTTCCCCCCCCCCAATCTAGCGTCTCTAAGGCAATCCACCCTCCCACCGGGGTCCTCACGATGGGCACAATTTTACCTCAGCGTGCGGAGCCTCACCTCCGCTGCTTCCCTGCACACAGTGACTGTCAGGTCAGTTCTCACCTTCATTCTTCCCTCTGGGCTTACCACAGTTGAAAGTTAATTACAGCAGCCTGCAAAGTGAATGTAGCAGGCTGCCATCTGCTTCTGTAGCACGTTCCCGCTGCCGCGGTCCCACACCTCCTCTGATGTCGGGGGCGTGACCGCGGCAGAGAGAACCAGCTACAGAAGTTGACGGCAGCCTGCTACGTTCGCTTTGCAGGCTGCCGTAATTACAGTACAGTATTTTTTAAAGGTGAGAAAGTGACTGGGGGAATTCTAGAGAAAACACTGGCTTTGCGATCTACCGGCGATGCCTTTGCAATTGACCGGTAGATCGTATTTGACATTATCCCAGGACAAGCAGGCAGCATATTCTCACATGTGGGTGACGTCATCCACGGAGCCCCGATGCGGACAGCTTTTCAAGCTTGAAGATTTCAAGTTTGCTAGTGCTGCACCACGCATGTGTGTGCCTTCCTGATCCACTAGAGGGCGCATCCCCTCCTCATGGTCTTCAGTTCTTAGTTTTCCGCGGAGCCAGAAAGCCCTGTCTCTCTTCTCTGCGTTCTTATAAGTGCCTTTCTAGCACCGCGGCTTCTTTATTTTGTTAGGGAGTCGCTGTGCGTTTGTTGATTGATCGTGTATTTCTTTGTTTCAAAAAAATAAAAGGACTTTTTATTGTGTTTCTGCTGGTTCCACTGGCAGGCCCTTCTTGGGCCTCAGCCATGCGGCTAGGCCTCATTTGGCTGCAGCTGTATTTTCTTCTTCCCTGGCCTCTCTCTGGGCTCACCTCGTGTGAGCAGGATGGCCAGGACCATTTTTCCTTCGTTGGAATCGGACTGAGTAGCTTCGATCCCCGGTAAGTCTTCTTTCTTTCTTTCTGTTCTTCTAGCTGCGTTACCTCGGTAATGTCACCGGCTGAGTTTCAGGCATTCCAGGCATCGAGTGCAGTAGTGCCCGCCTCTACGAGACCTTCGAGGCGTGCCTCCTTTCATGGGAATACTCATCTCGAGGTTGCCCTTTATGGAGCGCACTGCTGTACCTTTATTACCAGTTTCATTGGTACGGTGCCGACTTCTGAACCTCGATGTGCCTCGACGTTGACTGGAGCTTCGTGCCTCGACGTCGACTGGGGCTTCGTGCCTCGACATCGACTGGGGTTTCGTGCCTCGACATCGACTGAGGCTTCGTGCCTCGACGTCGACTGAGGCTTCGTGCCTCGACGTCGACTGAGGCTTTGTGCCTCGACGTCGACTGAGGCTTTGTGCCTCGTCGACTGAGGCTTGGTGCCTCTACGTCGACTGGGGCTTGGTGCCTCGATGTCGACTGGGGCTTCGTGCCTCGATGTCGACTGGGGCTTCGTACCTCGACTGAGGCTTTGTGCCTCGACCTCGACTGGGGTTTTGTGCCTCGACGTCGTTTGAGGCTTTGTGCCTCGATGTCGACTGAGGCTTTGTGCCTCGACGTCGACTGCGGCTTGGTGCCTCGACGTCGACTGCGGCTTGGTGCCTCGACGTCGACTGCGGCTTGGTGCCTCGACGTCGACTGTGGCTTGGTGCCTCACCGCCGCCTGAGGCCCTGTGCCTCGACGTAGGAGGCGGCTTGGTGCCTTGACGTCGTCTAAGGCTTTGTGCTTCGACTATCTGCCTCGATGTCAACTGGGGCTTGGTGTCTCGATGTCGACTGAGGCTGGGTGTCTCGACGTCGACGGATGCTTTGTACCTTCGACGTCGGCTGCAGCCGTGTGCTCCGCGTCACTTGACGCTTGTGCTTCGACGGCGCCTGAGGCTTGTGCCTCGACGTCGACTGAGGCTGGGGGCCTCATTGTCGGCTGGAGATCTGTGCCTCGTCGTTGCCGGGGCTTCGTGTCTCGCCGTCGACTGGAGCTTTGTGACTTGACGTCGCTTGGGGCTTTGCCCTTTGGTTGGCGGTGGCCTTGTGTCTCGATGTCGACTGTGGCTTGGTGCCGCAACGTCGCTGGGAGCTTTATATCTCGGCAGCGGCTGAGGCTTTGGGCCTCGGCGCGACTGCGGGTTTGCGCCCCGTTATCGACGGGGGCTTAGTATCTCGACGTCGTCTGGGGCTCTGTGCCTCGGCGTCTCCGGCTCCTGTTCGAAAGGGTTCCCCGCTTTCTCTTCGGTTCATTCCGGGCAGCCGTGACGGAATCTTGTAGTATGGAGTTTGGTTGCCTGGAGGAGACTCTCTCCCTGCTCCGGCTCTATTGCTCCTGCCATGCGTTATCTCGCTTGGCGCAGAGTGTGGCTGAGGATCCGAACCTCCAGGATCGTCTCGCCACTTGCGTGAGTTCTGCGCTTCTTGAGGCCTCTCTTGCGGTGGCCGCTAACTGCCTCTCAGAACGCGACCGGTCCTTCACCTATCGGGACGCCTTCAGCTGAATCCCGTCTGCCTTGGTGGTTTGGACTCCTTCTCCGGAGGGGCCCTCCGGATACCTTTCTTGTGTTCTCGGCCTCCTTCGCAGCAGCCGCAATAGCTGCAGCAGCGCCGGGTTATGGTCCAGTCGCCGGCTTCGGCGACTCCTGGCCGTCTTTTTGACTATTCTCGCATAGCCTCTCTCCTTCTGGGATTCCTCCCCTCCCTTTGGGAGGGGTGTCTCCGTGTCTACGCACCGGGAGTATAGCCTCGCTTCTGTCGGTTGGGCATTCCCATCCTCCCATCTGCGTCTGGTCCAGGCCCTTCGTGACCTGCACTAGTTCTAGTCCGGGAGTGGTTCAGACTCTGCCCGCCCCAGTCTCGGGAGTCCGTTGGGGCGGACCTGGACCCAGTTTGTCTGCGCTCCTTCTTGTCTCGGCCTCAGGGGGTGGCCCTTGTTTGTTTATGCCGGAAGGTGGCCCCTCTCTCCTCGGTCCGCCTCCGGTCTTTTCTGCCTCGGCAGGCCGCTTGTCTGCGCTTGAGTCAGCTGGTGTCTCCGCAGTCTTCAGCCTCGGACAAGCTGATCCTTTTGGGATCATGGGTCTCCACTGTTCATGTCCCGATGTTCGCCTGGTTTCATCTTCGTGTTCCCCGCTGGACCCGAGCATCTCAGTGGTGGCAGGATCGGGATCCCGCTTCCAAGCACATTGTGGTGCCTCCCTCCTTGACACGCTTGTTTCGTTGGTGGGCCACCTCTTCGTATCCCCGCATCAGAAGGTTCTGCCGATGGACTCCTCGGCATAGGCTTAGGGGTGCATCTCAACGGCCTTCGGACTCAGGGTCTTTGGTCGGGTGCGGGCTGTCGCAGCCGCATCAATCTGCTGGAGCTCCGGGCCATTTATAATGCCGGGGTGGATTTTCATTATTGGTTGCAAGATTACGGGGTCATGGTGCGTCCCGACATCCCGGTGGCGATGTATTCTGTGACCAAGCCAGGGTGTACAGGTTCCCTGTTACTTTGCAGGGGAGCCCTTCGTCATTGGCAGGGGGCGTTACACCACTACTTATTTCTTCGGGCGGTGTATTTCCGGGGCGAGCAGCATTGTCTGGTGGACACGTTAAGTCGCCCTTCTCGGCCGCATGAATGGTCGCTCCATTCTCAGACTCTGCGGCATGTGGTTGTTCGGTGGGGAACCCCACAGGTAGTTCTGTTCGCTTCGCCCCTCACTCACTGGTTGCCTCGATATTGCTCGAGGATGTTCTCCCGGGTTCGCATCGAGGTGGATGCTTTCCTTCTCGATTGGATGGGCAGGTTTCTCTATGCGTTCCCTCCCTTTACTCTGATTCTCAGATCTTTGATGCACCTCCTGTCGGGCTGCGCCACCATGATCTTGCTGGCTCCTCTGTGGCCCTGACAGCTGTGGTTCTCCCTGCTCCTTCAGCGTGTCAGGGAGCCTCTGCTTCTACCTATGTTCCCTTCTCTGCTGTCTCAGTGTTGAGGTTTCTGTTGCCTCCCAATCTGCAGTCTCTACACTTATCAGCTTGGTTCCTCGCAACGTGCCTCCCTTCTTCTGTTTCTCTCAGTCGGTGGGGATATTCTTGAGGCTTCTCGTAGGGGCTCCACTCGGCAATGCTTTTCCCAGAAATGCTCCTGATTTGCTGCGTGGTGTGCTGAATACTGCATGGATCCACTCTCTGCTTCCTTCCCTTCAGTGCTGGATTTTCTGTTCCACTTGTCTCGGTCTGGTCTCAAATCGACATCTATCCGAGTCCACCTCTGTGCGATTGCTGCCTTTCCTTGGCCGCTGGATGGGAAGCTGCTCTCCGTCCATCTGACGGTTTCCCACTTTCTGAAGGGTCTCTTCAATGTTCATCCTCCGCTCAAGCCCCCTCCGGTGGTTTGTGATCTTAGGGTGGTCCTGGCTCAATTGGTGAAACCTCCGTTTGAACCCATTGATAACGCTCTTTTGATCTGTTTCACCTGGCGGGTGGTATTCCTGGTTGGTCTCACGTCTGTTCGTAGAGTCCGTGAGCTGCATCCTCTGGTTGCGGACCCGTCTTCTGCTGTATTTTATCAGGACGCAGTGGTCCTGTGTACTCATTACAAGTTCTTGCCCAAGAAGGTTTCGGACTTTCATCTCAATCGTTCCATTGTTCTTCCGGTCTTTTTTCCGAAGCCCCACTCTCATCCTGGCGTGGTGGCGCTTCATACGATTGACTGTAAGAGGGCGTTGGCTTTTTATCTTCAACGCACTCAGTCTCATCGGACGGTTCCTCAATTGTTTTTGTCCTTCGACCCTACTCGGGTGGGACGCCCTGTTTCCTAGCGCACCTCGTCCAACTGGTTGGCTGCTGGTTTGCTACGCTCAGGCTGGTCTCGCGCTGCATGGTCGAGTCCCGGGACATAGAGTCCGAGCGATGGCGGCTTCTGTAGCTTTCCTCAGGTCAACGCCTATCGAGGAGATTTGCAAGGCTGCCACTTGGTCTTCGGTTCATTCTTTCACCTCCCACTACTGTCTGGATACTCTGTCCAGGAGCGACGGCCGGTTTGGCCAATCGGTTTTGCGTAATCTGTTTTCTTGAATTGCCAACTTCCCTCCGCCCCTTTTTGGTTAGCTTGGAGGTCACCCACATGTGAGAATATGCTGCCTGCTTGTCCTGGGATAAAGCACAGTTACTTACCGTAACAGATGTTATCCAGGGACAGCAGGCAGATATTCTCACAACCCGCCCGCCTCCCCAAGGTTGGCTTCTTTGCTAGCTATCTAAACTGAAGACCATGAGGTGGGGATGCGCCCTCTAGTGGATCAGGAAGGCACACACATGCGTGGTGCAGCACTAGCAAACTTGAAATCTTCAATCAAGTTTGCTTGAAAAGCTGTCCGCATCGGGGCTCCGTGGATGACGTCACCCACATGTGAGAATATCTGCCTGCTGTCCCTGGATAACACCTGTTACGGTAAGTAACTGTGCTTTTTGGGCACCCCTGGTCTATCCAATGATATAGAAAAGGTTCTAAAAAAAAAAAAAACCCATTGGAATCTAATATCTTCTATGGACAGCTTTACAGGAAAAGAATTACTAGTAGCCTTTAAAAGAGGCAAGAATTTTAATTTGCTTGTATCTTCAGCCTTCTGTAGCCCGCCTTTGAATAGTAAGGAAAATAATAATTGGGACACTTTCCATGTGGCCATTGTTCAGTGTGCAATGTGAATATTACTATTAAATCCTTTAATAATCTGGTGACTGATAAAATGTTCATTTTAAGACATTTTGGTAATTGTAAGATAGAGAGAGTAGTCTATGTATGTGGTATGTATGTATGTATATAGGAAAAAAACCAAAGAGAGCATTTAACAAAAGAATAATAGAACATCCTAGTGTCATCAACAGGAAGATTTTGAATAAACCTTTAGTAGAGCATTCTTTGAATAAAAATCATAAATTTGAAGAATACCATTTTTCGTCTGATGTAGACCAAATACCTTCATGGAGAGGAGGTGATATTGATAAAACACTTTGTTATATTGAATAGAGAATGATCTTTCAATTTAAAACAGTTGTCCCATTAGTGTTAAATAAAGAATTGTAATTGGCATGTTGTATTTAATTCAAATATACCACCTCTTCTACGAAACCACGCTAGCAGTTTTTAGCACAGAGAGCCGTGCTGAATGGCCTGCACTGCTCCCGACACTCATAGGAACTCTATGAGCGTCGGGAGCAGCGCAGGCCATTCATTACGGCTTCCCGCGCTAGAAACTGCTAGCGCTGTTTCGTAGAAGAGGGGGATAGTGTCTTGAATAAGAGAGATTTACATCTTTTTAATATTGATACTAATTTGATTAATGAATTGTCATGTTATAATAGTGTTTTTTATCCTATATTTATATGTTACCAACTAATACAAACAGGGCTTTAAATCACTTAAAATGGCTTCAGCTAACTCAACAATAAATACCTGCTAACTACAAGAAGCCTTCTATTGCACTTATCATTTTTTAATTCTTTATTACCATATAATAAATATATTTATATCACACTGATTTAAATAACATGTTACCAAACCACACACTCTAAACAAATCACACTACAAAACTTTTTTCTTTATAAAATGTCTTTAGCATGTAGGAGGAGAGAGTTGCTATAGAGGTTTTGAACCTCATGCTGCTGCTGTTGTTATATGATAACATGAACTATGATAAGAGGTGAAACAACTCAGTGAAGACTTGAAGCAGTCGTGGCTCCTGAAGACTGAGCAATATGGTTGTAGAGTCCAATGGTGATACCAGAAAATACAAACTATAATCATTGTGGTTGAGCAACATGAGACTGTGGTAACAATTTGCAATACAGCAAGAGAACGTGGGATAAATTTAAAATCGGGACAATGTGGTTTTGAAAGGAACGGAAAAAGAAAAGGCTTTGTTCTAGTCCAGGTTTTCTGGCCCAATGGGGCATTCCCATTGAGCCATTTTATAAAGAAAAAAGTTTTATTGTGTGATTTGTTTAAGGTGTGTTGTTTGGTAACATGTTATTAAATCAGTGTGATATGAATGTATTTATTACGTGGTAATAAAGAATAAAAAATAAGCGTAATAGAAGGCTTCTTGTTGTTAGTAGATATTTATATGAGTTGTATATTTCATTAAGAATGGGTTATATTTATTTATACTTTTCTATTCATTTGATATCATTAATGCCCACAAATTGAATTCGTATAGTGTAAAACATTTTCATTGACAAGCTTTGCCGAGTATCTTAATATAGAATTTTTATGATATCTTTATGATGGCTCTATGGAGATTTTACAGTTAGACTGCAGTTTTTCTGAGTTATAATGTTCATTTTATTATTGAAAGTGATGTTTTATACTTGTTTTGAAAAAAGCTTTTTAGGTTAATTATAATGAGAACATAAGAATTGCCGCTGCTGGGTCAGACCAATGGTCCATCCTGCCCAGCAGTTCGTCCACGCGGCAGCCCCAAGCTCAAGACCAGTGCTCCAAATGAGTCCAATCTCACCAGTTTAACATGAGCTTGTCCAACTTGAAACCCTGGAGGGTGTTTTCCCCTATAACAGACTCCGGAAGAGCGTCCCAGTTTTCTACCACTCTCTGGGTGAAGAAGAATTTCCTTACGTTTGTACGGAATCTATCCCCTTTCAACTTTAGAGAGTGTCCTCTCGTTCTCCCTACCTTGGAGAGGGTGAACAGTCTATCTTTCTCTACTAAGTCTATTCCCTTCAGTATTTTGAATGTTTCGATCATGTCCCCTCGCAGTCTCCTCTTTTCAAGGGAGAAGAGGCCCAGTTCCTCTAATCTCTCGCTGTATGGCAACTCCTCCAGCCCCTTAACCATTTTAGTTGCCCTTCTCTGGACCCTTTCGAGTAGTACCATATCCTTCTTCATGTACGGCGACCAGTGCTGGATGCAGTACTCCAGGTAAAGTGCACCATGGCCCATTACAGCAGCATGATAACCTTCTTGGATCTGTTCGTGATCCCCTTCTTCATCATTCCTAGCATTCTGTTCGCCCTTTTCACCGCCATAGCACATTGTGCAGATGGCTTCATGGACTTGTCGATCAGAACTCCCAAGTCCCTTTCCTGGGAGGTCTCTCCAAGTACCGCCCCGGACATCCTATATTCATGCATGAGATTTTTGTTCCCGATATGCATCACTTTGCACTTATCCACATTGAACCTCATTTGCCATTTCAATGCCCATTTCTCAAGCTTGATTATGTCACGTTGCAGATCTTCGCAATCCCCCTGTGTTGTCACTACTCTGTATAACTTCGTATCATCCACAAATTTAATCACCTCGCTCATCATACCAATGTCCAGATCGTTTATAAAGATATTGAAAAGCACAGGTCCAAGCACTGAGCCCTGCGGCATCCCGCTGGTGACGTTCTTCCAGTCTGAGAATTGTCCATTTACCCCCACTCTCTGTTTCTTATGCTCCAGCCAGTTTTTAATCCACGTGAGTATTTCACCCTCGATTCCATGGCATGCAATTTTCCGAAGTAGTCGTTCATGTGGAACTTTTTCGAACGCCTTCTGAAAATCCAGATATTCAATGTCAACCGGGTCACCCTTGTCTATCTGCCTGTTTACTCCCTTGAAGAAGTGCAGCAAGTTCATCAGGCAAGATCTGCCTTTACTGAAACCATGCTGGCTGGTCCTCATCAGATTGTGTCCGTCAAGGTGATCAATGATGCGGTCCTTTATCAGCGCCTCTACCATCTTTCCCGGTACCGAGGTCAGACTCACCGGTCTGTAGTTACCTGGATCTCCCCTCAAACCTTTTTTGAAGATCGTAACATTTGCCACCTTCCAGTCTTTCCCAATTTGATCGACAGATTGGCTATTAGCTGAAGCAGTTCAGCTATAGTCCCTTTCAGTTCCTTGATGACTTTTGGATGGATGCCATCCGGTCCTGGGGATTTGTCGCTCTTAAGCCTATCAATCTGCTTGCATACCTCTTCTAGACTGACTGTCAACTGTGTCAGTTTCCCATTTTCTTTTCCAGCATATAGCCTGATGGGTTCCGGTATGCTATGTATATCCTCTTCGGTGAATACTGAAATCAAGTGAAGAAGAGTGTAAATAAATATATTTGATATTTGAAAGTGTTGAATATATTACATTTAGAACCACACATAAGAACATAAGAACATAAGCAGTGCCTCCGCCGGGTCAGACCACAGGTCCATCCTGCCCAGCAGTCCGCTCCCGCGGCGGCCCAAACAGGTCACGACCTGTCAGAATCATCAGAAGGGGCTCCATTGCCACCTTGGCTTCCCATTTAAGTTCTGCCTTCCTATCGAAGCCCTAGCCCTCCGGTCTTTCACATGCACGACCTGGTTGGTTTTTACTCATTACCTGGTTAACTTTCTATACTTGTGTTACATCCCAGCTCCTCCTTCAGTATCCCATGATCCCTTTATCCCTCAGGAATCCGTCCAATCCCTGTTTGAATCCCTGGACCGTACTCTGCCTGATCACTTCCTCCGGTAATGCATTCCAAGTGTCCACGACCCTCTGGGTGAAAAAAAACTTCCTTGCTTTTGTTTTGAACCTATCTCCCTTCAGTTTTTCAGAATGCCCCCTCGTATTAGCTGTCCCCTTCAGTCTGAAGAATCTGTCCCTATCCACCCTCTCTATGCCCCTCATGATCTTGAAGGTTTCTATCATATCTCCCCTGAGCCTCCTTTTCTCAGGGGAGATATGATAGAAACCTTCAAGATCATGAGGGGCATAGAGAGGGTGGATAGGGACAGATTCTTATATTGTTTTATAAGAAGAGAGGTATTGTAGAAAAATGATTGTTAACTAGATATCATATGTTTATGTATTTTGTAGGTTTTTATAGAGTTTCTGATATATATTAGTGTAAACTTTTAACACTCAATTCAGTGGAATGTAAGTAGTGATTGATCCTCATAAGGCATGTTGCGCTTTGGACTGCTCACAATTGTACATAAGTCACTTTTACACAATAAGTTTTTACCTATGTATATTATTATCAAATGTTCGGATCCCTTATTTGTGTTTTTAATATATATTTTAGACCCCTGATGCAGTACTTTTTGGGGCAAAACATGTCCCACATCTGGTATTTTGATTGAATAAAGTGTGTACTTGATTTCATCTGGGATCCACATTGTTGCGGATTTTGATACCTCTTTTTGGATTAACTTATCTATAGTTACACCAGAAATACTGCACCGATTGGTCCTTTAGATGTCTCCCACCCACATTCTGACTAGTCTTAACAGCAGTTCTATTTCTGTGATCACCTAGAAACAGAGTTTAGTGAGGCTTCAAGAAAAAAGAAGACACTGAATTTCAGGAAGAGAAAATGTTATCAAGTTCATTCCTTTTGAATAACCATCTTTATTTTCTTCACACTTAATTTCTCTTAGGAGGACTTTCGTAGTAAAGTTCAAGATTACATTAAGCACTTTGCCAGATGATGAAAGCACATACACTGAAGCAGATGAATTTCACATTACAGAGCTATTGAACTTGCTGCCTTTGTTACTTCAAGAAAAAAAGAGAAGAAGAAAATAAGCAGAAACCCTGGATTGAACTAGTCATATGCCAATGTTCTGCCGAAGAAGACATCAAACCTCATTAATATTGGTGTCATATGGAGACCTTGCCGTGAAAAGGCAGCAAGAAGTTTGTGCTGTTTTTTCTCAGTTGGAAAAGTCTTGTTTGCTTACTTTTCAAATGTTTGTTATTCCATACATACATTATTATCAATGAGATATCTTTGAGAATTTAAACTAAATCACTATGAAAAAATTTGTTTTACTCTACTGTTCAATAGATACGAATGTGAACATGATCTGAGTGATAAAAAAATTTCAACAATATTGTTAGTTATCAACTTTTATTGAAACTGAATTGGATTGTAGCTGAACAAAATGGCTCTGATTTTGGGGTTTTTTTTGTTTTTTTTTTCTTTATTCATTTTTAATCATTCAACAAGTGTTGAAAAGTGATACATAGGTTCAACAACAACACTTGATAAATCCATCAAGATAATAACAATTGTATATATATATAAACCCCTCCCCCACCCTCTCTTTCAATACTCTTTATCTTAATTCATTTAACCTTTTTCCTTATTACTTTTAAGCTTTTTTTTTTTTTTCAATTATAGAATTCCTTCCCCTTCCCCTCCCTTACTAACTTATGTTAAACAAATGGTGTTTATTCATTACAAAACAATGCTAATGGCTCCCATATTTTATTAAACCTTTTATAATTTCCATTTTGTTTTTTATTTTTGGACCCTGCATTTGCATTCTGCTTTTTTGACTTTTGCTGTAAATTAGAACCATTCCCTTTAGAATATGGTACCATGAACCATCATTGCATTTTCCTCCTTTATAATTATCCCTTCTAAAACAACCATCATATTGACAGTTTGTTTTTTTTTTTTACCAGAGTTTCAGACCAAGATGGACTCCAAAACCAGAATGTAGGTTCCCTAAGTCTGAGCAAATGGTATTAATGTTGAGTGATATGACTTCCTCCATATTAGGGATTGTGAGCAGTGTCTCTATAGCAGTCCCATAGACTCTAGGTAAGACATCTCCCCCAATAATCAAATCCAGTTCATCTGCTAAGTCACCAGACTAGCCCTTGTCTCTATATTTTCTGGGTATCATATCCCTTTTGATTCCTTGGTAGTTTTCAACCATGGGCTAACTCCCTCAGGATAGCTACTCTATGATCTAATCTCAGATAGGGTCTAGCAGTAGATCATGAGTAATTTACAAGCTAAGGAATTTCAGCATGATTCCAATAACATGTAAAAAAAACAGATCTTTAAAATGTTATCTTTATTTTCAGAAGGTATATTGTTCTAGGTAAAATTTCTGTACTCTTGCTACATATTTCAGTGTGGCCCTGATTGGCTTTGTCAAAATGCAACAACAAATATATTCTGAACTTGTGAATATTTTAGATATCTCATCTTTCATTATGGCATATAGAAAAAATGTTGAACCATTTCTTAGAAAATCATAAAATGCATATTGGCAGTAAGTAAGAAATATAAATGGGTTTGGATCAATAACAGAAATTAGGGGCTCCTTTTACGAAGGCGTGCTAGCGGTTTAACCCGCATAATAGCATGCGCTAAACCGCCGGCCGCACTAGCCACTCCTGCCTCCTCTTGAGCAGGTGGTAGTTTTTCGGCTAGCATGGGGGTTAGCGCGTGATTAAAAGTCGCACACGCTAAAGCCACTAACGCGGCTTCGTAAAAGGAGCCCTAGGTCTTTCATGCACATAAATCCTGTATTGGCTGATCTTTTGTAACCTATTATTTCTTTCTGGAAAAATCTTTTTTGATATGATATTAAACAGGTATGATATGAAGATCTTTGTTGACAAGTAATTTTCCGTTCTCTTTAAGAACATGTGCTTTAAATTTTAGTCTAAGAATTAAAAGGCAAATATACTCTTGGCAATTAAAAATTAATATCTAGTTGTCCCATTTATTGTGTGTTCTCAGGCAAGTCAAGCTTGTTGGGTGACAATAAAAGTTCACTATTTCTCTTCTTTTAAGAACATAAGAATTGCCATAGTGGGACAGACTGAAGGTCCCTCAAGCCCAGTATCCTGTTTCCAACATTGGCAAACCCAGGTCCCAAGTAGTAAAACAGATTTTTATGCTGCTTATCCTGGGAATAAGCAGTGAATTTCTCCAAGCCATCTCATTAATGGCCATGGACTTCTCTTAGGAAATTATACAAGTCTTTTTTTTAACCCTGCTAAGCTAACTGATTTCACCATATTCTCTGGCAATGAATTCTTGAGTTTAATTACACATTGTGTGAAGAAATATTTCCTCAGGTTTGTTTTAAATCTACTACTTAGTAGCTACATTGCATGCCCCCTAGTCCTAGTATTTTTGGAAAGAATGAACAAGCTTCACATCTACCCTTTCCACTCCACTCAGTATTTTATAGATCTCTATCATATTCCCCTGAGTCTTCTCTTCGCCAAGCTGAAAGCCCTAGCCGCTTTGGCCAGCCCTCTGATAAATACAGGTATTCCCAATTGTTTTAACATCTGGAAAGTAAATTGTAACATAATATTCAGCCACCATTCAGTGTGTATTGAAACAAAAAGTTAGCTAGAAGGATAAATTCTCCATTTCTGGGCTCCACTCAAGGCTTTTACTCCTCTTCACAAATGATTGTTCAGCTACCTAGTATTTTATTTTGCCTGTTCAGCTACCTAGTATTTTTATTTTGCTATCGGAGCACTTTAAAATCGGCAGCTGAGCTCAGGATATGATGACAATTCTAAAGAAGATAAGTACTCCTTTACTTTTCCATTGCTATGGAATGACTGGTTTTTTTAAAGGAGTAATTTGTTGATTTGTTGTGTAACATTAACATCCTGTGCTTGCATGTTTAACATATTGTATATTAATTGTGTGTATTTATATGCAAAATATTTAAAATACTTCAAAAATTTAGATTTGCAATTCTTTTTTAGTAGAAGTTTGCAGCACCATAAACACAAGTAGAAAGGAATGAGAGAAAAAGAAAAGAATATAAGAGAGTATGAAAGCCAGGAACAGCAAGAAAGATAAGAAGTGTGGTCTCAGCAAGCACCATTGCAGGAGAGGCAATTCAAGCAATACAGAGATATACTTTCTAGTTCATGCACATCTGTACTGTCTCTTCTACCTCTTTCTACCTGCTTTGAGCCCTACTTCTCTCAGACAGATCTGATTGACTATGGACTTTTTCCTCCAACCATCTACATCAGTGGTCTCAAACTCGCAGCCCCTGGGGCTACATGCGGCCCGCCAGGTACTATTTTGAGGCCCTCGGTATGTTTATCATAATCACAAAAGTAAAATAAATCAGTTTCTTGATCATATGTCTCTTTAGCTATAAATGACTATTATTATTAAGACTTAGCCAAAAGGAAAGATTTATAAACTATAAAGAATTTTACCTCATGCAAAATTGTCATTTCTTTAATAAGACATTAACTATTTTTTTCTGAGGCCCTCCAAGTACCTACAAATCCAAAATGCAGCCCTGCAAAGGGCTTGAGTTTGAGACCACTGATCTACATGATTAGTTACTTTGCGCTCCTTGTATCTTCTGACAGTGGCCTTCAGTATACAAAACCCATTCAAACTGGTGACAACTATGGTGAGCTCATTCTGCAACCTGGCCTTTGTTGTCATGTAACTCTTGGATTGTTCCTTGGACTGCTGAGTTATAGTCAAAAAGCAGGCCATTTTCCCCATTGCTTTTAAGTGTATTGAATCTTTGTAGATAGCAGTGTCTATATTCTTAGTCCTGTATCTAACAATTCAAGATGAGGAGGGAGCGTCTTCACTTTGTGAGCAAGGGACATTGACGCCTTCTTGAAAGCTCAAGGTTTGAAAAATAATTTAAAAAACATGCAAAATGACACCAGCGCAAGGTTTTAAAAATTATAATTAAGATTTATTGAGTTATTGCTTCTATTTTTCCATTATGAGATTCAAAAGAATAAAGAATAATTGCTTGCATTAACAGTTGCGCTAATGGGGGATTGTTATACAGGTAGTTGCCAAATGCTGGCCTTCTGATAACAAGCTCACCTCAGGATCTCATGACCCTCTATTACAGGGGTGTCCAATGTCGGTCCTCAAGGGCCGCAATCCAGTCGGGCTTTCAGGATTTCCTCAATGAATATGCATGAGATCTATTTGCATGCACTGCTTTCAATGAATATTCATTGGGGAAATCCAGAAAACCCGACTGGATTGCGGCCCTCGAGTACCGACATTGGACACCCCTGCTCTATTATATACTTTTGGCTCAGTGACATCATCAGTTTGACAACCAATAAAAATCAACAAAAGAGGTGTTTCAAATTAGACAAAGACAAAAGTTTCAGAAAAGTACATTTGTTTGCTTATAGTCGTTTCTGAATATAAATCATAATTTTCACTAAAGTATATTAAGAGACATTATTTGTTAAAAAGATGCTGAAATGTTCTCAGCCCTATGAACCATGCTGAAAATTAGTCAGCCTTAGAGGAAAAGAGGGCTTTCTCTCTAAACTGACAGGTTCAAATTACATAGCCATTACCACAGAAGCCTTCCTAGAAAAGGAGGAGGAGGGGCTGGTCTCCCCCTCTCTTCACTAGAAACTGTTACTCATTTCCAGATGTTTTAGGATTTCTTTAGGTTGCAAAGATATATGTTTTTTCAAAACCCATTCTTTTGTTCAATACACAGTCACACAATCACATACTTCAGTCATATTTGCTTGGCCAAGCATTCCATACATTATTTTCATTCATAACTATATTTAATTCCTGTTATATCTTAGTTTGGGACACGTTATCTTCCTAACCAATCTAAAGCACATGTGGTATTAATTAACACCACGATGCTGAGAGCAAAGACTTGGAAAACAAAATGGATTCCAAAGACTGAGAGGATATAGAAAAGACAGAGAACCAAAATGGATTCCATGTATCCTCTATGATTTCCTCCATGATCTAGCCTAACAGCAAAGTACACAAAAAGAACACCATTCTTTCCCTTATATTAATCTGTAGTGTGTTTTTCTGGCTTTAGCTATGTTTATATTTAGATTTTTATTCACCAGTTTGTCTTACGCTTCTATTGGGCGTGTCCTTAACTAACACATATGTTTGTATCTAACTAGAATTACCCAGAATCATACGAAAAATAGGCACTTTTGTAGAAAAGCTCCACAAAAATACTGCACTATCATGTTCTGATATCCATTCCATTACCGTCCCATAAACATCACCCCCTACTGGCCACGAGCCACCACTCCTCATTTGTCATCTTGTTTTCTCCTCTATTTTTATCAATACTTCCTCTAGTAGAGATCCAGAAACTTCTTGCAGCAATATCTACAAGTTGCTTTGATGGCCAGACTTTCTATGTTTGCTTTGAATGATGTTGATGTTGCTTGGTCAAAATATTGCATAACCTGTGAATATATTGATACATTGTGTGGATGGTAGTACAGCCCCATCTTTATCTCGGATCCATTTCTACCTGGTATTTTAACCCATAGTGATTCCAATTGGTCATTTGTCACTGCTGCGTCCACACTGGTTGAGTGAATGGTATCCTTTATGTATAGTGCTATTCCTCCTCCTTTCTGATATGTCTTGTCTCTTCGGTAGAGCTTGTACCCTGGCAGTACTATGTTCCATTTGTTTTCCTCGTTCCACCATGTTTCCGTGATCCCTATGATGTCTAGGCTCTCATTTTTGGCCATGACTTGGCTAAGCCTTATGAATATGTGGATCTCCACCCTTCAACAATGATGTAGAAAAAAATGAAGTAGCAACATTCATGTATAATTGTCCCAAAGTAGCTAAAAAATACATGCGTAGGTGCAGCCCAAACAGTGGGTGCAGCTACATCTGTTAGTCCAGGTTTCTCAACCTTTTCAAGCCAAGTACCCCCTAAGCCTAAGAAATACCAACCGAGTACCCCGCCCAAACTCCATCCCTGACTCAACCCCAGAATAATAATACTAATTGTAATGCAATTTCTTCCATCCACTTTTCATATACACACAATATAATCTTATTAATACATAATGGTAAACACAAAATTTAAAAAAAAACACAAAGCACACAGTACGCAGAGAAAATGTTAATTATCATTTACATTTGGGGGGTTTTCAAAGATGTCAAGGCAGATGGCTTTAAAATATGCAATGTCACCTCAGTAACAAGTATAGAAGAATAGACAAATATAGTGCAAAATATAGACAACATATAAATTCTCAAAACTGACACATTTTGATCACTAAATTGAAAATAAAATCATTTTTCCTACCTTTGTTGTCTGGTGATTTCATGAGTCTCTGGTTGCACTTCCTTTCTTTTTCTCTCTCTCATCCCCCAGATCAATTTTCACCACTGCGCATTTCTCCGTCTATCACTCTTCTCCAACACCATGCCACATCTCTCCCTCCATCACTATGACCAACATTCCTCCCCCTTGCATCCCCTTCATTCTATCCTTCTGTTCCCTCTCCACCACCATATCCAACATTTCTTCCTCCAATCCTTCTATTCCCCATGCATCTCTACTTCACTCCTCTCTATGCCAAATTTTCTTCTTTCTTTTTCCCCATGTGCACCATCTCTTTCCCTCTCACTCACACACTCAGGCCCAACTATTGTCCCTGTCTATTCCTTCCTTCCCTCCTTCCTATGTCCCAAGGTAGTGCCCCCTTCCTCCCTCCCTCTTTCCTATGTCCCAAGTTTGTGTCCCCTCCCCCTCTCTGCCTTCCAGCCTTTGTCCTTCCTCCCTCCCTGCGACGCCAAAGCCTGCCTACCCACCACTGATTCCTTCTCCCCAGTCTGCTGCCACTCAGTAGTGCTAACCGATTCACAATTCGAATCGATTCACTTCAGGTGAATCAATTCTAATTGATTTAAAAACCCTGGTGTAGAAGTGCACAGAGGGAGGGAAGGGGGAGTTCAAAGAGACGTGCATATGCCAGAGTTTGGGGGGAAGAAATAATGGGTCTAAAAACAGGAGAGGGAGAGAGATGGTGGACAATGGGATTTAGGGAGGGAAAGAACAGAAAGGGAGAGAAGTTGGACACAAGGGATGGAGGGGGATAGAGATTCTGGATAGGAGGGTAGTTGGAAAAAGAAAGGGAAAGATGGTGTGCCCTGGGGTGGTGGGGAGGGAGGGAGGAGATGCTAGATGAAAGGGTAGTTGAGAAAAGATGGATCTGTGAATGGAGAAGAAAAAAAAGGAAAGATGCCAGACTTCCGGGGAGGAAAGGGAAACGGAAGGGGAGGACAGAGATAGAAGAAGGATGGTTAGCACGGAGAAAGAAGAATGAAGGAGACCCAGGCAAGTAAGTTATCAGAAGACAAACCAGAGCCTGGGACCAACAAGATTTGAATAATGACCAGACAACAAAAGGTAGAAAAAATTATTTTATTTTCTGTTTTGTGATTACAATATGTCAGATTTAAAACGTGTATCCTGCCAGAGCTGATGTTAGACCGCAAACGTGAGCTAGGATTTAACAGAGAGAAGAAAAGTCTTTTTTGTATGTTTATTTTGTTTACACCACAGCGCCAGTGTGGTTAGGAGAAGGCAAAGGGGGTGAAGAGGCTATAAAATAAACCCAACAGGATGTTTGAAAAAAACACCCACTTGGGCAGGAAAATTGAATCGAAAAATCGATTCAATAGGCTGAATCGAATCAATTTTTTTTCCTGAACTTGGGGCTCTACCGCTTACCGCCTGCCCGCTGCTGCCGCAACTAAGGGAAAGGAAGGGCCAGGCATGTGCACCAATTGCACGCTGCTGGCCCAGAACTTCTCTCTCACATCAGAATTGATGTTGGGGGAAAGCTTGTGGGCCAGCAGCATGCAATCGCAAGTGCCTGGCCCTTCCCTTCCTGGAGTTGCAGCAGCGGGCGGGTGGCGAGCAGCGGCGGTCATCCCATGTACCCCCAACAGGTGGTCTACGTATCCCTAGGGTACGCATACCGCAGGTTGAGAAACCCTGCCGACAGTCTACCGAGAGTCGATGGTTTGGGAACTGGTATACCCAGAGCATACCGTGCAGGAAAATAGCGAGGAAGACTCACCGGATCATAGGCAAGACAGAAATCTTGACGGATCGACAGGAACACAAGAGGGAAGGAAATGCAAGAAAGTAACAGGCCGCAAACTCAAGTGTATGTACACAAAAGCAAGGAGCCACAGAGGGAGAGAGGCAAGAGAGAGACTTGGAAGGCAGGGGTTAGGAGAGGAGGAGAGCCAGGAGGGCACAGGGAGAGTGCAGAGCGAGGGGTAGCGGCGAGAGGTAGCTCCGCCCACCCCTCCGACGTCGGACCTCGGAACTCCGCCTTAAAAGGGGCGGAGCCAACGCCGAACAGTCCAGCTTGCCTGCAAGCAGCCACAGAGGGAGAGAGGCAAGAGAGAGACTTGGAAGGCAGGGGTTAGGAGAGGAGGAGAGCCAGGAGGGCACAGGGAGAGTGCAGAGCGAGGGGTAGCGGCGAGAGGTAGCTCCGCCCACCCCTCCGACGTCGGACCTCGGAGCTCCGCCTTAAAAGGGGCGGAGCCAACGGCGCGCGGCCATTCGGCGCGCGGCGACGCTCGCCTTAGCGAGAGCGCCTTTGCGAAGGGCCTTGAGAAGGGCCAGGGCACTACACCAAGGTCAGCACACAACCAGAGGCAGAGAGTGAGTGTGGGTGTGAGGTGAGCACACAACCAGAGGCAGAGAGTGAGTGTGGATGAGAGGTCACAGCAGCAGCAGGCAGAGGGAGAGAGGACACAGCAGCAGCAGGCGGAGAGTGAGAGTGGGAGAGGGGACACAGCAGCACCAGGCAGAGGGAGAGAGGACACAGCAGCAGCAGGCGGAGGGAGAGCGAGGGAGTGAGGACACCAACAGATCAGAGGAGACCAGAGTGGTGAGAGCCAGAGGAGAGAGCAGAGAGGAGAGAGCGGAACAGGCAGACGAGAGAGCGGAGAGCAAATAGACGGACCAAAGGAGCAGAGCAGAGAGCTGAGGGAGACCGGAGAGTGGAGCGGATAAGATGGAAATGGAGGCAGCCGGAATACACCAGAGCTTTCCAGTATACTGCATGGGGTGCAATATGTACGACTACCTCCTCTCGGGAAGGCGGGAGTACATATGCGGTCGATGCCGGGAGCTGGAAGGCCTGAAGTATGAGGTTGCGAGATTGCAGGCCAGGGTTCAGGACCTGGAGGGGCTGCACGCTTCAGAGGAGCCATGCCAGGCGTCTGAGGATCCAGACAGAAACAGCTCCATTGAAGATCAGGTGAGGGACCTTGAGAGATTCATCGAGGAGAGCTACAGGAGGGTCGAGGAGCAGAAGCAGCAGCAACTCAGACAGGTGTCATCAGACGAGAGCCAGGACCCACCGGAGGATGGACCTAGTGGAGAGGCCAGGAGGGCAGAGGAGGCCAAGGACCCCGAGGGAGGAGCGCCCAGATTCACCATGGACACGGACCTGAGGCAGAGGAGGCTCTTAAGGAAGGGAAAGACTGCAATTGTTGTGGGAGACTCGATCCTGAGGGAGGTGGACAGTCACGTAGCCGGAGGTCGAGAGGACCGGCTGGTGACATGTCTCCCTGGGGCCAGGACAAAGGACATTGCCGACAGAATCGAGAGGATCTTGGACGAAGCCGAAATGGAGGAGACAGCAGTAATTGTCCACGTCGGAACAAATGATGTGAGCCGGAGGAATTTCAGCATGCCTGCGCTAACAGACCAGTTCAGGGTCCTGGGAAGGAAGCTGAAACGGAGGTCACAAAGGATAGCATTCTCGGAGATCCTGCCGGTCCCGAGGGCAGATGCAAGGAGGCAGGCCGAGCTCCAGGAGGTGAATGCGTGGCTGAGGAGGTGGTGCAAGGTGGTGCAAGGTGGTGCACTTTGTGAGGAACTGGTCGTCCTTCTGGGGAAAGAGCAAGCTCTACAGGCGGGATGGCCTGCACCTGAGCACGGCGGGAACAAGAATACTAGCAGCCAACGTAAAGAAGGAGATCGAGAGGGCTTTAAATTACAGAGAGGGGGAAAGCTGACAGCTGACCTGATGATGCTTCGGACAGCAGTATCAAGAAAAGATGCTGAATGGGCTGACTGCAGGGAGGAGGACGGGGGTCCGATGGAACTCACGATCACACAACGAGGGAAACACCAGGTAACAGCAACTTGCTGGGAGAAGTCTAAGGGGAAGGGGAAAACAGAGGATTCAGGAGGACAAGATGGCACCAGGGTGCAAACAGAAGGCAATAAGGTGGAGCCACAGGGCAAAGGGGAGACACAAGGCAAGAGGGAACAAACCAAGGCCCAGGGGACGATAGCACAGGAGGGGGCTGGTACTCCCCGGGGAAAAGCGGGGAGGTGGGGTGGAGGGGACATGGGGAGGAAGAGAGTTGCGAGGGTAAAGGCGGAGGGCACAGCAGAGGCACCGGGAGCGGGAAAATGGCCCGAGACCCAAGGGAAGGCGGCCCAGGTAAAGGCAGAGGTGGAGGACAAACACCGGGACCTACAGTGCTTATACGCAAATGCAAGAAGCCTCATGGCTAAGATGGGTGAACTGGAAGTCATGGCCAAGGGGGAGGATCTGGATATAATAGGAATTACAGAAACCTGGTGGACAGAGGAAAATCAATGGGATGTGGCGCTGCCAGGGTACAAGCTCTACAGGAGGGACAGGACCCACAAGAAGGGGGGAGGCATAGCGCTGTATATAAAGGACTATATCTATTCGATTGGGATCGATACGGCAACAAAGGCAGAGGAGCTAGAATCGCTATGGGTCAAATTGCCGGGAAAGAAGAGTGCAGACATAAAGCTGGGGCTGTATTATCGCCCGCCTGATGCGTCAGAAACAATAGGACAAGACTTGGAAGCAGAACTGAGACAGGAATGCAGGACTGGAAGTGTAACAGTGATGGGGGACTTCAACTACCCGGGGATAGACTGGAGTACGGGACACTCCAACTCCACGAGGGAAGCAGGATTCGTAGAAGCTGTGAGGGACTGCTTCATGGAGCAACTAGTCAAGGAACCGACGCGAGGGGATGCTACTCTTGACCTCATCCTTTATGGATTAGGGGGCCTGCAAGAGGGGTAGAAGTGGGAGGAACACTAGGCAACAGTGATCACAACGTGATCAGATTCACATTAGAAAGGGGGTCACCCATAGTGGGGAGGACCGCAACGACTGCGCTCAACTTCAGGAAAGGGAACTATGTTGCTATGAGGAAAATGGTGGAAAATGCTTATGTTCTTATGTTGCTATGAGGAAAATGGTGGGGAGGAAGCTCAGGAACGGCTTTAGGATGGAGACTGTAGGGAGCGCCTGGACCCTTCTCAGGGACACACTGCAGGAAGCGCAAAAACTGTACATCCCCAGTTTCAGGAAAGGCCGCAAGAACAAGCGGTCAAAAGACCCGGTTTGGATGACACATGAAGTAAAGAAGGTAATCAGTGACAAGAAATTGTCCTTCCGGAAATGGAAAAGGGATCCAACGGAGGAAAATCACCAGGAGCACAGGAAATGCCTAAAGGAATGCCACCGAGAGATTAGAAAAGCAAAAGGGAAATATGAGGAGGGGCTGGCCAGGGAGGCGAAAAACTTCAAGGCATTCTTCAGTTACGTAAAGGGGAAGCAACCAGTGAGAGAGGAGGTGGGGCCATTGGACGATGGGGATAGGAAGGGAGTGATTAAGGAGAATAAAGAGGTAGCTGAGAGGTTGAACACATTCTTCTCGTCGGTCTTCACGAGCGAGGACACGTCCAATATACCGGACTCAGAGGAGCTCATGAGTGGGGAGCAGGCCAAAAGATTGGGGCATATAGAGGTAAGTCGGGAGGATGTCCTCAAGTAGATTGACAGACTGAAAAGCGGCAAATCACCGGGACCGGACGGGATCCACCCAAGGGTTCTAAAGGAACTAAGTCAGGAAATAGCGGGCGCAATCCAGCATGTTTGCAACCTATCCTTGAAAACTGGAGAGGTACCAGAGGACTGGAAACTGGCGAATGTCACACCTATCTTTAAGAAGGGATCGAGAGGTGACCCCGGGAACTACAGGCCGGTGAGCCTGACTTCAGTTATAGGGAAGATGGTGGAAGCAATGATCAAGGACAGCATTTGCGAGCACATCGAGAAAAATGGCCTACTGCAGACAAGCCAGCACGGATTCTGTAAGGGAAGGTCGTGCCTGACAAACCTTCTGTACTTCTTTGAGGGAATAAGCAGTCAGGTGGACAAAGGGGAACCCATAGACATCATTTACCTCGATTTTCAAAAGGCCTTTGACAAGGTGCCACATGAAAGGCTGCTTAGGAAGCTGTGGAACCACGGGGTGGGCGGGGATGTACACAGATGGATCAAGCACTGGCTGTCAGGTAGACTACAGAGGGTCGGAGTAAAGGGCCAATATTCTGACTGGCGGGGAGTCACGAGCGGTATGGCGCAGGGATCTGTGCTGGGGCCGCTACTCTTCAACATATTTATCAATGACCTGGAAACGGAGGCAAAGTGTGAGGTTATAAAATTTGCAGACGATACCAAGCTCTGCGCCAGAGTTAGGACCAGGGAGGAGTGTGAGGAACTGCAAAGGGACCTCGATAAGCTGGTGGACTGGGCAAACAAATGGCAAATGCGCTTTAACGTAGATAAATGCAAGGTCATGCACATAGGGAAAAAGAACCCGTTGTTCGAGTATAAAATGGGGGGGAGATTGCTGGAAGACACTGGACTTGAGAGAGACTTGGGTGTGCTAGTGGATCCATCCATGAAACCATCCGCACAGTGTGCAGCAGCCTCGAAGAAAGCCAACAGGATGCTGGGCATCATCAAGAGGGGCATATCAACCAGGACGCGGGAAGTCATCATGCCGCTGTATCGAGCGATGGTGCGCCCACATCTGGAATACTGCGTTCAATATTGGTTGCCGCAGCTCAAGAAGGACATGGCAGTTCTTGAGAGAGTCCAAAGGAGGGCAACGAAACTGGTAAGAGGGCTGGAAAACTGCCCATATGCTGAGAGGCTGGATAAACTGGGGCTCTTCTCTCTGGAAAAGAGGAGGCTCAGGGGGGATATGATAGAGACCTTCAAAATACTTAGGGGCATAGAGAGGGTGGACAGGGACAGGTTCTTCAGACTAAAAGGGACGACAGGTACGAGGGGGCACTCAGAGAAACTGAAGGGAGATAGGTTCAAATCAAATGCAAGGAAATTTTTCTTCACCCAAAGGGTCGTGGACAAATGGAATGCGCTCCCGGAGGAAGTGATCCGGCAGAGTACAGTACAGGGATTCAAACAGGGATTGGACAGATTCCTGAGGGAAAAGGGGATCGTGGGGTACTGAGGGAGGTGCTGGGGTGTTGCATAAGTATAGACAGCTCACCAGGTCGTGCAGGTGCAAGGCCGGAGGGTTAGGACATTGATGGGAAGATAGGACTTCGATGAGAAACCTAGGGGGCAAGGGGGCCCCTTCTGGTGATTAAGGCAGGTCATGACCTGTTGGGCCGCCGCGGGGGCGGACTGCTGGGCGGGATGGACCTCTGGTCTGACCCGGTAGAGGCACTGCTTATGTTCTTATGTTCTTATGAATAAGATGAAGGAACTGAAAGCTATGGCACAAAAAGATAACGACATCATTGGCATCACGGAAACATGGTGGAATGAGGAATGTGTCTGGGACATGGAATTTTTTATTTAAGGTTTTGTCGTGGTTTGGGTTTGAGGATAAATTTATTGAAATGATAAAAGTTCTGTATACAGCCCCTACCACTGCAGTAAAAATTAATAATGTCTCCAGCAGGTTCTATCCTTCTAGAGCAGGGGTAGGGAACTCCAGTCCTCGAGAGCCGTATTCCAGTCGGGTTTTCAGGATTTCCCCAATGAATATGCATGAGATCTATTTGCATGCACTGCTTTCAATTCATTGGGGAAATCCTGAAAATCCGACTGGAATACTGCTCTCGAGTACTGGAGTTTATCCCAGGACAAGCAGGCAGCTATTCTTGACTGATGGGTGACGGCACCGACGGAGCCCCGGTACGGACAATTTTAGAGTGATCTCACTCTAAGAACTTTTAGAAAGTTCTAGCTCGGCCGCACCGCGCACGCGCGAGTGCCTTCCCGCCCGACAGAGGCGCGCGGTCCCTCAGTTTCTTAGTTTCCGCGGAGCTAAGAAGACGCGTTTTCAACGGCTGTTGAAATTTTTTTATAACTTGCCTTCCCGCTCGCGTAAACTTTTGACTTTATTACTTTCTTTTATTACTTTACTTTTATTTTGGTAAAAAAAAAAAAAAAAAAAAAAAAAAAAAAACTTCTTTTTTCTTTAATTTCGGTTTTTTCCCCGGCGGGGCCTTCTGCCACCATCGAAGCCTCGGCCTTCGATTTGGCGGAAGCCGTTTTCCCTTTCATGCCCCCTCAACCGGGTTTTAAAAAGTGCCAGCGGTGTGCTAGGCCTATATCTCTCACGGACCCACACAACTGGTGCTTGCAGTGTTTGGGTCCTGAGCATCAGGCCTCTTCTTGCACCCGCTGTGCTACTTTAAAGAAAAGAACATTAAAAAATCGCTTAATTCAACAGCGTTTGTTATTCGGTGCCGAGATGTCCGACCCCGTTCCTTCGACTCCGGCTTCGGCACCGCTTCAGTCGGCACCCTCGTCTTCGACGCCGCGTGATTCCACACCGGCATCCCAACAGTCAGGTAAGCCGGCTAAGAAGCCTTCCCCGCTGGAACGTCTTCCGGCCTCGAGTGCAGTGAGCCCAGTCCTGCCGCCGGTTAGACGCCAGCGGAAGCGCTCCGCCCCTATTGAGGTGAGTCCCTCGACATCGGGCTCCTCATCTCCGGGGCGTAGAGCGGCACCGCAGGTACCGCAGAAGAAAAAAGCGGTACCGGTGCCATCCCTCGATGACCGCATTACGGCCATCCTTCATGTGCAGCTTAAGGAGCAATTAGAACGACTCCTTCCTGCTATAATGACACCGAACCTTCCGGTGCCAGTCCGCACCGAGCCATCGGTACCGGTTGTACATCAACCCGTGTCGGTACCGGTTGTCGAACCTGTCTTACCTGCTTCTACTGTCTCGGTACCGCTTCACCTAACTTCATCGGTATCGATGCCAGTCCTTGCACCGGAGCCGACAGCTCACCATCAATCGGTACAGACTTCGGCACCGGTGCGACCGATAACATCGCCTGACTCGGTATCGATGAGGTCGGGTAAGTCGGTACGCAAAACCCGACACATGCAAACATCGACACCTGAGTCTCGGGACCATTCTTCCCATGTCAGAGACCCTGATCTGTGGGGGGACTCAGAGGAACCCTTTCTTTCTGAAGGAGAATGTTCCTCAGAGGAGGAGGATTCGGCTCTCCCTGACCCATCCTCCAAGCAGACCACTTCCTCTTTCTCCAATTTCTTGAAAGAGATGTGTGAGTCTTTGTCCATTCCTTTGGAGGCTGAATCCAAAAAGTCTAAAGCTTTTTTGGATGCCCTTGATTTTGATCAGCCTCCAAAGGAATTTTTGAAGCTTCCCCTTCATGACATCTTGAGGGAAACTTTCTATAAAAATTTAGAGACTCCTTTAACTGTTCCAGGGGCCCCACGTAAACTGGATTCTCTATACAAGGTAATTCCCATTCCTGGGTTCGACAAGCCTCAACTTCCACACGAATCCTTATTTGTCGAATCCACCCTTAAAAAGACTTCAGGAGCCAGTGTATATGCATCTGTCCCTCCTGGCAGAGAAGGAAGGGCCATGGATAAATTCGGTAAGAGGCTCTACCAAAACGCTATGTTAGCAAATCGAGCTAGTAATTATGCTTTTCATTTTTCTTTTTATTTAAAGCATCTCCTTACCACCATGGCTTCCTTCGAGAAGTATCTTCCTTCAAGAAAACATCCATCTTTTCACTCCTGCTTGTCGTCTCTATTCCAACTTCGTAAGTTTATGGTTAGGTCCATATATGACACCTTTGAACTTACATCCAGAGCGACAGCTATGTCGGTGGCTATGCGCCGTTTGGCCTGGCTTCGGGTATCCGAGCTTGATGTTAACCATCAAGATCGGTTAGCCAACGCCCCATGCCTAGGGGATGAGCTCTTTGGGGATTCCATGGACTCTACCACCCAAAAGCTCTCGGCTCATGAGACGCGCTGGGATACCCTGCTCAAGAATAAAAAGAAGCCTCCTCCACCGAGACCGTACAGGCAGCAATCGGCTTATCAACGCCGTTTCACAGCCCGTCCATTGCCTACCACTGCTCAACAACCTCGACGTCAGAGGCAACAGCAACGTCAGCCTCCCCGACAGCAGCAACAGCAGCAACCTGCGAAACAACCTCCTCAGCAGAAGTCACAGCCCTTTTGACTTCTTTCTCCGCAGTATAGCCAGTATCCCTGTTCCTGTTCTCCTGCCTCAACCAATAGGAGGTCGACTTTCTCTGTTCTTCAGCCGGTGGGAAGTAATCACTTCGGACCAATGGGTCCTCAACATCATCCGCCACGGCTACTCTCTCAACTTTCAGACTCTCCCACCTCAAAGCCTGCCAAAAGAGTCTGCTTTGAACAGTCCTCAATCAGCCCTCCTTATTCAGGAGGTCCAATCCCTCCTCCTTCTGAACGCTATAGAGGAAGTTCCTCTAGATCAAAAGGGGCAGGGATTCTACTCCCGTTACTTTCTAGTTCCCAAAAAGACAGGAGATCTCAGACCCATCCTGGACCTTCGCGATCTCAACATTCATCTAGTAAAAGAAAAATTCAAGATGCTTTCTTTAGCCATACTTTATCCCCTTCTAAATCAAAACGACTGGCTATGCTCCCTCGATCTCAAAGAGGCTTACACTCACATACCGATCAATGTAACCTCAAGACCATATCTCCGATTCATGATCAATCATTGTCATTACCAGTACAAGGTGCTGCCCTTCGGTCTTGCCTCATCTCCAAGGGTATTCACCAAATGTCTCATTGTGGTGGCGGCTTTTCTGCGCTCTCACCACCTACAGGTATTTCCTTACCTGGACGATTGGTTGATCAAAGACACTTCTGCCCAAGCGGTCCTTCTGGCCACCAACCAAACCATCCAGTTTCTGCAACTTCTGGGATTCGAGATCAATCTACCCAAATCTCATATCATTCCCACTCAGAGACTTCAATTCATTGGAGCGATCCTGGACACACTCCTCATGAGAGCTTTCCTGCCATCCAATCGGCTTCAGACCCTTCAGTCTCTATGTCACCAGGTACTTCCTCTGCCGTCCATCTCAGCAAGACAAATGATGGTGCTCTTGGGACACATGGCATCCACAGTTCATGTCACACCTCATGCCCGTCTTCACCTGCGCACTCCTCAATGGACCCTTGCGACCCAGTGGTCCCAAGCGTCGGACTCTTGCTCACGACACATATCTGTGACATCATCTCTTCGTCAGTCTCTGCAATGGTGGTTGGTATCCTCAAATCTATCCAGAGGTCTTCTGTTCCATCAGCCTCCTCATCAACTAGTCATCACCACCGACGCCTCTCTGTACGCATGGGGAGCTCACTTGAACGAGTTCCAGACTCAGGGTCTTTGGTCAGCCCAGGAAAAGAAGCATCAAATCAATTTCCTGGAACTCAGAGCGATGTTTTACGCCCTCAAGGCCTTTCAACACCTTCTCTTTCCTCAGGTCCTTCTGTTGTGCACAGACAATCAGGTTGCGATGTACTACATCAACAAACAGGGTGGGACAGGCTCTCGCCTGTTATGCCAGGAAGCCCAGAAGATCTGGAATTGGGCCATAGATCATCATATCTTCCTGAAAGCTATTTACATTCAGGGGAAACAGAATTCATTAGCGGACAAACTCAGCAGAATTCTCCAGCCTCACGAGTGGACACTCGACCCTGTAACTCTACAGTCTATCTTCACTCAATGGGGCACTCCTCAGATAGACCTCTTTGCAGCTCCTCACAATCACCAGCTGCCCCGTTTCTGCTCAAGACTTTACTCTCCACACCGTCTCACAGCAGATGCTTTTCTCCTCGACTGGTCGAATCTGTTCCTGTACGCCTTCCCTCCTCTACCTCTCATGTTGAGAACCTTGTTCAAGCTCAAGAGGGAACGAGCCACCATGATTCTGATTGCTCCGAGGTGGCCCAGGCAACATTGGTTCTCCCTTCTACTTCAACTCAGTTCCAGGGAACCTTTTCTTCTTCCTCTGTTTCCTTCTCTGCTTACGCAACAGCAGGGAACCCTTCTGCATCCCAACCTCCAGTCTCTACACCTGATGGCTTGGTATCTCTCGGGCTGAACTCGACTGATACTCTTTTGTCTCAGCCCGTTCGTTCCATTCTGGATGCCTCCAGGAAACCAGCCACTCTACAATGTTATCATCAAAAGTGGACGAGGTTTTCTTCCTGGTGTCTTCTTCATCATCTTGATCCCACTTCCCTAGCGGTGGAGACGTTGTTGGATTATCTTCTTTCTTTGTCTGATTCTGGCCTGAAGTCCTCTTCCATCAGGGTCCACCTCAGTGCCATTGCAGCTTTTCATGAGCCAGTCCATGGAAAACTTCTTTCAGCTCATCCCCTGGTATCCAGGTTCATGCGTGGGCTTTTCAATGTGAAACCACCTCTTAAAGCCCCTCCGGTTATCTGGGATCTCAATGTGGTTCTTTCCGCTTTAATGAAACCTCCATTTGAACCTTTAGCTACCTCTCCTTTCAAATTTCTCACTTGGAAGGTGCTTTTTCTTATTGCCATTACCTCTGCCAGGAGGGTCAGTGAGCTTCATGCACTGGTTGCAGATCCACCTTTTACGGTTTTTCACCATGACAAGGTGGTTCTGCGTACACATCCAAAGTTTCTCCCCAAGGTTGTTTCTGAATTTCATCTCAACCAATCCATTGTTTTACCGGTTTTCTTTCCAAAACCTCATTCTCATTCTGGGGAACAAGCTCTGCATACTTTGGATTGTAAAAGGGCTCTTGCTTACTATCTGGAGCGTACGAAACCCCACAGATCAATTCCCCAACTCTTTCTGTCCTTTGATCCGAATAAATTGGGACGTCCTGTTTCTAAACGTACGTTGTCTAATTGGCTTGCAGCGTGCATTTCATTCTGTTATGCTCAGACCGGACTGACACTGGAAGGTTCTGTCACAGCCCATAAAGTCAGAGCAATGGCAGCATCTGTAGCTTTCCTCCGTTCCACTCCTATTGAGGAAATCTGCAAGGCTGCTACTTGGTCCTCAGTTCACACTTTTACATCTCATTATTGTCTGGATACATTCTCCAGAAGGGATGGTCACTTCGGCCAATCTGTTTTGCAAAATTTGTTTTCCTAATGGCCAACCTTCCCTCCATCCCTCTTTTTGTTAGCTTGGAGGTCACCCATCAGTCAAGAATAGCTGCCTGCTTGTCCTGGGATAAAGCACAGTTACTTACCGTAACAGGTGTTATCCAGGGACAGCAGGCAGATATTCTTGCGTCCCACCCACCTCCCCGGGTTGGCTTCTTAGCTGGCTTATACTAACTGAGGGACCGCGCGCCTCTGTCGGGCGGGAAGGCACTCGCGCGTGCGCGGTGCGGCCGAGCTAGAACTTTCTAAAAGTTCTTAGAGTGAGATCACTCTAAAATTGTCCGTACCGGGGCTCCGTCGGTGCCGTCACCCATCAGTCAAGAATATCTGCCTGCTGTCCCTGGATAACACCTGTTACGGTAAGTAACTGTGCTTTCCTACCCCTGTTCTAGAGGTACTAGACAAGGATGCCCTTTATCACCTGTTTTATTCAACATAGCTTTAGAACCTCTATTAATTCTCATTTGTAACAATCCTAAAATACATAGAATTAAATGTGGCAGTAAAGAAGTAAAGATGTCGGCATATGCAGATGACGTTCTAATATATACTAATCCTCAATCATTGCCTTCTATATTAGATGTTATTTCAAAATATTCGGCAGTTTCAGGATACAAGCTGAATACTTCTAAAATTGAACTTATGCCACTCAACAACCACGTTCAACGATCAGATGTCATAGATTTCAACTTTCAGTGGGCTCAGAACAAACTCAAATACCTTGCAAGGAATAAATTTTGGACCTACTATAGAGGATACCATAGAATACAGAACATAAGAACATAAGAAGCGCCATCTCCGGATCAGACCTTCGGTCCATCAAGTTCGGCGATCCGCACACGCGGAGGCCCTGCTAGGTATACACCTGGCTTATTTTATATCCAACCATATCTTTATATGCCTCTCTCAAGGAGATATGCATCTAGTTTGCTTTTGAAGCCTAGGACTGTCGATTCCGCAATAATCTCCCCTGGGAGAGTATTCCAGATGTCAACCACTCTCTGTGTGAAGCAGAACTTCCTGATATTAGTCCTGAACTTGCCCCCCCTTAGCTTCATTTCATGTCCTCTTGTCCGTGTCAAATTGGACAATGTAAATAATCTTCTCTGCTCTATTTTGTTGATTCCTTTCAGTATTTTGAAGGTCTCGATCATATCCCCACGCAGTCTCCTTTTCTCAAGGGAGAACAATCCCAGTGTTTTAAGTCGATCCTCATATTCCAGTTTCTCCATACCCTTCACTAGTTTAGTTGCTCGTCTCTGCACCCTCTCCAGCAGTTTTATATCCTTCTTTAGGTAGGGAGACCAATGTTGGACGCAGTATTCCAAGTGGGGTCTGACCATTGCCCTATAAAGCGGCATTATAACTTTCTCCGATCTACTCGAGATTCCTTTCTTTATCATGCCCAACATTCTATTTGCCTTATTTGCCGCTGCCGCGCATTGTGCCGACGGCTTCAGGGTCCTATCTATCAGTACACCCAGATCCCTTTCCTGTTCACTTTTTCCCAGAGTTGCACCTGACATTCTGTACTCGTATTCCTTATTTTTACTGCCTAAATGCATTACCTTGCATTTCTCCACGTTGAACTTCATCTGCCATTTCTCCGCCCATTTTTCTAACCGACACAAATCGCTCTGGAGTTCCTCACTATCCTCCTGCGATCTGATTGCCCGGCAGAGTTTTGTGTCGTCTGCAAACTTGATGATCTCACTGGATGTTCCGTTTTCCAGGTCATTGATATAAATATTAAAAAGGATCGGCCCAAGTACCGAGCCCTGGGGTACACCACTAGTCACTTTCTCCCAGTCGGAGAACTTCCCATTTATGCCCACTCTCTGCTTCCTATTTTCCAGCCATTTGCCTATCCATCTTTGTATATCTCCCTCTATGCTATGGCTTTGTAGTTTCCTGAAAAGTCTTTTGTGTGGAACTTTGTCAAATGCTTTCTGGAAGTCCAAGTATATTATGTCCACCAGCTTTCCACTAGTGATATCTTACAAGCAATAACTCCAAAATGAATTAGGTTAAACTATCAACTTTTCTAAATTAAAGGAATGTTTTGTACTTAGCTTAGGTGGTAGTCAGCAAGGGACAAGTTCGCCAACATGTTTCACCCTTGGGGGGTTTCCTCAGGGCTACAATCCCTAAAACACAAAACCAACCTCAGTAATGCTGAATCTCTCTCCTATATAAGTTTAACCAAAACTATTTAACTCTAATTCTTACCTTGGTTTAACTTGAACTTCACGACATGACCACCCAGTGTGTATTGCAAGATGGCCGCGGCGTGCTACTACCCTCATTAAATATAGAGAATGACACGGTGGCGGTTTACCCGCGGCTACTGCGTTTAGCCACGGGTAACCCGCCAAAAACGGGGAATGAAAATTAGCAGCCTCTGCGGGGACGGGGACAAAGCCATCACCGCCCCGTGGAGCGGTGAATGGTCTTGTCACCGCAGTGAGGCATAAATGATCATGCGGTCCCCGCAGCACCCACCCGCCCGTCGGCTCAATCATTTAACCAGCTTCCTCTCTCCACCTCACCTTAGTTTGCCGGCTTTCTTTTTCGGCAACCGGAACACTTTCAAAAGAGCCACACACGCGCGGCTGCTCAGTATTCAATCTTCTGCTCTGACCCAACCAGAAACAGGAAGTTGCAGAAGATTGAACTTTGAGCAGCTGCGCATGCGCAGCTCTTTGAAAGCGTGCCGGTCGCTGAAAAAGAAAACCGGCAAACTAAGGAGAGCTGGAGAGCAGTAGCGTACCAAGGGGGGGGGGGGCAGGAGGGGCGAAAAAGGTAATGGCGCAAGGTAATGGAGCACCGAGGCAGACCGCACCGAGGCAGACCGAAAGCAGCAAACCTCCCTCCAGTAGCGTCGGCTTTCTCCTCCCTCTGGCGCATCACTGATGACATCATCAGTGACGCGGCAGAGGGAGGAGAAAGCCGCGAAGGAGGTTTGCTGCTCTCGCTGGGAGGGTCGGAAAGGTTCACGGGGGGGAGATAGGAGGGTCAGCGGGGGTTCGGCTGGGAGGGGGGGAGAAGCGGTCTGCCTCGGTGCTCCATTACCTTCTTCAGGCAGCAGCAGCATTTACAATTCGCTGCTGTTGCCGGCTTCAGGCCTTGTTCTCTGCCTGGTCCTGCCTACTTCCTGTTTTCATGAAGACAGAACCCGACAGAGAGGAAGGCCTAAAGCGGGCAACAGCAGTGAATTGTGAATGCTGCTGCTGCCCGATGAAGTTCAGGACATCAGGACATCGGGGAAGGAGCAGGGAGAAATCGGCTGCTGGCTTGGGGGTGAGGGTAGGGAAAGAATCGTGGAAGTGGAGAAATTGGCACGATGGCTTTGTGGGTGCTAGGGGGAGAAAGAAAGAAAGGAAAAAATAAAGAGGGGGCAGGGGGAGAGAGAAAGAAAGGCAGAAATAAAGAGGGGGTCAAGAGGGAGAGAAAGAAAGGCAGAAAGAAAGAGGAGGGCCAAGGGGAGAGAGAAATAAAGAGGGAGGCCAAGGGAAGAGAGAAAGAAAGGCAGAAATAAAGAGGGGGGCCAGAGGGAGAGAGAAAGAAAGGCAGAAATAAAGAGGGGGTCAAGGGGGAGAGAAAGAAAGGCAGAAAGAAAGAGGAGGGCCAGGGGGAGAGAGAAATAAAGAGGGAGGCCAGGGGGAGAGAGAAAGAAAGGCAGAAATAAAGAGGGGGGCCAGGGGGAGAGAGAAAGAAAGGCAGAAATAAAGAGGGGAGCCAGGGGGAGAGAGAAAGAAAGAGGGGGGGGCAGGAGAAGAAAGAAGAAGGATCAGAAGAAGGACCCGAGACTCATGAAATCACCAGACAAAAAGGTAGGAAAAATGATTTTATTTTCAACTTAGTGATCAAAATGTGTCCGTTTTGAGAATTTATATCTGCTGTCTATATTTTGCACTATGGCTCCCTTTTACTAAAACGCAATAGTGGTTTTTAGCGCAGGGAGCCTATGAGCGTCGAGAGCAGCGTGGGGCATTCAGCACAGCTCCCTGCGCTAAAAACCGCTATCGCAGTTTAGTAAAAAGGGAGGGGGAATATTTGTTTATTTTTGTATAGTTGTTACTGAGGTGACATTGCATAAAGTCATCTGCCTTGACCTCTTTGAAAACCCGCGGAATATAAATGATAACATTTTCTCTGCGTACAGCGTGCTTTGTGTTTTTAAAATTTTATTGTTGGTAGATCATTTTGACTTGGCCACAAAGGTAAGAGGGAGGGAGGGAGTGGAGCTGCTGAAAGACATCTAGTAATCCTTGCAGGCTTGACTGTGCAGGGAATTATTTTTGTAAAATCATGTTTTGTTATGTGACTGGCATTATCTAGACTTTAATTTCTATGAATGAATAGAATGAAAATGATATAAAATTACTTGCTTGCGGGGACCGCGTGTTCTGGCTCACACAAGGAAGGAGGGGGTGAAAGGGAAAAAGTTTCTCTTCCTTGGAAATAGATTCTGAAGTGACCTCATCAAAGAAGACCAGCACCAAATGTACAAGAAATCCCTTAAACAATGTCAAAAGAGCCCAAAATAGAAAACTGCTACTGCCTTGAGACTCCATTATTGAAGGAATCAACTTGAAATCACAGAAGAGACAGGAAAAGGTTAAATGCCTCATGGAATCCTCAGGTACAAAACCCAATCAAATTGTGAATGAAATCAGAGCAGACAGTAAGAATTATAAAACTGATATCCATCTGGAAAAAAAGGCGTACTAGAAATAATGCCTCAGCAATACAATTTTCAGAAGTTCTATTTGCTCATGGTAAGGGAGAAGAGAGACTGCTAGTGATGGTGGGGGGACTGATAGAAGATATGAAAGAAGGGTGGTAGAAAGGAACAGATGGTAAAGGAGGGAGGGAAGGGTGGTGGTGGAAAGGAATAGAACAGACATTGAAAGAGGGTAGAGAGGAACAGACCCTGAAAGGAAATGTGGAAGGCAGAGTGGGGAGAAGACGCTGGAAGGGAAGAAGACAGATGCCAGACAATGGGGGAGCGGAGGGAAGAAGATGGGTGCTAGACGGGGACGGTGACGGGGCGGTGAAGGGAACGGCGGTGACGGGGCGGTGCAGAGGATGGTGGGCCGGGGACGGTGCAGTGACGGGGACAGATTTTTCCCCGTGTCATTCTCTAATTAAATACTCACCGGCTCAGCTGTGAATGACGCCGCTGGGCGGGAACTTACACCACAGATGGCAACGTACAACTTATGACATCACTAGACTAACATTGACAGCCAGCCGGGAGTATAGAACTTGTTTCAACTAGTAAAACCACCCCCATAAGTTTGATAAGGGAAAGAATAAGAATAAACCCCCAGAGAGACGTAATATAAGGTACAGCCACTCTAATTCCAAATTAAGACCATAGGGGATAATAGTATTGAGGCGGTAAATCCACCTCTGTTCCAAATAATTCAATTTAGCTTCCATATTACCCTCTACTCCCTGTATTGTCAAAGAATCAATGATCCTCCACTTAATCTGGTCTAACGTATGTTTTTTTGACACCCAATGCTGCACTAATGGGGCCGACCAAGTTTCTGTGGAAATCTGGGATTTATGCTCGTTTAATCTCACCTGAACAGCTCGTTTTGTGCGTCCTACATAGACAAGTGGACAAGGGCATGCTATAATATAAATGACCCAGCCTGATTTGCATGTTGTAGATTCCCTAGCATGAATGACACGCCCCGTACGGGGTTCTTGCCAGGAGCTACCTTCAATGGTTTTCTCACACCATTGACAGTGTGAACATTTTAAATGGGACCCTTGTGTCTTGGCAGAGGTTCCTTGTCAGTTCAACATCTGGCCTATCGTCCACCCTTTAGTATAGGCTATCATGGGGTACTCATCTAGCCCTCCCAAAGTTCTCAAAATTGGCCAATATACCTTACCAAATTGTCTAATATACCTTACCATGATTTTCGCCGCTTCGGAGTACGGGAGGACGCAGACGAGTGTAGTTTCCTCCACCCCCCTCGGTGATTGTCCCTGCAGGATTCTTGTAGCAATAGATCTCGATGGGCATACCGTGCCCGTAGGTAAGCCTGACGTATAGCTGTTTCCGGATACCCCCGTGAACGGAATCTATATCTAATATCTTCCGCAACTCTTTGAAATTCTGTCAGGTCAGAACATACCCTCCTAGCCCTTAGAAATTGACTCACCGGGAGATTATACTTGAGTTTGTAAGGGTGAAAGCTAGAGAAATGTAACAAGGTGTTTCTAGCTACAGATTTCCTGTACAAGGTGGTGGCAAGTCTATTACCCTCCCTATATATCAGAATATCTAAAAACTCTATTTTTGTGGTACTGAGCGCTGCTGTAAATTGTTATTTCAAGTATGAAGGAACATACTAAAAACAAATTCAGGGAGTGGCTATGGGGGCAATGTTGGCCCCCTCGGTGGCCACCCTGTTTGTGGGTAAATTCGAAGAAGAAGTAATCTATCCCTCCACCCAATACAACACTAAGATTTTATTGTGGACATGTTTTTTGGACGACATCTTCCTTTGGGATGGTACAGAAAATGATCTGCAAGAATTCATTGACTGGATCAATACTGTTGATAGTAATTTGCTATTTACAGCGACGTTCAGTACCACAAAAATAGAGTTTTTAGATATTCTGATCTATAGGGAGGGTAATAGACTTGCCACCACCTTGTACATGCATGCAAATCCATCTCATACATGTTCATTGTGGATATCCTGAAAACTTGAACTGGCTCAGGCTCTCGAGGACCAGAATTGCCTACCCCTGGTCTACACTTATGAGAGCTGTTAAAATAAGTTTCTTTTGAAGCTGTAAAAAACACTGAATAGCAGACCAGCTGCTTTCGACGTTGTTCACCATGATATACTGGTTTATCAACTCTCTGAGATGGGCATCAACTCCACAGTCCTAGATTGGTTCTCGAAATTCTTCCGCTCTCATTCTTACATTGTTAACATGAATGGCACCTCATCCTCCCCCTGGAAACCGAATTGTGGAGTCCCACAAGGCTCTCCATTATCCCCTATCTTTTCAATATCTATATGTCCTCCCTAAAACTCCTCCACCTATCCCCCCTTGAAACAATTTACACTTATGCAGACGACATCCTCGTCTTCCTCGAGACCGATTCGAACCTCACCGACCTGTCTAAGAAAATATCCTCTTGTATAATGAACCTACAATCCTAGGCCCACACTGTGCAAATGAAATTGAATGAGTCCAAAACAAGACTTCTTTGGCTCGGTCCAAAACTAGATCACTTACCCACCTCCATCCCACTACCCTCTGGCTCCTCTCTGCAGCTTGAGTTCTCGAGCAAGGTCTTGGGCATCATCATTGATTCCACATTGTCTTTCAATGACCAGCTCCAATCCTTGGTAAAAAAAAATGCTTTTTCAACCTTCATATGCTGAGGAAAGTTAGATCCTGCTTCCATCAAAAACATTTTACCCTCCTTGTCCAATCCATCATCCTCTCCAGATTGGACTATTGCAACTCTATTTACTTAAGCCTAATCAAGAAAAACCTCCACAAACTCCAACGGATTTAGAATGCCGCGGCCAAGCTCATCTTCGCTAAAAGCAAATTTGACCATGTCTCCCCGCTCCTGGCCAAGCTCCACTGGCTTCCGATAATCGCCAGGGTCCACTATAAATGCGCCTGTTTAGCTTTCAAAATCCTACACGGTATCCTCCCTCCCCTTATCCCTCTTTCTTGAAATTCCTCAAACCCTAACACCACCAGATCCTCCCACAAATTAAAACTATCCTTCCCTTCACAAAAAGGCATTTCCCACAAAGGAAAGCTAGGGACCTCCCTCCACTTCAAAATCACTGAGCTCTGGAACAACCTTACCTCCCCTCTTCGAAACTTGAGCTCTCTCCAAATCTTCCGCAAGCATCTGAAAACCTAGCTTTTCTCAAAAATGTAAGTCTCCCTCCAAATTAGGAATCAAGGAAACTCTTTTATCTTGGCATCCCAAGTCCTCTAAATTTTCTTCACACTTCTACCTCTAACCCTCTGTTGTAGTTCCTTCCTATTTCTTCCACTGTAAACCACGCCGAGCTCTACGAACGTGGAGATGATGCGGTATACAAACCTAAGGATTAGATTAGATTAAAATATGTGAACCTCCTGAGATTATGCCTATTACCTCTCATTCTTAATTTATTTTATTTATAACTTGTCATTCTTTTTGTTCAAATGTAGATTGTGTTCACTTAAGTACATGGGGGGAGTTGAACTCCCATCAGGTTTACATTCTAAGCGTTGTGCTATATAAGCATTTGTTTTTATAACTGCAGTTTGGGCATCGTAAAGTATATAAACAACGGAGTTTAGATAGCACGGCTCAGACGCCGCAAGCACGCCCAAGCGGCACCAAAAACGTCATTGCGTTTTTGGCATTGTGACATCATAGAATCACCGATTCTTCATACGCAGTTATTTCTCCTAAAATGGCTGCCAGGAGACAGCCCAATTTTAGCACTAGTGATTCTAAACTCCTGGCCAGGCTTTTGCTTCAGCATGAATATCATTATTTCGTCACCCCTGGCCATTGCAGGTCCTACCTCCATTTTAGGGAGTCCTGGACCCGTCTCACCAGGAGGTATAATAGAGAACCCTCCTGTCCCAGGGAAGTAAGTATTCTTAGTTAAGCTCTCACAAATAATAATGTAAAAAGTAATGATGATGTAAACCTGTATCAATCCAATTGGTCATGTTTTTTTTAATCTTGATTCATTTTTAAAACTATAATTGTGCATAATAAATCTTTTACATTGAATATTAAAATTAAAGCACTTCCCAAAGGACTTAGAGGGGACATGATAGAAACTTACAAGATCATGAAGGGTATAGAGAAGGTAGAGAGGGACAGATTTTTCAAACTGAAACTGGCGGGGGCAACAAGAACAAGAGGGCACTGAAGGGGCATATATTCTTTGTAAGTTTTTCTATTCTTGCTTATGTAAAAGGAACTGCTGAAACAGTTAATATTTTGCCAAGGAAAAAACCACAAGGCCTTTTCTTTTTGTGTTCTGAGCTCTGTGTCTCCATTGTGTTATGTAGTTCTTGTTTTGATAAGAAACATTTGTTACAAGAAACATTGCTAGACCTTAGACAGGACAGTATTACAGTGGCGTACCTAGGGTATGTGGCACCCGGGGCCCATCATTTTTTGACAATCCCCCCCATCTATATGAAAAATATGATTTTTAGTAACAATCCACATATCGCACAACAAGAGTGTACCTAGGAAAAGGCAGCATCTTAAACACTGCAGTGAGCACTAGAACACCAACACATACATTGTAAAACTAAACAAGCCAGATCTCGCACAGTAAATTGATCCTTTAGTCAATGCCAACTGAAAACTATGTTCTTTTCATACACACAGAACAGAGATACACCCTCGCCCAATATGGAATAATCACAAACTAAAAATAGAAATATGTAGACAAAAGTTAAACTGAACCGCCAAGAAACCAGACCCTGGATACAATGCAACACCACAAAAACAGTAACACATGTCCTCTAATACAGTGCAAAATATAAAGACAGTAGATGTAAATTTGAAAAAACAGATACATAACAATCACCACTTTACAAATTAACAAATAAAAATAAAACAAATAATGAGAAATAAAAATATACCATTTTATTGGACTAATCCCCGTAAGCTCAGTCCCCATCCCCGCAAACCACCTGATTCCATCCACACAAGCCTTGAATTGTTTATATTAAAGTATAAAAAGAAACAATGTTCTGTACAATTGTCAATTTATAAATCAGCGTCTTCTCCCCACTCTCTCTTCCCCATTTCCCTTCAGCGTCCTCAGCCCACTCTCTCTCCACTTTCCTTCAGTGCACGCACATAAAAACAAGCAAGTAATTTTATATCATTTTCATTCTATTCATTCATAGAAATTAAAGTCTAAATAATGCCAGTCACATAACAAAACATGATTTTACAAAAATAATTTCCTGCACAGTCAAGCCTGCAAGGATTACTAGATGTCTTTTAGCAGCTCCCCTCCCTTCCCCTTACCTTTGTGGCCAAGTCAAAATGATCTACCAACAATAAAATTTTAAAAGCACGCTGTACGCAGAGAAAATGTTAATCATCATTTATATTCCACGGGTTTTCAAAGAGATCAAGGCAGATGAGTTTATGCAACTATACAAAAATAGACAAATATTCCCCCTCCCTTTTTACTAAACCGTGATAGCCAGGTGCAAGCTGGTGTGCTGAGCTGCTCTTCTGGCCTCTGGCAAACACATTGGGGTGATGAGCATAGTCAACCTGAAATGAAGAGTAGAGAGGAACATGTTAGAAGGACCTATGTATCCAAAATTAAACACAAGTTGTGGCAGAAAGTCACATCACAGTCTCCAAATATCACCTAGAATTAACAGAAGCACAAACACACTTTTGGACTCCTTTTTAGAAGAAGCAGCTGCAGCTGAACCCTTTTTATAATAAGGATGCCTAACCCATTAGGCACCCATTAGGAGATTTCCACCTGAACCATGTCCACTGATTGAATGTGTGTTCCCCTCCAACAAACCTGAGCTATTGTTATCAATAAGTTCTTACACAGAACTATTCCTCAACTGATTTTGACCTGCCTGTAATTTGATTCTGCAAAGAATTAGCTTTAGCTCTATGAGTAAAACCTCTCAGGTGTGTGAACACATTCATTTTACTTGCATATCCATTTTGCTGGCACCAAAGTTTCTAACAGCATGAGTGCTGTTGCAACACACCTAGACTGAATTTCTTTTCACTCATTTTGTCAGCCCTGTGAAATGGAGAAAGAGAGAGAGTTGTGGGAGATAGGAGTACCAAAAAGTACAAGGAAAACCATTTTAAGCAATAACATAGAATGGAAGTCCTCAAAAAGAAGTCAGTTCTGCCTTTTTTTTTGTTTTTGTCATAAGGACACCTAAGTAGCTTCCAATATATCATTCTCACCTGGATTTGCTATCTGAGCTGCCAGCAAGCTAGTGCTGTGAAGCCACTTCTAGCAAAGATAAAAAAAAACATTTTAGAAAAACATCTATTACAAATAACTACAGCTGCTAAGAGCTCTGTGGAATAGAGAGTTAGGGACAGATATAGGAAAGAAAAGGTAAAAAGACTGAGAAAGAGTAAGGTCTCAAAAGTCAGCATAAGCAATAGGACAGAATAGAAAGGAAAAACCCTACTCACCTGGACCTTCTTATACCCATGCGTGCCTATGTGGTGTCTGACGTCACCCGCGCTCAGATTTTGGTGAGAAGCGTTAATGACGCCTATTGGGTGCCGTTTGGGGTGGTGCAGTTTCTTCCACCTCCTCATTGGGTGTCCTATGGGAGTGTGTGTGAAAGTGTTCTATAAGTAGCTTGGAAAGCTGGCTGCACTTTGGAACATGGCTCCGAAAATGAAATCTAATTTTCTACCTGGAGAGTTGCGGATCCTTGTAGCCCAAGTCGGGGCCAACTATGATGCCCTCTGTGGGAGGGAAGCCGATAGGATTGGCACAGAAGGCCAGCAGGCTACCTGGAGGAAGATCTGCAGTGACATGGATGGATCACCATCAGGGCCGTGATATAGAGGCTCTGAAAAAATGGTGGCGTACCCTGCGGAGAGAGGTCCGGCGGAAGCAAGAACTGATCAATGCGCAGGGTCCTTGCGGCAACCTCCAACTGACTGTCCTGGAGAGTGAGGTGATGGACATAGTGAGTCCTGGAACAGCACCTGTTGTGGGAGGTATTGATACTTCCCAGGGGCGCCAAGGTACAAACACTTTACATAGAAGCCATTGGCTCTTTATCTCATTCTTTATTAATTTTCAAAACTACAACAGTGCAATACAACCAATGCAACTCATAGTAATAGAATAAAAGCCATTGCCTGTTTTGATACTCTTGCCAGCCTAACATGTGGAATAAGTTGCCTATGTTCCATATCTTAGGCTGCATGATACCTTGTAAATGGCCAGATGCAAAGATGTACAGTATTGTGACCTGTGATGCAATTCAAATGAGGTTCTCAGATGTAACCCCTTTCAACTGATACCAATGTGTATTTTCTTGTCTTTTCGCAGAGGCATCCCATCCTCCAGCTGCTGATAGGGATGAAGGTAGGGATGAAGGGGAAGAGGAGGAGGAGGATGAAGAGGCCGGACCATCATGTGCCGCCCCTCTTCCTCAAACCTCTGAACCAGCACCAGCACCCCCCTTCATTCCCATGATGACAATAGGGCATCCGAGGAGGGGGAAGTGTTGGAGGGGAACGAAGAGGTGGTTGAGGTTGGAGCCCTGGGGGAGGAGGATTTCCATCAGGGTGATGAGCTGGAGGCCCCCTTGATGAGCACGCCCGTCTAATGGTGGAGGTTGGGAGCAATATCTACCATAGACAGGGCTTGCTCATTAGGGAGGTGGCTGAGATTAAAGCTGAGATTAAAGAAGCCACACGTGTCCTCGCCAGGGATGCCCAAACCACAAACCAGCACTTGGCCTCGCTGGCAGCAGAGCAGGCTAGTACACGCCATGACCTGGAGGACATGTGTGGCATTCTTAGACACATCCCCCAGCTCATCACCCAGACTCACTCCCTGGGGATCCTGGAGCTCAAGCCACCTCCCAGCCCTCCTCCAGCCAGGCCCCCACCAGGCAGGGTTCCCCCTGGCCACATCTGCCACCCTTGCCCAGGGTCAGGGCCGTGGCCAGGGAAAGGGAAAGGGACCCCATTAGGACCCACTATGTCCTTGTAACACACTCCCAGGGCAGTCATGTCGCATGGTCCCTGTGGCTCTGCTGGACCTCCTCCACATGTACATGCCACAGCCTCTACATCTTTCATCCAGATAGCTTCCTGGCCTGAGTGCCAATTCTCATCAGCTTCAACTCCCATAGAGGGCATCATAGTTGGAAAATAACTATTACAACCCACCAAGGATCCGCAGCTCTCCAAGGGACATAACATCCTAGGAGTCATGTTGCCACCTTAATTCACCACTCCAATTGCAAGCCGTTGAAACTGCCATCTATTTGCACCCTGGACATTTGTGTAACTTCACAGAGCTGGAAACTGCCATCTATTTGCACCCTGGATATTTGCCTTGGAGCTGGAAACTCTGCCATCTATTTGCACCCTGGACATTTGTCTAACTTCACAGAACTGGAAACTCTGCCATCTATTTGAACCATTATTATGCATTTTTCCATCTATTAGAAGGGGGAAAGGGGTTAAGAAGAGTGTGCAACGGCAAGCCAATGGATTTTTTACAATAAAATCAATCAAATTAATTAAACATATAGCTGGCAGTGTGTGTTTCTGAATATATTTTATTCATTAGGTGCTTCACTGAGCTACATTGCTGTTTCATATGCTTTACAGAAGTCGTTCCCAACCTTGTCATGAACAACCACCAGGCCAGTTAAGTTTTGAGGATAGCCCTAATGGATATGCATGGGGGTAGATTTGATGCCTGACACCACCATTAGATGCTAGTCTCTCATGCATATTCATTAGGGCTATCCCTTACAATCTTCTTATCCCACCTTTCACAATCTGTCTCCCCCATGCATCATCTGTCCCTCTCTTTTCTGTTCTTCTCTTTGATGCAGACCAATGAGGGGGGGGGGGGGTTGAACCTACATGGCATCTTTCATTTCCATCTCAAAACCTAGCGTTTCTCCCTAACCTCCTTTCATCCCCGGTGTCGGGTTTCTCTTCCCAAATGCCCTCCCATCCCAGATCTCTCATTGCCTCCATGACATCAACCATCTCTCCTTTTTATCTTCTCTCATTCCAGACCACTGTCCAGCATATCTCTCTCTCTCCTAACCTCTGTTTCTGGTCCCCGTCACTCCCCCTCCCCCTTCCCTAAATCTGGCCATTTATAGACACCTCTCCTGCATTCAACTTAAGAAAATCATTAATATCTATCCCATTTGGTGCAGTAGCCACCTTGGTCCATAACATTTTTCCCATGTCTAAACACAACTTCATATCCATTCCACTTGGAGTTAATTGGCAGCTGTGGGCCCTCCTCTGCTCTTTCTTTTTGGTGTAGTCTGCTGACATGGAAAATGGAGGTGGAGACATTGGGGGCAGAGCATGACATTATGAAAGCAGGGAGAGTGGTGGGTGTGCGCCTCTGTGTCTAATCTGGGCTGGCCCCTACTTTTCCCTAACAATTGATTCCCCTCCACACTTAACACAAAAGCAAAGTTCTCAGCCATTCCACACACCAAGAAAAATCCATACACAAAACAAATACAGATAATGGGGGTGGGGGGAGTGGCAAAGACAGAAGGTAGTACAAAGGACAACAGCGAGGTCATAGCATAAAGTCTCATCATAGAGGAAATCGAACACCAGAAGCACCAACTCACCTGGGAATCTTAAAAGGCAAAAATTGCTGTAGCAAAGCCCTCTAGATACTATGCATGCCTTATTAGCGTCTGAAGTCATAGGCACCATTAGAACTTCCCGCGAAAACATTCAAATCTGATTGGACGTGCTTTGGAAGTAGTTTTGCCAAATACAGCTGTATTGACTTTTTAATCGTTTCCTTCACAGCGCTAAGCTTGGATACGAAGCCATTTGTCATCTGCTTAGTCTATTTTAAACAAAGTTTCCTCTATAACTCTATGCCTTAAGGTACTGCTTTTATCTTCCATACATCAGGGGTTCAAGTCTTGAGTGAGGAAACCTGCAAACTCTTTAGCCATGCCTTTACTTAAACATATTTTGCTTCAGCTTTTATCTGCAACCATTGTCTAATTTTTAAAGCAGCCTGTTCTCTCTCATCCTGAACCCCCTCCCCCAACCCAACCCCCCCCCCCCCAAACTCTCAAGCCAAACTGCATTTACCAATACTAATGTTTCTAGGATACATCTCAACACATGTATCGTCCTTCAATACCTGTCCAAGCCCTCTGAAGTTTTATTTAACTCTTATAGCTGTTGCCCTGTGCCTATATTGCATAAAAAGAAACACATTCCTTGAGAGCAAATGAAAGTATCTGATGCACCTGTGCCTGCAAACTGCAGAATGCTGATGAAAAACAGCATAGTCCACCACTTATGAGAGCTGTTAGGATGCTGTGAAAAAGAGGGAAGGTGAGAATGAGATTTGAACCAGGGTGCTTGAGAAGACGGACACAGCGCATTAACCTGGTGAGCCACTAATGGCTTCTTTCAAACTGGGGAGAGATTTCCTCCCATTACAGCTTAGGGTATGTTAGCCATGGCAGGATGTAAATAAAAGTATCAGCAAACTGCAGAATGCTGTTGAAAAACAGCAAAGTCCACCATATATGCTCCTTTGAGAGCCTTTAGGATGCTGAGGGTGGGATTTGAACCAGCAAGCTTGAGAAGACAGACAAGGCACATTAACCTGGTGAGCCACAGATGGCATCTTCCTGTCAGAGAAGTAGTTTCCTCCCATGACAGCTTAGGATGTCCTAGCCAAGGGAAGGAGAAAATATGTTTGCTTGGAAAAGGAAAAATACTGATAAAAATGCCAAAGTCTCCCATCAAGACCCTCCTATAACAGCTTATAGGAAGCTATTAAAAGGAGGGAAGCTAGGATTTGAACCGGGGTGCTTAGAAGACAGACAAGGCACATTAACCTGGTGAACCACAAATGATTTATTTGCAGGGTTTGTGATATCATTCCTAAGCATATGATACATAGGCAGGTCAGTCAACTATGATATGAAAGGGCAGTGAGATCTACCTGAGTAGAAGCTGATGTAGCTCTATGGGTTAAAGTCCTGTGCTGATCATGCAGAGGTTGTGAGTTCAACACCCAGCGCATCTTTTAATTGTGGCATACTACCTTGAAGGTGCGGCTTAATGATCTCACAATGAGGTCAGCTTTGTGAAGCTGAAGAGCTCCATTTTGCAATGAGGGAAAATGCATGTTAAAGTCTGTATCTGGTTTTTCTTTTTTTAAGTGCTGAGAAATGAAGTACTGTGTGCAATAATGATATATTTTTCATGTTCTTTCTTTGCTCTCAAGAAAGAGCTGATTGCAGCACTGTTTGTTGAGAAAAAAGGGGGTTCTTTTTAAGCAGGCAAACCAGAGGTGGTGTAATGAGCAAATTATATTACTGTTTGGGCAGAAAAGTACTATGTTTTCCATGCAATATATTTATATTGATGTGCTCTATTGATATGGTGGCTTATTAAATCTATTAGGATGGGGAAAGAACATATTCGAACTCATTCTAAGAAATATCATTGCGGAAGCGGAATGCACGCTTAATCTGCGTCTAGCCATGAAAGTTGAAAGTATATTGAAAAACTTAGACCAGCATTTCGCTCGTGTACATTTCCTACGCTGTTTAGACATAATGTAGCGTCTAAGTAACGCCTATGTAGTACCCATCCTTAACTACGCCCATGTCACGCCCCTGTTACGCCCACATCTAGAAATGTAGATGCGACTACTCTTTCAACTTGCGTCTACTTTGCGTCTATGTGCTATGAACATCTAAGTGACACAGAACCGTATCTATCAATTAACGCTTGTTAAGGCCCTTAAACCGCTCATTATCCACTTAGTTCTGACTAGAGAATGACACGGTGACAAAATTCATCACCGTTCCCGTCCCTGCGGATAACTGCGGGAAATAATCCCATGTCATTTTCTAGTGTCTATTTCAACCTCAGTCCTTCTACACCAGCATTCTTCAAAGCAAAGCTTGTGGGTCAGTGGTTGTGGCCATTCATACTCTGATTCTTCCCTCTCTCTTTAAAGAATGACATGAAGATGGTTTCCCGCGGTTATCCGCGGGGACGATGATGAATTTTGTCACCGTGTCATTCTCCAGTTCCGACGTCTAAAGCACGCCTAAAGTTAAGTGCACTTTACAGAATCTAGGCATTAATGATCTTTTTACTAAGGCGTGTTAGCCGTTTTAGCACACACTAAACGCTAACGCATCCATAAACTGTAATGGACACATTAGCATTTAGTGTGCGTTAAAATGGCTAGCATGCCTTAGTAAAAGGACCTTTTAATTTTCCCCCACCACCAAATTTCCCCATCCCGCCTCACCCGGCTACTTTTTCATGCCAATGGCCAATAATATCGCACCGACAATCGCACACAGGACTTCAGCGTACCAAATTAAAAGAGTTCCTGTAAGTGTTCCAAGGGGAGGGAACCTTCCCATTACTCCCATTAAACTTATAAGTGTATGCGCTCCCTTTTGGGGGGTGGAAGGGGTGAACCCCCCATTGCAGAGGAAACTGCCATTTTACCTCGCTTTGGGGGATAATCTGCAATTTCCTCTGTAATGGGGGGGTTTCCCACATACACATACACACCCCAACGGGAGCATGAACACTTCTAAGTTTAGTGGGGGGTTCCCCCCTCCCTCAGAGCGCTTACAGTAGCTGTTTTAATCCAGTGCGCTGAAGTCCTGCATGTTTGTCCCACGCGGTTATGACACGTCACCATACCAACTGACCAGGGCATACAATTATATATACAACATTATAGGAATTACACAACATATTTTGCCTAGATTTAATAACAAATCCCATCCACTGGTCTCCCTCCATTGTAAATTTATACCACAGACATCTACTACATGCCCAATGGCTCATCCCCCTTTCATTATTACATTTTAGTATCCCAAATTGTTTTCCTAGTGTACGTGCTCTCAAATATATTATCATGGGGACCTCCGCAAAACAGGGATATAATTGTAGTATAGGCAGGCCAGGATTAATTCTTTGAAGGCCCCTAGACACACAAGTACACTAGGCCCCCTACCCCTGCCCACGCCTGCCCCCATTTATTTACATCTTTATTTCCACTCGTATTTCTTCTTTTATTTTATTTTAAAATTCAAAACAAACAATAAAGATTACCATACCAGTTCCAGTGTACAGTTTTAGTTCTATGCAAGCCCCAAACATCTCTGAACAAATCCCCCCTTCATTCCCTTCCCACCTACTTGCCCAGGACTTCAACTCTAAACCCTTTCCATACATATATAAAAGTGCATCAACACAAAGATAAGCAGGTCTAACATAAGAGTTTCTTAATCCTTTGTGTAGTTGCACTGTTTTATTCATATATTATTTTTTTATATTATTCATTTACCTTTATTTTACATCAAAAGAAATTCTTTGATAAAGAAACATAACAATATCCAATAGGTAATAAAATATTAAATATTACTTATACAATACCATGATAGCAGTCTACAACTATGGAGAGAGAATCAAGCACATATCAGGGATAGCTGATTACAACAAGAAACAAACAATATTTCATGGCATAAATACAGAGCACATCGATTGTATATTAACGGTCTGGTTGGTGACTTCAGTGGGCATCTGAGGATATGGAAGCCACTTTACCCTCCCAAAAAAATTGTAATTGATCGGGTTCATAAAAAACATATCTATTTGCTTGATAATTAATACAACATTTACATGGAAAGCGCAGCTGAAAGGTAGCTCCTAGCCCCAATACAGATTGACGTAACATTAGAAATTTTTTACGATGCAATTGTGTCCATTTAGAAACATCAAGAAATATGGCTATTTTTAAACCATAAAATTCAACATTCTCAGTCCTAAAGAATAGACGCAGAACTGCTTCTTTGTCTTGTGAAAAAACAAAGGTCACAAGCAATGTAGCCCTTTCAGAAATTTCAGAATATGAGGACTCAAGAATATTTGTTATGTCTAATTCAGTCTGTTGATTTTCTGAGTCCTGGGTCGTTGGTTTAGGAGTATTTAGAAAGTATAATTTCTGTAAAGAAGGCATTGAAGTCTCTGGATATTTTAAGACTGAAGTTAAGAACTGATGAAAAAGTTCCTTGGGTGATTGTAATCTGGTAATTGGAAAATTAATTAGCCTTAAATTTAAATTTCTATTGGCATTTTCCAGATTTTCAATCTTCCTGGTCAACATTGCTTTATCTTTAACTTGAAGATTAGAAAATTTCTGTAAATCAGAGACCTGTTTTTCAAATTTGTCTAGTCTCTGGTCTTGGTGTTGAATTTTCCCATCAATATTTTTCAATTGTAATGAAGAAGTTTGCATAGCTGTAATAGAATAGGAGCATACCTTATGAAGGCTTTCAATAGCCTCCCAGAGTGCTTCCAAGTCAATCACCGGTGGTTTCTTCAGCGGGGTCAGGAGGGAAACAGGAATCGTTGATGAAACTGAAATCTCCAAATCAAGATTAAATGTTCTGTTTCCTAAACTGCCATGAACTCCTAGTTCCCCCATTGCTGGCAATTGATGTAGTGGATCCAGCAAGACTGGAACTGCCTCCGGGGTCAGGGGTAAGCAAGACAGCGCAGCCGGAGTTGCTAATGTCCCCGTCACTTCCCGACATTCTCCCTGGGCGTGGGGGGGGGGGCTCCTGGACCATCTGGGCTAAGCAAAACTTCGCTTCCCGAAGTCGAGATCGATCCCTCTCGAGCCGGAACAACCGGGACAGCAAATGATGTTATTGCTGTCTGGCGCGTTAGCAAGGTGGCGGAGGAGGCAGGAAGATCACCCCTCTGTTTCCCTCTGCGCTTGGGCATACTGAAGAGCAAGGCATGAAAAGGTAAAAGATAATTAAATTTCTGATGCAGGGAGAGCCTCCAGCTATGCGACTAGCTCCGTCACCATCTTGAATCTCTCTCCCCTTTTTTCAAATTCTTTATTCACTTTTCCATCTTACATCAAGTGCACAATATTACATCATCTGAACTTGTACACAACACTTGAATTTCTTACTATTATCATCTTAAACACATAAATTAATTCCCTCCATCACCCACCCTTCCCACAAGTATTGTTGCTGAACTTACTTGCCATCGATGCTGGGGCCCATTGCCGTTTGAAAAAAAAAATCGGAAAGGTGGCCCGTGAAGGTGAGGAGAAGAAAGATGCCCAGGGCAGCTGCTCTGTTTGCCCTCCTTCAGCGGGACCCCTGACAAGTTCAGGCCCTAGGTATATGCCTACTGGGCCTACCCTTTAATCCGGCCCTAAGTATAGATACTCAATATATTCACAAATAGCCCTACTACATAGAGAATGACAAGGGGACAAATTTGTCCCCGTACCCACAGGAACTCAATTTCCCCGTTCAGTCCCCATGAGTTTTGTCACTGTCCCCATTCCTGCCCAATTCCTGTAAGTTCTGCATTAACTGCACAAGCCTCAAACATTTACGATTGTAAAGTGTTTGAGGTTTGTGTAGTTAAGGACAGAGCTTTCAGGAATGGGGCAGGGACAGGAAAAGAACTCACGGGGATAGAACAGGAAAATCAGTTCCCGCGGGAACGGGGAAAATTTGTCCCCATGTCATTCTCTGCTACTGCACTAGAATATGGCAAAATACGTGTTAGCCTATCCTCTATAGTTTGATGCCTTTCTGTTAATAAAAGATCCCGTTGGGCAAAACGTGTTCTCACAAAAGCCTGCATAATTGCTCTTTTTGGATAACCCCTCAATTCAAATCGCTGTTTTAATATTCTTGCATGCTTTTTAAATTCTGTCAACATGGAGCATTATCAAAAAAGAAATCACTACCAGAACCAAAGAAGTTATCCTGCCACTATATCGGGCGATGGTACGCCCGCATCTAGAATACTGCGTTCAATACTGGTTGCCGTATCTTAAGAAGGATATGGCGACACTCGAGAGGGTCCAGAGAAGAGCAACAAAAATGATAAAGGGCATGGAAGACCTTTCATATGCTGAGAGGCTGGAGAAACTGGGCTCTTTTCCCTGGAAAAACGGAGACTTAGAGGGGACATGATAGAAACTTACAAGATCATAAAGGGTATAGAGAAGGTAGAGAGGAACAGTTTCTTCAGAATGGCAGGGGAAACAAAAACAAGAGGGCACTCAAGAAAATTGAAGGGAGACAGATTCAGAACAAACGCTAGGAAGTTCTTCTTCACTCAGAGGGTGGTGGATACCTGGAATGCGCTTCTGGAGGAGGTGGTAGAGCAGAGTACGATTTTGGGTTTCAAAAAGGGGTTGGACAAGTTCCTGAAGGACAAGGGGATTGAGGGGTATAGTTAGAGGGGTACTATATAGGATAAAATGTCTTAAGTAAAGAATCACTTACAGGTCACTGACCTGGGGGTGCACGATGGACCTATGGTCTAACTCAGCAGAGGCGATGCTTATGTTCTTATAAACTGGCTGATAGGTAATATAAACTTCAACCGGTAGGGGTGGAAACTGGAGAAATGGAGTACTGTTTTCCTTTCCACGTTGGAACGAATGATGTGAGCCGGAGGAACTTCAGCATGGCCACACTGACTGACCAGTTCAGGGTCCTGGGATGAAAGCTGAAGCGGAGCACACGGAGTTTAGCATTCTCGGAGATCCTGCCTGTACCAAGAGCAGATGCAAAGAGGCAGGCAGACCTCCAGGCTGTGAATGCATGGTTGAGGAGATGGTGCCAGGAGGAGGGCTTCCACTTTGTGAGGAACCGGACGTCCTTCTGGGGAAAGAGCAAGCTCTACCGGCGGGATGGCCTGCACCTGAGCACAGCGGGAACTAGACTACTGGAAGCCAATGTGAGGAAGGAGATCGAGAGGGCTTTAAACTGAGGAGAGGGGGAAAGCCGACAGCTGATCTGATGTTGACGCTTTGGACAACAGTATCCAGAACAGATGCTGAACGGGCTGACTGCAGGGAGGAAGCAGAGGGACCGGAGGATCTTATGATCAGACAGCGAGGGAAACATCAGGTAAAGGGAGCTTGCTGGGAGAAGACTAAGGGGCATGGAGACACAGGGGGACTGGGTGGCACGAGGGTGAAAGCTGAGGGCAATATAGAGGTACCACAAGGCGAAGGGGATCAAACAGAGGCTCAAGGGATGATAGCCCAGGAGGGGGCCGGTAGGGCTAGAAAACCCAGAGGAAAAGCGGGGAAGTAGGGTGGCGGGAATGTGGGGAAGCTGAAAGCTAAGAGGGTAAAGGCTGAGGGCAAAGCAGAAGCACAGGGAACGGGAGAACTGCTCGAAATCCAAGGGCAGGCGGCCCAGGTAAATGCAGAGGTGGAGGAAAAACGACGGGACCTACGGGACCTGCGGTGCTTATACGCAAATGCAAGAAGCCTCATGGCCAAGATGGGTGAACTAGAAGTCGTGGCCAAGGGGGAGGACCTAGATATAATTGGAATTGCAGAAACGTGGTGGACAGAGGAAAATCAATGGGATGTGGCGCTGCCGGGGTACAAGCTATACAGGAGGGACAGGACCCACAAGAAGGGGGGAGGCATAGCACTATATATAAAGGACTCTATCCACTCGGTCGGGATGGATATGGCAATGAAGGCAGAGGGGCTGGAATCGCTATGGGTCAAATTGCCGGGAAACAAGGGTGCAGGCATAAAACTGGGGCTGTACTATCGCCCACCTGGTACACCAGAAGGAGTCGGACACGACTTGGAAGCGGAACTGAGACAGGAATGCAGGACTGGAAGTGTAACAGTGATGGGGGACTTCAACTACCCGGGAATAGACTGGAGTACGGGTCACTCCAACTGCACTAGGGAAACAGGATTTGTAGAAGCTGTGAGGGACTGCTTCATGGAGCAACTAGTCAAAGAACCGACGCGAGGGGGTGCTACTCTTGACCTCATCCTAAACGGATTAGGGGGGCCTGCAAGAGGGGTAGAAGTGGGAGGACCACTAGGCAACAGTGATCACAACGCGATCAGATTCACATTAGAAAGGGGGACACCCATAGTAAGGAGGACCGCAACAACTACGCTCAACTTCAAGAAAGGAAACTATGTTGCTATGAGGAAGCTCAGAAACATCTTTAGGATGGAGACTGTGGGAAGCACCTGGACCCTATTCAGGGACACCCTGCAGGAAGCACAAAGAATGTACGTCCCCAGTTTCAGGAAAGGCTGCAAGAACAAGCGATAAAAGGACCCGGTTTGGATGTCAACTGAAGTAAAGAGGGCAATAAATGACAAAAAAGTATCGTTCCGGAGATGGAAAAAGGACCCAACGGAGGAAAATCACCAGGCACACAGGAAATGCCAAAAGGAATGCCACCGAGAGGTTAGAAAAGTGAAAGGGGAATACGAAGAGGGGCTGGCCAGGGAGGCGAAAAACTTCAAGGCATTCTTCAGTTACGTAAAGGGGAAGCGACCAGCGAGAGAGGAGGTGGGGCCGTTGGACGATGGGGATAGGAAGGGAGTGATTAAGGAGGATAAAGAGATAGCTGAGAGGTTGAACACGTTCTTTTCGTCGGTTTTCACGAGCGAAGACACATCTAATATACCGGACTCAGAGGAACTCATGAGTGGGGAACAGGCCGAAAAATTTGAGCACATAGAGGTAAGTAAGGAGGATGTCCTCAAACAGATAGACAGGTTAAAATGCGGTAAATCACCGGGCCCGGACGGGATCCACCCAAGGGTTCTGAAGGAACTAAGACAAGAAATAGCGGGCACAATCCAGCATGTTTGCAACCTATCCTTGAAAACTGGAGAGGTACCAGAGGACTGGAAATTGGCGAATGTCACACCTATCTTCAAGAAGGGATCGAGGGGTGACCCCGGGAACTGCAGGCCGGTGAGCCTGACTTCAATTATAGGGAAGATGGTGGAAGCTATGATCAAGGACGGCATTTGCGAGCACATCGAGAGGAATGGCCTACTGAGAACAAGCCAGCACGGATTCTGTAAGGGAAGGTCGTGCCTAACGAACCTTCTGTACTTCTTTGAGGGAATAAGCAGTCGGGTGGACAATGGGGAACCCATAGACATAATTTACCTCGATTTTCAAAAGGCTTTCGACAAGGTGCCACATGAAAGGCTGCTTAGGAAGCTGTGGAATCACGGGGTGGGAGGGGATGTGCACAGATGGATCAAGCACTGGTTGTCGGGTAGACTGCAGAGGGTCGGAGTGAAGGGCCAATATTCTGACTGGCGGGGAGTCACAAGCGGTGTGCCACAGGGATCGGTGCTGGGGCCGTTACTCTTCAACATATTTATCAATGACCTGGAAAAGGAGGCAAAGTGCGAGGTTATAAAATTTGCAGATGATACCAAACTGTGCGGCAGAGTTAGGTCCAGGGAGGAGTGTGAGGACCTGCAAAGGGACCTGGACAAGCTGGAAGACTGGGCAAACAAATGGCAAATGCGCTTTAACGAGGAAAAATGCAAGGTCATGCATATAGGGAAAAAGAACCCATTGTTCAACTACAAATTGGGGGGGGCATTGTTGGGAGACAGCAGACTTGAGAGAGACTTGGGTGTGCTGGTAGATGCATCACTGAAGCCATCTGCACAGTGCGCAGCAGCCTCGAAAAAAGCCAACAGGATGCTGGGCATCATAAAGAGGGGCATAACAACCAGGACGCGGGAAGTCATCATGCCATTGTATCGAGCAATGGTGCGTCCACATCTGGAATACTGTGTTCAGTATTGGTCGCCGCACCTCAAGAAGGACATGGCGGTACTTGAGTGAGTCCAAAGGAGAGCAACGAAACTGGTAAAAGGGCTGGAACACTGCCCATACGCCGAGAGGTTGGATAGGCTGGGGCTCTTCTCTCTGGAAAAAAGGAGGCTCAGGGGAGATATGATAGAGACCTTCAAGATCATGAGGGGCATAGAGAGGGTGGATAGGGACAGATTCTTCAGACTGAAGGGGACAACAAGTACAAGGGGGCATTCGGAGAAACTGAAGGGAGATAGGTTCAAAACAAATGCAAGGAAGTTTTTTTTCACCCAAAGGGTCGTGGACACTTGGAATGCGCTACCGGAGGAAGTGATCAGGCAGAGTACGGTACAGGGATTCAAACAGGGATTGGACGGATTCCTGAGGGATAAAGGGATCGTGGGATACTGAGGGATGAGCTGGGATGTAACACAAGTATAGAAAGCTAACCAGGTAATAAGTATAGAAACCCAACCAGGTCGTGCATGTGCAAGACCGGAGGGTTAGGACTTCGATGGGAAGATAGGACTTCAATGAGAAACCAAGGTGGCAAGGGAGCCCCTTCTGGTGATTCAGACAGGTCGTGACCTGTTTGGGCCGCCGCGGGAGTGGACTGCCGGGCAGGATGGACCTATGGTCTGACCCGGCGGAGGCACTGCTTATGTTCTTATGTTCTATATAAAGAGGTTTGAAAGGAGTCAGTATCTTTCATAATCCACAAGTCCAAAAATTAAATATTATGAAAAGTGTATGACATTGTGAAGTGGAGATTAGGATCTTATACATTCAACCACTACATGTATATATATTTTTGCAGTTCTAACTCAGAACTAGACCACAAGAAGAAAATATAATCTAGAAATCTATACCACAATGGGATATTTGTTTTAGTACTCCAATGGATACACATATAATTCTTCAAATTTTCCCACATATAATGTTGCTACTGAAGGGGCTAGGGAGGCCCCCATCACTACACCCTGGGCCTGTTGATAAAAATGTCCATTATAAAAGAAATAACTCTTATTGATTACCCACTCTGCTAATTTTATAAGGCACTCTGTTGAAGTCCGCTGCAGACTACTTCTCAAAATTAAACTTTCTTCAATGATTTGCAAAGCTCCTCTTTGTGGTATTTTTGTATATAATGAGGTTATATCTAGCGTATCCAACCACACCTCTTGTATAGGTCACGTATAGTGATCCAAAATTCAGAGAAATTGTGCTGAATATTGCAAATAGGGAGATACTTTTCTTGCTTCAACTTTCAAAGAACAATCCATGAATTTTGATAATGGTTCAAGCACTGAATATTTTGTATTCACAATGGGGTGTCCTGGAAGAGCTTTCAAATTCCTAAGAATTTTAGGTACTTTAGGATATTTTTCCATCAAAACCTGATATGCCTTCAAAGTTAACATCCATTGTTTATATTTCTCAGTGACAAAACTTTCAGTCTCAACCATTAGATCTGTTGTAGGATCTTCCTGCAATCTTTTATACGCTTCCGCATTTGATAGCTGTCTCCTATTTCATATTGCTCTCTGGATTAAACCACTGTTGCACCGCCCTTATCCTCTTTACCAATTAGTTCGTGCAGATGTAGCGCTCCCTAGCTTCAGCACAGCCTTGTCTGAGTCACACAAAAACAGATCAAGTGTCACAGTGGTTTGTTGGCAAAAGTTGGAATCCCCTAGGATAAGGCCCACTTCCACCATTCCACTACTGAGGTTTTAAAAAGCTTCCAGGTGCGTTTAGTTACCAGTGAGACACCATCAAGAAAGACCATCACACCAAGTTGCAGTTACAATTTAACAATTTTATTGCACACCAACAATATTTCAGGAATGTTCAGGCAAACTTCGCTTTCAGAAGAATCTTCAGCAAACCAAGTGAAATAAACTGCATCACAACAATTTAAAACAGCTAAAAACACTTAAATCAGATAAAGTGCTTCAATTGTAAATTCTATTTAAAATGCATTAAAACCACATTAAAATACTTTAAAAAGCTAAATAAAGTGCAAATAATCTCTCTCCCCTTTTCAGGTTCCAGCCAGTAATTAAAAGAAAGGAACCAGAGATGAGTATTCTCTTAAGTTGTCCATCACTTTCAATTACTGTTGCTTTGTGCAATGTTGTCTTTTTCTTTTATAAGTACCACAATAAAGGAGACCCTGATTATAGCTAAGCATTTACTTCTTTTGCCTGTATGTGTCATTCAATATGCCTAACTTTGTGTTGTTTCTGCTATCAAGTTTCCAAGTTTTAATAAAATTTGATTGATCGCTTAAGCATAATACAAAGCGATGAACAAGTTTAAAAACATGTAATACAATTCTCATTACAGGGAGACGACTTCATTAACATAGGCCAACCAGCAAACAAAATGGACCCTAAGGGAAAATGAGGGAAGAAATACAATATTTTGACAGTAAAGGAGACGAGTAAGGAAAAAATGAAAGGAGGGGAAAGGCATTTAGAAACTGAACAAATTTGTCTCAGCCTAAAGAATGTGGATTTGACTACACTGCTAATGTGTTCGTGAAAGGAGTTTCTGGTCAAAGATGACCCCCAATATCTTGATAGAAGTAACAGTTTGTAGAATGGTACTGAGTAAAGTGATAGGATCGATGGTTAATTCCTTCTTTACAAGGAAAAAGCATTATGTTAGATTGGGGCTCAATATCAATAAAACTATTTGTTTCAAGCCAGTGATGAATTTGACGGAGTTTTTCATTGATGGAATGGATTTCTTTATGGTTATTGGGATCAAGGGGGTGAAGAAGTTGTATGTCGTCTGCAAAGGCAAACGCACTGAAGCCTATAGACTGGCAAAGGGGCATCAGAGGGGCAAGAAATATATTAAGTATTGTACAGGTATAAAATTTGGTTGGGCACACCAATAGAAAAGGTTTAAAAAAGAAACCTTGTTTCTTCAGGCCCTCGCCGCTCTCTTGCGTAGGATACCTGAGATGACTTTCTGCCAGCTGCCACTTAATTCAGGAATGGATCGTCAGGATCAGGAACTATTCGACTTACTGAGCAAAGGGAGGCAAAACCTTAACTCGCTCTGTGTGAATTTGAGTCATTGTCTTCTTGAGCCAAAAGGCCTAGAAACATAAAGGCCAAATGGCCCATCTAGTCTGCCCATCCAAAGTAACCATTATCTCTTCCTCTCTCTAAGAGATTCCACTTGCCTTCCTATTCCAAGCCTTCTTGAATTCAGACACAGTCTCTGTCTCCACCACTTCCTCTAGGAGACTGTTCCACACATCTGCCACCCTTTCGGAAAAAAGTATTTCCTTAGATTGCATCCTAAATCCTCTCATTCCAGAGCTTCCTTTCAAATGAATGAGACTTGACTCATGCTCATTTATGCCACATAGGTATTAAACGTCTCTATCATATCTCCCCTATCCTGCCTTTCCTCTAAAGTATACATATTGAGATCTTTTAAGTCTGTCCTCATACACCTTATGACGAAGACTACACACCATTTTAGTAGCCTTCCTCTGGACCAACTAGAGAATGATACGGTGATTGTTACTTATGGCTAGACGCTGGTAGCTACGGGTAACCCACAGGAATGGAGCAAAAAAAAGATTGGTAGCCGCGGTTACTAAGACAAGGCCATTCACCGCCCCATGGAGCGGTGAATGGCCTTGTCCCCGCAGTAAAGTATCTGCCATGCATTTCCTCCCTACCCAGCCCTCCTGGTCAGCAGCCTTCCTCACGATCATGCGGTCTAACAGCCCCCTCCCTCCTGTTCACCATAGTCCAGCCATCTCCTTCTCTTCCCCTCACCTTCACTTGCGCTTTTCAGAGTTTTCTCTCTCCGAACGGCCCAGATGCTACAGCCGTCTCAAAAGTCACGCGTGACTGCCACGAAACTTCTCTGATGTAAGCTGTCCAGGCAGAAACAGGAAGTTGCATCAGAGGAGAAGCTTTGGAGAAGGCTGGCATCCGGGCTGCTCAGAGAGAAAACCTTGATTCTGATGGGAAGGGAGGGAGATGGCCTGACGAGGGGAAGAGGTCGAGTGGCGCCCAAGGGGAGGGGAAAGAGGAACAGATGCCAAAGGGAAATAGAGAGGAGGGAGCAGACATCGCATGGAAGTGGGGAAGGAGAGGGGAGCAGATTCCAATGGTAGAGAAAGAGATGGGATCAGACGCTGGAAGGAAATGGAGAGGAGAGAGAGAGGAGAAGATGCTGAAGGGAAATGGAGAGAGGGAGGGGAGAGAGGAACAGATGCCGAAGGGAAATGTGGAGGAGAAAGAGAGGGGAGCACATACTGGATGGAAGGAGAGGATAAAGAAAAAGGGCACATGCTGGATTGGGGGACGAGAACACAATTAGTGAGATATTGAAAGGGATGAAGGGAAGAGGTGGCAAGCTGTAGGTAGACACAATGAAAGGAAAATTGAGGACTGGAAAGTAAGAAAGTAGACAAGAGGTAGAAAACAAATTGAGAAGGAAGAGCAGAAAATAAAAGGAAGGGAGAGGAGAGAGAGATACCAGAGCATTGGGGGAGGGGGAAGGAGACAATACCAGATCTGAAGGGAGGAAAGGAGGACAGAGATGCTAAAAACCACCTGGGGAGAGAGGGAGAGATGGAAGGGAAGAAGACAGAGATCCCAGACCATGGGGGGGAGCAGAGAGAAGAAAATGGGTCCCAGTCCAGTGTGGAGGGGGAGGGAGAGATGGAAGGGAGAGGCAGACAATTTCTGGGAGAGGCATAGAAATAGAGCAGATGCCATATAAAGAGCCAGAGAAAAGGTAGACAGTGGATGGAAGGAAGAAGATGAGGAAAGCAGAAACCAGACTGCCGAGTGGCTTCCCATCCCTCATAGAATTACTTTCAAAATTGCCTAACTTTTAAAACACATAAATCCAGAGAACATAGAAACATAGAAGTCTGCCCACTCTGCTTACCCACCCCCTATCTATGCCCTAATGACCCTATTTCCTTATCTTGACCCTCGTAGGGATCCCACATGGGTATCCCATTTATTCTTAAAGTCTGGCACGCTGTCTGCCTCGATCACCTGCACTGGAAGCTTGTTCCAATGATCAACCACTCTCTCTGTGAAGAAATACTTTCTGGTGTCGCCATGAAATTTTCCGCCCATGAGTTTGAGCGGGTGCCCTCTTGTGGCCGAGGGTCCCTTGAGAAAGAAAATATCATCTTCCACTTCGACACGTCCCGTGAGGTACTTAAATGTTTTGATCATGTCTCCCCTCTCTCTACGTTCCTCAAGAGTGTAGAGCTGCAATTTGTTCAGTCTCTCTTCGTACGAGAGACCCTTGAGCCCTGAGATCATTCTGGTGGCCGTCCGCTGAACCGATTCAATTCTACGCACATCTTTACTGTAATGTGGCCTCCAGAATTGCACACAGTACTCCAGATGAGGTCTCACCATGGCCCTGTACAACGGCATTATGACTTCAGGCTTTCGGCTGACGAAACTTCTACTGATACAACCCAATATCTGCCTTGCCTTAGATGAAGCCTTATCCACTTGATTGGCAGTTTTCATGTCTGCACTGATGATTACTCCTAAATTTCGTTCTGCTGAAGTCCAAGTTAAAGTTTCTCCGTTCAAGAAGTACGTCCTGCATGGATTTCCGCTTCCGAGGTGCATGACCTTACATTTCTTAGCATTGAAGCCTAGCTGCCAGGTTGAGGACCAACTTTCCAATGTAAGCAGGTCCTGCGCCATATAATTCTGTAAACTGCATTCACTTACTATATTACATAGTTTGGCGTCATCGGCGAATAGTGTTATTTTACCTTGAAGCCCTTGAGTCAGATCCCCTATGAATATGTTGAAAAGGAGTGGACCCAGGACCGAGCCCTGTGGCACTCCACTGGTCACCTCCAATGTTTTAGAGAGGGTACCATTAACCACCACCCTCTGAAGTCTGCCACTCAGCCAATCATTGACCCATGCAGTTATTGTCTCTCCTAACCCCATCGATTCCATCTTGCTTAGCAGCCTGCGGTGTGGGACACTGTCAAAAGCTTTACTGAAGTCCAGGTTAGAGAGTTGCGCGGGGACAGAAATCCCACCCGTCCCCGCCAAAGTCCCACCCGTCCCCACCCATCCCCGTGAGGACTCCCACCCGTCCCCGCGAGGAATCCCTCCGTCCCCACCCGTCCCCGCGAGGAATCCCCTCCGTCCCCACCCGTCCCCGCGAGGAATCCCCTACGTCCCCGCCTGTCCCTATAAACTACAGAAATAGTTATTTCATTTAATTATGCTACTGAATTAAAGGCTCTGGTAGAAACCCATTTAAAAATAAGCAAAAAGACTTTATTAATTTGGAAATATTAATTGGGAAGAATACATACTTTGTAAACGGGTTTCTACGAGAGCCTCTAATGTTTATAAATTTTTATCAACACAACTAATATACTACTTTATCCTTAAGCAAAAAAAAAATAATAATAATAATTTTTTTCCTACCTTTATTGCCTGGTTTCTGCTTTCTTCATGTTCTCATTCAATTCCTTCCATCCACTGCCTCTCTTATCTCTGTGTCTTCCATTTGCTCTGTTACTGTGCCTCTCCCTTTCTCCCCCCTCCCAAATTGGTCTGGCACCCATCTTTTTCCCTCCGCTCCCCCCATAGTCTGGCACCTCTGTCTTCTTCCCTGCCAGCGTCTTCTTCCCATTCCCTCTTCCCCATTTCCTTTCAGTGTCCTTCTCCCCCACCATCTTTCCCATGTCCTGTCAGGCAGCATCCTTCTCCCCTCTCTGCCTTCCCCATGTCCTTTCAGCGGCCTTCTCCCCCCTCTGTCTTCCCCATGTCCTTTCAGTAGCATTCTCCACCCCTTTGTCTTCCCCAGTGCTTTCAGGGTCCTTCCCCCCCCCCCCCTTCCTCCCGTTTACCCCATGTCCTTTCAGCGTTCTTTTCCACCCCTTTGTCTTCCCCAGTACTTTCAGCGGCCTTCTCCCCCCTTAAGCGTCTTTTCTTCTCCACTCCACCTTTCCTCCCTCCCTGCCTCCACCTTTGTGGCGCTTTTGCACCCGACCGACAACAGAACAGGCCCGGTCGGACAAATCTCCCTGTCCTGTAGCCGCAAATCTAAATTACCTTCTTACAGCAGCTGGAGTAGTGAAGCTGCTGTAAGAGGTAATTTAGATTCGCGGCTACAGGGCAGGGAGATTTGTCGGCCGGGCCTGTTGTCGGTCGATCGGGGGACCTGACCGGCTGTTCACATTCTCCGGGACGGACCGCCCTCTCCCCCCTCTTTCGTACGCCATTGCCTTCTTCCTACCTGCCCTGCCGCACACAGCCGACCAGAAGTCTTCCTGATGTCAGCGCTGACGTCAGAGGAAGGGAGGGCTTTGCTTAAGCCCTCCCTCCGACGTCAGCGCTGACATCGGGAAGATTTCCGTTCGGATGTGTGCTGCGACAGGGCAGGTAAGGAGAAGGAGACTACCCTCGCGGCTCGACCAACCCCGCTGCGATCCAACCCCGCAGGAACCCCGCGACCCTCGGAGGCGTCCCCACGGGATCCCCGCGACCCTAGGGGGCGTCCCCACGGGATCCCCGTGACCCAAAGGGGGAACCCGCGGGATCCCCGCGGGTCCCGCGGGATTCCCGTCATCCCCGTTCCCGTGCAGCTCTCTAGTCCAGGTACACGACGTCCAAAGACTCCCAAGTCCAACTTTCTTGTTACCCAGTCAAAGAAGCTGATGAGATTGGATTGGCAGGACCTACCCTTGGTGAATCCATGCTGACTGGGATTCCGAAGATTCCCTTCATTCAAGATCGTGTCCAATTTGCTTTTAATTAGTGTTTCCATGAGTTTGCACACTATTGATGTGAGACTCACCGGTCTATAATTCGCAGCCTCTGCCCTGCAACCCTTTTTATGCAGAGGAACGACATTAGCTAATTTCCAGTCCAGGGGAACTTTCCCCTTACTTAGGGAGAGATTGAATAACTCAGCCAACGGTTTTGCCAGGACATCGCTCAATTCTCTGAGCACTCTTGGGTGCAAATTGTCTGGCTTTGTTCACCTTGAGTCTTGCCAGTTCACTGTAAACTTCACCTGGTATGAACTCAAAATTCTGAAACCGGTCTTCTGTGCTTTGTGTTGCCTTCAACTGCGGACCGTGTCCCGGTGCCTCACAGGTGAAGACTGAGCAGAAGTATTCATTCAGTAGTTCGGCTTTATCGGAATCTGCTTCCACGTAACTTCCGTCCGGTCTTCTAAGGCGTACTATCCCGCCTGTGTCCTTTTTCTGTCACTAATATACCTAAAGAAGGATTTGTCCCCCTTTTTAATGTTTTTTGCCAGAATTTCTTCCACTCGAAGTTTTGCCTCCCTAACTGCCATTTTGACCGCTGTAGATCTGGTCCTATATTCTACTTTTGCCTCTCTTTTCTCCATGTGCTTGTAGGAGAGAAATGCTTTTTTCTTCTCCTTAATGAGGTGTGAGATCTCCGCAGTGAACCATTGGGGTTTATTGTTTCTTTGTTGTTTATTTACTGATTTTATGAAGCAGCTAGTTGCTTCATGTATGGTTGATTTCAGTGTTAATCACTTAGCTTCTACATCATCGGTCTCCGCTTGGTCCTGCAGCGTCCGATGGACGAAATCTCCCATGCATGCGAAGTCTGTGCCCCGGAAATTGAGTACCTTTGTTTTCGTGTTTGATCTAGGGAAGCCTTTCCTAAGGTTGAACCATACTATGTTGTGGTCGCTGGAGGCTAGCGTATCTCCTACTGAGACCTCTGAGACGCTTTCCCCGTTGGTGAGTACCAGGTCGAGGATTGCCTGGGCCCTAGTGGGCTCCGTTACCATTTGTTTGAGACGTGCTCCCTTTATGGAGGTTAAGAGCCTCCTGCTACCGCTGGTTGTCGCTGAAAATGAGTTCCAGTCTGCATCAGGCATAATGAAGTCCCCTAGCAGTACAGCTTCTCCTCGTAGAGTGATATTCTCTATGTCTTCAATTAATTCTGCGTCCATGTCTTCCAGTTGTCTTGGGGGTCTGTATACCACACCTAGATACAGGCATTTTTCTCTGCCTCTTGCCAGGTTTACCCAGAGGGACTCCCCGGTGTACTTGACATCTGTGATCCTGGTGGTTTTGATGTCCTCTTTAATGTATAGAGCTACCCCCCCCCCCTCCTAACCTGCCCTCTCTGTCCTGACGAAGTAGATTGTAGCCCGGTATAGCCATATCCCACCCATGTGAGTCCGTGAACCAAGTTTCAGATATTGCCACCATATCTAGGTCGGCATTCCTTATTTCAGCCTCCAATTCTAGAATTTTGTTACCTAAACTGTGTGCATTGACATACATGGCCCTCCATATCTTCTGTTTGCTAAGTCCCTGTGAGGCGTATCCTATCCGAGTCGGTGTGACTCCTAAAGAACTGTTTGCAATGTGGGTACTTACCTTGGGCATGGAAGAGTAGTTTCAACTCACCTCATCAGGATAATTCCTTTCTGCACTAATATGTGAATGGGTACCCTCCCCTAACTTACCTAGTTTAAAGCCCTGTGAAGCAGGCGGGCTAGTCGGTGTCCCAAGACGTTCTTACCCCTACTGGTCAGATGGAGTCCCTGAAGTCCTTGTAGCGCTTCCCCATGGTTTAGGAATCCGAAGTTCATATCCCGGCACCATCCCTGTAGCCACTCGTTCGTCCTCTGGATACGTTCATCTCTGGCTCTTCCCTTGCCTCTAACTGGGAGGATCAATGAGAAAACCACCTGCGCTCCTGTCCGCTTCAGCCTCTCACCCAGTGCTCCAAAGTCTCTGGTGATGGTCTCCGGTGTGTTCCTGGCAGTGTCGTTGGTTCCTATGTGGACAAGAAGCATAGGAAAGTGGTCTCGGGGCGTGAGTAGTCTATCCAGACTGGCGGTGACATCTCGTATCCTCGCTCCAGGCAGACAGCAGACCTCCCTAGATTGCATATCCGGTCTGCAAATTGGTCCCTCGGTGCCCCTCAGCATGGAATCCCCGATGACTATTACTCTGCGCTTCTTTGGGGAGAGCCGGTCAGTTGTCCCTGGAGATGGAGCTGTGTATTGGGCCTGCTCCTGTTCCTGCTCCTGTTCCTCATCGGCAGTTCCTTCCTGAAGAATCTGGAATCTGTTCCGCAGGGTGAGTTGAGGGGTTGATGTATAGCTGCCCTGTTTGTAAGAAGAAGGAGAAGATGAAGAGATTGAAAAATGGGGGGGTCTCCTATGTTTGCCCGTGGAGGTCACCAGCTGCCAGGAGTCAGTGCCGCTAGCCATTTCCTGTATCCCAGTTGTTGGTTTCAAAGCTGATGATTTGGGCATCTCGAGGATGGACTTGTCATGGGCCTGCTCGGTGATTTGGGACAGCTCCTGGACGACTCCATCGATGTAGGCCTCGTCCTCTCGGATGCTTCTCAGGCGTATCACCTCCTCCCTGAGGCTCCTTAGTTCCTGCATGAGATCTCCATCCAGCTGCACAGCCTCCTCTGTCTATGTAGAGACTGTAGTGTAGCGCTGGGGGATGGTCTCGGTCTGCACAGAGACCTCTGTCCACCGTCCTGGGTCCTCCTCCTTCTGCACGCAGTCCGTGGTCGCTTCCTGGATCCCCATAGCGACTGGAATACTGGTCTTGATTGTAGACTTCGCGCTTCTTGTCCTCCCTGCCATTGCTGAGTTGTAATTGAGGTCTGCCTGTCAGTAAGGAAGAGAATTAGGAAAATTAGAAAAATCTGTCTATGAGCAGGTGTGAGATTTTGAAAGTTAGGGTATCTGAGAGTTGGAAGATTGGGATATCTAGTGCTTGAAAGATAAAGGTGTCTGAGAGACTGAGAGTTTGAGATGTCTGAGAGGGTTGCTGTCTGTGAGTTAGTATGAGAGCCTGTATGATTAGGGTGAAGGGATAGTGTGTTTGAGAGGTCCGCTTGTTGCCCTAAGGTATCGTTGTCTTATGTAGTTTGGCTCTTCTTAAGGCTCTTCGCAAAGGCGCTCTCGCTAAGGCGAGCCTTCGTCGCGTGCCGAACAGCTGCGCGCCGTTGACTTGTCCCCTTTTATGGGGGGAGTTTGGCTGGTGATGTCAGGGGTGGGCGGAGTTAGCTCTTGCCTCTTCCCCTACTAGCACCGCCTTCTCTGCTCCTCTCTCTGCTTCTTCCTGCTAGCATACTCTCCGCTCACTGTTCTGCCATGTGCTCAGGACTCTTCTACCATGTGCTCAGGACTAGGCACAGCTACACTCTCCCTTCGGCTGGCCTTGCACTGTAAACTCTCTGCTGTTGGCTCGTCCCCTTTTATAGGGGGAGTTTGGCTGGTGATGTCAGGGGTGGGCAGAGTTAGCTCTCGCCTCTTCCCCTACTAGCACCGCCTTCTCTGCTCCTCTCTCTGCTTCTTCCTGCTAGCACACTCTCCGCTCACTGTTCTGCCATGTGCTCAGGACTCTTCTACCATTTGCTGAGGACTAGGCACAGCTCCTACACTCTCCCTTCGGCTGGCCTTGCACTGTGAACTCTCTGCTGTTGGCTCGTCCCCTTTTAACCATGTTCCCTCTACAGTTCTTAGATCGTCTTCCAAAAATTTACTCTTTGTACCCTCTCTTAAGACATTCTGTATTCGCCGTACATCCTCTTTTGCAGTTACTGCCTCCCTTACCTGAAACTATCTGCCCCCCTCCCATCTCAGGGAGGAATCTAACTTAAATAAATGTAAAGGAGCCTTAAAATGTTTCCTATATAGAGATGCTTCCTCGAATCTGTAAAGGCAGTTCTTGTATAAAACTCCTCTTCCTCCCTTCTATTTTTTCCTTGTTCTCTTTTCTTGACTTTATTGTAGTTCACCCTTCTCCCTTTTGTCTCTCGTTTATCTGTTTTTGTTTTAGCAATTTGTTTTTGTTGATTATTTTAAACTTGAAATGCCCCATATTTTTTAACGTTATTGTACATCACCTAGAATTAAAATAGGCGATTAATCAAATTTTTATTAAAGTTGAAACTTGTAGTATTGTAGCTGTGTTGATAAATGTTTATAAACAAAGCCCTGCTAGCTGAAGACCTCTTCCTTTAGTTTGGCAGCCAGAACTCTGATTTATAAAATGACAATTATACAGAATATTGTTTCTTTTTATACTTTAATAAAATAAGTTCAGTATAAAACTATTTGAGGCTTGTGCGGATGGGATCAGATGGTTTGCAGGGGTGGGGATGGGGACCGAGCTCACAAAGATGGGACAGACAAATTTTTTTCCCCGTGTCATTCTCTAGGGACCAATTCCATCCATTTTATATCTTTTTGAAGGTGCGGTCTCCAGAATTGTACACGATATTCTAAATGAGGTCTCATTGGAGTCTTACACAGGGGCATCAATACCTCATTTTTCCTACTGGCCATACCTCTTCCTATGCCCTAGCATCCATCTAGCTTTCATCATCACCTTTTCAACCTGTTTGGCCACCTTAAGATTATCATATATAATCACATCCAAGTCTGGATCAAGCACTTTTTGGATTTCAAGGTTTGGTCGTTTCTTTCCCTGGGATGTTCTCATCTCCTCTACTTCCAGGGCAGTTCTTCAGTTCAAGGGCAGATGAAGTCACAGTACCAATCTTGCAGGGTTCTGTAATCTGAGTCCAGCTGACTTCTCTCAACAGAGCCACTTTCCCACTGCTGGAAATCTTTGACACATCATGAACCATTTCATCAATGTACCTCTCATTTTCATGGATGCTTCTCAGTCTTGCCACCTCCTCTCTCAGTTCCTTTACTTCCTTAATGATGGATTCAAGCTGAAGACAGCTTGCACATTAACCAACCTCTGCCTGGGTAACATTTTCTGTCTGCACAGAGACAGAAGCTGTAACCTGAGCAGCAGCTTTGGTGACACAATGTTTCTCAGCCATACTGTGGTTGCAGAAGTACTTACACCTGGAAGAAAAAAGAAAGTACAGAAAAATCCTACCACAGCAATGCCCTATTCCTGGGAGAAAAATAAAATAACTTAATGTTCCTGAGCTAAATCTCCCATCAATATTAATAGATATTTAAATGTTAAAACCCAGCCAAAATGCCTTTAATGGAACACTGCTTCTCAGTAACACTTCAACTTAAGGCTTCAGCAGTGCTGTGCTGCCCAACATTCCTGAGCTAAATCTCCCATCAATATTAATAGATATTTAAATGTTAAAACCCAGCCAAAATGCCTTTAATGGAACACTGCTTCTCAGTAACACTACAGCTTTTTTTTTTTTTTTTAGTTCAATAATTTTTATTAAGTATTTTAAAGGATACAAGAATCATTTAAAGTACATAGAAACAAAATAAAGCTTTCTGTATATAGAGTATACAAATCTATGTTTAACTGTAGAGGAGCAAAGGCTCCAATTATTGAAGATGCATGTAAGGGATATATAAGATAAAGATGAGAGAGAGCAGTAAAGGAAAAAGGAAAGAAAAATGAAAGAGAGAAGAGAAGAAAAGGATAACAGGAGTGTCTAAGAAGATGAGCACACATAGGAATCTAAGAATGACCATGGAGATTTGTTATATTTCAAGTTCATGCAGGTTCGGAATGTAACTCTCTTCACATATGCATAGGATTCAAATCTATGATACATACTCAGAGAGTTCCACCAAAAAGTATAATTTAGTAGCGAAGGTGATTTCCAATTTTTTAGAATGTGCATGAGAGCAGTCACCAACATGGTATCAATGAGTTTAGATGGACAATTTGATTGTGTGAAACATGGGTGTTGAGAGCGAAGGATTACAATGTCCATAGAGATTTCTTCTGAGCAGTTAGTAATAGATTGTATGGTGTTCCAGACGTAGGTCCAAAAAGAACGGACTAGAGTACAATGAAATAACATATGATCAAGAGTTCCTTCCTCTTTCAAACAGTTCCAGCAAACAGAGTCTTGCTTTAAGTTAGCTTTCCACATGCGAAGTGGGGTCCATATTGCCTGCCACATAAGAAAGTACATTGATTGTGATACTCTAGAAGATAAAAGCGGGCGATTTGTTGATGACCAGAAAAGCTCCCAATCAATGTCAGAAAGCGGAGTGGTAAGTATTGCATCCCAGTGCTTCATAGAGTGAGGTGAAAAAGTGAAGGAGTGATCTCTTAAAATACTATAGAAGGATGCCTTGCCTTTTAATAGAGACAAAGAAGACCAGTGGTAAATAGTATTTTTGGAAGTCATATAGTCAAATCGTATATGCATAGAAGACAACACTCCAGTGAGAGAACGCCATTGTGAATAAGCAGAAGGAGGCAGCGAGTATGTAAAGCATAGTATATCGAATGGAATTAACGAGTTGAGGGTAGACAATTGATGGACAAACCATATACCTGCCCGCTGCCACCTTTTCCATGATAGAGATTTGTCGTGATTTTGAATTTTGGGATTGTTCCAAAGGGACATGAGTGGACTAACATTAATTGAGATTTCAGTCAATGTATCTATAAGATAAAGAGCATGCTGCGTTGCACCCAATAAAGAGTACCTCTTCAAGTGCCTTGGTATTGACACCGTTAGTAAGCAGGAGATGTGTAAATGCGTACATAAAAAACATTCCATTTCAAACCAGGCAGGAAGATCTTGAGTGGGAAGATCTTGAGTGGAGGAGTTAGTGAGCCAGTAAGCTCCATATTTGGCTAATGAAGCAATATAATAGTGATAGAAATCAGGAAAGTTAAGAACATCATTGATCTTAGAGGCTTTTAGTTTGGCGAGAGCAATTCGAGGTTTTTTCTTGTTCCAAATGAATTCAGATATTTTCATATTTAGCCAATGAAATAATGATTTCCGGCATAACAGAGGGAGCATAGAAAGGATATAATTAATTTGAGGGACCAGAGTCATTTTGATGGATGCTATTCTACCCCACCAGGATAAAAAAAAGTGGAGACCATTGTGATGTAGTGTTTAGAACTAGATTTTTGACTTTAGATATATTAAGATCTTGAGCATGAACCGAATCTTTATGTATTAAAATCCCCAAGTATTTCACAGCTTCATGTGACCATGAGAAAGGAAAATGAGCCAAATCTGATGGAAGTATATTATCATTTAGAGGGAAGATCTCTGATTTCTCCCAATTAACAGAGTAACCGGAAAGGAGGGAGTATTGAGTGATAATATGAATAAGATTAGGAAGGGAGAGTAAAGGGTCCCTCAGAAAAAGTAAAACATCATCAGCATAAGCTGCTAATTTAAAGTCTCGATCAGAGGAGGGAATACCTTTAATTGAGGGATTTTGTCATATAGCTGAAAGGAGTGGCTCCAACACTAAATTAAATAGCAATGGTGAGAGAGGACAGCCCTGTCGAGTACCTCTATGGAGGGGAAATTTATTGGATAAAGAATTGTTAATCCTAATACGAGCTGTGGGTTGATGATATAGCGTTTTTATCCAGTTTGTAAAAAATGGGCCAAAATTATACCACTTCAGGACACGGAAAAGGAAAGGCCACTCCACTCGGTCAAAGGCTTTTTCAGCATCGATAGCTAGGCCTATTACAGGGTCTGACATTGTTTTAGCATGAGCGTTAATATAGTGAAATAGGCGCAGGTTGTCTCCTATATATCTTTGTTTAATGAATCCTGTTTGATCTTTATGTATAAGCGACGGGATTATTTTGGTAAGTCTTAATGCAAGTAATTTTGCCATTATCTTGTAGTCTAAATTGAGGAGAGAGATGGGGCGAAAGTTTTTAACCAAAATGTCATCTCTGTCAGGTTTAGGGATTACTACAATGGTGGCCTCGGTGAAATTGAATTGCTTGTCCGGAGTGGAGTGGAGGAAGTCATAATATTTAAGGAGATGAGGAGCTAGTAGGTTGCGAAATTGCTTAAAGAATTCGTTCGTAAAGCCGTCTGAGCCAGGGGCTTTCCCAACAGGTAAGGAAGATATGGCAGTTTCAATTTCTAATATAGTTATTGGGGAATCAAGTTCCAATTTAACAGATTCTGGAATGGTCGGATGAGTTAAGGAGGTAAGAAAGGAGTCTATATCTGCTTCAGGAATGGTAGATTCGGATTGGTATAAAGAAGTATAGAATTTTTCAAATTGAGAGGAAATTAGAGATCTGGTTTTGACTAATTGACCTGATGGATTCTGAATAGCCGTTATATGTTGTCTTTTAGATTTATTTTTAAGGTATCTGGCCAAAGGACGACCCATTATATTATCTCCCATGTAATGACCAGAGTTAGAGATAAAAATATCACGCCTAGCTGCATATGAAACTAAAGTATTATATTCATATTTAAGATTTTGAATACGTTGGAAAGTATTTGGGTCATGTATGTGATTAGACATATGTTGTAATTCTAAGGTTTTGATGGAGTTTTCTAAATCTTTTTCCTTTCTCATGGACTGTTTCTTTTTCCAAGAGGCAATTTTAATCAATTCACCTCTAAGGGTTACTTTGTATGCTTCCCAGACAATGGAAGGGCAAATTTCAGGATCTTTAGAATTATTTTCAAAAAACTCCGCAGTGAAAGAATTGATTTTTTCAATAATTTCCTCGTCTAGCAGTAAGGCGTTGTTTAGCCGCCATGAGGGGGATTCCTTATGTGGGGCTGAGATGGATATATATAAAGAGATGGCAGCATGATCCGTGAGAGAGATTGGATGTATAATGGTATTGGTGAGATCTTGAATAAGAGAAGGGGATAGGAGAAAATAATCAATTCTCGAGTATGTATTATGTGGAGGTGAAAAATGTGTGTATTCTCTACCTTTCGGGTAAAGCAAGCGCCAAGGATCCACAAGAGAAAAGGCGTCCTTTAAAGCATGAAGAGCTGTGAAAGACTTGGATTTGGAGGGTTTACAAGAAGAAGATCTGTCAATATATAGATCTTGAATTTGATTAAAGTCCCCTCCCAATATAAGAGAACAAGTACCAAATTCAACTATCGCCAGCTGAAGCTCTTTGAAAAAGTCTGGGTGGTCTTTGACCGGGCCGTATATATTAAGAAAAATAAAATTAGTTGAGTGTATCGCAGCATGTACTAGACACCATCTTCCTTCCGTGTCTATTTTAAAATTGTGAATAACGGGAAACAGTTTATCATTGAGAAATATTGACACACCATTTTTCTTTTGATGAGTTGCAGGGGAATATAAGTGAGTTGAAAATCCCTTTAGTTGAAATTTCGAGGCAGCAGCGGGTAGGAGGTGGGTTTCCTGCAAATAAATTATATCAGGATGTTTATTGGATACATAATTAGCTATCTTTTTCCTTTTAATGGGATGGTTAAGACCATTCACATTAAAGGAAAAAACATGTAAATCAGCCATAATATATGATATATATTGTTGAATCATAGATTATATCTCCTCTGACCAGAAAAAATAACTGATATAATTGTAAGCTCGGGCAGACACTCCTGTCTAAGAAGAGAGATAAAAAAAAGTGTGAAAGTAAAAGAAAAGAAATCAATAACATCAGCATAGTATATGGTCAGAAAAAGAATGGACCACACTATTCTACATATTTTAAAACATTTTAAAGGTGATCCTGTGACCACGGAATAATAACACATATGGAACAACTAGTAAATTCCACACCTATTCAATAACAGAAAATTTGAGATTAGTGTGCTTAATTTAGCATAATATACGACATAGTATATACAATTCATTACGAATTATAAGAAGATGAATAGACAAAATAGACAGTGAATTTGGAACTATCCAAGCAGGATGTTATATCTCTATATTGATCAATCTAAGGTAGGTTTAAAAGATGCAAAAATAAGAAGAGTTAAACCGTTGGATCCTTCGCCAGGGCGCTGCCAGCTACTGTCACAGGTATAGAATCTACAAATTGTTGAGCAGCTATTTTGTCTGTGAAGGTGTGTGATTTCCCATCACGCCAAATGCGTAGGGATGCCGGATATATAAGTGCAAATCGCACTCCTCGATGATGAAGTATGGAGCATAGTGGTGCCATCGCCTTACGAAGGGAGGATACATGTAAAGAGTAGTCATTGAATAGTAGCAGTTTTTGTCCTTCATATTCAAGCCGGCCAGATTTCCGAAAAGCTTGCATGATAAGCTCCTTTTCTTTCCAGTTGATGTATCTAGCAATTGTTGTTCGCGGGTGGTTGTTATCACTTGTACGTTGGCCCAAACGGTGTGCCCGTTCGCATAAAAAACCAGTCGTTGGAGTCACCAGGCCAAGTTACTTTGGTAGCCAAACTTGGAAGAAATGATAGAGGTCTTGGTCTGCTTGGAGCTCAGGTAGCCCCACTACTCGTATATTATTACGACGCTGACGGTTCTCCTGAGCATCTAAACGTTCTGTCAATGCTGTCACCTGAGTCTGCAAACTAATCACACTCTCCCGTTCATGTAGTACTGCGTCCTCATTTTCAGATATCCTCTGTTCTACTGCTGTAATACGGCCAGCCTGTGTTTCAAAGCGGTCATTAATGCAGTCAACTGCTGATTGTAATTTATGAAGTTTATCTTCCAAGGATTTAATGACCATTTTTGAAATTTCCTGTGCCCATTCACTCCAGTGCATCGAGGTTGGAGTGGGAATCGGTGACGCCGCCATTTTGAGCATGGAGCAGTCAATTTTGTGTTTCGGCGTTTTCGCCGATTTTAGAAACATAGAAACATAGAAAGATGACGGCAGAAAAGGGCTACAGCCCATCAAGTCTGCCCACTCTTCTGACCCACCCCATCAAGTCTGAGTGCTAATGACCCAGTTCCCTAGCTCGACCCCCGTAAGGATCCCACGTGGATGTCCCATTTGTTTTTAAAGTCGAGTACACTGGTGGCCTTGACCACTTGCACCGGAAGTTTGTTCCACTGATCCACCACCCTTTCTGTAAAGAAATACTTCCTGGTGTCACCATTAAATTTCCCTCCTCTGAGTTTGAACAGGTGCCCCCTTGTGACCGAGGGACCCTTAGGGAAGAATATATCGCTTTCCGCCTCGACACGACCTGTGATGTACTTAAACGTCTCAATCATGTCTCCCCTTTCTCTACGCTCCTCAAGAGTGTAGAGCTGCAGTTTATCCAGTCTTTCCTCGTATGGGAGACTCTTGAGTCTGGAGACCATTCTAGTGGCCATTCGCTGGACTGATTCAGCTCGAAGCACATCTTTTCGGTAGTGTGGTCTCCAAAATTGCACACAGTATTCCAGGTGAGGTCTCACCATGGTTCTGTAGAGCGGCATTATGACTTCAGGTTTGCGGCTGATGAAGCCTCTATTGATACATCCCAACATTTGCCTTGCCTTGGATGAGGCCTGCTCCACTTGTTTGGTAGCCTTCATGTCTGCGCTGACGATTACTCCCAAGTCCCGTTCTTCTGAAGTCCTAGCTAGTGTTTCTCCATTCAAGGTGTAAGTTTTGCATGGGTTTCCGCAGCCGAGATGCATGACCTTACATTTCTTTGCGTTGAAGCCCAGCTGCCATGTCGAGGACCAGTTTTCCAACGTGATTAGATCTTGCGTCATACTATCCTTAAGATTGTTTTCACTTACTATATTACACAGTTTGGCGTCATCGGCGAACAGTGTTACTTTACCCTGAAGCCCTTGGGTCAAGTCTCTTATGAATATGTTGAAAAGGGATGGTCCCAGGACCGAACCCTGCGGCACTCCGCTAGTCACCTCCGATGTCTCAGAGAGGGTGCCGTTGACCACCACCCTCTGAAGTCTTCCACTCAGCCAATCATTCACCCATGCAGTTAGCTTCCCGCCTAGACCCATCGACTTCATCTTGTTTAATAGTCTGCGGTGCGGAACACTGTCAAACGCCTTGCTGAAATCCAAGTACACTATGTCCAGAGACTCTCCCAGGTCTAGCTTTCCCGTCACCCAATCGAAGAAGCTAATAAGATTGGATTGGCATGACCTACCCCTAGTGAATCCATGTTGACGGGGATCCCTTAGGTCTCCCTTATCCAAAATCATGTCTAATTTACCTTTGAGTAGAGTTTCCATGAGTTTACACACAATTGATGTGAGACTCACCGGTCGGTAATTTGCAGTCTCTGCTCTGCATCCCTTTTTGTGCAGAGGAACGACGTTAGCTGTTTTCCAGTCCAGGGGGACTCTCCCCGTACTTAGGGAGAGATTGAAGAGCATGGCTAATGGTTTCGCTAGAACATCGCATAGCTCTCTGAGTACTCGTGGGTGTAAATTGGCTGGCCCCATGGCTTTGTTCACCTTGAGTCTTGACAGTTCTCTGTAAACATCAGCAGTTGTGAACTCAAAATTCTGAAATGGATCTTCCATGCTTTGCTTTGTTTCCAACCGTGGCCCGTGCCCTGGTGCCTCACAGGTAAAGACAGAGCAGAAGTAATCATTCAGCAGTTTAGCTTTATCTGAATCTGTTTCTACATAACTCCCGTCTGGCGTTCTAAGGCGTACTATACCATTTGTGTTCTTCTTCCTCTCGCTAATGTACCTGAAGAAGGATTTGTCCCCTTTCGTAATATTCTTTGCTAGAGTTTCTTCCATTCGAAGTTTGGCCTCCCTGACTGCTGTTTTGACCGCTGCGGACTTTGTCTTGTATTCAATGTTCGCTTCTTTCTCCCCGGTGCGTTTGTATGAGAGAAATGCTCTTTTCTTCTCCTTGACGCGGTACGAGACCTCATCAGTGAACCATTTGGGACTCTTGCTTCTTTGTTGTTTATTTATCGATTTAATGTAGCGGACAGTTGCCTCCTGAATGGTCGATTTCAAGGTTGACCACATAGCTTCCACATTATCGGTCACTTCTTGAACCTGTAGTGTCTGATGAACGAAATCTCCCATGCGTTCGAAGTCAGCGCCCCGGAAATTGAGTACCCTTGTTCTTGTTTGAGATCTAGGGAAGCCTTTCCTAAGTTAAACCATACCATGTTATGGTCACTGGTGGCTAGCGTTTCTCCCACCGAGACCTCCGAGACACTTTCCCCGTTCGTAAGTACCAAGTCCAGGATGGCCTGGGCCCTAGTAGGCTCTAGCACCATTTGTTTGAGCTGTACTCCCTTCATGGACGCTAATATCCTCCTGCTGTCACAATTTGTCGCTGAGAGTGTGTTCCAGTCTACATCAGGCATATTGAAGTCACCTAATAGAACAACATCCCCCCGCAAGGTGATATTCTCAATGTCTTCAATTAATTCTGCGTCTTTGTCCTCCGATTGTCTAGGAGGTCTGTATACCACACCGAGGTACAGGCATTTTTCTCCGCCCCTGGCCAGGTTTACCCAGATGGATTCCCCAGTATACTTAACATCCGTGATCCTGGTTGTCTTGATGTGCTCTTTGATGTAAAGTGCTACCCCTCCTCCTAGCTTACCCTCTCTGTCTTGGCGAAGCAGGTTGTATCCCTGTATAGTCATATCCCACCCATGAGAGTCCGTGAACCATGTTTCGGACACAGCCACCACGTCTAAGTCTGCATTAACCATTTCTGTTTCCAGTTCTAGAAGTTTGTTCCCTAGGCTGTGTGCGTTAACATACATAGCTCTCCACTCTTGGTGTTTACTGAGCTCCTGATGAGTTAAAGTGTCTCCTAGCGAATCTTTTGTAGTAAGGGTACTTACCTCGGACTTGGAAGCGGAGTTTTGGTTCACCACCTCAGGATTGTTACTTACTGTTCTGGTGTAAAAGTGGGTACCCACCCCCGACTTACCTAGTTTAAAGCCCTTCGAAGTAGGCGGGCTAGTCGGTGTCCGAAGACGTTCTTACCTCTGTTGGTCAGGTGGAGTCCGTCTGGTCCCTGTAGTCCCTGTAGTGCCTCACCGTGATTCAGGAATCCGAAGTTTATTTCCCGGCACCATCGTTGTAGCCACTCATTCGTCTTCAGGATACGTTCGTCCCTGTCCCTTCCTCTGCCCCTAATAGGAAGAATTGAAGAGAATACTACCTGTGCTTCTGTTTGCTTCAGTCTCCTTCCCAGAGCTCCGAAATCTCTAGCTATATCCTCCAGGGTGTTCTTGGCAGTGTCATTCGTTCCGACGTGGATGAGCAGCATTGGGAAGTGATCCTGGGGCCTGAGAAGTCGATCAAGACAGGTGGTCACATCTCGTATTCTGGCTCCGGGTAGACAGCAGATCTCCCTCGACTGCATATCAGGTCTGCATATTGGTCCCTCGGTGCCTCTCAACATGGAGTCCCCGATGGCTATCACTCTGCGCTTCTTTTGGGGGTGCCGATCCGTTGTCTCTGGAGATGGGGATGTGTATTGATCCTGGTCCTGCTCTACGTCGGTGGTCTCTTTCTGCTCTACGTCGGTAGTCTCTTCCTGCAAAACCAGGAATCTGTTCTTCAGGTGCAGATGTGGAGTTGATGTGCCCTGGTGAGAGAAGGAGTAAGAAGGTGAAGAGATTGTAAATGGGGGGGGGGGGGTCTCCTACGTTTACCTGTGGAGGAGGTCACTAACTGCCAGGAGTCAGTGTCTCCATCCATCTCCTGAACTCCAATAGTTGGTTCCCGTGTCGTCGGTCCTGGAGTCACTATGGGAGATCCGTCACGGGCTCGTTCTGTGATCTGGGATAGTTCCTGCACTATCCCATCGATATAGGCCTCATCCTCCCTGATGCCTCTCAGGTGTTTCACCTCCTCCCTGAGGCTCCTTAGTTCCTGGGTGATGTCGTCATCCTGCTGGTCGACCTCCTCTGTCTGTGTAGAGGCTGTAATGTACTGCTGTGGGATGGTTTCGGTCTGCACGGAGTCGTCCTTTCTTGGTGCTGTGTACTCCTCCGTCTGTACGTATGCCGAGGTCAGCTCCCGGATCACCTCAGTGCAGGGGATGCCGATCTTGCTTGATGGTTTCACACTCCTTGTCCTTTCTGCCATATCAAAAGAAAAAGGGAGAGAGTGATGAGAGAGAGTAAACTAGAGTGAATGAGAGCGAGTAAACTAGAAAGAGTGGAAGAGAGAGTAAACTAGAGTGAATGAGAGAGAGTGAATGAGAGAGAGTAAACTAGAAAGAGTGGAAGAGAGAAAGTAAAATAGAGTAAACTAGAAAGAGTGGAAGAGAGAAAGTAAAAGAGAGAGTATGAGAGATAGTATGAGAGTGTGTGTCCTGTTGCCCTGGATTAGGCTCTTCTGAAGGCTCTTCGCAAAGGCGCTCTCGCTAAGGCGAGCGCCTTTGCCGCTCGCCTTCGCCGCGCGCCAAACGGCTGCGCGCCGTTGGCACTCCTCCTTTTACAGAGGAGCCCGGTCGCTAGCTGCTGACGTTGTGGGGTGGGCGGAGCTACTCTCGCCGCGACCCCGTTGGTTTCTCCTGCTCTCCGGCGCCTTGCCTCACCGCCTCCTTAGCCCAGCGCGCCTCTGCCTCGTGCTTGCAGTTCTCCCCGCCTCGTGCCTGCAGCTCTCCTGCCTCAAGCTCGCCTGCCTCCTGCAGTAGCTGCGCCCGTTGGCAGTCCTCCTTTTACAGAGGAGCCCGGTCGCTAGCTGCTGACGTTGTGGGGTGGGCGGAGCTACTCTCGCCGCGACCCCGTTGGTTTCTCCTGCTCTCCGGCGCCTTGCCTCACCACCTCCTTAGCCCAGCGCGCCTCTGCCTCGTGCCTGCAGTTCTCCCCGCCTCGTGCCTGCAGCTCTCCTGCCTCAAGCTCGCCTGCCTCCTGCAGTAGCTGCGCCCGTTGGCACTCCTCCTTTTACAGAGGAGCCCAGTCGCTAGCTGCTGACGTTGTGGGGTGGGCGGAGCTACTCTCGCCGCGACCCCGTTGGTTTCTCCTGCTCTCCGGCGCCTTGCCTCACCGCCTCCTTAGCCCAGCGCGCCTCTGCCTCGTGCCTGCAGTTCTCCCCGCCTCGTGCCTGCAGCTCTCCTGCCTCAAGCTCGCCTGCCTCCTGCAGTAGCTGCGCCCGTTGGCACTCCTCCTTTTACAGAGGAGCCCGGTCGCTAGCTGCTGACGTTGTGGGGTGGGCGGAGCTACTCTCGCCGCGACCCCGTTGGTTTCTCCTGCTCTCCGGCGCCTTGCCTCACCGCCTCCTTAGCCCAGCGCGCCTCTGCCTCGTGCCTGCAGTTCTCCCCGCCTCGTGCCTGCAGCTCTCCTGCCTCAAGCTCGCCTGCCTCCTGCAGTAGCTGCGCCCGTTGGCACTCCTCCTTTTACAGAGGAGCCCGGTCGCTAGCTGCTGACGTTGTGGGGTGGGCGGAGCTACTCTCGCCGCGACCCCGTTGGTTTCTCCTGCTCTCCGGCGCCTTGCCTCACCGCCTCCTTAGCCCAGCGCGCCTCTGCCTCGTGCCTGCAGTTCTCCCCGCCTCGTGCCTTCAGCTCTCCTGCCTCAAGCTCGCCTGCCTCCTGCAGTAGCTGCGCCCGTTGGCACTCCTCCTTTTACAGAGGAGCCCGGTCGCTAGCTGCTGACGTTGTGGGGTGGGCGGAGCTACTCTCGCCGCGACCCCGTTGGTTTCTCCTGCTCTCCGGCGCCTTGCCTCACCGCCTCCTTAGCCCAGCGCGCCTCTGCCTCGTGCCTGCAGTTCTCCCCGCCTCGTGCCTGCAGCTCTCCTGCCTCAAGCTCGCCTGTCTCCTGCAGTAGCTGCGCCCGTTGGCACTCCTCCTTTTACAGAGGAGCCCGGTCGCTAGCTGCTGACGTTGTGGGGTGGGCGGAGCTACTCTCGCCGCGACCTCGTTGGTTTCTCCTGCTCTCCGGCGCCTTGCCTCACCGCCTCCTTAGCCCAGCGCGCCTCTGCCTCGTGCCTGCAGTTCTCCCCGCCTCGTGCCTGCAGCTCTCCTGCCTCAAGCTCGCCTGCCTCCTGCAGTAGCTGCGCCCGTTGGCACTCTTCCTTTTACAGAGGAGCCCGGTCGCTAGCTGCTGACGTTGTGGGGTGGGCGGAGCTACTCTCGCCGCGACCCCGTTGGTTTCTCCTGCTCTCCGGCGCCTTGCCTCACCGCCTCCTTAGCCCAGCGCGCCTCTGCCTCGTGCCTGCAGTTCTCCCCGCCTCGTGCCTGCAGCTCTCCTGCCTCAAGCTCGCCTGTCTCCTGCAGTAGCTGCGCCCGTTGGCACTCCTCCTTTTACAGAGGAGCCCGGTCGCTAGCTGCTGACGTTGTGGGGTGGGCGGAGCTACTCTCGCCGCGACCCCGTTGGTTTCTCCTGCTCTCCGGCGCCTTGCCTCACCGCCTCCTTAGCCCAGCGCGCCTCTGCCTCGTGCCTGCAGTTCTCCCCGCCTCGTGCCTGCAGCTCTCCTGCCTCAAGCTCGCCTGCCTCCTGCAGTAGCTGCGCCCGTTGGCACTCCTCCTTTTACAGAGGAACCCGGTCGCTAGCTGCTGACGTGGGGTGGGCGGAGCTACTCTCGCCGCGACCTCGTTGGTTTCTCCTGCTCTCCGGCGCCTTGCCTCACTGCCTCCTTAGCCCAGCGCGCCTCTGCCTCGTGCCTGTAGTTCTCCCCGCCTCGTGCCTGCAGCTCTCCTGCCTCAAGCTCGCCTGTCTCCTGCAGTAGCTGCGCCCGTTGGCACTCCTCCTTTTACAGAGGAGCCCGGTCGCTAGCTGCTGACGTTGTGGGGTGGGCGGAGCTACTCTCGCCGCGACCCCGTTGGTTTCTCCTGCTCTCCGGCGCCTTGCCTCACCGCCTCCTTAGCCCAGCGCGCCTCTGCCTCGTGCCTGCAGTTCTCCCCGCCTCGTGCCTGCAGCTCTCCTGCCTCAAGCTCGCCTGCCTCCTGCAGTAGCTGCGCCCGTTGGCACTCCTCCTTTTACAGAGGAGCCCGGTCGCTAGCTGCTGACGTTGTGGGGTGGGCGGAGCTACTCTCGCCGCGACCCCGTTGGTTTCTCCTGCTCTCTGGCGCCTTGCCTCACCGCCTCCTTAGCCCAGCGCGCCTCTGCCTCGTGCCTGCAGTTCTCCCCGCCTCGTGCCTGCAGCTCTCCTGCCTCAAGCTCGCCTGTCTCCTGCAGTAGCTGCGCCCGTTGGCACTCCTCCTTTTACAGAGGAGCCCGGTCGCTAGCTGCTGACGTTGTGGGGTGGGCGGAGCTACTCTCGCCGCGACCCCGTTGGTTTCTCCTGCTCTCCGGCGCCTTGCCTCACCGCCTCCTTAGCCCAGCGCGCCTCTGCCTCGTGCCTGCAGTTCTCCCCGCCTCGTGCCTGCAGCTCTCCTGCCTCAAGCTCGCCTGCCTCCTGCAGTAGCTGTGCCCGTTGGCACTCCTCCTTTTACAGAGGAACCCGGTCGCTAGCTGCTGACGTTGTGGGGTGGGCGGAGCTACTCTCGCCGCGACCCCGTTGGTTTCTCCTGCTCTCCGGCGCCTTGCCTCACCGCCTCCTTAGCCCAGTGCGCCTCTGCCTCGTGCCTGCAGTTCTCCCCGCCTCGTGCCTGCAGCTCTCCTGCCTCAAGCTCGCCTGCCTCCTACTGGCATGTCGGGTTGTTGCGCACTAACAGGAGGGCTCACTCACCCACAACCGTCGACAGGGACCCCAGTTGAGGTGATCTGATTTGTTTTGTTTATTAGGCAGACGAGTTCAATAACTCCGGGACATTCGTGACTCCCAGGTCTCCCAATGTTGAGCAGCGCATGCGAATTCAGGTTTTTCTTTTTTTTTTTTTTTTTATCGGTTTCAGATACAAATTAAAGTTCCTTGCATCGAGTTCTCTCCGATTGTATAGAAATAAAAGATATAAAAGCACGGTTTAATTTAAAACTAGGTGCGGATGTAAGGAGCCGTTACACCATACGTGTAATCACCGCGGCAATCAGGCCACGCCCCATTTTTTTTTTTTTTTTTTTTCCTTCCTTCCTTCTTCCCTTTCTTCTTCCCCCTCGGCGGCCCGCAGTGGGCTGAGAAAAGAAAAAAAAAAAAAAAAGGGGTCAGGCTGGAAGATTGATCTTTAGTAGCACTCGAATGAGCTAAGGAGAGCAAGGCTCCTAAATGAGCAGTGCAGGGTAAATCTCTCCTGCTCGAGGGGTGGAGGAAGGAGGGACTGTGCCGAAAGTGGCTGTTGGGGGCGGGGCAAACCGCCGATCTCGGGCTCCTCCGGTGCAGTGAAGGGGGACGACTCGATCTCCCTTCCCCTTCACTGTGCTGGATCCCGAAGAGAGGACCCGCACTCAGAGCCCTTAAGAGGGCTGCAACGGCAGACCGGTGCCGAAAGTGGCTGTTGGGGGCGGGGCAAACCGCCGATCTCGAGCTCCTCCGGTGCAGTGAAGGGGGACGACTCGATCTCCCTTCCCCTTCACTGTGCTGGATCCCGAAGAGAGGACCCGCACTCAGAGCCCTTAAGAGGGCTGCAACGGCAGACCGGTGCCGAAAGTCAGTAACACTACAGCTTAAGGCTTCAGCAGTGCTGTGCTGCCCAACATTCCATGACAGTTAAGGTTAAAACTTTCCTTCCCCATGAACTAATTCAGTCAAATTGCATATAAAATATTTAGCTTTTTAGATGAGAGCTTTAATTTATTTTCTCTTTATTAGCACAACTGCTGATATTTTATTTACCATTAAATTTCAACCATCCAAAGGAACTCAGCCTAAGAAGAGAGGTTTTCAGCTTAAAAATACTGTTTCCTGGAAAATCTTCTATTAGGAATTCCTTGAATAATATTAGTTTCCCAGAGAAGAGTTTTTAAACAACTTCCCCTGCTCAATTCAGCCTCTAACTAAAATTAAGGTTTCTTCCCAGACTCTTCACAGGAACAAGAAAACTCACCAAAACCTTCTTAATTCCTCTTAATTTAAAGTACTTTTAAGTTAGCTATCCTTTAAAATTAATTTGTTCAAATATGAAGCCCACAGAGCACCTCTGGAGCCACACTTCACCATTACCCCCAGTCAGCAAAGAACCACAAATTCTTTTAAAATTCCCTGAATCTCATACAAATTGCCAATCATAGTCAAACTCTCACCAAATTATCACTTAAATTCCAATTTCCTATAAAAGAGCCCAAAAAACTATAACTCACAATACCAGCATTGGCAACAACATTCATCCTGCTTTCCAGTAAGTCCCCAACTGACCAAACATTTCACTGCATTCTTACACACACTCAGTTCCATGGAACACATTCAAACTCATACACACATCTCCATTCATACATGTACACACTTATGCATGGCTTAAGGAGCCTACTTATATCCTAAAATCCATCCTGGAGAAAGTTTCCAACTGTAGTAAATAATTAAAGGAACTGAAATTCAGCAACCATCCCAGAAACAACATGCTTAGTCTTGTTTTCTCTCCCTGCTTCTCTCCCTTGTGCACTGGCTGGAGGAGAGCAGCTACAGTTACTCCTGGCCCTCTCCCCTGCAGCTGGGACTATCAGCCAATGAGAGATCACAATTTTTGCACCTCTCTTAGGCTTCTTTTAACCCCTTCTTGACCCTATTGCTGTCTCATGCATGTACACACTTGCTTTGCACATACACCCTGCACTGCCTGTAGCCATGTGGGCCACTTAAAACATCTTCAGGGAAAACTTTGGAGGGAAGCTCTTGCTGCCACTACTGGCCCAGATGATCTTAGCCACATCCTCTTCTTTTGGTGTTTCTTTGGGAGGACTTTGGGGGACTATGGTGAGAAAATTTATTGCTTGACGACTGTTTTTCGTTTTGTTTCTTTTTCTCTCTTGGAGCACTAAGACCCTGAAACCTGTAAGTAGAGGAGAAACTAAGATGGCGGACGTCTAGCGGCTGCAATCTGATCATTGAATTTTTTTCTTCTAAAATTTCTACCTCACAATGCTGCTCTGAGACGCTGTTTGCGTTTTTTCTTGAAGTATGCCTGATACTAAAAGAAAAGGAGTAGTGAGAGAGCTGCAATCTTTGCCTCTCACCTCCTCACCGGTACAGCTGATACTGCAGTACTTTTTTGAATCGCGGACAACAGCCGACCCTCAGTCATCCCAACGATGGCAGACTTCCGCGCAGACTCGGAGGGAGGGAGCACCCGAGTCTTTGGAGTTCCAGACATCACTATCACCGCCGATGATCTCTGCACCACTCTGTCCAGTGAGTGGGGAAGGTGGGGAATGAGGGAGGAATGATGCCGGAGAAGGTAACAGGTAAAACTACACTCCAGGCTGGAGCACAGGGATGGAAGAACACTGAGGATGAGGGTTGGGAACTTCAGCTAAACACCCTGCGGTAACTCTGGAAACTATTGGGAGCCATAAGGAGACTAGATGAAAAGGTATGCAGGTACTGATTAATAAAGTGGACTCTTTTTCATTAAACGTTGAAAAGGTGAAACAGGAGTGTTTTCATAAAATTGAATCTGAGATTGTCTCATTGAAAAACTATTGCTACAATTATTAGAGAACAATCTTTAATCTCAAGGATGATTGAAAATCATAATCGTCGCCTGAACTTGAGAGTATTGAACATTCCAAAAATTCTTACTATGCCACCGATTGAGCTCTTTAAAGAATTTCTCAAAGAAAATTTGAAGTTTCCGGCTGACTGGATACCACCAATCAATAAATTGTTCTATTTGCCTATCTCAAGAAAAATCTTTGAGACAAATTAATTACCTGCAATTAAATTACCTGTGTCAGATAGTTTGCCTGTTGACACTGATTTACAGAATTTAACGGCAATTTTGGAAAGCTCGTATTTTGATATTAAAAAGAGAGCTACACTGATTGTTAGTTTTATATTTGAGCAAGATCTTAATTCTATAATGAGATTATTTTTCAAAAGCTCTGTTTCACAGTTTTGTAGTAAAAAAATTTGGTTATATCATGATGTAGCAAACAGGGCAGGATTAATTCGTTGAGGGCCCCTAGGCACACAAGTCCACTGGACCCCTGCCACACCACGCCCCCCTGCCACACCCCCATTTATTTACTCATTTTCTAATTTACTTCTTTATTTCCACTTTATTTCTTTTATTTTAAAATTCAAAACAAACAACAAAGATGACCATACCAGTGCCAGTGTACAGTTTTTCTTCTATGCAACCTCCAAACATCTCTGACCAAATCCACCCTTCCTTCCTAGAGGAAGAGATCTTCAGCTAGCAGGGCTTTGGGAAGCCCACCAATTTATATTTTGCATTTGGGTAGGAGGCATGTGGCATGGCATAAAGAAAATTCAGTACCCACCATTTTATTGGACTAATGCATTTCTCAATTAGCTTTCTGAGATTAAACCCCCTTTTTTCAGGTCAGTAAACTATACTGCTGTTACAGTATCCCTGTCCTGACCTGAGGAAAGGAGTTATGGTCTCTGAATTAGTAAAAAAAAAAAAAAAAGTATTAAAATTAGTCCAATAAACAGGTTCACATTATTTCTATTTATTTATTTATTAAAAATGTATATACCACATACAACTATGCGGTTTCCATATCACATGCATAAAATATTGTTTCCCTATGATTATCACATATAACAGACATGTCTAAACAACATCATTAATTGTCCCTGTTATAAACAGGGATAGAGCACAAATTCAATCAATTCAGAAATACAATCAAACTTAAAATCATAGAGCACAAATTCAATCAATTCAGAAATAATAATAATAATAATAATAACTTTATTCTTCTATACCGCCACAATCTTGCGACTTCTAGGCGGTTTACATTCAAGAGAGCTGGACATTTCAGCGAGTTACAATATGCAGATAGTCAGAGGAAATATAGAGTACAGAAACTTTGAGAAAGCGGAAATGTAAGCTGTACAGTTTGCTAAGCGAATATATAAAATATACAGTTTGCTAGGAAATTTCCGAGAGGACCTGTTAGGAAAAAGTCGCGAATTACAAAAAAAAAAAAAAAAATACAGCAACAATTACAATATACAGCGAAATTCGGAAGACTCTCCTCATATCCAGCCTTTTCAGAATAAAGTCCTCCGACTCTGTGGTCTGAAATACTGGTAATCCTACTTCTTGATTGACATGAAACACCAAAATGACTTTTGGCAAAAAGGATGGAACCATGCACAAGGACACTCCCCCCTCTGTGATCCTGAGGAAGGACTCAGGGCCTGAAGCTCAGACTCGTAATGGCCATGAGGAAAATGGTCTTGACTGTAAAATCCAACAAGAACACCTCCTGAATAGGCTCATATGGAGCCTGACTGAGGCCTTGCAAAACTATGTTAAGGTTCCACGACAGAAACGGTTGTTTTACCGGTAGTCTGAGCCTCAGTGCCCCTTTAATAAATCTGGCTATGTCTGGATGCGAAGCCAGAGGTGCTTTATGTTTACTGGCTCTGAAGCATGAAAGGCCTACCACTTTGTCAATACCTACTTGGAGGAATGCTAGCACCACCACAATTAAACTTTAAATCATACATTGGTGTAAAAAAAAATTCTAAAAGGCGATTATCAACTGAAATATACCTTAGCATAAGAAGGCATTGGCAAATAATTGAGTTTTCAACATTTTCTTAAAATTCATCATCCCAACACAAAACCGCAGGATACCAGGCACGGCATTCCATAGTTGTTCGCCAGCCACAGATATCATTGATGCTCCGATGTTAGCATGTATAGTCGACATTCTACCCTCCAAACTCAATTTCATCCCATTTCCATCTCTAAGCTCTGTATTAATAAATGATTATTATCACAGCTACAATGATACTTTATCCTAAAGCAAAAATAAATAAATAAAACAAATAGACACTTTTTTCTACCTTTCTTGTCTGGTTTCTGCTTTCCTCATCTTCTCATCATTCTCTTCCTTCCATCCACTGTCAGCCCTCTCCATCCAGTGTCTGTCCTCTCCTTCCATATAGCATATTCCCTCTTTCTATTTCCCTTCAATAAACTGTATAGCCTGTGCCCCTTCTCTCCTTTGTACATTATTCATCTCAGCTTCACCCCTCTCTCCATTTTTCTGGTCTGGCATCTCTATCTTCTTTCCTTCCCTCCCCCTTCCCCTAGCATCTCTCTCCTCTCCTCTTCTATTTCTGCCTGTCCCTCCATGGTCTGGTATCTCCTTTTCTTCATGTGTAATACATCTCCCCTCTTACTTGCTCCCCCTCTTTCCTCCCCCTCTATATGCAGACTTTTTCCCTTCCATCCATTTGCATTTCCCCTCTCCCTGTCCTCCTATCCATATGCAGAATTTTTCCTTTCTCCCCATTTCTTTCTCTCTCTCTCTCTTTTTACCCCTCCTAGCTTCTTCCCCATCTCTCTTACTCCCTCTCCCCAAGACTCAATTTTGTGTAGCCAAAAATCCAAGTGGGTGGGCATAAGAACCTCACCGGCAATCTAGTCTCTTCCTCTCCCACCTAGGTGATCTGGTCTCTCAATTCCTCTGTTGCCACCCTGCTGGTGGTGCCATCAGTTTAAGGGCTCTCCAGGATGGAAGAGGCTAAGTGTAAAATGAGCGAGGTGACCGGGAGCTGCACCCGCGCTACTGCTAAGTCAAGGGGCAGCAGCAACAGCTGCTACTGCCATGCATGCGCTGCCTCCAGCTAGATGGTCTGAGCCGGCGATCTGTGCGCATGCAGCCTGGAGAGTGCGAGGTAGCATTTCTGGGATTGCTGATCTGGCAGCAACCGTTCTGTTCTAAGTGGTGCTACTCCTCAGCCAAAGCTGCTCTCTGACGCTCACTGCACAGGCGGAAACAGGAAGCTGCGTCAGAGGGGAAGCTATTGGCTGAACACCACTTGCAGGAACAGTTGTTGGAACTTGCCGCAGCTGCCGGGGGGCGCTGCTGATTTTTTCCCAGGAGGGGAGCCCGGCACTGCAGATCTTTCCTGCGGGGGCTGGCGCTGCAGATCTTTCTGGGGGGGGCCCAGCGCTGCCGAAAGGAAAAAAAATCGGAATCTTGTTTGGTTCTTCATTGGGCCCCGCTGGCAACTTCTGGCCCTAGACACGTGCCTCTTGGGCCTTTTCATTAATCCAGCCTTGGTAGCAAAATTAACCCAAGAAAGGCGCAAGTTATTTCTTGCAATGAGAGATGAGACAAAGAAATTGGGTGCTACTTTTATGTTATGGGTTTGAAATACATATTTTATGCGCCCAATCAGCTAAGATCTTTTTGGACCTCAAGCGGTTTATCAGAGATGGAGTGTCTGGTTCAAATAATTAGTATTAAGCCTTTTCCTAAATTATTTCCTGTAACTTATCTCTCGGTAATTTTAATTCCTCCTTTCCTTCTGTTTGTGGTCTAAGAAAGAGCTATTTCCATAAGATTGTTATTACTTCTTAGTCATGTTGGATTATGGCTCTGCAAGTTGTTATACTTGTGAAAAAATTATAATTAATAAAATTTTAAAAAATTTTAAAAAAAGATTTTATTTGGGCTGAAGAGATCCAAAATGGCACCATAGTGGAAGGATGCACTGAATGGCCACGCTGTAGAGGTGCACTGAAAGGCTGCATTGAAAAGCCACATGAGCAGAACTCTGTGTTTTGAACACTTTTGTCTGCCATACCTTATCTCCCTATCATTTTACAATGGGGAAAAGGAGAGGAAAAGTGCAGGAGCTTCCCCCGGTGGCACCCTCCACTCTGGGACTGTGACAGTCGACTCTTGATTTCTTCCTAGCTCCAGTGGGATCAGTGACCTCTTCGGTTCAAGAATGCTTCTTCTAAACCTTTTTCTCACAACTATGGAATCCCTCAGGGTTCAATTCTATCTCTTTATTATTTAACATCTTTTTAGCTCCCTTACTCAACTTAAGTCAATCCATAGGTTTTACCACTTACGCCTACGCAGATGACATTCAATTAATTCACGTAGTCAATCCAGAAAATCCCAAAGAAGTAATTCAAATAAATCAAAAATTAGAAAAAATTAAAAACTGGCTTACTCAAAATAAATTAGCTTTAAACATATCCAAGACAAAGGCACTACTCTTTCCAATTAGACAGGACCTAAAGCTTTCCACTCCTTTTTTAATCGAAAACACTTCAATCGATTTAGTACCATCTCTAAAGATCTTAGGCGTAATATTAGATGCCAAATTTACCTACCAGGAACATATCAATAATATCGTTAAAAGTTGCTTTTATCGCTTGCATTTAATCCGGTCAATGTCTAAATATCTAGAAACAAAATCGCTAAACATTTTAGTCCATTCCCTCATAATTTCGAAACTAGATTACTGTAACTCATTGTATTTAAACATAACATATAAGGAACAAAGGCGTCTACAAATTATACAAAATATCGCCATCAAATTAATCCATCACGGGAAGAAATACGACCAGGTAACGCCTTACCTAATAAATTCACATTGGTTACCTATTAACCAAAGAATAACATACAAAATAGCTTTATTAGTATTTAAAACAACAACCACCAATGAACCACAGTTCATTGACCGCCTTCTAATTCCACAAACCTCAAATCGTTTTCTCCGATCTAATACACAAGATCTATTAATGGTCCCCTCATTAAAAACAATAGGAACTAGACGCCACGACATCTTCTCAGTTAAGGCACCGCTTGTTTGGAATACCCTTCCTTTGTATATCAGAAACTCTAAAGATCTCAACTCATTTAAAAATAATTTAAAAACATTCCTCTTTAAAGCTGCATTTAACTTCTAAATTCTCATCCTTCCATGTAAATTTCAATTCCAGTTTCTTATACCCAAATCCTAATGTTTTTACCCTCCCCCCTTCAACCCTCTTTTTCTCCGCACTAGGAATCATAATTTTGTAACTTTTTCCCTCACGTTTTTTCCACTTCACTCCAGTTTTGTAGTATTTGTCAGTATTGTCAGTTTGAAATTGCCCTGTGTTATTTATTGTAGAAATTTTATTAATATTTTTAATGTTTTACCCCAATTGTACATTTTATGTAATTCGCTTAGAAATATTAAGCGAACCATCAAATTTAAATAAAACTTGAAACTTGAAACTTCTCTTTCAGTCGCGCCTGGAGTTTTTGCATTGGGCAGCAGTTTGGAGGCGTGTTTAAGCCCTGTAGAACAAACAGCTCCCCTGCACCAGGGTGAAAGTTCAGCGTTTGACAGAGGAACCCGAGCAGGATGATATCTTCTGTGAGCAAGGGGTGCTGCCTTCTAAGGATTTGAAGTTTACTCCAGAGGAAGAAGAACAACTGATGCAAGCTGCTTCCAAAACCTTGGGTCAGGAAACAGTGAGTAATCTAATGTAATCTAAGACCCGGGTAACTGTGGTTTCAAAGAAGTGGGAAAAATTAAGACCAGACGTTGTGGCACTTGATTCACTATGCCAGTCTTCTCTGTTAAAGAAGTTAGATTCCTTTGTGGCTTATGAAGAGGGATTGGCGTAAAGTGAGGGCAGATCTCACTCGTTTTTATTGGGCTGGGAAGAAGCCGAAGATGGCTTTTGATCTTTTTCTGGGAACAGGGTCTAGTGGGGGCCTCAGGCTCCCTGATATTCATCTTTATGGTTGGGCGTGCTTACTGAGATGTTCAAGATTGAGTTCTTGAGGACTCCTTATTTACCCCTTTATTATATGAGAGGGCTCTCTACCACCACTATCAACTCTGCTCAACACGTATCTCACCCTCCAAGTTCCCTCCTCCTACCCTATATCACCCCGCCAAATAATTGTCTATCTACCCCCTCCCAAATCTAATAGATGTTACCTCGCTGTTCTCCTTACAGCATCTCTTGTTGTACACTGTCTTGAACTGAAAAGGTGTGACGGGATATAAATAAAGCTATTATTATTATCACTTTCCCATGCTTTCTGGCATTGTCCCCAAGTCCAATCTTTCTGGACTTCTATTTTTTCTTATCTAGGTAGTTTATGGGGCATATCGGTGGTGGGTTCCCCGAAGGGGGCTTTATTTGGTAATGCAGTTGCATGTAGGGTGTATGGTGTGGGGAAGGCATGCATGGTGGGTCATAAATGTATAATGCAATATTGGATGCAAGCAGATCCCCCAAGTTTTGGTATTAGAGAAACCAACTCCACGGGGTACTTTTGTATGAGGTCTAGGAGGTCCATATATCTCCTAAGCGAACCCACCTATTTCTACAGATATGGGACTCCTACCTCCAGTCTCTTTCCCTAAGAGTACGAAGCTTGATTCTTAATGATTTAGGTTGACTTGCAGTGGTCTCCGTTTTGCTTCCCAGATCCTGGGTACCTGGTCACCTTCCTTCCGGGGGGGGGGGGATTTGGTTTTATTTCTATATATACAAAATTGTTTGAAGGAGTGCTGTTGGTTCCACTGTTTGAAGGAATGGAGCTCTACTGATGTTTTATGCGGTTGTGTATCTTGGTATGTTCTTCATTGTTGTTCAACTTCTTTCCTTCAATAAAAACCGTTTGAACATAAGAAGTTAGACAAAATACAGTGGATTTGAAGAATATTTCCGAAGCTGCTTTGGTTCAAGTGCAGGTTGCTAATCAACATGGACAAGAAATAGATTCTCTAAGGGCTAGGCTCCAGGCAGTGGAGACATGTGAATCCTTGATGGTAAAATATAGAAATTATATTGCAAAATGCTTAGAGCAGTGTTTCTCAACCTTTTTACACCCGTGGACCGGCAGAAATAAAAGAATTATTTTGTGAACTGGCAAACTTCTAAGACTGAAATTTAAAAAAAAAACATTTCTGCCCCATCTCCGCGAGCTCGGTCCTTGCAAACCATCTGATCCCATCAGCACAAGCCTCAGTTATGATTTTATATTGAACGTATTTTATTAAAGTATAAAAAGAAACAATATTCTGTACAATTGTTATTTTATAAATACAAATACACAGAGCAAGGACCAACAAAACCCCTGTCTCCTCTCCCCTTCACATATATCCCCTCTACTATCAAGAAAACTGAACAAGCCAAATTATTACAGAACTAGTATTTTAGCCCGTTACATTAACGGTTGCTAGAATATATGTCTGTCTTTCTGTGTCTCTCTCCCTCCCGCTGTCTTTCTTTCTGTCTGTCTCTCTCCCTGGCCCCCTTTGTCTGTCTGTCTTTCTGTGTCTCTCTCTGCCCCTGTGCCTTTCTTCTTTTCTTTCTGTCTGCCTTCCTCTCCTGTCTGGCTTTCTTTCTATCCATCTGTCTCTCTCCCCCCCCCCCCCACACTTCCCTGTGCAGCAGTCACAGCAGCATTCCCTCCCCCTCCATGTCCCTGTTCAGTAGCATTCCCTCCCCCTCCACTACTTCTCTGTACAGCAGCATTTAGATCCCCCCTTCCCTGTGCAGCAGCCACAGCAGCAGCAGCATTCCCTCCCACCCCACCCCACTTCCCTGTGCAGCAGCAGCATTTCCCTTACCCCCCCTTTCCCTTCCCTCGGTCTTGCCTGTTCCTTTAGTCCCTTGCCGCCTCCACCCTTCCCTTCCCGCGGTCCGACAAACCTGCCGATTCCAGCAGCGTGTACAGCACTCTACACACGCTGCTTCGGGGCCTTTTACTGCCCTGATTTACTCTGGCATGTCCATGATGACATCATCAGAGATGCGGCAGAGCAAATCAGGGCAGTAAAAGGCCCTGAAGCAGCGTGTGTAGAGTGCTGCAAACGCTGCTGGAATCAGCTGGTTTTGAGTCGGGACCACAGCATCCCTTCGCGGCTGGAGTGTTTTGGGTTTCCCTTCCCGCCCCGCGTCACCGTGGCTCCTCTTGATCCCGCCAGCATCGGAAGCCTTCTCCGACGCTGGTGCGGCTGGTGAGAGGAGCCAACACGGAGAGCAAGGAGTCCAGCACTGGCATCCAGTCCTGCAGGCGAGTGGTAAGTGCTGAGAAGTAAGGCTGGGGACTCGCGCATGCGCACTCCTGCGGCCACAGACCTACTGATCATGGAAGCACGCAGATAGGAGTGCGCGTGCGCGAGGTAGGGTTTTATATGATGCTACATAGAAATATCATGCTAACAGAATACTGCAGTCACACATGACAGGAATAGTGTTAGGAGAGTGCCCCCTGGTCAGAGAGAGCCCTAAGCCAGCTGGAAGCTAAAGAAGCACTGCCTATGCTTTGCAGTCCCCAGTTATGTCTCTAGCAGGATATATATTTCAAATCTGATATATTCTAATGACAAAATAGAAATCAAATGATTTTTTTTCTATCTTTTGTTGTCTCTGGTTTCTGCTTTCATCTTCTTTTCTCTCTTTTCCTTCCAGCGTCTGCCCTATCTCTTCAATCCACTGTCTGCCCCTTCCAGAAACTGTCTGTCTCCCCCTGCCATCTCTCCTTTAGACCCCCTCCTTTGTTCTGGCATCCATCATTTTCCCTCTGTTCCCTCATGGTCTGGCATCTTTCTCCTTTCATCTCTCTTTCCCTCCCCCCTGTGGTTTTTAGCATCTCTCTCTTCTCATTTCCTCCGCTCAGATCTGATATCTCTGTCTCCTTCCCCGTTCTCTGGCATCTCTCTCTCCTCTCTTTTCCCTTTCCTTCTCTGGTCTTCCTTCTTTATTTTCTGCCTCCGTCTAAATTAAATTCTTTCTTATTATGCAGTCCTCAGTTTCCCTCTTTCCACTGTGTCTATCCACTCATGCCAGCCCTTTCCTTCACCCCTCCACTATCTCACTAACTCTATCTTCTTCCCCCATCCAGCATATGTCCTTTTTCTTTATCCCTCCTTCCATCCAGTATGTGTTCTTTTTCTCCACTTCCATTCAGCATTTGCTCTGCCTTCTCCCCACTTCCATCATCTGTCCTCTTCTCTCTCCCCATTCTCCCCACTTCCATCATCTGCCCCTTCTCCCCACTTCCATCAACTGCCCTCTTCTCTCTCCCCCTTCTCCCCACTTCTATCATCTGCCCCTTACCACAGGCCCATCTCTCTCCCTTCCTCTCACCTTTCTTTCTGATTTTGGCAACAAGATCAGCCAAGGCCCCCCTCCTGCGATGACACTCAAAATCAGCAACGGGCCTCCTCCCCCCGGCATCAACAGCACTTCATATAGGCAACGCAGTGCTCAGTCCAAAGCTTCCCTTTGAATCGAACTGCCTGGGCAGAAACAGGAAGCTGAGTCAGAGGGGAAGCTTCGGGCTGAGCACCGCGTTGACGATCTGAAGTGCTGTTGATGCCGGGGGGAGAAGGAGGCCTTTTGCCGAACTTGAGTGTCGTCGCGGGAGGGGGAGAGGCCCGTTGACGATCTTGAATGCCGGGGGGGGGGGCTGTTGCCAATCTTGAATTGTGTCATGGGGGTCGCCAATGCCGATGCCGCTCATCGCCGTTGCAGCCCAGACGCTGCCAATGGCCCCAATCCGATCTTTCCGGCCCTGACAGGAATTTTCTGCGGACCGGCACCGGTCCGTGGACTGGTGGTTGAAGAACACTGGTTTAGAGTACCTTGAAAATCAATCAAGATGATTTAACTTAAGATTTCAGAATTTTCCTAAGTAACATAACATAGTAACATAGTAGATGACGACAGATAAAGACCCGAATGGTCCATCCAGTCTGCCCAACCTTACCCTTTCTTTAAATTACTGATTTAATTTAAATTTTCCTTCTTAGCTATTTCTTAATCTCCACTGGTGCCAGCTATGGATATGTTTAAGAAATTTTTGATGGAAGTTTTGAAGATGCTTAAAAGAAAGAGCCCCTGGGACTTACTGCCTTTTTGGAATCCTCTCTAGAAGTGGTTACTTTTAGGACTACATTTCTGGTTACCTTCACTTTTGAACTTGACCGTAACAATGTTTTGAAGCTATGGAGGAGGAAGACAGAGATACAGAGATGTAGAGAACTTCAAGCAGCGGAGGAGGAGGACAGAGATGCAGAGAACATCAAGACAGGGAATACTCCATTGAGGAAGAACTCCGAGAGCTGGAAAAATTCATAGAGGAGGCATACAGGGAGGCCGTGGAGAATCACCAGCAACAGTGGAACTGCCGAGATGCACCTACAGAGAGTGTGGATCACCCAATGGACAACCACCAGGAAGAAATGGGTGATACAGCAGCGAGATCCGGAAACAGTGGAGGGGGCCCACAAGAAGATGTACCTGATGCAAGCCTATGCCAGAAAGAGAGAAAACAGATGGGAACGAAGGACACAGACCTACGTCTGGAAAGATGGACATACACCAGGGACATGGACCTGCGGCTGGAGAATGAACAGAAGATAGAGGAGATAGAGAGGACAGCAAGGACAGCAATCATTGTGGGGGACTCCATCATCAGACAAGTTGACAGCCACATAGCAAGAGGAAGACTGGATCGACTGGTGACCTACCTACCAGGAGCCAAGGTTGAAGACATTGTGAGCCGCATCGACAGGATCATCGACAGTGTGGAAGAAGAAGATATGGCGGTGATGATCCATGTGGGGACGAACAACGTGAGTAGCAGGAACTACAACAGAGAAGCACTGAAGGACCAGTTCCGGATGCTTGGAAGGAAGCTGAAGACCAGAACACAGAGGATAGCGTTCTCAGAGATCCTGCCGGTGCCCAGGGCCGATGAGAAGAGACAGATAGAGCTGCAAGCAGTCAATGCGTGGATGCGCATGTGAGGAAGAAGGATTCCACTTCGTGCGCAACTGGACAACATTCTGGAGGAAGAGCAAGCTGTACAGGAAGAATGGACTCCACCTTAGCAGAGACGGAACGAGATTACTTGCAAGCAACTTCAAGAGAGAAGTTGAGAAATTTTTAAACCAGGAAGAAAGGGAAAGCCGACAGTCGACCAAGAGAAAGATTCGATGGTTCGGGAACCGGTATACCCAGAGGATACCATACAGGAAGATAGAGGGGGAGACTCATTGGCGGATACAATGCAGGAAGATATAGGGGACAGATCACAGGTAAGACAGACCGATAGGGACACAAGAGGGAAGAAAGTGCAAGAAGGGAACAGGCCACAAACTCAAGTGTATGTACACGAACACAAGGAGCCTAAGGAATAAGATGGGTGAATTAGAAGCAATGACACAAGATAACGTTGACATCATCGGAATTACGGAAACATGATGGACTGAGGAAAACGTCTAGGACACTGTGATACCGGAATACAAGCTATACCGCAGAGACAGAGTGGCTCAAAAAGGTGGGGGCATTGCCATTTACGTCAAAGAAGGAATTGAATCCACTGGAGAGAGCACACCACAACTGATGGATAAGTTAGAGTCTCTATGGGTCAAACTTCTGGGAATGAATGGACTGGAAATGAAGATCGGCATCTACTACCGACCCCCAGGGCAGTCTGAAGAAATTGATGGAGAAATGACAGACGAGATTAAACACAACTGCAAGGGAGGCAACACAGTTATCATGGGTGACTTCAACTATCCGGGGATAGACTGGACCTAGGCACCTCCAGCTGCGCTAGGGAGACCGAGTTCCTGGATGCTGTAGTCGATTACTTCCTGGAACTACTTGTCAAGAAAAATACTAGAGGAAATGCAATACTGGACTTAATTCTAAATGGATTATGAGGACCGGCTCAAGGTGTAGAAGTAGAAGGAACGCTGGGAAACAGCGATCACAACATGATCCACTTCGACCTGGATACAGGGGCGAAATATCAGACCAGAGCAACGGCCACGGCATTGAACTTCCGTAAAGGGAACTATGAAGGGATGAGACTCATTGTGGGGAAGAAGATTAAGAAGAGGATAAGCGCTGTAAAAATGCTAGAGCAAGCTTGGTCCTTTTTTAAGGACATAATCACCGAGGCGTATGATCTTCATATACCACGTATCAACAAAGGATCCAAGAGGAAAAAGAACAAAGAACCGGCGTGGCTCACTGTAGAGGTGAAAGAAGTGATCAGAGACAAGAAAACCTCGTTTAAGGAATGGAAAAGGTCAAAAACAGACGAAAACTGGAATAAACACAAACAAGATCAACGCAGGTGCCATAAGGTGATAAAAGGAGCCAAAAGAGACTACGAGGTAAAAATAGCCAAGGAGGTGAAAAATTTCAAGCCGTTCTTTCGATACATTAAGGGGAAACGACCCCTCGAAGGAAGTAGTGGGGCTGTTGGATGACCATGGAATAAAGGGAGTACTAAAGGAAGATAAAGAAATCACTGAAAAACTGAACACATTTTTTGCGACTGTATTTACCGAAGAGGATATACGTAAGAATACTGGAAACCATCAGGCTCTATGCTGGAAACGAAGATGGGAAACTGACAGGGCTGACAGTTAGTCTGGTGGAGGTATACAGACAGATTGATAGTCTAAAGAGCGACAAATCCCCGGGACTGGATGGCATCCATCTGAGGGTCATCAAGGAACTGAAAGGAACTCTAGCTGAATTGCTAACTTGTCAATCAAATCGGGGAAGATTCTGGAAGACTGGAAGGTGGCAAATGTTACGCTGATCTTCAAAAAGGGTTCAAGGGGAGATCCGGGAAACTACAGACTGGTAAGTCTGACCTTGGTACCGGGAAAGATGGTAGAGGCGCTGATAAAGGACCGCATCATTGATCACCTTGACGGACACGGTCTGATGAGGACCAGCCAGCACGGCTTCAGCAAAGGCAGATCTTGTCTGACAAACTTGCTGCACTCCTTCGAGGGAGTAAACAGGCGGATAGACAAGGGCGATCCACTCGACATTGTTTATCTGGATTTTCAGAAGGTGTTCGACAAGATTCCACATGAACGATTACTTCGGAAGATTGCAAGTCATGGAATCGAGGATGAAATACTCATGTGGATCAAAAACTGGCTGGAGCATAGGAAACAGAGTGGGGATAAATGGACAATACTCGGACTGGAGGAGCCTCACCAGTGGGGTGCCGCAGGGCTCGGTGCTTGGACCTGTGCATCATTACACTTTTTCACCCAGAAAGTGGTAGAAAACTGGAACGCTCTTCTGGAGTCTGTCGTAGGGGAAAACACCCTCCAGGGATTCAAGACAAAGTTGGACAAGTTCCTGCTCAACTGGAAAGTACGCAGGTGAGGATGGGCTCATTTAGAGCACTGGTCTTTGACCTAGGGGCTGCTGCATGAGCGGATTGCTGGGCACGATGGACCATTGGTCTGACCCAGCAGCAGCAATTCTTATGGAAAAAGAGGCAAAGTGCGAGGTTATAAAATTTGCAGACGATACCAAACTGTGCGGCAGAGTTAGGTCTAGGGAGGAGTGTGAGGACCTGCAAAGGGACCTGGACAAGCTGGAAGACTGGGCAAACAAATGGCAAATGCGCTTTAACGTGGAAAAATGCAAGGTCATGCATATAGGTAAAAAGAACCCGCTGTTCAAATACAAATTGGGGGGGGCATTATTGGGAGACAGCAGTCTTGAGAGAGACTTGGGTGTGCTGGTAGATGCATCACTGAAGCCATCTGCACAGTGCGCAGCAGCCTCGAAAAAAGCCAACAGAATGCTGGGCATCATAAAGAGGGGCATAACAACCAGGACGCGGGAAGTCATCATGCCATTGTATAGAGCTATGGTGCGTCCACATCTGGAATACTGCGTTCAATATTGGTCGCCGTACCTCAAGAAGGACATGGCGGTGCTTGAGAGAGTCCAAAGGAGAGCAACGAAACTGGTAAGAGGGCTGGAACACTGCCCATATGCCGAGAGGTTGGATAGGCTGGGGCTCTTCTCTCTGGAAAAAAGGAGGCTCAGGGGAGATATGATAGAGACCTTCAAGATCATGAGGGGCATAGAGAGGGTGGATAGGGACAGATTCTTCAGGCTGAAGGGGTCAACAGGCACGAGGGGGCACTCGGAGAAACTGAAGGGAGATAGGTTCAGAACAAATGCAAGGAAGTTTTTCTTCACCCAAAGGGTCGTGGACACTTGGAATGCGCTACCGGAGGAAGTGATCAGGCAGAGTACGGTACAGGGATTCAAACAAGGATTGGACGGATTCCTGAGGGATAGGGGGATCGTGGGATACTGAGAGAGGTGCTGGGATGTAACACAGGTATAGAAAGCAAACCAAGTAATAAGTATAGAAATCCGACCAGGTCGTGCATGTGCAAGACCGGAGGGTTAGGACTTCGATGGGAAGATAAAACTCAATGGGAAACCAAGGTGGCAAGGGGGCCCCTTCTGGTGTCTCAGACAGGCCGTGACCTGTTCGGGCCGCCGCGGGAGCGGACTGCTGGGCAGGATGGACCTGAGGTCTGACCCAGCGGAGGCACTGCTTATGTTCTTATGTTCTTATCTGGAGATGAGGATCTCATAATTGTAATTATGGAAGGGCAAGTTCTATGCCATTCTGTATCTGAAGATAAAGTTATAAGAGAACCCAGAGGGAGGGTAGGACAAACAATGGCTTGTGGGAGGAAGAGGGAGTAGATGGAATTAGGGAGAGCATTGGAATTGGAGAGCAAGGAGAAAACTACAGATATAGAAGATAGAAAACAGAAGGAAAATGAAGACCGTTGCAGTCAGGAGGGGGGGGGGGGGGGGTTGGAGAAAAGAGAGAGTTTATCTACTACTACTATTGTTACTATTAATTATTTCTATAGTGCTACCAGATGCTATCCTAAGAATAAGATTTCCCCATCTTAATAATAGCCAATGGACTTCCCTTTTAGGAATTTATCCAATAGGCTTCTCTCCTGCTGTATCACAACACAGGCTTTCTAGCAGTGTCTGACACTGACTGGCACCCCTGGACCATTCACTTATTTATGTCAACAAAAGCCAACGCCGCTTTTACAAAATGGCTCAGCATTATTTAAGAATCCACCGGAGGGCTCATTTCAAAGTTGAAGAGCCCATTTGCATTCATTGTCGGAGGCTGCTAGAAAACTTGCTATTGACAGAGATAATCTGTTTTGATAATCCACCATTAAAATGTGTACAGGCTAAACCATCGATAAACAGTTTAGCAACACCATTAAAGTTTTGAGAATCTGGGTCCTAGTTCCTTTTCCGGGGCAGTGACTCCTAACAAGGAAACCTGCATCACATAGCTATAGTTCAGGTTCCTCTTTCCCACATGCATCACTTTGCACTTGCTCACATTAAACATCATCTGCCATTTTGGTGCCCAGTCTCACAAGGTCCTCTTGCAATTTAACATCTTTGAACAACTTTGTGTCATCAGCAAATTTAATTATTTCACTAGTTATTCCCATTTTTAGATCATTGATAAATATGTTTTAAGAACAGCGGTCGCAGCACAGATCCCTGGGGAACCCCATTATGTACTGCTGATACCTCTCTTTTGTCAATTCAAATTTAATAGAAATGTGATGAATCTCTTCTACAAGTTTTTGAAGTTTCAAGTTTTATTTAAAATTTGATTAATCGCTTAATCATACTTCTAATCGATGAACATAGCTAAAAAGTTTTACAACATTCAGAGAAAACAATATATGAAACATAGACTCGACGTACAGGAGTTACAGTACCAATGGGAAAGGGGGTGAGAAATACAATATTGGATAGGAAAGAAAACAAATAGGGGATAAGACAAAAGGAAGGGTTTGGAGGATCAGAAAGAAAAGATAAATGGATAGTTGGGTGCCTGGCATTTAACCAGACAAAAAAATAATTTAATGTTTCTTCAGAATTATTTTTTTTGTTTGGTTAAATGCCAGATACCCAACTATCCATTTCAATATGGAAAAGGATTCAACTACAGTGGCTTTCCTGGATTTAAGGATTATGAAAATGGAGAACAGAGGAGCAGGTAGCAGTGAGAGGAGGCACCGCCCACCCCCACCGCGTCAGCGCAGCGTCATCGGCCGGGCTCCTCCTTAAGAGAAAGGGAGCCGCGGCGCTGAAGACTGCACTGAGCCGCGTGTAGGCAGCAGCGGCGAAGAGACACAGGAGCCGGAGAGAGAGGTCAGAAGAGGGGAGAAGGAGAACATAAGAACTGCCATCTCCGGATCAGACCCATGGTCCATCGAGTCCGGCGATCCGCACACGCGGAGGCTCAGTCAGGTATACACCTGATGTAGTTTTAGTCACCCATATCCCTCTATGCCTCTCGTAAAGAGATGTGCATCTAATTTGCCTTTGAATCCCAGCACAGTGGATTCCTTAATAACCTCCTTTGGGAGAGCATTCCAGGCGTCTACCACTCGCTGCGTAAAATAGAACTTCCTGACATTTGTCCTGGACTTGTCCCCCCTTAGCTTCAAACCATGTCCTCTTGTCCGTGTCGCGTTGGACAATGTAAATAATTTATTTTCCTGCTCTATTTTATCGATGCCTTTCAGCATTTTGAACGTCTCGATCATGTCCCCTCGCAGCCTCCTCTTCTCAAGGGAGAACAGTCCCAGTTTCTTGAGTCGTTCCTCATATTCCAAGTTCTCCATACCTCTTATTAACTTTGTTGCTCGTCTCTGCACCCTCTCCAACAGTTTTATATCCTTCTTTAGGTTGGGAGACCAATGTTGGACACAGTATTCCAAGTGTGGTCTGACCATTGCTCTATAAAGCGGCATTATGACTTTCTCCGATCTACTCGTGATTCCTTTCTTTATCATGCCTAACATTCTGTTTGCTTTCTTTGCCGCTGCCACGCATTGTGCCGACGGCTTCAGGGTCCTATCTATCAGTACACCCAGGTCCTTTTCTTGTTCGCTCTTACCCAGAGTTGCGCCTGACATTCTATACTCGTGTTCCTTATTCTTACTACCTAAATGCATTACTTTGCATTTCTCCACGTTGAACTTCATCTGCCATTGCTCTGCCCATTTCTCTAACTGATACAAGTCGCTCTGGAGTTCCTCGCTATCCTCCTGCGATCTGATTGCCCGGCATAGCTTTGTGTCGTCTGCAAACTTAATGATCTCACTGGATATTCCGTCTTCCAGGTCATTGATATAAATATTAAATAGGATCGGCCCAAGCACTGAGCCCTGGGGCACACCACTAGTCACTTTCTCCCAGTCTGAGAACTTCCCATTTATGCCCACTCTCTGCTTTCTGTTTTCCAACCATTTGCCTATCCACCTTTGTATATCTCCCTCTATTCCATGGCTTTGTAGTTTCCTGAGAAGCCTTTCATGCGGAACTTTGTCGAATGCTTTCTGGAAGTCCAAATATATTATGTCCACCGGCATTCCACTATCAATTTGCTTGTTCACGGTCTTGAAAAATTGAAGTAAATTCATTAAACATGATTTCCCTTTCCTGAACCCATGTTGACTGGGTTTCATCAAGTCGTGTGTATCTAGGTGCCGGACTATGCTATCCTTGATCAGTGCTTCAACCATCTTTCCAGGGACAGACGTAAGACTCACAGGTCTGTAGTTGCCTGGTTCCCCTCTCGATCCTTTTTTTGAAAATTGGCGTGACATTCGCTATCTTCCAGTCCTCTGGTATCTGTCCAGTTCTGATTGTCAGATTGGCAAGCTTTTGCAATAGCTCTCCGATTTCAACCTTCAATTCCTTTAAAACTCTCGGGTGAATTCCATCCGGTCCAGGGGATTTGTCACTTTTAAGTTTGTCGATCTGATAGTATATCTGGTCCAACTCCACTTCAACTGTGGTGAGGCTGTCTTCTATTATTCCACTAAACACTTTCACTGCTTCTGGTATTTTAGCGGTATCCTCCTCCGTAAAGACGGACGCAAAGAAGGAATTTAGTTTGTCTGCAATTTGTTTATCTTCCTTGATGTACCCTTTTCTTCCCTGGTCGTCCAGGGGTCCCACCGCCTCTTTTGCGGGTTTTTTCCCTTTCACGTATCTAAAGAAGGGTTTGAAGTTTTTGGCTTCTTGCACTATTTTTTCCTCATAGTCCTTTTTGGCATCCCTCACCGCCTTGTGACATTTCTTTTGATCATCTTTATGTATTTTCCATGCTTCGGTTGTTTTCATGTGTTTCCATTTTTTGAAAGAGTCATTCTTTTCTTTTATGGCTTCCCTCACCTGTCTGGTAAGCCATGCCGGTTCTCCCTTACCTTTTGTTCTCCCCTCTTTGGAGATCCTCGGAATGTGGAGATTTTGTGCTTCTGTGATAGTATTTTTCAGTAGGGACCATGCCTGGTCTACCGTTTCAAGTTTGTCCACCTTTTTCTTGAGTCGTTGTTTCACCATGGCTCTCATGCGATCGTATTTGCCCTTTTTAAAGTTAAAGGTTTTGGTTAAGGTTTTGGCACGTTTTCTATTCCCGATGTCAAGCTTAAAGTTTATCACATTGTGATCGCTCGTCCCCAGCGGTACCGTAACTTCTACTTCTTTTGTCGGTCCCGTGAGGCCATTTAGTACCAAGTCCAGGGTGGCGTTGCCTCTTGTCGGCTCTTTTACCATTTGTTCCAGGAAGCAATCCCCTAGCACCTCCAGGAACTTGGCCTCCTTGCCACAGTTGGAGGTTCCTAGTTTCCAGTCTATCCTCGGGAAATTGAAGTCTCCCAATATTATTACATTGCCCGTCTTGCATTCTTGTTTGATTTCCTCTATCATTTCTGAGTCAGTTTCCTCCGCCTGTCCTGGGGGACAATAGTAAAGGCCAATTTTCGTGTCTGCGCTGTTTTGGCCAGGAATCTTGACCCAGAGGGACTCTAGCTTCTCTTTCGTTTCCGTCGTAGCCACTTCAACAGATTCTATTCCTTCCTGAACATATAGGGCAATACCTCCACCTTTCTGCCCTACTCGATCTCTTCTATATAAGAACATAAGAACATAAGAACTGCCATCACCGGATCAGACCTTCGGTCCATCAAGTCCGGCGATCCGCACACGCGGAGGCCCCGCCAGGTGTACACCTGGCGTAATTTATAGTCCACCATATCTTTATATGCCTCTCTTAAGGAGATATGCATCTAGTTTGCTCTTGAAGCCTAGGACGGTCGATTCCGCAATAATCTCCTCTGGGAGGGCATTCCAGGTGTCAACCACTCTCTGAGTGAAGCAGAACTTCCTGATATTAGTCCTGAACCTGTCCCCCCTCAGCTTCATTCCATGTCCTCTAGTCCGTGTCAAATTGGACAGTGTAAATAATCTTCTCTGCTCTATTTTGTCGATTCCTTTCAGTATTTTGAAGGTCTCGATCATATCCCCACGCATTCTCCTTTTCTCAAGGGAGAACAATCCCAGTGTTATAAGTCTATCCTCATATTCCAGTCTCTCCATACCCTTCACCAGTTTTGTTGCTCGTCTCTGCACCCTCTCCAGCAGTTTTATATCCTTCTTTAGGTAGGGAGACCAATGTTGGACGCAGTATTCCAAGTGTGGTCTGACCATTGCCCTATAAAGCGGCATTATAACTTTCTCCGATCTACTCGAGATTCCTTTCTTTATCATGCCCAACATTCTATTTGCCTTCTTTGCCGCTGCCGCGCATTGTGCCGACGGCTTCAGGGTCTTATCTATCAGTACACCCAGGTCCCTTTCTTGTTCACTCTTCCCCAGAGTTGCACCTGACATTGTATACTCGTATTCCTTATTCTTATTGCCTAAATGCATTACCTTGCATTTCTCCACATTGAACTTCATCTGCCATTTCTCCGCCCATGTTTCTAACCGACACAAGTCGCTCTGGAGTTTCTCTCTATCCTCCTGCGATCTGATTGCCCGGCATAGTTTTGTATCGTCTGCAAACTTGATGATCTCACTGGATGTTCCTTCCTCCAGGTCATTGATATAAATATTAAAAAGGATCGGCCCAAGTACCGAGCCCTGGGGTACACCACTAGTCACTTTCTCCCAGTCGGAGAACTTCCCATTTATGCCCACTCTCTGCTTTCGGTTTTCCAGCCATTTGCCTATCCATCTTTGTATATCTCCCTCTATGCCATGGCTTTGTAGTTTCCTGAGAAGTCTTTCGTGTGGAACTTTGTCGAACGCTTTCTGGAAGTCCAAGTATATTATGTCCACAGGCTTCCCACTATCAATTTGCTCGTTTACGGTCTCAAAAAATTGGAGTAAATTCGTCAAACATGATTTCCCTTTCCTGAATCCATGTTGACTGGGTTTCATCAAGTCGTGTGCGTCCAAGTGCCGGACTATGCTATCCTTGATCAGTGCTTCAACCATCTTGCCGGGGACCGACGTAAGACTCACAGGCCTATAGTTGCCCGGTTCCCCTCTCGATCCTTTTTTGAAAATTGGCGTGACGTTCGCTATCCTCCAGTCGTCCGGTATCTGTCCAGTTCTGATTGTCAGGTTTGCAAGTTTGTGCAATAACTCTCCGATTTCAACCTTCAATTCCTTTAAGACTCTCGGGTGAATTCCATCCGGTCCAGGGGATTTGTCACTTTTAAGTTTGTCGATCTGATAGTATATCTGGTCTAAGTCCACTTCAACTGTGGTGAGGCTGTCCTCTATTTCTCCTGGAAACACTTTCTCTGCTTCAGGTATTGTTGAGGTGTCTTCCTTCGTAAAGACAGACGCAAAGAAGGAATTTAGTTTGTCTGCGATTTGTTTATCTTCCTTGATGTACCCTTTTCTTCCCTGGTCGTCCAGGGGTCCCACTGCCTCTTTTGCAGGTTTTTTCCCTTTCACGTATCTAAAGAAGGGCTTGAAGTTTTTGGCCTCCTGGGCTATTTTTTCCTCATAATCCTGTTTGGCATCCCTCACCGCCTTGTGACATTTCTTCTGATCATCTTTATGTTTGTTCCAGGCTTCGGTTGTCTTTATGCATTTCCATTTTTTGAAAGAGTCCTTCTTTTCTTTTATGGCTTCCTTCACCTGTATGGTAAGCCATGCCGGTTCTCTTTTGCTCTTTGTTCTCCGATCTTTGGAAATCCTCGGAATGTAGAGATCTTGTGCTTCTGTGATAGTATTTTTCAGTAGGGACCATGCCTGATCTACCGTTTCAAGTTTGTCCACCATCTTCTCTAGTCGTTTTTCTACCATGGCCCTCATGCGATCGTATTTACCCTTTTTAAAGTTTAAGGTGGTGGTTAAGGTTTTGGCATGTTTCCCTTTCCCGATGTCAAGTTTAAAGTTGATTACATTGTGATCACTCGTTCCCAGTGGAACCACGACTTCCACTTCTGTTATCGGTCCCGTGAGGCCATTTAGGACCAAGTCCAAGGTGGCGTTGCCTCTTGTCGGCTCTTTTACCATTTGTTCCAGGAAGCAATCCCCTAGCACATCCAGGAACTTGGCCTCCTTGCCGCAGTTGGAGGTTGCTAGTTTCCAGTCAATCCCTGGGAAATTGAAGTCTCCCAATACAATTACATTGCCCGTCTTGCATTCTTGTTTGATTTCTTCCATCATTTCTGAGTCAGTTTCCTCCGCCTGTCCTGGGGGACGATAGTAAAGGCCAATTTTCGTATCTGCACCATATTGACCAGGAATTTTGATCCAGAGTGACTCAAGCTTCTCTTTCATTTCTGTTGTAACCATTTCAACAGAATCTATTCCCTCCTTGACATATAGAGCAATACCTCCACCTTTCTGCCCTACTCGATCTCTTCTATACAGTTTGTATCCCTGTAGTACTGTGTCCCATTTGTTTTCTTCATTCCACCATGTTTCTGTTATGCCAATGATATCCAATATGTCATGTCTCGCTATTGTCTCTAGTTCCCCCATTTTGTTACCTAGACTTCTAGCATTCGTATACATACATCTAAATTCCCTTTGTGTTACCTTTTTGGACCTTCTACTCTTGGCCGTCCCTATAGTTTCAAATACGGTATCCTTTACTGCTCCTGTGTTATCACCCTTATTTGCTGTGTGGTCGTCCTCTCCTGTGTCTGAGTTGTCCCTTCCTGCTTTTTCTCCCTTATTGGCTGTGGGGTCGTCTTCTCTTGTGTAGGAGTAGTAGTCCTTGGCTTCTTCGTCGGGGCATCCTGCTATCCGTGCCATCGACCGGTGGTCGACTGTCGGCTTTCCCCTATCTTTCAGTTTAAAGCCTTCTCGATTGCCTTCTTCATGTTGCCTGCCAAAACTCGTGCTCCTTCCTTGTTGAGGTGTAGTCCGTCCCTTCTGTAGTACTTGCTTTTTCCCCAGAACGCCGTCCAGTTGCGCACGAAGTCGAAGCCTTCTTCTTCGCACCATCGTCTCATCCAGGCGTTGATTACTTGCAATTCCCCTTGTCTCTTTCCATCCGCTCTTGGTACTGGGAGGATCTCAGAGAAGGCCACCCTCACCTCCCTGATCTTCAGTTGTCTTCCGAGTGAGCGGAGCTGGCCCTTCAGCTCTTCCCTGTCATACTTCCGCCCGCTCACATCATTTGTTCCCACGTGGATAAGCACAGCGGTGTCCTCTCCCCCTGCGCCATCTATGATCCTGGAGATCCTGTTGGTCACATCCTTCACTCTTGCTCCAGGCAGACAGGTGACGACTCTGTCCTCTCTTCCTCCTGCGGTGTGGCTGTCCACATGTCGTATAATGGAGTCGCCTACGATGATCCCCATCTTCTTTATTCGGGAGTTCCTTGGGGGGCGTAGGTCCACGTCCTTGGAGTAGGGCCAGTCTTCTTCCTCCAATGATACTCTTGAAATTGTTTCCTGTTCTTTGGGTGGGGGGATGTCTTCCTGTGCTCTCACTATTTCTCCTGGTGTGCGGTTGTCTCCTACCTCGTCTTCGGTTTCTTCTGTGTTTGCATGGGTGTCTTCTCTCCTCACATGGGTTTCTTGAGTACAGTTTTCCAGCCCTGGGATCTCTACGTGGTGCTGATGAGCTTCCTCTATGAACATTTCTAGTTCCTTGACCTCGTCGTTTGGGCTGTACTCCACTAGAATCTTCTCCTGTGCTCGGATTCTGTCTTCGAGTTCCATCACTGTTCCTTCCAATAGTCTTACCTGACATTTCAAGCTATCCATCTCCATGCATCGATTGCAAATGTATGCCTGGATCCCCGAAGGGAGGTAGTCATACATATTGCAGCCGATACAGAAGACCGGAAAGCTCACCTTCTGACTTCCTTGGGCTTCCATTTCTTGCTTCCCTCGTGTGTGCTTGTGTTCCTTGCCTGCTGCTTCCTTATGTTACTTGCCTTGCTGTGTCTTTTGTGTGTGCTGTCTCCGCTCTACCTCACCTTGATTGTATGTGTGGGATTGTTCCCTTGGCGTCTGTCTCTTCCTTACCTTCTGTGTTTGTCGCTTCTTTACCGTTCAGTCCTCCTCGGTGTTCTTGATAGTAGATACTTGATAGTAGATACTCGTCCCTTGCAAGGCCCTTCGCAAAGGCGCTCTCGCTAAGGCGAGCGCCTTTACCGCTCGCCTTCGCCGCGCGCCGAACGGCTGGGCGCCGTTGGCTCCGCCCCCTTTCAAGGGGGAGTTCGGGCTCTGACCTCGCTGACGCTGTAGTACGGTGTCCCATTTGTTTTCTTCATTCCACCATGTTTCTGTTATGCCAATGATTTCCAACTTATCATGTCTTGCTATTGTCTCTAGTTCCCCCATTTTGTTTCCTAGACTTCTAGCATTCGTATACATACATTTGAGTTCTCTTCGTGTTACCTTTTTGGACTTTCTACTCTTTGCTGTTCCTACTGTTACTTTCACGTTATCCCTAACTGCTCCAGCGGAGCGGAGCGGGTAGCGGCGAGAGGAGGCTCCTCCCACCCCCACCGCATCAGCGCAACGTCATTGGTCGGGCTCCTCCTTAAGAGGAAGGGAGCCGCGGCGCTGAAGACTGCACTGAGCCGCGTGTAGGCAGCAGCGGCGAAGAGACACAGGAGCCGGAGAGAGAGGTCAGAAGAGGGGAGAAGGAGAACAGCGGAGCGGAGCAGGTAGTGGCGAGAGGAGGCTCCGCCCACCCCCACTGCGTCAGCGCAGCGTCATCGGCCGGGCTCTTCCTTAAGAGGAAGGGAGCCAACGGCGCCCCGCCGTTCGGCGCATGGCGAAGGCGCACAGCAAAGGCGCTCACTTTAGCGAGAGTGCCTTTGCAAAGGGCCTTAAGAAGGGCCGGGTCACTACATCTAAGGACCCCAAGATAAGAAGACAATCAAGGTAAGGACACATCCACATACAAACAAGTAGGGTTAACAAACGCAGAACAAAAGGCAGAGTAGGCCCAGGGAGGACCACACATATAGGGAAACGACAGGCAAGGAAGGCACCAAAGAATAGAAGCAGGGGCAGAGGACAAGAAGCACGGGCAGAAGATAAAGTAGAGGCAGGCCAAGCAGGTAGCACACCTGCGAACATACACAAAGACAGCAACAAGCACAGAAGAACAAGATAAGGAGGAATCAAGAAAAAACACAAACACATGTGCAAGCGGAGAAGGCAAACAAGAGGCAAACATACACACGCGCATAAGCAAAGGGGAGCGGAAGACGAAGAAGGTAAGGAAGAGCCAGGCACAGGGGTGAACATACTAGCATCAGGACTCCTAAAGGGCAGACAAGAATGCAAGCCGAAGGAACACAGAAGATGAGCTTCCCAGTGTACTGCACGGACTGCCACATGTACGACTACCTCCCCTCCGGGTTGCAGTCATACGTGTGCGGGCGTTGTCAGGAACTGAAGAGCTTGAGGAGTGAAGTCAGTCACCTGAAGTTGAGGATCAAGGAACTAGAGGGACTCTACATCTCAGAAGACCCCTTCCAGACAGCCGAAGATCTCACGCGAGAGGGGCGCATCGAGGAGCAGGTCAGGGAGCTCATTGAAGATGCCTACAGGAGAGTGGAAGAGCAGGAACACGAGAAGTAGAGAGACGAGGAGGACACACAGAGCAGAAGACAAGAAGCATCTGACACCAAGGTAGAGGATACCCACGGAGGAAGTTTACTGAAAGAAGAGGAGAGGCACTCTCAATGCCTAGTATAACCAATGTTATAATATAAATTAAATACCTGATCCATTTTCCAGAGGCATATGGCCATGTGTTGTGTCAGATACTGTGGAGTATTTGTGCTGGTGTTGTGTTGTGGAATGTTGAGCCCACATTCAGCAGAGGTGCTGTTGGTAGTTTCCTAATGCAGTGCTATTTTAGTAAAGATATTGATTAGAATGTGTTGAGAATCTATGCTAATGTAAGAATGTTTCTGATTGGCTGCACAAGTCTGCAGGGACATCAACTGTCTTATGACAGTTAAACAGACTGAGTTGTCTTTGAAAAAGGGAAAACGGTTCTGGTTTTGTTCTGTGTGTAAATGAGAGTAAGTGAGATAGAAGGTGAGGTATATAAATGAAACTTTAATAAAAATTGTGTGTATGACTAACAGATTTTTGGAACAGATTTAAGGCAAATTGGTATGTGAGAAAGTTGTGTGTTGTTTTAATGTCTGTCTAAGAAAATGGAAAAATGTGAGTGAAGAGAACTCAGTCTGCTACAATAGTTAGTTTAAGGAAAATAAAAAATAGTTTAGATAGAATTCCAGTTATAGAAACTATTTTTATTTCTTTTAATCTTATTTAGTGGAACAGTTCTTAGGTATCCTGAACTGGCAGGCAAACTTAAGATACTTACATATAGGGAGTGAGGGTATTTTTCCTCTTATTTTTATTTGACTTAGAGAGGTGTAGGGAGAAGAACAGATGAAGGAAAGAGGCCTGAAGATTGAAGAATGAAGAACAAAGATAAGTAAAATTCACCAAAGACAGAAGTCATTTTAATTTCTGCTAAGAACAACTTTGCCTACCTGAAGTTAAGACTCTATGACTTTAAATGGCATTTATGACCCTGAGAACCGTGTAATATAAAGAAAGGTTTCTGTACTGTAAAGGAAACACTGTTGTTCAGTCATCAGTATGTATTAGTGATAAATAGTGAATGCTGAAACACGTTAGAATATTAGAATACTGGATCCAGTTAGGCATATGTTATTAAATTATAATGATAAGCACTTTATAACTTATTAAAAGATTTTATTTGCTTTTAACCATTTTAAAGACAAATTATTGAATTGGTGCAATAAATTTGTTTTTGCACCTTGCATCTAGTCTGGCTATTCATTACAATGTTTATAACCTTTGTATATTTTATCTGATTTTCAAAACATTTAATCCTAGCCAGTTCTCTTAAAATCCAAGTTAAGAGTGGCTAGTGTTCATTTTTCTTCTGACTTTCCTCTTTTTCTGGCTGGGTGTTGAGCTAAGCCACTTGGATAACATGACTACAGTTTAGGATCCTCAGCACTTTGGTACAGAAAAAATAGAGGGGGGTTACAGATTTGGCTTAGTCGGCAGGATTTTTGGACTAGTTTTGAGTTCAAAAATTCTGAAAAATCACATGCTGTGAAAAAGAACCTGTGTTGCAGAGGAACATTTAAGTGTGTTGTAACAATACAGGAAGTTTTGTGTATTTTTGTGCTATTTTGTTTGATAGTTTTGTTTCCAGGTCAAAACCCATTCGTTCTAACATGGAAAATCTGGAAAGACAATTGATTGAAATGAGAGGAATGATAGAAGAAATTCAGCAACAACAGCAGCAGCGACAGCAGACATCATCTCAAGTTATGAGGAATCCACAGGTTTTTAATTCAATAGTATGTCCCGGGGAGAGGAATATTCAGGATTTTTATGGATCTCCCGGTAGACCCGGAGACCTGAGTGTAGAAGAGTGGATTGAGGATACACAAAAAGTTCTTCGAATTCGTCATGTGGCCCAAGAAGACCAGTTGGATACTGTATTATGTCACATTAAGGGGCAGGCTAAGGAGACAATTAGATTTGCCTTGCCTCAGGATGTGGGTACTTTGGATCTGCTATTTGAGACCTTGAAGGAAGTTTATGGTGATCGAGTTCATTTGGGACTGCGAATAAAAGAGTTCTACGAAAGAAGACAGAAATCGGGAGAGTCAGTCCGGGAATATGCAAATCAACTGCAAAGTAAATTTTGTGTCATCAGAGACCGTGATCCTGAGAGAATAGGTAATGTGGAGATCACATTAAAAGAACAATTCGTATTTGGATTAAGAGATGACATTTTGCGGAAAATGTTGGGTCTAAAAATGGAAGAACGTCCACGGATGACTTTCAGAGAATTACAACATATAGCTATTAGGTGGGCAGATGAAGAAAAGGATAATCAAAATTTGAAAAGTCAGAAGAGCAGAAGTGATGGATTTGACAGTTTGGAAAGATGTGAGGAAGAGGTTGTCCCTACCATTTCTGGGAAAAATTTGATGAGCAATCTGTCCAATTGTCTAGATCGCTTAGAGCGTTCTCAGGAATTATTGTTAGAAACTAATCAAAGAGTTTTACGAGAACTAGAAGTTGAATCACCAAAAAGAAGAGAAGATCAGACTGAGAGAAGATTCCGAGGGTACTCCAGTAGAAATGGTGGAGGAGATGTAGTATGTTATAATTGTCATCAAGTGGGGCACATTGCTCGTAATTGTTGGAATGAGAAGAAAGATAACTCTCAAGATTCTGAGAGAGGGGCTGGGACAAATTCTCATGTTGAAAGACCAACCAGCGAAGGTCAAACCCAGAGGAACGAATCAAAGAGTGCTCCCACGAAAAATATTTTACAGAGGCCTGTCCAGATAATCTGTGAGGATAAGTGGCAAGATTCTGAATGGGAAGCCTGTAAGGAAAAGGCAGTGGAGCAATCCCCAGTAATAGATATTACTATCAATGGAATAAAAACCCGGTGTACAGTAGATACCGGATCAGTGGTATCAACTCTTATAGCAAGCTATTTTTTCAAACATTTCCCTCATCCTGAAAACATGGAAGAGGCTAGTTGGATGAAACTAACAGCTGTGAATGGCACACCATATTTGGTACTTGGATGTATAGAAGCAAAGGTGCAATTTGAAGAAAAAGATTTTCCTAACAGTTATGTTTTCATAGTGAGAGATCATCAATCACCTGAGGAGTTGGGAGAAGATTATGCACCGGGATTAATTGGTATGCACATTTTAAAACATATGGGGAATTGTCTTCCTAGGATTTTGCAATTGTCTAATAACCAGTATAAAGAGACAAAATTACAAGTGAATAGAATTTTGGCAACGATTAAGGGAGTAAAAGAATATGAAGAGGGGGCGGAGCCTAACTTCCACGGGGAGAGCACGCATGTGATAACGGCTCCTCCACACCGTGCCCGATTCTTTTATTAAAGTGCCTCTTTGGGGAAAAAAAAAGTTTAAAACCGCTGCGATTACCAGCACTGCCTTCAACCGGGAACACAAATGTCGCCTCCGAAACCAGCAAAACCGGAGCCTACTGCACCCGTGCCCCTCGGGGGTAAGGGGCCCAAGCCTGATCCAAGCACGCCGAGCACGCCGGAGAAAATGGCGCTCAAGGGAGAGGAGGCTACACTTGACCTGCTCCTTAGAGAAACGCGATCAATCCGATCAATAGTGCAGGAGCAGGTCGAAGAAACTAAACTACTCAGAGGGGAGATAGAAGCGCTGAATTCACAGTTTGTAGATGCACGCCACCGCCTTGATGCTCTGGAAGAAAAAACGGCGAATTTACAGTCTACACAAGCACTGGTTCATACACATACAAAAATGATTACCAACCTGCAAAGAGACATTGAGGACCTTTCTAATCGCAGCAGGAGATCTAATCTGAGGATTATTGGTCTACCAGAATCAACAGAGGGCTCTGATATGATTGTCTTCCTGTCTGATTTCCTGCCTAAAATATTAGGTCTAACCTTCTCTCCAGCACTGGAAATAGAACGTGCTCACCACGTGCCCTCTCATCTCTCTGCACATGCTACTGCTCCTCGTCCCATAGTAGCCAAACTGCTTAGATTTCAACATACTTTGCAGATTCTCACAGCTGCAAAAGCCAAACCTCAGCTGCTTCACCAGGGCAAAAAGCTCTTCATTGTTCCTGATCTGGCTAAAACTACAGCATTAAAAAGAAAGGCTTTCTTATCTCATCGCCAGGAGCTTAAAGACATAGGTGCCAAATATGGTCTACTGTACCCGGCTAGGATGAAAGTCACCTACAACAATCACACTACTTCATATACTGAGCCGGATGAACTAGCTGCCTTCCTTGATTCTTTGAAAATGCGCTGAAGAGGAAGGCTGCTGCTGGTTAATCTGTTTTTTCCCCTTCATAGTTGCAAATGCATTTATCTGTTTCTTTGACTGGCACATCAATTTCATGTTTCTGATAATATATGGGTGGGAGGTTTGCTAGTTGTTTCATCTGTGTTTTATCCCTGTGCCCACAGGAGCACCCTTGAATTGCTATACTGTACGCATGGCAATGGAGTCCATTTTGACTGCATTGCGTGCTAATACTTCTAGCCGTTTCTCTTTTTTCTCTTTTCTTTCTCTGTTTTTCTCTCCTCTACTTTCTGACAGGAGTGTCCTTTATTTCTTTAATTGTTATGCTGAATTTATGCCTCCACTGAGCATGGGTAGTTTCTTCTGTATTATAAGATTGCATTCTATGACTTATGACTGACCTACATGTTTTTTCTTTTAATGTGAATGGTCTGAACCACCCTATTAAAAGAAAAAAGATAACCAATTACGTTTCCAGTAAACACCCTGATGTTGTATTTCTACAGGAGACCCACCTCACACCTGCTGCCGCTCTGAAATTCCAAATTAAAGGTTACTCCACTCATATATTCTCACCTGCCACTCAGCGGAAAAAAAATGGGGTATCAATATTTCTCAATGATAAACTTTCTCCTATCATTCACTCCTCTAAAACTGATACAGAGGGCAGGTGGTGTTTAATTCATGCTGCGTTGCACTCGATGGATCTTGTATTTCTTAATATTTATGCTCCAGTTCTAGATCATCCAGAATTTTTTCATGACCTTCAGATGGCGTTGATGGAACATGCATCCTGTCCCTTAATACTAGGGGGCGATTTTAATCAAGTTCAGGATGTTTATACTGATAGATCATCATCCTGCAAACCTTCAAAATCCAGGTCCTTCGCAGCCCTACAAGCCCTTAAAGACACTTTTTCGCTAGTGGACCCCTGGCGATTGCTTAATCCAAAGGGCAGGGAGTATTCTCACTTTTCACCGCCGCATAATACATACACAAGAATAGATTTCTTTCTTCTATCCTCCTCTCTAACTCATGACCTTACAAACACCATTATTCACCCGATCTCTCTCGCAGACCATGCAGCCATTTCTCTGCACCTACTTCTCTCGGCGCCCCGCAAAGATTCTCCCTCTTGGAGACTGAATAACACTTTACTTTTAGACACGGAAATAGCTGAAAAAATAAAATCAGTTACCACCGAATTCTTTGAACTTAACTCTAAAGATCCTGAGGTTTGTCCTGCCATTGTCTGGGAGGTGTACAAAGCCACCCTCAGAGGTGAATTAATTAAGATTTCATCCTGGAAAAAGAAAAATTCCATGCAAAAAGAGAAGGAATTGGAATCCTCTATTAAAACGCTAGAATTACAACATATGTCTGCTCACTTATATGATCCGTCCATGCATCAGCGTATCCAAAACCTTAAATACGAATATAATACCTTGATTTCCTATAACGCTAGGAGAGACATTTTTATTTCATCCTCGGGTCATTACATGGGTGACAATTTGATGGGTCGTCCACTGGCCAGATATCTTAAAACTAAATCTAAACGCTTGCATATTACAGCTGTTCAAGACTCATCGGGGCTGATGGTTAAGACTAAGTCTCTGATTTCCTCTCAATTTGAACAATTTTATACTACTTTATATAAATCTGAACACTTAGTCTCTGACTCTGAGATAGATTCTTTTCTCGCTCCCTTAGATCACCCATCTTTATCAGATTCTGTAAAATTGGAACTAGACTCTCCTATTACTATACCTGAAATAGAAGCAGCAATTTTATCCTTGCCTAATGGCAAAGCACCAGGTCCAGATGGCTTCACTAATGAATTCTTCAAACAATTTCGAACTCTTCTGGCCCCTTATCTGCATACTTATTACGAATTTCTTCACTCTACACCAGAAAAACAATTTAATTTTACCGAGGCTACTATTGTAGTCATTCCCAAACCTGATAGAGATCCCACTTTGGTTAAAAATTTTCGCCCCATTTCTCTTCTTAATCTAGATTATAAAATTATGGCTAAACTTCTTTCCCTGAGACTTAATAAAGCGATTCCCTCTCTAATTCACAAAGATCAAGTAGGATTTATTAAACAGAGATATATCGGCGATAACTTACGTCTTTTTCACCATATTAATGCCCACGCTAAAACCCTTCCAGATCCTGTAATTGGCCTGGCTATTGATGCTGAAAAGGCCTTCGACCGTGTCGAATGGCCTTTTCTCTTTCGAATCCTGAAATGGTACAATTTTGGCCCCTCCTTTACGACATGGGTCGAAACCTTGTACCAACAACCCACAGCTCGCATTTTAATCAACAATTCTCTTTCTAACAAGTTTTCACTCCATAGAGGTACTCGTCAAGGATGCCCGCTTTCCCCCCTATTATTTAATTTAGCTCTGGAACCACTCCTTTCGGCCATTCGCCAGTGTCCCTTAATTAAAGGCATTCCCACTTCTTCTCGTCACATCAAGTTAGCGGCCTATGCCGATGATGTCCTCCTCTTTATCCGAGACCCTATTAATTCCCTCCCTGCTCTTGTTGACATTGTTTCTCAATACTCCCTGCTCTCTGGATACTCAGTTAATTGGGAAAAATCAGAGATCTTCCCGCTTAATGATCATATCTCTCCATCAGATCTCACTCAATTCCCCTTTCCTTGGTCGCGTGGGGCTGTGAAGTACCTGGGTGTCTTAATACATAAAGATCCAATTCACGCCCAGGATCTTAACCTGACCAAAATTAAAAATTTAGTTTTGAACACGACATCCAGATGGTCTCCACTCTATCTGTCTTGGTGGGGCAGGATTGCTTCCATCAAAATGACCCTTGCCCCGCAGATAAATTACACTCTTTCGATGCTCCCATCCTTATGTAAGAAGACATTTTTTCAATGGCTAGATAAGAAAATTTCTGAATTTGTTTGGAATAAGAAAAAGCCTCGCATTGCTCTCACTAAATTAAAAGCCTCCAAAATACATGGCGGTTTAAACCTACCTGATTTTTATTTTTATTATGTTGCATCATTGGCCAAATACGGAGCATATTGGATCACTGACCTCTGTCCCCGAGATCCTCCAGCCTGGTTTGAAATGGAGGACTTTATATGCACACCACTACATGTTTCCTGTCTGGCAACTATACCTGTTCCTAGAAACTTGAGGAGATACTCTCTGTTGAGCGCAACGCAGCATGCCCTTCATCTATTGGATGCAATCGCAGAAATTTCAATTAAAGACAGTCCATTCATGTCTATCTGGAATAATCCCAAACTCCAACACAATGGAAAGTCACTCTCATGGAAACGTTGGCAGCGGTCTGGGTTGTGGTTTCCTCATCAAATAACTACTCAATCCTCTAATGTTCCCTTTGACACACTCTGCTCCACTTACTCGCTACCACACTCTACATTTTCTCAATGGCTTATTCTCACTGGAACGTTATCTTCTTTGTCTCTACGATTTGACTTTGAATCATCCATCCACACTATACGCCACTGGTCTTCACTGGCTATACTGAAAGGTAAAGCAATCTCCCTATTTTACAGCATACTAAGAGACAATTCCTTTATTTTTTCCCCCAATTCTATGAAACACTGGGAATCCATGCTAATGACCCCTCTTTCGGATGTTGACTGGGATCTCTTTTGGTCTTCGACGAATCGTCCTCTCCTGTCCTCCAGAGTTTCACAGTCAATGTTCTTCGTCATGTGGAATGCAGTATGGACTCCTTTCAGGATGTGGAAAGCTAACCTCAAACAAGACTCTATATGCTGGAACTGTATGAAAGAGACAGGAACCCTGGATCATATGCTTTTCCACTGTACTCCAGTTCGCTCCTTCTGGGCTCGCATCTGGGACACTATGAAACGTATCACTAACTGCTCGGATGACATCTCCTTTGACACTATTATTCTTCGTTCTCAACACCCATGTTTTACTCTGTCGAACTGTCCTCCCAAACTCATTGATACTATGTTTGTGACTGCTATTATGCACATCTTAAAAAACTGGAAATCCTCTTCCTTATTGGACTATACTTTTTGGTGGAACTCTTTGAGCATGTACCATTAATATGAATCATATGCATATGAGAAGAAAAATATTGCTCGTCTTTCCATGAACATGGCACGATGTAATTCTCCCTGGAAATTCTTAGATTTTTATGTTCGTTCTGTTTCATAGACACTCCTGTCTCCTTCTTCTTCTTCTTGTCTTCTCTTTTCTATTCTTTTCTTTCCTTGTTCCTTCCTCTTTTCTATCTTGTTCTCTTACTGGCGGTCCAAGTACTTGGAACTCCTTAAAAAGTTTTGACATAACTATAGTTAATTGTAGTTGATGTTCTACTATATTAAGTGTTTTAGACTTTATTGTCCTGATGTTGAACATGTATTTTAACGTGTATTTGAACCTATACTTGGACTGTAACTTTTCACAAACATTAATAAAAAACATTGAACTAAAAAAAAAAAAAAAAAAGAATATGAAGAAACTGCTGTAGAAACACGACTGGGATTTGTAAAAACAATTGGGAATGTAAAACATATTTTATCAGCTATGACCGAGAAAGATGTGATGGGAGTATGCAACAAAGTAAAGAATATGTCTATGTGTGATATGGTACTGACTGCTACCCGAGCGATGAATCTACCATTAGGAATTATGGTAGCAAGGTCATTAGTGACACCACAAGAAGGTATGGTCCCAGTGCGCATGATTAACATAAGCAGTAAAGATATAATACTTCCATCTCGTATGCAAGTGGCTGAATTGTATAAACCGTGTGCAGTAATAAATCAAACTGAGATTTTAGAAAATGAATCAATTCTGGAATGTCAAATACAAGTGGAAGATAATGAGATTCCTCCTGTTGAAGTAAACTGGGATGAGTTGAATGCAGAGCAAAGTGGAAAATTAAAGGCCCTGCTGAAAAAACATAAAGAAGTTTTCTCATTGGATGACAGTGATATTGGTTTTACAAATATCATACAACATAAAATAAATACTGGGACAGTTCCACCTTTTAAATTACCCTATAGACGGGTTTCTCCACATTTGTTTAAGGAATTCAAAGATCATATTTATGAATTGGTAAATAAGGAAATTTTAAGGAAGACTAGTAGTCCATGGGCTTCCCCAGCAGTAGTCCTCAGAAAAAAAGATGGAAGTCTTAGATTTTGTGTGGACTATAGGAAACTAAATTCAGTGACAATAAAGGATGCCTATCCTTTACCCCGGATCGATGAAGCTTTAGATGCACTGGGATCGGCTTGCTGGTTCACCTCCCTGGATTTAACTTCTGGCTATTTTCAGTTGGGAATGGCTCCAGTGGATATAGAGAAAACTGCTGTTACAACTCCGTTTGGACTTTTCGAATGGCTGCGAATGCCTTTTGGACTGTGCAATGCACCTGCAAGTTTCCAAAGGCTGATGGAAACTGTGTTAGATGAATATGTGTATGAACTCTTACTATTGTATCTGGACGATATACTAATTTACTCAGATACGTTTGAAAAGCACTTGGATAGACTAGATAAAGTTTTTACACGTTTGAAAGATACTGGTCTAAAATTGAAGCCTAAAAAATGCAAATTATTGTGTAAAAGTGTGAAATTTTTGGGGTACATCATTTCCGAACAAGGAATTTCAACAGATTCTGAGAAAACTAAAGCCTTAAGGGAATGGAAGATTCCTGATTCAAGAAAAGCTGTGAGGAGTTTTCTTGGTTTTGCCAGTTTCTACCGCAGATTTATTAAAGACTTTGCTCAAATTGCTGCACCCTTGCATAAATTGACAGGTTCCCCAAAGAAAAATAAAACTGAGAAGCCCTTTGTATGGACTCAGGAATGTCAACAAGCATTTGAACATCTTATAGAGAAATTAAGTAGTGTTCCTATATTATCATTTCCTGATTTCAAACTACCTTTTATTGTAACAACAGATGCAAGTAATAGGGGACTAGGTGCTATTCTAAGCCAAATACAAAATGGCACTGAGCACGTTATAGCCTATGCAAGTAGAGGCTTAAGGAAAACAGAGCGAAATGATCAAAATTATAGTGCGTTCAAGTTGGAGTTATTGGCATTAAAATGGGCCACTACGGAAAAATTCAGAGAATATTTACAATATAAGAAATTTGTAGTTATCACAGACCATAATCCATTAAAGTATCTTAAGAGTGCTAAAGTACATGCTACGGAACAACGTTGGTTAGCCCAATTGGCAGAGTTAGATTTTGAAGTATTGTACAAGCCTGGACGATTGAATCGAAATGTTGATATCCTGTCCCGATTACCTAATTCACCAGAAAGTGAATTGAATGAAAAGGAATCTATAGATGGAAAGGATTCCTTGTGTTATTCCAAAACAGTAAAGAGGTGAAGTCGGATGATTCTGTACAACAGCAGAGCTATCTGGGTAAAGTTTGTACCACCAATTATCAAACTGAGACTGAAAAGCAACAAAGGGAAGATGAAGAAATAGTGGAAATAATTGAAGCAATTCAGAATAATAAAATCCCAGATTTGGAAGATCGCAGTTGGCAGTTTAAAAAACTATGGAGTCAAAGAAATAAGTTAGTAGTCAGAAATAATATTTTATATAGAAAAATATTTGATCCGAGAGACGGATGTCCTATATACCAGGTTGTGGTGCCAAGAAAATTTCATCATGATGTTTTGAGAGAATATCATGATTTTGGAGGGCACTATGCCACAGACATCACAGGAAAAAATATACGGAAAAAATATTTTTGGATAAATTTACACCAAGATATACAAAAGTGGATCTCACTATGCAAGTCTTGTGCATTCTCGAAAGAAGCCTGTCCAAAAGAGAGAGCTATGATGCAATGTTTTAATGTAAAAGAACCTTTAGAAATAGTAGCCTTAGATTTTACAATGTTAGAACGGGATTGTCATGGATTCCAGAATGTCCTAGTTATTACGGATTTATTTACAAGATTTGCAATTTCAATACCAACTAAAAATCAAACAGCCAAAACTGTTGCCAAGAAATTAATCCAAAACTGGATTACAGTTTATGGTTGTCCTCGAAGAATCCATACAGATCAGGGAAGTGCTTTTGAAGCCGAATTAATTAGAGAAGTGTGCAAGTGGTATGGGATAGAGAAAAGCCGAACTACTCCGTACCATCCAGAAGGCAATAGTAGGTGCGAACGTTACAATCGAACAATGCACCAAATTTTGAGAACATTAAGTGAACAGAAGAAAGAGAAATGGTCAGAGTATTTACAAGAAGTGAATCAGATATATAATAGCACCATTCATGGGGCAACTGGTTATATGCCAGCTTATTTGTTGTTGGGAAAAGAAAGATTATTGCCTCATAAAGAACTATTTGATCAGTCTGATTTGGACAATACTGAAATTAATTTGGATGATTGGTTCAAAGAGCATAGATTGAAACTTCAGAAGGCTCATAAATTTGCGACTGAAGCATCTGAAAAAGCTTCTCAAAATATTAAGAAGACTTATGATCGGCATTCTCGAGGAAGTCCTTTCGATATCAATGATTGGGTTTTGATAAGGAAACATAATTTCAGGCAAAGACACAAAATTCAAAATGTATGGGAAACAGAACCATACCAAGTTATACAAGTGTTGGGTGTAAAAAAAAAAAAAAAGTATACAGGCTTAAAAGTCGTGAAGGAGTAGAAAAAATATTGCACCGTAACCAATTGAAATTAGTGTCATGGGATGTATACAATGATGAACTTAAAAATATAACAAATGTACCACTATGTGTTAGATCTAAATTTGAAAAAAAACTGATGTTGTGAATAAGTCTACTGTAACTTGTCCATGGCATGTAATTCAAACAGTGCTAAATGATGATAATACGGGATGTGGAAGTTCATATTCTGATGCTTCAGAGGTACAAGAAAGTTTACAGTCAGATTTTGATAAAAACTATAACTTGAGAAAAGCAAGAGGTAACCCACCTAAATATTTGATGGAACATTATGTACTAGAATGAAAAAATATGACTGTAAAACACTGATCTTGAGATTAGTGTTACTCAAAATATGGGATGATACATTAATAAGATTATGTGTAGTTAGGTGTTAGAGGGAATTTATATTGTTTTATTTTAAAAAAATGTTTTTGTTAAACATTTTTTTTATTTGCCAGGGAGTAATATAACCAAGGTTATAATATAAATTAAATACCTGATCCATTTTCCAGAGGCATATGGCCATGTGTTGTGTCAGATACTGTGGAGTATTTGTGCTGGTGTTGTGTTGTGGAATGTTGAGCCCACATTCAGCAGAGGTGCTGTTGGTAGTTTCCTAATGCAGTGCTATTTTAGTAAAGATATTGATTAGAATGTGTTGAGAATCTATGCTAATGTAAGAATGTTTCTGATTGGCTGCACAAGTCTGCAGGGACATCAACTGTCTTATGACAGTTAAACAGACTGAGTTGTCTTTGAAAAAGGGAAAACGGTTCTGGTTTTGTTCTGTGTGTAAATGAGAGTAAGTGAGATAGAAGGTGAGGTATATAAATGAAACTTTAATAAAAATTGTGTGTATGACTAACAGATTTTTGGAACAGATTTAAGGCAAATTGGTATGTGAGAAAGTTGTGTGTTGTTTTAATGTCTGTCTAAGAAAATGGAAAAATGTGAGTGAAGAGAACTCAGTCTGCTACAATAGTTAGTTTAAGGAAAATAAAAAATAGTTTAGATAGAATTCCAGTTATAGAAACTATTTTTATTTCTTTTAATCTTATTTAGTGGAACAGTTCTTAGGTATCCTGAACTGGCAGGCAAACTTAAGATACTTACATATAGGGAGTGAGGGTATTTTTCCTCTTATTTTTATTTGACTTAGAGAGGTGTAGGGAGAAGAACAGATGAAGGAAAGAGGCCTGAAGATTGAAGAATGAAGAACAAAGATAAGTAAAATTCACCAAAGACAGAAGTCATTTTAATTTCTGCTAAGAACAACTTTGCCTACCTGAAGTTAAGACTCTATGACTTTAAATGGCATTTATGACCCTGAGAACCGTGTAATATAAAGAAAGGTTTCTGTACTGTAAAGGAAACACTGTTGTTCAGTCATCAGTATGTATTAGTGATAAATAGTGAATGCTGAAACACGTTAGAATATTAGAATACTGGATCCAGTTAGGCATATGTTATTAAATTATAATGATAAGCACTTTATAACTTATTAAAAGATTTTATTTGCTTTTAACCATTTTAAAGACAAATTATTGAATTGGTGCAATAAATTTGTTTTTGCACCTTGCATCTAGTCTGGCTATTCATTACAATGTTTATAACCTTTGTATATTTTATCTGATTTTCAAAACATTTAATCCTAGCCAGTTCTCTTAAAATCCAAGTTAAGAGTGGCTAGTGTTCATTTTTCTTCTGACTTTCCTCTTTTTCTGGCTGGGTGTTGAGCTAAGCCACTTGGATACCATGACTACAGTTTAGGATCCTCAGCACTTTGGTACAGAAAAAATAGAGGGGGGTTACACTAGAGCGAGAAGAAATGAGGAACACCAGGGACACAGACCTGCGACCGCAACGGAGGCTGAAAAAGGGGAAATCTGCAATCCTAGTGGGAGACTCAATCCTAAGGCAAGTAGACAGTCACTTAGCAGGAGGGAGAGAGGATCAGCTAATGACCTGTCTCCCAGGAGCAAGAACGAAGGACATAGTCGACAGAATTGAAAGAATCCTGGAGGGATCAGAGACGGAAGAGACAGCAGTGATAGTCCACGTCGGGACGAACGATGTCACCAGGAGAGACTACAGCAAGAATGCACTGACCGAACAGTTCAAGATCCTAGGAAGGAAACTGAAGATGAGGACCCAGAGGATAGCCTTCTCAGAGATCCTGCCAGTACCGAGGGCAGAAACGAAGAGGCAGACGGAACTACAATCAATAAATGCGTGGATGAGGAGATGGTGTGAGGAAGAGGGATTTCTCTTCATGAGGAACTGGACAGCGTTCTGGGGAAAGAACAAGCTCTACAAGAAGGATGGTCTACACCTGAGCATGGCAGGAACTAGACATCTAGCAAATAACATCAGAAGAGCGATAGAGCAAGCTTTAAACTAAACGGAAAGGGAAAGCCGACAGTCGACCTGATATCGACGGTTCGGGAGACAGTACCCAGTGAAGGTACTGAGGGGGAAAAATGCTGGGCAGACACATGTGGACAGCAACAGGTTATGGATAACCAAGGGAGATAGAAGAAGAGAGAGGAGGACATGATAAACATACTACAAGGGGAAGTCAAAAAGGAACGGGAAGATGGGAAGGCACAGGAAGAAGAAAATACGAACATGCCACATGGGCAAGGCAATAGAAACATACCACAAAGGGAGGACAAAGGAGATAAATTGCAGGAGTTGGCTGGCCAGGAAGAGGACAGAAAGAAGACTGAAGCACATGGGAAAACAGCGGGGAAGACTAAATGCCAGGACTTGAACTGCATGTACACTAATGCAAGGAGCCTAAGGAACAAAATGGTGGAATTGGAAGTCATGGCCAAAAATGAGAACCTAGACATCATAGGGATCACGGAAACATGGTGGAACGAAATGGGACATAGTACTGCCAGGATATAAACTCTACCGAATAGATAGGACTCATTAGAAAGGAGGAGGAATAGCACTGTACATAAGGGAAACCATCCACTCAACCAGTGTGGATACAGCAGCAGCAAATGGACAACTAGAGTCATTGTGGGTTAAAATACCAGGAAAAAACGGATCCGAGATAAAGATGGGACTGATCTACCATCCACCTGGGCAATCTGAAGCAGAGGATACAGAAATGGTAGCCGAGCTGAGGAGGGAATGCAAGAACGCTAACACTATAGTTATGGGAGATTTCAACTATCCCGGGATAGACTGGCGTCTTGGAAATTCAAAATGTACGAAAGAAACGGAGTTCCTGGAAGCCGTACAAGACTGTTTCATGGAACAACTGGTCCAGGCTCCAATGAGAGGGGCAGCGATCCTGGATCTGATCCTCAACGGGCTTAAAGGACCTGCAAAGGGAGTGGAAGTAATGGGACCGCTAGGAAACAGTGACCACAGCATGATTCTGTTCCAAGTGGAAGTAGGATTACCAAAGGGGAAGAGATCAAAGGGAACAGCGTTTAACTTCAGGAAAGGGAACTATGATACCATGAGACAAATGGTGAGGAAGAAGCTCAGAAACAGCTCCAAGAAAGCTCTGTCTATGGAGCAAGCTTGGTCCCTACTCAAGGACACAGTAAACGAGGCACAAAACCTATATGAACCCAGATTTAGGAAAGGATGCAAAAAGAATCAGACTAAAGACCCAGCATGGATAAACAATGAAGTAAAGACAGTGATAGGAGACAAGAAAACATCATTTCGGAAGTGGAAGAAGGACAAAACTGAAGGAAATTGGAAAGAGCACAGGAAGCATCAGAAAGAATGTCACCGAGTGGTCAGAAAAGCCAAGAAAGAATACGAGGAGAGACTAGCCAAGGAAGCACGAAATTTTAAACCATTTTTCAGATATGTAAAAGGGAAACAGCCAGCGAGGGAGGAGGTGGGCCCTCTGGATGAGGGAGACAAGAAAGGAGTGGTGAAGGAGGAAAAAGAGGTGGCTGACAGACTAAACAAGTTCTTCGCGTCGGTCTTTACAAAAGAAGACACATCCAGCGTGCCGGAACCAGAAAAAATCTTCAAGGGGGATCAGGAGGGTATATCATCATGCATGGAGGTAAGCCTCGAAGATGTTCTAAGGCAAATAGATAGATTAAAAATTGACAAATCTCCTGGCCCAGATGGGATCCACCCGAGAATATTGAAAGAGCTCAGAGACGAAATAGCGGAGTTACTCAGGCATATATGCAATCTATCCTTAAGAACAGGGATAATCCCGGAAGATTGGAGGATACCAAATGTTACACCAATCTTCAAAAAAGGATCGAGAAGCGACCCGGGGAACTATAGACTGGTGAGCTTGACCTCAGTTCCGGGGAAGATGGTCGAATCACTGATCAGGGAAGGTATCAATGAGCATATAGAAAAAAAATAAACTGATGAGAACAAGCCAGCACGGTTTCTATAAAGGACGATCGTGCCAAACAAATCTACTACATTTCTTTGAGGGGATAAGCAAACATTTGGACCAAGGTAACTCCATTGACATAGTTTATCTGGATTTCCAAAAAGCCTTTGACAAGGTACCCCATGAGCGCCTGCTGAAGAAACTGTGGAACCACGGGGTGGAAGGGGAAGTCCACAGATGGATCCAAAATTGGCTGGTGGATAGGAAGCAGAGGGTAGTAGTAAAAGGACACTACTCTGACTGGAAAGAGGTCACGAGTGGTGTCCCGCAGGGGTCAGTGCTGAGACCGCTGCTGTTCAATATATTCATTAACGATCTGGAATTGGGCACGAAGTGCGAAGTTATCAAGTTCGCGGACAATACAAAACTCTCCAACAGGGTCAAAACTGTTGAGGAATGCAAAGAACTGCAGAGCGACCTGAACAAACTGTGCGAGTGGGCAAAAAGATGGCAGATGAGCTTCAATGTGGAGAAATGTAAGGTCTTGCACATCGTGAAAGGGAACCCCATGTACGATGGGAGGAAGGGTGATGGGGAAAGGCACCCTAGAAAAAGACCTGGGGATATTGGTGGATACAACAATGAAGCCAGCGGCGCAATGTGCAGCGGCCTCAAAGAAAGCGAATAGAATGCTGGGCATTATCAAAAAAGATATCACTAACAGAACGAAGGAGGTCATCCTGCCATTGTATCGAGCAATGGTGCGACCACATCTGGAATACTGTGTCCAATACTGGTCACCGTACCTTAAGAAAGACATGGCGATACTTGAGAGGGTCCAGAGGAGAGCAACTAGGATGATAAAAGGAATGGAGAACCTTTCTTTTTTTTTTTCTTTTAGTTCAATAATTTTTATTGAGTATTTTGAAAAATACAGGGAGCATTTCAAATACATAAAAACAAAATAAAGCTTTGTGTATAAAGAATCTGCAAATATATATTTAACTGTAGAGGACCATAGCAGTAAGAAAAGCTCCAAGTATTGGAACTGCTTGTGAAGACTATATGAGAAAAAGATGAGGGAGAACAGAAATAGAAATTAAAAGAGAAAGGAAAGAAAGAAGAAAAGAGAAGAGAAGGAACGGAATTCAGGAGTGTCTACGAAGCAGAGCATACATAGGAATCCAGGAATGACCAGGGTGATTTTTTGCTCTTCAAATTCATGGAGGTTCGGAGTGTAATTTTATTCTCATATGCATAGGATTCAAATCTATGATACATACACAGAGAGTTCCACCAAAAAGTATAGTCTAGTAGCGAAGATGATTTCCAATTTTTCAGAATGTGCATGAGAGCAGTCACAAACATGGTATTGATGAGCTTAGGAGGACAGTTTGATTGTGCGAAACAGGGATGTTGAGAGCGAAGGATTATAATGTCCATTGAGATCTCTTCCGAGAAGTTAGTGATAGATTGTATGGTGTTCCAAATTTGAGACCAAAAGGAGCGGACCAAAGTACAATGAAAAAAACATATGATCAAGAGTTCTCTTCTCTTTCAAACAGTTCCAGCAAACAGAGTCTTGCTTTAAGTTGGCTTTCCACATGCGAAATGGGGTCCATACTGCATTCCACATAATAAAGAACATTGATTGTGAAACTCTAGAAGATAAAAGCGGTCGGTTTGTTGAAGACCAAAAGAGTTCCCAATCAATGTCAGAAAGCGGAGTGGTGAGTATAATATCCCAGTGTTTCATAGATTGAAGTAAAAAAGTGAAGGAATGATCTCTCAAAATATTATAGAAAAAAGATATAGCCTTGCCTTTTAATAGAGTCAATAAAGACCAATGGCGGATAGTATTTTTGGAAGTCATGAAGTCAGAAGACAGCACTCCAATGAGTGAGAGCCACTGTGAATAAATAGAAGAAGGCAGCAGGTATGTGGAGCAAAGTATATCAAAAGGAACTGACGCAGTAAGAGTAGACAATTGATGGGCAAACCATATACCTGCCCGCTGCCATCGTTTCCATGAGAGGGATTTGCCATGGTTTTGGATTTTGGGATTATTCCAAAGAGACATGAGTGGGCTAACATTAACTGAGATCTCAGCTAATGTATCTAAAAGATGAAGAGCATGCTGCGTTGAACCCAACAAAGAGTACCTTCTCAAATGTCTGGGTACTGACACCATTAGTAAGCAGGAGATGTGTAAAGGCGTGCATTAAAAGCACTCCATTTCAAACCAAGCAGGAGGATCTTGGGGATAGGAGTCAGTAACCCAGTAAGCTCTATATTTAGCTAGTGAAGCAATATAATAATGATAGAAATCCGAGAAGTTAAGACCACCGTTAATCTTAGAGGCTTTCAGCTTGGCGAGAGCAATTCGAGGTTTTTTCTTGTTCCAAATGAATTCAGATAGCTTCCTATTTAGCCAATGAAAAAACGACTTCCGGCATAGAAGAGGAAGCATAGAGAGAGTGTAATTAATTTGAGGTGCTAGGGTCATTTTGATGGATGCTATTCTACCCCACCAAGACAAAAAAAGTGGAGACCATCGAGATGTAGTATTTAGAACTAGATTTTTGACTTTAGATATATTAAGATCTTGAGCAAGAACCGGATCCTTATGTATTAAAATCCCCAAGTATTTCACAGCTTCATGTGACCATGAGAAGGGAAAATGAGCCAGATCTGATTGAAGAATGTTATCATTCAGAGGGAAGATCTCTGATTTCTCCCAATTGACAGAGTATCCGGATAGGAGGGAATATTGTTTGACAATATGTATAAGATGAGGAAGAGAGGATAGAGGGTTCCTAAGAAAAATTAAAACATCATCAGCATAGGCTGCTAATTTGAAGTCTCGATCAGAGGAGGGAATACCGTTAATTAAGGGGCTTTGTCTAATAGCAGAAAGAAGAGGCTCCAACACTAAATTAAATAGCAATGGTGAGAGAGGACAGCCCTGTCGAGTGCCTCTTTGAAGGGAAAATTTACTGGATAAAGAGTTGTTAATCAGAATACGAGCTGTGGGTTGGTGATATAACGCTTCTATCCAATTCGTGAAGAATGAGCCAAAATTATACCATTTCAGGACACGGAAAAGAAAAGGCCACTCCACCCGGTCAAAGGCTTTTTCAGCATCAATAACTACAGGGTCTGACATTGTTTTAGCGGGAGCATTAATATGGTGAAAGAGGCACAGGTTATCTCCTATATATCTTTGTTTAATGAACCCTGTTTGATCTTTATGTTTAAGAGATGGAATCACTTTGGTAAGTCTTAATGCAAGTAATTTTGTCATTATCTTGTAATCTAAGTTAAGGAGAGAGATAGGGCGGAAGTTTTTAACCAAGGTGGCGTCTCTGTCAGGTTTAGGAATTACTACAATGGTGGCTTCAGTGAAATTGAATTGTTTGTCCGGAGTGGAATGGAGGAAATCATAATATGTAAGGAGATGAGGGGCTAAGATGGTGCAAAATTGTTTAAAGAATTCGTTAGTAAAGCCGTCCGGGCCGGGGGCTTTCCCAGCAGGTAGGGAAGATATGGCAGCTTCTATTTCTGATATAGTTATCGGGGAATCTAGTTCCAATTTAACAGAATCCGATATGGTCGGATGAGTTAAGGAGGAAAGAAAGGAGTCTATATCTGATTCAGGAGCAGCAAATTCGGATTGGTATAATGAAGCATAAAAATTTTCGAATTGAGAGGAGATTAAAGATCTGGTTTTGACTAATTGATCTGATGGATCTTGAATAGCCGTGATATGTAGTCTTTTGGATTTAATTTTAAGGTATCTGGCCAAAGGGCGACCCATAAGATTATCTCCCATATAATGACCAGAATTGGAAATGAAGATATCACGCCTGGCTGTACATGAAACTAAAGTATTATATTCATATTTAAGTTTTTGGATACGTTGGAGAGTAGCTGGGTCATGTAGGTGATTAGACATATGTTGTAATTCTAATGTTTTAATAGAATTTCTAAGTCTTTTTCCTTTATCATGGACTGTTTCTTTTTCCAAGAGGCAATTTTTATCAATTCACCTCTAAGGGTTGCTTTGTATGCTTCCCAGACAATGGAAGGACAGACTTCAGGATCTTTAGAGTTATTTTCAAAATATTCTGCTGTGAAAGAATTGATTTTTTCAACAGTTTCCTCATCTAGGAGTAAAGCGTTGTTCAGCAGCCAAGAGGGGGATTCTTTGCTTGGAGCCGAGATGGAAATATATAAAGAGACGGCAGCATGATCTGTGAGAGAGATTGGATGTATGATAGTATTGGTAAGATCTTGAATAAGAGAAGAGGATAGGAGAAAGAAATCAATTCTCGAGTAGGTATTATGTGGTGGTGAAAAGTGTGTGTATTCTCTGCCTTTTGGGTGAAGTAAGCGCCAAGGATCCACAATGCCGAAAGGTTAGACAAACTGGGGCTCTTTACCCTGGAAAAGCGGAGACTGAGAGGAGACATGATACAGACATATAAAATCATGAAAGGCAAAGAGAGGGTGGAGAGGGACAGATTCTTCAGACTAGCGGGGACAACAAAAACAAGAGGTCACTCAGAAAAACTGAGAGGGGACAGATTCAAAACAAATGCAAGGAAGTTTTTCTTCACTCAGAGGGTGGTGGACACCTGGAACACGCTTCCAAAGGAGGTAATAGGACAGAGTACAATACTGGGTTTCAAAAAGGGACTGGATGACTTCCTGAAAGCGAAGGGGATTGCAGGGTAAAAGAGAAAAGCGTATGTGAGTTTTAGGGTAGGAGCACTATCAGGTCCTAGACCTGAGGGGCCGCCGCGTGAGCGGACTGCCAGGCACGATGGACCTCCGGTCTGACCCGACAGAGGCAAGTCTTATGTTCTTATGAGACCTGTTTTGAAATATCAAAAACCTCCGTCAACGATGAGCTCCACCCTCACCCACTGGGCATCCTGCTTCTATATCGCCCACCTACCCCTTGGAACAAATCCTCTGATCTCGTCCTCGAGACCATAACAAACGCCTTCCTCAAATTTCAAAGACTACTGATCATTGGGGACATCAGTCTCCACCTAGACAACATCACCAGCAAGGATACGGTTGAATTTATTAGCTTCCTCATATCCCTTGGCTTCCCCTCCCCCTGTTCCATCCCCAACCCATGAAAAGGGGCACACACTAGACCTCATTAGTTTCCTCGATCTTACCACTTACAAAACTTCAGCCGATGACATCCACTGGGAACATGTCCCCTGATCCGACCACTTCTTAGGGGCTTTCTGTCTCCACATCTTCATGTCGCATCTTGGGGGCTCCACCCCTCATTTCCAATTCCATTACCTTCCGCAAAAAAATTACGAGCGATCTGTTCTGGTCTAAATTTCTCAACCTATTCTCCTCTGCTCCTAAGCCTGCAGACTCAGAAGCTAATTGGCATAACTGGGTTGCTCTCTCCGAGTCCACCTACCACTCCCTCGCCCCTCTCTCCACTAAATCTATCTCCTATCCCCGCAAGGCCCTTTGGTACCTCCCATATCACAGAGAACTAAAGCAGAAATGTCGAGCCCTGGAGCGCATATGGAAAAAATCTAAATCACCTATAGATAGACAGTCCTGGAGAGTCAATATTAAGTTGTACAATAAGTATTAAAAAAAGCAAGGAAGAACTTCTACGGTGACAAAATCTCCAGTTACAACAACCAGAGTAGTACACTATTCAATATCTGGCGCTCCTTAACCTCCAAAAAAGACTCCACCTTGCTCCCCTCCTCTCCGTCAGCCGATGTTCTGGCAAAATTCTTCAACGAAAAGGTCTCTACCTTGAGATGCTCCTTCCCACCTGCAGTCTCCTACAACTCCCTGGTACCCACCGACTCCAATTCTACCCAAACGGTCTCCAAACCTATCCCAGTCAACAGATCCTGGACTACCTTTGAGCACGAATTTGAATCCCTGGTCTTCAAACTCTGCCTCAAACTGAAATCCTGCAACTGTTCCTTGGACCCATTCCCCTCCTACCTATACGAGAAAATTTCCGCACAGGCCATCTCTTCTATTACCAAACTCATAAACTCCGCCCTACAATCGGGCCTTTTTTCCCCAGAAATGAAAAAATCTGACCTAGACCCTTCCAGCTATCCAGCTATTGCCCAATAGCAAATATCCCTCTCCTAACCAAGATGCTAGAGTCCATCATATCTACCCAACTCTCATCATACTTAGAGAGATTCTCTATCCTCCTTCCTTACCAATATGGCTTTCATCCCAACTTCAGCACCGAATCCCTATTGATCTCTTTGATCTCAAAGGTTCAACAACTTTCATTCTCGAAATAAGTTTGCCGTCCTCCTACAATTCGACCTTTCCACCGCTTTCGACATTGTCCATCATGATATTCTCGTTTACCAACTCTCTGAGATAGGCATTAACTCCACAGTCCTAAACTGGTTCTCAAAATTCCTACGTTCTCGTTCTTACACTGTCAACATGAATGGCACCTCATCCTCCCCCTGGAAACCGATATGTGGAGTCCCGCAAGGCTCACCTCGATCTCCCATCCTTTTCAACATTTATTTGTCCTCCCTAAAACTTCTCCATCTATCCCCCCTTGAAACAATTTACACTTATGCAGATGACATCCTCGTCCTCCTCGAGACTGATTCGAATCTCACCAACCTTTCTGAGAACATAGCCTCCTGCATAATGAACCTTCAATCCTGAGCCCACACTGTTCAAATGAAACTGAATGAGTCCAAAACAAGACTCCTTTGGCTCGATCCAAATCTAGACCAACTACCCTCCTCCATCTCACTGCCCTCTGGCTCCACTCTGCAGCTTGAGTTCTCAAGAAATGTTCTGGGCATCATTATTGATTCTATATTGTCCTTCAATGACCACCTCAATTCCTTGGTAAAAAAATGCTTTTTCAACCTTCACATGCTGAGGAAAGTTAGATCCTGCTTCCATCAAAAACACTTTACCATCCTTGTCCAATCCATCATCCTTTTCAGAATGGACTATTGCAACTCTATCTACTTAAGCCTAACTAAGAAAAACCTTCATAGACTCCAGCGGATTCAGAATGCCGCGGCTAAGCTTATCTTCGCAAAAAGTAAATTTGACCATGTCTCTCCGCTTCTGGCCAAGCTTCACTGGCTTCCGATAATCGCCAGGGTCCACTTTAAATGCGCCTGTCTAGCTTTCAAAATCCTACACGGCATCCTCCCTCCCTGTATCCCTCTTTCTTGGAACTCCTCAAACCCTAATACCACCAGATCCACCCACAAATTAAAACTATCCTTCCCCTCATTAAGAGGCATTTCCCATATAGGAAAACTAGGGACCTCCCTCCCCTTCAGAATCACCGAGCTATGGAACAACCTTTCCTCCCCTCTTCGGAACCTGAGCTCTCTCCAACTTTTCCGCAAACATCTGAAGACCTGGCTATTCTAAAAAATGTGATACTTAACTCCATCTCTGGCATTCTAAGCCCTCTAAAAACTCTTCATACTTGGACCTCTAACCCTTTATTGTAGTTCCTTTCTATCCCATCTCCTGTAAACCATGCCGAGCTCTACGAATGTGGAGATTATGCGGTATATAAACCTAAGGTTTAGTTTAGTTTACCATCCTAGGGCATTAAAGGACAGTCTGCCATTTTCCCAATTCCTACGGTACAGACGTAATTGTTCCATAAGAGACGCTTATAAGAAACAAGCAAAGCAATTGCAACACAAGTTATTGGACCGGGGTTACCCTGAGAAAGTGGTGAAGTTCGCATACACGAGAGAGAAGTACATAAACAAAGATCTATTATTGGAAGAGAAGACCACAGAAATGGAAGACTGAAACCCAACATGTGTACTCAGGTTTGGTGAAGGTATCGGGGAGGTGGCTAGAATACTACGTAAACATTGGCCTATAATTCATTTGCAGAGGGCCGCAGTGTGAGCAGACTGCTGGGCACAATGGACCACTTGTCTGACCCAGCAGCTGCAATTCTTATGTTCTTATGATAGCTTATAGCTGTCATCAAAATTTTAACAAAATTTTATGTCCTTCAGATAAGTCCATAAAGGCAAGAGAGACCAGAGATGAGGGTAGTCACATTAAATATGGCAAGTGAAAAACATGTGACTCCACTGTGGAACACACTGGTAACTTTCATCATCCAAGAACTGGAGAGAAATATGTTTTACAGTACCAGACGACCTGCAACACCTCATTTGTGGTTTATGCCATAATTTGTCCCTGCCATAAAATGTACATTGGGCAAACTTCAGACCCTTCAGAGTTCGTGTGGGTGAGCACAGGAGTAGTCTGGCGTGCAACAGGCTAGATGAACCACATTACACCATGGCGAGACATGCTGCAACTGAGTTTCAATGTTTCATTATGGATCATGTGCCTCCAATGGGGAGATAGAAAGCTCACTCCGCCTAAAGTCAGGGGAACCTAATGGTCTGAACATAAAAATTGAATGGCATGTGGTGGGGTTTTTTGGCATTTGATTTTTTAACTGAGTAGAGTACCTGCGTCGTTGTGAATTTAAAGTTTCAGAGATACATCATTACAGCGGAATAGTTACCCAGTTAATTTGAGTTCTTATCTCTGACTTTGACAGGCACCAACAATTGATCAAAGACTAGCCTTCTGGTCCATTTTTTGATTCTGGCTAAAATTTACAGCAGAAAACAAAAGTAATGAAAATGGAGCTGTCAGCTATCTATACCTTCACAGCTGTTTCAGAACGTGTCCTGTGACATCAGACATTATAAACTCTGACTGATTGAGACTGACGCCATCTTTGCCACTGTGAGCGAGTGAGAAAACTGCCAAATGAGAGCGCAAGAATTGTTGAAGAATTGTCTTTACCAGCTGTTCTATAGAGTTTATTAACTGTTGACACTGCTTTTCCTGAAGGAAGGAGTCCATTGCCCTGATGCAGCTGTACAGTAAACCCCCGTGAATTCGCGGTTTATGAATTACGGATTCAGTAATTTGCGGTATTTTCTGACCACCTCTTCCTTGTACTAAAGTCATGGTTACACCAATTATAAGCTGCTTTGACACGCTATTTGGCGTATACATCAAATCTCCTGATTGGTGTAACCATGACTTTAGTACCAGGAAGAGGTGGTCAGAAAATAACACAAATGATTTTCAGCACTCGCCGGCACCCCAGCTGCCCTCTCCTGCCTTCGATCAACTCCTAAACTGCATTTGCGGTTTTTAGAAATTTGCGGGTGTTCCTGTAACGGAACCCCCGTGAATATCGGGGGAGTACTCTATAGTGAAACACCAGCTAGCTTCCATTGACAAGAGGGGACCAGGCAAAGACAGGCAGAAGATATCCAAGTCCCGATCCAGATAAGTTCTTTGTAACTTTATTGCTACTTTGAATAATTTGAACAGCCAACATGAAGAGTTCACTTTGATGTTTACTGCACAATTGTAGCCATAAATTTATATCAGGTCGGGCAGGAGGATTTTGAGCCAGTAAAGTTACTTGCTTAATACAATACATGCAACATATGGGATTCTGAGGCTCTTTTCCTCCTTTAAGTAAATTGAATTCAAAATAAGCAAAGGTAGAAGAGATTCATCACATTTCTAAGTTGATACAGTATAAGCTCATTATAATGGACTCGCTTATAATGTAACCTCGTCTATAGCGAACGAGGTCCGCTGGTCCTGGTCGTGCGCCATTATAAACATACAGAAAATCATCGCATATAACGGACTCGCATATAATGGACTTTTGGATATAACGGACAACCAATTTGGTCCTCAGAGCCGCTATTAGCTGTAATTTTCTTTGTCTATAATGGATATGCAGGCTCCACCTACAAGGTACGTGGCATGCTGGTGATATAGTATCAAAATGCAGCCCAGAAGAAAATGACAGAGTATTTTTCTTTCCAGTACAGTATGACATAATGCTTTAGAACATTTTTTAGTGTTCTGGTTTTGCAATCATTTTGTGCCATACCAATATTTTGCTGAGTTTTGTTCTTGATGTTGCTGATATGGTTGTGCGGTGACTGTTCATTGATTGAACGTTGTTTCAAGTTGACATAAGAACATAAGAACATAAGTAGTGCCTCTGCTGGGTCAGACCACAGGTCCATCACGCCCAGCAGTCCGCTCCCGCGGCGGCCCAACAGGTCATGACCTGTCTGAATCACCCCTTGGTTTCTCCTCGAAGTCCTATCTTCCCATCCAATTCTTGACCCTTTGTCCCCGCACCCCTTTCAGTACCCTACGATCTCTTTGTCCCTCAGGAATCCGTCCAATCCCTGTTTGAACCCCTGTACTGTATTCTGCCTGATCACTTCCTCCGGGAGCGCATTCCATGTGTCCACGACCCTTTGGGTGAAGAAAAACTTCCTTGCATTTGTCTTGAACCTATCCCCCTTCAGTTTCTCCGAGTGCCCCCTCGTACCCGTTGTCCCTCTCAGTCTGAAGAACCTGTCCCTATCCACCCTCTCTATGCCTCTCAAGATTTTGAAGGTCTCTATCATATCTCCCCTGAGCCTCCTCTTTTCCAGAGAGAAGAGACCCAGCTTATCCAGCCTCTCGGCGTATGGGCAGTTTTCCAGCCCTCTTACCAGCTTCGTTGCTCTCCTTTGGACTCTCTCAAGTACTGCCATGTCCTTCTTGAGGTGCGGCTACCAATACTGAACGCAGTATTCCAGATGCGGGCGCACCATCGCCCGATACAGTGGCATGATGACTTCCCGCGTCCTGGTTGTGATACCCTTCTTTATGATGCCCAGCATCCTGTTGGCTTTTTTCGCTGCTGCTGCACACTGTGCAGATGGCTTCATTGATGCATCCACTAGCACACCCAAGTCTCTCTCAAGTCCGCTGTCTCCCAGCAGTGCCCCCCCCCAAATTTGTAGTTGAACAACGGGTTCTTATTTCCTATATGCATGACCTTGCATTTCTCAACGTTAAAGCGCATTTGCCATTTGTTTGCCCAGTCTTCCAGCTTGTACAGGTCCCTTTGCAGGTCCTCACACTCCTCCCTGGTCCTAACTCTGCTGCAGAGTTTGGTATCGTCCGCAAATTTTATAACCTCGCATTTTGCCTCCGTTTCCAGGTCATTGATAAATATGTTGAAGAGTAGCGGCCCCAGCACCGATCCCTGCGGCACACCGCTCGTGACTCCCCGCCAGTCAGAAAATTGGCCCTTCACTCCGACCCTCTGCAGTCTACCCGACAGCCAGTGCTTGATCCATCTGTGTACATCTCCGCCCACCCCGTGGTTCCACAGCTTCTTAAGCAGCCTTTCATGTGGCACCTTGTCAAAAGCCTTTTGAAAATCGAGGTAAATGATGTCCATGGGTTCCCCTTTGTCCACCTGACTGCTTATTCCCTCAAAGAAGTACAGTAGGTTCGTAAGGCATGACCTTCCCTTACAGAATCCGTGCTGGCTTGTTCGCAGTAAGTCATTTTTCTCGATGTGTTCGCAAATGTTGTCCTTGATCATCGCTTCCACCATCTTCCCTATAACTGAAGTCAGGCTCACCGGCCTGTAGTTCCCGGGGTCACCCCTCGATCCCTTCTTAAAGATAGGTGTGACATTTGCCAGTTTCCAGTCCTCTGGCACCTCTCCTGTTCTCAGGGATAGGTTGCAAACATGCTGGATTGTGCCCGCTATTTCCTGTCTTAGTTCCTTTAGAACCCTTGGGTGGATCCCGTCCGGTCCCGGTGATTTGCCACTTTTTAGCCTGTCTATCTGTTTGAGGACATCCTCCTGACTTACCTCTATATGCTCCAATTTTTCAGCCTGTTCTCCCCTCATGAGCTCCTCTGAGTCCGGTATATTGGATGTGTCTTCACATGTGAAGACCGACGAGAAGAACGTGTTCAACCTCTCAGCTACCTCTTTGTCCTCCTTAATCACTCCTTTCCTATCCCCATCATCCAACGGCCCCACCTCCTCTCTCGCTGGTTGCTTCCCTTTTACGTAACTGAAGAATGCCTTGAAGTTTTTCGCCTCCCTGGCCAGCCCCTCCTCGTATTCCCTTTTTGCTTTTCTAACCTCTCGGTGACATTCCTTTTGGCAATTCTTGTGCTTCTGGTGATTTTCCTCCGTTGGGCCCTTTTTCCATCTCCGGAAGGACACTTTCTTGTCACTTATTGCCCTCTTTACTTCAGTTGTCATCCAAACCGGGCTTTTTGACCGCTTGTTCTTACAGCCTTTCCTGAAACTGGGGATGTACAGGTTTTGTGCTTCCTGCAGGGTGTCCCTGAATAGGGTCCAGGCACTTCCTACAGTCTCCATCCTAAAGCTGTTCTTGAGCTTCCTCCCCACCATTTCCCTCATGGCAACATAGTTCCCTTTCCTGAAGTTGAGCGCAGTCGATGCGGTCCTCCTCACTATGGGTGTCCCTCTTTCTAATGTGAATCTGATTGCGTTGTGATCGCTGTTGCCTAGTGGTCCTCCCACTTCTACCCCTCTTGCAGGCCCCCTTAATCCGTTAAGGATGAGGTCAAGAGTAGTTCCCCCTCGCGTCGGTTCCTTGACTAGTTGTTCCATGAAGCAGTCCCTCATAGCTTCTACGAATTCCGTTTCCCTGGCGCAGTTGGAGTGACCCATACTCCAGTCTATCCCCGGGTAGTTGAAGTCCCCCATCACTGTTACATTTCCAGTACTGCATTCCTGCTTCAGTTCCGCTTCTAAGTCTTGTCCAACTGCATCCGGCTTACCAGGTGGAATACAGCCCCAGTTTTATGTCTGCACCTTTGGTTCCCGGCAATTTGACCCATAGTGATTCCAGCCCCTCTGCCTTTGTCGCCGTATCCAACCTGACCGAGTAGATAGAGTCCTTTATGTATAGTGCTATGCCTCCCCCCTTCTTGTGGGTCCTGTCCCTCCTGTAGAGCTTGTACCCTGGCAGCGCCACATCCCATTGATTGTCCTCTGTCCACCAAGTTTTCGTAATTCCAATTACATCCAGGTCCTCCCCTTTGGCCATGACTTCCAGTTCACCCATCTTGGCCCTGAGGCTTCTTGTATTCGTGTATAAGCACTGTAGGTCCCGGCGTTTGTCACTCACCTCTGCTTTTACCTGGACCTCCTTCCCTTGAGTTTCGGGCTGTTCATCCGTTAACTGTGCCTCTGCTTTACCCTCATCCTTTACCCTCGCAAGTTTCTGCCTCCTCGTGTCCCCTCCACCCCCCTTCCCCGCTTTTCCTCGGAAATTTCCTGCCCTGCCAGCCCCCTCCCATACTATTGTCCCCTGGGCCTTGGTTTGATCCCTCTTGCCTTGTGGCTCCTCCTTATTGCCTTCTGCTTGCACTCTGGTTCCACCCCGCCCCCCTGAATCCCCTAAATTGACCTAAATTGACCTAAATAAAGTTTTTAAAAAATGCAACTCTGGATATAATGGACTGTTTTTCCAGGTCCCTTGAAGTCCATTATAATGAGATTATACTGTAGATAAATTTGAATTGACAAAAGAGAGGTATATTTTGTTGGAACCCCACTATTTACCTTTCTCCTATGAGAATATTGACCATTTAAACCTATTCTCTTTTTTCTGTCTTTCCAACCGGTTCTTAATCCATAATAGGGCATTACCTCCTATCCCATGACTTTCTAATTTCCTAAGAAGTTTTTCATGAGGAACTTTGTCAAATGCTTGTTGAAAATCCAAATACAGTACTCATCCCTGCAGCACCATACACAATGCACACTTTCCCCCATCCCTGCAGCAGCACTCATACATACATACATGCACAGACACTGTATGTTCTTAGTCCAGCAATTACACAGCACAGCACCCTTTAGCTTTTAACAGGATTCGTTATAGTCTATGTAATATAAAGTGAAAAATTGTAGCAACTATTTTTGAAGACATTCATTTTTGGAATATATTTTTCCATTTTTGTGGCACATAATTCCTGGGGTGTGCCAACTAAACTGCCCTGGCTTTCAATTAATTTATTTCAAGTTGCATCTCACAGAACAGTACCACTACAGAAATAAAATTTCAGATAGCAAATCAAATCATAATTACATAAATTCACTGTATCTGTTTTCCAAAGCTCCTCTTATTGCTTTCTGACTATATACTGTAGAGGGTAAATCATTTAATGTTCCTGAAATTTGGTTTGATGACAAGAAAATTAGATCTTGGTGAAAACCTGGCCTGTTTTCTGTCAAATTGAGTTCCAAGCTGAAGCTCAAACTTAAAATCAAAACAAAGAGCATTTTTAATGGAAGGGATTGCAATGTTGTTAAAAAAAAGTATTGTGAATTCCATTTTTAGATTGAAACACTATTTGGCATTTTTTTTGGCTGCCTGACCCTTTTATTATGCCTTCTTTTCTCATGGTACAAGAAAGAATCCTCATTCTGCCGCTGTCGTTCTCCAGCCACCACTGCTAACGCCGCCGGCTCCATGTTGGCTCTGTATGGAAATCACAAACACACAATCCAAGTGCGATACCCCTCAGTTTTTTTCCCCCCAGAACTGTCTTCACCAGACCCTCTGTCAAATATGCTTACCAGAGGTACTGATGAATCATCGCCTGCGTGCTCATTACATGGTGCACCGCCCTTCTTCAGAGACCTCCTGGTCCCCCTCTGGTTCCTCGCCAGCTCCGGACAATGGCCTCGTCTCCTGGTCTGCTATCCGCCACACTCAGGACACTGGAACCGATATCCTTGCACAGTACTGCAATGTTTAAGCCGCTTCCATTCAGCAGAATTTGTAATCCTGGTTCCGATGAACCAAACAATGTTTCCAACCAGCACAGGTAAGATGCAATGGCAATCCACTCAAGCAGTTCACAACATGAAACCAAACAATAGTAGAAAAAAAAAAAAATTTTCCACCTTTGCACTCCCAAATCTTCACCTGAAGAGGTACCAGATCCGCACTCCTGATACCAAATCTGTCACAAACACTCCTCAGCGCAGAGCTATCGTGTGACAAACACCGGGATTCTGGCGTGTCCCCTCTAACCAGGGGTACCTTCAGGACTTTTCAGTTGGCCCTAGGCAACTGCCTAGGCCTGGGAGAGACAAGGTAAGTAAGGGTTTCAAAATACCACTAGTCAAACCACGTTCTTCAAGTAAGAATAGGATGTTTATTCTGACACAGTGATCAAAAAGATGAAACATAAAACAAAGTCACTTTTGCATTTTCATTCCAAAATAAAGTCAATTGCAAAAATAAAGATATAACAAAAACATCAATCTCATGTAGGTGGTTCTTCCTGAGATCTTGTACTCTGATTCAGGAATGCTTTATAATAGTGTTCACACACAATTCAAATTTGCTCCCAGCAATAATTGTTAGAGGCATGCAACAGAAGATTTCAGCAGTCATGTAAAGTTTAGAACAAACCCTTGCTATAAACAATATTGAATACCTCCTTTGGCAATATAGCTACAGCACAGCCTTGCAAACAGCTCAGCTTTTCTTCAGCTACCTCGTGAAGGCAAAAACAAACAGCTGAGAGAGATAAGCTAATTAGCTTCTCAGGAACGGGAGCCACAGCAGGATTTTCAAAGTTCAAACATAAACTTAAATATTCCACCTTTAGGTTCTTTTCCCCAAACTTGGCTTTAAGTAAATCCAATAGTTGGAATTCAGGTAAGTATAATCCTTAAATCAAAAATCATCATAAAGCCCAAACACATAGCACATTCTTCAGGCTTGTCTTGCACCGAAGGAAAGCACAAGAAAAGAAAAAAAAAACACAAAACACTAATTGTTTCACAGTTACTCACTTCCTTCATTCAATGTCCATACATTCTGTCTGGCTCTCTAACATAGGACCAGCAACTTGTATCTCCATGCTTTCCACACAATCCGGAATCTGGAAGTTTGAGGTGGGGAGGATTTCTTCCACCTCCTGCATGGGCCAATCTGGAACTGTTGGCTCTGCTGCTTGGCTCCACGGCTCCTCACCTGCCTTGGGCTGTGGGAGTGACTCACCCTGGTCACTCGCTCCTCCTCCTCCTGCTTGTCTGAGCCTGCTTTTAAACAGCTCAGAGCCAATCCCCTTCAGCCTGTAGAGGGGGATGGGCTTTGGTTCCAAAGCAGCCTTTCCCTGCCTGGGTTTTCTAGGTGCAGCCAGTTTCTCTGTGGCTTTTCTAGCTACATTATAGACTGGAGGCTACTGTTGCCAGATCGCCTGCCTCTGCTCCAGATCACTATTGCTCTTATCATAGGGGCAAGGGAGGTCAGCCTCAAGTTGACTGCCAGAATCAATCTGGTCAGCTCTTCTGCACCGGATCCTATTAGGGGCAAAACTAGTGCTGGTGCTGGGTTTGTCACACAATGTACTGACTGGCAGAATCGAGGGTTAAGAATAATCGCCTAGCTCTAATAGTAAAGATGGGCTTTTCAAACTGTCTTTTGCCTTTCACAAGAGAGGCTGGTCAAGTAGTCAGGAAAGCTAAGATGCAAATGGAAGAAAAAAATAGTGGACACAGTAAGACATTTTACAGATATATTAGAGATAGGAAGAAGTGCAAAAATGGTATTGTGAGACTCAAAGGTGAAGGGGAGAAATATGTCGAAGCTGATAAAGATAAGAGTATAATGCTTAACAAATATTTCTGTTCTGTGTACACAGCTGAAGTGCCAGGAGTGGGACCGCATAAGACAGATACAAATAGGAATGGAGGTGTAGTAGACCCTGATCAGTTTTCAAAAGTTTGAGATAGATGGAAGATTAGATATAGACAATGTACTGACTGGCAGAATCGAGTGGAAGCGAAAGCTGGCAATGGTCAATGGAGATCTTCTAAGGAAAGGAACATTACCAGTGGTTTGCCTCAAATTTCAGGTCTTGGCCCTATTTTTTTAACATTTTTGTAAGCAATATTGCTGAAAGGCTGTCAGGTATGATTTGCCTGTATGTGGATGGTGTAAATAACATAAGGAAAGACTTAGCAAAGCTTGAAGAATGGTCTGAAATTTGGCAGATAAGATTTAATTCTAAGACATGCAAAGTAATGCATTTGGGCTGAAAAAACCCGAGGGAACGGTACAGTTTAGGAGTTGAAGAACCCTTGTGCACGAAGGAGGAGTGGGACTTGGATGTGATGGTATGTGTTGATATAAGGTGGCCAAACAGGTTGAAAAGGCAATAGGGAAAGCTAGAAGGATGTTAGGGTGCATAGGGAGAGGTATGGCTAGTAGAAAAAAATGAGGTATTGATGCCCCATATGGTGAGACCTCATTTAGAATATTGTGTACAATTCTGGAAACTGCACTTCCAAAAAGATAAAACCAGGAAGGAGTAGGTCCAGAGAAAGGCTACTAAAATGGTCAGTGCTCATAGTCATAAGGTGTACGGGGACAGACTTAAAGATCTCAGTATATATATATATATATATATATAAGAACATAAGAATAGCCTTATTGGGTCAGACCAATGGTTCATGTAGCCCAGTAACCCATCTTTAAGGTGGTCAATCCAGGTCACTAGCAACATTCCATGCTACCAATTCAAGGCAAGCAGTGGCTTCCCCTATATCTGTCTCAATAACAGACTATGGACTTTTCCTCCAGGAAAGGCGGGAGAGGGGAGAGATGATAGAGATGTTTAAATACCTATGTGGCATACATGCACATGAGACAAATCTCTTTAATATGAAAAGACACTCTTGAATGAGAGGGCATTAGCATGAAGTTAAGAGTAAGCTATAGAAATACATTTTTACAAAAATGGTGGTAGATGCATAGAATAGTCTCCTGGTAGAGATGGTGTAGACACAGACTGTGTCTGAATTCAAGAAAGTGTGGGACAGGCGCATGGGATCTCTTAGACAGCTGTAGGAGAACAACTGTCACTGTAAATAAAGATGATTGAAAAAATGAAAAAAACTGTAAAAAATGAAAAAATGTCTTTTTACATTTTTTCATTTTTTACAGTTTTTTTCATTTTTTCAATCATCTTTATTTACAGTGACAATTGTTCTCCTACAGCTGTAACTTTTTTCACGTTATGATGTCATCACGTTGCATACGGAGCTCCCCTCCCCCTCCCTCCCCTTTGCTTTAAATCAGGTGAGGCAGGCAGGGCTCTCTGTTGCTTGGAACTTTGGAAGTTTGCAATTGGTATGTACTTTTTTGAATTGTCTTGTGTTTCCCGCCTCATTTTTGCCAATAAGACATTAACTCTTCCCACAGCGTAGACTATTTAAGTATATTTTTCTACAGTTTGTGTAGTTCTGATTTAAGTTTTTGTATTTTAGATTTTCTCATGGAAAGCTGTTACTGTTGTACAGAATCTCAATGAGTACATCGTTCAATTAAGTGTTTCTGGGTCTCCTGAAGCAGAACACGAAACGGGGCCGCGTTGAGACCCCTGAGAGCTATACTTACAAGATAAGTGTTCCAAACTAGCAATCCAGTGAGATTTGTGGCATAAGAAATTACAAGCAAGTCTAATTATCAATACATGTTTTACCAGTGTTCAGAGAGTGTTTTTTCATGAACCATATGCAATGATTGAAAGGTAAACTCTTACCCCAAGAGGAGGTTCTCACCCCCTCTTCAGAGTTTCATTTCTCTGAGCGTACAGCTAATGAGTCATTCATTTTCTCCACATTGGTAATTTCTTTATTATACAGTCAGTTTCCCATTATATATAAAGATGGATGCAAGGCAGAACATGAAGGCGGAGAGAAAAACAGTCAAAGGACAAGAAGGCCCTGGAAACACAGCTAAAAGCACAGAAAAATTAAGTCACCAGACAAAAGGTAGGGGGAAATGATTTTATTTTCAATACAGTGATTGAAATGTGTCAGGTTTGAGAAAGGAAAGATGTTAAACTTTAACTGTGAGGGTCTCAGAAAAAATAGGGTACTTGGAGGGTTGCAGAAAAAATAGTTAATGTCTTATTAAAGAAATGACAATTTTGCATCTAATAGATGCTTGCACTGTCATCTTGAAATAGGGATACTGACTCATTCGTTGTTCTATTGTCCTTTGATACTTAACTTTTGAAGATCAATATGGGGACATATTAATTTGATTCTAGAGTCCACGATTCCGTTGTCTTATGAGGTGGTAATCTGAGGTACATGGTTGTCACCTAAACCTCCATTAGATAGATATAAAAGCAGATTATTTGTTATTATGACTGGGATAGCCATGCAAATGTTTACCAAGAACTGGAAAAATTGGGATAGACTTAATTTCTCCTTTTGGTAGGAATCTTTATGTTTATGCTATAAATTTGAAAAAATGAATTCAGAAATGTCATGTAATAATAAGCTATTTAAATTAACATGGGATCCATTGACAAATTTTGTTAACACTGATTAGTTGGATTATCCCCTTATTTACGATTTGTTTTGCACATTCAGGTGGGGGGTGGAAGGGAAGGGGGTTATGTATTCTGTACTATTTATTAATTACAAGGGTGATTTATGATATTAATTTTCTGGATAATTGAAAGCTCTTTGTCCTTGTTCTCAAATTTGGGTGGGAGGGAGGGAGGGAGAGGGGGAAAACATATTGTAGTATTCTTTGATTGATTGTAAGTGATGTCTGAGATATTAATTGTATGCAATAATAATAATAACTTTATTCTTTTATACTGCCATAACCAAAAATTCTATGCAGTTTACTCTAAAAATAGCTGGACAATCAGTGAAATACAATAATACAGTAAAAAATACAAATATTTGTAAAATAGAATTTCAATAATAAAACTCACTAAGGGCTCCTTTTACTAAGGTGCGCTAGCGTTTTTAGAGCACGCATGAAATTACCGCGCAGTATGCTTCTAGAATAATGCCAGCTCAATGCTGGCATTTAGATCTAGTACGCGCGGCAATTTAGCGCACGCTATTCTGCGCATTAAGGCCCTAACGCACCTTAGTAAAAGGAGCCCTAAGTAATAAACATATCAAACAAAGTGGTCTTAATTAATTTCTGAAAACTGCAATAGGATAACATAGCTTGCTGAATACATTTACCTAACCAAGATTGTTGCCTACCAGCTTGAAATGCTAGGGTCCTATCTAAGAAGGGCTTATATCTACACCCATTAATTTTTGGATAAGCAAATAAGTAGAAGTTTCTAGTTTCTCTTGATGGTCTATACAACACAAAATGAGGAAAAAGGTAAGCTGGAGACAATCCCAATATCAGCTTAAAGCAGATACAGGAAAATTTGAATAATACTCTTGCCTCCAAAGGCAGCCAATGAAGTAAACGATAATGTGGACTAATATGGTTGTTCTTTTTTAAACCAAAAATCAATCGAACATCTGTATTCTGAATTATCCTTAATTTCCTTAGAATTTTTGGGGGTGCTCCTAAATAGATGATGTTACAATAGTCTATAATAGATAAAACTAATGCCTGTACTAATAGTCTGAACAATAAAGGATCAAAATATTTTTTTTATGGTTCTTAATTTCCACAATGTAAAAAAGCATTTTTGTAACACTAAGTTTGTGTGTTCTGCTAGTGTTAAATGTGTCTAATGTGACTCCCAGAATTTTGATAGATTTAATAATCGGGTAGTCATGATCATTAAGATGTATAATTTAATGCACTGTTCTTGAATTGAAAAGTAATAAAGATGTAAAAAAAAAATAAATAAAATTTGCATGAGGTAAAAACTCTTATTCTAGCACCTGTTAATGTAAGGGGCTTAAAGACTAGTATTACATTACATTACATAACAGATTTCTATTCCGCTTGTGCCTTGCGGTTCTAAGCGGATTACAAATTAAGAGACTGTATGATTTCTGGAATAATACAGTATATAGAATCAGGAAAGTATCAAGTTACAATTGATTAGTCTGGACGTTTCCAGGAAGCATTTAGAGCATATAGTAGATAGATAGTAGGTTGTTGAAGTGAGTTGTACAATGTTTAGGTATAGTTATGGTGGTGGTGTTCGTGTGTGTATTTTCTAGTGCTATGTAGAGGTTAAGATGAAGGAAAGTATTTTTTGAAGAGATGCGTTTTGATTTCTTTTCGGAATTCCTTTATGTCTATTGAATTAATCAGTAGATTGGAGATGGTTGTGTCAATTTTTGCTGCCTGTGTAGCTAAAAGGCTGTCATATATTTTCTTGCGTCTTATACCTTTGAGAGGAGGGTAAGCGAATAGTTTTTGAGTTCTCCTTGTTCTGTGTGAGAGATTACGGTGTAGACTTTTGTTTAGGTAGCTGGGTGCTGTTCCGTGTGTTACTTTGTATAGTAGACAGTAGAATTTGAACTGGGATCTTGCTTTTATTGGTAGCCAGTGTGATTCAAGGTAAGCGTTGGTGATGTGGTCAAATTTGCTGAGGGAGTAGATGAGTCTGAGGGCCGTGTTCTGAACAGTTTGTAATTGTTTTATCATGTAGTTTGGGCATGATAGGTATAGGCTGTTGCAGTAGTCTACTATGCTTAGTACTAGGGATTGTACTACTATCTTGTATTGATCTTTGATGAAGAATTTTCTTATTTTTCTTAGGTTACGCATTGTGAAAAATGCTCTTTGGATGATTTTGTGGATTTGGGACTGCATTGTGCAATTTCTGTCTAGTTGAATTCCTAGGATCTTGAGTGTGCTTTGCATTGGGTACTTGATTGTGTTTAATTCCAGTTCTGTGCATGATGGTTTTTTTTCCTTCTCTAATAGTAGGAATTTAGTTTTTTCCGAGTTCAGTTTCAGTTTATGACTTGACATCCATTTTTCTACCGTTTCCATTATTATATTCAGGTGGTTTGTGGATAGGGGGTCTTGTATGTTGAAGGGGATGAGGATTGTTATATCATCCGCATAGCTAAATGATATTGTGTTTAGGGCATCTAGGGTGTTGCCGAGGGATGCTATGAAGAGGTTGAATAATATAGGAGATAATGGTGATCCTTGTGGTACTCCGCATGGGTTTGACCATGGGTCGGATAGATGCTCTTTTGACTTGACTCTGTATGTTCGTGTTTTGAGGAAGCCTTGGAACCAGTTGTAAACATTACCCGAGATTCCAATTGCATCTAATGTCTGGAGTAGTGTGGGGTGGTCAACTAGGTCAAATGCAGCAGAGAGATCGAGTTGAATGAGAAGTAGTTTGTTTCCTTTGCTAAGGTGTTGTCGGGCTGTGTCTAGTAGTGATATCAGTAGGGTTTCTGTGCTATGGTTAGATCTGAATCCAGATTGGGATGGATGTAGTATATGATGGTTTTCAAGGAAATTGGAGAGATATTGTGCGACTAGGCCTTCTGTTAGTTTGATATATAGAGGGATTGAGGCGATTGGTCTGTAGTTTGTGAATATCTTGTAATTTGAGTAGTATATAGAGTGGCTTGCTGGGTTATAGCTCTATACCTGTGCGATCTGTGCTGACTGCTTCCTCAAAACTGTCTCCTATTGCTTCTGCTCAGAGAGGGGCTTCCTGGTTTAAGGGTCTGTACTGTGGTCGCTATTGTTGCTGCTCAGAGAGGGGCTTTATGGGTTAAAGTTCTATAAAGGCATTTGCCATCAGTATTCTATAAAGACAAATAGGTACCATTGTCTGTTGCAGGTATCGTTGATAGGAGGATATTCACAGTTCCAGGTATATTCATATCATAATATCCTGAATTTAGCTATTTGTCTGCATGCATTTGTCTTGCATGCATTTGATTTGCCACCGATCATAATTGTAGGATAGGGCTTAATGTTTTAAAGTTCTGTACTGTGCTAGGTATTGATTATGATGAGAGTGGGGCTTACTGGTTTAAACTTCTCTACTGTTCTAGCTAGGGTGTGTAGTTGTAGTGAGGGTGATGTCTACTATGCTAGTGGGTCCTTTTTGGGCCTCTCTCCCTCCCTACCTTCCTTCCTTCTGGGCTGAGGTATAGTGATGTTGCTAATCCGTGATGGTTGTCCAGCCATACTTCTACTATTGCAGGTATTATTTTAAAGGTAAGTACAGACATATTGGGTCCTGTTTGTCATATGAATGTAAAACATTATAAATTCTAGTCTTGCATGTATTGGTTATGCTGAGGTATAGGGATTTGCTGAAACCTGAGGGTTGTGAAGCCGTTCAATCTTAGATGTATTATATTCAAGGTAAGTACAGAGGTATAGGAATTTGTATTTCATATGTATGTAATAACGTTATAAAATCTACTATTGCAGCTGTTGGAGGGATACAGACTTCTGAAATCTTGACTGTTTTCCTGCCACGGATGCAGGTATGATAGCCTCTGCCATAGCGCAGAGCTCTGCGGTCTGTATGTCTATATGCATGGCATAACCTCATATATTCTACCCTTGCAGGTTTCTTTTTTGATGGAGTACTGCAGATGTGTGTGTGTGTGTGTGGGGGGGGGGGTAACATGAATTTCACATGCATGTTATAACTCTTGCAGGTACTAGTTGTCCAGAGTCAAAGGGAGAGTACCAGTCCTGAGGGTTTCATTGATATACTTCCAGTCCTATAGGTATGATATTCTTTTGTATTTTGTACTTCCAGTCCTACAGGTATGATGTTCTTTTGTATTTCAATTGGAAGTCAAAATATCATATTATAAATTATATAGTTTCAGGGGTTATTTATTCAGAGCGAACTGCCATGGAGATGGAAGTAATAACATCACAGCGTGGGAAAGAGAACTGGGTTCACGAAGGATATTGTTATTGTGGTGACCGAATTATGGCAGATGGATCCACATCCTGGAGGTGCTTGCGCCGTGACTGTATAGGCAGAAGAAAAAAGCTCATAGATGGATCTTCTGTCGAGATAACTGTGCATGTGCATGCACTGGATAATGCCAAAATAGCTGCTGACAGAATGATGGCAGACATACGCCAAAGAGCTGTGACCACTGTTGAAAAGCCTCAACAAATCATTCTGGGGACAACAGCAGGTTCAGCGTTAGAAGCAGTTACATTATTGCCTGTATACTCATCCATGCAGAGAACAATCAGTAGAAAAAGAAAAGCAGAACATCTAGCAATGGGTAATCCAAGGTCACTGAGAGAGATCCAAGTTCCAGAGCAGCTGCAAAGAACCACACCTGGTGAACAAATTCTTTTGTGAGATTCTGGTGAAAATGATGAAAGACGCATTTTCATTTTCACAACCTAAGCAAATATTGATGTGCTGGAGCAACATGAGCATTGGTTCAAGTTGCACTTCATTTGTTTGTACAAGTGTTTACCATCCATGCCTTTGTATACAATCGTGCACTTGCCATGGTGTATGTGTTGTTGAATAGCAAAACAGAGGACTATGAACATGTGCTAAGAAAACTGGTAGAAACCAGAAACACTTTGGCACCATTGACTATACTGATGGACTTTGAGAGAGGAAGCCTGCAAGCCGCCAGCAGAGTATTTCCAAATTCTTCAGTTTCTGACTGTCTCTTCCATCTCGGACAAACCTTTTGGAGAAAAATTCAACATGAATGATTGACCGCTAATTACAGGGATGATGAGAGAACAAGATTGTACACAAAAATGCTTTTGGTATTAAGTTTTGTTCCTCTAGAACAGGGGTGCCCACACTTTTTGGGCTTGCGAGCTACTTTTAAAATGACCAAGTCAAAATGATCTACCAACAATAAAATTTAAAAAAACCACAAAGCACACTGTACGCATAGAAAATGTTAATCATCATTCCTATTCCAGGGTTTTTCAAAGAGGTCAAAGCAGATGATTCTATGCACTGTCACCTCACTAACAACCATACAAAATCAGACAAATACCCCCCTCCCTTTTTATTAAACCACGATAGCAGTTTTTAGCGCAGGGAGCTGTGCTGAATGCCCAGCGCTGCTCTCGACGCTCATAGGCTCCCTGCGCTAAAAACCTCTATTGCGGTTTAGTAAAAGGGGACCATAGTGTAAAATATAGAAACATAGAAGATGACGGCAGAAAAGGGCTACAGCCCATCAAGTCTGCCCACTCTGCTTACCCACCCCCTGTCTATGCCCTAATGACCCAATTTCCTTCTCTTGATATAGACAGCAGATATAAATTCAGATACATTTTGATCACTAAATTTAAAATAAAATCATTTTTCCTACCTTGTCTGGTGATTTCATGAGTCTCTGGTTGCACTTTCTTCTTCTGACTGTGCATCCAATCTTTCTTCCCTTTTTTTAGTCTGTATGCTTCCTCTCCTCCTGACCTCATTCCCCCCCCAACGTTCTCTTCCTCTCTCCCTGCCCTCTCTTTCTTTCTCTCTTCATGCCCCCTTTCTTTTTTTCTGTTTCTCTTCTTTCCTTCTGTCTCCCTGCCTGCCCTCTTTCTCCCTCCCTGCCCTCCCCCAAGCCACTGCCAGAACTTCCTCTCCGACGGCAGAATTGACGTCGGGGAGAGGAAGGCTGATCAGCCCAAGATCGACCTATTGGGAGAAATGCTGCCGGGTCCTGCCTTTGAGGAAAGAGAAAGTAGGCAGGACCTGGCAGCAAGAAGAGCAAATCGCAAGCTTCACTGACCTGTCTCCCGCTTTAGCCCGCAAACGGGGCTCTAACATGTGCATGCCGGCTTCCCTTCTCTCCCCCCCCCCCCCGACATAACTTCCGGTTTCAGAGGGAAGAGAAGGGAAGCCGGTACAAGCACACGTTAGGCCCCGGAGCATAAGTTCTCCAAGCTGGGTTTTTTTTTAATATGTTGAGCAGAATTCAGGAGCGGGCCAGTCAGGAGGGGAAAAAAGAGAAGGGAAGAAGGGAACCCGCTCTGCGGTCGACTGGGGTTGCCTGAGCGAGCGACCTGTCGATCGCGATCGACGTATTGGGCACCCCTGCTCTTGAAGATGGTGACTGTTTTGAGGAGCTGGATGAGAACCGTCCAGATGAACTGCGGCCGGTATATGACTATTGAGAAGACAATTATATTGGTAGAAGGCGGTGAAATGGTCGAGTTGATCCAACTTTTCCTACTTCTCTGTGGAATATGCACTCCTGCATTGAAGATGGACTGCCTTGGACCAACAATTCAGTAGAAGGTTGGCACCAAACATTCCAATCGTCTGTGTCATGCCATATCCAAGCCTCTTTAAACTGCTTGAGCACATGCAGCGTGAGCAAGATCACACAGAACAGCTGCTTGCTCGATTCCATGCTGGTAACCGCGCAGCACCTAGCAGTAAGAGCATGTATTTGAAGTAACTCAGAGACTAACAGCGCTGCTGCCAACATATGGACAAAGACCTCTGTTACAATATCTCAGAGGTATAGCATATAATCTGGAACTTTAGAGTTTGATCCTGAAGTTAAGGTTTTACTATTGCTATACTATAATTGCGTTCGCTCATTGACATAAACTTTTATTATCTCTCCCTGCATTGCTCAAGGCTCTGACATGTCCCAAGTTTCATGGTTTTTTTATGCCGATGAGGTAACCCACCCCTGTTCAGTTTACAAGCTTTGTTCTTTTCAAGGTGGTGTGGGTGGTGTTTTTAGGCGTTTTCCTTTACGTTGGGCAGGTGATATGTTGTCATAGCCTGAGCAGCGTCAGGGATAGCCACTATTAAGCTCCTACCATTTCTCCATTATAAAATGTGTGTTATTTCATTTGAAGGGTGTGTTATTTGTTTTGAAGGGTCTCAAACCCATACAATCTTCCCAACCACAAATGCTGCAAAAAGTAATTACACACTTGAAAAGGTCATTTTCCTCACTTGTTTCTGGCCCAGAAAGCCAGAGGCTTGCTCAGTACTGTGCTTAGGATCCCTCCACAGGAGTCCACATCAAACAACACTCCAGTCCATCTTAACCAATGTTACACATTGAAGCTCTCCCCAGCTCTTGAGCTCACCCCTCCCCAGCCCTTAAGTTTACTACAAAGTCACATCCTTCTCCCAAACCTACCATCCACTGCTCTGACATGCTCTGCTGATGAGGTAACCTACCCCTGCTTAGTTTACATCCTGTCCTGAACTTCAACCTCACACCTTCCATTCATCCTTCACCCAAAGAGCTCCTATATGTCCTCCCATCTACTACTGCTGACTTTTCTGCATTCTATGTAACCAGAGAGGAAGAAACTGCACAACGTGTGTCCTCATCCAAGCCTACTGTATGCCCCTCGACAACATATCACATAGTGTTATCCCATATGTCATATTCTAAATGTATCAAATATATAGCATGAAAAATATCAAACAGCTACCTCATATATACTAGATTCATAGAAACAGGAACTTCTTCCTTGTTTCAAATAGCAGCCTTTATTCACAATCTTCTTAGACCCTCAGCGTCACCACTCAGAACTCAAACGTATCACTGTTCTGAGCTTTACGTGGCAAATCGTCACTGGGTCTGTGTGTATTATTTTATATATATTATTAAGAGCTTAATTTATAATTTTGAATAGTTTTTAAACAGTTTTTAAATAGTTTTTAAATAGTTTACTTAGCTTTGTATGCTGTTTTCCATTTAGTAAATATCTATAGCAAGCAGGGTGTGCTAGCCGACATGTTTCGCGGGAACCACTTTATCAAGGCTTCACCCCTATGAAAGATGCAAAGAATAGACAGTACTTCAGTTCCAACTCTTATTTAAAAAACCTGAAATATATCCAGACTTTACACATATACAACAGGCATTAAAGGTAGGTTCTCGCTTACCCTTTCACTGTCGACCTCCTCGAATACTCTATAGAGGAGCCCGCAGCGTACTACCGACTAAATAACCGGGGAAGACATGGAAGCCAAGCCCACTTGCTGACGTGGGCTCCTGACATCACAAGAACCACCTCTTACAGTAACTCTAAATCATTTCTTGGACTCTTCCCCCTGGCTGATTATAGATGGGGATTAAACCAAAGACATCCACTCTAGTTCAATGTTTACCGTATTTTCGCGGATATAACGCGCACCATTGTAAAACGCGCACAGGGGTATAGCGCGCAGAAATCACGATGATATGTACAAAAACTTTTCTATACCGCGCTCAGGCATATAACGCGCATGCTGCCCGACTCTCCTCTGGCCACCCCGACTCTCCTTTCGCTCTCCCCGACTCTCCTCTGGCCACCCCGATTCTCCTTTCGCCCTCCCCGACTCTCCTCTGGTTGCCCCGACTCACCGTTCACCCGCCCTGACTTTCGGTGCACTGCCCCGCCTCTCCGTGCCTGTCCCCCTTGAAGTCCTGTCCCCCCTTGAAGGTCTGCCTGTCCCCCCTTGAAGGTCTGCCTGTCCCCCCTTGAAGTCCTGTCCCCATCCTGAAAGCCTGATGCCCCCCCTCGACGTCCGATTCTTCTCCCCCCTCGGCAGGACCACTCGCACCCCCACCCCGAAGGACCGCCGACTCCCCGACAATATTGGGCCAGGAGGGAGCCCAAATCCTCCTGGCCACGGCGACCCCCTAACCCCACCCCGCACTACATTACGGGCAGGAGGGATCCCAGGCCCTCCTGCCCTCGACGCAAACCCCCTCCCCCCAACGACCGCCCCCCCCAAAAAAAAAAACCTCCGCCCGTCCCCCAGCCGACCCGCGACCCCCCTGGCCGACCCCCACGACACCCCCACCCGCCTTCCCCGTACTTTGTGTAGTTGGGCCAGAAGGGAGCCCAAACCCTCCTGGCCACGGCGACCCCCTAACCCCACCCCGCACTACATTACGGGCAGGAGGGATCCCAGGCCCTCCTGCCCTCGACGCAAACCCCCCTCCCTCCAACGACCGCCCCCCCCCCAAGAACCTCCGACCGACCCGCGACCCCCCTGGCCGACCCCCCCACCCCCCTTCCCCGTACCTTTGGAAGTTGGCCGGACAGACGGGAGCCAAACCCGCCTGTCCGGCAGGCAGCCAACGAAGGAATGAGGCCGGATTGGCCCATCCGTCCTAAAGCTCCGCCTACTGGTGGGGCCTAAGGCGCGTGGGCCAATCAGAATAGGCCCTGGAGCCTTAGGTCCCACCTGGGGGCGCGGCCTGCGGCACATGGGCCAAACCCGACCATGTGTCTCAGGCCGCGCCCCCAGGTGGGACCTAAGGCTCCAGGGCCTATTCTGATTGGCCCACGCGCCTTAGGCCCCACCAGTAGGCGGAGCTTTAGGACGGATGGGCCAATCCGGCCTCATTCCTTCGTTGGCTGCCTGCCGGACAGGCGGGTTTGGCTCCCGTCTGTCCGGCCAACTTCCAAAGGTACGGGGAAGGGGGGTGGGGGGGTCGGCCAGGGGGGTCGCGGGTCGGTCGGAGGTTCTTGGGGGGGGGGCGGTCGTTGGAGGGGGGGGGGGTTTGCGTCGAGGGCAGGAGGGCCTGGGATCCCTCCTGCCCGTAATGTAGTGCGGGGTGGGGTTAGGGGGTCGCCGTGGCCAGGAGGGTTTGGGCTCCCTTCTGGCCCAACTACACAAAGTACGGGGAAGGCGGGTGGGGGTGTCGTGGGGGTCGGCCAGGGGGGGCGCGGGTCGGCTGGGGGACGGGCGGAGGTTCTTGGGGGGGGCGGTCGTTGGGGGGAGGGGGTTTGCGTCGAGGGCAGGAGGGCCTGGGATCCCTCCTGCCCGTAATGTAGTGCGGGGTGGGGTTAGGGGGTCGCCGTGGCCAGGAGGGTTTGGGCTCCCTCCTGGCCCGATATTGTTGGGGAGTCGGCGGTCCTTCGGGGTGGGGGTGCGAGCGGTCCTGCTGGGGGGGTGAATCGGGCGTCGGGCGGGGTGGGAACTATGTTTAAAAACTTTTGTATACCGCGCTCAGGCATATACCGCGCGAGGGGTATGCGCGGTACGTAAAATCACGTATAACGCGCGCGTTATATCCGCGAAAATACGGTAACCCATTTGGAATAACTGTATTTAAAGTGTAAATCCAACACTGTTCTTTGTAATTTAAACTTTCTTCAAAATTTATCCTACCCACCCTCCCTACGTCAACCTGGTCTATCACTCTCCATTTCAATTGACTTATTTCATGCCCAAATGTTATACAATGTTCCACTATAGGGGCTTGCAAAGATTTAGTTTTAATGCGGGACTTGTGCTCATTTAATCTCACATGGATAGGTCGTTTAGTGCGACCTACGTATACCAAATTGCAGGGGCATATGAGAACATATACGACCCCTGCTGTCTGACAGTTAGTGTTAGTTGATGATGTTATTATCCGTTTGGTTTGGGGGTCCTTCCATGTCTCTCCTTCAATGGTGTTAATACACCATTGGCAATGTCCACATTTATTATGCTTGCCTATGGTCCTCTCTTGTCTCCGACCAGTCTTTTGATTAATTAAGACTTGACCTATAGTTTTAGTTTTCTTGAAAGAAAACATCGGGATCTCAGCAAAAATGTGGTGAAGCTGTAAAATATGCCAGTATTTCTTCATTTGGGATATCTGTTCCTTAGCAGCTTCTGAGTAGGGAAGTACACAAATTAACCTATCTAGTTGATCTCTTTCAGTTTTTTCTGTTAGTAGAAGTTCTCTATTAGCGTACTTAGCTCTTAGGAAAGCTCTACGAATAGACTTCTCCGGATAACCCCTCTCTCTGAATCTGTTCATTAACTTATTTGAGGCCTCTCTAAATTCTTTCATTTCTGAAGAGACCCTTTTTAGTCTCAAGAACTGACTCACCAGAAGATTAAACTTCAAATGGTAAGGATGGTAGCTTTGAAAATGTAAAAGAGTATTCCTAGCTACAGGTTTTCTATAAAGACTAGTGCCTAATTTTTCATTTTCTTTCTTTATTGTCATATCCAAAAATTCAATCTTTATTTTATTATATGTAGGGGTGAATTGTAAATTAGAATCTCTAGTGTTTATCCAGGCTAAAAAGGCTTGTAATTCCTGTTCAGTCCCTGACCACAGAAAAAATATATCATCTAAAAACCTTTTCCATAGAATAATATTTTGGAAAAACTCTGAAGGATATATCTCCATCTGTTCAAAATATGCTACATACAGAGTGGCTACAGAGGGGGCTAAAGTTGCCCCCATCGCCACCCCTTGTATTTGTTGGTAATAAGTCCCTTCAAATTCAAAATAGTTATTTTCAATTACCCATTTAGTTAATTTGAGCAAAAACTTAGTACTTATTCTCTGATCATCCACCCTATGAGCCAAAATATTCTTTACTATTATTTGAGCTTTTTCTTGTGGTATTTTAGTATAAAGAGAAACCACATCTAAGGTGACCAAAAAAGATACTTGGCTTACATCTGGAATCTCAGCCAAAATCCTGAGAAGATGGGAAGAATCTTTAAAAAAAGAAGGGATCTTTTCTGTTTCTTTCTTAAGAAATATATCCACGAATTGAGATAGGGGCTCTAAAAGAGATCCTCTTGTATTTACTATTGGTCTTCCAGGAGGATTCTTTTGATTTTTATGAATTTTTGGGACAAAATAAATGTAGGGAGTACGGGGATATTTCTCTAACAAAAACTGATATTCTTTTTTAGTCAACATCCCAAGTTCATAATGTTGGGTCACCCAATCAAATATATCTTTCATCATCTGTTGGAGTGGATCTCCAGACAAGGGGGCATAAGCTGTAGTGTCTGATAATTGGCTATTCGCTTCTCTCAAATACTGATCTCTGTCTAACACGACAGTAGCTCCCCCCTTGTCAGCTCTTAAAATCATTATGTCTTGTAAATCTTTTAGTTGTAACAAAGCTTTATGTTACTGATAAGTTAGATGATATGGTATTTTCCAATGTTTTATCTTTTCATATTCAGAGATGCCTACCAATACTAAATCTCTAAATGTGGCAATAGCTGTATCTATTGGTCCCGGTGGTATCCAATGTGATTCACTTCTACAGATGGAAACCTCGTCTTCTTGTGATGTAATAGCATCTTGAAAAAACAATTTTAGTTGTAATTTTCTCAAAAATTTATAGAAAAAGATTTTTAATTGGGAAAAATCAGAACGTTGGCATATTGTGAAATTTAGCCCAAGTTCCAGCACTTCTTGTTCATTCGTTAATACTTTTGTGGAAATATTTATGACTATTGGTTCTACTTTTTCCCATTGGGCAGGATCTTTCCCCTGCCTCGTTGGATCCCTCTTGTTCTTCCTCTCGAACATGCTCCCTTTTGGCCTTGACCCCCTTCCCCCTATTCTTTGCATCTTTCATAGGGGTGAAGCCTTGATAAAGCGGTTCCCACGAAACATGTCGGCTAGCACACCCTGCTTGCTATAGACATTTACTAAATGGAAAACAGCATACAAAGCTAAGTAAACTATTTAAAAACTGTTTAAAAACTATTCAAAATTATAAATTAAGCTCTTAATAATAATAACACACAGACCCAGTGACGATTTGCCACGTAAAGCTCAGTGATACGTTTGAGTTCTGAGTGGTGACGCTGAGGGTCTAAGAAGATTGTGAATAAAGGCTGCTATTTGAAACAAGGAAGAAGTTCCTGTTTCTATGAATCTAATATTCTAAATGTAATCATTTTCCCTGCAATTGTTCCTGCTGCCTTCAAACATGCAGTAGTTACACTGCTTCAAAAAAAACATTGCTGGACCCCCTCCTGCCCATCCAACTATTGCCCTGTCTCCCTTCTTCTGTTCCTATCCAAGATACTCGAGAATGCTAAAGACTCACAGCTCTACCTCTCTACACCAAAAATTTCAGATAAAGTCCAAGAAAAAGTCTTTACTTGTTTAGTTTACATTGTTGCCTGGATGTCCTGCTGTCATCTGAAACTAAATATGTTCAAGACTGAGCTGCTCCTCTTTCCTACTGAACCCTCTGCTCCTCCTCCTCATTTTTCTATCTCTGTAAATAATACTGACATTGTTCTAGTCTCCTCTGCTCCCAAGCTCACTGGTATCCCTCAGAATCTCTGCAAAACTCTGCTAAGCAAATCATTTGCTACCTACCTTGCTACGTTCATGTCACTCTTCACCTTAAGTCACTTCTCTGGCTCCATATATGCTATCGCATACAGTTAAATATCTTATTGCTGGCCTACAAGTGTGTTAATTCTGCTGCCCCTCAATATTTCTCCTCGCTTCTCTCTCCTAATACACCTCTTTAGATAAGTCACTCTTAATGTAGCCCATCGACTCCACTGCCAATTCAAAACCTCATTCCTTTATTCTAGCTGCCCCCTATGAGTGTTTCCACAATTACAAGTTGAAGTGATGTCTTATAAATCTCATGACTACACAATACCTGAAATGCCCCTATTAGCTATTATCAGCAAGAGAAACATAACAGAAATAATAAAATGGCTTATATGTAGGCATGTTTTGGAGTGAACTGTAACTTTAATGGAAGAGATTTGGTTTGCAATATACATGGTTCTATTATATAAATTGTGGTTATATGCATTGAGGTCTCGCACACATCCTCACCTATTTCTGAGCAGTTCAGGGACATTAAAGTAAACATGCATTACCAATATTGCAACTCAGTATTTACATACCATTGCCTCCAAATCAGCCACACCTACCTAGTAACCAAGTTCTCTGTACCGTCCACCACGTCATCTCTTTTGGTGTACAAATGAAGGCCAAATGAGGTTCAGTGCTGTAAAACCCGCAGTCTAAAGATATATTTTACCCAAAGTCTGAACACCTATGTACCTTCTCCCTCAACATCTAGAAATATAACTGTTTTTTTACCTCCAGGAAGAGACTGAGACAAAACTTTGGAATAGTACTTGGATCTCTCTGGGCATAGAAAAATTGTATAGCCCACATATAAAGCAGATTTAATAGCCACCAAGAAGACAACTTTAAGAGTAAGGAGTCTTTCTTTCAATGACCAGGCACCCTCTGTTTCAAAAGGATGGCGTATCAGCATGGATAGGAACAGATTAAGATACAAAGATGGAAGAAAAGGACACATAGGATGCATGAACAATTTGGGGTCACGCAAGTCACGGACATTAGGAATGTTAGTCAATTCCTGACCTTGTAACAACCCATAATAGGCTGAGAAGACTGCAAGCTCCCTCACTTTACCTGGACAACATGTTTCAGCTCTTTGGTTCTCACACTTAAAAAGCTACAATGCAAGCTGTCTACTGGCTCACAATTCCACCAAATGGTTACACATAACAGTCATCATGGGTCTTCAGTTTCTGCAATCACCATTTCCAAATATAACCCATATATTATAAATTTCATGACTCTACAATACATGGAATGCCTCATCTTTCAAACAGTTCACAACTTTTAAAAATAGTATGCCACCACCCCCACCCCTCCTGACACTTCATAAAGTTACTATAAGATGTAGGGTTTTTCTGGCTACTCAACTCACACACAGAAAGATGCTAGACCTAATATTTATCTTTATCTCAGAAATATGTGAGGGAGAGAGCTATATTGTGTTGTCATTAAGAATGAACATAAGAGATGCCACTGCTGGGTCAGACCAGTGGTCCATCGCGCCCAGCAGTCCGATCACGCGGCGGCCCTTTTAGTCAAAGACCAGTGCCCTAACTGAGACTAGCCTTACCAGCGTATGTCCTTGTTCAGTAGGAACTTGTCTAACTTTGTCTTGAATCCCTGGAGAGTGTTTTCCCCTATGATAGCCTCCGGGAGAGCGTTCCAGTTTTCCACCACTCTCTGGGTGAAGAAGAACTTCCTTACGTTGTACGGAATCTATCCCCTTTCAACTTTAAAGATTGCTCTCTCGTTCTCCCTACCTTGGAGAGGGTGAACAACCTGTCCTTATCTACTAAGTCTATCCCCTTCAGTATCTTGAATGTTTCGATCATGTCCCTTCTCAATCTCCTCTGTTCAAGGGAGAAAAGGCCCATTTTCTCTAATCTGTCACTGTACGGCAGCTCCTCCAACCCCTTAACCATCTTAGTCGCTCTTCTCTGGACCCTTTCGAGTAGTACTGTAAACCGCGTCGAGCTCTACGAACGTGGAGATGATGCGGTATACAAACCTAAGGATTAGATTAGATTAGTATCGTGTCCTTCTTCATGTACGGTGACCAGTGCTATACGCAGTACTCTAGATGAGGGTGCACCATGGCCCGGTACAGCAGCATGATAACCTTTTCTGATCTGTTTGTGACCCCCTTCTTTATCATTCCTAGCATTCTATTCGCCCTTTTCGCTGCCGCCACACATTGTGTGGACGGCTTCATCGACTTGTCGATCAGAACTCCCAAGTCCCTTTCCTGGGAGGTCTCTCCAAGTACCGCCCCAGACATCCTGTATTCTTGCCTGAGATTTTTCTTACCGACATGCATTACTTTACATTTATCCACGTTGAATCTCATCTGCTATGTTGATGCTCATTCCTCAAGCCTGGTTATGTCACGTTGTAGATCTTCGCAATCCCCCTGCGTCTTCACTACTCTGAATAACTTCGTATCATCCGCAATTTTAATCACCTCGCTTGTCATACCTATGTCCAGATCATTTATAAAGATGTTGAAGAGTATGGGTCTAAGCACGGAGCCCTGCGGCACCCCACTGGTGACGCTCGTCCAGTCTGAGTATTGCCCATTTACCCCCACTCTGTTTTCTATGCTCCAGCCAGTTTTTAATCCACGTGAGTATTTCTCCCTCGATTCCATGGCTCGCAATTTTCTGAAGTAGTCGTTCATGCAGAACCTTGTCGAATGCCTTATGAAAGTTCAGATATACAATGTCGACTGGGTCGCCCTTAGCTATCTGCTTGTTTACTCCCTCGAAGAAGTGCAGCAAGTTTGTCAAACAAGATCTGCCTTTGCTGAAACCGTGCTGGCTGGTCCTCATCAGACCGTGTCTGTCAAGGTGATCAATGATGCGGTCCTTTATCAGTGCCGCTACCATCTTTCCTGGTACCGAGGTCAGACTCACCGGTCTGTAGTTTTCCAGATTTCCCCTCAAACCTTTTTGAAGATCAGCGTAACATTCGCCACCTTCCAGTCCTCCGGAATCTTTCCTGTTTTGATTGACAGATTGGCTATTAGTTGAAGTAGTTCAGCTATGGTTCCTTTCAGTTCCTTAATGATCCTTGGATGGATGCCATCCGGTCCCAGGGATTTATCGCTCTTAAGCCTATCAATCCACCTGCATACCTCTTCTAGACTGACCGTCTATCCTGTCAGTTTCCTGTTTTGGCTTCCAGCATATAGCCTAATGGGTTCCAGTATGTTGTATATATCCTCTTTGGTAAATACAGATGCAAAAAATGTGTTCAGTCTGTCGGCGATTTCTTTGTCCTCCTTTATTGATGTTCTAAAGTTTGTTTACATAAATTTATCTTTAGGTCAAAGATTTTATTGTGTTTACAAAAAGTTATAACAGATATTTGTATTACATTTTTCTGTTATATGTTTTTTTTAAAGTTCAATAATGTTTTATTGCATTTGAAAACAACGCAACAGAAAATACAAAACTCAAGAGCAACAAAGAGTTATAAAGTCTTGCAGGTGATAATACAATCAACAAGAATGGTAATCAGGTGAAGTTAAAAGTAATACAAGGTATCTGTAACAAGAAAGTTAAGGAGAAGTTCGTACCGAAACATACTCGGAAAAACATCCCTAGATAGAACATAAAGTAACGTAAAAGGGGAGTCAGCATAATAATATACACATTAAGAATTACAGTAATCCAAAACCAGAGACCACACTTTATGATATGTTAACATGGTAGTAGATATTTCAGCAGCAATTTTTTCATATTTAGAGTATAAACACACTGTATTCCACCAGGAAATCGGCGTAAGAGAGGATAAATCCTTCCAACAGGACAATATTGATTTGAGAGCCAAAAGGAGTAGACATTTTAGCAATCTAGCTTCAAATTTATCTAGCGGTGATTGCAAGGTGCCAGCACCATACAGAATGACAGAATAAGTGAGCACATCCAGAATAGGTAGTATCTTACATATGACAGACCAGACAGCGGCCCAGAATACCTGCAAGTGAGGACACCGGAACAGCATGTTATCAAATGTACCAATGTTCTGGAGACAAGACCGAATACTAACAAAACCCGAAAAAGGGAGATGAAATAAGGTTCAAACAAGAAAGTCTCCCAAGCCCCAAGATGGAAACTGAGATAAGGGGGAGAGACTACCTGTAGAAAGGGCAAGGAAAATACCACTCCACCTAGAGTATATATGTGAATTTTTTAGAGAGCCCTCAGTCACACAGCCCTCCTCCGGACCCCCAGAGGTAACGGCTGCCACTGGCTTACACCCAGAAAGGTGTCAACTGTGAAACATCCCCGGGCTCTCTGTGAAGAAAATGATAGTGGAGAAAATGATAGGATTAGAACGAATTTTCTCAGCTACTGACGTAAAGAAAACAAATTTCAACAATTGAGCATCATATTGTTGAAGTTCCAATTGTAGCCAGGTTGGCATAGGAAAAACAGCTGCATCCGTAATCCAATTGGAGCCTTGCTTGCATAGAAAAGTGAGATGAAATTCATACAGACTGGGAAAATTGACCCCACCATTTTCTTTGGTACATTTTAACTTTTTTAAAGCAATACGAGGATCTTTGTTATTCCATAAAAATTTGACCATTGAGGATTCAAACTGCTTGTATGCTTTTTGAGGAAAAAGAAATGGAAGCATAGACAAAATATATGTAATCTTCGGTATTAAAACCATCTTCAATGAATCCAAACGACCCCACCAGGATAACTTTAGGGGTGACCATCGAGTAGTAGTGGTAAGAATAATTTGAGAGATGTAGTCAATATTGTAAAACATAGTTTCTTGGAGTGAATCACCAAAGTACACCCCTAAGTATTTCAACTTCCCAGGAGTGTATTTTAACTGTAATGCAGAAACGATATCACCACACGTGTGCCCAGCTAGAGGCATTACCTCTGTTTTCGAGGCATTCAATTTATAACCCGAAACTGATGAGTAAGTAGTGATGGTGTGAATTATATGCAGTAGTGAGTCATGAGTAGTATATAGTTGGACATCGTCCGCATAAGCTGTCAACTTAAATGTTAAATTTGCAATCTGAAAACCTTTCATATTTGTATTAGACTTGATGGCTAGGAGAAGTGGCTCCAGGGCCAGATTGAATAAGAGGGGGGAAAGAGGACATCCCTGCCTCGTCCCTCTAGATGTGTAAAGGCATCCGTGACCACCCCATTGATTCGCAGTCGAGTCGATGGATTGGAGTATAAAACTTTGACCATTCTTATAAAGTCCGTGTGAAAGCCAAACCAAGATAAAACCTTGAACATATAGCACCACTCCACACAGTCAAAGACTTTTTCTGTTTCTAGGGCCATTGTTACTCCATTCGGCATTAAGGAGGGCGCCAGATGTATTATATGAGAGAAAAGCCTGGTATTATCACTCGCCATTCTCCCTTGCATAAAACCATTCTGATCAATACTAATTATTTTAGGCAAAACCAATTGGAGGCGAGAAGCCAAAAGTTTAGCAAACAGCTTTGCATCCACATTAATCAATGACAATGGACGGTAGTTTTGAACACACATAGGATCTTTATCAGGCTTTAATAGCACAATTATTGTGGCTTCAGTGAATGATCGAAAGGCCTCGCCTTGCTCTATGAGGTGGTTGAAGTATTATAGTAATATCGGTAAAAGTGAAGAATGAAAGGCCAGATAGAATTCAACCGGTATACCATCTGGTCCAGGAGTTTTTCGCTTGGCCATAGGCTGCAGTGTCTCCAATAGATAATCCAAGAGGATGGGCAGAATGAGAGTTTTGTTATCACTGTCATCTAACACGGGACGTTCAAGGCTACTAAGGTAGGTATCTATCAAGTCTGGACAAGGATGTTCTGAAGAGTATAGGATCTGATAGTAAGTCTGGAAATAATTACAAATATCAGAGTTATCAAGTAAAATATCATTCGTTGTAGTTTTTATAGCTGGAATGTTAGTTTTTTCAGATTTGATTTTTAAATAATTGGCAAGATGATGACCAACTTTATTATTAGTGACATAATAATTAGCCGCTTGTAAGAAAAGTTCTGAGGAAGCAGAAGTACTGAGCTTTTTGTTGTATTGATAACGCAATTTACCTTGAAGAACTTGATTGGAAATGTCGCTATAATGTGAGGATTCCAAAGCATTTCTTGTAGAGATACCTTGTCCTCTTTCTTCTTCCTGGATACAAAGGCAATGATGACACCTCTGATATATGATTTGAAGGCGTCCCGTGTAATTTTCCAAGAGGTGTCATCCACTCGATTTAAATCAAAGAATTCACATATATGGGTGTTTATGTGAGCAAGAAAGCTTGCATCCGACAGTAGTGCAGTATTAAATCTCCAAGAGCCCTTACCTATTGAAAGGGTAAGATTGTTGAGTGATATTGTGATTGCGGAGTGGTTAGAAACAGTTATTGATTGTATGTCTGAAGATTCTAATTTATTCACTAAAGAATAGCTAACTAAAAAGAAATCGATGCGTGAATAAGAAGCATGCGGTGGAGAAAAATAAGTATAAGCTGAGTCAGTAAGATGCATCAGACGCCATGCATCTATGAGCTTTAGTTGGAATAATATGTCCTGTAGAGCAAACCAGGCCTTTGATTTCCTGTACGGAACTTTGGATTTTCTATCTTTGTCTGGGCATAATATTAAATTAAAATCACCGCCCAGCACATAATGGTGTGAAGCAGAGGATCCCAGTTCAGTTGCTAGCGTCTCAAAAAAGGAAGGAGAATCCACATTCGGAGCATACACATTATATATCAGAAGCTGGGTAGACCCAATCTGTAAAGCTGTTTTGAGCCATCGACCCTCCATATCGTGTGTAGAAGAAACGATTTTGATGTCTGAGCGTTTCCTAATTAACGTTATGACACCATTTTTCCTGCCAGCTGAAGGAGAAAATAATGGAGCATAAGCCCAGGATGGGGCAACTTTCCTAGCTTCCATATCATCAAGGTGTGTCTCCTGGTAAAATACCACATCTGGTGTAAATTGTTCTGTGTACCGAAGAATCTTGAGACGTTTCATGGGATTATGCAACCCTTTTACATTTAAGGAGAAAAAGGTTAATGACATTGAGACAATATACCTTGAGTCAATAGTAGGAGGCCAGCAATAAATATGAACACAAACAGATACCAGATGTAGAAAATAATATTAAAAATATCATCTGTGGTCCAGAAAGAAAAAAAAGAAAAACACCTGTATGCATTCAAAACAGCACACACTGCAAGAAAGTTCAGAACCATATTTAACAAACTAGCAATACTATGGGTCAGAAAGCAGATGGAAATGAAATACCCCAATAAGCAATGCTACAGACGGTGATGAAATGATGAAGTGCAAAGCATCACTAGATAGGATAGAAACAAAGCACTGAATGTAAATATCTATTCCATAAGGGAACCACTCTAAGTATATGTATAAAACCAGTATGGTGAAAACATCAGGATACAGCAGCAGTAACTGAAGACACAAGACAAAAGAGAATTAGCATCAGGTTTTGTCTATTGATGTTGGCTTCACACTTTCGATGAAATCAGTGAGATCCGCAGGGTTATAGAAGTCTTTAGTCTCGTTGTGATGGGTGACATGGAGTCTCGCTGGGTAAAACATGCCAAATTTGGCTCCCATGTTCTTAAGCTGGGGCCGATAAGACAACAGCAATTTTCTCTTCTTAGCAGTTTCTTTAGCAAGGACCGGTAGAATGATGAGCTTGTTTCCTTCAAAGGATAGCGGAGAATGCAGCTTAGCATGTTTCATGATGAGAAGCACATGCTGATGTTTCATAAGGGAAACCAAGATGGATCTGGGAAACTTCTTATGAATATTATTGGGCTGCGGTAGACGGAATGCGCCATCAAAGTCCAGTTTAATGTTGTCATCCATATGTAGTAGCTGAGGAAGAAGTGCAGCTAGAAAATCACCCAGGTCACAGGCTTCCCGTCCTTCTGGAAGCCCAAGAAGTCTAAAACTGTTCCTCCTAGCATGGTTGTCAGCGGCCTCAAGCGTAGCAATGCGCGAGGATTGCTGGAACAGTTGCTTCATTTACCGACGTGCGTTTCTCCAATAAATCCGATTTCACTTGAGCCGTGGCAAACTCTTCCTTCATGGATGTAATATCTGCTCTCAAATCAGTTATGTCCTGCTTCGTATCCACGAGTAGTTCTCGAATGGAACGCAGCTCATCCAAAATGGCGGTGGTGGCCGAGTCGTCAGACTTTAGTGAGCCAGGTTTCACTGGGGAAGGAGGGTCCATTGCTTTTTCTTTTGGACGGCTTGCTCGATGCCATATCAGCAGCGTATAAAGGGGAAAATCGCCACGAGAAAGTAGCAAAAACATGCTTTTACGATTCAGTATCAGGACTCACCGCTGGAGCTCGTGCTTATGGCGTCTTATCCCATCGGACTCGCTAGCGCCCCCGAAATATGTTATATGTTAATAAAGATTGAACATTTTTGAAAACAGTTCCTTGCCTCGTTTTTTCTTAGTAATAAGTAAATTACCATGGCATTTATTGTTATTTATAACCGTGCTATCCCACAAAGTAACATGGTATATAGTTAAAACCATGCACTAAACACATACAATGGCCCATGTAATAAATAATAGTTTTTGCCCTCCAAAACATTAATTACCCTCCACTACTTCATTAGAGCTCTTCCCTTGTTTTGCAGCTGGTGAGTGGTTAATTTATTATTTCAAAATACAGCAATTACACTGCTAGGAAAGTAAAACAGTGTAATCACATAACACCTCTGTACATCCCAATTAACCTGTACATAGGGCTAGATTCACTAAGCAAACCGATCGTGTACCAATTGGTTTGCGCTCACTTTCCAACTCCGGCTCGTTTCACTAACCTTCCTCCAGACCCCATCCGCACCCGATCCGATCTGCACATGCAAATGAGTAAAAAGGCATGTAAATTTCTTAACGCATTGATTCATGAAACCATTTCATCCAAACCAACTGGCCTTTCCTGTCCAAAAAGTTACAGCTGCTGAGGACCAGTCGTTTACAGCCTCGCTGACTATTTCTGCCTAGCAACTGATACGTGCATGTTAAGAACCCCATTAAAAATATATATCTACTCCTCCAAAAATCCAAAATATATCAAAACTTTTAAATATATGTAAACTTTCATGTACATAAGCATTAGAAATATTTTTTTTATTTTTTTGGAATGCGCATAGCGAGCGTGGGCGTGACAATCGGATTTGTAATGCGCATGGCTATAAAATCACGGATTTCCCCCGTGCTCTCCTTGCGCATTGTACATTTCAAATATCAATGCCAAATAACAAAAAAAATCCAAAATTAAATAAAACTTTTATGGGCCAGCTATCCTTCCGGCTGGATTGTTGCATGCATGTGATGTCAGGGTGTCGCTAGTGGTTGCTATGTGCTTCATGGCAGATAGAGCCGCACAGCCTTCTGGGATTCGTAGGCTGTATATAACAGCGTGTGATCCCAGCGCATTCAATAGCTGTTAACTGTTGTGCCTTCTATCAACTTAACAATACTTTTCCAGAGAGAAATGGACGGCGCTCGTCGGCTACACTATCTGCTTCTTTTGGAACATGAGTATGCCGAGGAAGATGAGGCTACAGCTAGAGAAACGAGAAGGCTAGCACTTTCCTGCCCGTATGTGTTTCGTGAGCGAATTGTACTGGGTGGGATGTCGGAGAGCGCTGCATCAGGCTGTTCAAACTTCGGCACCGATACAGCCTTTAACTTCTCCTGGCACTGCTTCCTTGAGGTCGGGTAAGTCGGTACGCAAATCCCGGCACCTTGAACCTTCCACACCGGAGTCTCGGGATCGCAGCTCCCAAATTAGGGACCTTGATCTGTGGGGTGACTCCGAAGAGCCTCTTCGCTCTGAGGGTGAGTGTTCATCGGCTGATGAGGATCCTTCTGTTCCAGATCCATCCTCTAAGCCAGATTCTGCCTCTTTCACTTCTTTCTTGAAAGAGATGTGTGAATCTCTTTCTATTCCTTTGGAGGCTGAGTCCAAGAAGTCCAAAGCGTTCCTTGATGCACTGGACTTTGACCAGCCTCCAAAGGAATTTCTCAAATTACCCCTCCATGATATCTTGAGAGAAACCTTTTATAAAAATCTTGAGACTCCTTTGACCATACCAAGAGCCCCTCGTAAATTGGACTCTTTATATAAAGTCATCCCTATACCTGGCTTTGATAAGCCGCAGCTTCCACATGAGTCTCTTTTGGTGGAATCTACGCTTAAAAAGTCTGCAGGAGCTAGTGTGTACGCTTCCGTCCCTCCTGGCAGAGAAGGAAAGGCCATGGATAAATTTGGCAAAAGATTATACCAGAATGCTATGCTGGCTAACAGGTCTATGGTAATGGACTATTATCGTCTTAGCAGGGCTTTGATTTTACATCTTTATGGTGAAATTAGAGCCGACATCGATCCCCAAACTTTTCGTTCAGATGCTGTTTCTTGCCACCGGATCTTTTCAGCGAGTCATCAGCTGTACGAGTGACGTGGGACAGCCATCAGTGTCCAGATTTGTGGGACTGGTTCTGCGAGCAATTCTAAAACATGCCAGGCAGTACATCAGGTTTCCAGAGACTGTGGAGGAACAACAGCTGGTGAAACAAGACTTTTGTCGTATAGCTGGAATGCCCAATGTCTTGGGCGCCATTGACTGTACACATGTACTATTTTCTCCCCCCTATTGGACAGGAAATGATATATTGGAACCACAAGATGGGACACTCTTTGAATGTACAAGTCATATGTTTCCAAGTTCCCTAGTAGTTTCCAAGTTCCCTTCATGCTTGCAAACTCCAGCATCGGCCAGAAATTTGCAGATGGACATTTTGGACGATCATGGCTACTAGGTATGTAATCAGTGTATTCAAATAATTTCATGTCCCTAAAATGGTTGAATATTAAGTATAATAACATTCTGTCTTTTTTTTATACAGGAGATGGCGGATATGGTTGCAGTCCATGGTTAATGACCCCACTGCTAGCACCACACTCCAACGCAAGAGAAACGTTATAACGAAGCACACATCTCGACGCATTGTACCATTGAGTGGACTTTCGGGGTACTGAAGAGTTGCTTCCATGCACTGCATCTCTCTGGAGGAGCTCTACAGTATAGTCCCCATAGGGTGTCCAAAATCATAGGCGTGTGTTGTGTGCTGCATAACCTTGCACTGAACCATCATGTTCAACTTCTGGAGCCTGAGGACATGGACAATGATTTTGACATCGATCCACCTCCTATTACCAGGGATGCCAGTAATACGAGTGTCAGGCGACAGCTCATCTTGGACTACTTTTCCATTGACGAGCTGTTCTAGTATTATTTTTACCCCTTCTATTCTCTGTGCACCATTTGCAGGCAAAGCATCCTTGCAGTGAAGATATTGGAAAGTGTTCAAACATCTCATCCAGCAACATCACCTACCACAGTAACATGACCTGTATGCCAGATCACTTCGCTACATCTCCATGTTGTTTTTCAGACAGCTTTTGGACTCTCATCATTGTCCTTTTGTTTTCTATAATGTTAAATTTTGAAATACATTTTTTAATTGAGCTGAGGTGGGTGTCACTTTACTCGTCATCTGCTAGTGTGTTACGTATGATATGGAGTGTATAAGGGGTCTTTGGAAACCTTTTATGTTTTCAGAACATTAAAATCTATTTCCTTGTCACTCCACAGTCACAGGTTTTTAGGGGGACCCACAATGGATATTCAAGAGAGACATCTGCATGCAAATACCTCCCATGACTAATCATATTGACCTACATCTGTTTGATGTTTTTCACATATGAATGAATTTCTTTAGACACTCTCTTGTATGGAATCTTAAATATATTATTAAAATTATAAACACTACCTCAGATCTACCACAATAACTATTACTATGATCATGGATTTACTATTTGCCACTATTGAATATGCATGTTTATTCACCCTTCCTCCATAAGCAGCTCTGATTATAAATAAAAGCTCTCCAGCATTCTCCCTCTCTGGTCATGTTGGGCTTACAATTTATGTTATGAAGCTTTGGCAGTCCAGGATTCGGGACTTGCCCAGTGTAACAAGAAGCAGCATGACATTTGAACCCTTATGCTCAAGATGCTGAGGCTGTAGCTATGACTATAACGCCACACTATCCTTTGCATGTTGCTTAATGTTTATTGAAACCTTCTCTACTGGTGGTGTTGGTGGGCGGCGCCTAATATACGTGATTCTTTCCTCTTTATACCGTATACATATACCATACCTTCACTTGCATTATTTATCCCAAAATGTGTTGTAAAATAGCGGGTTTAAATTCCGTACAAAAAAGATCGTTTCTTTTCCTTAGCTTTACGTGAGGGATACGTTACACTGGCTGTGAAGCAGGTGCTTTTCTTCCAGTAACTATCCTCTCCTCCCTCCATGCATAGTGTTGCTTTAGCTAACCTATTGCAGCGCTCCGGGTGGAAACTCCCCCGCCCTTCACGATCTGTGGGGTATTTAAGCTCCGCACGTGCGACACGACTGCACCCTGCAAAATGTCTGCTGAGCACCTGAGGGGCTGCAAACCAAATTTTACTGAGGGAGAAGTACTCCGGCTAAGAACAAGCTCCGATCCCGTATAGGGAGGAGCGCGGCCAAATCGGCCGAAGCCAGAGCGGAAAAGATGGGAGGGGGTAGGGGGAAGGGAGGAGAAGGAAAGGCCAATCAACGAGGAAAGCGGGGGTGGGGGGGATTAGGAGAAGAGTGGGAAGCGGAAGGGAGGTCGCCCTTTCCAGATGGAGATCCTGGGAGACAGACGCGGCTTCCCTTACCTGCAAACTTTGTCTCCCAACTGCCCATCTCCAGCGACTTCGCCGTATCGGCACTGACCCGGCTACACGGCCCATCTCCAGCGACCCGGCTAACAGCGTGTACTCTCTCGAGGAGGCACGCTCGGCGTCAGGAGCGTCACCACGTCGGCCTCCCCCTGAACGGCGATTCATTAGGGTTAAAGCGAGGCCCACCGAGACGCCATCCCAACCAGCCCCAGTGTGCACCCAAGGACCCTGTAAGTGCCGCAGCACACGCAGCCAATTTAAATCCCTCTTCCTCGCCTGTAGCCCGCTATCGAGGGCCAAGCTGTAGTGGGGAGGGGTGGATTGGAAAAGCTCCGGCAGTAGTGAGGTTGATGGGCCGCTAGAGATCCGCTCCTGCCAGTGAGTCTGGGTTTGTGCGCCCTGTCAGTTCTCCTGTGCTCCTGGTTGGTCTCCATAGAGGCCTCCGACTGCGGCCGCGGCCAAGGTTTGGTTTCTCCGCCGCTGCCGACTTTAGTTCTGCACCGCGGCCGGCTGCCATGAGGGAGCAGGTCAGGCGCCCACCTGGCCATGCAGCCTGGCCGGGTCCGGCGCGGCTGGGGAGTGACGGTGGCGTAGCCACGCGTCCGAGACCGTTCTCCGGCGCTGCCGACCAGGCAGTCCTTCTAATAGCGGTGGCCCACGCGGGATAGAGGTGAGGATGGTGTCTGGTGCCTGTGTGATCTCCTGCTTCCCATTTGTGCTATTTCACCTGCACTCTTTCTAACTGTATTGAACAAAGATTTAAAGCTTGTATTCACTGCTGTTTTAGATTGAAATCTTATGCTTTGCTGGGCTATTTCTAGCTCAGCCTAATGTTCCATCAACATTTTATAAGGAATCTATAATTCCAGCCCCAGCCATCTGTTCCATCAACATATTATTATAATGATACTATAATTCCAGCCCAGCAGCATGCTACTGTGGATGATCTTTAACTCCAATAGCATTCTCCGCATTAGCAATTTGGACTGAATCTATTATGGGCTTTCTTATTAAATTTCTGCTCTAAAAAAAAAAAAAAAATGTAATGTAGACAAGAAGTCTAGGCCGCTCGGTTTTCTTTCATGCCATCATATAGGAACATTTGCAATAAGGTTATACATGACATGCTTATACCAGATCGGGTTCCACCCTACTTATGCCGGTACTTACAGTCTCATTCTCTTTGTATTTATTGCAGCCATGCCATCTCAACGTAAGCCAAGATCCAAGACACCAGCGCAGAAGAAGCCCGCGGCCAACACCCAAAGAAAGAGGAGCACATGCGCTACTACCGCGGCGGCAGCTTCTACGGCCGCACAGCCTCAGCAGGAGCTCGCCGATTTAATGGCTGAGGTACAACAGCAGATAGCTCTATATGGTGTTCACATGGTACGCCAATGACTATTAGCGGGGACTTCGACCATCCCCGGTGAGCCACCGCCAGCAACACCAGACCAAGCACGATAAGCAACACCTGAACAGACACGGCAAGCTACATCAGAACCGACACACCCGACTCCCGCTGGAGCACTGAATCCTTCCTCTTCATCTGTTGCCCACCTATCACCACGGAATACCAGCTCACAGGGTAAGGACGCAGGAAGGTCTGACCATAACAGTGGCCCCCCTTTCACGGGGGAGACAGTCCCCTCCACTAGTGGGTTGGTAGGGGATCAGCTGGCTTTAGCACAAGTTAACTTCGAGAGATCTAACACAACCCATCCCTCTGAAGCGGCAGGCATATCGTCCCCACTGGCACTAGACCCCCCAGATAGTAGAGGAAAGGACGATATTACATGTGGGGTAACCACGCTCGCATCATCGGTCCCTAGGGCACTCAAAGAAAAAATATGGAGGAGAGATTATATTGACATGTTCTCCCTACTACAGAGAGAGCCAGATGAGGACTATTATGTTGAAACGGATAGGATATACATCCAGTTAGAAAGAGGGAAAAACCCAAAATCTATAAATGCTTAGCGAACTGGATATCCGCATTTCATGTATTCATGAGTGTGGTCGTTGAGAAGGAGCCGGACATGAGTCCCCACTTAATCAGATATTCGGACACAATCATTAGGTCACATAAAAAGTATGGGGGATGGGCGTGGCTAAACTATGACATTAAATTTCGTAAAAGTATGGCCAAGAACAAGTCCATAACATGGAAGCATAGAATTTTTGATTTATGGATGGACGAGATAATAATAATAATAATAATAACAGCTTATATACCGCAATACCGTGAAGTTCTATGCGGTTTACAAAGATTAAGCAAAGGTACAAATTGATTGACTTTAAGAGGGGAGGAAGAAAGAGGGTTAATAGGACAGGAAATCCATTTTTGAGGAGAGACTGATCAATAGAACAAGTTGATCGCTATAGAGGGGAGAGAGAAGAGAGGATCAGTTGTCTAGATACTTTAGGAACAGTTGTGTTTTCAGATGTTTCCTAAATTTCTCATAAGTAGTGGGCGAAAGCAATTGTTCTAGTTCTTTACCCCATGATGCTGCTTAGTGCGAGAGAAGATGTTCATGGTGTTTTTTCAGTTTACAACCTCTCACTGGGGGGGGAAATGAAGTTGGAATGTGAGCTTCTCTTGTGTCTGTTGGCTGAGAAGATGAAAAGGTCAGTTATATATTTAGGGGCAAGTCCGTGTAGTGCTTTGAAGCAGAAGCAGGCAAATTTAAACTTTACGCGCACCTCCATTGGCAGCCAATGCAGCTATCGGTAGTAGGGTGTCACATGGTCAAACTTCCTCAGCCCAAAGATCAGTTTGACCGCTGCATTTTGCATCAATTGTAAACGCTGCATGTTCTTTTGGGAAATTGCTAAATAGGCGATGTTACAGTAGTCAAGTAGACTCAGTACGAGGGATTGGACTAGGGTTCTGAATGCCGCTGTATGGATCTGAGCTTTAATGGATCTGAGTTTCCAGAGAGTGAAAAATCCCTTTCTGATCAAGGAGTCCACCTGGTCTCTCATGGTTAGGCACTGATCCAAAGTTACACCTAGTATCTTTATGGTAGGTTGGATAGGGTAATTAAGATTATTGATACATAGTGGTGATTTGGTGTCAAGGGGATGTGGCAAAGCAACGAAGAAAGTTGTCTTTTCTGAATTAAGTTTGAGCCTAAAGGTTGTCATCCAGTGCTCCATCACGTTTATGGCTTCTGAAGCTTTAGGAATAGTTTCAGAGATAGAATTAACGAATGGGATGATGATCGTAAAATCATCTGCATAACTAAATAGTTTTATCCCTAACTGGGTTAGCTGAGTGCCTAGTGAGGACATGTAGACATTGAAGAGCAATGGAGATAGCGGAGACCCTTGTGGCACACCGGATGGATTTCTCCAGGTATCTGAAAGTTCATAATTAAAACGTACTTGATAAGTGCGGGACATAAGGAAGCCAAGGAACCAATTCAGCATCTCGTCCCTGATACCAATGGCGTCTATGCATTGCAGCAGTTTCCCGTGGTCTACTAGATCAAAGGCGCAGATTGTCTAAAATAGCCGCAATTACTGTCTCAGTACTGAATAACGGTCTAAAACCGGATTGAGTTTCATGTAGGAGAGAGAACTGATCCAGATAATCCATCAGTTAGGTGTGTACCAATCCCTCCATAATTTTTACAATAAACGGAATGGATGCTACTGGTCTGTAGTTGGATATTATAGCTGAAGATTCTTTTCGATTTTTTAGAATTGGGGTTATTATTATGTGACCATTATTAGAGAGGAGCTTCCCAGTTTTTAGATTATGAGCCAAATATTGCATCAACGATAGTTTAAATACTAAAGGTGCCGCTTTAATGATTTCTGGGGGGCATGAGTCCAGAACGCAATAGGATTTAGAGTATTTGTTATATAGTCTGTTGTAATTGTTCCACTCTAAATCTTGAAAGGAGCTCCAGATCATGTCTGCCGGTGTATCATTTCCTTGGGTGATAGGTATCAGATGATCACTAGGGTCGTTTGTTGAACAATGAATTGCGCCCTTTTCAGCCCGATAGATTTCCAGATAGGTTCCCCAGCTGGCCCCCAGGTCCGGGTGAACGACCACCAATCCAGCCGCAACACTTTCAGCGACAAGCCGGACAGCACACTGGGAGGCGTATTTGCAGTCAATTCAATAACGGCCATTGCACGTGGCCCAATGCAAATACAGACATGTCTGCACCACCTGTGGAGGCACACACCCAGCCATACACTGCAAAAATGGCAGAGACCGCAGACTGTTCACACAACCCGCCCCTCCACACATGGAAGGAGCTGGCTCCCTCCCCCATCAAGCCTAACGCATTACTCCCCTGGTTGCGGCTATACCCATGGAAGGAGGACGCACTGGCCATTGAGAAAGGCTTCACCAATGGTTTCTCTATACCTTACACAGGGCCGCTCAAACACGAGCATAGGCCCCCTAACAATGCTATCTCCTGTCATTCACACACCCAAGTAGTCCAAGATAAGATCACAAAAGAGTTACAGCTCGGTTGGATAGCGGGCCCCTTTCACTGCCCACCTTTCTCAGAGTTCATTATTTCCCCCATCGGCGTGATACCAAAAAAAGAGCCGGACAAGTTCCGGCTCATTCATAACCTCTCCTACCCGGCCGGGGCCGCAGTTAACGACTTCATCGACCCGGCATTATGCTCCGTCCAGTACACCTCACTAGACCAAGCCATATCATTCATCAAACACTCCGGCCCCAGCACCATGTTAGCAAAAGTGGACATAGAATCTGCATTTAGGCTTTTGCCAGTACACCCCTACTCTTTCCCCTTAATGGGCTTTCGTTGGCAAGGTCAGTTCTATTTTGATAAATGTATGCCCATGGGTTGTTCAGTTTCCTGTGCTTACTTTGAGCAATTCAGCACTTTCATCAATTGGGTGTTCAGCCCGATAACATCTCAGGGTTTAGCCATTCATTATTTAGATGATTTCCTATTCATCGCTCAGAGTCATCAGGACTGTGACCATTTACTGGCGTCCTTCCGTCGGCTTGCCATCCACTTTGGAATTCCTTTAGCTAAAGACAAAACAGTAGGCCCTGCGAATATACTCACATTCTTAGGCATCTAGTTAGACGTTATCAACCAGGTTTCCCGCCTCCCTGCCGACAAAATCTGTAAATTGCGCAGGGCAATACACGACATGAGTACACGGAAGAAGGCCACGTTACGCCAATTCCAAGAACTTCTGGGTTTGTTAGGGTTCACCACTAGGGTGATCCCCATAGGCAGAGTATTTGCCAGGCGCCTAGCCAGAGCGACAGCAAGTTCGTTCAAACCCCACCATCACATTAGAATCACGGGAGCTATTAGGGACAACCTCAAAATATGGGACTCATTCCTCAGCCATTTTAATGGACTTGCCTTTTGGCAATCGTCTACCGAAACAGCCGACTCAATACAGCTATACACGGACGCGGCGGGCAGCGAAGGATTAGGGATCTACTTTCAGGGGTCATGGTCCTCAGCCAGGTGGCCGACTCAGTGGCTTAGCTCAGGCATCACCAAGAACATTACATTCCTCGAGTTTTTCCCCCACATGGTAGCCTTAACCATATGGGGTGTTCAACTAGCACATAAGTCCATTATGTTTAGGTCAGACAACGCAGCAGTAGTTGAAGCCATTAATAGGTTGACCGCCAACTCCCTACCCATTATCAACCTTTTGAGACACATAGTTCTCCTCTGCTTACATTACAACATTACTATCAAATCTCAGCACATACCCGGGGCCCAAAATGTTATCGCCGATTCATTATTTCGTTTTAAGATGTCCACATTCCGGGCGTTGGCCCCGTCGGCAGACCCGCACCCGACTCCGATTCCAGAAAAAGTATGGCGATTTGGACCCCCGATGTTTGGAACCTGATGCTGCATTTGTTATCGGAATCCACACGGCGCAGATATATTCAGCTATTCGACTCCTACATCATGGTGGCAGGGACAGATTGCACGGTGCACTCCCTAGTGCACTTCATCTGGCAATCCAAGCTGGCCGGGGCAAAGAGGACTAGGGTAGCGGCCACGCTATCCAGCATTAGTTTCTTCACTAACGCTGCAGGCGCCCCAAACCCGATTAAGGCCTGCGTGGTTCGACGCATGATGAAGGGTTGGGAGCAGGAGCAAGCATCCCTCCCGGATCGCCGCCTCCTAATTTCACTCGACAATCTAGTCAAGCTCCTCCAAATATTGCCCATGGTCTGCCACGATACCTACGAAGTGGATCTCTTCCGCTGTGCCTACTCACTGGCTTTTCATGGTGCACTACACGTCAGTGAATTGGTTCCCGCTTCCAAATGACCGGGAGCGTTCAGCGGCATGCTACTAGCCAATGTTCGCTTCACGGAGAACACCTTAGCCCTAAGGATACCTAGATCTAAAACTGACCAGTTAGCCAGAGTGGCCTGGCTATCGCTAGCTGCCTCTTCCATACCCCTAGCTTGCCCGATACACAATCTGCTGCGTTATATGTCTCACAGGACGGATGGACCCGGTCTTCTCCTACTACATTCCAATGGTCCCCGCTCACCCGTTTTCAATTTGCTAGAATTTTACTAAACTAAACTAAACCTTAGGTTTGTATACCGCGCCATCTCCACACCTCTCCTTCACCAAGTTAGTTATGCAGGACAAACATTTTCGCTCTCATTCCTTCCGCATTGGAGCAGCCACCACCGCTGCCGAGAATGGCTTATCCGAACATCAAATTAAAGCCCTTGGTAGATGGAAGTCCAACGCATTTCGAAAATACATACGACCATTCTCGGCCAACTGAACTCTTCTGGTCCACTACACTCTTATCAGCTACCTAATCTCTTTCATCTGTGCGTTACAGGTTTTCAGAAGCACATTTGGATATGCGGCCACTCCTTTGTGCATTGGGCCTGGCGAGACCGGGGGGTGAGAATCTGGGGTTCCTGATGACTGAAGCAGAGGTCACCTGGATGGGCACTAGGAGAATGTTATGGGACCAGCTCATGCCATCGATCCTATGGTCTCTACGGTCCCGGTGCCTTCCACACGCTATCATCTTGCATTTGGGCGGTAATGATATCACATCAACGAACAGTGTACAATTAGTCAAAAAAATGCAGACCGATTGTTTATTCTTAGCCGGCATGCTTCCCCACACTACCTTATTGTGGTCCCATATTATACCCTAGTTAGTATGGAAAGGCACCAGATCTCACACAGCCGTGGAGAGAACTCGCAAGAAACTCAATAAGTGGATGGCAAAATTTATGCCCACTGTCCGTGGGTTAGCATTAACACATGACTTGCTAGAGGACAGCTGTCCGGGTCTGTACCACCCAGATGGAGTCCACCTCTCCGACATCGGTCTGGATATATTCACCAGTACAATCCAGGATGGCATAGAAGCTATGTTAATGCGTGCGGGGCCGCAGCCATGACACTTGGGGGGAACCTGCGATAAGCGAGGTTTCGCTATCACGGGTAGTGGCAGGTAAGCACAGCATATGGGTAGAAGGCATACATCTTTACAGTGGTTAAGACATGGGGCACGTCGCCTTGCTTGGATGGCAGGGAGGCCAGGCCATGATCTTCACAGCAACGTACCGCTGACGAGGGGACACCTCCTTGAAAAGGAAGGATCCAGTGAGCAGGGGAAGCTTATACGGCGCCCCACATTGTGTGGGGATAGAGAGGCATATGCTGTGCGCCTGATCATCGGTTGGTTATATGTTGTCTGGTGATGTACATTGCGTGTTATGCCATTTTCAGAAGTGCGGTTACAGTGTACAGTTCATCACCGTTCATGCTTGATTATTATGTTCAGTTGATAACAATTTGATGTAATTATGCTGTTATGGCTGCGGCCAAATAAATTCCACATGAGTTGATAAATGCCTGAGTGTCATCATTGTGCCACGCTAGACCATGAGGGGTAAAAGCGACAGTGCTGAGTGCACGATTTGGCAGAGCTCTTCTCTCTCAACGAGAGAATCCTATTTCCCCGAAAGGGACGAGTCCGTGATACTGAGACCATGGACTGGACCCCGCGTTTGGTAAGTAACTCGGTTATAAGCTGCATAGCTGCAGGTGTTGCATGAGTGTTATTTGTGCACAAAAAAATTTTTTTTGCACGCTGCGCTGTTGGGTTACAGGAAATATAGTATGCGATGCATGATTTATCTAGCATTTTCGATCCTTCCTTTACCGTCTTATATTTAGCTCTTTCGTACCACTTCTCCGTGTGTTTTTTTGTTATGATGTCCTGCAAGATGTCCGTTTAATGCTAGGTTGAGGATCTAAAGAATAAGGCGCGGGACCTGCGCCTTCATCACCCGCGCTGGGTCCGATACGTCAGAGGCAACCTCGATAACTCCCCAGGTAGGTGTAACTGATTTAGAAGTGTGTTCGGGGGTTTTGTGAATAGCAGTAAGACCTTTTTTGTCCTTGTTATCCTGCGTCACCGTTCTTAAAATGTCATTCGTTTTGGTGCACTTTTTTTGCGTTTGTTTATGCATAGTGTATTTGTGAGTTACATGTGGAAGGGTGCGGTTTGCCTTGTATTTTATTATTCCTTGGTCTCAGTTAGCACTGCACTGTTTGTGACATAAATGCTATTTATGTTATGAGGTTAGTTTTGAAGAGGACGGCGTGGTTAATTGGCATTTATATTTGGGTGGGGTTGCCTTTTATTTTATTATGCCTTGGTCTCAGTCAGCACTGCACTGTTTTTGAAATAAATGCTATTTATGTTATTAGGGTAGTTTTGAGGAGGAGGGGGACGTAGTTAATTGACATTTATGTTTTAAGAAATTAAGCACTGTTTTGGAAACATATGTTATGCCATGTTATTTTTTTTCTGTTCAGATGAAAGTTCTGAGGAGGAGGAGGAGGGTGCAGCGGCTGCTGCTCCTGCCCCGTACAGACCTTTCCTAATGCCGCACAGGCGCAACCTTCCACCCTCCCCCAGGCCCTCAGTCCCCCTGTCCAAATACCCCACCGTCTCAGGATGGTCCTTCAAGATGTTGTCCTGCCATCCGCCCACCCCCCCCACCCCCAAAACCTAGGATCCCCCCTCTAGGATCCCGCTGCAGAAGTGGCTCTGCCCCTGCACTGCACCTTCCTTCCCCATCCCATTCTTCTGCCCCCTCTGCCTAAACACCCCTGGTTTCTCCAAGGGCACTCCGTCCACCACAGGCCCAATCCTAGAGCGATTTGAGGGACTGAATGTCTCAAGTGGTAAGTGTTCCCCCAGCATAAATGTTGATCCTTGTCTGTAACAGTGAAAGATCAGCAAAATAATGCTATATTATTTTTGCAGGAGAGGATAGTGACTGCCAAATTGTTGATTCTCCTCCACTACCACTTTCCACTACACCCTACACCCTTCAATCTCCACCCCATTATTCCACACCAACCTCACCCATATCTTCCCACTCCCTCTTGTCACCAACCAGCCGTCTTTCCCTGGTTGATACCGCAACCTCTCCCATGACTTTCCCTGTCTGTCTTACCTCCTCCCCCCTGTAGCAGCACCCAAGACTGTGGACTGCTCCACCAACCCCATCCAGTTTCTTTCCACCTACCCCATTGCAGCAACCACTTTTTTGGACTCCGCCACCCTGACTGTCCCTCTGCTCATTTCGGCCACAGCGGTTGACATTCGTCAGGCGGTGGAGATGATGAGGATGGGGTCTGGCACGCTGGTCCAACTTGCTGAGCGTGGGAGAGCATCACTAAACAGGATGACTGACGATCTCATCCAGATTGTGTCAGAGGGTGCTCGGACCCTGAGAATGATGACAAGTGAATTGAAGCGGATTGCCAGCAACTGGATGCTGACCCACCGACCCCTCCACCCCCTTGAATGTCTCCCGCTGTTGCGGAGGGAGCTGCACCTTCCATTCTTCCTCCTGGCATCCCTTGACGCTTTCCAACTTCCCACCCTATCCACACTCCAACCCTGACTTTCCCACACCCCACTAACAAATTATCCATCCGTCCTCCACACCCCCACCCTCTACTACTCCCTTTCCCCTTTTTTCCAACCTCCACCTTCCTACAGTCTCCATACTCCCACCCCTTCCACTCCCATAAAAACAAAAAATATATAAAAAAAAACCACCTTGAACTCCACCTTCCTACAACCTCCACACTCCTATCGCCTCCACCCCATAAAAAATACAAAAGTACAAATATATACCTTCACCTCCACTATCCTACAACCTCCACACTCCCACCCCCTCCACCCCCATAAAAAATACAAAAAAAACACCTATATCCTTCACTCCCATAAAATATACCAATAAAACACATAACCACACGATACACAGTACAGCAACATATACCACACTACACTGTTGAGACATCTGGTGGTGTGCCAGTTCTGGAAAGAGTCTTCGACATTTCCGGTGAGTCTCCCTCTTGCCAGAAATGTCTCTGCCTCTGGCCTACCCTCTTCCTAAACTGACAACTTAACCTGTCTGTCCTCTCTGCAGGCTCCCTTTTGAAGCAGCTTGGACATCACTCGACCACGACTAACTACACTGCAGGTCATTGCACTCCTGTTGGCCCCATTCTGGAAAGAGTCTTCGCTGTCTTCCAGTGAGTCTCCTTCTTGCCTCAGATCTCTCTTTGCATCTCCCTCCAGCCTACCCTTTTGCTAGACTGACTACTTAACCTGTCTGTCAGGGCCACCATCAGAAATTTCTGGGCCCCTTACTGAGCAATCCTATTGGGCCCCCTCACGCACCCCTTCCCCCCCAACCCTCCCTTCTTCCATGGGCCGAATACACACATACTTTTCTCTTTCGCCGCACTCTTTGACCAAAAGATTTGTAAGCCTGCAACCACGTCAAGGTAGACTCTTTCAGCAGCTCCCCTCCCTCCCTCCCCCTTACCTTTGTGGCCAAGTCAAAATGATCTACCAACAATAAAATTTTAAAAACACAAAGCACGCTGTATGCAGAGAAAATGTTAATTATCATTTATATTCTGCGGGTTTTCAAAGAGGTCAAGGCAGATGACTTTATGCAATGTCACCTCAGTAACAACTATACAAAAATAGACAAATATTCCCCCTCCCTTTTTACTATAACGCGATAGCGGTTTTTAGCACAGGGAGCTGCGCTGAATGCCCCACGCTGCTCTCAACGCTCATAGGCTCCCTGCGCTAAAAACGCTATTGCGGTTTAGAAAAAGGGGGCCATAGTGCAAAATATAGACAGCATATATAAATTCTTAAAGCAGACACATTTTGATCACTAAATTGAAAATAAAATCATTTTTCCTACCTTTGCTAATTTCATCAGTCTCTGGTTGCACTTTATTCTTCTGACTGTGCATCCAATATTTCTTCCCTTCTTTCAGCCTCCTGTATGCTTCCTCTCCTCCAGACCTCATTCCCTCCTCAAACTTTTTCTTTGTTTCACCCTGCCCCCTTCTTTTTTTCTCTCTCTTCATACCCCCTTTCTTTCTGTATGTCTGTTTTTTTCTCTCTCTCCGTGCCCCATTTCTTTCTTTGTTTCACCCTGCCCCCTTCTTTCTTTCTCTCTCCACACCCTCTTTCGTTCTGTATGTCTGTCTTTCTCTCTCTCTCCGTGCCCCATTTTTCTTTGTTTCACCCTGCCCCCTTTCTTTCTTTCTGGCTTCCTGTCCCCCCTTTCTTTCTTTCTCCCTGCCCTCCCCTATGCCACCACCATTGGGAAAATGCTGCCACCGCCACTGGGGAATAGGCTGCCACTGCCGCCATCGGGAACAGGCTGGCGCCAAGTTCACCCTGCTTCTCTTCTCCGCGGAGCCGACCAACTCTCGCCACCCGATGTCAATTCTAACGTCGGAGAGGACATTCTAGGCCAGCCAGGCAGCGATTGGCCCAGAACGTCCTCTCCGACGTTAGAATTGACGCGAGTGGCGAGAGTTGGCCAGCCCCACAGGGAAAAGCAGGGAGAACTTGGCGCTGGCCTGTTCCCGATGGCGGCGATGGCACTCAAGTGGCTAAAGAGCCGCAGTTTGCCGGCCTAGGGAGAACACTGGAGGGTGGCCAGCTGTGCACCCTCTTGGGACATAAACCCAGGGCGGGGTGGGGCGGACCGCCCCCCCCCACCCTCCCCCACCTTGGTATGCCACTATCTGTACCTCACTCCCTCCCTATGACCAAAAATTCTCCTTTCTTCTATTCCCCATGTACACAACCATCTCTTTCCCTCCCTTCATCTCTCCCAAGTCCATGCCTTCTGTGTCCAAAAACCTATTCCATCCCCCACCTCAGCATCTCTTTCCCTCCCTTCCTTTCTCCCAAGTTCATGCCTTGTGTCCAAAACGCACTCCCTCCCTCCTTTTGTGTTCCGCGTTTGCCTCCTAGCCCATCTTTGCAACTTTCTCAGCAAAACGGAGCTCGAGCCGAGAGGCTTGTCTCCCGTTTCTTGCCTGCCCTGCCACGCACAAATAGCCGACCGGAAGTATTCTCCGACGTAAGCGCTGATGTCGGAGGGCAGGCTTTGCTTAAGCCCTCCCTCTGACGTCAGCGCTGACATCGGGGAACACTTCCGATTGGCTATATGTGAGCGGCAGGCAGGTTGGAACAGAAGACGAGCCTCGCAGCTCGAGATGTATTTAACTCCGCGGGTACCCCGTCCAGCTCTCTCCTGAGCACCCCCTTGTGGCGTACACCTGGGGCGGACCGCCCCCCCCTAGATACGCCACTGGGACCGGCACCGGTCCGCGGACCGGCGGTTGAAGAACTGTGGCCTAGGACCCTGGGGGAGCCCGGGCCCCCTGTCAGCTCTGGGCCCCTGAATGCAGGACTGGTAGTACTGCCCTGATGGCGGCCCTGCTGTCTGTCCTCTTCTCTCTGCAGGCTCCCTTTCAAAGCAGCTTGGACACTGCTCGACCACGACTAACTACACTGCAGGTCACTGCATCCTGTTGGTGGGCCCATTGTGGAAAGAGTCTTCGCTTTGTGTTACCTGTAAAGGGTTGGAACCACCAAATATTTATTCACAGTTTATGTTGCTTTTTACGTAGATGTTACATATAATTGAGTTTAAACATACCATGTTATAATTTAAATCACAGATGTTCTGTGATTCATACCTTGTGTATTCTAGTTATACTCAATGTGCTTTCAGATTCGGACATATTTTAGAGACTAGTCATGTGCAACTTCTGTTAGCCGGGTTGTTTTCTAGGTGTTTGAATGTTCATGCATCCTAATGTTTTGGGGGAACCATTCTTCTCACATGTTGTTTCTTTTTTGATATGCTAGCCCCCCTCAAAGTATCCTGCTCAGGAAGCAAACTATTTCAGCCACCACCTCAACTGTACCTCCACCCATTTCATCAACAGCTGTTGATACTATGAGGGCATTGGAGCTGACGAGGATGAGGTCATGCACGTTGTCCATATTTCAAATTGTGGGTTTGGGTCAATAAACAGGCAGACTGACGATCTAATACAGATACTGTCAGTCTGTGCTCGTATAATGAAAATGAAGCAGCCCAGCACACGCACTCAAACTTCCTTACCCGTGCCATGGGTACCCTTTATTTCCCCCTTCATTATTTACATCACAGGTGTCAAAGTCGGTCCTCGAGGGCCGGAATCCAGTCAGGTTTTCAGGATTTCCCCAATGAATATGCATGAGATCTATGTGCATGCACTGCTTTCAATGCATATTCATTGGGGAAATCCTGAAAACCCGACTGGATTACGGCCCTCGAGGAGGGACTTTGACACCCCTGATTTACATCTATGGTTCAGCCATGGTCCCTCCTTCTACCACAGGCACGATCCTCGAGTGTTTGTTTCAAGTGTTAAGTGTTCGACAGGCATAAAAGTTCATGTAGGTCCTAACCAGTCAAACAATGAGACCATGGACTGGGCCTGGAGTAAACAGTTCAACGAACGTGCATTGACCCCATGTTCAGTAAGTAACTCGTTTGTTATACACTACCATCCCATTCTTCCGCCCCCTCCGCCTAAACACCCCTGGTTCCTCCAAGGGCACTCGTTCCACCACAGGCCCGATACAGGAGCGATTTGAGGACCAGAATGTCTCAAGTGGTAAGAGTTCCCATGTCATAAATGTTGATCCTTGTCCTTAACAGTGAAAGATCTGCAAGATAATGCTCTATTATTTAGGCAGGAGAGGATAGTGACAGCCAAACTGTGGATTCTGCTCCACCACCACTTTACACTTGACCCTCCACTCACTCTTGTCAGCAACCAGCCATCCTTCCCTGGTAGATACCGCAACCTCTCCCTAGAAGTTCCCTAGCTGCGGGTGTTGCATGTTCATGCTTAGAAATGAATTTTGGGTGATGCAATTTGGATAACTCCCCAGATAGGCCTAACAGATTTTGAAGTTTGTTGGGAGGCTATGTGAAAAGCAGTAATAGCATTTTAGAAGCTGGTCTTTTCTTCATTAAAGTAATTTTTTTAGGAAGGGATAACTTTTCAAATGAGGGAAAAGTTCTCCGGCTAACAGAGCTAGTTTCTCTCAACGGGTGTTGCTTAGTTACGACCTCTGGTTCCTCCAAGCGGAACTTCAGCATGGGAGAAGTTCTGAGGCTAGCGGAGCTCTTCTCTCTCAATGAGAGAATTCTGTTTCCTCTAAAGGGAAGACTTAGGAATATTGAGACCATGGACTGGGCCTGGAGTAAACAGTTTAACAAATGTGCATTGACCCAACGTTCAGTAAGTAACTCGTTTGTTATGCGCTACCATCCCATTCTTCCGCCCCCTCCGCCTAAACACCCTAAAAAATGTTAAGAAATTCTACTTTACGGAGAGGGTAGTGGATGCCTGGAATGCGCTCCCGAGAGAGGTGATGGAGAGTAAAACTGTGACTGAGTTCAAAGAAGCGTGGGATGAACACAGAGGATTTAGAATCAGAAAATAATTATAATATTGAACTAAGGCCAGTACTGGGCAGACTTGCACGGTCTGTGTCTGTATATGGCCGTTTGGTGGAGGATGGGCTGGTGAGGGCTTCAATGGCTGGGAGGGTGTAGATGGGCTGGAGTAAGTCCTAGAGATTTCGGCAGTTGGAACCCAAGCACAGTACCGGGTAAAGCTTTGGATTCTTGCCCAGAAATAGCTAAGAAGAAAAAATTAAATTTAAATTGAATCAGGTTGGGCAGACTGGATGGACCATTCGGGTCTTTATCTGCTGTCATCTACTATGTTACTATGTCACAGTTTTACTTTCCACCACCTCTCTTGGGAGCGCAATCCAGGCATCCACCACCCTCTCTGTAAAGTAGAATTTCCTAACATTGCCTTTGAATCTACAGCCCCTCAACCTCAAATTATGTCCTCTGGTTTACCATTTTCCTTTCTCTGGAAAAGATTTTGTTCTACGTTAATACCCTTCAAGTATTTGAACGTCTGAACCATATCTCCCCTGTCTCTCCTTTCCTCTAGGGCAGGGGTGCCCAACACGTCGATCGCGATCGACCAGTAGCTCAGGAAGGCAACGCGAGTCGATCGCGGAGCCCATCCCGGGCTCCGTGATAGACTTGTGTTGCCGTCCTGATCTACCGGGCCGATCAGCCTTCCTCTCCAGTGTTCTCTCTAGGGCCTTTTAGCTGGGCGGTCCGCCCAGCTATCATCTGCTGCTGCCGCCGCTGCTGAACATTAAAAAAACAAAACAAAAAACCGGCTTGGAGATTTCAGCCCGTAGCGAACTTATGCTCCGTGGCTCTAACGTGTGCGTGCCGGCCTCCCTTCTCTTCCCTCAGAAACCGGAAGTTATGTCCGGGGGGGGGGGGGGGGAGAAGGGTAGCCGGCACGCACATGTTGAGAGCCCTGAAGCAAGCGTTCGCTATGGGCTAAGGCGGGAGACAGGTTAGTGAAGCATTTGCTCTTCTTGCTGCCGGGTCCTGCCTACTTTCTGTTTCCGCGAAGGCAGGACCCGGCAGCATTTCCTCCAATAGGTCGATCGCGATCTTGGGCCAATCATCCTTCCTCTCCCCGACGGCAGAATTGACGTCTAAGAGAGGAATGCTGGTCGGCCGAAGCAGGGACAGCTTGGGGTGGCGTCGGCTTTCGGGCCTGTTATTGGTGGCGGTTTGGGTCCTGGTCCCCGATGGCAGTGGCTTGGGGGAGGGCAGGGAGAAAGAAAGAAAAAGGGCAGGCAGGGAGACAGAAGGAAAGAAGAGAAACAGAAAAAAAAGAAAGGGAGGCAGAGAGAAAGAAAGGGCAGGGAGAGAGGAAGGAAAAGTTGGGAGAGGGAATGAGGTCTGGAGGAGAGGAAGCATACAGGTTAAAAGAAGGGAAGAAAGATTGTATGCACAGTCAGAAGAAGAAAGTGCAGTGGCGTACCAAGGGGGGGGGGGGGCGGGGGGGGCGTACCAAGCCCTGAGGGGGTGCTCCCGGTCCGGTCCAGTTACCCCCCCCTGCGCCGGGGGTCGCGTCTGGAAACAGCCTGCAGCAAGATCGCGATGCCAGAGATCTTTGCCTGCTTCGACTGTTTCCTCCGCCACGGTCCTGCCCCTCCTCTGATGTCAGAGGAGGGGCGGGACCGCGGCGGAGGAAACAGCCGAAGCAGGCAAAAATCTCTGGCATCGCGCGATCTTGTTGCAGGCTGTTTCCCCAGGGCAGTAGCGTACCAAGGGGGGCGAGGGGGAGGTCCATCCCGGGTGCCGCCTTAGGGGGGGGTGCACAGCTGGCCCGGTCCCTATCGCGCTCCTACCCTCCCAGCGAAAGCAGCATCGGCGCCATTATCGAAAAAGGTAATGGCGCCAGGCCTTGGCGCACCAAGGCAGACCGCTTCCCCCCCCTCCCCGCCGAAACCCCGCTGACCATCCTATCTCTCTCCCCCCCCCCCCCCAAGTGAACCTTTCTGACCCTCCCAGCGAAAGCAGCAAACCTTCCTCCAGTAGCGTCGGCTTTATCCTCCCTCTGCCGCATCACTGATGACGTCATCAGTAACGCGGCAGAGGGAGGAGAAAGCCGCGAAGGAGGTTTGCTGCTCTCGCTGGGAAGGTCGGAAAGGTTCACGGGGGGGGGGGGGAGATAGGAGGGTCAGCGGGGGTTCGGCGGGGGGGGGGGAGAAGCGGACTGCCTCGGTGCTCCATTACCTTCTTCGGGCAGCAGCAGCGTTTACAATTCGCTGCTGTTGCCGGCTTCAGGCCTTGTTCTCTGCCGGGTCCTGCCTACTTCCAGTTTTCATGAAGACAGGACCCGACAGAGAGGAAGGCCTGAAGCGGGCAACATCAGTGAATTGTGAATGCTGCTGCTGCCCGATGAAGTTCAGGACATCGGGGAAGGAGCAGGGAGAAATCGGCTGCTGGCTTGGGGGTGAGGGTAGGGAAAGAATCGTGGAAGTGGAGAAATCGGCACGATGGCTTTGTGCAGGCTAGGGGGAGAGAGAAAGAAAGGAAAAAATAAAGAGGGGGGGGCCAGGGGGAGAGAGAAAGAAAGGCAGAAAGAAAGAGGGGGACCAAGGGGAGAGAAAGAAAGGCAGAAATAAAGAGGGGGACCAAGGGGAGAGAAAGAAAGGCAGAAATAAAGAGGGGGTCAAGGGGGAGAGAAAGAAAGGCAGAAAGAAAGAGGAGGGCCAGGGGGAGAGAGAAAGAAAGGCAGAAAGAAAGAGGGGGACCAAGGGGAGAGAAAGAAAGGCAGAAATAAAGAGGGGGGTCAAGGGGGAGAGAAAGAAAGGCAGAAAGAAAGAGGGGGGCCAGGAGGAGAGAGAAAGAAAGGCAGAAATAAAGAGGGGAGCCAGGGGGAGAGAGAAAGAAGAAGGATCAGAAGAAGGACCAGAGACTCATGAAATCACCAGACAAAAAAGTAGGAAAAATGATTTTATTTTCAACTTAGTGATCAAAATGTGTCCGTTTTGAAAATTTATATCTGCTGTCTATATTTTGCACTATGGCCCCCTTTTACTAAACCGCAATAGAGTTTTTTAGCGCAGGGAGCCTATGAGCGTCGAGAGCAGCGTGGGGCATTCAGCGCAGCTCCCTACGCTAAAAACCGCTATCGCAGTTTAGTAAAAAGGGAGGGGGAATATTTGTCTATTTTTGTATAGTTGTTACTGAGGTGACATTGCATAAAGTCATCTGCCTTGACCTCTTTGAAAACCCGCGGAATATAAATGATAATTAACATTATCCCAGGACAAGCAGGCAGCTATTCTTGACTGATGGGTGACGGCACCGACGGAGCCCCGGTACGGACAATTTTAGAGTGATCTCACTCTAAGAACTTTTAGAAAGTTCTAGCTCGGCCGCACCGCGCACGCGCGAGTGCCTTCCCGCCCGACAGAGGCGCGCGGTCCCTCAGTTTCTTAGTTTCCGCGGAGCTAAGAAGACGCGTTTTCAACGGCTGTTGAAATTTTTTCTTAACTTGCCTTCCCGCTCGCGTAAACGTTTGATTTCTTTATCCTTTCTTTTATTTTGATTACAAAAAAAAAAAAAAAAAAAAAAAACAATCTTAAATTTTTTTCTTCAATTTCGGTTTTTTCCCCGGCGGGGCCTTCTGCCACCATCGAAGCCTCGGCCTTCGATTTGGCGGAAGCCGTTTTCCCTTTCATGCCCCCTCAACCGGGTTTTAAAAAGTGCCAGCGGTGTGCTAGGCCTATATCTCTCACGGACCCACACAACTGGTGCTTGCAGTGTTTGGGTCCTGAGCATCAGGCCTCTTCTTGCACCCGCTGTGCTACTTTAAAGAAAAGAACTTTAAAAAATCGCTTAATTCAACAGCGTTTGTTATTCGGTGCCGAGATGTCCGACCCCGTTCCTTCGACTCCGGCTTCGGCACCGCTTCAGTCGGCACCCTCGTCTTCGACGCCGCGTGATTCCACACCGGCATCCCAACAGTCAGGTAAGCCGGCTAAGAAGCCTTCCCCGCTGGAACGTCTTCCGGCCTCGAGTGCAGTGAGCCCAGTCCTGCCGCCGGTTAGACGCCAGCGGAAGCGCTCCGCCCCTATTGAGGTGAGTACCTCGACATCGGGCTCCTCATCTCCGGGGCGTAGAGCGGCACCGCAGGTACCGCAGAAGAAAAAAGCGGTACCGGTGCCATCCCTCGATGACCGCATTACGGCCATCCTTCATGTACAGCTTAAGGAGCAATTAGAACGACTCCTTCCTGCTATAATGACACCGAACCTTCCGGTGCCAGTCCGCACCGAGCCATCGGTACCGGTTGTACATCAACCCGTGTCGGTACCGGTTGTCGAACCTGTCTTACCTGCTTCTACTGTCTCGGTACCGCTTCACCTAACTTCATCGGTATCGATGCCAGTCCTTGCACCGGAGCCAACAGCTCACCATCAATCGGTACAGACTTCGGCACCGGTGCGACCGATAACATCGCCTGACTCGGTATCGATGAGGTCGGGTAAGTCGGTACGCAAAACCCGACACATGCAAACATCGACACCTGAGTCTCGGGACCATTCTTCCCATGTCAGAGACCCTGATCTGTGGGGGGACTCAGAGGAACCCTTTCTTTCTGAAGGAGAATGTTCCTCAGAGGAGGAGGATTCGGCTCTCCCTGACCCATCCTCCAAACAGACCACTTCCTCTTTCTCCAATTTCTTGAAGGAGATGTGTGAGTCTTTGTCCATTCCTTTGGAGGCTGAATCCAAAAAGTCTAAAGCTTTTTTGGATGCCCTTGATTTTGATCAGCCTCCAAAGGAATTTTTGAAGCTTCCCCTTCATGACATCTTGAGGGAAACTTTCTATAAAAATTTAGAGACTCCTTTAACTGTTCCAGGGGCCCCACGTAAACTGGATTCTCTATACAAGGTAATTCCCATTCCTGGGTTCGACAAGCCTCAACTTCCACACGAATCCTTATTTGTCGAATCCACCCTTAAAAAGACTTCAGGAGCCAGTGTATATGCATCTGTCCCTCCTGGCAGAGAAGGAAGGGCCATGGATAAATTCGGTAAGAGGCTCTACCAGAACGCTATGTTAGCAAATAGAGCTAGTAATTATGCTTTTCATTTTTCTTTTTATTTAAAGCATCTCCTTACCACCATGGCTTCCTTCGAGAAGTATCTTCCTTCAAGAAAACATCCATCTTTTCACTCCTGCTTGTCGTCTCTATTCCAACTTCGTAAGTTTATGGTTAGGTCCATATATGACACCTTTGAACTTACATCCAGAGCGACAGCTATGTCGGTGGCTATGCGCCGTTTGGCCTGGCTTCGGGTATCCGAGCTTGATGTTAACCATCAAGATCGGTTAGCCAACGCCCCATGCCTAGGGGATGAGCTCTTTGGGGATTCCATGGACTCTACCACCCAAAAGCTCTCGGCTCATGAGACGCGCTGGGATACCCTGCTCAAGAATAAAAAGAAGCCTCCTCCACCAAGACCATACAGGCAGCAATCGGCTTATCAACGCCGTTTCACAGCCCGTCCATTACCTACCACTGCTCAACAACCTCGACGTCAGAGGCAACAGCAACGTCAGCCTCCCCGACAGCAGCAACAGCAGCAACCTGCGAAACAACCTCCTCAGCAGAAGTCACAGCCCTTTTGACTTCATTCTCCGCAGTATAGCCAGTATCCCTGTTCCTGTTCTCCTGCCTCAACCAATAGGAGGTCGACTTTCTCTGTTCTTCAGCCGGTGGGAAGTAATCACTTCGGACCAATGGGTCCTCAACATCATCCGCCACGGCTACTCTCTCAACTTTCAGACTCTTCCACCTCAAAGCCTGCCAAAAGAGTCTGCTTTGAACAGTCCTCAATCAGCCCTCCTTATTCAGGAGGTCCAATCCCTCCTCCTTCTGAACGCTATAGAGGAAGTTCCTCTAGATCAAAAGGGGCAGGGATTCTACTCCCGTTACTTTCTAGTTCCCAAAAAGACAGGAGATCTCAGACCCATCCTGGACCTTCGCGATCTCAACATTCATCTAGTAAAAGAAAAATTCAAGATGCTTTCTTTAGCCATACTTTATCCCCTGCTAAATCAAAACGACTGGCTATGCTCCCTCGATCTCAAAGAGGCTTACACTCACATACCGATCAATGTAACCTCAAGACCATATCTCCGATTCATGATCAATCATTGTCATTACCAGTACAAGGTGCTGCCCTTCGGTCTTGCCTCATCTCCAAGGGTATTCACCAAATGTCTCATTGTGGTGGCGGCTTTTCTGCGCTCTCACCACCTGCAAGTATTTCCTTACCTGGACGATTGGTTGATCAAAGACACTTCTGCCCAAGCGGTCCTTCTGGCCACCAACCAAACCATCCAGTTTCTGCAACTTCTGGGATTCGAGATCAATCTACCCAAATCTCATATCATTCCCACTCAGAGACTTCAATTCATTGGAGCGATCCTAGATACACTCCTCATGAGAGCTTTCCTGCCATCCAATCGACTTCAGACCCTTCAGTCTCTATGTCACCAGGTACTTCCTCTGCCGTCCATCTCAGCAAGGCAAATGATGGTGCTCTTGGGACACATGGCATCCACAGTTCATGTCACACCTCATGCCCGTCTTCACCTGCGCACTCCTCAATGGACCCTTGCGACCCAGTGGTCCCAAGCGTCGGACTCTTGCTCACGACACATATCTGTGACATCATCTCTTCGTCAGTCTCTGCAATGGTGGTTGGTATCCTCAAATCTATCCAGAGGTCTTCTGTTTCATCAGCCTCCTCATCAACTAGTCATCACCACCGACGCCTCTCTGTACGCATGGGGAGCTCACTTGAACGAGTTCCAGACTCAGGGTCTTTGGTCAGCCCAGGAAAAGAAGCATCAAATCAATTTCCTGGAACTCAGAGCGATGTTTTACGCCCTCAAGGCCTTTCAACACCTTCTCTTTCCTCAGGTCCTTCTGTTGTGCACAGACAATCAGGTTGCGATGTACTACATCAACAAACAGGGTGGGACAGGCTCTCGCCTTTTATGCCAGGAAGCCCAGAAGATCTGGAATTGGGCCATAGATCATCATCTTTTCCTGAAAGCTATTTACATTCAGGGGAAACAGAATTCATTAGCGGACAAACTCAGCAGAATTCTCCAGCCTCACGAGTGGACACTCGACCCTGTAACTCTACAGTCTATCTTCACTCAATGGGGCACTCCTCAGATAGACCTCTTTGCAGCTCCTCACAATCACCAGCTGCCCCGTTTCTGCTCAAGACTTTACTCTCCACTCCGTCTCACAGCAGATGCTTTTCTCCTCGACTGGTCGAATCTGTTCCTGTACGCCTTCCCTCCTCTACCTCTCATGTTGAGAACCTTGTTCAAGCTCAAGAGGGAACGAGCCACCATGATTCTGATTGCTCCGAGGTGGCCCAGGCAACATTGGTTCTCCCTTCTACTTCAACTCAGTTCCAGGGAACCTTTTCCTCTTCCTCTGTTTCCTTCTCTGCTTACGCAACAGCAGGGAACCCTTCTGCATCCCAACCTCCAGTCTCTACACCTGATGGCTTGGTATCTCTCGGGCTGAACTCGACTGATACTCTTTTGTCTCAGCCCGTTCGTTCCATTCTGGATGCCTCCAGGAAACCAGCCACTCTACAATGTTACCATCAAAAGTGGACGAGGTTTTCTTCCTGGTGTCTTCTTCATCATCTTGATCCCACTTCCCTAGCGGTGGAGACGTTGTTGGATTATCTTCTTTCTTTGTCTGATTCTGGCCTGAAGTCCTCTTCCATCAGGGTCCACCTCAGTGCCATTGCAGCTTTTCATGAGCCAGTCCATGGAAAACTTCTTTCAGCTCATCCCCTGGTATCCAGGTTCATGCGTGGGCTTTTCAATGTGAAACCACCTCTTAAAGCCCCTCCGGTTATCTGGGATCTCAATGTGGTTCTTTCCGCTTTAATGAAACCTCCATTTGAACCTTTAGCTACCTCTCCTTTCAAATTTCTCACTTGGAAGGTACTTTTTCTTATTGCCATTACCTCTGCCAGGAGGGTCAGTGAGCTTCATGCACTGGTTGCAGATCCACCTTTTACGGTTTTTCACCGTGACAAGGTGGTTCTGCGTACACATCCAAAGTTTCTCCCCAAGGTTGTTTCTGAATTTCATCTCAACCAATCCATTGTTTTACCTGTTTTCTTTCCAAAACCTCATTCTCATTCTGGGGAACAAGCTCTGCATACTTTGGATTGTAAAAGGGCTCTTGCTTACTATCTGGAGCGTACGAAACCCCACAGATCAGTTCCCCAACTCTTTCTGTCCTTTGATCCGAATAAATTGGGACGTCCTGTTTCTAAACGTACGTTGTCTAATTGGCTTGCAGCGTGCATTTCATTCTGTTATGCTCAGACGGGACTGACACTGGAAGGTTCTGTCACGGCCCATAAAGTCAGAGCAATGGCAGCATCTGTAGCTTTCCTCCGTTCCACTCCTATTGAGGAAATCTGCAAGGCTGCTACTTGGTCCTCAGTTCACACTTTTACATCTCATTATTGTCTGGATACATTCTCCAGAAGGGATGGTCACTTCGGCCAATCTGTTTTGCAAAATTTGTTTTCTTAATGGCCAACCTTCCCTCCATCCCTCTTTTTGTTAGCTTGGAGGTCACCCATCAGTCAAGAATAGCTGCCTGCTTGTCCTGGGATAAAGCACAGTTACTTACCGTAACAGGTGTTATCCAGGGACAGCAGGCAGATATTCTTGCGTCCCACCCACCTCCCCGGGTTGGCTTCTTAGCTGGCTTATACTAACTGAGGGACCGCGCGCCTCTGTCGGGCGGGAAGGCACTCGCGCGTGCGCGGTGCGGCCGAGCTAGAACTTTCTAAAAGTTCTTAGAGTGAGATCACTCTAAAATTGTCCGTACCGGGGCTCCGTCGGTGCCGTCACCCATCAGTCAAGAATATCTGCCTGCTGTCCCTGGATAACACCTGTTACGGTAAGTAACTGTGCTTTGAAAGTGCAACCAGAGACTCATGAAATCACCAGACAAGGTAGGAAAAATGATTTTATTTTAAATTTAGTGATCAAAATGTATCTGAATTTATATCTGCTGTCTATATTTTATACTAAAGTCCCCTTTTACTAAACCGCAATAGTTTTTTAGCGCAGGGAGCCTATGAGCGTCGAGAGCAGCGCTGGGCATTCAGCGCAGCTCCCTGCGCTCTAAAAACTGCTATCATGGTTTAGTAAAAAGGGAGGGGGGTATATTTGTCTATTTTTGTATGGTTGTTACCGTGGTGAAAGTGCATAGAGTCATCTGCTTTGACCTCTTTGAAAAACCCTGGAATAGGAATGATAATTAACATTTTCTATACGTACAGTGTGCGTTGTGTTTTTTTTTTTATTTTATTGTTGGTAGATCATTTTGACTTGGTCATTTTAAAAGTAGCTCGCAAGCCCAAAAAGTGTGGGCACCCCTGCTCTAGGGTATACATATTCAAGACTTCCAGCCTCTCCTCATACATGTTAAAAGAGGGTTATCTATATGTATGCATATCTGTTGATGTGCTTGACAGACACAACCTTCCCCTTGCTGTGGGGGGTGGCACAATGATCTTGTAGGAGGCCATTCAGGTAATGAAGGATTTGGATGGTGGGCAACGCGAGGCTAGGTTTAACATGTGGCCTGGAAGTCAGGTGCTGAGCAAATGTTGAAGACACAGTTTCCCCCCCTATTCCTGTTACTACCTGCCACACTCAGTGCATCAGGCCCTCACATAACAGTTATAAAAGGCCAGGGTACCTTTTTGAGGCTAACCCTTGCTACCTATATGTACCCATGTGTGTTGCCATTCCCTCTTTCCTGCTGACTATATCCGGCTCAGGTTTCCATGTCTAGATAGTAAGCTCTTGGGAGTACAGACCGTCTGCTGTGTGTTCGATGTACAATAGTAGGCTAGTGTAATATAAACTATGAATAATACTGGTAGATAGTGGGGGGAAGGGTGAGGTGACAGACACGATAGGGGTGGGAGGGGGGCTTCATCTATAAAGGCAGAACACTGATGATGGATAGAAGGGATGTCCAAACTCTGGGAATGTGCATGGAGGAGGAACATGGAGAAAATAGGGTTAAAGGACAGGAGACCGAGCAGAGAGACTCTAGCACCGACACAAGAGATATACTCAGGATCAATATGAATAAAGGACACCCCCCCCCCCTCTATATTGGCCACAGATATATATATAGGTGTACCTAACCAGACCAGTGGGTGTGTCTTACCTAGCAGTACCTGGGCGGCCTATACGGGCCCATCAGTAGAACCAGTGAGGAAGAGCAGGATGGATGTTAGCGGTTGCAGGCAGGGCACACCCTGCTCCCTGTGTGGCATTGGCAGATCCTATCTGCAACCACAAACATCCATCCTGCTCTTCCACGCTGGTTCTACTGATGGGCCCGTATAGGCCGCCCAGGTACTGCTAGGTAAGACGGACTTACTATAACAGGGGCTTATCCAACAGTTGTTCAACTCATTTAGGCCCTTTTTTTCAGCCTAGACTATACAGGGAACCAACCTATAAGGGGGGGGGGGGCCCAATACTGTAGTCAGCCTTACATTCTCAATCGTGTCTCAGTTCTTAGTTGAATGGCACTGGAGGTGTATATGACAGCTACCTTTGAGCCATGAGTTATAGAATTTGGACCTCGGTGTCCACATTGGGGTGTGCCATCGTCCCCTAAGGCCAGTGTAGGCAGGCACATGGCACGGACCCTGGACATGAAAGAGTTAAATGGGTGAAGGGCCCCCCGTGACCTTGTTGCTTTAAACAATACTTGCATCCTTACCTCTCAGGGCCTCCAGCTCCTGCAGTGCCTCAGCAAGAAGGTGGGGCTGTTTTTGCCTCAGCTCCCGGGCCTTCTTTTTTAGATCCTCCATCTGCCAAACAGAGAATAGAGATGAGCTTTGCACACAAGGTAAGTGTAAGTAAAAGATGTCATATGTGACCAGCATTATACTATTTCTTCTTCCACCCACCCCCCTCATTGTACCATCATGGCTCCTATATGATTCCTTTATTGCTGGATCTTTGTTGAGACACTACACAGAGATGGCTTCACTCACAATTGAAGAACCTAGGCCATATGCCAGCTTGTCTCCTCTAGGGTGAGAGAGAAACTAGAAATGTGGCTGTTCACGAAAGGTGTGGGCAACCGCTCGGAGACTCAGGAGAGAGGTGGGAAACCCAGGTTTGCTAGGTGAAGGTACAGCAGCCCGACATACATTCTGTCTCGCTGTCCTCCATGCGGGGCTGATGGGCCTAGGCCAGGGGTGGGCATGACATGGAGTTCATTGTGGATATGTGGCAAAGCCAAATAGCTTATGGCTCTCCAGGACACTCACTGCCTACCCTTGACCTAGGCCACTGGCCCCGCACAGAGGACAGCGAGATGAAATTTATGCTGGGCCACTGCACCTTCACCTAGCCGACCTGGGTTTATCCCAGGACAAGCAGGCAGGTATTCTCACTAGTGGGTGATGTCATCCGACAGAGCCCCGATACGGACATCTTGCAAGCATGTCTTACTTGAAGAAACTCAGAAGTTTCGAGATGCCCGCACCGCGCATGCGCCAGTGCCTTCCCGCCCGATGTACCGGGCGTGTCTCCTCAGTTCTTTTCTTTCCGCGGAGCTGAGAAGTTATCTTCAATCTGCGCTGACTGAATTTCAGTTTTTCTTTGCCTTCTTTACCCGCGTTTTGGTTTATTTCTTTGAATTTACTTTCAATTTACTTTCTCTAAAAAAAAAAAAAAAAAAGTTAAAATTATTTTTTCCGGCGGTTCGGCCGGCCCGGCCTCGTGGCTGCGGCCTACCTCTTTCGACATTGCAGCGTCGATTTTCCGGCCTATGTCACAGCCAATCACCGGTTTTAAAAAGTGCAGCAAGTGCCAACGTGCGATTTCGTTGACGGACCCACATCGACGCTGCCTGCAGTGTCTTGGTCCGGACCACGTTCCGAAATCGTGCAGGCCTTGTTCCACGCTCACTGCGCGCTCGTTCAAGAGGCGTTGCTTGCTTTGGGAATCGATGTTCAAGATGGAGACTGCCAAGGATCTGTCTGCTTCTACATCTGCTGAGGTTTCGCCGGTTCGATCGAAACCTGCATCGACGACTCCCGCATCCAGCATCGTGAAGCCAGCATCGTTTACACCGGCTACGGCTTCAAGTTCGTCTACGGCGCCTGCCTCCGTCTCCTCGGTTCAGGTACCGCCTTCCACTGTCCCTCCCGTGGTCATCAAGGTGCCCAAAGCTACCAAGCAGAAGCACTTGGCCGCGAAGGAGCGCGAATACCGTGCAGGAGGACCCCCTTTCGGTGCGGATCCCTCCATATCGGCTTCGCTTCGATCCCTGCTAGAAGCTCAGTTTGTCGAGCTTATGCAGACTATGGGACCCCGGCTTATCGCCAACATTCAGGGTGACGTCCGAGCACCGGTTCCAGAGGGCGGTCCGCCCCCTCCCCCTCCCCCTCGCCGTTCGATCTCGTTGCTCGACGAGGGGGATCGGCGGAGGGCGGCGGAAGCCTCCAGGAGGGCTTCCCTTTCTGATATGCCACCTTTAGAGCCCATCACTCCTCCACGGCAACAGGGCGCTGGGGCGGCCCCTGATATTCGGAGTCCTGGGCATACTGCATCGCAGGAAGAGTTCTTCCGCACTCCATACCAGACTTGGGTGGCGCTGCGTGAGTCCGCGTCCTTGCCACCTCTGCGATCCACCGCTTCGAGCCCCATCCATTCCTTAGAGGCTTCGGGGGATCGTGCGGTGCACAGAAGATCTCGCTCCCCATCCCGTCACCGGGAGGGGCATCGATCTCGTCACTCATCTCGACACTCCTCACGTCATTCGGAGGTGTCCCCACAGAAAAAGTTGCAACGTTTGGGATACTCATCGTCCGATGTTTCCCAACCGGAGGGACCAGAGTATGAGGAACCATCTACCTCCTATTCTCCATGCCGGTCTCAGCTCTCCCTAGACCCGGAGGCTTCCACTTCGTCTAGTCCGTCTCGGCGGCCGGCCTTGGCGGACCAATTATCTTTCTCATCTTTTCTCCGACAGATGGCGGATGACTTGGATGTGACTTTGGATACTGGATCTAAATATTCTAAAGAGTATTTGGATACGATGCATTTGCCTCACCCTCCGGCGGAGACTCTTCGGCTTCCCTTGCATAAATTACTGGACCAGACTTTCATGCGCTGTTTTGAGACACCGTATTCTATCCCTGCGGTTCCCAGTAAGCTGGATGCTCGATACCGCATCGTTCACCACAAGGGGTTTGAGGGAGCTCAACTTTCTCATCAGTCTCTTCTGGTCGAGTCTTCTCTCAAGCGTTCTCACCCTTCCCAGGTCTACGCTTCTGTGCCTCCGGGCAGGGAGGGTAGAACGATGGACAAGTTTGGTAGACGAGTTTACCAAAACTCGATGATGGCGACTCGAGTGCTCAATTACAATTTTTTCTTCTCTTCCTATTTGGATTTCTTCTTGCCGGTCCTCCGCAAGTTTGTCCCTTTCATCGATGCTGAAGCTCGTTTCCAGTTTGAGGAGGTGGTGGCAACCCTGTCCCAGTTGCGGCTGCAGCTGATGCAATCCTCCTACGATGCATTCGAGCTCTCGGCACGGGCTGCGGCCTGTTCAGTCGCCATGCGTCGCCTGGCATGGCTTCGCACTATTGATATGGATCCGAACCTCCAAGACAGATTGGCTAATGTGCCTTGTGCGGGAGCGGATCTGTTCGATGAGTCTATCGAGACTGTCACTAAAAAGCTTTCGGACCACGAGAAGTCTTTTCAATCCATTCTGCGTCCTAAGCCTAAGCCTCAACAGTCTCGTCCATCTAGACCGCCTCAAATCTACCAGAGGCGTTATCAACCAAGACAGGCTCCCCTAGCGAGACAGCCTGCGAAGAGGCAGCCTCCACAGAAGTCTCAGCAGAAGCCTCAGATGCCGGCTGCACCCAAGGCCACTCAGCCTTTTTGACTCTCTTCCAGGGAGCATAACCGACTTCGTTCAGTCCCCTCCCGTTTTTCCCATCGGAGGTCGTCTCCACCATTTTTGTCATCGATGGGAGACGATCACCACGGACCTCTGGGTCCTTACCATCGTAAGAGAAGGATACTCTCTTCATTTCCAACGGGTCCCCCCGGACCATCCGCCAAGAGAGTATCCTTCCAACTCGATGCAGACCGCTCTTCTTCTACAAGAGGCGCAGGCTCTGCTTCGGCTTCGAGCCGTCGAGCCGGTGCCAGTAGATCAGCGAAACCATGGGTTCTACTCCCGGTACTTCTTGGTTCCGAAGAAGACGGGCGATCTGCGTCCCATTTTGGACCTTCGAGTCCTCAACAAGTTTTTGGTCAAGGAGCGGTTCCGCATGCTGACCCTTGCGTCTCTCTACCCCCTACTCGAGCAGAACGATTGGTTATGCTCTCTGGATCTCAAGGAGGCCTACACTCACATCCCGATACATCCGGCCTCCCGCAAGTTTCTCAGATTTCGGGTGGGACATCTACATCTGCAGTATCGAGTGCTTCCATTCGGCCTTTCCTCGTCTCCCAGAGTCTTCACGAAGTGTCTGGTGGTGGTGGCCGCTGCACTCCGGAACATGGGTCTCCAGGTGTTTCCATACCTCGACGACTGGCACCGTCGGCTCCAGAGGTCATTTCGGCGACCTTGACTACAATTTCTTTTCTGCAGAGTCTGGGCTTCGAGATCAACTTCCCCAAATCACATCTTCAGCCCACCTAGTATCTCCCCTTTATCGGGGCTGTTCTGGATACCATTCAACTTTGAGCATTCCTTCCTCCTCAACGCATGGATGCTCTCCTTCACCTCTGCCAGTCGGTGTATTCTCGCCCGTCTGTCTCGGCGAGACACATGATGGTCCTCTTGGGCCACATGGCCTCTACAGTTCATGTGACGCCTTTTGCCAGACTACATCTCAGAATTCCTCAATGGACCCTGGCATCTCAGTGGACTCAGGTGTCCGATCCGTTGTCCCGTCACATTGTAGTCACTCCTGCTCTACGGCAGTCTCTTCTCTGGTGGATGACCTCTTCGAATCTATCCAGAGGTTTGCTGTTTCACTCTCTTCCCCACCAGAAAGTTCTCACGACCGATTCCTCGAACTATGCCTGGGGGGCCCATCTGGATGGTCTACAAATGCAGGGGTTCTGGACCACTGCGGAACGACTTCATCAAATCAATCTTCTGGAGCTCAGGGCCATCTTCAATGCTCTCCAAGCTTTCCAGCATCTGCTTCATGACATGGTGATCCTTATTCGCACAGACAATCAGGTCGCCATGTATTATGTCAACAAACAAGGGGGCACGGGCTCGGCCCCTCTTTGTCAGGAAGCTCTTCGAGTCTGGGATTGGGCAGTTCGCCACAACACCTTCCTCAGGGCTGTCTACATTCAGGGGAAAGACAACGTCTTGGCAGACAATTTGAGTCGTCTTCTACAACCTCACGAATGGACGCTCCATTCCAAACCCCTTCATCAGATCTTCGCTCAGTGGGGAACGCCTCAGATAGACCTCTTTGCAGCCCCCCACAACTTCAAACTGCCTCAGTTTTGCTCCAGGATCTACACTCCTCTCCGCCTCGAGGCAGACGCTTTTCTACTGGAGTGGGGGAATCGCTTCCTATATGCGTTTCCTCCGTTTCCTCTCATTCAGAAGACTCTGGTCAAGTTGAGATCAGACCATGCCACCATGATTCTGATTGCTCCTCGGTGGCCCAGACAACCTTGGTTCTCCCTTCTACTTCAACTCAGCAGCAGGGAGCCAGTACTTCTTCCTGTGTTTCCTTCACTACTCACTCAACATCAAGGTTCACTACTTCATCCCAATCTGCAGTCTCTCCACCTGACAGCTTGGTTCCTTTCAACATAACTCCTCACCAGTTCTCTCAAGCAGTGAGGGAAGTCTTGGAGGCTTCCAGGAAGCCTGCTACTCGACAATGCTATTCCCAAAAATGGACTAGATTCTCTTCCTGGTGTATTTCCAATGCCACGGAACCTCAGCGAGCTTCCCTATCTTCTGTATTGGACTATCTTCTACACCTGTCTCAGTCTGGTCTCAAGTCTACCTCTATACGAGTCCACCTGAGTGCGATTGCGGCTTTCCATCAGCCTCTACAAGGGAAACCTTTATCTGCTCATCCTGTGGTTTCCAAGTTTATGAAAGGACTTTTTCATGTCAACCCTCCTATCAAACCTCCTCCTGTGGTTTGGGATCTCAATGTTGTCCTGTCTCATCTTATGAAGCCTCCGTTTGAACCTCTCAACAAGGCTCCACTTAAGTATCTCACCTGGAAGGTGGTTTTTCTGGTGGCCCTCACGTCAGCTCGCCGGGTCAGTGAGCTTCAGGCCCTAGTGGCGGATTCACCGTTCACTGTATTCCATCATGACAAGGTGGTCCTTCGTACTCATCCAAAATTCTTGCCTAAGGTGGTCTCTGAATTTCACATCAACCAATCCATCGTGCTTCCAGTGTTCTTTCCAAGGCCTCATTCTCATCCTGGGGAATCTGCTTTGCACACTCTGGACTGTAAACGTGCTTTAGCTTTCTACTTGGAACGCACAAAGCCACACAGAACTGCTCCTCAACTTTTCGTCTCATTTGATCCAAACAAGTTGGGACGAACTGTATCGAAGCGCACCCTCTCTAACTGGATGGCGGCTTGTATCTCTTCCTGCTATGCCCAGGCTGGTTTATCCCTTCCCCGTAAGGTCACAGCCCACAAGGTCAGAGCAATGGCAGCCTCTGTAGCCTTCCTCAGATCGACACCGATTGAGGAGATTTGTAAGGCTGCCACTTGGTCCTCGGTTCATACCTTCACCTCTCATTATTGTCTGGATACTTTCTCCAGACGGGATGGACAGTTTGGCCAAACAGTGTTACAAAATTTGTTTTCTTAAGTTGCCAAACCCATTGGGGTTAGCTTGGAGGTCACCCACTAGTGAGAATACCTGCCTGCTTGTCCTGGGATAAAGCAATGTTACTTACCGTAACAGTTGTTATCCAGGGACAGCAGGCAGCTATTCTCACGTCCCACCCACCTCCCCTGGGTTGGCTTCTCAGGCTAGCTACCTGAACTGAGGAGACACGCCCGGTACATCGGGCGGGAAGGCACTGGCGCATGCGCGGTGCGGGCATCTCGAAACTTCTGAGTTTCTTCAAGCAAGACATGCTTACAAGATGTCCGTATCGGGGCTCTGTCGGATGACATCACCCACTAGTGAGAATAGCTGCCTGCTGTCCCTGGATAACAACTGTTACGGTAAGTAACATTGCTTTCCCACCTCTCTCCTGAGTCTCTGAGCGGTTGCCCATACCTTTCGTGAACAGCCACATTTCTAGTTTCTCTCTCATACTAGAGGGGACAAGCTGGCATATGGCAGGCCAGAAAACAGCCTTAGCTATTTATTGACAGCTATGAGTGACTTTAGGTGTTTGCTTCTTATAGGTAGGGTGACTATCTTTAATCAGGACAAACAAGGTAGAGACGTGACCAACCCTTAACCCAACCTCAATGTCACTGTGCCTTCACCCCATAGTCTAAGTTAGCATCCTATGTGGCCTTTGATGCTTTTGTTTCTCCCTCCCTACTGCTGACATGATATAAGGTTGGCATAGGTCATGAAATAAAGGAAGACAGATTGACCTTTGTACTTTTGACTTGCACTCAGCTATGGCAATACATCCCCCCCCCTCTATGTAGCAACTTATAGCATCCCTACTCGGGTGGGGGGTGGGTATGTGTAAAGGTTGAGGGCACATCACCGGAATGGAGGCCTTCTTCCCACATACCATGCTGATTCTAATTCAATTTGCACGTGGCCTGTGTGCTACCCTGAACAAGGTGAGTCAGAAACCCTCCATTAAACGGCTGCCTGTCACTGTAGAATGGAAGTGTGGTGGCTGGCCTCACCCCATCATGCGTAGCTTCATCGGAGTGGCAGGCAGCTCACATGTAGATGGCATTTAAGCTGACAAAGTAGGTTGTGGTGTGTGTGTGTGGACATGAGATGAAAAGCCTTCTTTCATATATTGCTTTTATAAATATGTGTAGCTATCTGTCTGAACAATGGTCTCAATAAAGAGCATGACTGGATTAATATGTCCGTACATCATTTTACCCTGGTAACAAGGGTTGATGTTACAATCAGTGGCCCTTACTGCACAAAAACAGTCTTGCAACCGTTGTAAAGATAGAGAACCTAGGAGCAGCATTTTGCTTGGTCAGGATGAGCTACTAACATTTGAATAACTTTACTGGATCAGCCCAATGCTAGCCCCTTCTCACGGTGTGCAAGGCAGCTTCCTAGTACCAGAGCAAAACGCAATGAGTAGCAACATGACATGCTACCCATCCAGAGGTAACTGAGGCTTCTTCCCCATGTCTTCATTACAGACTATCTATGGACTTTTCCTCCAGGAATTTGTCCACACAGGCAAGGGCATCAGAGCACCGGCATGAAACTTCTTTTTAAAGTGCTCTGAGGAGGGGGGAACCCTCATCATGATGTTTGTTGTGCGGGTGCTTTACACCTTATAACAAGCTAGTCTAGTGTTGAGACTTGTTCCCTATCTGCTTATACTATGCTCTGAGCATATGGTTGTGCATGAAAAGAAAAGTGGCCTTGAGTCATCCCTTCCACTTCTGTACCCAGTGTGTGGTTCAAATCCCATGGACACTCATTGTGATAGTATGCAAATCATTTTTTCCCTCCTCCCTGACAGTCTCTATAGCCATCCCTCTCATTCATGCCCAGGCAGATACAGGACTGACTGGACAGCTGTCTCTCATACCCTTGTGTAGCAGACTTTCAACACCTTTGTATATCTCTCCCATCCCACCCCACCCCCCTCTGCATACCAGTTATGTCCCTGGTCGTCCAAGCCCTAATAGCTAATGAGGGAACTGGCTGCTGCTGGATCACCAGAGAGTTAAAAACTATTGGGGGGGGGGGGGGGAGGTACACATTAGTCAAGTTGCCTGGTCCAGAGATGGGAAGGATCTCTCCTCTCTAGAGTTCACAGATTTTACTTTGTGCCATACCATAACCCCCCCAGGCTTGACCCATTATACCCTCATACCCCCACAGACATTGGGCAGGAGGGCATCTGAGCATGCAGAAATGCAACCTCATGATATCACACACAGCAGTTTGCATTGCAAGCACAGATACCATTTTGAGGACACTTTTCAAAGCACTGACAAAGTGGACATTTCTGAAATGCTACAGGGTCAGCCCCATCCCCACACACACACATGTGCAGGAAAAGGAGGACATGTGGAGGGGGAGAATCCAGGCATCTGGTAACCCTACTCCTCTTACAGCAAAGGGCTATGGTGAGGCAGGACAAGGTTGACCTAAATAGATACCCACACCCTCATTTTTGCACTCCCCCTAAAATCTCTGTTTATATTTGATATTGTGGAACCATTTTTGGATCAGTTTCAGATTTAGGCTCATTGTAAGGAAAGTATGTATGATAAACAATTACATTAAATTACATTACATTAATGACTTCTATTCTGCCCGAACCTTGCAGTTCTGGGCGGATTATAAAAGAAACAGCTGGACATTTCCAGGAGAATTACAAGAAGATTGGAGAATTACAATTTAGAGTTACAGTTTGGGGAACTGTACAAATTAGAGTATTTAGGACTCCTTTTACAAAGCCTCAGTAGCGGCTTTAACGCACATGACTTTTCATCACACGCTACCCCCTGCTCAAGAGGAGGCAGTATGAGCTACCACACCTTCATAAAAGGAGCCCTTGGAAAGAGATGCAGATACATGGACCTACCTCATGGGGCAATTCTGCTCATCTAAGAACATAAAAACATAAGAAGTTGCCTCCGCTGGATCAGACCAAAAGGTCCATCGCGCCCAACAGTCCACTCCTGCGGCGGCCCATCAGGTGCATGATCTGTAAGGTGATTCTTGTCTAAACCCTTCACTTCCCTTTCATAGACTATCTCTACCTCTATCTGTATCCCTCAATCCTCGTATCTTTCAGGAATTTGTCCAATCCTTCTTTGAAACCCCGTATTGTACTCTGTCCTATCACATCCTCTGGAAGCGCATTCCAGGTGTTCACCACCCTCTGAGTGAAAAAGAATTTCCTAGCATTGGTTCTAAACCTGTCCCCTTTCAATTTCTCAGAGTGTCCCTTCGTTCTTGTGGTTCCCAGTAAGCTGAATAATCTGTCCCTTTCTACCTTCTCTATGCCCTTCATGATCTTGAAAGTCTCTATCATGTCTCCTCTGAGTCTCCGCTTTTCCAGGGAGAATAGCCCCAGCCTTTCTAACCTGTCAGCGTATGAAAGGTTTTCCATATCTTTTACCAGTTTCGTCACTCTTTTCTGAACCCTCTCAAGTATCGCCATGTCCTTTCTAAGGTACGGTGACCAATATTGGACACAGTATTCCAGGTGTGAGCGCACCATTGCACGATACAGTGGCATGATCCCTTCCTTCATCCTTGTTGTAATACCCTTGTTAATAATACCCAACATTCTGTTCGCTTTCTTTGAGGCTGCTGCACATTGTGCCGCTGGTTTCATTGTTGTATCCACCAGCACACCCAAGTCTTTTTCAAGGCTACTTTCCCCTAGTACTGTTCCCCCCATTTGGTAGCTGAACTTCGGGTTCTTTTTCCCTATATGCATGACCTTGCATTTCTCTGTGTTAAAGTTCATTTACCATTTATTTGCCCACTCCTCCAGTTTCTTTAGATCCCTTTGTAGGTCTTCACATTTTTCCACTGTTCTGACCCTGCTTAGTGTCATCAGCAAATTTTATAATTTCACACTTTGTCCCCGTTTCTAGGTCGTTTATAAATACATTGAACAACAGCGGTCCGAGCACCGACCCCTGCGGAACACCGCTCGTGACCCTCCTCCAGTCCGAGTACTGGCCCTTCACTCCAACCCTCTGCTTTCTGCCCGCCAACCAGTGTTTTATCTACCTGTGCTCATCCCCTTCCACCCCATGGTTCCACAGCTTCCTAAGAAGCCGCTCATAGGGTACTTTGTCAAAGCCTTTTTGGAAGTCGAGATAGATGATGTCAATGGGCTCCCCTTTGTCCATCTGGCTGTTAATCCCTTCAAAAAAGTGCAGTAAGTTCGTTTGACACGATCTTCCCTTGCAGAAGCCATGCTGGCTCGCCTTCAATTGTCCATTTTTTTCTATGTGCTCACTAATGCTGTCTTTTATCAGCGCTTCTACCATCTTGCCTGGAACTGAAGTCAAGCTTACCGGCCTGTAGTTCCCCGGGTCGCCCCTCGATCCCTTTTTAAAGATAGGTGTGACATTTGCTATTTTCCAGTCCTCCGGGATCACCCCAGTTCACAAAGATAGGTTGCAAATTTGTCGGAGTGTTTCCGCTATTTTGTTTCTTAGTTCCTTTAGTACCCTTGGGTGGATTCCGTCCGGGCCTGGTGATTTGTCGCTTTTTAGTCTATCTGTTTGAGGACATCTTCCTGGCTTACCTTCCATCATCAGAGGCATTAACCTTGGAATACAAGGCGAGGAGACCAAAATAGTAAAATGTCTTCCAGGATCCTCAGCTACCAGGAGTTCCAGGCAAATACAGACTATAATTAAGGAAGAAACTAAGGATTTTAACACTGATGTTGTCATCCATCTGGGAACAAATGACCTGGCCAACAACTCCACACTTACAGCACAGAAAGCTTTTCGGGAGCTTGGTGAGGGCGTGAAACCTTTTGTAAACACTTTAGCTTTTTCTGAAATACTGCCTGCATATGGAAAGGGAGAGCAAAGAGTGAAAAACACAGAAGACTTTAATAGATGGCTCAAAGCCTGGTGTCATCAAGAAGGCTTCAGGTACATAGGAGGTTGGGGAAATACATGGAAGGACAAGAAGCTATATTGCACTGATGGGCTACATATTACTATAGCAGGAAAAAGAAACCTTGCAGAGAAATTTAGACAATATTTTTCTAGGCATTTAAACTAGAAGGTGGGGGTGATGTATGTATGAAAGACAATTATAGAGACCACCCCCGGCAAAAGAAAAGATGTGATAGTAGTAAAGACTGCAACATAAGCAATATCAGCAACTCATTTCTTAGTATTGCAACGGAAAGTGAAACGAAACAAAAATCCATACGAAAAAGGAGATTATCGCTGAAAAATAACTGGAAAGCGATGACCACAAATGCTTGCAGTCTAAGCAACAAAGTTCATGATCTGCAAGTCCTGATGTTAGAGGCAGATCTAGATATTGTCGCTATCACAGAGACATGGTTCAGTGAATCACATGGATGGGATGCAAACATACCGGGATATAATCTTTTTAGGAAGGACAGAGATGGTCAAAAAGGTGGAGGAGTAGCTCTCTATGTAAAGATCAATATCCAAGCGACCAAAATGCAAGGGACCTGGGGAGAGGAAGAAGCGATATGGATTGCTCTGAAAAGAGAAGATGGAACTTCTATCTATGTGGGTGTAGTCTACAGACCTCCGACTCAATCGCAGCAAATTGATAAGGATATGATTGTGGATATCCAAAAGTTTGGAAGGAAAGAGGAGGTTCTGCTGTTGGGAGATTTCAACCTGCCGGATGCGGACTGGAATGTTCCGTCTGCAGAATCGGAAAGAAGTAGAGAGATTGTTGATGCCTTTCAAGAGGCTCTGCTCAGACAAATGGTGACGGAACCCACAAGGGAAAAAGCGATATTGGATCTGGTCCTCACAAATGGAGAGAGATCTCTAATGTTCGAGTGGGTGCTCAACTGGGAAGTAACGATCATCAAATGGTTTGGTTTGATATAACGGCTAAAGTGGAGAGCGGCCGCACGATACTTAAAGTCCTAGATTTTAAATGTACGGACTTTAATGCTATGGGAGAGTACCTGAAGAAAGAGCTGTTAGGATGGGAGGACATAAGAGAAGTGGAAAGACGTGGTCTAAGCTGAAAGGAGCGATAAAAATGGCTACGGACCTTTATGTGAAGAAAATCAATAAAAACGAGAAAAAGGAAGCCGATATGGTTCTCCAACCTAGTGGCTGAGAAAATAAAGGCGAAAGAGTTGGCGTTCGTGAAATATAAAAAAAAACAAGAAGAGGAGAGCAGAAAGGACTACAGGGTGAAACTGAAAGAAGCCAAGAGAGAGATACGTCTGGCGAAAGCACAGGCGGAAGAACAATTGGCTAAAAATGTAAAAAAGGTAGACAAAATTTTTTTCAGATATATTAGTGAAAGGAGGAAGATTAAAAATGGAATTGCTAGGCTAAAAGATGCTGGGAACCAATATGTGGAAAGTGATGAGGAGAAAGCAAATGTGCTAAACAAATACTTCTGTTCTGTTTCACAGAAGAAAATCCTGGAGAAGGACTGAGATTGTCTAGCAAAGTTACACGAGAAAATGGAGTAGATTCTGCGCCGTTCACGGAGGAGGGTGTTTATGAGCAACTTGAAAATCTGAAGGTGGACAAAGCGATGGGACCAGGCGCGATCCATCCCAGGATACTAAGGGAGCTCAGAGAGGTTCTGGCGAGTCCTATTAAAGACTTGTTCAACAAATCTCTGGAGACGGGAGTGATTCCTGGGGATTGGAGGAGAGCGGATGTGGTCCCTATTCATAAAAGTGGTCACAGGGATGAAGCAGGAAACTGTGAGCCTCACTTCAGTTGTTGGAAAAATAATGGAAGTTTTGCTGAAAGAAAGGATAGTGTACTTCCTTGAATCTAATGGGTTACAGGATCCGAGGCAACATGACTTTACAAAAGGTAAATCGTGCCAAACGAACCTGATTGAATGTTTGATTGGGTGACCAGAGAGCTGGATCGAGGACATATGCTAGATGTAATTTACTTGGATTTCAGCAAAGCCTTTGATACATTTTCTCATAGGAGGCTGTTGAACAAACTTGAAGGGCTGAAGTTAGGACCCAAAGTGGTGAACTGGGTCAGAAATTGGCTGTCGGACAGATGCCAGAGGGTGGTGGTTAATGGAAGTCGCTCGAAGGATGTAAAGGTGAATAGTGGAGTCCCTCAGGGATCAGTGCTGGGGCCAATCCTGTTCAATATGTTTGTGAGTGACATTGCTGAAGGGATAGAAGGAAAAGTGTGCCTTTTTGCAGATGATACCAAGATTTGTAACAGAATAGACACCGAAGAGGGAGTGGAAAATATGAAAAAGGATCTGCAAAAGTTAGAGAAATGGTCTAATGCCTGGCAACTAAAATTCAATGCAAAGAAATGCAGAGTAATGCATTTGGGGATTAATAATAGGAAGGAAGCGTATATGCTGGGAGGAGAGAAGCTGATATGCACGGACGGGGAGAGGGACCTTGGGGTGATAGTGTCTGAAGATCTAAAGGTGAAAAAACAGTGTGACAAGGCAGTGGCTGCTGCCAGAAGGATGCGGGGCTGTATAAATAGAGGCATAGTCAGTAGAAGGAAGAAGGTGTTGATGCCCCTGTACATGTCATTGGTAAGGCCCTACTTGGAGTATTGTGTTCAATTTTGGAGACCGTATCTGGCGAAGGACGTAAGAAATCTTGAGGCGGTCCAGAGGAGGGCGACGAAAATGATAGGAGGCTAGCGCCAGAAGACGTATGAGGAGAGACTGGAAGCCCTGAATATGTATACCCTAGAGCAGGGGTGTCAAAGTCCCTCCTCGAGGGCTGCAATCCAGTCGGGTTTTTGGGATTTCCCCAATGAATATGCATGAGATCTATTAGCATATAATGAAAGCAGTGCATGCAAATAGATCTCATGCATATTCATTGGGGAAATCCTGAAAACCCGACTGGATTGCGGCCCTCAAGGAGGGACTTTGACACCTGTGCCCTAGAGGAAAGGAGAGACAGGGGAGATATGATTCAGACGTTCAAATACTTGAAGGGTATTAACGTAGAACAAATCTTTTTCAGAGAAAGGAAAATGGTAAAACCAGAGGACATAATTTGAGGTTGAGGGGTGGTAGATTCAAAGGCAATGTTAGGAAATTCTACTTTACGGAGAGGGTGGTGGATGCCTGGAATGCGCTCCCGAGAGAGGTGGTGGAGAGTAAAACTGTGACTGAGTTCAAAGAAGCGTGGGATGAACAACAAAGGATCTAGAATCAGAAAATAAGATTAAATATTTAACTAAGGCCAGTACTGGGCAGACTTGCACGGTCTGTGTCTGTATATGGCCGTTTGGTGGAGGATGGGCTGGGGAGGGCTTCAATGGCTGGGAGGGTGTAGATGGGCTAGAGTAAGTCTTAACAGAGATTTCGGCAGTTGGAACCTAAGCACAGTACAGGGTAAAGCTTTGCATTCTTGCCCAGAAATAGCTAAGAAGAAAAAAAAAAAAAAATTTAAATTGAATCAGGTTGGGCAGACTGGATGGACCATTCGGGTCTTTATCTGCCGTCATCTACTATGTTACCTCTATTTGCGACAGTTTTTCTTCTTGGTCTCCACTTATGATCTCTTCGGGTTCTGGTACATTTGATTTGTCCTCGCTTGTGAAGACTGACGAGAAGAACTTGTTTAACCTGTCAGCTACCTTTACTACACCCTTTCTGTCGCCATCATCTAACGGTCCTACTTCTTCTCTTGCCGGTTGCTTTCCTTTAATGTATCTGAAGAACGTTTTGAAGTTTCTTGCTTCCCCAGCCAGCCTCTCTTCGTATTCCCTTTTTGCTTTCCTAACCACTCGTTGACATTCCTTTTGGTATTTTTTTGTGTTCCTTCCAGTTCTCCCCAGTTTGGTCCTTTTTCCACTTTCGGAACGATTTTTTCTTGTCACCTATTGCTTTCTTCACTTCATTTGTTATCCATACTGGGTCTTTTGTTCGATTTTTTTTTGCACCCTTTCCTAAACCTGGGGTTGTACAGATTTTGTGCTTCTTGCACCGTGTTCTTGAATAGGGACCAGGCTTTCTCTACTGTCTCCATCCTTTTCAAGCTGTTTCTGAGTTTCTTTCTCACCATTGTTCTCATAGCATCATAGTTCCCTTTCTTGAAGTTGAGCGTTGTTGCTGTGGTTCTCTTCACTTTTGATGTTCCTACTTCTAATTTGTACCGGATCATGTTGTGGCCACTGCTCCCTAGTGGTCCCACTACTTCTACTTCCTTCGCAGGTCCCCCTAGCCCGTTGAGGATTAGGTCGAGAGTGGCATCCCCTTGCGTTGATTCTTTGGCAAGCTGTTCCATGAAGCAGTCCCTCACAGCCTCTAGGAACTCTCCTTCCCTCGCACAGTTGAAGTTTCCAATACTCCAGTCTATCCCGGGGTAGTTAAAATCCCCCATTACCATCACACTTCCGTTTCTACATTCCCGCCTCAGTTCTGCTCCCAATTCTTTGTCGTCTGCTTCTGTTTGTCCAGTTGGGCGATAGTACAGTCCCAATTTTATGTCAGCTCCATTTCTTCCTGGTAGTTTAACCCATAAGGATTCCAATCCTTCCGCCTTTGCTGCCGGGTCCACTCTGGTTGAGTGAATAGTGTCCCTTATATATAGTGCTATTCCTCCACCCTTCTTGTGAGTCCTGTCTCTCCTATAGAGTTTGTACCCTGGCAGTACTATGTCCCATTTGTTTTCCTCTGTCCACCACGTTTCCGTGATTCCAATGATGTCTAGGTCCTCTTTTTTGGCCGTGATTTCCAACTCTCCCATTTTGGTCCTTAGGCACCTGCTTTGGTACTCCTCAATGGCATAACAAGTTTCAAGTTTATTCATATTATTTGATTGAACGCTTTTCCAAATTACAAAGCGTTGTACAAAAGATAAAAATATGATTTTAAAGAAATCACTTATACATTATATATTAATCAGACCTACAAGGGTAATTACTTTTAAAACCACGGGAAACAATAGGAAAGAGGGGAGGAAATACAATTTTTGAAGAAAAAGTACATAAAAGGGAAGTACATTAGGAGGGTAGGAAGAAGAGGATTAGTGGCAGAAGTGGGGTCGAATGAAAGAGCTATTGGAAATCTTGTTTTGAAGATGGTAGAAATCATAAAGTATTACCTCTTGAATGAAATTTATTTTTTCAGTTAAAGGCTTCTTTAAAAAGAAGGCACTTTAAGCTACTCTTAAATTTCTGCAAATCTTGTTCGAGTCTTATGTATAAAGGAAGAGAATTCCAAGTCATTGGAGCTGTTACAGAAAAAATAGAAGCACGGCGTGTTCCGATAATTTTCAAGGAGGGAACGTTGAGGAGCCCGGAAACAGGCAGGCTTGATGCCGCGCCACCAGCTTTGCCAGCAGCCGCAGGTCGGCTTTCTACATTTAAGTGGCATGTCTACAAGTATAAAAAAATGAAATACAGAATTTTTGTTAGTATGTGCAGAATAAATCCTATTAACTGTGTGTGTGTGTGTGTGTGCATGTACATGCATGCATGCACAGATGAATAAAATATGTACCCAGATTGCACTTACTGAGAAACTTGTCCTTCTGCTGCTGCTTGCCTGTCCCAAAACCTCCATTCACTTTCAGGCTATACAGAAAGGAACTTTACCAACTGTATTAAGTTTGTGGGTATGTGTGTGTGGGTGTTTTGGACTAGTGTTCATTTAAATCAAACAATAGTTCACAGCAAGGCTTCAGGCTTCATGGTCACCCTGCATCTGAGACAGATATACAGGACTATAACTGCATAGCAAGTATGTGAAGCTACTGAGTTTTGAACACTGTGCTGGAAACATATGGAAGTAAAGAGGTGCTTTTCAGCTCCACACTAGCCTTAGCATTTTGAACTGCCATTCTTGTCTATGGGCCCTAACACTTGTGACATACATTTTTGCACCTTTGCTTAGGGACATGGAGTGTGAGAATCACATGCTATAGCTTTGTAACAGTAATGACATCACAGAACAATCTAGAGTGTAGCAATGTTGAAACACACATTACCATCTATGATGTGTAGAGGAGCTATGGTGTAGTTGTAAAACTTGATGTCACCCCTACCTTCTGAGGTTCCTAGTTCAAATCCCACTGGATACTTCATTGGAGCATTTTAACTTTGGTTTTTTTTAAAGAATTATATATTAGACACCATGAAAAGAGGCTACTGCCTTAGAGAGACACAGTTGACCTGACCCAGTAAGGCAGTTGCAATGTTTGCAAGACTCACTTCTCATAGATGTTGGTCAGAGCGGGGGGCCTGGAGGAAAAGTCCACCTACAGGGTCGTTGGGCGACATACTTGTTGCTCTCGGTTCCTGGAGGAAAAGTCCCTAGTCAGTGATCTGATATGAGGAGGCAGCCAGATAGCACTCTTTGGGTTTTGCCAAAATATTAGGGAGCTGCCTTGGTGAACATGAGAAGGTCTGACCATTGACCTGACCGAATAAAGCAGTTGAAATGTTCTTCATGAGTTACATATGACAGGGATGGGCCCCAGGGTAGAGGTGTTTTTGTTTCAGTTGGTGGCCTCATCCACTGACCTCACCATTGTGGCCACCACTATAGCCCAGAACAGGGCTCTGTAGAAATCCTGGTGGCTACAACAAACAATGCACTAGCGCGTGACCCGGCATGGAGTCACCCTGCAGGACCGGACTCTTCAACAGCACTCAAAATTAAACTCAAAAATAAAGTCCCAACAATAGGGTTGCTTAGAGCAATAGTTTAGTTTACTCAACTCTTAAAGCAGGTAAGTAATTCCTCAAACTTTGTTACATTCGTCAGGATTCCTTACAGCATTAAAGGAAAAAAAACAAAACAAAACTGCCAAAACCAAAAAGGCAGGAAAATCAAACAGTTCACAGTAAAGTCCAAACTTCCTTTTACTGCTCCTTAAGTCCTAATTGCTCTTGAGTCCACAACTCAAAATAAAGTTCAGCATTTTTGTTTCCTTTAATTCCTAGCCATTAGAGAAAAATAAAGGAAAGCCTCTGGCAACCGTATATGTCTGCCAGGAACAGGAGAGTGCAACAGGTTTTGCCAAAATAAAGGCCTAGAGTTAGGCTTTCAAAAATCCCTCCCAAGGTAGAAGCAAAACCTCTCCCCACACTCTCTCAGCTTCCTCAAAACCAACATTCCAGAAAACAGCACACAAACAGTCCAAAACACACCACACTCACTGTTTGTGGCTTGAAGCCAGGTCCACCTGCATTGATTCAGGATAATTGGATTCACAGCCAGTACAAGCTTCTTGGAAGTCCATAGGCTCCTCGCTCAGAAGTGGTAAGTCTTCTGCTTGTTCAGCCTCAGTCTATTCCATCGGTATGGGTCTGCTGTCCCTGTTTGGCCCAGGTGATCCTTAGGGAGGCAAGACCTAAACTTCCTCCCTAACCGGCTTGCTAGTTTGAATGCCACTGCTGGCTTATCTACTCTAGGGGCGTGCCCTGTTCTGATTGTGTCAGCAGAAGTCCAGGGGCCTCTTGAGCTCCCCTGGTGGTGACTAGGATAAAACTCACTCCCTTCTTCCTCAGATAAAACTGGCTCCTCCTGGTGGTCACTGGCATTATCTACCACAATATACCTCTGGGAGATCCTGGGTTTTTCCTTCCGGGCTTTTGCTTTTACTTTTTCCCCCAGCTTAACTGGGACCTTGGCAGAGCCCGGGTCTGACTGGTCACACCATGTGTACAGTAAAACTGTGCTGTTCCACATACAGCCTTATATTGATAGGGACATGTGTGTTTGCACACAGTATTGTTTACTCATGGTGAGATCAAGCTGCACTAACTCACCCCTTCTCCCCCTCTTTTCCCCAAGCATAGTAATGAGCAAACAGCATGGTCCCACACACTCATGAAATGTCAGATGCAGCACCAGACACAACGTACCCTGAATAGTACTAAACAAACACCAATAGCATAGGTTGGCTAAAGGGATGGTGGTGACATTAATGTATGAGAATGATACAGTAGGACAGCATTAGGGCTAGTGACACGCTGTTGTCTGCGTGAGTAAACACCATACACACCTTTTACAGAAGCAGACTAGTGCTTTTTGTAGCCTGACCACTTCTCTCAACACTCATGGGAACCATAGGAAGAAGCACAGCTCCCACATGCTAAACAAACAAAGTTACCACAGTTTTGTTTAAGGTGTGTGTGTGTGTGTATTGGATTGCACTAAACTACTGTACTCAGGACATGGAGAAAAGTTGGCCCATAAGTTGAATAGGCAGAACACTGTTGGATTACTGCACGCTAATACCCTGCCTTTGTCACGCGCTTATTACTAACACGGAGTGCAGCGCATGATAGTGACATTAATGTGGTGACATCGCTACCGGCCCATGCTAAATAGACCAGTACTGCGCAGTATTCTAGCGTAGGCGCCTATGTGCGCTAATTTCTTTAGCGCACCTTAATAAAAGGAGCCCCTAAGTTTCCAAGTTTATTCTATACTTGATATACCATCTATCAACTTGTACCTAGACGGTATACAATACTAAAAAATTAAAAAAAAAAAGTTAAATAGATAAGACAGAAATGTACAGAATCTAGAGGATCAAGGGTTAGGCAAAATAAAATAAATCGAGATAAAATAAAAAAGGGTGGAAGAGGGTGAGGAGAAAACAAATATTAATCATGTCTATATCAATTACTGTTCTTTAATGTAACTATTATTAGATTGTAAGCTGCCTAGAAGGATCCCCAATGGGCAGGATAGTGAATAAATGAAAACATGAAGACAGACAGAGCAGTACACAACAATGTAGATAATACAGTCAGTACAATTTAACTAAGCAATTTAAGTCTAGAGAATAGATATCAAGTAACTAAACCTGCAGGAGTCTAGTTTTACTCCTAGATAGCAAATAATGGGGTATGTCTTGTAGCCGGCAAGCTCCAGGCAAGGTGTCTGGGGTTACCGGTACATGCAAACTCTTGTGAGCTGCTGCGGGCTGCACAAGGAGGTAATATTGTAGCGTTTAATGTAAGAGACACCCTCAAATGTAATAGGCACAGCTTCAATGCAAGCAGGAATTTTAATCCTCAAAACAGAAAAATTAACAGCATATTGATCAGGATCATTTTGTAGGTGCCAACCGGCTTCCAATTCATATTTCAAAACTATCTCAGAAAATAGTCTCTGTGAGAGGAAAAAAAAAAAAAAAGAGTCCAAAATCATATAGCAAAATCGTTCCTTCACAGAGTTAAGCTATCTTTCAGTTGCAGTCCATTAAGAGTCCATAGCAAAAGAAAGGAAAAGACTTCAAAACAAAAGCAATAACTTCTGGTCTATAACAATCCAGCTCCAAGTCAGTGCTGCTGTACTGACTTCTTCAGCAAGGAGCGCTGGAAAGACAGTGTGCGCCGTGTGGCCTTTAAACTGCCAATAATTAGGCCCACTATCCCACCACGAACCACGGGGCAAACCCCACTGTCTGACTATCACAGTTCACATTCATAACCAGGAAGGAGCAATATCAACTTCCCAAAAAGAAAACCAAGCTTCAAAATAAAAGTCCTTGCTCAGTTCAACAACAGAGAAAATTCACTCATTGGCAGGAGTAAGAATTATTCAGCTCTTGAAAAAAACAGGCAAAACAAACTTGCAGTATTCTTTAAGCAAACCTTTAGTTACTTGTTTTCAGGAAACAAATTTCCATGGGTGTACCTTCAGGAGCCAACACAGCACTGGTATCAGGGCTCATTTCAAGATCCATGGCAAGCGGTTCCTCCACCAGACTGAGAGGCACTTCTTCCCCAGCCTCAATTAACTCCATAGATTCAGGAGTTTGGTTGCTATCAGGAGCTCCCAGCCCTGAGTGCTGTGACCTGTCCTGCTGCTGTTACTCCCCACTCTGATTCTCCAGAAGCCTAGTTCTCAGGGACAGCAGCTTGCAGTCCCGCCCCCCACCCTCAGGTGGAAAGGATTTCCGGTTAATCACCTTGGGATGTAGAGGGGGATGGGAAACTAGCACTCTTGCTCTCCTACTCCCTCTAAAGGACCTAGAAGGAAATTCAGCTTCTGAGTCAGAAAATGGTTTAAATGGAGGTGTATGAGAAGGGTCTGGATTAGAACTGCTACCTGCACTAGGGACACTCCTAGCAGGCATAGTCTGCCTATCACAGTCTACAATTTCTTGCAATACATCCCAGACTGTGCTGTGTAACTGAACTCCTGATCTTGGTCTGACTAGCCAGCAATGAAGACTTTGGGCCTGATTCTCTAAAGGACGCCGATCTCAGTGGCCACCTATCACATGTCAATCACACATCAGCATACTTTAGAGAATCACATTTTTTTCTAGCAGATGCCTTAATGTAGGCCAGCATTTTAGAGGCCTACATTTAAGGTGTCTGTCTTGCACCTACAGAGATGCATAGGGATGCCCAATACCACTTCCGGAGAAAACCAAGCCCACACTGGCCTTGGGCATCAGTAGGTGTGCCTAGATGCCTCCAAATGCATGTGAATAATGCCTACAATGTAGGCATTGTTTTCCACATCCATTTTTTAAAAAATGTGCGTCCCGAATGGCTAGTGAGATAGCGGTAGGATGCCTACCATCACCTACAATCAGGATACTGTTTATAGAATCAGCTCCTATGTAACCTTGGTGGGGTTGGTTTTTTTTTTTAATTATTATAGTGTATCTCAATACTTTTGTATTGTTTTTATGCCCATTTTTGTATGTTAAAATGTTTTCTTTTGGGGTTACTTGGGATTTACTTCCTAAAGTGCCATTTCGTTTTTAATGGGAGAATAGATATTGTGACCTGTCAGACCCTGTGCCTGCCATGGTCCCAGTAAAGGCAGACGGGAAAGTGAATAAGAAACCCAGGAAGGGAATGTACAAAATCTGACCTGGCTCTGATCACGGTGATTTCCCGGCTGTCCACCAGGGGGAGCCGGAAATAATTAAGAAATCTCTAGGCAGTAGGTATTCAGGTCGCCACCAGGGAAGCTCTAGAGCTGCCCAGTTTCCTGCTTACTCAGCTAGATTAGGGTGTGACCCTGCATTAGAAAAGCCAGAAGTTGGGAACAGGCAGACAGGCAGGTTAGGAAGAAAGTTAAAACCTTTCTTCCCTGAGGCTCTCCCTGGGCCAAGCAGGAGCGATGGATGTACACCTATGGAGGTGGAAGAAGCTGGTGAAGCATTGAATCTGTCTTTGACTGAGGATGAAGTACCTATGGAATTTCAAGCACAACTGCCAGAGGAAGTGGTGAACTTACCTGAACCGATGGAAGTAGGCTTAACCACCAGCTGCAAGCGTTGAGCTGGAAACCATGAGTTTGATTTATGAACTGTTTTTGTACTCTGCTTTTATCTGACATTGAAGAAGCTGAAAGTGCCTTTCTGTTCTGGGAAGAGGTTTGCTGTCACGCAGGGAGGGAATTTTGAAGGCTGTGGAAAAAGCTTTTACAAGGCAAACCTAAGGCACTCTCCGTTGCCCAGCAGTACTGTTCAAACTGCTGGAGGCTTTATTTTGAGTACTGTAAATTGTATGAACTTGTGCATAGAACTACAGTTTTGTTTTTTTTGTTCCAACCTGCTTGGGAGCAGGCTGGGCTGGCACTGAGTAATTAGGAAGCTCTGAGGAGAGCATTATCTCAGGTGCATTATTTTCTGACTCTGAAAGAAAAAAAAAAGTTGGATCTTAGCTTGAACTGTTTATTTTCCTTTCTTTTGAGTTTTTGACTTTGTTGGAATTTGTGCATTGAACACTATTTTCTTTGTTTGAATCATCCTGACCTTTATGTTTTTGGAAAATAAAATTGAAATATTTACCTTCACAAGACAATAGTGTGATTTTGATTTGTATTCCTGTTTGTGTCAGTCCAATCCTGCAGGGTGACTCTAGGCCGAGTCACGCGCTGGTGTTATTCTTTTGCTTAGCCACTGGGGGCCTGATTCTCTAAAAGTGCGTCCCGATTTTAGGCAGCTGTAGGCGTCCTACAGCTGTCTAATCAGCCAATCGGGATGCACGTTTTTTAAAAAAAATGCTCCCCAGGCAGGCCGCCTATATTGAAGGCGAGGCCCGCAAGACACCTAGGCCCTGATTCTGAATAGGACGCCCGGGAGAGGTGTCCTATTCAGAATCGCCCTAAACTAAACCCCGATTCTGTAACCGGCGTCCATGTTACAGACGCGGGTTAGAGAAACGGGTTAGATTAGAAACAGCCCGCTACACTTATCGCGGCAAGGGATCTCTCTGCCGCTATAAGTATAGCGGGCCGCGGCCCCCTGACCAGGAGGGTGGCCAAACCCTCTGCCCGGAGATGCACCCCCCCACACTACCGACCGCCCCCCCCCGACATTACCGATCCCCCCTCCTCCCCCCGACAATATCGATAGCTGGCAGGAGGGTGCCCAATCCCTCCTGCCCGAAGACGCACCCCCCCCCCCGGCGCTAACCCCCACTCCACCAAACCTGTTCTTAGATGGGTCTTGCACGTCTTGAGCCGGCAGGCACGCCTCGTCGAAATGAAGTGGGCCCGCCCCTTCCCGGCCCATCCCGCCGAAGCCTAAGGCCTGATTGGCCCAGGCTCTAGAAGCCTGGATCAATCAGGCCTTAGGCATAGCGGGTCCGCCCATCCCCACTAAGTCTAAGGTCTGATTGGCCTTAGACTTCTCATTTAGACTGATTTCTCATTTAGTTACTTTATGTATTATGCTTTTATATATTCATTGGTGCACTGTAATTGAGAGCTCTGTTTATTAGCACTGTTTCTTGAGTGTTTTTATTTTATTTCATGTTGTGCTTATTCATTATTTGCCTTTATTGTTTCCTTTAATGTGTCCCTGATGCAGCCATTTCTGGTGAAACACAGCCTCATCAGGCACTTTTTGTATCCTGGGAGTACATTTAATAAAGACTGTATTATTTTATATGATCTGCTTCTTTTTTACCTATCACATTGAATCTAGTAGACTGGCTGCCTTCCTGCTTTCTTGCTTGGCTAGAGTCTCCTGCAAGAATCCTAGAATGTGCTGTGAAACTGAACTTCTGATCATTGCCTGTCTAGCCAGAAATGGGGCTTACACTAAGTGCTGTATAGCCAAGGACATATTGCATCAGTGGTGAACTTTCACCTAAATGTGCTCATCAGCTGGATCTGACTATTGAGCTTTTGTATAACCTGTGCCCTATACCCTAGTCAAAGTGACCTTGCCACTCTGGGGTGGAGTTCACAGACTTTCCTGATTTCTAAAAAATATATCTTCAGCGACATCAAGTTCTAGGAACTAAAATTTCCAGAAAATCATTCTCTAGCATGGGGAGGGGCTTGCTTATCTTCAAGGACAAGGCCTCCACTGAACCATATACTGTTAAAGGAAATGCTGGAAACCAAGATGTTAGCTGGTATTCCATCAGACCTGAAGATACCAGCTTCAGGTTTTTATCAGCTGCCTTCTCTGCACTGTGTTATTGCTGGGAGTTACTGTCTGCCTGCTGCCTCCTGTTTCATTGCTATAGGAAAGACCTCATTATAAGATTGTAATCTCTGCTGTTTTTTAACTTATGTTTGATTTACAGTAAGCTTAGCTATTGGGACTACATATGAGAGCCAACTTCTTAAGTATCAGTTCTGGAGGAATTGGCTGGTCCTCTGGCTCTGTCCTGTTTATTAACTAGCATAGGCCAGATAAGTTTTGTGCTTTCCAAAGAAGCGACATTTCTTAATTTAAGAAATAATTTATATACTGCAAATCTACAATTATTTGTAGTTTACAGCTTACGTACATAAAATACATTGACAAACAACACATTTCTTATAACATACAAATGTAAAATAAATCATGTCAATGAACGCAAGCAATTTAGTTACAGAAACGCTTGAGAAAACAGGTATGTTTTTAAAGATTTTCTAAAGTCATTCAAGGACTCAATCTTAAGTCTTTTGGAAGTGTGTTCCATAAAAATTGAATCTCTTTACAACTCTAATCTTAATTGCTTTAAATCCGGCACATCAAGTAATGCTTGGCTGCATGAACACAAAGGATGTCCTGAAACATGAACTTTTAAAGTTGCAGCTAAACAAAGAGGTTGCTGTTATACTTCACTTCATTCTTGCTCTATTTTCTATGCTTTGTATCTGAGACATGGTGTTCATGCTGCTTTCCCTTAATGTTAACGGTTTAAATAGTCCCGTTCAGAGGAAAAAGATTTTAATTTATTGTAAGCAGAAAAAGGCCCAGATAGTTTTCATACAGAAACAAGATTACCATATATACTTGAATATAAACCAACCCGAATATAAATCAAGGTAACTTTTTCCCCCAAAAGGAGGAAAAAAGGTTGACTCAAATATAAATTGGGGTGGGGGGGATGATAGAGTTAATATTCAAGAGCAATGCCTTACCTTACTCTGCCCTACCAGGCTCTGCATCCTGTTTCCCCTCCCTACTCTGCCAGGCTTTGCTTCCAGCCCCCTCACTCACTCCCATATGCCTTGTAAACCTAGGTGCCCTTTTATAAAATGACCCTTCACAAGAACATTTTAAGAACATAAGAAGTTGCCTCTGCTGGGTCAGACCAGAGGTCCATCGTGCCCAGCAGTCCGCTCACCATGGCGGCCCATCAGATCCATGACCTGAAAAGTGGTCCCCCCCTTATTCCTCTGTACCCTTCATAACCTTTCTCTACCTCTATCTGTATCCCTCAATCCCCGTGTCCTTCAGGAATTTATCCAATCCTTTTTTGAAACCCCGTAGTGTACTCTGTCCTATCACAACCTCCGGAAGTGCATTCCAGGTGCCCACCACCCTCTGAGTGAAAAAGAACTTCCTAGCATTGGTTCTAAACCTATCCCCTTTCAATTTCTCTAAGTGCCCCCTTGTTCTTGTGCTTCCCACTAGGCTGAAGAATCTGTCCCTTTCTACCTCTCTATGCCTTTCAGGATCTTGAAAGTCTCAATCATGTCTCCTCTGAGTCTCCGCTTTTCCAGGGAGAAGAGCCTCTTCAACCTGTCTGCATATGAAAGGTTTTCCATACCTTTTATCATTTTTGTCGCTCTTCTCTGAACCCTCTCAAGTATCGCCATGTCCTTTCTGAGGTATGGCGACCAATACTGGACACAGTACTCCAGATGTGGGCGCACCATCGCACGATACAGCAGCAAGATGACTTCCTTTGTCCTGGTTGTAATACCCTTCTTAATTATACCCAACATTCTGTTTGCTTTCTTCGAGGCTGCTGCACATTGAGCCGTTGATTTCATTGATGTATCCACCAACACACCCAGGTCTCTTTCGAGGTTACTTTCCCCTAGCACTGACCCCCCTATTTGGTAGCTGAACATCGGGTTCTTTTTCCCTATATGCATGACCTTGCATTTCTCTATATTAAAGTTCATTTGCCATTTATTCGCCCACTGTACCAGTTTGTTTAGGTCCCTTTGTAGGTCCTCACATTCTTCCGCTGTTCTAATCCTACTACAGAGTTTGGTGTCATCTGCAAATTTTATAACTTCACACTTCGTCCCCATTTCTAGGTCATTTATGAATACATTGAACAGCAGCGGTCCGAGCACTGACCCCTGCGGAACACCGCTCGTGACCCTCCTCCAGTCCGAGTAGTGGCCCTTCACTCCAACCCTCTGCTTTCTGCCTGCCAACCAGTGTTTTATCCATCTGTATACGTCCCCTTCCACCCCGTGGTTCCACAGTTTCCTAAGTAGCCGCTCATGTGGTACCTTGTCAAAGGCTTTTTTGGAAGTCGAGATAAATGATGTCTATGGGTTCCCCTTTGTCCAGCTGGCTGTTTATCCCTTTGAAGAAGTGCAGTAGGTTCGTTTGGCACAATCTTCCCTTGCAGAAGTCATGCTGGCTCGATTTCAGTTGTCCATTTTTTTCTATGTGCTCACAGATGCTATCTTATCAGTGCCTCTACCATCTTGCCCGGAACTGAGGTCAAGCTTACCGGCCTGTAGTTCCCTTGATCCCTTCTTAAAGATAGGTGTGACATTTGCTATTTTCCAGTCCTCCGGGATCTCCCCAGTTTTCAAAGAGAGGTTACAAATTTGTCGGAGCATTTCCGCTATTTCGTTTCTTAGTTCTTTTAGTACTCTTGGGTGGATTCCGTCCGGGCCTGGTGATTTGTCGCTTTTCAATCTATCTATCTGTTGGAGGACATCCTCATGGCTTACCTCTGTGTGCGACAGCTTTTCTTCTTGATCTCCACTTATGATCTCTTCGGGTTCTGGTACATTTGATGTGTCCTCATTTTGAAGACTAACGAGAAGAACTTATTTAACCTGTCAGCTACCTCTTTTTCCTCCTTTACCACTCCTTTTCTGTCTCCATCATCCAACGGTCCTACTTCCTCCCTCACTGGTTGCTTCTCTTTAACGTATCTGAAGAACGTTTTGAAGTTTCTTGCTTCCCCAGCCAGCCTCTCTTCGTATTCTCTTTTTGCTTTCCTAACTACTCGGTAGCATTCTCTTTGGTGTTTTTTGTGTTCCTTCCAGTTCTCCCCGGTTTGGTCCTTTTTCCATTTTTGGAATGACTTTCTCTTGTCACCTATCGCTTTCTTCACTTCATTTGTTACCCATACTGGGTCTTTTGTACGATACTTTTTGCACCCTTTCCTAAACCTGGGGATATGCAGGTTTTGCGCTTCCTGCACCGTGTCCTTGAATAGGGCCCAGGCTTTCTCTATGGTTTCCATCCCTTTTGAGCTGTTTTTGAGTTTCTTTCTCACCATTGCTCTCATAGCATCGTAGTTCCCTTTTTTGAAGTTGAGTGTTGTCGCTGTGGTTCTCTTCACTTTTGATGTTCCTACTTCTAATTTGTACTGGATCATGTTGTGATCGCTGTTTCCTAGTGGTCCCACTACTTCCACTTCCTTTGCAGGTCCCCCTAGCCCGTTGAGGATTAGGTCGAGAGTGGCATCCCCTTGCGTTGATTCTTTGGCAAGCTGTTCCATGAAGCAGTCCCTCACAGCCTCTAGGAACTCTCCTTCCCTCGCACAGTTGAAGTTTCCAATACTCCAGTCTATCCCGGGGTAGTTAAAATCCCCCATTACCATCACACTTCCGTTTCTACATTCCCGCCTCAGTTCTGCTCCCAATTCTTTGTCGTCTGCTTCTGTTTGTCCAGTTGGGCGATAGTACAGTCCCAATTTTATGTCAGCTCCATTTCTTCCTGGTAGTTTAACCCATAAGGATTCCAATCCTTCCGCCTTTGCTGCCGGGTCCACTCTGGTTGAGTGAATAGTGTCCCTTATATATAGTGCTATTCCTCCACCCTTCTTGTGAGTCCTGTCTCTCCTATAGAGTTTGTACCCTGGCAGTACTACATCCCACTTGTTCTCCTCAGTCCTCAGTTCTGTGATTCCAATGATGTCTAGGTCCTCTTTTTTGGCCATGACTTCCAGTTCTCCCATTTTGGTCCTTAGGCTCCTCTCATTTGTGTACAAGCAAATTAAGTCCTGGTTTTTTCTTTTTCCTGGTGTTTTTCCTTGCGATTTGATCCTCTTGTCGTCCCCCTCATGGGCTGCCAGCTCCCGATTTCCATTTTGTTCTTCCTCTTCCTGTGGTGCGTATTTTTCATCCTCAACTTGTTTCCCCATTTCCACCTGTCCTTCTAGCTCCTGCTGCTTGCTCTTCGTTTTGTTCTCTAGTTTCTCTCGATCCTTGGACCTCTTTAGTTCTTCTTTTGTTTCTTCCCAGAACTTTTCCCGCTCAGTATCTTCATTTGATACTGTTGTCCGAGCCGTCGACATCAGGTCGACTGTCGGCTTTCCCCTACTTCTCAGTTTAAAGCCTGCGCTATTCCTCTCTTGACGTTTGCCAGCAGCCTTGTTCCTGCCGTACTCAGGTGCAGTTCATCTCTCCTGAAGAGCTTGTTCTGTTCATTTCTTCACAAAGTGGAAACCTTCCTCTCTGCACCATCTCCTCAGCCATGCATTTATTGCTTGTAGCTCGTTCTGCCTCTTCACATCTGCCCTTGGTACTGGCAGGATCTCTGAGAATGCTACCTTCCGTGTCTTCAACTTCAGTTTCTTTCCCAGGATCTTGAACTGCTCAGTTAGTGTAGACCTGCTGTAATTTCTTCTGTTGACGTCATTTGTTCCAACGTGAATTATCACCGCTGTCTCTTCCGTGTCAGCTCCTTCCAGGATCCTATCGATTCTGTCAGTGATGTCCTTCGTTCTTGCCCCTAGTCATTCTTGCCCACTAGCTGGTCTTCTCTCCCTCCTGCTACGTGACTGTCCACCTCTCTCAGGATTGAGTCTCCAACTATAATTGCAGATTTCCCCTTCATCAGCTTCCTCCTCAGTCTCAAGTCTGTATCCTCGGTGTGGTTATGTACTTCTCCCTCAGGGTTCTGGTATTTGCCTCCTCTGCTTGTTCGATTTTTCCATAAGGTCCTTCACCCTTGGTGTCTGGTGGTTCTTGTCCTCCATCTGCTGGTTCCTGACTGCGTTGCCGAGGATCCTGTTCCTCCACCCTCTTGTAGGCTTCCTTGATGAATCTCTCGAGCTCCCTTACTTGCTCCTCAATGTGGCTCTCTCTTGTGTGGTCCTCAGTTGTCCAGTACATTTCTTTCGAGATGTGGATTCCTTCCAACTCCTGGACCTGTCCTATAGTCTACCGACCTCCTTCCTCAGGCTTTCCAGTTCCTGACACCGACTGCATATGTACGCCTGCCTTCCTGAGGATTGGTAGTCGTACATATGACACTCTGCAGTACACTGGAAAGCTCCTCTGGGTTCCTGCTGGTTCCATTTCTCTTCTCTTTTAGTCTCTTGGTGTGCGGTGTGTGAAAGTGGTCCCTGCTGTGCAGCTAGCTAAAAGAAGAGAGAAAGAAAAAGAAAAAAGAATGAATAAAGAAAGAAAGAAAGAATGAAAGAGGAAAGTAGTACTTCTGACTTACGTTCTAGGTGAATCCGCCAGGCGGCCTGATCTCCTGGCTCCTTCTTAAGGCTCCTCCGCAAAGGCGCTCTCGCCGCGCACTGAATGGCTGTGCGCCATTGGCTCGCCTCCTTTTACGGAGGGGCTCGGGCGCCTACTGGTGATGCGGTGGGGGGGCGGAGTTACTCTCGCCACTGCCCCGATGCAAAAAACAGCCTCCTGTGCTCTCCTCTCACTCTCCCTGCACTCCTCCTGCTCCTCAGTGCTCTCTCTCATGTCTCCTTCCTCTCCCTCGCCTCTCTCCCGCAGTTTACCTCTGTTGGCTCGTCTTCTTTTATGGAGGGGCTCGGGCGCCTACTGCTGACACGGTGGGGGGGCGGAGTTACTCTCACCGCTGCCCCAATGCAAAAAACAGCCTCCTGCGCTCTCCTCTTGCTCTCCCTGCACTCCTCGTGCTCTCTCTCGTGTCTCCTTCCTCTCCCTCGCAGTTTTAAAATCAAAACACAGATTTAGAGAAAATTCGGGAAGGGGGTTCTACTAAACATTAGTGCAGCAGGAGCCATATAAATAAAATTAGTAAAAGACACTCCCCTTAACTTACAATCTTTGAATGTATACATACCGTATACACTCAAATATAAGCCATGATTTTTGGACAAAAAAAATGAGGGTCTCAGCTAAGATTCAGGCCATCACCTACCCACCCCCTCCTGTACCTATTGCAGACCTCCAAGGGCCTGCCGCAAGACCTGGTGGTCCAGCGGTGGGCTGGGACATGAAGGATTTCCCCCCACCCCATCTCCCATCCCAGCCGAATCCAAAACCCCCGCGCACCCCCAACTCTTTGGCAGCCTCGCAGTGGACGGGACAGGAAGAATTCCTTCTGCCTTCCTGCCCTCCTGCTCTATTCGAGAACTTGCAGCAGCCAATCAGCCAGTGGCTTTGAATGGAGCATGAAAGCAGGAAGATCGCTCCTGCTCTGTGCACTGGCTGGCTACCAGGGACCCGAAAGGTACATGGGGAGGTGGGAGGGAGGTGCGGTTATCAATTTTGGCAGGCTCAGGAGGCAGAAGGGATTTCTCCTGTCCTGCCCACTGTGAGCCCGCTGAGGAGTCAGGGGTGCATGGGGGAAATGGGGGGGGGAGGGGTTGCAGGTTCTTTTTGGATTCGGCTAGGATGGGAGATGGGGATCCCTCATATCCTGGCCCACCAGGACCCATGGCAGGCCCGATGGAGGCCTGTAAGGCATCGGGAAGGAGGGAGATAGTACAGAATAGGGGGGGACAGGGTACAGAGCCTGGCAGAGAGTGAGGGGGGCTGGGTGCAGACCCTGGTGGGCACTTGAATATTAAGCCCCGTCTTATATTCGAGTCAACCATTTTTCCTCCTTTTTGGGACTTATGTTTGGATCAACTTTAATTCCTTATAATACTTTAAAATCGATTCATTCAATGTTCCAAGTTTTCCAAGTTTCCAAGTTTATTAAATGATTTGATTAATCGCCTTCTCTACATTCAAGGCGATGTACAAAATAATACAAATAATTATAAACATAGGTAAAATATTGTATGAATAAACAATGTTACAAAAACAAACAATTTAAAATAAAAATTAAGTTGTTACGTACTATATTGAAACAACGGGAAAGTTCATTAATGGTTACATTCTATATTAAATTCAAAATACAAAGGTAAAAACATGGGGGGGGGAAGAAAGACAGTAAAAAAAGTGGATAAAAAATAATAAAAGATCATTATTCACTAAAAGCATCGTTAAAAAGGAAACTTTTGAGCTTAATCTTAAATTTTTCAAGGTTCTTTTCTTCTCTTATATGTATTGGAAGATCATTCCAGGACTGAGGAGCTGTCACTGAAAAAATAGTGAGCCGTCTAGTATTAATGATTTTTAACGAGGGAATGGTCAATAGTTGTTGATCCTGTGATCTGAATGTTCTAGAAGTGGTATATGGAATTAAGACTCTATGGATAAAAGCGGGAGTTTGAAAAATGAGAGTTTTAAACGTGAGTAGGCATATCATAAATAAAATGCGGTGTGCTACAGGAAGCCAATGAGATTCTTTAAGTAAGGGTGTGACGTGGTCAAAATTTTTTGCTTTGTGAATTATTTTAATAGCGGCATTCTGCACAATTTGAAGGCGTCTAATTTCTTTATGAGATAAACCTTTGAATAAAGCATTACAGTAATCGAGTTTAGAGATGACTAAAGAATGAATCAGAATGTTGAGCGATTTTGTACATAAGAATTTAGAGACAGAGCGAATTTGGCGTAGTCTGAAAAAAGTAGATTTAACAACGTTACTTATGTGGTCATGGTATGATAATTTATTGTCAAATATAATACCTAAGATTTTAATATTTTGTTGTATCTGTAATGGGTTACCATTAATCGAGATTGGGGTAATAAATAAACTACTATCCTTCCAAGGGAAAAGCATCGCGTTGGTTTTGAGAATATTTAATGATAACTTGTTAGTATCCAGCCAGTGATGAATCTGATCCAATTTGTTATTTATTGCTGTTATTTCCTGTGTATTCTTGGGGTCAATTGGATGTAATAATTGTATATCATCGGCATAGGCGAATACCGAAACATAAAGTCATAAGTGGAGCGAGAAAGATATTAAATAAAATAGGAGAGAGTATTGATCCTTGAGGGATACCATATGGTAATGTGAAGTTGTTAGAGTTAGTATTGTTAAAGGTGACTATAGAGGAACGATTTTCAAAGTAGGATGTAAACCAGCTAAGGACTTGATCAGTCACACCTATGGAGTGAAGTCTGTGTATTAAAAGAGTATGATCAATGGTATCAAAGGCTGAGGATAGATCGAGAGAAATCAATACAACAGAGGAGTGGTGATCCAGATGATACAGCATAATCCGTTCCAGGAGCATGCTCGTAATCCAAAATGCTCGTTTATCAAAGCGAGTTTCCCCATAGGAAATAATGGAAACTCGCTTTGATACGTTCCCCCCCCCGATAACTGGCATTGCTCCCCCCGAAGGCCCCCCTGCGATCCGGCACCCCTCCCCCCACTTCTTACAGTCATCTGGGCACCGGCATGTCCTGTGCTTGGTGCCGGTGCCCGAAGATCAGCCTCCTCTTCTGCTGGGCCTTGAGCAGCTGCGCATGCTCAAGGCCTGCAAATTCACGTGAACTCGCAGGCCTTGAGCATGCGCAGATGCTCAAGGCCCAGCAGAAGAGGAGGCCAATCTTCGGGCACTGGCACCAAGCACAGGACATGCCAGTGCCGGTGCCCAGATGACTGTAAGAAACGGCAGGGGGGTGCTGGATCGCGGGGGGGGGGGGGGCATTCGTAAATCGAGCTATGCTCGGTTTCCGAGGCTCCGATTTTGCAAATGTTTTGCTCGTCTTGCATAACACTCGCAAACCGGTGCACTCGTAAACCGAGGTACCACTGTATTTCATCTTACAGCATTTCATAAATAATAATAATAATAATAGTTTATTTTTGTATACCGCCACACCATCAGTTCTTGGCGGTTTACACAATAAATTACAAAGTATTTAAAATACAGAGCCAGATAACAGTGTCTTATAAAAGGAAATAACACAATTCAATAAAAGATACTAACTGACAAAGTATGACCCTAACTCATTCAAACAAAGTATGCACAATACAGATAATTTATACTAAAATAGATAAGCTTCTATAAGCCTTATTGCAAAAACATAATAAAAATCCATTTATCAAATTGATATTGATATCTATTAAGTACTGTACTGTTTAAATAGATAGGTCTTAAAATCTTTCCAAAATTGCTGATAAGTGAGGGCTGGAGTAATAAGAACATTCAAGCATGTATTCATTACTCCTGCTTGAAACGCCAGAGTCCTATCTAAAAATTTCTTAAAACGGCACGCTTTCGCTGAAGAAAAATAAAACCAGCCAGTTCTACGTATATTTTTTTTCATATAAAAAATCTAAAATGAGCAACAAGATAAGATGGGGCCAACCCAAATAAGACTTTGTAGCAAATACATCCAAATTTAAACCACACTCTAGCCTCAAACGGCAACCAGTGGAGCCTTTGATAATATGGGCTGATATGATCATGTTTTTTTAGATTAAAATTCAAATGAATTGCTGTGTTTTGAATTAATCTTAATCTACTAGTTGTTTTTTTATGAGCACCCAAATAAACGACATTACAGTAATCCAGCATTGAAAGAATTGATGATTGAACTAGTATTTCAAATGATATAAAATCAAAATATTTTCTAATGGTATGTATCTTCCAAAGAGTGATAAAACATCTTTTGACCAGCAAATCTGTATGAGCCTTAAATGATAAAGTACGATCCAAAGTAACTCCTAATATTTTTAAAGTAGGAACTATTGGATAAGTTTGACCATTTACCGTAAGCAACGTTTCCGTAAGATTATCATTAGGGCTAGCTAGAAAAAAACTTTGATTTATCTGGGTTCAATTTCAATCTGAAACTAAAAGTCCAAAATTCCACTTTTGTAAGAATGAAAGAAATCTGATTTTAAATTTCTGGTGTAAATGCAGTTAAAGGAATTAGTATTGAAATATCATCTGCATAAATTAAAATTTTTACATGTAAACTATAGAGAAAATGACCAGTGGAGCTAAATAAATATTAAAGAGAGTTGGTGAAAGTGGTGATCCCTGAGGAACCCCACTTTCGTTTACCCACCAGGTGGACAACTGACCAGCACTAACAACCTGATATGACCTAATTTTTAGAAAACCTTGAAACCAATTCCATACCTTTCCTGAGATTCCAATCAAATCCAAACATGATAATAAAATGTCATGGTCAACCAAGTCGAAAGCACTGCTCAAGTCCAGTTGTAAAATTATTGCACTTGAGCCCACTTTAAACAAGATATGTATGTGATCAATTAATGAGGCCAGTACTGTCTCCGTACTAAATCCTGATCGAAAGCCAGACTGATAAATTTTGTAAAATTTCAAATTTATCTAAATAATCCACAAGTTGTACATTGACTAGACCTTCTATCACTTTAGTAAATAATGGAATAGAGGCAACTGGTCCACAATTAGCTATATTAGTAATAGATTCTTTCAAATCTTTTATAATTGGAGTAATTAAAATCTTGCCAATTTCCTTTGGAAACTTCCCCATTTCTAATAATGATATGATCCATTCAAACAGTTTTGATTTTAAAGAAAGCGGTACAGTTCTCATTAACTTTGAAGGACAATCATCACGTTGACAATTTATTTTAGCATATTTAGAAAATAATTTGCAAAAGGTGAATTAAACTGATTCCAGCACATATTAGCCCTTATTTCCTCCTTATCTTGATTTGTGAAAATTTCAAGAATTTTTTCATTTCTAGTTTGTTTTAAATGCTTTCATAAATTAATGATTTTAATTTCAAAATATTGAGCTAAAGCATCTGATGAAGGTGGATTCTCTAACCTAGATCTAGTCTTAGATTCAACATTAAAGAGATTGTTAACTAATTTAAATAGATCTTTACTATTCTTGTTTGGATTTCCCACTTTTTGAGCGTAATGTTTGGTTCGCTTCTCCTTAATCATATTTTTATAATTCCTTATCTCTAGCTTCCAGGTGTTCTTATCTTCAACTTTACCTGATCTTCTCCATCTTCTCTCTTTTTTCCTCACTATCCTTTTTTGCTTTAACAGTTCATCATCAAACCATATATTTGAAGTTCTCGTTCTCTTTTTATAAGTTTTATAAGGTGCTACTTGATCTAATATTAATTTCCTACAGTCATTCCAATCTGATAAAAAATTATTATTCTCTTGGTCAGTAGTCATCATTAAATCATAATGAGAACAGAATTCAACCTGATTAATTTGTCCTCTACTAGTAATAGTCAAGACTTTCTTAGAACGATTTTGATTTTTCACTGAGTTTTCATGCCATTCAATTTTGAAATTACAAATATAATGGTCAGACCAATTAGATTCAGTCCAAGTATCCTGGAGATATACTATTTTGGGCTCAATCTCTTCCTTTGATGAAAAAGTCACCAAGTCTAATTGGTGGCCTTTAATATGAGTTTTTCCTGGATCAGGTATAAAAAAGCCTAAGGAAGTAAGAAATTGCCATAAATATTTCACCTCTGAGTTCTCCCCCTGGTCCAGATGTAAATTTAGGCCACCCAGAATCTTAATAATAAAATGCTAAGTGTGCATGCGCACTCGCGCTGCGTGTTCCCTGATCCCTTTTCTGTCGGGATGTGGCGGCACAAGTGCGCATGCACGCCAGACAAGCTTCCTTGCTCTCCACCTCATAATATGGCCCTACCGGCCAAAGTTTCTTTAGACGCTGCCGCGGCAAGGCAGTGCGGAGCGGTGGCTGCTGGGAGGAGGCTGCGGCGGCTTCAGGCGAAAGGCGGTCTGGAGCGGCAGCTGCTGGCTGCTAGCACCCCCTGTCCTCTCCGCTATGGCCCAGGAGAGACGTGGCAGTGCAAGGCCTGGACGTCACTGCCGCGTGATGCGACGCCTGCGTGCTGCACACAGAAGAAAGCGCTGCGGCTTGCCTGGGCGGACATGTTGGTGGAGGCGGCTATGGAAGAGGGAATGGGAGCAGACACCAGCTCCCCGTGACCCGGCAGAGGCCCCACACCAGAGTGAACTCACACTGCCACCCAGAACTCCTCCCCCTCTGCTGTCCCTTGCCCCTGCCTGTCCCACAGGGCACCCTTGGCAATCATGGCCCACAATAGTTGGCCCAGACCCAAGGCAGAGGAGACACTGGAACACCAACAATGCAACAGGTACTCTAATGATGCTGGATGGGGTGAAAAAGGTGGAAATAGGAAAGGTAAAAGGGGAAATGGGAATATTGGTAGGTAAAAAAAAAGGGAGAAGGGCTACTGATGGACAGGGGGAGCAGGGAAGGGGTACTGATGGACAGGGGGAGGTAAAAGGAAGAGAAAAGGGCTACTGCTGGACAGGGGGAGCAGGAAAAGGGTTCTGCTGGACAGAGGGGAGGTAAAAGGAAGGGAGAAGGGCTACTGTTGGACAGGGGGGAGAGACAGAAAGAAAAGACAGAAAGGGGGGCAGGTCGAAAAAAAGAAAGACACACATACAGAAAGAGAGAAAGAAATGCCTAAGTCTACACATCTATTCTAGCACCCGTTAATATAACGGGCTAAAAAACTAGTTAAATTATAAGAACCAGCGATTGAATATGATAAAATAAATTCATAAAAATCATCTTTGATACAGTGCCATTTCTTTGGGGGAATATAAAATAAAGTTACCATTAAAACATTATCTAAATCAGGCCGTGCTAACAGACAAGTTATTATTTCCCAATCATTAGAAGAAAATGAATCAACCTTTACAAAATCAAAAGGATCTTTTTCCATTCTCATGGAGATGATGCGGTATATAAACTTAAGGTTTAGATTAGATTAGATTAAAATAATGGTTAAGCCTCCACCCCTTTTTCCATCTCTAGACAGAGATAGAATTCTATAGTTATCAGGTATACATTCATTTATAATTGGATCATCGTTTGATAGTAGCCATGTTTCTGTTAGGAAAAGAAAATCTAATTTTGTGTCTTCTATCCAATCTTTTATTAAGGAAGTTTAATTTCTAAGTGATCGAACATTCAAATAATTTCCATTTAAAGTAACAGTATTAGTTTTTACAATAGAGTCTTGTCGACTAACATATGTCAAATTCCTTTGTCTTCTTCTAAGATTTTTGGGTGAGCTACGATTTGAAGTAACTACTGATATCTGAAAAGGCCCATCTACAGAACAATTACGCCTAAATAATCTAAACCCAGTATAATGAACTGGGATAGGATTTAAAAGTTCAGATGTATTAGCCCAACTTTTATAACAAACTAAAAAAAAAATTCCAATTAAAAACAAGGAATTAGCCATCTTGTCAAAAAAGAATCTATTCCTAAAAAATCGGAGAGGAAATAGTCAGCAAACCTACAATTGCTATGAAAATAAAAACATCAAGGTTCTAAAATATAAACAGCTCTAAAAATAACTCCAAAATTTTTTTATCAACAACTATCGAGCTCTTCAATCAGTCTTCGCTCAATCTCTTCACTAAAGTCTTTGACATGTGCCTTAAACAGCGTGCCGAATGGCAGTCAGGTGGTGGAGAGAGGCGGAGCAATGCTCACACGCCGAATCAGGACAGGTCAGCTGTAGGCTTCTAAAAAGAGCCGCGAGTAAAGTGCCAAGTCTCAGTGCCGATGTTAAAGTGCAGATAGTAAAACTTTTTCCCGCTGGCCTTTTGAATAATCCAGCAGTCAGGTGGTGGAGAGAGGCAGAACAATGTGGCTGAGTTTGCTTCCATGGTGAGGATTTCTGCTTTCTGGCTCTCATAGGCTGTAGTCTGCTGTCTTCCTTCTGCTGTATGGCTCTGGGTTGCTGGAGCTAGAGCTGGGGCAATGGGGGGATTAAGTGACTTGCCCAGGGTCACAAGGAGCAGCATGGGTTTGAACTCACAACCCCAGGGTGCCGAGGCTATAGTTTTAACCACTGCACCACACTCTCCCCCTGGCCAAACCCTAAAATACATCAAAATATAAAATTGCATATAGCAAACAGGACACCTCAATAACAAATATCATTTTGCCAAATAGAACAGACTGGACCAATGAAAACTTCTGTGACCAGCACTCAACAGTCACCACTCCTTTTCCCTCAGCCAAACTCAGACCCTACATTTCATCTTTTTAGCATTTTCCTAAAGTTCTGTAAATTTTGCTGTTGGCGAATGTATTCTGGAAGGTTGTTCCACTCCTTGGGGCCGATACAGTGAAAAACACTCTTCCTGGAAGAGGAAAGCCTTAAATCCTGCACAGATGGAACAAACAGATCGCAATGCTCAATTGAGCGAAGCAGTTGAGCCAGCTTACACAGCAAGATGCTCTGAACCAGGTGTTTGGGGGCCAACTTCTGTAAGCACATGAATACATTAACTAGTAGCTTGTAACGTATCTTGTCCCTTACTTTCAGCCAATACAACTGAAACGACAAGGTCCTAATTTATATTAGCTTGTTCTGCTGTCCTGACTACAGCTGCATCTGGGGACAGAAAACACACACACACACACACAGATAGCCAAAGAGATGATGATTTTATTCAGAAGAACCACACATATTTATATTCCCCCCCCCCCCTTTGTACATGCGCAGTTTATAGGGAAAGAAAGTTTCGTTTCTCATAAAAAACAGAGATGGGGGAGGGAAATTTCACAACCAGTGCACATAAGATAACAAAAAGAGACAATGGTTTCTTGTGATTTCTTTTATAGCAAAATAAGCTTATAAAGAATATACCCTTACAATCCCCCCTTACATCATGAATATGACATCATAAGCATACAGCAGCAGCGTGGAGAGAAAGGTACTCTGCTAAGGTGTCTGAGATCACATATATATAGAGAAAACCTTGGAAAATAAGTATAAAGAATAAATAATTCCTTCACATGTGCAAATCACCAAGAACAGCAAATATATACATGGGGGGGGGGTCAAAGTTTCCGGGAAGGTCAGGGGTCTGTGGTAGGGACCGGTAGGTACTAGCCAGGGCTACAGTAGAGCGAGGAACAGCAGAGTTGACAATAACATGGAATCATAGGAACCAGGCAAGGCAGGCAGCCCAGAGCGAAAGTGTCAGTCAGCAGGGAGGCCACGCCAGGTTCAGAAAAGAACATGAGCCAGTGTGGTGATGCGGTCCACATCTTCCTCGAGCATGGTACCATCATCATCAAGGTCAAGGCAGTAGTTAGAAAGGTGGAACTTGCCACAGATGCCACCTTCCGCAGCCAGCAAGTAATCTAGAGACAGGCGATTCTGGTACATGGCAGTGCAAAAGTTCAAGAACAGGCTGCAAGTGAAGTATGCAGTTGAGTAGGTAGATTGGGGTCCGACAACCCCAAGAGCCATCTTTGCCCCACGTAGCAGGTCCATAAGCAGCAATGATCCATTAAGCAGGCTAGTTGTCACCCCATTTTCCAATCTGTATGGAGTGGCGAGTGCTAACTGCTTCTGGCGACCCCTATTACCGAACACAGGGGCTCCCAGGCATTCGCCGTCGGCCAGCAGTAGCAGAAAGGAACTGGGATGGATCCAAGTATACATGTAACAGTCCGGTGAACAGGCAGGCAAGGGTAAGCAAACAGGCCACAGAGTCAATATCAACCATCAAGAGCTGACCATCAGGTGTAGGAAGTTCCATGGAGCAGGTGCTGAAGAGGAGGTCCTGGTAACTTGCAGATGCAATAATGGAAGTCCGCAGGGCCCACAGTGGAAGTCGTGGGGCTGACATGAAAGAGAGGTTCTGTAAAGGCAGGTCTAGCATATCCAGCCGTGTTCATAGCCACTGTTCTCCCAGACCGGTCCCACCACAGACAAAACAATTGCTGACATTAAGATTCTGGACTATAGATTCAGCAAACTGTCCTTTTGCCTAAGGTTTGAGCAAATGTTTCATTCTTAGCAAAATGTGTTTTTTCTTATCTACAGGAGAAGCAGGAGCACTCAGCTGTGGGGGGTTCAGGACATGAGGAAGAATGACCTTGGCACAAGTAGCTAGCTTCAGAACAGGATGTAAAACGCAGAGCTCAGAACATGACCTTATAGCTGTGCAGCAGAATGAAAACTGTGGTTTGTTTGTTTTTTTATTTTATTTTTAGACACCCCTGTCTCAGCAAGGATCATATCCAGGGAGTGGGGCCTAACTGATCAGCAATATCATGCAAGGTGGCCCTAGTGTAGTTCACAATGAATTGCTGATTATAATAAATGTAATTAATCCAATCAACATACTTATTGATAGTAAGAAGGGGAATAAAAGACTCTAACCCAGCCTACTTGTGATAGGAAAAACAAAATCTACTTTCATATGTGCAGAAAAGCAGGGGAAACATAACAGAAAATAGCACATGAGACACATTCCCATAAAGGACAGGCTCCTCCATAAGTGAAGGTGTTCGCATAAGGACATTATTGGAAAGGCATTAAGCTAGAGAATACATTGGAGATAATAATGCTGCCAATTGAGAAACAGTATGAGGGGTAGTACCATGACCATAAGCAACATCAAATAACATGCATGCACCAAAATACAAAGGCACTGGGCAGGGAGGGTAATGAGGGGGCCCTCAGCACCTGCTAAAGGCATCAGGTGGTTGTGATAAACCACAAGCTGCCAGTTACAGTCAAACACTTTTAAACAGTTCCAGTCCAAGAAATGAAAAGGTTAAGATGTGGTGTTGCAGAGGTATCAGTCTCTTTAAACTGGTAAGGTCCATACTCAGAGAGAAAGGTGTCTGCACAGACAGGGAGAGACACACCAGCCTGAAAGAAATTCAGGTATCATACACAATGTTCATAAGAGGACAGGGTGATAAGTTGGTGTGGGTTGCGCACAACTAGGTAAACAATGCAAGAGAGACCATACTCAGTGTAGGGCACAAAAAACCCCATTATGCCAGAAATGTGTGAATGGAGCAGATCCAGTGGGCACCATGGAATAAACACTGCATAGAACCTTTGTCGTAATAATATAACCCCTAAGTAGCGCTCAGGCCATGAAAACAAGAACCAAAAAAGATATTGTGCAATTTAGATAGGAAACAACAAAAATGCAAAAAATGGGGATAAAAAACTCCCAAAATGGGAGTACCCCACAAACTAAACAGACAACACAGAGATTACATGGCACAAACAAACATAGAGCTCCAGTAGGCCTTAAACTAGCTGTCATCCATCATGGAGTCAGGGCTAAACTTAAATCTGTAAGAAATATAATTATACAAAAGGAAGAAGAAAAACAGCATCATAGAACCAGGCATATTTGTGTGCACACATGAGCAAAGTAGATTTCCTGCGAACGCAGTCATAAGAGATAATGCAATCAGGGACACAACTGGCTTCAATCTACGGAAATATGAAGATCTTACTAGGTAAAGCACAATACAGTGTCCAGGGTTAGGGACAGAGGTAGTATGAAGTATTGCAGTGTCAATGCTAAGAGGAAAAAAACATTTTACATCTGAAAGTGCAAGGTCATTTCAAGGTTATTTGAAACACAACTTGTTCTTCCTGTTTATTTTGTGTATTCCAACTGCCTGCCTTCACATCATCATAAGGAAACACATACCCACTGGTGAGAAAAAAGAAAAGTGATAGGGGAAACGCCCCTTTCCAGATACTGGTGGTAAATCAGTCGCCAACAAGCTGCATCTCCCAGACCTGTAAAAGAGACTTGTACAGTGTAAATTGCACTTTCCACTAGAACATATGAATTAGTATCAAAAATTATTCTCTCACTGCTGAACACATGCCCATAAACCCTTTTCCTATCTTCTCACTGATTCCCATTTAAAACAGCCTTTACGCTCAGATCAGTAACATGTTGTACAAACTTTCTTTCACATGCCTATACATTCTTTCTAAATACTAACTTCCTACTTTGAAACAGCCAGACATTTAAACTATCTAACTATTCAAACTTTCTTTTGTCCATTCACTTATGGCAAAAATCCACCTCATTTAATATCACTTTCTGATTCCTTACTGCCTCATCTAAAATCACATTCCTCATTCTCATTCATCTGTCTGAAAACACTTTCTTAATTCACATTCATTCCAAGCATAACATGCAATAAGCTTGCAGCCAGTTCTAACCAATTTCCCAACCCCTATTCTCTCCAAGCTTTTTCCTCCAAAACTAGTAGTTTAACTGACTTGTTTTGTTTTCAAAACTGCAAAATGTGCACAGTGCTGTAACTTTTGGCAATAATCCTAAGCTTAGATTTTTTTTATATGCAGGCGATAGTGTTCTTGCTGTATTTCTTCCTGAGTCCTATGCTGAATGACCCGTTCAGCTCCTCCCATCATCCCCTCTCCCCCGAGGGTTTTACAGGGAGGAGATAAATAGTTTAAGGGGTCTCATGGGCAGATGTTTTAGTTCTTTGCAATCCCCTTTGTTTTGGACATAGCCAATTGTTACTCCATCCCCCCTTCCTCCTAAAGAAAAAAAAACTCTGTGAAGAAAAAAAGGGAGGTGGCCAAAACCCCGCCTTCTGGGAAAAGAGGGGTGTGTGAAAACTCTCATTGCATTTTTTCCAGTGAACAAAAGAAAAACCAGATGCCATTTTTTTTCCTGCACAGACAGAAACCAGTAACGTAAGTCAGACACGCAACTCGGCTGAACAGAGAGCACAAACAGATTTTAAAAATACCAATTCCGTGTATTTGTGTGTGTTTTTTTTTTTTTTTTTTTTACAAGGCTCGTCTTTCTTAGGAAGGGGAGGATCCTTTCAACGTAGTAAGACAGAAGATACCGGAATATACAATGCTATAGAAAGAAAAAAGTGCATGTGAGAAAGTTTCCTCAAAACAACAGAACAGGCAAATCTGTACATTTGAATTAGTGAAATCAGTCCTTCCCAAAAGGACAGGTACTTAGTGAAATCAGTCCTTCCCAAAAGGACAGGTACTTAGTGAAATCAGTCCTTCCCAAAAGGACAGGTACTTTGTGGGGTTCCCAAAACCACCACTATAAACTCACAAAGGGTCAAAAATCTCAAGAGACTTGCCAAAAGCCTCAGTAATCAAATAAGGGTGTGGAAGAGGGCAGAGACCAGTGAGCACTAGAAAACAGATACTCACTAGACCCGAAATTCTGAAATCTCCAATCCCGGACAAGCCCCCAGCTGAAATGACAAAGTCCCAATTTATATTAGCCTGTTCTGCTGTCCTGACCACAGAAGCATCCGGGGACAGAAAACACACACACAGATAGCCAAAGAGATGATGATTTTATTCAGAAGAACCACACATATTTATAGTCCCCCCCTTTGTACATGCGCAGTCACAAGCTAATACTGGGTGTAGTTTACAGGGAAAGAAAGTTTCGTTTCTCATAAAAAACAGGGAGGGGGAGGAAAATTACATAACCAGTACACATAAGATAACAAAAAGAGACAATGGTTTCTTGTGAATTCTTGTATAGCAAAATAAGCTTATAAAGAATATACCCGTACAACAACCTTATAAAATATTGTCACATGCTCACGTCTGTCCAATTTAAATAGAGAGCATACCACTGATTTCTGGGCCACCTGAAGTGCACCCAAAACTAATTCTGGTACTCCCAAGAACACCAGACTACATTAGTCAAAAACAGATCGACTGCAACACCAGCCTAAACAATGGAGCTGCCAAATAAGGTCTAAGTCCATTGACTAACCAAAGATGAAAGTACACATTCCGAACTACTGCAAGCACCTGCCCTCTAATAGTAAGTCCTGAATCCAAAAGCACGCCAAAATACTTCACCTCCCACCTCATCAATACTCTCTCCCCCAGCACCTCAACAGCCTCCAGGACATCAGCACTGTGGACGAGCCGGCGCCTGTGGATAAGGTAGGCTCCGGTCCAAGCACACAAATACTCACACTTGACGTGCTTCCATAAAGTTGGAAGTCCTGCTGGGCTCAATGTTCATTGGTAAAGCATGAAAACAGAAATTCAAAAGAGTCAGTTTTATAGTTCATGCTACAAGTCACTTTTATTGGCGCTTATATTGGGAGCCAACTTCCATTCAGTCTGTACTCCAAGTCACCAATACAAATACCTCAAAACAAAACCAGAGTTGATGAAAAACAGTATGTCTCAGCTCTCATCTCCATATAGGTAAGTAACCAAAACACTTTACACAAACGTTTGTCATCAGTGGCCAAGATAAATCTTCAAAACAATACTGTTATCTTCAAACAGAGAGGCAGTTAGCAAGGTTGCTATTAGCACTGCCTGTAGTGCTGTGTCCAAGCCTGAGAGTAAAATAGGCTTGGCCCCAGCCAGCTCCAAAGGAGTTGGTGGGGGAGGGGAGTAAGCGAATCCACCAAAATATCTGTTAACACAGAATGCCCAAATGGCCCCACAAAACCCTTCCAGTTGTACAGTGGATTCTCCCCAAACTTACTTCCTCATTCTTCAGCATTCAAACACAAAAGTAAACTTAACAGAGCAGATTTCTTCAATTAAAGAAAACGTTTTTTCTTTTCAAAAGTTCCCCTAAAGGGAGAAGTGCAGCACTGCTCTCTTTCTTCCCTCAACTGCACACAGCTGCTGTGAAGCAGTCCCAACAATTTGCTCACCTGAGCTGGAAGAAAAAACCCAAAAGTTTCACAAACATGTATCCTATTATTCTTCCATAGGCATACCTTCAGGACAAACTGCAGATTCCTGGCAATCCATAAATTCAAGCTCTGCTGGCTGGTTAGTCTCAGGGTCAGTATCAAACTCTAGCATTTCCACATCAGCAGAGCTGTGAGGATCAGGAGCATTGTCCTGGATACCTCCTTCCTGAGCAAGCTCAGGGCAGACTGACTTCCTTCCCCTCAGAGCAGCTTCTATTACGTTCAGCCGGGCACGCCCAGTTCTCTGAGGGGGAGGGCCAGCCTGCAGCTTTTGCCTAACTCTCCCAGGAGCAGCAATCAGCTTTTGCAGCTGAGAGTTGGCAGCAGAGGAGGGAGTGTTCTCAGGCTGTTCCAGGCTGTTACATTCAGCATCTTTCACTCCCTGGAGCTCAGCTACCTGAGATTTAAAGGGAAATGAACCATCTTCCCTATTCTTTCCCTCTGGCTTGCTACATTGATCAGCTCTTCTGACAGTTGTAATAGGTTTAGACAAACCCCTGCCTGGCACAAACCGAGCTTTAAGGCTAGGGGTGTGACAGCACCCAAGGTTCTCGTAACACACAACAACTGTGTCTTCTGAATACTTAACTTCAACCTGTTACGGTACATCCAGTGTTTAATCGCTACCACTACAGATTGTAAGTGTGATGATAAAATTTCTCACAAAAGAAGAAAAAAGTCAAAGGAAATCCATGAATGCATGACTACAATTTATGGTGAGGCTGCCCCATCATCCTACAAAGTAAAATTTTGGAGCAAGCAATTTGTGAAGTAGAGCATCCATTAAAGATGACCCTCACACTGGACGGCCTGTGGAAGCAACTTCCACAGAAATGTTCAAGAAAGTTGAGGATTTAATTTTGTCAGGTTTCCCAAATAGCTGAAGAAATGGGCATCTTGGCATGTTCAACTTGGAAAATAATTCATGAAAAGTTGAGCATGTCCAAGGTTAATGCAAGATAGGTTCCAAGAATTCTGATGCCATATCAGAAGGCCACGAGGCTCCAGCACTGTCAGGAGAACTTGGAGATGATCTGTGAAGGCCAAGTGAATTTATTTCATTGTTTTGTGACTGGAGATGAGATTTGGGTCTATCAAAGAGATCCTGAGTCCAAAATGGAGTCAATGCAGTAGAAGCACAAGTCATTCCCCACCCCAAAAAAGTTCAAGACAGAAAAATCTGCAGACAAAGTCATAGCAACTGTCTTCTGGGATGATAAAGGACTTTTGCTTCTAGAGTTCATGCTGCACAAGACAACCATAACCGGGGAGAGTTACGTCAACACAATGATTACATTGCGGGAGTCAATCAAGAAGAAAAGACAAGAAAAACCCACAGCAGATATGCTGCTTCTTCAGTACAATATGCTGGTGCATATGTCACAACAATCACAAGCTGCCATCCAAGAATGTGGGCTTCAGCAGCTGAACCATCCACCCTACAGTCTTGACCTGGCTCCCTTGGATTATTTCCTGTTCTGAGTTTTGAAGAAATCTCTCCATGGACAGCGGTTATCAAGTAATGAAGACGTCAAGGAAGCTGTAATGTCCTGGTTTGAAGTAGAGAGCTGCACGGGAACGGGGATGACGGGAATCCCGCGGGACCCGCGGGGATCCCGCGGGTTCCCCCTTTGGGTCACGGGGATCCCGTGGGGACGCCCCCTAGGGTCGCGGGGATCCCGTGGGGACGCCTCCGAGGGTCGCGGGGTTCCTGCGGGGTTGGATCGCAGCGGGATTGGTCGAGCCGCGAGGGTAGTCTCCTTCTCCTTACCTGCCCTGTCGCAGCACACATCCGAACGGAAATCTTCCCGATGTTAGCGCTGACGTCGGAGGGAGGGCTTAAGCAAAGCCCTCCCTTCCTCCGACGTCAGCGCTGACATCAGGAAGACTTCCGGTCGGCTGTGTGCGGCAGGGCAGGTAGGGAGAAGGCAATGGCGTACGAAAGAGGGGGGAGGGGGCGGACCACCCCGGAGAATGTGCACAGCCGGTCAGGTCCCCCGATCGACCGACAACAGGCCCGGCCGACAAATCTCCCTGCCCTGTAGCCGCGAATCTAAATTACCTCTTACAGCAGCTTCACTACTCCAGCTGCTGTAAGAAGGTAATTTAGATTCGCGGCTACAGGACAGGGAGATTTGTCCGACCGGGCCTGTTCTGTTGTCGGTCCGGTGCAAAAGCGCCACAAAGGTGGAGGCAGGGAGGGAGGAAAGGTGGAGTGGAGAAGAAAAGACGCTTAAGGGGGGAGAAGGCCGCTGAAAGTACTGGGGAAGACAAAGGGGTGGAAAAGAATGCTGAAAGGACATGGGGTAAGGGGGGGAAGGACCCTGAAAGCACTGGGGAAGACAAAGGGGTGGAGAATGCCACTGAAAGGACATGGGGAAGACAGAGGGGGGAGAAGGCCGCTGAAAGGACATGGGGAAGGCAGAGAGGGGAGAAGGATGCTGCCTGACAGGACATGGGAAAGATGGTGGGGGAGAAGGACACTGAAAGGGAAGAGGGAATGGGAAGAAGACGCTGGCAGGGAAGAAGACAGAGGTGCCAGACTATGGGGGGAGCGGAGGGAAAAAGATGGGTGCCAGACCAATTTGGGAGGGGGGAGAAAGGGAGAGGCACAGTAACAGAGCAAATGGAAGACACAGAGAGAAGAGAGGCAGTGGATGGAAGGAATTGAATGAGAACATGAAGAAAGCAGAAACCAGGCAATAAAGGTAGGAAAAAAATTATTATTATTTTTTTTTTTTGCTTAAGGATAAAGTAGTATATTAGTTGTGTTGATAAAAATTTATAAACATTAGAGGCTCTGGTAGAAACCCGTTTACAAAGTATGTATTCTTCCCAATTAATATTTCCAAATTAATAAAGTCTTTTTGCTTATTTTTAAATGGGTTTCTACTAGAGCCTTTAATTCAGTAGCATAATTAAATGAAATAACTATTTCTGTAGTTTATAGGGACAGGCGGGGACGTAGGGGATTCCTCGCGGGGACGGGTGGGGATGGAGGGGATTCCTCGCGGGGACGGGTGGGGACGGAGGGATTCCTCGCGGGGACGGGTGGGGACGGGTGGGAGTCCTCACGGGGACGGGTGGGGACGGGTGGGACTTTGGCGGGGACGGGTGGGGACAGGTGAGATTTCTGTCCCCGCGCAACTCTCTAGTTTGAAGGTCAAACAGAATTCTTTTCATAGGGGTTATAGTTATTGCAGGAAAAGTGGATGAAGTGTATGGAGCTATCAGGGGACTATATTGGAAAAATAAAACAAAAAATTTTTGAAAACTCTTTTCTTTCCTACTGAGGTAAATAAATTATTGAACACCCCTTGTATTACTGGCAATCATGCAAGTGCTGCTATTCTATGAATTAGGCACACTATTGGCACCTAACTTAAGTCTGCCTTTTCCTGCTTTGTGCTAGCAAAAATAATTATGCCACTTCACTGTGCAGGATAGAGAGTCATAGGATAGACAGCAATTGAGTCACTATCTTTAGTGAATCTGGGCCTAAGTAGTAGATTTAAAACAAACTGGAGAAAATATTTCTTCACACAACGTGTAATTAAACTCTGGAATTCATTGCCAGAGAATGTGGTGAAATCAGTTAGCTGAGCAGGGTTTAAGAAAGGTTTGGACAATTTCCTAAAAGAGAAAAGTCAATAGGCCATTATTGAGATGGCATGGGGAAATCCACTGTTTAGTCATAGTATAAGCAACATAGAATCTGTTTTGCTACTTGGGATCTAGCTAGGTGCTTGGGACCTGGGTTGGCCACTGTTGGAAACGAGATACTGGGCTTGATGGGTCTTTGGTCTGTCCCAGTGTGGCAATTCTTATGTTCTTATGCTCCATTCTTAGCAGTTTGCACATTTGATTCCTCCACAGCATCAGATCTATTACCAATGCCTAAAGTGAACACTACTCAGCACAGTGAGATGAGAATATCTCCACTTTCCACAGCGTGGACCTGTTGTAGACATGCTTGTTTTTTGTTTTTTTTTGGGGGGGGAGGTTCATATTGCTGTGGTTTCTGATTGGCTCCAGGAACACCATACCATACTGATTTGGGACAAGGATGGACAAAGGCAAGATAATCAAATGCCTGCCAGGACTCTTGATTAGCTATGATACAAACCACACCATTGTGGTTTAACCTTTTTCTTGCTCCACTCCTAACATTAGTACAGTCTATAGGTTTTGCAGTATTTGCATATTAGATGATATACAATTATAAGTCCCCCATGATAGAGACTTACAAGATCATGAAGGGCATAGAGAAAGTGTTGAGGGACAGGTTCTTCAAACTTTCGAAAACTACAAGAACGAGAGGGCATTTGGAAAAGTTAAGAGGGGACAGATTCAAAACCAATGCTAGGAAGTTCTTCTTTACCCAGAGGGTGGTGGACACCTGGAATGCACTTCCAGAGGGTGTGATAGGACAGAGTATGGTATTGGGGGTTCAAGAAGGGATTAGACAATTTCCTGAAGGAAAAGGGGATAGAAGGGTATAGATAGAGAATTACTATATAGGTCCTGGACCTGATGGGCCGCCGCATGAGCGGACTGCTGGGCATGATGGACCTCTGGTCTGACCCAGCAGAGGCATTGCTTATGTTCTTATGTTCTTATGAGAGAGTTGTACTTTCTCAAGTCTGTTCAATGAAGGAGGGAAATACGAGTAATTAAGCACATAAAAACCATTAGGTTAATGATTAGTGTAGTCAAAACTTTTGTTGTGGTCCAACAATTAAAATACTGGGAGTTGTTCTTGATCAGTGCTTGACCATAAAGAATCAGATTGATATAGTAGTTCAAAAAGGATATTATACTTTATGGAAACTGCGCACCATTAGATCCTACTTCGAAGTTGCAGTTTTCAAAATCCTTGTTTAGTGATTACTTTTAAGCCTATTGGACTATTGTAATATTGTGTATTTGAAGAGCACCAAGAAAAACATGGCTAGATTGGCCTTGGTTCAGAATACGGTAGTAAGATTGATTTATAGCCTGAAGAAGTACGACCATGTGACATCTTATTATCATGAGCTGCATTGGCTTCCAGTGGAGGCTCGGGTAATCTTTAAGTTGGGATGTTTATACTATAAAGTTGCCTTTGGACTTTCTCCATTATACCTTGTTGATAGGTTCGATATACTGTCGCAGGAAATCACATGCTTTATTTACATTTCCTTCAGTTAAGGGCTGTAAAAGGAAGAAATATCACAAGCATACAGTGGCGTACCTAGCATATGTGACACCCGGGGCTCATCATTTTTTGACCCCCCCAACCTCCATCTATATGAAAAATATGATTTTTAGTAATAATCCACATATCGCACAAGAGTGTACCTAGGAAAAGGCAGCATCTTAAACACTGCAGTGAGCACTAGAACACCAACACATACATTGTAAAACTAAACAAGCCAGATCCCACACAGTCAATTGATCCTGCAGTCAATGCCAACTGAAAACTATGTTCTTTTCATATACACAGAACAGAGATGCACCCTCGCCTAATATGGAATAATCACAAACTAGAAATAGAAATATGTAGACAAAAGTTAAACTGAACCGCCAAGAAACCAGACTCTGCATACAATGCAACACCACAACACCACAAAAACAGTAACACATGTCCTCTAAAACTGTGCAAAATATAAAGACAGTAGATGTAAATTTGAAAAAACTGATACATAACAATCACCACTTTACAAATTAACAAATAAAAATAAAACAAATGAGAAATGAGAAAATACCATTTTATTGGACTAATCCCCATAAACTCGGTCCCCATCCCCGCAAACCACCTGATTCCATCCACACAAGCCTTGAATTGTTTTATATTGAACTTATTATATTAAAGTATAAAAAGAAACAATATTCTGTACAATTGTCAATTTATAAATCAGCGTCTTCTCCCCACTCTCTCTTCCCCATTTCCCTTCAGCATCCTCAGCCCACTCTCTCTCCGCTTTCCTTCAGCGCATGCACATAAAAACAAGTAAGTAATTTTATATCATTTTCATTCTATTCATTCATAGAAATTAAAGTCTAAATAATGCCAGTCACATAACAAAACATGATTTTACAAAAATAATTTCTTGCACAGTGAAGCCTGCAAGGCTAGATGTCTTTCAGCAGCTCCCCTCCCTCCCTCCCCCTTACCTTTGTGGCCAAGTCAAAATGATCTACCAACAATAAAATTTTAAAAGCACAAATTTGACTCTGATGGAGATGAGAAAGGAAATGAATCAGATGAACAGTAAACTGGATATAATTACCAACAGAATTGATAATATGGAAATCAGAGTAGGAAAAATAGAACAAATACAAGAAAATAAAGAAGATCATGAGATGTTAAAAGTAATGCAGAAGAGAATGATAGATTTTGAAAATCATTCTAGGAAACAGAATTTGAGAATTATAGGATTAAAAGAAAGAAGTGCTTTTAGAGGAAATGCTTCCAAAGGTTCTTTCACTCAGGATAAAAACACCAATAGAAAGAGCAAAAAAATCCCAAAATTCAGGTAAGCCAAGAACAGTAATACTAAAATTATTGAGATTCCAACATGTTCTGGATATTTTAAAAGCGGCTAGAGAAATACAAAATATAGTATATAACGACTCTAAATTGTTTTTTTACTCTGGATTTGGCTAAGGAAACTGTACACATAAGGCAAAAGTTTTTGCAGCTAAGGGAACCATTAAAAGAAATAGGAGCAAAATATGGAATATTCTATCCAGCACAAATGAAAATCACCTATAAAGATAAGTTTTATTCCTTCGATGACCCAGAAAAAGTTAAGGAGTTCCTATCTTCTCAAGAGACACCCATGAACTAAGAATTAAAATACTGGTAAGAGGAGAAATTTAGTTTGAAAAAATTAAAAATTCTGATCTTTAGATTTATATTAAGATTATATTTTTAACTTTAAATATGACCTCTATAATCGACTTTTAACTGTATTAGAATGGTTGGAATTAGAAACTTTTTTTTTTTTAATCTTTATTTATTGGATTATTCATTACAATACCTTAGTAATAAACATTCATGAATGAACACAAAAAATGCAATTGTAAATTCCCTACAAGGAACAACAAAATATATTAGGAAACTAATCAACCATATCCTAGTCCACATTATTGCTGATCGCCAGTATTTTAAAATAAATCATCAAATCAAGTCTTTCTATCTACTATCTAGGAACAGGCAAATGGCTTTTATATATATTATACATCATCCTCCAAAAGTAAACTCAATATTAGAAATTAAACTTTCAGCAAAGGTTTCTCTTTAATAAAATCTTCCACCTGGGCTGGATCAAAAAACACATATTTATCACTTCCATATGAAATCAAGCATTTACATGGAAATTTAAAAAAGAAAGTAGCTCCGACTGCCAAAAAGAAAACAGAAACATTTTAAAACAGGAGAAGATTCTAAGTTTGAACAAAAATACCTGGTGATGTAATTAATTTATTCAAGAACATGCTGACATCTGAAGAATCTAAGATAGAATCAAAAGATCTTCTGATTCTTCATTTGATCTCTGTCAGGGATTCAAGGCAGGGGAGATATGTTGATTACAGGGAGAATGTTTGTGTGAAGCCATCCATAGGAAATGGGTCGGTGAAAGATCATTGTCGCCGATTGGCTGGTTTGGGAGAAACAGTTCATTGGACAGGACCGTGATGTATGGGGCTCAGTTGCATGGCTTGGAATAAATCCGCTGCCGCGGCGTGCTTAATTGACGACGAACTGAATCGGAAAAAGGCCGGGGTGGCTGGGAGATTGGAAAAAGGAGACCAGGATGAAGGATGGCGGATATGCAGCGTTTTGATTGGTTACCCAGTTTGTGCTCATGCCCCTCAGGCCAGAAGGTGAAAAACGGAAGTTGCAGAGAACACAGAAAGATTTTTTTGATGGCCTCCAGTAACTCAATATTTGAATTTATGATGCCAAAAAGGTCCTCTCACCAGTCAGTCACTGAAGCTAAGTCTCAAAACGCTCTTGAGGCCGAGTCGACATTGCCTTCCCCTGACTTTTGCAGCGTGCTCCTGACCAGAGTCCTGAACCTGGAGTCGCTGGACACTGACCTGTTTTGAGGCATGCATTACTGGTTTCCTGCTTCTCAGAGGCTCTTTGGGGAACAAAGCGTGCATCAGGCCCTAGTTGCTGCTACAAGGTCAGTTGGTGAAGATTTCCAGACCCACTTCCTACACTGCTACTTTGTATGAGTATCTAAAAATTCCAGTCCTTTATCAAATGGATCGAACCCCCTTTGGAAACAATTTCTCAGTCTGCTCTGTGAAGGTATTTAGAATGGACAGCCCATCCTCATATTTCAGGTTTCCTTTCAGAAATCTCAGGCGTGCCCCTTGAATCACCAGTTCCAAATGCCCTCGGTGCCACCACCAGAGCAGCTCCTCGCCCAGGATATATCCTGAGGGGAAGAGCAGCTCCCGAGTGACACAGTCTTCGGGTGGGGGTTCCAGCTTTATCCTTGGTACTGGGAAGCCATCGCAATGGCCAGTAAGAAAGAATAGAATGGCTACCAATATCTTTGGACCCCTGAAGATGCAGAGTCAGCAGACTGGTATACTAATATATAGGACCACTAGTGTACATGGTGAGAAGATTTGCTGTGTTGCCCTTGAAGATTTGATTTTGTGGTATGCTGCTCTCTTATGTGTACATTCTGTTTTTAAAGGTAGAACTGAAATGATAGGTTTGTTTAATAATAAGAAATTTTAATAATAAGAATATTTTAATAATAAGAAATATCTTAACAAAACTAATTGATTGTTTTAGATGGTTTCTAATTATACTTTATTACATTTATAAGTATATTTCTATTTATGATTTGTTTCCTTGAATGAATAAATAAAATGAAATGTATGAATGGTTGAGTTATATGAAATAAATAATACATGGAGTGAAGATAGAATGAAATATTATAATGCATTTAAGTTTTATTTTATGAGATACTTTATTATATAATTGTTTCTTAAAATGAATATATAAAATGAAATGGAGGAATGGATAAAATTAAAGTTATATAAAATACTTAATATATTGAATGAAAGATTGAAAGAATTTTATAAATTAATTAAATGGAATTCCTAGTTTTAAGAGATTTGATGTATTGTAATATTGTAATGCATTTATGGTTTGAAATTAATTTACTATTTTTAAAGGGAAGGGTAAAATTAAGTCTAATGTATTTTTATATTTTTATATTGATATTGTAAACATAAGGTAATTTATATTATACATTTCTTTATTGAAATGAATTTATGAAGATTTTATGTAATGGGTTTGGGATATAGTTAAAGGAATAATTAAGGGGGGTTTAATATTGTCACAATCCTAGCTCTAAAGCTCGGCTGGTGCCAAGCATGTCTTTGACTAAACCTAACGCAGACATCCGAAGAGCTGATCATGGTGATAGGGTTGTGACAAAGAATAAGGAAAAACCTGTGTTCCCCTTTAAATCTCAGATGGCTGATCTCTGGGGAGTAGAAAACTATGGAGGTAATAGCTTGGAACAGCCACAGAAGCATTCTCCTCCCCCTGTTAACTCCCAGCTGCAGGAGCTAATTATAAGTCCTAAGAAAGCTAGGCAGAAGTTACAGGCTACCCCTCCCCCTCAGAGAACAGGGCGTGTCCGCCTCAACGCATTAGAGGCTGCTCTGAGGAGGAGACAATTAGTTTACCCTGGGCCAGCCCAGGAAGGAGACTTCCAGGATTGCTCTCCTGAGTCTCATCCATATCAAGACATTGAGATGGTGGATCCAGCAACTGACCCTGTTGCCAACTAGCTAGCATTACCAGAACCTATGGACTGCCTGGAAACTGCCAGCATGCCTGAAGATATTACTATGGAGGAAAGTTAAGTTTCCAGGTTGGGTAGTGTGTTTGTATGCTCAGCTTAGCTACCATTGATGTTTTGTTTCTCAGTTACTGTTTTCACCTGAGGGAAGAATGAGAGCAGTGCTGAACTGTTGGCTTGGTGCCTGAAGAAAAAAAAAAAAGAATTGGTTTTTTTTTTTGAAAAGCTTAAATGTTCTGAACTAGTTAAGGTTATATTTTGGTTCTTGAAGAGTGTGTGTGTGAGGAAGTAGTGTAATTGGGGAGAATCCACTTTCCATTCTTGGTTGGGATTGCGGGGCCATTTGTGGCATTCTGTTTAACAGAGTTAAGTTGTGGATTCAGCTACTCCCCTCCCCCCACCAACAACTATTAAGTTGGCTGGGGCCAAGCCTATCTTAAATCTGGGCTTGGACACCGCACTGTAGGGAAGCTATAGAAGCAGTATAATATGTGGTAACTGCCAATGTCCAAAGGGCAGCAGCATTCAGAACTGCTTGCTTCCACTTACCTGAAATACCTGCATGAAGGTGAGAGCTGTGGGATATTATTTTTCAGCTCAAATTTTACTTTGTACCTTTTTGCTTATTGTTTGGGAATACGACTTTTTGCTTATTGTTTGGGAAACGACTGAACTGAAGCCTATGCTAGGTTCAGCTCCACAATAAAGTGGGACTTGGACCTTTAAAATTGACTCTTTTGAATCTTTTGTCCTTTTATATTGAACTGTGTGACCAGCAGGACTTCCAGCGTTACTGGAAGCACGTCGGAGGTGAGCTATCTTGTGCGCTGACCGGAGCCAACGTATCCACAGACAATGGCATCGCAACAATTGGTATCAGGAGTGGGATAGAGCGCCTCTTGCTGGACATTTGGTGAACTTTGAAAAAATAAAAATAAAAAATAAATAAATCTAGGGTTTTTGGAATTTTTTTTTTTTGGCTTGTTATTTTAGTTTGTTTCTTTAGTTCCTGCCCGGGAGCAGCTGGTTCCAGACTCTTCGGTCCGTGGTGGCTGGGGGGAAGTGAAGTCTTCTCGTGAAGGAGAATATCCTGGCAGCTGAGCGGAGGCAACGTGGTGACGTTACCGGAAGAGTCTGCCCCTACCTGCGAGGAGCCGGTGTTAGAAGGCCACAGGAAGGAATACAACCGGGATTGTGAGGACAAAAACGTGGACAAGCGACTGGAGGCCTACAAACCAAGGCACAGACTCACCAATCGCTCTGGTAAGAGTACCTCAGCAAAGGGGGTTGGTGAGGGAAATAGAGGTGCTAACGTAAAGTACCGCACTTGGAGTATTTTTCTTTTTGCTTCTGTTCTAGGCACAAAGGCAGGATGGATCAGCAGCAGCTGATGGCTTTCCTATCCGCTTAGTGATCAATATAGTATGGAGTTCTTATGCTTTCAGGTGGACTTCCTGGGTCACCAGGCTGCCCAGTGGTATAAATTATTAACTGGACTTATTAAAAAAACAAACAAACACTGGTATGAGAGACATTTGGAGCATAGAGATCAAACATCAAATTTTTGTGTCTAAATGGACACAAATTTGGACTTGGAGGACAAAATGTACAGTGTCAGCATCTATGAGACAAACATGGTTTTTTCTGTTACATAGAGCATTATGGACCCCTGTTCGGATTCAAAAATTGGATAGCTCTAAGTCTAATAGATGTTGGCACTGTCATCTTGAAGAAGGGACTTTAGATCATTTGTTATTCTACTGTCCATTTGTTATGACTTTTTGGAAATCAATTTGGGACCAAATTAATTGTTTATTAGAAAACCCAGTGGCATTATCATATGATACTGTGCTGTTTGGTATGGCAATGAGAGCAAAAAGTCAGATTTCTTCAAAAAATAACAAATTATTACTTATAATGACTGGGGTTGCCATTCAACAAATTACTTATAATTGTAAGAAATGGAGTAGATTAAATTATAATTTTTGGTGGAATTCCCTATGTCACATATATAAAATGGAAAGATTTATTGCAATACAGCGAGGATGTTTTAGGAAATTTCAAGATATGTGGGAGCCATTAACAAATGATTGTACTGATTAGATGACATTTTTCCCCTTAAATTACAGGTTCAATTATGAGGGAGGAGGGGGATAATTTTATTATTTATTATATATTATACAATGTATGTGATTATATAATAGGAAGGGGTGGGAAGGGTGGGTAATAATAGCATATTATTTATCTTGATGTTTATTAAGTGATATATTTATGATTAATTTGTCTTAACATATTGATACACTTATTATACGTTTTTAAAATGAATAAAGAATTTAAAAAACCCACAAAGCACACAGAGAAAATGTTAATTATCATTTATATTCTGCGGGTTTTCAAAGAGGTCAAGGCAGATGAATTTATGCAATGTCACCTCAGTAACAACTATACAAAAATAGACAAATATACCCCCTCCCTTTTTACTAAACCGCGATAGTGGTTTTTAGCGCAGGGAGCTACACTGAATGCCCCACGCTGCTCTCGATGCTCATAGGCTCCCTGTGCTAAAAACCGCTACTGCGGTTTAGTAAAAGGGGGCCATAGTGCAAAATATAAACAGCATATATAAATTCTCAAAACGGACACATTTTGATCACTAAATTGAAAATAAAATCATTTTGCCTACCTTTGGTAATTTCATTAGGCTCTGGTTGCACTTTATTCTTCTGACTGTGCAGCCAATATTTCTTCCCTTCTTTCAGCTTCCTCTCCTCCAGACCTCATTCCCTCCCCCAACTTTTTCTTTGTTTCATCCTGCCACCTTTTTTTTCTCTCTCCATGCCCCCTTTCTTTCTATGTCTGTCTTTCTCTCTCTCTCCATGGCCCATTTCTTTCTTTCTTTCACCCTGCACCCTTCTTTCTTTCTCTCTCTATGCCCCCTTTCTTTCTCTATGTCTGTCTTTCCATGCCCCATTTCTTTCTTTCTTTCACCCTGCCCCCTTCTTTCTTTCTCTCTCTCTACATGCCCCCTTTCTTTCTCTATGTCTCTTTCTCTCTTTCCATGCCCCATTTCTTTCTTTCTTTCACCCTGCCCCTTCTTTCATTCTCTCTCCATGACCCCTTTCTTTCTCTATGTCTGTCTTTCTCTCTCTCCATGCCCCATTTTTTTTTTCTTTCTTTGTTTCACCCTGCACCCTTTCTTTCTTTCTGGCTCCCTGTGCCCCCCCCTTTCTTTCTTTCTCCCTGCCCTCCCCATGCCACTGCCATTGGGAAACATGCTGCTGCCACCGCCGCCGGGGAAAGGCTGCCACTGCTGCCATCGGAAACAGGCTGCCATCGGAAACAGGCTGGTGCTGAGTTCTCCCTCCCTGCTTTTCTTTCCCGCAGGGCCGACCAACTCTCGCCGCCCGATGTCAATTCTAACATCGGAGAGAACGTTCTGGGCCAGCCAGGCAGCAATTGGCTGGCCCAGAACGTCCTCTCCGATGTCAGAATTGATGTCAGGTGGCGAGAGTTGGATGGCCCTATGGGGAAGAAAAGCAGGGAGGGAGAACTCAGCGCCAGCTTGTTCCCGATGGTGGCAGTGGCAGCCTATTCCCCGGTGGATGGCCAGATGTGCACCCCCTTGAGGTGTGCACCCGGGGCGAACCGTCCCCCCTTCCCTCTTGGTATGCCACTGCGAGCATACTCTTTCTTATCAAATGGCATAGTATGATAAAGATTTCTGATTATTATTACTTAGATCTATTTCATATGAACATTTTAGAAAGTTGTTGAAAACCTTTCTCTTTTCTAAATTTTTGACCAATTAGATATCCTTGCATTCTTTCATAATATTCTCTGTATTTTTCCACAGCATAATCTTTTGTTAACTGCATTGAACTTATGGCTATGCAGTCTAGAAATTTGCTATTATGTTATGTTATCATATTGCACTGCTCTGAAATCCACATCACAATATTCTCTGTCATCCAATAACAGATGCCCTGGAAACCCTGGCTCTTCACAGACAGTACATGATGGCCCGGATTCTCTACAGGATGCCTGGTCTCAAAGCTGATGGGCGTCCTATACAGAATCGTGCCTAAGCCCACCTAAAAAGAACCTGATTCTGTAACTGACGTCTATGTTAGATACTGGCTAGAGAATCAGGTTGCCACTGAGCTTATCACAACAAGGGATCTCCCTACTGCAATATGTTTAGCAGCAACCCGTCTCCACCCGCCGCAAAGACTACCGGCAGGAGGGATGCCCAATCCCTCCTGCTAGAACCCCCCCTCCGGTAGATTGCATGGCAGGAGGGATGCCCAATCCCTCCGGCCTGGCAACCCCCCTATAAATCGCCAGGAGGGATACTCAATTCCTCCTGCCGGAACCTCTCCTGTAGATTGCTTGGACCCCCCCTCCACCCTCACTCGAACCCCCACTAGAACCCCTCCTAACCCCACCGGACCCCTAACCTTTTTTGATGGCCGGCCGGATCGGGGGGTGGACAGGGGTTGGGTCAGGGGGGTCCGGGGGGTTGGGTGATCTACGGGGCATCCCTCCTGCTGGCAATCTACGGGGGGATGTTGTCGGGCAGGTCGTTTGGATGGGGGAAGGGTGGCTAGTCATGGCTGCTAAACTTATTATGGCAGGAAGCTCCCTTGTCGTGATGAGTTCAGTGGCCGAGTCTACTTACAATGTAGGCCAGCATTTTGCTGGCCTACATTGTACGCGTATCCCACTGGCCTAGGGAGACGTGTATAGCTGCATAGGTCCGCCTAAGGCTACTTCCGGGCCAAACCACGCCCACACCTAGCCTTAGGCGAGCTTAGGTGGACTTGCCCTAGGCACCCAGAGGTGCCTCCAATGTAGGCGGCCTGCCTTGGGAGTTGTTTGTTTTTTTTTGTTTTTTTTTAAAACATGCATCCCGATTGACTGGTTAGACAGCAGTAGGACGCCTACTGCCGCCTACAATAAGGATGCTGTTTATAGAATCCGGACAGATATGTTCATAGTTGTGCAAGATAATGGGTGCACAGTGGAAATGATTGCTCTGCAGTTAGTTGGTATTTGCTACTGAGAAAATAACAATGCCAAATGATAGATCAGTATTAACAGATATTAGGTCACAAATTCTCAACAAACACTTCATTTCATTAAACTAAGTTACAATATTAAAAAGATTAACAATATTGTTACCTTTGCTTATGCTACAGGAAGCAATGAAACTTATAGCTCACTGGCTTTAAAGCCTGTCTAAAAGAAAAATGTTAATGTTGGAAACCTTAAGCAACCTTGGCTGCTGCCAGGGAGACTCTGCTGTCCCACTGCTCCTTCAAGATTTCATGACTGTTCTGATTACTGTTGAATCCCCATCTCTAAGGATTAAGTTAAAGGCATGGCAGCAGTGACTGTTCTGTTCTTCTGTGATCAGACTCCATACTGTGCAGAGGAAAAAAGTTTTGCATGCAAATGTGATAGTTTGTTTTCTTCCAAATCTTAAAAAGACAGGCATCACAGCAGTTTCTCCAGTTAAGGCACATATGAAATATAGTTTTGATTCATGTTCCAGGGAGTAGTTTGGAAAGACAGAAAGGGAAAGCTAGGTAGAGTCTTGTATTTTCTCCATGAACAGATTTTCTATTTAGTAAAGGAAAATCTATCTAGTAATGAGGCCAGTGTCCTCAAAAATCCTTAACTGACAATACAAAACTTTAGTCCTCCAGCAAGGAGTACTGAAGTGCTACTAACTAACCTGGGACTCGGACAATTTGAACTCCACCATCACAGTCATTTTTTAAAATGTGTCTTGGTGTTTTATTGGAGATTATAAAAAGTAAAACACAACACAGTATAGAAGAGAACAAAGCATGCTACAAAACTAGGGTTACCAGACATCTGGATTTCCCTGGACATGTCCTCCTTTTAGAGGACATGTCTGGATGGCATTTCAAAACCTGGTACTTTGTCCAGGTTTTGATGCACATGCGTGAATGCAATGTAGTGACATCACATGCATGCATGTGACATCATTGTGTCACACCAACACATGCACAGATGCCTTCCCAACAAGTGATCAGGTTGAGGGGGTGGGGCTAGGGGTGGAATGGGGCATGGATGGGTAGAACTGGGCAGGCCTGGGGGTGGGGCCACGAGTCAAGATTTTAGTTCCAGAAAATCTAGTATCCTAAACCAAACTGCAATCTGCAGAGGATATGCATAAAATTAACTCAACATGGGTTCCATAATAAAAGAAACTAGTACAATAATATAAAGAAGAGGTGTCATGCATATAAGAACATAATCATAGTAACACAGTATATGACAGCAGATAAAGATCTAAATTGTCCTTCCAATGGCTGGCCCAGACTTTCAGTCCGACGTCAGAATTGACATCGGGGGTTAGACTTCTGGGCCAGCGGCATGCAATTGCTGCACCCACCTGGCCTTTCCCAGCAAGTCGCTCCGTGCCAGCTCCCTTGACCCGCTGCTTAGCCAGGAGTCCAAACCCCCCGCCGCTGCTGCTTCTTTTATGTATCCTCACAGCGGCAGCAGCAGGAGGTAATTGAATTCAGTGGGTGGGCAGAAGAGGATAAAGGCTGGAAGGCCGTGAGGGAAGCATAGGATGGAGGGAGGAAGGGATACCGGTAATTGTTGGGCCTGAGTTGGGGGGAGAGGACAAAGGCTGGAAGTCAGTGAGGGAAACATAGGAGGGAGGGAGCAAGAGATACCGGAAATTGTTGGGCCTGAGTGGGGAGAAGAGGACACAGGCTGGAAGGCAGTGAGGGAAACATAGGAGGGAGGGAGGGAGGAATGGATAAGGACAAATGGGGAAGAGGACAAAGGCTGGAAGATAGTGAGGGGAACATAATAATAATAACTTTATTTTTCTATACCGCCATAGTCGAAAGACTTCTAGGCGGTTTACATTGAAGAAGGCTGGACAATCAGCGAATTACAGAGTGCAAGAAGTGAAAGGTTATATAAGAAATAGGTAAAGAACAGCAAATTACATCAAGTTTGGCAAGGGGAAAATATCATTGAGTGAGAGGCATCTGTTTAGGAGATGAATTTGTCAAATAGAACGGTTTTTATTGATTTACATAGAAGGAAGGAAGAAAGGAAGGGACAATTGGGCCTGAGGAAGGAAAGAAAGAAATCAACAGACAACCAAAGGTAGGAGAAATGATTTTATTTTCAATTTAGTGATCAAAATATGTCAGTTTTGAGAATTTATATCTGCTGTCTATATTTTGAACTATATTTGTCTATTTTTCTATAGTTGTTACTGAGGTAACATTGCATATTTTAAAAAGTCATCTACCTTGACATCTGTGCCCTGTCCCTGCCTACCACTAGACCACCAGAGGGGGGACAGAGTACAAAGCCTGGCAGGGAGTAGGGACAGGGTGCAGAGCCTGGCAAGGAGTGTGGTGTTGGGTGCAGAGCCTGGCAGGGAGAATTTGGTTCAGAATTTTTTTTCTTGTTTGCCTCCTCTAAATTTAAGGTGCGTCTTATGGTCAGGTGTGTCTTATGGCGCAAAAAATACAGTAAATTGGTTTTTTGATAGTTTGCCCATCCAACCACCTTGTTGTTTGCAGAAACATCGTAAAGTCTACCCAGCAACATCCTCATGTTCCAAGTTACTGTACTTCCCTCAATGTACTCCCTAGCCCACCCTATAGCGAATTACCTTATATGGAACACAGACCATGCAAGTCTGCCCAGTATTGGCCTTAGTTCTGTAATATATACTATTCATTTTCTAATTAGAGATCATCTGTGTTTATCCCACACTTTTTTTTAATACCATCACCGTTTTAATCTTCACTACCTTCTTCGGCAGGGCATTCCATGAAAAAGAATTATCTAACATTACTCCTAAGTCTACCTCCCTGCAACCTCAGTTCATTCCCTCTAGTTTTACCATTTTCCCTTTTCTGGAAAAGATTTGGTTGTATATTAATACCTTTCAATTATTTAAATATCTGTATCATATCTCCCGTTTCTCCTCTCCTCCAGATTAGACTTATTCAGGTCTTCCAGTCTCTTCTCGTACTTCTTTTGGTGCAGACCCCCCTACCATTTTCATCGCCTTCCTCTGGACCGCTTCAAATCTAGTTATATCTTTCACAAGATACAAGATGTCCATAAGCTCAAAACACTACTCAAAGACTCTGAAATCACTGTAATGCCTTCGGGACCCACACACGAAAAAGGACACACCCTAAATATACTTGCAACCATTCCCACCAATCTCAGTACTGATATCAAATGGATTCCTGTACCATGGACCGACCATTACCTTCTAAACTTTCACCTAAACCTTTCAACAGAGAACCAGAGTAACAAAGCCACCAAAGAAGAGAAACTAGTACAAGGAAGGACACAACCAAACCTCTTCTGGAACATAATAACAAACTCCCTAATCCCCCCTTCTAACTGCACTACATCAATGCTAGCAAGCTGGAATCATACCATAACCACACACTGGACACCCTCACCCCCCTCCACTCCCGAAAAACAAAGCAATATCAAACTTCCCCCTGGTTCACTGAATCACTGAGAACAGACAAGCAACTATGCAGATGACTGGAAAGGAAATGGAGAAAGAGCGGAATGCAAGAACACAGAACACTTTGGCACAAAGTAATAAATAAATACAAACTCAACATATCGTTCCATAAGGCGGTAAAAGAGGCCAAAAGAGACTACGAGGAAAAAATAGCCAAGGAGGCGAAGAACTTCAAGTCGTTCTTTTGATATATTAAGGGGAAATGACACGCGAAGGAAGCGGTGGGACCGTTGGATGACCATGGAATAAAAGGAGCGCTAAAGCAATCGCCGATAAACTGAACACAATTTTTGTGTCTGTATTTACCGAAGAAGATTTACACAGCATACCAGAACCCATCAGGCTATATGCTGGAAACGAAGACGGAAAGCGTTGATGTTTGTGCTTGTTCTAGTTTTCATCTGTTTTTGAACTTTTCCATTCCTTAAACTAAGTCTTGTCTCTGATCACTTCCTTCACCTCTACAGTGAGCCACGCCGGTTCTTTGTTCTTTTTTCTCTTTAATCCCTTGTTGATACGTGGTATATATAGATTTTGCACCTAGGTGACTGTGTCCTTAAAAAGGGACCAAGCTTGCGCTAGCATTTTTACAGTGCTTATCCTCTTCTTAACCTTCTTCCCTACCATGAGTCTCATCCCTTCATAATTCCATTTTAGGAATTCAGTTTTGGAATGATGTTTCTCCTCTGCATCGAGATCAAAGCGGATCATATTGCGATTGCTGTTTCACAGCATCCCTTCTACTTCTATATCATGTGCCAGTCCTCGCAGGCCTTTTAGAATTAAGTCCAGAATTGCATTTCCTCTAGTATTTTCCTTAACAAGTTGTTCCAGCAAGCAATCGCCTACAGCATCCAAGAACTTGGTCTCTCTAACGCAGCTGAAAGTGCCTAGGTTCCAGTCTATTCCTGGATAGTTTAAGTCACCCATGATAACTGCGTTGCCTCCCTTGCAGTTGCGTTTAATCTTGTCCGTCATTTCTCCGTCAATTTCTTCGGACTGCCCTGGGGGTTGGTAGTAGATGCCAATCTTCGTTTCCTGGCCATCTGTTCCTGGAATTTTGACCCATAGAGACTCTAACTTACTGGTCAGTTGTGGCGTGTTCTCTCCAGTAGATTCAATTCCATCTTTGACGTATATGGCAATGTTCCCACCTTTTTGAACCACTCTGTCTCTGCGGTATAGTTTGTATCCCGGTAGCACAGTGTCCCAGATGTTTTCCTCAGTCCACCATGTTTCTGTGATGCCTATGATGTCAACGTTATCTTTTTGTGCCATAGCTTCTAATTCACCCATCTTATTTCTAAGGATCCTTGCATTCGTTTGCATACACTTGAGTTTGCGACCTGTTCTTTCTTGCATTTTGTATCCTTTTGTATCCTTTGCGATCTGTCTTGCCTGTGATCCAGTGAGTCTTTCCCTCTATCTTCTTGCACAGTATCCTCTGGGTATACTGGTTCCCGAACCATCGACTCTCTCTCGGTTGATTGTCGGCTTTCCCCTTTTTCTAGTTTAAAAACTTCTCAACTTCTCTCTTGATGTTGCTTGCAAGTAGCCTCATTCCGTCTTTGCTGAGATGGAGTCTGTCCTTCCTGTATAGCTTGCTCTTCCCCCAGAATGTCATCCACTTGCGCACGAAGTGGAATCCTTCTTCCTCACACCAGCGCCGCATCCACGTGTTGACTGCTTGCAGCTCCATCTGCCTCTTCTCATCAGCCCTGGGTACCGGCAGGATCTCTGAGAATGGTCTGCGTTCTGGTCTTCAGCTTCCTTCCTAGTATCCAGAACTGGTCCTTCAGTACTTCCTATTGTAGTTCCTGTTGCTCACGTTGTTCATCCCCACATGGATCACCACTGCCGTATCTTCTTCTTCCACACTGTCGATGATCCTGTCGATGCAGCTCACTATGTCTTCTACCTTGGCTCCCGGTAGGCAGGTCACCAGCCGATCCAGTCTTCCTCCCGCTATGTGGCTGTCGACTTGTCTGATGATGGAGTCTCCCACAACGATTGCTGTCCTCTCTATCTTCTCTTGATTCTCCAGCCGCAGGTCCGTATCCTTCATTCTCGCTGCTGTGTCACCCATTTCTTCTTGGTGGTTGTCCATCGGGTGGTCCACACTCTCTCTAGGTGTCTTTCAGCAGTTCCATTGTTACTGGTGATTTTCCACGGCCTCCCTGTATGCCTCTTCTATGAACTTCTCTAGCTCTCGGACTTCTTCCTTGATAGTGTCCTCTGTCTTGTTCTCTGCTTCCTCTGTCTTGATGTTTTCTGTATCTCTGTTTCCCTCCTCCACTGCCTGAAGTGCCTCTAGTTCCAGTATTCTATCTTCCAGGAGTCTGACTTGTTTCTTCAGGCTCTCCAGTTCTCCGTCTGCTGCTTCCATTGCTACCTGCTTGCTGGTCTGCTGTGGATGGCTTCTGTGTCTGCTGTGGCTGTCCTCTGCACCTGCTGTGTCCTCTGTGCCTGCCTGGCTATGGCTGTCCTCAGCACCTTCTGTCCTCTGTGTCTGCCTGGTTGTGTGCCCTCTGTGCCTGCTGTGGTCTCCTCCTGCTCTCCTTTAGCAGTGTGTGGTTGTGTGCCCTCTGCGCCTGCTGTGGTCTCTTTCTGCTCTCCTTTAGCAGTGGCTCATCCCTTCTCAAGGCCCTTTGCAAAGGCACTCTCACTAAGGCGAGCACCTTTAACGCTCGCCTTCGACTTGTGCTGAATGGCTGAGCACCATTGGCCCCTTCCCTTTTAATGGGGAGCTTCGGTGGTCGACGTCGGGGGTGGGCGGAGCAAACTCTTGCCGATTCCTCTCTTGGTCTCCTGCCTCTGCTTCTCTCTCCTGCTCTTTTTCTCCCCTTTGGCTTCCCTCTCACTCTGCCTCTCTCTGCAACTGCTTTTCTTCTACTCCAATCAACTCCACCCTGTTGACCCCTCCCCTTTTAAGGGGGAGCTTCAATGGTCTACGTCGGGGGTGGGTGGAGCTAACTCTCACCGATTCACCTCTTGTTCTCCTGCCTCTGCTTCTCTTTCCTGCTTTTTCTCCCCTTGGCTTCCCTCTCCCTCTCTCTGCAACTGCTTTTCTCCTGCTCTGATCAACTCTGATCAACACACCCCTACTTTGAAATTCTAAGCCCATTCATTTATGGGAAGAAAAATCCCTGGATCGTTTTAAATCAAGATTAAAAACCTTCTTATTCAAGGACGCCTTCGATTTATAATCGTCTTACTCAAGGACACTTTTGATAAAAAAATCTCCTTTTAAAGCCCTTTTTGCAGTTGGAATCCCCTTCCTTCATGTGCTAACCTTCATTATCTTGCTGTTCTATAACAGATGTAGTTCTTCCCCTATCTCCACAATTGTTTCAGTATTTTTGTTTGATTTTTTTGTCGTAGTATGTCTGTTTAGACACTTGTATGATAAACGGTATATCAAAAATAAAGAAATTTGGAGACTTGGATTTTATGTAATCCCCCAATTTTAAATTTATGTACTCCGCTTAGAAGGCTGATAAGCGGATTAATAAATTTTAAATAAACTTGGATATACGAGGGGGTGCTGAAAAGTTATCAGCCCAACCAAGAAGGGTATGATGTGAAACCATGAAATGTACAAGTTATTCTACATAACACACCTTTTACGAAGGTGTGCTAGCAGTTTTAGCGTACGATACATGCTAACACCTCCATAGAGCTGGTGTTAGTATTTTCCATGTAGCGCGGGATTAGCGCACACAGCATTGTAGCACACGCTAAAAACGCTAGCGCACCTTCGTAAAAGGAGCCCTTGGTGTCTGAAGTTTCTGTAACCCTTACAAAAAATATTCGGATGTCTGGTCACTGAAATACTGCTCTGTTGCTGCAATCACCTCTGAATCACTCAAAAATGGTTATCCTTTCAAACTCATAATAAAGGAAACATGCTATAGCAGTTAGTGTGAACAGGCTGAGTGATCACCTTCCGTCCCTTCACCAACAGGTTCCTCTGGTCTTCTTTTCCTTCCACCACCAGTTTCTTCTATATGCTTCACTGCTCAACGCTCTTCAAAACATTAACTCCACTGAGCTCACTTCCCTGGTCACTCTGGCTACCAAATATCACTCCAGTCTCCACCAGTCCCTCTGGTTGCCATAGGGTCCTCTTCAACCCTCACGGGACTTACCAGTCTCTCTGCTAGTTGTCACCGATCCTTCTGTTCACTCTGGCAGTCACTCGCTAGTCACCATAAATCAAGGATCTCTAGTTCTTCTGGCTGCTTCACTATCGGTCTCTTTTACAAAGCTGCGTGGCAACAGCCCCGAAGCCCTTTAAATCTCTATGGGCTTCAGGGCCATTAGTGCAGCACAGCCGCTAGCGCGGCTTTGTAAAAGAGACTGTATGTGTCTACTAGTTGCTTCTAGTACCATTACCAGTCTCTCTGATGGTTGCCACTGCAAGTCCCTCCATCAGTCACCATCAGCCAGGTACCCCTATGGACCCTCCTGTCACTGGTCACTCCCCAAGAATTATCTTGTTTACTCAGTTTCTCCCTTAGGACACTCCTGGTCACTCAGTTTTTGGAGGCACTTCTGGTCACTCAGATACTCTCCACTGGTCATATCTGGTTGTCAATCTTGAGCACCCTCTAGTCACTCCAAGCCCTATTGGGCACAGCCAGCCAAAGTTAGGCTTACTGGGGGTTAGGCTTTTGCCAACGTTCCTCCCCTTGATGGTCACCTGAGCTCCAGAAGGTGCTCTTGCTTTTCCCAGGTCTTTGTTCTGGAACACTTGTTTTCAGCTCTCTTTTCCACTCACGGTGAGTAGAGCTCTGAGGTGTCTTTGCAGCTAGAGAATGACATGGTGATTGTTACCTGCGGCTAGCCATGGCTAGCCGCGGGTAACCTGCCGAAACGGTGACAAAAAAAGGTCACCTTGAGACCGGAGACAAGGCCATTCACCACCCCATGGAGCAGTGAATGGTGAACACGTGCAGTGAATAAGCGTGCGGTCCGGCAGTCCCATCTTTCCTGCCGGCCGGCCGGCCAGCCATGCATCTCCCTCCCTCCCTCCCTCCCTTTCCCTTATCTTCTCTTTGTGGCGAAACTGGTGATTTCTATAAGGCTATGTGCTGTATTAAAGCCGAAGCCTTGAATTCACGTCACGTTGCCTGCTGGAAAAATCTCCTCTGATGCAACTTCCTGTTTCCAGTTGCATCGGAGGAGACTTTTCCAGCAACTTCAAGGCTCCAGCTGTAATACAGCGTATAGCCTTATAGAAATCGCCAGTTTCGTCACAAAGAGAAGGTAAGGGAAAGGGAGGGAGGGAAGGAGATGCACGGCTGACCGGCGGGAGGGAGCTGTTGGACTGCGCAAAGGGTGCTGGGGATGGAGAGGAGAAGACGCTGAAGCAGCCTGAAGGGAACTGGGGAAGAAAGAGAGGGGAGAAGACGCTGGGAAATGGGGAAGAGAGAATGGGGAGAAGACGCTGGGAAATGGGGAAGAGAGAATAGGGAGAAGATGCTGAAGGGAAGAAGACAGAGATGCCAGACTATGGGGGAGCGGAGGGAAGAAGACGAGTGCCAGACCAATTGGGGGGGGGGTGAAGGGAGAGGCATAGTAACAGAGCAAATGGAAGACGCAGAGAGACGGCAGACAGTAGATGGAAGAAATTGAATGAGAAGATGAGAGAAGCAGAAACCAGACAACAAAGGTAGGAAAAAAATTTCCATTTATTTATTTATTTTGCTTTAGGATAAAGTAGTATATTAATTGTGTTTATAAAAATTTATAAACAAAGCCCTGCCAGCTGAACATCTCTTTCTCTAGTTCAGCAGCCAGAACTTTGATTTATAAGGGAGGAATAAGCTAAATATTGCAGTACTGAGGCTTGTATGGATGCTGCAGAGACGGGGACAGGGCAGTGAAGGGGAAGGCGGGGATGGGGCGGTAAAGAGGATGGTGGTCCGGGGACGGGGTAGTGACAGGGGATAGAATTTTTCCCCGTGCCATTCTCTATTTGCAGCATCTATATGCAAATGAGCTCCTTCTGCTGCTGAGACTTCTCTCTGTGCCTGCTAAGAAAACTGTGGAACCACGGAGTGGAAGGAGACGTGCACAGATGGATATGTAATTGGCTGGAAGACAGGAGGCAGAGGGTGGGAGTAAAGGGACACTACTCAGAATGGGAAGCAGTTACGAGCGGTGTCCCGCAGGGGTCAGTGCTGGGACTACTGCTGTTCAATGTATTCATTAATGACCTAGAAGCAGGGATGAAGTGCGAGGTTATAAAATTTGCAGATGACACAAAACTCTCCAGCAGGATTAGAATAATAATAATAATTATTATTTATTTCTTATATACCGCTATACCGTGAAGTTCGAAGCGGTTTACAATAAAGATACATTTGACAGTACATGGGATAGAAACGGTTTACAATAAAGATACATTTAGTCAGTACATGGGATGCAAGTGGTTTACATTAAAGATTTATTTTGTCAGTACATGGGATACAAGTGGGTTACAGTAAAGATATATTTTGTCAGTACATGGGATACAAGTGGGTTACAGTAAAGATATATTTTGTCGGTACATGGGATACAAGTGGGTTACAGTAAAGATATATTTTGTCAGTACATGGGATGCAAGTGGGTTACAATACAAGTGGTTTACTATCAAGGTGAATTTTGTCAGTGTAAGGGATACAGGTGGGTTACCATAAAGATACATTTAGTCAGTACATGGGTTACAATAAAGATACGTTTTGTCAGTACATGGGGTGCAGATGGGTTACAATAAAGATACATTATGTCAGTACATGAGATTCAAGGTGGAAAGTATAATTAGTTTCGGGCCTTGGAATTAGGGGGCGAGGTGGAAGGGTCATGGCGAGGAAGAGTTGGGTATGGGAATTTAGAATTTGTTAAACAGTTGAGTTTTCAGGGATTTTCTAAAGTCTGCGTATGTAGTGACCTCAAGTCATGGCTTTCCAAGCCATGTGTTCAGTCTAGCTGCCTGGAATGATAACATTCTATCTAGAAACTTTTTGTATTGGTAAGATTTCAAGGAGGGGTAATTAAATAGGTTTGTTCTGCGAGTGCTCTTGTTGGACTCGTTGGGGGAGAACTGGGAGATTAGGTAAGCTGGAAGAATCCCAAAGACAGCTTTGTAGCAAAAACAAGCAAACTTGAAGAGGACTCTGGATTCTGCGAGTAACCAGTGGAGTTTCTGATAATAAGGGGAAATGTGTTCCCATTTTTTTAAACCGTGGATTAGTCGGATCACGGTGTTCTGAATTAATCTCAGCTTGTTGAGGTTCTTTTTATAAGCTCCTAGGTATATGATGTTACAGTAATCTAGGGTGCTTAAGATGGATGATTGTACTAGTAAACGGAAGGACTTTTCATTTAAAAATTTTTTAATAGTGCGAAGTTTCCAGAGGACCGAAATACATTTTTTAAACAGTAGGTTTGTGTGGTTTTCCAGGGTTAGGTGTTTGTCAAGTGTTACCCCCAGAATCTTTATGGTTTGGTCAATTTTGTATTCTCGGCTCTGTAGATGAATTGAATTTTCTTTTGAAGAATGTAAAGAGATACAAAGGGACCTGAACAAACTGAGTGAATGGGCGAATAAATGGCAAATGTGCTTCAATGTAGAGAAATGCAAAGTCTTGCACATAGGGAAAGGAAACCCGATGTACAACTATAGCATTGGGGGGGATGGTATTGGGGAAAAGCAACCTAGAAAAGGACTTGGGGGTTCTGGTGGACCAAACAATGAAGCCGGGGTCACAGTGCGCAGCGGCCTCAAAGAAGGCGAACAGAATGCTGGGCATTATCAAAAAAGGAATCACTACCAGAACCAAAGAAGTTATCTTGCCGCTATATCGGGCGATGGTGCGCCTGCATCTGGAGTACTGTGTTCAATACTTGTCGCCGTACCTTAAGAAAGATATGGCGACACTCGAGAGAGTCCAAAGAAGAGCAACGAAAATGATAAAGGGCATGGAAAACCTTCCATATGCCGAGAGGCTGGAGAAACTGGGGCTCTTTTCCTGGAAAAACAGAGACTTAGAGGGGCATGATAGAAACTTACAAGATCATAAAAGGTATAGAGAGGGACAGATTCTTCAGACTGGCCGGGGAAACAAGAACAAGAGGGCACTCAAGAAAATTGAAGGGAGATAGGTTCAGAACAAATGCTGGGAAGTTCTTCTTCACTCAGAGGGTGGTGGATGCTTGGAATGCACTTCCAGAGGAGGTGGTAGAGCAGAGTACGATTTTGGGTTTCAAGAAGGGATTGGATAGGTTCCTGAAGGAAAAGGGGATTGAGGGATATAGATAGAGGGGGTACTATACAGGACAAAATGTCTTCAGTAGAGGATCACTTGCAGGTCACTGACCTGGGAGGCCGCCGCGAGAGCGGACTGCTGGGCACGATGGACCTGTGGTCTGACTCGGCAGAGGCGATGCTTATGTGCTTATATGTGCTTATGGTGGTGGGATAAATACCCCGTCATAATTAGGCTTGCATTAAAATGAGTGGTAAAATGTTTCAAACTTACAAGTAGTGAGGGCTTCCTATATAGGAGTATAATATTGCATAGGTTGTGGTAAGAGTGGATAGCGTAGCTGGTTTTAAGAAAGGTTTGGACAATTTCCTGGAGGAAAAGTCCATAGTCTGTTATTGAGAAAGACATGGGGGAAGCCACTTCTTGCCCTGGATTGGTAGCATGGAATATTGCTACTCCTTGGGTTTTGGCCAGGTACTAGTGACCTGGATTGGCCACCGTCAGAACGGGTTACTGGACTTGATGGACCATTGGTCTAACCCAGAAAGGCTATTCTTATGTTCTTATAATCATTCTAGGGCTAAAGAACATAAGAACATAAGAATTGCCTCTGTCGGGTCAGACCGGAGGTCCATCGTGCCCAGCAGTCCGCTCACGCAGCGGCCCCTCAGGTCCAGGACCTGATAGTGCTCCTACCCTAAAACTCACATACGCTTTTCGCTTTTGTCCTGTAGAGTAACCTTCTATCTATACCCTGCAATCCCCTTCGCTTCCAGGAAGTCATCCAGTCCCTTTTTGAAACCTAGTATTGTACTCTGTCCTATTACCTCCTTTGGAAGCGTGTTCCAGGTGTCCACCACCCTCTGAGTGAAGAAAAACTTCCTTGCATTCGTTTTGAATCTGTCCCCTCTCAGTTTTTCTGGATGACCTCTTGTTTTTGTTGTCCCCGCTAGTCTGAATAATCTGTCCCTCTCCACTCTCTCTATGCCTTTCATGATTTTATACGCCTGTATCATATCTCCTCTCAGTCTCCGCTTTTCCAGGGTAAAGAGCCCCAGTTTGTCTAACCTTTCGGCATATGAAAGGTTCTCCATTCCTTTTATCATCCTAGTTGCTCTCCTCTGGACCCTCTCAAGTATTGCCATGTCTTTCTTAAGGTACGGTGACCAGTATTGGACACAGTATTCCAGATGTGGTCGCACCATTGCTCGATACAATGGCAGGATAACCTCCTTCGTTCTGGTAGTGATACCTTTTCTGATAATGCCCAGCATTCTGTTCGCTTTCTTTGAGGCCGCTGCACATTGCGCCGCTGGCTTCATTGTTGTATCCACCAATACCCCCAGGTCTTTTTTTAGGGTGCCTTTCCCCATCACCCTTCCTCCCATCGTATAGCTGTACATGGGGTTCCCTTTCCCCATGTGCAAGACCTTACATTTCTCCACATTGAAGCTCATCTGCCATCTTTTTGCCCACTCACACAGTTTGTTCAGGTCGCTCTGCAGTTATTGGCATTCCTCAACAGTTTTGACCCTGTTGGAGAGTTTTGTATCGTCCGCGAACTTGATAACTTCGCACTTCGTGCCCGTTTCCAGATCGTTAATGAATATATTGAACAGCAGCGGTCCCAGTACTGACCCCTGCGGGACACCACTCGTGACCCCTTTCCAGTCAGAGTAGTGTCCTTTTACTACTACCCTCTGCTTCCTATCCGCCAGCCAATTTTGGATCCATCTGTGGATGTCCCCTTCCACCCCGTGGTTCCACAGTTTCTTCAGCAGGCGCTCATGGGGTACCTTGTCAAAGGCTTTTTGGAAATCCAGATAAACTATGTCAATGGGGTTACCTTGGTCCAAATGTTTGCTTATCCTCTCAAAGAAATGTAGTAGATTCGTTTGGCACGATCGTCCTTTATAGAAACCGTGCTGGCTTGTTCTCATCAGTTTATTTTTTTCTATATGCTCATTGATACCTTCCCTGATCAGTGATTCGACCATCTTCCCCGGAACTGAGGTCAAGCTCACCGGTCTATAGTTCCCCGGGTCACCTCTCGATCCTTTTTTGAAGATTGGTGTAACATTTGCTATCCTCAAATCTTTCGGGATTATCCCTGTTCTCAAGGATAGGTTGCAAATATGCCTGAGTAACTCCGCTATTTCATCTCTGAGCTCTTTCAGTATTCTCGGGTGGATCCCATCTGGGCCAGGAGATTTGTCAATTTTTAATCTATCTATCTGCCTTAGAACGCCTTCGAGGCTTACCTCCATGCATGAAAATATATCCTTCTGATCCCCCTTGAAGATTTTTTCCGGTTCCGGCATGCTGGATGTGTCTTCTTTTGTAAAGACCGATGCGAAGAACTTGTTTAGTCTATCAGCCACGCGGCGCGTTCCTGATTCCACCCCTCAAACTTCCGGTACATGACTCTTAAAACCAGTCACTTTGCGGTGCACGCCAAAGGAGCGCGCTTAAGGAGCAGGTCCTGCTCCTTAATGCGCTCCTTTATGCGATACTGCAATGCGTACTAAGGAGTTTTCTAAATTTCCCTTTTAAAAATAAAAAATTTACACAAAAAAATAATAAAATTTCATATCTTTGCTTAATAGCTTTTCTTTTGGGTGCCATTCTACTCGAAACAGTAATAAATAATCCTTATATCCATATTTTTGACTTTGCAGATATGGAAAATAGTTCGTCTATTCCGGTTTTTTGGGGTCACAGACCCATTCCAATTAAATCTATTCATAGGAATTCTCATTCAGTTTTGCCATCAAATTTAAAATCATTCCTTACAGATAATACATTTTCTTCTAGTTCTAAATTACCTTTAAATCTTAAGCCCCAATCGTTAAATATAGGTTTAATTAATATTCGTTCAATTAAAACAAAATTTCATCTCATTAAAGATCTTGTCATAGACCAATCGTTAGATATATTATTCCTAACTGAAACTTGGTTATCAGAAGGTGATGAAGCCTATCTTACATTTGCTTGCCCAGACGGTTTTTCTTTTTTTTATAATCATCGGTCCAATAAAAAAGGTGGAGGTTTAGCTGTAATATTTAGAGAATTCTTACTGACTCAGGTAGACAAATCTACAGGCTGTATGCCCATTGAATTTTTACATTTAACCGTACAAACAAAACCCAAAACAGATATATTGCTAATTTATCTCCCTCCACCGATAAATTCTGATAATATAGCTTCTCTGATGTCTTTACTGTTTGAATTTGGCAGTTCTTCCTCAAATCCTTTAATTTTAGGGGATTTCAACATCCATTTTGATGACCAAAATAACAATTTCACTAAAACAGTTCTTTCCTATATTAATCAATTAGACCTGTATTCATTAATAACCCAACCAACACATCAAGCAGGTCACACCATTGACACAGTGCTAATACCAACGTCGGCAAAGAACAATTTTTCCTTAAATTGTTGTCATTCAGTTCCCTGGTCTGATCATTTTTTGATTTCACTAACATATGTTAGCCTTTTTACCAGACCTAATTCTACACGACAAACAATTTCATACAGGAATTTTAAGGATCTCTCATATGATTCACTTCAATCAACGTTTCAACTAGATTTTTCAAAATCAGCTACTACTTCAATAGATGATTTAACCAACTTATGGAATAATGCCATTCAAACTACTTTAAATAAACTTGTTCCAATACAAAAAAAGATCATTTCTGCTCGGAAATTTAGTAATCCTTGGTTTACCACAGATCTTTTACTCCTTAAGAAACAATTAAGATCTCTTGAACGGAGATGGAGGAAGGATAAATCCCAGGAAAATCTCTTGACATACAGGGACCATATGAAATTTTATAAAACAAAAATTAATCAAACTAAAATGAAATACTATTCTGAAAAGATTTTTAAAGCTAAAAATCCTTTTATACTTTATAACATTCTTAACAAAATAACATCTCAGAAAATACAAAATGATTCCAATGGCATAGTCCCTTCAGCCCAAGAAATTGCTGACTACCTTACAGAGAAAATTATTAATATTAGGAAGTCATTTACAAATATCTCACTTATAAGTGATTCTGAAGAGACCAATTCAGATTTGCTATCCTCTAAATGTGCGAAATTCAAAATGCCTAGTTTAAATGAGATAGAAATTGTTCTAAAAACTCTGAATATCAAAAGTTCAAAAGCTGACCTAATACCACCTTTACTTCTTAAACAATATTTTAAAATCTTTGGACCTTTGATTCATATATTAATTACAGAGAGTTTAAATCAACATACGGTTCCCCTAAATTGGAAAAAATCATATATCCGTCCTATTATTAAGGATAAAAATGTAGGTCAAGATGAACTCTCTAATTACAGACCAATATCCACTATTCCATTCTTGGCTAAATTAACAGAAAAATTTGTTTTCAATCAGATATCTGAGTTTATAGAACAAACTAATGTGTTACATCCGAATCAAACAGGTTTTAGAAAACATCATAACACGGAACACTCTCTTCTCGGAATGACAACTTCAATTCAATATTTCCTAGATCACCATCAATCGGTGCTGTTAGTTTCTCTTGATCTGTCAGCAGCGTTTGATACAATTGATCACCAATTACTCCTTGCTAGACTTCAATCTATTGGGGTTACAGATGAAGTTCTAGCTTGGTTCACATCTTATTTTAGTGAGCGTACTTCAATAGTTAATTTCAATAATTCCTCATCCCTTCCATCTCAGATTTCTCATGGGGTGCCACAAGGATCTATTCTCTCACCCTTACTTTTTAATATTTTTCTAGCTCCATTAATGACATTATGCCAATCAGTAGGATTTCATGTTTTTGCATATGCCGATGATATACAATTATTACACCCTTTAAATAATAATAATACAGTTGAAATTTCATCTATTAATGAGAAACTTGATCATGTATATCATTGGCTAGACAAAAACAGATTGGCTCTCAATATTAAAAAAACCAATGTTATGTTATTTCCCTGGAAAGAGAATTTTACTCCTGTTCATCCGATTTCAATTCATAATGTTCCCTTACAATTAGTTAAAAATATAAAAATTTTAGGTGTAATTTTTGATAATAAATTAAATTTCCATGATCATATCAGTAACATTGTGAAAATCACCTTCTATAGATTACGTAAAATTCGTTCCATCTCGAAATTTCTTTGTGCTAAATCACTCACTATACTGATTCACTCTTTGGTGATTTCTAAACTTGATTATTGCAACTCTTTATTCAAAGGAATTGCACAATATGAAATAAAACGATTACAAATTATACAGAATACAGCAATAAAATTAATAAACAATTCCAAAAAATTTGATCATGTAACACCACTTCTCAAAGAGGCTCATTGGCTTCCTGTTAATTACAGAATCACTTATAAGTTGTGTATAATTATCTTTAAAACTTTGATTAACAAGACCCCTGCTTTTTTATATAGATCGCTTATTCCATATTCTGCAAAGAGAATTTTACGATCTAGCGAGCAAAATCTGCTAACGATCCCATCATTAAAAATTATTAATACAAGGAGACAATTTATTTTTTCTTGTATGGCACCGCAAACATGGAACGCCCTCCCTATTACTTTACGGGAGGAGAAAGACCTTGGAAAATTTAAAACTGAGTTAAAAACTTTCCTTTTTAAGGATGCCTTTTCTACATAATTTTATATTTAATAAATTATATTTATTTGGTTAAACCTGTTTTAACTATATCCCTTTTGTATTTTCCCTCAATATTTCTTCTTTACTTTAAAATTGTATTTCATCCCTCCTTTCCCTTTGTTTAACAATGTTTAAATTTAAAGTATTTTAGCCATTATTTAAATTGTATGTATTATAATGTATTGCATTGTTATTGTTCTTCGTTTTTACATTGTAAATTTTAAATGTAAATCGCTTAGAATATCCGATTAAGCGATATATCAAGTCCCATAATAAACTTGAAACTTGAAACTTGAAACTTTACCACTCCTTTCTTGTCTCCCTCATCCAGAGGTCCCACCTCCTCCCTCGCTGGCTGTTTCCCTTTTACATATCTGAAAAATGGTTTAAAATTTCTTGCTTCCTTGGCTAGTCTCTCCTCGTATTCTTTCTTGGCTTTTCTGACCACTCGGTGACATTCTTTCTGATGCTTCCTGTGCTCTTTCCAATTTCCTTCCGTTTTGTCCTTCTTCCACTTCCGAAATGATGTTTTCTTGTCTCCTATCACTGTCTTTACTTCATTGTTTATCCATGCTGGGTCTTTAGTCTGATTCTTTTTGCCTTCTTTCCCAAATCTGGGTACATATAGGTGTTGTGCCTTGCTTACCATGTCCTTGAGTAGGGACCAGGCTTGCTCCACAGACAGAGCTTTCTTGTAGCTATTTCTAAGCTTCTTCTTTACCATTTGTCTCATGGCATAGTTCCCTTTCCTGAAGTTAAACGCTATTCCCTTTGTTCTCTTCCCCTTTGGTAATCCTACTTCCACTTGGAACAGAATCATGTTGTGGTCACTGTTTCCTAGCGGTCCCATTACTTCCACTCCCTTTGTAGGTCCTTTTAGCCCGTTGAGGATCAGGTCCAGGATCGCTGCCCCTCTTGTTTTTAAAATTTTCCTTTGATTCACTTGTTTCCAGAAATTTTGTTGAGGAAATCATTTTTTAAAAAAGCTATCATTATTTCAGTCGGATATTTCAAATTGTTGCTTTTATCTTTTAAAGAATTATTAAGGAAAATAGGAAATATTGGGCTTCTGATATTATGTACTTTAATCTAGTTTTTAGAAACATCTCAGTATGGCATCTCTTCATATGCTGTCCTTGTTAGCTTTTCATCTAAACGGAATAACTTGACTGTGCTTAAATTTAATTTAAAAATACTCTCCCTTTTACAAAACCATGCTGCCAAGTAGCGTGAGCTAAATGCCAAGCTGCCTATAAGAATAGATTGGGTGGATAGGCATTTAGCTGGCGCTGCATGGCAGTGCAGCTTTGTAAAGGGGAGGGGGGAGGATTTTGTTATTTTGTGGTCAAAAAATGCAAATTTTTCTTGAAGTGAATAATGCCACAATTATGGAGAAACTTTTTCTGTTGAAAGCTAAAGCGCTAGTAATAGAAGTGAGATTTTTTAATGTACGGCGCTGTGTACATCTAGCAGTGCTATAGAAATAAGTAGTACTAGTAGGAAGAGAAGAGAAAGAAGAAGAACATATGGACACAGAGAAGTGGAAGCAGGAAAATGGGCTAGATAGACCATTGGTCTGACCCAGTATGGCTGTTCTTATGTTTCAAAAATATCCTTGTACCTTTCTCCTTAGTGCTTAAATGACATGCCCCAAGACAAATAGAAGATTCCGGTCTAATACACTAAAGATTCCTCCATTATTATCATTATTATTGATTACCTTAATGGACTAAGTTATAGGTCCTCTCCAACTAGTAGGGTTATTGGCCCTCAGATTTTGAAGTGCATGAAGTTTCGATACAGATCTAATTTGGGCTGTGGTGGATGATGATTCTGTGCTATATTTTAGCTCTGCGTTATGCTCCCTTGCTTAGTCCCTCCTGCATTATCACAACATCCATAAAGCTAAACACTTTTATTGAAACAGAAGCAGTATCTTATTTGTGAGTTGCATTTCTGGTAGCTATGTGCTTTCTTCAAAGTTATCTGATCTGTAAGTCTCAGATTATGTGCTTTATTTTATCTGAGCAGGTTTCTGAGATCCTTTTCCTCTCTTATAAATAATAGCTTTGATACGGTCAGTAATTTACTGTGTAGTTTCCTGAGATCCATTTAAGATTTGGTATTTTTCAGGATTTCTCCATGAATATGTATAAGATCTATTTGCATGCAGTTCCTCCATTGTATGCAGTTAGATCTTGTGCTTATTCATTATGAAAATCCTGAAAACCCAATCTGGCGAAAGCCAAGGTTAGACACATTTAGTTTTGCACCTCTACTGAATCCCCTGCTATAAATGTCACCACATGCTATTGCATTTGTTTAGTGGGAGGCTGTTGTAAAGAGCATTGTAGTAGTTAAGGCATGAGATAAGGGCTAGGACTAGAACAACTTAACTGCTCAGATCTGGTGTAAAGCAAACAAGAAGAATGAACAATAGAATAGATTCAGCATTTCTGTGGGAGCTGCAATATAAATTTATTTTGTGCTTGTATGTTTCTCCAGCTTGAGCACACAAGGCTACAATTAGCACTATGGCTCACTGTTCTAGTAAAAATAAATAAAATAAAACAGTGTACAATATATAAATGAGTGAGTACAATCATGTATAACATATAAGTATGCAAAAGTAAACAATTCATACAATAATGAAATAAACTAATGGGCTCCTTTTACTAAGCTGCGATAGCGTTTTTAGCACACACAGAATTTTAGCACGTGCTAAACCCACGCTACGTGGCTAGAACTAACACCAGCTCAATGCTGGCGTTAGCATGTAGTGCGCACAGCAATTTAGCGCGCGCTAAGTGCGCACTAAAACTGCTAACACAGCTTTGTAAAAGGAGTCCTGCATTTCAAATACAATTATAATAAAAGAAAGACTATTTAACTAATTTCCCTCTCCCAACACCCCCATCCATTGTAATTGAAGATATGAAAAAATATCCAAATGAAACTACCCATATTCAGTACGTAGCTGAGAACAAGTTGGCAGAGTACCATCATCTCTAAGAATCTGATACAAGTAAGAGTCATCCTCTTTTCTGCTCTAAAACCAGCTGATGACATACCAGGCTGAAATGATCCATTGCCACTTATAGGTAGCAAGGGAGTGATTTGAAAATTAATTGACAGTTTGTCACAAATTTGATGCCAAGTAATTCTTAAAGGGGCCAGAAAAAAGAAATAAGGGTTCCTCAGGAGAGCAGATTTTAATCTAGAGCAGTGGTTCCCAAACCTGTCCTGGGGGACCCCCAGCCAGTCATGTTTTCAGGATATCCTTAATGCAGTGGCGTACCTAGCATATGTAATAGCTATAAAAACACAGATATATTGAAAACCAATGTATGTAAATCAACACTTTCAATTGGTGACTACTATATTTGTAGGACAAAATAGTGATGAAGTTTTGCAGAAAAATATATATGTGTGAGACTAGTATCAACTCTAAATATGCTCAAAAAGAAGGAAAAAAGCCTCAGAAAGAGGTCCTCCCACCGCCACAAAGGTGGATGTCAAGGTGGTTAGACGGTAACCTCACAGGCAAAACCTTCATTGATGTGAGTAATTTGAGCAAAAAACTTGTGCTTCACATATATAAGTTAATAGATAGAGGAAAAACCACTTATCTTAAACTGATCGGCACACCGACGGAGGCCAGCGTTTCACCGACAAGTTGCATCAGGGTGTGACCCGACCGATCAGTCTGCAAAACAAAGAAAAACAGAGGAAACTTCAGCAATTTCTCAATAAGTTTTGACTTTTATGAATATTGACACGTACCTTAAGAGAGCGGAAACTACCGCTTCAAAAGAGTCCAAAAAAGATGGCTGCCATGGGGCGGCTTTAGAATTCTTGAATTTAAATACCCCCGGTGTGACATCACTACCGGAAGTAAATCTAAAAAGACGTAACAGCTGAGAGAACGTAACATCTAAGAAAAAATAGACAAGGTGAACCAGTGCCATAAGCCAGAAAACACAAAAACGTGCCCTTTCCACTATGTGTTACTGTTTTTCGTTTTTATCAATTTTAAGAATTTTTATTTTTATTTTATTCTTGTTTTTGTCATTGTTTTTTCTTTCTTATCTCTTCATTCATAAATCATTAATCCATGATAATTATCTTAAGATGTTATTTATGTGATGAAGGAAACCCAATACCAAAAAGAATGTAAAAATTATATGAAAAAGTTTTTATATACTGATGGATTTAGTAGGTTTAATAAAAAGCATTCCACTCGAGTCTTTGATTTAGACCGACAGGTTCTTCACTGTTTAATAAATGGATCCAAAATTGTTCAGCACGTAATAGCTGAGTTTGACGATTCAAAGTTCCTTCCTTGATATGATCAATGGCATAGCATCGTAAATCTTCAAAACGATGGTTGTGTTCAAGACAATGTACAACAAGTGAAGAACCTGTCGGTGGGAGGACCTCTTTCTGAGGCTTTTTTCCTTCTTTTTGAGCATATTTAGAGTTGATACTAGTCTCACACATATATATTTTTCTGCAAAACTTCATCACTATTTTGTCCTACAAATATAGTAGTCACCAATTGAAAGTGTTGATTTACGTACCTAGCATATGTGACACCCGGGGCCCATCATTTTTTGGCACACCATCCATCTGTACGAAAAACATGATTTTTAGTAACAAGCCATATGTCACACATGAGTACCTAGGAAAAGGCAGCATCTTACATACTGCAGTGAGCAGTACAACATCAATACACCCATTGTAAAACTAAACAAGCCAGACTAGTACAGATCAATCCTACACCGTCAATCCTAACAGAAAACCAGTCTTTCGAACACACAGAACACACCTTCGCCTAGTATGGAATATGTCATCACAAACTAACCCCTCCCCTTTTACAAAACTGTAGTGTGGATTTTAGCTACGGTGGTAACAGCTCTGACGCTCATAGAATTCTAAGCATCAGAGCTGCTACCACCACGGCTGGCGCTAAAAAATGCTCCACAGTTTTGTAAAAGGGGGGCTAAAATAGAAATACATAGACAAAGGTTAAATTGAACCAGCAAAAAGCTGCATACAATGCAACACCACAGAAACAGTGACACATGTCTCCTAAAGCAATAAATAAATAGAAAATTTACCTTTGTCTTCTCTGGTTTCTGCTTTCCTCATCTTCCTGTTACTCTCTTCCTTCCATCCACTATCTCTCTTCTCTCTGCATCTTCTATTTGCTCTGTTACTGTGCCTCTTCCTTTCTCCCTCCTTCCAAATTGGTCTGGCACCCATCTTCTTCCCTCCACTCCTCACATAGTCTGGCATCTCTGTCTTCTTCCCTGCCAGCGTCTTTTCCCAACTCTCTCTTCCCCATTTCCCTTCAGCGTCTTCTCTCTATTCTCTCTTCCCCATTTTCCTGCAGCATCTTCTCCCCACTCTCTGTTCCTCATTTCCCTTCAGCATCTTCTCCCCACTCTCTGTTCCCCATTTCCATTCAGCATCTTCTTCCCATTCTGTCTTCCCCATGTGCTTTCAGTGTCCTTCTCCCCCCTCTGTTTTCCCCATGTGCTTTCAGCATCCTTCTCCCCCCTCTGTTTTACCCTGTTTTCCTCTCCACCCCACCTTTTCTTCCTTTCTCCCTCCCTGCCCCTTACCTTCATGGCGCTTTTCCCCCCCTGGCCAGGACAACAGGCCCGGTCTAACAAACCTCCCTGCCCTGTGGCAGGCGATGTCTAAACTGCCTTCTTACAGCAGCCAGAGCGTTGTAGTTGCATATGGCTGCTGTAAAGGTCGTCTCTGATGCAACTTCCGGTTGCGTCAGAGATGACCTTTAAGGCAGAAACACGCAGCTTCAACGCTCTAGCTCAGGGGTGCCCACAATTTTTGGGCTTGTGAGCTACTTTTAAAATGGCCAAGTCAAAATGATTTATCAACAATAAAATAAAAACAAAACACAAAGCACACTGTACGCTGAGAAAATGTTAATTATCATTCCTATTCTGGGGTTTTTTCAAAGAGGTCAAGGCAGATGACTCTATGCACTGTCACCTCAGTAACAACCATACAAAAATAGACAAATACTCCCCCTCCCTTTTTACTAAAGCACAATAGCAGTTTTTAGTGCAGGGAGCTGCGTTGAATGCCCAGGGCTTCTCTCGACACTCATAGGCTCCCTGCGCTAAAAACCGCTATTGTGGTTTAATAAAAGGGGGGCCATAGTGCAAAATATAGACAGCAGATATAAATTCAGACACATTTTGATCACTAAATTTAAAATAAAATTATTTTTCCTACCTTGTCTAGTGATTTCATGAGTCTCTGGTTGCACTTTCTTCTTCTGACTGTGCATCTAATCTTTCTTCCCTTCTTAAAGCCTGTATGCTTCCTCTCCTCCAGACCTCATTCCCTCTCCAACTTTTTCTTCCTCTCTCCCTGCCCTTTCTTTCTCCCTGCATCCCTTTCTTTTTTTCTCTCTTCATGCCCCCTTTCTTTTCCTCTGTTTCCCTTCTTTCCTTCTGTCTCCCTGCCCCCTTTCTTTCTCCCTGCCCTCCCCCAAGCCATTGCCGCCACCATCGGGGAACAGCCCCCCCAAGTCACTGTGTTGGAGGCTACTCCGTTCTCTAAAGCGTCAGAGAGAGACACTGAGGAGACCGGCTCGGAGGAGAGAGCAGCAGCCTACGCGGCGCGCGAGCCATGGGGGGAGGGGGGAAGGGGGCGGAGACAGCAAGCGCCGCACGGCCAATTAACAGACAGAACCGCCCCAAACTACATAATGAAACCGAGGCCTTGAATGAGCAGCTACGCGGGTAGGGGCGATGCCAGAGGATTGGAGGCGGGGCAGCGCACTGCAAAAATGCGGCTCATGACAGCGCGCACAGATGTTGGCGTGGCAGATGGAGGGAGAGGGAACAAGATGACAGGGTGACACAGAATTGAAAGGAAGAAGGGGAAAGGAAGGTAGATCGGCCCGGTAGAATTTTCATGACCTGGCTGGCTGTGCACCCACCTAAGGCTGCACCCGGGGCGGATCTCCCCCCCACACTCCCTCTTGGTACACTAATCCCCTAATGAATATGCATGAGAGAGATTTGCATACCTGTCACTTCCATTATTTGCAAATCTCTCTCATGCATATTCATTAGGGATATCTTGAAAACCTGACTGACTGGGGGTCCCCCAGGACAGGTTTGTGAACCACTGATCTAGAGGAATGCAAAAGATAACTCAAATGATAAAGCTTCCAAAACAAAGCTCCACCGGAGTCCAAGAAAAATGAGATGTAGAAAGAAACCAATCATGTATATGTTTTATATGACAAGACTCCACAAATTGACATAAAGATAGCAAACCAAGACCACCCTTATTTATTGATAGAGCTACTGTACTCAAGGGGAGACGAGACCGACCCCCCTTTCCAAAGAAATTTTCACTGTTTTTCAGCATATCTGCTAAATTTCTCTTCTCCTCCTCCCTGTTTCTTAAAAAAACAAAAAAGCACAAAAAAATAAACCCTTCTCTTTCCTCTGTTAAATCTTATTTCCTCTTCCTTTTCATAGGAATAAGGGTAAGACTTTATTAACTCTAAATCCTGGTGCCTATGGCCAGTGGCGTACCTAGGGTATTTGGAACCCGGGGCCCATCATTTTTTGACACCCCCCCATGTAAAAAAATATTTTTTATAATAACCATGAAAAATAAATGGTCATAATAGAAACAGGCACTGAAAATTTTCTTTTATTGAACCTCATATATGTAACCATTAATCCAAACATAACATAAATTATGTCTGAATTGTCATGACATCGGAAGTACATATGGAGTAGTTGCAGGTGATGCTTGGGACAGTTCTGATTGTGTTAGTTTGGTTTTATGTGTTTTTGAATAGAAGGGTTTTTATTTCTTTTTTGAAGGTTTTGTAGTCTGTGGTCGAGGTCAATAGGTTGTAGAGTTGGGGGTCGAGTGTTAGGAGGTTGTCGAACAGTTTTTTTTCTTTTGACGATTTTAGTTGGAGGGTGTGTGAATGGTGCATGAGTTCTCCTATGTCTGGTTGAAGTGGATTTAATTATTTAGCTGAAGAAATTAGTAAACCCCCCCATTCCACACACATTAATTCTCTTCCATTTTTGTTCCCATTCTAAAAAACACTGGTAAGTTCCCAGAAAAAGAATAATAAGAAATAATAAGAAGTGAAAACAAAGGCCCCTACAGATGAGAACATAACATAAGAATAGCCTAACTGGGTCAAACCAATGGTCCATCATGCCCAGTAGCCCATTCTCATGGTAGCCAATCCAGGTCTCTAATACCTGGTCAAAACCCAAAGAGTAGCAACATTCCATGCCACCGATCCAGGACAAGCAGACACTTCCCCCATGTCTTAATAACAGACTATGGACTTTTCCTCCAGGAATTTGTCCAAACCTTTCTTAAAATCAGCAATGCTATCTGCTTTTACCATAACTTCTGGCCACTTCGTTTTTAAGCTTAGTTCTTTCCTTCCAAACAGAGACCTTGCTAGATGTCAAATACAGAAAGAACAAGGTAACTTCACAAGGATTTAGCTGTGCAGGAAATGTGAATCTCCTCATACACCCACCATATAGTGCAAATATGTGCAAAGATCTGTTTTTTTCTTTCGATCACTACATAGTCTAATGCCACACAAGCAGCGCTGTTACAAACATATTCTGAAGGTCAATGCTAAGGTTAACAAAGTTTCCTTCCTTGGACCACAAGGAGATACTGACAAACCACTAGAAGAGATCCCAAAACAACTACCCAGGCACAACACCGAAAGACCCACTCAGTGTGTGAACCAGTTGAGTGGAGTGGACTAACTAGGGGTGGAAATGGGCCCAGAGTTTGCTCAGCAGAATTTCCCAGACCATCTCTTCCTCTCAACACATTGACATGCTGCCGCCACCATCACCACCACCATTAGGAACACCTCAACGGGTAGGCCAGCAATGCTTATAAACTTTATAAAACACATTATTATATTTTCTTATAAAGCACATAAGAACATAAGAAGTTGCCTCCGCTGAGGCAGACCAGAGGTCCATCTCGCCCAGCGGTCCGCTCCCGCTTCGGCCCATCAGGCCCATTGCCTGAGCAATGGTCCCAGACTATCCCTATAACCGCTACTCCTATCTGTACCCCTCAATTTCTTTATCCTATAGGAACCTATCCAAACCTTCTTTGAAGCCTTGTAACGTGCTCCGGCCTATCACAGCCTCCGGAAGCGCGTTCCATGTGTCCACCACCCTCTGGGTGAAAAAGAACTTTCTGGCATTTGTTTTAAACCTGTCCCCTTTTAATTTCTCCGAGTGCCCCCTTGTACTTGTGGTTCCCCATAATCTAAAAAATCTGTCCCTGTCTACTTTTTCTATACCCTTCAGGATCTTGAAGGTTTCTATCACGTCTCCTCTAAGTCTCCGCTTTTCCAGGGAGAACAGCCCCAGCTTTTTTAGTCTGTCAGTATATGAGAGGTTTTCCATACCCCTTATCAGCTTAGTTGCTCTTCTCTGGACTCCCTCAAGTACCGCCATGTCCTTCTTGAGGTACGGCGACCAGTACTGGACACAGTACTCCAGATGCGATCACACCATTGCACGATACAGTGGCAGGATGACCTCCTTTGTCCTGATCGTGATACCCTTCTTAATTTTACCCAACATTTTGTTTGCTTTTCTTGAGGCTGTGGCGCACTGTGCCGGCGCCTTCAAAGATGTGTCTACCATCACTCCCAGGTCTCTTTCAAGGTTACTTACCCCTAGCTGTGATCCTCCCATTCTGTAGCTGAACATCGGGTTCTTTTTCCCTACATGCATGACCTTGCATTTCCCTACATTAAAGTTCATTTGCCATTTTTTGGCCCATTCTTCTAGCGTCGTTAAGTCCCTTTGCAGATCTTCGCAGTCTTCCATGGTTTCAACCCTGCGGTAGAGTTTGGTGTCATCCGCAAATTTAATAACTTCGCAATTTGTTCCCGCCTCCAGGTCATTAATAAATATATTGAACAGGAGCGGTCCCAGCACCGACCCCTGCGGAACTCCACTCGTGACCCCATGCCAGTCTGAGTAGTGGCCCTTTACTCCAACCCTCTGTTTCCTGTTTGCCAGCCAGTTTTTGATCCATCGGTGGACCTCCCCTTGCACCCCGTGTTTCCACAGCTTTTTAAGTAGTCTTTCGTGCGGTACCTTGTCGAAGGCTTTTTGAAAGTCAAGGTAAATGATGTCAATGGATTCCCCTTTATCCACCTGTCTGTTTACCCCCTCAAAGAAGTACAATAAGTTTGTGAGGCATGACCTACCCTTGCAGAAGCCGCGCTGGCTCTGTCTTTATGTGACTTTAGCTGTCCATTGTTTTCTATGTGTTCACAGATACTGTCCTTAATCAGTGCTTCCATCATCTTTCCCGGGACCGAGGTCAAGCTCACCAGCCTGTAGTTTCCCGGGTCCCCCCTTGAACCCTTCTTGAAGATGGGCATGACATTTGCATTTTCCAATCCTCCGGGATCTCTCCAGTTTTTAAGGATAGGTTACATATTTGGCGAAGTGGCTCTGCTATTTCGTTCCTTAGTTCCTTGAGTACCCTTGGGTGAATGCCGTCCGGACCTGCGATTTGTCGCTCTTTAGTCTGTCTATCTGCCTGAGGACATCCTCTTGGCTTACCTCTAGTTGGACCAGCTTTTCATCCCGATCCCCATTTATGATATCCTCCGGTTCCGGAATATTAGATGTGTCCTCCCTCGTGAAGACTGACGTGAAGAACTTATTTAACCTGTCTGCTATCTCTTTTTCCTCTTTTACCACTCCTTTTTTGTCTCCATCATCCAATGGCCCCACTTCTTCCCTTGCCGGTTGCTTCCCCTTCACATATCTGAAGAACGATTTGAAGTTTGTTGCTTCCCCTGCCAGTCTCTCCTCATATTCTCTTTTAGCTTTCCTAACCACACAGTGACACTCCCTTTGGTGTTCTTTGTGCTCCTTTTGGTTGTCCTTTGTTTGGTCCTTTTTCCATTTTTTGAACGATGCTTTCTTGTCACTTATCACTTTTTTCACTGCAGTTGTTATCCATGCTGGGTTTTTTGTTTGGTTTTTTTTCACCCCTTCCTGAATCTAGGGATGTACAGGTTCTGTGCCTCTTGCACCGTGCCCTTGAGTAGGGACCAGGCTTTTTCTACAGACTCCATCTTCCTTGCGCTACCGTTGAGTTTCTTTCCCACCATTTTCCTCATGCCATCATAATTCCCTTTTTTGAAGTTGAGTGCTGTTGCTGTGGTTCTTTTCACCTTTGATGATCCAATTTCCAGCTTGCACTGGATCATGTTGTGATCGCTGTTTCCTAGATTTCAAAAATAGAAGGAAGAAAAGTTCCCGTTTCCTGCTGTCTCATGTCCCCGGCCTATACAATATTTTTCTTCTGCAGACCCTTCAAAAGTCTGACCAAATCCTCGTTTCACTTGCATTATAAAGTACTGAGGATGCCATCTCTCTCCAATCCCAGGACCTAAAGTCTAAGACAGTAGTGCAAACTAGTGCTGCCCGATTCAAGAAAAAAAAATTTTTTGATTTGATTCAGCCTATTGAATTGGTTTTTCGATTCAACTTTCCTGCCCAATTGGGTGTTTGTTTGTTTTTTTTTAAACATCCTGGTGGGTTTATTTTATAGCTTTTTTACTCCCCTTTGGCTTCTCCTAACCACACTGGCGCTGTGGTGTAAATAAAATAAAGAAACAAAAAGGACTTTTCCTCTCTGTTAAATCCTAGCTCATGTTTGTGGTCTAACACCAGCTCTGGCAGGATACACATTTCAAATCTGACATATTGTAATCACAAAACAGAAAATAAAATTAGTTTTTCTACCTTTTGTTGTCTGGTTATTTTTCAAATCTTGTTGGTCCAAGGCTCTGGTTGTCTTCTGATAACTTGCTTGCCAGGGTCTCCTTCTTCCTTCTTTCTGCATGCTAACCATCCATCTGCCATCTCTGTCCTCCCCGTTTCCCTTCCCTCCCCAGGAGGTCTGGCATCTATCCTTTTTTCGTCTCCCTCCACAGATCTATCTTTTCTTAACTACCCTTTCATCCAGCATCTCTCCCTCATTCCCCACCACCCCAGGGTCCACCATCTCTCCCTTTCTTTTCCCAACTACCCTCCTATCCAGTATCTCTATCTCCCTCTCCACACCATCCCTTGTGTCCAACTTCTCTCCCTTTCTGTTCCTTCCCTCTCTAAAAACTATGGTCCATCATCTCTCCCTCTTCTCTATTTTCAGACCCATTATTTCTTCCCACCAAAAGTCCAGCATATGCGCGTCTCTTTGAACCCCCTCATTCCCTCCGTGTATTTCTACACCAGGGCTCCCCTCCCTGAAGGCCTGTCCCCCCCTTAAAGGTCTGCATCCCACCCCTGAAGGCCTGCACTCCCTCCCCGAAGGCTTGCACTCCCCCCCCGAAGGCCTGCACCCCCCCTCTGAAGGCCTGCACCCCCCCTCTGAAGGCCTGCACCCCCCTTGAAGGCCTGCACCCCCCCTTGAAGGCCTGCCTGCCTGTCCCCCCTGAAGGCCTGCCTGATCCCCTTGAAGGCCTATCCCCCCTTGAAGGCCTGTCCTGCCCTTGAAAGCCTGCCTGCCTGTCCCCCCTTGAAGGCCTGTCCCTCCCTTTGAAAGCCTGCCTGCCTGACCCCCCCCCCTTGAAGGCCTGCCTGCCTGTCTCCCCTTTGAAAGCCTACCTGTCCCCCCCCCTAGAAGGCCTGCCTGCCTTTCATCCCTCCCTCCCCCTTGAAGGCCTGCCTGCCTGCCCCACCCCGAAAGACCGCTCGCCCCCCCTGGCCTCCCTGTACCACCTGAATCAGGCCCTGAGAGGGTGCTCCCGGCCTTGAGTTCAGTTCCACCCCCTCGAAGGACCGCTCGCCCCCCTGGCCTCCCTGCACCACCTGAATCATCCCGCAGCAGGATCGCGATGTCAGCGATCCCTTTGCTGCTTCAGAGCTGCTTCCTTCGCTGCGGTCCCGCCCCTTCTCTGACGTCAGAGGAGGGGAGGGGCGGGACCGCGGCACAGGAAGCAGCGCCGAAGCAGCTCAGGGATCGCCGACATCGTGATCCCGCTGTGGGCTGCTTCATAGGTGGTGCAGGGAGGACAGGGGGGCGAGCGGTGTTTCGGGGGTGGGGGGGGCTGAACGGCAAGGCTTGGATGTGACAAATCTTGTGCGCTCCCTAGCTTTGACACAGTGGTAAAGAAGGTTGGTAGTCCCCGAGGCAGGAGAGCTGGTCAGGCTGGCCCTGGAAAGTATGAAATGCTGACTTCACTTAGACTATCCCTGGAGCTAAGAAACTACAGCTCCCAGAAGGCCAGGCTCAGCACAGGAAGCTGTCACTGAGACAGGCACAGCTGCAGAGAGATTTCTCTCCCTTCCCCCTCTTCAGAGCAGGGAGGGGCGAATTAGAGAGAGTTAAAGCAGAGCAGCTGAAACAGAGGAGGAGGAGGAGCGAGTGACCAGGGTGAGTCACTCCCACAGCCCAAGGCAGGGCAGGAGCCGTGGAGCCAGGCAGCAGAGCCAGAAGTTCCAGATTGGCCCATGCAGGAGGTGGAAGAAATCCTCCCCACCTCAAACTTCCAGATTCCTGATTGTGTGGAAAGCATGGAGGTACAAGTTGCTGGTCCTATGATAGAGAGCCAGACAGAATGCATGGACATTGAATGAAAGGAAGTGAGTAACTGTGAAGCAATTAGTGTTTTGGTTTTTTTTCTTTTTTTCTTGTGCTGTCTTTCTGTGCAAGAAAAGCCTGAAGAATTTGCTATGTGTTTGGGCTTTATTATGATTTTTGGTTTAAGTACAATACTTACCTGAATACTGACTACTGGATTTGCTTAAAGCCAAGTTTGAGCAAAAGAACCTAAAGGTTGAATATTTAAGTTTATTTTTGAACTGTGAAAATCCTGCTGTGGCTCCCGTTCCTGGGAAGCTAATTAGCTTATCTCCCTGAGCTGTTTGTTTTTGCCTTCCATGAGGTAGCTGAAGAAACGCTGGGCTGTTTGCAAGGCTGTGCTGTGGCTTACTGCCTAATGAGGTATCTAATATTGTTTGTAACAAGGGTTTGTTCTGAACGTTGCCTGACTGCTGAAAGACAGCTGTTTCATGCCTCTAACAAATATTGCTGGGAGAGAATTTAACTTGTGTTTGAACACCATTATAAAGTGCATTTCTGAATCAGAGTACAAGGTCTCAGGCAAAACCACCTGTATGAGATTTCTGTTTTGGTATTTCTTTATTTTTGCAATAAACTTTGTTTTGAATGAAATGCTAAAGTGACTTTGTTTTATGTTGCACCTTTTTGACCACTGAGGTCAGAATAAACATCTTATTCTTGCTTGAAGAACGTGGTTTGACTGGTGGTGTTTTGAAAACCCCTACTTACCTTGTCTCTCCCAGGCCTAGGCAGTCGCCTAGGGCCAACTGAAAAGTCCTGTAGATACCCTTGGTTAGAGGGGACACGCCAGAATCCCAGTGTTTGTCACACGATATCTCTGTGCTGAGGAGTGTTGGTGATAGGGAGCACCCCCTCAGGGCTTGCACCCGGGGCGGACCTCCCCCCCCTTAGTACGCTACTGCCTGTGGCACAGGGTGACTAAAGTAGGGAAAATCCTGTGTTTTAGGGTAGCCACTGATTTGGTATAGAGCCTGTATTTTTGTTTAAAATCCTGTGTTTTAGGGTGGTATAGAGCCTGTATTTCTGACTTACTAGTTTTCAGCCATGGTATCTGATGATTAGGTGGAGAAGGAAGGGGTTTGGGCTCCCTCCTGGCCCGATTGAGTAGCGGCAGCGGGGGGGGGGGGGTCGCCAGGACCAGGAGGGTTTGGGCTCCTTCCTGGCCCGATCGAGTAGTGGCGGGGGGGTGGGGGTCGCCAGGGCCAGGAGGGTTTGGGCTCCCTCCTGGCCCAAGCCAGTCACGGTGGGGGGGGGTCGCTGGGGCCAGGAGAGCTTGGGCTTAGGCTCTCTCTTGCCCCGATATTGTCGGGGGTGCTGCGGTTGGCCGGGGCAAGAGGGCTTGAGCTCCTTCTTGCCCCGATGTTGTTGGGAGGGGGGGTTGTGTTTGACATGGAAGGAGGGCTTGGGCACCCTCCTGCCTGGATGGTTGTGGGGGAGGGGATTCTGTAACCGGTGTTTTTGACAGACACAGGTTACAGAATCCAGCACATCTTCTTGCAGGACACATTGAGGGATACGAGTGACTAATGTATGCACCAGGGTTCGCCTGGCTGAGCCTCCACGTGTGCGGATCACCGGACTGGATGGACCCCAGGTCTGATCCGGTGCAGGCATTTCTTATGTTCTTATGTTCAGCTTTTAGGCGAAGGACTGGCTCCTCCTTCGCCTAAAAGCCCTTCTGTTGGACGTTTGGGGCTTAGGCATTTTTTTGTTTCATTATGGCTAAAAAGTGTAGACGTCATGTAGGTGTACTTGTAGACGTAGTGGAGATTGGGCGTTTAGTCAGAGGAAGGCCATAATCAAAACAAGGACGTTTGGTTTGGTTATGGACACTTTCCCTGCTTCTGCGTTGAACGTTTAAGGACTTAGGCCAAAAGGGGACTTAGACGCTTTTTTTGATTATGCCCCTCCACGTTTCTAGGCATTTAAACTAGAAGGTGAGGGTGGTGTATGTATGAAGGACAATTATAGAGACCACCCCCAGCAAAAGAAAAGATGTGATAGTAGTAAAGATTGTAGCATAAACAATATCAGCAACTCGTTTCTTAGTATTGCAACGGAAAGTGAAATGAAACAAAAATCCATACGGAAAAAGAGATTACCGCTGAAAAAGAGCTGGAAAGCGATAACCACAAATGCTCGCAGTCTAAGTTCAAGTTCAAGTTCAAGTTTATTATTTGATGAATCGCCTATATAAAACATTCTAAGCGATGAACAATTTTTAAAAAACGACTTTTTAGAGAAGAAGCAATTTTAAAACAATTTTAAAGCAATTTTAAAACAACAATTTAAAGAACAAACACTATTAAGACACAAGTAAAAAGTTAAAATACTTATAACGCATTATAAATTTCTTTATACATGTGGCTTAGTGACAAACATGATATAGAGGGAAAGGAGGAAAAAGTTACAATTTTCAAAGGCAGAAAAACATAAAAGAGGTAAGAACACGAGGAAGGGGGGAGAAAAGAAAAAAAATATTGAATGTCTGCATTGGCTTAATAGTTTAATTAATAAAAGCATCATTAAATAGAAAAGTTTTTAAAAGTTTTTTAAAAGAAAAAAGATCCTTTTCTTTTCTGATTTAAAGTGGCAAAGCATTCCAGGTTTGTGGAGCTATAACAGAAAACATTTCATTTCTCCTTGTACCCACAATTTTTAAGGAAGGAACAGTTAGCAGGTCTTGAGATGATGATCGAAGAGAACGAGGGGCATAATATGGAATGATCATTCTAGATATGAATTGAGGTTCATTAAAAGATAGTACTTTAAATACCAAAAAGCAACAAAGTTCATGATCTGCAAGCCTTGATGTTAGAGGCAGATCTAGATATTGTCGCTATCACAGAGACATGGTTCAGTGAATCACATGGATGGGATGCAAACATACCGGGATATAATCTTTTTAGGAAGGACAGAGATGGTCAAAAAGGTGGAGAAGTAGCTCTCTATGTAAAGATCAATATCCAAGCGACCGAAATGAAAGGGACCTGGGGAGAGGAAGAAACGATATGGATCAGTCTGAAAAGAGAAGATGGAACTTCTATCTACGTGGGAGTAGTCTACAGACCTCCGACTCAATCACAGCAAATTGATAAGGATCTGATTGTGGGTATCCAAAAGTTTGGAAGGAAAGAGGAGATTCTGCTGTTGGGAGATTTAGACCTGCCGGATGCAGACTGGAATGTTCCGTCTGCGGAATCGGAAAGAAGTAGGGAGATTGTGGATGCCTTTCAAGAGGCTCTGCTCAGACAAATGGTGACAGAACCCACAAAGGAAAAAGCGATATTAGATCTGGTCCTCACAAATGGAGAGAGTATCTCTAATGTTCGAGTGGGTGCTCACCTGGGAAGTAGCGATCATCAAACGGTTGGTTTGATATAACGGCTAAAGTGGAGAGCGGCCGCACGTTACTTAAAATCCTAGATTTAAAACGTACGGACTTTAATGCAATGGGAGAGTACCTGAAAAAAGAGCTGTTAGGATGGGAGGACATAAGAGAAGTGGAAAGACAGTGGTCTAAGCTGAAAGGAGTGATAAAAATGGCTACGGACCTTTATGTGAAGAAAATCAATAAAAACAAGAGAAAAAGGAAGCCGATATGGTTCTCCAATCTAGTGGCGGAGAAAATAAAGGTGAAAGAGTTGGCGTTCATGAAATATAAAAAAACCCAATAAGAGGAGTGCAGAAAGGACTACAGGGTGAAACTGAAAGAAGCCAAGAGAGAGATATGTCTGGTGAAAGTACAGGCAGAAGAACAAATGGCTAAAAATGTAAAAAAGGGAGATAAAAATTTTTTCAGATATATTAGTGAAAGGAGGATGATGAAAAATGAAATTGCTAAACTAAAATATGCTAGGAACCGATATTTGGAGAGTGATGAGGAAAAAGCAAATGTGCTAAACAAATTCTTCTGTTCTGTGTTCACAAAAGAAAATCCTGGAGAAGGACCGACATTGTTTGACAAAGTTACACGAGACAATGGAGTAGATTCTGTGCCGTTTACAGAGTAGAGTGTTTATGAGCAACTTGAAAAACTAAAGGTGGACCAGACGGGATCCATCCCAGGATACTAAGGGAGCTCAGAGAGGTTCTGGCGAGTCCTATTAAAGACTTGTTCAACAAATCTCTGGAGACAGGAGTGATTCCTGGGGATTGGAGGAGAGCAGATGTTGTCCCTATTCACAAAAGTGGTCACAGGGATGAAGCAGGAAACTACAGGCGTCACTTCGGTTGTTGGAAAAATAATGGAAGTGTTGCTGAAAGAAAGGACAGTGTACTTCCTTGAATCTAATGGGTTACAGGATCCGAGGCAACATGGCTTTACAAAAGGTAAATCGTGCCAAACAAACCTGATTGAATGTTTGATTGGGTGACCAGAGAGCTGGATCGAGGACATATGCTAGATGTAATTTACTTAGATTTCAGCAAAGCCTTTGATACAGTTCCTCATAGGAGGCTGTTGAACAAACTTCAAGGGCTGAAGTTAGGACCCAAAGTGGTGAACTGGGTTAGAAATTGGCTGTCGGACAGACGCCAGAGGGTGGTGGTTAATGGAAGTCGCTTGGAGGAAGGAAAGGTGAGTATTGGATTCCCTCAGGGTTTGGTGCTGGTGCAAATCCTGTTCAATATGTTTGTAAGTGACATTGCTGAAGGGTTAGAAGGAAAATGTGCCTTTTTGCAGATAATACCAAGATTTGTAATAGAGTAGACACCGAAGAGGGAGTGGAAAATATGAAAAAGAATCTGCAAAAGTTAGAGGAATGGTCTAATGCCTGGCAACTAAAATTCAATGCTAAGAACATAAGAACATAAGCAATGCCTCTTCTGGGTCAGACCTGAAGTCCATCGTGCCCATCAGTCCGCTCTCGCGGCGGCCCAACAGGTCCAGGACCTGTGCAGTAATCCTCTATCCAGTAGGTAATTATCCAATCTTTTCTTAAACCCCATTACCGTACTCTGCCCTATTACGTCCTCTGGAAGCGCATTCCAGCTGTCCACCACACGTTGGGTAAAGAAGAACTTCCTAGCATTCGTTTTGAATCTGTCCCCTTTTCCGAGTGCCCTCTTGAAGAGTAATGCATTTGGGGATTAATAATCGGAAGGAACCGGGAGGAGAGAAGCTGATATGCACGGATGGGGAGAGGGACCTTGGGGTGATAGTGTCCGAAGATCTAAAGGCGAAAAAACAGTGTGACAAGGCAGTGGCTGCTGCCAGAAGGATACTGAGCTGTATAAAGAGAGGCGTAGCCAGTAGAAAGAAGAAGGTGTTGATGCCCCTGTACAGGTCATTGGTAAGGTCCCACTTGGAGTATTGTGTTCAGTTTTGGAGACCGTATCTGGCGAAAGACGTAAGAAGACTTGAGGCGGTCCAGAGGAGAGCGACGAAAATGATAGGAGGCTTGCGCCAGAAGACGTATGAGGAGAGACTGGAAGCCCTGAATATGTATACCCTAGAGGAAAGGAGAGACAGGGGAGATATGATTCAGATGTTTAAATACTTGAAGGGTATTAACGTAGAACATAATCTTTTCCAGAGAAAGGAAAATGGTAAAACCAGAGGACATAATTTGAGGTTGAGGGGTGGTAGATTCAAAGGCAATGTTAGGAAATTCTACTTTACGAAGAGGGTGATGGATGCCTGGAATGCGCTACTGAGAGAGGTGGTGGAGAGTAAAACTGTGACTGAGTTCAAAGAAGCGTAGGATGAACACAGAGGATCTAGAATCATAAAATAATATTAAAAATTGAACTAAGGCCAATACTGGGCAGACTTGCATGGTCTGTGTCTGTATATGGCCATTTGGGGGAGGATGGGCTGAAGAGGGCTTCAATGGCTGGGAGGGTTTAGATGGGATGGAGTAGGTTTTAATGGAGATTTTGGCAGTTGGAAGCCAAGCACAGTACCGGGTAGAGCTTTGGATTCTTGCCCAGAAACAGCTAAGAAGAAAAAATAAAAAAAAATTTAAATTGAATCAGGTTGGGCAGACTGGATGGACCATTTGGGTCTTTATCTGCTGTCATCTACTATGTTACTATGTATCTCAATTCTTCAATGAAAAGCAAGAGGGAACATCTGGTAAATATACAACCATTGAGGCAATATAATCATATTACAAAGAGCAATACAACCCTTCAATGAAATTGGAAAATATCACCACAACAAAAAACGTGATTTAGTCTTATCCAGCAAAGGTTGTATATTTACCTCATGAAGCAGAGCAAGATCTTGCGGAATCATTATTCCAAGATATACTACCTTACCAGGTACCCAGGTTAAAGGAAAAGTACCATTCCATTGAGAGGGTAATGCCGAATGAAAGGGAAGAACCATCGAATTCTGAAAATTTAACTGAAAACCCAAATGAAAACCGAATTCAGCTAAATCATCAAGCAGACACAATAAGGAGTGCTCCGGATTAGATAATATGACCAAGAGATTATCTGCAAAAGCCAGAACTTTCAATTATCTACCCACAATGGATAGGCCCGTGATATGAACGTCATGCAGTAAGGTATGCAATAAGGGTTCCAAATAAATAATAAAAAATAATGGGGATAAAGGACAACCCTGGTTAGTTCCTCGAGAAATATTAAAATACGAGGAATGAATCCCATTAATAAGAATAGAAGCACGCGGGCCAATATACAGAGGGTGTAAACAATCAAGAAACCAACCTGAGAAACCTATGTGATGAAGCATTGAAAAAAGAAAAAAGAACACTCCATTCTGTCAAAGGCTTTTTGAGTATCCAAACTAGCCAAAAGTCCAGATATTCCTTGTGCCTGGCCTGTCGTCAATGCCATTAGAACTTTATGAACATGCAAAACTGATTGTCGACCACGAACTAACTTAACTTGCTGTGGATCAATAAGCATAGGTAAGTAAGTAACGAGCCTATCTGCCAAAACTCTAGCAAAAATTTTTAGTTCGACATTAAGCGGAGATATTGGGCGGTTAGAGTCAACCATATGTTGATCCTTCCCAGGTTTTGGAATTAAAGTGATTAAAGCATCTGTAACACCAAGAGGGAAGGAACTCTCTTCCATATGTGAGTTAAAAAATCGCACCAACAATCCTGGAAGATGGTAAAGCAACATCTTATAGTATTCAGCCACAAATCCAACAGGACCATACACTTTGCAGGTCAAATGGTTCGACTCCGAATTATTAAACATGAAACAATCAGTAAGACGACTAGAAAGGATCTGGAATAAAACAGGAGAAATATCAGACCGGAACAATTGGAGATCCAACATAAAGGACTACAAACAATTGATAAAAGAAAAAAGAAAAACATTCTACTCATCCAAAATTCATACATCCAATATGAGTTCAAAAGGATTCAACACTAAAGAACTGTTCAACCTGGTGACAAATTTATTCGACACCACACGCCACAATCAATTCATGCACGACATAAAACTCCCATCAGCAGATGATCTAGCTCAATACTTTGACTCAAAAATTAAGAACCTAAGGAACAATTGCCCAACAAACAGCATACCTGCACATCAAATAGCCAACATACATGAAAACGAAATACCTGTGGATATGTTTTGGACCTCCTTTCAGGATCTAGAATGGAATAACTTCATAAAACTCTATAACAAGTACACTAAATCACACTGCATTCTAGATCCCTGTCCCCCCAACATTATGAAAACAGCCCCATTAGACTTTAAACTAACACTGTGGAGTTATCTGACCAATAAGTTCAAAAACGGAAAATTCCTAACGAATAACGGTCACATTATAATCACCCTAATCCCAAAAAATCGTAAACAATCCCTAACATCTGTAACCAACTACAGACCGGTAGCATCCATTCCATTCTTCGTAAAAATAATGGAAGGTTTAGTACATACCCAATTGATGAACTACCTTGATCAGTTCTCACTACTATATGAAACCCAGTCTGGCTTCAGACCTCTGTTTAGCACTGAGACGGTGATTGCAGCGACCCTAGAATACTTACGCAACTTATTCAGCAAGGGTCATAATGCCTTAATCATGCAATTTGACATGAGCTCGGCCTTCGACCTGGTGGATCACAAAAAATTGCTACAATGTTTAGACGCAATCGGCATCGGAGGTGAGGTATTTGACTGGCGTCCCACAGGGGTCTCCATTATCCCCACTACTCTTTAACGTCTATATATCATCACTAGGCATGCAGCTGGCCCAACGGGGTATAAAAGTATTCAGTTATGCGGATGACTTTACAATCATTATCCCGTTTAATACGTCACCCTCCGAAATCACCCCCACGGCAACAGAAGCGCTAAACCTGATGGAACAATGGACCACAGAATTCAAACTGAAGCTTAATTCAGATAAAACTAAATTCTTCATAGCCTCGCCACACCCACATATCACCACAACACCACTACGCATTAACAATCTTAACTACCCTATTCAACCTACAATGAAGGTTCTGGGGGTAATACTGGATCAAGGTCTAACTATGAAAGACCATGTGGACTCCCTAGTCAGAAAGGGGTTTTTTACTCTCTGGAAACTTAGGTCCATTAGAGCATACTTCGACGCTTCAGCATTCAGAATTCTGGTACAATCCCTAATACTAAGTCGCCTTGATTATTGCAACATTACCCATCTGGCAATCACCCGGAAGCAAATGCAGAGACTACAACTGATACAAAATGCAGCAGTCAGGTTGATCTTCAGACTGAAGAAGTCCGATCATATAACCCCTTCCTACCGACTCCTGCACTGGCTGCCAATGGAGGCACATACGAAGTTCAAACTGGGATGTCTCTGCTTCAAGGTATTATCCGGTCTAGCCCCTAAATATATAACAGACCTCTTCTCATTCCCAACCAACAGACATGAGAGAAGAGCACACCAGAAATTAGTTTCCCCACCAGCCATAGGATGCAAATATAAGAGACACCATCAACAACTTCTATCATACCAAGCAGCCTTATGGGGCAAAGACTTGGAAAAACTAATTACACACACAAACAATTATGGTGAATTTAGGAAACACCTAAAAACATACCTGTTCTCGAAATACCTAGGTGACGAATCAGGACAATAGCCCCCATCGCAATCCCTCCCCAAATTAGATCTTGTAAACTGTTAACCTCTAATCTCTAACTATGAATGTTCCTTTCAATTTATGGAATTTTTCTAATTCATTGTAAACCGCATGGAACTCCACGGTCCTGCAGTATATAAACTGTTGTTATTATTTTCATTGTTGCTACTATCAGATATTCACTGCTACACTCTGTAATTCGATGTCTGCACAGTTTCTCTTCATTGTAAACCGCCTAGAAGTCGCAAGATTGTTGGCGGTATATAAGAATAAAGTTATTATTATTATTATAATGATTTAATGACCTGCTGAACTTCTACTTGCAATCAGACATTTAAAGAGTCTCTCATCTGGAGAGTTAAACTTGACAAACAGAATCTTCCAAATATGATTGTACCAATGAGGGTTGTGAAGAGGAGTTCTCAGTATACAGGCAAGAAAAATACTCACAAAAAATTCGAGAGGGGGGGGGGGGTGTCACGTGATGCAGCCTGCTTGAGCAGATGTGAGTGAGAGGAGCTCTGCCATTACCCCCCCAAAATCAGTGATTTTACCTGCTTTTCTGCATCCCCCTGGGTGATCTTTGCCTGTGTACTAGGATAGTGTCTGTCTCCCTGCCTGGAGCTGATTGAAGTACGCTGCAATGCCAGGTATGCTTATAAAATCAGCACGAAGTACCTGAGACAAGCACCCTCTGACTCCTCTCAAAATGGCGGCTGAGCCCACTACTTTTACTATCCCTGCCAGAGATTGGATCCAGGATATCACCAGGATATCACCAGCTGCGTTAGTGGACCAGTTAAACAAGATCCAATCCACTGTTGATGAAATGCATGAAAAATTTGATTCATACAGCCGATGGATCACCGATGTGGAGCAGCGGTTGTCAGCTCAGGAGGACACGTGCATGGGCCTGGCGGCACAGGTATTGGAGCAACAGAAACAGTCATCAGATCTTGTTGAAAAGCTGGAAGAATTTGAGAATCACAGCCTCCGCATTCGGGCCAGAGGAAGGAGTTAGGCAGAGCTGAGCCTAGCGATCCCAAGCACGTGGTAGCTCAGAGGAGCGGAGGAAGCTACAGGGGAGAGAGACAGAGGAGCGGAGAGCAGTGCAGCACAATCAGAGGAGGCAGAGAGAGTGAAACAGAGGGGTGGAGAGCAGATTAGCAAGATCAGAGGAGGCAGAGGGAGAAAGAGACACAGGGGCAGTGAGCAGTGAGATCGGAGGAGGCGAGAGTTAGCTCTGTCTACCCCCCGATGTCACCAGCAGCACTAGCCATTTAAGGGGAGAGCCAATGGCGCGCAGCGAAGGAGCCCTGTGAAGGAGCCAGGAGCCCAGGCAGCCCAGCAGCAAATCTAACTTGTAAAAAAAAAAATTAAAATTAAAAAAAAGTACTTTTCTTTTCTTCTCTTCTCATTCTTTTCTCTCTCTCTCTACTTTTTCAGCTAGCTGCATGCCAGGCACCACTCCCAATCAACGAGGAGCAAGGACAAAGAAATGGAGGCTATAGGAACCCAGGGGAGCTACCCAGTATTTTGCATCGAATGTCATATGTATGACTACCTCCCCTCCGGGAGGCAGGCGTACATATGCAGTCGATGTCAGGAACTGGATAGCCTGAAGAAGGAGGTCAGGAGACTGCAGGCTCGAGTACAGGAACTGGAGGGACTGTGCACCATAGAGGAACAGTGCTGGGCAACTGAGGACACCGCCAGAGAGGACCACATCACGGAACAAGTTAGAGAGCTCGAGAAATTCATCAAGGAGGCCTGCAGGATGGTGGAGGCACAGGACCACCAGCACATCAGGGGAGAACCAACAGTTGGACGACAAAATCCGCCAGACACCATGGGAGTAGGACCTTGCGGAGAATCTGGACAGGCAGATGAGGAGGAGACCCAACAGAACCCGGAGGAAGGACTAGCGGACTGCGCCACTGACACAGATCTGAGACCAAAGAGACAGCTGAGGAAGGGGAGATCTGCTATCATAGTGGGAGACTCAATCCTGAGAGGAGTGGACAGTCACATAGCTGGAGGGAGAGAGGACCGACTAGTGACATGTCTCCCGGGGGCAAGAACGAAGGACGTCATCGACAGAATTGAGAGGATCCTGGAAGGGGCCGAGACGGAGGAGACAGCTGTAGTAATCCATGTTGGAACCAACGATGTCAGCAGGAGGAGCTACAACAGGACTGCACTAACTGATCAGTTCAGGATCCTGGGGAGGAAACTGAAACTGAGGGCAAGGAAGATAGCCTTCTCAGAGATCCTGCCAGTACCGAGAGCGGACGCAAGGAGGCAGAGTGAACTACAAGCAATAAACGGTTGGCTCAGGAGATGGTGCGAAGAGGAGGGTTTCCTTTTTGTTTGGAACTGGACAACTTTCTTGGGAAAGAATAAGCTCTACAGGAGAGATGGACTGCACCTGAGCACGACTGGGACGAGGATGCTGGCACGCAACGTCCAGAGCGTCATAGACTTGGCTTTAAACTGAGGAAGAGGGGAAATCCGACAGTCAATCTGACACATCGGACAAAAGTATCAAATAAGGATACTGAGCAAGGACATTGTAAAAGAGGGCTCAGGACTGAGTGGGAATTTTTGGAAAAAGAACCTAAGAATACAATACAGGGGCCCAGGGCCAAGGACATTGTAAAAAAGGGATCCGGACTGAGTGGGAAATTTTGGGAAAAGGACCTAAGGACGCAATGCAGATGCCCAGGGCCAAGGACATTGAGCAAGGACACTGTAAAAGAGGGCTCAGGACTGAGTGGGAATTTTTTGAAGAAGGACCTAAGGACAAATTGCAGGGGTCTAGGGCACAAATGAAATTGACAAACAGGACTAACAGAGAACAACGGAATCCATAGGGACAACCAAAAATGGGGAAACAGGCTGAGGACAAAACAGACACACCCACAGGAGAGGATGACCGAGACGAGGCTTGGGGACTGGCAACTCAAGAGGGGGTCGCCAGGAGCGCCAAACCACGAGGAAAACCAGCAAGAAAGGCGAACAACCGGGACTTACATTGCCTATACACAAATGCTAGGAGCCTAAGGGCTAAAATGGGAGAACTGGAAGTCTTAGCCAACAAAAAGGGCCTAGACATAATTGGAGTCACAGAAACGTGATGGACTGATGACAATAAATGAGATGTGGCTTTACCAGGGTTCAAACTCTACAGGAGAGATAGGTCACACAAAAAGGGTGGAGGAATAGCGCTATATATAAAGGATTCTATACCTTCAACCAGGATGGAAACAACAACAAGGGCGGATGACTTGGAATCACTATGGGTTAAACTATCCGGAGGAACTGGAGCAGACATAAAATTGGGTCTGTACTATCGCCCACCGGGACAAACGGAAGAAATCGACCAGGATCTGGAGGCTGAACTGGGGCAGGTATGCAAAAGCGGAAGTGTGGTGGTGATAGGGGACTTCAACTACCCGGGAATAGACTGGAGTATAGGGCACTCAAACTGCATGAGGGAGACCAAATTCCTGGAAGTCACGAGGGACTGTTTCATGGAACAGCTGGTCACGGAACCAACACGGGGAGATGCCACTCTTGACCTAATCTTCACCGGACTAGGGGAACCCATTAAAGAGGTGGCAGTACTAGCTCCACTAGGAAACAGCGATCACAAACACGATCCAGTACAGGCTAGAAATTGGATCATCCAAGGTGAAAAGAACTACAATGATAGCACTGAACTTCAAAAAAGGGAATTATGATGACATGAGGAAAATGGTGGGAAAGAAACTCAACGACACCGCAAGGAAGATGGAGTCCGTTGAAAAAGCCTGGACCTTACTCAAGGGCACGGTGCACGAAGCACAAAACCTGTGCGTCCCCAAGTTCAGGAGAGAGTGCAAAAAAAAATAGAACAAAAAACCCAGTGTGGATAACAAATGCAGTGAAAAAGGCGATAAGTGACAAAAAGGCATCATTCAAAAAATGGAAAAAAGACCAATCAGAGGACAACCAAAAGGAGCACAAAAAACACCAAAAGGAGTGTCACCGAGTGGTTAGGAAAGCAAAAAGAGAATATGAAGAGAGACTGGCGGGGGAAGCAACAAACTTCAAATCATTCTTCAGGTACATCAAGGTGAAGCAACCAGCAAGGGAGGAAGTGGGACCCTTGGATGATGGAGACAGAAAGGGAGTGGTAAAAGAGGAAAAGGAGATAGCTGACAGGCTAAACGAGTTCTTCTCTTCAGTTTTCACGAGGGAGGACACAACCAACATTCCAGAACCCAAGGAGATCGTAAAAGGAGATCAGGATGAAAATCTGGTCCAACTAGAGGTGAGCAAGGTGGATGTCCTCAGGCAGATAGAAAGGCTAAAGAGCGACAAATCGCCAGGTCCGGACGGCATTCACCCAAGGGTACTCAAGGAACTAAGGAACGAAATAGCTGAGCCACTTCGACAAATATGCAACCTATCCTTAAAAACTGGAGAGATTCCGGAAGACTGGAAACTAGCAAATGTCACGCCCATCTTCAAGAAAGGCTCAAGGGGAGACCCAGGAAACTACAGGCCGGTGAGCTAGACCTCGGTCCCGGGAAAGATGATGGAAGCGCTGATTAAAGACAGCATCTGGGAACACATCGAAAACACTGGGCAGCTAAAGCCGAGCCAGCATGGATTCTGTAAGGGCAGATCATGCCTCACAAACTTGTTATACTTCTTTGAGGGGGTAAACAGCCAGGTGGATAAAGGGGAATCAATAGACATCATTTACCTTGACTTCCAAAAAGCCTTCGACAAGGTACCACACAAAAGACTGCTAAGGAAGCTATGGAACCACGGGGTGCAAGGGGAGGTACACCGATGGATCAAAAACTGACTAGCGGACAGGAAACAGAGGGTTGGAATAAAGGGCCATTACTCAGACTGGCAATGGGTCACGAGCGGAGTTCCGCAGGGGTCGGTACTGGGACCGCTCCTGTTCAATATATTTATTAACGACCTGGAGGCAGGAACAAAATGTGAGGTTATTAAATTTGCGGATGACACCAAACTATACAACAGGGTTGAAAACAAGGAGGACTGCAAAAATCTCTAAAAAGATCTGACAGCGCAGGAAGAGTGGGCCAAAAGGGGCAAATGAGCTTCAACATAGGGAAATGAAAGGCCATGCATGTAGGGAAAAAGAACCCGATGTTCACTTACAAAATGGGGGGATCACCGCTAGGGGTGAGTAACCTTGAAAGAGACCTGGGAGTGATGGTAGACACATCATTGAAGGCGTCGGCGTAGTGCGCCACAGCCTCAAGGAAGGCAAACAAAATGTTGGGCATCATTAAGAAGGGTATCACGACCAGGACGAAGGAAGTCATCCTGCCACTGTATCGTGCAATGGTGCACCCGCACCTGGAGTACTGTGTCCAGTACTGGTCGCTGTACCTCAAGAAGGACATGGCGGTACTTGAGAGAGTCCAGAGAAGAGCAACTAAGCTAATAAAGGGAATGGAGGACCTCTCATATACTGACAGATTGGAAAAGCTGGGGCTTTTCTCCCTGGAAAAGCGGAGACTTAGAGGAGACATGATAGAAACCTTCAAGATCATGAAGGGCATAGAAAGAGTAGACAGGGACAGATTTTTCAAATTATGGGGAACCACAAGTACAAGGGGGCACTCAGAGAAATTGAAAGGGGGAAGGTTTAGAACAAACGCCAGGAAGTTCTTTTTCACCCAGAGAGTGGTGGATACATGGAACGCGCTACCGGAGGATGTGATAAGCAGGAGCACACTACAGGACTTCAAAGAAGGTTTAGATAGGTACCTGGAAGACAAAGGGATTGAGGGGTACAGATAGGAGTAGAGGTAGGTTATAGGGATAGGATTAGAGAATTAGAGGCAGTTACAAAATCAGTCAGGGACACTGTTCAGGCAATTAGGCCTGATGGGCCGCTGCGGGAGCGGACCACTGGGCAAAATGGACCTCTGGTCTGCCTCAGCGGAGGCAACTTCTTATGTTCTTATGTTCTTAATATCTACCTGGTGGGTCTACCGGAAATGGTAAAGGACCCTGACCTGTATGAGATCTTTACTAAATGCCTGCTGGAGAAGCTGGGACTGACTGATGGTGCTGTGCGTTTTGACTGTGAGCGGGCCCACCATATTGGAGTCCAACCATCGGGCGAAGGGAGAGCGTGAATGGCCATAGCCAAATATGTCAACTGGAGAGAGAAAGAACTTCTCCTTAAAGCTTTTCAGAAAGGGGGAATCCTGGAGTACGAGGGATCCAAAGTATTAGTGTTCAGTGACTACTCTGTGAGGGTGGTGGCTCAGCAGAAGCTCATGATACTGTTCTGCACAGATCTGCACAACCGGGGTATTCAATTTGCACTGGTGTTCCCGGCAAAACTGCGCATGTGACATGCCGGCAAAACTGTTACTTTGGCTACAGCGGAGAAAGCCTGGGTTTTTATGGAGTGGCTTCCTGCCTGATCCTGTTATCCTTTTCAATCGTGGCTTTCTGGGTGATCCCTACCTAGCCGTAGAGGCTTGTTTGCTGCTTGGCAGGCTAGTTTTGTTTTGAGGGGGACATAGAGGCCTGCTTGTTGGATCGCCGGCAGAAGGTGGGTTCCCTGCCTGTTGAAGCCTGCAAGTGTCCTCTTCGGACTGGATCCATGTACAGCGGGCTCTTTTGAGGACCACCTGGAGGTTCTGCACGATGTCCTGGACCTGTGTTTGAGAGGAGAGTATTTATGGACCGGAATCCTGGGATCCTAGGGTTCTACGCCTGTTCATGAGGGGGACCCCCCACTTTCTTGGATTGTCAGCTTCCAGGCTTTGGTCTGCCTTGAACTGTCAGCAGTTGGGACTGGTTGTTCCGTTTTGGACTGTTTTGTTTTTTGAGGGGATGTAGTTTTGGGGTCTTGGTAGGGGGTGGGGGTTTCTCTCTGGGTAGGCTGGGGGATAATCTATGGGATTGTATGCCTGGGGTGCAGGTATGCTTCTGGGGGTAGGGCGGGAGGGGGGCAGCGTGTTGGGATGGGGTTTGTGTGGTGTGTGTATATGTGGAGGATGTGTGTAGGAGTGGAGTGGGGGGCAGGGAGGGAAGAGGTACCATTGGAAATGGGGTTGAGCAAGGGCATTCTAGCAGCTGTGGAGCTTAGCTTGGAGGCTCGGCCAGCACCTCACAGCTTCAATACTTACTGGTCTTGGTGTTTGGGGAGTATGGCTGAGGTGATGAGGCTTCTGCTGCCTATGCTGTTTGTGACCAGTCTTTATTCTCCCATCCACCGGTTTACCATCTGATTTTTTAGGGGATAAGGCTGATTTGAAGTTGACTACCCTCAATGTGGATGGTATTAAGTCCCCCATTAAGAGGTTTAGGATTCAGGCCAGTCTCCGGAAGATGGGCATGGATGTTGCGTATCTGCAGGAGACCCATCTTTCCCCTTAGCCACGGCACCAGACTCTGATGGCCTTGGCCCAGAATATTACCGGATACTTCAGGATTTGGTTGCAGCACCGTTTAGTGTAATGTGTAATGCTGTGGCTGAGGAGGGAGGAGCTTTTCCAGATAATTTAGCTCATGTTGTCTTGATTCTTAAGCCAGGCATGGACCCTGACTTGGTTGGTTGTTTCAGGCCTATCGCCCTGTTAGACCAGGACATTAGGCTTTAACTGCTTCTTCCTGGTCTTATCCATTCTGGTCAGGTCAGCTTTGTACAGGGAGATATGCCTCTATGAATCTGATGAAGGTCCTGGGGGCTATTCATGCTCATGCTGTAGGGGGAGGTCAATCCGCTGTTATGGGGCTGGACATTGTGACCAGTCAGACCCGGGCTCTGCCAAGGTCCCAGTTAAGGCAGGGAAAAATGTAAAAGTAAAATCCCGGAAGGGAAATGCCAGGATTTCCCAGGATGATAATGTGGGGGATAATGCCAGTGGCCACCAGGAGGAGCCAGATTTATCTGAAAATGAAGGGAGTGAGTTTTGTCCTAGTCACCACCAGGGGAGCTCAAGAGGTCCCTGGTCTTCTGCTGACACCATCAGAACTGGACACGCCCCTAGGGTAGATAAGCCAGCATTGGCATTCAAACCAGCAAGCCGGTTTGAAGACAGTGTTTAGCTAATGGAGCCCCAGTTATTTTATTCTTAATTTTATTTTATTCTACCTGGAGTTGATCAAGTTTGGATGGGCCATAAAGCATGCAGTACATGTCAGATGTGCAGTCTTATGGTCTGTACCAATTGTTTTTGTAATCCGAGAGACAAAAAGACGTATTCTCTAAGGCATAACTCTGACTGTAAATCTTGCGGTGTGGTCTATATTCTACAATGCCCTTGTGATTTAATATATGTGGGCCAGACCTCTCGTAAATTCGCTATAAGACTCACTGAACACAAGAGCAATATTAAGAATAAAATAACTGGGGCTCCATTAGCTAAACACTGTCTTGAAAACTCTCATGAGTTTGGATCTTTGAAAGCCTTAATTTTGGAAGTGGTTCAGCCAAATAGTAGAGGGGGGGACTTTAGAAGGTATCTGGCACAAAGGGAGCAAAGGTGGATAAACAGGCTGGACACGCTGTACCCTAGTGGATTGAATAGATCAATTGAGTGGCAACATTTCTACTAAGGGTTACAGTGTGTCTAGCTGGCTGTTACGTCATGACGTTTGGTTACGTAATGGCTATAAAACGTAGCTGATTGCCATCTTAACCTGCTTTGAAACCTTGTCACCAAGTGCAGTAATGTGAGTACTGTTATTTTTTTCAATTTTTTGTCCTTAGGAGTTTAGTATGTTTTTTGATTTTGTTTTCAATTTTACAGTGAAGCCTTGATTCTTTGAATGTCCTGGTGGCCCTGACGCAGCGGACGACTTAAATCAGTAAAGTTCCGCGAAACGCTGGCCGCGTCGGCATATGAACACTAGTGACTGTTCTTCTCTGTAAAGACAAATCAGCTATAAAGCTAAGTTGCTTTTTTGGTCTTTTTTATATCCTGGCTTGCACTTATTTCCATATAACCCCATAGGGGTGGTAGCTTCATTTAAATGCTTTTGAAAATTCTTTAAAAAAATTGCAGATGTGTGGGCCGATGATTGGAGCAGGAGCAAATATACTACGCAGACTATTCCCAGTTTGTGACTGTTATGGCAGTGCGTAGGCTCCGATTCTGAGGCCATAGCCCTTTCAATCTTCTGGGCTATTAACACTAACGTGAACTGCTAGTTATTTGCAGTATTTAGGTGTGTTTTTCATTAAGTCCTATATTGTTGCCAGAGGCTTTCCTTTATTTTTCTTTTTGCCTGAGAATGAAGGAAACTGGAATGCTGAACTTTAATTTTGATTTGATAAAACACCTGCTTTGGAGCAGGCAATGCTAGCTCTAGTGAGCTGGGGTCTCAGGAGCTAATTGATAATTAATGAGTAGAAGAAGAAAGTTTGAAGCAGATTGTAGATTGCTTTATTTTCTTGCCCCTTTTGGCAGTTTTTTTTTTTTTTTCTTCTTCTTGAATGCTGTAAGGAACTCTAACCCATGTTATGAAGTTGAAGCATTACTTACCTGTCCTAAGGAGTGAGAAAAATTGAAATATTTCTCTTTACTTCACCTTTTGTTGGGACTTTATTTTTGGTTGTATTTGATTGTGAGTGCTGTTGAAGAGTCCGGTCCTGCAGGGTGACTCCATGCTGGATCACACGCTAATGCACTGTATATTGTAGCCACCAGGATTTCTACAGAGTCCTTCACTGGGCTATAGTGGTGGCCACATATATTTGGTATCAGGAGTGGGATATTGCACCTCCTGCAGGACACTCAAGGAACTGCAATTGAAAAAAAAAAAAAAAAGTTTTTCTTTTGCTGTGCCATTTTGGACTTGTGCTGGAGAAGGCATATTTAGCTTTCTATTATTTTGGAAATTGGAACTATTGAACAATTTGCTAATTATGTGGAGCAGCATAATTTTTTTTTTTACTTTCTTCAAACAACTTTATCTGGAGTTTCCGATTACCCACTGAGAGGAGGAGTCTCCAACCGGAAGCGGGGACAAAGTCGGCAGCATATCCTTTGGAGGAGGGCTGCGGGGAGCGTAGTTGAAGTTGGAGTCGGAGAGAACGAGGTCGGAGTTCCAGAGCCGGTTCCAGTGGACCTGAGTTCCGGAGAGGCAAGTCGTGTGGAGAGAACGACTGGAGGCCAAGGAGGCCTAATACCCAAAGGCGCAGACTCTCCAGTACTGTTGGTAAGAGTACCTAGGCTGGGGAGGAACACACTTACCAAGCAGCCACACTTGGGTTCCTTTTCTTTTTGTTTGCCTTTCAGGACTTCGCCATGGAGCAAGTCTCGTTATTGGCAGCGTTGGCTGAAGAGGACTGAAGACAGACTGAGGAACTAGAGGGCATTTTGAGGACTAACGAGGCGCGTTGGCAAGCTCGTCAGGATGCTATGATGCTGCAGTATGGGGAACTAATGGTGACCATGCAGGAGCAAGCGAAAATCTTTGCTCAGATACTACAGCAGTCTACAGCACTACCTGCAAGTCAAGCCTTACCCGGTGTTTCAGATCCAGCTCCGGTAGGACTTAACACGCTGACATATTTAAACTGGGGGGAGTCTGCGCTCATAGATGCTCCTGATGATTCCCTTAGTGCCCAGACTCTAGGGCCGATCCTGGAAGTGGGTGAAGCCTATCTTGATGCTCGAGAATTCTTAAGAGGAGGCCCAGGCATAGTGCAGGGACATACACCTAGGCAGAGCCCCGGGAATTCAAGTAAGAATGGGAATAGGAAACCCCTTTTCCAAGATTCATCTGCTCCTGCATCCAGGCCTAACACTTGGGGAGGTGGTAGGAAAGGTTATAGATGTGGGAAGACCGGGCGCACACAAAGTTTTTGTGGGGCAGTAAACTTGTCAAGCCGGAGAACTAGGTGCGATGCTAGGGAAGTCAAAATAAGTATTCCCGGGCAAGGTCTGAAGACCGCATGCACTACCACAGTCTCTGTAGGCGGACAGGAAACTGTAGCACTGATCGACACAGGGGCCGATCAGATTATGATGTCTGTATGGTTCTGGGAAAAGGTATTCCCTGGGGAGAAAGAATCCTCCAATGCTGGGAGGGTTATAATTAAGTGCATACATGGGGATAGGGTGCATTATGCGCTTAGGCCAACCACAATTCTACACCAGGATAGGGTGTATCAAGTAGTAGTGGCTTTGGTCCCAGGGGCCCCGTATGATCTGATTTTGGGACAGGACTGGCCTGGGTTGAACGAGTATCTGAGTATCAAACAGGGATTTATGAATACTCGGTCTTAGGGTTTACCTACGGCAGGTCCTGGGGCAGAGCTGGGAGACGTATTCCCCTTTCAGGAGGGAGTGGTGGAGAGGCCTACTCACAAGCAGGCAAGAGCCTCAAGGGCACAGAAAAGGAGACAACAGCAGCAGAGAACGCAGGGGCTTAGGCAGGCCGAACAGAGGAAAGAGTTTCCTAACCTTCCTCAAGAAATTATTAGTACCTTTCCCACGTTTGGCAATGAACAAAAAACTGACCCTTCCTTACAAGAGTTATGGCGTCAGGCCACCGGACTCCAATCAGGTCGTGCCAGATTGCGAGTTATAAGGGGGCTCCTCTATAAGGAAGATGAGGGTGCCGAGGACTTGGGGGGAAAGAGGGAGCAGTTGGTGGTTCCAAAGGGGTTCAGGAGGGCCATCCTACAGACTGCTCATGACTCCTCATTAGCCGGGCATAAAGGGGTTCAGGCTACCCAGATACAGGTGCAACGCAGGTTCTTCTGGCCAGGTTGGAGACAGGAGATAGAAGAGTTTTGTAAGTCCTGTCCCACCTGTCAGAGGTTGACCTTAAGTAAACCAGCGCGTGCTCCTCTTATCCCTATCCCGGTAGTGGAGGAACCCCTCATGAGGCTAGCCATGGATATTGTAGGGCCGCTGGAGAGGACTCCTAGGGGATACAATTTTATTTTTGTTGTAATGGACATTGCCACCAGGTTTCCATGGGCTTTTCCCCTACGGAAAACATCATCTAAAGTGCTGATGAAAGAACTAATGGGGTTATTCTGCACCATAGGCTTCCCTAGGGAGGTATTGTCCGACAGGGGAAGTAACTTCCTATCTAAGGAGATGGAGGGGTTCTGGAAAGACCTTGGGGTTAGGCATATTAGGACGTCAGCTTATCACCCTCAGGCCAATGGAATGGTCGAACGGTTTAACCAGTCCCTGAAACACATACTTAAAAAGGGGTTAGAAAATAACATCAGGGACTGGGACCTCTTTATCCCATTTGCTTTGTTCGCTGCCCGTGAGAGGGTACAGGACTCCTTGGGAGTTAGTCCCTTTGAGATGCTATACGGGCGAGCTCCCAGAGGTCTGTTAGATGTGGTAAAGGAGGGTTGGGACCCTCCTGAGGAGACGGGCATGGATGTGATATCCTATCTGTCCCGCCTGAAGCAGAATCTGGCTCAAGTTGCCAAATTGGGGAAAGGAAATCTTGAGTGGGCTCAAAGAAAACAAAAAGTATACTATGATAGGAAAGCCAAGGAGCGTCAGTTTATGGTGGGAGACAGAGTCTTGATACTTGTGCCCTCAGATCCCCATAAATTTTTGGCGCATTGGAAAGGACCCGCCACGATTGTGGAAAAAATAGGCCCTGTAAATTACAGAGTTAAGGACGAGAAAGAACACACGCAAACCTATCATGTGAATTTGTTAAAACCTTGGAAAGATAGAGAGATCTTAGCTCTAGTGGCACAGAGGTATCAAGAGGACGAGTTAGGTCCCCAGGTAGCGGACCTGGGACAGGCAGAAAAGGTAAACGTGGGGGTGGAATTGTCTACTTCACAAACCCAACAGGTACAGACCCTCATTAACCGATTTTCTGATGTATTCTCATCCATTCCGGGGCACACTAGGGGAATAACTCATGATATTATAACCAGTCCAGGCAGGATAGTCAGAGTTCGCCCCTATCGCCTGTCAGAGGAAAAAAAGAGGCTGGTTAATGAGTTAGTGCAAGAGATGTTAGCGCTAGGGGTCATCGAGCCCTCGCAGAGCCCCTGGAGTAGCCCAATAGTTATCGTGCCGAAGGCTGATGGGACCCCTCGTTTCTGTATCGATTTTCGTCAAGTAAACGAAGTATCACAATTTGACGCCTTCCCAATGCCTCGTGTGGACGAGTTATTGGATCGTTTAGGCCAGGCGCAATACCTTACCACCATTGATCTGACCAAGGGGTATTGGCAAATCCCCCTGATCGATAGGGCTAAGCCTAAGACGGCCTTTAGCACTCCCTATGGGTTGTATCAGTTTACCCGCATGCCATTTGGACTGCATGGGGCAGCTGTAACTTGCCAAAGGGCAGTGAACGAGGTCCTGAGGGGGCATCATGCTTACGCGGAGGCGTATCTTGATGACATTGTTATATATTCATCCACATGGCCACAGCATCTTGAACATGTTGCCGCTGTATTAGATTCACTAAGGAAGGCAGGGTTTACCGTAAACCCCAAAAAGTGTTTCCTGGGTCAGAAGGAGGTAAAATATTTGGGGTACACAGTGGGTAGAGGCCAGATCAAACCCTTAGTTGATAAGGTGAGATGTATCCGAGAATATCCACAACCTAACACTAAGAAACAGATGCGTGGATTTCTAGGCCTAATGGGGTATTATAGAAGATTCATAACCGATTTTGCCACTAGGGCTATGCCCCTTACAAATATGCTGAAGAAAGATGTCCCTGATACTTTGCAATGGGGGGTCAACAGTGTGGAGGCTTTTCACGATCTGAAGGATAGCCTGTGTAGTCAACCGGTCCTTGCGGCCATAGACTACAACAAACCTTTAATCCTTCAGACGGATGCCTCTGGCTGTGGTTTGGGAGCCATACTCAGCCAGGAAAACCAGGGCGTAGAGCACCCAATTTTGTACCTGAGCAGGAAGTTGCACCCCAATGAAAAGAATTATGCTGTGGTAGAGTTGGAGTGTTTGGCAGCAAAATGGGCAATGCAAACAATAGACCACTATCTAGGGGAACGGCAATTTACTTTGGTCACTGACCATGCCGCACTTAAGTGGTTAGGTACCATGAGGAATAATAACGCTCGTCTTACACGGTGGTACCTAGCGTTACAAACCTTTAGATTTTCGGTAGTTCATCGTCCAGGGCACCTAAATACTAATGTTGATACACTGTCCCGCATCCCAGAAAATACTACACAGCCCCAGGCTTCTCAGGAGAAGCAGCGTTTAAGGGTGGGGGTATGTGACCAGTCAGACCCGGGCTCTGCCAAGGTCCCAGTTAAGGCAGGGAAAAATGTAAAAGTAAAATCCCGGAAGGGAAATGCCAGGATTTCCCAGGATGATAATGTGGGGGATAATGCCAGTGGCCACCAGGAGGAGCCAGATTTATCTAAAAATGAAGGGAGTGAGTTTTGTCCTAGTCACCACCAGGGGAGCTCAAGAGGTCCCTGGTCTTCTGCTGACACCATCAGAACCGGACACGCCCCTAGGGTAGATAAGCCAGCAGTGGCATTCAAACCAGCAAGCCGGTTAGGGAGGAAGTTTAAGTCTTGCCTACCTAAGGATCCACCTGAGCCAAGCAGGGACAACAGACCTGTACAAATGGAATGGACTGAGGCTCAACAAGCAGAAGACTTACCACTTCTGAGCGAGGAGCCTATGGATTTTCAAGAAGCCTGTTCTGGCAGTGGATCCAATTATCCTGAGCTTATGCAGGTGGACTTGGCTTCCAGCCACAAACAGTGAGTGTGTTTTCTTTTGGACTGTTTGTGTGCTGTTTTTTTTTTTTCTCTTGAATGTTGGTTTTGAGAGAAGGCTTAGAGAGAGAGTGGGGAGAGGTTTTGCTTCCACCTTGGGAGGGAATTTGAAAGCCTATCTGAAGGCCTTTGTTTTGGCAAAACCTATTGCTCTCTCCTATTCCTGGCAGTCCTATATTGTTATCCTGACACTGGTAAAGGAACCAATTAAGCTACTTTAAATGCTTTTAACCTAGAGTAGTGCTCAGACTCCAAAGATGGATTGTAAGAACTCAATGTGGGGACAAACCCCTGTAGAGATTCTTATGGTATCTATCATTGCACCATTTTGTGGTTAAAGGTAGTTTAAAGTACTGTTAAAGCCATGTTCATGATTAATTAGTCCATAAAGAAGCGTAATGTCCAAATGTAAATAAACTTCAAATTGATAATCTCAAAAATAGACTTAGCTTGAAAAATATCAACAGCAAGTGTTCAGCTGGGTCCTGACGCGTTTCGCCGCTATGGCTTCCTCAGAGAACCCGCTAAATAGCTGGAAATGTTCAATGCTGTGAATATCCTAAACATACAAAACACAGTGCATGAGGTTATAAAGCTGAAAATCCAAGTAAATAATCAATACCTATAAAACGCTCACAGCACTACCGGCTGAGTACCTGTCGTTTATATTGTGAACACAGGACCTTGCAGTTCTGGGGTAATTAGACATGGCATCTACAGGCTGGGATACCATGCTTTCATTTACTGATCAACAAGCTGATGACATTTTGTCATCTTTCAAATTATTTACTCAGGAAGATGTGCCTACTTCTACTGTGGATTGGGAACAACTGATATTTTTACAAAAGAGAACAATCAGGGCAGAATTACATGCTGCTATTTTGGCAGAATATTGCCGAGCTAGACGCATTCCCCGAGGGCTCCGTATGCGTACAGAACCTAGACTTTTCCTTGACAACAGTAGTTTTCTAGATAAATGGAATGCGATCTTAAATAAGTGTTCACAAGACCTTATGTTACTTATAATAGACACTACCAAACACGAGTTAAACACCTATCAATCTGAATTCCAGGAAAAAGTTGCGGTGATACAAAGTACTACACAACCAGAAGATTTCACCACCAAAATGGAAGAATTTAAAAAACAGATGGAAGTATTCCGTGTGGATATCAGAAAAACTAAAATAGGGAAATTTAAAAGAGATGAGGGTGATTACATCCGGGGGTATGTTTACCCCTGGATGGATCGCAACAAACGCTCCCGTCAGTTCAGAAAAACCACATACGCACAAACATCGAGTGGGTCAAGTGGGGAGGACCCTAGCTCAGATTCCAGTAGTTCTACAGTGGCAGGCCCGGTCCAAACACGTTCCACTACTGTAAATTTTCAAGGGACGGCCTCCCACAAAACAGGAGGCCCACGGACCGCCAGGGGGAGACGTCCTCCGAAACCTTGATAGACACACATAATGTGTTTAATTTATCCAGCAGGCACCTTTCTGCCAGGGAGTTGTCTGTGCTCTCCAAGGGGTTGTCATTTGTTCCTTTTACAAATTACAACCCCTTGGATACGAGGATAAGTCTTTACAAACTTGTCAGGAAATGTACTTTAAAAATTTTCTTTCAGGACAAACCTAGTGATTCGGGCCCTACGGGGTTACACAGACCTTCAACTTGGAACCCCCCGGGGAATTTGGACCCGCACATACAAGTGTTTTATAATTTGGTTGAGCAAGATATTGTCAGTCTTGAAAGTCAACCCACTCACATCAGGCGTAATATGTCTTGTGAGATGACTCAATCAGTTCAAGCGTTGGCACAAGATTCTGATATTGTTATTCGCTCCGCTGACAAGGGTGGTGGGATTGTAGTTCAGGACACTGTAGCCTATGTTGAGGAAGCTCGTAGACAACTAAGTGACACTCACTATTACAGGGCCTTGTCTGGTGATCCTACAGTAGATATTAGTGATGGTATTCAACATCTTCTTTTACAAGCGCTGGAAAAAGGCATCATTTCAGACAAAGAATATCGCTTTCTCCACCAAAATCATCCAGTCATCCCTGTAATATACTTTGTCCCCAAAATACATAAAACTTTAACCAACCCTCCAGGTCGTCCCATCGTTTCAGGCATCGGCTCTATTCTCGAGCCTTTGTCTGACTTTGTGGATTTCTACCTTAAACCCCTTGTCTCTGGTGCAAAATCATATATCAAAGACACTACTTCTATGCTAGCTTGGCTTCAGGAGTCCCATTCCATTCCTCAGGGGGCCTTGTTAGTCACACTTGATATTCAGGCTTTATACACCAACATTCCACAATCCAGTGCCATTGAAACAATACGGAAATATCTCAGTACTCTTCAGTTGTCTACGGACAGAGTTGATTTCCTAGTAGCCATTGCGAGTATAGCGCTGCAGAAGAATTATTTTTTGTTTGATACTGATTTCTTTTTGCAAATTCAGGGCACGGCCATGGGGGCCACCATGGCCCCGTCCTTAGCATGTCTATACGTATCTGATTTTGAAGAAACCTTTGTCTATACGTCCTCTTATGTATCGGACATCTATGTGTGGAAACGTTATATTGATGATGTTTTTTTGATATGGACAAACACTTTAGATGTTTTTCATCAGTTTTTACAGTGGCTTAACACCTGTAACCCACATTTGCAATTCTCTTCATGTATTTCGTATACCAACATAGCTTTTTTGGATATCGATATCACCTTTCACAATGGCATGTTTGAAACCACCATACACCGTAAAGAAACCGATAGAAATACCTTACTTCACTACGAGAGTTACCATCCTCGTCACCTGAGGGATAATTTACCTGTGGGTCAGTTTTTAAGACTCAGGCGTCTGTGCAGTAGTAAGGAAGAATATAAAATCCGGTCTGGAGATATGTGGCAGAGATTCAAGGATCGTGGATATCCTTACAGTACCATCAAGAAAGCCTACAAGAGGGCCTTGTATGCCCATCGTTCTTACCTGTTACAGCAATCTCCTAATCAACCTGAGGATCGGATGGTATGCACACTCCCTTATTCATATAAAGCGTTTGCCATTAAAAAGATCATTAACACTCATTGGCACATTCTCCAGGTACATCAAAGTCTTTTACAACCCCCTCTTTTTGCCTATTCCAGAGGCAGAAATCTTCGTGAGTGTATTTCTACCTCCCACTTTGTGAGAAAATCGGAGAGTACATTGACGCAAGTTACAGGTCATTTTAAATGCGGGCATTGTACCGTCTGTGATCATGCACTGGAAACTGCTTACATTCAACATCCCAGTTTATCTAAGAAGCATTATTTACGTCAGTACACAGATTGTGACACGCAGGGGGTTGTCTATATGATCCTCTGCCCATGCAAATTACTTTACATTGGACACACTACCAGAAATATCAAGACACGTATCATTGAACATCTGAGCAAAATCAGAAGGGGAGATATGAATGCCCCTCTTGTTCAGCACTGGCACGCTATACCACATCAGCTACAGGACTTACAATTTGTTGTTTTGGAAGTGGCTCATAACATCAGAGGGGGAAATGATAAAGCTTGGTTGTGGAAGCATGAGCAAAAGTGGATCTATCACTGGCAGACGGTTTCTCCTGCTGGCCTCAACAAAGAAGTGGAGTGGTGGGCGTTTCTCCACTAGGTGATTCACACATCTTCCACAGTATAAATATGGGGTGCTCAGCTGAGCACTTACGTCACAGGAAACAGAAAAATTATTTTTTGAATCAGGTACTCAGCCGGTAGTGCTGTGAGCGTTTTATAGGTATTGATTATTTACTTGGATTTTCAGCTTTATAACCTCATGCACTGTGTTTTGTATGTTTAGGATATTCACAGCATTGAACATTTCCAGCTATTTAGCGGGTTCTCTGAGGAAGCCATAGCGGCGAAACGCGTCAGGACCCAGCTGAACACTTGCTGTTGATATTTTTCAAGCTAAGTCTATTTTTGAGATTATCAATTTGAAGTTTATTTACATTTGGACATTACGCTTCTTTATGGACTAATTAATCATGAACATGGCTTTAACAGTACTTTAAACTACCTTTAACCACAAAATGGTGCAATGATAGATACCATAAGAATCTCTACAGGGGTTTGTCCCCACATTGAGTTCTTACAATCCATCTTTGGAGTCTGAGCACTACTCTAGGATAAAAGCATTTAAAGTAGCTTAATTGGTTCCTTTACCAGTGTCAGGATATCATTGACCTTTAGGAACTTTCTTCTTATATCTCCCCAGTCGTTTATATTGAGTCCTATATTGTTGCCAGAGGCTTTCCTTTATTTTTCTTTTTGCCTGAGAATGGAGGAAACTGGAATGCTGAACTTTAATTTTGATTTGATAAAACACCTGCTTTGGAGCAGGCAATGCTAGCTCTAGTGAGCTGGGGTCTCAGGAGCTAATTGAGAATTAATGAGTAGAAGAAGAAAGTTTGAAGCAGATTGTAGATTGCTTTATTTTCTTGCCCCTTTTGGCAGTTTTTTTTTTTTCTTCTTCTTCTTGAATGCTGTAAGGAACTCTGACCCATGTTATGAAGTTGAAGCATTACTTACCTGTCCTAAGGAGTGAGAAAAATTGAAATATTTCTCTTTACTTCACCTTTTGTTGGGACTTTATTTTTGGTTGTATTTGATTGTGAGTGCTGTTGAAGAGTCCGGTCCTGCAGGGTGACTCCATGCTGGGTCACACGTTAATGCACTGTATATTGTAGCCACCAGGATTTCTACAGAGTCCTTCACTGGGCTATAGTGGTGGCCACAACATAGAGAAGGCCTTCAACAGCATTTCCTGGGAATACCTCTTCTGGGTTTTGCGGAGGGGAGGATGTCGGGGTTTATATCTGGCATGGGTGACTGCTTTCTATACCAACCCCAGAGCTCGGCTCTTGATCAATGGGGGCCTAACGGAGGCCTTTGGCCTGCGGCGAGGTACATGACAGGGGTGTCCTCTGTCTCCTCTCATTTTCCTCCTGGACATTGAACCCTTAGCTATTAAGATCCGACAAGCGGAGGATATCCGAGGAGTTCGGGTGGGGGGACAGGATTGCAAAATTAGTTTATTTGCTGATGATATCCTGCTCTATTTAGATCAGGTTGCCCCCCATTTGTCTCGGGCGTTGAAGGAGATTAGAGCTTTCAGTAAATTGTCAGGCCTGCAAGTTAATTGCGGTAAATCTGAACTTTTGTTGCTGTCCGGGGGCCCCCCAGGATCCATGGCAAGCCTTGTTGCCAATTCTGCCTTCAACCAAGCCTATGCGGTATCTATGTAATTATTTAAGTACTAATAAATCTGTCCTTTATGCCGTTAATGTTCAACGACCTATTGAGACTATTAAGAAATTGTGTCAGGCCTGGCAGGACCTCCCCTTGGGACTCATGGGGCGTCAAAATGGTCCTGGTCTCTAAGTTGTTATATCTCGGAAATCTCAGGCCTCACGGATTGGAATGTCCAAGCCTTCTCTGGATAAAAGGCGGGGAAGCCTTAATGTCCCAGATATTCGGTTATACAATGTGACTGTGCTTATCTGTTGGATCCACGAGGTCTTTACTGGGCCAACTTATTACTCCCCCCAGGGCTGGGTGGAAGAGTGGTGTCACCCCTTCCAATTTCTTAACCTGCTTCACTTTCACTCCACTCTTGCTCGCTGCTATTGGACCTGTGTTCAGTTCCTGCTACCCTTGCGGACGGTCTGGCAGTGGTGGCGGCACAGACAGGGTTTGAGCCCCGAGGTGTCCCCTTTCCTGAGACTTGTGGGGAATTCTCAATTTGCACTGGACTGAGACCGGTCGGTGTTCCAGGACTGAATGGCCAGGGGATATGTGGCTATGGAACACCTGCTCGAGCTTTCCTCTGATGGCTTTCCCTCCTTTCAGCAAGTCCTTGCAGCTTGGGGTGTTCCTCACCGTTCTCTATTCTCATATTTTTAACTTAGACATTATTGGGATGTTGAGCGCTGGGAACAGGAGGGGGCGTGGACCAAGGGGCAGATGGATAGCACCTTTTCGACTACACCAAGTCAGCTCAATACTTTCACTTACTGGTACGAATTGCTGAAATCTTCCATCTCTCTCTTGGTGCTGGGTCCCTTATAATCCCGTTGGGAGCTGGATCTTGGGCACAGCTTTTCTGAGTCCCAGTTCCTCGTTTGTTTTAAGACCCTATATGCTTTCACTAAATCTGCTTATTTCCAAGAACTCCAGTACAAGGTCCTCCACAGAGCTTATATCACTAGACAGAAAGGAGTGCAGGTGGGTCTTTGGGACAGTGACCTATGTGTTAAATGTAAATGTTTGGCTGGCACTTATATTCACTCTTTTCTTGAGTGTTCTAAATTGTCTGTATGGAGGAGGGTGCTGGCTGGGGGCTGTTCAGTGGAATGGGACTATGGGACTCTTTTGCTGGGTTTCCATGAATCTCTCCAAGTCCAGGGTTTTACTGTTTCCCCACCGTCATTTCTTCTACAATGCTATACTCCTAGTTAAAAAACTGATTCTGACATACTGGATCTCAGAAGATACCCCCTTCAAAAAGCCCCAATGGATGAGTAGACTCCAGGAGCTGGCTCAGTTTGAAATCCGGTCCTATAATAAGTCCACAAAGTTAGCTAAGCAGCATTATATAACTCTGTGGGAGTGACTGTGTGACCTGGTGCCTCCGTGAGCAGGTAGTTAGATGTCTATATTAGCCTTGCTTGCTCTTTGTGATCCCCTTGCTGGGGGTGTTTGTAATTTTGTAGTTCTCGGGCTGTGGAAGCATGGGTTGTGAGTTGGTGTGTGTATTGAGATGCATGGTATGTATGTACAGGTTGCGACAGGGACACCATGCTGCACTCGCTTGACATTGATCTGTATCTTTGTGTCTATTCCCAAGCTTAGAGCAGTGCAGCCTAGAAAAGTTAATTAGACTTGTGTTGTACCTTTTAAGCCTGTCCCTTGAAGAGGAGACAGAAAATTGCCTTGGCTTCAATCCAGGAGGCCTCTGCTGTGCTCATTGAAAGTAATTAGGGGGAGGGGCCTGACATGTGTGAGCCCTTATTCTCTAGCAAAGCTGAGCCAGAGAGGAGAGCCCATAGGAGCAGATCTGGGAGCTGATGGAATGATAACAATTAGGGCGGAGATTTTTCATGCTGAGTAATTGCCCATGTTGGAGGCCAGGTACTATAGCCTAGCGTGTAAAGCAAGTCAGAGTTTCAAAGTCACAAAGGAAAGTTTGCTTCTTTGTTTGCTGACTGTGTTAATTTTTTTTCTGTGCTGAAACCTGAGCCCAGGGCACCTGTGTGTTGCCGTTTGGAATGGGCTCAGCTGAACTATATAATCAAAGCCAGAAGCTTCATGTATTTGGGGACATTAAAAGATGCTTGGTTTTTATTTTTGAGTGTTTTTTTTCTCTCTAATAATTGAGCCTGTGTTTATGAGAGAAAGGACCAGAAGTATTGAGAAGGCTAATTTTGCCATTTTACTTTGACTGAGAAAGAGAGCCCTGGCACATGAGGGGGGGGGGGCTGTTTGAAGAGTACTATGCTGAACTGTGTAAAGAAAAGTCAGAAGCTTTATACATTTGGGGACATTAGGAGAAGCTTGCCTTTTTTTTTTTTTTAAGTCTATTTCTTCTAATGTTTGAGACTGTGTTTAGGAGAGAGAGGACCCGAAGTATTCAGAAGGCTATTTTGCCCCATTTTACTTTGCCTGAAGAAGAACAAGAAAGTGGCTGTAATGTGCAAAATATATCCTGCATAAAGTTGGGTGGGCAGGCTTTTTGTAAGAATTGGAATTCAGCCTACCCAGTCTTGGCAAGTGGTATCCAGGCCCGATGCTGCTTGGAATAGCAAGGGCCTAGCATTCTGGGTTAAGCCAGCATTAAAGTTTGGTTTTCTTTTCCCTGCTGGGGAGATCAGGAAAAGGATTTTTGCCTTTTGAGGTTTGTTTGTTTATTTGGTGCCACAGGCAGGGGGAGGGGAGAGGCAGAGAAGCCAAAGCTCTCCTACTCCCAGGAAGAAAATGACATTTTGATTCATGGGTTATGGATTTTTGTTTTGGAATGAGCTGCAAAATTCTGTTGAGTATTTTGTTTTTGAGCTCTTCTATTGCTACCCTCATGGAGGGAAATGAACTGTAATCCTGACTAGTGAATTGTATTCCTGGCCAGTTAAAAATAAGTGGCTTTGTAGGGTCATGAAATGGTTAACTGTTGTTTGAAATGCTGCTCTGGCCTACATAGCTACATGGCCTACATAGCTGGAAACAGTGTATCATCTGTTGACATCATCTGCCTGAAATGTATATCCCTGCCTTACCACATTGTAAGCTAAATAGATAAGAGTTTCAGCAATGATGTACCCTGCCCTCCTGAACATGTAACAGTTAGAACTGCAAGGCTTAGATAAGCAGGTAAATGAACTAGCTTCCTATAGGACTATAAGTTGTACCCCTGAACAAGTGCTGGCTTAGGACCAATAATAATTGTAGAAAAGTTATAGAAGTAACAAATGAGAAGTTGTAGATTTTACATGTATTAGTTTGCATATGTCTAGTTAAAAGGGTATAGAAGTGCTTGCACTTCCTGTTTTTAGCACTCGTGTAAGCAGGCTGCTCACTGCACAAGAGTCCGGCATGCTGTAAATAAAACTCTTGTACTTTCTTCACGCTTCTGACTTTGTGTGTTCAAATGACCTTTCATTTGGCACATCTGAACAGGGACTTGAAGGTCTCTTGATCACTGGTCACTTGATTGGTTAACGTGTCTGCCTAGCTGGCAGCCCTCCTTTTGGGGTTGGCAGACCTCAGGACGTTCGACCACTTCAACTGACTTATCCAGTCCCAGTTTAAAGTACAATAACCTGTATAAGTTTAATTCTGTCCTGGGATGGCCACCATCTGGTAAGTAGGAACTGATCATTCCTATCCTGTCTCTTTTCTCCTGCCTAGTAAGCCACTTGATCCATCACTGAAGTTGCAGGGAGGAAATATAGGATCTGTGTTTCACTGTTTTGGGTAATAGATATTACTGGCGTGTGTAGTGTGTGTGATTGAGACTTCCTTGGGACGAAGCGAGTGTGGACTTCCTAGTACTGCATTTCCCTCGTCCTGCGACGGGCAGGGCCAGGAACGGGAAGAAGTGGTTTTGTCCTCCATTGCATGATGGGGGGAAGTCAGTCTGTTTATGGGGATCCCCTTGAAACAATGTTAGCTAACTTTAGGAGAGGATTTGTAACTCATTCCGATTATGGTACCAAACTTGAAAAATCAGCCCTTACCCACTGCCCCACCTTCTTATTCGGAAGCACTGCCCCGGTACCCCACCCTAATTTTGATCCCTCTGTTGTTGTCACTCTGAAAGCCTCTGCTAAACCTGTTTCTATTAAGCAGTATCGCATTTCTCAGGTTGCACTCCAGGGAATACACATACACTTTTGGTCTCTTGTAAGTCGCCTTGGAATACCCCCTTACTTCCAGTTCTGATGCCAGGAGACCCTCCCGATTATTTTCCAGTTCAAGATTTGCGGGCTGTTAACTGCCTCACTGAGGATATTTACCCCACTGTCTCCAACCCTTTCACTCTTTAGGCTGGCTCTCCCTTCTGCTACACACTTTACTGTCGATCTTAAGGATGCCTTTTTCTGTTGCCATCTGGCCCCCTCCAGACAGCCCATCTTTGCCTTTCAATGGGAAAACCCACACACAGGCGAAGTCTCCCAAGTACCCTGGACCCACCTCCCCCAGGGTTTTAAAAATAGCCCCACCCTGTTCAGCACTGCTTTTGCTTCTGACCTGGCTCAGTTCTCCCCCTCATCTGATTCACTGGTCTTACAATATGTGGATGACCCTCTCCTCTGTTCCCTGTCTGCCTCTGCCTGTCAGGAAGACACCCGCTGTTTCCTCCGGTTCCTTCTTCAGTGTGGGTACCGTGTATCCCTCCGCAAAGCCCAGTTGTGTCAGTCCCATGTTACTTACCTCAGCTTCCACATCACTCAGGGCACCAGGACCCTTCCCCAGTCTCATGTCCAGGCAATCTGTAGTCTCCCACCACTCCATGACCGCCAGAGCCTCCGTACTTTCCTTGGTATTGCTAGCTACTGCCATATCTGGATCCCCGATTTCTCCTCATATCCCGTCCCCTATATGAGTACCGACTTGGACTCCTTTACCTGGACTATATCACAGGAACAATCCTTCCGTTGTCTTCAGAGACTCCTCACTCAGGCCCCGGCTCTTGGCCTCCCTGACCCTTCTAAACCCGTCGCCGCTGTTTCTGATCTCCTGCAGCATGCTAACAAACTTACTTTCGGTCAACATGTCGACCTTTTTGTTCCTCACTGTGTCACCAATCTCTTAGCATATAAAAGTTCCCTCTGGCTCACCAATGAGCACCTCCTCAACTATCAGGCACTACTCTGCGAAAATCCTCAGGTCTCACTTGCTGTCTCATCCCTCCTGGACCCCTCCACTCTACTCCCGGTCTCCCCTAATCCTGTTACACATAATTGTTTTCCAATATACACTTTCACAAGAAAGATGCAAGAAATGTCATATGCAAAGTGAACATTGCTGCTTTGGTTTAAATAGGAAGTGTTTCAAAAAATGGAGGAAAAGCCTCAGACTGAAGCCCTCCCACCACCACAATGGTGGTCCAAGGTGGTTGGGTGATAACCTCACTGGCAAAAAACCTCCATTGCACTCCCAAAGTGTTAAAAACCTTAAACAGGGCTGTCTATGCAGTGATAGAAGAAAGAAACTTTCAACTTATCTTCAGTGTACCGATCACCTGAAGATAAGTTGAAAGTTTCTTTCTTCTATCACTGCATAGACAGCCCTGTTTAAGGTTTTTAACACTTTGGGAGTGCAATGGAGGTTTCTTGCCAGTGAGGTTATCACCCAACCACCTTGGACCACCATTGTGGTGGTGCGAGGGCTTCAGTCTGAGGCTTTCCCTCCATTTTTTGAAACACTTCCTATTTAAACCAAAGCAGCACTGTTCACTTTGCATATGACATTTCTTGCATCTTTCTTGTGAAAGTGTATATTGGAACAGTATTGAGTTTTCACATATCCGAGTTTATCTTGACACATAATTGTCTTGACACTATGGATCTTGTTTATTCCTCCCGTCCAAATCTCACTGACATTCCTCTTAGGGACCCTGATCTTACCCTTTTCACAGATGGCAGCTCCTCTGTCACACCTTCTGGTACCCGAGTAGCTGGCTATGCAGTAGTTACTGCCACTTCTCCCTTGCTGATGGGGCCCCTCCCCACCGGTACATCTGCCCAGGAAGCTGAACTGTATGCTCTCACATCTGCCCTGCGGTATGCTGATTCCAAGTCCTGCAATATATATACTGATTCTAAATATGCCTTCCTTACCTTGCACGCCCATGGGGCCATCTGGAAACATCAGGGTTTCATTACTGCCTCTGGTCGCCTGATCCACCATGCCCCCCCCTTATCCTCGAACTTCTTAAGGTTGTACAACTACCCTCACGTGTTGCAGTTATGCACTGCCGTGCTCACAGGCACGTGACGGACCTTGTCTCTCGTGGCAATGTCCTTGCCGACCGTACTGCTCGAACTGCTAGTCTCTGTCCCCCTCCTTCAGCCCCCTCTACACAATCACCCCCTTCCTTGCCAATCTTTCCTCTCAATATACTTCTCAGGAACAGATTTGGGCCCGTACACTCTCGGGCCAATCTGTCCTGAAAGGGGGGTGGATTCAGATATGCACTAATTCAGATCAGATTCTGACACTGGCACATTAACTAGAACGGTCATTTTTATCCCACAATACCTGGCCCTCACGGTAGTCCAATGGTGCCACGTTTTGCACATTCAGGAGAACCCGCCATGCAACTGACACTCTGGTGACACTTACATTAACCATCTTGATCAGCTAGTCTACAATACAGTCTGCCAGTGTGTCATCTGTTCCAAATCTAACCCTGCTACCAGGAGGTTGCCACCTCTGGGACACCAACACCTCGGGGCACATCCTATGCAAATTCTGTCTGTAGACTTCACCTACATGCCCCTTTCCCGTTCTTTCAGTCACCTTCTAGTCTTTACAGACACTCTAACCAGGTGGGTTGAAGCCTTCCCCACTCGCACTGAACGCGCCCGAGAAGTAACTAAACACCTCCTGAATGACATAATCCCGCATTTTGGCCTCCATAGGCAGTGACAATGGCCCTGTTTTCGTAGCTGAAGTCATTCAGCAAACGTCCCAGGCACTCCAAATAGACTCGAAACTGCACATGGCGTACCTCCCTTAGAGTTCAGGTCAAGTTGAAAGAATGAACAGGACTCTGAAAATCGATTGAAGAAACCAACTTGTCTTGGCCAGTCCTGTTACCCTCTGTCCTACTGCAGATCAGATGCACTCCAACTAAACCCACCGGATTGAGTCCCTTTGAATCTGTGTTTGGCCGACCGTCCCCAATTGTGAACACCGACCCTGGATCCATTACTATCCTGGGTTCAGACATCCTCCAGAGCCAGGTTCAGTCCCTAGCTAGACCCTCCAAGAACTGCATAAATGGGTTCTAGAGCAAGCTCCCTTACCAATAGCCACTCAGGTTCATGGATATGTCCCTGGGGACACAGTATGGCTAAAAACCTAGAAGTCAGACCCTCTAGTACCTAAATGGAAAGGGCCTTTCACTGTTCTAATTTCTTCTCCCACAGCTGTTAAGGTGTCCGGACATGAAATATGGTTCCACTACAGCAGGATTAAACCTGCTACTACTTGGCAGACCATCCCGCACAACACAGATCTGCAGCTGAAGATCACCAGGATCCCAAGAGTGTTTTGAACTTTTACTATTATACTATTATGCTGCTAGGCAGGTGCTGAACTAACAGCCTTAGCAAGAGTTTTAAGTTGACTGTTTGTAGTTAACCACTGCTGCAATTGAACCTTCTTCTATGTACATTGAGAGTCACTCTGTGACAAATGGGTTTTCTGTGTATACATTGCCGAATGCTCCTATGTGTCATATCTGACTGCTGTTTCTTTCTTACTGTCTTATGCTTCTTCCTTTTGTATTTGTTTCCTGTTGTGCCAGAAGCTCAGGCACAACCCCTTGAGTCCTGTAAACCATGTCTTTTTGAGGTCCGTAATAAAAATCAGGTAGAAATGGCCCTCCTGTACTGAACCTAATTCCGTTGTCACATTGCCCCCTTACCTGATGTCTGATCCTATGAGGGAGTCAATTATCGCAAGTGCCAGACTACTGATGGAGTCATATATTACTAACCCACTAGTATCGAAGATGAAAAATGGGTAGAAATCTACATTAATGGGGCCGATGGTCCACTTGTTAACCAAACTCCCATAGTAGATCCCAGGAAGCCAGTAACTGTGTATTTTGATGCATGTGGGGTTGCTGATAAGGCTGCAGGTCTGGAGGAATCTAAGTATTCTGTTTCTTGTGGGTCCCTCAGTTGGCAGAGATACTACTCCACATGTGATAAATACATGTGCCCGTTCATAATCCCTCCACCGTACGGGCAGAGAAAGTATGGTGCCTTTGCCTGTCAATATGAACACCAGATTAAGTGGGCTACTTACCCCCTAACCCACAAAAAGGGCCAGCCACCACCAGCTTCCACTACTCTATGCTTGGGCCCTATACCTAGCCCTACCTGCCCGGTAGGGGCGTGCAACCCAGTTCCCTTCACTATCATGAAACCCCAAAAGTGGAATCAGCGATTAGAGTATGTGAAAGGGCGTATTGGGTTTAGAATTTCAGGCAAAGGGTCTGACCCAGGTGCAGACCTATACATCCACATAGTGACCCGACCCCGAGCACCAGTACATCACTCCATTGTATTTCCTCAGTTTTATGAAAATATGAAAGTAGACATTGAAATTCCAGCAGTTACTCAAAACCTGTTTATACAGTTTGCTGAGACTATTGGACAAACCCTTAATATTAGCAATTGTTTTGTTTGTGGTGGAACTAATATGGGTGAGCAATGGCCATGGAAGGCAAAGCAGTTGGACATGTTAAACCTATCTACACAGAACCTTACTTTTGCTTCCACTCCTCGGCCTCCTCGATGGACTTTGCAGACCTCCATTATTGCCTCTCACTGCCTGCAGCAGATTGATGGCCCCTTCAATGTTCAAATCGGACACCTCAAATGTACCTCACTCTGGTCCTTCAATGCCACAACAGTTACCTGGACTCCCTGGCCCACCAACTTCACTTCTGCTCTATCAGGTAGCCCCCTCCAGAATCTGATCAATGGTATCTCCTATGGTCACTGGCCGGCTCCTGATGGTCAATACTGGCTCTGCGGCTTATTTGCATACTCCTGGTTGCCAGCAAATTGGACTGGAACTTGTGTACTCGGCATGATCCGCCCCAGCTTCTTCCTGTTACTGCTGGCCAATGGCGAAAGCCTGGGTGCCCCTATCTTCAATGCCAGGGGTCGCCAGAAGCAGTCTGATGCCCTTCAGATTGGAAAATGGGGTGACAACTGGCCTCCTGAATGGATCATTGCTGTTTATGGACCAGCCACATGGGCCGAGGATGGCACCTGAGCCTATCGAACCCCAATCTACATGCTGAACCTCATTATTCATCTATAAGCTGTACTTGAACTAATAACTAATGAGACTTCCCAAGCTTTGAGTACCATTGGCAGGGCGAATGCTAAAATGCACCCTGCTATTTATCAGAATTGTCTAGCTTTGAACTATTTACTAGTTGCTGAAGGGGTTGTCTGTGGTAAATTCAACCTCTCTAACTGTTGCCTTGAACTTGATGATGATGGTAAAGTGATTGAGGAAGTTGTAGACTGCATCACCAAGCTGGCTCATGTTCCTGTTCAAACCTGGCATGGCCTCAACATGGACAGGTTCTCTGGCTCCCTGGGCTCCTGGTTACCGTCTGGTACGACCCTGAAAACAATTCTGCTGATAACTGCTTTGTCCTCCCTGGTTCTATGTTGTCTACCTTGTTTGGTCCCACTGGCCATGAAGTTTGTTCACCGCACTGTGGACTCTTCTGTCAACCGTTCCACTGCTGCATTGGCTCTTGCCCTCTCCCAGTATCATCTCGTACCCACTGGGGACCCCAACTTTCCTGACCCATAACTTTATTTTGTCAGGCTTGGCTCCTTAGGTACGCCAGCCTGAAAGGGGGGAATGTAGGGTCATGAAATGGTTAACTGTTGTTTGAAATGCTGCTCTGGCCTACATAGCTGGAAACAGTGTACCATCTGCTGACATCATCTGCCTGAAATGTATATCCCTGCCTTACCACATTGTAAGCTAAATAGATAAGAATTTGAGCCATGATGTACCCTACCCTCCTGAACATGTAACAGATAGAACTGCAAGGCTTAGATAAGCAGGTAAATGAACTAGCTTCCTATAGGACTATAAGTTGTATCCCTGAACCTATCACAAGTACTGGCTTAGGACCAATAATAATTGTAGAAAAGTTATAGAAGAAACAAATGAGAAGTTGTAGATTTTGCATGTATTAGTTTGCATATGTCTAGTTAAAAGGGTATAAAAGTGCTTGCACTTCCTGTTTTTGGCACTCGTGTAAGCAGGCTGCTCACTATACAAGAGTCCGGCATGCTGTAAATAAAACTCTTGTACTTTCTTCACACCTCTGACTTTGTGCGTTCAAGTGACCTTTCAGCTTTAAGTCAAGCCTGAAAATAAAAGCGGAAACCTTTATTTTTCACCTTTAAAGACTGTGTGGTGTTTGTGAAACATATCCAAGTAAAGCCAGGTCCAGCAGAGTGCATGGGAAGCACTGAATCTTAGGCCGCATAATTAAAGTCACACACCAAACTACTCAGCTGGACAGGACTCCAGCTGGCTCAGGGAGAGTTAGCCAGGTGTCACAGGGTTTGTTGCTGGTGCAGTGGCGGTATGATTGTTTAGAGGTATACCAAAATTCGTGGTGTGGCATTTTGTTTCTTTTACCTTCTGTAAACTGGGAGTGTTTTGATTTCTGTCTTTGTGTAGTACTGTGCTTTCCAGTGGGCAAGTTCCTTTTTGGGGTCTTGCTGATTTTGATGCTTTCATGATGTATCAGCACTGTTCACAAGTTTGTACTTTGCTTGTCTGTGCCTTTTCCACTTTCAATAAACATGTTTAAAAAAAACAAAAAATTTGAGAAATTTAAATAGGGTCATTAGTATACCGTATTTTTCGCTCCATAAGATGCACTTTTTTCCAACCCAAAAGTGGGTGGAAATCTCAGTGCATCTTATGTAGCGAAGGTACAAAAAATTACACCCTCCCGCACCATTTAAAAACACCCCTCCTGCCACTGAACCTTCTTAAAATACCCTGCCCACTGCCCCACCACACACCCACTACACCTCTGTAAAACACCCCACCACATGCACGCCCACCGCTGTCTGTCATACCTTTTTAAAGCTCCAACCCGCCTGCTGCCGTCTGACCAACTGCTTACAAATTACCTGGTGGTCCAGCGTGATTCCCTCCCTCCCTAGCTGTCTCCTCTTCTTATTTCCCAGCCAGCGGCACGGAGGTCAGAAGAGCACGGCAGTCAAGAGCAAAGCTTTCCACACTCCCACTTGAGCCCGTGCTATTTTCTGAATAGCTGCGATCAGTTCTTGCGGGAAGCAGTGCGGGAACAGGTAGTCAATCTGGTGCGCCGCTACACAAGAGAACAAAAGAGGAGTAGCCGGCAGTCAGAGGAAACGGCGGGAATCAGGCAGCCAGCCTGGTGCACCGCTCTCAGTGAGGCGCCGCGTCCAAAAGTTTAAAAAAAGGTGCACATGGGAGGCTTCAGGGAGGAGGAAGAGGGCCAGGGTCTGCCTGTCACCTGCCTGGGGGTGAGGAAGAAGAGGCCAGGGCCTGCCTAGGGGTATGGAGGGAAGATGGACAGGCAGGACCTGCCTGCCTGCGGTGAGGCCAGGAGGGGGAAGGCCCGCTTGTTTGCCTGGGAGGCTGCCAGGGAGGGGGAGGCCTGACTACTTGGGGGCTGCCTAGGAGGGGGAGGCTTGCTTGCTTAGGGGGGGATGCCTTGGAGGGGGAGTACTGCCTGCCTGCCTGGGGTGACTGCCTTGGAGGGGGGAGTACTGCCTGTATGCCTGGGGGGATGCCTGGGAGGTGGGGAGTACTGCCTTCCTTCCTAGGGGGAATGCCTGGAAGGGGGAGGCCTGCCTGCATGCCCTGTCCCTACCTGCCTGCCAGCCAGCCATTAGGCCTTCCTGCCTTGTCCCCGTCTTCCATGTGCCTTGTCTCGGCCTACCACTAGACCACCAGAGGGGGGACAGGGTGCAGAGCTTGGCAAGGAGTGTGGGGTTGAGTGCAGTCTGGCAGGGAGAATTTGGTTCAGAATGTTTTTTTCTTGTTTTCCTCCTCTAAATCTGAGGTGCGTCTTATGGTGAGCTGCGTCTTATGGAGCGAAAAATATGGTAAATTTTCTGTGAATCAAGGTTTTTTAAAGAGAGTTGGTTTGAAGTTTTATCTTGGGATGGGGCTACGGAGTCAATGAGAGAACGTGTTGTATCTTTCCATATGATTGATTGTTCTTCGATGTCATGTCTAGCAAATTCTTGTATATCAAGATTGAAGGAATTTTTTATTGTGGTGTCGGTGATTTTATTGAGATTTCTGGATGTGTATGAGCAGTGTTGGGCTGGAAAATGATTTGTAGATGAATGGAGATGAAGGCTGATTAGAGCATGGTCTGACCATGAACATAAGAACATAAGATTTGCTGCTGCTGGGTCAGACCAGTGGTCCATCATGCCTAGCAATCCACTCACATGGCGGCCCTTAGGTCAAAGACCAGCGCCCTATTTGAGTCTAGCCTTACCTGCACATGTTCTGTTCCAGCAGGAACTTATCCAACCTTTTCTTGAATCCCTGAAGGGTGCTTTCCCCTATAACAGTTTTTGAAAGAGCGTTCCAGATTTCTACCACTCTCTGGGTGAAGAAGAACTTCCTTACATTTCTATGGAATCTATTCCCTTTTAACTTTAGCGAGTGCCCTCGCTACACAACCACTTTCAAAGCCAACTTTATGCTATGGATCCAAACCACATTGACAGAAGGCCAATTCCCTCAGGACCTAGGAGAGATCTTAATCACCCCAATCATGAAAGATCACAAAGGCCCAATAGATAGCCCCTCCAACTACAGACCTATCGCTTCAATACCGATATACGTTAAAATAATAGAAGGCCTAGTTGCACAATACCTCACCAACTACCTGGAAAAACACAACCTTCTTCACCCCTCACAATCAGGATTTCAAACCAACCACAGCACAGAAACATTACTTGTCTCACTACTAGATACAGCCCGGCAACACATCAGTAAAGGAAAAAAGATGATGTTAATTCAACTTGACATCTCCGCAGCATTTGACCTAGTTGACCACTCCTTATTACTACAGATACTTGACGCCAATAGGGATCTCAGGCAAGGTCCACAATTGGTTTCAAGGATTCCTCAAATCAAGAACCTATAGGGTAAAGTCCAATGATATCAAATCAGAACCATGGTCCAATCCCTGCGGAGTTCCACAAGGATCACCTCTCTCACCTACACTCTTCAACCTCTTTATTTCCTCCCTAGGAGCCACTTTAGACAACCTAAATGTCACATCCTTCAGCTACGCAGACGATATCACCATACTCCTCCCCTTCGACCCATCAGAGACCACCACCACAGCAAAGCTAGAAACAACCCTAGATACAGTGGAAAAATGGATGATGGACCACAAACTGAAACTAAACTCAGAAAAAACAAAATTCCTTTTGCTCGAAAAGGCCAAAACTCCTACCATCACAGAACTGAAAATCAAAAATACCAAATACCCAATACAACCCGAACTCAAACTCCTAGGAGTAACGATAGACAAATGCTGCACAATGCAATCCCAAATCAACAAGACAACCCAGAAAGCTTTTCTAACTATGAGAAATCTACTTAAAGTCAGAAAATTTTTCAATCCAGCACAATTCAAACTAATTACCCAATCCCTAGTCTTAGGTTTACTGGACTATTGCAACTCCCTCTATCTACCTTGTCCTGCCATGATGATAAAACAACTTTAGACCATACAAAACATCGCCCTCAGACTGATCTACTCCCTGAGAAAATATGATCACATTACAACTGCCTTCTTAGACTCTCACTGGCTACCCATACAAGCACGAATTCAATTCAAATTCTACTGCCTATTATTCAAATCGTTAAATGGCTCTTCCCCCTCCTACCTAAACAACCGCTTAAACCAGATCTTCACCTCAAGACACAGAAGAACCCCAAACCCTTTTGCCTTCCCCCCACTCAAAGGCACACAGCGCAAGAAAATGCTTTGCAACCTTCTGGCAACACAAGCAGCAAAACTCAACCATTCCATCTCTAACCTGCTGATGACAACGGGTGACCTCAAAACATTCCGAAAAGAAATCAAAACCCTGCTTTTCAAAAAAATTCATCCAAATATCTTAACCCCTTTTCACCTACCTCCAGATAATTCTCCCCTATAAAATCCTCCCCAAATCACCTACCAAGTAAACAGATCCCTGAAATGTATTGTAATCTTACCTACTCCAAATGTACCGTATTTTCTCGCATATAACGCGCGCGTTATACATGGTTTTTCCGTACCGCGCATACCCTTGCGTGTTATACGCGTGAGCGCGTTGTACAAAATTTTTTTTACATAGTTCCCCCCCGACGTCCGATTCACCCCCCCGCAGGACCGCTCGCACCCCCACCCCGAAGGACCGCTCGCACGCACCCGCACCCCCATCCCGAAGGACCGCTCGCACGCACTCCCACCCGCACCCGCACCCCCACCCTGAAGGACCGCTCGCACCCCCACAGCCTCCCGACCCCCCCCCCATCATGTAGAAGCTCCTACCGGTGTCCTGCTGCTTCTTCTTGGCGGTCCCGACACCCGACACGATCGGGGCAAGAGGGAGCTCAAGCCCTCTTGCCCCAGCCAACCGTGGCACCCCCGACACGATCGGGGCAAGAGGGAGCTCAAGCCCTCTTGCCCCCCCGACTCCCCGACACGATCGGGGCAAAAGGGAGCCCAAGCCCTCTTGCCCCGCCGACTTCCGAACTCCCCGACAATATCGGGCCAGGAGGGAGCCCAAGTCCTCCTGGCCCTGGCGACCCCCACCCCGCTAGTTGTTCGGGCCAGGAGGGAGCCCAAACCCTCCTGGCCACGGCGACCCCCTACCCCCACCCCGCACTACATTACGGGCAGGAGGGATCCCAGGCCCTCCTGCCCTCGACGCAAACCCCCCTCCCCCCAACGACCGCCCCCCCCAAGAACCTCCGACCCGTGACCCCCCTGGCCGACCCCCACGACACCCCCATCCCCCTTCCCCGTACCTCTTTGTAGTTGGCCGGACAGACGGGAGTCAAACTCGCCTGTCCGGCAGGCAGCCAACGACGGAATGGTGCCGGATTGGCCCATCCGTCCCAAAGCTCCGCCTACTGGTGGGGCCTAAGGCGCCTGGACCAATCATAATAGGCCCGGGAGCCTTAGGTCACACCTGGGGGCGGGGCCTGAGGCACATGGACCCAACCCGACCATGTGCCCAAGGCCCCACCCCCAGGAGGGACCTAAGGCTCCCGGGCTTATTCTGATTAGCCCAGGTGCCTTAGGCCCCACCAGTAGGTGGAGCTTTGGGACGGATGGGCCAATCCGGCCTCATTCCATCGTTGGCTGCCTGCCGGACAGGCGGGTTTGGCTCTCGTCTGTCCGGCCAACTACACAAAGGTACGGGGAAGGGGGGTGGGGGTGTCGTGGGAGTCGGCCAGGGGGGTCGCGGGTCGGCTGGGGGGGCGGTCGAAGGTTCTTGGGGGGCGGTCGTTGGGGGGAGGGGGGTTTGCATCGAGGGCAGGAGGGCCTGGGATCCCTCCTGCCCGTAATGTAGTGCGGGGTGGGGGTAGGGGGTCACCGTGGCCAGGAGGGTTTGGGCTCCCTCCTGGCCCGAACAACTAGTGGGGGGGGGGTCACCAGGGCCAGGAGGACTTGGGCTCCCTCCTGGCCCGATATTGTCGGGGAGTTGGGGAGTCGGTGGGGCAAGAGGGCTTGGGCTCCCTTTTGCCCCGATCGTGTCGGGGAGTCGGGGGGGCAAGAGGGCTTGAGCTCCCTCTTGCCCCGATCGTGTCGGGGGTGCCGCGGTTGGCTGGGGCAAGAGGGCTTGAGCTCCCTTTTGCCCCGATCATGTCGGGGGTGCCGCGGTTGGCTGGGGCAAGAGGGCTTGAGCTCCCTCTTGCCCCGATCGTGTCGGGGGTGCCGCTGTTGGCTGGGGCAAGAGGGCTTGAGCTTCCTCTTGCCCCGATCGTGTCGGGGAGTAGGGACCACCAAGAGGAAGCAGCAGGACACCGGTAGGAGCTTCTACATGATGGGAGGGTTGGGAGGCTGTGGGGGTGCGAGCGGTCCTTCAGGGTGGGGGTGCGGGTGGGAGTGCGTGTAAGCGGTCCTTCGGGGTGGGGGTGCGTGCGAGCGGTCCTTCGGGGTGGGGGTGCGAGCAGTCCTGCGGGGGGGGGGGGTGAATCGAACATCAGGGGGGGCATCAGGCTTTCAGGGTGGGGACAGGACTTCAAGGGGGAGAGGAGAGTCAGGGCGGGCGAAAGGAGAGTCGGGGTGGCCAGAGGAGAGTCGGGGCAGGTGAAAGGAGAGTCGGGCAGCATGCGCGGTATACGGGTGTGCGCGCTATATAAAAATTTCTGTACATAAATTTGTGTTTTTCGCGTGCTATACCCGTGTGCGCGTTTTACACGGGTGCGCGTTATCTACGTGAAAATACGGTAATCTATTTGTTTATATCACACAGTTCTGTACTGTCAATTTGCTATCCAACTTGTAAATCCCCTCGGAATCTTTCCAGCTATATCTCCTCTGTTGTTAAAAAAAAAAAAATAAGTGTATCTTCACTGGAAAATGTCCAGTCAAATCTTTTGTAATCCACCTTGAACTGCAAGGTATAGGTGGAATAGAAATCCGTAATGTAATGTAATGTAATGTTCTCTTCACCTCGAAGAAGATGAACAATCTCTCTTTCTCTACTAAGTCAATTCCCTTCAATATCTTGAATGTTTCAATCATGTCCCCTCTCAGTCTCCTCATTTCAAGGGAGAAGAGGCCCAGTTTCTCTAGCCTTTCATTGTACGGCAACTCCTCCAGTCACTTAACCATTTTTATCGCTCTTCTCTGGACCATTTTGAGTAGTACTATGTCCTTTTTCATGTACAGCGACCAGTGTTGGGTACAGTATTCCAGGTGGGAGTGTACCATGGCCCGGTACAATGGCATGATAACCTTTTCAGATCTGTTCATGATCCCCTTCTTAATAATTCCTAGCATTCTATTTGCCCTTTCCACTGCCGCCACACATTGCACGGATGGTTTCATTGACTTGTCTACAAGTACTCCCAAGTCTCTTTCCTGGGGCTGTCTCCGAGTATAGCACTTTATTATGTATTTGTGCATATGGTTTTTGTTACCGACATGCATCACCTTGCACTTATCCATGTTGAACCTCATTTGCCATTTCGTGGCCCATTCCTCTCGTTGTAGGTCTTCACAATCCTTCTGTGTCCTCACTACTCTGAATAAATTTGTATCGTCCGCATGAGTTGAAAGATATGGGCAATGGCAATTTTGAAAGATATGAGCAATGGTTTATGGACCAAAGATCGTGTTGATAATATGTCCTGCTTGATGGGTGGGGATTAGATATCTGTGTAGAACACAGTCAAAAGCTTTGCTAAAATCTAAATACACCATATTTAGCACACTCCCTCTATTCAATTCTCTGCTCACCCAGTCAAAGAAATTGATCAGATTTATCTGACAAGACTTATCTCTAGTGAATCCATGTTGCCTCCAGTCTTGTAATCCACAGAATTCCATAAACTTGACCATTCTCTGTTTTAAAAGTGTTTCCATTAATTTGCTTACCACAGAAATCAGACTTATCAGCCTGTAATTCCCTACTTCTTCCTTACTTCCACTTTTGTGGAAAGGGACCACATCCACCATTCTCTAGTCCTCCAGTACCACTCCTGACTCTAGAGAAACATTAAAAAGATGAGCGGAGCCTGCCAGAACTTCCCTAAGTTCTTTCAGCACCCTTGGATGTATATACCATTCGGTCCTATTGCTTTGACTACCTTTATTTTAGCTTGCTCCTCATGAACATAACCCTCTTAAAATTGATCAGGATCTACCACTCTTACATCCCTATTCACGTTTGTCTTTTGCGGTCCCACTCCCAACACTTCAGCCGTGAACACAGAACAGAAATATTTGTTAAGCAATTCAGTCTTTTCTTTATCAGCTTCTACATATTTCTCCACTTCACCTTTGAGTCTCACAATGCTACATTTGCACTTCTTCCTAACACTAATATATCTAAAAAATGTCTTGTCTCCCCATTTTATTGTCAGCTATTTCTTCTTCCATTTGCATCTTTACTTTCCTGATTACACAACCAGCCTCTCTTAACTTTTCCGGATATTTTTGCCTGTCTGCCTCTTTCTGCAATCTTTTGAAGTTTATGAAAGCTAATCTTATTTCTTACCTTCTCAGCTATTACATTTGAGAACCAAAGTAGCTTGCTTTTCATCTTACTTTTACTTACTTGCCTCACAAAAAGTTTGTTGCCCTTACAATTACTCCTTTCATTTTTGCCCACTACATTTCCACTCCTTCCAAACATTCCCATCAAGACAATTCCTTGACGTAATCCCCCCATCTGAACAAAGTTAGTTGTTTTTTTTTAAGTCTAGTACCTTTGCTTTTGATTGAGCCCTCTCTATACCCATCTTAATATTAAACCGTACCATGCAGTGATCACTGGATGCCAAATGGTCACCCACTTTAACATCAAAAACACTTTTCCCATTTGTAAGCACTAAGTCCAGTATGACCCCATCCTGCATGGGTTCCATTATCAACTGCTGGAACAGTTCTTGTAGAGAATCCAGGATCTCCCTACTTCTAGAAGACCCTGCAATAGGGATACCCCAATCAACATCTGGCATGTTAAAATCACTTATTAGCAAGACTTCCCCTTTTTTAGATATATTCTAAATGTCTACTATTAAATCTCTATCCACTTCTTCTGTCTGTGAAGGAGGCCTGTATATCACACCAATGTAAATATATTTACCATTCCCTCTTTCCAAATTGATCCACATTGCCTCTTCCTTGCCCTGAAGATCCTGCAAATGTGTGGATTTAGTATGATCTTTAATATATAACGCTACTCCCCCTCCTTTTCTTCCTACCCTGTCTTTCCTGAACAGATTATAGCCTGGTATAACTACATCCCATTGTAATAGTAGTAGAATACTTAAGTAGAATTAATGGGAACAAGTCTAGCAATTATAAAATTTCACTGCAACAAAGACTTGTGTGTAAAAAGACATTAAGGTGCTTCACTGACTCTCAGATGCCTGCTCGGGTGAATCATCAAAGATTTCTTTCCCGAAATGCAGGAAGAGGTATCATTCATCGAGTACAGTGTAAGTAAAACTATAAATCAAATGTAGTGCTCAAAATAACTCGAAAACTCAAATATAAATGAAAGTGCCAGTAAAACTCAACTTAGCACACTTATCTTAATAGAGTGGATTCATTGCAGCATGATATTAACCCTACGGGGACCCGTTTCACCAATTAAGGCTTCATCAGGGGTCGAAATTATTCCAGTCCTTTGGAGAGCAGTTCCAGTTTGGAGAGGCTCGGAGTCGGACGCAGGACCCATCCTGGAGAGCAATGGTATCCAGACCAGAGTCGGAGTGTTCCCGAGTACCAGAGTGATACAGGGCGCAGACTCATCAGTACCGGGGGTAAGAGTACCTAATTCAACAGGCTGTTGAGGATAATAAATATCACTCGGGGAGGCTGGTCGGCTACGCTGTGGGAGGAGGGTCAGGCAAAAAATTAAAAGGAGCCACACTTGGTTGTTTTTCTTTTTGGATTCCATTTCAGGTGTTGGCCCTGATCGCTGGAGAATGCCAGAAGCAGATCCAGGAGATGCAGGAAGTTTTCCAGACAAGCCAAGACCGCTAGAACCAGGCGCAGGACCGCGCACAGATACAGCATCAGAAACTCATGGCTGCAATGGGAGAGCAGTCAAGACTGTTTTCGAAATTTTTGCAAGCATCTCAGCAACCGATGATGGGTGCCCCGCTACTAAATCCGGCACCCCAACAGCTGGTAGGAGCTTTGGCTTGGATGCATTTGCATAAAATTACACCCACTGATGAACCTAATGACTTTTTATCAGCCTTTGAAAGGACTGCCAATGCCGCTGGTTGGCCGCAGGAACAATGGGCAGCACGATTGCTACCATGTTTAGCGGGCGAGACTTTGGCTGCCTTCCAAAACTTGAACCCTGATTTAAGCCAGCAATTACCAAAATATTAAGGCGCACATTTTAGATTACTTAGTCTACACCCACGAACATTATAGACAAAAGTTTAGATCTGCTATAATGGGTGAACACGAAAGGCCCAAGGCCCTTGTCCAACGCCTAACTAAAATGGCTGAGCGCTGGTTACAACCTTGCCTAGCTGACCCTAGGGCATTTTTTGCCGAGATTATTAAAGAGCAGTGCCTCGAATCTATGCCCAAAGAACTAAGGAGCTGGGTGCAGAAGCAAGTGTAAAAGCTTGATGCAGGTATTGGAAGTGTCTGAAGCATATTTGGATGCCAGGGTTTCTGCAGGGGAAGTTAGAGTAGTTCCTTCTTCCCGAGGTGAGGCAGGGAAAGAGTCTACACCTACCAATAGGCACACTATGTCCCAAAAGACACCCTTTAGGGAGATGAAAACTCCTGAGCCTGGGGGTTCCGCACGTAGGGAAGGACCCAAATGTTTCCGTTGTGGGAAAGTAGGCCATATACAGCAGAACTGTAGGGTTAGAAGGGATTTTGTAATAGGCCGGGGAGGCTGTGATATAATTCCGGGGGAATACAGAGTACAAGTGGTCATAGCTGGACAGAAAGTGAGTGCTCTGCTAGACACGGGGGCCGAACAGTCGGTAGTGTCTCAATCCTTCTGGCACCAGCTGCTCAGAAGGGAACAAAGGGAAAAGATTGATAAAAAGGTGCCCATAGTTTGCATACATGGGGTTATTAGGAAGTACCCGTTACACCCTGTTGTAGTCGATTATGGGTGGTAAGAAGACATCTATCCATGGCTGTCTTAGACGCCTCTCCTTATCCGGTGATTCTAGGGAGGTATTGGCTTACCCAAACCCCAGTAAAGGACCTAGTGGGAGTGGGAAAACACGAACAAAAAGATTCCCTTACAGGGGTAGCCAAGCAGGTGCTAGGTGCCCACATCCCGGAAGAAAGTGGTCAGTTTAGGTGTCCCTCCTGGCGCAGGTCCCAGGGATGGGGGCCTCATCGGAAAAGATGGACCCCAGTAATTCGGTGGGTGCCTCTTTCTGATAATGCTCACGCCCCTACACAGGCTTATTCACAGGCTGCTGAGGAATTGATAATTCCCTCTAAGAGTAGAGCCCTGGTACATACAGACCTACAGATATCTATGCCGCCTGGGTCCTATCTTAGGATAGCCCCACGATCAGGTCTGGCCCTAGAACATGCCATCAATGTAGCTGCAGGAGTAGTGGATCCTGATTTTCGGGGTAACCTAGGGGTTGTATTAGGGGTTGTAGGGCGTTTAGCCATTCGTTAACTACGAACCAGCTTTTACGAGATAAGTGCAATGTTTAAGTAAAAAAATTTTTGATACATATTTTTCATATACGTTTTAAATATTTATTACACGTTGCACTTTATAGGAGCTGTATAGTTGGTTGCAGTAATATGCACAAAAAAATACACAATATATACATACCGGCTCAATGAATGATACCTATCACCTGTCAAAGTGGTTTTAGAACACAGCTGTGTTTAACCTTCACAGGTCTCTGAGAGCGGTATTGCGATATGAGCAAGAACTCTGCTTTATATTAGTCTTCAGTTTTGACTGTTGTGCTTGTTTTTGATAAAGAAGACTTTGCCTACCTTAGCCGTTGTATTAGTCAACCAAGGGAACGCGGACTATAGCGTTAAGCCTGGCCAACGTATTGCCCAAATGATATGTGAGCGCATTTGGCATGCAAAGTTGGAACATTGGACCCATCTCCGTGACACAAAGAGGGGTCAAAAAGGGTTTGGCTCTACAGGGAACACAGAGGGGGTAGAGACGCAAGACACTTCCCTGGAAGGGTCCCAGAAGGGTGCTGACACTCAGAGGGAAAACTTAGGGGCTTTCAGGGAAGATATTAAGGAACTGAAAGGGGATCTACAACAGATAAGCGCCCAACAAAGGGAGGAGTGGAAGAAAGAGCTGGAAGCAGCTCAGCACCAGTGGTCAATTTTGATGAAGAAACAGGAGGAAGGCCATGACACTCCTACCCAGGGGCCCCCTGAAGGTTGGTCTAAAAAACTTACAGGAGACATTTTAGACTAATGTCAGCAAGATTCTAAGAAACTCCAGAGTTTAGTGACTCAGATGGATGACCAGGTACAGCAGGTTAAGATACAGCTTGCTAGTAATTTGTCCCAACAACAAAAGGTTGTCCAGAATATAAAAAACCTTAAAACAGTATGTAAAGCTTTGACTGACAAACAGCAGGAGGCTGAACAGTGGTCAAAGCAAAATCAAATCCCTAAAGAGCAGGTTGAACAACAAAAACAACAGGTTAGCCTGATACAGAACTCCTTAAAGGGATTGGAAAAGGGTATTGCAGACATTCAGGGTCAAGTTAATAAAATACGGGATGAAGAATTGGGTAGTATGGCTGAGGTTATGACTGCCTTGGCCCAACAAGTCACTGATATGGCAACTGAGGAAGAGGAGGAGGCCAAAAGCTTGGAAGCCAAATATGGCGGGCCGGTCTTGCGATGGCCCGATGACTTCAGGGACCCTGAGCCACCTCCAGTTCAGACAGGCAAGAAGGGCGGTAAGGCCCGTAATCGCTATTAGACTTTCCCGTTTGCAGGAGAACCCGGAGGAAGGTAGACCATGCCCGGGTGGTCATGGTTTAAGGGGGAGGGTATGTCACAAACCCGAGCCCAATGCCGGCCTTGTGCCAGTTAAACCCCAGAGAAAACATCCCCTGAAACTAGTCCGGGGTAATCACTGTGTCCCTGATAGGCAGGAACAAGACCAGGAAGCACAGGCTGTGTTCAGACCTGCTTTAGAACACAGCCTGGTGAAAACTGGCATGGCCCCTTTAAATCCTCCATTTTGTGAGAAGCTGGCTAAACAGGAAAGAAGGCAGCCTCAGCTGAAGGAAGTCCAGCCCCTGAGTAGGACTGGGCGGGGCACAGCAGCCTTGCAGCATTTGGAGAGCTGGCTGTCCAGGAGGAGGGGAGACACAGGAGAAGCTCTCAGGTGGAAGGAGCCTCCAAGTTCCCCAGAGCCAAAGGATATCGAAATGTTGTACACCGAGCCAGAAGGAACAACGCTGGTAAACCCAGAATATGAAGTAATGGATTGCAGTGCTTTACCAGAGGTGGGACTATCTGAGGAAATGGATATCAGTTAGTTTTGAATTGCTTTTGAGTTAATTTTTGAATGTTTCCATTTCTGCTGGGCATAAGGATTTTCCTTGAGCATGCTAGCTAAAGGGATGTATGCTAGCAAAGTGTTTGCTTTGATGGGAAGATTTTTTCTTTTTGCCAAGATGGCTGCTGTGAAAAGAACTTCAGCAATTTCTTTTCATAAGGTTTGAATATCCTGAAAGCTGGGACAGGATTTACCCAGCACCTTAGTGAAGGGTTTGCGGGTTACTTTGCTCTTGGTAACAAGGAGCCGATTTGGTAAATCCAGCCATCTGCCACTGTTTTAGAAAGGGCAGCGCTGCACTTTTGCAGTGTGACATAGTTTGTTTGTCAATTTACAAGGAGGACTTTTTGAGAGTCAAGGACTGCCAGAGACTGTGATACCTGGGACATTGATAAAAGAACTTTGGGAAAGTTATCCAGACCAGGCTGGTAATTACAATATTATTTTGTTTTCATTATTATGGCCAAGACCTTTTGAGTCCATTTTCTTTTCATGCTTTGTTGCTTGGACATGTTCAGATGAACAATAAATTTGATTTCTTTATTTCATTACTTACCTGTGTGAGGCCATTTTGTTTTATTCGCATAGGATAATTTATTCACAACAGGGTCTTCCTCCCTCTTGGGGAAGCATGCTGGGGGAATATTTTAAGCGTGGGCCGGTTACCGCAAGCCTCGAGGGCCGGCCACGTTACTATATATATATAAAATGTTCCCACCACGGTATTTTTTACCATGGTGTCAGAGCTTTGTGCATCCTGCCTTCACAATCTCCCTCTCGTATTGTATTGTCAGGTCTCAAGCTCCCATCCCATCCCTATCCCAGAGCTTCATGCAGGTCTGGCCGCTTGAGAAATGAAAGTGCTCAGAACTCCCCACCAACACACATACCCGTCTTCAACCTCTCCTGGCTTCCTCCTTTCTCCAAATGCTACTGCTATGGATGGCTAGGGCCAACAAATGCAAATTGTACTACCACTGCAGTGCAAGTTTCAAGAAAGTATGCTATTGTTGCAGATGGTGAATCCGAAAGGAGAAGCTTTGATTTTAGGGCTTCAGCAATCAAAAAACAAGTATGAAAAGCCATCAAACGAAACATTATGCTGAAGGTAATAGAGGGGCAGGAGGGGAGGCTTGAAGCTGTGGGGCCCAGGGTAGCTGCCTTGTTCTCCACCCAACACCAGCCCTGCTCCTAATTGTGTAGAAGGAATAAGGACTTGAGATTTATCCAGTCTAGCTTTAATTTGTGGCAACATTTATAAAATGTTTGGATTTACTTCGAGAAGTGCAATTAATATCTTTGTATAGCTTTATAATAAAGTGCCAAAAAGTAGGTAAGGTTGGGCAGACTGGATGGACCATTCGGGTCTTTATCTACCATCATCTACTATGTTACTATGTTATATTACTTTGCCACATAGTATTTAATAAGGGATACATTCATGACAGAAGGGCAAACATTTTGCAAAGTGCATTTAGCATTATTTTAAGGCATGCTGGCCAGACAAACACTTTGCTAGACTTAATATAAGTTTCACACTAACAGAATCTGTTTTACTCCGTGCCCTGAATTGTGCTGTTAAAAGCTTGAATTAAAGTTATTAGGAAGTTTCCACCTCTAACACAAAGGAGCATGGAAGAGAAGAGGAAATACATGTTTAAAACAAACAAACTGACTATAACAGACTACCTTATTCTGTTCTAAACATCTACAACAATAGTACCTCAAATATAAATGCAAGCCCTTTATGGCAAATACCAAACACTGACTATATACATTAGAAATGTTGCTGCCCTAATTTCTATTTTGGAGCAGCTGGAGTAAGACATAATTCATATGAACCTAAGGTCAATCTGCATTGCCATTCCTCAGGAGGGTGCTTGACATGATTACAGAGGACTTACATTGCCATCTCATTCCATGGGAACTACTTATAAAATTCATCACTCAGCCAACACAGTCCTCTGTAGAATTATTTACATGATCTAGAAGAGATATGAGTTTCATGTGAAAAGAAAAGCAGGAACAGCTATGGGTGCTACCAAAATATTGAAGTACACAGTCCTGTACATGAGACATTTTGTTCATATGCAGTCTTCTATGTAGTCCAGTGGGTGAGGTACAATGAATAAATTAATTTTAAACACAAACCACTTCAGTTTCAAATGTATAAGTATATGTGCTTGAAGTCCAAATATAAGCAATTCAAACACATTTAAAGGAAAATTAATCCCCTCTTTTATGAAGCCACATTAGGGTTTTTTTATTGGCAGCCAAGGTGATAAAAAACCCCAATGCGGCTTCATAAAAGGTGGGGAGAGGGTGGTTAATTCACTATCAAAGTCCCTAATGTAGGCTTTTATTTTACTAAAGGTTAGAAAAATAGTAGGGAATGGAACTTATATACTGCTTTTTTTGTGGTTATATATTTAGAGCAGTTTACATATATACATGTACTTATTTTGTACCTGAGGCAATGGACGATTAATTGACTTGCCCAAAGGAGCAGTGCTTGGATTTGATCCCACAACCTCAGGGTTTTGAGGCAGCAGGGTGTTGAGGACACTCCAATAATTCCTGTATGATGTGTTTGTTTATTGAGAGCTATTAATGACTGGGGAGTCAATTCAGAGTGGTTTACATGAGCTTCTGTAGAAATGTTCTGTAGAGACCATACAGAGTTACAAAGAGCTTACACGAGGTGTTACAGTACATAGGCTCTATACTGAAATGCACGGAGCTCTGTGGTGGTGTTACAATACAGAGTTATTAGTCCTGGCATGATTATACCATAATCAATTATCTTACTTATGTTACTGGCATATTAATCATCTTACTTATATGCACACAAATAAACTAGGTTTACTGTTGCAGCTAAATACACCTCCTAAGGAGGTTGGCCATTTCAACTACCATACACACTCGAGTATAAACTGATCTGAATATAAACTGAGGTAACCTTTTTTCCCCGAAAAAAGGAGGAAAAAAGGTTGACTCGAATATAAACCGGGGGTAGGTGAATGGGTTAATATTCAAGTGCAGTGTCTTGCCCCCATCCCTCCCCTGCCCTGCCAGGCTCTACACCCAACCTCCCTCCCTCCTTGCTAGGCTCTGTACCCTGTTTGCCCTCCCTGCTCTGCATCCAGCCCCCCTCCCTTACAATGCCATCCTCTGTACCCAATCCTCTTCCTTCCCTGTCCTGTGTGACAAACCCAAGTCCGGGACTAGGAAGAGATACAGTATACCCCGTTGTAAAAGGGCTGACCAGGTAGAAGCCTCGTCTGTGGATTTGGCTGACTACTGCTCAGACCTGGAAGTGGAGTCAGATGAGGCAGAGCAGGAAAGGCTTAAACAGACAAGCTACACACAGGTTAGGCAGGTGCCCAAGTCTGTTAGAGGATTACTTCCTTTCCAGCAGCCTGTCCAGGCAAGGGTTAAGGCTGGAAAGGTTCCTGCACTTAGGCAAATAGAATAAGCCTGTGTTTGGAAGGCCCCTCCCCCACCGAGGCAGAGTGGGAGTGTCCCTTCCCAGCTTAAAACGGGACAGTTGAGAACTCAGAGGGGGGAAGCAGCCTGGAGGCAAACAGGAGAGATTCATCCACTCTCCCCACACTCCGAGGAGTCTGGAAACTGGCAAATGTTGGACACGGAGGAGCTTACTGCAGACCCAGGGAGTGAGGAAGGAACCCCAGGGGAACTCATGGAAATCCAGGAGAGTCTGATAGGACCGGAGGAGGTGCCCATGGACATTGATAAGCAGTAAGGGGATGTGTATTGCCTGTGTCCACAGTAGTGAAGCTACCAGTGATAGTTTGAAGGGGAGTTGTATGTCTCTCCCTTCTGATAATGAACTGTTAGTTGCTGCTTGAAAGCTTGAGTGGTAAAGCTAGCAAACGTTTTGGCTAACATGACCATTTATTTTTTTTCATCAAAAGGGGACATCTATTAATTGTCAGTCCCGCCCTAGCCCCACCCCCAAATTCCGCAAATTTCTTCCATTCATTTTTCATGTACACATAATATCTTATTAATCCATAATGATAACCATAAAATTTTAAAAAAAACTACAAAGCACACTATATGCAGAGAAAATGTTAATTATCATTTATATTTGGAAGTTTTTCAAAGATGACTTTAAAATATGCAATGCCACCTCAGTAACTATAGAAAAATAGACAAATATAGTGCAAAATATAGACAGCAGATATAAATTCTCAAACTGACACATTTTGATCACTAAATTGAAAATAAATCATTTTTCCTACCTTTGCAGTCTGCTGATTTCATGAGTCTCTGGTTGCGTTTCCTTCTGTCTGTGCATCCTTTCTTTCATTTCTTTCTTTCTGCACTCAGGCCCAGCAATTGTCCCTTTCTATTCCCTCCCTCCTTCTTTCCTATGCCCTTAGTGTCCCATCCTATGTCCTTAGTGCCCTCAGTGCCTCTTTCCTATGTCCTTAGTGTTCCATTCTATGTCCTTAGTGTCCCATCCTATGCCCTTAGTGCCCTCAATGCCTCCTTCCTGTCCTTAGTGCCTTTAGTGCCTCCTATGTCCTTAGTGCCCCCCACTGCCTCCTTCCTCTGTCCCCCTCACTGCCTTCCAGACTTTGTCCCACCCACACCCCCGAAGCCAGCCTGCCTACCTCCCATTCCCCTCGTACAGTAGAACCCAGCATTTTTCTGTCCCTCCCTCCCTCCCATCCCCCTGTGCAGTAACACCCTTGAGCAGCATCTTTCCATCTCCCCTCCACTACCGCTGCGCAGCCTACCCCACTGACCCTCCCATCCGACCCTCCCACCGCGAGATGACCGACAAACCTCCAGGCTCCAGCAGCGTCCGCAGCACTCTAAATATGCTGCTTCGGGGCCTTCTACTGCCTGTAATTCCCTTTGCCACATCATTGATGATGTCATCAGGGACGCAGTAGAGGAAATCAGATCGGTAGAAGACTGCGAAGCAGCGTATTTAGAGTGCTGTGGATGCTGCTGGAGCCTGGAGGTTTGTGGTCGTCTTGCGGTGGGAGGGTCGGATGGGAGGGTCAATGGGAATTCGGGTGCGCCGGGGGGGGGCGATGACGACAAACACGACGCTGCTGCCTAAAGCAACACACCGGCGGGCCAAGGGAGGCATTTTTTGCTTGGCAGGGAGGGACAGGAAGCGATCGCCTGTCCCATTGTCCCCGCACACAGCTTCGGGACGCTGTCTCTGAAAACGGGACATTTCTGCATCCCAAATCTGTGTGTGGGGACAACGGGACAGAGGATCTAAAAACGGGACGGTCCCGTTCAAAACGGGATGTATGGTCACCTTAGTTTTGGCATTTTTGTTCTCTCTGTTAGCAGCCAAGCTGAGCCGAGAATGTTCTTCCTCACAGTTGTGTCTAATTGATTACTTGAACGGCATATCATGGAGCTGTGCTGAGAGCCTGCATCTTCCCAGAGCTGAGTGTACCTTTTGAATTCTATGCTAAGGAAGAAAATACAGTATGTGATAAGCCATGTTAGGCTGTGAAAACCAGGTGACATGCAGGCCAGGTTTCTTGTTGCACAGTTTTGATTAAAGTTTGTTTTCTGTTCTGGATTTTTTATACCTTGGAAATGCCACAGCTGCTGGAGTTGAAGCAGCTCAGTGAAAGTTACTAAATCCAAACTGCCCTGGTGAACTGTTTATGGCTTTGCTAACAAAGTCCAGAGACAGTGGAACTGTGTGTTAAGTAGGACACACCCAAAAACCTGGACACTGGATTTCTTTGAAAGTTTTGCTCTATTTGAACAGCATGTGTTTTGCCTCATAGTTTTGAGTGCTTGTTTTGAGGTCTGCTGAGCTGAAGCATTTTTCCTTTTGTTCAATGCAACCTGTGAACATAATAAAACCTTTGTTTGATTATATTCTGCCTCAGCCTCTTGCCTTGCATGCCCTTATTAAGCTGTTCATAAGCCAAGCGAAGTCCTGAAGGGTCCTTCGGTATTGAGAGACACGTCGGGCCAGAGTCTTGTGTCACGATACCGGGGCTCGCAACGCAGTGCCAGAGCGCGGGTGTGACACCTGCCAGGAACTACATCCATTCCCCTCCTTCACTCTCTCCTCTGCTGGTCTTTGTAACCAGCCCCCCTCCTTTCCCTGCTAGATTTTGTACCTTGTCCCCCCTCCTGATACCTTACAGGTCTCCACTGGGCCTACCATAAGTCCTGGTGGTCCAGGACAGGAGGGATCTCTCCCGTCTCCTACCCCAGCCAAATTTAACAATTTTTATCTCCCTCCCGCCATCCCCCTTCCCGCATACCTTTTAAATCCCTGGTGGTCCAGCAGTGGACCTGGACAGTGGGGATTCCTTCCATCTCCTGCCCCAGCCAACTTTAAACAACTTTTATCTCCCTCCTGCTCCCTCAACATGCCTGTTAAACTCCTGGTGGTCCAGCAGTGAACCGGCACAGGAGCGACCTTCCTTTGCTCCTGTCTGTGCAGAGCTGCTAGCTAATTGGCTACTGCAAAGGCAGGAGCAAACAAAGTGGAACTTGTCCGGACTGTAATGAGTTGTTGATGAGGTCTTTGAGGTGAGAGAGTCCTGGACCTTCGATCTTTCTCATTGGCTAAATCAGGCATGTACTGTGGGAAGGTGGGCCTGGTTTCATTCTTCTCAGTAGTTTCTTCACTTGGAATTCCATAATGGGTTTGAACTCTTTCATTTTGTCTCCGGTTTCCCATTTGTGTTTGTCTATAGATATGTTGTCATTTAGTCTGTTGTTTTCTTGTAGTTTTCTTATTTTCTCAGTGAAGAAATTGCCAAATTTCTTGTAGTTTTCTTATTTTCTCAGTGAAGAAATTTCTTGGTCCCGAAATCGTCCTGCACACACTCTGTCATCTATTCAGACGTCTGGAGGCAATTCCCCTTAGAAAGAAAGAATACGCAGACAGTGTCCTAAAGGGATAGCCTATTTTATTATCATTGTTCATCCAGTTTTATATCTTTCAGTGGTAACCAACACAGGAGAAGGGGGTTGGACAAAAGAAAGAGGGGGGGGGGTGTTGATCAGGATATGTACTTCTTTGTCTGAATCTAAAGATGTTAAAAACTTCCCTTATCACTCTCAACCGGTACATGGCAGTGGGGGGTTGAGCCTTCATTGTCTCAGACAGCTAACTTCGTTAACATGATTAAATGACCTCTTCCCAAACATCAAGTTTTTGATTACCTTCAGCATAGACAGAGACAGAAAACTTATCCTTTCAAATGTGTCCTTTCAATCCCCTCTTACATCATGAAAATGACATCATAAATGCACAGCATGAGTGTGGAGGGAGAGATATTCTAGATATGTCTCTTGAGGAGGGGTTTTAGGGGCTGTAATATGAGTCAAACAGCACAGGAACAGTCTAAAAATTACATAAGCAACAAGAGTGCAGATAATAATAAAGATTATAACAATAAGAAGGTCTTTCACCCACCCCTGCATCCAACTAAAATACAGATCCCAAGGATTAGATAAACCAGAATTACGTTTAAGTTCAGCAGAGAGGTCTTCTAATTTTTTAATGGCCATAGTAACCTTACCCGTGGGACCTGCATTGCCAGGAATAAAGGTGCAACAGGATAAAGTACTGGGAGAATTTTACAGACACCACCATTCTCTGCAAGGATCATATCCAGGGCCATGCGATTTTGGAAAGCCATCTGAGAAGTGGGGCCTAACCGATCAGCAATGCCTTGCAAGGCGTCCCTAGAGTAATTCACAAAGTGTTGCTGATTATAATAAATGTAATTAATCCAATAAACATTCTTATTGATAGTAATAAGGTGAATAAGGGACTCAAACCCAGCCCCAACCTGGTCTCGGGCCCCAAACTCATCTGGGACCCCTCCCGGGACCCCCATCTCATCCATGCACAGCCAAAGTACACTGGCCTATCCACTGGCTGGGCAGTTCAACACGGAGCCGAAGGTCTCCACAGAGCCAGCAAACATTACCCCAAGCAAAATCCGATGCTGCAACAGTGAAGCACACCCACAACCTCCAAAAAATACCACCAGGCCGCAGCCAAATGCAATTTCCAGTATGCCTCTGACAATAGTTTCTGATTAATCTGTGCACCTGGACCCATTGTCCTAAGCACCCTCTTAATGAGACATTAACACCTTTTAGCTAATCATGATTTAATCAGGGCTATTTCTGCATTCCCATGCCAGAGTCAAATTGATATAATTTCCCATAGGCCTCTGCTGACACCAGCTATGCCAACTGAAAATGCTGAACGCCAGCAACAGCTATGCTGACAACTCCCATATTCTTTGAAATGAAAGCAAACTTGTGATACCCTTAGCCAGTCTGCATTTCTTGCCTCGCTTACCTCCAACAGCACGTCCCCTGTCCTGCAGAATCTCCAAGCTATGAAGATACACAGTTCCCATTATGAGTTCAAACCTCTGTCTTAGGTCGCATAGGTCATATCTATATCTTACCCGTCGTTGAGCGAATGAACAGTGCATAAGGGATGCAGGAAGCTTTCTCAGGAGGTTTGGGCATAAAAGGTAAAAAGATGTCATAAGAGAGTATGTAAGTATGGGATATGGGATAATATTATCTCTGACCCTGGTAATGGTAATGCAATAAGCCATGCCAAATTAAAACCAAATTAGAACTAAATTAGCCAAATTAGCAAGTGTCAAAGAAGATACTGGAAATACATGTATAACTCAAAGAAAAGTTCCCAAACTTGAGACATGAGCATCTCGAAGCAAATTTTGTGCAATCTGTCCATTTTCAAAAGTGATAGTATGATTCACTTCTTTGGAGGTTTTCTTAAGTTGTTCAATAAAGTTCAGCAGCTTATGAAATGTCTCATTGCCCATACTAAGAGGTAGTAGATGTACAGCATATGAAATAAAGTCTGGAATGTCCATAGAATAGGTTAAATAGGTGGAATTGTACAGCAAAGCGTTCTTAGGAAGGTGGCTATATCCGATGAACAGGAAACATTGTGTACAGCATGTGTGGAAAAGTCTTTGCAGTCAGGATGCAGGAAGATGAATTACAGTCTCTTTAAACTGGTGAGATGCACACTTGGGATGAAATGGTGTCTGCACACAGAGTGAGGGATCCATTGGCTTAAAAAGAGTCCCGATATCATTCAGCAGCTGTACTTCAGTGTGAGCCAAATAAGAGATAGAAAATGGAAGAGAAACCATGTTGCCTGTATTGAATGTAGAGAGAGAGAAACCAGGTTGCCTGTACTGAATGTGGCAACATGTGACAATATTAATGCATTTACTTGGTATAGTTATGGCAAAAGACAGACAATATTCAGGTACTTAAGGTTCTTAATCAGACATTCCAAAAAAATATGTTTTTGTGTGCTGTATATAACCATTATGGCAATTCAGAGAGACCATAATTCTGTACTGAATGTATATATAAAAAAAATTATGTCAGAAATGTGTACTGAATGGTTCATATCTAGTGAGCACCATAGAATAAACACTGTATAGATATAGAATAAAACCTTTTCTTAAAAATATAACCCCTAACTAAGCTACATTTAGCATATGCAAACTATAGGGAAAAAAGAACATTGCGCATTTGGGCTAGTAAAAAATGGGAATAGAGCTCTAGAAATGGCCAATGTTATGTATCCTGGGGTACCCCTCAAACTAAAACAAGTAGACAAAACACAGATCACATGGCACAGACAAAACACATAGCTCTAGGCTTGAAACTATTCTTCCATCGGTCAAGTGTTAAGAGCTGAACTTATCTCTGGAAATAAACACATTGTTATAGAAAAACAAAACAAAGATGAACACATGAGTAAAGTATATGGACAAATAATGCATATCATAACCATCTCATATTTAGAAAAGCTAATGTCTCTTTGGATCGTCTTTGTCTCTGCAGTGACAAAGAGGATCCCTGGAAAACACCAGAAATATCCTTGTGCCAAAACTGGGATGGCTATGTATATATCCGAACTGCTGCTAAGAAAAAGAAAAGAAAAAACATTTTAATTTTGCAACATCCTAATTTCAGCTAAAACAATAGGAAGGAATTATTTTTCAATTCACAAATGTGCCAGCTGTGGCTCTCCAGATTTTGTCTTTAATAGTCCTGTTCATGCGTTCAACAATACCGGAACTCTGTGGGTGATATGGGAAATGAAATTTCCACTCAATGCGGAGTGTGATAGCTAAATCTTTGCATACTCTGGCAGTGAAAGCAGGACCATTATCTGAGTTGATGTGTGTGGGACATCCCCACCTAGGGATGATTTTGCGAAGTAAAATGTTCACCATAGTCTGAGCAGTTTCATTTGTAGTGGGGAAAAAACTTCAGGTTATCGGAAGAACATATCAACAATAACAAGGGCAGCTGGTATACAGGGTTTCCCCTCTTTGTACCAAAGTCTGTCCGAAGGGCGGCTTTGGGCACCGGCCAGATGGGCATTGATTAAGCCAGTGACCAGGGTCTCCGCAATTAAAACATCCAGTACTTCTGGATGGATTATTACCACCTCGATCGGAGGCAGGGGCCTGCCCCCTATGAAACCCGTGAACCCCTCTTCCATGAGGAGCGGACAGGTGCGGTCCCCAGGTAGGTAGCTGGCCCTGATAATGCAGGATTTCCCGAGGCTTAGAGATCTCAAAGCGTAGGAGAGTGTTGCATAGTGGTTAGTGCTACAGCTAAAGAACCTGAGGTTTGGGGGTTCAAACCCCGCACTGTTCCTTTTTCCAATCTGAAATTCTGCACGAGAACTAGTGGGCCATTCTGAAATCATTTGTTTGACCAGAATCTGCAAAGGAGAACAGAGGTTAGAAAGGAAAGTCTGAATAAGTAGGGAATCCATATTTGCATGGGCACTAAGACCTGTCTCTTGGGTCCAGGTTTCATTAAACCTCTTCCACACCTATCAAGCTCTGTCTGCAATCCTGATCGAATCACATTGGATTCCTGTTACTCATCGCATTATGACACCTTTAAAATCCTACTTTTAGTTTTTAAAACACTGTCTTTGAACGAACCCCAATTTGTTAATAACTACTTATTCCCCATAGTATATCACGTTCTTTAAGGTCCATTAATCAAAAACTCTTAACAATTCCATCATTGAAAGTTATCGGAACTTGTCGTCATGATATCTTCTCTGCAATGGCCCCCACAATTATGGAACACCTTACCTCAGCATTTAAGAGAAGAAAATGACCTAAACCTAAATCTGAAGAGCTTCCTTTTTAAAGACGCCTTTAATTTATTTATTCCCCATTCCTATTGTTTTCACCATTCATGTCTTCTTTTGTGCTTTATTAATACAATTGTAGTTCTGCCCTTTTTTCCTTATGTATCTGTTAGTTTGTATGTCAATATGTTAGACTCATGTAATTTACTATAAATAAGCTTGTGTGTACACCTTTTGTTTTTATTTGTAAATCGCTTAGCAAATTAAATTAAGCTATTCAATAAGTTAAAAATAAACTTGAATCTCACAAATTTCCATATTTTTTCTTGCTCTATCTGTAAAACTGTTTCTGGCCCCTGTATTAATTAAAGTTAATTTATCCTGACCCTCTTTGGTAGTATTAACATTGGGGCGGCCGCAAGTGTCCAAAATCAAAGGTGCCACATACCTCAAGCTGAATTCTGAGTCTGACTTCTTTCCCTTATCCTGCGTCTCCAAAAGTGAGTCCACAGGAAAGAGATTGGAGTCCGGCAGGGCTGTGAAGGTTTGAGTGACCTTGGTATTTAGATACAGAAAGTCAGGACTTCCCTATGCACTAACACTGTTTTTTTCTGGCTGTCAAATCACTTTTTACTCTTTCCAATTCTATCTGCATTGTATCTCGATCCTGTTGCAATGCATTATATAAAGGCATCACTAAGAAAGATACGCCTCATTACACAAATGTATTTCTACCCTTATTCATTTTGTTTCGGTAAGTTCCCCAAACAAACCTGAAACCTAAAACGGAATTTTTTGCAAAAACTAAACCTGATCTATTACATAAGTGCAGACGACATCTCCATCCTAATCCCAGTGAACAGCATAACAAATGAAACCTCAAAATACATTACTCATATAATGACCGAAATAGAACATTGGACAAGCAACTTCAAACTGAAACTTAACACAGAAAAAACAAAAATCTTCCTTGCCAGCCCAACAGATAAAATTACCAATTCAACGCTACATATAAAAGACCATGATTACCCAATTACCAACACAATAAAAATATTGGGAGTCACATTGGACACACACATCTCACTATGATTGAACACACGAATATAGTGGCAACAAAATGTTTCACGATGTTATGGAGATTAAAGACCATCAAAAAATACTTCGACCCACTATCGTTTAGATTACTAGTGCAATCACTAGTGCTTTCTACCCTGGACTATTGTAATGTCGTTTATTTGGGTATCATTCAGAACTCAGCTGTCCGCTTGATATATGGATTAAAAAAGAATGACCATGTCACCCCCCCCCCCCCCCACCACAAATCACTGCACTGGCTGTCAGTCGAGGCAAGAATATTATTCAAGTTCTCCTGCATATGTTTTAAGCTAGTTTGGGGACTAGCACCTACGTATCTACAAACCCACTTCGCATTCCACAACCCAACAAGACAAACCAGAAACAGCTATCTTTTTGCATACCCAAGCATAACCAATTGTAAATACAAAACCTTTCTGGACAGAACCTTCATGCTCCAAGCAAATAAACAACAACATTGGCTAGACAGTCACATTAATAAAGCCGAACTTACCTACAATGCCTTTTAGAAAACTCATAAAAACTACCCTATTCGACAGATACATCACCCAAACAGAACCTCACCAAGTACTTTGTTTCTTTTCACAATGCTCTCTGAAATCCTAATTCTTGCTGTTTCTGAATCTCTAAACAAACTGTACATTGTAATTTTTTCCCTTTTTTTCAGGAAAGCTGCGATTTTTCTTTACAGGTCCGCTCCAAAATTCTTAGCAAACATTATATTTTGTAATTTTAATTCCTAATAGTCTCTGTACTCTGTACTCCCTCCAAATATTGTAAATCGCTGAATGTCCAGCTCTCTTGAATATAAACTGCCTAGAAGTCGCAAGATTGTGACGGTATAAAAGAATAAAGTTATTACCATTATTATTATTATTACTGAAGCGAACAAAGTCTCATCTGTCTAGGAGGGGGAGAATCCTAAGTGCCTTTATGACCCATAACAAAAACAATATCACAATGCAGGAATTTTCACTTGCCTTACCTTATAAGTGAGGTACATTAATAATATACAATATAATATTATACTCTATAAAATCTTATCTAAGCGATAGAAGAGAAAAGCACTTGCAAAGAGTGGTACAGACGGCAGAGGTGGGCAGCCGTTTATATAAATAATTTCATTCTTAATTTCATTCTTCCCAAAAGAATGGCAGCTGCTTATTTCGTGGTGGGAGCTTACCGAAAACTCCACATTAATATTGTCCTTGTCAAAAGAACAGTAACTGCGGTGGGTTTCCTAAAAACCCTACAATATAAATAAAGGGTTGGAACAGGACGCCAATACCAGTGAGTATTAAAGAACAGAATTCAAAATTCAGAAATACTCACAAAATATTGGTAATGTCAAGCCCATCCTGGACGAGCCCCCAAATTGAAACGAACAAGATCCGTTTCTTGGTCCCGAAATCGTCCTGCACACACTCTGTCATCTATTCAGACGTCTGGAGGCAACTCCCCTTAGAAAGAAAGAATACGCAGACAGTGTCCTAAAGGGATAGCCTATTTTATTATCAGTGTACATCCAGTTTTATATCTTTCAGTGGTAACCAACACAGGAGAAGGGGGTTGGACAAAAGAAAGGGGGGGAGGTTGATCAGGATATGTACTTCTTTGTCTGAATCTAAAGGTGTTAAAAGCATCCCTTATCACTTTCAACCGGTACATGGCAGTGGGGGGTTGAGCCTTCATTGTCTCAGACAGCTAACTTCGTTAACATGATTAAATGACCTCTTCCCAAACATCAAGTTTTTGATTACCTCCAGCATAGACAGAGACAGAAAACTTATCCTTTCAAATTAGAGAGTTGCGCGGGGACAGAAATCCCACCCGTCCCCACCCGTCCCCGTGAGGAATCCCACCCGTCCCCGTGAGGAATCCCTCCGTCCCCACCCGTCCCTGCGAGGAATCCCCTCCGTCCCCACCCATCCCTATAAACTTCAGAAATAGTTATTTCATTTAATTATGCTACTGAATTAAAGGCTCTGGTAGAAACCCATTTACAAATAAGCAAAAAGACTTTATTAATTTGAAAATATTAATTGGGAAGAATACATACTTTGCAAACGGGTTTCTACCAGAGCCTCTAATGTTTATAAATTTTTATCAACACAACTAATATACTATTTTATCCTGAAGTAAAATAAAAAAAAAGAAATATAATTCTTTTCCTACCTTTGTTGCCTGGTTTCTGATTTCCTCATGTTCTCATTCAATTCCTTCCATCCACTGTCTCTCTTCCTTCTGCATCTTCCATTTGCTCTGTTACTGTGCCTCTCCCTTTCTTCCCCCTTCCAAATTGGTCTGGCACCCATCTTCTTCTCTCCATTCCCCCCATAGTCTGGTATCTGTCTTCTTCCCTGCCAGCGTCTTCTCCCTACTTTCTCTTCCCCATTTCCTTTCAGCGTCCTTCTCCCCCCTCTGTCTTCCCCATGTCCTTTCAGCGTCCTTCTCCCTCTCTGTCTTCCCCATGGCCTTTCAGCGTCCTTATCCACCCCCCCGTCTTCCCCATGTCCTTTCAGCATCCTTCTCCCCCCTCTGTCTTCCACAAGTGCTTTCAGAGTCCTCCCCCGCCCTTCCCATGGCCTTTCAGCGTCCTTCTCCACCCCTTTGTATTCCCCATGTGCTTTCAGCGTCCTTCTCCCTCCTCTGTCTTCAAGTGCTTTCAGAGTCCTTCCCCCCCCTCCCGTCTTCCCCATGGCCTTTCAGCGTCCTTCTCCCCCCTCCTTCTCTACTGCCCCGGGTGCAGCACAGCCGGCCAGGTCCCCTTACTTTTGTGGCACTTCCCCGACCGACCGACAACAGCCCCGATCCGACAAACCTCCCTGCCCTTAACCGCGAATCTAAATTACCTTATTACAGCTGCTGTAAGAAGATAATTTAGTTTCGCGGCTACAGGGCAGGGAGGATTGTCGGACCGGGGCTGTTGTCGGTCGGTCGGGGAAGTGCCACAAAAGTAAGGGGACCTGGCCGGCTGTGCTGCAACCGGGGCGGGGTGTGGTGTGGCGGGGCGGGGCGGACCGCCCCCTCCCTTGGTAGCCACTCGAACCGCGAGGCTACTCTCCTCCTTACCTGCACTGCCTGCAGCACAGAGCCAAACGAAAGTCTTCCCGACATCAGCGCTGACGTCGGAGGGAGGGAGGGCTTTGTTTAAGCCCTCCCTCCCCTCCGACGTCAGCGCTGATGTCGGGAAGACTTCCGTTCGACTCTGTGCTGCAAGCAGAGAAGGTAGGGAGAAGAAGAGCCGCGCGACTGAGTACATCCAGCCCCGCAGGAACCCCGCGACCCTCGGAGGCGTCTCCACGGGATCCCCGCGACCCTAGGGGGCGTCTCCACGGGATCCCCGCGACCCTAGGGGCGTCCCCACGGGATCCCCGTGACCCGAAGGGGGAACCCGCGGGATGCCCGTGGGTCCTGCGGGATTCCCGTCGTCCCCGTTCCCGTGCAGCTCTCTATTTCAAATGTGTCCTTTCAGAAATAACATTGATTATTGTTAGAGATATGATGTGTGAACCCCAAAATGCTAATGGATGTAGAATATATTATAAGAACATTGGAATGCATTTGTAGAAACCTCTTGCAATTCAGGAAGTTGCTTAAAACCTACCTATTTGTTCAAGCTTTTTTTAAAGTGAATACAAAACAGTAGTTTGAATTAGGTTTGAACAGGTTTATTAAAGTGAAGAACAATGGTACTCAAAAATAGTTTGAATGCATTCATATTGTGACTATTGTGATAGGGTCCAGTCAGTAATACAGCCCTTAAGGCTGTAGGTTCTAAAATAAAGCCTGTTTACCCTGGGAAAAGCGGTAGGGTAGTACAGCCAAATAGCATGGAGGAAAAGCAGGGATGGAGCCAGCCCGGAATTCAGGAAGGGAGGGCACAGAAATCACAATCCAGTCCCTATTACTCCTTTCTCAAGGTAGGGAGAAACAGGAGATCAGTACAGAAGGGGGTGGAGTTGGTCACTGACCCCTGCAGCCATGCAAACCTCAAATAGGCAGAAGGCAGAGTAATCAGGGAGGAGGAGGCTCAGCTGTTCCTGATTGTAGGAGCCCAGCAGCACACCAAGATAGCAGCTATCTCCCTTCTCCCAGAAGCCAGCCAAGAAAGTTTGCAGGACGCCAGCCCACCCGGGGAGAGAGATTAACTCCAGGGAGGTACAATAACTTTCCTAGTACGTTTTGGGGTGAGGGGCTGGGGGTTGTTCCTGAAGGGGAAAACGATTTGAGAAGGCTGGCAGGCATTCAGAGAGGGGGATGGGAGGAACAGACAGAAGTGGAGAACTTCGTGGAGAGCCCTAGTTCCCTGGAGCCAGCATGGGAAATGCTCAGTGAGGGAGACACTGAAGAATGTATGTGGGGAGAAGACATTGAGACCTGAGCAGGAGGAAAGCTCCCTGCAAAAGTATTTCCTAGAACCTAATTTCTCCCAGTAGCCCTTTGAAATAAAGTTCAGGATGTTAGGAGCATAATCAGGTGAAGACCTTAGCAAAAGGGAGGCTTGCCCCGCACAGCCTGTGTCCATGTTGTGAACGTCCTTCAAAGGGGAGGGACAGAGTGAGAGAGAGGAAAAATAATAAAAGTCGAAAACGTATTGTTTTTTTTTACTGAAAGTATAGTGGAAAGCTTGCTGACACCTGTTGTGCTCAGCTGTGAAGTAACAAGCCAACTCTGGCTAGAAGAAGCCCTTAGTCCTGAGAGGGGACAATACAGTGAAGAAACTGCAGAAGCATTTTTTTTTTTTTTAAATGATTCTAATGTGTTGACAAAGCTTGTCAGGTCTCAGGCGGAGGCACATCAAGCGTGTCCTGGACTTGTGTAAAATGTACTGCACAATTAATGACTATGCCTATGAGACCAGTGTTCAGTTCGGGGAAGTTTTTTTTTGCACTTTAATAAACCCGGTGAAGTTTTGTGAAAAGTCCAGGGTCCGGGTTTTCCTTTGACCAACCATACAAAAGGCATTCCTAAAATCTTACCTGTGGTCCAAGCCGGGGTTTCCCACCTACTCGGGATCTGGCCTGGCCACACTATGCAAATAGACTTTTGTAACTCTGTATTTTCCTCTACTTATTGTGTGTCTTTTTATTTTGTGATTATATTCTGTATGGAAGCTTTTTATTTAGCAATTTTACTGTGTTTGGAAACTTGTAAGCCACCTTGGATAAAGGCGGATTAAAAATGTTTTAAATAAACATAATAACCACATTCCATGTTACTGATTCCAGAGCAAGCAATGGCTTCCCCCATGTATGTCTCATTAGCATATTATGGACTTTTCCGCCAGGAAATTGTCAAAACCTTTTAAAACTCTTTTAAAACTGCAAAAGTGTTTTTTAGTGTCGGCTGGCATGCTGAATCCTCTGCGCTGATTCCGATGCTAGAGCGTCTAGAGCAACACAGAGCATTCAGTGTGCTGGCCTGTGCTAAAAAAGCTTCACTATTCATTGAGTGAAAAATATTTCCTCCTATTGGTTTTAATGTAAATCATATTGTCCCCTAACAAATGTAAATTTTATGTGTACATCGCTTAGAAATTTGATTAAGCGATTAATCAAGTCACCTAATAAACTTGAAACTTAAACTTGAAACTATTAAATTTCAAATGTAAACAAAAGAGTAAAAAAGTCATTTCAAATACAAGAAGAAAAAAAATTACAGTTAATATACAATAAACATTATCATTAAAAACAAATATACTCAATTCCCTCCCCCTTTTCCCCCATTTTAGGACTGTAATTGCATATTAAATAATATACGACTGCGAGTATGTGGTGTTAATGTATCTAAATAAGGTTGCCAAATAGTAAATATTGTCTTCCCTGTCTAGTGTCCCATTCTGGTAATTGTATACTTTCCATTGTTAAAATGTGTAACATTTTAGAATGCCAATGTTGCTTTTAAAGGTACTATCCAAAGATAAAGTATGACTTTCAAACCTGATAAAATTGTTCTTTGAAGAAGGCCTTTTAGGCTTCTTGGAACATAAAAAATCCAAAATATGTTATAACTATTGCAATGCCAATCAATTTCCCACATTTGCTCAACTTTAGAAAAAACAATATTCCAAAATTGGCATATCAAAAGACATGTCCAAAACATGTGAGATAAATTAGCTTTAGGGTGACCACATTTCAAACAAGAGCCTAATGTAGCAAAAGTTGCCCTATAAGCACGATAGGGAGCAATATATATTCTACAAATAAATTTATACCCCATTTCATAATAAGTGATATCAGAAAGAAGACCATATAAAATCTTTATAAATCTTTGAATATGGAATCCCTGAAGGTGAATCCCCAACTCTTTATTCCATACTTGAGCTATTTTATTGTAATCTAAATTAGAAGAAAGATTTACTAATGAATGTCTAAAATATTTAAGGTATCCAAGGTGAAGCTGTTAGTTCACCCTTTCAACCTTGTATCCAAAGGAAAGTGTAACGTTTGTTTTCAAACCCTCAGAGACGCCACCAGAAGATCACATCATCATGTCCTCTGGCTTTACGCACCTGATCCTCATCGGGTCAATATATAGTGTGTGTGCTTAATTTTTATCTATTTTTGACTTTTTTTAATTTTAGTTTATTCTAAAACAATAAATAGTTTTAAAGAGTATTATTATGTACTTAGCTTCACTGGTGGTTTTTGGTTAGCAAGGGATTAAAGAGCCAACATGTTTCACCCGTGGAGGGGGTTTCTTCAGGGCTACCATCCCTTTTAAATACCAATTCTTTTTCCACGATATGACCACCCAATTTAAGTCTTTTAACATGTTAAAAGACTTAAATTGGGTGGTCATATCGTGGAAAAAGAATTGGTATTTAAAAGGGATGGTAGCCCTGAAGAAACCCCCTCCACGGGTGAATAAACTAAAATTAAAAAAAGTCAAAAATAGATAAAAATTAAGCACACACACTATATATTGACCCGATGAGGATCAGGTGCGTAAAGCCAGAGGACATGATGATGTGATCTTCTGGTGGCGTCTCTGAGGGTTTGAAAACAAACGTTACACTTTCCTTTGGATACAAGGTTGAAAGGGTGAACTAACAGCTTCACCTTGGATAAATTAAGTGATATTGCCTTGTAAAAATAACAAACTTGTATACTAGCCAGATATATCAATAAAATATTTAAGGGTCACAATCATCTGGGCATCTAACCAAAATAATTCTGAAAGAGCATAATATACTTTAGCATTTAATGACAATGAAGGTAAGGAATTCACAAAATACCTCAACTGCATGTAAGAATAGATATCCAATTTAGACCAATTCGTACGTAACTATGATAATGTTGGTAAATTACCCTCATCAGTTAATATCTGGTAGAAATATAAAATATTTTCTCGTTTATTAGACTAAAAACCTGTAGATGTTATACCAGGTAAAAAAAAAAAAAAGCCATTATCACAAATAGGTAAAAGTGGTGTAGTTCTAAAATAAAACTTCAATCTATTACATATCCTTTGCCAAGTGGTTCTCAAAGGAACAATTAAAAAATAAAAAGATTTTTCAGAACAGCAGTCTTATCTTAGAAACATGTAAAAGATAACTAAAGTGATAAGGCCTCCATAATTTTAACTACTGAAGTCCAGAAAAATAAGATGTTGCAAGAAATCAATCATGTATGTGACGCATATTACAAGCCTCAACAAATTGCCTCAATTTTAATAATCCCAATCCTCCTTTTGTTATTGGCAAAGTCACCTGATTTAATGAAATACGTGGTCTTTTTACCATTCAAAGGAACCCACGTATCAATTTATTTAATTGGCATTCTACTACTTTAGAATACAACAATGGTAACATTTGATATACATATAACCATTGAGGAAGAATTATATTACGAAGAGCAATATGTCCCATTAAATGTCTCCATATTAATAAGGTTGATTTGGTCTTATTTAATAATGGTTGAATATTAAGATCATTTAATCGGGTAATATCTTATGGAATAATGATCCCTAAATAAGTAACTGCTTCACTTGCCCAAGTTAATGGGAAATTTCCTTTCCAATGTTCCTTCAAGAACTGATTGAAAGGAAGGGCTACAGATTTCTGATAATTCAGATGAAAACCAGAATGAAATCCAAATTCAGATATCGCATCAATAAGATGTGGTAAGGAATTCTCAGGATCAGTCAAAATAATCATTAAATCATCTACAAAAGCTAATACTTTCAAATCTTGATCACCCGAATCCCAGTACGTAAAGAGGTTCTAGATATATTATAAATAATAAAGGAGAAAGAGGACATCCCTGTCGAGTCCCACGAGAAATAGTAAAAGGAGATGAACAAGTGCCATTAATCAAAATAGAGGCCCTTAGCTTGGCAAACAAAACTCAAAGACTATTTAAGAACCATCCAGAAATTCCTATTTAGACAATGTAGAAAAGAGAAAGGACCACTCCACTCGGTCAAACGCTTTTTCTGCGTCCAGACTAGCCAACAGACCAGAAATTGCTTTTGTCTGACCAATCACTAACTCCATTAAAACTTTTCTAACATGCAAAACTGTTTGACGACCTCTTATAAAACCAACTTGTTCTTCCCCTATCAGCATAGACAGATGAATTGCCAGTCTTAGACGATATGATTCTACCAACAGAGGATTCTTACCCAGTTTTGGGATCAATGTTATCAGATCATCAGTAGCTCCTAAAGGAAAAGAATTGTCTTCTACACATTGATTATAATAACACATCAATTTACTTTTTAATCATATTCCAAGTACTTTATTATACTCCCCTGTAAATCCATCCAGCCCAAGTGCCTTACAAGTAGATAAAGATTTAATAACTTTTTGGATTTCTACTCCTCTAATAGGCGCATTTAAAGAAGTTAACATTTGCAGTGTTATTTAGGCAAAGAAGCATCCTCTAAATCAGTGTTTTTCAACCGCTGTTCCGCGGCACACTAGTGTGCTGCGAGATGTTGCCTGGTGTGCCGCAGGGCCGCCATCAGGGCAGTACTACCAGTCCTGCATTCAGGGGCCCGGAGCTGACAGGGGGCCCGAGGCAGGGGCGCCAGTAGCTCGCCAAGGCAAAGTGAGTCAATCACCCAGGACTCACTTTGTCTTGGCGATCTAATCTATCGAGTCGAAAAGTCTTCTTCTCCCCGACGTCAATTCTGCAGTCGGAGAGGAAGTTCGGGCCAGCCAATCGCTGCCTGGCTGGGCGGAACTTCCTCTCCGATTGCAGAATTGACGTCAGGGAGAGCATGCGTCGGCGTCGGCTTTGGGGCCTGTTATCCATTGGTGGGTCCTGTTCCCCGATGGCAGCGGCAGTGGCAGTGGCTTGGGGAACGGCAGGGAGAAAGAAAGAAAGGGGGCAGGCAGGGAAACAGAAGGAAAGAAGAGAAACAGAAAAAAAGAAAGAAAGGTCAGGGAGAGAGGAAGAAAAAGTTGGGGGAGGGAATGAGGTGTGGAGGAGAGAAAGCATACAGGCTGATAGAAGGGAAGAAAGATTGGATGCACAGTCAGAAGAAGAAAGTGCAACTAGAAATCACCAGACAAGGTAGGAAAAATGATTTTATTTTAAATTTAGCAAAGTGGAGGCAGTATCAACACATGGCTGGCCCAAATGATCCTCGAAGCCCCCTCCTACTTCGACTTCAGAAAATCTCTCAAAACTTACCTTTTCAGCAAACAAGACCTCTAACGGCCCTACCCGCTCACATTTTCCTCTCCCCCCCCAGCATTCCCCCCCCCTTTTTTCAGCTCCTCTCTTCCACGTCTTCAACTACCGCCCCCATCCTCGGTCAATTTCAGTTTTTACTTGTTACTGAACTGTTTTATTTTATTTGTTTGTAAATCTGCTAGATAACGTAGATCCTTTTGAATTGATGTAAACCGCCTAGAACTCGCTGGGTATGGCGGTATATAAAAAATAAAATTATTATTATTATTATTATTATTACCACAGTTTTCAAAGGAATTTGCCCAAATAACTTAATAGTTAACTGGGTAAATTCACAGAGATGAAAACTTCCCTTCACTTACTATGCACAGTTCTGAATTTATATCTGCTGTCTATATTTTACAATATGGTCACCTTTTACTAAACCGCAATAGTGGTTTTTAGTGCAGGGAGCCTATGAGCGTCAAGAGCAGCGCTGGGCATTCAGCGCAGCTCCCTGCGCTAAAAACTGCTATTGTGGTTTAATAAAAAGGATGGAGGGTATATTTGTCTATTTTTGTATGCTATAAAAACCAAATACAGAGAGAGACTGAGAGCTGTTGACGAAGAGCTACGTGTGTGTCTTTCTTCGATTCCAGCCAGAATATCAGCTTTGTGTTCAGCCAAACAGGCCCAGGTTTCGCACTGAATAAAGTATTTTATAATTTTTCACTATTCTGTTTACTTAATATTTCATAATAAAGTAATTATAAAATACTTTCTTTGTGTTTATTTGATTCCTATTCAAGAGAATTACTTTATATATAGTCAATATAGGCACAGAGTTAAATTTTTTAACATTTTCTAATGGTGGTGTGCCTCGTGATTTTTTTCATGAAACAAGTGTGCCTTTGCCCAAAAAAGGTTGAAAAACACTGCTCTAAATAAGCCTGCACAAGAGAAGGTTGGGAAGAAGAATCAGCATATAAAAACTTGCAAAATGAGGATTTCGGAACTTAGAGGCTTGGTGTATGGCTTGCTAACAGTTGAGCTCCCTTCTGAGCATCATCTATTAAGCTTCCAAATAATAATTTTTCTTCTATTTGAATATAAATTCCTCTAAAATGACATCAACCAAGCAGAAGATGCAAGAGATTCCTGCAAAATCTACAGGAAAGAGTAAAAGATTAAAGGAAGATCCACAGACTTCTAGTGGGAGTCCTCTGCCAATGGATGCATTGGATGTAATAGAGGTTATGGAGGAACTGAGAAACATCAATTTATCCTTAATAGAGATGAGGAAGGAAATGAATCTCATGAACAACAAGTTGGATATAGTAAATAACAGAATGGACAAGATGAAAAACAGAATAGAAAAGATAGAACAGACACAACAGGACAACAAAGAAGATCATAACATATTAAAAGAAATGAATAAAAAAATGACGGATATTGAAAATAGATCTAGAAGACAGAATTTAAGATTATTGGGATTAAAGGAAGGATCTGAGGGGGAAAATATGATATCTTTTTTTGGAAGAAGCAATTCCAAAGATTCTGCCTCTTAAATTAAAAATACCAATTGAAATTGAGAGAGCACATAGAATTGGAATGAAAAAAATCTCATAATCAAGGAAAACCAAGATTATTGAGATTCCAGCATGTACTTGAAATTTTAAAAGCTGCAAGAGAAATTAAAAATCTGACATTTAAAGACTCCAAATTGCTCTTTGTCCCGGATTTTGCCAAGGAGACTGTTCAAGTAAGAAAACAATTTCTACAACTCAGACAACCATTAAAGGAACTGGGCGCTAAATATGGATTATATTATCCAGCACAAATGAGAGTCACATATAAAGAAAAGTTCCGTCAATTTGAAGATCCAAAAAAACTTAAAGAGTTTCTGTCATCTCTAGAAACACCTATCAACTAAAGTTTAATATATTGGTGGGAATTAAGTGTTTGAGAAATGCAGAAATAGAGAAATAACTGATTTTTTTAAAGTTAATAATATATTTTGCCATTAAAGATGGCTGCTGCAACTGTTTTTCAACTGACATGGAACTAATAGAATAGTTATAATTTTAAACAGAAGATTCTGCTCCTGAATAAGAAAACCTGCTGATATAGTTAATGTATTCAATAGCTACCTGATGTCAGAAGAATCCGAAGGTGGTTCCTGTGATGAATGATGCTTCATTTGAGACCGGATGGGATGGAAAAATGCCATGGAGACTCGACATAAGAGGCTGTATTGGTGGCAAAGGGATGGAGCAGTGCTGTTTTTCTGCTGAAGTACGGCTTTGGTACGTCCCAAATGTTTTGCCCCTGCCCACTGCCTTTAGTTTTCTGGTTCTGAGATCCCCACTCAGTCAACGGTTGGGCAGGCTGGTCAGCGGTTGGGCAGGGTGACAGTCTCCCGTTGATGGATTGGATTCACATTGGAGCTGCCTCTGATGCCGGAGGGAGATGTGGTTGAGTGGAGCGGTTACGGCCTGCAAGAAGAGGTGTTGATTGAATTGTGTGTAAATGTTGAAGGGGGGCCGGTGGATCACGTGACACCATGAAGCAAGTCAGATGCTAATCTCTGGGAAGGAGGTGAACAGAGCTGTGTCTTGGATGGGGAATGACAGCCCTGGTAACATCACCCCTGCCAGATGGCCTGAATTTTCTGGTTCCGGGTTGGGTAGAGAAAATGTCGGAGTGATTCCCAATCCCGGTTGTTGGTCATTTGGGTACAAAAGGCAACAGTGAGGGTGTAAAGAGCAGCGGCCAGAGACACCTGAAGTGGAGAGTGAGCGAGGGAGGGGAAACCAGAGCCAACATCGCCATGAAGTTTGTTTACAAGGAGGAGAAGCGGCGTTGTGAGGGTGAGAAGATCCGCATGAAGTACTAGTGTGACATAGGAGAATAATGTAAATTATTGTGGACATACGTTCCTTCCTCAAACCAGTGCTGAGTCAAACTTGGCAACATTGAACCGTCCATTCCTAATCCATTTCCCCCCACTTACTCATCTTCTGCACCACTAAAACTTTTTATAGTACCAGGGCTTGTACCACCAGAGATCCTGCAAAATGAGCCTGAAAATCAACAAACTGGATTGTTGGAAGACCAGATCATTGCAGCAATGGATGCCTTGTAGTACATTAGTTCAGTAATGTGAAAAGTTCTATTAATTGAATGATTTACATAATTTAATTAATTATTTTAGATGGTTACTATAGAGAGGAAACCAAAAAAACTCTGTGGAGTGACGATGTTCCTAAATGGACTTTATTTGAAAGAGTCAAAGTTTCAAAGGTACACCATAATCATCCACATAAAATAATTTCATCCACATAAAAATAAATTCATCCACATAAAAATAGGTTATCTACATAAAAGCCTTAAATGACCTAGTCCGCTAGGGATATAGGACCCAACATGATCCGTGTTTCGACAAAAAGTCTTCTTCAGGGGTCTCTGTAGGTCCTATAAAGGTGAATATGTGGGAAACCTTTATAGGACCCCCAAGGACCCCTGAAGAGGACTTTTTGTTGAAACGCAGACCGTGTTGGGTCCTGTATCACTAGCGTACTAGATCATTTAAGACTTTTATGTGGATAACCTATTTTTATGTGGATGAATTTATTTTTATGTGGATGATTTTGGTGTACCTTTGGAACTTTGACTCTTTCAAATAAAGTCCGTTTAGGAACATCGTCACTCCATAGAGTTTTTTTGGTTTTCTCTGGATTTTCTTCTCTGTGAATATCTTGGGGTCAATTCTTTTTGTTTTGTGCCAGATGGTTACTATACTTCATCATATATTTATTTTTCCTATATGAATAGATAAAACTAAATTATTTATGAAATACATAATATTTTTAGATAATTAATTCTTATTCATGAATAAGGGATAACAGGTTTTGAGTTATATGATATTTATAATTTAGCGAGTTTTAAAATTGAGCATTTTATAAATAAATGAAATCAAATTCTTATTTTAATTGGATTTGATGGATTGAAATATTGTAATGCACTTAAATTTTAAAATATCAATTTAATACTGACAAGGTGAAATTATAAGGGGATTTCTTATGTATTTTAGGATATCAGATTGATTTAGTGAACATAATATATCATTTAATTATACATTTGTTTTTTGAAATGAATTTATGCAGATATTTATGTAATATGTTCAAAATACAGGTTTCATTGATAATTATCGTATTAAAGGGGAAATTAAAGGGTTTTAAAAAAAAATCTTTTATATAGGTTGATCAATTTTATAGTTTAAAACTAAAATATTTATGGATTATTACTATTTAAAGATTGATTAATTATATTTCCTGAATAGGGGAAAAATATATTTCTTAGATTTATGAGTTATTCAATTTAGTGAGATTCAAAATTTGATAAATTGCCATATTAAAGGAGAAATTAAATGGTCTATACTTCTTAATAAGTTTATATATCTAGTAATAAATCTTTTAATTATATAGGTTAATCAATGTTTAAGATATAGAGGAAATAGTAAAATGATTGGGGGAGGGGTGACGCTACCAGTCTGATTTTATATCTTCAAGTTAACGTAATATACGAAGGAGGGTATGGGAGGGAATAGGGAAGGGTTTTTGGAATTTTAAAAATATAATATTTAAAAGATCAAGGGAGGGATGGGTTGTTCCACAGAGTAAATTAAGGGAAATGAGTTATGTACAGAAAATGTATAATAAGATAGGGTTCATATGTCCTGTGAACAAATATCTTAATGGAGCTTAAATTATTTTCATTAAACATTAATGGCCTCAACCATCCAAAAGGAAGAAAACACTTATTTTTAAAACAACATGTAGACGTATGTTATATTCAGGAAACACATTTATCAGCTTTCGAGTCCAAGAAACTAGAAGGGAATTGGGTAAAACATTGTTTTTTGCCCCTGCTATGGGAAAGAAGGCAGGAGTAGCTATTTTGGTAAATAAGAAATGCAATGCTTTGTTTAAGTTGATTGCTGCTGATCCTTCAGGGAGATGGTTACACATAGAAATAATCCTGGGAAATACTACGCTGGCGCTTTTCAATGTATATGCACCAAATTCGAACCAGTTGGAATTTTTAAAATCTCTACAACAATTGTTATTACCAGTGGCTGCTTCTAATTTAGTTGTCAATATGTGATGTTGTCTGGATTATAATAATTTAAATAGATTTTTTCTATATACTTTCAAAAAAGACGCCTCAGCCCCACCACTCCACCGCCTATAGTATTTTATACAGCGGGAAGCATATTGTGGCGCTTCATCATTGGCTGTCGATTTTTAAATATTATTTTCTCCTTTTAATCTGTAGTTTATCTTTTTATCTCTAATAAATATTTTTAAGAAATAAATATTTCAAAAACACTTTGCTTCTTCAGTGTCATGATGTACGCTTTAAAAGTAGATAATACTTATCTCAGCCAAAACCTGGGGAGTCAGACCCGACATGTTTCACACAACCGAGTGTTTTATCAAGGGTCTCCCAAGGCTGCCGCTGTCATCCGACTCCTTTAGGATGTCAGAGGAGGGGCGGGACCGCGGCACAGGAAGCAGCGCCTAAGCAGCACAGGGATCGCTGACGTCACGATCCTGCTGCGGCTGCTTCATAGGTGGTGCAGGAAGGTCAGTGGGGCGAGCGGTCCTTCGGGAGTGGTGGGGGGAGGGACTGAACAGCAAGGCCGAGAGCATAGGTAGTGCTGCTTCATAGGTGGTGCGGGGAGGCCAGGGGGGTGAGCGGTCTTTCGGGGTGGGGCGGGCGGGCAGGCAGGCTTTCAAGGGGGAGGGGGGTGACAGGCAGGCAGGCAGGCCTTCAAGGGGGGACAGGCCTTCAAGGGGTGGGCAGGCAGGCCTTCAAGGGGGGAGGCAGGCAGGCCTTCAAGGGGGGGACAGGCCTTCGGGGGGGTGTGCATACCTTCAAGGGGGGGCAGGCAGGCCTTCAAGGGGGGGTCAGACAGGCTTTCAAGGGGGGGCAGGCAGGCCTTCAAGGGGGGGGGACAGGCCTTCAAGGGGGTGGGACAGGCCTTCAAGGGGGTGGGACAGGCCTTCAAGGGGGTAGGACAGGCCTTCAAGGGGGGGACAGGCCTTCAGGGGGGGTGCAGGCCTTCGGGGGGGTGCAGGACTTCAAGGGGGGGACAGGACTACAAGGGGGTGGGACAGGCCTTCAAGGGGGGTGCAGGCCTTCAGGGGGGGTGCAGGCCTTCAGGGGGTGCAGACCTTCAAGGAGGTGCAGGCCTTCAAGGGAGGGACAGGCCTTCAAGGGGGGGGACAGGCAGGCAGGCCTACAAGGGGGAGACAGGCCTACAAGGGGGTGGGACAGGCCTTCAAGGGGGGGACAGGCCTTAAGGGGGGTGCAGGCCTTAGGGGGGGTGCAGGACCTTCAGGGGGGGTGACAGGACCTTCAAGGGGGGGACAGGCCTTCAGGGGGGTGCAGGCCTTCGGGGGGGTGCAGACCTTCAAGGGGGGACAGGCCTTCAAGGGGGGACAGGGGGGGACAGGCCTACAAGGGGGGGACAGGCCTTAAGGGGGGGACAGGCCTACAAGGGGGGACAGGCAGGCAGGCCTACAAGGGGGGATAAGCCTTCAAGGGGGGACAGGCAGACCTTTAAGGGGGGACAGGCCTTTGGTGGGGACCCTGGTTTAGAAGTACACAGAGGGAAGGGGGTGTTCAAAGAGACGTGCATATGCCAAACTTTGGGGGGGGAGGAAGAAATAATGGGTCTGAAAATAGAGGAGAGGGAGAGAGATGATGGACCATGGGATTTAGGGAGGGAAGGAACAGAAAGGGAGAGAAATTGGACACAAGGGATGGTGTGGAGGAGGGATAGTGATACTGGATAGGAGGGTAATTGGGAAAAGAAAGGGAGAGATGGTGGACTCTGGGGTGGTGGGGAAGGAGGGAGAGATGCCGGATGAAAGGGTAGTTAAGAAAAGGTGGATCTGTGGAGGGAGATGAAAAAAAGGAAAGATACCAGACTTCCTGGGGAGGGAAGGGAAATGGAAAGGGAGGACAGAGTTGGCAGATGAATGGTTAGCATGCAGAAAGAAGAAAGAAGGAGACCCTGGCAAGCAAGTTATCAGAAGAAAACCAGAGCCTTGGACCAACAAGATTTGAAATATAACCAGACAACAAAAGGTAGAAAAATTAATTTTATTTTCTTTTTTGTGATTATAATATGTCAGATTTGAAAAGTGTATCCTGCCAGAGCTGGTTTTGGACCGCAAACGTGAGCTAGGATTTAACAGAGAGGAAAAGTCCTTTTTGTTTCTTTATTTTATTTACACCACAGCGCCAGTGTGGTTAGGAGATGCCTAAGGGGGTGAAAAAGCTATAAAACCCACCAGGAGTTTTGAAAAGAATCACCCAACTGGACAGTAAAATCAAATTGAAAAACCAATTCAATAGGCTTAATTGAATCGAAATTTTTTTTCCTGAATTTGGCAGCATTAGTTTGTGCTACTGTCTTAGACTTTAGGACCTGGGATTGGGGAGAGATGGCATCCTCAGTACTTTATAATGCAAGTGAAACGAGGATTTGGTCAGACTTTTGAAGGGTCTGCAGAAAAAAAATATTGTTTAGGCCGGGGACATGAGACAGCAGGAAATGGGAACTTTTCTTCCTTCTATTTTTGTGAATGGAAAGGCTGAGGATGTCAGAGAGTTCAGTTAAAATATGTGCTTTATAAGAAAATATAATAATGTGTTTTATAAAGTTTATAGCATAGCTGGCCTACCCAGTGAGGTGTTCCTAGTGGTGGTGGTGGCGGCAGCGTGTCAATGTGTTGAGAGGAAGAGGTGGTCTGGGAAATTCTGCTGAGCAAACTCCGGGCCCATTTCCACCCCCCAGTTAGTCCACTCCACTCAACTGGTTCACACACTGAGTGGGTCTTTGGGTGTTGTTTTGGGATCTCTTCCAGTGGTTTATCAGTATCTCCTTCTGGTCCAAGGAAGGAAACTTTGTTATCCTTAGCATTGACCTACAGAATATGTTTGTAACAGCGCTGCTTGTGTGGCATTAGGCTATGTAGTGATCGAAAGAAAAAACAGACCTTTGCACATTTTTGCACTATATGGTGGGTGTATGAGGAGATTCACATTTCCTGCACAGCTAAGTCCATGTGAAGTTACCTTGTGCTGTATTTGACATCTAGGAAGGTCTCTGTTTGGAAGGAAAGATCTAAACTTAAAAATGAAGTGGCAAGAAGTTATGGTAAAAGCAGATAGTGTAGCTGGTTTTAAGAAAGATTTGGAAAAATTCCTGGAGGAAAAGTCCTTAATCTGTTATTAAGACATGGGGGAAGTGTCTGCTTGCCATGGATCGGTAGCATGGAATGTTGCTACTCTTTGGGTTTTGACCAGGTATTAGTGTCCTGGATTGGCTACCATGAGAATGGGCTACTGGGCATGATGGACCATTGGTCTGACCCAGTTAGGCTATTCTTATGTTATGTTCTCATCTGTAGGGGCCTTTGTTTTCACTTCTTATTTTAATGTATTTTTTTTCTGGGAACTTATCAGTGTTTTTTATAATTGGAACAAAAATGGAAGAGAATTAATGTGTGTGGGATGAGGGGGTAACTAATTTCTTCAGCTAAATAATTCAATCTACCTCAACCAGACATAGGAGAACTCACGCACCATTCACACACCCTCCAACCAAAAACGTCAAAAAAAAAAAAACTGTTCGACAACCTCCTAGCCATTCGAGCTGCAACACTCGACCCCCAACTCTACAACCAATTGACATCGACCACAGACTGCAAAACCTTCAAAAAGAAATAAAAATCCTTCTATTCAAAAAACACATAAAACCGAACTAACACAATCAGAACTGTCCCAAGAATCACCTGCAACTACTCCATATGTACTTCTGATGTCATGACAATTCAGACATAATTTATGTTATATTATGTTTGGAATATAAGAAAATTTTCACTGCCTGTTTCTAATCTGACCATTTATTCCGTTTCATGGTCATTACAAAAAATAGTTTTTTTACATGGGGGGGGGGTGTCAAAAAATGATGAGCCCCGGATGCCACATACCCTAGGTACGCCACTGTTTCAAAATACTCTATTACCATATTTATTAAATTTATATTAGGTTCAACTAACTAAAGGTTGCATCACAGGTACTAAGGCAGAATCATTAACTGCAATTTTTTACAATCCACAGGCGGTTTAACAACTTTGAACAGTTTAGTGTCATCTGCAAATTTAATCACCTCACTCATCATTCCAATTTCCAGATCATTTATAAATAAGTTAAATAGCACCGGTCCTAGTACAGACCCCTGCAGCACTCCACTGTTTACTCTCCTTCATTAAGAAAAATGACCATTTAACCCTACCCTATGTTTTCTATCAGATAACCAATTCCTAATCCACAACTGAACTTTGTCACCTATCCCATGACACTTTAATTTTCTCAGGAACCTCTCGTAAGGAAGATACACTATATCAACTGGCTCACCTTTATCCACATGTTTATTCACACCCTTCAAAGAAGTCAAGCAAATTTGTGAAGCAAGATCTCCCTCGGCTGAACCCATGCTGACTCTGTCTCATTAAATCATGTTTGTCTACATGTTCCACAATTTTATTTTTTATATCATGTTTGTCTACGTGTTCCACAATTTTATTTTTTATAATTGTTGCTATCATTTTGCCCAGCACCGAAGTGAGGTTTACCAGTCTGTAATTTCCCGAATCTCCCCTGGAGTCCTTTTTAAAAATTGGCGTAACATTGGCCACTCTCCAATCTTCAGGTACTACAGATGATTTTAGTGACAGGTTACAGATCACTAACAGCAGGTCAGCAATTTCATGTTTGAGTTCTTTTAGTACCCTGGGATTTATACCATCTGGTCTTGGCGATTTATCACTTTTTAACTTGTCAATTTGGCTTAGTACATCTTCCAGATTCACTGAGATTTCTTTCAGTTCCCCCGCATCATCACCCTTGAAAACCATTTCCAGTTCAGGTAGATCGCTTACTTCTTCTTCTGTAAAGACCGAAGCAAAGAATTCATTCAGTCTTTCCGCTATAGCCTTATCCTCCCTGAGTGCCCCTTTTGCTCCTTGAAATGGTGCCAAAATATCTGATTGATATTTCTCTTTTTTGTTTTGCTGTTCGATATATTACTGCAATTTGTTGGATTTTCTTCATTTTGTGTTTGTTTTTCAGACTTTTTCCCAACATGGCCTTCACAGCTTGGGATCACATTCTCAGTTTCCCAAAAGAACGTCTTAGACATCTTTTAGAAGCTCAACCACTAATGGAGGTTGATTAATCTACACAGCAATCTTTGCTAGATAAATGGCAAGATATTGTGAACCTTAACAAAGAAGTTATTAGAACTGACCTCCATTATGCATTCCTATTGGAATATTGTGGTAAGCAGATGATCCCAAGAAATCTTCAAATGACAAAGGCCTCCACGATGTACAATGATGACCAAGACTTTTTAAACCAATAGTGTAGCATCTTGAACAAATGCTCACTTGATCTTATGATCTTGCTGATCGAAACATCTAAAAAAAGATCAGAAGCTATCAGAATCAATTTAGAGGATAAATTAGAACAAGTAAAAAATGAGGATAACCAATTTGATAACATCATTATTGAAGTTAATCAAAAGATGATGGAGTACAAACAGGCATCAAATCTGGGCTCTTTCCAACTATTCCGAAAGCATCTAAAAATAGGCTATTCACAAAAATATAAGGCTCTCTTCCCCCTATACTAAACCTCCAACCCCATTATGTTGTTCCTTCCTTATATTAAGCTTTTGTAAACCATGCCGAACTTTATAATTATGGGGAGAATGCGATATATAAACTTAAGGTTTAGTTTAGTTTGGTCAAAACTGAAAAATTTAAGAGAGACATATATAATTACCAAAATAGTAACATAGACCAAGAATTTATAATAGATAGAAACCATCATACAGATCAACATCAAGAAACTAAAAATCACAGAAAAGTTATAGTATACCCACAAAACCATGCAATACCAAAAATACCGGGGACGTGAAAGGATCACCCCCCTATTAGTCCAGGCACATCAGGAGCCCAATCTATATTCAATACACTTGCCAGGAATTATGTTGAGAATTTTTTAGACCTAATCTGGACTTCACAGGGTCCAGGGTCACAATAGAAGGCCTGGACCTAACCTTATACACAAAGGGGGAGAGGATCCTTCTGGGGATCACACTGGGGATCTCAGAGAGGCAGAGGGCAATCCTTCCACAACCAGAGGAGGTGGTAGAGGAAATACCCATATAAAATCTTTATCCTGTCACACTCACTGCACAAGTTTCTGTGCTTCAAAAAGGCCTATCTTTTGTCCCCACATCAAAATACGATTCATTTCAAACCAAAGTAGACCTGTTTAAAGTTTAAAAGAAAATTGCAAATCCATCATTTCTTTAATAACTCTGAGACTACCAACACATATCAAAATAATTCTGTGCTCAAAATAAAATCCAAATGGTACCATCTAGAAATTGTGATCCTCTCATTTCAACATTTTATAAATGCATTCTCAGAGATATTAGCAACTTAGAAGGAAAAAGACGCCATGTTAGATGGACACAGAATTTAAACCCACAGGAAATTACATCTATTAAAGAGTTACGATCTAACAGCGAAATCGTTATTAAGCCAGCAGATAAGGGTGGAGGAATTGTCATCATGGACCGCCTATAACATGTCAACGAGGTACATAGACAAATACAAGATGTTACATTCTGTATTCCCCTGGATCAGGACCCTACAAAAAGATTACAGGAAGAGATAAGAGAATTAGTTGAAACAACATATAAAACAGGTCTTTTCACGCTTAAAGAAAAACAATTCTTAATCCAAGAAAACCCAGTTGTTCCAATGATATACATTCTCTCCAAAATCCATAAGTCCCTTTCTGATCCTCCGGGCAGATCTATTATTTCAGCCAATAATTCAGTTCTGGAACCACTGTCTGACTTTGTGGATTACTTTTTATGCCCCTTCATACCAGCAATATCATCCTATGTCTGAGACTTGTCACACATGATTACAATCCTTGAAGACTTCGGAGATCTGGAAGACCTTATCTTAGTAACCCTAGATATCGAGTTTCTTTATACTAACATCCCCCAAATGTCTGCCATTCGTGTGATAGAACAAATCCTACGGAAAAGAAACAACCAAACACGTTTCCCAAACAGACTTATAACGCTTGCAACAATAGCACTAACAGAAAACTAATTTTGTTTCAAGGATAAATTTTATTTTTAAATTAAGAAACCGGCTATGGGCACATCAATGGAGCCGGATATTGCTAACCTCTATGTGGCAGACTTTGAGAAAAGATTCCTGGAAGAACATGATTTTAAGGATGAAATTAAACTATACAAATGTTACATAGACAACATTCTGATCTTATGTAAGGGCAACGCCACAAGATTACATCTATTTTTAGATTAGTTAATTCATGTGACATCAACCTCAAATTCAAAATGGAATACTATAAGAAACACTTTTTTTTCTGTGTAAATGTTTTTCCTCATCGGGGGTCTCCACAATTCTATTTTGACCATGCATCTAGTCCACTTTTATTTCCTTTTTATTATTTATTTTTATTCTTCATTTCCCAATTCTAATTTTATACATAACTACCTCTCCTGATTCATATGTTATTCCTAGCACTCTGTTATCCAGTTGTATACCAAATGGTCCCCTAGAATGAGGTTTTAATACCGTTAGGTATGTATGATCAGTCCTTCAGTCGCTTTTTGCATCCTCATCCTGTCACCTCTCATGCCACTGATTCACACATTTTAGTGCTCACAGTTGTTCTGCTTTCACCAGCACTTGTATTTGTTCCACTGTGGGTATGCTTTGCTTCTCTATGTTGATGTTTTACATCAAAGGCCATATTACAAAATGATTCACAGGTAATTTCACCAATTTCACATACTATTGGTTTGTTTAACATCACAGGTCATTTATGATATAATTCACAGGTATCTTCACCATCATCATACACCATTGGTTAATTGTTTCACAGATTAAACACTTACTATGTATACATACATGATTTGATCTTATTTTTATATTAGGACCCCTGAAGAAGGTGTGTTCTTCAAAACACAGACCATGTCAAGTCCAGGTTTATAACCCCATGTGAACCATATTCCTTGAATACCAACTGTTTATTTTGACAATTAAAGACTTGGTTTTTTTGTACTGCAGTTCTCTTTTTTTGTTTTGCTGTTTGATATATTACTGCAGTTTGTTGGATTTTCTTCACTTTGTATCTGTAAACATAGCATCTCAAACTTTACACTCAGCTCAATTAAGGGAGATGACTGTTTCTACTTTTAAGCATTTTCTTGTGCTGGTCTGGATGCTTGGAATCGTATTTTCTTTTACATTAGAAAGCAAAAGGATGTAATTGATTTAGAAGCTTTTGAAGAGACATTTTTTTTGCAAAATGAAATATGGGTGCTATCTGCTTATTTTGTATATGTGGATGAAATTTATGTATGTCTGTATTTATGGTTGTTTTATAATACAGTACTTACTGTGAATGTATTACTGTAACCCACCTTGTTAAAGGGGGGCTATAACAAATTAAATTATGAACTATAATTCACACCAACACAGGCTAAATATTTAAATATTTGTATTTATTTGTTGCAACTTTAAAAAAATTAATAACAATTAAGGTAGAAGAAAACTAAATAGGTATGTCTAATAATTTTTGTTATCAGATGTTATTTAAACAAGGTAAATTAAGTTTAAATATAGATGAAAAGCAAAGCTAATTTACCATTCATGTGTGATCAAATTTACATTGATTATACCATTATAGTTGGTGATAATATTCAATCCTCAAACAAGCATGCCATGCCTTTCAACTTAATATCAATTTTGTTCCAGGATTTCTAGAATTACTAGTAAATATTTGACTAGGTGACTCTTAAAACCAGAGAGTGTTTCCGAATCCCAAAGTTCAATATAATACAAAAATGTATATATGTGTGCAGATGAAAATAAAGTATTTTAAAAACCCTGTTTTACTGGTATCACGACATTATTGCATTGGGTACTGCTGAGTTGTCCTGTTTAGATGAGCTGAGCTGGAGTGAGCTTTGACGGAGACTCCAGTAGATGCACAGTACTGGGCAGAGCTATGGGTTTCTGGCCCAGAAATATCTAAGAAAAAGAACTATTTAAATTAAAGCATTAAATTTTAGAGTGTATGTTTGGGCAGACTGGATGGACCATTCTGGTCTTTATCTGTCATCATTTACTATGTTACTGTCACCTGTCTGGAACCAGCAGCTGTTCTGGAGATCTGGATGTTTGTTACTATCCTATCTGTAAACAAATGAAAAGAAGCAAAACCCCAGCTTCCCTAAATGAATGCAGGCTAAAGTCGGTGTCTTCTTAGGCTAAGGCCATGTATTTCTAACTAAATATGCAAACGAACAGATGATTCTTCAATCCCTAAGCTGCCCTTCCCATGAAAACTTTAAAAAAAAGTGTGATATTAAATCAGCTCACAGAGTTTCAACACACACATTTACAAAATATCTGAGCAACCTCAGCTTTATCTGTATATTGTCACAAGCCCAGTTACTGCAGCTAGCCTTGTTCCTGCCAGAAAACAGATAAACTTAGTCCTGAAGCTTAACAGAGCTGATCGGTGCAGACAGCAGGAGTCTGGGGAGGAGTGGGAGCAGTTTGAGGACAATTAAGGGACAATTACTCCTTTAAACCTAGCATAGCTTCCAGGAAGACTCAACTTAAGAAACAGGATCTAAGCCCTTTAGGCACACACCTGTTGAGGCTAATTGAAGGGCAGGAGAGAGCTCAGGGAAAGCTGAAGCCTGCCCAGCCCCCACACAGGTGTGGGCTTGGCTCTCTCAGAGCAAGGCAGGTAGAGCAGAGCAAGCCCAGGAGAGTTGGTGCTGAGCTCACAGAGGAAGCAGACACATGACTGGGTGTTCCAGAGTAGAGAGCTGCACAGGAACAGGGACAACAGGGATCCCGCGGGTTCCCCCTTCGGATCACGGGGATCCCGTGGGGATGCCCCCTTGTGCTCTCGGGGATCCTGCGGGGTTCAATACGAGGCTCATCTAATTTTCCTACCTGCCCTGCTGCAAGGCTCCTCTTCCATTTCCTGCCTGCCCTGCTGCAGCACACCATAGCCAATCGGAAGTCTTCCCCGATGTCAGCACTGACTTCGGAGGGAGGGCTTAAGCAAAGCCTTCCCTTCCTCCGACGTCAGCGCTGACATCGGGAAGACTTCCGGTCGGCTGTGTGAGGCAGGGCAGGTAGGGAAAAGGCAGTGGTGTACCGAAGGGGGGGGGGGGCGGTCCACCTCGGGTGCAGCCATGGGGGGCAGTGTGCACAGCCTTTTTCCATCCCTGCCCCTTACCTTTGTGGCGCTTCCCCCAACCGACTGACAACAGGCCCGTCCGACAAACCTCCCTGCCCTGTAGCTGCGAATCTAAATTACCTTCTTACAGCAGCTTCAATACTCCAGCTGCTGTAAGAAGGTAATTTAGATTCGCAGCTACAGGGCAGGGAGGTTTGTCGGACCGGGCCTGTTCTGTTGTCGGTCGGGTGGAGAAGCACCACAAAGGTAAGGGGCAGGGATGGAAAAAGGGAGGAAAGGTGGAGTTGAGAAGAAAAGACGCTTAAGGGAAATGGGTAAAACCGAGGGGGGAGAAGGACGCTGAAAGCACTGGGGAAGACAAAGGGGTGGAGGACACTGAAAGGACATGGGGAAGATGGGAGGGGGGAGAAGGACGCTGAAAGCACATGGGGAAGACAAAGGGGTGGAGGACGCTAAAAGGACATGGGAAAGACGGGGGGGGGGAGAAGGACACTGAAAGGACATGGGAAAGCCAGGGGGGGAGGACCCTGAAAGGAAATGGGGAAGACAGGGGGGGAGAAGGACACTGAAAGCACATGGGGAAGACAGAGGGGGGAGAAGGACACTGAAAGCACATGGTGGAAGACAAAGGGGTGGAGAAGGTCGCTGAAAGGACATGGGGAAGACGGGGGGAGGATACTGAAACCACATGTGGAAGACAGAGGGGGGTAGAAGGATGCTGACAGGACATGGGGAAGATAGGGGGGAGAAGGATGTTGAAAGGAAATGGGGAAGAGAGAGCGGTGAGAAGACGCTGGCAGGGAAGAAGACAGAGATGCCAGACTATGGGGGGAGCGGAGGAAAGAAGATGGGTGCCAGATCAATTTGGAAGGGGGGAGAAAGGGAGAGGCACAGTAACAGAGCAAATGGAAGACTCAGAGAGAAGAGAGACAGTGGATGGAAGGAATTGAATGAGAACATGAGGAAAGCAGAAACCAGGCAACAAAGGTAGGAAAAATTTTTTTTTTTTTTTTCTTCAGGATAAAGTAGTATATTAGTTGTGTTGATAAAAATTTATAAACATTAGAGGCTCTGGTAGAAACCCATTTACAAAGTATGTATTCTTTCCAATTAATATTTCCAAATTAATAAAGTCTTTTTGCTTATTTTTAAATGGGTTTCTACCAGAGCCTTTAATTCAGTAGCATAATTAACTGAAATAACTATTTCTGAAGTTTATAGGGGTGGGCAGGGACGTAGGGGATTCCTTGCGGGAATGGGCGGGAACGGAGGAGATTCCTCGCGGGAACGGGTGGGGATGGAGGGATTCCTCACGGGGACGTGCGGGAGTCCTCACGGGGACAGTTGGGACTTTGGTGGGGACGGGTGGGGAAGGGTAGGGATTTCTGTCCCTGTGCAACTCTCTACTCCAGAGTTCAGGCAAGGGAATGAAATTGAAATGCAGGATTTGGAAGATTCCTTATTGCTGAACCAGCCAAATTGCCTGCAGCCAAATGAAGCCATGGACTTTTGCTCTGAACCGTTGGAAGAACGAATGGAGGAAAGTTAAGTTTTCTTAACCCTGCAGTGTGTTGTTGAATGAAGGAACTAGTGCTGGCTGTGGGAGAATTTAGAGGCTCATTGCAGGGAAAATCTACCTTGTTTGTATGAACTTTGGACTGTGTTTTTTTTGTTTTTGAAAGCTCAGCCACTGAGTGTTATAGTGGGAATTGTGGGGTGAATCCACGTAAGATCCACAGGGTTGGGATTGCGGGGCCAGTTTGGCTGTTTTTTTTTATAGTGGATTCAACAATTTCCCAACCCCACCAACTTACTAGAGTTGAGAGGGGCGGCCTGATTAAATCCAGGCAGGCAAAGTGTGCTTTGCTAGGACAAATTGACTTTTGTCAAGACTATGAAAAACTCACCAATTATTGTTTTCCTTTTTGCTCAGAAGAAGTTGGTGAGGGACTATCAATACTTACCCTGAGGAAAGGGTGTGAGCAGCCGTGTGCTGACCTAGCAGTCAGAAGCACTGTAGGGCTTATAGCCAGGTGAAATGTGCTGTTTGTTTTTGCTTGCTGCTGTTTCTTTTGAACATTTTGAATATTGGCTACTTTGCTGAATAAAGCTTTCTTATTTGTACCATTGGAAGAAAGAAAGCTTTATTGTATTGGGAGAACTGTGCTATTCTGATTATTATTTGCTCCTTATTACTATTATCCCATCAGTGCACAAAATACAGACTCTGGCGTGCCTTCAAAGGTTGAAAGCCCTAAGAACATAAGAAGTTGCCTCCGCTGAGTCAGACCAGAGGTCCATCCTGCCCAGCGTTCCACTCCTGCCCAGCGGTCCCATCAGGCCTAATTGCCTGAACAGTGTCCCTGACTAATTTTGTAACTGCCTCTAATCCTCTAATCCTATCCCTATTACCTACCTCTACTCCTATCTGTACCCTTCAATCCCTTTGTCCTCCAGGTACCTGTCCAGACCCTCTTTGAAGCCCTGTAGCGTGCTCCTACTTATCACATCCTCCGGTAGCGCGTTCCATGTATCCACCACCTTCTTTTTCACTCAGAGGGTGGTGGATACATGGAACGCGCTACCGGAGGATGTGATAAGCAGGAGCACGCTACAGGGCTTCAAAGAGGGTCTGGACAGGTACCTGGAGGACAAAGGGATTGAGGGGTACAGATAGGAGTAGAGGTAGGTAATAGGGATAGGATTAGAGGATTAGAGGCAGTTACAAAATTAGTCAGGGACACTGTTCAGGCAATTAGGCCTGATGGACCGCTGGGCAGGATGGACCTCTGGTCTGACTCAGCAGAGACAACTTCTTATGTTCTTAGGGCTTTCAACCTTTGAAGGCACGCCAGAGTCTGTATTTTGTGCACTGCCCGGTAGCCTTCCCAGAATCCGATACCGGGAGTGCGACAATATCCAAGTATCTTTGATTCAGAAATAATGAAACTCCTCAGTAATTATCTCATAGTCCCACAGACCATGCAATTATATCAGGAATGCTAACTGGAAACAAATCTATACCACAAAACTTCTTAGAATTCTAAGATAAGAGATTACCTCCAGTTCTCAAAAGAACATTTAGCTTTCAAAAAGTTTTAGATTCTACAAGTTTCACTCAACTGTGTATATTGGTTAAGGTTTCAACAGATTAGTAATCAGAAAAGACTGCAGGATTGCACTTTAGCACTGCAGCAGAAAAAGGACAGCTGAATACTAAATTAAATACAACACATTTGCTTTAAAACCAATATTAGACAATGTAAGTTGAATCAGTCGTCTTACACAGAGAAAGGATTAAAATTATCTATTTCCCGGTATTCTACACTTCTTTTTAGCAACAGGAGTCACAAAAATCTCACAGGAGGTGCCTAAGACAACTGGGCCAATTCCAGTTGGCCCAGGCGCTTCAAGCCCCACCTGTGGACGGAGTTTGAGCTGCCTGGGCCAATCAGGCCCTAAGGCCAGCTATTCCAGAGATGGCTGGCCTGTCGGACGGACGGGCTTGGTACCCGTCCATCCAACCAACAATTTTTAAGGTACCGGGGGGGGGGTCGGCGGGAGGTCGCAGGTCAGTGGGGGGCGATTGGGGGTTCAGGGGGGCGATCATGGGGGGTTACATCGAAGGTAGGAGAGGGCCTGGGATCCCTCCTGCCTGGATCGTTGTAGGGGGGGGGAGAATTCTGTAACCGGTGTTGTTTTTGACAGACACCGGTTATAGAATCCAGCTTTTAGGAGAAGGACTGGCTCCTCCTTTGCCTAAAAGTCTTTGTTTTGGGCGCTTGGGACTTAGGCTTTTTGTAGGTTGATTTTATGATGTAAGTTTAGACATAGTGGTGGTCTGGGTGTTTAAACCAGTGTTTTTCAACCTTTTTTGGGCAAAGGCACACTTGTTTCATGAAAAAAAATCACGAGGCACACCACCATTAGAAAATGTTAAAAAATTTAACTCTGTGCCTATATTGACTATATATAAAGTAATTCTCTTGAATAGGAATCAAATAAACACAAAGAAAGTATTTTATAATTACTTTATTATGAAATATTAAGTAAACAGAATAGTGAAAAATTATAAAATACTTTATTCAGTGCGAAACCTGGGCCTGTTTGGCTGAACACAAAGCTGATATTCTGGCTGGAATCGAAGAAAGACACACACGTAGCTCTTCGTCAACAGCTCTCAGTCTCTCTCTGTATTTGGTTTTTATAGCATACAAAAATAGACAAATATACCCTCCATTCTTTTTATTAAACCACAATAGCAGTTTTTAGCGCAGGGAGCTGCGCTGATTGCCCAGCGCTGCTCTTGACGCTCATAGGCTCCCTGCGCTAAAAACCACTATTGCGGTTTAGTAAAAGGTGACCATATTGTAAAATATAGACAGCAGATATAAATTCAGAACTGTGCATAGTAAGTGAAGGGAAGTTTTCATCTCTGTGAATTTACCCAGTTAACTATTAAGTTATTTGGGCAAATTCCTTTGAAAACTGTGGTAATACTGCCTCCACTTTGCTAAATTTAAAATAAAATCATTTTTCCTACCTTGTCTGGTGATTTCTGGTTGCACTTTCTTCTTCTGAATGTGCATCCAATCTTTCTTCCCTTCTATCAGCCTGTATGCTTTCTCTCCTCCACACCTCATTCCCTCCCCCAACTTTTTCTTCCTCTCTCCCTGACCTTTCTTTCTTTTTTTCTGTTTCTCTTCTTTCCTTCTGTTTCCCTGCCTGCCCCCTTTCTTTCTTTCTTCTTTCTTTCTTCCGTTCCCCAAGCCACTGCCACTGCCGCTGCCATCGGGGAACAGGACCCACCAATGGATAACAGGCCCCAAAGCCGACGCCGACGCATGCTCTCCCTGACGTCAATTCTGCAATCGGAGAGGAAGTTCCGCCCAGCCAGGCAGCGATTGGCTGGCCCGAACTTCCTCTCCGACTGCAGAATTGACGTCGGGGAGAAGAAGACTTATCGGCTCGATAGATTAGATCGCCAAGACAAAGTGTGCACATTAAAAAAAAGTAGGATTACCAGATGTCTAGATTTCCTCGGACATGTTCTCTTATTGAGGACATGTCCAAGGATCCGGAAGGCTTTTTAAAACTCAGCACTTTGTCCAGGTTTTGAAAAGCTTCTGGCAATGAGCAACGTCAGGACGGCATTCACATACGCAAAGATGCAATGCGGTGATGTCACACCAGCATATGTGCGAATGCCATCTGAAGTCACTCGTGCAGGTCAAGGAGGCGGGAGTAGAATTGGTTGGGGCTGGCCGGAACTGGGCAGGCCTGGGGGCGGGGCCATGGGTCTAGATTTTCCATCTGGAAAATCTGGTAGCCCTAAAAATGCTGCTCCCCCTGTCCTGCTGAGCCACAGGACTCCCTGAAATGGCTTCAGGGAGTCCTGTAGCTCAACAGAACAGGGAGAGCAGCTAGCCTGATAGGAGTGAGGAGCTGTTCCTAATGTTTGCTCTTCTGAGCAAGTGCCAGGCATAGTTCCTCTCCCCCTTTACCGGCAATTCTCTGCATGATTAGCATGCATATAATATGCATGCTATTCTGAGCATCATTAGTAAAGAAAAAAAAAATCACTTGTACCATAGTATTTTTTTACCATGGTGTCTGAAGCTTTGTGCATCTGGCCCCAAGTGCTTTAAATTTTTTTTTATTCCCGTTGCACAAAGAATTCATTCAGTCTCTCCACTATGGCCTTATCCTCCCTGAGTGCCCCTTTTGTTCCTTGATCATCCAATAGTCCCATGGATTCCCTCACAGGCTTTCTGCTTCTGATGTACCTGAAAAAGTTGTTACTATATGTTTTTGCCTCTTTGACAAGTTTCTTTTCAAATTCTTTTTTAGTCTTCTTTATCAATGCTTTGCATCTAACTTGCCAGTACTTCGATTGTTTCTTAATTTTTTCATTTTGATCCTTTTTCCATTTTTAAAGGATCTTCTTTTGGCTCTAATAGCCTCTTTCACTTCACCTTTTAACCATGCCGACTTGTTTTCTCTTCTTTCCACCCTTGTTAATATTACATTACATTAGAGATTTCTATTCCGCCATTGCCTTGCGGTTCAAGGCGGATTACAAAAGAATTACAAAAAACATATTTACAAGAAGAAGATATCTGGTAATTTCTAGAGGAGATAAAGAGTAGATGAGGTTGCTTTGAGGAATCGGGAAGGTATAAGGATGTGGTATTGGGAAGTGGGAAGGAGTTAATGGTATTAAGTCGTTTGCAGGAATTTTCTTGAAAAGTAGCGCCAATAATTCTTTTCTGTTTTGATTTAATATATGAAGTACATGTAGTCTGAGCTTCTACAATGGTATTTTTAAATAGCATCCATGCCTGATTTAAAGTCCTAATCTTTTTAACTATTTTCCTCATTTTATTATAATCATCTGTATGAAAATTAAATGCTGCTATAGTACATTTCTTTAGTGATACTCCAGATAGTAGCTTAAATTTGATCATGTTATGCTCAGTTTCCTTTCGTACTATTTCCTGCAATCCACTAAGAGCCAGTTGTTCCCAGAAGCAGTCATTTATTTTGCCTAGGAATTTTACCTCCCTAGCACTCTTTGATGTAACTTTATCCAATCAATGTAGGGATAATTGAAATCATCCATATTATAATGTTACTCAATTTGCTAGCTTTCCTAATCTCTGTAAACATTTCTTCATCTGTCTGCTTATTCTGTCTGCCCTACCTGTATATTCTTCCCTTTGCACATGGAATTTCTATCCATATGGATTCATGTCATGTGCTGGGTTTCAAACGCAAGTTGGATGCACACCTTCTTGCAGATCATATTGAGGGATACGGGAAATCCGGGTCTCCAAAAAGGAGCACCTAAATGGGCCTCCACGTGTGCGGATCGCCGGACTAGATGGACCTTGGTCTGATCCGGTGAAGGCGTTTCTTATGTTCTTCTTATGTCTTCCTTTCATTAGGTCTCTGAGATGCCTATTATATCTACCCCTTCATTCAGTGCTATATACTCTAGCTATCCCATCTTAGTTTTTTCTTGCATTTATAGACTCAGAAGTTGGCAGGGATAATATGCATCCTTTACTCTGCTTTCCTCTTAAACACCCCTAGCTTTCTTTCACCATTATTGAAACCTCTCTATTGAGATTCCTTAAATGTCCTGTTTCAATAGTATCTTTCAAGGACACTGCCACACTGAACTATCCACTCCTAGGCAACTGTTGATTTCACCATCCTGGATAAGGTAGAGTCCATCCTTTCAGAATGGGTTCCCCCTATCTCAAAATGTTGCCAAGTTCCTAACAAATTTAAATTCTTCATCCCTACACCATCGTCTCAACCATAGGCAGCGGAATGCTTTTTTGTTTGGGGGGGCCCCAAAAGCTCTGCCCTAGACCCTGCCCAAGCTCCTCCCCAGACCTCACCCCCATAATAATAGTATTAATTGTAAATGCCATTTCTTCCATTCATTTTTCATATACACACAATATAATCTTATTAATAATACACAATGGTAACCACAAAATTAAACTACACAAAGTGCACTCTTTTTCCCCCTCCCCACCATTGCACAGCATCTCTTTTTCTCTCCTCCACCCCCATGTGCAACGTCTTCCTCTCTCACTGTCCACCATCTCTCTCTTTCATTCCCTCCCTTGCTACAAAAGGAGTGGAGAAAGAGAGAGAGGGAGCCAAGGTGCCTCTCTCCCACCCCCTCTACTGCTACATCCAATATGTCTCCCTCTCTTATCCCCCAGACTGTGTGCAGCATCTTTCACACCTGCCCACAAGCCCCATGTCCAATATTTCTGCTTCTATCACCCCTCTCCAGCTGCATGCCACATCTCTTCCTCCTTCCCTCCACCACCATGTCCAAAATTCCTCCCTCTTGCATACATTTCCATCTGTCCCACTGTTTCCTCTCCACAACCACATCCAACATTTTCCCCTCTTATCTCTCTACCTCACGCCTCTTCCATCACCATGTCCAATAATTCTCCTCTTTCTTCCTTTCCCCATGTATACCATCTCTTTCCCTCTCACTCACACCCATGCTTAACAATTCTCCCTTTCTATTCCCTCCCCCACCTCAGCATATTTTTCCCCCATCCTTCCATCCTATGTCTCAAGTTCATAACCCCCTCCCTCCCTTCTGTGTCCCTAGTTAGTGCTCCCTCCCTCCTTTCCAGCCTTTCCCTCCCTCCTTTCCAGCCTTTGTCCCAAGCTTGTGCCCCCTCTCTCGCTTCTATGTTCTAATATGTCCCTTCTCTCCATTCTGTGACCCAAGTTCATGCCCCCTCCCAAGAGTGTGTATCTGTGTTCTGGTAGCTCTAAAACATCCATGTAGGTCTCCTTCTCCTTTTTTCCAGCTTCACTTCTTTCTTCACAAAGCCACAGGCAGCAGCAGCAGCAGAGTATGGCCAGAGGTCCTCGTGTGCTGGCTGCGCGGTCTGTTACCAAAAGGTATTCAGCCATGCAGCTTAGAGGGAACATTGCTTTATACCTTTTCACTTTTTATCTAAACAACTTTCTATCTCTACTATTACAATTACTATTATTTCTATAGCCCTTCCAGACATACGCAGTGCTGTACAAAAGTCCCTGCTCAAAAGAGCTTATAATCTAAACAGACAAAGACAGAAACAGGATCTGCTTCTCTCATTCCCTAGCTTTCACATTTCTCATCCCCCTATTCTTTTATCTGCTTCCCATTACCACATTTCTACCCTTGTATACTCATTATTCTGCTCACTCATCTCCTTGACAACTCTCTCACATGGATCCACCACTTCTAGTATCTTCCCTCCTTGTTGCTTACTCCACCCTTGTAACCCAGCATTTCCTTTCTCTCTTTCTCAGGGTACAAAATAAATTGGAGTAAATCAGAGGTACTTCCATTAAATGTACATTGTCCAAAAGAATTATTTGATACGTTCCCTTTTCTTTAGAAAGAAGAGGGTATAAAATATTTAGGTATTTGGATAAAAAGTACATTAGAAGAAACAATTAAAGTAAATGAAAAATCCTTATTGCTGAAGGTCACAGAAATGTGTGAGCAATGGAACCCCTTACATCTGTCTTGGTGGGGGAGAGTTCAAATGGTTAGGATGATGATTTTGCCTGTGGTCTATTACCAAATGGGGATGTTAACAGTGTTTTTTCAGGGGTATTTTTACAAAAAGTTAAATAGTATTCTTCTCAAGTTTATTTGGCTGGGGAAAACTGCGAGAATTGCTTTAGTATCTTTACAAAAACCAATTGTGGAGGGAGGGGTAAATTTCCAAAACTTTTATAGGTATCATCAAGCCTATATAATGCGTCAGGGTATGTACTGGATCCTCCCTGAGCTCATGGAAACTTTTCCTGACTGGTTGTGGTTGGAATGGCAGTTCCTGTCTCCACTTAGATTATGTCACGTTTTGAGTATCAAGTTTCCAAGGTTATAAAGGACAATAGAATTTTGATGGACACATGGAAGACAATAAAGTGTGTCAATAATTTAACACCCATTCCGGTACATAAATCCACTTGTCAGTCCCTAAGGCTGAACTACAAGATTAAAATTAGTGGGTTTAAGGTCATTTGGAAGCATTGGATGAAGGCAAGCATACGTACTAAAGAATGACAGGGAAAAAAATCTGTCCCCGTTACTGCCCTGTCATCGGACCACCGTCCCCTTCACTGCCCTGTCCCCGCCGTCCCCTTCACTGTCCCATCTCCACCGTCCCCTTCACTGCCCTGTACCCGCCGTACCCTTCACTGCCCCGTCCCTGCAGCATCCACCCTTCCCTCGCCACCACACCGCCATTCAGCAGCCCGAGAATATCCCTCCCTCCTCCTTATCTTCGCGGCGTAAAGAAACTTATGGGAGGGAAGGACGCGGTCACCCCTTATGGGAGGGAAGCATGCGTGACCCCTTCCCTCCCTCCGGCCAAATCTATCTCCCTCCCTCCCCCTTACCTTTTCGGCACTTTAGAAAAGAAACTGATGCTGGTGAAGCCTGCCTGTGCCACCCTGCAGTCGCGTGTGTATGGGCAGAAGCTTCTCCTCTGACAATTGTCATTTTATAAACACAAATAAAAACAAGGTTCAACAAAACCCATCTCCCCTCCCTTTCACAAATATCCCTTTCACTATTGTGAAAACTGATCAAACCAAATTACTACAGAATGCTACATAGAAAAATCAAGCTAACAGAATACTTTAGTCACACATGGCAAGAATAATGTTAGGGGAGTGCAACTAGGGCAACTGCCCCCTGGTCAGAGAGAGAGCCCTAAGCCAGCTGGAAGCTAAAGAAGCACAGCCTGGACTTTGCGGTCCCCAGTTATGTTATGTCTAATACCAGCTCTAGCAGGATACATATTTCAAATCTGAAATATTCTAATCACAAAATATAAAATAAATTTATTTTTTTTTCTTTTTGTTGTCTGGTAATTTTATTCTTCAAATCACATTGGTCTCAGGCTTTGGTTTTAGGTTCCTTCTGTCTTCATTGTGGCATGGCTGGTTCCTGAAGGTAAAATAGGCGCAAGAGGAGTTAGGAAGAAGATGCCGAGCCTGACACGGGTGCAATTTTTTTTACCACAGGAGTAAGACTTTTTACCACTCCCACGGGGTGGTAAAAGGTCTTGTCCCCATTCCCGTGGGGCAGTGAAAGATCTTGTCCCCATTCCTGCGGTAAACCAGTTGCAAATGTCTCTATTCCTGTAGATTTACTGCAGTGACCTGCGGTTTACAGCGGTAAACAGTCCCCGTGTCATTCTCTAATACTTACTTTGGACAATGTAATGTCAGATGGTAAACTGCTTGATTTTTCACGACTGCAACATACATTTGGTCATGCTAAATCTCCAAATTATAGATGGATGCAGTTGAAGCATTCAGGAGGGGTTCCTCGATTGGAAAAATCTTAAAAATCAGTAGTCTGCCGGTCTTATGTTTTCAGGCGGACTTTCTGAGACACCAGGCTGCTCAGTCGTATAAATTAATATCTGGATTTTTAAATAAGAAACCAAAGACTGGTCTTCGTGACATTTGCAGCATTGAGATAAAGCATCAGATTAATGTGTCTTAATGGCTACAAATCTGGACCAGGGAGGGAAAGGTCCGCCATTTTGGAGTGGCGGCCCTATGAGCAGGACGGACTGAGCTTCTGTCCTGCTCCAACGTATCTAAAAAGGTACACGAGGGTTTGGGGGATGGCGGGGGACTTCCGATGGCAGGAGGGAGTGCATGCAAACATTTTAGTGCATCAATAACTCTTTCTGAATCAGCCAAAAAATCAGATCGGTACAGGCCCACACAGTCTAACCAATCCTCTTTGTGCATCTAGTGCAGAGAGTTTTAATCCCATTCACTGTATAAGACTACTGATTCAACTCAGATTGCCTAGTATTATTGGTGTTTGAGACAAATGTTTTGTATTTAATTTGGTGTTCAGGTGTTTTACTGCTGGAGTTCATTCCTGCAGTCTTTTCTGATTACTAATCTGCTAAGCCTTTAACCATTGTGTGAAGTTTGGAAAATGTGAAACTATTTTTTGAAAGCTAAATGTTATTTTGGAGAACTAAGGGTCTGGAGCCTTGAGAGTGATCTATTGTCTTGAAATTCTAGGAAGTTCTGTGGTCCAGAGCTGTTTCTAGTCAGTATTTCTGATATAAAGCACTGTCAGGCTCTGTGTGAGGAAGCTGTGAGACTGTGAGTTTCATTATTCCTGAATCAAAAATACCAGGATATTCAGATAAAGCTGAGGTGGCACAGATATTGTATGAATATGTGTGTTGAAACTCTGTGAGCTGCTTTCATAACAAGAAACACCAGGTAGCCAGTGCTGTTTAGCACTTCTTCACATCGGGACAGGCAGTCCCGCAGCAGCCCGACCCAGCTTGCTGAGAGGATCCTCCGGGGAGCCTTAAAAAACAGAGCAGCCGCGAGGGAGCCTGTAGCCAGTGCTGTTTAGCACTTCTTCACATCGGGACAGGCAGTCCCGCAGTAGCCCGACCCAGCTTGCTGAGAGGGTCCTCTGGGGAGCCTTAAAAACGGAGCAGCCGCGGTACATGGCCCGCGGTCGTGAGCCCCGAGTCGCGAGCTGAAGGGGCGTGGCTTAAGGGGCTTGCCCCTTTTGAGCCCCTTCGGAGCCTAAGAGGAGCAGGGAGCAGAGCAATCGAACCTTCAATATGGGTAAGAGGAAGGTTAAAGCAACACCATCTGCTGGAACAACAGGCCCAATGGATCGTCATCTTGTGGTTCCTATCTTGCCACATGTTGAGGAACAGGCAACTTTTAACATTCAAGCTGTTTCCTTATCTTCTTGGGAACCAACACCACCTCCTCAACCATCATATTCCTTACGGTTAGAAGAATCTCCTTCCCCTTTTAAGGAAGGAATAATTTCTTCTTCCCCTCAATCATCTTTACTATCTGGTCTGGAGGTTTCAGGACAATCCCTGGGGCAAACTAAAGAACTAACCCCAGTACAAATGATTACTGGGCAAAGCTCAGAAGCTCTCCCCAGGGATAAAGTGATCACTCTAAATGATGTTTGGCTTAGTATTAACAGAATAGAGTCATCTTTACAAAAAACCGTTTTGAACTTATGTCAATTTTCATCTGATGTAACTGTGAAAATTAAAGAACAAGATAATAAAATTGGAGAAACAGCTGTGAAGGTTGAAAAGTTAGATCAGGTAGTAGGTAATTTACAAGCTAGTGCTGTTTCTAATATAAAGGATAGTATGATGACACATGCTAAATTAGAAAAAATGGAAAATGCTATCAGAGTTAAAAATCTTCGTTTGTTAAATTTTCCAATCACACATTACCTTTCTCCAATGGAGCTCTTGAGAATGTATTTGAGGGAGATATTACATTATACTAAAGTGGTAAGCCAAGAGGATGTCCTCAGGCAGATAGACAGACTAAAGAGCGACAAATCGCCAGGTCCGGACGGCATTCACCCAAGGGTACTCAAGGAACTAAGGAACGTAATAGCAGAGCCACTTTGCCAAATATGTAACCTATCCTTAAAAACTGGAGAGATCCCGGAGGATTGGAAAATTGCAAATGTCACACCCATCTTCAAGAAGGGTTCAAGGGGGGACCCGGGGAACTACAGGCCGGTGAGCTTGACCTCGGTCCCGGGAAAAATGATGGAAGCACTGATTAAAGACAGTATCTGTGAACACATAGAAAACAATGGACAGCTAAAGTCGAGCCAGCACGGCTTCTGCAAGGGTAGGTCATGCCTCACAAACTTATTGTACTTCTTTGAGGGGGTAAACAGACAGGTGGATAAAGGGGAATCCATTGACATCATTTACCTTGACTTTCAAAAAGCCTTTGACAAGGTACCGCACGAAAGACTGCTTAAAAAGCTGTGGAGACACGGGGTGCAAGGGGAGGTCCACCGATGGATCAAAAACTGGCTGGCAGACAGGAAACAGAGGGTTGGAGTGAAGGGCCATTACTCAGACTGGCATGGGGTCACGAGCGGAGTTCCGCAGGGGTCGGTGCTGGGACCGCTCCTGTTCAATATATTTAGTAATGACCTGGAGGCGGGAACAAATTGCGAAGTTATTAAATTTGCGGATGACACCAAACTCTACCGCAGGGTTGAAACCATGGAAGACTGCGAAGATCTGCAAAAGGACCTAACGACGCTAGAAAAATGGGCCAAAAAATGGCAAATGAACTTTAATGTAGGGAAATGCAAGGTCATGCATGTAGGGAAAAAGAACCCGATGTTCAGCTACAAAATGGGAGGATCACTGCTAGGGGTAAGTAACCTTGAAAGAGACCTGGGAGTGATGGTGGACACGTCTTTAAAGGCGTCGGCACAGTGCGCCACAGCCTCAAGAAAAGCAAACAGAATGTTGGGTATCATTAAGAAGGGTATCACGACCAGGACAAAGGAGGTCATTCTGCCACTGTATCGTGCAATGGTGTGATCGCATCTGGAGTACTGTGTCCAGTACTGGTCGCCGTACCTCAAAAAGGACATGGCGGTACTTGAGGGAGTCCAGAGAAGAGCAACTAAACTGATAAGAGGTATGGAAAACCTCTCATATACTGACAGACTGAAAAAGCTGGGGCTGTTCTCCCTGGAAAAGCGGAGACTTAGAGGAGACATGATAGAAACCTTCAAGATCCTGAAGGGTATAGAAGAAGTAGACAGGGACAGATTTTTCAGATTACGGAGAACCACAAGTACAAGGGGGCACTCGGAAAAATTAAAAGGAGACAGGTTTAAAACAAATGCCAGAAAGTTCTTTTTCACCCAGAGGGTGGTGGACACATGGAACGCGCTTCCGGAGGCTGTGATAGGCCAGAGCACATTACAAGGCTTCAAAGAAGGTTTGGATAGGTTCCTAGAGGATAAAGGAATTGAAGGGTACAGATAAGAGTAGCGGTAGGTTATAGGGATAGTCTGGGACTATTGCTCAGGCAATGGGCCTGATGGGCCGCCGCGGGAGCGGACCGCTGGGCGAGATGGACCTCTGGTCTGCCTCAGCAGAGGCAACTTCTTATGTTCTTATGTTCTTATGGAGACCTTTGAGGTTGATAATCTATATTACATCTCAAGAGACACCAAGGAAAAGGTAGATGAAGGTGGAATGGATAGAATAGTGTTACCTGATAGTTTGAATGTATCACAGCTTTTGGAGTCATCTAAAGACATAATTGATAAACGAGCAACTCTTCTCGTGACCTTTAAGACAGAGCTTGAAAAACAAGATATTTTGAAATTATATTTCCTGAAAAAACAAGAAATGTTTTGTGGTCAACGGGTGATAATTTTTCCAGATGTCTCTAGACAAACTCAGTTCAAGAGGAAACAGTTCCTTCAGCTAATTGGTCCTGTAGTCAATGCCAACTGAAAACTATGTCTTTTTCAGAACACACAGAACAGAGATACACCCTCGCCCAAAATGGAATAATCACAAACTAAAAATAGAAATATGTAGACAAAAGTTAAACTGATCCGCCAAGAAACCAGACCCTGGATACAATGCAACACCACAAAAAACAGTAACACATGTCCTCTAATACAGTGCAAAATATAAAGACAGTAGATGTAAATTTGAAAAACCTGATACATAACAATCACCACTTTATAAATTAACAAATAAAAATAAAACAAATAATGAGAAATAAAAAAATACCATTTTATTGGACTAATCCCCGTAAGCTCGGTCCCCATCCCCGCAAACCACCTGATTCCATCCACACAAGCCTTGAATTGTTTATATTAAAGTATAAAAAGAAACAATATTCTGTACAATTGTCAATTTATAAATCAGCGTCTTCTCCCCACTCTCTTCCCCATTTCCCTTCAGCATCCTCAGCCCACTCTCTCTCCACTTTCCTTCAGCGCACGCACATAAAAACAAGCAAGTAGTTTTATATCATTTTCATTCTATTCATTCATAGAAATTAAAGTCTAGATAATGCCAGTCACATAACAAAACATGATTTTACAAAAATAATTCCCTGCAGTCAAGCCTGCAAGGATTACTAGATGTCTTTCAGCAGTTCCCCTCCCTCCCTCCCCCTTACCTTTGTGGCCAAGTCAAAATGATCTACCAACAATAAAATTTTAAAAACACAAAGCACGCTGTACGCAGAGAAAATGTTAATTATCATTTATATTCCGCGGGTTTTCAAAGAGGTCAAGGCAGATGACTTTATGCAATGTCACCTCAGTAACAACTATACAAAAATAGACAAATATTCCCCCTCCCTTTTTACTAAACTGCGATAGCGGTTTTTAGCGTAGGGAGCTGCGCTGAATGCCCCACGCTGCTCTCGATGCTCATAGGCTCCCTGCGCTAAAAAACTCTATTGCGGTTTAGTAAAAGGGGGCCATAGTGCAAAATATAGACAGCAGATATAAATTTTCAAAACGGACACATTTTGATCACTAAGTTGAAAATAAAATCATTTTTCCTACTTTTTTTGTCTGGTGATTTCATGAGTCTCTGGTCCTTCTTCTGGTCCTTCTTCTTTCTCTCTCCCCCTGGCTCCCCTCTTTATTTCTGCCTTTCTTTCTCTCTCCTCCTGGCCCCCCTCTTTATTTCTGCCTTTCTTTCTCTCCCCTTGGTCCCCCTCTTTCTTTCTGCCTTTCTTTCTCTCTCCCCCTGGCCCTCCTCTTTCTTTCTGCCTTTCTTTCTCTCCCCCTTGACCCCCTCTTTATTTCTGCCTTTCTTTCTCTCCCCTTGGTCCCCCTCTTTCTTTCTGCCTTTCTTTCTCTCTCCCCCTGGCCCCCCCCCTCTTTATTTTTTCCTTTCTTTCTCTCTCCCCCTAGCCCGCACAAAGCCATCGTGCCGATTTCTCCACTTCCACGATTCTTTCCCTACCCTCACCCCCAAGCCAGCAGCCGATTTCTTCCTGCTCCTTCCCCGATGTCCTGATGTCCTGAACTTCATCGGGCAGCAGCAGCATTCACAATTCACTGCTGTTGCCCGCTTCAGGCCTTCCTCTCTGTCGGGTCCTGTCTTCATGAAAACTGGAAGTAGGCAGGACCAGGCAGAGAACAAGGCCTGAAGCCGGCAACAGCAGCGAATTGTAAACGCTGCTGCTGCCCGAAGAAGGTAATGGAGCACCGAGGCAGTCCGCTTCTCCCCCCTCCCAGCCGAACCCCCGCTGACCCTCCTATCTCCCCCCCCCCGTGAACCTTTCCGACCTTCCCAGCGAGAGCAGCAAACCTCCTTCGCGGCTTTCTCCTCCCTCTGCCGCGTTACTGATGACGTCATCAGTGATGCGGCAGAGGGAGGATAAAGCCGACGCTACTGGAGGGAGGTTTGCTGCTTTCGCTGGGAAGGTCGGAAAGGTTCACTTGGGGGAGGAGAGATAGGATGGTCAGCGGGGTTTCGGCTGGGAGGGGGGAGAAGCGGTCTGCCTTGGTGCTCCAAGGCCTGGCGCCATTACCTTTTTCGATAATGGCGCCGATGCTGCTTTCGCTGGGAGGGTAGGAGCGCGATAGGGACCGGGCCAGCTGTGCACCCCCCCCCCTAAGGCGGCACCCGGGATGGACCTCCCCCTCGCCCCCCTTGGTACGCTACTGCCCTGGGGAAACAGCCTGCAACAAGATCGCGCGATGCCAGAGATCTTTGCCTGCTTCGGCTGTTTCCTCCGCCGCGGTCCCGCCCCTCCTCTGACATCGGAGGAGGGGCAGGACCGTGGCGGAGGAAACAGTCGAAGCAGGCAAAGATCTCTGGCATCGCGATCTTGCTGCAGGCTGTTTCCAGACGCGACACCCGGCGCAGGGGGGGGAACTGGACCGGACCGGGAGCACCCCCTCAGGGCTTGGTACCCGGGGCGGACCGCCCCTCCCGCCCCCCCCTTGGTACGCCACTGGCTAAAGCCCAAGGTTTTGGCAGTCGGAGCTAATTTCTTTTTGAAATTTCCATGTAAATGCTTGATTTCATATGGAAGTGATAAATATGTGTTTTTTGATCCAGTCCAGATGGAAGATTTTATTAAAGATAAACCTTTGTTGAAAGTTTAATTTTTAATATTGAGTTTACTTTTGGAGGATGATGTATAATATATATAAAAGCCATTTGCCTGTTCCTAGATAGTAGACATAAAGATTTGATTTGATGTTTTAATTTAAAATACTGGCCACCAGCAATAATGTGGACTAGGATATGGTTGATTAGTTTCCTTATATATTTTTGTTGTTCCTTGTATGGAATTTACATTTGCAATTTTTGTGTTCATTCATGAATGTTTGTTACTAAGGTATTGTAATGAATAATCCAATAAATAAAGATTATAAAAAAAAAAAAAAAAAGAAACACTAATGGAATAAAGAATAAAATAATGGTAAGAACATAAACCTAGACTTGAAAAATATAGGAATTTCAGAATTATAGAAATAGATGATAATAACTATTAATATTTATTTTAACATTAAGATGGATGTAACAACTGATTTTTAAAACCGATTTAGAACTGTTGGGGGGAGCTGTTTGCCTGTTTCTGTGGACGCTGCCCCGTGTTGCCCGCGGCAGTTGTAGAAGCCCGGAGCTGAAATCGCACAGGCACTTTGGAAGACGGACCTCTGACGTTATCGGGTCCGTCCTCCCTGCCTTTGAATTCCCTTAAATTCGAGCCTGCTGCCGTGGAGAGACTGGGAGCTGTTTGCCTGTTTGTGTGGACGCTGGAGGAGACCTGGACACTGCCCCGTGTTGCCCGCAGCAGTTGTAGAAGCCCGGAGCAGAAATAGGACAGGCACTTTGGAAGACGGACTCCTGACGTCATCGGGTCCGTTCTCCCTGCCTTTGAATTCCTGTAAATTCGAGCCTGCTGCCGCGGAGAGACTGGGAGCTGTTTGCCTGTTTGTGTGGACGCTGGAGGAGACCTGGATGCTGCCCCGTGTTGCCCGCAGCAGTTGTAGAAGCCCGGAGCTGAAATCAGACAGGCACTTTGGAAGATGGACCTCTGATGTCATCGGGTCCGTCCTCCCTGCCTTTGAATTCCCTTAAATTTGAGCCTGCGGCTGCAGGGCATGACCGAAGGGGCGTGCCCTAGGGGACAGGACTCGTCCCTTGGGAGACCCTTGGAGCACCGTGGAGCCGGAGATCAGGTTGTAAAACTTTAATCTGATATGGGAAAAAGAAAAATTAAGCCTAAGAGCTCAACACCTGCTATTTCTGGTCCTATGGACAGACATTTGACATTCCCTATAGAAACTCCAGGACAAACTTTACTTGACTCGAATTCTCCCATATCCGGAGCATCGTTAAGCCCCCTCGAAAGGACACCCCCTCTTCATCCAGTATCTGGAAGTAGCGGGATTATAACTCCCGCTATTTCTACTGGTTTTGTGGTATCATCTACTCAGATAAGTAGACTGGTTTTTACTGAGATACCTAAACCTCCTGAATTTACAGGTGTAGTATGTGCTATTGTTGGCAGCTATTGTAGTTGTGTACTATTACTGCTGTTTGCATATATGCACATTGTGTCATGCCTGTTTCTCTTGTTGACTCTAATAAAAATGATATTTAAAAAAGCAGCTTTTGCACAATTCTTGATAAACTTGCAACTGAGATGAAAAGAAGAGGAGAGATATACAAAGAAATAGCAGACATTTTCTTTTCTAAGTGATGTGCCATATAATGTCACTTCATCATCTACTAACATTGAAAGGTATTCTCAGTACTGTGAAAGCTGATTGATGCTTACCCAGAGGACTTCAATAGTAATTTCTTGACTGAACTTCAGCAGTTTCATTTATATGTGCGCCATAAGTTCACTGCAGCAGAAATTGTAAAAACAAGATTCAGTCACGCTGAACTTTATAAAATAATTTTAGAAGCCAATATTGAGTGTCCCTTTCCAAATGTAGACATTGCATTTCATATATTTTTAATATTAATGGTCACAAGCTCAGCTGTTTGAACTATTTAAAATTATAACTTTTACCTGAAATTACTTCTGATATAGATCTCCAGCTGAGAGTTCCTGCTGGGAGACATCAAGTGAGGGAACTACCATCACAGAGCTCCTTATATAAGAGGAGACTACCCATTAGTCACAATGGATGTAGTGTCCTTATACACAAACATCCCTCAAGTGGAAGCTTTGACTATGATTGATAGATATTTGAATAGACTGCCTTTGTCTATGGAGAAAATTGAGTTATTGAACTATATGTTTACAAAAATTATTAAGAATAACTTTTTTGAGTTTGAAAATGAACGTTTTTCTCCAGATAAAGGGAGCAGCGATGGGGGCTCCAGTAGCCCCCTCGGTAGCATGTTTATTCATGTCTGACTTTGAGTCTAAATTTGTTTACAATAGTCTGTACAATATCCATATTTTATCTTGGAGGCTGTGACCAACCCAGCACCAGTGCTGGCTTACTTCCAGGAAAATGCAGCATCAGGAACGTACGGTCCCTTACCAAATGAACTGACCAGGTCAGTAGCCATAGTCAGGAGTTAGCTGGCTACTCCCCAGGCAATGAAACTGAGCAAGTCAGGGACTAGCCACACACAAAGGACACCTCAGGAAAGGTTTATTTCTGAGCCAAGGTTTACTGTTTTTAAAGAGAAGCCTGTTATTTTGAGACAGTCCCTTAAAAAGCTGTATGGAGGAAGCCAGGCTCCTCAGCTTAGAGAATCAGTTCCCCTTCTCCGCTCCAGGTGCAGCAGGTGTGGCTATTCCAAGCATAAAATGCAGGGCTTGGAACAGCTAGAGGAGGAGCCAGGAGAGGAGCAGGTGAAGCAACCTCAGGAGCAGTGGTGGAAGCAGCAGAAGGAGCTGGTGGAAAGGACCAAGGGAGCAGTGCCTTGCTGAGCCATGTTTGGGCCAAGAGGTGGACATGTTTGAGGAGGGACTGGCTTCACCCCAAACCTCCAGGGAACCACCAGATTGGGAAGCCATGGATACCACCTGTGGGCCAGAGAAGGTCAGTTACCTTCCTGAAGTTATGGAGGTGGGTCCCTGAAAGGTTCAACCTCTGAACTAGTGCTGCCCAATTCAGGAAAAAAAAAATTCGATTCGATTCAGCCTATTGAATTGGTTTTTTGATTCGATTCGATTTTCCTTCCCAATTGGGTGTTGTTTATTTTTATTTTTTATTTTTTTTTCAAACATCCTGGTGGGTTTATTTTACAGCCTCTTCACCCCCTTTGCCTTCTCCTAACCACACTAGCGCTGTGGTGTAAACAACATAAACAAACAAAAAAGACTTTTCCTCTCTGTTAAATCCTAGCTCACGTTTGCGGTCTAACACCAGCTCTGGCAGGATACATATTTCAAATCTGACATATTGTAATCACAAAAGAAGAAAATAAAATTAGTTTTTCTACCTTTTGTTGTCTGGTCATTATTCAAATTCTGTTGGTGTCAGGCTCTGGTTGTCTTCTGATAACTTGCTTGCCATGTCTCCTTCTTTCTCCCTGCTAACCATCTATCTTCCATCTCTGTCCTCCCCTTCTGTTTCTCTTCCCTCCCCAGGAGGTCTGGCATCTTTCCTTTTTTGTCTCCCTCCACAGATCCACCTTTTCTTAACTACCCTTTCATCCAGCATCTCCCTTCCTTCTCCACCACCCCAGGGTCCACCATCTCTCCCTTTCTTTTCCCAACTACCCTCCTATCCAGTATCTCTATCCCCCCCTCCACACCATCCCTTGCGTCCAACTTCTCTCCCTTTCTGTTTCTTCCCTCCATAAATCCCATGGTTCATCATCTCTCTCTCGCTCCCTCTCCTCTATTTTCAGACCCATTTCTTCCTCCCCAAAGTCCAGCATGTGCACATCTCTTTGAAACCCCCCTTCCCTCCCTCTGTGTACTTCTATACCAGGGCCCCCCTCCCCTGAAGGTCTATCCCCCCTTTGAAGGCCTGCCTCCTCCCTTGAAGGCTTGTCCCCCATTGAAGACCTATCCCACCCCTGAAGGCCTGCCTGTCCCCCCTTGAAGACCTGTCCCCTTTGAAGGCCTGCCTCCCTCCCTTGAAGGCTTGTCCCCCCCCTTGAAAGCCTATCCCACCTCTGAAGGCCTGTCTGTCCCCCCTAAAGGCCTGTCCCCCCTTGAAGACCTGTCCCTCCCTTTGAAGGCCTGCCTCCCCCCCTTGAAGGCTTGTCTCCCCTTGAAAGCCTAACCCACCCCTGAAGGCCTGCCTGTCCCCCCCTTTGAAGGCCTGCCTCTCCCTTTGAAGGCTTGTCCCCCCTTAAAAGCCTATCCCACCCCTGAAGGCCTGTCCACCCCCCTTTGAAGGCCTGCCTGCCTTTCCCACCCCGAAGGACTGCTCACTCCCCCCCCCGGTGTCCGGCTTCCACCCCCCTGGCCTTCCGCTTTCCCCCCTGGCCTCCGCGCACTGTTTACCTTCCAGCCAGAACAGCCTGCAAGCAAGATCGTGGTGTTAGCAATCTTAGTACTGCTTCGGAGCTGGTTCCTCTGTCGCGGTCCCGCCCCTTCTCTGATATCAGAGGATGGGCGGGACCATGACGGAGAAACCAGCTCTGAAGCGGTACTAAGATCACTAACACCGCGATCTTGCTTGCAGGCTGTTCCGGCTGGAAGGTAAAGTACGGAGAGGCCGGGGGGAGCGGAAGGCCGAGGGGGTGGGCGCCGGAAGCCGGGGGGGAATCTGAAAGCAGCACTTCTCGACTGACCCTCCCCCCTTGCCTTCTAAAGCAGGTGCGGCAGCTGCCGATCCTGCTTTAGGGGGAGAGGGGGAAGGGTCAGGTGAATCGGGAAGCCGGGGTTTTTTTGTTGTTGTTTTGAACCGATTCGAATCGATTCACCCGAAGTGAATCGGTGAACCGATTCGAATCGTGAATCGGGCAGCACTATGAACTGTTTGGATTGTTTTTTTCATTCTTTGCCTGTTTTGTTTAAACTGGGGCTGGGAAGCCAGAGCTTCTATAGGAGGAAGCAGGAAGCTGACTTTGGGGAGTTTTTGTTTTTTCTGTTTTTCCCCTGTCAGTGTTGGAAGTTTTATTTCACTGTATTTCTTTTGATTGGGAGATTTTTTTTTCCTTACTGCTCAGTTTGGCAGTAATTGCAGCCAGGTGTGGACTATTGGGAATGTGTACTTGAGGAGAAGGCTCAAGAACCCTAGAAGTCAGACCAAGAGGATTGGCATTTATTTTGAGTTTTTAAAAATATATATAAATGCTAATGTGTAAACATTTTCTCATTTGTGCAAGCCAGACCATACTTACCACTTCAACCAGGAGGAAAAGGAACAACCTTCCTTTCTTTGAGGTACTTACCAGCATAAAGCCATGTGACCATTTATTTTTTTCATCAAAACGGGACATCTATTAATATTCAGTCCCTCCCCCAATCCTGCCCTAGCCCCAACCTAGCCCCGCCCCCAATTTCTTCCATTCATTTTCTTGTACACACAATATCTTATTAATTCATAATGGTAAACATAAAATATTTAAAAAAACCACAATGCACACTGTACGCAGAGAAAATATTAATTATCATTTATGAGTTTCAGGGTTTTTTCCAAAGATGTCAAGGCAGATTACTTTAAAATATGCAATGTCACCTCAGTAATTATAGAAAAATAGACAAATATAGTGCAAAATATAGACAGCAGATATAAATTCTCAAAACAGACACATTTTGATCACTAAATTGATAATAAAATCATTTTTCCTACCTTTGTTGTCTGGTGATTTCATGAGTCTCTGGTTGCACTTCCTTCTGACTGTGCATCCAATCTTGCTTTCTTTTGCATTCAACATTTCTTTCAGAATCCAGCCCCATCCCCTTTGGGTCCAGGTCTCTCTCTCTTTTTCCTCTGTTACCCTCCCCAGATTCAGTGTCAGTTCTCCTTTCTACCTTTGTTCCAGGTCTCCCTCTCTCTCCCCCTCTGTTTGAACCTCCCAAAGTCCTGCATCTGCCTCCTGTCTTTCCACTTTCGTCAAAGCCTTTTTCTCTGTAGTCTTTCTAATGTGCTTACAACCCCCCCTTTCTCTGCCTCTTTCTCTCCTTCTTTCCTTCCTCCCTCCCAGCAGATTTTAGCATATCTCTTTCCTCCTTTTTTTCCCCCTCAGATCTAGTATCTGTCTCCTTCCTCTTTTCCTACTCCCAGGTCTGGTATCTGTCTCCTCTCCTTACCCCCTTCTCTGGCATCTCTCTCTCCATTCCCTTCCTCCTGTTCTTCCCTGGTCTTCCTTCTCAATTTATTTTCTGCCTCTCTCTAAATTATTTTTTACTATTCAGTCTTCAATTTCCCTCTTTCACTGTGTCTACCTATAGCTTGCCACCTCTTTCCCTCACCCCTTCCAGTAACTAACTCTATCCTCTTCCCTCAATCCTGCATGTGCCCTTTTTTCTTTCTCCTCCCCACTTCCTTCCAGTGTCTGCTCCCCCTGTCCATCACACTTCCATTCAGCGGCTGTCCTTCCTCTCCCCCACACTTCCATTCAATGTGTGTTTCCCTCTCTCTATCCCTTCCATTCACTTCCCTCTGTGCTCTTTCCATCCAGTGTCCACCCTCTCTTTCTCTCTCTCTTCCATATGGCATCTTTCCTCTTTCTATGCTCCTTTCATAAACTATCTATCCCGTGCCCCTTCTCTCCTTTGTACATGATTGATTTCAGCTCTGTCACCTCTCTGTTTTTCTCTCTCTGTCACCACCCCCTCCCCTATGCTCTGGCATCTCTCTCTTCTCCTTTCTTTCCTTCCCCCATAGTCTGGCATCATCCCTTCCCTGATTCCCGGCATCTCTCTCCTTTCCTTTTCTTCCATCTCTCCCTCCCCCTCCATGCTCTGACATCTCCTTCCTTCCTTTTCCCTTGGTGTGGCATACCTTCCTCCTTCCCTCCAAGCCCTGGCATTTCCTTTCATTCCCTCCCTCATCTTCCTTCAACACTCTCCCCAATTCTCTCCCCTCTGCTCCCTTTCCTCCTTGTCACCCAAGGCCTGGTGTCCTGAACTTCATCGGGCAGCAGCAGCATTCACAATTCACTGCTGTTGCTGGCTTCAGGCCTTCCTCTCTGTCGGGTCCTGTCTTCATGAAAACAGGAAGTAGGCAGAATCTAGCAGAGAGCAAGGCCTGAAGCCGGCAACAGCAGTGAATTGTAAACGCTGCTGCTGCCCGAAGAAGGTAATGGAGCACCGAGGCAGACCGCTTCTCCCCCCTCCCAGTCGAACCACCGCTGACCCTCCTATCCCTCTGCTGCATCACCGATGATGTCATCAGCCGTGAAGCAGCCTGTTTAGCTTGCTGCAGCCGCCGACGCTACTGGAGGGAGGTTGTCAACTCGCTGGGAGGGTCAGGAGGGAGAGATAGGAGGCTGTCCCGTTGTCCCCACTCACAGCTGTGGGACGCCCTCTCTGAAAACGTGACATTTCGGGCGTCCCGAAGCTGTGAGTGGAGACAATGGGACAGGGGATGTGAAAAAGGGACTGTCCCATTCAAAACGGGATGTATGGTCACCTTACCATTACATACCTGATTAAACCTGTGAGACCACATGCAGCGCAAGCCATTGCAAACAGCTACAACTCAGTAGTGCATTTTATGGTGCATTATCTTTATGTTTGGCATTGCATGTTTCTCTGTAAAGTTTTCTTTTTGATTTTCATGAAAACTGTGGTGTGGATTGCCTTTGTGATTTACAATTGCCGGCCTGGCTATTTTGCTTTAAGCCCAGTGGAAGGGCTGCATAAAGACTACTTGTTTTGTGGAGTGGTGATTTGGGGTTAATACAGCCAGCATACCGGCCCCTGGGCATACCTGGGCAAGCTTCCAGGCCACTGCTCACTCCTAAAAGTTACCCTAGTTCCAGGGGAACATGCCAGGGATCCGAATCTAGTCCCCATCAGCGCCCCCTGCTGTCCTGTCTAGAGGCCTGGTGGGCGACAAGGCTTATGCTGATTGAACAATATAAGTAACTAAAACTGGAAAACAATAAGGATTAAGAAGAGAGAACCTCAGAACTGATTAAGCATTTCTTATTGGATCATGAATATAAGTCTATGGCTAAGTCTTTGGTTTACAACTCAAGAAAATATTGGGACTTTAATTGACTCATCATCAAATTAAGTGAGCTGTATTGGGTCTGAATGGCTTCAATATTTAACATCATTAAGAGCCTTGAAAACTAATTGATGAATTCCATTTAAAAGCCTTAGATCAGGGGTATCAAAGTCGGTCCTTGAGGGCCGCAATCCTGCCAGGTTTTCAGGATTCCCCCAATAAATATGCATGAGATCTATTTGCATGCACTGCTTTCATTGTATGCTAATAGATCTCATGCATACTCATTGGGGAAAACCTGACTGGTTTGCAGCCCTCTAGGACCGACTTTGACACTTGTGCCTTAGATAGTATCTGTAGCTTCTCCTAGCCTATGATTTTGTCATTAATTGCATTTAGCAACTATTATTTGTTATTGTAGATTTTAAATACAGATGAAATAAATTTTGTTGGTTTTTAGGATATGAATTGAATTAAAGAAATTAATAAATTAAACATTTAATTAATTTTATGTTTTGGTATTCTTGGTATAGCAAGTTTACTTTTTGTTCAATTTCTGTTTGCTTTCAAATGTAGCTTTTATTTTGAACTTTCATGTAACCATTTATTTATTTCTTAATAGCCAGCTGGTCTTTCGTCGTGCTGTTCATGTTGCCATGATTTTAAATTTTGCAGTCATATATCTTATTATATTAGTTTATTATCTTTTATTATTTCTTTTATGTTTAATAGATGTCTGCAATCTTAATCATTCTCAATATACATGTTTATATATCAGTGCTTAATATGTATTATTCCCGTAGCATATATTTTTTTATACCTGTATTGGCCCATAAGTGATTACCGTTTAAATTTCGGCATCGCTACATTTTCTTAATCTGGTTTTACAGTTGGCTTATATTTCTATGCCATTGGGTTTAAAATCCCAGGTTTTACAGCAGGGGTGTCCAGCCCGAGGACCGCATACGGCCCCAAGAAGTATTTTGTGGACCCCTCTCACGCTCGAGGGTGATGCGGTGTTTTCTGTCTTGCCGGCGCCCTCCTCCATCTTCCTGCATCGTTCGCTGAAAGCTGCGGGCAGCGGATCCTATGTGCCTCTTGCGGCTGACCCAGAAGTGTACTTCTGACATCACAACGTCAGAGGGAATGCTTCCAGATCAGCTGCAGGAGGTGCATGGAAGCTGCAGGAAGCAAACGCTGCAGGAACATGGAGAAGGGCGCCGGCAAGACAGAAAACACCGCATCACCGAGGCACCCGGCAAGACGGTAAACACATTCGAGCATTGTTGGGGGAGCTGCCTGGGGGGGGGGGGGAGGACACACAGGACAGGTTGGCCCGTTTGGCCTTCACAGCTGCCTGGATGGTGATAGCCCTTCATTGGAAGAGCTCAACGGTGCCTACCCTGCTTTACTAACTCGGCGCTGGCAGCAATTTGAGGAGGTGTGGGGTCGATTTCTCGCAGTGGAGGGAATGGATTGTGCTAGAACTGAGGGGTGATGAGGGAGGGGGCGGTGATTGGATTCCTGGGTGGTTGGGTTGTGGCTTAGATATAGGGAGTTGGGGGCTCCACTTGGTCTTCTAGGTGGTTGGGGAAGGTACCGGGGAGGGGGTCATTGAGCTGTCTCGTTTTTTTCTCTTAAAAATGTTCAACACAGTTCTTGTGCTTGGTGGGACATTGTTGTTTGGTTGTTACTTTTCAGGAGATTGGGATCTTTGTGTTTTTCTTGTTTCCTATCTGTGTTTAAATAATGATAAAAAAACAAAACAAAACATCAACGAGCTAAGGAACTGGGAGTTACAGACACCAGCAGCAGTAACCCTTCAGGAGAAGGCAGAGAGGGCTGGGGGCAGTAGTGAAGGAGACAGAATGAAGGGAAAGATAGAGGGGATCATGAGCCATAAGAATGGAGGGAGTGAAGGAAAGAGAGGCAGAGGTGAGGGAGATAATAGAAAGGGAGAATTGGGTGTCTGAGAGAGGGAAAGAGATGGTGCAATTGGGGAGAGAGAAGGGAAAAAACATACCGGGCCGAGGAAGCCTCCTGGACTTTTTTTTTAAGTACAGAGGGGGAGGGTATTAAAAGAAGTGCTAGATTGGATGTAGGGAGAGAGCTTATAGGGCCAGAAACAGATGATAGAGAGATGATGGCCAGAAACAGGCTAGAGAGATGGTGGGCAATTGTCTGAAGGGAGAAAAGTTGTACCTGGGGTGGTGTGGAGAAAGAGGGAAAGAGATACTTGAAGGGAGAACTGTTGGGAAGAGAAAGGGAGAATTGGTGGACCTGGGGAAGGCAAGCAGGCAAGGGGAGAGATGGGATGGGGGCAGTTGGAAAGAGAAAGGGAGAGAAGTTGGATTTGGGGATGGAAGGGAGAGAGGGAGAAATATTAGGCTTGTGGATTGAAGGCAGAGAGATGCAGCATCTCTCTTTTTTTCCCCTCTGTTTCATTGTTCAGCATCAAGCTGGGGGAGGAAAGAAGAAAAACAGAAAAGAGGGAGCAAAATGTCGGACCATGGGGATAAAGGAGCAGAGATGGACCCGTAGGACGGCAGGAGGGATGAGAGCTGGGATAAGATGCTAGGAGATGGAAAGAAAAAGACAGGGAATTATAGCCTGACCAAAGGAGAGATAGAGGGGGATTCTTAAAGTGGTGAGCCATGTGGATGAGGTCAAAATGAAGAAGACAAGATGAGTGAGAGCAGTGAGTACAGTGGTAGAAATGTGGTAATGGGGAGTAGATAGAAGGGAACAGGAGGCTGGGAAAAGAGTAAGATGGGAAATGGGAGAGCTAGAGACTGAGAGAAGATGGAGAATTGAAAGGTAGCTGAACATTTAAAAAGAAGGGTGAGCGGGGAGGTTACTCTCCATGTTCTAGCTTATGGTTTTGGGCACATTGAGAGGGGTTCTGGGGGGCTCGGGGTAGCCCCTGATGGTCCTCAGGGACACAGGTGTTTTGGGGGTGGTATAGGGGCTGTCCCTATGGGGGATAGGGGGTTCGAGGGTGGTAGGGTGTGTGGTAGGGGTTGGGGATTGTTTTCTTCTCTTGTGTTTTTTTTGTTTGGTGCGGTGTTTTGTTTTTGTTTTGTTTTTCTCTTTCTGCCATGGATTGGAGGACTGGCCGGGGGGGGGGGGTGGCTCTCCGGGGCTCGCCGCTCCGGTGGGTTTTCGGGGGTGCCGCTCATCGCTTGGATAGAGTTGGGGCTTTGGTGGGTCTGTAGGCTGGGACAGCCTCACCATCCCTTTACTCAAACTAAGGACTTTCTTTTCTTTTGGGTCCTTTTGGATTCTGATGGTTAAACTTGTTTCTTGGAATGTTTGCGGGGTTACCTCCCCCGTTAAGAGCCAGAAGATATTGCAAACTCTGAATCGACACAAGGCGGATATTGCCTTTTTACAGGAGACGCACCTGACCTCTCGGGAACATGAGAAGTTTGCTCGCTGGTGGATGGGGAAAGTGGTGGGTGCGGCCGCAGTGCACCTAAGGCTGGAGTGCTCATTCTTCTTCATAAGACCTTGGAGGCTGCCGTACAAGGGGTCTACGCAGACCCGTCTGGACGGTTTGTATTAGCTCACATTACCTTGGCTAGAACGTCTCTTCTCCTTTGTAATATTTATGCGCCAAATGTTTGACAAAGTATTTTATATTCGTTTGTTTAAGGCGCTGAGCGCGTATTCTGGCTTACCTTTGTTGTTGGGGGGCGATTTTAATATTGTTCATGACCCATGTTTGGATAAGTCGGACTCCCATCCCCAGGACCGTTTGGATTCTTCTAAGGGCATTCCTTATCTTTGTTCCTCTTTAGAACTGGTGGACGTTTGGCGCACGTTTCACCCTGGGGAACACGACTATACTCATTTGTCCTGGGCTCACGGCACTCAGTCTCGGATTGATTACTGGCTTTTATCTTCTGTCCTTTTTTCTTTCACGAGAGCTGCGGGGATTGGTCCGTATTGCGTCTCCGATCACGCTTTTGTTTGGTGTGTTTTGGATCTCAGGTTGGACAATGTGGGATCTAGGCGGTGGCGGTTTCCACCGGCGCTATATAAGGATCCAGGGTTCTCTGATCATCTGCTTCGGAAATGGGCATACTATAAGTTCCACAATGCGAGTCATCTGGATAACCCTGTTTTGTTCTGGGATGCGGCTAAGGCTGTGTTACATGGGGAAATCATTGCATATGCCAGTTTTCAGAGGAAGGCTCGGGACAGGGAGATATTACGCCTGGAAAAACAGGTGAGGGCTGACCGGATGTAGTATGCTTGTCATCCAACCCCTCGGCGCCGTAGCAATTTGTTGGCTTCCCAGGCCTCCTTGAATGATTTGCTGCAGGCTCTAGCCTCTCGTTCTTTACAATATTTTCACCATAAATTTTATTTACACGGGAATAAGAGAGGACGGCTTTTGGCTAATTTGGTACATACTGTGGACGGCCCTCGTCGGGTGTTGCGGGTGGTGGAGGAAGGGGGCGGGTTGGTTCACTCGGATGCTGAGATAGTTGAGGTTTTTCGTACATTTTTCCGGCAGTTGTACTCACGGTCTGCAGAGTCGACTCTGCCGAGTGCTCTTTACTTAGACAATGTTCCTGTGCCACGCGTGACTGATCTTCAACTACAACGGCTGAATGCACCTATTTCGACTGAGGAAGTGGCTTTGGCAATCCAGTCTAGTCAATTATGGAACGCTCCGGGAGTAACCAGTGTTCCCTCTAAGGTGAGCGCATGAGCGATCGCACAGCAGTGGCGTCGCTCATGCTTTTTCTCATGTCGCTCAAGCGGCGGTGGAGGTGAGAGGAAGCGGCGGTGGCCTGCCTTGCTTGTCTTAGTGTCATCGTCGTCGGAGGTGAATGGAAGCGGAAGCGGCGGTGGCGGCGGTGGTCTGCCCTGCTCGCCTTAGTGTCGGCGGCGGAGGTGAGAGGAAGCGGCGGCGGCGGTCTGCCCTGTTCGCCTTAATGTCGGCGGCGGAGGTGAGAGGAAGCGGCGGCGGTGGCGGTCTGCCCTGCTGTCTTAGTGTATTTTAAGTTGAAAGATGCAGTGGCCACGTCTTTCACCTTAAAAATACACTAAGGCAAGGAGCAGGGCATACCGAAGAACAGCACCAGTAAGGCTGGGGACTCGCGCATGCGCACTCCTCACTCCTCCCAATGTTCTCTCTTAGGATTGGGCAGGAGAAGTAGTGGCCTCGTTGAGCAGGGAACCAGTGTGTGGAATGCCCTGTTTCCAAGTTGGCCTGGGAGAGCTGCTGAGTTTGCACAGCATGGCACCACCCCTTGGTGGATTTTAGAAACCAGAGGTAGTTGATTGTGACCCCATAGGAAGCCATTATAGGGACTTGTCCCTATAATAACTGAAGATATTTCTGGAGAGGTCTGGTGATATCCAGACCCAGATGGAATTACAGGGTGTTTACATCTAAGGACCTGATTTTTCTTTGATTAGGGGGGGTGTGGTGATGGAGCCATCTTGCTTTATTAACATATAAAATCTGTGAGTGACACTCTTAGAATATATGAGCATTTGATCATGTGCTCAGCTTAAAGGGAACATAGGGATTAAGTTACTTTAAATATCAAAGAATTCACTATTTTTAAAGAATTCATGGCCATGTCTAAGTGGCGAGCTGAGGAAAGTTTATGTAACACAGGCAAGAAGAGGTGCTTGGGTTTTAAAACAGAGTGGTTGACTGAATGCTATGTTGAAACGGATTTACTGCATGGCACCGCACAGCACGTGCTACTTGGGGAAATTTTTTATTACTCAGAAACTGATGGTGTTAAGTGCAAAATTTGCATGAAAGCGGAATACAATAGCGACTGGACATCAGGAAAAATGTGGACCGATTGGAAAGTTGATCATTTAAAACGGCATTTGAGCCAAAAATCGCACATTGAAGCAGTCACGAAACTGAAAAACAAAAGCAGAAGTCTGTTGAAAAACATGCTGACAGAATCGAAAGAAGATCGTGAAAGCAGAAAAGAATTAGTTAATCAGCAACAAGCAACTCCTAATGAGGTAAAGATACTCATTGATAACGTTTTACTTGCTGTTAATATAAATTCTTCAATGCTATCGGTGCAGGCAATTCATGACCATGTTGCGAAATATGTAAAGATACCAGAAAGCCGGCGAAGCAAAAACTATGCTTTTGAATTTGTTGAGTGTATAAATTCAACCATTAGGTCGGAAATATTATTGGAGATTAAAAATGCAGCTTACCATACCTTGATCGTGGACGAATCAACTGATATTTCAGTTTCCAAAATGTTAGTTCTGTACATGAAATTTAGAAATGCCAATAATTCAGTCCATAAAACTGTATTCGCTGAAATTTTTAAATTAGCTTGTGATAGCTTGTCAATCCTTGGAGCCATTCAGAAATTTTATGCAGACAACGAATTAGATTTGAACAAGATGGTTATGTTTACCTCTGATGGAGCCTCAGTTATGCTAGGCAAGCAGAGAGGGGTAACAACATTTCTTTGCCAGTTAATTCCACATTTGTCTGAACAACACTGTGTGGTACACAGATAGGATTTGGGAATAGATGATGCATGGAAAGATATACCATTGATGAAGGAGATAGAAACTCTGCTGAGAACTGTTTACACAATTTTCTGCAGATCATCTGTCAAGAAGGATAAATTTGAGGCCTTGGCCAAAGCTGCTGAAGCAGAAGTGATTGCATTTAGACCACTCAACAAAGTTCGGTGGTTATCCAGGCATTTTGCTGTCAATGCTTTGGTTTTGAACTATGATATTTTAGTGGAATACTGTAGAAAACAGGTTGATGAGAATAATGACCCGGTCCATAAATACTGCCTAGAGAAACTTCAGAATCCAGAACACCATGTTGCAATTACAATATTGAATGATGTATTATCAGAATTAAGCGACTTGTGTAAACTTTTTCAAAGAAGTTTGCTGTCTACTGTGGAAGCCTTTCAGTTTGCAAAGGCAAAAATAAAGAAACTCAGATCACAGTATCTTGGAGAGAAACCACACTACAGCGAAAATGCCAGCCATTTGCTTTCATCATTTCAGCACCCAGTGAACACAAAGTCAATAATTAAGTTCATTCAGCAGACATGTGAACATTTGGATAATAGATTTCCAGATGAGGAATTACAAGATTGGGCAGTATTTGACAAAGAATGTTTTTCAACAGCTGTGAACTTAGAGGATTATACATTTGGTCTTGAGCAGATGAAAAGGCTTGGAAACCGATACCATGTTCTTCTGGAAAAAGACAACGAAACATTCCAGAAAGAACTTTGTAAGCAGTTTCCAGAATTTAAATTGATTGTTAATGAGAAATTGCAAACTGGAGCAGTTAAGACATTTGCAGATCTAGTTGCATTCACAAAACAGCAGGATCAACTTCAAGACTTATTTTTGCTTCTGGATATCTGTAGTGCATTCCAGGCTTCAAGTGCTGACTGTGAAAGAGGATTCAGTTTGATGAACAACATAAAGACAAAACACAGAAATAGACTAGATGTTGAGCATCTGGACAATTTAATGAGAATAAAGCTCTTTTTAAATTCTGGACAAACTGTAAATGCTGAAAAGGTCTACAATCTTTGGAAAACTGAAAAGAATTGAAGAGAATATTTGTGAAGATTGAAGAACTGATGATATTATGTAATTAAAAGAACTTTAAGTAAATTGTTATTCTTCTAAGTTTTGAATATTTAACCCTCCCACAATCTCACGGGCAGTCAGGCACTCGTTTCAAGTTTCCAAGTTTCAAGTTTATTGAGATTTTGATTTAAATGCAATATCAAATATTTTCAATGTGTATAACAAAAATAAATTTGGGGAAATAAATAAAACCATTTGAACAATAAACATAAAAACATATCCATAGATGATTAAAAATACATAAGGAGTACAAGGATAAACTACATTTGTTTAAAAATGCATCCTCCGCGCCTGCTCATAAATTTGTGGAGTATGTAACTTGTCGCTCATGCATATTTTTTTTTTGCAGACACCTCATCAATCCTTAGAGGGAACATTGTCTGGGACCTGATGGATTTCGAGCTGAATTTTATAAAATGCTTTCGTTAGAGATCACCCCTCTTCTGGCCTCCACCTTTACTGTTTATGTAGAACAGGGGTCTTTACCGCCGTCTTTGCGCGATGCTCACATAGTGGTGCTGTTGAAACCCGGCAGAGATCCTACCTTGCCTGGTTCTTATCGCCCGATCTCTCTCCTTAATTTGGAAGCAAAATTTTTTGCGAAAATCCTGGCTAACAGATTGGCTCGTGTTCTCCCGGATCTTGTGGAGGACTCTCAAGTTGGGTTTGTTTGGAACCGCCATAGTTCCAGAAACATCCGACGTCTTTTGACTTCCTTGGAATTCGTTGCTTCTCACCAGGAGACTTCCCTGCTGGTAAGTTTTGACCACGGAGAAGGCTTTTGATAGGGTTTCGTGGCGCTTCATGTTTGACCCGCTGCGGCATTATGGTTTTGATGGGTTCTTCCTGGAGGCGATTGCTGCGCTTTATGCTTCCCCAACTGCTGCGCTTTGGGTTAATGGTTTACTTTCTGAGTCTTTTGATATCCGGCAGGGCATGCAACAGGGTTGTCCTTTATCTCATCTTCTGTTTGTTCTTACCCTGGATCCGTTGATTCGGGATGTTCTTCATAATCCAGATATTTGTGGGGTTCGTATTGGTCGGGAGTCCTTTACGGTTTCAGCTTTCGCGGATGACCTCCTTGTCCATCTTACTAATCTGGTTGCAGTGTTACCTGCTCTTTTAATGTTGATGGCCGAATATGGGGACTTTTCCGGGTTTCGGTTGAATTTAGATAAATCCTTGGCCCTTCCGACGTCTCCTGAGGTCCGGGACACTTGGCCGGGGATCTTCCCATTGCGTTGGGCGAAGGGTACCTTTCGGTACTTAGGTATTCAATTGACAGCCTCGGTTTCTTCCCTTAAGCAGACTAACCTACAACTGCTTTTTGATTGTACTCGTTGGAGGCTAGACAGCTGGAGACTTTTTCCCCTATCAGTGCATGGTCGCATTCATCTCTTCAATATGATTATTTTCCCAAAATGGCTGTATGTTCTGCAGTTATTGCCTATTCGTCTATTGAAGAAAGATATTTGGGAGCTTCATCGACTTCTCTCTAGGTTCTTTTGGAATGGGAAGAAGCCGCGGATGCAGTTTCAATTTTTGCTAGGGTCTTGGTTGAGGGGAGGCATGGGTGTTCCCGATCTGCAGACATATAATCAGGCTTGCCTCCTCCGTTATCTTGGTGATTGGATTTTGGAACAAGACGTGTATTCCTGCTGGGCTTATGAACGGGCATACTATCATCCTTGGCATTTATCTTCTTTGTTGCATGCGCATCGGTCTGCTCTTCCTTCTTCTCTGTGCTCTAGCTTCCTTTTGGGATCTTTACGGGATACCTGGAAGACTTTGGTGCTGAGCTTGGGAGAGCAGCCGGGGGTGTCAGATCAATTGCCTTTGCAAGGGAATATTCAATTCTTGCCCGGCCGCTCTTCAGCTTCCTTTTGACGCTGGGCCCAACTTGGAATGACTATTTTGGAGCATGTACATGGAGCATGGAGGGATGGGAATCTCCTCTCTTGGCCGGCATTTCAACTTCAGAACGGGGTTTAGGCCACTGACTTTTTTGCCTATATGCAATTGGACCATTATGTTCGTTCCTTGAGGGCAGAGGGTCTGTGGCTCGGTTTAGGTGCTCGGCTTCGTTCCTTTTTTGCTGGCTTTGCTGATGGAGGGCTTTCTGTTTCGGCGTTACATAAGGAGCTTTGCTTGATGGCCCCGCCTCGCTCTTGGGCCCTTTTGTGTGCCCGTTGGGCCCCGGACTTGGGTCTTCTCCCAACCGATTTGGATGTGGGAGGCCTTATTTGGCGGATCCCGACTCTTTCTGTCTCAGCTGAACTTCGGGAGTGCCAGTTTTGGGTGCTCCATAGGGCGTACTTCACGAGGATTCAACTGTTTCATTCTGGTTTGGCAGATTCGGATCTTTGTGAGAAATGTACAGCTGCCCCGAAGTCCTTCTTCCACGCCTTTTGGGGGTGTCCGGTAGTTAAGTCTTTCTGGAGGCGGGTAGTCCGAAATTTGGAGGCTGTGTTGGGCTGTTCAATCTCGCTTACTCCAGTGGGGTTTCTCTTAGATAAATTTGAGGCTTTTCATTTGCCGCCTGGTGTCGGCAGTTTATTCTTGCGGAAGGCGGGCTTGGTGGCTAAAAAGGTCATTTTGACTGAGTGGGTGTCGGCTGACCCTCCTGCGTATTGGGCATGGTGCAATAGGCTGCATGCTTTGATGTTACTTGAGAGGAGTCAGGTGCGTGCTTCCTTTTGTCAGAAAAATTTTTTTCTGCGGGTTTGGAGGCCCTATATCTATTCTCTGTCTCCTAGAAATCGGAGCTTAATTCTTAATCTGCTGTGGCTTTGAGCTGTCCTGAGTGGTGAGGGGGGGGGCTCGGGTTTGCCTCTCCCCAGCTGTGGTTCTCCTCTTCCTTTTTGTTTTATATATATATTTTTTTTTATGTTATTTATTTATTTATTTTCCTCCTGTATTTTTTTTTTTTTGGTGGGGGGGGGGTTGAGGGGGGGGGCCTTGTGTTCCTCTCAGGGCTCATCAGAGTACAAGGCTCTGTTTGCATGGTATTTTGGACTATGGTGTCTGGGCCTCCCCAGTGGCACAGGGTTTGGATGCTGCTGGTTCCTGGGCTTGCATATTCCTGTTTTTTCTTTATGATGCTTGGATGGTTTTGGTTGGGGGGTGGGTTGGGGAGGGGTTGGGTCTGGGGGGTGGGTGGGCATTGGGGGACTTGTTTCTTTCCACATGATTGTATCTTTTTGCTGTGTTATTTTCGCTTCAATAAAAATTGCTTTACACTAAAAAGAAGGGTGAGAAAGGAAAGCAAGATTTGAGTGGGAAAGGAGTGAGATGGGAAATGGGTTCATAGACAAAAGCGCGCAACGACAACCCAGCGCAGACAACTGAGCGCAAGGTGGAAGCGTGCCAAAGAAAAACAGTATTTTAAGGGGCTCCGAAAGGGGGTGTTGGTGGGGAACCCCCCCTCACACTTTACTTAACAGAGATCGCGCCGGCGTTCTGGGGGGTTTGAGGGGTTGTAACCCCCCTCATTTACTGGTAACAACTTTTTCCCTCTTTTTTAGGGAAAAAGTGAAGTTTTCAGTATAATGAAAATAATATAATGAGAGAAGATGGAGAATTGAGAGGTAGCTGAACATTTAAAAAGAAGAAGGGTGAGAAAGGAAGGTAAGATTTGAGTGGGAAAGGAGTGAGATGGGAAATGGGAGAGCTAGGGACTGAGAGAAGATGGAGAATTAAGAGGTAGCTGAACATTTAAAAAGAAGAAGGGTGAGAAAGGAAGGCAAGATTTGAGTGGACAGAGGCAAAAAAGAAAAGAAAAAGTTAAGAAAGCTGAAAAGGAAAAATCAATACATTGGAGACAGGCATAGGAAGGAAGTGGAATGAGAGAAGAGGAGAAAAAAATGGACAGCAGACACTTGAAAGAGAATTAGTTGAAGACAGAGAAAAAACAGAAAGAGAAACTGGGACCGAGATGATGGAATAGCAAAACATCCAGTCAACAAGGTAGAAAAAATGGTTTTATTTTGAATTTATTAACTAGAATATGTTAACTTTGGGATATGTGCATCACAATTATTTTTGTTTTCAGTGGCTTAGTCATATACAGCTGATTTGGGGGAGGGATGAGCCCAAAATTAGTGGATGAGCACCAAAGTTTCTCCCTGCCTGAGTGCAATTTATAAATACTTGAGCTAGTGGGGATTCCCAAGCCCTGCCAACTGAAGAGCTCTTCCTCCAGTCTGGCAACTCAAAATCTCCAAGCTTTGCAGCCAATGGCAATATCCTCAAGCTGCCCCCTGCTTTCATGCATGCATGAAAGCCAAAGGGGGGGCAGGGAGGAGGGAAAGCAGCCGCTCTGCAATATTGCTGCCAGCTGTAGAACTTGGGAAGTTGGAGGGGAAGGAGGTGGCTGTCAGTTGGTGAGGCTTGGGGATTCCTACTAGCTACAACAGTAGAGATGTTCATTTTGAGGGAGCCTAAGCTCAAAGTGGGAGGCCCAAAAAAGCAGTAATATTTACCCTGAATAAACGATCCTCCACGTGCGCTCCTGACAGCTGATCCTCGCTCTTATGAGTGGGGATGCAGAAGGCTGTGGCTGCTCCCACTGTCAGCGGTGCACGTGGAGGATCACTCAGCCAGGGTAAGTATTACTGCTTTTTTGGGTTCCTTTCCACAATGTCCCTTTAATGAAGGTTTATTATTAGATATGTACATCTTTTATATTAGTGATTGCAAATTTGGGACCTGCTCAACCTTTATTTTTGCTCATCAGCTAGTGTTAGTGTTTGTGCGGCCCCAGAAACATTTTTTTCGGTCAATGCGGCCCAGGGAAGCCAAAAGGTTGGACACCCCTGTTTTACAGTCTCATGCCTTTGTGGCTTTTACTTTTTGATGCCCCTGTGGTTTTATGATCTCATACCCTTAATGGCTTTAGTTTTATTGCCTTACTTTGCTCTCATAGCGCTCATACTGTTTTTCTTTCAGCCCAAGGTGTGTAGTTTTATTTTATTGTAGTCATATTCTTCCTTAGACACCAGTTTTCCTAGCGGCATTTCATGGCAAATCATAGCATCAGACCTTTGCCTGGTGTAACCCCCTTTTTTTGAGAGCCTTTTTGATTAAATCTATTTTATTCATTTTCACATCAAAGATCAAAAGAGAACACTTTGATTCAGTCAACTAAATACATTCAAGAAATTATTATCAAGTCATAAATTCCAGTACAATGATCATAGTCCACATTAAAGGAGAGTGAAACCATACACAATCAAGGGTAGTTGAATTAAAGAAAAACTAAACTCGGTCATATTTGCATATGCCTCAAATATACAGGATTCTTTGGTTAATTACATTAGGGCCTAAGTGGTTGAAATTACAGAGGGGTCAGGAGCCTTAATGGCAGCCTTACCTTCCAAGAAATATTGCAATTGTTCTGGATCATAAAAAATATACTTGTTTGTTTGATAGGTAATACCACATTTACAAGGAAACCTAAGTTGAAAGGTTGCTCCCAAAGCCAAAACTGACTGACGAAATGTCAGAAATTTTTTACGTCTAAGCTGCGTCCACTTTGAGACATCAGGAAAAATTGCAATTTTGTGATTGTAAAATTCAACACTTTCAGTTCTATAATAGAGGCGGAGAAGAGCTTCTTTATCTTGTAAGAAAACAAAAGTTACTAGCAAAGTAGCTCTCGCTGAAATCTCAATCCGTGAAGATTCTAACATCCCAGTGAGGTCTAATTCTCCGGGATGGACAGTTGACTTGTCCTTATCCTCTTCAACTATATTAAGATAATATAGTTTTTGCAGTGGTTGCATATTTGTCTCTGAAAATTTTAAAACTGAAGTAAAAAAAGAATGGAAAAGTTCTCTCGGTGATAGTATTCTAGATACAGGAAAATTTAAAAGTCTCAGGTTTAAATTTCTATTTGCATTTTCTAAGTTTTCAATTTTCCTGATCATTAAGTTTTTTTCTTTCATTTGAGAATTTGATACAAGTTTTATTTCAGAGACTGTCTTCTCAATATTATCCATTCTAGTTGCTTGTTGTTGAATTTTCCCTTCACAGTTTTTAATTTGAACTGCAGTTTGTTGAGTTGAGGAAATAAATTGGGAGCATACCTGGTGAAGGCTCTCCATGGCTCCCCACAACGCCTCCATATCCACCACTTTAGGCTTAATCAGGGGTTTCAGAGGTTGAAGTGGAGAAGAGACTCCATTTCCCACACTCGTTGCTCCCTGAACGCCTCCTCCTCCCTCTGCCGTTTGCTGGTGACCCAGTCAAAAATATATACAGGGGTGACCAATTCAAACCGTTGATATTATGGAGTGACTAAAGTGGTCAGTAAAACAAAATAAAGTCACTGCTAAATCATCAAGAAAGGTGATTTATATATTCAAAAGACTTATTTTATGCTTAGAACTCTGCTCAGAGACATGAAGGCTGATTACTCCGCCTCACCACCCAATCATTGCAGTGTTCAAAAAAGCTCTAAGAAACTTTCAATAAATAAGGTGCTAGCTTTAACAGCTATGCTAACACTGTAATATTTCCATGAGAATTATGTTTGTAAAAAATAACTTAACTTAAATAGTGACTGGTTCCGACGTGCCACGTTTCGTTGCTGCGTCAGGGAACCGACAAGACAGCTGATTTTAAAGCTGGAGGTGAAGTCACATAAGATTGAAAAACCTGGTTCATTCAACATATGTCTCTTCTTGAATGTCTCGAACCACTGGTGACCCAGCATAGCTTGAATCACCTCCGGGGTCAAAGGCAGCATCATCGGGTCCAGCGGGGATTCACTCCCCGACGTCTCCCGTTGACCCGCGGGACTGCCCGACATCATCCCGGGAGGGGAGGGATCGCAGGACCCAGCGGGCTCAGCGAGAAGTCACTGTCCAGCTCCGAGGTCTGCCCCCCTCGGAGCACGGATTCGCCCAGACCAAAGGGAACAGCAAAAGCTGTTATTGCTGTCTGGCGTGTTACCGACGAGGCAGAGGAAGCCGGGAGATCACTCCTCTGTTTCCCCCTGCGCTTTGGCATTCCTTTAAAGCAAAACCGGTAAGTCAATCTCGGGGAAAAAACTTAGAACGCCGATGGAAGGGTAGCCTCTCACGACACGTCTGTCCCTGACGCCATCTTGGTTCCCCCCTAAGGGAGGGTTATTCTTTTTTTGAGAGCCTTTTTAGGTTCCTATTTTAAGAGGTCTTTTTAGTTTTTCATATGCTTTTTACATGTTTCCTTAAATATTGATCAGCTCGATGCTTTTTAATTTTTGATCTTTTTTAGTTTTGTATCCTTTTATTCAATCCATAAGGCTATTAAAGTTCACTTCTGTCATCACACCTTGATGGAGATATGTCAGTCCTATGGGCACCTGGCACTGTAGCCCTTTCATTTTTGTTTTTGCCATTCTCAGTTACTGTTAGCAATATATACAATAATACATGAACTTTGTGTTTATCTCATTTTTAATGTTATCTTTGTTTCATTCCATTATATTTCTCTAGATGTCATGCAATTCCACGGTTCCTCACATCTTTGTCTTTTTTGCTCTCTAAAGGCTGATCAAACTATTCATGTTACTCCACATTTGCAAAGGTTGTATAATATCTCGGTTAGGTACATTTTATTTCTGTCCTCTCAAATATTTGATATTTTTGGCATCACACTTAGGGCTTCTTTTTACTAAGCTGCGCTAGCATTTTTAGCGCACGCTAAAGATTAGCGTGCGCTAGCCCCGTGCTACACAAAAAATACTAACAGAAGCTCTATGGAGGCGGCGTGTAGCGTGCGCGCTAAAACCGCTAGCACAGCTTAGTAAAAGGAGCTCTTAGTCATTTCATTTTCCTTTATGCATAGTGGTTTTCCACTGTGCTATATCACATATATTCTTCACCTCACATGCACAGATGCAGGTCTCTTATTTCCTCACTAGCACAATCATTGTGCTTTACTCACCAGTCTGGAGATCTTTCACTTCCTCACTAGCACAAATTCTGTGCGTTACTCACTAATAAATTGCACATCATTCCATTTTTTCACTGGGCACCATTTAGCTTCGTGGTTAGCATTTAAATATTCAACGTTTATACTCTCTTTAAATTAATGTCATAGGATCCCTGAGGAAGGCATGTTGTGCCGAAACACAGCCCGTGTTGGGTCTTTCTATAAGAAATGTGGAAGTTCTTCTTCACCCAGAGAGTGGTAGAAAACTGGAGTCTGTTATAGGGGAAAACACCCTCCAGGGATTCAAGACAAAGTTGGACAAGTTCCTGCTAAACTGGAACGTATGCAGGTGAGACTGGACTCATTTAGAGCACTGGTCTTTGACCTGGGGGACTGCCGCATGAGCAGACTGCTAGGCACGATGGACCACTGGTCTGATTCAGCAGCGGCAATTCTTATGTTCTTAAAGGATTTACTGAATAAAAGCAGTGTCAATAACATTGGATTTCCACAGTCTCGTTTGTTTGGATTGTCCTTTTTCTCCTGTGGAAATTTGGGTCTGCTTCTTCTTTTGTTGATTTCCTTTATAAAGACAGTTTAGATCTTAAGAGCAAACTTTACTTAGCTAGTTTCCATAGTATAAAAGTCTCTTATAGTTTTAAACATCTCTTTCTGCTAGAGATAGTCTTTGGCAGGCATAGCAGTGTCTGGCATAGTCTTTATTCCTACCCATCCCTAACTCATTTCTTCATTTATAATCAATTGTTCTAATTAGGAGAACAGGAGAACAGTTTATTACATATTCTTATTACATTTAATTACTTGCTAAGAATCAAACACTAAATAAAGCATACAATTATAATAAATCCTAATCTCTACCCTAGTTTAATATTCCTAGAAACCTAATAAGGTTTAATTAAATAGCTAAATAATACTAAGATACCGACAGTAGTCCAGCAGCAAGAGGGGTGCTAGTCAGTCTTTTACACTGAATGTCACATGCCGTGCCTGTTCCATGCTTTCTTAGCCTTACAGGTGGACATGGTGACTCATCCAATTGTGGAAAGGGAGATTGGGAGGAGGGGGGATTCCTCTGCTCGCTGAATTTTTCAGAAGTTTCAAGGTACAGGGAGCTGCTATTGCCTCTGATGTCATCAGGGCAGGATTAATTCATTGAGGGCCCCTAGGCACACAAGTACACTAGGCCCCCTGCCCCTCCCACCCTACCATGCACCCAGGTGGAAACATGAAGCTGCATTGGGCAAGCAGCACCGCTTGCACAATTACAGTTCCCATTGCCTTTCTTATCTGCGTTGCTTGCTTGTCTTACTTTCCATCGATGGGGGAGGGGGCAGCATTGCTGATCGGGGTGGGGCCTGCGTTGCCGATCAGGGGGACCCACGTTGCCGATCGATGCAGGAGGGGCCCATTGCTGTTTAGAAAAAACAATGTTGATGCCCTCCTTCATCGGGCCCCCCTAATCATTTCGGGCCCTAGGCAAGTGCCTATTTGGCCTATTGGTTAATCCTGCCCTGGATGTCATGGCAACAGCAAGGCTGTCATGCACACTGTGTGGACTCCTCCCACTGCCAAGAGCAGAGAGCTACTATTGGCTCTTTTCAAAAAGTCAGAGTTTTTTTTCAGTCTGAGAACAGTGTGTATGAGAAGGGGAAATGAGCAATTTGGCAAAGGGAGAAGCAACTTGTCTCTCTGGTTAATAGCTTGGTGGGAGCTGCCCGAGAATTTCTCTAAGTAGCTATCTAGGTTCTATACATATAGCTCTAGGGCAAGGGTGTACAACTTCTGCCCTCACCAAGCCAGGTTTTCAGGATTTCCCCAATGAATATGCATGAGATCAATATGCATACAATGGAAGCAGTGCAGGCAAATAGATCTCATGCAAAGTCAATGGGGAAATCCTGAAAACCCGATTGGATTCGGCCCTCGAGGGCTGGAGTTGTACACCCCTGCTCTAGGGATTAGTGTCCCAGAACCCTGAATTTACATGGCAAAAGGGTAATATCTATTTGTCCTTTTACTGTCCTTTACCTGATCGTATCTTCTAGCCTGCCTCCTGTGTACATAAACTGGACACAGGTTAATATAGGGTTATACATATTTGGCAGCAAAATAGAGGAATTCTCTTCAAATACAATTAAGAGCTATTCCCAATTATGAGAGTTTCCATAAAGGCACATAGACCTATTTGTTTGCAAGATATCTCAATCAAACTAACAAATGATTTTTGTAAAGATTTGAAAACCTATTGTTTGCAAGATATCTCATTTACTCTAACAGATGAGCAGATCTGTGTGTTTATATTTTGATTTTTAATGTAAGATTGTAATTCCTGGTGATGACAAGCTTTTTATTAATTTGGAAATCACATTGAACTCTTATTGGGGTATATTAGCAATTCATAACAGGTAGAAAAGGCAATTTTCTAGGGTCAGTCATCCCATCACTATCTTTCTACCCCTGTCACTGGAACACATGATAATGTACTGCCCCATCCTTATTTCAGGTCTGCTGAGTTCTGCAGGCCTGAAACAAATTCATAATTCTGAAGGGGAACCTTGACTGGAAGAGACAGTTGGCTATCCAATGCCTAGGGGTATTGTATGGCTTAAATCTTTCACTGAATTTGATTCACTGCATTTCAACTTCTTTAGAATGCTCAGTTTCTGTTACACAAACACTTTCCTTTCCTTGTTTTGTTTTCATTGAGGTGGGCAGGAGTGAATGAGGCAGGAGATTCTGAATGAGAAGTGCTGGCTATTATTTGAGACTCCCATATGCCCATTTTTACATGGTTGAGAACTTTTATAGCACTTGTTATGTATGCCTCAGTGACTGAATCTTCTGAATACAGAAAGCAGGAAGATATTAACACGTTCTATCGTGTTCTTTGTCATTAATTAACAGCAGTTGAACCCTGACAGTTTAACTGTGCTCAGCTTTGCTGTTTTAGCTGTATTCTATCCTTGGAAGGGAACACAGATTTGTCCTCAGTTATTCTCTTCAACAAGGTCACTCTTTCTTTCCCTAACCCCTTCTATTCAAGTTATAGGGAAGGGATGAGATCCAGTTTATGAAAATTTTTAATTAGTCCTGGATTTTGAACTTCCATTCCAATGCATTGGGAAATCTGTACTTCTGTTTATTCGATCTGAAATCAATTCTGTGGGTTCCAAAATCCATCTGGCAAGTTTTTGCAGAATAAAAGTTAGCATAAAATATTTTTCTATGAACTGAGTCTTTATCACATCTTTGCAGTTGCCATTAGGAATTCATCATGCATGGATTGCAGTATTTAAATGACATGAGCTGACAAGGTAGGAAAATTAAGGTGTTCTGAAATTAATATGTATGCAACTGTGAATGCATAGTTGAAAAATACCTGTGAAACTTTAAAATTTTAAGTCAAGACTGAGAAGTACAGTTAGCATGGGTATACAGTACACATTCAGCATGAACTTGGCCTGTGTCTATGGTTGGTAACCTCTAAGCCAGTGTCACTCAAACTTTCTCAAGCTGGGGCACACTAAAGGTGTAGTGGCCACGGCTCGAGGCACCCGGAGGTGCGCAGACGTCACCATGATGACACCATGTGCATGCGTGATATTATCACGTTGACATCCATGCATGCGCAGAGGCCCTCCAGACAGGTCCCTGAAATGCCAATAGGGCATGCCAGCAGGAAAGTCTAACAAATATCAACTGAGAACTCCAAAAACAGACCTCCAAAGCTCCACCCTTCACCCACCCAAGCTCTTCCCCAGATCCTGCCCCTTTACTAATTGTAATGTAATTTTTTCCATTCATTTTTCATATACACACAATATATATAGCAGATATAAATTCTCAAAACTGAAACATTTCTGTCACTATATTGAAAATAAAATCATTTTCACTATCTTTGTTGTGTAGTGACTTTATTTTTCTGTGCTTTTAACTATGTTTCCAGTGCCTTCATATCCATTGACTGTTTTCTCTCCTTCACTTTCTGCCTTGCATCCATCTTTGAAAAACTGTCTGTAGAGAGTGATCAATTATGTATACAAAGTGCTCAGAGATATGAAACTCTGAAGGGAAGGCTAAAAAGTCACCCTGCAAAAGGAGTTCACCTTCCAGTCATTGCAACCTTATATTGTTGATCACTCTCTGAGACTTGATGTTAAATTATGTTTGTCTTATAGTTCTTTAGTCATTTAAAAATGCTGAGAGTAATATCTTCTCTTCCTCTTTCAAAATATGATATGCAACAATCACTGAGTTAATTTGATGTAATTGTAGTCCCGTCTATGAATAAAAAAGTTTGTTACATGTTAAGTGTGAGTTAAAGCTTCATACTCACACGAATACAGGATATCTGGGGCGGTACTTGGAGAGACCCTCCAGGAAAGAGACTTTGGAGTACTGGTCAACAAGTCGATGAAGCCGTCCAGAGGCTGTTATAGGGGAAAACACCCTCCAGGAATTTAACACCCAGAGACCCAGTGTTGTAATATTACAACATCACATTTAAGGCTACAAAATAAACCCTCCCCCATTTTTTTTCTTTTTAAAACTTCATGTACATTACTAATAGAACCTATTGTTCAGTTCTGCAACACCATTGGATGGTTGAATGTGTAAATAGGTCTGTTTATCTGGCCATGAAGTCATACAACCCTGTTGCCTGCTTTGGAGTATATCATCTTGTTGTTTTGGACGGGATACATCAGGACTAAAGTAAGTAAAAAGCTTGAAATATTTTTTTATGTGATCATTAATATGTGTAGATCATGCAGATTTTATGACATCATTGAATATACTGATTTTAAGAGATTTAGAGCTGGTTATTTCTATGTTGTAATTTTACAACAGTGGGTCAAAGTGATAGCAAGGTTTTGTCTGCACTCCCCTGAGACCCAGTGTTGTAATATTACAACATCACATTTAAGGCTACAAAATAAACCCTCCCCCATTTTTTTTCTTTTTAAAACTTCATGTACATTACTAATAGAACCTATTGTTCAGTTCTGCAACACCATTGGATGGTTGAATGTGTAAATAGGTCTGTTTATCTGGCCATGAAGTCATACAACCCTGTTGCCTGCTTTGGAGTAATGATGTCCATTCCCTCTGCACACCACTGGAGTACTTTCAGAAGTTTGTGACAGAAGATATGATCAACGCTCTGGCAGATAACACAAATCAGTACAGTTTTCAGAAGAAAGGATCATCTATAAACACAAACACAAAGGAAATAGAGCAAATGATTGGCATGTATCTGAAGATGGGTCTTGTCCAAATGCCTGGAGTCCGTATGTACTGGGAAGCAGACACAAGATACAGTCCTGTCGCTGATGTAATGTCACGAAACAGATTCCAGTCTCTGTTGACATCATTACATTTTGTGAACAATCTAACCGTGTCTGAGATGGAACAAAAAAGTGACAAACTCTGGAAACTCAGACCATGGCTTGATGCTTTCAGAGAGAAATGCCTAAAAGTGGTCCCTGAAGAACATAACTCTGTTGATGAAATGATGATCCCTTTCAGGGGGAAATTCAGCAGCATCAAACAGTACATGCGTGGCAAGCCAAACCCATGGGGGTTCAAGCTGTGGGCAAGGACTGGAATCTCTGGTATACTTTGTGATTTTGATGTGTACCAAGGCAGTGTGAATGGAATACGGGCAAGATCTGAACTTGGACTATCAGGGGATGTTGTGATGAAACTTGCTTCCACACTTCCACATAGTCACAACTACAAGATCTATGCAGACAACTTTTTCACCAGCATCCCATTGATAGTTAGGCTGCTGGATTGTGGAATTCATTACACAGGAACAGCCAGACAAGTGCGCCTTCCAAACTGTAATCTTGAGGATGAGAAAAGCTTGAAGAAAAAGGGAAGAGGAAGCTTTGATGTCAGAGTGGAGTCAAATCACAACATTTGTGCTGTGAAATGGTTTGACAACAGACAGGTTACACTTGTGTCTTCCTTTGCTGGCCCACAACCAGTGGAGAAGATTCAACGCTGGGACAAAACTGCCAAAAGATTTGTTGAAGTTGAGAGGCCTTATATCGTGGCTGCCTATAACAAATTCATGGGCGGAGTGGATTTGTTAGACTCATTTGCAGCAAAATACAAGTTTCCACTGAAGTCCTACCGCTGGTACCTTTACATCTTCTGGCACACCATTAACCTAGCTGTGATCAATGCTTGGCTCCTGTACAAAAGGGACTGCAAAGCTTTGGATATCCCAAAGAAACAGATGCTAAACAGGAGAATGTTTCAGGCCCAGTTGGCATCTTCTCTTATCCTGATCGGAACGGCTGGGTCAGTGTCAAAGCGAGGGCGACCATCTGCAAGCCCAGTTTCATCAAGAGGGGGCACCTTGACTTCCCAAAAGAGGCAGTTTACAGATGATGGAGGTTCTTCAGCTGCCATGACAGCCAAAAAGTCAAATGCACACCCTCCAAAGGAAGTTTGCAAGGACATGATTGGACATTTTCCCATCAAAGCCGATAGAGGACGGTGCCGACACTGTGCAAAAGGCTATACCAACACACTTTGCAGGAAGTGCAATGTTCGCCTGTGCTTTTCAGAGCAAAATAACTGTTTTTGGAACTACCATAACTGAATAAATGAACAAATAAAACATGCACATATAGGGCTCGATTCACAAAACCGTGCTATGAAGATAGCACAAGTGCTATTTCATAGCGTGGCCGTTTTTACCCGTATTTGCGCTAACATGAAATTTTTTGTGCAAAAACACGAAATTTCTTGATTACCGCTGATAGAAGTCAATGGGCGCTTCACAGGGAAAAATTTGCGTTTTTATATGATACTCATTTTTTGTATTAAATTGATAATAAAAATTACTTTTTTCTTTATTATACTATTGTTGTTGTGTATATACATAAACTTAGGTGGGTCTTTATAAGCTGTAAAGTACAAATAAACTTTTAATTATTCCTTACATGTGTTCAGAGAGAGAGTGACACTATTGAAATTCTGCTACCTTACAGGCCCAGCGTTGCAATTTTACAACATCCTCCCCAAAAGTTACTAAAATGTCAAAATAAAAAAAAAAAACACTGATTAGGGATCACAAGCCTCCTATAACAACATGTGAACGTTCGAAAACATTTTTTTACGTTTTTTTCTATATTTGGGTCTCTGGGGGTTAAGACAAAATTGGACGGGTTACTGTTGAACCAGAACGTGTTACTCTCCTTTGTCTCTCCCTTGCTGTTTCTCTCCCTCTTGGCTTCTGTTCCCTTCCTCTATCTCCTCTCCTGGCTTCGTTTACAGCCTCTGCCTGATTGCCATTGTCTCCTCCCCTTTTAAGGGGGAGCTTCAGTGGTCGACGTCGGGGGTGGGCGGAGCTAACTCTCACTACTGCCCCTTGCTCGCTCCTGCCTTCTTCTCCCCTGCTGTTTCTCTCCCTCTTGGCTTCCGTTCCCTTCCTCTGTCTCCTCTCCTGGCTTCGCTTACAGCCTGGCTTCTACACCTTTGATAGATGGTGTATCAAATATGTAATGTACTTGGAAACTTGGAAAGGAGCAACAAAAATGGCTACTGACCTGCAGCCTTGGTCCCCATCCCCGCAAACCATCCACAGAAGCCTCAGTTATTTAATTAAAGTATAAAAAGAAACAATATTCTGTACAATTGCCATTTTATAAATGAGAGTTCTGGCTGCCAAACTAGAGGAAGACATCTTCCTCTGGCAGGGGTTTGTTTATAAACGTTTATAAAGACAGCTACAATACTACTTTATCCTAAAGCAAAAAAGAAAATAAAATTTTTTCTACCTTTGTCTGGTTTCTGCTTTCCTCATCTTCTCATCATTCTCTTCTTTCCATCCATTGTCTGACTTTTCTCTGCCTCTTCCAAATGGCATCTGCTCTATTTCTATGCTTCTACCAGAAATTGTGCCTATCCTTTGCGTCTCTCCCTCCCCCACCCAATTTGTCTGGCACCCATCTTCTTCCCTCCATTCCCCCCATAGTCTTGCATCTCTATCTTCTTCCCTTCCATCTCTAACTCCTTTTCCCAGGTGGTTTTTAACATCTCATTCCTCCTTTCCTCCCTTCAGATTTGATATCTGTCTCCTTCCTCTCCCTTAATGCTCTGGTATCTCTCTCTCCTCTCCCTTTCCCTTCCTTTTCTGCTCTTCCTTCTCAACTTTGTTTTCCACCTTTTGTCTACTTTTTTACTTTCAGTACTCAATTTCCCTTTCATTATGTTTACCTATAGCTTGCCACCTCTTTCCCTCACTCCTTCCAGTATCTCACTAACTCTATCCTCTTTCCCTAATCCAGCATGATGTGCCAATTTTTCTAATGAGGGTTCACCACGTAAATAATTTGGTAGGTTATTCCAGAGCTGGGGGGCTATAACCGAAAATATAGTAGATCTCCTAGTACCTATTACTTTTAAAGAAGGGATCATCCGTAGATGCTGTTCTGTTGATCTAAGTGTCCTAAATGGGGTGTATGGTATCAAAAGATGGTCTAAAAATATCGGTACGTTAGATTGTCAGATTTTAAAAGTTAACAGTGCAATTTTGTAAGTGATTCTGTGCGAGACTGGTAACCAGTGTGCCTTTTGTAGAAGTGGTGTTAGTGGTCATATTTTTTTTTGAATTAGTAATAATTTTTATTGCTGTGTTGTTCCGCCACTTATTTCTGTCAGATGGGATGATCAGTGACACTCAGAAAAGCACACAGACAATATAAAAGCATAAACAATAACCCTTTATTATATATATATATATATATATATATTATATATATATATATATATATATATATGAATATAAGAATAAACTAGCTTCACCGTAATCCCAGGCAACGACCATCCTTCACAATTGGGAATCCCTGCAATTGATAGTTGGGTGGACATGGGAGACTGTCCCTTTAGACGTCTTGGATTCTAATGTTAGGGGCAGAGTCCCATCCTTATAAAGGGTGAAAGCTGCTGAGTTCATAGCTAAACAGCTGGTCCTGCAGTAATCAGCGTCCTTCATTACGATTCAGGCACACCCGGTCCTGGTCTTTTGTTCTATGTTGTTTTGGCAACACCCAGGTCAAGGAGGTCAGGATAGTAGATCAGCAAACTTGTTGCAGAAACCAGCTTTCCATCTGGTTTTACTGTCCTTTTGATGTTGTTTTGGCAACACCCAGGTCAAGGAGGTCAGATAAGCAGACTTGAGGAGACATGTCACGTAGTATGTTGAGTTTCAGTTACCCCCTGGCCATAGGCATAACAGTCCACCCCTGGATCCTCAAGTCTGCACCTCCCAATAAGAAATCATCCGAATAAAGGGAGAGAGTGTCCGTTTGTATACACAATAGGTAAACCCACAATTAAGAAGTGTTAACATAAGGATAGCTAAACAAAAATATAGAGTAAGGAATGAAGAAACACCTTTTGTGCCGTAGCCCTCCCTCTAGTAAAAGCATCCCACCAAGGGTGTGCAGTGGTAGCTTCAATGTGATCTGCCACAGAATGCAAGTCAAAATTCATATCTATTTTATGCTGTAGCAAAGTAAGGTTACATTGCTGATTTGCTTTATTTAGGATTGCTATATTTTGCATGGCTTTCTTTCTAGATGGCAATAAAATAATTGGAGTAAGTACATCGGCAAAAGAAAAATTAATATTTACATTTGATATAAAGATACTGAAAAGGGAGCTTGAATAGCAGGAATCACAAGTTCAACAGTACTGCTAGCAACACAAACATTTTTATGTGCTATTTCTTGTATAAAGGTATAACCTTGCGGTGGAATGGTCCATTGGCACAAATTGTCATAGAATGACACATTTGTTTTATTTTGTTCATCTATTTGTTGCCCATGATAAGTGGGAAACCCTAATTGGGGTCCCAATGTCAAAGGCATCACCGTAAAAGGACACATTGTTTCATTTCAAAATTACACCATTTTCTATCTAAGGGTACAGAATGTGATGTGGTTTTAAATCAATGAGATAAAGTTAATTCTTTGTGGTAAAAAAACAAAACACAGTTATCATTGACGACATGTAACATTAACTGCTCATATCGTAGTGTTAGTTCATGATTATGTACAGTATTTGGCACCCATTCACCTTCCCATCTAAATACATCTGCTACTCTGGAGCCAAAATATGCTTGTTTGCCAGCCAGTATTTCAGAAACAATAGTATTTACTATACCTCAGGTTCTACATTTAGGTAAAATAGGAAAATTAATTTTCCATTCATAATTATTCCCTTATGTTCTAAACCTGGTATTCTTGCATTCCCTAATATTTCTTGCTAATTAAGCATTTTACTTGAAAGTATCACGTATAGGGAATCATGGAAATTAATAATCTTATTAATATTATATTTGTGCTCTTACTCATGGCTTACATACATTTAGGGTAGCTTCATATTCACCATCGATCACTGCAGTTATCTGGTATCCCGTTTTTCTTAGCAGCTTTGGTTAGGGTCTGGCTATGCTCCGGTTTCAATAGGCTTGCTATGCCACTCACATGTCTTCACTCACGTAAGAGTCAAGTGCACCACCCCCAGAGACCAGCCCTAATGTGAAGTGGCAGGATATAGGCTCACTTCTATTCCCAAGTCGGTGCCACATAATAGCGTCATGGCACGGCACTGTATGTCTGGTTGCGTGTCATCATCTTCTCGATCTGGTGAAATTTTCTCTTAACCCAGCATGTTAGCCAAATCATAAGAATAAGAGAGCAGAGCTGACCAATTCTATCACAAAGGGATGAAAGTCTATATGGAATAACATTTCCTAGTACGTGATTTTCCAAGGAAAATATTTCATCATGACTGTTTAGCTTCAATGTTTTAGTTACAATAAACACCCCTAGTGATAAAAGAGAAGATAAGAAAAAGAAAAAGGAGAAAAACCACTTTATGTACAGAATGTGATAACATGTGACACAATACTTGTGTGTAAGGTAGTATTTGTTTGAGATAAGAGAAACAACACTAATGCACTTAAAGGTATTCTGTAGGACATTCAGAAAATACACCTTTTTATGTTCTGGACATAATTATTATGTCACTTAAGAGAGACCATAAACACGTACTGATGGTAATACCAAAATAACTTATGTCAGAGATGTGCACTGCACTGTTTATACCTGGTAAGTTAAAAAAAAAAGAGACCATTTTTTATTTTATTTAGCAAACATCAAATACCAATAAGCACCATTTTACCAGGTATAAAGCTTTCTAATTTTTTCTCTTCAGATATCCTCTTATAATATAACCCCTAACTAAATTATAATTGAGTTGTATGAGCCATAGCAGAAAATCATTGTGAGCATGGTTTTCATAAGAAACTTTCTTGTATGTGGGGGAATCTTTTTTGGAAAGGGATATGGTACCATTTGGACTAATAGAAGGGGTGGAAAAACTCTGGAAATGGCCAATGTGCGATGTTTATTGGGGTACCCCATAAGCTAAAACAGACAACACATAACAGAAACAGACAAACACAGAGCTCCGGCATGCTTTCTTCCATTGGCAATGATTCAGGGTTGAATTTAATCTGTAAATAAGCACACTATTAATCAAAAGAGTCATAAACAAATTTGGTAACCATTGGATTCCCACTATCAGTCACAGTGCTGGAAGTATTTTAAATATGGCACAGTGAAATTGGTTCTTATGACCATGTCTGGATGCTAAGCTTCTAAAAGAAAGAGAGATAGAAACTTAAGTTAATTGATCTATAGTTTTGCTGGTCTCCTTTCTATCTTCTTCCATTTCAAAGCTCTGTCACACAATCATAAGAGAATGCAAGCAGGGACGTTTTAATCTATAAAACATACAAGAGAGGTTTACGTGCAGGTACAGTGGTTCACAATGTTAGTGTTTGAGGTAAAAGACACATTTGCAAAATCACTTGGAATGCAACTTCCTTATACTATCTAATAAAACTTTATACATTATAAAGGTCACTTAGCAATATTTCTACTCTTTTACTGTCCAACCTACCACATATGTCACCCCAGATGTGAAATATGTTGCCTCCCTTGCCAAGTGAATGCAAATTGTTCCTGACATTGCTCCACTATAGGAATAGTAAAGAATGCATTGGCTAAATCAGTAACTGCCTACCAAGTACCAATTTGTGATTGAATTTGTTCTACTAGTGTTATCACATCTGGAACGGCTACACTTAAAGGTGTCATGTGTTTTATTCAACTCTCAGTAATCTACTGTCATTCTCCAGCTTTCCTCTGCCTTGTGGACTGGCCATACTGGATTATTGAAGGCGGAGGTACCAAAACTATAGATTCCATCAGAAAGCTGTAATGTTAACCCTTTTAGGATATCTAGCCCTATTATATTTTAAGGAATCTCATTGATCAATACAGCATATTCCCGAATTGGTAATTGTCCAATTTTTAAATGTGAGTTTTTTTGGGGGTTTTTTTGTTTTTTTTCTTCCCGCTTGTATAATTTTCCCCCCAATCCTGATATTTATATTCCTCCATCCCAGTGTCCACTACAGCTTGTACCTTTTGCTCCCCAGATTTCCAATAAATATTTATCTCTACATGCGGACGCTGTTCTAATTTTGGTCCAGGCAAACACTGAGGCTTGGCATTCACATCATTGATCCTCCCAACATAAAGAATGGAAGCAGTTTCCTCAGGAGGAGCCGTTGCACCAAAATATCCTCCCTCTCTCCTTTGTTCACTTGTGCTTGAGACATAGATTTCTTTCCCAGTCCTCTACTTTTGTACATTTCCCATAACGTCCCTGTATCTTTCCCATCTATTTCTTCCCTCTTTACACCATCTTTTATTAATGCCAAAACATATTCCTCCGAGACACCCGATTAGCCCTGTTTGAATTGGATTGTCCTTTTCTCTTTTTATCAAAAGTATTTTGAGGTCCCCAGTCTCTCCGATCTCCTAACTGTCGGACCGCTTCTAAGGCTTCCAAAATAGTCCTGTCTATTTGATTGATCAACAAAGTTATCATTATCTGTTTGTATGCCGGTGCAGCATACATGATAATTTTATTTCTCATGGACACTGTAAAAGGTAATGACATATATGTGTCAGCGTGACCTATTACTAAGGCTACCTTCATAGCCTCCTCCTTAATTCTCATTTGAGCATCTTTTAATGTATACCAAATTTTATCATTTGAGGGCCAATCAGATTCAAGTGGATATCGCCTCGTGACACCCCTACTAATTATCTCTAATAAAGACCATTGGGCATATTTTGCAGGATGAGGATCCTCCCGCAACGCATTTTGTACTGCTACTTCTTGACTAATTTGAACAAATTTAGGGGCATCTGTGGCATCTAACATAATCCCTGCTGCGCCCAGCTTCTACACCCAAATTACCCATTGTATTAGTGGTTCCCCAGGCTGCTGTGTAAAGCGTGCCATCATATCCATGACTTCCTGTGGAGTAACATCCTCCATAACATTATTTCTAGTCAGATTTTCTCCTGTCTGCAGATTTCCCTGTAATCTTTGTCTCTTCACAGGCTTTGCTTCTAAACTTTCTGCCTGCTCTCCTTCAACACATATATCCTCCTTACTGTTATTAGAATTTGAATCCCAAATATCCCCATCCCATTTGTTTGGATTCCAATCATTCAGCAGATGATAAATTAAGATTTTAACTTTTCTGTAACTCACTTTCCGCCTCCATTTCTTGTATTTATATCGTGCACATCGCACAGCTGCCTTTTCTGTTACATTTTGATAGGTGTCTACCTTATCCATTAACAACTTATTCTGACATTGTAGCATTGTAATGGCATGCTGTTGATTACACATTTTCTTTTCCAGCTCTCCTAATTCCAATTGTAACTTATGTTTAGCTTCATGCAAATTCCTCCATCCTGACAAAATCATCCTTTCTTGTCTAGAAATTCCTTCTTGCTCTTTTCCTTTTGAGATTTTCACCTTTTGTAAGGAGGCACATAATTCATGTGGATCCCCACTTCCAAAAGTACAGGATTCACATAATCCTGCTTCTACAGACCACTCAGTGGCCATTAATTTACCTATACTGTCATTCCAATTCGGAATGGAGGGATTGGGAGCCTGCTCCTCAACCCCTTGTTTTCTGGGTAGCTTTTCTGACCACATTGATCACCCCACTTCTGGTACCAATATGTTCCGCCACTTATTTCTGTCAGATGGGATGATCAGTGACACTCAGAAAAGCACACAGACAATATAAAAGCATAAACAACAACCCTTTATTATATATATGAATATAAGAATAAACTAGCTTCACCGTAATCCCAGGCAACGACCATCCTTCACAATTGGGAATCCCTGCAATTGATAGGTGGGTGGACATGGGAGACTGTCCCTTTAGACGTCTTGGATTCTAATGTTAGGGGCAGAGTCCCGTCCTTATAAAGGGTGAAAGCTGCTGAGTTCATAGCTAGACAGCTGGTCCTGCAGTAACCAGCGTCCTTCATTACGATTCAGGCACACCCGGTCCTGGTCTTTTGTTCTATGTTGTTTTGGCAACACCCAGGTCAAGGAGGTCAGGATAGTAGATCAGCAAACTTGTTGCAGAAACCAGCTTTCCATCTGGTTTTACTGTCCTTTTGATGTTGTTTTGGCAACACCCAGGTCAAGGAGGTCAGATAAGCAGACTTGAGGAGACATATCACATAGTATGTTGAGTTTCAGTTACCCTCTGGCCATAGGCATAACATGTGTTTTGTATAATTTGTAGCCTTCTCATTTCTTTCTGTGTTTTACCATGATATAACATATTACAATAATCAAGCCTAGAGATAATTAAAGAATGGATAAGAATGTTGAGAGCTTCTGGTTTTAAGACTTTTGATAAAGATCTAATAAGGCGTAACTTATAGAAACAGTTCTTTAATACTGAACTAATCTGATCATGATATGAAAGTTCCTGATCTAGTATTACTCCCAATATTTTTGTAGTTCTTACTATTTGGAGTAGGGTTTTATCTAGATATATAAAGGGTAAGAAACCAGCTAGAGAGGCGGTAGGACCTCTCGATGATCATGGAAAGAAAGGGTCAATTAAAGATGATAAACAGGTTGCTGACAGGTTAAACACATTCTTTGCCTCAGTCTTCACCAAGGAGGACACTTCAATAATGCCGTACACAGGGAAGATATTCACAGGGGCTACAGAGGAAAACCTAACAACAGTGAAGGTGACGTTGGACATGATTTACTCCCAGATTGACAAATTAAAAAGCGACAAATCCCCTGGACCAGATGGAAATCACCCGAGAGTATTAAAGGAACTTAAGGAGGAAATTGGCGAACTATTACTAATAGTGGCTAACATGTCAATTAGAACTGGACAAATACCAGAAGACTGGAGGATAGCAAATGTCATCCCAATTTTCAAAAAGGGATCAAGAGGGGATCCAGGAAACTACCGACCTGTGAGCCTCACATCGGTTCCAGGGAAAATAGTTGAAACACTAATCAAAGAGAACATCGTACAACACTTGGAAGACCATAATCTAATAAGGGATAGTCAACACGGTTTCAGGAAAGGGAAATCATGTTTGACAAACTTACTACAATTCTTTGAGAAAGTGAACAAACAAATGGATCATGGGGAACCAGTGGATATAATTTACTTGGACTTTCAGAAAGCGTTTGATAAAGTCCCTCATGCAAGGCTTATGAAGAAACTAATAAGCCATGGAATTGGAGGAGAAGTACACAGATGGATCGGCAAATGGCTTGAAAACAGAAGGCAACGGGTTAGCATAAATGGGAAATTCTCGGACTGGGGGAGAGTGACTAGCGGCGTGCCCCAGGGCTCGGTTCTTGGGCCTATCTTGTTCAATATTTTTATAAACGACCTGGAAGAGGGTACAACATGCAATATAATAAAGTTTGCAGATGATACAAAACTATGTCAGGCGGTTGGCTCTCTAAGGGACTGCGAGGACCTCCAGAAGGATCTGAACAAGCTGGAAACATGGGCGATAAAGTGGCAGATGAATTTTAATGTAAACAAATGCAAGGATGATGCATCTAGGAAGCAAAAACAAGGAATATGAGTACAAGATGTTGGGGGTTAAATTAGTAAAAAGCGAGCAGGAAAGGGATTTGGGGGTACTGATTGACAGTACCCTAAAACCATCGGCACAATGTGCGGCAGCAGCGAAGAAGGCGAACAGGATGTTGGGCATAATTAAGAGGGGGATTACGAGTAGAACGGAAGAGGTCATAATGCCACTTTATAGAACAATGGTCCGACCGCATTTAGAATACTGTGTCCAACACTGGTCTCCATACCTTAAAAAAGATATTACTCTGCTGGAAAAAGTGCAGAGGTGAGCCACGAAACTTATCAAAGGAATGGAAAATTTGACTTACAAAGATCGACTCAGGAAGCTGGGGTTGTTTACCCTCGAGAAGAGAAGACTAAGAGGAGATTTGATAGAGACTTTTAAAATATTAAAAGGATCTGATAAAATAGACCAAAAAGAAGCATTACTGAAATATTCTGATGTGACGAGGACAAGAGGACATAGACTGAAACTGAGTGGTAGCAGTTTTAGGACAAATGTCAGGAAATTCAGTTTCACACAGCGCGTGGTGGGTGCTTGGAATGCACTCTCGGAGGAGGTTGTGGAGGAGACTACTGTACTGGGATTCAAGCGCAAGTTGGATGCACACCTTCTTGCATATCATATGGAGGGATATGGTAAATCCGGGTCTCCAAAAAGGAGTACCTAAATGGGCCGCCGCGTGTGCAGATCGCCGGACTAGATGGACCTTGGTCTGATCCGGTGAGGGCGTTTCTTATGTTCTTAAGAATATTTGTGATGTAAATTTAAGATCCTTTTTCCATGAGAAAAACATTGCTGAGGATTTTGATACATTCAGGGCCAACATATTTTCTTTAAGCCATTGACTTATTTGCTTTAGCTTATTGTTTATGTTATTTATCTCATTGGGATCTACTGTGTTTAATGGGTGCAAAAGTTGAATATTATCTGCATAAGCAAATGAAGAAAATCCAATTGACTGACTAAGGGTAAGTAAAGGTGACAGAAAGATGTTTAATAAAAGCGGGGGCAGAATTGAACTGAGGTATACCATAGGAATTTGAGTAATTGTCTGATAAAGAATTGTTAAAGACAACTTTTGACGACTGATCTTGAAAATATGATTTAAACCAATTTAATACTTGGTCGGAAATACCAATGGAAGATAGTCTATTGATAAGTAAATGATGGTCATCAGCATCAAATGCTGAAGATAAGTTGAGTGAAACCAGGACGGATTTGTGATGATCCCAGTGATATTGGATGTTGGTTGTAAGACCTATCATGGAGTGCTCTGTTGAATGGTTAGACCTAATGCCTGTCTGATTGGGATGTAGAGTATGCGTTTTGTCTACAAAATTGGTTACATGATTAAAGACGACCTCTTCTACTATTTTAGCAAGGAAGGGGATATTGGCTATAGGTTGGTAATTTGATTCAGTTGCTGTTGATTCTTTTGGATTTTTAATAATTGGACGGATAGCTGCCTCTTTCCATTCTTTTGGTATTAATCCAGTAGTAAAGCTGTTTTCGATCAAAGTCTGAATAAAAGGACTGAAGAAGGAAAAATAATGTTTTAAGAGAAGAGGAGAAACTGAGTTGAAATCGAAGCCCTTAATATTGATACTTTGCAGGAGTCTTTTAAGATCCTCTAGGATTGGTATGTTAAAAGTAGAGCATTTGGATATAGGAATCATTTGTAGTTGTTCTGCATCTGTGTTAGAATTAGAGGCGTACCAAGGGAGGGGCGGGGGGCGGTCCGCCCGAGGTGCAGCCTTAGGGGGGGTGCACATCCGTACAGGTCTGGAAAATTCTTGGGCTGCGACGGCACTGAGCGGCATTGGCGCACCCCCTCCACGACGGCACTCAGCGGCATCGGCACACCCCCTGCCCTGCGACAGCACTGAAGTTCGGCCTCCTTCTCCCGGCATCAGCAGAACTTCAGATCGTCAACAGGTGCTCAGTCAAAAGCTTCCCCTGACTCAGCTTCCTGTTTCCGCCCAGGCAGTTCAGTCAGGGGAAGCTTTTGACTGAACACCTGTTGCCGATCTGAAGTTCTGCTGATGCCGGGAGAAGGAGGCCAAACTTGAGTGCTGTCGCGGGTCAGGGGGGGGGCGCCGATGCCGATGAGTGCCGTCGCGGAGGGGGGGCACCGATGCTGCTCAGTGCCGTTGCGGGGGGGTGCCTTGCCGATCTTGTTGCCAAAATCGGAAAGGTGAGGGAGAAAGATGGGCCTGTGGTGGATGGAGAGATTGAGAGAAGGAGCAGATGATGGAAGTGGGGAGAAGGGGCAGATGATGGAAGTGGAGAGAGAGAAGAGGGCAGATGATGGAAGGAGGGGGGGAAGAGATAAAAGGGGTAGATGATGGAAGTGGGGAGAGAGAAGAGAGCAGATGATGGAAGTGGGGGGGGGAAGAGAGAGAAGGGGCAGATGATGGAAGTGGGGAGAAGGGGAGAGAGAAGAGGGCAGATGATGGAAGGGGGGGGTAAGAGAGAGAAGGGGCAGATGATGGAAGTGGGGGAGAGAGAAGAGGGCAGATGATGGAAGTGGGGGAAAGAGATATGGGGCAGATGATGGAAGTGGAGAGAAGGGAGAGAGAGAAGAGGGCAGAGGATGGAAGGAGGGGATAAATAAAAGGAGGGCACATGATGGGGGGAAAGGATTGAGTTAGGGAAATACTGGAGGGGGTGAGGGAAAGAGGTGGCGAGCTGTAGGTAGACAGTAAAAATAGGAAATTGATGAGAGGGAAGTAAGAATGTAATCTAGATGGATGCAGAAAATAAATTGAAAAGGAAAATGAGGGAAGAAAGGGATTGCAGAAGAGAGGTGTGGGAGAGGGAAGGAGAGGAGAAATGGGGCAAATGGGGGTGAAAGGAGAGATGGAAGGGGGAGGCATACAGTTTCTGGAACAGGCAGAGAAGGAGAGAAGATGCCATATAGAGGCAGAGAGATGGCAGACAGTGGATGGAAGGAAGAGAGTAACAAGAAAATGAGGAAAGCAGAAACCAGAGAAGACAAAGGTAGAACAAAAATTTTCAATTTATTTGTTGCTTTAGGAGACATGTGTCACTGTTTCTGTGGTGTTGCATTGTATGCAGAGTCCGGCTTCTTGCTGGTTCAATTTAACCTTTGTCTATGTATTTCTATTTTATCCCCCCTTTTACAAAACTGTGGAGCGTTTTTTAGTGCCAGCCGTGGTGGTAGCAGCTCTGATGCTCAGAATTCTATGAGCGTCAGAGTTGTTACCACCGTGGCTAAAATCCACACTACAGTTTTATAAAAGAGGGAGGGGTTAGTTTGTGATGACATATTCCATACTAGGCGAAGGTATTTTCTGTGTTCTGTGTGTTCGAAAGACATGGTTTTCTGTTAGGATTGACAGTGTAGGATTGATCTGTACTAGTCTGACTTGTTTAGTTTTAGTATTGATGTTGTACTGCTCACTGCATATGTAAGATGCTGCCTTTTCCTAGGTACTCATGTGTGACATGTGGCTTGTTACTAAAAATCATGTTTTTCGTACAGATGGGGAGGGGGTGCCAAAAAATGATGGGCCCCGGATATCACATATGCTCGCCACTGGTTAGAATTAATATTTGAGTCGATGTTTTCTCTAATTTTATTAATTTTCTTTACAAAATAATTAGCAAGATTTTGTGCAGTAGGTTTAATCTCTAAGGATGGGCCTTCTATACTTTAGGGGGCTGTAAGATTTTTTAGAATAGAAAAAGAGGAGTTTTGGGCCTTAGAGATACAGTTGGAGTAATATTTATTTTTGCTAAATTTATTTTATTTTTATAATACTGCATTTATTTAAATTATCCCTTGTTTTCATTCATCTCCATTTTTGTTCTAGTGCCCTAAGTTGTTTTTTAATAAGTGAAAGTTCATCTGTGAACCAAGGTTTTTTTATTTTCCTTTGATAGTTTTAGTACGTAGTGGAGCTAGCTTTTTCTATTAAATTTTCAGTTGCACTGTACCATGATGTAATTTGGTCATTTATTGACAATAAACAGAATTCTTCTATATTTAATGAAAAGGATGAAGTAATTGAAGAAAGTTCAATTGTATTATAATCCTGATAAGTGACCGTTTTGGGAAGATGATTATTCTTGATAAATTTAGGACAATAATTTGTAGTAATTAAGAAATGATCTGACCATGGAACAGAAGTAATTGTGGGTTTTGAAAAAGCATCTGTTTGGGAAGGATCATATCTAATGTGTGGCTGGCAGTGTGAGCAAGATCTTTTATTAAAGTGGTAAGATTTAAATTTGAAACTAGTTCTAAAAATTCCACTGCGAAGGGATTACATGTATCATCCAGATGGATATTAAAATTGCCAAGACGGCATTAGATGTTGAGGAATTGAAATCAAATAGTAGTGCTTGCAAGGAGTCGAAGGTTTCTCGTCTCATTGGAGGAGGAGTATATAGAAACTGAAAGTCAGCATCACTCAACCTCTTCCCCTCATCGGGCCATCTCCCTCCCTTTCCATCACCTTCATGGGCATTTTTTAGAATTGAGGTTTTCTTTCTCTGAGCGGCCTGGATGCCATAGCCTTCTCACAGGCTGACTGCCCCAAAATGTCTCTTCTCACACAAATTCCTATTTCCGCCTGGGCGGCTCACGTCAGAGGAGACGTTTCGGGGCAGTTGTGTGCAACTTGTGAGAAAGCTAAGATGTCCGGGCCGCTCAGAGAGAGAAAACGGAAAAGCGCAAGTGAAAGTGAGGGGGAAGGAAGGGAGATGGCCCGATAAGGGGAAGAGTTGCCTGGACTGCAGCGATTGGGAAGGAGGGGGCTGCTGGACCGCATGATCGTGAGGAAGACTGCTGACCAGGAGGGGTGGCAATGCGTAGTAGATACTTTACTGCAGGGACAAGGCCATTCACTGCTCCACAGGGCGGTGAATGGTCTTGTCCCCATACCCGTGGCTACCAATCTTTTTTTTTTTTGCCCAGTTCCTGCAGCTAACCACGGGTAATAGTCACTGTGTCATGTTCTACTTGGTATGCAGGAAAGTCTGCCACCATGTGAGCGGACTGCTGGGCACGATAGACCACTGGTTTGACCCAGCAGTAGCTGTTCTTATGAGTTCCCAAACAGCTTACTAGTTCTGCACATTGTCACCACTCTGTTGCCCGGGATCGGGACTCCACAGCACTACTAGTGGTTGAACATTAAAATTACACAGACGTGTGACCCGAACTGGAGTGATAGGAGGAACACAGCAACACACAACTCCAAAGTTATGTAATAAGGCGAATTTTACTTTCATCAAAAATAAGGTCAAGAATGGCAAACAAAAATAGATAATCAGTATTGTCCAATAGAAGCAAAAACCAAAACCACATAACAAAAGAGAAAAATAAAAGGTTCAAGTTTTTCCTTCTTTTCACCAGAGAAAAAAACAATGTTCTTGAGCACTGGCTCTCCTTAGAGCAAATGGCCAGGTTGTGCTCTTCAACTGCTCCCAAACAAGGAACCACTAATAAAGTCCTCTGCACTGCTCTCAGCACTGCTTGCAAATATCAATTAGAAGCCTCCAGCAGAGTAACAAGCCCTGCTGGGTCAAACAAGAGTGTCCCAGGTTTGCCTTACAATTAGCTTTTCAAACAGCTATTCAAAATACCCGCCAAGGGTGTTAGCAAACCTCACCCAACTGAGCACTCTTAGCTTCAACGATTTAAACCCCAAAATGCTGAGTTCCCAAACCAAAAAGTCCCAACAAAACTCAGTGCACCTGGCAGTAAGTCCAATCTGCATAGATTCAGGATCCTCAAAGAACTCCTCAGGCAAGCTCCCTTGAAAATCCATCGGAGTTTCTTCCTTAATGTCCTGCATATCCAAGGTGTCTCCAGCCTCAATTACCTCCATAGGTGTACTGGTATCACCTCTGCCTGAACCAGGGGGGCCATCCTGGGCGAGGTACCTGATCCTTCTCCCTAGCTTGCCTGTCTGCTTCTCCCAACTTTTGTTTGGAAAACTCAGCAAAGTTTGCATAACACAATGTACATATGTACTTTTCATTAACCCATATACCATATTTTTTGCTCCATAAGACGCATCCTAGATTTAGAGTAGGGAAACCAGAAAAAAAACATTCTAAACCAAATTGTGTACTCATATATACCAGGCTCTGCACCCTGTCTCCCTTTCCCTGCCAGGCTGTTCATTTCATTTTTCATATACACACAATACATACAGCAGATATAAATGATCAAAACTGACACATTTTGATCACTAAATTGAAAATAAAATAATTTTTCCTACTTTTGTTGTCTAGTAATTTCATGAGTTTCCTTCCTTCCTTCCTCTCTTCACTCAGGCCCAAGAATTGTCACTTTCTATTCCCTCCCTCCCATATCCCAAGTTCATGCCCCCTCTCACTCACTGCCTTCTAGCCTTTGTCCTTTGTTCTCCCTCCCTCCCATGTTCCAAGTTCATGCCTCCTTGCCCTGCCTTCCAGCCTTTGTCCTGTCTGTCCTCCCTGCTGCACTGGAAACTGCCTTCCTCCCCCCCCTTGCACGCTGAAACCTGCCTACTATTTTACAAGAGTTTGCAGTCCCAAGGCAAGACATTTACAAGACCACAAGTGCTGCGAAGAGTTAGGTCCAGTTCCTAGAAGTACTGAAAAAAACCCAGCCAGATCTTGACGACAGTCTTAGGATATTCACTTGCCTTTTGTTGAAGAAAACTCCGCAGATTCCTCTGGCCCTGGTCCGCCGCCACTGCGCCGCAACTCAGGGAAGGGAAGGGCCAGTGTGCAGTGATTGCCCATCGCCGGCCCACAAGCTGCTGATGTCAGTTCTGACGTCGGGAGAAGGCTTGTGGGCTGGCGACATGCAATTGCTGCATGCTGGCCCTTCCCTTCCCTTTTTTGAGTTGCAGCGGCCAGCAGGGAGCAGCGGCGGTGAGCAGGGAGCAGGAGCAGCAGCGGTAGCGGGGAGCAGCGGCAGGCAGCAGTCAGCCCGCATACCCCCAACGAGTGGGTCATTTTAAAAAGGTACACCGGGATGGGTGGGGGGTGTTTAAAAAAATGTTACCTTTGCTTCATAAGATGCACTGAAATTTCCACCCAATTTTGAATGGAAAAAAGTGTCTTATGAAGCGAAAAATACAGTAGTTATAAATTTATCCATAGACCTTTTTAGCCAACATTGAAATCCTCTCAAGGGCAATTTCTCCAAGGGTGTTAGTTTTGCACATACCATGACAGCAGTAAACCTCACTCTGTTTGTAATTGCATTTCTGAGTCTTCACCAAGTAGAAGAGGGCAGTGATTACCAGAAGCAAATAGCAGCAGAGCAGTATGACATTGGAAAAGCAATTTCATGACATCTCTTGAGTTTACAAGTACAGGGTTTCCCTTTAAAAGTCAGCTGGCTATGGAACCAATGATTGAAGCAGCATTTGATACATTAAAATGCCTTTAAAAATTACCCTTCAACTTTGCCAATATCATAAGAACATAAGAAGTTGCCACAACTGGGTCAGACCATTGGTCCATCGCGCCCAGCAGTCCGCTCCTGCGGCGGCCCGTCAGGTCTATGACCTGTAATGTGGTTCCTGTCCATTTCTGTAACCTACCTCTTCTTTTTATCTGTAACCCTCAATCCCCTTATCTTTTAGGAACTCATCTAAACCTTCCTTGAAACCCTGCAATGTGCTCTGGGCTATCACAACCTCCGGAAGCACGTTCCATGTGTCCACCACCCTCTGGGTAAAAAAGAACCTCCTAGCATTTGTTTTAAACCTGTCCCCTCTCAATTTCTCTGAGTGACCCCTTGTGTTAGTGGTTCCCCACAGTCTGAAAAATCTGTCCCTGTCCACTTTCTCTATGCCCCTCAGGATTTTGAAGGTTTCTATCATGTCTCCTCTAAGTCTCCGCTTTTCCAGGCAGAAGAGCCCCAGCATCTGTCAGCATACGAAAAGTTTTCCATACCTTTTATCATTTTAGTTGCTCTCCTCTGGACCCCCTCAAGTACTGCCATGTCCTTCTTGAGGTACGGCGACCAGTACTGGACACAGTACTCCAGATGTGGGCGCACCATTGCACGATACATCATCCCGAATAATTTTCAAATCCTACACCAGATTCTTTACGGAAACTCCTCTCATCCAATTATTCTCTACTATTTGGTCAACATCACAAAGAATACGTAGTAACATAGTAGATGACGGCAGATAAAGACCCGAATGGTCCATCCAGTCTGCCCAACTTGATTCAATTTAAATTTTTTTTTTTTTAATTTTTTCTTCTTAGCTATTTCTGGGCAAGAATTCAAAGCTTTACCCGGTACTGTGCTTGGGTTCCAACTGCTGAAATCTCCGTTAAGACTTACTCCAGCCCATCTACACCCTCCCAGCCATTGAAGCCCTCCCCTGCCCATCCTCCACCAAACGGCCATACACAGACACAGACCGTGCAAGTCTGCCCAGTAACTGGCCTAGTTCAATATTTAATATTATTTTCTGATTCTAAATCTTCTGTGTTCATCCCAGGCTTCTTTGAACTCAGTCACAGTTTTACTCTCCACCACCTCTCTCGGGAGCGCATTCCAGGCATCCACTACCCTCTCTGTAAAGTAGAATTTCCTAACATTGCCCCTGAATCTACCACCCCTCAACCTCAAATTATGTCCTCTGGTTTTACCATTTTCCTTTCTCTGGAAAAGATTTTGTTCTACGTTAATACCCTTCAAGTATTTGAACGTCTGAATCATATCTCCCCTATCTCTCCTTTCCTCTAGGGCAGCGATGGCGAACCTATGGCACGCGTGCCAGCTGTGGCACGCGAAGGCCTTGCAGCTGGCACGCGGGAAGGTCCGCAATAGAGAGCTGCACGGGTCGCGGGGATCCAGTGGGGACGCCTCGGAGGGTCGCGGGGTTCCTGCGGGGCTGGATGTACTAAGTCGTGCGGCTTTTCTCCCTACCTACTCTGCTTGCAGCACAGAGCCGAACGGAAGTCTTCCCGACGTCAGCGCTGACGTCGGTAAACAAAGCCCTCCCTCCCTCCGACGTCTGCGCTGACGTCGGGAAGACTTCCGTTCGGCTCTGTACTGCAGGCAGGGTAGGTAAAGAGGAGTAGCCTCGCGGCTCGAGTGGCTACCAAGGGAGGGGGGTGGTCCGCCCCGCCCCGCCCCGTGTGCAGCACAGCCGGCCAGGTCCCCTTATTTTTGTGGCGCTAACCCGACTGACCGACAACAGCCCTGGTCCAACAAACCTCCCTGCCCTTAACCGCAGCTGTAAGAAGGAAATTTAGATTCGCGGTTAAGGGCAGGGAGGTTTGTCAGACCGGGGCTGTTGTTTGGTCTGTCGGTCGCGGAAGCACCACAAAAGTAAGGGGACCTGGCCGGCTGTGCTGCACCCGGGGCGGGAGAGAAGGAGGGGGGAGAAGGATGCTGAAAGCACCGGGGAAGACAAAGGGGTGAAGAAGGACGCTGAAAGGCCATGGGGAAGACGGGGTGGGGGGGAAGGACACTGAAAGCATTTGTGGAAGACAGAAGGGGGAGAAGGACGCTGACAGGACATGGGGAAGACGGGGAAGGAGAAGGACGCTGAAAGCACATGGAGAAGACAAAGGGGTGAAGAAGGACGCTGAAAGGCCATGGGGAAGACGGGGTGGGGGGAAGGACACTGAAAGCATTTGTGGAAGACAGAAGGGGGAGAAGGACGCTGACAGGACATGGAGAAGACGGGGGGAGAAGGACGCTGAAAGCACATGGGGAAGACAAAGGGGTGAAGAAGGGCGCTGAAAGGCCATGGGGAAGACGGGGTGGGGGGAAGGACACTGAAAGCATTTGTGGAAGACAGAAGGGGAGAAGGATGCTGACAGGACATGGGGAAGACGGGGGGGGGGAGAAGGACGCTGAAAGCACATGGGGAAGACAAAGGGGTGGAGAAGGACGCTGAAAGGACATGGGGAAGATGGGGGGTGGGGTGGAGAAGGACGCTGAAAGGCCATGGGGAAGACGGGGTGGGTGGGGTGGAGAAGGATGCTGAAAGGCCAGGGGGAAGACAGAGGGGGGAGAAGGATGCTGACAGGACAAGGGGAAGATGGGGGGGAGAAGGACGCTGAAAGGAAATGGGGAAGAGAGAGTGGGGAGAAGACGCTGGCAGGGAAGAAGACAGAGATGCCAGACTATGGGGGGAGCGGAGGGAAGAAGATGGGTGCCAGACCAATTTGGAAGGGGGGAGAAAGGGAGAGGCACAGTAACAGAGCAAATGGAAGACGCAGAAGGAAGAGAGACAGTGGATGGAAGGAACTGAATGAGAACATGAGGAAAGCAGAAACCAGGCAACAAAGGTAGGAAAAGAATTCTATTTCTTTTTTTCTTTTTTTTTTGCTTCAGGATAAAGTAGTATATTAGTTGTGTTGATAAAAATTTATAAACAAAAGAGGCTCTGGTAGAAACCCGTTTACAAAGTGTGTATTCTTCCCAATTAATATTTCCAAATTAATAAAGTCTTTTTGCTTATTTGTAAATGGGTTTCTACCAGAGCCTTTAATTCAGTAGCATAATTAAATGAAATAACTATTTCTGAAGTTTATAGGGACGGGCGGGGACGGAGGGGATTCCTCACGGGGACGGGCGGGGATGGAGGACATTCCTCGCGGGGACGGGTGGGGACGGAGGGATTCCTTACGGGGACGGGTGGGGACGGGTGAGACTTTGGCAGGGACGGGTGGGATTTCTGTCCCCGCGCAACTCTCTAGTCCGCAATTAAGATATGCGGCGCAGCAGGAGGCAAGTGTGCCGGTGTCTGCTTTGCAGCTCACCTGGCAACAGGGCCGGACTGGCCATTGGGAGGACCGGGCATTGTCCCGGTGGGCCGCGGCCCATCATCCTGTGCTGGCTGCAGTCCTGTGAGTGGATGTTTAGCCTGCCTGTCTTCCCCTTAGTATCCTATGAGCCAGGCAGTGTGTGAGGGGGAAGTGGGAGGAGGAAGAGAAGCTTCACACTGAGTCTGTCACAGGAACTCAGTGAGGCTGTAGTGTGACTCCACATGTGACATCTGTAATCAGGAACAGTTCCTAGTGCTCCCATGCTAGAGAGGTGAGGATATGGGGGGAAGTTAATGTGTCTAATAATGTGCTCCTCTGTAAAAACCTCTGTATCTTCCATGGGGGCCATGCTAAATTCGAGGAAATAAAAAAGCTGCTTATGATGATTGCATAGAGAAGTTCAGTAAGCTGAGAGGAGGGCTGGGCTCTCTGTGAACAACCAACACACTAATCCTCTGCGCTGTACCTTATGGAAAACTCAATATAGAAAAAAACAGTTAAGTTATATGTGGCCCTTCACAGTGCTTTTGTAAACATCATAATAAAATAACAAAGGCTCCAGTAATGAAAAATAAAAGTCCTTTCCCCTTACACTCAGGTTGCACAAGTCCGGTTTTCACCCGGACAGTATATTTTTTGACCAAAACGGATGTCTACAATTAGTAAAATTCCCCAATCACATATTTTTTTATGGGGACGGATTTGTATACAGCACTTCATTAGATTTTTTTTATTATACAAATTTTATCTTTTTGTAGACTTGAAGTCTTGAACAAAGAAAATGAGTACAGCAAAAAAAGCAAAAATAGATAGTGGAAGACCATTCTAAGAGGCCTGGACAGAGTACATATGGAGTGATTGAACGCATTGGAAAAGCATTGTGTATTATGTGTAATGAAAGTGTTGTGTCTCGCACATCAAGTGTCAAACGTCACTTTGAGACCAACCATAACAGTGTTGCTGAATTTGGTTTAGCTCAAAGAAAAGAGTTCCTTGTAGGAAAATTAAAGAAATATTACTCCCAGTCTCTTAGTTTTAGCAACTATCTTTCAAAAACTAATCATCTTACAGTTGCCAGCTTTCAAATTTCACTGTGCATGGCAAAACATGGTAAGCCCCTCTCTGATGGAGATTTTATCAAAAAGGCAATTTTGGCTGGGAGTAATTCACTCTTCCATGATTTCCAAAACAAGGATAAAATTGTGCAGCGCATCTCTGAGATGCCGCTAAGCAGAAATACTGCAAAAGATAGGGTTCTGCGAATGGCTGCTGATGTTAGTCAACAGCTTACTTGCGACTTACAAAAAGCACCCTTCTACTCCATGTGCTTGGATGAAAGTACAGATATTACTAACCATGCAAGACTAGCGCTCATTTTGTGTTATGCTACTGGTGACATCATGAGAGAAGAGCTGGTAAAACTGCTGTCTTTGCCTGGAAGAACACAAGGGATAGATATCCACAATGCTGTGATGGAGGCTTTTTCATCACTAGACATAAGTCCAGAAAAAGTAGTTTCAGTTACTAGCGATGGAGCACCTAGCTTGGTGGGGACAACATCGAGATTCATTCATTTCTTTGCTAAGGAAGCAAAACATCCACTGATTCAATTTCACTGCATAATACATCAAGAGGCTCTCTGCGCCAAAGAAAGCAGCAAAAAACTTGACGATGTCCTCAAAGATGTAACAAAAATGGTGAACTTCATCATGGCGCGTGCTCTTAATTTTCGACAATTTCAAGCCCTTCTTGATGAGGTTCGGGCACAATATAACACTTTACTGATGTACAACCCTTTCATTTATAACTTCCCCAGAAAAGTCCACATTTGAAGATTTTGATCTTTCCTGCTTACAGTGGTTGGATATTCAAAATTTGGAAATGGAGCTACTGGAATTTCAAGAAAGCTCTATCTGGAAAAGTAAATTCAATGACCTGCGTGCGGCTCTTGAATGTATTGAGTGTGAAAGGGTGACAAATGAAATCACTGCTAGCAGTTCTGAAAATGAAATCCTAAAAGCGTGGAATTCTCTGCCAGACAATTTTAAGTCCATGAAAGCACTTGGGATTGCTCTTCTTACTTTGTTTGGGTCATCCTATGCTTGTGAGCAGCTGTTTTCGGCTTTGAATCATATAAAATCTGATGCTAGAAACAGATTAACGGATGACATGAGTGCTGCATGTGTTGCTCTGAAATTAACGCACTATGAGCCAAGGATTGACAAGTTATCAGCATGCATGCAACAACAAAAATCACATTAATTTTTTTCAGAGCATGCCCAATGCATATGTTTACATGAAGCAGTGTTTTCAGTTTGCAGTTAAGACACTTTCTAAGTTATTTAAATATTATTTAAAGATGTTATTTAAAAAAGGGACTTTACATGGCCCTGTTGAATTCCAATCTGGAATTTCCAATAAAAACGGTTGGTTTAATTGAAAGCTCTTTTGTTTTCTTTACATCATATTATTAGAAATGTAATGATTTAACTATTTTCTAATTTGATTGTAAATTTTACAAAAAAACATGTATAGACTCTTTGGGAATGCACACTGAGTCTTGACACAGTTAACAGTTTTAAGAAGTTTATCTTTTTTTTTTACTCAGGATACATTTGACATGTTATGTGAATAATACATTTAAAATATATTGTGTAACTGAATCAAATTCTTCCTAAATTCATTAAATTGAATGAAATCATTAAAACATTATAAATTGCCAATAAATTGAATTGAAAACCAAAGGATTATGAATCAAATTGATTATCTGACAATACAAAGATTCCAACCTTTAAAAATGATGTTACATAGTTCAGGCAACTTTATAAAGAGTTTTTAGATACTAAAATCTTGTTATTAAGGTTTAATTGACATGCTGGCACTTTGAGGAAATTCTTTGGTTTTGTGTGGCAGTTTGGGCACTCGGGCTCAAAAAGGTTAGCCATCACTGCTCTAGGGTATACATATTCAGGGCATCCTGTCTCTCCTCATACGTCTTCTGGCGCAAGCCTCCTATCATTTCCGTCACCCTCCTCTGGACCGCCTCAAGTCTTCTTACGTCTTTCGCCAGATACGGTCTCCAAAACTGAACACAATACTCCAAGTGGGGCCTCACCAATGACCTGTACAGGGGCATCAACACCTTCTTCCTTCTACTGACTACGCCTCTCTTTATACAGCCCAGCATCCTTCTGGCAGCAGCCACTGCCTTGTCACACTGTTTTTTCGCCTTTAGATCTTCGGACACTGTAACCCCAAGGTCCCTCTCCCCGTCTGTGCATATCAGCTTCTCTCCTCCCTGCATATACGGTTCCTTCCTATTATTAATCCCCAAATGCATTACTCTGCATTTCTTTGCATTGAATTTTAGTTGCCAGGCATTAGACCATTCCTCTAACTTTTGCAGATCCTTTTTCACATTTTCCACTCCCTCTTCAGTGTCTACTCTGTTACAAATCTTGGTATCATCTGCAAAAAGGCACACTTTTCCTTCTAACCCTTCAGCAATGTCACTCACAAACATATTGAACAGGATTGGCCCCAGCACCGAACCCTGAGGGACTCCACTAGTCACCTTTCCTTCCTTCGAGCGACTTCCATTAACCACCACCCTCTGGCGTCTGTCCGACAGCCAGTTTCTGACCCAGTTCACCACTTTGGGTCCTAACTTCAGCCCTTCAAGTTTGTTCAACAGCCTCCTATGAGGAACTGTATCAAAGGCTTTGCTGAAATCCAAGTAAATTACTTCTAGCATATGTCCTCGATCCAGCTCTCTGGTCACCCAATCAAAAAATTCAATCAGGTTCGTTTCGCACGATTTACCTTTTGTAAAGCCATGTTGCCTCGGATCCTGTAACCCATTAGATTCAAGGAAGTACACTATCCTTTCTTTCAGCAACACTTCCATTATTTTTCCAACAACTGAAGTGAGGCTCACCGGCCTGTAGTTTCCTGCTTCATCCTTGTGACCACTTTTATGAATAGGGACCACATCCGCTCTCCTCCAATCCCCAGGAATCACTCCCGTCTCCAGAGATTTGTTGAACAAGTCTTTAATAGGACCTCTCTGATCTCCCTTAGTATCCTGGGATGGATCCCGTCTGGTCCCATCGCTTTGTCCACCTTCAGTTTTTCAAGTTGCTCATAAACACCCTCCTCCATGAACGGCGCAGAATCTAGTCCATTTTCTCGTCTAACTTTGCCAGACAATCTCGGTCCTTCTCCAGGATTTTCTTCTGTGAACCCAGAACAGAAGTATTTGTTTAGCACATTTGCTTTCTCCTCATCACTCTCCACATATTTGTTCCCAGCATCTTTTAGCCTAGCAATTCCATTTTTTATCTTCCTCCTTTCACTAATATATCTGAAAAAATTTTTATCTCCCTTTTTTACATTTTTAGTTATTTGTTCTTCCGCCTGTGCCTTCGCCAAACATATCTCTCTTGACTTCTTTCAGTTTCACCCTGTAGTCCTTTCTGCTCTCCTCTTCTTGGGTTTTTTTATATTTCATGAACGCCAACTCTTTCGCCTTTATTTTCTCAGCCACTAGGTTAGAGAACCATATCGGCTTACTTTTTCTCTTGTTTTTATTGATTTTCTTCACATAAAGGTCTGTAGCCATTTTTATCGCTCCTTTCAGCTTAGACCACTGTCTTTCCACTTCTCTTATGTCCTCCCATCCTAACAGCTCTTTCTTCTGGTACTTTCCCATTGTATTAAAGTCCGTACGTTTGAAATCTAGGACTTTAAGTATCGTGCGGCCGCTCTCCACTTTAGCCTTTATATCAAACCAAACTGTTTGATGATAGCTACTTCCTAGATGAGCACCCACTCGAACATTAGAGATACTCTCTCCATTTGTGAGTACCAGATCCAATATCGCTTTTTCCCTTGTGGGTTCCGTCACCATTTGTCTGAGCAGAGCCTCTTGAAAGGCATCCACAATCTCCCTACTTCTTTCCGATTCCGCAGACGGAATATTCCAGTCCGCATCCGGCAGGTTGAAATCTCCCAACAGCAGAACCTCCTCTTTCCTTCCAAACTTTTGGATATCCACAATCAGATCCTTATCAATTTGCTGCGATTGAGTCGGAGGTCTGTAGACTACACCCACATAGATAGAAGTTCCATCTTCTCTTTTCAGAGCAATCCATATCGCTTCTTCCTCTCCCCAGGTCCCTTGCATTTCGGTCGCTTGGATATTGATCTTTACATAGAGAGCTACTCCTCCACCTTTATGACCATCTCTGTCCTTCCTAAAAAGATTATATCCCAGTATGTTTGCATCCCATCCATGTGATTCACTGAACCATGTCTCTGTGATAGCAACAATATCTAGATCTGCCTCTAACATCAGGGCTTGCAGATCATGAACTTTGTTGCTTAGACTGTTGAGCATTTGTGGTCATCGCTTTCCAGCTATTTCAGCGATAATCTCCTTTTTCGTATGGATTTTTGTGTTGTTTCACTTTCCGTTGCAATACTAAGAAATGAGTTGCTGATATTGCTTATGTTGCAGCCTTTACTACTATCACATCTTTTCTTTTGCCGGGCGTGGTGTCTATAATTGTCCTTCGTACATACACCACCCCCACCTTCTAGTTTAAATGCCTAGAAAAATATTGTCTAAATTTCTCTGCAAGGTTTCTTTTTCCTGCTGTAGTAATATGTAGCCTATCAGTGCAATATAGCTTCTTGTCCTTCCATGTATTTCCCCATCCTCCTATGTACCTGAAGCCTTCTTGATGACACCAGGCTCTGAGCCATCTATTAAAGTCCTCTGTGTTTTTCACTCTTTGCTCTCCCTTTCCATATGCAGGCAGTATTTCAGAAAAAGCTAAAGTCTTTACAAAAGGTTTCACGCCCTCACCAAGCTCCCGAAAAGCTTTCTGTGCTGCAAGTGTGGAGTTGTTGGCCAGGTCATTTGTTCCCAGATGGATAACAACATCAGTGTTAAAATCCTTAGTTTCTTCCTTAATTATAGTCAGTATTTGCCTGGAACTCCTGGTAGCTGAGGATCCTGGAAGACATTTCACTATTTTGGTCTCCTCGCCCTGTGTTCCAAGGTTAATGCCTCTGATGATGGAATCCCCCAACAGTAATAGTTTTCTGTTTTTGGCTTTTTTATTTGTTCTTAGGGTGCGCTTGTTCTCTTGAGTTACCTTCATTGGTTGCAGTCCCACCTCCCTTCTGTTTTCCTGAGTATCGCAGTGCACTAGTGGAGCGAAGGAATTCTGTAGAGGTAATATTAGTTAAGGTGGATGTTTCTGTGTTACATGTCGCAGTCTTCCTGAGCCTACTGTGATCCATTTATTCCTGGGCTGTTTTATTCTTTGAGGTAGAGGTGGTAAGTTGGTATGATTTTGTGGAGTGATGGAAGCTGCTTTAATTGTATTCAATTCCTGTTTAAGTTTGCAGAGCTCCTCCTTAATACTGGCAAGTTGAAGACAGATGGGGCAAGCCTTAAGCCTCCAAATAGTATGTCTTGGAATTAAAGCACCACAGTGATTGCATAGAATAAAGGTCATCTTGATTGGTTGTGAAGTCCTGATTATATGGGTCTCTATATATGAATAGTGGTCCCTGGGGTTGGTGGGACTATAAGTCTTACCCTTATTCCTATGAAGGGAAAGAGGAAATAAGATTTAACAGAGGAAAGAGAAGAGTAAATTTTTTTGTGCTTTTTTTTTTTTTTTTTTTAGTAAGAAACAGGGATGAGAAAAGAAATTAAACAGATATAATGCTGAAAACCATTGAAAAGAGCAGAATATGAAATGCAGAGCAACTTATCTTATTGAATGAAGTTCCAGGGCAGCCTTGTTCAGAGCAATGTCCCAAAGATAATGCAATTAACCTTAGAAGTAAAACAGAGCCCCTCCCTTCTCCACCTAATCAGCAGAAAACAATGGCTGAATACTAGTAAGACAGAAATATAGGCTCTATACTAGAGAATGACACGGGGAAAAAATCTGTCCCCGTCACTGCACCGTCCCCGGCCCACCATCCTCTGCACCGCCCCGTCACCACCGTTCCCTTCACCGCCCCGTCACCCTCACCGCCATCCCTTTCACCGCCCCGTCACCGCCACTGCCATCCCATTCACCGCCCCGTCACTGTCCCCGCAGCATCCATATAAGCCTTAGTACTGCAATATTTAGCTTATTCCTTTCTTATAAATCAAAGTTCTTGCTGCTGAACTAGAGAAAGAGATGTTCAGCTGGCAGGGCTTTGTTTATAAATTTTTATCAACACAACTAATATACTACTTTATCTTAAAGCAAAAAATAAATAAATAAATATAATTTTTTTTCTATCTTTGTTGTCTGGTTTCTGCTTTCCACATCTTCTCATTCAATTCCTTCCATCCACTGTGTGTCTTCTCTCTGCGTCTTCCATTTGCTATTACTGTGTCTCTCCCTTCACCCCCTCCCACAATTGGTCTAGCACCCATCTTCTTCCCTCCGCTCCCCCATAGTCTGGCATCTGTCTTCTTCTTCCCTTCCAGCGTCTTCTCCCACTCTGCCTTCCACATTTCCAAGGAAGAGAAACTTTTCCCTTTCACTCCCTCCTTCCTTGTGTGAGCCGGAACACGCGGACCCCGCAGCCCCCACCCGCACGCCGGCTCGATCGTTTAACCAGCTTTCTCTCTCCAGCTCTCCTTAGTTTGCCGGCTTTCTTTTTCGGCGACTGGCACGCTTTCAAAGAGCCACGCACGCGCGGCTGCTCAAAGTTCAATCTTCTGCTCTGCTGCAACTTCCTGTTTCCGGTTGGGTCAGAGCAGAAGATTGAATACTGAGCAGCATTCCGGTTGCCGAAAAAGAAAGCCGGCAAACTAAGGTGAGGTGGAGAGAGGAAGCTGGTTAAACGATCGAGCCGGCGTGCGGGTGGGTGGGCTGGTGGGGGCTTCGGGGACCACACGATCCTTTATGCCTCACTGCAGTGACAAGACCATTCACTGCTCCACGGGGCAGTGATGGCCTTGTCCCTGTCCCCGCAGAGGCTGCTAATTTTCATTCCCCATTTTTGGCAGGTTACCCGCGGCTAAATGCGATAGCCGCGGGTAAACCGCCACCGTGTCATTCTCTACTCTATACCACCTAAAACACAGTATTTTAAACAAAAATGCAGGTTTTATCAGTGCTACCCTAAAACACAGGATTTATAACAGGATTTTCCCTACTTTAGTCACCCTGAGCCACAGGCACCAGGATTTAATTAGAGTTAACAAAGTCTTACCCTTTTTCCTATGAAGAGGAAGAAGAAATAAGATTTAACAGAGGAAAGAGAAGGTTTTATTTATTTGTGCTTTTTTATATTTTTTTTTAGTAAGAAACAGGGATGAGAAGAGAAATTAAGCAGATATAATGCTGAAAACCAGTGAAAAGAGCAGAATATGAAATGCAGAGCAACTTATCTTATTGAATGAAGTTCCAGGGCAGCCTTGTTCACAGCAATGTCCCAAAGATAATGCAATTAACCTTAGAAGTAAAAATCCTTAACAGAATCCAACTAAACCTGCCATCCACAAAATACCTTCACCACAAGCAAATTTTCCACTCTACGTTAACTTATCTGGGTGTAAAAACCTGGAATGACCTACCTGAAGCTATCAGGAAAGAGACAAACTACACCACATTCAGAAAAAACTTGAAGCTCACCTCTTTGACAAATAACTGTCTTAGTTTCTGTATAGCTCCCCCTACTTCTATGTTCACTCCTCTAACTTCTCCATACCCCCTTCCCCCTCTACTTTCCCTTCACTTTGATCTGTCGCCTTGAGCCTGTATAGGTATGTGTGACTCACAAAATGAAAGATTAGATTAGATTTAAGCCATTTGCCTTCAGTTTGTCACAAAATCTGCTTTACCTGGGCCTAGGTGCCATTCTGCAAGGATCTGATCTGGAAATTGCTAAGTGCCTTTTGATTTTATTCTTAAATATCTTAACTGACTGGAAATAGGTTTTGCTACATTAAATATCTTTTTCTCTTGATTTGAGCACTGACTTTAATATTTAAATTATTAGGATTTAAAACTGCTTGATTATTTAATTTGGAGTTTTGAGCACAAACTTGATTATTTATTTAATTTTGGGATTTAAAAACTTGTTTCTCTAGAACTGAACACAGATTTGTTAGTATTTATTTAATTATTGGGAATTAACTTTAAGAACTGTTTGTCTATAGTAGTGTGGTGTAACTCTTCTATCTTCTAACCTAGCCCCCCTCCCCCACATAAAAACCCAAACAATGCTTCCCTCCTTTTCTGCTTAGAACTCTTCTGACTAACTCTTGTCTTTTATACTGCAAGCAAGGTTTATTTTATTATATTTTACATAGACCAGAAAGCAGCTTAAGGTTTAATCTGTAGTTGGAGATTATAGCACAGAAGCTGCTAGCTAGATTTATTGGGAATACAGTATTTAGATTATTTTAAAAAGGGAAAAAGGCAGATCCAGCAGAAATTGTATTATAGGGTTTCAATTGCTAGGCCCTGCTATACAACTGCTGATAGGGATCTTGGTGAGTCACTGGGACTTTAGTCCCACCCACCCTCCCCACATCCCACCCATTCCAGGGTCTGCAAAAAAGCCCAATAATCAAGAAGTCTCAGTCAATCCCAATTCCAGCCAACCAAGATGAATTTCATTCAGTGCAATCATTGTGGTGCTTTAGTTCCCACGCACACCATCTGGAGGCTCCAAGGCTTGCCCTATTTGTCTTCAACTTGCTAGTATCAAAGAGGAGCTCTGTAAACTTAAGCAGGAATTTGAGGCTATTAAAGCAGCTACAATCACCCCACACAAATATACTAATTTACCACCACTGCCCCAAAGAATAAAATAACCCAGGAATAAATGGATTACAGTCAGCTCAGGTAGACTGCGCTGCGGAATGTGATACAGAATCTTCCACCTTCACAATTGTTGCCCTTAAAGAATCCCTTTGCTCCATTAGAGCATTGTGATGCTCAAGATAAAAGAACTGAGGAGGAACCAGAACCAGTGAAGATAACTTGTGAAGTTAAACACCCCCAAAGTACATATAAAAAAGCTCAAACTGGGAAAGTATTGCTGCTAGGAGATTCCATCATCAGAGGGATTAACCTTGGAACACAGGACAAGGAACTCAAAATAGTGAAATGCCTTTCGGAATCCTCAGCCAGACAGACAAATATTGTATGTAATTAGAAAAGAAACAAAGAATTTGAACCCTGATATTATTATCCACCTAGGAACAAATGACCGACTTGCAGCACAAATAGCTTTCCGGGAGTTTGGGGAGTGGATAAAACCTTTTGTAAAGACTGTAGCTTTTTCAGAAGTATTGCCTATATACTGAGAACTTCAATAGCCTGGTGTCATCAAGAAGGCTTTAGGTACATAGGAGGATGGGGCAATTGAGGAGTAGTGGCTCGTGGCCAGTAGAGGGTGATGTTTATGGGACGGTAATGAAATGGATGTCGGAACATGGTAGTGCAGTATTTTTGTGGAGTTTTTCTACAAAAGTGCCTGTTTTTCATATGATTCTGGGTAATTCTAGTTAGATACAAGCATATGTGTTAGTTAGGGCCACGCCCAATAGAAGCGTACGAAAAAAAAGGTGAATAAAAATCTGAATATAAATGTAGCTAAAGCCAGAAAAACACACTACAGATTAATATAAGGGAAAGCATAATAATATCTGTTTATGTACTTTGCTATTAGGCTAGATCATGGAGGAAATCATAAAGGATACATGGACTTCATTTTGGTTCTTCGTTTTGCTATATCTGCTATGTTTTTGGAATCCATTTTGGTTCTCTGTCTTTTCTATATCTTCTCAGTCTTTGGAATCCATTTTGTGGTCAGTTTATCCAAGTCTTTGTTCTAAGCCATGTGGTGTTAATTAATACCACATGTGCTTGCTTTAGATTGGTTAGGAAGATAACGTGTCCCAAACTAAGATATAACAGGAATTAAATATAGTTATGAATGAAATTATGAATGAAGGCTTGGCCAAGCAAGTATGAATCAAGCAAGTATGAATGAAGTAAATGCGACTGTATGACTGTGTATTGAACAAAAGAATGGGTTTTGAAAAAACATATGATCTTTGCAACCTAAAGAAATCCTAAAGCAACATCTGGAAGTAATTAAGTCAGAGACTCCTGCTCTAACATAAGAAGGCTTCTGTGTGAAGCTGTCAGCTCAGGGGGAGACCAGCCCCTCCTCCTTCAGGCTGACAACTTTTCAGCACTGTGTGTGGATGAAACTTAGCTGACAAGCAAGCTGACCAATTTTCAGCACCCTGTTAATAATTGTAGATTCTCTTGAATATGTTATAACATGTTATGAATATAAGAAACCAAAAGTAATTTTCTGAAACTTTGTCAAACTTTTAAAAGTAGAGGAATTTCTTTGTCTAACTTTTAAACACCTCCTTTGTTAATTGTTATTGGTTGTCAAACTTATGATGTCACTAAGCCAAAAGTATATAATAGAGGGTCATGAGATCCTGAGGTGAGCTCGTTATCAGAAGGCCAGCATTTGGTAACTATAACGATCTCCCATTAGCGCACCTTTTAATGCAAGCAATTATGCTTTATTCTTTTGATCTCATAATGGAAAAATAGAAACAATAACTCAATAAATCTTAATTATAATTTTTAAAACCTTGCGCTGGTGTCATTTTGCATGTTTTATTATTTTTCAAACCTTGAGCTTTCAAGAGGCGTCAATGTCCCTTGCTCACAATACATGGAAAAACAAGAGACTGTATTGTAATGATGGGCTACACCTTACCATGGCAGGAAAAAGAATCCTAGCTGAGAAATTCAGGCAATATGTTTCTAGGCATTTAAACTAGGTTACTTCCGGAGGCCACCCAAAGCAAAAGACAAGATTTGATGATAATAAAGTAAGCAATAAAAACAACAATATTAGCAAACTTCCTGTGATACAACAGGAAATGAGCTGAAATTATAAACTATGCAAAAAATGAGATTGTTGAGGAATAGTAGCTGGAAAGAAATGACCACAAAAGTCCACAGTCTATGCAACAAAAATCCTGATCTGCAAGCCCTGATGTTAGAGGCAGACTTGGATATTGTTTCTATCACTGAGACATGGCTCAGTAAGTCCCAAGAATGGGATGCCAAAATACCGGGCTATAATCTCTTCAGGAAGGACAGAGATGGTAGAAAAGGTGGAGGAGTAGTTCTCTATGTAAGAGAGATATCCAAGCGACTGAAATGCAGGGCACCTGGGGAAAGGAAGAAGCGATATGGATTCTTTTAAAAAGAGAAGATGGAACTTCAATCCACATGGGTGTTGTCTATAGACTAAATTGCAGAAAATTGACAAAGATCTGATTATGGATATACAAAAGTTGGGAAAGAAAGGGGAGGTGCTGTTGCTGGGTGATTTCAACCTGCCGGATGCGGACTGGAAAGAAAATCAGAAAGAAGTAGAGAGATCATGGATGCCTTTCAAAGGGCTCTGTTCCGACAAATGGTAATGGAACCCAAGAGAGAAAAAGCGATATTGGATCTTGTGATATGAAAACTGAGATTATGAATGAATGAATCAAAATTATGTGAATAAATGAAAATACAGTATCTGCACATTACACTGGAAACTCAGCCTTGAACATAAGAATATAAGCATTGTCTCTGCCTGGTCAGACCAGGGGTCCATCGTGCCCAGCAGTCCGCTCCTGCAGTGGCCCCCCAGGTCCATGACCTGTAAGTTCTTCACCACCTAAATTGTTTATACTCTAATCATTTAATATCCTGTATAGTAACCCTCTATCTATACCCTGCAATCCCTTTCTCATTCAGGAAGTCATCCAATCCCTTTTTGAAACCCAATATTGTACTCTGTCCTATCACCTCTCCTGGAAGCGCATTCCAGGTGTCCACCACCCTCTGAGTGAAGAATAACTTCCTAGCATTCGTTTTGAATCTGTCTCCTTTTAGTTTTTCTGAATACCTTCTTGTTTTTGTTGTCCCCGCTAGTCTAAAGAATCTGTCCCTCTCCACCTTCTCTATGCCTTTCATGATTTTATAAGTCTCTATCATGTCCCCTCTAAGTCTCCTCTTTTCCAGGATAAAGAGCCTCAGCTTCTCTAGCCTTTCAGCATATGAAAGGTTATCTATGCCCTTTATCATCTTTGTTGCTCTTGAGGCCTTGTAATAAAGAGATTAAGTTCACAGATTGGCATTCCCTGTCTAAATTGCTGATTCTACATTTCAGCTAATGCTAGGAAGTTCAGAAGGCTGATTTTGTGACTCTTAAGAGTACTATTCTTCACATACATCCATGGGGATAAGGTTTCTCAGAGGAACAGGAAATTTGGGTCTTTTACAGAGAATCTGTTTCTTATAGAATAGAAAATACAATACTATTTTGAAGGACATACAGAAGTTAAGATATGTCTGCAGGAAGTAGGGCTTTTACTAACATGATTGATAATATGGAAAGGTCAAAGATCAAAGGTGATTTAGGAAGAAAAGTGAAACCCTGCCACCTGCTGGGTTTAAAAAACTTAACAGAATCAACTTTTAATGTTATCATTGACATAAGGCATTTTTGGAAAGGAAGTCAAGTGATCAACTGTGCCATTGTATTCTAAAGCATGATAATTACTACAAATGACATCACATAGGGTATAAATCTGTTTGCCTTGTTTTCTCTCTTTGAAGAGCACGAGGGCCTGCTCTTCCCAGGCTATGGGAGCTTTGTCAATAAACATATTCGTTTTTACATGGCTTTTCCTTCTCTGTTATTTGAATTCACAGAAGGGGTCTCTAGCCAAATCATGTGGGAAAGAGAATCCATTCTAGCAATTCTTTTGGCCTCGATGTTCAAGTCTCCAGCCTACTTGAACAATCTGGTGCTCACAAATGGTGAAAGTGTCTCTAATGTCCGAGTGGGGGCCCACCTGGGAAATAGCGATCATCATACGGTTTGGTTCAATATAGCAGCCAAAGTAGAGGATGGCCACACAAAACTCAAAGTCTTTGATTTCAAATATGCAGACTTTAGTAGCATGGGGGAGTACCTGAAGAAAGAGCTGATTAGATGGGAAAACATTAGGGAAGTGGGAAAACAGTGGTCCAAGTTGAAAGGTGCAATAAAAAGAGCTACTGACCTTTATGTGAAGAAAATAAATAAAAATAAGAGAAAAAGGAAACTAATATGGTTCTCCAAACTAGTGGCAGAAAAAATAAAGACAAAAGAATTGGCGTTTGTGAAATATAAAAAACTCAAGAAGAGTACAGAAAGGAATATCAAATGAAACAGAAAGAAGCGGAAGAGCAAATGGCTATAAATATAAGAAAGGGAGACAAAAATTATTTTAGGTATATTAGTGAAAGGAGGAAAACAAAAAATGGAATTACAAGACTGGAAGAAAGTACAAACTGCTATGTGGAGAGTGATGAGGAAAAAGCAAATGTGCTAAACAAATACTTCTGTTCAGTGTTCACAGAAGAAAAACACGGAGAAGGACTGCAATTGGTTGGCAAAGTTACATCTGCGAATGGAATGGATACTGCACCATTCACAGATGTAAGTGTTTATGAACACCTTGAAAAATTGAAGGTGGGGAAAGCTATGGGACTGGACTGGATCCATCCCCGGATATTGAGGGAGCTCCGAGAGGTTCTGGCGGGTCCTCTTAAAGATTTGTTCAATAGATCTTTAGAGACGGAGAGAGATTTCGCGGGACTGGAGAAGAGTGGATATGGTCCCTCTTCACAAAAGTGGTTGCAGAGATGAAGCGGAAAATTACAGACTGGTAAACCTCATTTCAGTTATTGGAAAAATAATGAAAACACTGCTGAAGGAAAGGATAGTGAAATTCTTAGAATCTAATGGATTACAAGATCAGACGCAACGTGGATTTACTAAAGGTAAATCGTGCCAAACAAATCTTGTTGAATTCTTTGACTGGGTGACCAGAGAATTGGATCAAGGACATGCGCTAGATATAATTTACTTAGATTTCAGCAAGTCCTTTGACATGGTTCCTCTTAGGAGGCTCTTAAACAAACTCCATGGGCTGAAGTTAGGGCACAAAATCATGAACTAGATTAGAAGCTAACCAGAGGACAGATGCCAGAAGGTGGTGGTTGATGAAATTCGCTCAGAGGAGGGAAAGGTGACTAGTGAAGTGTCTCAGGGATCGGTGCTGGGACCAAATCTGTTCAATATGTTTGTGAGCGACATTGCTGTAAGCAAAGCCAGGAGAGGAGACAGAGGAAGGGAACAGAAGCCACAAGAGAGAGAAACAGCAGGGGAGAGGCAGAGGAGAGTAAAAGCAGGGGAGAAGAAGGCATTTGCAAGCGAGGGGCAGCGGCGAGAGTTAGCTCTGCCCACCCCTCGACGTTGACCACCGAAGCTCCCCCCTTAAAAGGGGATGGACCAACAGTGCTTAGCCATTCGGTGTGCATCGAAGGTGAGCGTTAAAGGCATTCGCCTTAACGAGAGCGCCTTTGCAAAGGGCCTTGAGAAGGGATGAGCCACCGCTATAGGAGAGCAGAGGAAGACCACAGCAGGCACAGAGGACACACAATCAAGCAGACACAGAGGACACACAACCAAGCAGATGCAGAGGACAGCCAAAGCAGACCGGCAAGCGGGCAGCAATGGAAGCAGCAGACAGAAGCAGGGTGTTGAGCTACCCAGTTTTCTGCACCATCTGCCATATGTATGACTACCTCCCCTCTGGGATGCGGTCTTACATATGCACTCGATGCGGAGAACTGGAGAGCCTGAAGAGACAAGTCAGACTCCTGGAGGGCAGAATCCTAGAACTGGAGGCACTTCGAGCAGTGGAGGAGGAGGACAGAGATGCAAAGAACATCAAGACAAGGAAACCATCGAGGAAGAAGTCCGAAAGCTGGAGAAGTTCATAGAGGCATACAGGGAGGCCATGCAAAATCACCAGCAACCGTAGAACTGCCAAGATACACCTATAGAGAGTGAGGACCACCTGAAGGACAACTACAAAGAAGAAATGGATGCCACAGCAGCAAGATCTGGAAACAGCGGAGGGAACCCTCAAGAAGACGAGTCCGATGCAAGCCAACACCAGGATGAGGGAAGATGGATATACATGGAAGACACAGACCTACGGATGGAGAGATGGACATACACCTAGGACACAGACCAGCGCCTGGAGAAGCAAGAGAAGATAGAGAGGACAGAAATTGTCATGGGGACTCCATCATCAGACAGGTCGACAGCCACATAGTGGGAGGAAGACAGGAACGGCTGGTGACCTGCCTACCGGGAGCCAAGGTAGAAGAGATAGTGAGATGCATCAACAGGATCATCGACAGCATGGAAGAGGAAGATACGGCAGTGGTGATCCATGTGGGGATGAACAACGTGAGCAACAGGAACTGTAACAAGGAAGTACTGAAGAACCAGTTCTGAATGCTAGGAAGGAAGCTGAAGACCAGAATGCAGAGGAAAGCATTCTCGGAGATCCTGCCGGTACCCAGGGCTGACGAGAAGAGGCAGATGGAGCTGCAAGCAGTCAACACGTGGATGCGGCGCTGGTGTGAGGAAGGAGGATTCCATTTTGTGCGCCACAGGATGACATTCTGGGGGAAGAGCAAGCTATTCAGGAAGGACAGACTCCACCTCAGCAGAGACGGAATGAGGCTACTTGCAAGCAACATCAAGAGAGAAATTGAGAAGTTTTGAAATGAAGAAGAAGGGGAAGGCCAACAGCTGACCAAGAGATAGAGTTGATAGTTCGAGAACCAGTATACTCAGAGGATACCATGCAGGAAGATAGCGAGGAAGACTCACCGGATCATAGGCAAGACAGATCGAAAGGGACACAAGAGGGAAGGAAATGCAAGAAAGAAACAGGTCGCAAACTCAAGTGTATGTACACGAACGCAAGGAGCCTAAGGAATAAGATGGGTGAATTAGAAGCTATGGCACCAAAAGATAACTTTGACATCATCGGCATCGCAAAAACATGGTGGACCGAGGAAAATGTCTGGGATACTGTGCTACCGGGTTACAAACTATACCACAGAGACAGAGGGGCTCAAAAAGGTGGAAGCATTGCCATATATGTCAAAGAGGGAATTGAATCAACTGGAGAGAACATGCCTGAAATGACGAATAAGTTAGAGTCTCTATGGGTCAAAATTCCAGGAACAAATGGAATGGAAACAAAGATCGGAATCTACTACTGACCTCTAGGGCAGTCCGAAGAAATTGATGGAGAAATGATGGATGAGTTTAAACACAACTGCAAAGGAGGCAATGCAGTTATCATGGGTGACTTGAACTATCCGGGGATAAACTAGAACCTAGGCACCTCCAGCTGCAGTAGGGAGACCAAGTTCCAGGATGCAGTAGACAATTGCTTCCTGGAACAACTTGTCAAGGAAAATACGAGAGGAAATGCAATTCTGGACTTAATTCTAAATGGACTACGAGGACCGGCACAAGATGTAGAAGTAGAGGGGACACTGGGAACCGGTGATCACAATATGATCCGCTTCGACCTGGATGCAGGGGCTAAACATCGATCCAGAATAACGGCCATGGCACTGAACTTCCGAAAAGGGAATTATGAAGGGATAAGACTCATGGTGTGGAAGAACTGTAAAAACTGTAAAAATGCTAGAGCAAGCATGATCCCTTTTTAAGGACACAGTCACCAAGGCACAAAATCTATATATACCGCATATCAATAAGGGATCCAAGAGGTAAAAGAACAAAGAACTGGTGTGGCTCACTGTAGCGGTGAAGGAAGCGATCAGAGACAAGAAGACTTTGTTTAAGGAATGATAAAGGTCAAAAACGGATGAAAACTGGAAAAAGCACAAACATCATCAATGCAGGTGCCATAAGGCGGTAAAAGGGGCCAAAAGAGACTACGAGGAAAAAATAGCCAAGCAGTTCTTTCGATATATTAAGGGGAAACGACCCGCGAAGGAAGCAGTGGGACAGTTGGATGACCATGGACTAAAGGGAGTGCTAAAGGAGGACAAACTGAACACATTTTTTGCATCTGTATTTACAGAAGAGGACATACACAACATACCAAAGCCCAACAGGCTATATGCTGGAAACGAAGACGGGAAACTGACAGGGTTGATGGTCAGTCTAGAAGAGGTATGCAGGCAGATTGATAGGCTTAAGAGAGATAAATTCACGGGACCAGATGGTATCCGTCTGAGGGTCATCAAGGAACTTAAAGGGACTATAGCTGAACTGCTTCAACTAATAGCCAATTTGTCGATCAAATCAGGAAAGATTCCGGAAGACTGGAAGGTGGCGAGTGCTAAGCCGATCTTCAAAAAAGGTTTGAGGGGCGATTGGGGAAACTATAGACAGGTGAGTCTGACCTCTATACCGGGAAAGATGGTAGAGGCACTGATAAAGGACCGCATCATTGATCACCTTGACGGACAGGATCTGATAAGGACCAGCCAGCACAGTTTCAGCAAAGGAAAATCTTGCTTGATGAACTTGCTGCACTTCTTCAAGGGAGTAAATAGGCAGATAGACAAAGATGACCCAGTCGACATTGTATATCTGGATTATCTGAAGGCGTTCAATAAGGTTCCACATGAACAAGTACTTCAGAAAATTGCGAGCCGAGGGTGTCGAGGGTGAAATACTCATATGGATTAAAAACTGGCTGGCGGATTGGAAACAGAGAGTGGAGATAAATGGATAATACTCGGACTGGAAGAGCACACCTATGGGGTACCAAAGGGCTCAGTGCTTGGACTCGTGCTCTTCAACATATTTATAAACGATCTGGAAATTGGTACGACGAGTGAGGTGATTAAATTTGCAGACGATACAAAGTTATTCTGAGTAGTGAAGACACAGGGGGATTGCGAAGATCTGCAACGTGACATAACCATGTACAAGAAATGGGCAGACATGGCAAATGAGGTTCAACGTGGATAAGTGTAATGTGATGAATGTCGGTAACAAAAATCTCATACACGAATACAGGATGTTCGGGACGGTACTTGGAGAGACCCCTCAAGAAAGAGACTTGGGAGTACTGGTCGACAAGTTGATGAAGCCGCAATGCGCGGTGGTGGTGAAAAGGGCGAACAAAATGCTAGGAATGATTAAGAAGGGGATCACGAACAGATCAGAGAAGGTTATCATGCCACTGTACCGGGCCATGGTACACTCTCACCTGGAGTGCTGCATCCAGCACTGGTCGCCATACATGAAGAAGGAAACGGTACTACTCAAAAGGGTCCCGAAAAGAGCGACTAAAATGGTTAAGTGGCTGGAGGTGTTGCCGTACAGTGAGAGATTAGAGAAACCGGGCCTTTTCTCCCTTGAAAAGAGGAGACTGAGAGGGGCCATGATCAAAACATTCAAGATACTGAAGGGAACAGACTTAGTAGATAAAGACAATTGTTCACCCTCTCCAAGGTAGGGAGAATGAGAAGGCACTCTCTAAAGTTAAAAGGGATAGATTAATATCTTTGAATTTATTTTATTACTGGATTTCTTGACTTAAAAGCTTTCTGTACAAGTATATCTTGATTTGTATTTTTGAAAATTAATAAATAAAAAAAAGGGATAGATTTCATACAAACATAAGGAAGTTCTTCTTCACCCAGAGAGTAGTGGAAAACTGGAATGCTTTTCCGGAGTCTGTTGTAGGGGAAAACACCCTCCAGGAATTCAAGACAAAGTTAGATAAGTTTATGCTGAACTGGAACATACGCAGATGAGGCTGGACTCATTTAGAGCACTGGTCTTTGACCTAGGGGCTGCTGCATGAGTGGACTGCTGGGCATGATGGACCACTAGTCTGACCCAGCAGCGGCAATTCTTATGTTCTTATGTTAGATGGTAAGGTTAGCCTTTTTTAGGATGATATCAAATTTTGTAACAGAGTGAACACCCCAGAGGGAGTAGAAAACATGAAAAAGGATCTGCAAAAGTTAGAAGAATAGTCTAATGTCTGGTAACTAAAATTCAATGCGAAGTGCAGAGTGATGCATTTGGGGGCTAGAAATCCGAGGAAACCATAAATTCTGGAGAGAAGGACCTTGGGGTGATTGTGTCTGAGGATCTAAAGGCATCTAAACAGTGTGATAAGACAGTGGCTGTAGCTAGAAGGATGCTAGGCTGTATAGAAAGAAGAATAACCAGCAGATAAAGGGAGGTGTTGATGTCCCTGTATAGGTCATTGGAGAGGCCGCACTTGGAGTATTGTGTTCAGTTTTGGAGACCGTATCTGGTGAAGGATATAAAAAGACTTGAAGCAGTCCAAAGGAAGGCAACGAAAATGGTAAGGGGTTTGAACCAAAAGAAGTATGAGAAGAGACTGGAAGACCTAAAGTATGTATACTCTGGAGGAGAGGAGGGACAGGGGAGATATGATATAGATGTTTAAATACTTGAAAGGTATTAATATAGAACCAAATCTTTTCCAGAGAAGAGAAAATTTGAAGTTGCAGGGAGGAAGACTCAGGAGCAATGTTAGGAAATTCTTTTTCATAGAGAGGGTGATAGATGCCTGGAATTCCCTCCCAAGGGAAGTGGTGGAGAGGAAAACGGTGATGGAATTCAAAAAAGTGTGGGATAAACATAGAGGATCTCTAATTAGAAAATGAGGAATGTAAATTAAAGAGCTAAGGCCAGTACTGGACAGACTTGCATGGTCTGGGTCACATATGTGATGATTTGGTGTAGGATTTGGCTGGGGAGGGCATCAATGGGAACTCCATTAACTTGGAACATGAGGATGTTACTGGCCAGACTTTATGGTAGATATCCTGCAAACACGATGGTTAGATAGGCTGGAGTGAGCTTGGACGGGAACTCCAGCATTTGGAACCTAGGATAATACCAGGTGGGCTTTACGCTAATGACCCAGAAATATCAAAGAAGAGACAAGTTAAATTAATCATATATTTTTAATGGGTATAACTAATGGGCAGACTGGATGGCCCGTTCAGGTCTTTTATTGTCGTCATTTACTATGTTACAATATCCAGTTAATAACGCACTTAACATTAATGCAGTAATGAGTTACTTTCAATTTATTGCTCTTAAATCAAAATTTTCTTCCAGGTCTTCTCATAATATAACAGATTGCAAAGAAATACACAATAAATGATTTTCAAGATTCTATCACATACAGATATAAACTGATGAAATGTTAATTAAGTGCTCTGTTATTTCCTATGAAAGGGTGGTATATTATATAAAATTAAACCATAAATGTGTAGATTGTGAATGTATGCCATTTTTCAATATTTCATTGTGCAAACAAGAGAAATCCATTGCTTTTGCAGCAAGAAAACTTGTCTTGTCTTCAACCTGTTTCTGCTTCCAGGTGTCTGTATTATTTGCATTTGAAATTATCCATTAATCTGTAACCAGAATTTTTTAAAATCATGGAGTATAGCAAATACGGTGCTTTTCGGAGCTGGCTGGTTCTTCTAGCACTGAGTTTTTCAATGAAGATCTGGATAATTACACTCTATTCAACCTAAATTTGTTGGCATTTATATAATCCCTTCATTCTGTTTGCTTCGCCATACCACCATGGCTGTCACAAAAAAGGTTACCAAGATAGGGATCACAATGAAGGGGCACAGAATGTCATATGGAGGATCCCTAAGAGAACGCCCAGCAAGGGAACAGTTCATAAAGTAATGCTTATGAATAGCTACAAAAAATTCATCCACCACCTGGCTTGGCCAATAACAATCCAATTTCTTAGCAATCAGTAAGGTGCAGTTGGTTAGTTCACCATATGAGCTGCAAATAAACAAAACAAGAATTTTAGAATAAATAGACACATGGCATTTATTCTATAAAGGAAAGTAAGTGCCTACTTTTCTTTAGAGAATACTAATATAACAGGTAAAATATACACTGATAAGATTAAGCACTTATGCTAGCCATAGAGCTAGTGTAAGTGCTCACACATAAATGCCAGAGATACACATGAGTCTGGGTAGAAAATGGGTGGGACTCGCACTTAATCACATAATTTTGTGCCCCTACCCAAACTCCTCCTCTTGCGTATACCCACCTGTAAAATAGGTGCCATGTAAGATATGAGCATATTTATAGAAAACTACTTTGGCAGAATTTTGGCATTTACTCCAGTCATTTACATATATAATCAGCACATAAATATTAGCACTTTGTTTACAGAATTACTTCAGCAGTATCAGCATTCTCACTTATCAAATAGCCTATTATGGGGCTCTTTTACTAAAATGCATTAAAATCTGGGTTTAATGTAGGACTTTCCTATATGCTAAGCTCAGATTTAGGGCTTTATTAAAATGGGGGGGGGGGGTCCATGATAATTTTTCCATTAGCACATGGAATTTTCAAAAAAAATGAATGCAGGAACACTATGTTAAGTCAGCCTTATCATTAGTGCACACTAAAGTGAACGCATTAGCTGGATAATGCTTCTATGCCCATTTCCTGCCTATGACATGTCCCCTCTCCAGGCTCTCAGCCACATCCATCAGAGTCTCAAGTGCAAGAACATTCAGCAGATCCGTGCTTCTTGTGCAGATGCCCCACCACCACAGGTACAACATGCTACTACTACCAGACGCACACAGCGCTGCACAGAGTCACAAAGAAAAAATCAGTCCCTGCTCGAAAGAGCTTATAATCTAAACATACTAACCCCACTATACACTATTGCAGAGCTCAACATCATCCAGCACCAGTAGACAGCACATTGGGAGTGGACAAACAGAGACAGAGCACAGAGGCACAAAGAGAAAGAACAGAAGGGGTAGAAAATGAGGTTTAGGTGTTTGGGCAAGGGAGAAAACAAAGTGGGAAATAGGCCTGATAGCAAGGAATGGGTGTGAGTAGGGGCTAGCAGGTTTGGTGAAGAGGTTTAGGAGGTGAGAAATGACAGACAAGGCAGGAAATGGGGGACAAAGGTTTCAAACTCGGACATCCAAAGACAACAAACAAACCACCCTCTACTTTCCATTCACACTATGACCAAATCCACCTCTCAACTCTCCAACTCGCAAAAAGCATAAATGGGTCCAAAGACAAGTTGTGGCTTCACTTGTTCACATTTATAGCAGGTCTAAATGGGGACATTTTCATTTCCACTCCAGGATGTCACCCTGCTATCCGTTATCACTAAAAAACATCCATTACTTAACATCTCCGATGACATGCCCCCAACATGGTCCTTAAACTCTTCTCCATACATCTTTTTCTGTGTGGTTCGCCCACTTGGACATTTTCCAAGTGTGTGTTTGATTATGATGAATATGGCCTATCTGGACCTTTCTTGACACCCATGAGCTTTGAAAATGAACACCATAGAGACCATTCTCCCCAATATTCAGCACTATTTAAACAGTCAGAAGTGGCCACTGGCCAATTAAATAGCGTTTTTGTGGCTAATTGTGAATATTCAGCAGGAGATAACTGGTTATCTCTCGCTGAATATCTACTCTGTCTCACTGAAAGTTGGTTATCTAATGGAGATCAGGCCTATTTGACTTAAGTATGTCCATCTGGTTATTGCTCCCAGCACATTTCTCAGGAAAACTGCTGTGGTGGTGGAGTCACAATAATTTACTCTCACCATCCACACATTGACACCCCTTCTGTCACGCAGGAGGCAGAAAAAGAGAAGGAGAGAAAATCAGAGCAGAGAACAGGAGAGGGGAAGAAGGAGCAACAGAAGGCAGGAGAGAGCAAGGGGCATTGGTGAGAGATAGCTCCGCCCACCCCGACATCATCCACTGGAGCTCCTCCTTAAAAGGGGAAGAGCCAACGGCGCTCAGCCTTTTGGCGCAACTCGAAGACAAGCATTAAAGGCGCTCGCCTTAGCGAGAGCGCCTATCCGAAGGGCCTTAAGAAGGGACGAGCAAAAGAAGAAACACTAAGGAAGGACACCCATACAGGCAAGCAGAATATAAACAAACACAGTAGAAGCAGAGGGCAATCACAGCAGACACAGAGGACACATACAAGCAACAGGAGTAGCAGGTTTAAAATCAAGAAAAGGACTTCAGAGTAACACCAAGGACGCTACATGGATTGCTACACAAGGAGAAGCCATTTCAGACAACAGACCGGCAAGTGGACAGCAAAGGATGCAGCAGACAGAAGCAGGATGTTGAGCTACCCAGTTTTCTGCACCATTTGCCATATGTATGATTACCTCCCCTCTGGGAGGCGGTCTTATGTATGCACTCGATTCAAGGAAGTGGAGGGCCTGAAGAAGCAAGTCAGACTCCTGGAGGGCAGAATACTGGAACTAGAAGAACTTCGAGCAGTGGAAGAGGAGGACAGAGAGGCAAAAAACTTCATGATAGAGGAAACCATTGAGGAAGAAGTCAGGGAGTTAGAGAAGTTCATTGAACAGGCATACAGGGAGGCCATGGAAAATCACCAACAACAGTGGAGCTACCAAGATACACCCACAGTGAGCGAGGACCACCTGGAGGACAGCCACATGGAAGATGAGTCCTGTGCAAGCCAACGCCAGGATGAGGGAAGATGAAAGTGCACGGAGGACACAAACCTACGGCTGGAGAGATGGCCATACATCAGGGACACGGACCTGCGGCTAGAGAGGCAAGAGAAGATAGAGAGGACAGTAATCGTCTTGGGGAACTCCATCATCAGACATAGCGGGAGCAAGACAGGATCGGCCAAGGTAGAAGATATAGTGAGCTGTATCGACAGGATCGTTGACAGTGTGGAAGAGGAAGATACGGCGGTGGTGATCCATGTGGGGACAAACAACGTGAGCAACAGAAACTACAGCAGTGAAGGACTGAAGGACCAGTTCCGGATGCTAGGAGGGAAGCAGAAGACCAGAACGCCGACGAGAAAAGGCAGAGAGAGCTGCAAGCGGTCAACGCGTGAATGCAGCACTGGTCTGAGGAAGAAGGATTCCAATTCGTGTGCAACTGGGCTACGTTCTGGGGGAAGAGAAAGCTATTCAGGAAGGATGGACTCATCCTCAGCGGCGACAGAACGAGGCTGCTTGCAAGCAACATCAAGAAAGAAATTGAGAAGTTTTTAAACTAGGAAGAAGAGGAAAGCTGATAGTCAACCAAGAGTCGATGGTTCGGGAAGCGGTATACCCTGAGGATACTGTGCATGAAGATAGTGGGGAAGACTCATCAGATCATAGGCAAGACAGAAATCTTGAAAGATCGAAAGAGACACAAGAGGGAAGGAAATGCAAGAAAGTAACAGGCCGCAAATTCAAGTGTATGTACATGAACGCAAGTAGCCTAAGGAATAAGATGGGGGAATTGGAAGCTATGGCACAAAAAGATAACCTCAACATCATCAGCATCACGGAAACATGGTGGAATGAGGAAAACATCTGGGACACTGTGCTAACAGGATACAAGCTATACCACAGAGATAGAGTGGGTCAAAAAGGTGGGGGTATTGCTCTATATGTCAAAGAGGGAATTGAGACTACCAGAGAGAACACACCGGAAACGAAAAATAAGGTAGAGTTTCTATGGGTCAAAATTCCGGAAACAAATGGAATGGAAACGAAGATCGATATCTACTACAGAGCCCCAGGGCAGTCCGAAGAAATTGATGGAGAAATGACAGATGAAATTAAACGCAACTGCAAGGGAGGCAATGCAGTTATCATAGGTGACTTCAATTATCCGGGGATAGACTGGAACCTAGGCACCTCCAGCTGCTGTAGGGAGACCAAATTCCTGGATGCTGTAGGCGATTGCTTCATGGAACAACTTGTCAAGGAAAATACGAGAGGAAATGTAAATCTGAACTTAATTCTAAATGGACTACAAGGACCGATGCAAGGTGTAGAAGTAGAAGGGACGCTGGGAAGCAGTGATCACAATATGATCCACTTCAACCTGGACACAGGGGCAAAACATCGATCCAGAATGACAGCCATGGCACTGAACTTCTGAAAAGGGAATTACGAAGGGATGAGACACATGGTGGGGAAGAAGATTAAGAAGAGGATAAGCACTGTAAAAACGGTAGAGCAAGCATGATCCCTTTTTAAGGACACAGTCACCAAGGCGCAAAATCTATATATACCGTGTATCAACAAGGGATCCAAGAGGTAAAAGAATAGGAATCAGCGTGGCTCACTATAGCAGTGAAGGAAGCGATCAGAGACAAGAAGACTTCGTTTAAGGAATGGAAAAGGTCAAAAATGGACGAAACCTGGAAAAAGCACAAATAACATCATAAGGCAGTAAGAGGGACCAAAAGAGACTATGAGGAAAAAATAGCCAAGGAAACAAAAGAGTTCAAGCCGTTCTTTCGATATATTAAGGGGAAACAACCAACGAAAGAAGCAGTGGGGCCGTTGAATGACCATGGAATAAAGGGAGTGCTAAACTGAACACATTTTTTGCGTCTGTATTTACAGAAGAGGACATACACAACATACCAGAAGCCGACAGGCTATACACAGGAAATAAAGACAGGAAACTGACAGGGTTGACAGTCAGTCTAGAAGAGGTATGCAGGCAGATTGATAGGCTTAAAAACAATAAATCCCTGGGACCGGATGGCATCCATCCGAGGGTAATCAAGGAACTGAAAGGGGCTATAGCTGAACTGCTTCAACTAATAGCCAATCTGTTGATCAAATCGGGAAGGATTCCGGAAGACTGGAAAGTGGCAAATGTTACAACAATCTTCAAGAAAGGTTTGAGGGGAGATCCGGGAAACTACAGACCGGTGAGTCTGACCTCAGTACCAGGAAAGATGGTAGAGGCACTGATAAAGGACTGCATCATTGATCACCTTGACAGACACGATCTGATGAGGACCAGCCAGCACGGCTTCAGCAAAGGAAGATCTTGCTTGACGAACTTGCTGCACTTCTTCGAGGGAGTAAACAGGCAGATAGACAAGGGTGACCCAGTTGACATTGTATATCTGGATTTTCTGAAGGCGTTCGACAAGGTTCCGCATGAACGACTACTTCGAAACTTGCGAGCCATGGAATCGAGGGTGAAATACTCACATGGATTAAAAACCGACTGGCAGATAGGAAACAGAGAGTGGGAGTAAATGGAGAATACTGGAAAAGCGTGACAAGTGGAGTGCCGCAGGGTTCGGTGCTTGGACCCGTGCTCTTCAACATATTTATAAACAACCTGGAAATTGGTACGATGAGTGAGGTGATTAAATTTGCATACGATACGAAGTTATTCAGAGTAGTGAAGACGTAGGAGGATTGCGAAGACCTGCAACATGACATAAACACGCTCGATAAATGGGCTGCAACATGGCAAATGAGGTATAATGTGGATAAGTGTAAGGTGATGCATGTTGGTATCTCATTTCGTGCTATATAATCCTATGAGGATAACCAGGAATTTCAACTCATTTGCTTACCCGAAGATTTTAGGCTGCAAACTCAGGTCTTATTTAGACAAGATGCTTGTTTTCAAGCAAGCAAACAACAGTCCTGGCTTTGTAATTATATCAGCGGAGCCATGCTATCCTATGGCGCTTTTAGAAAAGAAATCAAGACAATATTATTTGACAAATTTATCTCTTAATCTGTGCTTTCATTTTTAACATAATTAATTTTATTCCATTAATTTTAAATTTTTAATGTTTTTTTTAACATACTAGGTTGCATTCATTTTTTACTATTTTGTATTTCACTGATTGGCTAGTTTTTTCTCTTGTGGAAACTGCCTAGAATTCTTCTGATTAAGGCGGTATAGAAAAATAAAGTTATGTTATGTTATGGTAAGAAAAATCTTACCATAACATCTGTCCAATGCAGTACTTGGAGAGACCCCCCAGGAAAGAGACTTGGGAGTACTGGTCGACAAATCAATGAAGCCATCCGAGCAATGCGCGGCAGCAGCGAAAAGGGCGAACAGAATGCTGGGAATGATTACGAAGGCGATCACAAATAGATCGGAGAAGGTTATCATGCCGCTATACCGAACCATGGTACGCTCTCACCCGGAATACTACGTCCAGCACTGGTCACCGTACATGAAGAAGGACACGGTATTACTCGAAAGGGTCCAGAGAAGAGCGACTAAAATGGTTAAGTGGCTAGAGGAGTTGCCATACAGTGAGAGATTAGAGAAACTGGGCCTCTTCTCCCTTGAAAAGAAGAGGCCGAGAGGGGACATGATCAAAACATTCAAGATAATGAAGGGAATAGACTTAGTAGATAAAGACAGGTTGTTCACCCTATCCAAGGTAGAGAGAACGAGAGGGCACTCTCTAAAGTTAAAGGGGATAGATTCCGTACAAACATAAGGAAGTTGTTCGTCACCCAGAGTGGTAAAAAAACTGGACTGCTCTTCCGAGGCTGTTATAGGGGGAAACACCCTCCAGGGATTCAAGACAAAGTTAGACAAGTTCCTGCTGAACCAGAACGTACGCAGGTAAGGATAGTCTCAGTTAGAACACTGGTCTTTAAAGGCTGCCACATGAGCGGACTGCTGGGCACGATGGACCACTGGTGTGACCCAGCAGCGGCAATTCTTAAGCTTTCTTCTTCCATTTCTTAGGCCAAACATCTTTTGACCTCCTCCTCCTTTACTTCCCCCACCTCATAATAATTCATCCATATTTAATCTCCAATCTTTTATCACTGAGCATTTTCATAATCCATAACATAGTAACATAGTAGATGACGGCAGATAAAGACCCGAATGGTCCATCCAGTCTGCCCAACCTGATTCAATTTAAATTTTTTTTTCTTCTTTTTTCTTCTTAGCTATTTCTGGGCAAGAATCCAAAGCTTTACCCGGTACTATGCTTGGGTTCCAACTGCCGAAATCTCTGTTAAGACTTACTCCAGCCCATCTACACCCTCCCAGCCATTGAAGCCCTCCCCTGCCCATCCTCCACCAAACGGCCATACACAGACACAGACCGTGCAAGTCTGCCCAGTAACTGGCCTAGTTCAATATTTAATATTATTTTCTGATTCTAAATCTTCTGTGTTCATCCCACGCTACTTTGAACTCAGTCACAGTTTTACTCTCCACCACTTCTCTCGGGAGCGCATTCCAGGCATCTACCACCCTCTCCGTAAAGTAGAATTTCCTAACATTGCCCCTGAATCTACCACCCCTCAACCTCAAATTATGTCCTCTGGTTTTACCATTTTCCTTTCTCTGGAAAAGATTTTGTTCTACGTTAATACCCTTTAAGTATTTGAACGTCTGAATCATATCTCCCCTGTCTCTCCTTTCCTCTAGGGTATACATATTCAGGGCTTCCAGTCTCTCCTCATACGTCTTCTGGCGCAAGCCTCCTATCATTTTCGTCGCCCTCCTCTGGACCGCCTCAAGTCTTCTTACGTCTTTCGCCAGATACGGTCTCCAAAACTGAACACAATACTCCAAGTGGGGCCTCACCAATGACCTGTACAGGGGCATCAACACCTTCTTCCTTCTACTGACTACGCCTCTCTTTATACAGCCCAGAATCCTTCTGGCAGCAGCCACTGCCTTGTCACACTGTTTTTTCGCCTTTAGATCTTCGGACACTATCACCCCAAGGTCCCTCTCCCCGTCCGTGCATATCAGCTTCTCTCCTCCCAGCATATACGGTTCCTTCCTATTATTAATCCCCAAATGCATTACTTTGCATTGAATTTTAGTTGCCAGGCATTAGACCATTCCTCTAACTTTTTCATATTCTCCACTCCCTCTTCGGTATCTACTCTGTTACAAATCTTGGTATCATCTGCAAAAAGGCACACTTTTCCTTCTAACCCTTCAGCAATGTCACTTACATACATATTGAACAGGATTGGCCCCAGCACCGAACCCTGAGGGACTCCACTAGTCACCTTTCCTTCCTTCGAGCGACTTCCATTAACCACCACCCTCTGGCGTCTGTCCGACAGCCAGTTTCTGACCCAGTTCACCACTTTGGGTCCTAACTTCAGCCCTTCAAGTTTGTTCAACAGCCTCCTATGAGGAACTGTATCAAAGTCTTTGCTGAAATCCAAGTAAATTACATCTAGCATATGTCCTCGATCCAGCTCTCTGGTCACCCAATCAAAAAATTCAATCAGGTTTGTTTGGCACGATTTACCTTTTGTAAAGCCATGTTGCCTCGGATCCTGTAACCCATTAGATTCAAGGAAATACACTATCCTTTCTTTCAGCAACACTTCCATTATTTTTCCAACAACTGAAGTGAGGCTCACCGGCCTGTAGTTTCCTGCTTCATCCCTGTGACCACTTTTATGAATAGGGACCACATCCGCTCTCCTCCAATCCCCAGGAATCACTCCCGTCTCCAGAGATTTGTTGAACAAGTCTTTAATAGGACTCGCCAGAACCTCTCTGAGCTCCCTTAGTATCCTGGGATGGATCCTGTCTGGTCCCATCGCTTTGTCCACCTTCAGTTTTTCAAGTTGCTCATAAACACCCTCCTTTGTGAACGGCGCAGAATCTACTTCATTTTCTCGTGTAACTTTGCCAGACAATCTCGGTCCTTCTCCAGGATTTTCTTCTATGAACACAGAACAGAAGTATTTGTTTAGCACATTTGCTTTCTCCTCATCACTCTCCACATATTTGTTCCCAGCATCTTTTAGCCTAGCAATTCCATTTTTTAACTTCCTCCTTACACTAATATATCTGAAAAAAATTTTATCTCCCTTTTTTATATTTTTAGCCATTTGTTCTTCCACCTGTGCCTTCGCCAAACGTATCTCTCTCTTGGCTTCTTTCAGTTTCACCCTGTAGTCCTTTCTGCTCTCCTCTTCTTGGGTTTTTTAATATTTCATGAACGCCAACTCTTTCGCCTTTATTTTCTCAGCCACTAGGTTGGAGAACCATATCGGCTTCCTTTTTCTCTTGTTTTTATTGATTTTCTTCACATAAAGGTCCGTAGCCATTTTTATCGCTCCTTTCAGCTTAGACCACTGTCTTTCCACTTCTCTTATGTCCTCCCATCCTAACAGCTCTTTCTTCAGGTACTTTCCCATTGCATTAAAGTCCGTACGTTTGAAATCTAGGACTTTAAGTATCGTGCGGCCGCTCTCCACTTTAGCCGTTATATCAAACCAAACCATTTGATGATCGCTACTACCCAGGTGAGCACCCACTCGAACATTAGAGATACTCTCTCCATTTGTGAGGACCAGATCCAATATCGCTTTTTCCCTTGTGGGTTCTGTCACCATTTGTCTGAGCAGAGCCTCTTGAAAGGCATCCACAATCTCCCTACTTCTTTCCGATTCCGCAGATGGAACATTCCAGTCCGCATCAGGCAGGTTGAAATCTCCCAACAGCAGAACCTCCTCTTTCCTTCCAAACTTTTGGATATCCACAATCAGATCCTTATCAATTTGCTGCGATTGAGTCGGAGGTCTTTAGACTACACCCACGTAGATAGAAGTTCCATCTTCTCTTTTCAGAGCAATCCATATCGCTTCTTCCTCTCCCCAGGTCCCTTGCATTTCGGTCGCTTGGATATTGATCTTTACATAGAGAGCTACTCCTCCACCTTTATGACCATCTCTGTCCTTCCTAAAAAGATTATATCCCGGTATGTTTGCATCCCATCCATGTGATTCACTGAACCATGTCTCTGTGATAGCAACAATATCTAGATCTGCCTCTAATATCAGGGCTTGCAGATCATGAACTTTGTTGCTTAGACTGCGAGCATTTGTGGTCATCGCTTTCCAGCTATTTTTCAGGGATAATCTCCTTTTTCGTATGGATTTTTGTGTCGTTTCACTTTCCGTTGCAATACTAAGAAATGAGTTGCTGATATTGCTTATGTTGCAGCCTTTACTACTATCACATCTTTTCTTTTGCCGGGGGTGGTCTCTATAATTGTCCTTCGTACATACACCACCCCCACCTTCTAGTTTAAATGCCTAGAAAAATATTGTCTAAATTTCTCTGCAAGGTTTCTTTTTCCTGCTGTAGTAATATGTAGCCCATCAGTGCAATATAGCTTCTTGTCCTTCCATGTATTTCCCCATCCTCCTATGTACCTGAAGCCTTCTTGATGACACCAGGATCTGAGCCATCTATTAAAGTCCTCTGTGTTTTTCACTCTTTGCTCTCCTTTTCCATATGCAGGCAGTATTTCAGAAAAAGCTAAAGTCTTTACAAAAGGTTTCACGCCCTCACCAAGCTCCCGAAAAGCTTTCTGTGCTGCAAGTGTGGAGTTGTTGGCCAGGTCATTTGTTCCCAGATGGAAAACAACATCAGTGTTAAAATCCTTAGTTTCTTCCTTAATTATAGTCAGTATTTACCTGGAACTCCTGGTAGCTGAGGATCCTGGAAGACATTTCACTATTTTGGTCTCCTCGCCCTGTGTTCCAAGGTTAATGCCTCTGATGATGGAATCCCCCAACAGTAATAGTTTTCTGTTTTTGGCTTTTTTATTTGTTCTTAGGGTGCGCTTGTTCTCTTGAGTTACCTTCATTGGTTGCAGTCCCACCTCCCTTCTGTTTTCCTGAGTATCGCAGTGCACATCCAACTACTTTCTCACCTTCCTCTCAGAACTAACCTTTCCCCCTCTTCTTTCATGTCCCACTCATTCAGGCATACTCTAGACATGATTCTAATGCTAGCCCATCTTGCTCAATAAAATCACCATCACATCTGCCATCAATCTTCCATGAACTGACTATTCCCTAATTTTATTCAACCTCTCTAAGGTCAACAGAGGTCCAACTGACCAGTCATACTTCATCTCTCTAGAGATCTCACTAAGTTCACCCAAGATGCAATGAAATCTTACTTCACACTGGATCTTGACTCCTTTTCCTCCTTAACCCCAGATCAACAAACATATCAATGGAACACAATCCTCTGCTCCCTTCTCAGTACAATTTTACCCCACCCCTTCAGTTGCCTAAAAGGTTGGAGCCCTAGTGTACTCCTTGGCTCTGACTTTTGAAGCAACAACTCCGTTCCTTAGAGTGAAACAGGTGTCACAACAAAACCCCCACAGCACTCAACCTCTTCAAAACTAAAGCCAAATAATATAAATCTGCCACCCAGTCCTCCAAAGAACAATTTTATTCATGACAAATTACACAGGCAAAAAAGTCATTAGCACTTTACTCAATACTATAAGCATTCACATCTATTAACCCCCAATACAAACACACCCTTCCTTACTACAACTCAGAAACTGGCACCATCATTCACCAACAAAATAACACAGATCACCACCAGTTTTCCTACTTCACCTTCTTCTGGATCATCAACATTTAGTCACAATTCATCAACCACACTCTCCATTAGTACACCCTCAAATTTCAACTTACCTTCCATCTCTGAGTTTCACTCCATAGTTTCCTCAATGAAACTTACTTCAGCACCCCATGGTCCAATCCCTTCCTCCATTTACAAACACCTTTCTCAAGGTGTTGTGCCCCAAGACTGGAAACTGGTGAGCTTCCACCAACCAGAACTCACACCAAACTACCCGCCATTGAATGTTTTAATTATCGACCCATACCTATTTTTGTATTGTAAACCACATGGTTGCTTTCATGTAATGCTGTATATCAAGATTTAATAAAATTTGGAAACTTGCATGGTTAGCACCTACTGCTAAACCAGCTATGTTGAAGATATTCAGCACCAGCCCAGATAAGATTAGTGGTTAAATTGGACTGAATAAATAGCAGTCCTATCTTTAATCACTATAGCTTAACAGGTCAACTGCTGAATATCAGCTTAACTGGTTAAGTGTTTAGCAGACAATAAAACCCCTGGATATTCAATGCTGGTTGCTATAAACAGCCCAACATTGAATATCTGTGTTTAATGCTTTATTGACCTTCACTGGCTGAATACTAGGTAGCATTGAGATTTTCATTAGAGGTAGGTATGACTCTTCCTTGATATGTTTTTGAATGTGCGTCCTTTACATCATAGCACTTGTTGTTTCCTTTGTTGTCTGTGTTGCATCCTACTATGCTATTTTCTTTCAGCCAGATATTTTAAAATATTTATCCAGGTAGCAATGCTGCTGACCAAGGTCATCCATCAATTTTCAGCGGCATTATCCAGATAACACTGCTGAAAATCATTACAGGCCACACCAAAGATAGTGTTGAATGATCTGGTATGAAACAAAAGATAGTGGTGATATCCTAAGTTGTCCAAATAGTTATCTGGATAACTGCCAGTGTAGAATATCTAGGAATATATTTAAATCTTGCTGCTGATGTTTAATAGAAATGCCACAGTATCAACTGAATAAGAAAATGGAAAACAAGATATAGTGTCCAAATGATTATATATAGTCAAACAAAAATGATGGAACACCGATGTTGTGTATAATGTGATTTAAATCAAGGGAAAAAAGACCTCAAAATACCCCAAGAGTGTGATCAATGAAGTCACAACTATTTTGGGGTCGGGTATCATCACAGGTCAAAAACTCTTGAATGTAATATTTTTAATAAAATTTTTAGAATTTGCTTTCGTGATAAATATTTAAATAAATAATATAATATATATCAATTTTCTGTCAATATTTTCTTCTTTATGGATGAGCATTGAATGACCAGAAACTAATAATTCAGTTCCATGTAATTTTTGTCATACTTGATTTAGAAAATACTTTTAAGCACTTATCTTAATAACCCGACGGAGGCCCAGTCCGTTTCACACCAATGGGCTTCTTCAAGGGTAATAAAAAGGCTTATTGACTTGCCAGTTGAACTTTAATATTGCTCATTGATCTTAAACAAAAGAAGAAATGAAAAATACATTATATACCATATTCTACTGAATAAATCATTGGATAAATATTCAAAGAAAAGCTGCATAAAGCATCAACCATTCAATTATTGAAACAGTAAAATGGTTTTAAACCCTTGAAGAAGCCCATTGGTGCGAAACGGACTGGGCCTCCGTCGGGTTATTAAGATAAGTGCTTAAAAGTATTTTCTAAATCAAGTATGACAAAAATTACATGGAACTGAATTATTAGTTTCTGGTCATTCAATGCTCATCCATAAAGAAGAAAATATTGACAGAAAATTGATATATATTATATTATTTATTTAAATATTTATCACGAAAGCAAATTCTAAAAATTTTATTAAAAATATTACATTCAAGAGTTTTTGACCTGTGATGATACCCGACCCCAAAATAGTTGTGACTTCATTGATCACACTCTTGGGGTATTTTGAGGTCTTTTTTCCCTTGATTTAAATCACATTATACACAACATCGGTGTTCCATCATTTTTGTTTGACTATATATAATCATTTGGACACTATATCTTGTTTTCCATTTTCTTATTCGTTATTAAGATTGTTGGAATTAGACATTATGTTACTAGTGATAGTGCATAGTAAGAGGGTGATCAACACACAAAAAGCCTCACTTGATACAGATCTTGTTGGTTTAAAATCCAAATTAGGGGAACAAGAATTTGATATTAAATTTAAAGATATTTCTAATCAAGTTGACAAACAAAGAATCTGTAAGAAAACAAAAAATGAGAAAATTAGCTAGAGATCAGAAAGATTATGAAACTGGTCGTGTTTATCCCTGGATGTATAGAAAAAATGACATTAACATCGTCTCTACTCGTCCAGGCATTCCATCTTCACAAAGTTCATCAGTTAATAGTGACTCTTCGGCAGATTTTTTAGCCACAAGAAGACAAAATTATCGAAGACAAAGAGGCAGCAAAAACAACCGGAGAGGACATCAACCCAGGAATCAATATCAACCGTAGTTAATTTATCCTCGTATACACTTAACTCTGTAGAAGAATATGTTTTATCTTTGGGTCTATCTTTTGTGCCATCAAACCATTATAATGCCTTCCAATTTCGAATAGATTTTGAGAAATTCATACGCTCATTACAATTAAAAATTTTTTTCAAAGATAAGGAATCTTTTGATCGCTCAGTTGTGTACAATAAATCTCATTGGATTCCATCTGGACCTATTGATTCAACTTTAAGTTTTCAAACAGTTAGTTCTGAATGATGTAGATCAGATGAAGTTTACCTTCAGAAATAATAATTTAACTAAGACTGAACGTAATGCTTTACAAAATCTCCGTAAAAATGACCAGTTAATAATTAAAAATGCGGATAAAGGGGGTGCTGTAGTCGTAATGAATAGATCTGACTACATTGATGAAGCACTTTCTCAACTTTGTAATTCATCTATATACAAGGAAATACATCTTGATCCAACGCATAGCTTAAAAACTGTTATTTCTAAGATTACTAAAACTGCATTATCTAAGGGTTTCTTAACAAAATATGAACATCAATATTTAAATGTGGTTAATCCAACTATTCCGGTACTATATTTGTTACCGAAAATCCACAAGAACATTAAAAAACCACCGGGTAGGCCAATAATTTCTGCAAAGGGATCCTTATTAGAAGCATTGTCATCATACGTGGACAAATTTTTACGAGTTCATGTTGAAAGTCATTTCTCTTATATCAAAGACACCACACATTTTTTGAACATCTTAAACACATTGTCTGAACAAATGATCGATTGTACACCATTTTTGATGGTTCCTTTAGACATCAGTTCTTTGTATACATCTATTCCTCAAACAGAAGCCATTGAAGCAATTCGATGTATTCCGACTGACTTCTTAATACAACTCACGAGAATAGCTATGCAAGAAAATTATTTTTTATTTTTGGACAAACTATACATCCAGTTATCTGGAGTCGCTATGGGTGCTACCTTCACTCCATCCATTGCCTGTATCTTCATGAATCGATTTGAAAATGAATGGATAGTACCATCTCCATTCAGCAGTAGAATTAAATCCTGGCACAGATTCATTGATGATATTTTTCTTTTATGGTCCGGCACTGTTGAGGAATTTAAACTTTTTTTCAAATGGTTAAACACATGCAATGACAATATCAAATTTACACATACATATTCCTACCACAATATAAATTTTTTGGATGTTGAAATTATGCAAACAAAGATGGGTTCATAACTAAAGTACATCATAAAAGCACAGATCGTAATACTTTATTACATTCCACTAGTTGTCATCCGCAGGGATGTAAAACAAGTTTACCTTATTCTCAATTTTTAAGGTACAAACGCATATGTAGTAATGAGAATGATTTTAAACAGCAATCTAAACTGTTAAAAGAAAAGTTTTTCAACAGAGGATACAATAAAAGGAATATAAATTTAGCGTATAAAAGGACAAAATTTAATAACAGAGAACTTCTTTTGAATTCAGTTTCCAGAAATCACCACAGTGACAATGTTTGCACTTTTGTTTCTCAATACAACAATGCAAGTCCAAGAATTTCATATGTAATCAAGAAACACTGGAAAATCATGCAGACAATGGATATTTTCAAACACACCAATTTAAGAAATGCATATTCTCGGGGGAAAAAATCTTAAAGAACTTTTAAGTCCATCTGAACTTAAATCCCTTACAAGGAAGTCTCCCATATTGAAAGGACATTATAAATGTGGACATTGTTCCAACTGTGAAATCATGATACAATCGGATAATTTCACAAATCTGTTTGTCTCTAAGCAATATAAAATCAACTTTTTCAGCAACTGTAACAGCACATTTGTTGTTTATCTCATATTGTGCCCATGTGACAAGATTTACGTTGGCAAAACCATCAGAAGTTTAAAAATCAGATTAAATGAACATCGTTCCAACCTTAAAAGAATAAAAATGGAAGCGCCTTTGGTAGCTCACTGCAATGAATTACAACATAAATTTCAGCATTTGAGATGTTGAGTCATCGATCAAGTCATCAAATCAAGCAGAGGGGGTGATCGTAACAAGCTGCTTTTGAGAAAAGAACAACTTTGGATCTCGAGACTTCATTCACTAGAACCCCATGGACTCACTAATCAGTTAGATTGGCAGGTTTTCTTCTAGTCAACTTAAGATCACCATCATTATTCTTTTACAGGAATGTTAAGAACAGATTTTGATGTTTTCTTATTTAGTTAGTTGCATTAGTGGAACTCTAATACATAAGTACACTCTAACAATAATTTTGAACCATAGAGTTTGAATACACGTCACTCATGCACCATGCCGATTGGCTGTTAAATCTTTAGCGTCTGTTTAAATACGAGCGCCATTTTCAACCAAAATTTTCTGATGTTTTGATCAAGCAACGACTTTATCAGTGGCAAATATCATTGTAAGTTTATTTTCCACATTTAAAATGAACAGAACTTAAGCCAGTCATGGTTTATGCAAATATCAAATGCTGCTTGTAATATCTAGTTTAAACAATTGTAAAATCTTGAGCGTGCTGTTTGAGTCTAGCGCCACTTTAACTCACATGTTTTGCAGTTAGATTTAATATGTGTTCTACAACAGGAAGTTTCGTTATTAATTAAGTTGATTCTGATATTCAGTTTTCAATATCGATGTCATTTTGCATAAGTTGAGCTTTATTATAAGCACATTTAAAGAACTATTTTAAAATAGCAGTGTATAAGAACACGTCACTCACATTGACGTCACCAACACACTGATTGGTTGTAAATTTTCAGCGTCTGGTTTAAACACGAGCGCCATTTTATTCAACATATTTTGGTGTTTAGATCGAGCAACAGCTTTACCAGCAGCAAGTATTGTAAACTCATTTATTAAGTTACTATGTTTCAGGTTAGTTGTTCCTTTAATAAATATTCAATGCTGTAAGTAACCTCTAGTATAAACACATGTATGGGAGGCATGGTAACTTAACGTTGCTAATAAAAAGATGTTGGTCTTGTGGTTACAGCCATAACATTTCAAATATGCTCAATTTATGAGTTTTTTAACTAACGTAAATGTATTTATATCTATGGTGACACAATTTCAATGTTAAATACGATTTTTGTAAGAAGAAGATATACAAAATATGTTTCATGTGGTTTAAAACCATTTTACTGTTTCAATAATTGAACGGTTGGTGCTTTATGCAGCTTTTCTTTGAATATTTATCCAATGATTTATTCAGTAGAATATGGTATATAATGTATTTTTCATTTCTTCTTTTGTTTAAGATCAATGAGCAATATTGAAGTTCAACTGGCAAGTCAATAAGCCTTTTTATTACCCTTGAAGAAGCCCATTGGTGTGAAACGGACTGGGCCTCCGTCGGGTTATTAAGATAAGTGCTTAAAAGTATTTTCTAAATCAAGTATGACAAAAATTACATGGAACTGAATTATTAGTTGCTGGTCATTCAATGCTCATCCATAAGAAGAAAATATTGACAGAAAATTGATATATATTATATTATTTATTTATTTAAATATTTATCACGAAAGCAAATTCTAAAAATTTAATTAAAAATATTACATTCAAGGGTTTTTGACCTGTGATGATACCCAACCCCGAAATAGTTGTGACTTCATTGATCACACTCTTGGGGTATTTTGAGGTCTTTTTTCCCTTGATTTAAATCACATTATACACATCATCGGTGTTCCGTCATTTTTGTTTGACTAATAGAAATGCCAACAACAAAGTTTAAATTTTTATCCATTTATTTTCATCCGTATAAACAGACAACTGTTTTATTTCTAGGTATACAAGAAGGAAAATTAGACCTCCTGGAGATTGTTAGGTAAACCACTTTGACCAAGAGTAAATTTAGGCTTTGGAAAGGCTTTGGAAAGCAAATGCAACCTATGTTGTATATGTGGATAGATAGATAGATATTTAGAGTTAAGCAGTTTATCATTTTTTAAAATAAATATATAAATACTAGTCTTTAAGCCCATTACATTTACGGGTGCTAGAATAGATGTGTGTCTGTCTTTCTTTCTCTCTTCTTGGCTGCTTTCTGTCTCTCTCTTTCCTCTGTTGTTCACAACCACCCCATGCCTTCTCCCCCTGTCCAGCAGTAGCCCTACTCCCTTCCTTTTACTTCCCTCGTGTCCTATAGAACCCCTTCCCCACTCCCCCTGTCCAGCAGCAGCTCTTCTCCCTTTGTTTTACCTCCCCCTGTCCAGCAGCACCTCTTCCCTGCTCCCCCTATCCAGTAGTAGGCCATCTCCCTTCCTTTTACCTCCCCCCTGTCCAGCAGCACCCCTTCTCCCTTCATTTTACCTCCCCCCCTGTCCAGCAGCACCTTTTACCTAATCCCCCTGTCCAGCAGTAGGCCTTCTCCTTTCCCTGCTACCCCTGTCCAGCATATGCTAGCCCGAGCAGCCTCGGGGCTTTTGCCAGGCCAGTCCACCTCGCATTATCGAAGTGGGCCGGTCTAGCAAATTCCCAGTGGCTGCTGCGTTTGCCTGTCCAGGGGTGAGATGAGGCGTCCCAGCAGCGACAGCACAGGAGTCAAGCTGCCACTGCAGCTCAAATTGCTGCACGAGCCACAAGTTGTCATAAGCCCCAAGCCACCCCACATGCCTCCAAACGAATTTGGCACAAAGGCACACATCACGGCGGCAGGGATCACAACCTCCTAAGTAAGCATGTACGCTTAGGATTTTATTAAAGAGGATAGATATGTTTTTATTAAAGTAAAATGGCATTTGTGGATGGCAACAGAGTCAGAGCTAAACCCTATAATGTAGCTTATAGGCAAATGTTTTGTAATTTTCAAAACACACCAAACATCATCAGAAGATATTCAGAAAATTCTTTTTGGCTGCTGTTTGCATGATGAAAGCCTAGATCTTCCAGTTGTGAATCATACTGTACATGAATTTAATAAAAACCTTTAACCACAATTCTTTTAAGAAGGAGGATTACCGAGGGAACTTTCATCAAAACAAATATAACTACTTTAAAACAAACATGTTATATGGTTAAAGAGAGAAGAGTGCAAAACAAGCCACATAATATGAATTGAGTTTACAGGACCCCAAGAAGCAAAGATATTTCCCTTAGGAATATATATGTATCAAGGAACAGTAAAAGCAAGGTCTCTAAAAGTGTATTTATAGCGAATTAAGGCCAACTAATTATTATGAAGCTTGGCTATTGAGATTTAAAATATTACATTACATTAGTGATTTCTATTTTGCCATTACCTTGCGGTTCAAGGCGGATTACATCCAAACTAAAACAAAATTACATTCAAAATTTGAAGGAAAAGAATAAGCGATGACATAGAATTTTTAAGGTAATATATGTTGGGTAAAGAGTTACCAAAGGGAAGTGGAGGTCTTTAGGAGATAAGAATAGGGTAAAATTATGGGTTTTAGATAACGTTTGGTAGATAGAAAAGTATTAGAGAGATCTAAGGGTAAATAGAGTGTTGGATATTGGGTTGGGATTGGTTGTGCTGGATAGGTTTTATGTGTTTTTTGAAGAGTATGGTTTTAATATCTCTCCTGAAGGTTTTGTAGTCTGTAGTCGAAGATAACAGAGTGGTGATTTGTCTGTCCAGTTTAGCTGCTTTGGAGGCTATTAGGTTATCATAAAGTTTTTTTCGTTTGACATCTTTGGATGATGGGTGAGTGAATAGTGAGTGGGATCTTCTGTGTCTGGTTGAGGAGGATTGATCTAGTCAGTTATTCCAGTAGTTTGGGCTTTCTCCGTTGAGAGCTTTGTAAAGTAAGCAGTAGAATTTGAAGTGCACTCTCGCTTCTATTGGAAGCCAGTGCGAGTAATGGTATGCCTCTGTGATATGGTCATATTTTTTTAGGAAATAGACAAGTCTCAGAGCTGTATTCTGAATTGTCTGCAATTGCTTCATCATGGTCGCAGGACAAGGTAGGTATAGTATGTTGCAGTAGTCTATCATCCCAAGGATAAGAGATTGTACCAATAGTAGAAATTGCTTCTTTTCGAAGAATGTTCGGATTTTTCTTAGATTTCTCATGGTCATGAACGATGCCTTTATTATTTTGTTAATTTGGGGTTGCATGGTGCAGCCTCTGTCAATTGTGACTCCTAGCAATTTTAGTGTAGGTTGTATTGGGTATGAGATCGAGTTTACTACAAGATTAGTTAATGTTGGAGTTTTGTTGTTTTCTAGTAGGATGAAATTTGCTTTGTCAGGGTTAAGTTTTAATTTGTGCTCAGTCATCCAAATTGCAACTGAATCGAGAGTTTTGTGTATTGTGCTTGTCATGACGGGTTCTTGTTGGTCGAAGGGTAGAATAGTGATGTCATCTGCATAGCTGTATGAAATTATGCCATGATTATCTAGGTAGTAGTTGAGGGAAGCTATGTATATATTGAATAATGTAGGTGATAGGGGTGATCATTGGGGAACTCCGCAGGGGTTGGACCATGGTTCTGATTTTTCTTGCATTGTTTTAACTCTGTAAGTTCTTGATTGTAGGAATCCTTTGAACCATGCAAGTACTTTGCCTGAGATTCCTATTGAATCAAGAGTTTGTAGAAGCATGTCGTGGTCTACCAAGTCGAAGGCTGCAGAAAGGTCTAGTTGTATCAGTAGTATTTTCTTGCCTGTACAGAGGTATTGTTTTGCAGTGTCCATTAGTGTTCCTAGTAGTGTCTCCGTGCTGTATTTGGCTCTGAATCCCAATTGTGTGGGGTGGAGTATGTTGTGATTCTCTAGGTAAGAGGCTAAATTTTTTGCTACGAGACCTTCCATCAGTTTGATATACAATGGGATTGAGGCAATGGGTCTGTAATTGGATGGTTGGTCTTTTGCTCCTTTAGGGTCCTTTAATATCGGAGTTATTATGATTTCTTGTGGGAAATAACCCTCTAGTAGTGATGAGTATATCCATTGTAGAAGTAGGGAGCAAAATAATATGCTTGAGTTTTTCAGTAGGTATGGGGGGCAATGGTTGAGGTCACAGGCTGCATGGCTGTATTTATTATAAAGATTGTTGAACTCTGCCCATTCTATAGGTGAGAAATGTGACCAGGTTCTATCTGCTGCGATTGAGTCTTTTTCTGTTGGTGGAAATGATGTCTCTATGTGTGAAAGAGGCTCTGATATTTGCGATTTTGTTTTTGAAGTAGGTAGCTAAGAGAGTGGCTGTAGGTGGGGGCAAATTGTTGTTCTCTATGTATGGTGTTGTGTTTGTGAGGACTTTTAGTATCTGGAATAGCTTTTTTGAGTCTTAGGGTCCATCTCCAATTTGTTTCGAGTAGTATGCCCTTCTTTTTTCTTTCAGTTTTTGTTTATACTTTCGGTTTGTTGCTATCCATGCTGTTTTTGTGGATTCTTGGTCGCTTTTTCTCCATTTTCTTTCCAGTTGTCTACATTGTCTTTTGAGTTGGAGTAGTTCATTGTCAAACCATTTGTTTGATTTTCTGTGGATTTTGGTTTTAGGTTTTTCTGGGGCTAGTTCGTCTAGTGTGGTCCTACTTAGCAGGTTCCATTTTGAGATGAAGTCTTTAGATGTGTAGTGTTGGATTATGGTGTCTGTTTTTGTCCAGAATACTGAGGGATCTATAAGTTTGCGTGAGAGGAAGGTAGTCTATTGAGTAGTCTGAGTGTATTTGTTACAAGACCAATTGATTTCGAAGGAGTAGGTGTAGTGATCAGACCAAAGGGAACGGTTCCATTTTCCGTTTAAGGTTTGAATTTCTGGATGTGAGGTTTGTATGCTACGATGTCCAGCTGGTGTCCTTTTTCATGTGTAGTTTGAGGATCTAAGATTTTATATGTTAGGGCTTCTAGGTATGCTAGTACGGTTTCAGCATTTTTGCAGGAATGGTTTTCAAGGTGAAGTTTGAGGTCTCCTAGGAGGTTGTAGGTAGTTGCTAGGGAGTTTCGATAAATAAATTCTTCAAATATTGGCTTGGCTGTGCTCCAGTTACTTGGGGTTATGTAGCATAGTATGCATGTGAGTGTTCCTTTAAGTGATGTACTTGAGAGTTGACAGGCAAGTAAATCCATGTATTGGTCTGTTATTTTGTCTAGTAGGTGTATGTTTAATGTGTCTCTGGCTATGATGGCAATTCCTCCTCCTCTCTTATTTTTTCCGCATACCAGTGTCATTTTGTGGCTTTTAGGACAGACTTCAGTTATTCTGGGGTCTGTATCAGAGGTGAGCCAGGTCTCTGTGAGGAAAAGGCAATCAAGGTTATCTTCTTCTATCCAGTTTTTTATGTGTTCTGTTTTAGGGCCAATGGCTCTGATGTTCATATAGGCGCATTTGAGAGGGATGTATTCTATTGGTGAGTTGCTCGTTGTTTTCAGGTATATGAGTGATCTTTGGTGGAGTAGTATTGTGGTATTGTATGGATTTGTTGGTTTTCTAGTTGTTAATTTTGGAGCGGGTTGATATGTGAAGGGCTGATAGTATATGTTTCTGTTTAATATGAGATGCCAGTTTGGCTGGGTAATTCCTCTGGAGTATGCTATGATGGGTATTGGATATATGTTGTGTGCAGTTGTTTTCAAGTCTGTTAGGAGCAGGAGTATCAGAAGGATTGCTTGTGTATAACTTAAAAGTGTGGTTCTTATGGTGGTGCAAGATGCGAAGCTCATTGTACCTAACATATCTAGTATGGTATAGAACCCTGCTGGATCGGGGGAGGGGCGGAGCTGTGCTCCTAGGTCCCCGCCGCTGCTTCTGCTGTCTGCTGCTGGCTTCAGTGCGGCCCCGGCGTCTCCTTGTGCTCACCGTTATCCCCTGCTGGATCGGGGGAGGGGCAGAGCAGTGCTTCCAAGTCCCAGCCGCTGATTCTGCTGCCTGCCTTTGGCTTTGGTGCGGCTCCGGCGTCTATCTAGTTCAGGCTTCAGCTTCACTATTCTGCTCGTCAGTATCTGTGCTGATTTTCAACTAGCAGTCAGATAAAGTTTTTAGAGTGGGAGAGAACTGTACCAGGCTGGAAAAAAACAAACATCAATCGATACTGCTTCAATCCTCTGCTGGTTAGTATTTGTGTTGATTTTCAATTAGCAGTCAGATAAAGTTTACAGAGTGCAAGAAAACTGTATTAGGCAGGCAAAAACAAACATCAGCTGACAGCCAGTTCACCAGCAACTGTCAGCGAATCAAAATACAACTGCCAATTAGTATTTGTGTTGATTTACAATTAGCAGTCAGATCAAGTTTTCAAAGTACGAGAGAACTGTATCAGGCAGGCAAAAATAAACATCAGCCGACAGCCAGTTCACCAGCCACTGTCAGCGATTCAAAACTCAACTGCCAATAACTTGCAATCAGCCAAATCGCACTTCTGACCTACTTCTCAATGGAAGGGAGGATTAACCAGCAGTCAGCTCTCATATTTTCTCAGCAAAAACTGCCACACTGCTGTGAGACAAATATCAAATAATAAGCAGTAAGTGTGCCCAAGGGAGGAACTCAGCAGTCACACAGCCATCCCTGTTGCCACCAAGTTCCGGAACTATGACAGTGCAATTAAATTGCAATTATGAAATTAAAGCATGAGGTTGAATTAGTATCCTTTATAATAAAACGCTACCCGCGCATGCGCACTCCTATCTGCGTGTTCCGTGATCAGTAGGTCTGTGGCCGCAGGAGTGCGCATGCACGCCTAGCTATGACAGTACCCAGCAGAGAATCTGGACGCGGGCCTCCCTACTCTTCAACTCCTCCAGGCAGTGGCAGACCAAACAGGACCGTTCCCCTTTCGCAAACGGCGACCGCTGAGAGAGACCGCACTACCCATCGTGGGAGCTCTGATCAACCAGTCATCCAGATACGGATGAACCATGACACCCATGGTTTGAAGATGAACCGCCACCACCACAACAATCACTTTGTTGAAAGTCTGGGATACTGTTGCTAATCCAAAGGACATTGCTGCAAACTGGAAATGTTGCCCCATGATGTGGAACCGCAGATACTTCCAGTGGTCTGGGAAAATGGGAAAGTGGAAATACACCTTCGTCAGATCCAGGAAGGCTGGAAACTCCCCGGCACCACTGATACTATTACTGAGCACACTGTCTCCATTCAGAAGTGAGGCACTTTCAGCACTGCATTGACCGCCTTGAGGTCCAAAATTGGTCTCCAATCATCGGCTCCTTCCTTTGGAACAATGAGTATCTCCCAGAGACCAAGTCTCACTCTGGTACGGGCTCTATGGCCACAACATCCAGAAGACTGTGGATTGTGGCCTGAACCCGAACCACCTTCTTAGGGTGGGTTGCAAGTGAATGCAGAAAACACTCGGTCAAAGGACAGAGAAACTCCAGTTTGTAGCCATCCCTGAGAACCTCTAGGACCCATCGGTCAAAGGTAATGGCCTGCCATTCCGCCAAAAAGGCCAACCCCCCCTCCCAATGCGCTGGGGAGAAGACAACAGTCTGGCATCAGAATTGTTTCTTTTGCAGAAGCCTCCGGACGACTCCCCCGTGGACGACTGAGGTCGAGACCCACCAAGCACGGTCCGGAAGACGAAGAGGACCGCTGTCCCATGGAAGAGCACCTGAAGGAACAAAAATTAGGCAGCCCCAAACCCCTGGAAGTGTGGGATCTATTCACAGGCAGCGACTTGGGACTGCGATCCTGCACACTTGCCATAAGGTCATTCAGGCCCTGGCCAAACAGCAGCTGTCCCTTAAAGGGCAACCAGCTCACGGTCAATTTAGAAGAAGAATTACAAGATCACTTCAAGATCCAGAGCATCCTGCAAACCGAAACAGAATAGGTGGAAAGCTTAGCAAAGACATTCAAAATGTCATACAAGGCATCAGTCATATAATCCACTCCCGAGATTATAAAATCCAAGCTACAAGAATATTATACACAAATACAAGATGCAGTACTCAGAGAGACCCCCCAGGAAAGAAACTTTGGAGTACTGGTCGACAAGTCAATGAAGCCGTCCGTGCAATGTGTGACAGTGGCATAAAGGATGTACAGAATGCTGGGAATGATTAAGAAGGGGATCACGAACAAATCAGAGAAGGTTATCATGCCACTGTACTGGGCCATGGTACGCCCCCACCTGGAATACTGCATCCAGCACCGACTGCCTTACTTGAAGAAGGACACGGTTCTACTCGAAAGGGTCCAGAGAAGAGCGACTAAAATGGTTAAGGGGCTGGAGGAGTTGCCGTACAGTGAGAGATTAGAGAAACTGGGCCTCTTCTCCCTTGAAAAGAGGAGACTGAGAGGGGACATGATCGAAGCATTCAAGATAATGAAGGGAATAGACTTAGTTGTTCACCCTCTCCAAGGTAAGGAGAACGAGGGGACACTCTAAAGTTAAAAGGGGATAGATTCCGTACAAACGTAAGGAAGTTCTTCTTCACCCAGAGAGTGGTGGAAAACTGGAACGATCTTCTGGAGGCTGTTATAGGAGAAAACACTCTCCATGGATTCAAGACAAAGTTAGACAAGTTCCTGCTGAACCAGAAAGTATGCAGGTAAGGCTAGACTCAGTCAGTCTTTGACCTACGAGCCGCTGCGGGAGCGGACTGCTGGGCACGATGGACCACTGGTATGACCCAGCAATGGTAATTCTTATGTTCTTAAGCACCATAGTGTCAGGATCATGGTGCAGCATGGAATGGCATGCCCGAGCCACGAAGAAGAGGCTGCTGCTGCCTGAACACCAGTGGCCACCAAATCAAACAGATGCTTAAGGACAAAATCTTGAGCTACCGAGGAATCCACCTTTCAGGAAACAAACATAAGAACATAACATAAGAATAGCTTCACTGGGTCAGACCAATGGTCCATCAAGCCCAGTAGCCTGATCCCACAGTGGCAAATCCAAGTCACCAGTACCTGGAAAATCCCAAGGTGTAGCATCCCCCGTGTCTTTCTCAATAACAGACTATGGACTTTTCCTCCAGGAACTTGTCCTAACTTTTCTTAAAGATTTGGAACTTAGCTCATGATATTGCTGCATCAGTCCCCTCCAAAGAATTTCATTCTTCTTCAGGGTCGGGGATACTGGATGTGCAGAATTTTAAGCTCCCGGCTTAGCCTTGATAGCAGCAGTGGCATAAGGACTAAGCTGGGAGCTTAAAATTCTGCACGCCCAGTATGCCCGACCCTGAAGAAGAATGAAACACTTCGGAGTGGACTGGTGCATGAGCTAAATTCCACTTTAATTTAATCAAACGATAAGACATAAGCATAACTATTTATAAAGAAAACACTGAAACAAGTTTAAAAACAAAATTTCAAAAAAATGTTTATGAAAATGTCACAATAAATACACACTGTAGAATAAGGGAGCCAGTGAGGGATGCTGCCACTCTGATTTATCTGATCAGAGTGGCGTTCATAGGATCTCTGGTGTGGAACGAGTGTTTGCAAGCCAGAATTGTACAGTGCTGAGGAATGCACGGTCTGTGTCTGTATATGTCCGTTTGGGGGATGATGGGCTGGAGAGGACTTCAATGGTTGGGAGGGTGTAGATGAACTGGAGTAGGTTTTGATGGAGATTTTGGCAGTTGGAACCCAAGCACAGTACCGGGTAGAGCTTTGGATTCTTGCCCAGAAATAGCTAAGAAGAAATAATTAAAAAAATTTAAATTGAATCAGGTTGGGCAGACTGGATGGATCATTCGGGTCTTTATCTGCCGTCATCTACTATGTTACTATGATTGGTCATTTCTTATGTTACCTTGTTTCATTTGTAGATTTGGGTGTTGTCCGAAAAACAACTTCTTATCTTCCGTGACAGCTTGTCCCTGGGGCTGACCACAAGACCCAAAATAATTGCATCCAGAAGATTTAAAATTAGAGTTACATATTGCAAACAGATTTGTTTAATACTGTAGATGTCTTTATGGAGCAGTCCTGAATTAATAAGGAAAGAATTTCTATAACTATGTTAATGATGCTAGTTAGCATATTTATTAATGAAAAACTGAATGACAGAGTATGTACAGCAGTGGTCTCAAACTCAAACCCTTTGCAGGGCCACATTTTGGATTTGTAGGTACTTAAAGGGCCGTAGAAAAATTAGTTAATGTCTTATTAAAGAAATGACAATTTTGCATAAGGTAAAACTCTTTATAATTTATAAATCTTTCCTTTTGTCTAAGTCTTAATAATAATATTGTAACTTGTAGCTAAAGAGACATATGATCAAGAAACTGTTTTATTTTACTTTTGTGATTATGATAAACATACCGAGGGCCTCAAAATAATACCTGGCAGGCCGCATGTGGCCTCCGGGCCACGAGTTTGAGACCACTGATGTACAGCATTGCAAATAAATGCAAAGGAAGAAAATAAAAGCTAATTTTGTAAGCTTTAGTTTAAATGGGCTATGTCTAATATATTGTCTGAATAAGTTGTTTTAAAACTTAAGCAAGTTGCCGCCACAGTGACACTTGGGGCTCCTTTTACTAAGCTGTGACAGCGGTTTTAGCGTGCGCGCTAGATGCTAACGCGAGCATTCAGCTGGCATTAGTTCTAGCTGTGTAGCATGGGTTTAGCACGTGCTAAAATTCTGCGTACGCTAAAAACGTTATCGCAGCTTAGTAAAAGGAGCCCTTGGACTAAAGATAACAAAATAATGTTTATAAAACATAACTTTACTAATCTAAGCTGTCTCATATTCTATACCAGTTTCCTAAGGGGACTCAGGTACTCAATAATTTTGATCCGTAATAGGCTCACAATCTATCTAATGTACCTGGGAATCATAGCATAACATCCGGGGAGTGAATGAATTTTCTTCAACTAAGGGAGAGAATATACAAAAGAAATAAGGGTGTCAGCAGAAGAGATGTAAGTATTGTCTACCTCACTATTACTATTAGAACCACCAGATCTTAAGAGAAGTTGCAACTATGTTAACTAAAGAATATTTAGCCTCATTATAAACATTGCAGCAACACGTGATAATTTAAATAAACCAACATTCTTGTGAAAAGCCCATAAAAATATCAAATTTACTAAAAACTATGTAAACCAATTGAGGGGCTACTTACTCCTTCTATTAAAACACTCAGGAAAGCATTAATTTTTTGGCAAAGATATAACCAAGCACTTTCTCCTCTACAACCCTTCTCCTGTAACTCCCCCTCATGCATTGATAATTCGCTGAATGTCCAGCCTTCTTTGATGTTGAACCGCCTAGAAGTCGTCTGACTATGGCGGTATAGAAAAATAAAGTTATTATTATTATTATAAAACAAAATCCAGAATATATTAAACAATACAATGATGCAATTCAATGCATCTTCCCTGCCAAGCATTCATTGAGGGTGTTAATTTTATCTGTGTCAGGAACAAGAGGAAGTAAAAAATAGAAGTTATTTTCATTTTGTACCTAACTCATTAAACTGATTTCCACATAATATTTCTAATTATTACTACTATTTTGGTAAGAAGAAAATCAAAAGGACAGCATTAAATCTATTCCAGCTATTATTGAGTCTTGAATAATGAGAGAAAAAGGATATACTGTATCTTCAAGCAATTTCCTGTTAAAGAAATATTGTACTACAATTCCCAGAATTCTCAAGCACTAACACATACAGAATCTTAGTTCCTCCTTAGCAGATTCAATATAAAAAAACACTGTTCAAAATAAAAATATCTTATATCCAGTTATACCAAATACAACATTCTGAATTCTGACCTGTAATCCTAAAGAACTAGACATTTTACAGTTCATCAGAAACAATCTTAATACAACCTAAATACTGTTTGCATTCTGTCTCAAAGCGCAGCAAACATGAAATATATGTGGTCTGCATGAAAAAGGAAGGAAACAGTTTACTTGCTCTGTCAACTTTGATCAAAGACAGGAGAGAAAAAAACCTTCTTGGAATGTAAACCACGGTGGTGAGTAAAAAAAAAATCAACAATTTAAATTAGTAACAATATTTTTGAGTACTTATAAATAGGAATCCATTAGTATTCTCTAAAATGCACTGAATTTAAAACTGCTTTACACTGAGCTAAATATGCACATACATATCTCTCTCTGATTCAACTGTGTGGCCACTACCAACACATTCACTGGACATAACTGCTCCCATCTCTTGCTTTATAATCATGCCATTTAGGGGAAACCTCACTTTAGTAGTCATTTGATACCATCAAGAGATGGGCACGAGAATTCCCTGACCAAAAGTTGAAAAGTGCATAATTCAGTATTCATGGTTGTAGTAAGGAAGCAAGACCAACTGATTCACTGTACACTAGGACAGTGTTCTTCAACCTTTTTACACCTATGGACCGGCGGAAATAAAATAATTATTTCGTGGACCGGCAAACTAATAAGACTGAAATTTTTTTAAACCCCATTGCCGCCCTGTCCCCGCGAGCTCGGTCCCATTAACTATCTGATCCCATCCGCACAAGCCTCAAATAGTTATGATTTTATATTGAACATATTTTATTAAAGTATAAAAAGAAACAATATTCTGTACAATTGTCATTTTATAAATATAAATAATACTATAAATATAAATAATACAGGGCAACAAAACCCCTGTCTCCCCTCCCCTTCAAATATATCCCCTCTACTATCAAGAAAACTGAATAAGCCAAATTATTACAGAATGCTACACAAATATCATGCTAACAGAATACCGCAGTCACACATGGCAGGAATGGTGTTAGGGGAGTGCAACTAGGGCAACTGCATCCTGGTCAGAGAGAGCCCTAAGCCAGTAGGAAGGTAAAGACGCACTGCCTGGGCTTTGCACTCCCCAGTTATGTCTAACATCAGCTCTAGCAGGATACATATTTTAAATCTGATATATTCTAATCACAAGATAGAAATAAAATTATTTTTTTTCTACTTTTGTCGTCTCTGGTTTCTGCTTTCATTGTCTTTTCACTCTCTTCCATCCAGCATCTGCCTCTTCCATCTACTGTCTGCCCTCACCCCTCCCCCTCCCATATGGTATCTGCGTTCTTTCTATGCCCCTCTCTCCTACACCAGATCTAGAATCTTTGTCCCTCTTTCCTTATTTTTCATCTGACCCCCCTTCCCAGCATCAATCTCTCTCTACCTTGTCATTCCTCTGTCTCTCCCCTTTCCCTCATCTGATCTCTCCATTCCATCCTGACTCCTTCCTCTCCTCTAATCTCCCTGCCAGCTGTTTCCTTCCAATATTCCTCCTCCCCTGTCCAGCAGTACCTTCTCCCTTTCTTCCTCCCCTTATCCAACAGTAATTCTCATCCCTTCCCTTTCTCCCCTGTCAGAAGTAGCTCCTTCCCCTCCCTTGTCCAGGAGTACCCCTTCTCCCTTTCCTCCTCCTATTATCCAACAGTAACTCTCGTTCCTTCCCTTTCCCTTCTCCCCTGTCAGCAGTAGCCCCTTCCCCTCCCTTGTCCAGGAATACCCCTTCCTTTCCTCCTCCCCTTATCCAACAGTAATTCTTGTCCCTTCCCTTTCCCTTCTCCCCTGCCTGCAGTAGCCCCTTCCCCTCCCTTGTCCAGGAGTACCCCTTCTCCCTTCCCTCCTCTCCTTATCCAACAGTAATTCTCATCCCTTCCCTTTCCCTTCTCCCCTGTCAGCAGTAGCCTCTTCCCCTACCTTGTCCAGGAGTACTCCTTTTCCCTTCCCTCCTTCCTTCTCCAGAAAATGTTCCCTCTATGTAGGCTAGCAGCAGCTCTATGTGCTTTTAACTTCGGCACACAGCTGCCCCTAAGCAGTATTTTAGCGGGGTTTCATGAGGCAGCCTCGAGGCCTTTGGTAGGCCGGCCCGCTTCAATGATGCAATGTGGGCCGGCCTACCAAAGGCCCCGAGGCTGCCTCATGAAACCGCGCTAAAATACTGCCTAGGGGCAGATGTGTGCCAAAGTTAAAAGCACACAGACCTGCCGCTGCTTTTCTGGGGGTGCGGAGACATACGCGGCAGGAGTCGGTGCTGGCAGGCAGGAGTGCCGGCATAGCGATGGCAACAGGAAGTTGCACGTCAGCTGACGCCGGCACCTTTTGCTGCGGCGGGGTCTTGAATCCTTCGCGGACCGGCAAGATTTTTTTGCGGACCGACACCGGTCCGCGGACCGGCGGTTGAAGAACTGTGCACTAGGAGACTGCAGTGAGGGAAAACACAGGATAGCTACTTGCAGCAGTGAAGAGTAAACAAATACTCATTAGTAGGGAAAAAAATGATGGGGGACAGCCCATGTCAAGAATTCTGCTAAGAAGCCTGTCAAAAGCTGTATCTCTTGGACCTGTACTTAAAGGACCTGTACTTAAAGGACCTGTGCAAGGTTCTGTGGAAGCAAAATTATGATACCCTACAACAATTAGAATTCAGTCCCATATTTTCTCTTTTCTTATCAATATTGTTTCACTATGGTACTAAGCTAAATCCAGCACAATACACTTCCCCCTCCGTATTCGCGAATTCCGTATCTACGAATTTGGTTATTTGCGATTTTTGACCCAAAAATAAATTTTAATTTTTCAGGCTTTTTTTAGCCCTGTAAGCCCCCCCCCCCCCCCCCCCTAAGTCTTACTTGGTGGTCTAGAGGGTTTTCAGGCAGGAGTGATATTCCCACGCTCCTGCTCCGTGCAGATCGCTCACAGGAAATGGTTCGAGAGACTACGGGAGCTCAAGGCAGCCATTTCCTGTGAGCGATCTTCATGGGGCAGGAGCATGGGAAGATCGCTCCTGCCTGAAAACCCGCTAGACCACCAGGTAAGGCTTTAGGGGGGCTTACAGGGCTAAAAATAGCCGTGGGAAGCCGGGGATAAGGCAGAACCGGCACAAATATTATTCGCGGTTTTTCCATATTCGCGGGCCGGCTCTGCCCCTAACCCCCGCGAATACGGAGGGGGAAGTGTATATTCATTATGCAATCACTGTTTCAAACACATCTTCTGTACAATAGCACCAGCTCACAATCTATCATTTAGTATTAAAGCTGTTCAAATCTTTTTTTAACCTTACTTATAAAAATCAAGCTCACGGTACATTGCTATACAACTATTATACTTATAAACCACCAACTACATTAGGTTTGTCTTACCCAAATTATTATTATTATTATTATTATTATTAATATTTGTTCTTAAAATTAGTAATTCCTCTCAATTTCCTTTTTATATTTCCTGCTTTTGTGCATCCATAATTAATTTATCTACTTCCCCTTTCTTTCAACTATTATACTTCCTCTTTCTACCCTATCCCTCTTCTTTCACTGTTAAACCACAAAAGTAAAGGACAGGAACATATGCTAGTAAGATTTTCTCTGCCTTTATGAATTACATTTTTTAAAAATTCCTGTGCCTCTCACAACGATTTATATCTAAAAGAGGCAATACGCTTTTCACAAAACCTATCCTAAAACATCAATAAGAGTCCCAATTTCCATAATGACTAATAACATTATGACCACAGGATTTGTTCTTCTGTGTGGTATACTTAAATTTCTCTAGTCCTTTGGAACACGGCTGAAAAGGCCTGTTGGAGGAAAAGGGGGGCTTCCTATAGCTGAACTATGGGTTGGGCATGGTAGGGGAAAAAGGAAAACCTCTAAGTGGTCTGCTTATAATTTACTTTTCTTGTCACTCAGGATTCTCCACTGCCGCCCCTTTGTTCCTGTCTTGCCCTACATTCATATGTATAATGTCTGAATTTTTGGCACGCGAAGCATTGAACTTGTCTTTCTTTCCTTCCATTTTCTTCTCTTGTATTGTCATGGATAAAATTTTTTTATGTAACTGCACCATCTCCCTTTGGTCCTTGCTTTCTGCTTTCTTTGCATAATGGAGAATATGTGAGATTATTTCTGATCAGGGTTTCCCTTCCATTCCAACAACGTTGTCTAGTTTACTTTGTATGCTTTTTGGCATGGTTCCTTTGAGTATCTGGAAAGCTAAACTTTTCATGTTATCTTTTGTGCATGTATCTCCTAGCTGCGCTTCCCATTTATTTTCAAAATCTTGAATAAAGGAGTACCGTATTTTCGCGGATATAACGCGCACCATTGTAAAACGCGCACAGGGGTATAGCGCGCAGAAATCACGATGATATGTACAAAAACTTTTCTATACCGCGCTCAGGCATATAACGCGCATGCTGCCCGACTCTCCTTTCGCCCGCCCTGAATTTCCGTGCGCTGTCCCGACTCTCCGTTCACCCCCCCTGACTTCCGTGCACTGCCCTGACTTTCCGTGCGCTGTCCCGACTCTCTGTTCACCCCCCCTGACTTTCCGTGCACTGTCCTCCCTTGAAGTCCTGTCCCCCCTTGAAGGTCTGTCCCCATCCTGAAAGCCTGATGCCCCCCCCGACGTCCGATACATCCCCCCCCCCCGGCAGGACCACTCGCACCCTCACCCCGAAGGACCGCCGACTCCCCAACAATATCGGGCCAGGAGGGAGCCCAAACCCTCCTGGCCACGGCGACCCACTAACCCCACCCCGCACTACATTACGGGCAGGAGGGATCCCAGGCCCTCCTGCCCTCGACGCAAACCCCCTCCCCCCAACGACCGCCCCCCCCCCAAGAACCTCCGCCCGTCCCCCAGCCGACCCGCGACCCCCCTGGCCGACCCCCACGACACCCCCACCCGCCTTCCCCGTACCTTTGTGTAGTTGGGCCAGAAGGGAGCCCAAACCCTCCTGGCCACGGCGACCCCCTAACCCCACCCCGCACTACATTACGGGCAGGAGGGATCCCAGGCCCTCCTGCCCTCGACGCAAACCCCCCTCCCCCCCAGCCGACCCGCGACCCCCCTGGCCGACCCCCACGACCCCCCCACCCCCCTTCCCCGTACCTTTGGAAGTTGGCCGGACAGACGGGAGCCAAACCCGCCTGTCCGGCAGGCAGCCAACGAAGGAATGAGGCCGGATTGGCCCATCCGTCCTAAAGCTCCGCCTACTGGTGGGGCCTAAGGCGCGTGGGCCAATCAGAATAGGCCCTGGAGCCTTAGGTCCCACCTGGGGGCGCGGCCTGAGGCACATGGGCCAAACCCGACCATGTGTCTCAGGCCGCGCCCCCAGGTGGGACCTAAGGCTCCAGGGCCTATTCTGATTGGCCCACGCGCCTTAGGCCCCACCAGTAGGCGGAGCTTTAGGACGGATGGGCCAATCCGGCCTCATTCCTTCGTTGGCTGCCTGCCGGACAGGCGGGTTTGGCTCCCGTCTGTCCGGCCAACTTCCAAAGGTACGGGGAAGGGGGTGGGGGGGTCGTGGGGGTCGGCCAGGGGGGTCGCGGGTCGGCTGGGGGGGAGGGGGGTTTGCGTCGAGGGCAGGAGGGCCTGGGATCCCTCCTGCCCGTAATGTAGTGCGGGGTGGGGTTAGGGGGTCGCCGTGGCCAGGAGGGTTTGGGCTCCCTTCTGGCCCAACTACACAAAGGTACGGGGAAGGCGGGTGGGGGTGTCGTGGGGGTCGGCCAGGGGGGTCGCGGGTCGGCTGGGGGACGGGCGGAGGTTCTTGGGGGGGGCGGTCGTTGGGGGGAGGGGGTTTGCGTCGAGGGCAGGAGGGCCTGGGATCCCTCCTGCCCGTAATGTAGTGCGGGGTGGGGTTAGGGGGTCGCCGTGGCCAGGAGGGTTTGGGCTCCCTCCTGGCCCGATATTGTTGGGGAGTCGGCGGTCCTTCGGGGTGAGGGTGCGAGTGGTCCTGCCGGGGGGGGGATGTATCGGACGTCGGGGAGTCGGCCGGGCAAGAGGGCTTGGGCTCCCTCTTGCTCCGATCGTGGATGCGGGTGCGGGTGGGAGCGCGTGCGAGCGGTCGTTCGGGGTGGGGGTGCGAGCGGTCCTGCTGAGGGGGGTGAATCGGGCGGGGTGGGAACTATGTTTAAAAACTTTTCTATACCGCGCTCAGGCATATAACGCGCGAGGGGTATGCGCGGTACGTAAAATCACGTATAACGCGCGCGTTATATCCGCGAAAATACGGTATATGTCTGTCCCATTCTTGTATCTTAAAGAGGTAAGTTTAGATATATCTTTGTAATTGGGGTAAAGCTTTCTCAGTGCTGCCAAGACATGTGTTCTGTAATTGTGAAAGCGGTCCCTGTCAAATCTTTTAATGTTGCAGGTATAACTCCCGATACCAGCTTCATCAAAAATGTCTGTAGCAGCTTTCTGGACACAGGCTACTAGCATGACCCTGATCCTAGATTCACATTGTGCAGTTAATTGTTCAAACTTAGAAATCCAGGGGGAAGCACTGGCTAGTAGTGGGGGAAATTGTGCTTTAATGGAATGGTAGTCTGTGAAATTCCGTGGGATGTAATCAGTTCATACTCCAGTGTGTGCTTGTCTAGTTATGAGAGGGGCCTGGATAATGGGAGTTGGATGGTTAGGGGACTCAGTAGGCTGGCCATTAAATTTGTTCTCATATTTTTCCCATACATTCAGACTGGCTTTCATATATTTAAGATCCCATCTGGGGTCTTCCACTCCTTGCCGTATGCAAAGCCATGCAGTATTCATATATCTGGCTTCAAAGGACCCCTCTTGTGGGAGCTAAGGCCTCTGTCCAACCAGCCAAGTTGTCTACCCAAGGGAAAACAAACGTAAGCGCCTTCATGCTGGGCCACAATTTGGACTGGGGTTAAGCTCGTGTGAAAGTATGATTGGGTTCTGGGAGGACATAAGAAAAAATGAGGGCCCAGGTTAACAGGGAAAGGCACCACCTTTTTGTCAGAGATGGTGTAGGGAGGGCAATACATACAGCTGCCAAAAGAGGTACAGTCTTGAGGGTCAGAACAGGACCAAAGTACTAGGCAAACTCTGCAATTTGCGACTGAACAATTGTGGTTGTTGTGGACCTGGGCTTAGCTAATATGATCAACTCTTCCACCACACTCACCCTCGGCTGCACACTCTGCTGGATTGGGACAGTGGCCATGCATGGTTGGGGTGAAGAAAGAAGCGGAGACAGGAGCAGTGACCTGTTGGTGCTGAAGCGTGCACAACGCTTCCACCGTGTCCAGTTCTGGCGCAGTATAAAGCGGAGTTTTGAGAAGAGCCATTTTAGCCATTAGGATAGCCATCTCTAGTGTGGCATCAAGCAAAGCTTTCTTGGGACAGGGCTCTTGGGTGGTTAAATTGTGGGGGGGGGGGGGAGAGGGGGTGAAACGGCAATCGTAAGGGTGAAGGGTGGCTCCTGGTCCAATGGACAGGATGAAGTCTGATGCTCTATCGCCTGAGCTCTCAGCAGCTCTATCGATGGGATGTGAGGTCTGGGCGGATACTAGGGTATCTGGCATGTCTCTGAAGTATTTGTTCAGTAATCACTATCATCAGATAGTATCACTCAACACTGGTGTAAGGTCAACTGTCCCTGCAATTTAGAAAGCAGAAGACTGGTTAGGGATTAATGAAGGGTGAGGGATGGGATGTGTTGTTTCAACCGTAGGGGGTCAAAAGGGTGCAGGATCGTATCCACAAGCTGGCCGGGGGCTATAATGATGGGTACAGGCTTGCAGGCTGTCCAACCAACGATTCGGCAGAAGCATGAGAATAAAGGGGTGGGTTCATAGAATGGGCTTGGTTTAACTTGACCTAGGTCACGTGGTCGTCTGGCGCATTTGGTGCTTCATTGGGGTCCATAGTGGGCTTTGTGGTATGTGTATCATGTATGCACTGGGTGGGCTCATGCTAGGGGGAATCGTGGCAACATTCCCGCCAAAGTTTCTACATACCTAAGTGTTCCTCTTGGGATTTACCCTTTTTATTATTTAGTATGGTCATACAGAGGGCTATGAGGTCATGCTAATACAGGGAGCCAGATGCTGGCCACTCCCAGTCGGCCGACTTGCTCTTGGAATTTTGGGAAGTATTCTTAACCCACTTGTCGTGGAAGTGTTAGATGACTTTAGTTAAACTAGGATGATTGGCAAGTTTAATAATTTCTAATGATGCAAGTGCCAAAGGTAACATAGTATGCACTATATGGCTAAGCTCCTACAGCTAGGACAATAAAATCTTAAAAATAACAAATTCGTGAAACCCTCCCTAAACTGATATCCCTAAAAACTATCGAGCTAAAAAGTATAGAGAAATTACTGGCCTCACGCCAGGATGCTTACATCTGACTTCACACCAGGTCACTGCAGGATACTTAATACTGGCTTCATACAAGTCACTGGCTTCATATAATGTAATTGCTGGCTCTCACAGCTTCAGCAGGAATTTGCTGCTATAACAGGATGAATCTGTAAAAGCAAAATTTTACTTAGTGGTCGCAAGCGCCCCCTCTTCAACGCCAAGGGTCACCAATAAAAGCTAGGCTGCAGCCTTTCACTGTTTTGCAATGACCTCACAACTACAACACAGCTTACAGAATTGGCATCAGAAAAAGGGTTACACAGCAATTGTGCCAAGCGGAGGGAACTGCCAGGGGCTAGCAGTCTGGGCAAGCTCCAGTCTGCTCTGGCTACTTCCTCATATGTTGGCTTTTTTTTATCCCTTTACATGAAATGTTACTTAGCTATTCTGATTGGTAGTTACATTGGCATTTTAATTGATTGGTTGTTTGACATGCTTGATTTCTGATTGGTCATTTCTCATGTTACCTTAGTTCATTACAAGATTTGGGTATTGTCCGAAAAACAACTTCTTATCTTCCCTGACAGCTTGTCCCTGGGGCTGAACACAAGACCCTCTGAACATGAACTCCATCTTTCTCAGTGACCCCCCTCCCTCTTCTTCATGGGTGCTGTGGTACCGCAGTACATGCAGGACGTTGTATACTCAGGACATATCAGTTACTTTCCAGTCACTACCCTGTGACTGTCTTTCCATGGCAGCATGTCACAACAGGTTGTTCTGCTTTTTCAGTCCTTATCTGGTGATCAGTACCTCTCTCTAGAAATGTCCCCAGCATCTTGCTTGGATGCTATCAACAGTTCTGAGGCAGAGCTGAAGTTTCACAGAATCCATTTTTGTCCTTGGCCTGTTTTCCTTATTAGGCCTTGTCCTTTGGCCTGCATCCCAGGGCCTGCTGCTGAGGGGGTCTCCCCCGATGTTCTCAGATTGTACTAGAAATATCCAAAATGCCTTATGGTCACATTGCGTAGCATCTGCTAAGTAGTCTTAGATGGTCATAGGAGTTGAAACCTTAGGTGCACTCCATTTATGCCAGTGTTTTCTTATTCCTAAGTCAAACCACAGTCAAAATCCACGCAGAATGTGTACCTAACCATTGTTACTTTCTGATAGGTGCCTCAGAGTAGATGCCTACCTCAAAATGGTAGATGCCTACTTGCTAATTAATTGTTTTTAAGTTACTTTTTAAAGGCATTTTCAGTTAATGGCACTGATTAAGCTTAAATGAATAAAGTTAGGTACCTACATCAACTATGCACGCTGATCTAGGCACCTAACTTTAGGTGCCATTTATAGAATCTGGGCCTTTGTGAATACCCAAAGAGCTGACATGAGGTAAAAAATTTAGTAAACAGTATTGGTAGTAGCATTTCCCTATGATGAGTCTGAGCTGGAGAAATATTTCTTGTGTCTGGGATGTACTATATGAATGTACTTAAAGTGTGTAGAGAACATAATTAGTCTTTCTCTTGAAAAAAGAGAGCTGGGGTGCTTAGGACAATCATCCTGATCTCCTCTCTTACTAGAAACTTGTTCAGGGTTCTTAGGTCTAGAATGGAATGGAATCTTCCTTTTTTCTTTACGATAAAGATATGCTTGAAGTACAATCCCCACCTTCTGTACCTTTTTCTGGCTCACTAACCTATTTGAGATTATAACAAAAATATATTTGCTGGGAGAAAAGCCTGATAGTCTTACTTCCAAACCTAAAAAATTTCTCAAACAGTACACTTAGAGGGTCATTTTCAATATTACATCCAATCCAAGTTTGGATGTCTTGTGGAAGACGCACAAAAATCCAGTAACAAACATGCCCATTTTCAAAACTACAAAATGTCTACCTTGTTTTACAAAAATGACAATTTTTCAGATGTGTGTCTATCTTTTTGAACCATATTTGACCCCCCCCACACACACACACACATACACAAACACACAACATATCCAAAAAAAAGCGAGCAAAAACAAGCCATTGGGAAGTAGGAGGGGCCAGCATTTTTAATAGACTGGCCAAACAGACATACTAGCAGAGCAGTGGAGCACCGCAGTGAACTTCACATAAAAGGTTCCAGGTATACATCTCAGCATAACCCCCTTATGTTGTGTGGTGAGCCCTCCAAAACCCAACCAAAGCATACTGGTCCCAGCTGTACACTACAATAGTCCTTATGCCTGCAGGTGTCACTTATATGATGGTTCAGTAAGTTTTTGGTGGGCTCACGTGCTCCACCACAAGTGTAGTAGTTAAAGTGAGATATGGACCTGGGTCTCCTCCTCTGTAGTTCACTGGGCAGTCTTACTAGAGTACCAACTGTTTGGTACTCTAGTAAGACTGCCCAGAACATATGAAGCTGTCAAACAGGCAAGTAGAACATAAGAATAGCTTACTGGGTCAGACCAATGGTCAAGCCCAGTAGCTCATTCTCATGGTGGCCAGTCCAGGTCACTAGTACCTGGCCAAAACCCAAGGAGTAGCAATATTCCATGCTACTGATAAAGGGCAAGCAGTGGCTTCCCCCTTGTCTTTCTCAATAACAGACTATGGACTTTTTCTCCAGGAACTTGTCCAAACCTTTCTTAAAACCAGCTAAGCTATCCAATCTTACCACATCCTCTGGCAACACGTTCCAGAGCTTAACTATTCTCTGAGTGAAAAAAAATTATGTATTGTTTCATTTTCATCTTTGATGGGTGGAAGGGGGTTATTACATTACATTACCATTTGTATTCCACAAAAGCCCATATGACTACCGGAAACAAATCCGGTTAACCCTTTATTTGGCATTGTTGCTCAGAAGTAACATATGTCTATGACTCTTATGGGAGATTTCCATCTCCAAATGCCTGTTACTTGGCACTGCTGTTCTTGTTCAACATCAAGTTACATAAAGCAGCCATTTTCAACATCTGCCAATTAAAGGGTTAAACATAATGCAATAATAAAATTATACATGATCAATTTCAAGATAAAAATTTCTTAAATAGAAATGTTTTTAAGAGCTTCCTAAAAGTAGTTAACAAGCTTCTGATCTAATTGAAAAAGGAAGGGCATTCCAAATTAAAGGGGCCTGATAATAAAGATGCCTGCCATCTAATATAATAAAACCCTAAGCCGCGCATGCGCACTCCCACCTGCGTGCGCCCGTTTTCTGTGAACTGTAGGGCACCACAGGTAGGAGTGCGCATGCGTGCGAATCTCTCTCTCTGGCTGGCAGAGAATCTGTACGCGGGACTCCCTGCTCTTCAGCTCCTCGAGGTAGTGGCAGACCAAACAGGATCCGATCGCGGAACCCAAAGTAATGTTCTGACCGAAGTTAGTTTTAAGTTCTAAGCCGCCGCGGCGGCTCCTCTCACGAGCCGCACCTACGTCAGAGAAGGCTTCCGACGCAGGCAGGGATCGTGAGAGAACCGCTGCTGCGGCTTACAACTTAAAAACTAACTTCGGTCTGAACTAAAGGTCATTGGCGTCGTCTTCGCTCCTCTCCCCGGCACACCCGAACACCCGTTCAGCCTCCCATCCGACCCTACCTTCGGCTCCCTTAGTCCCTTGCCGCCGCTCCTCTTCTCTTCCCTCCCCGTGGTCCCGACAAACGTCCTGACTCCAGCAGGGGCCGCAGCACTCTAAACACACTGCTTCGCAGCCTGCTACTGCCCTGATTTGCTCTGCCCGACACGGCAGAGCAAATCAGGCCAGTAGAACGCCGCGAAGCAGTGTGTTTAGAGTGCTGCGGCCCCTGCTGGAGTAAGGACGTTTGTCGGGACCGCGGGAAGGGGGCGGCAAGGGACTAAGGGAGCCGGCCACACCGCGGGATGGGAGGGAAAGGGGGTTGCTTTGGGGGAGGGGTGTGCTGCGAGGCAGACAGCTTTGTTTGGGGGGAGAAGACAGAAGGGGGGCCACGGAGACACAGTCAGGGAGGAACTGGAGGGGGAGAGATAAAGGGGGCTGCTTTGGAGGAGGGGTGTGCTGGGAGGCAGACAGCTTTGCTTGGGGGGGCGGGAAGACAGAAGGGGGCCACGGAGAGACAGTCAGGGAGGAGCTGTAGTGGGAGAGGGAAAGGGGGCTGCTTTGGGGGAGGGTTGTACTGGGAGGCAGACAGCTTTGCTTGGGGGGAGACAGAAGTGGGGCCACGGAGAGACAGTCAGGGAGGAACTGGAGGGGGAGAGGGAAAGGGGGCTGCTTTGGGGGAGGGTTGTACTGGGAGGCAGACAGCTTTGCTTGGGGGGGAGACAGAAGGGGGGACACGGAGAGACTCAGGGAGGAACTGGAGGCGGAGAGGGAAAGAAGGCTGCTTTGGGAGGAGGGGTGTGTTTTGGAGGCAGACAGCTTTGCTTGGGGGAGGGGAGACAGAAGGGGGCCACAGAGAGACAGTCAGAAAGGAACTGGAGGGGGAGAGGGAAAGGGGGCTGCTTTTTAGCACCCGTTAATGTAACGGGCTTTAACACTAGTTAAATAATTTTGTTTCAGGGAGGGAAATTGAAGATAATATTGCATCTTTAAAGCATGTTATTAGTAAATAAGGAGACTAATTCCAGCAGATAAGATGGTCCTTAATCATGTTGACCGGCATAATAAAAAACTCGTCTAAGTCTGTTTTGGGCCTAGGGCACTAGTCGCCCAAAGTCGGAAGCATCTAAAGTCCATTCTCAAAAAATACACCCAAAATATATATATTTTTTTCAAGAATGAACTTTAGAATTGTTTAATTATATGTCTAGCCATTTGATCGTCCAGACCAAGTCATCTTACCTTTATACCACATTCTTGTTCAAAAAAAATCATCCAAGTCCAAAATACCTAGAAAAAGACCTTTTGGATGTGGGACGGGTCAGCAAAGTGATGGGCTGGCCATCTAGACATGGCAACAGAGTAGTGAGGCACCTTACAGGGCACTGCTGTGAACTTCACAAAAAGGGTACCATATAAACATCTCACCATAACTCCCTTGCAGGTCAAGGTGAGCCCCCTAAACACCCCCAAAATCTACAGGGGCAGGATCGCAGCAGAGGGAACGTGCTGCTGAGGACGACGCAGCCTGCAAGGATCGCTACAGCACCGGCAATCCTCTCTACAGGCTGCGATAATTATCTGAAGGTAAGAGAAGGAGGCCGGGGGGGGGGGGGGAGCCAGAGGGCGCTGCAAAGAGCAGGCAGCACTAGTACAGACCGCGGGCCGCATATGGCCCCCGGGCCATGAGTTTGAGATCACTGGTATAGAGGTACTGCTCATTTTATCTGTGGTGTTAGTTGAAACCACCTTGGCTGCTCCGTTACATTTTAGTTCCTTTTTACATTTGCCCCCGATGCTATTGGAGACAGACACCGCCTTTCTCTTTTATATGCCCCTTTATAGGGTTTGTGAAAAAAGACAAACTGACTCTGTAAATTAACACTACCCAGGAGGAGGACCCGCTGTGCAAAAATTTAGCTCAGAGAAATAAAACTCTGAAGAGGGAGAGGTAACCCCCTCTTAGGGAAAGAGTTTATCTTCCAATCATTGCTTCATAAATGTTCAAGTGAGTCCAACTCAAAGGTATAAATTGTTATAACTGTATGAGTCTCTTAATAAGCTGCAATGTGCAGTCAAAACTTTCAAAACAAATAAACTTTTTGCATTCAGGTTAACACTGGAAACTCTATATTCATTTGGTTGATAATCAAAAGTACTTATCAGGGTCCCGACGCGGCCCCGTTTCGGTGTCTACTTCAGGAGACCCCGTCTGATTGATTGACTTCTGCTACAGAGTAACAACCATAAGAATTTTCAAAAAGAGGTTCTGAAATGCAAAAACATGATATCAGAAAATGCAATAGATATGGGCTGATACATTCAAAAAGCCACAAAACCATGCAAAATGTAATAAGGCTTACAGCTAGCCTAAAGGACAGGAGCACAAAGAAGTACATACCATACAAGAATAGAAAAATTTCCGTGCAACACAGAACGCCGGCACCCGCGGCGGTATTTAAACCGGAGAAAGGCGGGAAACCGGACATGATAAACGTGATGACATCACAGCAACGCTACAAAGAGCAAAAAACCTCCAAAAATACAGTACGTGTACCAGACATGATCAGAGGAACGCTACCCACTCGATCTCATTGTTGAGGCCATGTGGGTGAAGAGTGTTTAGATCGTAGGTCCATTTTTGTTCCTTTCTCCACAGCATACGGGCTATATCACCTCCCCTGGTGTTACTGTAATGATCCAATACTGTGAATCTCAAATCTGTTATGGCATGATTCTTCTTCTGCCAATGTTGCACCAGGGGGGCTTCCTGCACTGCGGTACGTATGCGGCTCATATGTTCTCCAATGCGATACTTCAGACTGCGGGTAGTGTTCCCCACATACACAAGCTGGCACGGACAAGATATAGCATAAATAACGTGGTGAGAGTTACAGTTAGTTGCATGCTGAGTGTACTTGCATCGAAGAGGTAATGGCATTTGTTGAATAGTGACACTGAGCTGGCAATATTTGCAATGTCCACATGGATGATGCTGACCTCTGGTAAAATTGGAAGCCGCTAGGCTTAAAAATTGTGAATGTGTAAGATGTTGTTGCAAGTTGGGAGATTTGGAAAAAGCAAATCTGGGGACTTCTTGAAAGGCCTCATGGTACTGCAAAATGGGCCAATGATATTTGATGATTTTCTTTATTTGAAAGGCATGGATGGAATATGGTAGCACACAAACCAACGAACTGGCATCAGATTTGTGTTGCGATTGCAGAAACAAGGACCTATTGGCATATAACCCACGTTTATAGGCTTTCTTGAGCACAGAAGGGGGATAACCCTTCACAAGAAATCTGTGTTGCACTTCATCTGCTCTACGCACATATTCCTCCACCGTGGAGCAAAGTCTGCGAAGATGTAAAAACTACCCCGTGGGTATATTGTTTCTCAGATGTTTCGGGTGGAAGCTGTCATATTGCAACAAATTGTTTCTGTCTGTGGGCTTGTGGAAAATAGATGTATTAAACCGTCCATTGGTCAATGTGATGTGAATGTCCAAAAAAGCGACCTGATGAAGGTCCATGGTCATAGTAAACTGTAGGTTAGAATCACAGCTATTGAGCCAATCAAAAAAACGTGTCAAGTCCTCAAAAGTGCCGATCCAAACCACCAGCACATCATCAATATATCTCTTCCAAAACAGAAAAAATTGCCAAAACTCAGAAGGATACAAGAACTTGCTTTCAAATTGAGATACATAAAGGCAGGCTATAGAAGGGGCCATTTTAGACCCCATGGCGGTACCTTTAATTTGTTTGTAAAAATCCAAGTCAAACTGAAAATAGTTCATGCTGAGAGCGATCTGGGCCAAATCAAGCAAAAACTGTACCCTGGTGTCTGACAACTCCTGAGCTTGTAATTCAACTTTAATGACCTCAATAGCTTCTTTTTGAGGGATGTTAGTATATAAGGATGAGATGTCAAAAGTCAGTAATATAGCATGTGTCGGTATGTTTCGGAGAGAGGCCAAAAACTGAATCATACTGGTGGAATCTAGGACGTAAGAGGGGGCCAGCGGAACCCTGTCTTTAAGGTATAGATCTAAAAAAGCAGATAACGGTTCTAAAAGAGAACCTATACCAGAGACTATTGGTCTGCCTGGAGGGCTGGACAAAGATTTGTGAATCTTTGGAACAAAGTAAATGACAGGTGTGCGAGGATGTTTACAATTCAAATACCTGAACTCCTTATGACCCTGGATTCTAAAGCCTGTAACAATACATGGGAGATAACATCTTGAATAGATTGTGTGGGATCATTTTGTAATAATGTGTAATATGTGGGGTCACAGTTTGTCTTTTTTCACAGTCTAGTGGTTTTTCTGACTCCTAGTTACCTTGTCCCTGCCAAAGTGGAAACACCTTTATAGGGTTTGGCACCAGGTGGGCCAATTGGTAGGCTATACTCCAGTCTCCTCTCCTCTATTACTCATACAAGGTAAATTCTTCCCACCTGGCTCCACGGATCAGGTAGTTTTGCATTGGGAGCAGAAAGGGATACATTATTTATCACAGCTTTTAACTGAGCAGGGACATCTTCAGTCTTTCCCTACTCTGTCAGAAATATGGTTTGGAGGTCGGAGATATGTTTAGTTATTTACAACTTTCGCATTATGTTGCTTCCCTTCACAATGTGACCTTGCTAAGATCTTTGCAGGAACTCCTCATGGATGCATATTGGTTAGATGCCCATCTATTAGTCCCTTTGAAATGTTATCACAAATATCTTTTGGATAAACTAGCTGAGATTCAATAGGAACTATTAAAGACATCTCTTTTTGTAAAATTTTTAGGAAAGTAAGGAAGGTGATATTTCTCTTGTATTTCATGGTGATGTACAGTCTCTTGATGATGTAAAACCGCATCGATCTGGAAGGTATTGTTGTCTAGAAATGTATTTTAATGTAATGTGACCAAATATATTTTTAATACATCCAAATTTAGCATATAACTTGTCTGTGGTTCAATTTTGTACTTGTTTGGGCTCCAGTAGGGTAAAATTTATGAATGCTTTTTTGTATGAACATTACAAATTTTTGTTATGTATGCTTATCTGCCGCTGGGCTTTTCTGGCTACCTTTAACTTGGCCTAAATGTACACGAACTGCTTCTTCACTTGGAGATATGTTTTGGACTTGTCCACAGATACATTCTTTTTGGCACTGTACCTGGCACTGTTTACCCCTGCTATTCTATGGCTGTTATAATATAGTACATCCTAGATCCAGGGGTTTGCAGGACCCTTTTGGGTAAGAGATGTATCCTGCAAAGTTGGATCTCAGCTTCGGCACCAACTCTGGCTCAATGGCATTCTCTGATGATCACGCAGGCTTCATTGGAGCAGAGATTTATAAAGAGCATTGACTCCTCCCGGGATGGCGATTTACTACAATATGTGAACCTTTTTGGACCACATTAGCACCAGTGGCATGCAGCAAGGGGAAGGGTGGAGGACTGGCTATAATTTTTAGAGATAATCTAAATTGCACTGTTTTAAATTCTAAATCTACTTCTAATTTGAAAATTTTATCTTTAAAACTAACTTCTGAATCACTAGTGGACACCTTAACGATTACTTTATTTTATATTCCCCCTAAAAAATGGATCTCAGCGAAAGAGGAATTCTTTGAATTCTTGCTAACTAATTCCCTAACTGGTTCATATAACATGTTAAGTGGGGATATTAATTTACATCTAGAACAAGTTGATCAACCAGAAATTATTGAATTCTGGGCCTTTTTATCCTCACTAGGTTACTTTAAATTGTCTCCGGTAATAACTCACCAGAAAGGTACCAATTAGATCTGATAACATTATCTTTAAAAAAATTGACCAATCCCAAAATCCATTGGAAACAAGCAAATTGGTTGGATTCTTTATGGTCTGGCCACAAAATTTGTAATTTTGATTTTGAGTGGCAATTAAAGACAAACAAGCAACAAATAAAGAAATGAATAAAAGAAATAAACAATTTCATGTCAGTAGAGAATTTTGGTCCCATTACAATATTATCTCCAAGTAAGATGAAGAAATTGATTAATTTATGAATTCATGGATTAGTACTAGTACCCACATTTTAAATGAAATGACTCCCATGAAAGTAAGAAGAAAGAGATTTAAAAACCTAGAGGGTTGGTTTGACTCAGAGCTTTTAGAGATAAAAAGGGAACTAAGGAAGTTAGAAAGACAATGGTTAAAATCGGGAATTTTAGAGCATAGAGAGGTTTGGAGACAAAAATTGAAAAGCTACAAAAATTTAACTAAGGAGAAGAAAAAAAACTTTTACACCCAAAAAATTGGTAATGCATCTAATAATAGTAGTAGTCTTTTTAAATTAGTCAACGACCTTTATGATATTCAGACATTTATGAATCCCTTAGAAGAATCCACTGTGACTGCAGATAATTTGGCTGACTTTTTAAATTCAAAAGTACAAAAATTAAGGTATTCTTTAGCGGGCCCTATTTATTGTCACTGGGGTTTCACTATTATCCAGGACCCGGATGTCCTTAGAGTAGATTTAGGTTGGATTAACTTTTCTAAGACAGATTGGCAAGCATTCAACAAGTTCTACAATAAGTACATGGAATCATACTGTAGATTGGACAGTTGCCCTTTAAATGTTATGAAAGTGGCCCAAATTAATTTTAAAGCCAATCTGCTAGTTTGGGTTAATTTTCAATTATCCATAGGGAAGTTCCCAGAGGAACAGGGTCAAATTGTGATAACACCAATTTAAAAAAATATTAAGGAATCATCAAATAATATATCTAATTTCAGACCCATCATTAGTATTCCATTGGTCACTAAGTTAATGGAGGGGATGGTAAATGCAGAACTGACTACCTATTTAGACAAGTTTAACATTTTGTACAATAATCAATCAGGTTTCAGGTCTGGCTTTAGTACAGAAACAGTTAAGGCCTAGCTATTAAATTATTTATATTCCCATTTTAGTCAAGGCACTAGTGCTATGATTTTGCAGTTGGATCTAAGCTGTGCCTTTGATCTGGTAGATCATACCATTCCACTGGATTGTCTGGAATCCATTGGCATTGCATGAAATGTTTTAAATTGGTTCCAGGGTTTCCTGAGCAAAAGATCCTATCGGGTATTCAAGGATGACAATTTATCTTATAGCTGGGACAATACTTGTGGGGTGCCACAGGGCTCCCCTCTATCTCCGACTTTGTTTAATATTTACCTTATTTCATTGGGTAATCTGTTGCAAAATCTAAAGCTCAACTTTTATATTTACGCAGATGACATCACTGTGGTTATCCCATTAACCTGCCTGTCACCTGATTTTTTCAATTTTTTGGCAAATATTTTAAATCAGATCTAGCTTTGGATGACCGCTTTTAGATTGAAATTAAATACAGTGGTGCCTCGCATAACGAACGCCTCGCACAGCGAACGCTGCGCACAACGAACTTTATGTCTTGCTCCCTACAACGAACTTCGTTTCACACAACGAAGTCGCCCGAGCTGCATCCTTCCGCGCAGGCACTGCGCTTAACTGCCCTCTCTCCGCCTGGCTCCCTCTTGCCCCCCCGACTCCCCGACACGATCGGTGCAAAAAGGAGCCCAAGCCCTCTTGCCCCGCCGATTCCCCAACTCCCCGACAATATCGGGCCAGGAGGGAGCCCAAGTCCTCCTGGCCACGGTGACCCCCTAACCCCACCCTGCACTACATTACGGGCAGGAGGGATCCCAGGCCCTCCTGCCCTCGACGCAAACCAACCTCCCCCCAACGACCGCCCCCCCCCAAGAACCTCCGACCGCCCCCCCAGCCGACCCGCGACCCCCCTGGCCAACCCCCACGACACCCCCACCCCCCTTCCCCGTACCTTTCTGTAGTTGGCCGGACAGACGGGAGCCAAACCCGCCTGTCCGGCAGGCAGCCAACGATGGAATGAGGCCGGATTGGCCCATCCGTCCCAAAGCTCCGCCTACTGGTGGGGCCTAAGGCGCCTGGGCCAATCAGAATAGGCCCGGGAGCCTTAGGTCCCTCCTGGGGGCGGGGCCTGAGGCACATGGGCCCAACCCGACCATGTGCCTCAGGCCCTGCCCCCAGGAGGGACCTAAGGCTCCCGGGCCTATTCTGATTGGCCCAGGCGCCTTAGGCCCCACCAGTAGGCGGAGCTTTGGGACGGATGGGCCAATCTGGCCTCATTCCGTCGTTGGCTGCCTGCCGGACAGGCGGGTTTGGCTCCCGTCTGTCCGGCCAACTACAGAAAGGTACGGGGAAGGGGGGTGGGGGTGTCGTGGGGGTCGGCCAGGGGGGTCGCGGGTCGGCTGGGGGGGCGGTCGGAGGTTCTTGGGGGGGGCGGTGGTTGGGGGGAGGGGGGTTTGCGTCGAGGGCAGGAGGGCCTGGGATCCCTCCTGCCCGTAATGTAGTGCGGGGTGGGGTTAGGGGGTCGCCGTGGCCAGGAGGATTTAGGCTCCCTCCTGGCCCGAACAACTAGGGGGGGGGGGGGTCGCCAGGGCCAGGAGGACTTACCGTAAGCACCGTAAGGAGGTAAAGAAGGAGATGTTAGGGCATGTAAAGTAAGGGCATGTAAACAGTACCCGGCGTATAAGACGACCCCCGACTTTGGGGAGGATTTTAAGGTACTGAAAAGTCGTCTTATACGCCGGCAAATACGGTATGTTTTTAGATGTATCTAAATAAAAATAATAACAAAAAATTTATCTTTTTTTATGTCATCTTAGCATATTTTATGCTACAGAACGAATTATTTTTTTTAACATGTATTGTTATGGGAAAACGCGTTTCACATAACGAACTTTTCGCATAACAAACTTGCTCCTGGAACCAATTAAGTTCGTTGTGTGAGGCACCACTGTACTGATAAAACTAATTTTTTTTTAGCAAAGCCCAATGAAAAGATAAAAGAAAACACAATTCATGTTAGTGGGCGGGAATACACTATTGAACAATCTATAAAAATATTGGGTGTAACTCTCGATAAACATCTGACTCTGGAAAAACATATAGGCCTACTGTTTAAGAAAGGTATCTCAGTTTTATGGAAGCTTCGCACCATCAAGAAGTTTTTTGATGAACCTTCTTTTTGTTTGCTGGTTCAGACATCCATTTTGAGTATTTTAGATTATTGTAATATTATATATTTAGGGGCTTACAAAAAAATACTCAAAACACTGAGACTGATTCAGAACACTGCGGTTCGCCTCATTTTTGGACTAAAAAAATGTGAGCATATTACCCCCTTTTATCAAAAACTTCACTGGTTGCCAGTAGAGTCCAGAGTTCTGTTCAAGTTTTCCTGTATTTGTTACAAAGCAGTTTTTGGGATGCTACTAGATTATCTTGCTTCTCTTCTTTGAACTATTCTAATAAGAGTACACGCAGAATAAATCTATTTAATTATCCTTCTTTAAAATTATGTCAATATAAGAAGTTTTTTGACAGAATTTTCTCATTTCAGGCCACTAAATTTAATATATGGCTTGGAAAACCTATATTAGAGACTACTTCTTATTCTATTTTAGAAAATCACTAAAGACATGCCTGTTTGACATGTTTACATCTTAGTTGTGGTACTGTTTAACTTCTCCTTGATGTATTCCAATTTTATTGATTGTTTTTAATATGTATTCTATTTTTGCTGACTGTATGTATTGTTATGAACCGCTTCAAACTTTTGGTATAGCGGTATACAAAAATAAATTATTATTATTATTATTGTGACTGTGGGTTATTGATTGCTTGCCTTCAAGTTTCAAGTTTATTAAATTTTTTTTATGTACACAATATCAAGAGCTTCAAAGCATATAACATTTTAAAAATGGGGGGGAGAACAAAACTCTTTTACACAATTACATTCAAATTCTATCCATTCTAATACATAACTGGTGAAGGGGATGAACTACAATCTTTAAAGAGAGAAAGAAGACATTTAGAGGGGAGCACATTTGGTAGGTAACACAAAAAAGGAAAAAAGAAAAAGAAAAAAAGAAAAGAAAAAGATTAATCTATAATCTATACAGAAGTCTAATTTAGATCTAAGAAGTTTGGTGATTTGTAAAATTATGTTGTCTGTTTTCAAAAGCGTCCTTGAACAAAACACTTTTAAAGGAACGCTTAAATTTTTCTAAAGAAGATTCATTACGAATATAAATTGGTAAATTGTTCCAAAGCTGGGGTGCTATAACTGAGAAAATGGTAGATCTTCTGGTTCCTATTATTTTTAATGAAGGAATAGTCAATAGCTGTTGTTGTGTTGATCTTAATGCCCTGGATGGAGAATACAGTATTAAAAAATGATGTAGAAAATTTTGTCAGAGCATAAGTTTGTTGAATTTTAAAAGTTAATAATAAAATTTTAAAGGTTATTCTATGTGTGATTGGTAGCCAGTGAGCTGCTTGTAGACGTGGTGTGACATGATCATATTTTTTTGATTTAGTGATAATTTTTATTGCTGTGTTTTGTATTATTTGTAATCTTCTTATTTCTTTTTGAGTTATGCCTTGAAATAAAGAGTTACAATAGTCAAGCCTTGAAATGATTAATGAATGTATTAGTATGTTAAGGGCCTCGAGCTTTAAGACTTTTGATAAGGATCTAATGAGATGTAACTTATAAAAGCAATTTTAACCACTGAACTAATGAGTCTCTCTTTGTTTTGTGCTCACCTAGCATGGGATTGGAATTGGGAGGGAGGTATTGGGACTTGGTGGGGAAATGGAGAGATTAGAGATGTGCTTGGCATTTGTTCCTTAGCAAATGTTAATCTACAGGCCTTGTTTTGTTGCTTCTTGTAGTTTCTTTTTTGTTATCTTGGTGCCGTTTTGGCCTGTCTTTGTTTGTTTGTTGCTGCTTTCTTTTGGAATTGAATAAAGATGATTTTAAAAAAAACAAACAAATGTAAATATAAAAATTAAATAGGGTAGGGAACATAAAATACAGTTAAATAATCAAACCAACTAGGAAATATGAGGAAAGGATTTTTGAAGGTTAAAGTTTGCTGCATGTTTAGAAATGATGACCCCAACTTGATGTATCCTTTCTCTTTAAAGGAGTGTATGTCTGATACTGCCAATCATAGGCAGCGGAACACTTTTTTGTTTGGGGAGGCCCAAAAGCTCCGTCCCAGACCCGCCCAAGCATTACCTTGCTCCCCCCTTAGGGTATCCGGCCCTCTGACCTGCCTCATGGTCTCTCTTGTGGACCCTCCCCCTTCCACCATTCCTTTCTACCACTTTTATCTGTCATGGAGCAGCACATCCTCTCACCTCCGTTTCATATTTTCTTCCAGTTACACTCTTCATGCCTCTATGCTGACACCCCATTCCCTCCAGCCCCTGTCTGTTGTGCGAGCCCTACCTACTCCTATGTGTGTTCTGGGAGCCTCCTGCACTTCCTGCCTATCCCTTGTGTGGTCCTGGGACTGCTCCCTATCCCTTGGTCTGTTGTCTCTCCAAGTGTCTCTCCCTATATGCTAGGTCACAGCATAAAACATGGGGGGAGGGGCAGCTGCCACTCCAGATGACATGTAGCAGACCTGTATGCTTAACGTGACCATTTATTTTTTTCATCAAAAGGGAACATCTATTAATTGTCGGTCCCGTCCCCAATCCCGCCCTAGCCCCGCTGCAATCCTGCCCTAGCCCCGCCCCCAATCCCACCCTCAATTTCTTCCATTCATTTTTCATGTACACATAATATCTTATTAATTCATAATAGTAACCATAAATTTTTTTAAAAATAGAAAGCACACTATACATAGAGAAAATGTTAATTATCATTCATATTTGGGGGGGTTGAAAGATGTCAAGGCAGATGACTTTAAAATATGCAATGTCACCTCAGTAACTATAGAAAAATAGACAAATATAGAGTAAAATATAGACAGCAGATATAAATTCTCAAAACTGACACATTTTGATCACTAAATTGAAAATAAATTCATTTTTCCTACCTTTGTTTGGTGATTTTATGAGTCTCTGGTTGCATTTCCTTCTGACCATGTATCCTTTCTTTCATTTCTTTCTTTCTGCACTCAGGCCCAACAATTGTCCCTTTCTATTCCTTCCCTCCTGTGTCCTTAGTGCCCCCAGTGCCTCCGTCCTGTGTCCTTAGTGCCCCCAGTACCTCCTTCCCATGTCCTTAGTGCCCCCAGTGCCCCCAGTGCCTCCATCCAGTGTCCATAGTGCCCCAGTGCCTCTGTCCTTAGTGCCCCAGTGCCTCCTCCCATGTTCATAGTGCCCCCAGTGCCTCCTTCCCATGTCCTTAGTGCTCCCAGTGCCTCTGTCCTGTGTCCTTAGTGCCCCCAGTGCCTCCGTCCTGTGTTCTTAGTGCCCCCAGTGCCTTCTTCCCATGTCCTTAGTGCTCCCAGTGCCTCCTTCCCGTGTCCACAGTGCCCCCACTGCCTCTGTCCTGTGTCATTAGTGCCCCCAGTGCCTCTGTCCTGTGTCCTTAGTGTCCCCAGTGCCTCCTTCCCATGTCCTTAGTGACCCCAGTGCCTCTGTCTTGTGTCCTTAGTGCCCCCAATGCCTCCTTACCGTTTCCTTAGTGCCCCCAGTTCCTCTGTCCCATGTCCATAGTGCCCCCAGTGCCTGTCCTGTCTCCTTAGTGCCTCCTCCCATGTCCTTAGTGCCCCAAGTGCCTCTTCCTATGTCTTGCCTTCCAGCCTTTGTCCCACCCCGTCCCCCGAAGCCAGCCTGCCTGCCTACCTCCTTCCCTCTCCCTCCAGTGCCTGATTCAAACCCCCCCTCCCCCCGCCCATGTACCGCCGCTGCCTGCCAGACTCCCTCTTTCCCTCTCTGCTGCACCGATTCAAAGCCTGGTCCGCCGCCGCTGCTTCTTGTCTTCTTCCAAAGTCAATTCTGACATCGGAGAGGAAGTTCCGGGCCAGCCAGGCAGCGATTGGGAAGAAGGCAAGAAGCAGCAGCGGTGGACCGGGCTTTGAATCGGCGCGGCAGGGAGGGAAAGCGATCACCCGTCCCAGTGTCCCTGCACACAGCTTGCGGGATGCTGTCCCTGAAAATGGGAAATTTCAGTGTCCCAAAGCGGTGGGTCGGGACAATGGGATGGTCGATCCAAAAACAGGACTGTTCCGTTGAAAACGGGATGTATGGTTACTCTATGTATGCTGACCCTTTTATTTCCCTGTGCCCTGAATCCTACTGCATTGTGGTGGCCTAGCACATGTTTCCCTAGGCCTTTGTGTCCACTAGTGCTGCCTGATTCAGGAAAAAAATTTTGATTCAATTCGATTCAGCCTATTGAATTGGTTTTTCGATTCGATTTTCCTGCCCAATTGGGTGTTTTTTTCAAACATCCTGGTGGGTTTATTTTATAGCTTCTTCACCCTCTTTGGCTTCTCCTAGCCACACTGGCACTGTGGTGTAAACAAAATAAAGAAACAGAAAGGACTTTTCCTCTCTTTGTTAAATCCTAGCTCACGTTTGCAGTATATTGTGCTCGGTTGTGCCCAATGGGACCCATTTCACCTTGTATTCGGCTTCTTCAGGGGTCTTAATATAAAGCTTTAACAATGGGCAGCTCTACTCCTCCGTTACTAAGTAGAAAATGGCGCCATTTTCTACTTAGTAATGGAGATCATTTTCAAAGATAAGTGCAGTTTTGGTTTTTAGTAGCACAATAGCACTTTATATTTAAGTTGTTTGCACTAAGAATTTGCACTTTATAAAAACATAGAACAAAAAAGAACTTGAAGAACTCAATGAATGTTATCTTCAACCTGTACATCTGCTGTTAAGAAAGAATCGCTTATGATTTAACAGCACAGGTATCTGAGAGTTCTTTACTATTTTGTAAATATTATACTATCACAAGTCCTCATGCTTTGTTGATCTGTCGATTTGTGGACTTGTTTCCATTGTTTATTTTTGAGTGTTGCCACTACATTTTATACATGTAACATGGGGAATTCCACCAAAAATTAAAGCCTTATATTAAGACCCCTGAAGAAGCTGAATACAAGGTGAAATGGGTCCTGTTGGGCACAACCAAGTACAATATACTATTACAGATCATTTTCAAAGATAAGTGCAGTTTTGGTTTTTAGTAGCACAATAGCACTTTATATTTAAGTTGTTTGCACTAAGAATTTGCACTTTATAAAAACATAGAACAAAAAAGAACTTGAAGAACTCAATGAATGTTATCTTCAACCTGTACATCTGCTGTTAAGAAAGAATCGCTTATGATTTAACAGCACAGGTATCTGAGAGTTCTTTACTATTTTGTAAATATTATACTATCACAAGTCCTCATGCTTTGTTGATCTGTCGATTTGTGGACTTGTTTCCATTGTTTATTTTTGAGTGTTGCCACTACATTTTATACATGTAACATGGGGAATTCCACCAAAAATTATAATTAAATCTGCTCTTGTTCTTTCAATTATAAGTAATTTGTTGAATGGCAACCCCAGTCATTATAAGTAATAATTTGTTATTGTTTGAAGAAATCTGACTTTTTGCTCTCATTGCCATACCAAACAGCACAGTATCATATGATAATGCCACTGGGTTTTCTAATAAACAATTAATTTGGTCCCAAATTGATTTCCAAAAAGTCATAACAAATGGACATTAGGATTTTAGAATCAAAATTGATTGATAAATGGGAATATTCTACACTACAGGACCTCTTAAAAGCTAAAGGGAAATATAATGAGATTTCTTCTAAACTGTTAAGAAAAGATTTATTTTCTCAACAGGCATTGTATTATGGAAATTCAAATAAGGCAGGAAGATTATAGGCAAACTAAAAGCAAAAAAACAAAAAACAAAAATAGTGGCGGTAAAAGATGAAAAAGGGAATACTCATACTCAAATTGGTCCTATTCTAAAACAATTTTTAAAGTTTTATAAAGTTCTATATTCTTCTGAGCCTTATTTAGATAAAAGAAAGGATGGATTAGAATTTTTAAATTCAATTAAGAGACCAAAAATTCCTGAACATATAAAAGAAAGTTTAGAAAAGCCAATATCACTAAAAGAATTGTAAACGGCATTGAAGTCCCTTAGAGTTGGATCCGCTCCAGGTGGAGATGGTTTCACGGTAGAGTTTTATACATCTTTTCAAATTACCCTATTACCATATTTGCTTAATTTATATTAGACTCAACTTACTAAAGGTTGCATTACTATGGCAGAATCATTAACTATAGTTTTGCCAAAGCCAAATATAGATCCCACATTGGTTTCAAACTATAGACCTATTTCTTTAATTAATGTAGATGGAAAACTTTTAGCTAAAATTTTGGCTATACTCTTGGCTAAGGCTCTCCCCTCTATTATTGGTATGCATCAAACAGGATTTGTTGCTCAGAGACATTCTTCTAATAACACCAGGTTGGCTTTACATATGTTAAATTTGTCAAAATCCATAAACGATCCGGCCTTTTCTGTATCTTTGGATGCAGAGAAAGCCTTTGATCGAGTGGAATGGACCTTCATGTATCAAGCACTGGAGTGGTTTGGTATAGGGTCAGGATTTATACAAATGATTCAAACATTATATAGTTCCCCTGTTGCTAGATTATATATTAATAATAATTTCTCACAGTGTTTTAGTCTGCAAAGAGGGGTTAGACAAGGTTGTCCCTTGTCTCCTTTGCTTTTTGATATTGTATTAGAACCCTTGTTATTAACTATTCAGCAAGCGAAGGATACAGGGTATTCCTTATTCAGATCGGGAATATAAAGTCTCTCCTTATGCAGATGATATTTTGCTTTATTTGAGAAATCCTGAAACAACCATTCCATGCTTGTTGAATTGATAGAGAAATTTGGAAAATTTTCAGGATATAAAATAAATTGGAGCAAATCAAAAGTTCTTCCACTTAATGTCCATTGTACAAAAGGTTTATTTGATTCATTTCTCTTTCTATGGAAAGAGGATGGAATAAAGTACTTAGGCATTTGGATAAAAAATACTCTGGAAGAAACAATGAAGATAAATGAAAAATTTTTAATACAGAAGGTAATAGAAATGTTTGAGCAATGGAATCCTTTACATCTGTCCTGGTGGGGAAGAGTTCAAGCTATTAAAATGATGATTTCCCCTGTGGTTTGTTATCGAATGGGTATGATACCAGGTGTTTTTCAGGGGTCCTTCTATAAAAAGTTAAATTTTATTCTTACAAAATGTATTTGGCTGGGCTAAAAAGGCTAGAATTGCTTTAGTATCTTTACAAAAAACGATTACAGAGGGTGGGGTAAATTTTCCAAGCTTATATAGGTATCATCAAGCCTATATTATGCGCCAGGGTATGTATTGGATCCTCTCAGAGCCTATTGACAATATCCCAGATTGGTTATGGTTGAAATGGTGACTCATGTTTCCTCTGCGATTGTGCCATGTTCTCAGTATCAAAATGCCTAGATTATATAAAGACAATAAAATATTAGTAGACACTTGGAAAACATTAAGATATGCGAGTAATATAACACTTATTCCAATTCACAAATCAACAAATCAAATTATATGGCTGAACTCCAAGATTCAAATTGGCAGATTTAAGGTCATCTGGAAGCATTGGATGATTGCAGGAATACGTGTATTAGAAGATGTGATTTCCAATGGTAAACTGCTTGAGTTTTCACAGTTGCAACATAAATATGGCCTTAATAAACCACAAAGTTTTAGATGGATGCAACTGAAGCAGGCCATTCAGGTAGGGTTCCCTGAGTGGAAAAATCTTAATAATCACTATAGTTTGGAATTCTTATGCTTTCATGTGGACTTCCTGGGACACCAGGCTGCACAGTGGTACAAATTAATATCTGGATTTATGAATAAAAAACCAAAGACTGGTCTTAGAGACATTTGGAGCATTGAGATTAAGCATCAAATTACTGCGTCTCAATGGCCACGAATTTGGTCTTGGAGGATGAGATGTACAATGTCTGCATCTATGAGACAAGCATGGATTTTTCTGTTGCATAGAGCATTCTGGACCCCTGTTCGTTTACAAAAATTAGATTGCTCTAAGTCTGATAGATGTTGGCATTGTCATCTTGAAACAGGGACTCTAGATCATTTATTATTCTATTGACCATTTATTATGGATTTTTGGAAATCAATTTGGGGCCAAATTAATAGGTTATTAGAAAATCATGTGGCATTATCGTATGATACAGTATTATTTGGAATGTCTATGAGGGCTAAGAGCCAAATATCTTCCAAAAATAATAATCTCTTACTTATTTTAACAGGAGTTGCCATACAACAAATAACATGCAATTGGAAAAATTGGAATAGATTAAACTACAGTTTTTGGTGGAATTCAGGGCTCCTTTTATCAAGGTGCACTAAAGAAATTAGTGCACTAGACACCTACGCTAGAATACCATGTGGTACTGGTCTATTTAACGCGAGCGGGTAGCAATGTCGCCGCGTTAATGTCACTATCGCGCGGTGCATGCCGCGTTAGTAAACAGCGCATGACAAAGGCAGGTATTAGCGCGCGGTAATCCAACAGCGTTCTGCCTATTCATCTTATGGGTCCAACTTTTCTCCATGTCCTGAGTACAGTAGTTTAGTGCAATCCAATACACACACACCCCTTAGACAAAACTGTGGTAACTTTGTTTGTTGAGCATGTGGGAGCTGTGCTTCTTGCTATAGTTCCCATGAGTGTTGAGAGAAGTGGTCAGGCTACAAAAAGCACTAGTCTGCTTCTGTAAAAGGTGTGTATGATGTTTACTCACGCAGACAATAGCGTGTCATTAACCTTAATGCTGTCCTACTGTCGCTTCATTCTAATACATTAATGTCACCACCAACCTGTGCTAGTGGTGTTTGTTTAGTGCTATTCAGGGTGCATTGTGTCCGGTGCTGCACCTGACACTCCATGAGTGTGTGGGACCATGTTGTTTGCTCATAAGGAAAAAGAGGGGGGAGAAGGGGTGAGTTAGTGCAGCTCTGATCTCACTATGAGTAAACAATACTGTGTGCAAACACACATGTTCCCTACATAAGGCTATATGTGTAACAGCACAGTTTTACTGTACACATGGTGAGGTCGGTGGATGAGGCCACCAACTGAAACAAAAACACCTCTAGCCTGGGGCTCTGTCATATGTAACTCATAAGGAACATTTCAATTGCTTTATTCAGTCAGACCAATGGTCGGACCTTCTCACGGTCACCAAGGCAGCTCTCTAGTATCTTGGCAAACCCAAAGAGCGCTATCTAGCTACCTCTTCATATCAGGAACACTGACTAGAGACTTTTCCTCCAGGAACCGAGAGTCACAAGTAGGTGGACTTTTCCTCCAGGAGGCCTCCCACTCCGAACAACATCTATGAGAAGTGAGTCTTGCAAACATTACAACTGCCTTACTGGATCAGGTCAACTGTCTCTCTAAGGCAGTAGCCTCTTTTCATGGTGACTAATATATAATTCTTAAAAAATCCCTCAAAGTTAAAATGCTCCAATGAAGTATCCAGCGGGATTTGAACTAGGAACCTCAGAGGTTGTGGTGGAGGGGGGGGGGGACGGACATCAAGTTTACCACTACACCACAGCTCCTCTACACATACACATATGACAGCATAATGGTAATTTATGTTTCAACATTGCTACACTCTAGATTGTTCTGTGATTCTCACACTCCATGTCACAAGTGTTAGGGCCCATAGACAAGAATGGCAGTTCAAAATGCAAAGGGAAAACTGCCTCTTTCCAGCACAGTAGCTTCACTTGGATGCAGAGTGGCCTGAACATAAGAACTTAAGCATCGCCTCTGCCGAGTCAGACCAGAGGTCCATCGTGCCCAGCAGTCCGCTCTCGCTGCGGCCCCCCAGGTCAGTAACCTGCAAATGATCCTCTTCTGAAGACATTTTGTCGTGTATAGTACCCCCTCTGTCTATATCCCTCAATCCCCTTTTCCTTCAGGAACCTGTCGAACCCCTTCTTGAAACCCAAAATCGTACTCTGCTCCACCACCTCCTCTGGAAGTGCATTCCAGGCATCCACCACCCTCTAAGTGAAGAAGAACTTCCTAGCGTTTGTTCTGAATCTGTCTCCCTTCAATTTTCTTGAGTGCCCTCTTGTTCTTGTTTCCCCTACCAGTCTGAAGAATCTGTCCCTCTCTACCCTCTCTATACACCTTTTCTGATCTTGTAAGTTTCTATCATGTCCCCTCTAAGTCTCCGTTTTTCCAGGGAAAAGAGCCCCAGTTTCTCCAGCCTCCCGGCATATGGAAGGTTTTCCATGCCCTTTATCATTTTCGTTGCTCTTCTTTGGACGAAAATGATAAAGGGCATGGAAAATCTTCCATATGTTGAGAGGCTGGAGAAACTGGGGTTCTTTTCCCTGGAAAAACGGAGACTTAGAGGGGACATGATAGAAACTTACAAGATCATAAAAGGTATAGAGAGGGTAGAGAGGGACAGATTCTTCAGACTAGCAGGGGAAACAAGAACAAAAGGGCACTCAAGAAAATTGAAGGGAGACAGATTCAGAACAAACGCTAGGAAGTTCTTCTTCACTCAGAGGGTGGTGGATGCCTGGAATGCACTTCCAGAGGAGGTGGTGGAGCAGAGTACGATTTTGGGTTTCAAGAAGGGGTTGAACAGGTTCCTGAAGGAAAAGGGGATTGAGGGATATAGATAGAGGGGGTACTATACACGACAAAATGTCTTCAGAAGAGGATCATTTGCTGTGAGCTATTGGTTGATTTAAATGAACACTAGTCCAAAAAAGGTCTCACCTCCCCCTCTACACACACACACATTTCCTGTTTAGCTTTAAACTTAATACAGTTGGTAGAATTCCTTTCTGTTCCTTTCTTGCACCCTAATCAAACTGGTTTTTGCCATCATCACTCCACGGAACTCTCCTTAGGATTAACTACAAAAATTCTTTACCATCTTGACCATCACCAATCAGTTTTGCTCATTTCTCTAGATCTTTCCTCTGCCATCGACACTAAAGATCATAGGTTACTACTATCCCGTCTTCAAGAAATAGGTGTAGCAGGTCAAATCTTGGACTGGATCACCTCTTACTTTTCCGATAGATCATCCAAGGTCATTTTCAACAACTCATCTTCTGAACCTTAATTCACTAAATACAGTATCCCACAAGGTTATATTCTGTCACTACTTCTTTTCAATAACTTTTTGTCCCCTCATTTGACAGTAGGACAATCTATCGGCTTTACCACCTTCGCATGTGCCGATGATGTACAATTAATTCATCCTGTCGACCTGAATAACATCGAGGATGTCGTTTCCATCAATCAAAAACTCGAAAAAATTAAATCATGGTTGGATTCAAATAAGTTATCACTTAACGTTAATAAATCGAAATTAATGATCTTTCCCTTTAAAGAAGGACTAACTCTTCAGGCCCCTTTGAAATTCGAATCGCTATCAATTAAAGTTGTACCCACTCTAAAGCTTTTGGGAGTTACTCTTGACTGCAAATTCTCCTACCACAATCACATCAGCATGGTGGTTCAGAAATGTTACCACCGTCTTAGAATGATACGGTCTCTAGCTAAACTACTTGATCCGTCATCTTTGAACACATTAATCCACTCTTTGGTTATTTCCTGTATAGACTATTGTAATGCCCTTTATAAGGGCATCACCAAAAAGGAAATAAGACGCCTTCAGATAGTACAAAATACTACTATTAAGATTATTTACGGTGCAAAGAAATACGACCATGTCTCTCCTCTTCTAATCGATGCTCATTGGTTGCCCGTCAAACATAGAATTAGTTATAAAATTCTATTGTTAACCTCCACTACTCATTTAAACAACCAACCAGAGTTTATTGACAGACTCATAAGCACATAAGCATTGCCTCTGCCGAGTCAGACCATAGGTCCATCACGCCCAGCAGTCCACTCCCGCGGCGGCCCCCCAGGTCAATGACCTGTAGTGATCTATTACTCTAGAGCATTTTGTACTGTATAGTAACCCTCTAATTGTATCCCTGGATCCCCTTTTCCTTCAGGAACTCGTCCAGTCCCTTTTTGAAACCCAAAGTCGTACTCTGCTCTACCACCTCCTCTGGAAGCGCATTCCAGGTGTCCACCACCCTCTGAGTGAAGAAGAACTTCGTGGCATTTGTTCTGAACCTATTTCCCTTCAATTTTTTAGAGTGCCTTCTAGTTCTTGTTGCCCCCGCCAGTCTGAAGAATCTGTCCCTCTCTACCTTCGCTATACCCTTCATGATCTTATAAGTTTCTATCATATCCCCTCTAAGTCTCCGCTTTTCCAGGGAAAAGAGCCCCAGCTTCTCCAGCCTCTAAGCATATGAGAGGTTTTCCATGCCCTTTATCATTTTTGTTGCTCTTCTCTGGACCCTCTCGAGTACCGCCATATCCTTAAGGTATGGCGACCAGTACTGAACGCATTAAATCTCTTCGTTCTACGTCACAAAACCTCTTAGTCGTACCGTCCTTGAAACTGATCAACACGCTGAGATCTAATAACTTTGTCATCATCGCACCTTCTTTATGGAACTCATTGCCCAATCATTTATGAGTGGAATCCTCGATAAAGCAATTTAAAGCAAAACTCAAAACATTCTTATTTGACGATGCTTTCAGATAAAACTGTCCTTTTTAGGGCTAAGCCAACAATAGTCCCTCTCCCAACCTATTGTTTTAATCCTTAAGTGTGCTTTATTTTAAATATTGTAATTCAACCCTACTTTCCTAACTGTGTATAGTTTGTATATGTGTCTCATGTCAAAAGTCTATTAACCTAACATCGTATTGTACTATATTTTAATACCCACTTGTGTTGTTTCTTTTTAAGATATCTTTTTATTAATGCTATACACCGCTTTGAAATTTGAGTTAGCGGTATAAAAAATGTTTTAATAAACTTGAAACTTGAAGGAGGTTGTGAAACAGACAGGACAAGTTTCTCAGTAAGTGCAATCTGGGTACATATATTATTAATCTGTGCACGCACACACACAGACAGTTAATAAGATTTCTTCTGCACATACTAACAATTCTATGTTTCAATTTTTTTTACATTACATTAGGGACTTCTATTCCGCCTATACCTTGCAGTTCAAGGCGGATTATAAAAGAGCTAACTGGACATTTCCAGTGAAGTTACAACAGTTTGGGGGGTTTTTTTGTTACAAGGGAGGAGAGGTAGCTGGATTAATTCCGGAAGAATTTGCAAATTGGATATTAAATTGACTGTACGTTACTGTGTGATATAACAAATAGATTACAATTAGAGTACAAATAAGATTACGTTACATTTCAGGGATCTGAATACTTGGTTGGTGTTTTGGGGAGGAAGAGATTATTTAAGTGGAGGTTTTGGAGGAGAATTTATCTAGGAGGAGGGGGAAGGGTTGGGTTAAGATATCTGGATAAATTTTTTGAAAAGTAGGGTTTTGATTTCTTTTCGAAAAGTTTTGAAGTCGCCTGTTGCCGTCAACAGGTTGGAGATGGAGTGGTTAAGTTTTGCTGCTTGCGTTGCCAGAAGGTTATCAAACATCTTTTTGCGCTGAGTGCCCTTGAGTGGAGGGAAGGCAAAAGGGTTTGGAGTTCTTCTTTGTCATGAGGTGAGGATCTGGTTTAGGCGGTTGTTTTGATAGATTTAATATTGTCCTCCGCAGCAATTATTTTAACTTCTAGGGCTGTAATTTTGGATTTAATTTGTTGAACCTCTATGGTGAGGTTAGTAAGTTTTTCATTGAGATCTTCCCTAGTATCATTCATAATTTTTTTCAGAGCTCTTAGCTCCTCTAAGATTTCCCTGCTAGCCTCACTGTCAGTTAACGGCAGCGGTGTTCTGGCTGGAATATGAAGCTTTGGCTTGTTCTTCTTACCTGCCTTATTAGAGGCCATTCTTAGGTCAAATAAGTTGGTTTAGAGTGAGCATGTATCTTAATCTTTTAGCAGGATCAGGTTTGCTTGAAGAATTAACTCAATGTGTTTCTCTATTAACTGATTTAAAATCAGCTGTGGGGAGAGCAACGGATTAGGCTTCCATCTTATCCGAGAGCTCTAGAACCTATCTCAATAGGTGTGTTCTTATTGCACGGCCCTCGACAGAATCCCGTGCCGCATATAAAGGCTTGCGTAAACAACTAGATACCCTGCTGACTGAGCGGGCAATGACACATCGATGTTTATAAGTTCCGGCTATATAAGTGGGGCAATAAAGCGGGTAAATTACTGGCCAATTTGGTGCAGCCATTTAGAAAGGCTTCCCGGGTTTCCCGTATTCGGAAGAGTTAGACCACTATCCCTACGGAGGAGAAAGTGATATAAGACCAATTTGTCCGATTCAATACGGAGCTTTACGGGCCGGGCCCATATGATCTGGCCGCTCGCAATTCCTTCTTTCGCGATCTTGCCCTACCTCAAGTGTCGGCTGCTCATTTACAGCTGTTGAACGCACCTATTTCATGCCAGGAAGGTCAGACTGCTGTGGGGCGGCTGAAGCTGGCAAAGGCCCCCGGACTGATGGCATGGGGCTTGAGTTCTACAAAATTCTGAAACCCCAGATAGGACCGGCTTTTGTGGCAATGTATATTGATATGCAGAATACCGGACATATCTTCCCTGAACAAAGTCACGCCCATGTGGTGGTCCTTCCCATACCGGGAAGGGATCCTGAATTGGTAGGGTCCTATCGACCTATATCCCTGTTGAATCAGGATATGAAGATCCTCACAGAGATTCTGGCGGGCTGGTTAGCTCAGGTGGTTCCTTCTCTGGTTCACACTAATCAAGTGGGATTTGTCCCTGGACAGTTTGCCTCTTACGAGCCTTGGTGGCACTCCTTGAGGGCAGAGCGTGTGACATCTCCTGGCCAGCTTAGATGCCAAGAAGGCCTTTGACAAGATGACCTGGCTTATCTTTTTTGGGTACTACAACAGTTTGGCATTCTGGGCCCATTCCACCAGTGGATTGTTAGCCTTTATACTGTGCTCCGACGGCTCAACTGCTTATCAATAAATGCCACACGGCCTCTTTTTCCTTACACCGAGGAACACGGCAGGCATGCCGCCTTTCCCCACTTCTGTTTATTTTATCCTTGGAGTCCCTGGCTCACAAAATTCGGACAAGCCCGGACATCACGGACATCCGGGTGGGTGCTGAGGAATGCAAAATTACACTCTTTGCTGACGATATGCTATTGTTTGTGAGCAATGTGCAGGAGATGATTCCTCGCTTGACTACTCTTATCGGGGAATTTGGGGCCTTCTCAGGTCTCTACATCAATTTTGGTAAATCTGAGGCCATGCCTGTCTCTTCTTCGTATGTATCGCGTCATAACACAGTTTTTCCGTTTCGCTGTGGAGGGGGGTAACGCAGGTATTTGGGCATTTTTCTTAGTGTGGATTGGACTACTGTCTATCGCTGTAATATCTCTGATAAACTGAAGATGTTGCAAGACTATTGTTCTTGGTGGGGGGACTTGCCCCTATCTCTGTCTGGTAGAATTGCTCTTGTGAAAATGGTTCTGCTCCCCAAGCTCCTTTATCCTTTATAGATGATTTCTCTTTGGCTTCGCGGTGCGGTGAACGCTCTTATAGATCTTTCATTGGCTCTTTTATCTGGCACCATAGGAGAGCACGCATAGGCTGGTGGAAGCTTACACAGAGTCAAGATGGGGGGAGGATTGGCCCTGCCAGACCTTCGTTTATATAATGTTGCAGCCCTTATGAGATGGATCCATGAGCTTTATACAGGCGAGTATAGGTTCTCCCCCGCAGGACTCTTTGACTCTTGGATGGCCCCTTATGCGGCGCTGGCATGCCTGGTTTGTCCACGGTGGTGGCATCCATGCCTCGGATTCAACTCGGTCTGGCTCACCCCTTTAAGGAAGGCGCTGACTTGGTGGCGGCACTGGATTGGTAAAGGGCAGGGTAATTGGCCTTTTTGGAATCTTGGATAGAGCCCTGATTCCACCAGGAGTGGGAGCTCCTAAGGACATTGGGGACCGGTTTGGAACCCATCTCTGCTTGGGCCATGTATCAGAGGTGGAGCCCCCGACAACATCTTCCTTTCCTTCATATGGTGCACTCCGCACCACCTGGGACTTGCCCTTATGCCCTTTTTTGCATACCTACAGTTGAGACACTATTATTTGGATAATATTCAACGCTAACCAGGGGTGGTCATTTTTTGAAGATGGATCAGATTTCCCTGTCTCTTCCCTTTTCTCTTAACTCTATCTTTTTGGTATGGGATGGCAAGAGCAGAGCGGGAGGATACCCAGCTGCCTACCATGGCCTCTAGATGGTCATTGGAAATGGGGGAGGAGATTACCCCTGGGATGCTCAAAACCTGCTTCTCTACTATAGCTCGAGGGGCATACAATGCCCAATTGCAGGAGCTCCAATTCAAATTGCTCCACCATACCTATATTACACGGACACAGGGGGTGAGAGCTGGCCTCTGGGATTCTGAGGAATGTGTAAAGTGTAGGCATATGCCCAGGACTCTATTGCACATGATCATTGAATGTCCGATTCTGGGCATCTACTGGAATGGAGAGCTGGATTTCATTGCACAGATCCTGGGGGGTGTCAGTCCAGTTGTCATATGGGACTTTAGTCTTGGGATATGATGCGTAGTTTTTGGCTCAGGGGCTGACTGCAGATCACTGGTGCTTTATGTATGTTGCTATTCTTGCTGCCAAATGGGGAGTGCTCCACATGTGGATGGATGCAGCACCCCTGGAGTTGGTGGGATGGAAGTGGTCCCTCTGAGAGCTAGCACATTGGGAGCTGCGTAACATTGGGGGCCTTGTGGAGGGATCTCTTAAGCTTTATGGGTCCTTGTGGGAACGGGTCATTGCTGCGATTGCTCCCTTGTGAGGTTGTTTTGCTACCCTATCTCCAGTCGCTGAAGGGGTGGGGGGAATGGAGGAATAGAGGCAGGGGGTTTCTGTTAGTTTGTTTTGTCTGGGGTTGGACTTTTATAAAATTATGGGAGTAAACTCAAAGATGGTGTTACTTTTCTTCCCATTCCCCTATTTTGATATTCTTTGTACATGGGGCATGGTTGGGTTTTTGCTATATCCCTTGCTTGGGCGGAGTTCTTCCTCCCCTGTCTCCATTGGTCACTTTCTTTTTGTAGCCCCTACCGATATGCTCTGGGACTGGGAAATGAACTGTATTCTTTTTTACCTTGTATTTGTATATGACTCTTGTTTGGCTGATTTTGCTGTGTTGTTTGTTTGCTTCTCAATAAAAATGTTTCAAACCAAAAAAAAAAAAGAAAAAAAATTTAAATTGAATCAGGTTGGGCAGACTGGATGGACCATTTGAGTCTTTATCTGCTGTCATCTACTATGTTTCCATGCAAAAGCATGGAACTTTGAATGCTGCATTAACGTGCGTAAGATCCAGGATTGGTCTCCAATCCAATCGTCTGAGCCTTTCTTTGGCACAATAAAGTATAAGGAGTATCTACCCAAGACTGAGGCTTTGGACAGCACCAGTTCTATGGCCTGAATATCCAATAATCTTTGTACAGTGGCCTGCATTTTGACTGCCTTATTTGAGTGCCCCGCAGGAGAGTCTACAAACCAATCTGTCAGAGGCTGGGCAAATTCCAGCTTGCAGCCAGACTGAATAATGTCCAGAAACCACTGGTTAGACAACATGCGCATCCAGGCCTGCAGGAACACAGAGTCTGCCCCCAATATCTGGAGAAACCTCCCTCGGTCTGGCATCATTTCACCTTTTTGGCAGAGGAAGCTGAACAGAAGGCAGAATAGCCTGGAGCTTCAGAACATCTGCCTGTAATTCTGTAGAAATCTTTGAGACGTGGAGCTTGAATAAGGGCAGTAATGCCTGGAGCCATGAAAATTAGAGCATCCCAAAGCCATTGCTTCAAAGCCACTCCCAAAGCCACTGTCTCAAAAAGTCACCTGAGAACCACATCCATACAGCAGTCCTGCATGTCCTTAAGCATCATACCACCTTCACTGGGAAGTGAGGTGCATTTAGTCATCTGTGCAACCAAAGAATCCACTTTAGGCTGACCAAGAAGCTGCCGGCACTCCTGCTGCATAAGGTACAAACAGGAAATAGCTCTTGAGAGTGCCTTCCGGAGAATACCATTGCTCTGAGATCAGAATGCTCAAATCAGGATGCCAGGGAAAGCGGAAGATTGAGCTCATACTCCATAAAGGAGAGAGGAAGAAGCCGGTTGAGTGACTAAATTCAACTCCTGTAGAGTTTCTGAAATGAGATCAGGCAAAGCAGCAGACTTAAATGCAGAATCGTGGAATCATCCCCAGGTTCTAAAGCCAGAGAACGATCTGGCATATTGTCCCGAGTCCCACGCCACGGGGAGAGCGTCCCTGGATAACAAGGGATTCCCAAGCTGATCATCATCATCAAATTCTGCGAAGGACTCTGGACCCTGTGGTATACTGTAGATTCGCCATGTGATGACTTAACCTTGTGCTTCTTGGGCTGTGGAGGATCCGTAGCCTTGCGTAAGAACTTTCAGGTGTAACAACCCCGAAAATAAGTAAAGCCACCCCAAAGGGTTAGCTGAGTATTTTAACATCTGCTTAGCCAAGGGAGAGACTAAGCTTTTTGCTGCTGCCTCTCCCGGCCGTGCCATGTAGCACTTGGTACAAGGACACTCCTGAGGTGCTAAATTTACACATTTCTGGCAAGTATCCACAGTAGGAGAGCCCAAGGACTCCATCCCAAGTTTTGAGACAAAGTTTGCAAATTTAGAAGAGCAAGAAGCTTTTGTAAAAAAAAAAAAAAATTGCTGCAAATCTTACAACGTCTCTTCAGATTCCCCTCCCTTTTCTAAAGAGTACCAAGCATAAAACAGGATACTTACAGCAATTACAACAATATTGATCACAGCATTGATCCAGAGAATCACACAACTATATGCTGTACTTCGATCAAAATGATGGACGCCTTTTACAAAGCAACAGTAGCAATTCATGCATGGCAAATGTGATGCAGCCCATTCCATTTCTATGGTCTACATTGCATTTGTCTTAGAGTACCACTGTGACTTTGTAAAAGAGGTCCTATGTTAACTAATATGTCCCTTTCTCCACACAATGCAAATTAAAATAGCAATCATGAATGATAATGTAGTGTTATGAATGTAGTGTTATGAATGTTATGAATGTAGTGCAATAACTGTGCCCTTCACTAATTATTTCAACTTACTGCATAAAGTATATTTCAAAATAGAAACAAAGAAATGATCTACCTGAGAAGCATCCACCATTCACAGGTCTTAAGAAGCTAAATTTCTTACCCCCATAAGAAGGCAAAACTATTAAATAAGGTTTCTAGTGATATAAAATTTTGTAATTGCTATACTGTATATTCTCTGTGTTCACTGACTTTTTAAAATCCCCACTGTAAAGGGAATTGAGACATCCAGGCTGAAGAATGATCTAGAGCAGTGGTTCTTAAACCTGTCCTGGGGGACACCCAGCAAGTTGGGTTTTCAAGATATCCGTAATGAATATGCATGAGGTAGATTTGCATATAATAGAGATGACCCAGAACAGGTTAAGAACAGCTGATCTGGAGTTTGGCAGTTAAGATTTAGGGGGAAAATCACTAAAGAGCAGTAAAATATGGCATTTTATTGCTGCTTAGTTTACTGGGGGAGTCGCTAATCTGTGGTAATTCAGTATCAAAGGTTAGTGACTGCTGCAACAAATGAATAACAGAATATGTAATCAGCCTTGCAGGTTGCAATATTCTAGTCCCCAGGAGCATGAGTAACTAATACATGGTCCAATGCTCCTGTTTTAATTATGTATGTAATATTTGTAATCTGCTTTGGTTAAAAGTGGAATACAAATAATAAACTATAAACTATAGAAGAATGCTCCATGGATCTCCCTCCTCCTCTGAAAGCCTCCTCCCCTGAAGATACTCCCACCCCTTAATGACAGATTTAATAACTATAAACCAACCTCATAGGCCCCGTTAGTAGGGTTACCAGATTTTATGTATGTAAAATCCAGACCCATAGCCACGCCCCAGCTTCAGGAGGGACGGTACTCGCGCATGCGACACAATAATGTCACTGCATTGCATCCATGCCTGTGTGGATGCCCCTCCCAATGCGATCTGCTTTTCAAAACCCAGACAAAGTGCTGAGTTTTGAAAAGCCATACGGAAACCCGGACATGACCTCTGAAAAGATGACATGTTCAGGGAAATTCGAATGTCTGGTAGCCCTACCCCTTAGAAACCCACCCACATCCCCCAAGCCAATCTTTGGGAGGGTTGGGAAGTTCCGGCAGGAGCAACTAAGCATCCCTCCTGCCGGCAATCTTTGTGGGGGAGTGGTGAGGGGAGGTTCCAGCAGGAGGGGAGTGAGGGAGTTCTGGCATCCTTCCTGCCGGTAGTCATTGCGAGGGGGCGATGGGTTGCCACGGTCACTAAACTTATCATGGCAGGGAGATCATTTGCCACGATAAGCTCAGCAGCTGCTTGAAATGTAGGTCAGCATTTTTCTGGCCTACATTTCAGGCGACTATCACAGGTTTAGGGAGGCACCTAGGCTACCTGAGCTCGTGTAAGGCCATTTCCAGGTGAAACAACACCCACACTGAACAGGGTAACTTACCAAACTCTGCCCTTAGTTGCCAGGAATAATGATAATTGCACAAATCTTTTCCAATCGGTTATTTTTTATTAGCTTTATCATAATTCAACTTTCAGAAAGTAATTTGTACAAGGAGTCATTTCAGACGCGCAAAATAAGGCATTTCTGGCAACGGACTCAACTCTATGCTTGTTTGTACATTCCTATATACCTTACATGATGACATCCCTTCACTAACATCTAACTGGTCAAAAAAGAACAGTTTCTTACCGTAACAGGTGTTATCCAGGGACAGCAGGCAGCTATTCTCACATGTGGGTGACGTCATCGACGGAGCCCGGATGCTGACGCCTCACAAGCAGACTTGCTTGAAGAAACTCGAAGTTTCGAGTCGCCCGCACTGCGCATGCGCGAGTGCCTTCCTGCCCAGCGTAGGATGCATCTCCTCAGTTCAGATAGCTAGCAGAGAAGCCAACCAGGGGAGGTGGGTGGGTTGTGAGAATAGCTGCCTGCTGTCCCTGGATAACACCTGTTACGGTAAGTAACTGTGCTTTATCCCAGGACAAGCAGGCAGGTATTTTCACATGTGGGTGACCTCCAAGCTAACCAGAATGGGATGGTGGGAGTGTTGGCAATTTAATACTGTTTGGCCAAACTGTCCATCCCGTCTGGAGAAAATATCCAGATAATAGTGAGAAGTGAAGGTATGAACCGAGGACCAAGTAGCAGCTCTACAAATTTCCTCAATAGGTGTAGATCTGAGGAAAGCTACAGAAGCTGCCATAGCTCTAACCTTATGGGCTGTGACTTTACTGTGAAGGGGTAATCCAGCCTGGGCATAGCAGAGAGATACATGTCGCCATCCAGTTGGAGATGGTACGCTTAGAAATAGGATGGCCCAACTTATTTAGATCGAAGGAAACAAAAAGTTGAGGAGCAGTTCTGTGTGGTTTGATGCATTCCAAATAGAAGGCCAAAGCACGTTTACAGTCTAGAGTATGAAGAGCTGATTCTCCAGGATGAGAATGAGGCTTTGGAAAAAAACACTGGAAGAACAATGAGATGAAATTCCGAGACCACTTTAGGGAGGAATTTAGGATGAGAACGAAGAACCACTTTGTCATGATGGAACACCGTGAATGGTGGGTCAGCAACTAAAGCAGCTCACTGACTCGTCGAGCAGAAGTGAGGGCTATGAGAAGTACCACTTTCCAAGTGAGTACTTCAGATGAGCCTTATCAATTGGTTCAAATGGAGGCTTCATCAGTTGAGTAAGGACAACATTGAGATCCCAAACCACAGGAGGCGGTTTGAGAGGAGGTTTGACATTGAAGAGTCCTTTCATGAATTTGGAAACCACTGGATGAGCAGAGAGGGGTTTCCCGTCAATAGGCTGATGGAAAGACGCAATTGCACTGAGATGGACTCGGATAGATGTAGACTTGAGGCCAGAATGGGATAAGTGCAAAAGGTAGTCCAAAACAGAAGATAAGGAGGAATGCTGAGGCTCCTTATGATGAGAACAACACCACGTAGAAAATCTAGTCCATTTTTTGGTGATAGCTTTGTCTAGTGGTAGGCTTCCTAGAAGCTTCTAAAACATCTCTTACAGATTGAGAAAACTGAAGAGGGATTATGTTGAGAGGTACCAAACTGTCAGGTGTAGAGACTGCAGGTTGGGATGAAGCAGAGATCCTTGACTCTGTGTAAGCAGAGAAGGAAAAACTGGTAGAAGGTAAAGCTCCCTGCTGCTGAGTTGAAGTAGAAGGGAGTACCAAGGTTGTCTCGGCCACCAAGGAGCAATTAGAATCATGGTGGTATGATCGTTTTTCAACTTTACCAGAGTCTTGAGAATGAGAGGAAATGGAGGGAATGCATATAGGAAGAGATTCGTCCGTTCCAGAAGAAAAGCATCTGCATCGAGGCGATGAGGAGAGTATATCCTGGAGCAGAACTGATGCAGTTTGTAGTTGTGGGGAGCCGCAAAGAAGTCTATCTGAGGCGTTCCCCACTGTGAAAAAATGTGATGAAGAGGCGAGGAATGGAGTGTCCATTCGTGAAGTTGCAGAAGACAACTCAAGTTGTCCGCCAAGCAATTCTTCGCCCCTTGAATGTAGACAGCTTTGAGGAAGGTGTTGTGATGGATTGCCCAATCCCAAACCTTCAGAGCTTCTTGACAAAGGGAGGCAGATCCCGTTCCTCTCTGTTTGTTCACATAATACATGCGACTTGGTTGTCTGTCCGGATGAGGACTACCTGGTCGTGAAGATGTTGAAAAGCGTTGAGAGCCTTAAAAATTGCTCTGAGTTCCAACAGATTTATATGACATTGACGATCCGTACTGGTTCAGTGGCCTTGAGTACAGAGACCATCGAGATGAGCGCCCCAAGCGTAGGTCGAAGAGTCTGTCGTGAGGAACTTCTGATGAGGGGGCGTTTGAAAAAGCAAGCATCTGGAAAGATTGGAAGAGAGCATCCACCAATGGAGAGACTTCTTCAATGAAGAAATGACTAAAATGTGTCGAGAAAGAGGGTCGTAAACTTGCGCCAATTGAGATGCCAGGGTCCACTGAGGAATTCTGAGGTGAAGTCTGGCAAAAGGAGTCACGTATACTGTAGAGGCCATGTGACCCAGAAGTACCATCATGTGTCTCATTGAGATGGAAGAGCGGGAAGACACAGTTTGACAGAGTTGAAGAAGAGCTTCTAGACATTGTTGTGGAAGGAATACTCTGAGTTGGACAGTGTCCAGAACAGCTCCAATGAATTGTAGAGCTTGTGAGAGTTGAAGTTGAGATTTGGGAAAATTGATCTCGAATCCCAAACTTTGTAAGAACCAGGAAGTCTGTCGGGTTGCTACAATAACCCCTTGAGACGTGGAATCTTTGATGAGCCAGTCGTCGAGGTAGAGAAACACTTTAAGACCATGATTCCTTAGAGCTGCTGCTACTACTACCAGGCACTTGGTGAATACTCTGGGAGACGAGACCAGGCCGAATGGTAGTACTCTGTATTGATAATGCAGATTCCCCACCTGAAATCTGAGGTATTGATGGGAGGCCGGGTGAATGGGGATATGAGTGTAGGCCTCCTTGAGATCCAGAGAGCATAACCAGTCATTCTGCTCGAGAAGGGGATAAAGGGATGCCAGGGACAACATACAAAACTTTTCTTTGACTAGAAATTTGTTTAGAGCCCTGAGATCCAGAATGGGTCGCAGATCGCCCATTTTCTTCAGAACAAGGAAGTAATGGGAGTAAAACCCCCTGTTCTGCTGTTCCAAGGGAACTGGTTCGATGGCATGGAGACGAAGCAGAGCTTGAGCTTCCTGAAGAAGAAGGGCGGTCTGGGAAGGATTGGAAGGATACTCTCTTGGAGGAAACTCTGGTGGAGCCTGAGTGAAATGAAGAGAGTATCCTTCTCTGATGATGGTAAGCACCCAGAGGTCGGATGTAATTATCGTCCATCGGAGGTAAAAATGATGGAGATGACCTCCTATAGGGGGAAAATGAGACAGAGTCAGAACAGTAGAGGTTATGCTCTGTTGTAAACAGTCAAAAAGGCCGAGTTGCTTTAGGTGCAGCAGAAGGTTGAGGATTTTGTTGCTTCTGAGGCTGCTGTTTCTTAAGAGGAGGGTGAGTATAAGGAGCCAGCTTCGGAGCAAAACGCCTTTGATATATAAGAGAGGGCATGCAGGTTTGGCAGGAGCTGGCTTTGGCTTGGGTCTGACAATAGAAGCAAAGGATTTTTCATGGTCAGACAATTTCTTGGTGGCTGACTCGATAGATTCATCAAAGAGGTCATTGCCCTCACAAGGAATATTAGCTAAGCGGTCTTGAAGATTAGGGTCCATGTCAATGGTACGAAGCCAGGCAAGATGATGCACAGCTACAGAGCAAGCAGCTGCTTGGGCAGACAACTCGAAGGAGATGCAAATGGAGTTGAGACAAAGAAACAAGGACTTTTTGAAATTCAAAGTGCATTTGAGCATCCAAATAATTAAAAAACTTTGGTAGTAGAGAAATGAGGAACTCAAAATAAGTAATAAAATGGAAATTATAATTCAGGACTTTAGAGAACATTCTGATAGATGCGACGTTCAAACTTGTCCATAGTTTTTCCCTCCCTGCCAGGAGAAACGGTGGCATAAACCTTGGAAGGATGGGACCTCTTCAAGGAGAACTCGACAAGCAGGGATTGATGAGATAACTGCGAGTTGTCAAAGCCTTTGTGATGTACAGTTTTATACCTAGAGTCCAACTTTCCTGGAACAGCTGTTATGGTATAAGGTATTTCCAGGCATTGACCAAAGGTCTGATTCAAAAGCTTATGAAGAGAGGAAGCTTAAGTGACTCTGCCGGAGGTTGAGGGAGATGCATGACTTCGAGATACTCTTTACAGTATTTAGAGCAAGTGTCTAATTGAAGATACAAGTCCACAGCCATCTGACGAAGGAAAGATGAGAAAGATAGCTGATCCGCCAATGCTTTGCTTCGAGAAGGACTCGAGGACATCGAAGCAGCTTGAGTCGAAGATGAAGCCTCGGCAGGAAAAAAGGCATCAAAGGAACATGGTGACTTGGACGAGGCAATCGAAACCGGGATATCCTCGAGGTCCGGCATTGGAGACCTCGAACGAGGAGTCGGTGGTGTAGTCGAAGTCGGCTTAATTGAAGAAGGTCATTCTTTAGAAGAACTACTATGCCTGGAAGGATGTCTCGATGAAGGCCTCGATCGTCGGTGAGAACTGTGCCTGGAAGCAGATCTCGAGGATCGAGGAGACTTCGCCTTGGAGACTGAAGCAGGTTATTGAGGCCAGCAGCATGCCTGATTTTAAGGCCAAATGGGATAGACACGTGGGATCTATTCACAGAGAAAGGTAGGGGAGGGTCATTGGGGTGGGAAGACAGATGGGCCGTGGCCCTTATCTGCCGTCTATTTCTATGTTTCTATGCTATCAAAAAATGGATAGGACTGGCGGCCGTAGATTGAAGCTCCAGAGGCTTGATGGAGGAACCTTGATGCACTCTCAAAGACTCTGCTCCTTGTATAGAGTGTGAGGATTCCTGTCGAGGCACTCGCAAAGAATCTGCTCCTTGCTTCACGTGCTTGGATACCAGACCAGACACTTGCAGAGACTCTGCTCCCTGCAAAGAGTGTGGAAGGTCAGACTGAGGCAAAGGAAGTGGCTCGACCTCGCAGGAGTCTGCTGAATGCCCAGGCTGGATAAGAGTAAGCAGTTTTGGTCCCATATTTGTAAGGAACTGAATAAACTGCTTCTCTAACATGGTCTGGAAAGAAGCCGGCAAGGATGGATCTGCGTCTGAAACCGGACCACTTTTTTGGCTGGAGGTTCCTTTGAGGTAGTGTGAGTGTACTTCGACTTGGGAGTCTTAGGCACTGTAATCACTACCGGTGGAACCGACTGCTGAGCTATCTGACCTGAGGAAACAGGGGAAGATGCAGCAGAAGTCATCGAAGAAAGAGCCGCTGCAAATGATGAAGGTCTGATGAGGCTCGAGGTGGAAGCAGTAGGAGCAGGAGGAACCTCGGTAAGAGTCGAGGCCGAAGACGTCTTCGAAGTCGAGGGATCAGTAGAAGATTCCATCTCGAAGAGCTTGTCCACCAAAATACAACGATGATTGAAAGCATGAGGCTGAAGCATTTGGCAAGACAGGCACGACCTAGGATTATGTTTCGGCCCAAGACACTTAAGACAGCGATGGTGTGGGTCCGTAAGAGAGATCGCGCGCTGGAACATGCTACACTTCTTGAAGCCCTTAGCAGGCTGGGACATAAAAGGAAAAATAACCGCCACAAGATTGAAGCACTCAGGCTGCGGCCTGTCCCGAAAAACGGACGGAAGAGGAAAAATTTATTTATTTTTTTTAACTAAAAATAAAAGAAATAAAATAAAAACAGTGATTCGAGAGGGAAAAAATACAAACCGCGGTTCAGAGAAGGCACAAAGTAACAAAGTTAAATGCTGAGAGTCAAAGATGGATTTCTCAGCTCCGCAGAAAACTGAGAACTGAATAGACACACCCTACCCTGGGCAGGAAGGCACTCGCGCATGCGCGGTGCGGGTGACTCGAAACTTCGAGTTTCTTCAAGCAAGTCTGCTTGTGAGGCGTCCGCATCCGGGGTCCGATGACGTCACCCACATGTGAGAATACCTGCCTGCTTGTCCTGGGATAATATTTGATTCCGTATAAGGCTTGCTTCTATACCTTCATATGGGGGCGTCTCACAAAAGCATTCCTAAAAATTACATTCATATAACTAAAAAGTTACATTCTTATACAAAGCTTACATGGTTTATAAAGAAAAATACAAAAACAAATATTGGAATATACTCACAAAAAATAATCCATACACACAGCTTTAAACCCTTTCTGTTAAAGTCAGATTTTTTTTTTTTTATGTGCGTCACGATTGGTGGTTCGACAGCAGTAGGTTGCCTAAAATCGGGACACTGTTTATAGAATTTGCCCCTAGGTCGGCAAACTATTTTTGGAAAGAACATACTTTAGTCCTTCAAATGTGCCAAATGATCTAAAGCAAACTGTACACTTTGTCAAATAATTGCAAAAAAAATTAATGCATGTAAACTTACCCCTCTGTCTTCTTCCAGTCACACCAGAATTTTTGCCCTATCCCTTCCATATCAAACTTGAACTTGCTGAGGCAGAGCTCCTCAATAAGATGCACATAGATGGGCTCATTGCATGTAACAACAACAATTAAATGATGGACTGAAATAGAAGAAAAAGAAAGGAAGGATTTATTTTAAAACTATTAGGACTCAGAAAAACATCCTTAATGGAAACTGCCACAAATAAAATGATAGGACCAGATATTCAAAGGGGTTTATATATTTAGTGGTAGCCACTAAACCTGTAAATTCCTTATCCCTGAAATATCTGTGGTACTATAGAGGTAGTTCAATTAGAGAAAAGTACCAAGTGATTGTGTACTTTGAATGAGGGATCACACTACACATCATTTTATAAAGAAGAGTATATGCACACATGAACACAAGTACATGCTATCAAAAGGGGCATTTGGGGAGTAGAAAATGGGCAAACACTGGGAAGATTCAGAATGTACATATGTATGATGTACCAGTATTCTATAAGTGTCAGATGCTCATTTGTCACCAAAAGCATGTGCCCACATCTACAGCTGCTAAATATATTGACTAGAATGGAAAGTTGATGTTCTTTTGACCTGGAGTATTGGTAAGGGCATTTTGCTGCTGATTGGTTTCTTAGTATATATTCAGTCCTCACTTATCCTAAATCTGAGGGAAGGGATATTACTAGTGGTTATTATTTATTTAAAAAAATTAACCTGCATATCACTAGGCAGTTACCAATATAAAAATGTACATACAGATTTAAAACACATAATCACAAACATTATACAGTAAAATCGAGAGCAACTAATATACAGTAGATCAATCCCAAGAGAACCTGCATATACAAATACTTTTCAAGCATTTTTCTGAACTGCTATTGTTCAATATATTTTATTGAGCACAGAAGAACCAAAAACAGATATACAAAATACAACAAGATCAGCTCAGGAATTCTCCCAGAAGCAATCCACCCCCCCCCCTAATCCACCCCACCCCCAGCCCCCTCACACATATACCATAAGAGGTACTCCATACAAAGAAAACAAAGAATCATAGACAAAAGGATATTAAACAAAACAGAGTTACATAGGTAACAAGGCTAACAATTCAACAGACGGCTACGGGCCACCGGTGTCATAGTAAACCAAAAGGGTTCCCAAGTGCGCTGGAAGACCCGTCCAGGCAAAGAAGAAATATCTTGCACACCTTTGCGCTCCCAGGAGAGGAGCGTAATCAGGCGACAGCGCCATAAATCGGCACTTAAACAAGATACACTGTATAGCTGTCAAAACAGTCCAACGAAGGAATGCTACTGCCCCAGGTCAACGAGGATGAAAGTGTGGGGAGGCACCCAACAACACCAAAGCAGAGCGCTGTACAGTAATGTTCCAAATGCGGTCAACAAAAAGAAAAATAGAGTCCCAAAAGGCTTGTACTGCAGGACAAGTCCAGAACATGTGACCTAGACCAGCGTCAGAGGCGTGACAGCGCTGGCAAGCTGCAGTTGGGCGAAGCCCCGCCAAATGAGCTCGCTGTGGAGATATATACAATTGGAGAACTAATTTGTAATGTTGTTCCCAAAATACAGTATATGTGCCATAAATCAGTAACTTTTTTATAGCAGTCAATAGCACATCCTCAGACTATTCCACATTTAAATCACGAGCCCAAGCATCCCGTAATCTAATATAGTCAAGCAAAGGGGACTCGTCTTTCAAATGTCTATGGTAAAATTTTAATGGGTACCAGCTGTTGGGAGCCAAATGTGAATGCCGTAGAAAATAACTCCCTATTGGAAGTCGAAAGATGATTACAAGGCAGAGAGGAGATATAATGATGGATCTGCAGATAGGCAAAGCCATCTGAAGGAGGAAGAACAAATTCCTCACATAGCTGGTCAAAAGATTTTATCCTGCCTTCATCATTGACTAGATAATTTCTGAACTGCTATAATGAGGAGCAAAACCAAAGATAACTTGGCAATGCATTCCACACTCTAGGCCCAGCTACAGAGAAAGCACAGGCTGCTGTTTCAGCCCATCACAAGAGGACATGTGCTAGTGCAGAAAGCTTTCTCTCAGCTGTGAAGCACACAAGTCATGCTGGAGTATAAAATTGCTGTACATCTTTAAATACTAAGGCCCTCCTTGACCTGATATATTAAAACCAAGAACTTATTATATTTCAATGATTACCAATCTAATTTCTGTAGTAAAAGGGACACGTTCATTTTTTTCTTGCACCAAAAAATCAATCTAACTGCAGAATTATATATCTCTTGCAAGGCCTTGCAAGTATGTCACTGCCAATCTCAGATACAGAGAATTACAAAAATGTAATCTAGACAATACTAACATCTGCACTACCACTTTAAAATTATATCCCTCTAACATTGGTCTCAGCATCAATAACATACACAAATAATAAAAACGTCTTCACTATATACAGTACACAATCTAATCTTTAATGTAAATCATATTTATTAAATTTCAAATATAAGCAAAAGAGTAAAAAAAAATCATTTCAAATACAAGAAAAACAAAATTTATAGTTAATATACAATAAACATATCATTAAAAACAAATACAAATACACTCAAATCCCTGCCCTTTTCCCCCATTTTAGAACTGTAATTACATATTAAATAATATACGGCTGCGAGTATGTGATGTCAATGTATCTAAATATGGTTGCCAAATAGTAAAAAGTTGTCTTCCCTGACTAGTGTCACATTCTGATAATTGCATACTTTCCATTGTTAAAATGTGTAACATTCTAGAATGCTAATGACTATATGTTGGTCTTAAAGGTCCTATCCAAAGATAAAGTATGACTTTCAAACCTGATAAAATTGTTCCTTGAAGAAAGCCTTTTAGGCCTCTTGGACTAGGATATCTAACATCAAAAATCCAAAATATGTTATAACTATTGCAATGCCAATCAATTTCCCACATTTGCTAATGAATGTCTAAAATATTTATGGGGCACAATCAACTGGGCATCTAACCAATATAATTCTGAAAGAGAATCATATACGGGAGCTGCCCCAACGAAAAAAACTGCTTCTCCTGCCGCAGGAAGGTACTTCGGGCCGCGTGGGAGCCCAGCTCCGCCTCCCGAAGCCCCTGCCAAATTCAACTGATTTCTTCGGGAGCAGCCCTCTGCCTTCGGGTGCTGCTCCTCAATTCTCAACCCGGCTGCCTCTGCCAGTCTCCAGAACGACCGGGCCGGCGTGGGAGCCCTGCTCCGCCCCCCCGATCCCGCAGGAGGACAACTTACATAAAAAGACACAGCGCCAGCACTCGCCATTTTCCAGCACGACCGGGCCGGCGTGGGAGCCCTGCTCCGCCCCCCCGATCCCGCAGGAGGACAACTTACATAAAAAGACACAGCGCCAGCACTCGCCATTTTCCAGCACGACCGGGCCGGCGTGGGAGCCCTGCTCCACCCCCCCGATCCCGCAGGAGGACAACTTACATAAAAAGACACAGCGCCAGCACTCGCCATATCCCAGCACGACCGGGCCGGCGTGAGAGCCCTGCTCCGCCCCCCCGATCCCGCAGGAGGACAACTTACATAAAAAGACACAGCACCAGCACTCGCCATTTTCCAGCACGACCGGGCCGGCGTGAGAGCCCTGCTCCGCCCCCCCGATCCCGCAGGAGGACAACTTACATAAAAAGACACAGCGCCAGCACTCGCCTTTTTCCAGCACGACCGGGCCGGCGTGGGAGCCCTGCTCCGCCCCCCCGATCCCGCAGGAGGACAACTTACATAAAAAGACACAGCGCCAACAGCGCGCCGCTGTTCGGCGTGCCGACGAAGGCGCACGACAAAGGCGCCTGCGCCTTAGTGAGCGCCTTCGTGGAGCACCTGAGAGGAGCACCTGAGAGGAGCACCTGAGAGGAGCACCAGCGGACCTTGGAAACGGGAACACCAAAGCCCCAGAGACCACTCCACCAGACCTCCTGCCGACTTCCATTATAAGGTAAGGAGCGAAAGATCCCCGCTCCTCCCCCTCATCCAACCAGGACTCTAAGAGAGAACCATTCACTCTACCTAACACTCCGAACACTCCGAACCAGACATCAAACATGAAGCTCTCCCTGCATACACACAAACTAGCCACCCTCCTGATAATCCTCCTCATCTCTAGCTGGAAAACAACAGCAAACAACTTACCCACCACAACCCCAACCGCCAGTACAACCAACTTCCAAATTCCCCAACCGCCAGTACAACCAACTTCCAAATTCCCAACAGAAGAATACTCACATCAAGAAACCCGAGCCACCACACCAGCACTCAACACCCCATCAATGTAATCTGGAGAAGAAGATCAACACCTCCGAAAACAAAATCTCATCCAACTCCCACAACACTCATATACCCGGAAACAACTTACATTCCCCAGACCAACACGACCTCCCTTACTTGTGCCTATGTTAACATCAGATCTCTAGGACCCAAAACAGAAAACATAAAAAATTGGATAAAAACAGAAAAACTTGACTGCCTATTCCTCACTGAAACCTGGTTAACCTCAGACACAGACCCTAGAATAAAAGAAGTATGCCCGCCAGGATACAAAATAACAGTAACCTGCAGAGAGAAAAAAAGAGGAGGAGGACTAGCAATAATATTCAAGAACTCCCTAACTCTAAACATTCTTGAGAAAACATCCACTCCACAAATGGATTTCCTAGCGTGTCAACTCACAAACCCAACACTAAAAAACTCTCTAAACTGCTTGCTCTGCTACATAACACCAGGAAACTGGACCACAGTGAGACCTGAATTTGAAAACTTCATCTACCTAAACTCACTAACAGCTGAATATAACCTCATCCTAGGAGACCTAAACCTACACCTAGAAGACACAACCTCCACACCAGCAAATAACTGTCTATCCTTCCTCAATGCCTTATCCTTCCAGATCCTAAACCCACAAACCACTCATGAAAAAGGTCATCAACTGGACATTGCTGCCTTCATGTCTCACCAACCATCCAATCCAGCAATCCAAACTCCTAACGGAACATGGTCCCCATCCCTATGGTCAGACCACTACATTTATAACTTCAACATCAATTGGACCAAAACCAAACACACACCTCAATCAAAAAAAACCACATATACCTCACGCAAACATATCGACCCAACCATTTTCTGGTCAAATGTAGACGAAACTATCCAAGACTGCGACCCAAAAAACTTCATCTCCCACTGGAAAAATGTATCCACCAACATCCTGGATGATCTGGCACCCCTACAAACCAAAACCAGAACCAGCAGGAAATCAGACCAATGGTTTGATAATGAATTACTCCAACTCAAAAGACAGTGTAGAAGATTAGAAAGAAAATGGAGAAAAAAGAACCAAGATCAAACAAAAACCGACTGGAAAAAAATCAACAAACAATACAAAAATCTACTAAAAGATAAGAGGAAAAGCTACTATACTAATCTCATAGGCACGGAAACCCAAGATTCCAAAAAAATATTCCAAATCCTGAAAGAATTAACAGACACCAAACCATACACTACCACCACGAACACACCTCCACCATCACCCACCCTCTTAGCAGAACACTTCAAGAACAAAATCACCAACACCAGAGCCACACTCATCCTTAACCCATCCCATCAAAATCCAATCACAATCCACCCTACAGGAAAAGAGGCAATCGCAGCAGACAGAATTTGGACTCAATTCCCTAACATACAATGGTCAGAATTCAACAAATTCTACAAAAAATACAGCCATGCCTCCTGTGACCTCAACCATTGCCCCTCATATCTCCTTACCACCTCTAGTGTAAAATTCCGCACCATAACTCTACAATGGATCCAATTCACGCTCACAGAAGGCACATTCCCTGCTGACCTCAGCGAAATTGTCATCACCCCAATCCAAAAAGACCCAAAAGCACCACAAAACCTCCCATCTAACTTTAGACCTATAGCCTCAATTCCGCTATATGTCAAAATTATAGAAGGCCTAGTAGCCAAACTCCTCACCAATTACATAGAGGACCATAACCTACTCCACCCCATGCAATCAGGCTTCAGAACAAACTTCAGCACAGAGACACTACTAGGCTCCCTTATGGACACCGTCAGACAACAACTTAGTACAGGGAAAAAAATGCTACTCATACAACTGGACCTATCGGCGGCATTCGACCTAGTAGACCACAACATCCTTCTACAGATCTTAGATGCAATAGGCATCTCAGACAAAGTATACTCCTGGTTTGAAGGATTCCTAAAACTCAGAACCTACAGTGTAAAATCAAACAAAGAAAAGTCAGAATCCTGGTCAAACCCCTGCGGCGTACCACAAGGATCTCCACTATCCCCTACCCTCTTCAATCTCTACACTGCTTCTCTAGGAACGCATCTGGATAATCTAGGCATAACCTCCTATAGTTATGCGGATGACATCACCATCCTCGTCCCATACGATCACTCTAAACCTACCATGACAGACAAACTTCACCAAACACTTGAAGCAGTCACAACCTGGATGGAAAATCAAAAACTTAAACTCAACCAAGACAAAACCAAATTCATCCTCCTAGAAAATGACAAGATCCAAACCACAACCATCCTAGACATAAACGCAACCAAATATCCCATCCAAACCACCATAAAACTACTAGGCATGACCATAGACAGATGCTGCACAATGCAACCGCAAATAAATAAAACAATTCAAAAATCATTCGCAATCATGAGAAACCTGAGACAAGTCCGAAAATTCTTTGAAAGAACACAATTCCAACTTATAGTACAATCCCTAATACTAGGTATATTGGACTACTGTAACATACTCTTCCTTCCATGTCCTGCAACCACGATAAGACAACTCCAAACAATCCAAAATACAGCTTTGAGACTCATCTACTCATTGAAAAAACATGACCACATCACTGAAGCCTTCATCAACTCACACTGGCTCCCAATCCAAGAAAGAATCCAATTCAAATTCTACTGCATATTATTTAAAACCCTACACGGAGACAGCCCATCATACCTGAACAATCGCCTCATCCAAGCACCCAGTACCAGACACAGAAAAACGCACTCCCCATTCATACCCCCCCCAATCAAAGAAGTAAAAAGAACAAAACTACACGACGGCCTCCTAGCCACTCAAGCCGCAAGACTGGACAACCAGATCTCCAACCTTCTGATGACCACCCCAGACTATAGGACGTTCAGAAAAGAAATAAAAACCACACTTTTCAAGAAATTCCTGAAACAGCAATAACAACACGACCTCTAAATGCTCTTAAGATCTACAACTTACCTCTCTAGCTAATCATTGTAATTATGTCTTTTTTAAATTAACCTTTTGTAATCCGCCTTGAACCGCAAGGTAATGGCGGAATAGAAATCCCTGATGTAATGTAATGTAATGTAATGTAATGTAATTTAGTGACAATGAAGGTAAGGAATTCACAAAATACCTCAACTGCATGTAAGAATATGGGCTCCTTTTACAAAGGTGCGTTAGGGCCTTAACGCGCGGAATAGCGCATGATAAATTGCCGCACGTGCTAGCCGCTACTGCCTCCTTTTAAGCAGGTGGTAATTTTTCGGCTAGCGCACACTATAGTGTGCGCTAATCTTGTGTGTGCGCTAAAAACACTAGCGCACCTTAGTAAAAGGAACTCTATATATCCAATTTAGACCAAATTATAAACAGTATGTAACTGTGATAATGTTGGTAAATTACCCTCACTAGTTAATATCTGGAAGAAATATAAAATATTTCCTCATTTATTCAATTGAAAACCTGCAAATGTTATACCAGGCAAAAAAAAGTGCCATTACCACAAATAGATAAAAGTGGTGTAGTTCTAAAATCAAACTTCAATCAGTCAAGCACGCTGGTGGCCTTGATCACCTGCACTGGAAGCTTGTTCCAGTGATCTACTATTCTTTCTATGAAGAAATACTTCCTGGTGTCACCATTAAATTTCCCTCCTCTGAGTTTGAGCGGGTGTCCCCTTGTGACTGAGGGTCTTTCTCACTGTAGTGAAAAAAATCATGATTTTATATCCTTGAGAGCTGTTGAGATAAAGGTAGTACAAAGAGGGAGGAGATTTCAGGAGATAGGCGAATTCATCGACTAGATATACTTAGTCCAAAAGGTCTTAATAAAAATATAGAACGGTAACATTTTTATTGAGAAACTTTATTGTTCGCTAGTTTGAATTTAAGAACTTTTAATCTCTAACCAATAAAACAAGAGGGGAGGAGTTACGACGTTATGTAACCTTGGAAGTATAAGTTACATGCCGCGGTCATCTTGCCGGCATCTGAAAATTACTGACAGAACAAAGTAGGGATGTAAGTAATGTTCTGTTTGGCTTTTATGAATGTTTTACATGAATAGTCATTGCAAATTTCTTGATTTGTAGAAATCACTGTGCCTAACTATTGGCCCTAAAGCAGCGGATTAAATTATGTTCCGCGAAACGCTGGCCACGTCGGCTCCGGTTATGGTTCCGGCTGCTTACTAAATGGCACATAGGAGAAAAGAAATTGACTAAGATAAGTAATCATCTGTTAGTTCTTTTCAAACCGTTGAGGTGGTCTACTGTATAAACTCTTGGACAAGGTTTTAAGTGAACACTAAGGGCCTGTTTTACAAAGCCGCGCAGCAGCAGCCCCGAAGCCCTTTAAATCTCTATGACTGGCTTGAAATGTTACCTTAGACCAATCAAAGATTGATTAGAGTTGGATGGTGGTGGCATTTGACAGACCCCTGAAGAAACAATTGTGAAACATGTCGGGTCTTACCGCCAGTCTACCGTGAGAACTGATAGTTCGCCATTACTAAGATAAGTAAATTTAAGTATAAAAATTGGAGGAATGATATAAAATTTAAATTAAATAGACCGGTGAGGAGTGCACCACTTGCATCTCCCCGTGATTACACTTCGGTGGGATGGAGGAGTGGTGGTTCTGAGGTCTATTAAACAGACTAGAAAATTATTGAAAACATTCATTAAGTTGACATAAGTTGTTTATTGAGCACCTTAGAAACCATTTTTTTACATATTGAGCTTTAAATCTCTATGGGCTTCGCGGCTTTGTAAAACAGGCCCTAAGTGATTGAATATTAAAGAATAATCGAAAAAAATAAAAAATGATTAATTAATATAGAAATGTAGGTTTTGGCCAATGATCAAACTATGGAGCAAAAACATTGATTGTAACTACGCTGATAGTACCAGTCAATGACAAGACTTTGAATAGTCTCCAATTCTGAGGCCTTTTCTTCTGAGATTGATCAATACATTACACTAGTATTAAAGGTATCCCTCCAACTGAGTGGATTATTGGATATTTAAGTTATACTGATTATTTATACCATTAGGGTAGATATACTTAAAAAATACAATGCCCATACCTGATTTAAACTCCTTTGCAACTACTCCTTTTTTATAGCCTTTTTCCCCATTTTGTCATAGTTCCCTTTTAAAAGTTAAATGCTGATGAGTTAAATGATGCTAAATCTACTGAGATTTAGTTTTCACTCCAGCTAGTAACTCAAATTGGATCATATTATGATCAATATGTTATCCTTGCCCCAAATCCTACCTTCCACTAAGGACCAGATTTAAAATAGCTTATCAGTTCCTGAACCAGTTCCTCATTTTTTTCATCTTTGAATTTTACATCCCTAGCATTTCCTAACATGACATTTATCCGTTAAAGTGTTGCCAAATTTGTTTGCTTTCCTAATTTCTGTTTGATGATGTAACCAGCCAGATGGACCTTTCTGATTATGTATGCATGGCAGAGTATGTAGGAGTAAATGCAGAATGACATACTTTATTCCTCTTTTATTAGATGAGGCAAATTCAGGCATGGCAGAATCAAGCTCCAGATCCACTATGATTTTCTGCCAGGTAACTTGACCCATGGACCTTGTAAACTTGTTTTCTTTTCCTCATTGAATCTAGATTGGAAGGAAGGGGAAATCCCATACCTATTTATTACCCCCCCCCCCCATACACACATCAGCTTCAATCTGGTACCTTCATTTTTAATTTTTTCAAGAAAATAACAACCGTCTGGCACTAGTCTGAGGTGTGTGCGCTAGGGGTATGCTGTTATCTTCCCTCCAGATCAGCTAATTTATGGTTAGATTATCCAGTCTGAGTTTTACCAGTCTCACTACATATAAAATGTCAGTTCATTTCTTTTTCATTAGCATCTATTCTATGCATTTTTATAGATGCTATCATGAAGAAGGCACTGGGAAAGAAAGGGTAGGACAAAAAGGAGGAGGTATGGCGTATTATGTTACAGATCATATTAAAGCCACAAAACTGCAGGACTTACAGGCTAAGTAAGAGGCACTATGGGTCAATCTGGAAAGATGGAATGGAAAATGTGTTAACATTGGTGAGATATACAAGCCCCCTTCACAGACAGAAGTGGACATAGATTTAATTGAAGACATTCAAAATATAGCTGTAAAAGAGGATTATTAATGGGTGATTTTAATATGCCAGATGTTGATTGGGATATCCCTATTGCAGGGTCTCCTAGAAATAAGAAAATCCTGGATTCTCTATAAGAAAGATGTTCCAGCAGTTATAATGGAACCCATATATTTAGGCCCAGATTCTCTATAGGGCACTGATATTGGCGCAGCCTAAAATGTGGTCGCAAATCGCATTTTAATCATCCAAAGGCACCCTGTAGAGAATTGTGCCTCTGTGAAAGATAGGAACCAGAATGAAGGCCAGGGTTTTCTGGGCCTACATTTCTTGCACCTATGTCATGAATCGCACCTATGTACTGTAGGTACTTTAGGCCGCCTAATGCTACTTCCTACATTCTGGTACCTATTATTTAGACACCAGAAGGTGCTTTAACACCACTTCTTTGCCATTTTAAACAGCATTTGTTAATTAACTTAGGTGCCGGTAAGGCACCTACTGGTACCTAAGTTTAGGTGCTGTTTCTAGAATGTCCCTCTTAGTGCTTGAGAATGAAAAGAGTGTTTCTTTATTTGGATTTATATTCCATCCTCCCAGAAAAGCTCAGAACAGGTTACAAGTTTACATACATAATAAAGCATAGCATAATAGGGTTTACATAATAAAGTAGAACAAGGTATAGTAAAGTAGAGCATGACAGTACATTAGGACACAACATAATAGGACAATACATAGTGGAGCATGATAGTAGTCAAAAAGTATGGCAATATTTAATATTTAATATGGCAGGACAAGACCTCATACAGCATGGGGTAATAATATTTTGAGTTTGGTATGACATTGCGATAACTAATAGAGCTTGACAGTACTTTGTAATGCCTGACAGTACAAAGCATAGCAAGTACATTAGGAGGCATGACAGTACATGGTATGGTAGACAATAGTGCTGCCCGATTCACGATTCGAATCAGTTCACCGATTCACTTCGGGTGAATCGATTCAAAACAAACAAACAAAAAAAAAACGACTTCCCGATTCGGCTGACCCTCCCCCCTTGCCTCCTAAAGAAGGAGCGGCAGCGCTGCTCTTGCTGGCTGGCCAGCCGCTGCCGCACCTGCTTTAGAGGGCGAGGGGGAGCATCAGCCAGTTAGTGCTGCTGTACGGTTCTCCCCCCCGGCTTCCGGTTCCCCCCCCCCCACGACATCCGATTCTCCCCCCCAGTGTCCGGTTCTCCCCCCTGGCCTCCCCGCACCATTTAGCGTATAGAAGCAGCCTGCAGCAAGATCACGATGCCAGCGATCTTTGCGCTGCTTCGGTGCTGTTTCCTCTGCCGCGGTCCCGCCCCTCCTCTGACATCAGTGGAGGGTCGGGACCACGGCGGAGGAAACAGCACCGAAGCAGCGCAAAGATCGCTGGCATCGCGATCTTGCTGCAGGCTGCTTCTATAAGGTAAACGGTGCGATGGAGGCCAGGGGGAATACGCGGGCCTTCCCAGGGAGGAGGGTGAACAGTCCTTTGGGGTGGGGCGAGCAGGCCTTCATGGGGGACAGGCAGGCAGGCCTTCAGGGGTGAGATGCAGGCCTTCAGGGGGAAGACAGGCCTTCAAGGGGGACAGGCAGGCAGGCCTTCAAGGGGGGGGGGGACAAGCCTTCATGGGGGGAGACAGGCCTTCATGGGAGGAGACAGGCCTTCATGGGGGGAGGCCCTGGTGTAGAAGTACATGGAGGGAAGGGTGGATTCAAAGAGACGTGCATATGCCGGACTTTGGGGAGGAAGAAATAATGGGTCTGAAAATAGAGGAGAAGGAGAGATGATGGACCATGGGATTTAGGGAGGGAAGAAACAGAAAGGGAGAGAAGTTGGACACAAGGGATGGTGTGGAGGGGGGGATAGAGAACATAAGAATTGCCACTGCTGAGTCAGACCAGTGGTCCATCATGCCCAGAAGTCCGCTCACACGGCGGCCCTCTGGTTTAAGACCAGCACCCTAACTGAGACTAGCCCTACCAGCGCACATTCTTGTTCAACAGAAACTTATCTAACTTTGTCTTGAATCCTTGGAGGGTGTATTCCCCTATAACAGCCTCTGGAAGGGCGTTCCAGCTTTCTACCACTCTCTGGGTGAAGAAGAACTTCCTTATGTTTGTACGGAATCTATCCCCTTTCAACTTTAGAGAGTGCCCTCTTGTTCTCCCTACCTTTGGAGAGGGTGAACAACCTGTCCTTATCTACTAAGTTATCCCCTTCAGTACCTTGAATGTTTTGATCATGTCCCCTCTCAATCTCCTCTGTTCGAGAGAGAAGAGGCCCAGTTTCTCTAATCTTTCACTGTATAGCAACTCCTCCATCCCCTTAACCATCTCTGGACACTTTCAAGTAGCATCATATCCTTCTTCATGTACGGTGGCCAGTGCTGGATGCAGTACTCCAGGTGAGGGCGTACCATGGCCCGGTATAGCGGCATGATAACCTTCTCTGTTCTGTTCGTGATCCCCTTCTTTATCATTCCTAGCATTCTGTTTGCCTTTTTTGCTGCCGCCGCACATTGTGTGGATGGCTTCATCGACTTGTCGATCAGAACTACCAAGTCCCTTTCCTGGGAGGTCTCTCCAAGAACCGCCCCGGACATCCTGTATTCGTGCATGAGATTTTTGTTACCGACATGCATCACTTTACACTTATCCACATTGAACTTCATCTGCCATGTCGATGCCCATTCCTCGAGCTTGATTATGTCACGTTGCAGATCTTCGCAATCCCCCTGCGTCTTTACTACTCTGAATAACTTCGTATCATCCGTAAATTTAATCACCTCGCTCGTCGTACCTATGTCCAGATCATTTATAAAGATGTTAAAGAGCACGGGTCCAAGGACCGAGCCCTGCGGCACCCCACTGGTGACGCTCTTCCAGTCCGAGTATTGTCTATTTACCCGAACTCTCTGTTTCCTATGCTCCAGCCAGTTTTTAATCCACGTGAGTATTTCACCCTCAATTCCATGGCTTGCAATTTTCAGAAGTAGTCGTTCATTGGGACCCTTGTCGAACGCCTTCTGAAAATCCAGATATACAATGTCGACTGGATCGCCCTTGTCTATCTGTCTGTTTACTCCCTCAAAGAAGTGCAGCAAGTTCGTCAAACACGATCTGCCTTTGCTAAAACCGTGCTGACTGGTCCTCATCAGCCCGTTTCCATCAAGGTGATCAATGATGCTGTCCTTTATCAGTGATTCTACCATCTTTCCCGGTACAGAGGTCAGACTCACCGGTCTGTAGTTCCCCGGATCTCCCCTCAAACCTTTCTTGAAGATCGGTGTAACATTTGCTACCTTCCAGTCTTCCGGAATCTTTCCCGATTTGATCGACAGATTGGCTATTAGTTGAAGCAGTTCAGCTATGGTCCCTTTCAGTTCCTTGAGATACTGGATAGGAGGGTAAACCCACGCCAAATACACTCCATAACACTACCAGACCTAGAATGCCTCGTTTTCTCAATAGGCCACGACAAAAAAATTACAATCATACTAGTCAACAGAGCACCCTCTTCTCCTATGTCTACGCTCGATGAACTGCTAACCATTATAAGCAACCTATCCGTAATCCATAAACAAATCGTAGTCCTAGGCGATCTCAACTTCGCGGACTACCCAGAAGTCACAGGCGCCCCACGAGATTTCAACAAAACACTGTCAGATCTGGGACTCACTCAACTAGTCACCTATCCAACTCATTCCTCTGGAAACACACTGGACCTAATCTTTCTCCCAGACGGCCCACAAATTGACCAGAAAACATCCTCGCCGACAAATATCATAGTCCCCTGGACCGATCACCATATAATCACGTTCAGCCTGCACACCAGAGTTAAAGAGGCAGCAGACCGAACAAATTCCCAGGAAAAAATTACGCTCGACCCAAAATCAGTAAACCCAACCACATTTTCCCACAGCATCTCCAAACTACAACTAGGCACTAACTCCCTAGAAGAGAAGGCCTGGCACTCAGGCATTAAAGCACTCTATGAGAACCTAGCAAAAGTCAAGGTGATTAAACCTAACTCACGACCATTCTCTTCACCCTGGTTTACAGAAGACCTGAGAGTACAAAAAAGGAGAGTTAGAAAGCAGAAAATACTTGGCGCAAAACTCTCAGTGACCAGGACAAATCCTCCTGGAAACTCTTGCTGCAAAACTACAAACTAGCCACACATGAAGCAAAGAAAACTCATTTCACTGCTCTACTATCAAAGTACCCAAGCAGATCAAGGGCCATCTTCTCATTAATGAAAAACCTATTCTCCTTATCCCAAGGTCCAATGCATTCCCTGCAAACGAACCTAGACTGCGAATCCCTCTCCACCTTCTTCCATGACAAAATATCAAAGATACGCGCAAATCTGGACTCTGAGGCCAAAGCACTCCCATACATCCCAGAGACTGCCCAAGATGACAATCCACCCAAGATGGAAACCTTGAACAGTTTCAAACTGATCTCCCACAATGACCTCAAAACAATAATCAACTCCGTACGCCCCGCAACCTCGATCCTGGACCCATGTCCCTCCACTACACTGCTGAACACAAATGAGGTATTCCTGGAATCCATCCTACCCCTAATAAATGAGTCCCTTATGAAAGGTGTAGTTCCACGGAGCTGGAAATCAGCCATAGTAAAACCATTCCTGAAAAAAGCAACCATGGACCCAGACAATCCAAGCAGCTTCAGACCTGTCTCAAACCTCCCATTCATCTCAAAAATATTGGAAAAGACTGTACTCACGCAATTGCAAGACTTCATGGAGACAAACGCCACCCTCGCCAACTTCCAATCGGGCTTCAGGAAACACCACAGCACAGAAACTGTGCTTTTGGACATCCTAGATGACTGCTGGAAAATCCTAGATGATGGAAATGATGCATTGCTGGTACTATTAGACCTCAGTGCCGCCTTCGACACCATAGACCACTCTCTCCTCTTGTCCAGGCTAAAGTCCATTGGATTCCGTGACAATGCACTTCAATGGTTCTCTTCATTCCTGAACGACAGATCGCAGAGAGTCCTACTAGGAAAATCCATATCTGAACCCAAACCACTCCACTATGGAGTGCCTCAGGGAGCTTTACTTTCACCTCTCCTCTTCAACTTCTATGTCAAACCAGTACTGGACATAGCGGGTAAACACCGCATCTGAATCCACTCCGCTGACGACCTACAACTCTATCTTCCCCTAGGCCGTCACCGAGACACACAAATCAAATATCTCCAGTCTTGCTTAACTGAAATAAAGTTTTGGATGACCGTAAACAAATTACAGTTAAATGAATCCAAGACAGAACTTCTCTGGATCCACAAAGATTTATGCGTATACCCCCGTCCGTCCTTTTCCTGGGCCACAAACACCCTTACACCCAAAGACAACGTCCGCAGCCTAGGAGTAACTCTTGACTCTAATTTATCAATGACAGATAATGTATCCAAACTAGTATCATCTTCTTTCTACTACCTCTGCCAGCTAAAAACCATACGTGCCTACTTCTCAGAATCTGAATTTGCCCAACTACTCTATGCTTTTTTTCTATCCCGTGTAGACTATTGTAACGCTCTACTAGTGGGCCTGCCTACCAAAACTCTCTCCCGCCTCCAAAGGGTGCAAAATGCTGCAATCCGCCTTCTGAAAAACCTAGGCATCCGCGACCATGTTACCCCTGCATTAGCTTCCATGCACTGGCTGCCCATTCAAAAACGCTGCACCTTCAAGGCCCTGCTCCTCGCTTTCAAAACCTTCCATGAAACCATTCCGTACTACATGAAAACTAAACTACAAATCTGCTTCCCAAAATGACCACTGAGGTCCCAATGAGAAAAACGACTGACCATACCTTCTGGTCGCTCCCTCAAAACTGAAACTGCCCGCAAACGCTCCTACTCACATTTCATACCCAAACTTTGGCACACAATCCCTCCATCTGTCAGATCACTAGATGGACTCTGGAACTTCAGGAAGGCCGTGAAAACCTTCCTCTTTACTAACCCAGCCCCTTAAAGTCATTCACCCTGAAATGCCACCCAGTCAACTCACCTATGTCACTTAATTTCACCAGATGCTACTTAGTACATATGTTTTAGTGTCATGTCTATATTGTAATTTATGTAAAATGTCATCTCTGCTCTGTCTGGATTATTATGGATGTACTTTGTAACCCTCTTTTGGGCTCTTTTGGGAGGACGGGCTAAAAATCGAATAAATAAATAAATAGTTGGGAAAAGAAAGAGAGAGAAGGTGGACCCTGCGGTGGTGGGAAAGGAGGGAGAGATGCTGGATGAAAGGGTAATTAAGAAAAGGTGGATCTGTGGAGGGAGACAAAAAAAAAGTTAAGATGCCAGACCTCCTGGGGAGAGAAGGGAAACGGAAGGGGAGGACAGAAATGGCAGATGGATGGTTAGCACGGAGAAAGAAGAAAGAAGGAGACCCTGGCAAGCAAGTTATCAGAAGACAACTAGAGCCTGGGACCAACAAGATTTGAATAATGACCAGACAACAAAAGGTAGAAAAACTAATTTTATTTTCTGTTTTGTGATTATAATATGTCAGATTTGAAACGTGTATCCTGCCAGAGCTGGTGTTAGACCGCGAACGTGAATTAGGATTTAACAGAGAGAGGAAAAGTCTTTCTTTTTCTTTGTTTATTTTGTTTACACCACAGCGCCAGTGTGGTTAGGAGAAGGCAAAGGGAGTGAAGAGGCTATAAAATAAACCCACCAGGACGTTTGGGTAAAAAACCCCAAAACAACCACCCAATTGGGCAGGAAAATCGAAACGAATCGAAAAACCAATTCAATAGGTTGAATCGAATCAAAATTTTTTTTCCTGAATCGGGCAGCACTAGTAGACAATATATACAGGAAATTGGCAGGAATGTGACAGTGAATGGCAGTACAATAAATACATACCTATGAAAGAAAATATATGCTAGATGTGGTATAACATGGAATGTCTGGCAAAGTGTAGAAGTATCGACAATGACAATGCATGACAGCACATGGCATGGCAAGATAGTATGAGGGTAAATCCAAAAGTAAAGACAAAATACATTTAACGGCATGAATAGAACTGGACATTAAGCTTCTATCCAAGTTGAAATTAAGGGCTCCTTTTACTAAGGTGCGCTAGCGGTATGCTTGCTCAAAAGGAGGCGGTAGAGGCTAGCGCACGCGGCAATTTAGTGCGCACTATTCTGTGTGTTAAGGCCTTAGCGCATCTTTGTAACAGGAGCCCTAAATGCAAGTAAAATGAAGGTTCTTTGGTTTCATAATTCACTTTCTTCTGTTCCTTTATTTCTTACTCTATCAGGTACAACCTTGCAAGTAGATAAAATGTCTAAAGTTTTGGGTATTCTTTTAGACTCTTCTTACATTTGAAGATCAAAGTTTAATTTAAGGAGGAAGATTTTATATAGTATGAAGAAACTTAGGCTAGTGAAGTTGTGCTTTTTTTGAACATCATTTTGCACTGTTGGTTCAGATGTTAGTTTTACCTCAACTTGATTACTGTAATTCTTTATATTTGAACTTAATATCAAAACTGATCATAAAATTGCAGTTGCTCCAGAAAACTGCATTTAGATTTATTTTTGGTCTAAAAAGATATGAAAGTGTTCCAGCTTTTGTGGTACTATTCCTGTTTGAAGGGAGGAAATTATTAAGGGAAGTATTGATTTAGTGAAGATGTCTTTTGTGGACATCAGGAGGTTGGGTGGACACAGATCAAGGATGGACCAGAGGGTCATAGCGTGATGATTGCTTTAGTGAGGTCATCATGAGAGACTGGTTCAAAGTGACTAAGGGTTTCAGATCTCAAGGTTGTTTTTATCTGGAGAGGGGTTGTTTCTATTGTTTGTTGGGTTTTGGAATGTGGAATCACTTCTAGCCAAACTTCACTGGCTCCCAGTGATTTCCAGAATCCATTTCAAATGCTCCTGCCTGGCTTTTAAGATCATTCATGGCACCCTTCCTCCCTTAATCCCACTATCTTATAACTCCTCGAGTCCTGACTCTACCAGACCCGCCCAAAGGTATAAACTATCCTTCCCCTCTCTACACGATATTAGCTATGCAGGCAAACTGGGAAAATCCCTTCTCTTCAGAATCCCTCCAATTATTCCGCAAGCAACTGAAAACCTGGCTTTTCACTAAAATGTAATTCTATTCCCCCTTACTCTTCTCTTCTATATATAAGTTCATGTAATCCTTTTTTTTCCCTTCTCTTCCTATATTTTAAGTTCTTGTAAACCGTGCCGAGCTCCACATCTGTGGAGATGATGCAGTATATAAACTTAAGGTTTAGTTTAGTTCAAGCATATACGGTCATTTTTATTTTTCTTAGAAGACGGTGGAGAGGGTTTCACTGTCCAGGCTGGTTTGTAGTTCTTGGCAGTTTCCTTGTGAGCCTATCAGCAAGTTTTTTTGTCAATGTAAAGAGGTTCCTAGATCTGTTTGGGGTTTGTTGTAGAAGTTTGGTATAATAGTCTTTTATATGGGGCACATGGCAAGGCTGCCCTTTGTCGCTGTTGTTGTTTGCGCTTTCCTGGGACCTTTTGAGAAAAAAGCTGCAATCTAATGAGGACATCAGTGGTTTGCAGTTGGGTGCTACTCATTTTTAGGTTGCAGCGTTCACTGATAATCTTTTGGTCTTTTTGACTGATCCGCATTGGTCTTTGTGTACTTTACTGGAAAGTGTTCATGAATATGGGGACTTTTCTGGTTTTGCTTTGAATCTGGGGAAGTTGGAGGCGTTGGCCTCTTCTGAGCAACTTCAGCAGTCCGGGGGGGGGGGGGGAATCCCGTTGAAGTGGCTAGGTCCTCTTTTCATTACTTAGGGATCCAGTTATCTTTGGATGCCCAGCAGCTTTATTGTTTGAATGTGGACTGTTTGCTTTCAGATACCGGCTCTCTTTTGGCTAAATGGTGGGAGTTAACACTCTCTCTGATGGGGAGGGTGCATCTCTACAGGGTGGTTTTGTTTCCTAAATGGCTCTATGTTTTCTAGACACTTCTGTTATGTCTCTTACAAAAAGATGTTAGGGCCTTGAATTCCTTGGTATCAAAGTTCTGTTGGGGGGGAGGCAAGAAACCTTGGTTGTGTTGGATTTTCCTGCAGGGCTCCTGGGCTCGGGCGGGGAGGGGGTTTGGGCATGCTGAATATTATTACCTATAATCAGGCATGTCTTCTATGACATATTCAGGATTGGGTCCTGGGTACTTCCCTCTATACTGATCTGTCTCTGGTGGTATAAAAGAATAAAGTTTTTTTTGGGGGGGTTCCCCCTATTAACCTGTCTCTCCATCATTCTAGGTTGGTGGAGGTGCCTCAGCCAAGCAGAAGAAGTGCCCTGTTCAGGCACTTTGGCTAGTGTGGCTGCGGTTGCTTCCGCTGTGGCATCAGGCCCCCTATGTTAGTGTATTTCTACTTTTGGTGGGCAATCTCTCTTTTCTCCCGGGGGTGGCTCCTTCTGTTTTTGGTAGGTGACAGGATGGGAGTGTTGAGCTTCTTTCCCACATCTTGGGGGATGATAGGGCACTCATTTCATGTGATGAACTGTTGCAGAGAGATATATCACGGTCTGGACTTTATGCCCATTGTCAACTGAAGCATTATATGGGGTCCCTGCCCATGGGCTCTTTATCTTTGGACTTAGGGATCCGTTTTCGTGCTTTTTTGGAGGCGAATCCTGGGCCCAAAGTTTTGGTTTCCTAGTTTCATTGGCAGCTCAGTGAACTCAGTCCCCCCACCCCAGGTTTTTTCTTCTAAATTGGGGGGGCCTAGCAGCTTGATCTGCAGAGGATACCTATTTGGACTTCTTACTTGAACATTTTGCCTCCAAGGACTCGAAGTCGCATTCTGAATAGACGTCAACTGTTTACCAACCCACCTGTCTAACCTTAGTTCATTCTTGCTTTGTTGGTATATGGGAGAGGGGATGGGGGGACTGGATAGAACTTTCTGGTGGGAGGAATTAGGGATTTTGTTGGAGCCATAGAGGATATCAGAGTACAGTCCTCTATGGTAGATAGATCTGATTGTAACTATTTGTATTTTGCCCTTGTTTTGTGGTTCTTCTTGTTAATAAAAAAGATTTAAACTTAGGCTGTTTTAGCTTCATGGATAGCTAATTTGTAAATTTCTAGTAACTTTTCCCAGTGTGTTTTGTCATTTTTGTCTTTGGATTTGTACCTCTTTCTTTCTGCTTTTCTTAGTTCTCTTTTTTTTTTTATTCTGAAGTTGTCAGTAAACCAGAGAGAGGAGAATTTGTGAGTGTTCATTTTTCTTTTTTTGGCTTCAGCTAGATTCTCATAGAGGGTCTCGAGTTGAATGTGCTAGTTTGATGTGACTTCTTCGAGGAGTTTGAGATTAGGCTCATTTGTTTCTGTTATTTCAGCAATGCCAGATGAGGGTGACAGGTCAATTGCACGCAAAACAATTGAGTGCAAGGATAACTCAGTGCAAGACAATTGAGTGCAACAATAACTGAGCGCGAGACAATTGAGCGCAACGATAACTCAGCGCAATGACAATTCAGCGCATCCCTTAGATGGCGCCTGGCAAACGAAGGCCACGCACACGTTCAGCACGTTAACACGTGATCACGTCACCGCGTTTTCAGTATGGTTCCCTTCGCTCTTTGCATTTTCAATATGTCACGTGAATGCATTTTCGTTACTATGGTTACGTGTCCTCATTATATATGTCCTCCGAACAGCCTGCCTTCCTTTCGCTGCCTGACCGTGTCCGTTATAGGTAAAGATCTGGTTTTGCTAGAACTTGATCTATAACGAATATTTGTCTTGCGCGGATTTTTCTCGCATCTGGCGAGAGCGAACGTACTTCCACATTTCTTCATTTACAGGTATGTTTATATTTTCGGTTCACGCGCACGCGGATCTTATATTTTAATGTTGCTCCATTTGCAAGATGCGCGCTACACAATTGCAAGAAAAGTGAGGGTATAATAATAAAACTCTGAGTGAACTTGTTCAAATTAAAGTTTTGTTGGCGCACATGCGCACATCAAAGTTTAGTCATTTTTGCACCCGTCTTTCGCTTAGTTGTCCCGCATAGTAAAAGCGCGAGAAGGCTGATTTATGATATTAAGATGATGTATCATATGATGTCTGATATTAATTGGATGTATAATTGAATGCAGTTATAGAATTGAAAAGTAATAAAGCTGTAAAGAAACATGTTTACATGAGGTAAAAACTCTTATGCCAGCAAGACTAGGATCTGAATATTTTTAATTTGAGTGTGCCATTATGTTATGATACAATATTATTTGGTATGTCCATGAGAAAAAAAGGGTCAAATATCAGCACATAATAATAAACCTTTATTGATCATGACTAGAGTCGCCATTCAACATATAACTAATAATTGGAAAGATCATAGTAGACTCAATATAGTTTATGGTGGAATTCATTACGTCACATTTATAAATTGGAAAGAACGGTAGCAATACAAAAGGGAAGTTATAATAATTTTAATAAAATTTGGGAGCCATTACCATTTTACTGTAATGAATAGACACTATTTTCTATTGAAAGATACACCATCTTATAGTTGGGCGGGGGGTCTTTATTATACTATTATCATTCATATTGGGAAAAGTAAGAGCGGGGAAGTGGGGTGGGAAGGGAGGTACTTATATCTAGTATGTGATAATTTAGACAGATTGACAAGTGATGTATTTCATTTTAATGTTTTGATTCTTGTACACTTGATGTGTGATTGAAAATGAATAAAGATTACAAAAAAATAAAAAATAAAAAAAATGTGAGTGTGCTTATGGTTTATAATTTCATAAAGGCATTTGGTACCATTGTCTGTTGCAGGAATCGTACATAAAAGGATATTCACATCTAAAGGTATATGCATAGCTTCATTTCTTGGTTTTGCTAAATCAGAACAATAGGATAGGATCAGTAGTCTGATGGTGGGGCTTATTGTTATAAACTTTTTGCCTTGGGTGTGTAGTGAGGGTGATTGTATACCATTGTAGTGGGTCCTTTTTTTGGGCCTCTCTGCCTTCCTTCTGTCTGTGCTTAGGTATAATGACGTTCTTAATCCATGATGGTTGTCAAGCCAGAATTCCACTATGAGAGGTATGATTTGAAAGGTAAGTACAGACATAGTGGGTCCTGTTTGTCATATCTATGTGCTGTGCTAACTTTATAAATTCTAGTCTTGCAGTGTGCTGAGGGATATGAATTTGCTGAAACCTGAGTATTGTCAAGTAGATATTAGATTCAAGGTAAGTAGAGAGGTATAGGGATTTGTATTTCATATGTGTGTAATAACTTCATATAATCTACTATTGAAGCTGACTATAAGGAAGAGACTACAATCAACAGACTACAGACATCTTCAGTCTTTTCCTGCCAGGTATCGCACTCTGGCAGGTATAATGTGTTGAGCCATAGCGCTGAACTCTACATATGTATGGCCTAACCTCACCTATTTTACCCTTGCATGTTTTTTTGTGTGCTGGAGGTTGGTGGGGGGCGAACATGAAGTTTACATGCATGTTATAACTCTTGCAGGTACTGGTTCAGGGTCGAAGGTCGACTACAGTTCCTGAGGGTTTCATCGATATACTTCCAGTCTTACAGGTATGATGTTCTTTTGAGTAGTGCACTCATTATATAGGGAATTGTATATCAATTGTAAGTCAAAATAGGATAATATTATAAATTGTATGGTTGCAGGAGTGAACTGCCATAGACATGGAAGTAATAACTTCAGAGCGTGGAAAAGAGCACTGGGTTCATGAGGGCTATCGTTATCGTCGTGACTGAGTCATGGCAGACGGTTCCACGTCTTGGAGGTGTGTGCGCCGGGACTGTGTAGGCAGAAGAAAAAGGCAAATCGATGGATCTTCTGAGGAGATAACGGCGCATGTGCATGCACCCAACAACGCAAAAATAGCTGCTGAAAGAATGATGGGAGAGATATGCGAAAGAGCTGTGGCCATAGTTGAAAAGCCACGACAGATCATTCAGGGGACAACAGCGGGTTCAAGTTTAGAAGCAGCTACATTATTGCCTGCATACACCTCCATGCAGAGAACAATCAATCGTAAAAGAAATGCAAGCCATTTAGCAATGGGGAATCCCAGGTCAATAAGAGAGATACAAGTTCCTGAGCAGCTGCAAAGAAGCACGCATGGTGAACAATTACTGTTGTGGAATTCTGGTGAAAATGATGAAAGACGCATTTTCATTTTCACAACACAAGCAAATCTTGAGGTGTTAGAACAACATGGACATTGGGTCATGGATGGGACATTTAAAGTTGCTCCCCATTTGTTTGTACAAGTGTTTACCATCCATGCATTTGTAGACAATCGTGCACTTCCCATGGTGTATGTGTTGTTGAACAGTAAAAGGGAGGAGGATTATGAACATGTGTTAAGGAAACTAGTAGAAACCAGAAACACGTTGGCACCATTGACTATTTTGATGGACTTCGAGAGAGCAAGCCTGCAAGCTGCCCGCAGAGTATTTCCAAATGCTGCAGTTTCTAGCTGTCTGTTCCATCTGGGGCAATTATTGTGGCGCAAAATTCAACATGAGGGATTGACCGCCAACTATAGAGATGAGGAGAGAATAAGATCGTTCACCAAAATGCTGTTAGCATTAAGTTTTGTTCCTGTGGAAGACGTTGCTGAGTGTTTTGAGACGTTGGAGGAGAGTCGACCAGAAGAACTGATCTTGGTGTATGACTATTGGGAAGACAATTACATCGGTAGATTGCGGCAAAATGGGAGACGTGCAAACCTGATGGTGGCCGTCATGTGTTGGCCTTTGCAGAACCTAGAATGGGTTAACAAGGGTGCAAACGTGATGGTGGCAGTCAGGTGTTGGCCTTTGCAGAACCTAGAATGGGTTAACAAGGGTGCAAACGTGATGGTGGCAGTCAGGTGTTGGCCTTTCTAGAACCCAGAAGCAGAGTCCCCAAGTAGGAATGTCTTCCCAACCACACATGGTGCAGGAACAGATGAGACACTTGAAAATGTCTATTTTCTCCCTTGTTTCTTGTGGCCCAGAAAGTCAGAGGCCTGCTAACTATTGTGCTCAGGATCTCTCCCCCAGGAGTTTCCCTGAAGCCCTCCCCTGGCCCCTACCCATCCTACAATCCACTGCTCTGACATGTGCCAAGCGTGAAGGTTTTTTATGCCGACCAAGGTAACCCACTCAAGCATACTGTACTCGCTTTGACCCTTTTCAAGGTGTTGTGGGTGGTGTTCAAAGGCTTTTTCCTTCACGTAGGGCAGGTCAGATGGTGTCGTTGATGGAGCGGCTTAGGGATAGCCATTGTTAAGGAAAAGATGACACACTTGAAAATGTCTATGTCTCCTGTGCCAACACCTTCACTCAGACTCTCTGTTGTTTATCTCCTGTGACAACAGCTTCACTCAGACTCTCTGTTGTTTATCTCCTGTGACAACAGCTTCACTCAGATTCTCTGTTGTTTATCTCCTGTGACAACAGGTTCACTCAGACTCTCTGTTGTTTATCTCCTGTGACAACAGCTTATCTCAGAATCTCTGTTGTTTATCTCCTGTGGCAACAGCTTCTCTCACACCCAGTGCTGCTGGTTAGCTTCTGTGCCAGCTTTTCCACTCAGACTCTATTGTTTATCTCCTGTGACAACAGCTTCACTCACACCCAGTGCTGCTGGTTAGCTCCGGTGCCAGCTTTTCCACTCAGACTCTTGTTTATCTCCTGTGACAACAGCTTCACTCAGACTCTCTGTTGTTTATCTCCTGTGACAACAGCTTCACTCAGACTTGTAAGGTTTGTTAGTGGCCCCCACAATATATGGTTGGTGGGGTCACTTGAGAGGTGCCCTTACAAACGCCAGGTCCCAGGTTCAGTTCCCTCACTGAAGATTCACCAGGAAGTAGAATCAAAGAGGCACAGCCAGAGGGGATTGCATAAAGAATATATTATAGAAATAGGCTTACAGAAAAGCAATATTTATAAGCATTACAATTAAGCATTACAATTAATGAGAGAGCAACGCAGTTTCCCTGCCTTACAGAGTTCAGAGGAAAAAAGAGACATAGAAGCCTGAAGTTCCAGGGAAAGGCAGAGAGAGAGAAAAGGGGGATGGGGTGATGGTCCAAGCTTCGTGTTCCATAGATAAAGAGAAGGATAGACAAAGAAAGAGAGAGCTTCAGAGAAACAAGAGAGGACCAGAGTGCCAAGAGCCAAGAGAGTGATGCTGCGAGGGGGCTTTTATAGTTTGGAAACTTATTCTAAAAAACCAGAATATATTGAGCTTCAATAGAAGTTAAATCTCCCCCCTCCTTCGTAGACAGGAGAAAAATAGGCTGTAGTCATATATGTATTTCCAGTCTGTCTCTGACAATAGTTTCTGATTAACTTTATTTATCTGTGCACCTGGACCCATTGTCCTAAGCACCCTCTTAATCAGACATTAACACCTTTTAGCTAATCATGATTCAATCAGGGCTACTTAAAACAGTCTCCCTGCCCTCAGGGTCTATCTGCATTCACATGCCAGAGTCAGATTGATATAATTTCCCATAGGCCTTCGCTGACATTAGTAATGCCAACTGAAAATGCTGAATGCTAGCAATATATAAGCATACTTAAACAATATTTTTAAACTACAGAGTTTGAAAACACGTCACTTATGCAACATGCCGATTGGTTGTTAAATTCTCAGCGTTTGGTTTAAATACGAGCGCCATTTTTAGTTAAAACTTTTTGATGTTTTGATCGAGCAACAGCTTTATCAGCGGCAAATATCGTAAGTTTATTTTCTAAATATAAAACAAACAGGATTCAAGCTAGTTACGGTTTATATAAATGTTAAACGCTGCGTATAATATCTAGTTTAAATAGATGTAAAATCTTTAGCGTGCAGTTTTAGTACGAGCGCCATCTTAACTCAGATGCTGTGATGTTAGATTCAATATAAGTTTTATAACAGGAAGCTTTGTCATAAATTAAGTTTGTTTTGACATTCAGTTTTTAATATCGATGTCATCTTTAACATGAAATCATTTTGCATTAGTCAAGCTTTAATATAAGTACATTTTTAAACAGCAGTGTTTGAGAACACGTCACTTATATTGACGTCACCAATGTACTGATTGGTTATAAATTCTCAGCGTCTGTTTCAAACACGAGCGCCATTTTATTCAAAACACTTTGGTGTTTAGATCAAGCAACAGCCTCATCAGCGGCAAGTATTATTGTAAATTTATTTACTAAGTAACTATGATTTAGGTTAGTTGCTGCTTTGACAAATGCCAAACGCTGCTTGCAACATCCAATACAAATATATGCATAGGGCGCATGGTAATTGAACGTTGTTGAAAAGAACTGTTGGTTTTGTGGTCACAGTCATAATATTTCAAATATACTCAATTCACGAGTTTTAGATATGTTTTTTCAACTATACATAGGTATTTATATTAATGGAGACACAATTTAAATGTCATTTATAATTTGTGTTATAAAAAGGCATGTAAAGAACACGTTTCATTTGGTTTAATAACCACTTTACTGTTTCAATAATTTAACAGTTGGTGCTTTATGCAGCTTTTTCTTGAATATTTATCCAATGATTTATTCAGTAAAATATGGTATATAATGTATTTTTCATTTCTTCTTTTGTTTAAGATCAATGAGCAATATTGAAGTCTAACTGGCAAGTCAATAAGCCTTTTCATTACCCTTGAAGAAGCCCATTGGTGCGAAACGGACTGGGCCTCCGTCGGGTCATTAAGATAAGTGCTTAACAGTATTTTCTAATTAAGTAAGACAAAAATCACATGGAATTGAATTATTAGTTGCTGGTCATTCAATGTTCATTCACAAGAAGAAAAAATGGATAAAAAATTGATATATATTATATTATTTATTTAAATATCTAACACGAAAGCAAATTTAAAAATTTAATTAAAAATATTATATTCAATGGTTTTTGACCAGTGATGATACCCAACCCCGAAATAGTTGTGACTTCATTGATCACACTCTTGGGGTATTTTGAGGTCTTTTTTCCCTTGATTTAAATTACATTATAAACACAACTAGTGTTCCATCATCTTTGTTTGATAGACAAAACATAAAAAACTAATTTTTAGGCGTGAGGCTATTCTTCCATCTGTCAAGTGTTCAGGGCTGAATTTAACTCTGCAAATAAACACATTGTTATAGAAAAACACAGCAAAGATGAACACCTGAGTAGTACAAAAAATGCATATCATAACCATCTCATATTCAGAAAAGACATAAAGTTAATATCTTCTTTGGAACATCTTTATCTCTGCAGTGATAAAGAGGAACCTTGGAAAACACTAGAAATATCTTTGTGCCAAAACTGGTCTGGGATGGCTATGTATATATCCGAACTGCTGCTAAGAAAAAAAAAAAAACATTTCAAATTGGCAGCATCCTCAGGGTCACTTAGAGCAAACTTCATCCATGTTCCATTCAAACCGACCTGGACCACATGTCTGCCACCTGGGTCCCACTGCACTCGGAGGAGTGGGCACTGCGGTGCAGAAGTCAGGTGCAGGCTAGATGTGTCTTCTTTTGTCTGCACTGTCGTGTCCTGGCATTCAGAGGCAAGGGGCAAATTCCGAAAATCATTAGTCATGTCTAGGACAGAGAAAAATGCACATTTAGGGTTAAATTTCACAGTAATGTCAGAGTAAGAGGCTGCCCCTTGTGCTACAGGCTTTGAAATCTTAGTTAGGGCCTAAGAGTGTATAGTGAGCCTAACAGAGCCCTCTGGTTTAGCATCTGACCAAGCTGGAGAGCGACATGCTAAAGAGATAGTGTGGCCACCCTGTAGCCCAGAGCAGGGCACAGTAGAGATACTGGTGGCTACAAAACACAGTACATTAGCGTGTGACCCGGCATGGAGTCACCCTGCAGGACTGGACTGGAGTTAACCAGAAAAAAATCAAAACTCACAAAGCAGGTTCATGCAAACATAGTTCAGCTTTACTGATCTCAAACATAAAGTTAAACAGTTCATCAGAAAAATTGTAAATGTCAGTAGGCCACAACTCCAGCAAAGCAAAAATATAAAATACAAAATAAAGTCTCAAATAGTAGCTGAGGATTCAGCTCTCCTCAGCCAGCACAAGGCTACTCCCAAGTAGTTTGTGCAATATACAACCACACAGTTCAGTGCACTAGTTTCAGCAGTTCCACAGTGCTTAAAACTAAATAAAGCCTCTGGCAGGTTTATGGTAATGCCAGGAATAGGAGATAGCATTAGGTTTTGCCAATTAAAGCATACAGATAGCTTTTCAAAATTCCCTCCCAAGGTGGAAGCAAAACCTCTCCCCAATCTTCTCCCAGCTTTCTCACACTAAACCAAAAATCAACAATTTAGAGAAAAGAAAAAAAAAAACAGCACACAAACAGTTCAACAGCAACCACACTCACTGTTTGTGGCAACAAGCCAAGTCCACCTGCATACTCTCAGGATAATTAGCTTCCAAGCCAGAACAGGCTTCCTCAAAATCCATAGGTTCCTCGCTGAGACCAGGCAAATCCTTAGCTGGTTCAGCCTCAGTCCAATCCATGGGAACAGGACGGTTGTCCCTGTTTGGCTTAGGTGGATCTTTAGGGAGGCAAGACCCAAACTTCCTCCCTAACCGGCTTCCTTGTTTGAATGCCACTGCTGGCTTATCTACCCTAGGGGCGTGTCTTGATCTAGCAGTGTCAGCAGTAGACCAGGGGCCTCTAGAGCTCCCCTGGTGGTGGCTTATATTATCTTCCTCAAACTCATCCTGGAAGATCCTGGAATTTTCATGCCGGGTTTCTACTTTTACCCTGGTTTTTTTTAGCTTATCTAGAATTCTAGCAGGGCTTGCATCTGACTGCTCACATACCCCCACCCTTAAACGAAACTTATCCCTACCAGCATCAGTAGGAGTAGCCTTTTCAGGGATACGGGACAGTATGTCCACATTAGTGTTCAGCCGACCCGGGCGATGGACCACAGTAAATCTGAAAGTTTGTAGGGCTAGGTACCATCTAGTAAGGCGGGCATTGTTGTTACGCATGGTACCTAACCACTTAAGAGCAGCGTGGTCGGTGACTAACGTAAATGGTCGTTCCCCTAAATAATGGTCCAGTGTCTGCATTGCCCATTTTGCGGCCAAACACTCTAACTCAACCACCGCATAATTTCTCTCATTGGGATGCAATTTCCTACTTAGATATAACACTGGATGCTCTATGCCGTGGTGCTCCTGGCTAAGTATGGCTCCTAATCCACAACCAGACACATCCGTCTGAAGGATCAACGGTTTGTCGTAATCAATGGCCGTAAGGACCGGTTGTTTACACAAACTATCTTTCAGGTCATGAAAAGCTTTTACTCCTTCATTTCCCCATTGTAGCCTATCAGGGACATCCTTCTTTAGCATATTTGTCAGTGGGGTGGCCCTGGTGGCAAAGTTAGGTATAAATCTTCTGTAATACCCTAGCAAGCCTAAAAACCCCCGCATTTGTTTCTTTGTGATAGGCTGAGGAAAATCTTGAATACATTGCACCTTATCCACTAAGGGTTTAACCTGGCCTCTACCTACCGTGTACCCTAAGTACTTTACCTCCCTCTGACCCAGAAAACACTTTTTGGGGTTTACTGTAAACCCTGTTTTCCTTAGTCCCTGCAATACGGCAGTAACATGCTCAAGATGTTGCTGCCATGAGGAGGAGTAGATGACAATGTCATCAAGGTAGGCCTCTGCGTAGGCGTGGTGTCCCCTCAAAACCTCATTTACTGCCCTTTGGCAAGTAGCAGCAGCCCCATGCAGTCCAAATGGCATGCGGGTAAACTGGTACAACCCATAGGGAGTACTAAAGGCCGTTTTAGGCTTGGCACTAGAAGTCAAAGGGATTTGCCAATAACCCTTAGTGAGGTCAATGGTCGTGAGATATTGGGCCTGACCTAAACGGTCTAGCAGCTCGTCCACTCGTGGCATAGGAAAGGCATCGAATTGAGATACTTCATTAACCTGTCGGAAGTCAATGCAGAACCGGGAAGAGCCATCAGCCTTCGGCACAATAACTATAGGGCTGCACCAAGGACTTTGTGAGGGCTCGATGACCCCCAGTGACAGCATTTCTTGCACTAGCTTATTAACTAGTCTTTTTTTTTCCTCTGAGAGACGATAGGGCCGAACCCTGACTACCTTACCAGGACTGGTGACTATGTCATGGGTAACTCCTCTAGTACGTCCTGGGATGGAGGAAAATACATCTGAGAATCTTTTAATAAGGGCCTGTACTTGCTGGACTTGAGATAGAGACAGTTCTTCTCCTATATTTACCTCTTCAGGTTGACCCAAGTCTGCTACCTGAGGTCCCAGATCATCCTCCTGACACCTTTGGGCAACCAATGCCAAGGTTTCTCTATCCTTCCAGGGCTTAAGTAGGTTAATATGATAAGACTGGACGTGGTTTTTTCCGTCTTTTACCCTATAATTTATGGGACCTATTTTTTCTATCACCGTGGCTGGCCCTTTCCAGTGAGCCAGGAACTTGTGGGGGTCAGATGGGACCAGTATCAGTACCCGCTCCCCGACTTCCAACTGGCGATCTTTCGTGTTTCTATCATAATAGGTCTTTTGTTTTCTTTGGGCAAATTCTAAATTTTCCCGCCCCAGGCCAGCAACTTGAGCTAATCTCTGTTTAAGTTGGGTCAAATGCGATAACACGTTCAGTTCAGCCTCATTCGGTGGGTCCCATCCTTCCTTTACCACATCCAGGAGCCCTCTAGGAGCGCGTCCAAATAACATTTCGAAGGGACTGACCCCTAAAGAATCCTGTACTCTCTCCCTGGCAGCAAATAAGACATAAGGGATAAACAAGTCCCAGTCCCTCATATTCCCTTTAAGCCCTCTTTTTAACATATGTTTGAGAGTCTGGTTAAAACGCTTGACCAGGCCATTGGCCTGCGGGTGATAAGCCGAGGTCTTAATATGTCTTATTCCTAACTCCCTCCAAAATCCTTCCATCTCCCTAGATAGGAAGTTACTCCCCCGATCTGACAGAACCTCCCTGGGGAAACCAATGTTACAGAATAGTCCCATTAATTCTTTCATTAGTGCCTTCGAAGTTGCTTTCCGCAGGGGAAAAGCCCAGGGAAATCTTGTAGCCACGTCCATTATCACAAAAATAAAGTTATACCCCCTTACCGTTTTTTCCAAAGGGCCTACAATGTCCATGGCTAATCTCTTGAGGGGTTCATCCACTACGGGAATTGGGATTAGAGGTGGCTTATCCATTGTCAATTGTTGACAAACCGGACACGACTTACAAAATGCCTCCACCTCCTGTCTCAATCCCGGCCAGAAGAACCTGCCCAGAATTTGGGTCTGAGTTGCAAGTATCCCCTTGTGGCCCGCTAATGGAGAATCGTGAGCCAATTGCAGAATGATCTTTCTAAACCCCTTTGGGACCACCAATTGCTCATTCCTCTCTCCTAACCGTTCTGGGCCAGACTCAACCTTATAAAGAAGACCCCTCTTCTTTCTGAATCCAGCTTTCCCAGAAGTGGACTCTGTAGCCACATCCCACAGATCTTGCAACGACGGGTCAGCGCGTTGTTCCCTAAGAAATGTGGGAAAGGTATCCACTATTTCTTGTGGCAGCCCTGGGAACTCCTGTGTCTGTCCAATCTTTTGCAAGGCCTGAGTGCATTGCTGCTTCTGTCTTCTATTCTGCGCCCTTGAGGCCCTTGCCTGTTTTTGAGAGGGTCGTTCCACTATTCCTTCTTGGAAAGGGAATAGCTGCCCCAGTTCAGTCTTCGAGCTTTCCGTGGGTAAACCCTGGGAGCGAGTATTGACCCACCCCTGTCTCGTACCTAGACACTCCTTTAATCCCGGCCAATCCTGACCCAGAATAAGGTCATATGGGGCATCAGGCACCAAAGCCACAGAAACCTGATAAACCTTATCATGGTGCAGGATCGTGGTGGGCCTAAGGGTATATGTTGCACTATCTCCGTGTATACATTTAATAATCACCCTTTTCGCGTTGGAACCTTCCTTTTCCCCAGGGAACACTTTCTCCCAGAAGCACACCGCCATCATCGACTGATCGGCACCGGTGTCAATCAACGCAACTGTGTCGTGCCCGCCTACAGACACTGGTGTAGTACACGCCTTTTCCAGCTGTTGCTCTGGGATACCTATTCCGTTCCCCCTGGTAACCCCCCTTACCTTACGGCTGGATATGTTTACCACCTTACAGGCTTCTTGTGTATGTCCCAACTGCCCACACCTATAGCACTTCCTTTTACTGCTTGGTGTCCTAGGCCAAGATAAAGGGGTAGAGGCAACTCTAACGAGGGGTTCCCTATCCCTCCTTACCTCTAACCCACTGGAGTTTTGCCACAGAGTACCTTCAAGTAGCGGTCCCTGACTTGGGCCTACTCCTGAGGGATTTGGGCTAGCAGAAATATAATCCCTACTTCCCAGACTTCCTCCTAGGGTCTCAGGAGTGAACAAGACTTCTGGGATATCCCGGGGAACAGTCTCTAACCCCTCTAAATGTGTACAAATGTTAAGTCCTACCGGAGCTGGCTTGAGAATACTGGGTAGAGTTTGACTTGCCGGAGGAGTAAAAGACTGCTGTAATATATGGGCAAAGACTTTCGCTTGCTCTTGTATGGTCCTCCTTAGCTCCTCGTACTGCCGCATCATTGCGTCCTGACGAGCTTGCCAACGCGCCTCATTGGTCTCCAAAATGCCTCTCAGTTCCTCGGCTTGTCTCCGGTCATCCTCAGCCAGCACTGTCACTATCTGGGCTTGCTCCATGGTGAAGTCCTGAAAGGCAAACAGAAAGAAAAGGAACCCAAGTGTGGCTGCTTGGTAAGCGTGTTCCTCCCCTTACTAGTCTCCCCAGCCTAGGTACTCTTACCAAGAGGACTGGTGAGTCTGCGCCTTTGGGTTTTAGGCCTCCTTGGCCTCCAGTCGTTCTCCGCACGGCTTGCCCCTCTGACACTCAGGTCCACTGGAACCGGCTCTGGATCTCCGACCTTGTTCTGTCGATTCCCAACTCCAACTGCGCTCCTTGCTGCACTCCTCCACAGGATATGCTGGAGACCTTGTCCTTGCTTCCGCCTTCCGGTTGGGAACTCCTCCTCCGAATAGGTAACCGGAAACTCCGGACAAAGTAGGTTGGAAAACAGAAAAATATACTTCTCCACACAATTAGCAAATTGTTCAATAGGTCCAATTACCAAAAAAAAAATAAAGGGTAAGTAAATATGCCTCTTCCAGCACAAGTCCCAAAATGGCGCCGCAAAAGAAAAACTTTTTTTTTTTTTTTTTCCAATTGCAGTTCCTTGAGTGTCCTGCAGGAGGTGCTAATCCCACTCCTGATACCAAATATGTGGCCACCCTGTAGCCCAGAGCAGGGCACAGTAGAGATACTGGTGGCTACAAAACACAGTACATTAGCGTGTGACCCGGCATGGAGTCACCCTGCAGGACTGGACTGGAGTTAACCAGAAAAAAATCAAAACTCACAAAGCAGGTTCATGCAAACATAGTTCAGCTTTACTGATCTCAAACAAAGTTAAACAGTTCATCAGAAAAATTGTAAATGTCAGTAGGCCACAACTCCAGCAAAGCAAAAATATAAAATACAAAATAAAGTCTCAAATAGTAGCTGAGGATTCAGCTCTCCTCAGCCAGCACAAGGCTACTCCCAAGTAGTTTGTGCAATATACAACCACACAGTTCAGTGCACTAGTTTCAGCAGTTCCACAGTGCTTAAAACTAAATAAAGCCTCTGGCAGGTTTATGGTAATGCCAGGAATAGGAGATAGCATTAGGTTTTGCCAATTAAAGCATACAGATAGCTTTTCAAAATTCCCTCCCAAGGTGGAAGCAAAACCTCTCCCCAATCTTCTCCCAGCTTTCTCACACTAAACCAAAAATCAACAATTTAGAGAAAAGAAAAAAAAAAAACAGCACACAAACAGTTCAACAGCAACCACACTCACTGTTTGTGGCAACAAGCCAAGTCCACCTGCATACTCTCAGGATAATTAGCTTCCAAGCCAGAACAGGCTTCCTCAAAATCCATAGGTTCCTCGCTGAGACCAGGCAAATCCTTAGCTGGTTCAGCCTCAGTCCAATCCATGGGAACAGGACGGTTGTCCCTGTTTGGCTTAGGTGGATCTTTAGGGAGGCAAGACCCAAACTTCCTCCCTAACCGGCTTCCTTGTTTGAATGCCACTGCTGGCTTATCTACCCTAGGGGCGTGTCTTGATCTAGCAGTGTCAGCAGTAGACCAGGGGCCTCTAGAGCTCCCCTGGTGGTGGCTTATATTATCTTCCTCAAACTCATCCTGGAAGATCCTGGAATTTTCATGCCGGGTTTCTACTTTTACCCTGGTTTTTTTTAGCTTATCTAGAATTATAGCAGGGCTTGCATCTGACTGGTCACAATAGGTCCACTCAGATCCCTCTCATCCATCTTAGACACTAGTTCTGTTGCTGGAGGAAGTATTGAATGCTGTGTTTGTGGTTGAGGATCAAAATTTCTGTGTACCTTTTCCCACAATCTTGTGCCCAAACTGAAAGATCTGCAGCCTCTGAGTAAGTTACACTACGATCATGCTGCTGTACTGGCAGGCAACATTGTGTGGCTAACTGCACAGGAATAACCTCATGAACCAAAGGTTTAGAAGCATTTGGAATTCTTGTACCTAATGCAAGACCAGCCACCTCAACTATTTCTTTGCTTGTATTCTCACTCGTGCTGGCAGTAGTTTCTACAATGTCTTTCATTTGTTCCTTTTGTGGGATAGACACACACTTTGAAGCTTTGTCATTTAGACCCTGAATCTCACAAATTTCCATATTTTTCTGATCTCCAGTAGGAGGCGCTCTATCTGTAAAACTTATTCTGGCCCCTGTATCAATTAAAGTTAATTTATCCTGACCCTCTATGGAAGTATTAACATTGGGGCGGCCGCAAGTGTCCAAAATCAAAGGTGCCACATACCTCAAGCTGAATTCTGAGTCTGACTTATTTCCCTTATCCTGCGTCTCCAAAAGTGAGTCCACAGGAAAGTGATAGGAATCTGGCAGGGCTGTGAAGGTTTAAGTGACCTTGGTATTTGGACACAGAAAGTCAGGACATCCCTATGCACTAGCACTGTTGTTCCTAGCTGTTAAATCACTTTTTACTCTGTCCAATTCTATCTGCATTGTGTGCCGATCCTGTTCCCATTTGATTTTCTCTTTTTCTAATGCTTCTGTCTGTGCTCTGAGCTCATGGAAAGGAATGTAAGTGGAGGTATTTCTGTAACTACCTCTGCCATGCCCTCTATTTCCTGTGTGTGGTGTTTTATTGTATTGGGGTGCTCCCTCAGCACGCCACCTTCTAGCTTCTGAAACTGAAATAATTTGAGCTGGCTGGGTCTTCCACCCAGCAGTAAAGTCCAACCCTGAGCAGTAAAGTGTCAAAAGGTGTAGTTTTAGGGTCCTCTGAGAACAACAGAAGGTGTTTAGTAATCTCGGGAGATAATAATTCTAATAGGAATTCTTTATGTTCTCTCTGACCATAATCTGAAGAAATGGGCCAGTGTTCATTCTCTTTAAGTACCGCGTTGATTACCCACACTCTATATGCAAACTGCTCTGGTGTATCGGTTGGCAGGGGTGAAAGAGTTCTAAGTACTTGCAAAGAGGTGCAGCGAAATAGTTGTTCGATGCCCATCTTTACAAATTGGTATGGATGAACAAGAGATCCAAATTTATAATAATGTGGACCCAGGGCTAGATGCATAAGCTTATCAAAATCTGCATTGTTCCTTTTGTATTTCTCTAGACCCCAGTGAATCAGTATGTCGGTAGCCCATTTGCACCATTCATTTATGTTAAAAGGCATAGGGCTCACTTTCTCCACTATTCTTTCAATGTCACTATCTTTCATATGTCCCTGCAGTACTACTGTTATTGGAGCTGTGTCACTTATAGGGGTACTTTTGGTATTGCTCTGGCCTGGTAATTAATTTTCCTCACCTTCATTTGTTGGTTCTTCTTCCTGTTCTACATCTGTAGCTAGTTTACCTTTTCTCTGACCTGCTACAAAAACAGTGTTCTGTTTCTCAATAAACTGACTACATGGATTATATGGTGATGGTGGCACAGGTGCAGACGGTAGAATCTGTGAGGAGACAGCATTAACCTGTCCCTGTGAGGCACATTTTGACTTTAAATACTTTAATTCTGCCTTGGCCTCTTCCAATTGTTCATTTATAGCTAAAAAGGAATTTGTAGCTTGAACAATTTGGGATCTTAGCATGGATATATTAATTTGTGCCTCATCTAAGTCTTTGGACAGCTGATGGCACTGAGTGTTCAAGTCAGTATTTTTTGTCTTATGCTAATAAGTCCTCTACATAAGCCCTGAATGAAAAGGCATTTTCGTTTATTTGTTTTCTTTCTAAACTCCTGAGAATGAGAAACCATTTGTTTCTGAATATCGTGCCATGTGTGTTCTGGAAAATTACCCTCATATGGACCCCCTTTCTTGTCAAAATATTTGTGTACAATATCTGTGAGTTCTTGAAAATTAAAAGGGTTCATATTTGAGGCTGCGGTCTGCCTTGGTACCTGGGCCTTGCTCATCCCTGTCTGTGTGTAGCCTTTGAGATTGAAATGCTCCCACTGATGAAGGAGGGAGACTTTAGTTAATAGATAGAAAAAAAAATGAGGTAAAGCGTGTTAGGCAAGAGTCATTGGCATAAATAATACACTTATGCCCACACTTGCCCACACTTTAAATGCAAAGGTTACTATCTGAAATTTACAGGCAGAAGTTTAGCAGGAAAAAAATATAAGAAGTCTGTTAGAAGAGTACAGATGCCAGCTGCCAGTTCCAGTCCAGTGTGCACTAGGCCTTTCACCAGGGCAGAGACTGATAAGAAATAGAATTAAAAGCACAAGGTAAAAAAGTAAAAGTTATTAGTAGATATGGCGTGTCTTAATTGAGTGACTGTTTTAATTTTGGACCATGCTTTTCTTTAGAGCAGCTCAAATATTCTTATATGTAACAAACTGTAGCAAGCCTATAATAGCAAATCATACAATGCAAACTGGCACAGGTAATACTACAAAGCCTTTTGATAGTAAAATCTCACCAAATATAAAACCCAAAATATTACTGGAACTTTTCACAAATATGTCATCCAGTCTAAAACAATTTAAGGGTTCCAGAAGGTCTTTTGATTTCTATCTCACTCTGTCTATCAATCAAAAATACAAAGTCTATTGATAAATAAAATCTCACCAAGTATAAAACCCCACAATATTACTGGAACTTTTCACCAGTGTGTCATCCTGTCTAATGTACAATCAATCTAAGGGTTTTCCAAGGTCTTTTGATTTCTATCTCACTTTGTCTATACTTTACAAAGTCTTTTGAGGGGAAAATACCATCTCTCACCTTGTCTTAGGCAGCTAATAATCCTATTGCACAGTGCCTGCCTACAAGAAAAAATAAAATTGAATTCTACTTACCCAGATGAAATCATCAGGAAGGACCGAGATGAGCCCCCAAAATGTAAAGTTTGTTAGTGGCCCCCACAATATATGGTTGGTGGGGTCACTTGAGAGGCGCCCTTACAAATGCCAGGTCCCAGGTTCAGTTCCCTCACTGAAGATTCACCAGGAAGTAGAATCAAAGAGGCACAGCCAGAGGGGATTGCATAAAGAATATATTATAGAAATAGGCTTACAGAAAAGCAATATTTATAAGCATTACAATTAAGCATTACAATTAATGAGAGAGCAACGCAGTTTCCCTGCCTTACAGAGTTCAGAGGAAAAGAGAGACATAGAAGCCTGAAGTTCCAGGGAAAGGCAGAGAGAGAGAAAAGGGGGATGGGGGTGATGGTCCAAGCTTCGTGTTCCATAGATAAAGAGAAGGATAGACAGAGAAAGAGAGAGCTTCAGAGAAACAAGAGAGGACCAGAGTGCCAAGAGCCAAGAGAGGGGGGTGATGCTGCGAGGGGGCTTTTATAGTTTGGAAACTTATTCTAAAAAAACAGAATCTATTGAGCTTCAATAGAAGTTAAATCTCCCCCCTCCTTCGTAGACAGGAGAAAAATAGGCTTTAGTCATATATGTATTTCCAGTCTGTCTCTGACAATAGTTTCTGATTAACTTTATTTATCTGTGCACCTGGACCCATTGTCATAAGCACCCTCTTAATCAGACATTAACACCTTTTAGCTAATCATGATTCAATCAGGGCTACTTAAAACAGTCTCCCTGCCCTCAGGGTCTATCTGCATTCACATGCCAGAGTCAGATTGATATAATTTCCCATAGGCCTTCGCTGACATTAGTAATGCCAACTGAAAATGCTGAATGCTAGCTATAGCTATGCTGACAAGGATAAAGGTAAATGAATTGTAGCAGGAGACTGAGATCTCACTGCTATCCTGGAAACATCTCAACAAGAAGAAATTATGGAAAGAGCAACCTTATTGGTAACTTTCGTTTTTCTTCAGGATAAGGAAGCAGTTCTTCGTCTATTCTATAAGACTGATAATTCAGAATTTCATGGTTCAAAAGTCTTAATTTTTCCTGATGTATTCAAAAGGACTCAAGTTAGACGAAAGAAATTTCTGACTTATCGCCAGTCAATTTTGAGTATGGGAGCAACTTTTCAGTTACGTTTCCCCTGTAAATGCTGCGTTACCCATCAGAACACTAGATATATATTTTATGACCCTGATCAGTTTAACTTTTTCTTGAGGGCAAAGCAGCTGGTAAAGCTCCAGATTCCCCCATGGAACTTCTTAACCAACCAGGATGAAAATTTAATTTAATCCAACTGTATGATCTCCTAATGTGAATGAACATTTCTTGAAAACCAACTTCCCTTGGAGGTGAAGGATTTTCTCTCCTCAGGCTGTGGACTGTGAGCTTAGTTAATTTTGTGGAATTGATAATTCATATGTTTTGTTTCCTTTTTAATTGTTTATTACCAATACATTGTTGTTTAACAAATTGTAAAACCTATAAATAAATTTAAAAAAAGTTAGACAAAGAAAATTCCTCTACATGTTTAAGAGTTTCAGAAATCATATTTGTTTTGTTTACATTCATTTCTGAATATACATTAACATTTTATTACATATCCAATATTCTTTCTGTCCTTTCCAAAAAAGTATATTAAGAGAATCTGCATTTGTTCAAAGGTGCTGAGAAATTCTGATCCTCAGAGAAAAAGGAGGAGAAGGAGGGGCTGTTTCCCCCTCTCCCTGAAACCTAACAGCTTCATGTTACACCCTTCCTATGCTTGAGACTGGAACAGTTTCTGACTCTAATTATTTCCAGATGTTGTGCTCAGGATTTTGCCTTAGTATTCTTTTTATAAACCATTTCATTTTAAGTCCCCCTTCTTTGACAAATCATTCATATCACCACATATCACATTGAGGGGCCCCTTCCATACATTCATAACTGCACACATTACATGTCATTCATATTTAATTGAATTGAATTGTTTTATACCGCTAATAACCGTAGGTTTCTAAGCGGTTTACAAAAATGATGCATTAAAAGATACAATAAATAAAAATAAATAAGATAGGTACTTGGAAATTCCCTAACTGTCCCAAAGGCTCACAATCTAACTAAAGTACCTGAAGAGACAATTTATGAAAAATAAAGATAAAATATAAAGACAGAGGTAGAGATAGAGATAGAAATGAATATTCCACCAAGTAATGAATAAATAAATTAAAGATAGAATTAAAATAAATAAGTAAAATAAATAAATGTTTATTTAATGTTTGGGATACGTAATCTACTATGCTCCTCCTAACCAGTCTAAGGCACATCTGGTATCAATTAGAACCACGAGGCTGAACACAAAATGGAGTAAAACTAGGTAGAAGATACAGAAAGACAGAGAACCCAAAATGGAGTCACTACCTCAAGATGGAGGTCAGGTATATCCTGATTTCCTTTATGATCTAGCTTAACAGCAAAGTACATAAAAAGAATATTATTATGCTTTTCCTTAATATTAATCTATAGTGTGTTTTACTGGCCCTGGTTATATCCATATTCAGATTTTTATTCACCAATTTTTCATACGCTTCTATTGGGTCTGGCCTTAACTAACACATATGCTTGTATCTGACTAGAGTTACCCAGAATCATATGAAAAACAGGCTCTTTTATAGAAAAATTCCATAAAATACTGCACTATCATGTCCTGACGTCCATTTCATTACCATACCATAGACATCACCCCCTACTGGCCACGAGCCACTACTGCTCAGGTACACAATTGAAACAATGAACTATTAGAAAGAATTGCAAGTGATGTATTTAATTTAAAATGTTTTATTATTTGAACAATTGATGTAAGATTAAAAAATGAATAAAGAATTTAACAATTCTTTAATCATATTTATTCTTAGATCATTAAATACATAATTTGACAATATTTCCATTTTATTTTATGATACATAGAATTACATCCCTTCCCTCCCATCATTCCAACTGCTATTTTATCCTAGTATGAATAATAATATATAACTGGGGTCCAAGATGCTCTATGCTAAATAAAAACCCAAGTTTGTCTCATAGATGCAGACATTGATCATCTCATCCAAGTCCAAATTCGTGGCCATTGAGATGCTGAAACTCAATGCTCCAAATATCCCTAAGACCAGTTTTAGGCTACTTTTTAACAGATTAACACATAGTTTTATCCCACTGTGTGGTCTGGTGTCCCAGAAAGTCCACCTGAAAGCATAACAATTCCAGACTATATTGCGTACTAAGATTATTCCATTCAGGGAACCCTGCCTGAACGGCCTGTTTCAGTTGCAACCACCTGAAACTTTGTGATTTATTATGACCATATTTATGTTGCAACTGTGTAAAATCAAGCAGTTCACCATTTGAAATAACATCATTTTAAGTCCTTATACCTGCTATCATCCAATGCTTCCAGAGGACCTTAAATCTGCCAATTTGAATCTTAGGGTTTAGCCATATACAGTGGTGCCTCACACAACGAACTTAATCCGTTCCAGGAGCAAGTTTGTTATGTGAAACGTTCGTTGTGTGAAACGCGTTTTCCCATAAGAATACATGTAAAACAAAATAATTCGTTCTGCAGCCCTGTTGTCCCATAAGAATACCTGTAAAACAAAATAATTCGTTCTGCAGCCCTACATTTCCCTCCCTCCACCTCACCTCACATGCAGAGCCTGCCAGCCTTCTCCCTCACCCAGCCGCACGATCTGCAGGAGGCTAAGAACTTCGGGAACTGGGTCAGTTCCCACTGCAGCTCCATGTGACTCTAGGCAAATCACCTGACCCTCCAGTTGTCCTAGGTCAGTGGTCGGCAAACCGCGGCTCGCGAGCCGCATGTGGCTCTTTAGCCACTTGAGTGCAGCTCTGCACTTGCCTAGGGCCCGAAACTGTCAGAAGGGTCCCAGGGCTGGCGTAAGAGGGGGGAGCATAGATCTAAGGGGCCCTGCGATCCAAACTTCTTTATTAAACACCTAAATTTTCCTTTTCAGAGGGACCCCGACATGGCAGCTGTTCTCATAAACTGCCGGTAGCTGCCCCGAAGCTTTCCCTTTGCGGCGATCTGCCCTATCAGAAACGGGAAGTTGCAGCAGAGGGAAAACTTCGGGGCAGCCGCAGGCAGTTTGTGAGAATGGCTGCCATGTCGGGGTCCCTCTGAAAAGGAAAATTTTGGCTGGAGAGGGCAGTGATCTCTTGCCTTCCCTACTGCTCCTCCCCCGTACTGTCCAGCTTTCCCTCCCCTGCTGGCCAGAACTCCTCATCTTTCCCCCAAGAAATTCAACAGTTTTCCTTCCTCCCTCTTCGGCTGTACCAGCAGGTTAGTTTGTCTGCACAATATTCACTGCTGCTGTGCATCAGCGGGTCTGGCTCCCGGCACGATCTCAAAAAGCTGTGCACGCGCAGCTGCTGGAGTTGATCAATGTTCTCCTCTCCTGCAACTTCCGGTTTCCGGTTGCGTCAGAGGAGAAGATTGAACAACAGAGCATGCGCGCATGTGCTGCTCCCTGAAAGCGTGTGGCTGGCCGAAAAAGAAAGCCGGAAAACTCGGCATCCGAGGTAAGGTGAGGGTGCTGCTGTTCCCGGCTCACATTAGGAAGCGGCGAGAGTAGTTCCGCCCCCCCCCCCCCCGGGGCCCTCGGGCGACTTCGTTGTGTGAAACGAAGTTCGTTATAGGGAGCAAGACAAAAAGTTCGTTATGCGCAGCGTTCACTGTGCGAGGCGTCCGTTATGCGAGGCACCACTGTAGTTTGATTTATTAATAGGAATAGTTGTTAAATTGCTGTCAAATGTTAAGGTTTTCCATGTGTCCATTAATATTCAGTTATCTTTATATAATCTAGGCATCTTGATAATAAAAATGTGATATATTTAAAGAAAACATGAGTCGCCATTCCAAATATAACCAATCTGGAGTGTTTTCATTGAGCTCAGGGATGACCCAATACACACCTTGGTGTAAAATATAGGCTTGATGATACCTATATAAGTTTGGAAAATATACCCCACCCTCTGTAATTGGTTTTTGTACAGATACTTTGATTCAATTATTTATAAAAAGACCAGTTAAAGAAATGCATCCCGTAACAGCTGTGCACATCCCATTAAACCTCTATCCATTTATTGACAACACCCCATCATTATGGAAAACATGATGTTTAATAATCAACAAAAGTATAACTAGAAAAGGCAGCATCTTACTTACTGCATTGAGCATTAATTTATTCCCTCTGCATACCACTTCCCTGAAATATTTGATGTGTGAATGTATAAATATACTATGAGTGGAAAATGATGTGTAATTATTACAATAATTTGCTCATGACTCCCAGATCTTTTTAAAATTATTATAATTTTAATGTTCTTATGTGTTACCCATATGCAAACACTGTTATAGCTGCGCATGCGCAGATGCATCAGTCTCTCACTCATTTGACTTGCAACCGTTCTGCTCTCTTTTATTTTGCGTATACAATAAATAAAAGATTATTGCCAATATTTGATAAACCCATTGCACATGCACGCTCCACATTCATATCGGCGCGACTGACATCTGAGTCTTTAGGATCAATAGGTCAGCACATGCATACTTTGAACAACATGTGCGCATGCGCAATTCGGCCCCCCACCCGCTTTTACACCTGTCACCATTTATTCCGAGTTCCCAGTAACTCTGTTCGTCCGCACGGTTTTAACTTGCACTCATTGGACTTAAACCCGTCAATTGCGCGCTGGGAAACGAACCCATCATCATTATGCACTAATGGACGCATGCTGATGTCATCACGTGTTTCAACATGTATGCGCGCCATGCTAACATTAATTGTGTTTCAATAAAGTACTACAAAACTATATACTACTAGATTTTAAGCCCGTTACATTAACGGGTGCTAGAATAGATGTGTCTGTCTGTCTTTCTTTCTTTCTGTCTCTCTCCTTGGCTGCTGTCTGTCTTTCTTTCTTTCTGTCTCTCTCCTTGGCTGCTGTCTGTCTTTCTTTCTTTCTCTCTCTCTCCTTGGCCACTGCCTGTCTGACTTTTTTTCTTTCTGTCTCTCTCTCTCCTTGGCCACTGTCTTTCTTTCTTTCTGTCTCTATCGTTGGTCGCTGTCTGTCTTTCTTTCTTTCTGTCTCTCTCTCTCTCTCCTTGGCCACTGTCTGCCTGTTTTTCTTTCTTTCTTTCTTTCTGTCTCTCTCTCTCACTCTCCTTGGCCACTGTCTGTCTTTCTTTCTTTCTTTCTCTCTCTCTCCTTGGCCGCTTTCTGTCTTTCTTTCTATCTGTCTCTCTCTCTGTCACTGCCTAACTTTTCCATGTTAGCATCAATGTGTGTGTCATTCTGTGAATATTCAGTCGGCACCTCTTGCTTTACACTACCCAAACTGTGGTCTTCTTCCCGGTTCTTGTCTTCACCACTCTCATTCTGCTGGGCTGCAAAATCGCCATTCACTGGGGTAGAAACACCTGCACAGGGCTCCTTCCTCTCTGTCTCATTCGCAGCTTCCACTACTGTTAGCTTCTCAACGTTCTTCTCAGCTTTGTCCTTCTCAGTCATGCTGTTTTTATTTGTTTTCTGAAGTGGCCCCATCTTTGGTACCAGGATACGGGATTTCGGGCGTGAGTAAACCTCAGCAACCTTCTCCATTGGCTTTGAATAGGGTTATCGACCTTCAGTGCAAACTTGATCTCACTGTGGAGTTTCCACAGCTTCTCTTCCACAGATGGCTCTTTTTTCCTTTCCTTGCTTTATCCACCTTTGGAGGTCTGCTTCTAGTCTTTTCCCCCTCAGCACGGGCTTTGTTTTCCTTCTGATTTGGTTTTCTTGCTGACTCGGACTGCTGCTTCTTCACGTCATCACCAGTGTTGCTGTCACTATCACTGTCCTGCCCTTTTTCCATCTGTTCTCCGGAACTGCCACAAGTGCCATAAACTGCCACAGGCTCCACCACTGTACGCATTGCAGAAGCAGCATTGAGAGAAAAGCGCTGCACCGCGCTACCGCTGGCTTCGGCGTCTTCTATCCACTGTGGCCAACCCTAGCGGAAACAGGAAGTAGTCAGAGAGGGTGGGCCGCAGTGGACAGAAGACGGCAAAGCCAGCGTTAGCGCGGTGCAGCGCTTTTCTCTCCATTTAAACACGGGTGAGCCGGTGAGAAGGAGGAGGTGGTGGTTTTGGCGGTGAGTGAGGGCGGGAGAGGGGAGTCGCCGGCTGTGCTGTGCTTTCACAATCTGGCCACCGCATACGCACTGTGACCACGACCTACAGATCAGAGATCACAGATCACGCAGGTCTGAGTGCGCATGCGCGGCTAGCGTTTTATTATATAGGATACAATTCACACATACTCAATTAATATGCGCATTTCATCACTACAATGTAATAAAATCTGTGTTTGACGATTAACCATATAACACATGTTTTAGATAACCAATAGCAGCGCACGATATTCACGATATTCACACTCAATCGGTCATGTGACTGGTATATAAGCTTTGCAAAAACGTCATAGATTCACAGAGAAGATGGCTTCCTATCAGGGATTTCATGGGCGCAAGCCCAACTTCTCTGAGCGTGAAGTGCTCAGATTAACTGAGTACTTCTCGCTGAACGCAAAGCTGCTGTTCCCCATCAAGGGGAAAAAGCGCAACATCGGCGAGATGGACAGGGCGTGGGGGAAACTGGCACATCTCTTCAACACCAGCGCTATAACACCGCGCTCTGCAAGTACTTATTAAATACATGTTAAATATGCATGTTTGTTTTTTGCGCGGAGCCTCTTTGTCCGCGCGCGATTGTCTTGCGCGCAATTGTCTATGAACCATATTTGTTTTTTGCGCGGAAGCCAATAATGTATGCATATTTTGTCCACATGTCATGAAATTGCGCACTGTGTCATCATCCATCCAATGGAAAATTGCGCAGTTGATAATGGTGTCCCTCCTTTACTTGTTTGAGTTAAATACAGGGATAGTCATCTCCGGTATGCTATAGCTGTATTCCAGTCGTGTTTTCAGAATTTCCACAATGAATATGCTTGGAATCTATTTCCATGCACTGCTTGCAATGCATATTCATTGGGGAAATCCTGAAAACCGGACTGGAATACGGGGCTCGAGGATTGGAGTTGCCTACCCTTGCTTTAACATGATGTTTAACATATCCCATATATACATCATGCCTCACTCATGTCTCTCCATTATATAATAGGTTGAGGATTTGAAGAAAAAAGCTAGGGAGCTTCGGATTCATCATCCTGCGTGGGTTCGCGCAGTGAGGCGTAATCAGGATAACACCCCAGGTATGTTACAGTAAAATATAGGCTGGGTGTAAAGTGTGCATTCATAATATTTCTGTTGACTAATAATGTTTTTTAAACATTAACAGTTCTTCATATACCTCTGACACTACATGCATTTATTTCTTCAGATGAGAGTGAGGAGGAAGAGGAGGAGGAAGAGGAAGATGCAGCTATCCCTGACCGCCCCTTCCTTATCCCACGCCAATGCCCAACTTCCCAATCCCCTTCCACCTCCGCCCAGTCCCGTCCAACTTCTGAAGAGTAGTGGCTCATGGCCAGTAGGGGGTGATGTTTATGGGATGGTAATGGAATGGATATCATAACATGATAGTGCAGTATTTTTGTGGAGTTTTTCTACAAAAGTGCCTGTTTTTCTTATGATTCTGGGTAATTCTAGTTAGATACAAGCATATGTGTTAGTTAAGGCCATGCCCAATAGTAGCATACGACAAACTGGTGAATAAAAATCTGAATATAAATGAAGCTAAAGCCAGAAAAACACACTACAGATTAATATAAGGGAAAGTATAATAATATTTTTTATGTACTTTGCTGTTGGGCCAGATCATGAAGGAAACCAGGGTTACATGGAATCCATTTTGGTTCTCTGTCTGTTCTATATCTTCTCAGTCTTTGGAATCCATTTTGTTTTTCAAGTCTTTGTTCTCAGCATCGTGGCGTTAATTTGTTACCACATGTGCCTTAGACTGGTTAGGAAGATAATGTGTCCCAAACTAAGATATAAAAGGAATTAAATATAGTTATGAATGAAAATTATGAATGAATGCTTGGCCAAGCAAGTATGAATGGAGCAAATATGATTATGTGACTGTATTGAACAAAAGCATAGGTTTTGAAAAAACATATGATATATCTTTGCAACCTAAAGAAATCCTAAAGCAACATCTGGAAAAAATTAGAATCAGACACTGTGTGTGAGACTGTCAGCTCAGGGGGAGGCCAGCCCCTCCTCCTCCCTTTTCCAGGCTAAGGCTTCTGTGTGCAGATCTATAACCTGTCAGTTTAGGGAGAGCTTCTCTTTTCCTCTAAGGCTTAGAACTTTTCAGCATCTTTTTAACAAATAATGTTCTTAATATACTTTTATGAAAATTATGATTTATATTCTGAAACTTGAATATAAGCAAACAAATGTACTTTTCTAAAACTTTTTTCTTTGTCTAATTTTAAACACCTCCTTTGTTGATCTTTATTGGTTGAGAGACTGATGATGTCACAATGAGCCAAAAGTATATAATAGAGGGTCATGAGATCCTGAGGTGAGCTCATTATTAGAAGGCCAGCATTTGGCAACTATAACGATCTCCCACTAATGTAATGGCTAATGCATTTATGCTGTATTCTTTTGGTGTGCCATGATTGAAGATAAAAAAAACAATAAATTTACTAGTAACTTTACATTAGTGAAATTTTTGCATGTTTTATTATTTTTCACACCTTTGAGCTTATGGCGTCAATGTCCCTTGCTCACTTCCCAACCCCCTTCCACCTCCGCCCAGTCCCGTCCAACTTCCCAACCCCTTCCACCTCCGCCCAGTCCCGTCCCACTTCCCCCCACCGACGCTCTCAACCACCCTTTTCCAAGATCCCCCTCCGAAAATGCCCCAAACCCAGCCCTGCCCCTTCATTCCCAATGCCCGGTTCCTCCTCCTTCCCACACCCTAAACCCCAGTTCTCTTTAGAACTTGTACCCCAAAATCGTTCCTCCGTCATCACCTCTTCCCCAGCCCTCCCACGTACCTCCAGGAGTCCTCCCTCAACCCCCATCCTGGACAGATTCAGCGACCTCTCTGTCCAGTCCGGTAAGTGTTCCGATATTTTGATTCTGTAATTGTTTTTTTTTTCAAATTCTTTATTCATTTTTAAAACTTACATCAAGTGTACAATTAATAAAAACATTTAAGATTAAATACATCACTTGAATTTTCCTAATATAATATCAAATGCATAGGTTAATTCCCTTCTTATGTAACAAAAAGAACCAAGTTTGTCTCATAGATGCTGCCACTGTACACTTCATCTACCAAGACCAAATTCTTGGCCATTGAGAGGCTGACTATGTAATTGTCTTTTCAATTTCCAACTGCTTATAATGCTCTTTTTCATTGCAGATATATTGACATCCCCCTCCTCCTCCCCTGTGTCAAGATCCCACCTCTCCATTCAAAGCCCCACCCGTTGTCCCATTGTTCTACCCCTCTCTGCCATTCCACCCGAGATTGTGGGACCAACCTCGCACCACCAACCACCCCTATTGCAGCGACCACTATTGTGGCTCACGCTGCCACCAACACAGATCCTCCGCCCAGTTCAGTAACAGCGGAGGGCATTCATACAGTGCTGGAAATCTTGAATGCGGGTGTGTAAAACATCCAAGACTTCGCAGAGGAGACAGTCACAACCATCCGTGACGTGACAGGGGCACTACGGATCTTGATAGCAAAACTTAGTGGTGCCCCTCCCACCCCGCCCACCCTGTGAATGGCTCCTGCTTTTACCGAGGGAGCTGCACCCTCTTGTCACCACTCCTCTCACCCCTTCTTCTTCCCCCTGCCACACTCCCTCCCTCTCCTGCCCTTAGCCCTCCTTGAAAAAAAAACAAAAAAATGAAAAAAACAAGTCCTACACCTTCTTCCTCCCCCTGCCTCACTCCCTCCCCCACCTGCCCTTAGCCCTCTCTCTCTCTCTCTCCCCCGGTCCCAGACTGTTGCTTCTTATCCCTGACAACTGTGTTTTCTTTCCCCTCCAGCCTCCTGTGTTGCTCCTGCACTCAAGCAGCTACTCACTACTACATCGTCCATCTGGACTCCAGCATGAGGACTCGCATGCCTCCTACCATCTCATGGGATCTGTTATCCTCCAGTGAGTGGCTCTCTCCCTCTCTCCCTCTCTCTCTCTCTCTCTCTCTCTCTCTCTCTCTCTTCCGGTCCCAGACTGTTGCTTCTTATCCCTGACAACTGTTTTATTTCCCCTCCAGCCTCCTGTGTTGCAGCAGCAATGAATAAAATCTCATCCATCAAGTCTCCAGCATGAGGACTCGCCTGCATCCCACCGTCTCAGGTCCCACGTCTGGACTTGGCTTGCCAGCTCTCCTTCTATGATCAGAAAAATTATGACATCATGTCTATGATACTTTTAAAAAGACATTTTAATATACAGTTTATTGAAAATGAGCCACAACTGCATACAGGATAAATGCAAAACCTTATCATACATAAGTGTTATTTTACATGGCTGTGTCATGCCCAGAGACAGCAGCACAGCACAGAACTAGGTCGAATTTGTAAAGCTACAAGATTGACAGCTTATCTTGTTTAGAGATCTTTTTAATAGAGTAGAACACTTATCGTTCTTAATCATTTAAGTATAAATTAGATGAAATGTATAGAAGTGATATGTTAACATCTTTCCTTTCTTGCCCACAAAATGTGATTGCTGTATAAGGTGTACACCTGGCATAATTTTAGTCACCCATTTCCCTGTATGCCTCTTGTAAGGAGATGCGCATCTAGTTTGCTTTAAATCATAGAACTACTTACCATTAATAAAACAGGGACACTGGTCTCCTGAAGTAATAGCATGAGAATAATCTTCAGGAGGTATAAAATCCCACTCCTCAAATGCACTCCAATATCACCAATAATGAAGAGATTCAAAGACATCAAAGTGGAGCGTGGTATGTGTTCCCACTCCTATATTTTGTACTATGTTACTGAGCAAGGGGTTAAAGCACTGGCAGTGAACATTTCCATTTTCCTGTCGATTTCTACAATATTCCTGTGCTTGCCCTTGCAGCCATAATATCTCTGTTGACTAATACCTTTTTTTATAGCATTAACAGTTCTTCATTCAATAAATATATTTCAGACACTACATGCATTTATCTTTTCCTTTCTTCAGATGACAGTGAGGTTTGGGAACCATACTTTCTAACTGAACGAGAAGTACTCTGTTAACTAAAATACTTCCGTGCAACAAACATGCATATATATAAACCGCGGATATATTTAATAAGTACTTACTGAGCGCAGTGTCAAGGCACTAGCATTGAACAGGTTTTATCCACACCCTGTCCATTTCTCCGATGTTCCGCAGTTCCCCCTTAATGGGGAACAGAAGCTTTGAATTGAGAGCGAAGTACTCAGTTAATTTAAGTACCTCACCATCAACCACCCCTGTTGCAACGACCACTATTGTGGCTCATACTGCACACAAACACTGACTGAATATAAGAACATAAGAAGTTGCCTCCGCTGGGTCAGACCAGAGGTCCATCATGCCCAGCAGTGCGTACCAGCGGCGGCCCATCAGGTCCATGACCTGTCTGGTTTTCTAGATTTAGCCCTATAGACCCCTTATTGTTCTAACCATACTCTTTCTGTACCATTATCTACCTCTATCTGTACCCTTCAATCCCCCTATCCTTCAGGAATTTATCCAATCCCTCTTTGAATCCCCGTAGTGTATTCTACCCGATCACATCCTCTGGGAGCACGTTTCATGTGTCCACAACCCTCTGAGTGAAAAAGAACCTCCTGGCATTGGCTCTAAACCTGTCCCCTTCCAGTTTCTCCGAGTGCCCTCTTGTATTTGTGGTTCCCCGTAGTCTAAAGAATCTATCCTTGTCTACCTTCTCTATGCCTTTCATGATCTTGAAAGTTTCTATCATGTCTCCTCTAAGTCTCCACTTCTCCAGGGAAAAGAGCCCCAGCTTGTCCAGCCTGTCAGGTATGAGCAATCTTCCATGCCCTTTACCATCTTCGTTGCTCTTCTCTGGACCCTTTCAAGTATCGCCACGTCCTTCCTGAGGTGCGGCGACCAATACAGGACACAGTACTCCAGATGCGGGCGCACCATTGCACGATACAGCGACATGATGACTTCTTTCGATCTGGTTGTGATACCCTTCTTAATGATGCCCAGCATTCTGTTTGCTTTCTTTGAAGCTGCTGCACATTGAGCAGATGATTTCATTGTTGTATCCACCAGCACACCCAAGTCTTTTTCAAGATTACTTTCCCCTAGCAACGCTCCCCCCATTTTGTAGCTGAACATCGGGTTTCTATTCCCTATATGCATGACCTTGCATTTCTCTATGTTAAAATGCATTTGCCATTTATTTGCCCATTCTTCCAGTTTACTTAGATCCCTTTGCAGGTCTTCGCACTTCTCTGTGGTTCCAACCCTGTTGCAGAGTTTGGTGTCATCCGCGAATTTTATAACTTCACACTTCGTCCCCGTTTCCAGGTCGTTTATGAATATATTGAACAGCAGCAGTCCCAGCACCGACCCCTGCGGAACACCACTCGTGACCCTCTGCCAGTCTGAGTAATGGCCCTTCACTCCAACCCTTTGCTTTCTGTCTGCCAGCCAGTGTCTGATCCATCTGTGTATATCCCCTCCCACCCCGTGGTTCTGCAGCTTCCTAAGTAGCCGCTCGTGGGGTACCTTGTCAAAGGCTTTTTGGAAGTCGAGGTAAATGATGTCCATGGATTCCCCTTTGTCCATCCGGCTGTTTATCCCTTCAAAGAAGTTGTTTGGCATGATCTTCCCTTACAAAAGCCATGTTGGCTCGATTTCAGTTGTCCATTTCTTTCTATGTGTTCACTGATGCTGTCCTTTATCAGTGCTTCCATCATCTTACCCAGAACCGAAGTCAAGCTCACCGGCCTGTAATTCCCCGGGTTACCCCTCGATCCCTTTTTAAAGATAGGTGTGGCATTCGCCAGTTTTCAGTCCTCCGGTATCTCCCCAGTTTTCAAGGATAGGTTACAAATTTGTCGGAGTGTTTCCGCTATTTCGTTCCTCAGTTCTTTCAGTACCCTTGGGTGGATTCCGTCCAGGCCGGGTGATTTGTCACTTTTCAATCTATCTATCTGTTAGAGGACATAAGAACATAAGCATTGCCTCTGCCGAGTCAGACCATAGGTCCATCATACCCAGCAGTCCGCTCCCGCGGCGGCCCCCCCAGGTCAATGACCTGTAGTGATCTATTACTCAAGGGCGTTTTGTATTGTATAGTAACCCTCTAATTATACCCCTGGATCCCCTTTCCCTTCAGGAACTTGTCCAATCCCTTTTTGAAACCCAAAATCGTACTCTGCTCAACCACCTCCATAGGAAGCGCATTCCAGGTGTCCACCACCCTCTGGGGTGAAGAAGAACTTTCTAGCATTTGTTCTAAACCTATCTCCCCTCAATTTTTTTGAGTGCCCTCTAGTTTTTGTTGCCCCCGCCAGTCTGAAGAATCTGTCTCTCTCTACCTTCACTATACCCTTCATGATCTTATAAGTTTCTATCATATCCCTCTAAGTCTCCGCTTTTCCAGGGAAAAGAGCCCAAGCTTCTCCAGCCTCTCAGCATATGAGAGGTTTTCCATGCCCTTTATCATTTTTGTTGCTCTTCTCTGGACCCTCTCGAGTATCGCCATATCTTTCTTTAGGTACGGCGACCAGTACTGGACGCAGTATTCCAGATGCGGTCACACCATTGCCCTGTACAGCTGGAGAATAACTTCTTTGGTTCTGGTAGTGATACCTTTTTTGATAATGCCCAACATTCTGTTCGCCTTTTTTGAGGTCGCTGCGCATTGTGCTGCCGGTTTCATTGTTTTATCCACCAAAACCCCCAAGTCCTTTTCTAGGTTGCCTTTTCCTAATGTCATCCCCCCCCTTGTGTAATTATACATCGGGTTCCCTTTCCCTATGTGCATAACTTTACATTTCTCCACATTGAAGCTCATCTGCCATTTATTTGTCCACTCAGTCAGTTTGTTCAGGTCCCTTTGGAGTTCTTTACATTCCTCAACAGATCTAACCATACCGGAGAGTTTTGTGTCATCCGCAAATTTTACAACTTCACACTTTGTCCCTGTTTCCAAGTCATTAATAAATATATTGAATAGCAGTGGTCCCAGCACTGACCCTTGTGGGACACCACTTGTGACCCTTTCCAGTCAGAATAGTGTCCCTTTATTCCAACCCTCTGTTTCCTGTTTGCCAGCCAGTTTCTGATCCATCTGTGTATTTCCCCTTCCACCCCGTGGTTCCACAGTTTCTTTAGAAGGCGCTCATGAGGTACCTTGTCGAAAGCTTTCTGGAAGTCCAGGTATACTATGTCTATGGGGTCACCTTTGTCCAAATGTTCGCTTATCCCCTCGAAGAAGTGCAACAGGTTTGTTTGGCAAGATCTTCCAGTACAGAAACCATGCTGGCTTGTTCTCATCAGCTTATTTTTTTCTATGTGCTCACTGATACTGTCCTTGATTAATGATTCGGCCATCTTTCCCGGAACTGAGGTTAAGCTGACCGGTCTATAATTCCCCAGGTCACCTCTGGATCCCTTCTTGAAGATAGTTTTAACATTCGCTATCCTCCAGTCTTCTGGTATTACCCCTGTTTTCAGGGATAGGTTGCAAATCTGCTGCAATAACTCCGCTATTTCGTCTCTAAGTTCTTTTAGTATTCTTGGGTGAATTCCGTCCGGGCCCGGAGATTTGTCAGTTTTTAGCATATCTATATGTTTGAGTACGTCTTCGAGGCTTACCTCCATGCACAATAATTTTTCCTCTTGGTCCCCCTTGAAGAATATTTCTGGTTCCGGAACCTTGGATGTGTCCTCTTTCGTGAAGACCGACGAGAAGAATGTATTTAATCTGCCTGCCACTTCCTTTTCCTCCTTTACCACTCCTTTCCTATCTCCCTCATCTAGGGGTCCCACCTCCTCCCTCGCCGGCTGTTTCCCTTTCACGTATTGAAAGAAGGTTTTAAAGTTCCGTGCCTCCTTTGTAAGTCTCTCTTCATACTCTTTCTTTGCTGTTCTGAACACGCGGTGACATTCTTTTTGGTGCTTCCTGTGCTTTTTCCAATTTTCCTCAGTTTTATCCTTTTTCCACGTCCTGAAGGATTTTTTCTTATCTCCTACCACCTTCTTAACTTCTTTTGTTAACCATGCTGGGTCTTTTGCTTGATTCTTTCTGCCCCCTTTTCTAAATCTGGGTATATATCGGTTTTGCGCCTCGTTCACCGTGTCCTTGAATAAGGTCCAGGCTTGGTCCACCGTCTGTGCCTTCTTGGAGCTGTTCTTGAGTTTTCTCTTTACCGTGTGTCTCATGGCATCATAGTTCCCTTTCTTGAAGTTGAACGTTGTTACAGTGGTTCTCCTCCCCTTTGGCATACTTAGTTCCACTTTGAATTGGATCGTGTTGTGGTCACTGTTCCCTAAAGGTCCCGCTACTTCCACTTCTTGGGCAGGTCCTCTCAGCCCGATGAGGATTAAATCCAGAATAGCTGTCCCTCTCGTTGGTTCCTTGCAGTCCCCTACAGCCTCTAGGAACTCTAATTCCTTTGAACAATTGGAAACTGCATGGCTCCAGTCTATCCCTGGGTAGTTGAAATCTCCCATCACTATGGTGTTTGCGTTTTTACATTCTCGCCTCAACTCGGCTCTAAGTTCTTCATCTATTGCTTCTGTTTGCCCGGGCGGGCAGTAGTACAGCCCCATATTTATCTCGGTTCCCTTTCTTCCTGGTATTTTAACCCATATTGATTCCAGTTGGCCATTAGTTGTTGATGCGTCCACTCCGATCGATTGAATTGTATCCATTACGTAAAGTGCTGTTCCTCCTCCTTTCTGATGTGTCCTGTCTCTTCGGTAGAGCTTGTACCCTGGTAGTGCTGTGTCCCATTTGTTGTCCTCGTTCCACCATGTTTCCGTGATTGCTTTGATGTCTAGATTCTCACCTTTGGCCCTGATTTCTAGTTCCCTCATTTTGTTCGTCAGGCTTCTTGCATTAGCGTACATACAGTTTAAGACTCGATAGTTTTGCTTTCTTGTTGGTTTCCCTTGCGATTCATTATTCTTTCCATCCCCTTCTCGTTCTGCAGACTTTTGCTTATTGTCTCCCTTGTCTTCCTCCTGGGGGCGTGGTATGTTTCTTCTTTACGTTCATTTTCTTCTTCTTGCCCCTTATTGACTTCCCCATGTAGTAGATTCCTCCTATCCCTTTCCTGATTTGTCTGGCTCCGCCGCTATTTTGTTGCTTGTTGGACGTTGTTGGTGTCTTCCCTGCACTTTCCCCACTCAGTATCCTTTCGGGATACTGTCTTCCGAATCATCAACACCTAGTTGACTGTCGGCTTTCCCCTTCCTCTCAGTTTAAAGCTTGCTTTATTCCTCTCTTGACATTGTTGGCTAGCATTCTAGTTCCCGCCGTGCTCAGATGTAGTCCATATCTCCTGTAGAGCTTGTTCTTGCCCCAGAACGTTGTCCAGTTCCTCATGAAATGAAATCCCTCTTCTTCACGGCTTACCTCTCTGTGCTCCAGCTTTTCATCTTGATCCCCACTTATGATCTCCTCGGGTTCTGGTACATTGGATGTGTCTTTGCTCGTGAAGACCGACGAGAAGAACCTGTTTAACCTATCAGCTACCTCTTTTTCCTCCTTTACCACTCCCTTTCTGTCCCCATCATCCAACGGTCCCACCTCCTCCCTTGCTGGTTGCTTCCCTTTCACATATCTGAAGAACGCTTTAAAGTTTCTTGCTTCCCCAGCCAGCCTCTCTTCGTATTCTCGTTTTGCTTTTCTAACCACCCGGTGACATTCCTTTTGGTGTTCCTTGTGTTCCATCCGGTTTTCCTCAGTTTGGTCCTTTTTCCATTTTCGGAACAATATTTTCTTGTTACCTATCGCCTTCTTCACTTCATTTGTTATCCACACTGGGTCCTTTGTTTGATTTTTCTTGCATCCCTTCCTAAACCTGAGAATGTACATGTTTTGCGCTTCTTGCACCATGTCCCTGAGCAGGGACCAGGCTTTCTCTACGGTCTCTATCTTTCTTGCGCTGTTTTTGAGTTTCTTTCTCATCATTTTTCTCATAGCATCGTAGTTCCCTTTTCTGAAATTGAGCGCCGTCGTTGTGGTTCTCTTCACCTTTGGTATCCCTACTTCTAGTTTGTACCGGATCATGTTGTGATCACTGTTGCCTAGTGGCCCCACTACTTCCACTTCCCTTGCAGGTCCCCCTAGTCCATTGAGGATTAGGTCGAGGGTGACCTCCCCTCGCGTGGGTTCCTTGACTAGCTGTTCCATGAAGCAGTCCCTCACAGCCTCTAGGAATTGCGCCTCCCTAGCGCTGTTGGAATATCCAATACTCCAGTCTATCCCAGGGTAGTTAAAGTCCCCCATCACCATCACACTTCCGCTTTCACATTCCCGTCTCAATTATGCTTCCAGGTCATGGTCGTATGTATCTGGTTTTCCAGGTGGGTTTTCCAGTCCCAATTTTATGTCAGCTCCATTTCTTCCTGGTAATTTGACCTATAGTGATTCCAATCCTTCTGCCTCTGCTGCAGTATCCATCCTTGCCGAGTGGATAGAGTCCTTTACATATAGTGTTATTCCTCCCCCTTTCTTGTAGGTCCTGTCTCTCAATAGAGTTTGTACCCTGGCAGTACCACGTCCCATTTGTTGTCCTCTGTCCACCATGTTTCTGTGATTCCAATTATGTCTAGGTCCTCTCTTTTGGCCATGACTTCCAGTTCTCCCATTTTGGTCCTTAGACTCCTTGCATTTGCATATAAGCAATTTAAGTCCCGGTTATTTTCTGCCCCTGCTGTTTTTCATCGTGATTGGTTACTCTTGCCGTTCCCCTCATGGACTGCCAGCCCCTGAGTTCCGATTTGTTCTTCCTTTCCCTGTGGTGTATCCTCTTTGTCCTCAGCCTGTACCTCCGTATCAACCTTAGCCTGTACCCTCTTATCTACCTGTGTCCATAGCTTCCGCCGTTTCCTTTACTTTTTGGTCCCCAGTTTCACTGAAACCCTGGACGCCTGTAGTTCGCCTTTTCATTGTTCCCAGCATTTTTCCTGCTCAGTATCTTCATTGGATACTCTTGTCCGAAGCGTTGACGTCAGGTCATCTGTCGGCTTTCCCCTTCTCCTCAGTTTAAAGCCTTCTCTATTTCTCTCTCAACGTTATTTACCAGCAGTCTCGTTCCTGCCGTGCTCAGGTGTAGTCCGTCCCTCTTGTAGAGTTTGATCTTTCCCCATAAGATTGTCCAGTTCCTCATGAAGTGGAAACCTTCCTCATCGCACCATCTCCTCAGACATGCGTTCAGCTTGCAGCTCGGCCTGCCTCCTCGCATCTGCCCTCGGTACTGGCAGGATCTCCGAGAATGCTATCCTCCGTGTCCTCAGCTTCAGTTTCCTTCCCAGGATCCGGAACTGGTCAGTTAGTGTAGTCCTGCTGTAGTTTCTTCTGCTGACATCATTGGTTCCAACGTGGATTATCACTGCTGTCTCTTCCGTCTCAGCTCCATCCAGGATCCTCTCGATTCTATCCCTGATGTCCTTCGTTCTTGCCCCTGGGAGACACGTCACCAGCCGGTTTTCCCTTCCTCTTGCTACATGACTGTCCACTTCCCTCAGGATTGAGTCTCCCACTACGATCGCAGATCTCCCCTTCTTCAGCTTCCTCCTTGGCCTCAAGTCTGTGTCCTTAGCATGGTGCGACACTTCTCTCTCAGTGTTCTGGTGAGTCTTTGCCTCTTCTGATTGCTCAGTTCCTTCACATGGTCCTTTTCCCCTGGTGTCCTCTGATTGCTCGGTTCCTCCACAAGATTCTTCTCCCCTGGTGTCAGGTGGTTTCTGTCTCTCGTCCGGTGTCAGGTGGTTTCTATCAGGTGTTTTCTGTCTCTCATCTGGGGGTTCCTGCTCGTGCTGCTAATGGTCCTGTTTCTTCGCACTCCTGTAGGCCTCCTCGATGAATCTCTCGAGCTCCCTCACCTGCTCCTCGATGTGGCTCTCTCTTGTGGGGTCCTCAGCTGCCCAGCATGGTATTTCCGAGATGTGGAGTCCCTCCGGCTCTTTGACCCTGTCCTGTAGTCTTCCAACCTCCTTCGTCAGGCTCTCCAGTTCCTGACACCGACCGCATATGTACGCCCGCCTACCCGCGGGGAGGTAGTCGTACATATGACACTCCGTGCAGTACACTGGGAAGTTCCTCTGGGTTCCTGCCGCCTCCATTTCTCTTCCTCCCTCTTAGTCTCCTGGTGTGTGGTGCGCAAAAACAGGCGCCTGCTGTGCTGAAAGAGTAGAGAAGAAAAGAAAGAATGAATGGGAGAAAAGAAGTACCTTGGTTGTCGATTTAAGTTTAGCTGCTAGGTGGCCTGGGCTCCCTCTCAAGGCTCCTTCGCAAAGGCGCTCTCACTAAGGTGAGCGCCTTTGTCGCTCACCTTCGCAGTGCGCCGAACGGCTGCACGCCATTGGATCGCCCCCTTTTAAGGGGGAGCCCGGGTGCCGAGGCGACCTCTGACGCAGTGGGGTGGGCGGAGCTTCCTCTCGCCACTACCCCGATCAGGCTTCCGCCCCTCCTCGCTGGCTTCCGCCCCTCTGCCTCACTGCCCCTCTGTCTCTCCTTGCAGACCCGGCTTCCTCCCCTCTGCCTACCGGTCCGGCTTGCTCTCCTGTGAGAAAAAAAGAAAGTAAGAACACCGCCGAGACTATGGGAATGAGAGCCAAAGAGTCAGTTTTCTCAAGGCCCTGTCCATTTCTCCAATGTTCCTGTGCTTGATGAGGAACAATACTTTCTCATTGAACGAGAAGTACTCAGTTAAACTGTATGACACAAAAGTCTTCTCTTTCAGCAGCCTATATTTTGACTATGTAAATGTCTTTTCAATTTCCAACTGCTTTTAATGTTCTTTGTCATTGCTGATATATCAGCATCCACCTCCTCTCGCACCCTATCCTCTGTTTCAACCCCACCTCCCCATACAAAGCCCCACCCGGTGTATCACCTATTCTACCACCGCTACACCTGTGATTTTGGGACCAACCCCTCACCACCAACCACTCCTGTTGCAACGACCACTATTATGGCTCATGCTGCACACACACACTGACTGAATGAGAGCCAGAGAGTCAGTTTTCTCCAGGCCCTGTCCATTTCTCCAATGTTTCTGTGCTTGATGGGGAACAATACTTTATCATTGAACAAGAAGTACTCAATATGTATACATGGACTAGATTTATGGATGTATCTCTGTATATAATCTTTTACAGTTCATAGTCTTTTACATCCTCCAGTTCAAACACTGAAGCTCAAGGCTTAACTATTTTATACCTAAAGCATACAGAATACTTCTCTTTCTGTGAATTTAGGCTTTCGCACTGGAGTTTCATCCACTCCCTGTCAATCGTAATATCTCTGTTGACTGATAATTTTTTTAAGCATTAACAGTTCTTCATATACTTCTGACACAACATGCATTTATTTCTTCAGATGAGAGTGAAGATGGGGAACAATAATTGTCTTTTCAATTTACAACTGCTTTCAATGTTCAATTCTCCAATGTTCCTGTGCTTGCCCTTGATGAGGAACAATACTTTCTCATTGACAGAGAAGTACTCTATATGTGTATATGTACTATATTTATGTATGTATGTATATAATCTTTTACATCCTTCAGTTCAAACACTGAAGCTCAAGCATACAGAATACTTCTCTTTCTGTGAATTTAGGCTTTCGCCCTCATCAGCATCCTATTTTTTGACCATGTAATTGTCTTTTCAATTTCAAACTCCTTATAATGCTCTTTATCATTCAATGTTATTATTCGCTGTTCACGTCATGTTTACTTGTGTTCAATAATACTTACTTTGCATTTAACTTTGCCCTGGGGGACCTATGTTATCCATTCTATATGTTCACTGTATTATGCTTTCTTCAATAACACAGTTACCCAGAAATAAAAACATTCTAATGCAACTACTGAGTCCAGAATTTATTTTATTTTAACCTCACAAACTCCAATGAGATTATGAACTTATAATGACTGAGGTTGCCATTTAACAAATTGGTTATTATTCTCTTTTAACATATTAAGACACTTCATAAAATTAATAACTAGAAGGCTGCAAACAAATTGTGGACAGTTTTGTTTGCTTTTTATTCGGGGGGGGGGGAGGGGGGTCAGTGAAGCTTGTCTTTAATCTTTGGAATCTGTTGGGCCTGAAGACAACTGAGCGTGAAGACAACAGAGCGTGAAGACACTTATTGTAAGTTTGAAAATGAATAACGATTTAAACAAACAAAGAAAAAGAGATAATGACCTTCATAAACACTTAAAACATATATTCTTTCATATAAAGATCATTAAGCGAATTAAGCTTTACAAAATTTTGAGAATTCATACAACAAACATATCATGCAAGACAAACACAAATAAATGATTACTTAGAAATAATGAAACTTAGAATAATGAAAATAACATAACTTACTGAATGTTACACACGCTCAATTGTCTTGCGTTCAATTGTCTTGCCCTAGGTTGTCTTCGCCCTCAACTGACTAGCGCTCACTTGTCTTGCGCTCAGTTGTCCGCGCGCCATTGTCTTGCGCACAATTGTCTATAAACCCCAGATGAGAGTTGATGTTATAGTGAGTCTGGCATCTAACTTTATTCAGATGGGGGATTATGCCAAGGTGTTGTCTGGATGGAAACATCTGGAAGTAGGGAAGCAGTGGGCAAAACTGAAAAGAGCTAGTCTAGTATAAGGGCAACAAACCATTTTGTAAGGAAAATAAGCAAAACTAAGAAGAAAAGAAGGCCACTTTGATTCTCATAATTAGTGGTTGAAAAGGTAAGGAAAAACAGGTTAGTCTTCATAAATTGCAAAAGATCCCAGAAAGAGGACAGGCAAAACATCTGGAAAAATTAACAGAAGTTAAGAGTAGTCAGGAAAGCAAAGATACAACTGGAAGGAAAAAAATAGCTAACAGTAAAATGGGAGGGGGGGGCAGACATTTTTTAAATACTAACATATTAAAAAGGAGGAAGTGCGTTACCAGAGGATGTGATAAGAGCAGTTAATAATAGCTGGTTTTAAAAAGGGTTTGGACAAGTTCCTGGAGGAAAAGTCCACAGTCTGCTATTGAGACAGACTTGGGGAAAGCAACTTCTTACTCTGGATCGGTGGCATGGAATGCTGCTACTATTTAGGTTTTTGCCAGGCACTTGTAACTTGGATTGGCCTCCATGAAGACAGGATACTTATGTTCTTACTGAAGGAACTTAGGGAAGTTCTGGTAGCTCCACTAGCTGACCTTTTCAATGCTTCTCTAGAGTCGGAAGTCAACTCACTATTCGATATTGACCAACTCAAATGCTCCAACTCAGACCTCCCACCCACTATCCTAGCCGACTATTTTACCAATAAAATTCACACTCTGAAATCGTCTCTCATAATCCCCAGTACAGACCTTACAATCAACCAACCGACCCTAGAACCTGATAGTTCAATAGCAGACATGACCTGAAACCACTTCGAAAGCCCAGACTGGAACCTATTCCTCAAGCTCTACTCCAAATATGCAAATTCAAACTGCCTACTAGATAGCTGTCCCCCCTCCATCATGAAATCTGCCCCTCCCTCATTCAAAATTGAACTCCTCAACTTGATATCCTTTTGCTTGTTCACCAGCCATTTCCCAAAAGAACTCGGCCACATCCTTGTATCCCCGATTATAAAAAACCCCAAGGATTCTACCTCCTCGGCTCCCAATTATAGACCCATCGCCAACATACCGCTATTCCAAAAAATTACGGAAGGCCTAGTCAATCACGAACTCATGAACCACCTTGAGAAGTTCAACATTCTCCATGATTCCAAGTCTGGCTTCCGCCCAAATCACAGCACAGAAACTGTCTTAGCCTCTCTGACTAATTACCTCCTCCACTTATTCTCTCTGGGAAAAAGTGCCTTGATACTCCAGTTCGACCTGAGCAGTGCCTTCGACCTGGTTGACCATGACATTCTACTCTGATGCCTTGACTCCATCGGCATCTCCGGTCAGGTCCTAAACTGGTTCACAGGATTTCTAAAAAACCGCTCTTACCAAGTTCACTTCAATGGGACCTTCTCCCAACCCTGGCACAATCCCTGCGGAGTTCCTCAGGGCTCCCCTCTTTCACCCTCTCTATTCAATGTCTACATGGCCTCGCTAGGTCATATTCTATCCAACCTAAAACTAAAATCATATATCTACGCAGATGACATCACTATTATCATTCCCATTACCTCGCTTTCCCAAGAGATTGAACAATTCACCTCATCCATCCTCACCAAGATAGAACAATGGGCCACTCAATTCAAATTAAAGCTGAACCGAGAAAAAACCAAAATTTTCCTGGCCAATCCCAACAACAAGCTAACAAACACCTCCCTGAAACTTAACGGGTTAGACTACCCAATTAACCCCACAATCAAAATCCTTGGAGTCATCCTGGACCGCTGCCTTACTTTTGAAGTCCACACCAATGCTCAGATTAAAAAATGTTTTGGTACCCTCTGGAAACTCCGCACCATCAAACACTACTTTGACTTCTTCTCCTTCCGATTACTGGTCCACTCACTAATCCTGAGCATCCTAGACTACTGTAATATCATTTACCTAGGTTTACTTAAAAAACCATCAAACGCTTAAGACTCGTTCAGAATGCAAGCCGTTCGACTCATCTATAATCTCAAAAAATCTGACCATATAAGCCCCTTCTACAAAAAACTGCACTGGCTGCCTATGGAGGCGAGGATTATCTTCAAATTTGCTTGCCTCTGCTTCAAAACCCTAACAGGCTCGTCTCCAATCTACCTATCAGATCACTTTGTCCGTCCTGGCCCCACCCGCACATGTAACACCTACTTGTTTGCCTTCCCGTCCCTAAAGTGCTGCATCTACAAGAGATTCCTTGACAGATCCCTGGCATTCCAGGCATGCAAATGGAACAAATGTCTATCCACTCTCATCTCCAATTCTCCCTCCTACCAAACTTTCAGGAAGTCAATCAAAACGTATCTCTTTGACAAATATCTCTGACTCCCGCCCTCCTTGTAACTCTACTTTTAACTATGCCTTGTACCTCCCACCTTCCTGCACCTCCCACCTACCTGCCTCCTCCCTACCTGCACCTCCTACCTACCTGCACCCGACTTCCTAAGCCATGCTGATTGACTTGTTTATAACCTTTCTATCTCCTTCTTGCCTGCTCCCAACTTGCTAAGGGAATTTCTAAGTACCTATCTTACTTTTAATTTTAATGCACCAATATATTCATTGTAACCCGTTCTGGGCTCTTTTGGGAGGACGGGCTACAATATCGAATAAATAAATAAATAAATTATATTGATTGATTGACTTATTTGTAAATTTCACTGTAGATGTACAGTCTCTTGTCATGTAAACCGCTTTGAACTATTCTGGTACTGCGGTATACAAAAAATAAAGTTATTATTATTATTATTATTACTGGTGGATTGGAGAGGGGCAGATGTGTTCCCCTTCCACAAAAGGGGATGTAAGGAAGAAGTAGGGAACTTCAGGCTGACTTCTGTGGTAAGTAATTTAATGGAAATGCTTTTAAAATAGAGAATAGTGAAGTTTCTGGAATCCAGTGGATTACAGGACCTAAGGCAACATGGTTTCACTAGCGGCCGGTCTTATGAGACAAATCTAACATAAGAAGTGCCTCTGCTGGGTCAGACCAGAGGTCCATCGTGCCCAGCAGTCCGCTCGTGCGGCGGCCCAACAGGTCCAGGACCTGTGTAGTAGTCCTCTATCTGTACCTCTCGATCCCCTTTTCCTTCAGAAAATAGTCCAATCCCTTCTTGAACCATAATACCGTACTCTGTCCTATCACGCCCTCTAGAAGCACATTCCAAGTGTCCACCACCCGTTGGGTGAAGAAAAACTTCCTAGCATTGGTTTTGAATCTGTCCCCTTTCAATTTTTCCGAATGTCCACTCGTTCTTGTAGTTTTTGAAAGTTTGAAGAACCTGTCCCTCTCTACTTTCTCTATGCCCTTCATGATCTTGTAAGTCTCTATCATATCCCCTCTAATTCTTCTCTTCTCCAGGGAAAAGAGCCCCAGTTTCTCCACTCTCTCAGTGCATGAAAGGTTTTCCATACCCTTTATCAAATGTGTTGCTCTCCCTCAGAACCCTCTCGAGTATTGCCATATCCTTCTTAAGGTACGGCAACCAATACTGGACACAGGACTCCAGATGCAGACGCACCATCGCCCGATACAACGGCAGGATAACTTCTTTCGTTCTGGTTGTAATACCCTTCTTGATTATACCTAGTATTCTATTCGCTCTCTTAGCGGCCGCTGCACAATGTGCCGACAGCTTCATTGTCTGATGCACTATTACCCCCAAGTCCCTTTCCTGGGTACTCTCACTCAATAACATCCCTCCCATTGTATAGCTGTACCTCGGGTTTTTGCTTCCTACATGCAATACTTTACATTTCTCTACATTGAACTTCATCTGCCATCTTGTCGCCCACTCCCCTAGCTTGTTCAGGTCTCTTTGTAATTCTTCGCAGTCCTCTTTAGTCGGAGCACCACTAAATAGTTTGGTGTCGACTGCAAATTTTATTATTTCGCACTTCGTCCCTGTTTCTATGTCATTTATAAATATATTGAATAGCAGCGGTCCGAGCACCGACCCCTGCGGAACACCACTTATGACCTTCCTCCAGTCCGAGTAGTGGCCCTTCACTTCTACCCTCTGTTTCCTACCCGCCAACCAATTCCTGATCCATCTATGTACGTCTCCTTCCACCCCATGGTTCTTCAGTTTCCAAAGTAGGCGTTCATGGGGTACCTTGTCAAAGGCTTTTTGGAAATCTAAATATACGATGTCTATGGGGTTCCCTTTGTCCATCCGTTTGTTAATTCCTTTGAAGAAGTGTAGTAAGTTCATTAGGCATGATCTCCCCTTGCAGAAGCCATGTTGGCTTGTGATCAATTTCTTTGACTGAATGATGAGAGAGTTGGATAAAGGGAGCGTGCTAGATGTGGTGTATTTAGATTTTAGAAAAGCCTTTTACACTGTTCTACACAGGCATCTAATAAATAAACTGAGGGCCCTGAGGGGTTACGTGATGTGTTGAGCGGTAGCGGATATGCTTTGCTTCTGCTCACAGCTCCCCGGCTCCATTATCTTCTGTTCAACTGGTTCCCATGGAATATCGAGTGGACTTTTGTGTTGCCAATCACTCTAATTAGTCTATGGACAGATTTGTGGTGAAACAAGCTGAATCGATGAGTGCAAAATTACAGAAAAAAGACCGAGATCAAGGGAAGCCCTCTGAGCCCAAGATGTCAGATTCACAGCCCGACGTTTTACAGTTGTCAACGGATCATCTGGAAACTTTAAAATCCACAGTGTGTCTGCACTAGACCCTCGCCTGGCTCAATTATCTAGCCAATTATCTAATTTGGAAAGCCTGCTTTCTGACACTACTTGCCGAATGAGTGAGTTAGAGCAGCAAGTCTCCAATGTGGAAGATACGTCTGCGATGATGACTTTGGAACTGGTGGAGAAGCTGGGCCTGTTACAAAAGCAGGCTGACAAGTTGGATGAACTATAAAATCACTCACACAGAGATAGCCTATGGTTTTTGAGAATCCCAGAAACAGTTCCAGATTCTTCTCTACTCACTGCTCTGGAGATATGACTGGTGAAGGAGTTTCCATCCTCTACCTCGGCGGGACCAATTCACCTGGAGTGTGCTCATCATTTAGGACATAGGGGCCCTGATTCCACCAAGCCACGAGCAATTATAGTCAAGCTGCATAACTATGTACACAAAGTTAAGATTCTACACCTCTACCGGGCTAAACGAGACTCCTTGCATTATGAAGACTGTTCTGTATGTCTATTCCAAGATTTTTCGGCAGCTCTGACTGAACAACGTAGGCAGTTTGGCCCACTCTGTGCTAAACTGCAGGAGAAACGTCATCATTTTATGCTGACTTACCCTGCCATTTTAAGGATCTATCATCACTTGTTCTCTACATTTAATACAGCACAAGATTTTGTGAATACTTTTGGACTCTGATGGACCTTCTACTTGAGGTATATACTGCATCACTTTTTGGTTTGAATCTTCTTCTCTGTTTGTCTCATTTGACTGTTTGATGAGAGCAGATACTGTAGCTGGTGCAGGTCTGTTCTTTTTGTGGAACCTATGGTTGTTTCACTCTGGTTGCGATGGAGTCAGGGAGCTGCTCATGTCTAAGTGGTCCCTGCGAACGGGTCACCATTTTGGAATGGTTCAATGGGTGTTGGGGGGGTTGGGAGGGATTTTGAAAATTTCAGTACTCTTCTGTTATTGTTTGTGAGTGGGAGATGGGTATGGATGGGTTTTATTATGGAGTCCCCAAGTAGGATCGCGATTCTCCACTGTTCCGGAAAGTTGTCTTGAGGAATGGGCTAGAAATGTATATTGTCTTTTCACATTGTCTGTTTTTGATATCTTGTTACTTTGCTGTGTCACTCTGGGGGAGGCTGGGCTCCCGGAGTGTTCTTCTTTTTTCACTCTGTCTGTGTTGTTTTCTCTGGTTTCCTACAAGCACTGGATACTCCCTTTAGACTGGTCTCCTGGAACGTGGGGGGTATAACCTCACCAATTAAACATACAAAAATTTTGTCGGCACTTCAGTGCGCTAAAGTGGACATAGCCTGCCTCCAGGAGCCATGTTGACAGATCTAGAGCACAGGAAACTAACGCTCATGGGTGGGAGAGGTCTATTTCTCCTCAACTGGACGCCATCGTGGAGTTGCAGTTCTTATTTGAAAATCCTCCCCATGGGAATTCAGGTGCTAGAGAGCGCACCTGATGGCTGATATCTGTTGTCGAGATGAACTCTGGGAGATCAACATTATTTGTTGATGGTTGTATATGGTCCTAATACCGCTGAATTGATGTTTCTAAAACATTTGTTTACTCTTCGTTCTTGATATTTGACTGACCCTTTTATTTTACTCGGTGACTTTAATCTGGTTCTTGACCCAGACCAGGACAAATATTCTCTGCCCTCGTCACCTTTGAGCTCTAGAGACCAACTGCTTTCTGACTTTTGCTCCATCTTAGATCTCATTGATCCCTGGCGTCTATTACATCCGGAAGAGTGAGATTACACTAATCTTTTGCATGCTCATGGCACCTGGTGTAGACTGGATTATTTCTTTCTATCATCTATTTTGTTTCTGTATGTGTGCTCGGCTGTGGTGGGTCCCCTCAGATGTCTGATCATGCACCAATTTGGGTAGATTTGTAACTGGATGCCACTTATACTCACTCTCGCCATTGGCGTTTCCCTATTTGTATCAAGATCCAGATTTTAAAAAATTTCTCTTTACCAAGTGGGATAAGTTTGCTCTCCACAAGTCGCAGCATCTAGAGCAGGTGTGTCAAACCTTTTGGCTTCCCTGGGCTGCATTGGCCAAAAAAAATGTTTCTGGGGCCGCGCCAACGCTGCAGCAAGACAAAGGAGGGAGCCAGCAAGGCGGTAAACACCCGGAGGCAGCAGAGGAAAACACTGCATCGCCCTCGACCGGGGCCACAGGTTGGTCACCCCTGATCTAGAGAATCCGTTTGTCCTTTGGGAAACAGCTAAGTCTGTGCTGAGGGGACAAATCATTGTTATACTTGCACTAGAACTAAGAGAATTAACAAGGCAATCATAACATTAGAAAGGGCATTGCGTGCAGCTAAACGGGAGCATGTTCTCCATCCTTCAGCGACAACGCAGAACAATATTTGGCCTCTGAAGCAGCTCTAAACTCTTGCATTCGTGTAAATCAAAAATGGGCTTCCTTTAGTCTACAATATCGTCTACAATGTTTTGGTAATAAATCGGGCAGGCTATTAGCCAGTCTAGTTGATACACAGGCTGGACGGAAGCCCATTCTTGTCCTTTGTACTCCGACTGGTGGAGTGGTTTCCCGGATGAAGTAGGCAGTACCTTTCATGATTATTTTGCACAGATTTATGGTGCCATTTTGCCCATACAGTCTGCTCTTATTGCTGATTACCTCCATTCATTGGGTATGCCTCGTTTGTCAGAAGCTGCAGTTTCTAGTTTGAATGCGCCTCTTCAAGCCACAGATACAGAAGGCTATAAAAGCTGCCAAGCTTGGTAAAGCTCCAGGCCTGATGTGTTTTTGGGCAAGTTTTACCAGCTGTTTGAGTCTCATGTTTGTGGCCCCTTATTAACTTATTTGAATATGGCTATTCAAAGAGGTGCTTTTCCGCGCTTTGCTAATGGAGGAGAAGCAGCAGCGGCCAGGAGGAGGCAGCCAGGAGAGGGCAAGAGGAAGAAGCAGACAAGCGGAAGAGCGAGGGAAGCAGCGGCGGCGAGAGTTAGCTCCGCCCACTGCATCATCACCAGCGATATCGCCCGGACTCCCCCTTAATAGCGAGAGCGCCTTTGCGAAGGGCCGGGTAGCTACGTCCATAAACCCCAAGCAGGACAGTAAGGTAAGTAAGTAGCAAGAGCGGAGGGGAGACTCAAGAGGGAGCACACACAAGGCAGACTCAAGGGAGAGCGCACACAAGGCAGACTCAAGAGAGAGCGCACACAAGGCAGACTCAAGGGAGAGCACACACAAGGCAAGACTCAAGAGAGAGCGCACACAAGGCAGACTCAAGGGAGAGCATACACAAGGCAAGACTCAAGGGAGAGCACACACAAGGCAAGACTCAAGGGAGAGCACACACAAGGCAGACTCAAGAGAGCACATACAAGAAGGCACATACAAGAAGAGAGCACACACAAGAAGAGAGCACACACAAGGCACACACAATAGGGTAAAGAAGAGCCAGGCACACACAAGGTAGACTTAAAAGAGAGCACACACAAGAAGGCACACTCAAAAAGGTAAGGAAGAGCCAGGCACAGGAGTGAGCACACTAGCAAAGGGTGCCAGGACTCCTACAAGGCAGACAAGTATGGAAGCAGAAGGAACCCAGAGGATTTGCTTCCCAGAGTACTGCACTGCCTGCCACATGCCCCTCGGGGTGGCAGTCATATGTGTGTGGACGATGTCAGGAACTGAGGAGCTTGAAGAGCGAAGTCAGTCATCTGAAGCACAGGATCCAGGAGCTGGAGGGACTCTACATCCCAGAAGACCCACTCCAGCCAGCCGAAGACCCTTTACAAGAGAGGTGCATCGAGGAACAAGTCAGGGAGCTTGAGAAGTTCATCGAGAACGCCTACAGGAAAGTGGAGGAACAGGAATACGAGCAGCGCAAGATAGAAGAAGACGCACAGGAAGGAGGACAAGAATCATCTGACACCACGGTAGTCTCGCAGAAAGAAGAGGCAAGATTCCACCAGGGCCTAGAGGAAGAAGAAACGAAGAGCACCAGGGACACATACCTGCGACCACAGTGGAGACTGAAAAAGGGGAAATCTGCAATCCTGGTGGGAGACTCAATCCTAAGGCAAGTAGACAGTCACATAGCGGGAGAGAGAGAGGATTGGTTAGTGACCTGTCTTCCAGGAGCAAGCACGAAGGACATCGTTGACAGAACTGAAAGAATCCTGGAGGGAGCAGAGACAGAAGAGACAGCAGTGATAGTCCACGTCGGGACGAACGATGTCACCAGGAGAGACTACAAAAATGAACTTACTAAACAGTTCAAGATCTTAGGAAGAAAACTGAAGATGAGGACCCAGCGGATAGCTTTCTCAAAGATCCTGGCAGTACTGAGGGCAGAAGCAAGGAGGCAGACGGAACTACAATTAATATATGCCTGGATGAGGAGATGGTGTCAGAGGGATTTCTCTTCGTGGGGAACTGGACAACATTCTGGGGCAAGAACAAGCTGTTCAAGAGAGATGGACTACACCTGAGCACGGCTGGGACTAGACAACTAGCAAATAACATCAGAAGAGCAATCGAGCAAGATTTAAACTGAATAGAAGGGGAAAGCCGACAATCGACCTGGTGTCGATGGTTCGGAAGACAGTATCCCGAAAAGATACTGAGTGGGAAAAATGCTGGGAAGATGCAAATGGCGAACAACAGGAGATGAAAAAACAAGGGAGCCCAACGAAAAGAGAGGAGGATACGAGAAGTGTACTACAAGGTGAAGTCAAAATGGAACAGGATGAAGGGAAGGAACAAGATAAGGTCAATAGGCACATACCACAAGGGGATGACAAAAGAGACAGAAATCAGGAGTCGGCAAGTCAGGAAGGGGACAGAAAGAAAAACGAAGCACAAGAGAAAATAACAAGGAAGAGAACCAGGACTTGAACTGCATGTACACTAATGCAAGGAGCCTAAAAAAACAAAATGGAGGAATTAGAAGTCATAGCCAATAACGAGAGTCTAGACATTATAGGGATCACGGAAACATGGTGGAACAAGGAAAAAAATTGGGACATAGTTCTGCCAGGGTACAAGCTCTACCGAAGAGACAGGACATATCAGAAAGGAGGAGGAATCGCACTATATATCAAGGACACCATTAAATCGACTAGCCTGGACGCGACAGCAACAAATGACCAACTGGAATCACTATGGGTTAAAATACCAGGAAGGAACAGAACTGAGATAAAGATGGGACTGTCCACCTGGGCAAACTGAAGCAGATGATACAGAAATGAAAAACGAATTGAGGTGGGAATGCAGGAACACTAACACCATAATTATGGGAGACTTCAACTATCCCGGGATAGACTGGAGTCTTGGAATTTCAAAATGTACAAAGGAAACGAAGTTCCTGGAGGCTGTACGAGACTGCTTCCTGGAACAACTTGTCAAGGAACCAACGAGAGGGTCAGCGATTCTGGATCTAATCCTCAATGGGCTGAAAGAACCTGTAAAGGGAGTAGAAGTAGTGGGTCCATTAGGTAACAGTGACCACAATATGATCCAGTTCAAAGTGGAAGTAGGACTACCAAAGGGAAAAAGAACCAATGCAACAACGTTTAACTTCAAGAAAGGGAACTATGATGCCACGAGACGAATGGTGAGAAAAAACCTCAAAAACAGCTCCAAGAAGGCGCAGAATGTGGAGCAAGCCTGGTCCTTATTCAAAGATACGGTAAACGAGGCGCAAAACCTGTACATACCCAGATTTAGAAAAGGATGCAAAAAGAATCAAATGAAAGACCCGGCATGGATAACCACTGAAGTTAAGAAAGTGATAGGAGACAATAAAAGGACATTTCGGATGTGGAAAAAGGACAAAACCGAAGAAAATTGGAACGCGCACAGGAAGCAACAAAAAGAGTGTCACCGAGTGGTCAGAATAGCAAAGAAAGAATATGAAGAGGGACTAGCTAAGGAAGCACAAAATTTTAAACCATTCTTCCGATATGTGAAAGGAAAGCAGCCGGCGAGGGAGGAGGTGGGTCCTCTGGATGAGGGCAATAAGAAGGGAGTGGTGAAGGAGGAAAAAGAGGTGGCTGACAGACTAAACATGTTCTTCTCATCGGTCTTTACAAAAGAAGACACATCCAACGTGCCGGAACTGGAAAAAATCTTCAGGGGAGACCAAGAGGGAAAATTATCATATATAGAGATAAACCTCGAAGATGTACTAAAGCAGTTAGATAGACTAAAAGCTGACAAATCTCCGGGCCCAGACGGAATCCATCCGAGAACACTGAAAGAGCTCACAGACGAAAGAGCGGAGTTACTGCAGCAGATTTGCAACCTAACCTTGAAAACAGGGGTAATCCCGGAAGACTGGAGGATAGTGAATGTTACACCTATCTTCAAAAAGGGATCGAGAGGCGACCCAGGAAACTACAGACCGGTAAGCTTGACCTCAATTCCGGGGAAGAAGGCCAAATCATTGCTCAAGGAAGGTATCATGGAGCATTTAGAAAAAAATAATCTGATGAGAACAAGCCAGCATGGTTTCTGTAAAGGAAGATCATGCCTAACGAACCTACTGCATTTCTTTGAGGGGATAAGCGAGCAATTGGACAAGGGTGACGCCATAGACATCGTATATCTTGATTTCCAAAAAGCCTTCGACAAGGTAGAAACATAGAAACATAGAAGATGACGGCAGATAAGGGCCATAGCCCATCAGGTCTGCCCACTCTACTGACCCACCCCCAAGTCTACTATCTTAGGGATCCCACACCTGATGGCAGGTTTCCTTAGCTTAATCCTCTAAGGGATCCCACATGGGCATCCCATTTGCTCTTAAATACTTGCACGCTGTTTGCCTCGACAACCGTCACCGGGAGCTCGTTCCAAGGATCGACCACTATCTCGGTGAAGAAATATTTCCTGGTGTCGGCATGAAATTTCCCGCTCCTGAGTTTGAGCGGATGCCCTCTTGTGGCCGAGGGTCCCTTGAGAAAGAGAATCTCTTCTTCCATCTCGATACGGCCAGTGATATACTTAAACGTCTCGATCATGTCTCCTCTCTCCCTACGTTCCTCGAGTGAGTAGAGCCGCAAAGTTTTCAGCCTTTCCTCGTACGTGAGATCATTGAGCCCCGAGACCATCCTGGTGGCCATCCGTTGCACCGACTCTATTCTCAGCACATCTTTTCGGTAGTGTGGCCTCCAGAATTGCACACAGTATTCCAAATGAGGTCTCACCATGGTTCTGTACAATGGCATTATGACTTCAGGCTTCCTGCTGACGAAACTCCTGCGGATGCAGCCTAACAACTGTCTTGCCTTAGATGAAGCCTTCTCCACATGATCAGCAGTTTTCATGTCTGCGCTGATGATCACTCCCAAGTCTCGTTCTGTTGAAGTTCTAGCTATGATCTCACCATTTAAGGTGTAGGTTCTGCACGGATTTCTGCTACCGAGGTGCATGATCTTGAATTTCTTAGCGTTGAAGCCCAGCTGCCATGTTGAGGACCAAAGCTCCAACAAATGTAGATCCTGCATCATACTGTTGGGTGAATAGCCGTCGCTCACTATATTGCATAGTTTGGCGTCGTCCGCAAATAACGTTATCTTACCTTGAAGCCCCTGAGTTAGGTCCCCTATGAATATGTTGAAAAGAAGCGGGCCCAAGACTGAGCCCTGCGGTACTCCACTGGTCACCTCCGATGTTTTAGAGAGGTTCCGTTAATCACCACCCTCTGAAGTCTGCCACTCAGCCAGTCATTGACCCATGTAGTTAGTGTTTCTCCCAATCCCATTGATTTCATCTTGCTCAACAGCCTGCGATGCGGGACACTATCGAAGGCTTTGCTGAAGTCCAGGTATACGACGTCCAGGGATTCTCCCAAGTCCAGCTGTTTTGTTACCCAGTCAAAGAAGCTGATGAGATTGGATTGGCAGGACCTACCCTTGGTGAATCCATGTTGACTGGGATCCCGTAGACTCTCCTCATCCAATACTGCATCTAATTTACGTTTGATTAGTGTTTCCATGAGCTTGCATACTATTGATGTGAGACTCACCGGTCTGTAGTTTGCAGCCTCTGCCTTGCAATCCTTTTTGTGCAGTGGAATGACGTTAACTGTTTTCCAGTCTATGGGGACTCTCCCCGAACCTAGGGAGAGATTGAAGAGTCCTGTTCTGCCAGGACATCACGCAGCTCACTGAGCACCCTGGGGTGTAGATTGTCTGGTCCCACGGCTTTGTTCACCTTGAGTTTCGCCAGTTCGTGGTAGACGTTGCCAGGTGTGAACTCGAAATTCTGAAACGGGTCATCCACACTGGCCCTTGCCTGCAACTGCGGACCGTGCCCCGGTGCCTCGCAGGTGAAGACCGAGCAGTAGTATTCATTCAGTAGTTCTGCTTTATCGGAGTCCGATTCTGCGTAGTTCCCATCTGGTTTTCTAAGGCGTACTATCCCGTCTGTGTTCTTTTTCCTATCACTAATATTTGTCCCCCTTCTTCATGTTCTTTGCCAGAGTCTCTTCCACTCGAAGTTTGGCCTCCCTGACTGCCGTTTTGACCGCTGCAGACCTCGCCCTATGTTCTAGTTTAGCTTCCCTATTCTCCGTTTGTTTGTAGGAAATAAATGCTTTTTTCTTCTCCTTGACGAGGTGCGAGATTTCTGCAGAGTACCATTGGGGTTTGTTGTTTCTCCGCCGTTTGTGTACTGATTTAATGTAGAGGCTTGTCGCCTCATGCATGCGCCGCATGTATGGTAGATTTCAGGGATGAACTATCAAAGCGAAAAATTGAAAAATGTATATCAACACAAAATATATCACGTACTACACCAAGTTGATATATAGAATATTACCTACCAGGAGGAAAAGATCTCAGATTTTACCACATAGGGAACATGTATGTTTTCTCCCTATATTGGAGTGGTATATAGTTGTCTTTCATCGATCAAAAACCTCCTTTCACACAAAATTTATATTTTTGTATAATAAATATTTTTAAATCTTTTTGTCTTTTTATCTTATCTTTTTATATATATAAAGTGCAAATAGCGTTACTTATCTGCTTCTTTGAAAATGTAGAAAATTCCAAGTGAAAGTGCTGGGTGCATGGATGAAAGTGCTTCAATAGAGGATATTTCCAAATAAAGTGCTTTGTGCCTAAATGGAAAAATTGCACATTAGATAAAGTGCAAATGCTTAAAACTGCCAAAATGCATCACAATGAAAAATGGCTTAAAAGGCAGCACTTATCTCAAGAAGCTGTCACGCTGGGAAGGTAAAGCGTGCTCCAGAAATCGTCAAAAAACGTTGGAGAAAGTACCCAAACAGCAACTTATCACTATATGTAAAGAATTAGTTCCGTTCTACGGGCCCCGTTTCACCACAGAGTGGCTTCATCAGGAAGCATGCTTTAACAGAAAAGTATTAGAAAAAGTTAAGTCATTTTAAATCCATAAATATCTTATAAAGTCATGCACACTTACTTTGTGTCTGCTAAGAATCAATTCAGTACACATTCTACCATGAACAAAATGGCGCTTTTATCTAAAGGAACGCTTGCACATGCGCATTTGCTTAATTACAAGCATGACTCTATTTAAAAAGATATTCTAATATGATTAGAAATAAAGGCTTAATCAAAGCCAAAAAAGAAAAAGAAAAAAAGAAAGAAAGAAAAACAAAGTTAGACATTGGATAAAGACCATCGATACTTTGTTGTTATATGAAACTTGACCATTCAATTTTGGAATTCAAGCCGTATGGATGTACACTGTTCAATCTGAATATCCACCTAGATTCACGTTGTTTGAGACGTCCAATACGGTCTCCTCCCCTTGAAAACTTTGGTTCAACATCGATTACAAAACAACGTAAATCATTAAAAGAATGACTTTTTGATTGACAATGTTCTACGATTACTTCAGAGCTCTTACCTAACTTTAAATTGGACTTGTGTTCACGCATACGAGTTCTTAAATCGCGTGACGTCATACCAACGTAGATTTTGTCACACGGACAAATAATTAAATAAATAACAAAGTTGGTTTTGCAATTAGTGAAATGTCTTAGAGTATATCTTTTTTGATCTTGAGGATTCATAAATTCTTTGCATTCTTTAGTGATTTGACAGGTATTACAGCTGCCACATTTAAAATGTCCCAACACAATGTTTTTAAATGAATTTCCAGATGAAGAAGACGAAGAGTTCAAAATTTCTTTTAAATTTTGGTTTCTTGAGAAGGCAATACGAAGTTTGCTGTTATACCAACTTTATATTTCTTACCAAAGATCCATAAAGACTTACATCATCCACCGGGTCGACCCATCATTTCGTCCAAAAATTCATTACTGGAACCCCTCAGTAAATTTGTGGATTTTTTTCTTCAAAATGCTGTTTCACAAAGTGATTCATATATCAAAGATACCGCTCATTTTTTAAGATTACTAGATAACATCCATTTAAACTCTCCATGCATCATGGTTACGCTAGACGTTGTTTCTCTGTACACTTCTATTCCTCAGAGTGCAGCAATTCAAATTGTTAAAGATACCTTAGAAATTCTTCCAAGACCTCATTTGATTCCGTTTGAATTTCTTACCAATATTACCAGATTAGCTGTCACCGAAAATTTTTCATGTTCAACAACGAGTTGTATTTACAGACATCAGGTGTGGCGATGGGGGCAGCATTTGCACCCTCCATCGCCAACCTATATATGAGTAATTTTGAAAAAGAGTGGGTACAACATTCCCCGTTTGCAGAAAAAATAACATGTTGGTATCGTTTTATCGATGATATTTTCATGTTATGGGCAGGAACTCTATCTGAATTAAATGAATTTTATCTATGGTTGGGCACCTGTGATACACACATTCAATTTACTTTAAAATGTTCCACCAACAATATTCAATTTCTAGATGTAGATATCTTTTTGGACCTGCATCATAATTTTTCCACTAAAGTGTATTTTAAATCAACAGACCGAAACACTTTCTTACAATTTGATAGCAGCCATTCAAGAAAATTAAAAGAAAGCCTCCCTTTCTCTCAAATGGTCAGGATCAGAAGGAATTGCTCTTCTTTAAGTGATTTCAATATACAATCAAAGGATTTAACATTAAAACTTGGAGCAAGAGGATATCCTAAAAAAATATTGCACCAAGCCAGAAAACGGGCTAAATACTTGAATCGTGATCATCTATTACAACAGCTTAAAGGCATTCCCGTTCTTGAAGATCAACATACATTCATTACGAGATACTGTTCAAAAAGTAAGACAGTCGCTGACATCATCAGAAGAAACTGGGAGATTGTTAATCTACACCCTTGTTTTGTAAACAGCAAACTTCGTATTGCCTTCTCAAGAAACCAAAATTTAAAAGAAATTTTGAACTCTTCATCTTCTTCATCTGGAAATTCATTTAAAAACATTGTGTTGGGACATTTTAAATGTGGCAGCTGTAATACCTGTCAAATCACTAAAGAATGCAAAGAATTTATGAATCCTCAAGATCAAAAAAGATATACTCTAAGACATTTCACTAATTGCAAAACCAACTTTGTTATTTATTTAATTATTTGTCCGTGTGACAAAATCTACGTTGGTATGACGTCACGCGATTTAAGAACTCGTATGCGTGAACACAAGTCCAATTTAAAGTTAGGTAAGAGCTCTGAAGTAATCGTAGAACATTGTCAATCAAAAAGTCATTCTTTTAATGATTTACGTTGTTTTGTAATCGATGTTGAACCAAAGTTTTCAAGGGGAGGAGACCGTATTGGACGTCTCAAACAACGTGAATCTAGGTGGATATTCAGATTGAACAGTGTACATCCATACGGCTTGAATTCCAAAGTTGAATGGTCAAGTTTCATATAACAACAAAGTATCGATGGTCTTTATCCAATGTCTAACTTTGTTTTTCTTTCTTTCTTTTTTTCTTTTTCTTTTTTGGCTTTGATTAAGCCTTTATTTCTAATCATATTAGAATATCTTTTTAAATAGAGTCATGCTTGTAATTAAGCAAATGCGCATGTGCAAGCGTTCCTTTAGATAAAAGCGCCATTTTGTTCATGGTAGAATGTGTACTGAATTGATTCTTAGCAGACACAAAGTAAGTGTGCATGACTTTATAAGATATTTATGGATTTAAAATGACTTAACTTTTAACTTTTTCTAATACTGTTCTGTTAAAGCATGCTTCCTGATGAAGCCACTCTGTGGTGAAACGGGGCCCGTAGAACGGAACTAATTCTTTACATATAGTGATAAGTTGCTGTTTGGGTACTTTCTCCAACGTTTTTTGACGATTTCTGGAGCACGCTTTACCTTCCCAGCGTGACAGCTTCTTGAGATAAGTGCTGCCTTTTAAGCCATTTTTCATTGTGATGCATTTTGGCAGTTTTAAGCATTTGCACTTTATCTAATGTGCAATTTTTCCATTTAGGCACAAAGCACTTTATTTGGAAATATCCTCTATTGAAGCACTTTCATCCATGCACCCAGCACTTTCACTTGGAATTTTCTACATTTTCAAAGAAGCAGATAAGTAACGCTATTTGCACTTTATATATATAAAAAGATAAGATAAAAAGACAAAAAGATTTAAAAATATTTATTATACAAAAATATAAATTTTGTGTGAAAGGAGGTTTTTGATCGATGAAAGACAACTATATACCACTCCAATACAGGGAGAAAACATACATGTTCCCTATGTGGTAAAATCTGAGATCTTTTCCTCCTGGTAGGTAATATTCTATATATCAACTTGGTGTAGTACGAGATTTCAGGGATGACCACATAGCTTTCACATCATCGGTCGTAGCTTGGTTCTGCAGTGTCCGGTGGACGAAATCTCCCATGCGTTCGAAGTCAGTGCCTCGGAAGTTGAGTACTTTTGTTTTCGTGTTTGATCTAGGGAAACCTTTCCTGAGGTAGAACCACACCATGTTGTGGTCGCTGGAGGCTAGCGTATCTCCTACTGAGACCTTCGAGACGCTATCCCCGTTGGTGAGTACCAAGTCCAGGATCGCCTGGGCCCTAGTGGGCTCCAATACCATTTGTTTGAGTCCTGCTCCCTTTATGGATGTTAACAGCCTCCTGCTGCTGCTGGTTGCTGCTGAGTACGAGTTCCAATCTGCGCCTACTGAGGAAACTGTGGAGCCACGGGGTGGTAGGGGATGTGCACAGATGGATCAGAAATTGGCTGGCGAACAGGAAACAGAGGGTAGGAGTAAAAGGGCACTACTCGGACTGGAAAGGGGTCACAAGTGGGGTCCCACAGGGGTCAATGTTGGGACCGCTGCTGTTCAATATATTCATAAATGACCTGGAAATAGGGACAAAGTGCGAAGTTATAAAATTTGCGGATGACACAAAACTCTCCAGTAGAGTCAGAACTGTTGAGGAATGCAAAGAATTACAAGGAGACCTGAACAAACTGAGTGAGTGGGCAAAAAGATGGCAGATGAGCTTCAATGTAGAGAAATGTAAAGTCTTGCATGTGGGGAAGGGGAACCCAATGTAGAGCTATATGATGGGAGGGAGGGTACTTAAGAACATAAGAACATAAGTAGTGCCTCTGCTGGGTCAGACCACAGGTCCATCACGCCCAGCAGTCCGCTCCCGCGGCGGCCCAACAGGTCATGACCTGTCTGAATCACCCCTTGGTTTCTCCTCGAAGTCCTATCTTCCCATCCAATTCTTGACCCTTTGTCCCCACACCCCTTTCAGTACCCTACGATCCCTTTGTCCCTCAGGAATCCGTCCAATCCCTGTTTGAATCCCTGTGCTGTATTCTGCCTAATCACTTCCTCCGGGAGCGCATTCCATGTGTCCACGACCCTTTGGGTGAAGAAAAACTTCCTTGCATTTGTCTTGAACCTATCCCCCTTCAGTTTCTCCGAGTGCCCCCTCGTACCCGTTGTCCCTCTCAGTCTGAAGAACCTGTCCCTATCCACCCTCTCTATGCCTCTCAAGATTTTGAAGGTCTCTATCATATCTCCCCTGAGCCTCCTCTTTTCCAGAGAGAAGAGACCCAGCTTATCCAGCCTCTCGGCGTATAGGCAGTTTTCCAGCCCTCTTACCAGCTTCATTGCTCTCCTTTGGACTCTCTCAAGTACCGCCATGTCCTTCTTGAGGTGCAGCGACCAATACTGAATGCAGTATTCCAGATGCGGGCGCACCATCGCCCGGTACAGTGGAATGATGACTTCCCGCGTTCTGGTTGTGATACCCTTCTTTATGATGCCCAGCATCCTGTTGGCTTTTTTTGCTGCTGCTGCACACTGTGCGGATGGCTTCATTGATGCATCCACTAGCACACCCAAGTCTCTCTCAAGTCCGCTGTCTCCCAGCAGTGCCCCCCCCCCATTTTGTAGTTGAACAACGGGTTCTTATTTCCTATATGCATGACCTTGCATTTCTCAACGTTAAAGCGCATTTGCCATTTGTTTGCCCAGTCTTCCAGCTTGTACAGGTCCCTTTGCAGGTCCTCACACTCCTCCCTGGTCCTAACTCTGCCACAGAGTTTGGTATCGTCCGCAAATTTTATAACCTCGCATTTTGCCTCCGTTTCCAGGTCATTGATAAATATGTTGAAGAGTAGCGGCCCCAGCACCAATCCCTGCGGCACACCGCTCGTGACTCCCCGCCAGTCAGAAAATTGGCCCTTCACTCCGACCCTCTGCAGTCTACCCGACAGCCAGTGCTTGATCCATCTGTGTACATCCCCGCCCACCCCGTGGTTCCACAGCTTCTTAAGCAGCCTTTCATGTGGCACCTTGTCAAAAGCCTTTTGAAAATCGAGGTAAATGATGTCCATGGGTTCCCCTTTGTCCACCTGACTGCTTATTCCCTCAAAGAAGTACAGTAGGTTCGTAAGGCATGACCTTCCCTTACAGAATCCGTGCTGGCTTGTTCGCAGTAAGTCATTTTTCTCGATGTGTTCGCAAATGTTGTCCTTGATCATCGCTTCCACCATCTTCCCTATAACTGAAGTCAGGCTCACCGGCCTGTAGTTCCCGGGGTCACCCCTCGATCCCTTCTTAAAGATAGGTGTGACATTTGCCAGTTTCCAGTCCTCTGGCACCTCTCCTGTTCTCTGGGATAGGTTGCAAACATGCTGGATTGTGCCCGCTATTTCCTGTCTTAGTTCCTTTAGAACCCTTGGGTGGATCCCGTCCGGTCCCGGTGATTTGCCACTTTTTAGCCTGTGTATCTGTTTGAGGACATCCTCCTGACTTACCTCTATATGCTCCAATTTTTCAGCCTGTTCCCCCCTCATGAGCTCCTCTGAGTCCGGTATATTGGATGTGTCTTCGCACGTGAAGACCGACGAGAAGAACGTGTTCAACCTCTCAGCTACCTCTTTGTCCTCCTTAATCACTCCTTTCCTATCCCCATCATCCAACGGCCCCACCTCCTCTCTCGCTGGTTGCTTCCCTTTTACGTAACTGAAGAATGCCTTGAAGTTTTCCGCCTCTCTGGCCAGCCCCTCCTCGTATTCCCTTTTTGCTTTTCTAACTTCTCGGTGACATTCCTTTTGGCAATTCTTGTGCTTCTGGTGATTTTCCTCCGTTGGGTCCTTTTTCCATCTCCGGAAGGACACTTTCTTGTCACTTATTGCCCTCTTTACTTCAGTTGTCATCCAAACCGGGCTTTTTGACCGCTTGTTCTTACAGCCTTTCCTGAAACTGGGGATGTACAGGTTTTGTGCTTCCTGTAGGGTGTCCCTGAATAGGGTCCAGGCACTTCCTACAGTCTCCATCCTAAAGCTGTTCTTGAGCTTCCTCCCCACCATTTCCCTCATGGCAACATAGTTCCCTTTCCTGAAGTTGAGCGCAGTCGATGCGGTCCTCCTCACTATGGGTGTCCCTCTTTCTAATGTGAATCTGATTGCGTTGTGATCGCTGTTGCCTAGTGGTCCTCCCACTTCTACCCCTCTTGCAGGCCCCCTTAATCCGTTAAGGATGAGGTCAAGAGTAGTTCCCCCTCGCGTCGGTTCCTTGACTAGTTGTTCCATGAAGCAGTCCCTCATAGCTTCTACGAATTCCGTTTCCCTGGCGCAGTTGGAGTGACCCGTACTCCAGTCTATCCCGGGTAATTGAAGTCCCCCCATCACTGTTACATTTCCAGTACTGCATTCCTGCTTCAGTTCCGCTTCTAAGTCTTGTCCAACTGCATCCGGCTTACCAGGTGGACGATAATACAGCCCCAGTTTTATGTCTGCACCTTTGGTTCCCGGCAATTTGACCCATAGTGATTCCAGCCCCTCTGCCTTTGTCGCCTTATCCAACCTGACCGAGTAGATAGAGTCCTTTATGTATAGTGCTATGCCTCCCCCCTTCTTGTGGGTCCTGTCCCTCCTGTAGAGCTTGTACCCTGGCAGCGCCACATCCCATTAATTGTCCTCTGTCCACCAAGTTTCCGTAATTCCAATTACATCCAGGTCCTCCCCTTTGGCCATGACTTCCAGTTCACCCATCTTGGCCCTGAGGCTTCTTGCATTCGTGTATAAGCACTGTAGGTCCCGGCGTTTGTCACTCACCTCTGCTTTTACCTGGACCTCCTTCCCTTGAGTTTCGGGCTGTTCATCCGTTAACTGTGCCTCTGCCTTACCCTCATCCTTTACCCTCGCAAGTTTCTGCCTCCTCGTGTCCCCTCCACCCCCCTTCCCCGCTTTTCCTCGGAAATTTCCTGCCCTGCCAGCCCCCTCCCATGCTATTGTCCCCTGGGCCTTGGTTTGATCCCTCTTGCCTTGTGGCTCCTCCTTATTGCCTTCTGCTTGCACTCTGGTTCCACCCCGCCCCCCTGAATCCCCTGAATCCCCCTGCCGCTTAAGTCCCTCACAGCAAGTTGCTGTTACCTGGTGCTTCCCTTGCTGTCTGATCTCGAGCTCCATCGGTTTCCCGTCCTCCTCCCTGTAGTAGTCATCCCGTTCAGCATCCTTTCTGGATACCGTTGCCCTCCCCCAAGCCCGGTACTGGGGGAAGGCTGCCTAGAAAAAGACCTGGGGGTTTTGGTGGACAAAACAATGAAGCCGGCAGCGCAATGTGCAGCGGCCTCAAAGAAAGCGAACAGAATGTTGGGCATAATCAAAAAGGGTATCACTACCAGAACGAAGGAGGTTATTCTACCACTGTATCGAGCAATGGTGCGCCCACATTGGAGTACTGTGTCCAATACTGGTCACCCTACCTTAAGAAGGATTTGGTGATACTCGAGAGGGTCCAGAGAACAGCGACATGGATGATTAAGAGTATGAAAAACCTTTCATATGCTGAAAGGTTGGAGAAGCTGGGGTTCTTTACCCTAGAGAAGCGAAGACTTAGAGGGGACATGATAGAGACTTATAAAATCATGAAAGATACAGAAGGTGGAGAAGGACAGATTCTTCAGACTAACAGGGCTAACAAAAACAAAAAGGCATTCAGAAAAATTGAAGGGAGACAGATTCAAAACGAATGCTAGGAAGTTCTTCTTCACTCAGAGGGTAGTGGACACCTGGAATGCGCTCCCAGTGGAGGTGATAGGGCAGAGTACAATATTGGGCTTCAAAAAGGGATTGGATGACTTCCTGAAGGAGAAGGGGATTGAAGGGTACAGATAGAGGGTAACTATACAGGTACAAATGAATAGGGAATAAAGTATTTAGGTAAGGACTTACAGGTCACGAACCTGGGGGCCGCTGCGGAAGCGGACTGCTGGGCATGATGGACCCCTGGTCTGACCCGGCAGAGGCAATGCTTATGTTCTTATGTTATGTTCATCGATTACCTTACTTTTGAAACCAGGTAAGTCGGCTGATGATCCGAATTCTTATAGACCGATTTTGCTTATCAATGCTGATCTTAAACTTTTTGCTCGTATTCTGGCTGCTCGACTTCTCATTCACATCCTTACCTTGGTTCATGGTTATCAAGTGTGATTTTGTTCCTGGTAGACAATCAATTCATAATGTCCTAGCTCAGTGGTCGGCAAATTGCAGCTCATGAGCCGCATGCAGCTCTGTAGCCACTTGAGTGCGGCTCGCGGCTCATCTAGAGCAGGGATGCTCAACCTGCTTCCCTTCCCTTCTCACTGCCCTCCCCCAAGCCACCGCCATTGAGGAACAGGTTGCCACCGCTGCCGGGTAACAGGCTGCCACCGCCACCATCGGGGAACATGCCGGCGCCAAGTTCTGAGCTCTCCCACAGGGCCAACCAACTCTTGTCACCCGACGTCAATTCCGACATCGGAGAAGACGTTCTGGGCCAACCAATCGCTGCCTGGCTGGCCCGGAACATCCTCTCTGACGTTAGAATTGACATCAGGTGGTGAGAGTTGGTTGGCCCTGCAGGGAAGAGAAGCAGGGAGAGCTCAGAACTTGGCGCTGGCATATTCCCCAAAGGTGGCCTGTTTCCCGATGGCGGAAGTGGCAGCCTGTTCCCTGGCGGCAGTGGCAGCATGTTCCCCAATGGCGGTGGCTTGGGGGAGAGCAGGGAGAAAGAAAGAAAAAAAGGGGGGAAGGGAGACAGACAGAAAGAAAGGGGGCAAGGAGAGAGACAGAAAGAAACAAAGGGGGCATGGAGAAACAAAAAAAGAAAGGAATGGGGCACGGAGAGAGAAAGAAAGAAAGAAAGAAATGGGGCACGGAGAGAGAAAGAAAGAAATGGGGCATGGAGGGAGAAATAAAGAAGGGGGCAGGGTGAAAGAAAGAAAGTTGGGGGAGGGAATGAGGTCTAGAGGAGAGGAAGCATACAGGAGACTGAAAGAAGGGAAGAAATATTGGATGCACAGTCAGAAGAATAAAGTGCAACCAGAGACTGATGAAATTACCAAACAAAGGTAGGAAAAATGATTTTATTTTCAATTTAGTGATCAAAATGTGTGTTTTGAGAATTTATATCTGCTGTCTGTATTTTGCACTATAGCCCCCTTTTACTAAACTGCAATAGCGATTTTTAGCGCAGGGAGCCTATGAGCAGAGCAGGGCATTCAGCGCAGCTCCCTGCGCTAAAAACCATTATCGTGGTTTAGTAAAAAGGGAGGGGGTATATTTGTCTATTTTTGTATAGTTGTTACTGAGGTGACATTGCATAAAATCATCTGCCTTGACCTCTTTGAAAACCCGCGGAATATAAATGATAATTAACATTTTCTCTGCGTACATTGTGCTTTGTGTTTTTTTAAAATTTATTGTTGGTAGATCATTTTGACTTGGCCATGAAGGTAAGAGGGAGGGAGGGGAGCTGCTGAAAGACATCTAGTAATCCTTGCAGGCTTGACTGTGCAGGGAATTTTTGTAAAATCATGTTTTGTAATGTGACTGGCATTATTTAGACTTTAATTTCTATGAATGAATAGAATGAAAATGATATAAAATTGCTTGCTTTTTTTATGTGCATGCGCTGAAGGGAAGTGGAGAGAGAGTGGGCTGAGGACGTTGAAGGGAAATGGGGAAGAGAGAGTGGGGAGAAGACGCTGATTTATAAACTGACAATTGTACAGAATATTGTTTCTTTTTATACTTTAATATAATTTAAGTATAAAACTATTTGAGGCTTGTGTGGATGGGATCAGGTAGTTGCGGGGATGGGGACCGAGCTCATGGGATGGAGACAAATTTTTTTCCCCGCGTCATTCTCTAGGCTCTGTCATGAATCAATTTTGACTATGTGCAGGTGAACGGGGTGTCAGTCGGATTGACGTAGCCATTGTAGCACAAGCGAGCATGGGGTATGGCTCTCAAAAAAAAATCTTAATCGTTGCACTGCTGATTTTGGCTCTTTTGACTAATGAGTTTGCCTACCACTGCCCTAGTTCATTGTCAGCATTTACAAATTCCTGCTCTTTTTGCGAGTTTGGATGCTACTAAGGCTTTTGACAATGTGAACTGGTCTTTTTTATTTCACACTTTAGATTATGTTGGAATCTCGGGCCTTTATCGTGAAGCTTTATGTTACCTTTATTCTAATCCCAGGGCCTCTATACTGGTCAATGGGGATCTCACAGATTCCTTTTCCATTCAGCGCAGTACTCAGCAGGGCTGCCCGCTCTCTCCGTTGTTGTTAATTTTTACTTTAGAGTCCTTGCTCTGTACCCTTCATCAATTTGCTGATGTGGGTGGTCTTCGAGTGGCTGGAATGGAACTTAAAACTTTAGCTTTCACTGGTGATTTACTGCTTATTCTTACTAGACCTGAAACATCGTTGCTGACAGCTCTCGATTTGATTTCTGAATATGGCTTTTATTCTGGGTTGAAACTCAATTTTGATAAGGCTGTTCCCATGCCTTCGATCACCACAGTGCAAAGTCAGTGGGTGGGACATTTTCCCTTGTAGTGGGCCTGGCTGCTTTTCAAGTATCTAGGTGTTCTTATTCCTTGTGATCTTTCTACTCTCTAGCTCCTGTTTGTCTTTTTGACAAATAAATTGCATCTGTGGCAAGCATATCCACTCTCGTTTATGGGTGAGTTAGTCTTCTCAATATGTTAATTATACCATGCTGGCTTTGTTTTTCAAGTTTTGCCTCTTTATTTACAATGAGCTGATGAGACTAAATTTATACATCTTGTTCAACAATTTGTGGTCCAGTAAGCAAGCTCGACTTTCCTATAACATGGCTGCTAGACCTTGGTATAATGGGGGCTTAGGTTTATTGAACTTTTAATTACCTAGCTATTAGCTGTGGCATGTGGCACATTAATAATTTCTTTAGGGGAACCATGGAGTTAGTACTAACCCCCAGTTGGAGCTATCTTGTTTCCAGGCTGAGTATTTCAGTGCCTATCTCCATTCTGTTCCTTCCTTACATCCTTCTGCTTTGATGGTCCATATGCTTTGTAAGCCAATTTGTCAAGTTTGGCAGTGGCATTTCATGGTATCAGTTCCCGAGTGTCCCCTTTTTTGCTTGTATGTTTTAACAGTCAGTTTCCACCTGGTCTGGAGGGATCTAGATTCTCAAGATGGGAAGCAAGGGGACTTTGGGGGTTTTATTTTTTTTACTTCATCTGGTCCAGGAAGACGGCATTATGTAGTATTTTCCTACACTCCAACAACATTCCTACACTCCTATTGATTGTTTCGCTTATTTGCAGATCCATCATTATAATCACCTCCTTGGGACGGCCAAATTTAAGTTTGAGACGCCAGGAACTTTTGTCCACTGCCTTTACTTTGAGCTCTCAGATGCAAGTGCCTCTCAAATTTCATCATAGATATTTGAAGGAAGAGACCCCCTTGCTTGACCATAATAAATTACAGGCCTCTTGGTCCTTTGATCTTAACATTGAGCTACCAGAAGAGGTTGTTTTAACTGCTATTAAAAATCTGCCTGCTTTGCGGAAATATATGTACTTTTGGTAACTGCATTACAAATTGGTTTTGCACCTTTACATATCTCCTAGACGAGCGTACCTCTCTAAATTCCGTACTATGGTAAATTGTGCTAAGTGTGGTCAGCCTGAGGCGAGTCTGGGCTATATGTTTTGGTTATGTCCTGGCAAAACTGGTTTCTGGGATGGGATTTTTGCTTTCATTGATACCATCTGGCAGATGACTATATGTTGTTCTCCATTGCTTCTTTTTGGGTCTATTCCAGCTCACTATCCGTGACAAAAGGGAACAAGTGCTTTTCTACAATGGTCGATTTTAATTGCCTTAAAATGTATCTTGCTCAAGTGGCTGGATGTGGATGCTCCTATTTTATCTCTTTGGAGGACTCAGATGATTTATCTATTGACTTGGGAATGCAGAGATGTTGCTGATTTGTCCTCTGTGCAAGGCTCTCATTTCCAAGTGGCCTGGAAGCCTTTTTGAACTACAATGGTTTCTTTGCATTGGGGTTTTTTCTGCCTTTGTGTTTTCATTTTCTAGTCTAGTCTCACTGTTATTCATTGGGAATGGGGACTCCGGTGTGTGTGTGGGGGGGTGTTGGATTCATTGTGGATTGTTGTCTATTTGTAAATTTTGAGCTTTGATCCTTTCATCTGTATCAGTTGTATCTTTGTACTTTTTGGCTCAATAAAAATCATTTGAATATAAACTGAGGGCCCCTGATGTGGGACCCAAAGTGACAGACTGGGTTAGGAACTGGTTGAGTGGAAGGTGACGGAGGGTAGTGGAAAATGTAGATCACTCTGATAAATGGGATGTTACTGGTAGAGTCACAAGGTTCAGATCCTAGGTCTGTACTTTAACATTTTTCTAAGCAATATTACTGAAGGGCTGTCTAGTAAGAGTTGCCTCTTTGAAGATAACAATAGAAGACACTGCTGATGGTGTGGAAAGACCTAGTGAAGTTTAAAGAATGGTCCAGAATTTGCTAAAATTTAATGCTAAGAAATGTAGGATAATGCATTTGGGCTGCAAAATCCCAAGGGGTATAATACTGTTTAGGGCACAGGTGTCAAAGTCGGTCCTCAAGGGCCAGAATCCAGTCGGGTTTTCAGGATTTCCCCAATGAATCTGCATGAGATCTATTTGCATGCACTGCTTTCAATGCATATTCATTGGGGAAATCCAGAAAACCCGACTGGATTCCGGCCCTCGAGGAGGGACTTTGACACCCCTGGTTTAGGGGGAGAAGACTTTTTGTGCATGAAAAATATATCTGAATTCAAGAAAGTTTGGGATTAGTATATTGAATTTCTATGGGAGAGGAAGGAATGTAAAATTATGTCCTGTTAATTTTCTTTCCTTTAGATGCAGCAGATGAATCCAGAGACCAGTGGGATAGCACATACCTACCAGTAGGTGGAGATAGAGCCCTGATTTTCAGGAGTATATCTGGATGGAACTCCCTCTTGCCAATCAGTACTAATCTTGCCCAAGCATCCGGGACAATGCAGCTGCAGCTACAAAAAAAACCCCAAACTTTCCTATAAGAGAACCAGCACAGTAATAACAATAGCCAATCTACACAACCCCAGCATTCTCCACTCACCACAAGGGGAGTCACCACAGAATCAAACCTGGATGGGGCTCTGGATTCATCTGCTGCATCTAAAGAAAAGAAAATTAACAGGTAGGACATAATTTTACATTCCTTAGCGCTGGCAGCAGATGAATCCTGAGACCAGTGGGATATAGCAAAGCCAACTCATACTGAGTGGAACTAAAGTGACCAAGAGTTTCGCCCCCAGGAAAATGCTCCGCTTGATCATGGCCGCAGAAATAGAGAGCTGCAGATCCTGAGTCCATTTAGTTGCCAGAGTAGCATAGTCCAATTCGCCAGCCAACTCCTGTAAAAATCAGTGATGAAAGCGCAGGGGTATGGGCACCTGTGCAGTTAAACAGAAAGCTTCAGACAGCTTCTCCTGCTGCGACACAGGGAGGGGGAGAAATGCTGTTGCTGCTGCACAGGGAAGGGGAGGGGGAGAAATGCTGCTGCACAGGGAAGGGGAAGGGGGAGAAATGCTGCTGCACAGGGAAGGGGGAGAAATGCTGATGAAGGGGGAAGGGAGAGAAATGCTGCTGCTGCTGCTGCATGGGGGGAGAGAAATGCTGCTGCTGCTGCTGCTCCCAATTGGGGCGAGAGAGGGAAGGAGGGAGAAGGAAAAGGGAGAGGATGAGAGATGCTAAGTCCATGGGAGAGAGGGAAAGAAAAGGAGATACCAGACCATGGAGGGGGAGGGATAGATGCCAGGGCATGGGGGTGAGGGAAGGAGACAGATGCCAGACCAGGGGAAAGGAAGGAAGAAGTAAGGGAGAGAAAGGAATGAGAGGAGATGCCAAATAATAGAGGGGGAGTTGGAAGGAGAGGAGAGAGATTCCAGGTCATCGGGGGGAGGGAAGGGAAGGAGATAGAGATGCCAGACCATGGGGTGGAGTGGGAAGGAAGGAAGGAAGGAAAGGAGAAGAGAGAAATGCCACAGCATAGGGAAGGGGGTGGAGACAGAAAAATGGAGAGGGGGTGAAGCTGAAATGAATCATGTATAAAAGGTGAGAAGGGGCACAGGGATAGACAGTTTATGGAAGGAGCATAGAAAGAGGGCAGATACCATATGGAACGAGGAGAGGGTGGACAGTGGATGGAAGGGGCAGAGAGAGAGGGCAGACAGTGGATGGAAGGGGCAGATGCTGCATGGAAGACAGAGAGAGGACAGATGCTAGCTAGAAAGAAAAGAGTGAAGACAAGATGATTAAAGCAGAAACGACAAAAGGTAGAAAAAAGATTTCTTTGTTGCTTTAGAATAAAATAATATTGAAGTTGTATTGATAAAACTTTTAAAACAGAAAGTAAGGTAATCTTTTTATTGGACTAATTTTAATACATTTTTTTACTAACTTTTAGAGACCAAAACCCCCTTTCTCAGGTCAGGACAGTATAATGTAACAGCAGTATACTATATTGACCTGAAGGAGGCTATGGCCTCTGAAAGTTAATCGAAAAATGAATTAGTCCAATAAAATGGTATATTCTTATTTTCAATTTTTGTTTTATTTCTATTTGTTAATTTGTAAAGTGGTGATTGTATGTCAGTTTCTTCAAATTTACATCTGCTATTTTTATATTTTGCAGAATATTAGGAGCTATGTGTCGTTTTTTCTGTGGTGTTTCACTGTATGCAGTTTGGCTTCTTGGCGGTTCAGTTTAACCATTATCTATATAGTTCTATTTTTAGTTTGTGATTACTTATTCCATACTGGGTAAGGGTGTATCTGTTTCTGTATGTATGAAAGACATGGTTTTCTGTTAGCATTGACTAGCCTTGTTTGGTGAAATGCATCGGGCATGGTTCTTGGGAGCACCTTGAATAAACCTGATTTGAATCTCCTTATTTTCTGCCGATTTTTTGTTTCATGTTGGATTCTTAGGTGGACTGCTTGCCTTGTTGTTTCATTGCAAGTTAACATACATGGAGTGGAGCATACTAGAGGAGTTATAGATTTGGATGTTTATCCATACATATGAGTTACAGTTGGTTGACATAGAGTGAGGCAGTTGAGAGGCGTTGTAAACTTGGTTATTAATATAGACTTATACAGTATTTCGGATAGTATTACTGCTTTACAATATATTTGAACACTTTTATATATGTATGGAAAGGGTTCAGAGTTAAAGTCATGAGTAAGTAGGTGGGAAGGGAAGGAAGGATTGTTCAGAGATGTTTGGGGGTTGCATAGAAGAAAAACTGTGCACTGGTATGCTAATCTTTGTTTTTAATTAAAAAGAAAGAAAAATACAAGTGGAAATAAAGAAGTAAATAAGAAAACAGATAGATGGGGCGGGGTGTGGGCAGACCAGGGGCAGGAGCAGGGCCAGGAGGGCCCAGTGTACTTGTGTGATGAGGTCATTATCCAAACTATTAGATGCCGCGTCTTTGAACATTTTGATTCATTCTCTCGTGATTTCGTGCATTGACTATTGTAATGCCTTTTATAAAAAAGAAATAAGAAGACTCCAGAAAATACAGAACACCGCTGTAAAGATTATATTCAGTGCAAAGAAATTTGACCATGTTACCCCCCTATTGCAAGAAGCCCACTGGTTTCCAGTGGAACACAGAATCACTTACAAAATTCTTCTGTTAACATTTAAGACCAGACAAAACAATCAACTTGAATCTTACCCCTTATAATCCTTCTAAGACCCTAAGATCGACAGCTAATAACCTTTTCTCTATTCCATCACTTAAGTATATAAATACAATGAGGTCTACTATCTTCTCTGTTACTGCCCCCTCTCTCAAATTACTTACGCGAAGAATCAATTCTTAATAATTTTAAGACGAAGCTAAAGACATTTCTCTTTCTTGATGCCTTCAAGACCTAACTGTCCTCTTAAGGGCAATTGAGTTCAACATTATTGAATTCAACATTATTTATAGCAGCCCCTCCTATTGTTTTTTCCTTAATTGTTCTCTTTTACTTTGACTATTGTAGTTCTTGCCTTTTTACCTTTTGTTCCTGTTTGTCTTTGTTTTTAAAAGTCTTCAAAAGTTATTGTTACAGTTAAAGTTAAATTACAGTTTGGTGATGCAATGTCAGCTTAAACTTGTATTTTAGCTAAAGTATGTTTTAATGAATTTGTACTCCACCTAGAAGGCTGATTGGGTGGTATAAGAAATTTTAAATAAACTTGAAACTTGAACAATTAATCCTGCCCTGCTTGCAGCTGTGAAAGGGCAATTCACTGAAACAAGCTTTTGGTGCTCCTAAATTTGGGCACTTTAAGCCAGTGCTACACTGGATCTCCTCAAACTGGCTCTGATCTTCCTATTCCCTTCTCCATGCTGTCCAACTCCCCTTTCCCACCCAAAATGGTCCAGATTCTTTCTTCTCGCTTCTCTTCTCCATGCATCCCAGCATGTATCCCTCTTTCCATCCAGCACTAGACCTTCTGACTCCACCACATCCCCAAAAATCCCATAGTCTGCTCCTCCTTCAAACCTGTGGCTCACTCTGCAACACTCACTGCCAGGCATGGATAACCTCCCTCATGGCACAGGGGTGTGTTCCAGCATAGCTTGGCTGTGAGCATTGCAGCACGCAGCTCTATACCAGCAGTACTATCTTTTCTTTTTAGATCTCAGAGCTGCTGCAATGGGAAGGAGTGCAGGGATTTTTTTGGGAGGGGGTAGGGGGAACTGGACTATGGGAGGTGGGGATGCCACAAGGGACAGTGCTGGAATGGAAGAGAGACAGATATATGCTGTGGCATATGGGAAAGAGGAAGGAGGAGGGGCACTCGATCCAGCAGCATTTAGGGGGCATTGCCCCTCTAAAACTACACCCACACACTATGTACAATCTCCTTCAAAAGCACACTCAGATCTTTACTGTACCATAAGGATTTTATTTTTAAATTTAGGATAAATTAGAGTGATAGCAATATTATTCTTATTTAAATAAAAATAAATCAAACAAATGGAAAATAAGATGATGCATTTTTAATGAACTTACATTTTTTTTCACTAGCTTTGAGAGGCCAAAACTCTTTTCCTTAGGTTAAGACAGGATACCATAAGATAACAGCAGCAAATTCTGAGGAAGGAGGTTTTGGCCTCTGAAAGTGACCATATATTTGAATATAAGTTGATCCGAATATAAGTCGAGACCCCCATTTTCCCCCCAAAAGGAGGGAAAATGGTTGATTCAAATATAAGATGGAAGCTTAATATTTAAGTGTCATGCCCTGCCAGGATCTGCACCCAGTGTCCCCTCCCTCACGCCCTCCCCTGCCAGGCTCTGCACACAGCCCCCTTCCTTCCCTACCCTACCAGGTTCTGAACTCGGCACCCTTCCCTGCCAGGCTCTGCACCCTGTCCCACCTTCCTTCCCTGTATCCTCTTCCTCCTCTAGTTGTCTAGTGGTAGGCCGAGACAGCACAGTTACTTACCGTAACAGGTGTTATCCAGGGACAGCAGGCAGCTATTCTCACAAGTGGGTGACGTGATCCAACGGAGCCCCGATGCGGACGCCTCACAAGCAGACTTGCTTGATGAAACTCGAAGTTTCGAGTCACCCATACCGTGCATGCACGAGTGCCTTCCTGCCCAGTACACAGGGCGCGTCTCCTCGGTTCAGATAGCTAGCAGAGAAGCCAACCCGGGGAGGTGGGTGGGATGTGAGAATAGCTGCCTGCTGTCCCTGGATAACATCTGTTACGGTAAGTAACTGTGCTTTATCCCAGGTCAAGCAGGCAGGTATTCTCACAAGTGGATGACCTCCAAGCTAACCAAAGCGGGATGGTGGGAGAGTTGGCAACTTAGGAGAATAAATTTTGCAATACTGTTTGGCCAAACTGTCCATCCCATTTGGAGAGAGTATCCAGACAATAATGAGAAGTGAAGGTATGAACCGAGGACCAAGTGGCAGCTTTACAAATTTTCTCAATAGGATAGATCTGAGGAAAGCCACAGAAGCTGCCATTGCTCTGACCTTATGGGCTGAGACTTAACTGTGAAGAGGAAATCCAGCCTGGGCATAGCAGAATGAGATACAAGCCGCCATCCAATTGGAGATGGTATGCTTAAAGATAGGACGTCCCAACTTGTTCGGATCAAAGGAGACAAAAAGTTGAGGTGCGGTTTGGTGCGTTCCAAGTAGAAAGCCAAAGCACGTTTACAGTCCAGAGTATGAAGAGCTGATTCTCCAGGATGAGAATGAGACTTTGGAAAAAACATGGGAAGAACAATGGATTGGTTGAGATGAAACTCCAAGACCACTTTAGGAAGGAATTTCAGATGAGTGCGAAGAACTAGAGACGATAGCAAGACATGAGAACATGGATATCATTGGCATAACAGAAACATGGTGGAATGAAGAAAACAAATGGGACACCGTACTGCAGGGATACAAACTATATAGAAGAGATCGAATAGGGCAGAAAGGTGGAGGTATTGCCCTATATGTTCAGGAAGGAATAGAATCTGTTGAAGTGGCTACAACGGAAACAAAAGAGAAGCTAGAGTCCCTCTGGGTCAAGATTCCTGGCCAAAACAGCGCAGACATGAAAATTGGCCTTTACTATCGTCCCCCAGGACAGGCGGAGGAAACTGACTCAGAAATGATAGAGGAAATCAAACAAGAAAGCAAAACGGGCAATGTAATAATATTGGGAGACTTCAATTTCCCGAGGATAGACTGGAAACTAGGAACCTCCAACTGCGGCAAGGAGGCCAAGTTCTTGGAGGTGCTAGGGGATTGCTTCCTGGAACAATTGGTAAAGGAGCCGACAAGAGACAACGCCACCCTGGACTTGGTACTAAATGGCCTCACGGGACCGACAAAAGAAGTAGAAGTTACGGTACCGCTGGGGACGAGCGATCACAATGTGATCAACTTTAAGCTTGACATCGGGAATAGAAAACGTGTCAAAACCTTAACCAAAACCTTTAATTTTAAAAAGGGCAAATACGATCGCATGAGAGCCATGGTGAAACAACGACTCAAGAAAAAGGTGGACAAACTTGAAACGGTAGACCAGGCATGGTCCCTACTGAAAAATACTATCTCAGAAGCACAAAATCTCCACATTCCAAGGATCTCCAAAGAGGGGAGAACAAAAGGTAAGGGAGAACCGGCATGGCTTACCAGACAGGTGAGGGTAGCCATAAAAGAAAAGAAGGACTCTTTCAAAAAATGGAAACACATGAAAACAACCGAAGCATGGAAAATACATAAAGATGATCAAAAGAAATGTCACAAGGCGGTGAGGGATGCCAAAAAGGACTATGAGGAAAAAATAGCGCAAGAAGCCAAAAACTTCAAACCCTTCTTTAGATACGTGAAAGGGAAAAAACCCGCAAAAGAGGCGGTGGGACCCCTGGACGACCAGGGAAGGAAAGGGTACATCAAGGAAGATAAACAAATTGCTGACAAACTAAATTCCTTCTTTGCGTCCGTCTTTACGGAGGAGGATACCGCTAAAATACCAGAAGCAGTGAAAGTGTTTAGTGGAGTAATAGAAGACAGCCTCACCACAGTTGAAGTGGAGTTGGACCAGATATACTACCAGATAGACAAACTTAAAAGTGACAAATCCCCTGGACCGGATGGAATTCACCCGAGAGTTTTAAAGGAATTGAAGGTTGAAATCGGAGAGCTATTGCAGAAACTTGCCAATCTGACAATCAGAACTGGACAGATACCAGAAGACTGGAAGATAGCGAATGTCACGCCAATTTTCAAAAAAGGATCGAGAGGGGAACCGGGCAACTACAGACCTGTGAGTCTTACGTCTGTCCCTGGAAAGATGGTTGAAGCACTGATCAAGGATAGCATAGTCCGGCACCTAGATACACACGACTTGATGAAACCCAGTCAACATGGGTTCAGGAAAGGGAAATCATGTTTGACGAATTTACTTCAATTTTTCGAGACCGTGAACAAGCAAATTGATAGTGGAATGCCGGTGGACATAATATATTTGGACTTCCAGAAAGCATTCGACAAAGTTCCACATGAAAGGCTTCTCAGGAAACTACAAAGCCATGGAATAGAGGGAGATATACAAAGGTGGATAGGCAAATGGTTGGAAAACAGAAAGCAGAGAGTGGGCATAAATGGAAAGTTCTCAGACTGGGAGAAAGTGACTAGTGGTGTGCCCCAGGGCTCCGTGCTTGGGCCGATCCTATTTAATATTTATATCAATGACCTGGAAGACGGAATATCCAGTGAGATCATTAAGTTTGCAGATGACACAAAGCTATGCCGGGCAATCAGATCGCAGGAGGATAGCGAGGAACTCCAGAGCGACTTGTATCAGTTAGAGAAATGGGCAGATCAATGGCAGATGAAGTTCAACGTGGAGAAATGCAAAGTAATGCATTTAGGTAGTAAGAATAAGGAATACGAGTATAGAATGTCAGGCGCAACTCTGGGTAAGAGCGAACAAGAAAAGGACCTGGGTGTACTGATAGATAGGACCCTGAAGCCGTCGGCACAATGCGCGGCAGCGGCAAAGAAAGCAAACAGAATGTTAGGCATGATAAAGAAAGGAATCACGAGTAGATCGGAGAAAGTCATAATACCGCTTTATAGAGCAATGGTCAGACCACACTTGGAATACTGTGTCCAACATTGGTCTCCCAACCTAAAGAAGGATATAAAACTGTTAGAGAGGGTGCAGAGACGAGCAACGAAGTTAATAAGAGGTATGGAGAACTTGGAATATGAGGAACGACTCAAGAAACTAGGACTGTTCTCCCTTGAGAAGAGAAGGCTGCGAGGGGACATGATCGAGACGTTCAAAATGCTGAAAGGCATCGATAAAATAGAGCAGGAAAATAAATTATTTACATTGTCCAACGCGACATGGACAAGAGGACATGGTTTGAAGCTAAGGGGGGACAAGTCCAGGACAAATGTCAGGAAGTTCTGTTTTACGCAGTGAGTGGTAGACGCCTGGAATGCTCTCCCAAAGGAGGTTATCAAGGAATCCACTGTGCTGGGATTCAAAGGCAAATTAGATGCACATCTCCTTATGAGAGGCATAGAGGGATATGGGTGACTAAAACTACATCAGGTGTATACCTGACTGGGCCTCCGCGTGTGCGGATCGCCGGACTTGATGGACCATGGGTCTGATCCGGAGATGGCAGTTCTTATGTTCTTATGTTCTTATGAACCACCTTGTCATGATGGAACACTGTAAAAGGCGGATCCGCAACCAATGCTTGAAGCTCACTGACTCGTTGAGCAGAAGTGAGGCCAATGAGAAACACCACTTTCCAAGTGAGATTCTTCAGATGAGCCTTGTCCATTGGTTCAAATGGAGGTTTCATTAGTTGAGTAAGAACAAAATTGAGGTCCCAAACCACTGGAGGCGGTTTGAGAGGAGATTTGACATTGAAAAGTCCTTTCATGAATCTGGAAACCACAGGATGAGTAGAGAGAGGTTTCCCTTCAATAAGCTGATGGAAAGCAGCAATTGCACTAAGATGGACTCGGATCGAAGTAGACTTGAGACCAGACTGAGAAAGGTGCAACAGATAGTCCAAAACTGAAGATAAGGAGGAAAGTTGAAGCTCCTTATGATGAGAAAAACACCAAGCAGAAAATCTAGTCCATTTTTGGTGATAGCATTGTCTAGTAGTAGGCTTCCGAGAAGCTTCCAAAACATCCCTCACAGATTGAGAAAACTGGAGAGGAGCTATGTTGAGAGGAACCAAGCTGTCAGGTGGAGAGATTGTAGATTGGGATGTTACCAACTACCCTCCTGGCAGAACACTTCAAGAACAAAATCACAAACGCCAGAGCCTCCCTCAATGCCACCCCATCCCTCCTAAACATAATCACAACTCACCCCACAGACAAAGATTCAACTGCAGCAGACAGAACTTGGTCACATTTCCCCAATATACAATGGTCCGAACTCAACTATCTCTACAAAAAATACAGCCACGCCTCTTGTGACCTCAACCACTGCCCCTCATATCTTCTTACTACCTCCAGTGTAATGTTCCGTACTCTACTTCTACAATGGATTCAATCCACGCTCAAAGACGGCATTTTCCCCTCGGTCCTCAGCGAAATCATCATCACCCCAATCCAAAAAGACCCAAAAGGTCCACCAGATCAACCATCCAACTTCAGACCTATTGCCTCAATACCACTATATGTCAAACTCACAGAAGGCCTAGTAGCCAAACTCCTCACCAACTATCTGGATGACCATAACCTACTCCACCCTACGCAATCCGGCTTCAGAACAAACTACAGCACAGAGACACTACTTGGCTCCCTCATGGATACAATCAGACAACAACTAAGCACAGGAAAAAAAATACTTCTCATACAACTGGACCTAACTGCAGCATTCGATCTAGTAGACCACAATATTCTTCTGCAAATATTAGATACAATAGGTATCTCAGACAAAGTATACTCTTGGTTTGAAGGTTTCCTAAAATCCAGAACCTACAGTGTAAAATCTAATAAAGAAAAATCAAAGCCATGGTCAAACCCCTGCGGAGTACCACAGGGATCCCCACTATCCCCTACCCTCTTCAACCTATACACTGCCTCTCTCGGAACACATCTGGACAATATGGGCATAACCACTTACAGTTACGCGGATGACATTACCATTCTATTACCATATGACCAATCAACGTCCTCCCTGACCAAAACACTACAACTAACACTAGACTCCATTACGACCTGGATGAAAGATCACAAACTTAAAACCAAATTCATTCTCTTCGAAAATGACAAAATCCAAACCATAGCCAACCTAGAACTCAACTCAATCAACTACCCCATCCACACCACCATAAAACTACTAGGAATAACCATAGACAGATGCTGTACCATGCAACCGCAAATAAACAACACAATATTTTTATTTTATTTTTCTTTCCAGCTTATGATTTATCTTTAATCTTATCTATTGTTTTGCCTTTTGTCTTTGTTTTGTTCTATTTCTATCATTTAAATTTCTCCAGAATTCTACTGTTCAACGGCTCCCCCTTCTGCTTCTATTCCTTTCTCTCCTCTCTTCTACCTTCCAAAGTATTTAGATCAATGCTGTCTTATTAAAATGTTTATTTATTTTTATTTTTCCTCTAACTCTACTTTTCACTTCTCTATTACCCTCCAGGTACTTTAGTTAGATTGTGAGCCTTCGGGACAGTAAGGGAATTTTTCAAGTACCTTTCTTATTTCTAATCTTAATGTATATTTTCTGTAAACCGCTTAGAACCTAACGGATGTAGCGGTATATAAGAAATAAATTACATTACATTACATTACAATACAGAAATCCTTCGCTATCATGAGAAACCTCAGACAAATTCGGAAATTCTTTGAAAGAACACAATTCCAGCTTATAGTACAATCCCTAATCCTAGGACTACTAGACTATTGCAACATCCTCTACCTCCCATGCCCAACCTTTATGACCAAACAACTACAAACAATCCAAAATACAGCTTTAAGACTCATCTACTCATTGAGAAAACATGACCATATCACAGAAGCCTACATCAACTCACATTGGCTACCAATCCAAGAAAGAATACAATTCAAATTCTACTGCATGTTATTTAAAACTCTCAACGGAGACAGCCCGTCTTACCTGAACAACTGCCTCATCCCAGCATCCACAACCAGACATAGAAAAACACACTCCCCATTCATTCCCCCCCCAACCAAAGAAGTAAAACGATCAAAACTACACGACGGCCTCCTGGCCACTCAAGCAGCAAGACTGGACGGCCAGATTTCCAACCTTCTGGTGTCCACCCCAGACTACAGGACATTCAGAAAAAAACTAAAAACCATACTCTTCAAGAAATTCCTGAAACAGCCCTAACCTTACGCTCTCTCAACAACACTAATAATAGACAAAGGATCTACCCTTTACTTTCATAGCAAGGACAATTGTAGTTTATAAATCTTCTGTTAAACCTCCCTGCTCTTAACTACCAAAGAAATGTCAAAAGATCTACTCTCTACCACTCTAGCAATTCTATTGTTATCTCATTGTAACCCTGTTTATAAATCTTTTGTAAGCCGCCTTGAACCGCAAGGTAATGGCGGAATAGAAATCCCTAATGTAATGTAATGTAATGTAATGAAGTAGAGACCCCTGATGCTGCATAAGCAGAGAGGGAATAACTGGTAGAAGATATGGCTCCCTGTTGCTCAGTTGAAGAAGAAGGGAGTACCAGGGTTGTCTGGGCCACCGAGGAGCAACCAGAATCATTGTGGCATGGTCGGACTTCAGCTTGACCAGCGTCTTTTGAATTAGAGGAAATGGAGGAAACGCATATAGAAAGAGATTCATCCAGTCCAGAAGAAAGGCATCTGCCTCGAGGCAATGAGGAGTGTAGATCCTGGAGCAGAACTGAGGCAGCTTGAAGTTGTGGGGGGCTGCAAAGAGATCTATCTGAGGTGTTCCCCACTGAGAGAAGATCTGATGAAGGGGCGTGGAATGGAGAGTCCATTCGTGAGGCTGTAGAAGACGACTCAAGTTGTCTTGAGTCCACCCCCTGAATGTAGACAGCTTTGAGGAAGGTGTTGTGGCGAATCGCCCAATCCCAAACTTTCAGAGCTTCCTGACAGAGGGAGGCAGATCCCGTGCCTCCCTGTTTGTTGACATAATACATTGTGACTTGATTGTCCGTGCAAATGAGGACTACACGGTCGTGAAGCAGATGCTGAAAAGCATTGAGAGCATTGAAAATTGCCCTGAGTTCCAGTAGATTGATGCGACACTGACGATCCGCACTGGTCCAATAGCCTTGAGTACGGAGACCATCTAGATGAGCCCTCCAAGCGTAAGTTGAAGAATCGGTCATGAGAATCTTCTGCTGCGGGGGCATGTGAAAATGTAAGTCTCTGGATAGATTGGATGAGAGCATCCACCAGCGAAGAGACTGTGTCAGAGCAGGAGTGACCTGGATGTGTCGAGTCAGAGGGTCGGAAACCTGCGTCCATTGAGATGCCAGGGTTCACTGAGGAATTCTGAGGTGAAGTCTGGCAAAAGGAGTCACGTGTACTGTAGAAGCCATGTGACCCAGAAGAACCATCATGTGACGAGATGGACGGGCGAGAGGAGACCGAATGACAAAGATGAAGAAGAACTTCCAGACGTTGTTGAGGAAGGAACGCTCTGAGTTGGACAGTATCCAGAACAGCTCCGATGAATGGAAGAGTCTGAGAAGGCTGGAGATGGGATTTCGGGAAATTGATTTCGAATCCCAGACTCTGCAGGAACCAGATAGTCCGCTGGGTCGCTAGGACGACTCCTTGAGACGTGGAATCCTTGATGAGCCAGTCGTCCAGGTAGGGAAACACCTGAATACCATGGTTCCTGAGCGCAGCGGCCACCACTACCAGGCACTTGGTGAAGACTCTGGGTGACGAGGCCAGGCCGAAAGGTAGCACTCTGTATTGATAATGAAGATTTCCCACCCGAAATCTGAGGTACTGACGGGAGGCCGGATGGATGGGAATGTGTGTGTAGGCCTCCTTGAGATCCAGAGAGCATAACTAGTCGTTCTGCTCAAGGAGGGCATACTGAGATGCCAAGATCAACATGCGGAATTTTTCTCTGACCAGAAATTTGTTGAGCACCCTGAGATCCAAAATAGGACGTAGATCGCCCGTCTTCTTTGTAACAAGGAAGTACCGGGAGTAAAAACCCTTGTTCTGCTGAGCCAAAGGAACGGGCTCGATAGCTCGGAGCTGAAGTAAAGCTTGAGCTTCCTGAAGAAGAAGGGCAGTCTGGGCAGAGGTGGAAGGATACTCTCTTGAAGGATGTTCCGGAGGAACCTGATTCAACTGAAGAGAGTATCCCTCCCTAACAAAGGAAAGGACCCAGAGGTCGGTGGTAACAGTCGTCCATCGGTGGTAAAAATGATGGAGACGACCTCCGATAGGGGGAAAAATGTGAAATGGCAGAACAACTGAGGTTATGCTTTCTATGAGACAGTCAAAAAGGCTGAGGAGCATTGGGCACAGCATGTGGCTGAGGCTTCTGCTACTTCTGAGGATGTTGTCTCTTGACAGGCTGACGAATGGCAGGAGCCTGTTTTGGTGGAAAACGCCGTTGGTAAATTAGAGGAGGGCATGAAGGCTGAGGAGGCGGCGGCTTCGGCTTTGGACATAGAATGGATTGAAAAGACTTCTCGTGGTCCGAAAGCTTCTTGGTGGCTGCCTCAATAGACTTGTCAAAGAGGTCATTGCCAGCGCAAGGGACATTAGCCAGCTGGTCCTGCAGGTTAGGATCCATATTTATGGTACGGAGCCACGCCAGACGCCGCATGGCCACCGAGCAAGCAGTAGCTCGACCAGACAGCTCAAAGGCATCATAGGAGGACTGAAGAAGCTGCAGCCGAAGTTGGGACAAGGATGCAAGGACTTGGTACTCAAAATGCACACGAGAATCCAAATAAGGCATGAACTTTTGAAGGATTGAGATAAAAAACTAAAAATAGGTAATGAAATGAAAATTATAGTTGAGGACTCTAGAGGTCATCATGGAGTTTTGGTAGATGCGACGACCAAATATGTCCATTGTTTTGCCTTCCCTGCCCGGGGGAACAGTGGCATACACCTGAGAAGGATGAGAACGCTTCAAAGAGGATTCAACCAGAAGGGATTGATGAGACAATTGAGCACTGTCAAACCCCTTGTGATGTACAGTCCTGTATCTGGAATCCAATTTCCCTGGAACAGCTGGAAAGGAATAAGGAGTTTCCAGACAGCGGACAAAGGTTTGATCCAAAAGCTTGTGAAGAGGAAGCTTGAGGGATTCAGCAGGAGGTTGAGGAAGATGCATGGTCTCGAGATACTCCTTGGAAAACTTAGACCCAGTGTCAAGTTCAATATCCAAATTAGCAGCCATCTAATGTAGAAAAGACGAAAAAGACAGCTGATCTGCTAAAGCCTGGCCTCGAGAGGAATTCGAGGACGTTGAGGCAGCTTGCTCCAATGAAGGAGATCTGGATGGAGAAAAAGAACCCACCGGGTCTTCAAGGTCCGGAAGTGGAAGGGTCGAAGCAGTCGCTGGGGAATATTGAAGAAAAGGCTGCTTCCGATGAGGCGAGGCATGCCTGGATGAATGCTTCAAAGAATGCCTTGATCGATGATGCGAGCTGTGAGGTACAGCTCGCATCATCAAAGCAGGCCTCGACAAACGAGGCGAGCATGTCCCCGCCGAAGAACCCAGAGAATGGATAGGGCTGGAGGCTGTGGAATGAAGCAGAGGTGGTTGAGTGGAAGAACCTCAAGGCACTTGCAAAGACTACTCCTTGCATCGAGTGTACAGGTTCCAATGGAGGCATGGGCAAAGACTCTGCTCCTTGCGATGCATGCCGAGATGCCAGACCAGACACTCGCAGAGACTCTGCTCCCTGTAGAGAGTGTGTGTATGACTGAGGCACAGGAGGTGGCTCGACCTCGCGGGAGACCTCTGCATGCCCAGGCTGGATTTGAGAGAGAAGCTTCGGCCCCATTGTGGTAAAGAGCTGAATGAATTGCTTCTCCAATAAGGTCTGGAACGAAGCCGGCAAGGATGGATCCGCGTCTCCAACGGGACCATCTGCACGGACTTCGTGCTTCCTCGAGGCAGTGTGAGAGTGCTTGGACTTAGAAGCCTTGGGCACCTTAAGCACCACCGGGGGAATGGGCTGCTGTGCTATCTGACCTGAAGAGACAGAGGAAGGCACTGCAGCAGGTGTCGAAGACATAGCCGGTAAAACAAGGCAGGTTTGATGAGGCTTAGAGCAGACAATGTGGAAGCCTGGGGAGCCTCGGATGATGTCGAGGGCGAAGCACCCTTCAAGGACGAAAGCTCCATCAAAGACTCCATGCTGAAAAGCTGCTCCCACAGGATGCAACGACGCTTGAAAGCATGAGACTTAAGTATTGAGCAAGGCCGGCACGATTTCGGGAGATGTTGAGGCCCGAGACACCGAAGACAGCGTCGATGAGGGTCCGGCAGGGAAATTGCGCGCTGGCACTTGGAACACTTTTTAAAGTTGGTCGCAGGCCAGGACATAGGCCGAAAAATCTCCGCCGCAAGATCGAAGCCACGGGGCTGCGGCCACGTGGCCTGCCCGGTCGAACGGCCGGAAGAAATTTATTTTTTTTTTTAAACAAGAAAAGAACAAAGAAAACCAGCGATTCTGAGTAAAAAAGAACCCAAAACCGCGGACTAAAGAAGGCACAAGTAAAAACATTTCACGCAGAGAGTCGAAGACGGACTTCTCGGCTCCACAGAAAAGTAAGAACTGAGGAGATGCACCCTGTGTACTGGGCGGGAAGGCACTCGCGCATGCGCGGTGCGGGCGACTCGAAACTTCGAGTTTCTTCAAGAAAGTCTGCTTGTGAGGCGTTCGCATTGGGGCTCCGTTGGATCACGTCACCCACTTGTGAGAATACCTGCCTGCTTGTCCTGGGATAAAGGAGGGATTCCTCCCGTCTCCCGTTCCGGCTGATACTAACAATTTTTTACCCCCTCCCCCGCTTACCATGGACCAGTGGTGCATGAGCAGCAGCATTTTATGACCACGTACTGTGGTCCAGTGGTTTACGAGCATAATTCATTCCAGAAGCATGCTCGTAATTCAAAGTACTCTTATATCAAAGCCATAATGGCAACAAGATGCCAAGGAACTGGGAGAAAGTGGTGAGGGGTGGCCCAGGGGTGCTACAGTTTGTAGGTGGCCAGCCGCCCGCAACCATCGGGGTCCTTGTTCAGCTGCAGGCAGTGCCGCCTCAAGGAGACGCCTCCTCCGTCCGCCAGCCAGCCCACGCTAGAGACCCCTGAGCCCACACAGCCGAGCGCCGTCCCACATGCGTGCCACGTATAAACACGCACATTGATGATTGACATTGTGCGGGATCATACGCAACACGCATGTGGGATGGCGCTCGGCTGCATGAGCTCAGAGGCTCTCTCAACATAGTGCGGAAGGCACTCGGCGTGGAAGGCTGGCTGGCGGACGGAAGAGGCTTCCACCTGAAGCGGCGCTGCCTGCAACTGTAAGTGCTCGTTTATCAGGGCGGCGCTCAGTTTGCAAGACAAAAGTTTGCAGTATTTTGCTCGGCTTGCAAAACACTCGCAAACCGCATTACTCACAAACCAAGGTTTGACTGTACTTTGAAATGAGATGAAACATAGAAACATATAGAAACATAGAAGATGACGGCAGAAAAGGGCTACAGACCATCAAGTCTGCCCACTCTGCTTACCCACCCCCTGTCTATGCCCTAATGACCCAATTTCCTTATCTTGACCCTCGTAGGGATCCCAAATGGGTATCCCATTTATTCTTAAAGTCTGGCACACTGTCTGCCTCGATCACCTGCACTGGAAGCTTGTTCCAATGATCAACCACTCTCTCTGTGAAGAAATACTTTCTGGTGTCGCCATGAAATTTTTCACCCCTGAGTTTGAGCGGGTGCCCTCTTGTGGCCGAGGGTCCCTTGAGAAAGAAAATATCATCTTCCACTTCGACACGTCCCGTGAGGTACTTAAATGTTTCGATCATGTCTCCCCTCTCCCTACGTTCCTCGAGAGTATAGAGCTGCAATTTGTTCAGTCTCTCTTCGTATGAGAGACCCTTGAGCCCCGAGATCATCCTGGTGGCCATCCGCTGAACCGATTCAATTCTGCGCACATCTTTACTGTAATGTGGCCTCCAGAATTGCACACAGTACTCCAGATGAGGTCTCACCATGGCCCTGTACAACGGCATTATGACTTCAGGCTTTCGGCTGACGAAACTTCTATTGATACAACCCAATATCTGCCTTGCCTTAGATGAAGCCTTCTCCACTTGACTGGCAGTTTTCATGTCTGCACTGATTACTCCTAAATCTCGTTCTGCTGAAGTCCTAGTTAAAGTTTCTCCGTTCAAGAAGTACGTCCTGCATGGATTTCCGCTTCCGAGGTGCATGACCTTACATTTCTTAGCATTGAAGCCTAGCTGCCAGGTTGAGGACCAACTTTCCAATGTAAGCAGGTCCTGCGCCATATAATTCTGTAAACTGCATTCACTTACTATATTACATTGTTTGGCATCATCGGCGAATAGTGTTATTTTACCTTGAAGCCCTTGAGTCAGATCCCCTATGAATATGTTGAAAAGGAGTGGACCCAGGACCGAGCCCTGCGGCACTCCACTGGTCACCTCCGATGTTTTAGAGAGGGTACCATTAACCACCACCCTCTGAAGTCTGCCACTCAGCCAATCATTGACCCATGCAGTTAGTGTCTCTCCTAACCCCATCGATTCCATCTTGCTTAGCAGCCTGTGGTGTGGGACACTGTCAAAAGCTTTACTGAAGTCCAGGTACACGACGTCCAAAGACTCTCCCAAGTCCAACTTTCTTGTTACCCAGTCAAAGAAGCTGATGAGATTGGATTGGCAGGACCTACCCTTGGTGAATCCATGCTGACTGGGATCCCGAAGATTCCCTTCAATCAAGATCGTGTTCAATTTGCTTTTAATTAGTGTTTCCATGAGTTTGCACACTATTGATGTGAGACTCACCGGTCTATAATTCGCAGCCTCTGCCCTGCAACCCTTTTTATGCAGAGGAATGACATTAGCTAATTTCCAGTCCAGGGGAACTTTCCCCTTACTTAGGGAGAGATTGAATAGCTCAGCCAACGGTTTTGCCAGGACATCGCTCAATTCTCTGAGCACTCTTGGGTGCAAATTGTCTGGTCCCATGGCTTTGTTCACCTTGAGTCTTGCCAGTTCACTGTAAACTTCACCTGGTGTGAACTCAAAATTCTGAAACGGGTCTTCTGTGCTTTGTGTTGCCTTCAACTGCGGACCGTGTTCCGGTGCCTCACAGGTGAAGACTGAGCAGAAGTATTCATTCAGTAGTTCGGCTTTATCGGAATCTGCTTCCACGTAACTTCCGTCCGGTCTTCTAAGGCGTACTATCCCACCTGTGTTCCTTTTCCTGTCACTAATATACCTGAAGAAGGATTTGTCCCCCTTTTTAATGTTTTTTGCCAGAATTTCTTCCACTCAAAGTTTTGCCTCCCTAACAAAAGGAGGACATGTCAGGGGAAATCTGGACATCTGGTAATCTTATGTCTACCTCCCCCCCAGGTTAGTATAGTTCCCCTACCCTACCCTACCCCCCAACAGGTCCAAAATCTCTTTCTCCCTTCCCCTGTCCAGAGACTACCCCTAACCTTCTCTTCCTGGGGGCAGTCTCTAAACTTGCCTTGATTGCTGGCAGCTGCAGCAATTAAGGCACACTGCATCAGAGCATTCTCTCTGCTGGGTTTCCACCTGCTATGAGGTAACTTCCTACTTCTGTACAAGTGGGACCTGGCAGAGGAAAGGCCTGACACTAGCTGGAGTACTCTGCCTTAATTTCTGCTACTGCCAGCAAACAAAATAGGTTTAGAGGGCCTGGGGGGAGGAGGTTTAAGGACATATGCAAGACCTGGGAGCATAAAGGTAGAAAAAGTGAGAGAGAGAGAGATGCTGGCTGGACTGATAGGGGGGGGGGTGTAGAGGGAGAAAGGAACAAGGACATTGCCAAAAAAATTGCTTTTGTATGGCTGGTTTTAGGGATCTGCCAGCAGAAGGCCTGGTCTTTGGTAAAAACAGCCAAGCTGGATCCCCAGCCATGAACGCAGGAAAACTAAACTCAGGGATGCACTGGGCCCTTCAGCACAAGACTTCATCCAAGCCCCACCACATCCTACCCCTCTAATATAAAAATCCTGCTGGAAAAAGCAAGAATCAGCAGTACCTAAGCACAGGCCTGTACTGACAGATCCTGTGCCATGTTCACAGCAGTTTCCAAGTGCTGGTTTCCTATGATGCCTGCAACAGCATCATACCCCTGCCCCCCATTTTTGCCAAACTAGACACGTGGAGGGGCATAATCAGTAAGCCGTATAAAAGCTCTATGCTTCGGCGGCGTAAGACGTCCAGGGAAATGTGTCGATAATCAAAAGACGTCCAAGCCGGTCGATTATCGGAACGTAACACGTCCACCAGAAACACGTCCACATGCGCTATACCGAAGCATCCAACTTTACCTACCAAAATGTCACTCGTCCAAACAGGATGTACAACTATTTTCGCCGCGTTCCACTAGACGACTTGCTAGTTGTAAAGCGCTCTTTATCTATTAGTTGGCCTGGCACATGTCCCACTGATGTCACACTGTCCCCAACGTCCTGCATGCATAAACCACCACGTGGAAGTGCGACCCTTGTGGGTGTAGTAGGCGTTTAGTGAGGAGCAGGAGAGTGGTTGGAGTTTGGTGGAGGTTAGGATAGTTAATATTGATTACTGAGTGGGATCAAGTGATTGGAGAGTATTTCTGTGAGTGTGTGTGTGAGAGCAAGTGAGAGAGACAGGAAAGAGAGAGTGAGCGATTGTGGGAGTGAGAGATAGTGTAGTGAGGAAGGGCGTGCCAGGAAGAATGTGTGGCCACCAGGGTGAGTGTGAGAGAGGGTGTGGGAGTGTGTGTGTGAGAGCATCTGTGAGTGTGTGCGGTTGTGATGGTGGAGCGAAGGGAGCCTAACTACTCCCTAGCGGAGACTGAGTCCCTTGTGGAGCTCTGTCTCCAGTATGAGGCACAGGTCTTTGGCCTTAATGGCAGGAGGCCACCCCGCAACGTCACCATGAGGGCCTGGGCCAGAATACGGGACACCCTGCATAGGTGAGAACCCCCCCCCCAGTACCTATCACTATGTAGCTAGTGTGTCCTAGTCACTAAACCTGTCACCTATTGCTCCCACCATCTTTCAAGGAACTTATTCTGTGTTGCATATATAGATATAGATATAGATATATATATCTCTACAGGAAACATAGATAGATATATTGAAGGTGCCCAATAAATAGGCCATCTCTAGGCACAACTAAAAGACTCCCCCCCTTACTCTAACACTGTACGCAAATTCCCCTCCTATTATTTTTTTCCCATATGTGTCTTATTTACTATGATGTGCTTTATGATGTAGACATATGTGTCTTATTTACATAGATAGATAATGAAGGATAACAATATATTGGCAGGCAGATGTTTAATATCTGGATATGTCCCTACGTCATCAGAATATACATGACAGATGTGATATGCTCAGTGCCCTCATAATGCTGCATATGTTTGATAAGGACTGTCACCTGACCCTATTCTCTACCATATCTTTCTTCCAGGTGATATGGTGTGTACCGGGACCTCGAGTCACTGAGGCGCAGGTGGAGCAGGGTTCACCATGAAAACCCAGCCCTCATCCAGCGCACCAGGCACCGCCTCCGAGCTGGACGTAAGTGGCAGCCCCCCCCCCCCAAAACAAAAAAGTCAGTAGCACAGGTATGACAGCTGCTATGTAAGAAATACCAGATATCCTGAAACGTGTAAGTGACTATCAGATGCTAATAAGCTATAATGGAGGAATAGGAGGTAATGGTCAGAGCAATGAATATCTCTCCAGTTGATATCGGCGCTGGTAGCATACTGAGTGCTCATTCTCTGAAGCCCCTCTCTGCAATGAACTGCATTGTCAAGGAGGCATACCTGAACATGGGATATACGCCTCAGAGGCTGGAGGTCACCCTCATACCCCCAGACCAGTGTCAGGCCTACTGTTGTGGAGGCATATATCCCTTGTTCAGGTATGCCTCCCTGACAATGCAGTTCATTGCAGAGAAGGGCTGCAGAGAGACACGATCAGATTCTAAGCATCATGTGTGCTGCATAGTTGCACCTGTCATCCTCTATCCTATGTCATCTCATGTCTGCTACCTCTCAAAGCTCACCTTCTTGTCAATGTGCTGTTCCTTGGCAGCTGTTCTGGTATGCATTCTATTGCAATCCACAATGTGGGTGATGACATACCAGTCAGTCCACTGTGTCAACATATACATCAAGGCCATTCAGTGTCACCTGCATAAGCCGGCCACCTTTTGTTTAGATGTATACCGGTGTCACTGAACACACAAAGTAGTTTACATATGTGTTCACACACTGGCCTGACCTGTCTCCCACCTAGTCTCAATGGGTTGGGTGGGGGTGGGGGGGATAGCTAATTGTGTATGTAGTATAAAAGCAATGCACGCTATGGTAACCCTAACATCATATTCTGACCACACACAGGTCGTGCACAGAATGCTGCGGAGGGCCTAGCCCAGGAGGTGGTGCAGGATATGTGCCTCGAGGCCTCCAGGAAGGCAGTGGCAGAGGCTGCAGATGAGGAGGAAGGCTACTCTCCATCTAAGGAGAGTCTACCACATGACAATATAGTGGAGGTGTCGGATGTGGAGGAGGAGGGCCAGGCAGCAGAGGTGCAGGATGTGGCACAGGGCGTGGCGGAGGTGGTGCCGGAGCACGTGGTGGAGGAGCAGGGAGCATGGGAGGTCCCTGATGTCTATGCAGACATGCCCCCTCTTGAAGGGGATGAGGAGGTGGCGATGGAGGTAGCAGGACCAGCCCCAGGCCACAATGTGCAGCCAGCGGCCCCAATTGTTCCTCCCCCTCCTGAGGCCTATGAACAGCTCATGAACGTTGTGGCCGATATGCACACCGAACTGCAGGAGGAGAGGCGGGAGACGATGGAGGCCCTGGCGGAGATTGTCAGGCTCCTGCGCCAGCTGGTAGGCATATTCCAGGAGCCTGTGTAGGAGCCGAAGGGGCACACCTGAGGGCCATGATGGCAATGGATCATTGAGGCCCCAATCATGTTACCAACATTGTCCCTGACAGCTCACAAGTAGCTGCCAGATATCCAATGACTGAAAGGATATCACACGGGCGCTCCTTTGCATATTCATGGGACTTTACCTACTGTATCCCATTGGGACATACTTGCATGTTAAAGGCTGTCGCCTACAATGTTGTCACCATATTCTTTGCCAATGATTGCAAGTGTTGAGATGTGATGTACAGATGCAAACTGTACAGTGATGGTTAAGGTGTGCAATAGTTGCACCGAAGGTGTGTTTTCACCCCATGCCTAGAGTAGAAAGACATGCATATGGTGGGACAGTGTTATATGCAATATAGGGTACCTACCCCATATCAGTGGAAAAGAGGTATGCAGTGAAATGAAAAGACCCTGCCATCAGATGCATGTGGTGAGGAGGCCCTAAAGAGTGACACTGAAAACGTGGGAATAGTAGGCTGCATATTTGAGGTGACAGATAGCTTGCCTAACCTATGGGCCAATGGATGATGATGTAACCAGGCCAGGGGTACAGAGAGCAGCAGTGAGATTAGAAGCCACAACCTCTGGAGACAGAGGCTGTTGCAGCAGGACAGCCCTCACAGATATTTGCTGTCCCTTACAAATGAACAAGTATGTGAGGCTGAGAACTGCTCGCTTACTTTGCACAGGTCGGAGCTGTTTCAGGCATGTTGGGCCAATCAACCTGGCATGTTTATTTATTTATTTATTCAATTTTTTAGCCCGTCCTCCCAAAAGAGCCCAGAACGGGTTACAATGAATATATTGGTGCATTAAAATTATAAGTAAGATAGGTACTTAGAAATTCCCTTTCTGTCCCGAAGGCTCACAATCTAACTAAAGTACCAGGAAAAATGACAATTAGAAGAGTAATAAAGAAAGAAAATAGAAATAGAGGAGAAAAATAAGAAAATAAACATACTAATAAGATTACAATGATCTAAAGGAATTTGAAAGGTTAAAAAGAGGGGAGATAAGAATAGATGCAGAGGGAGAACCATTGAAGCAATAGAATTCTGGGGAAATTTAAATGAAATTTGAATGATAAAATAAAACAAAATAAGTGGTAAAACAATAAGTGAGATTAAAAAATATATCATAAACTAAAAAGAAGTGAAAATAAAATCAAAACAGTCAAAACTGAAGTCCAGCTTGAACGGGCCCCCGAGCCAACCGTTGGTCCGATGGCCGGACTGCAGCCCTCCTCCGTCGGCTCTCCCCTGCTGGAATGGGGGAGGAGCGAATACAGTGTCGGGTGCCCCGCTGGAACGGGCCCCCGAGCCGACTGTTGGTCCGATGGTCGGACTGCAGCCCTCCTCCGTCGGCTCTCCCCTGCTGGAATGGGGGAGGAGCGAAGACAGTGTCGGATGCCCCGCTGGAACGGGCCCCCGAGCCGACCGTTGGTCCAATGGCCGGACTGCAGCCCTCCTCCGTCGGCTCTCCCCTGCTGGAATGGGGGAGGAGCGAAGACAGTGTCGGGTGCCCCGCTGGAACGGACCCCCGAGCCGACCGTTGGTCCGATGGCCGGACTGCAGCCCTCCTCCATCGGCTCTCCCCTGCTGGAATGGTGTTAGATGGTGTTATAGGGTTTGGTTTTGGTCTTTTACTTTTCCCATCTGTAGCAAATACACCAATATGTATCCAATGTAAGTTGTTTTCTTGAAGCCATCTGAAATCACTTTAGTTAAACTGAAGGGATTAAATAGTTATAAAATCTTTAGTGAGAATGTCCAGGGAGAGGAGCTCTGCACTCAAACTGCCATCCTCCTCGCCTCCAAGTTCCATGTTGTTACCATAAGTATGATATTGTGTTTTCTCATAAAGCGTACATATATGTATGGCGATTGTTCTATGACAGTCTTTTGTGACCAGGTGGTCTAGCATTCATGTCTACCTCAGCAAAGGTGTATGCATTATATTTGAATCATGACTAAAGAAAAGCTGAACAAAATAAATAACAGATATCTACCTCTAAACTGGGTGTCATGTGTGATCCCTGATGTCATGTCACTGACCTGCACCTAACAAAAGGGCAGGCAGCCTACTCAAAGTGGGAAGGTGCCCATCTTGTAAGTGAGATGTGGATGAGACCATGTCACATGCAGGACCTGAGACAGAGGTTGTGTTAGTAAGAGTTCTAGAAAGAGGGGAGAGATGAAGATGTGTGGGTTCCATGATTTGCAAGGCAGGTATCCCAGGGGAGGGGGATGAGGTGAAGCAATCATTGGAGGAAGGAGGTGGCATTGTGGGATAAGAAAGCCCCCCCAGGCAGGGATGGAGGACGGGGAGAGGGAACTGGTGTGTTCCCCAATAAAGAGTGCCTCCCCCCCCCACTCTTCCTCTAAACGCTGTTTCACACAGCCTTTTCAGAGGGTGACCAGCAATGTGAGCCCCAGACATGTCTATGAACATTCGAAACATCATAGATGAAGCAGGAATACTTGCTTATTTGAATACAGCCACAGGCTTGAAAAGGCAGCCCATGTAATGTGTAACATCCAGCAAATGAGTGCGGATTGCAACAGTAGATAGGAAGGCGTCTCCGAACAGACAGGAGACAGAAGTTTGTGGTGATATAGACGTATCCCGGCCCTCAGAATTTAAATGTACCAAGGAACATGGGCTAGACGTCTTTCGGATTTGTCCATAACCAACCAGATGAACGTATTACGTCAGGTCGTCTAACGTACGGCTTCTTGGACGTGCTTAATTGTGTATAAATACATCCAACTTCATATTATCAAAAGTGTGGGTACTTTGACATCATGGCTCCCGAAGCACTGAAACCTATGGCGAGAAAGCCCAACTTCACCCAGGCTGAGACCGAACTGCTGGTACAGGAGGTCCACACTCACCACCAGCGCCTCTTCTCGCCCCAGGGAGAAAGACTCGGGGCATATTCCAAGAGCAAGCTCTGGACCGAAATTGCTCACCGCCTCAATGCAGTCCACCACCATAAGCAGGATGTGGAGCACTGCAAGAAGAAATGGCAAGCAATTAAAAGGGAGAGGACTTCCGGCGGAAGCATGGGGCTGTGAGCAGGACAGGCTCGTGGCTCCGGTACGCCCGCTGCAGCGTTAATTATTGATCGGCGTCTTTAACTCGGCCCCAGGTGTCGGCGTGCAGGGGAGTTCTGTCGGGCGTGCAGGGAGCGTTTTCGTGGCTTGCAGGGGATGGCCGCTCATCAAACGAAGCTGGAACGCGAGCGCAGGAAGCAGCCCGATACTAAGATGGCGGCCCACGTGGCGCCTGCGTCGCCCGAATCCCCTAGCTCCCTCTAGGTCGCGGAGGTCACCGCCGAGGTGCAGGCAACACTGGAGGGCACCCTGGGTGACAAGCTGCAGCGTATCTTGGACAAGTTAGATACGCTGGACCAACATTTTGCTTCTCTGACGTCGGAGGTCCGGGACACACAGCAGAGGGTCAGCTCTGCTGAGGATGCCATGCAGAGACTTACGCAAGACCAGGCGGCCCACTCTACATCACTGGCAGCGCTTCGGGCCAAGGTGGAGGACCTGGAGAACCGGTCCCGCCGGAACAACCTGCGGTTCGTGGGCTTGCCGGAGTCGCTGGCGGAGTCTGATCTGGGAGACTTTCTAGAGAAGTGGTTGTCGAAGTCCCTGGCCCTCCCACAGCAATTGGGCCCCCTCTTCATTGAACGGGCGCATCGGCTGGGGTCCTGGAGAGATGATGCGGATCGTCCACGGGTGGTTATCTGCCGCCTGCTCAATTACCGTTATAAGATTGTGGTCCTTAGAGCCCTGCGCCAGGGGAAGAAGCTGCTGTACAACAATAAACCGGTCCTCTGCTTCCAGGATTACTCGGCGGAGGTATCTCAGGCTCGGCGCAAGTTTTCTCCTCTCTGTTCCAGTCTCATCAGGCGCAGTATTCCTTTTTCTCTTCAATATCCTGCACGGTTGAGGGTGCTCCACGCGGGCAGGCCGCATCATTTTGACACACCGGAAGCAGCTCGGCAGTTTGTGGAGGAGAGGTTCCCTGAGGTGGCACCGTGATCTTCTGCCCCTTTTTCTTCTCCGCTCACTTCTGGGGTTCCAGGCTTTGAGCGTGGGGAGTTGTCTCCCGGGTGGACTTTCCTCTCTTGCAGTTGGGACTTCGCCTGAGTGCGCTCCGCACTTTATGCTGACTTTCTATTGTTGGGTTACCTGCATTTTGGGTCTGGTTTCTATGGAGGGGTAGGGGGCGGGGGGTTGGAGGTTTGATTTGAGTTGGAGAGAGTGGATGAGAGTGCAGGAGTGGCTCTGGAGCGGGTTGTGGTGGGATTTGTATGTGTGAGGCTACTTGCGTAGGTCTGGGTATGGACAGGGGTTGGCTGTGTATTTGGTGTGTTTCTACTCTGTTTGTCAGTGGGGGGGTTGCTCTTGGTTCCGTCAGTTGGCTGGGTGGCTGGGGTGGAGGTAGCGGGCTTCTTTGTTGGGGGGTTTTGCTCCCTGGCTCTGTTTATTCTTTTTCTTTCCTTTGCTTGTTGTTCTTGGGTTGCCAGTTCTGGAGGGTTTCCGGGGCTGAGGGGGTTTTTGTGGGTGGCCTGCAGTGGGCGTACCTAGCTTTCAGGAAGTGGCACCTATTGCAGTGTGGTACATGGTTTGGTATGGGTTGTTGGGGGTTGGGGGGAGGGTGGGGGGGACTTGGGGAGGTGGGGGGTGTGGAGAATGGGGTTTAGGTTGGATCAGGCAGGTGGGTGGGTGGGACTGTATGAGTGAGCGGCTGGAGGGGTGGAGGCTGGGACACTCCTCTGGCATTCTATTGTGGGATATTACGTCTCTGGCTCTTTTGTTAATCTTTTCTGGAACATAATCTGATTTCTTGGAATGTGGGGGGGATCCACTCACCTGTTAAGAGGTATAAAATATTACAAGCGTTGAATCGTAAGAAAGCCTCCATTGCTTTTCTGCATGAGACCCGGTTGTCCTCGGAGGAGCATGCTAAGCTCTGTTCTTGGTGGGTGGGTACACATTTGGAGGCGCCGGCTCTGGGGGGTAAAGGAGGAGTGGTGATCCTTTTTCGCAAGGGCCTTCATCTGCAAACTCACAAGGTACTTCGGGATTCTGGGGGCCGGTACCTTATTGCCTCGGTTTCTCTTAACGATAAGCCCTTATTGTTTTGTAATCTTTATGCTCCTAACAATCCTTCTGCCCACTTTTTTCAGAAGTTGCGTAACCTTTTGTTGAAGTTTGGGGATATTCCTCTGATTCTCGGAGGAGACTTTAATGAGGTCCCTGACCCGTGGATGGATCGTTCATCCTCTGTGGGACGGGAGTCGCTAAGGACCTGCACTGGGGCTTTAATGTTGTCTTCTTCTTTGAACTTATTGGACGTTTGGAGAGTCCTTCATCCGGTGGAGCGGGATTATTCCCATCTGTCCCGAGCGCATGGGACACTTTCTCGCATTGATCTTATTCTTCTCTCTCGGGATCTGCTCCCTATGGTTCGGGAGGCCCTTCTGGGACCCATTGAAATCTCGGATCATGCTTGGGTGAGCCTTCGTTGGCTTTGGGGGTCGCCCCGGGGGAGGGGGGGGTGTTTCCTGGCGGTTCCCCTGTCATTTATATCGTAATACCCGCTTTCAGGATTTTTTGTTGGCCAAATGGAGGGATTTTCAGTGTACTAATCAGCAACATCGCGAGGATCCTATTCTTTATTGGGAGGCTGCGAAGGCCGTGTTACGGGGGGAAATTGTGGCCTTTGTCGCCTTTGAGGCTAAGACTCGCCACAGAGAGATTCTTAACTTGGAGCACAGGGTTCGGGTTCTGAGGCACCGTTATGCTAGTGCCGCCACGTTGGAGCTCAAAAAACAGCTTTTGGAGGCGCAGCAGGTCTTGAATGAGCTCCTACATAGGGGGGCTCAGCGGTCTCGGGAGCATTTTCAATTTCAGCTCTTTCGGTTTGCCAACAAGAGTAGCAGGATGTTGGCGCGCCTGGCGCGTCCCCATAGAGGATCCGCAGGGGTCACCGCTTTGCGAGATGCGCAGGGTGTGCTCCATCATAAGACTGAGGCAGTGAGTCGAATCCTGTGGGACTTTTTCGCTGATTTGTATGCCTCGCCAGGCCCGGATCTTCTGGACGGGGGGGTCTATTTGGACAGCTTGGATTTACCTTGTCTCTCGGCCGAGGACTCTGCAATGTTGGAGCGTCCTGTGCTGGCGGAGGAGGTGGAATGGGCGATTCGTGCCAGTCCGCTGGGCAAGGCTCCGGGACCCGACGGCTATCGTGGGGAATTCTATAAGTTGATGGTCGATGAGATCTCTCCGTTGTTGTCTGAAATTTTCAATTTAAATGTGGCCAAGGGGTTTCTGCCCCGTTATTTGAATTCCGCCGCGATCATTGTTCTTCCGAAGCCGGGCAGAGATCCAACCTTGCCGGACTCGTATAGGCCCATTTCCCTGCTGAACTTTGAGACGAAATTGATGGCTAAGGTGCTGGCGAATCGGTTGGCTCGAGTGTTGCCTTCTTTAATATCGGAACAGCAGGTTGGTTTTGTGTGTGATCGACCGGTTTCCAAGAATCTTCGCCGTATCTTGCTAGCCCTGGAGAAATCGGGTGTGGATGGGGGCCCCGCCGTACTGGTGAGCTTTGATGCTGATAAGGCTTTTGACCGGGTGCGGTGGGGGTTCCTCTTTGCCACGTTGCGGGCGTATGGCTTTGGCCCCTTTTTTCTTAATGCTGTTTTGGCGCTCTATGGTGATCCTGTGGCGCGGATTTCGGTGAATGGGGGTTTTTCGGCTCCTTTTTCTATTCGTAGGGGGACTCGTCAGGGTTGTCCCCTGTCGCCCTTGCTGTTTGTGCTTTCCTTGGATCCCTTGATCCGGGAGCTGCAATCTAACGTTGACATCTGTGGCCTTCGGCTGGGTGCCTCTCATTTTAAGATTGCGGCCTTTGCCGATGATCTTTTGGTTTTTTTGACTGATCCACAGCGCTCCCTGTCTACCCTCTTGGAAAGTATTAGGGAATATGGGGATTTTTCCGGGTTCACCTTGAATTTGAAGAAATCGGAGGCTTTGTCCTCGGATGAGGGTCTTCGGCGGTCGTGGAGGGGGACCTTCCCGTTGCGGTGGGCGGATTCTTCTTTTTGTTATTTAGGCATCCAATTGTCCATGAATGTTCGAGAGCTTTACCGGTTGAATGTCACTCGATTTCTCTCTACTACCAGTACTGTGTTGGCCACTTGGCGTAATCTGCCTCTCTCCTTGCTGGGGAGGGTGCAACTTTTTAGGATGGTTTTGTTCCCTAAGTGGCTTTATGTCTTACAGATTTTGCCATTGTATCTATTGCGTAAGGATGTCCGGGCCCTCTCCTCCTTGTTGTCGCGGTTCTTGTGGGGGGGTCGGAAGCCTAAATTGCGGTGGCAGTTGTTGGTGGGCTCTTGGGGCCAGGGTGGTGTTGGGGTGCCGGATATTGCTCTTTATAATCAGGCCTGTCTTTTACGTCACATCCGGGACTGGGTCTTGGGTACGGATCTTTATACTGATGTTTCCATGGAGCGTGATTATTTTTATCCTTTTCATCTTCTTTTTCTCTTGCATGCTCGGTTGGTGGAGTTACCAGTTTCCAGTCACCGTAGTGTTTTGTTTCGCCCCCTTTGGGAAGTGTGGCGAAGGCTGCTCCCTTTTTGGAGGCAGGATCCTCAGGTCAGTGTGTTGTTGCCTCTGACCGGTAATCGTGCCTTTCCCCCAGGGTTGTTTCCCTCTGTCTTTGGGCGCTGGCGCGCTCACGGATTTGAGTTGTTGTTTCAGGTGTTGCGAGAGGACGGAGGGCTTCTATCCTGTGATGAGTTGTTGCGTGGTGGTCTGCCTCCCTCAGGTCTTTTCTTTGCTCATTGCCAACTGAGGCATTATATTCAGTCTCTTCCTTGGGGTTCTCTTTCTTTGGAGTTTGGGATCAGTTTTCGCGCTTTTTTAGAGGGGGAGGTGGACCCTGCCTCCCGGATCTCGGTCTCCTTATACCATAAACAGCTTGGGGCCCTGAGACCGCCGCGGGATTTTTCCTGGGTGCTGCAGGCTTGGCAGAAGGATTTGGGGCAGGAGCTTGGGGTGGGTCTTTTGCCTCGGGCTCTGCGTGCTGTCCCAGCTTTGGTGCATAGTGCGGAGCTTCGAGAGTGCCACTTCCGGACCTTGATGAGAGCGTATGCCTCCCAGAGCCGGGCCTATCATATGGGTTGCGTTGATACCCTCTACTGTCTCACCTGTCATGTGGAGGTGAACTCTTATTATCATGGTCTTTGGGGTTGTGACAGTATTCAGAGTTTTTGGGGGGCCTTGGCTTCCTTTCTTCAGGGGCTGTTACGGGTTTCTGTTCCTGTTTCTGCATTTCATATGTTGTTTGCACATTTTTCTCTGTTTTCTGTGTATACTTCTGCTGAGAAATTGTTTTTGAGCAAATGTTATATTTTGGGGAAGAAGTGTATCTTGAACTTCTGGTTGGCGGATGTTCCTCCCTCATTCTGGTATTGGAGGAATAAATTGCATAGCCTTCTCAGTTGGGAGGAGCAGGGACTTTGTTCACATTTGGACTCCCTATTTGGACAGTTTGTCTCCTAGGGTGCGTAGTAGTATCTTGAATAGACTGCAGTTGTATTCCAGTCCGCCTGTCTGATCTGGGAAGGGGGCGGGGTGGGGGGGTATGGGGAGGGGTCTGCTTTGGGGGGGGGTTGGGGGTCAAGGGTTCTTTGTAACCTGAGAGGACATCAGAGTCCAGTCCTCTTGGGAGGTGGGGAGCCCTGTTTCTTTGTTGGGGGGGGGGGGACTATTGCCAATGCTTTTGTCTGCTGTTTGTATTTGATATGGCTTGTTGTTTAATAAAAAACAGATTGCACTTAAAAGGGAGGTGCGAGCAAAGGTGGGGAACCGGCCTCCAGATGGTGACATGTCAGACCTCAGCCCCACGGAGCAGCTGGTGCTGTCCTTTGTGTCAGTATCCTCCATCTATGGTGTGGGCACCCAGGACACCTCAGCTGCCCCACCTGCACAGCCTTCTGGTAAGTACCTGTCCTCATCCCGTCTCACACCTATGTCCCATATTCTGAGAGCCCTCTCTTTCATCCGCCTTCCTCTAGCCCTCTTATAGGCCAGTGAGTACACCTGCTGTTCAAACCTTCACATAACACCTGTTTGGTACTGCTGATGGCACAGCATGGAATTGGAGTCCACCACCCTTATACTCACAAATTGGAGCATTTGCTATGATCAGCAGGTGTGGTCACGTAAGGTATCTGCACATACACTGCTTTCATCCCCTTCATACTGTCACCAACACACCGCCCTATGGTTGCTGGCTATGTGGTAATACACCTTTGGGATGCATGTTACTGCCAACTCATCTCACCTACACACAGGTAGCGCACCTGTGCTATGCAGTGACATCTATATGTGCTTTTCTTCTATGTAAATGGCAGCTCTGATGAGGAGCAGCCCTGCAGTAGTGGCATGGACACAGCAACTCTGCAGGATCAGCCAGCTACAACTACAGTCAGCCAGCAGGAGCTTGAGGGGTCCCAGCACACCCTCACACAGGAGCCTGCGAGTGGAGCTGAGGACCTGCCAATCCTCCCACCACCTGAGCAGTTTGCCACTGTGGTTGGCGAGACTGAAGACGGCAGTGAGGGAGGCCAGGCTGACCGCTAGAAGGCACTCAGTTGCCAGGGTCGACACCTGGTTCGACTGGCCCAGAAGTTACTGGGCCACAATCTGACCCTGGAGGGGTATCGCCAGCAGAAGCACCAGCTGCTGAGAGAGGCTGTGGAGGCCCAACGGGAGACGAATGACCTTCTGCGCCAGCTTGTGCATACCAACACTGCCATCGTTGGCAAGTTTCAAGTTTCAAGTTTATTTACATTTGATGTATCGCTTATTACAAATTTCTAAGCGATGTACAATTTAAAAACCAGCAGATTGTGGTAATACATAAAATTTTACTAAGTTAGACAATTGACAAGACAAATTGGACAAACATGATTGAGAAGGAAGGAAGGGGAAAGTTACAATTGCATTATTTGTTAAAATTTACATGGAGGGGAGAGTACAATAGGTATAATTAGAAAGAAACAAGAGAAGAGAATCTTAAAAACATATGAGATTATAAAAAAGATCATTTCATAAGTCAAATGCATCTTGAAACAAGTAAGTTTTTAACAATTTTTTAAAAGAGATAAGATCTTTTTCATTTTTAATAAAGTTTGGGAGAGAGTTCCACAATGAGGGGGCCACCACTGAAAACATATCTTTACGTCTAGTGCCAATTATTCTTAATGAAGGGACTGAAAGCTGGTTAGATAAAGATGATCTTAAGGATCGCGGAGGATTATATGGGACTATCATTTTTGATATAAAAAGGGGTTGGTTTGATATTAAAGTTTTATAAACTAGGAATAAAGCTGGAATGCCTCCGCAGTGAGCTGCGAGCTGTACACCGTACTCCCTCCACAAGCTCAGTGCCAACCGGGCGCAAAGCCACACAGAAAACAAAGCGCCCCCAGGTGTTGGGGCCTGTTCCACACTTGCCTTCCTCGGCACCCTTAAGATGGCCAGCTTTTGACCACAACACTACCTCCAGCAGTGAGAGTGGCAGCTCAGACACTGATGTGGCGCCAGTTGTTCCAGAGGCTACATTTCTACCTAGAGGGGGAGCTGGGAGGGCTGTCAGGGGCCGTGGGAGACCACGTGGGTGAGGGAAGGGGAAGTAGGGGCTGCAGTTGTTTGTGTATGGGGTGGGGGTGGGTTTGGTGAGGATGTGTGTATGTAGGGGTGGTGTTTTGCACAATATGTGGGATAATAAAGGGTTTTTTGGAGAAGAACCTATTGTCAGTGCTTGTTTTCCAGCTTCAGTTGATGTACACTGCAGCTGACTATTGTCAGTGCTGTTTTCCAGCTTCAGTTGATGTACACTGAAGCTGACTATTTTCGGTGCTGTTTTCCAGCTTCAGTTGATGTACACTGAAGCTGACTATTGTCGGTGCTGTTTTCCAGCTTCAGTTGATGCACACTGAAGCTGACTTGGTTTTGCAGTCCAATTAAATGGCACTGGACTGATATAGTGTCAGGTGGCTAGGGTACACCATCCATGTCACACGAAGTGGGTCTGTATTAGAAGGTGCCTGGCGTGATAGGAGGTAGGATGAGAGAGGGTTGTTTGCAGAGGTGAATGAAACGTGGGGTGACACACAGCAGTGAGAACATAAGTGGAGAGGTTGAGATAGAGATGGTGAGAGTGAGGGGGTATACACACACGATATTACACACTCTTTCCTTACCTGTAGACTGCACGACACACACTCTGGAATAGCTTAGACGTTGTGAAAGCAGGTCTAAGTCAAAACGCTACTTTGAACGTACTGAGCAAACTGATGTGGCTTTGGTTATCGTATTTGTACGTTTGGGGCCCAAACACGCCCCCGGAACGCCCCCAAGTTGGACGACTTACGTTCGACGTTTTGCGGCGTGGGACGTGCAGCTGGCCGACTTTTGATTATGGTTACTTGTACGTTTTGCTGGGTAATACGTCCAAACCCCGACTTATGCGCTTTTTTAGACGTTTATGTGTTTTGGTTATTACCCCCTTAGTCTTAGGATTATAATATGGCTCTAGAAAAAGGAAGACGGATTGGGACATCCGGGTTTTACTTCTACTGAAAGCAATGGAAGTAAGGAGGACAGAAAGAGATATCTGGGCTTCTATTGAAACATAAGAATTGCCACTGCTGGGTCAGGCCAGTAGTCCATCGTGCCCAGCAGTCCGCTCCCGCGGCGGCCCGTAGGTCAAAGACTTACCTGCGTACTTTCCGTTTCAGCAGGAACTTTTTTAACTTTGTCCTGAATCCCTGGAAGGTGTTTTCCCCTATAACAGCCTCCGGAAGAGCGATCCAGTTTTCCACCACTCTCTGGGTGAAGAAGAACTTCCTTATGTTTCCACGGAATCTATCCCCTTTCAACTTTTAGAGAGTGTCCTCTTGTTCTCTCTACCTTGGAGAGGGTGAATAACTTGTCTTTATCTACTAAGTCTATTCCCTTCAGTATCTTATAAGAACATAAGAAGTTGCCTCCGCTGGGTCAGACCAGAGGTCCATCGCGCCCAGCAGTCTGCTCCCATGGCAGCCCATCAGGTCCATGGCATGTAAGGTGATCCTTGTCTAAACCCTTTAATCCCCCTTTTCCTTATATCTATACCCTTTCATAGCCTATCTCTACCTCTAACTATATCCCTCAATCCCCGTATCCTTCAGGAATTTATCCAATCTTTCTTTGAAACCCGGTAGTGTATTCTGTCCTATCACAACCTCTGGAAGTGCATTCCAGGTAGCCACCACCCTCTGAGTGAAAAAGAATTTCCTAGCATTGGTTCTAAACCTGTCCCCTTTCAATTTCTCTGAGTGGCCCCTTGTTCTTGTTGTTCCCAATAGGCTGAAGAATCTGTCCCTTTCTACCTTCTCTATGCCTTTCATGATCATGAAAGTCTCTATCATGTCTCCTCTGAGTCTCCGCTTTTCCAGGGAGAAGAGCCTCAGCCTTTCTACCTGTCTGCGTATGAAAGGTTTTCCATACCTTTTATCATTTTCGTCGCTCTTCTCTGAACCCTCTCAAGTATCGCCATGTCATTCTTGAGGTACGGTGACCAATATTGGACACAGTACTCCAGATGCGGGCACACCATCGCACGATACAGCGGCATGATGACCTCCTTCGTCCTTGTTGTAATACCCTTCTTAATAATACCCAACATTCTGTTTGCTTTCTTTGAGGCTGCTGTACATTGTGCCGTTGATTTCATTGTTGCATCCACCAGCACACCCAAGTCTTTTTCAAGGTTACTTCCTCCTAGCACTGATCCCTCCATTTTTTAGCTGAACATCGGGTTCTTTTTCCCTATATGCATGACCTTGCATTTCTCTATATTAAAGTTCATTTGCCATTTATTTGCCCACTCTTCCAGTTTGTTTAGGTCCCTTTGTAGGTCTTCACATTCTTCCGCGGTTCTAACCCTGCTACAGAGTTTGGTGTCATCCGCAAATTTTATAACTTCACATTTCGTCCCCGTTTCCAGGTCATTTATAAATGCATTGAACAGCAGCGGTCTGAGCACCGACCCCTGCAGAACACCGCTCGTGTTCGTGTCCTCCAGTCGGAGTAGTGGCCCTTCACTCCAACCCTTTGCTTTCTGCCTGCCAACCAGTATTTAATCCATCTGTATATGTCCCCTTCCACCCCGTGATTCCACAGCTTCCTAAGTAGCCGCTCATGAGGTACCTTGTCAAAGGCTTTTTGGAAGTCGAGATAAATGATGTCTATGGGTTCCCCTTTGTCCATCTGGCTGTTTATCCCTTCAATGAAGTGCAGTAAGTTCGTTTGGCACAATCTTCCCTTGCAGAAGCCATGCTGGCTCGTTTTCAGTTGTCCATTTTTTTCTATGTGCTCACAGATGCTGTCTTTTATCAGTGCTTCTACCATTTTGCCCGGAACTGAAGTCAAGCTTACCAGCCTGTAATTCCCCGGGTCACCCCTCGATCCCTTTTTGAAGATAGGTGTGACATTTGCTATTTTCCAGTCTTTTGGGATCTCCCCAGTTTTCAAGGATAGGTTACAAATTTGTTGGAATGTTACCGCAATCTCATTTCTTAGTTCTTTTAGTACCCTTGGGTGGATTCCATCCGGGCCTGGTGATTTGTCACTCTTCAATCTATCTATCTGTTTGAGGACATCCTCATGGCTTACCTCTAATTGCGACAGTTTTTCTTCTTGATCTCCACTTATGATCTCTTCGGGTTCTGGTACATTGGATGTGTCCTCGCTCATGAAGACAGATGAGAAGAACTTGTTTAACCTGTCAGTTACCTCTTTTTCCTCCTTTACCACTCCCTTTCTGTCTCCATCATCTAACGGTCCTACTACCTCCCTCACCTGTTGCTTCCCTTTAACGTATCTGAAGAACGTTTTGAAATTTCTTGCTTCCCCAGCCAGCCTCTCTTCATATTCTCTTTTTGCTCTCCTAACCATTCGGTGACATTCTTTTTGGTGTTTCCTGTGTTCCTTCCAGTTTTCCCCGGTTTGGTTCTTTTTCCATTTTTGGAACGATTTTTTTCTTGTCTCCTATCGCTTTTTTCACTTCATTTGTTATCCAAACCGGGTCTTTTGTTTGATTTTTTTTGCACCCTTTCCTGAACCTGGGGATGTACAGGTTTTGTGCTTCTTGCACCTTGAATAGGGACCAGGCTTTCTCTACGGTCTCCATCCTTTTTGAGCTGTTTTTGAGTTTCTTTTTCACCATTGCTCTCATAGCATCATAGTTCCCTTTCTTGAAGTTGAGCGTTGTCGCTGTGGTTCTCTTCACTTTTGATGTTCCTACTTCTAATTTGTATTGGATAATGTTGTGATCACTGTTTCCTAGCGGTCCTACTACTTCCACATTCTTTGCAGGTCCCCCTAGCCCATTGAGGATTAGGTCGAGAGTGGCATCCCCTCGTGTTGATTCCTTGACAAGCTGTTCCATGAAGCAGTCCCTCACAGCCTCTAGGAATTCTGCTTCCCTCGCACAGTTGGAGTTTTCAATACTCCAGTCTATCCCGGGGTAGTTAAAATCCCCCATTACCATCACACTTCTGCTTTTGCATTCCCGCCTCAATTCTGCTTCCAGTTCTTTGTCGTTTGCTTCTGTTTGTCCAGGTGGGCGTTAGTAAAGTCCCAATTTTATGTCAGCTCCATTTATTCCTGGTAGTTTGACCCATAATGATTCCAATCCTTCCGCCTTTGCTACCGTATCCATTCCAGTCGAGTGAATGGTGTTCTTTATATGTAGTGCTATTCCTCCACCCTTCTTGTGAGTCCTGTCTCTCCTATAGAGTTTGTACCCTGGCAGTACTACGTCTCATTTGTTTTCCTCAGTCCACCATGTTTCAGTTATTCCAATGATGTCTAGGTCCTCTTTTTTGGCTGTGACTTCCAGTTTTCCCATTTTGGTCCTTAGGCTCCTTGCATTTGCGTACAAGCAATTTAAGTCCTGTTTTTTTCTTTTTCCTGCTGTTTTTCCTTGTGATTTGCTCCTCTTGCCGTCCCCCTCATGGGCTGCCAGCCCCTGAATTCCGTTGCGTTCTTCCTCTTCCTGTGGTGCGTCTTTTTCGTCTTCAACCTGTTTGCTCTTCTTTTTGTTCTCCAGTTTCTCTTGATCCTTGGACCCCTGTAGTTCATCTTTTGTTTCTTCACAGCATTTTTCCCGCTCAGTATCTTCATTGGATACTCCTGTCTGAACCGTCGATGTTAGGTCGACTGTCGGCTTTCCCCTTCTTCTCAGTTTAAAGCCTTCTCTATTCCTTTCCTGACTTTGTTCGCCAGCAGTCTCGTTCCTGCCATGCTCAGGTGTAGTCCGTCCCTCCTGAATAGCTTGTTCTTCCCCCCCATAAGTTGTCCAGTTCTTCACAAAGTGGAAATCTTCCTCTTCACACCATCTCCTTAGCCATGCGTTTATTGCTTGTAGCTCGGACTGCCTCTTCACATCTGCCCTCGGTACTGGCAGAATCTCTGAGAATGCTATCTTCTGTGTCCTCTGCTTCAGTTTCCTTCCCAGGATCTTGAACTGCTCAGTTAGTGTGGTCCTGCTTAATTTCTTCTGTTGACATCATTGATTCCAACGTGGATCATCACTGCTGTCTCTTCCGACTCGGCTCCTTCCAGAATCCTCTCGATTCTGTCGGTGATGTCCTTCGTTCTTGCCCCTTGGAGGCATGTCACTAGCCGGTCTTCTCTCCCTCCTGCTACATGACTATCCACTTCTCTCAGGATTGAGTCTCCCACTATGATTGCAGATTTCCTCTTCCTCAGCTTCCTCTTTGGTCTCAAGTCTGTATCCTCGGTGTGGTTCAGTACTTCTCCCTCAGAGTTCTGGTGAGTCTTTGCCTCCTCTGTTTGCTCTATTCTTCCATAAGGTCCTTCATCCTTGGTGTCTGGTTGTTTCAGTCTTCCATCTGTTGGTTCCTGTCCACGTTGCTGATGGTCCTGTTCCTCCACCCCCCTGTAGGCCTCCTCGATGAATCTCTCGAGCTCCCTTACTTGCTCCTCAATGTGACTCTCTCTTGTGGGGTCCTCAGTTGTCCTGTACGGTTCTTCCGAGATGCGGACTCCCTCCAGCTCCTGGACCCTGTCCTATAGTCTACCAACCTCTTTCCAGTTCCTGACACCGACTGCATATGTATGCCTGCCTTCCCGAGGGGAGGTAGTCGTACATATGGCACTCCGAGCAGTAGACTGGGAAGCTCCTCTGGGTTCCTGCTGCTTCCATTTCTCTTTCTGGTCTCTTGGTGTGTGGTGTGCGAAAGTGGCCCCTGCTGTGCAGCTGGCTGAAAGAAGAGAGAAAGAAAAAGAAAGAGAGAATGAGAGAAGAAAGAAGTACTTCTGACTTACTTTCTAGGTTAATCTGCTGGGTGGCCTGGTGTCCTGGCTCCTTCACAAAGGCGCTCTCGCTAAGGTGAGCGCCTTTGCCTCTCGCCTTCACCTCGCGCCGGACGGCTGCGCGCCATTGGCTCCCCCCCCTTTTAAGGGGGAGTCCAGGCGATGACTCTGTCGCTGACATGGTGTGGGTGGGCGGAGCTAACTCTCGCCCGCTTCCAGCTCCTCTTCTGGCTTCCTCCTTCCTCCTTGCCGGCTTGTTGGTTATTGAATGTTTTGATCATGTCCCCTCTTAGTCTCCTCTTTTCAAGGGAGAATAGGCCCAGTTTCTCTAATCTCTCACTGTACGGCAACTCTTCCAGCCTTTTAACCATTTTAGTCGCTCTTCTCTGGACCCTTTCGAGTAGTACCAAGTCCTTCTTTATGTATGGCGACCAGTGGGGGTGTACCATTTAACCTTTTCCGATCTGTTCGTTATCCCCTTCTTAATCATTCCTAGATTCTGTTCGCCCTTTTTGCCGCCGCCGCCGCCACACATTGTCTTGTAGACCAGTACTCCCAAGTCTCTTTCCTGGGCGGTCTCTCCAAGTACTGCACCAGACATCCTGTATTCGTGTATAAGATTCTTGTTACCAACATGTCAGCAGGAGGGACTACAGCAGAAGTGCACTGATAGAACAGTTCAAGATTCTGGGAAGGAAGTTGAAGATGAGGACTCAGAAGATAGCATTTTCAGAGATCCTACCAGTGCCGAGAGCAGATGTGAAGAGGCAGACAGAACTACTATCAATAAATGCATGGATGAGGAGATGGTGTGAGGAAGAGAGGTTCTACTTCTTGAGGAACTGGACAACGTTTTGGGGCAAGAGCAAGCTCTTCAGGAGAGATGGACTATACCTGAGCACGGCGGGAACTAGACTTCTGGCAAACAACGTCAAGAGAGGAATAGAACAGGGTTTAAACTAAGAAGAAGGAGAAAGCTGACAATCGACCAAGTGTCGACAATTCGGGAAAAGGTATCCCATGAGGATACTACGAGGGAAAAATGCTGGGAAGAAACAACGGGCAAAACACAGGAGCGGATTGAGCCAGAGGAGGAAGACAAGAGGATTGTAGCACAGGAGAAGAAAATAAAGATTGAAGCACAGGGAAAGGAAACGAAGACAAAAAATTACCAGGACTTAAATTGCATATATACTAATACAAGGAGCCTAAGGAACAAAATGGGGGAACTAGAAGTCATGGCCAAAACTGAAAATCTAGACATCATTTGGGTCTCCGAAACATGATGGAATAAAGAAAACAAATGGGACATAGCACTGCCGGGGTACAAACTCTATTGCGAGGACAGGTCAGGGCAGAAAGGAGGAGGAATAGCTCTATACATAAAAGAAAGCACACACTCGACCAGAGTGGACACAGCAGCGACAACCAACAAATTGGAATCGCTATGGGTTAAAATACTGGGAAGGAAAGGGTCCGCGATAAAGATGGGCCTGTACTATCGTCCACCTGGGCCAAACGAAACTAAGAAATGTAAGCCGAGATGAAACGGGAATGTAAAAACGGTAACACGATCATTATGGGAGACTTCAACTATCCTGGAATAGACTGGAGTCTTGGAAACTCAAAATGCGCTAGGGAGACCGGATTCCTGGAGGCTATACAGGACTGCTTCATGGATCAGCTTGTCAGAGAACCGACAAGAGGAAATGCCACTCTGGATCTAATCCTTAATGTGATAAGAGGACCTGCAAAGGATGTAGAAGTAGTGGGACCGTTGGGAAACAGCGATCATAACATGATCAAGTTCAAAGTTGAAGTAGGAATACCGAAGGGAAAGAGAACCACAGCGACAACTTTTAACTTCAAGAAAGGAAACTATGATGCGATGAGGGTAATGGTAAGGAAGAAACTTAGGAATGACACAAAGAAATGACAGACTGTAGAGCAAGCCTGGTCTTTATTCAAGGACACGGTGAGCGAGGCGCAAAATCGGTATATCTCCAGATTCAGAAAGTATGCAAAAAGAGCCGAACAAAAGACCCGGCGTGGATAACTAAAGAAGTGAAGAAAGCGATAGGGGATAAGAAGAATTCATTCAAGAAATGGAAAAAGGGCAAAACCGAGGAGAACTGGAAAGAACACAGGAAGTATCAAAAAGAATGTCACCTCGTGGTTAGAAAAGCAAAAAGAGAATATGAAGAGAGGCTAACCAGGGAAGCATGAAATTTCAAACCATTCTTCAGATATGTTAAAGGGAAGCAGCCAGCTAGGGAGAAGGTGGGACCGCTGGATGATGGAGATAGGAAGGGAGTTGGGAAGGAGGAGAAAGAAGTGGCGGAAAGACTAAACATGTTCTTTTCGTCAGTATTTACAAAAGAAGACACATCCAACATACCGGAACCTGAACAAATCTTCAAAGGAGACCAAGCAGAAAAATTAACATCCATTGAGGTAAGCCTTTACGACGTACACAGGCAGATAGAAAAATTAAAAACTGACAAATCACCAGGCCCGGACAGAATCCACCCTAGGGTATTGTAAGGGTATTGAAAGAACTAAAGGAGGAAATAGCGGAACTACTACAGCAGGTTTGTAATCTGTCCCTGAAAACAGGCGTGATCCCGGAGGATTGGAAGATAGCCAATGTTACGCCCTAGAGAATGACATGGGGAAAAAATCTGTCCCTGACACTGCACCGTCCCAGGCCCACCATCCTCTGCACCGCCCCGTCACTGCCGTTCCCTTCACTGCCCCGTCACCATCACCGCCATCCCTTTTACCGCCCCGTCACCGCCACTGCCATCCCATTCACCGCCCCGTCACCGTCCCCGCAGCATCCATATAAGCCTCAGTACTGCGAAACACCATGAAGACAGAAGAGAATCCTGCCACCACTACTACTACTACTGCACTGAGAATCTGTTTCAATGTATCTGCCCTGTAGTAAAAACAGAACATAAAATAAATCAATTGACTTGTCCTCCCTTGCAATGACGTGTCCCCATGTTCACCTATAGCTCAAATTAGGTCAATTGTGCACACTAAAAATGCAGGTGGATCTGGAACGTGAGCGCAGGCAGGCAGTGATACAAAAACAGCAGACACCCGATCGATTGCAGTGTTCCGCCATCTCCCTCCCTCCATCTCACCTTAGATGTAGAGTATGCCGGCTTTCTTTTTCACCCAGCCGCACGTGCGGGTGCTCATTTGTTCAATATTCTCCTCTGATGCAACCGGAAACAGGAAGTTGTAAGAGAGGAGAAGATTGATCAACTCGAGCAGCCGCGCAAGCGTGGCTTTTTGAACGCATGCGGCTGGGCGAAAAAGAAAGCCGGCATACTCTACATCAGTGTTTTTCAACCTTTTTACACCCGTGAACCGGCAGAAATAAAAGAATTATTTTGTGGACCGGCAAACTACTAGGACTAAAATTTTAAAACCCTGTTTCCACCCCATCTCCGCAAGCTCGGTCACCTCAGTAACTATAGAAAAATAGACAAATATAGTGCAAAATATAGACAGCAGATATAACTTCTCAAAACTGACACATTTTGATCACTAAATTGAAAATAAAATCATTTTTCCTACCTTTGCTATCTGGTGATTGATTTCATGAGTCTCTGGTTGCGTTTCCTTCTGTCTGTGTATCCTTTCTTTCATTTCTTTCTTTCTGCACTCAGGCCCAAGAATTGTCCCTTTCTATTCCTTCCCTCGTTCCTTCCTATGTCCTTAGTGCCCCCGGTGCCTCCTTCCCATGTCTTTAGTGCCCCCAGTGCCTCCTTCCCATATCCTTAGTGCCCCTTCCTGTCTTTAGTGCCCCCCGTGCCTCCTCCCCATGTCTTTAGTGCCCCAGTGCCTCCTTCCCATGTCCTTAGTGCCCCTTCCTGTCTTTATTGCCCCCAGTGCCTCCTTCCCATGTCCTTAGTGCCCCTTCCTGTCTTTAGTGCCCCCAGTGCCTCCTTCCCATGTCCTTAGTGCCCCTTCCTGTCTTTAGTGCCCCTAGTGCCTCCTTCCTATGTCCCTCTCACTGCCTTCTACACTTTGTCCCAACCCCACCCCCGAATCCTGCTTGCCTACCTTTCTCCCTCCCTAGCCAAAGCCAGCCTGCTGCCTCCCTGCCGCTCAAAAAAAAAAAAAAAAGCATCCTTCCTTTTCCCCTGCTCTTACCGCCATGCTCATGCTGCAGCTACTAAAGCCGACAGGAAGTTTTTCCGACTCAATTCTGAAGTTGGAGAGGACATTCTGGGCCAGCCAGGCAGTGATTGGCTGGCCCAGAACGTCCTCTCCGACGTCAGAATTGACGTCGGAAAGACTTCCTGGCGGCTTTAGTAGCTGCAGCATGGCGATAAGAGCAGGAGAGCAGGAGAAAAGGAGAGGCTTTTTTTTTTTTTTCTTCGCGCGGACCGGCAGAAATTCAACCGGCGGTTGCTCTTCAGTTCAAAGGTGAGGTGGAGGGAGGGAGATGGTGGGGACCGCGCGATCTTGATTGCCTCACTGCAGGGACAAGTCCATTCACCGCTCCATGGGGCGGTGAATGGCCTTGTCCCCGTCCCGCAGAGGCCCCTATTTTTTCTTCCCCGTTTCGGCGGGCTACCCGCGGCTAAACGCAGCTAGCCGCGGGTAATCCGCCACCGTGTCATTCTCTATTACGCCCATCTTTAAAAAGGGATCAAGAAGTGACCTGGGGAACTACAGACCAGTAAGTCTGACCTTGGTTCCGGGGAAAATGGCAGAAGCGCTGATAAAAGATAGCATTGAGGAGCATCTAGAGAGGCATAAACTTATGAAAACAAGCCAACATGGCTTCTGCAAGGGAAGATCATGCCTGACGAACTTATTGCACTTCTTCGAAGGAATTAACAAACGGATGGACAAAGGGGACCCCATAGACACTGTATACTTAGACTTCCAAAAAGCCATGAACGCCTACTTTGGAAACTAAAGAACCATGGGGTGGAAGGAGACGTACACAGATGGATCAGGAATTGGTTGGCGGGCAGGAAGCAAAGGGTAGGAGTGAAGGGCCACTACTCGGACTGGAGGAAAGTCACAAGTGGTGTTCCGCAGGGGTCGGTGCTTGGTCCGCTGCTATTCAATGTATTTATAAATGATCTAGAAATGGAGACAATGAGCGAAGTAATAAAATTTGCAGATGACACCAAGCTATGTAATGGGGCTAGGAATAAAGAGGACTGCGAAGATTTACAAAGGGACCTGAACAAACTAGGGGAGTGGGCCACGAGCTGGCAGATGAAGTTCAATGTAGAGAAATGTAAAGTCATACACGTAGGAAACAGAAACCCGAAGTACAGCTACACGATGGGAGGGCTGTTATTGAGTGAGAGTTCCCAAGAAAGGGACTTGGGGGTAATCGTGGACATGACAATGAAGTTGTCGGCACAATGCGCAGTGGCTGCTAAGAAAGCGAATTGAATGCTAGGAATAATCAAGAAGGGTATTACAAGCAGAACGAAAGAAGTTATCCTGGCGTTGTATCAGGCGATGGTGCGCCTACATCTGGAGTACTGCATCCAATATTGGTCGCCGTACCTAAAGAAGGATATGGCGATACTCGAGAGGGTTCAGAAGAGAGTGACACGTTTGATAAAAGGTATAGAAAACCTTTCATACACTGAAAGATTGGAGAGACTGGGGCTTTTTTCGCTGGAGAAGCGGAGACTTAGAGGGGATATAATAGAGACTTACAAGATCATGAAGGGCATAGAGAAAGTGGAGAGGGACAGATTCTTAAAACTTTCGACAACTACAAGAACGAGAGGGCATTCGTAAAAATTAAAAGGAGACAGATTCAGAACCAATACTAGGAAGTTCTTCTTTATCCAACGGGTGGTGGACACCTGGAACGCGCTTCCAGAGGGAGTGATAGGACAAGGTACGGTATTGGAGTTCAAGAAGGGATTGGACAATTTTCTGAAGGAAGGTACGCAGGTGAGGCTGGGCTCATTTAGAGCAATGGTCTTTGACCTGAGGGCCGCCGCGTGAGCAGACTACTAGGTAGGATGGACCACTGGTCTGACCCAGCAGTGGCAATTCTTATGTTCTTATGTTTAGGGGGCCTGGGTAGAAACCTCTAGCGCAGCTTTGTAAAAGAAGCCCTAAATATATGTGTCTAAATTGATTGAAATTGTAAGAGAAGTTTTTCAATCACTTAAATGGATGCCATAGGAACTGCATGTTAAGTACAAAGTCAGTGAACTGAATATTTCCAAAAATAACTCCCTTTGTTTGTTATTTCAAAAACAGCCAGCTTGCCTATTGCCTTCAGGGATCTAGCAAGAGCTGACAACCCTGTGTCTGAAAATGTTAATAATTAAATTGTTATAATTAATTATTGAAATGTTTTCCCACAAAAGAATATTGTGAAAATGTTAGCAGAATTTCCAAAACAGCAAGGTCTGAAAGAGCAGTGAACTGTCAATGACATAGTTTCAACTATAGATCTAAAGAACACAATAAAGCTGGTGATAGTGATAAAGATGCTACAGATGTCATAAAACCAAGTTATTTACCTGTAAGTAGGTGTTCTCCATAGACAATAGGATAGAAGTCCTCACATTGTGGATAATATCACTGATGGAACCTGTATAGGAAAGTTTCTCCATCTTAGTATATACTAGAAAATTTTGAGTCACTTCATCATGCATGTGTGCCTCTTGCAGGACTACCTCAGGGATAGGCTGTGCTACTGTACAGAACTATCTCAGTTCTTCTATTCTTCTATAGTAGAATATAGCTCCATAGGGAGGTGAGAGGGTATGTGATGATTTGTATCCTGTCCACAAAGAAAACCTGCTACCAGTATGAAACTTGGTATTCTTCTAGTATAAACAAGATAGCAAGTCCTTACAACATGGGATGCCTTAGCTATAGGATGCTTGTTTAGAGAAAAGGCAAGAAGAACAACAAAAACTGCAATAGCCAGACATCAGCTACAGTACTGTTGGTGGCAACTTGTCATTTTCATATTATGTCTTATTTTTTTTTTGTTGTTGGAAGGCAGCCTGGAACAGAAATAAATAGGACTAGGGGGAATGGAGTGGGCCTCTAATCCTCAAAGAGAATCTGGAGGACTGACTGGCCAAACCTATTATCTTATCAGAAGTCCTCTTCCAAACAGTAGGGAGCTGTGAATGTATCAATATATATGTCCTTGCTGTAGCCTTGCATATTTCCTTCATGAAAGCTGATCTCAAGTGGTCTTCTGTTGCTGCCATAGCTCTGACATTATGAGCTGTGACATGACCCTCAAGAGTCAAAAGTCAAACCTGCCAGAACATAAGCAAAGGAAATTCAGTCTACTATTCAATTAGACAGTGTACATTTTTTTATGGCAGCCTCTTATCCTATTTGGATCAAAAGAAAAAAGTTGGACGGACTTTTAAGACCTTGAATCTGCTCCAAACAGAAAACCATGGCTCTCTCACACTCCAATATATGCAGTGCATTTTCATCTTTGTGGGCATGAGGCCTGGAAAATAATGTTGGCAGGATGATAGACAAGTTAAAAGAAAAATCCCACACTGCCTTAGAAAGGAATGTTGGATGTGTTCACAGAACCAGCTGAAGGTACCTTTTAGGATAAGGCCCTCCGTTAGTATTGCAGAGACTTGAGCCAGAGACTGAAGAGATTTAAAAAGGCTTTTATTAAACAAGCATATGCTGGACTTCTGGGCAGAACTAGCTGCATAAACAGAAGACCCTGAGAATTTCAAACACAAAGATTATATAGTGTCCTAACCAGTCCGAACCAGTTTGACCAGTTCTGACCAAAAGGTAGGAGCAAAGAGAAAAACAAAACCATAAATCCATCCTATAATCTACACATCTTAGGCTAACTAGCATCTACATTCCTCTGCCTCCTGGCTGTACCAGGCACTAAGACAGATACATAGTACAGGCCTGCATGCATACGTGATTTCTCAGAGCAGTAAAATGGAGTCACAGGTTGCTGTTTTTAGTTTTACTACCCACTGATCTAAGATGGAGTTTTTCATATACACCGTGACCCAGCCATGTCAGCTAGCTAGGGATCCTTCATTCCCAACTTTTCTTCTGTAGGCTAGCTGACTAACTGGGTTACGGGAGGTCAGGGCCATCTGTATCAGAGGTGGGGACTGGGTGATAGGAGGAAAGGGCCAGGACTAGGGCGGTGGTACTTTTGTCAATCGTAGTCCTAATAGTACGGTTAAGGGTTTTCAATAAACATGGTAACAGGCAAGGAAGAACACAAAGTATGACAGAGAATACCAGGAAAATTATGGTGAGGGCTTTAAAGAGTCCTGGTTTGGAGGCCCAATCAGTCAGTGAGTTGAGTCCAAACATATCAGCAGAAAAACCCTTCCAAGTCTGGACAGGAACGTGAGCTAATCTGGTAATCTTGTCTATGACCTCTTCAACTACAAATCCTTCATCATCCAGTTGTAGACAGCAGTTGGAGAGATTGAATTTGCCACATACCCCTCCTTCAGCGGCCAATAGATAGTCTAAGGCCAGTCGGTTCTGATAGATGGCGGTACGCATCATAGTGTTCGCTTTGGCCAAGGCTCCCAGGGCCCTAGCTGTTTCATTGGTGATAACTTCTAAAACCGCCTGCAGTCTTATGAGGCGGTTAAGCATGTAGATTGGGGTCCGGTACCCAAACATACCATCATCAGCCCAAGTAGCAGGACCGTAGACAGCAATGATGCGCTCCGGGGGCCAAGTGTCATCCCATTTACCGATTTCCAGGCTTCTTTCAGAACGGGCCCGTTGATCGAATACTGGGACAGCCAGATGTTCTCCTTCGGATAACGGGAGGAGGAAGAAGGCTGATTTGATAGTGCCCAGAAAACAAGTGCCAGTCCAATTTGAGGGTAGAGTGGGGTATGCCATTTTCCCCACAGATCCAGTAGTATCCTTCCGGTGCAGCCCAAGGGGCAGAAGCAGGCAGGTTGAGGTAGACATTTAATGTGGTAGCATTGCCAGTAGTATTCCATCGTCTGGGTATTTTTAACTTAGGATCTCCGGTCCAATAAGTCCAACCGGGCTGAGAGGTGCTGTTTTTAGTCCATAAGGATTGGCACTGCAGGTGTCCAACACGAGTGGTAAAGGATGGTCCGAGACGCTGTATGCAGTGTTTTGCCAGAATGGAGTTTTTCAGAGGCCAGCTGGGTGCCCGCTGTAAGTTGGGGGTGTAGTTGAAAGACGGGAGGCTGGCCAGCCGGAGCATGGAAACCTGTTTAGCCTCCCATGGCCATTTCTCTCCCATATTTGTGCCCCCGCAGACATAACAGTTTGTCAGATTTAAGGTGGCTCCTATGGCTTCAGCGAACTGTATGAAAAGGTTGCGGGTGGTGGCAGAGGGCACAAAGTCTTGTTGGTCTAGTTTCATATGTTCATAAAAGTCAGGAAACACAATGCTGTGTTGTTCAGGGATCCGGTGTCTCTCAACGAGTTTGATGTGTAAGACAGTACCAGGGTCCGTGCCCTTACCATATATCTGTAGGCCCACAAGATAGCGAGCTTTCCGGAGGCTATCATCGAGGTTCCATTTAAACGGCTGTAGGATAGTGAAGTTAAGTGGATTACAGTTCTGGAGGCCACAGTCAGAGGTAGTCACCCCTTTGAATAATATGGCTCGGGTGGTGGGTAGTCGGGTCATACCCCAAGTAGCCCAGGATACACATTTCCAGTAGTTACAGTAGTAGTGTTCGGAAGAACCTTCACAGTGGGACGGCTTCTGTCCCGCCAGGCACATGTATTTATCGTTGTGCATATATTCCCTCCTCCATGCTAGGGCACCACAACGTCCAAGGAAGGTGGGGTTTTGGTCCATGGCATGGCAAGCATCAAAGAGGACTGAGGCCGGGACATAGGGATTAGTGACCAGGGTTTGTTGAATCAGGGGGCCCTGATCCCAGACTGACCTGACCTCTATCCAAGTATCCCTATTAGTTGCTTTGGGGTCAAAACAGATCTGTGAGTCTCCATTATTACATATAGAATATTCAACCTTGTTATATATACATACAGGGGTCACTAGTTGACCCTTACACTCATAATTAGTTTGAAATCTAATAACATTTTCCGTTTTGCCCCCATTGTCCACTAGTGCCACACAAGGGGCACACCCAGGCGTGGGAGGGGTAGGGGACATGGACAATGTTGGCAAGACGCAAATCACAAGCAGTATATACACAACAGAGTTCATTTTAAATATCTTGACAGATCTCTGGATCAGACGTGCGTGATTACTCTTCCAGAGTGTGGGGCAGCCGTGTGATTTTCAGTTGAAGGTCAGTAGGCCCTTTTTCACAAATATACTCAGCAGCGGGCTTCACACGGCTGTAGTGAATCCAAGACTCGTGGCGGGACAATTTGACAGCTGTGGGAGAAGCAAGTAAGACAGTGAAAGGCCCTGTCCAAAGGGGTTTCAGCGGTTCTTTCTTCCATACTTTTAGCCACACTTGATCCCCAGGTTTGTAGAGGTGAACAGGGGTTGTAATTGGTAGCGGGGCTCTAGAAATGACCCAGTTCTGTAATTTCATAATGGTCTTTCCTAGCTGCTTTATCTCTGCGTCTGTGATAGCGTTCCCTATCTGTTCAAGAGACTCAGGGTCTGGGCTGACTATCGGCGGAGGTCGGCCATACATGAGCTCAAATGGGGACAACCGATTGCGTTTACCTGGGGTACAGCGGATGCGAAATAGAACAGAAGGAATCAGTTTGGGCCATGGCAGGCGGCTTTCCTCTGCCGCTTTTCCGAGGAGGGTTTTAATAGTTCTGTTGATGCGTTCAACTTGGCCAGAGCTCTGGGGGTGATAGGCCGTATGTAATTTCCAGGTGATTTGCAGAGCCCGAGAGACAGCTTGTGTGACTTGTGATATGTAGGCGGGGCCATTATCGCTGCCAATCACTAGGGGCAGGCCATAGCGAGGGATGATGTCATGGAGTAAAACCTTTACTATTTCCCTACTTTTCTCTGTGCGCACTGGGTAGGCCTCTGGCCACCCAGTGTGGGAATCAATGAAAACCAGGAGGTAACGGAACCCATGGGAGGGGGGCAAGTGGGTAAAATCTGTAGAGAGGACTTGCATGGGATGTGAACCGATAGGCTGGTGACCAGGAACAGGGGACCTGACAGAAGAGGGGTTGTGTCGGAGGCAAATGACACAGCGGAGCAGAACATGGGAGATGAGTTGAGAGAGATTCGGGATATAGAAATTCTGTCGGAGAAGAGTGCGGAGGGCTGGGTTACCGGCATGAGAAAAATCGTGTGCACGTTGGACAACAGTGAGGGCCAGGAGTTGAGGGACGTACAGGAGGGGGGTGGATGTATGAGAGGAAGGTATAGTAATCCATCCAGATGGGAGGGTGCAATGGCCAGATTGCTGCGTGGCCCACTTGCGCTCGGGGTCAGTGTACTGGGGGGAAAGGGAATGAAGGAAAGGTTGAGGGGAGGAAAGGGATAACAGAAGAGGGGGTGTGGGCGGACCTTGGAGGGCCGCCTGGCGAGCCGAGCGGTCAGCCAAGGCATTACCGCGGCTGATGAAATCACGGAGGCGACGGTGGGCCCGGCAGTGCATGATAGAAACTTTGGAGGGTAGCAGGATAGCATCCAAAAGGTCCAGGATGAGTTGGTGGTGTTGGATAGGGGATCCAGAGGAGGTGAGGAAGGAACGCTGGCGCCAGAGGGCAGCGTGGGCATGAACAGCTAGAAAGGCAATTTAGATAGGAAAAAAACAAAAATGCAAAAAGGGAGAGAAAAATCTCCAAAAATGGCCAATGGTATAGTTGGTTTCCCCGGGGTACCCCACAAACCAAACAGATAGACAACACAAAGATTACAGGGCATAAACAAACATAGAAAACAGAAAAGGCATGGAACTTTTCTTCCAGCTGGCAAGGATTCAGAGCTGAACTTAGATCTGCAGAGAAATGCACAGTTATACAAAAACAAACGTCCATCATAGCACGAATCATAATTGTGTGCACACAGTGGCAAAGTAAAGTGCGATATAACACATGGCATAATAATCACATAATCATAAAAGGCATCTATTAATGGTTATTGGAACATCCGAAAGAGAAAACGTAAGAATGTGATCACTCTGGCTTGGTGCCCTGCCAATTACATTCATAAGGCAGACAGGGACGCAACTGCTAGGGTGAGCTTCAATCTTGAAAAATAAGCAAAACTTACTAGGTAAAGTAAGATACAGTGTACAATGTTAAATATAGAGGTATTCTGAAGTATGGCAATGTCAATTCAAAGGGAAAAAAAGAAACATGTTAAATGTTAAGTGCAAGGTCATTTCAAGGTTACTGAAAGCAGAACATTGTCCTCCTTCTCTGGGTAGAAAAAGACTCATTGTAACAGGTCCAGAACAGCTCTGTATGTATGACTGCGAAGACAAAGAAGAGACATTTTAACGTGACACCACCCCTGAGGTCACTTAGCCATGTTCCCTGCAGGCAGACCTGGAACCCTTGTCTGCCACCTGGGTCCCGCTACACTCTGAGGAGTGGGCACTGCTGCAGACTAGATGTAGCTACTTTACTCTGCACTGTCCTTACATAATAACTACCCCCTTCCTCTGGAGTTTGAGCTACCAAGTTTATTTTAAAGGTATTTCTGTTTCCAATTGTATTTAGAATCGGATTGATAAGAACACTTTATACAAACATGCATGGGAAGAAAGAATTCATAAAGAACACCAGGATAAAGACACAATACGGGAAAGCAAGGGAGACTGTTAGCACAAAAGAAGTAATCTCAATCCATCCGTTATCAATAAAACTCATTCATAAATCCAAGAAAGAATCCAATTCAAATTCTACTGCATATTATTTAAAACCCTACACGGAGACAGCCCATCATACTTGAACAATCGCCTCATCCAAGCACCTAGTACCAGACACAGAAAAACGCACTCCCCATTCATACCCCCCCCCAATCAAGGAAGTCAAAAGAACAAAACTACACGACGGCCTCCTAGCCACTCGAGCCGCAAGACTGGACAACCAGATCTCCAACCTTCTGATGACCACCCCAGACTATAGGACGTTCAGAAAGGAAATAAAAACCATACTTTTCAAGAAATTCCTGAAGCAGCAATAACATCACGACCTCTTAGCAACTCTAAAACTGACATTAGACCTACCCATTACCGCACTAATAATAACAAAAGAACCTCCACTACGACCACCTTTTAATTCTTTTACAAACCACCTCACCCACAACAACACGTTAAATGTTTATAAGATCTACAACTTACCTCTCTAGCTAATCATTGTAACTCTACTTTTTTTAATTAACCTTTTGTAATCCGCCTTGAACCGCAAGGTAATGGCGGAATAGAAATCCCTAATGTAATGTAATGTAATGTAATAAAGGGGAAAAAAAAAAATAAAAAAGTTGACCACATTACACCGCTATTGATTAAGTCCCATTGGCTACCTATTAGCCACCGAATTACTTTTAAGATATTATTCTTGGTTTTTAAAGTTCTAGCTTTCAATGAGCCTCAATTCATGTCTAGAATGATCATTCCTTATTATGCCCCTCGTTCTCTACGATCATCATCACAAGACTTATTAACTGTCCCTTCCTTAAAAATTATGGGTACAAGAAGAAATGACATGTTTTCTGTTACAGCGCCACAAACGTGGAATGCACTGCCACTTTACATCAGAAAAGAAAAAGATCTTATCTCTTTTATAAAACTCTTAAAAACTTTGTTATTTAACTTTGTACTTGTGTCTTAAAATTGTTTGTCCTCTAAAATGTGTTTTTTTTTTTTTTGTTTTTTTTTTATTTTTTTAATTGTTCAGCGCTTAGAATGTTTGTATAGGCGATTCATCAAATAATAATAAAACTTGAAACTTGAACTTGAATTATCAAGCCCATGTTTAGCAAATATTTCAATTTTCAGAAAAATATGGATACTTAACCTCTATCATTGTTAGTCTTGTACTTTAAATCCCCCAACACTGGGATACAAAGGCAGGGATGTGCCAAACACAAATCCCACATGTCTGACAAACGGTTGCTTTTTTTTTTCTTTTTTTTTATTACCAGCAGACACCACTTTGACAACTGCGAGAACACGTAAACTATCTGGCTCAACTTTCTTTAAATTACTCACTGTCTGTAACAAATCCACTGCACGCAACATATATCTAAAATCACAGTCCTTATTCTCGTTCATCAGTGCGAACTCACATTCTTAATTCTGTCTTGATCCACATGCATTTTACCCTGTTAAGCAACTTACACTATCCTGTCTGCAACTTTCGGCAAAACAATCATGCTGGCTTGCTTTACCAACTTTTCCCAGGTTTCCAACCTAAATGCTATTTCCATCTCCCCGGGTAATTTCTCAACATCACCAATTTCTTGTTCTCTGTGTCTTGTCAGGTGTCCCCAGAGCTTTTGTTTTTTTTTTTTAATTTGACAAGTATGACAAAAAGTTGATTATATTCCAAATACTAAGCCTTTGACAACAATAAAAATAAGGATGAAGAAAACAATAAAAAATCTTAGGGTCGCCATAATCGCCAGAAAAGGCAGTTGTAAAATATTTAAGCATGATCTGAAGGGGCTCGATGGTGTTCTGACCCATATTATACAATCTATATATGCACCCAACAAAAGTTCCAATTTCCAGAAACCAGAATCCTATATACCTCTCTGTGCTTCACAACTGATTAAGAAGTTACTAGACAGAAGAGATAGAGACAGGATAGAGAAGGAATCAACTTCTCACTTACCAAGACAGGTCCGGTACCGGCACAACAAAACCAGGAGCCAGAAATCTCCACCGATTCGTTCCTTCTCGAGGTGCAATCCGTTGTCTTCGACGAGAGACCGTTCCTGGTCAACCACCAGGTTAATGCCGGCTATTACGGGTCTCGTAGGAGGCAAGGTTTGAAATCCTCCGAGGGAGACGATCGTGCCAAACAGGCTCAAGTCTGTAGATCAAGTCCCTGTTCGGCTGCGCCAAATGAAGGTACCTTTTAGGATAAGGCCCTCCGTTAGTATTGCAGAGACTTGAGCCAGAGACTGAAGAGATTTAAAAAGGCTTTTATTAAACAAGCATATGCTGGACTTCTGGGCAGAACTAGCTGCATAAACAGAAGACCCTGAGAATTTCAAACACAAAGATTATATAGTGTCCTAACCAGTCCGAACCAGTTTGACCAGTTCTGACCAAAAGGTAGGAGCAAAGAGAAAAACAAAACCATAAATCCATCCTATAATCTACACATCTTAGGCTAACTAGCATCTACATTCCTCTGCCTCCTGGCTGTACCAGGCACTAAGACAGATACATAGTACAGGCCTGCATGCATACGTGATTTCTCAGAGCAGTAAAATGGAGTCACAGGTTGCTGTTTTTAGTTTTACTACCCACTGATCTAAGATGGAGTTTTTCATATACACCGTGACCCAGCCATGTCAGCTAGCTAGGGATCCTTCACCAGCCTGTTGAAAAGTTATTATAAAGTCAATCAGTTACTAAAGCCTTGAACTTACTTACTCTGTGCACTAAAGTCACCACCACCAAAAACAAGACCTTTCAAATTAGGTATTTCAGTTCACAGGTAGCTTTCATCATCTGGGTTAATACCACATTGAGGTTCCATGTCATTGTGGGATACTTGATTGGAGGCTTCAAAAGAAGAAAACTCTACATAAATTGAACTAAAAGCTGTATAGAGATAGACTTTCATTTTGTATGCTATTGAAAAGCATCAATTGCACTAAGGCAGGGGTATCAAATGTCGGTCCTCGAGGGCCGCAATCCAGTCATCAGGTTTTCAGGATTTCCCCAATGAATATGTATGAGATCTATTTGCATGCGCTGCTTTCATTGTATGCTAATAGATCTCATGCATATTCATTAGGGAAATCCTAAAAACCTGACCCAGGACACTTTTCTTTGGGTTGGCAGTAAGCCTGGCTTGTCTAAGGGATTTACACACTGCCATTGTTGCAGATATTTGTCCCAACTACTAGAAAAAAAAAAGAGTAAGTTATATAAGCACTTGATTCATAATCTTCTTAAATGTGGCTGGAGAATCTTAAAATGTTACAGGCCTTGATGGGTGATGAAATCGTTATTTTCCTTAGATTTTTCCGCTAAGGGAATTTGCCAGTATTCTTTTGTCAGGTCAAAGGTGGACAAAAACTGAACTTCCCCTAATTGTGCTACTAAAACATCCACCCAGGGCATGGGAAAGGCATCAAACTGAGAAATTTTAATGACTCTCCCGAAAATCCACACTAAGCCAGGTAGACCCATCTGGCTTTGGAACTAAAACAATGAAACTAGCTCACTCACTATTTGAATCTTCAATTATCCCCATCTTTAGCATTTCCACTACTTCCCGTTCCACTTCTCTTTTTTTGGCCTCTGGTAATCTAAAATTATGAGGGGGGCACACTTATGACTTCGTTGTTCTAACTTCTTTAACCTATTCAAGAAAAATTATTTTGATTGTGCTGCAAACTACTTGACTGCAGCTAATGTGGCATCCTCAATGCTTAAAAACTTTCTTCCCTTGAGGCGATTCTTGAGATTAGGAAAGAGGCAGCAAATTAACCCCCTATTTTATGAAACCTCATTAGGGTTGCTATCGCTGGCCACAGTGGTAAAAGCTCTGGCTGGCGATATAAAAAAGCTAACACATCTTTATAAAAAAAGGGGGGGCTAGTAAGTGGGTAGGCTGAGTGTTCCAGAACTTCAAAGTTAAGATCTGCCAATTTCTGCTGTGTAACGGCTGCCTTGTGAGGAGCAGCACTGTCTTGAGGTAAGCCTCACTTCGGTTGTTGGAAAAATAATGGAAGTGTTGCTGAAAGAAAGGATAGTGTACTTCCTTGAATCTAATGGGTTACAGCAGTGTTTTTCAACCGCTGTTCCGCGGCACACTAGTGTGCCGAGAGATGTTGCCTGGTGTGCCGTACGGTGCAGACACTGATTAGGCCTCAGGCCGGGTCCCGCACGCGCTCCCATGAGACTCCCCCGGTCCCCTCTGCGACACCTTCCACTTCCACATCCTACAGGACAGCGGCAGGCCGCTACGTAGTGCGGGCGGGAGTCCCGGCGGACGGCTCAATGGAGTGCTGCACTGAGACACAGGCTTGAGACACAGGCGAGTTATGTTCGTAGGTGTACAGTGCTGCCACATCGCCATCTAGTGGTGAGATTGAAAAAGCCTATATTTTTTACAATAAAATTTACACATGGTTGTTAGTATGACTGTGGTAGGTAGGACATCATCTTCCGACTTCCTTCCAGGCCTAGCACAGTGTGGAGACAGAGCTGTCATCTGGAGCTGTCATCCGCCGGCTCATCGGGGATCGATCAGAAGAGTGCTGAGTGTGACGGACAGCGGCTATCTGGAGGAGACAAGCGCAGTAAGTCCTGAGTGACAGTGAGATACTGCAGTGATGGGCAAGTTTTTGAAAAGGAAAGAACTAGACTCTGAACAAAATTTGGAGCCAGATGAGAGCCCAAGTATGAGTGGGGGTCAAAAGAAAGCAAAGATGGTTAGCGCAAGCAAATTCTCTGGCGCAAGGCAATATAGCGAAAGCTATATTTCAGTTGGATTTACTTTCACTGGAGATGCAAACAAACCAACTCCACTGTGTGTGGTGTGTGGTGAAAAGCTAGCTAACAGTGCTATGGTCCCAAGCAAACTTAAACGCCATCTCCAAACGAAACACCCTTCGCTTCAAAACAAGAATGCGGACTATTTTGTTCGCCTGCGTGACAACACGGAGAAACAGGCAACTTTCATGAGAAAAACCACAAAGGTAAATGAAAGAGTTCTGAAAGCTAGCTATCAAGTTGCTGAACTTATAGCCAAGTCAAAAAAGTCGCACACTGTGGCAGAGACATTAATACTTCCTGCCTGCAAAGCTATTGTAGAGGAGATGCTCGGACCTGAAGCAGCTAAGGAAATAGCCAAAGTCCCTCTCTCAGACAACACAATTTCCAGACGTATTAATGACATGTCTGCAGACATCGAAAGTGTGGTTTTGGAAAAGATCCGTATCAGTGAGAAATTTGCATTGCAACTTGACGAGTCTACTGATATCAGTGGACATGCTCAACTCTTGGCCAATATGCGTTTTGTTGATGGTGATGCAATTAGAGAAAACTTCTTTTTTTGCAAGGCATTGCCAGAAAAAACAACAGGAGAAGAAATTTTTTGGGTCACATCAGAATACCTTGAACAAGGAGGACTTAAGTGGGAAAACTGCACAAGTGTCTGCACCGATGGAGCTGCAGCCATGGTCGGGCGCACCAAAGGCTTTGTAAGCAGAGTGAAGGAAAGAAATCCAGATGTGATTGTTACGCATTGTTTTTACACCGCGAGGCCCTCGTAGCCAAGACTTTACCAACAGTCCTAGTTCATGTGTTGGATGATGTTGTGTGCATGGTAAACTTTGTAAAGTCACAACCCGTGAAAAGTCGCATATTTGCGGCTTTGTGTGAGGAGATGGGAGCGAAGCATAAAACCTTGCTGTTTCATACGGAGGTCCGGTGGTTGTCACGTGGCAAGGTCTTGGTTCGTGTGTATGAGCTGCGGGAGGAACTTAAAGTGTTTCTGACAAATGAGAGGTCAGATTACGCAAAGCAGCTTGCAAGTGATGAGTGGTGTGCAAGGCTGGCATACCTGGCAGATATATTTTATCATCTGAATGAACTGAACACACGAATGCAAGGCCGAAGTGAAAACCTGCTTACAAGTACAGATAAAATAAATGGATTCCGTTCAAAGGTGCAACTCTGGCATCAACACGTGGAAAGTGGCAATCTTGAAATGTTCACACTCACCAAGCAATGGCAAGGTGTTCACACTGCTGCACTGTGTGAGATAATAGTTAAACATTTAAAAACTCTTGAGGAGAAGTTGTCATTTTATTTCTCTTCAGTCTTCACTGAATGCCTTAACTGGGTTAGAGACCCTTATAGCTCAGCATCAGTTGGTGGAAAGGACATGACTTTACAGGAGCAGGAGGAACTAACTGAACTGAGACAAAATCGTGGTTTCAAGCTAAGATTTGCTGATCTACCTTTGGACTGTTTTTGGTTGGATACCGCCAAGGAGTTCCCCCTTCTGGCAAACAAAGCTATTTTGACATTGCTCCCATTTTCCACTACATATCTGTGTGAGATTAGCTTTTCAAGCATGATTGCTATAAAAACCAAATACAGAGAGAGACTGAGAGCTGTTGACGAAGAGCTACGTGTGTATCTTTCTTCGATTCCAACCAGAATATCAGCTTTGTGTTCAGCCAAACAGGCCCAGGTTTCGCACTGAATAAAGTATTTTATAATTTTTCACTATTCTGTTTACTTAATATTTCATAATAAAGTAATTATAAAATACTTTCTTTGTGTTTATTTGATTCCTATTCAAGAGAATTACTTTATATATAGTCAATATAGGCAGAGTTAAATTTTTTAACATTTTCTAATGGTGGTGTGCCTCGTGATTTTTTTCATGAAACAAGTGTGCCTTTGCCCAAAAAAGGTTGAAAAACACTGGGTTACAGGATCCTAGGCAACATGGCTTTACAAAAGGTAAATTGTGCCAAACGAACCTAATTGAATTTTTTGATTGGGTGACTAGAGAGCTGGTTCGAGGACATATACTAGATGTAATTTACTTAGATTTCAGTAAAGCCTTTGATATGGTTCTTCATAGGAGGCTCTTGAACAAACATGAAGAGCTGAAGTTAGGACCCAAAGTGGTGAACTGGGTTAGAAACTGGCTGTTGGACAGACGCCAGAGGGTGGTGGTTAATGGAAGTCGCTCGGAGGAAGGAAAGGTGAGTAGTGGAGTCCCTCAGGGTTCAGCGCTGGGGACGATCCTGTTCAATATGTTTGTGAGTGACATTGCTGAAGGGTTAGAAGGAAAAGTGTGCCTTTTTGCAGATGATATCAAGATTTGTAATAGAGTAGACACCGAAGAGGGAGTGGAAAATATGAAAAAGGATCTGCAAAAGTTAGAGGCATGGTCTAATGCCTGGCAACTAAAATTCAATGCAAAGAAATGCAGAGTAAAGCATTTGGGGACTAATAATCGGAAGGAACCGTATATGCTTGGAGGTGAGAAGCTGATATGCACGGACAGGGAGAGGGACCATGGGGTTATAGTGTCCGAAGATCTAAAGGTGAAAAAACAGTGTGACAAGGTGGTGGCTTCTGCCAGAAGGATGCTGGGCTGTATAAAGAGAGGCGTAGCCAGTAGAAGGAAGAAGGTGTTGATGCCCCTGTACAGGTCATTGGTGAGGCCCCACTTGGAGTATTGTGTTCAGTTTTGGAGACCGTGTCTGTCAAAGAATGTAAGAACAAGAAAGAAAAATGGGGAGAACCAAGATCCACAGTGAAAACAATCCACCGATGAAAACAAAAACAAAAACTGTGGATACAGATGTTCTGGAGATACTTTATTAACCACTGACATATAAAACCATGAATAAGTACAATGATAAAAAATACTGTGATAAAAATCCAACCGGACCCTACACGGTCCATGTTTCGGCAAACATGCTTTCCTCAGGGGTCCAATGGTTTGCAACCTGACATATAAAGAATTGGACTGAAAACAGTCTATTGTCTTTAAACATGTGAGCAAAGAACAACGCAGACAAGCTGAAGTAGCAAAAAAAATGCTAAGAAGAATATAAGAAGACTTGAAGCGGTCCAGAGGAGGGCGACGAAAATGATAGGAGGCTTGCGCCAGAAGACGTATGAGGAGAGACTGGAAGCCCTGAATATGGAACCCTAGAGAAAAGGAGGGACAGGAGAGCACTGTTCCCTCTATGCTGTGCGTTCGTGCGCGCACACACAACTTGCCGAACCCGCGCGCACAAAAAAATAAATTTTTGCCTAAAATGATTTATTGAAATGAGACTTTATGTTACATAAAGTGTAACTAACATAAAGTGTAACTAAAATTACATTGTGTTTTTGTTAATTCAGACTAAACTCAAAGACCTGCCCATAAATGCCCATAACTGAACTCTGGCAATCATTTTTATAGCGCACACAAATTTAGTTTTTCTTTAAAATGCGCACAGATGAAATTTTTTGCGCACACAGCCTATGAAAAATTAGAGGGAACATTGCAAGGGAGATATGATTCAGACGTTCAAATACTTGAAGGTTATTAACTTAGAACAAAATCTTTTCCAAAGAAAGGAAAATGGTAAAACCAGAGGACATAATTTGAGGTTGAGGGGTGGTAGATTCAAGAGCAATGTTAGAAAATTCTACCATACAGAGAGGGTGGTGGATGCCTGGAATGCGCTCCCGAGAGAGGTTGTGGAGAGGAAAACAGTGACTGAGTTCAAAGAAGCGGGGGATGAACACAGAGGATCTAGGATCAGAAAATAATATTAAATATTGAACTAAGGCTAGTACTAGACTATTTATTTTATTGTTCCCCTTCCTTTTGTTCTGGTCCTTTTCCCCTGCTTTCTCTTTTTACAAATTGTATTTCTGCCCTTTTCCATCCTGTATCGGTAAGTTAATGTTTGTCAGTGTGTTTGATTGTTTATAGCATTATTTGTAGTTTGTTTTTAACGTACGCTCTTTTTATATTATGAAGAACCGCTTTGAATTTTGATAAGGCGGTATATCAAATTTTTAAATAAACCTGAAACCTGATATTAGGCAGACATGCATGGTCTGTGTCTGTATATGGCCGTTTAGGGAGGATGGGCTGGAGAGGGCTTCAATGGCTGGGAGGGTGTAGATGGCTGGATTTAGGCAGTTGGAACCCAAGCATAGTACCGGGTAGAGCTTTGGATTCTTGCCCAGAAATAGCTAAGAAGAAAAAATTTAAAAAATTTAAATTGAATCAGGTTGGGCAGACTGGATGGACCATTTGGGTCTTTATCTGCCTTCATAAGAACATAAGAAATGTCTTCACCGGATCAGACCTTAGGTCCATCTAGTCCGGCGACCCGCACACGCAGAGGCTAAGCTAGGTGTTCCCTGATGAAGACCTTGTTAACCCGTATCCCTCAATATGATTTGCAAGAAGGTGTGCATCCAATTTACCTTTGAATCCCAGAATGGTGGTCTCCATCACAACCTCCTCTGGGAGAGCATTCCAAGCATCCACCATTCACTGTGTGAAACAGAACTTCCTGACATTTGTCCTGGGCCTGATGCCCCTCAGTTTCAGTCCATGACCTCTTGTCCGTGTCACATTTGACAATGTGAATAACGATGATTCTTGCTCTATTTTGTCGAATCCTTTTAGTATTTTAAAAGTCTCTATCATATCCCCTCGTAGTCTTCTCTTTTCGAGGGTGAACAAACCCAGTTTTCCGAGTCGTTCCTTGTAGCTCAGATTCTCCATACCTTTTACTAATTTTGTGGCCCTCCTCTATACCCTCTCCAGTAGGGTTATATCCTTCTTTAGATAGGGAGACCAGTGTTGGATACAGTATTCCAAGTGTGGTCTGATCATTGCTCTGTAAAGCGGCATTATGATGTCCGCCGATCTGCTCGTGATCCTCTTCTTTATCATGCCCAACATACTGTTTGCTTTCTTTGCCGCCTGCACATTGAGCTGACGGCTTCAGGGTCCTGTCTATCAGTACCCCCAGGTCTCTTTCTTGTTCGCTCTTGCCCAAAGTTACACCTAACATTTTTTATTCATGCTCCTTGTTTTTCCTGCCCAGGCGCATTACTTTGCATTTTTCTATATTAAACTTCATCTGCCACATTTCCGCCCATTTCTCCAGCTGGTTCAAATCCTTCTGCAGTTCTTCGTTGTCCTTTTGTGTCCCAACTGCCCGACCTAGTTTTGTGTCATCTGCAAACTTGATAATATTGCTTGTTGTTTCCTCTTCCAGGTCATTTATGAAGATACTAGTCATTAAGCCCGTTACATTAACGGGTGCTAGAACCTGTCTATCTGTCTTTCTATGTCTCTCTCTGCCCCTGTCTCTTTCTTCCTTTCTTTGTCTCTCTCCCTCCCACTGTCTGTCTGTCTTTCTTTCTGTCTGTCTCTCTCCCTGGCCCCCTTTGTCTGTCTGTGCTTATTTCTTTCTGTCTCTCTCCCTGCCTGCTGTCTTTCATTCTCGCGCGCTGCCTGCCTGGTCCTCTTTCGTCTCCCCCCCAAAGCAATCCAAGATTGCTCCCTGGCCCTCTTTCCTTTCCCCCCCCCCCCACTTCCCTGTGCAGCAACAACAGCATTCCTCTCCTTCTCTGTGCAGCAGCATTCTCCCTTCCCAGTACAGCAGCATTCCCTGTACAGAAGCAGCATTCTCTCCTTCCCTGAGCAGCAACATTACCCCCTTTCCCTATGTAGCAGCAGCATTCCCCCCTTCCCTGTGTACCCACCCCTTGCCTGCTCCCCCTGTTCCCTTCTCCTGTCCATCAGCATTCATTTCCTGCTCCCCCTGTGCATACGCTCTACTTGCCTCAAAGAAAAGCGCTGCACTGCGCTGTTGCTGGCCTCGGTGTCTTCTCTACACTGCGGCCAACCCTAGCAGAAACAGGAAGTTGTGAGGCCAGTGGCAGCACAGTGCAGCGCTTTTCAGTTAAACGCTGTGAGTAGGCGAGCGGGAGGAGGGGGAAAAATAGATGGCGGTAGGGGGGTTTGGAGGTTGGGGCGCGTGCGGCAAGCCGCCGCTCGCGCCTGAAGATTTTAAAAGCTCCCCTGGATTGGTCTGCCCTGCTCCTTACCTTAGTATATTTTTAAGTTGAAAGATGCGGCGGCGGCAGCTCCTCGCAGGGGCAGGGCAAACCGAAGAACAGCACGGCCGACAGCCGCCGCGTCTGACATCCACCTCGGGGGAGGAGAGAGAGTGTTTCGCGCGCATGCGCACTCCTATCTGAGGTGCCCTACAGCGCACGGAAAACGGAACACGCGATGGGAGTGCGCATGCGCGGCTTAGCCTTTTATTATATTAGATTGAATAAGATGGGCCCGAGAACCGAGCCCTGGGGCACACCGCTTGTCACCTTCTCCCAGTCCGAGAACTTCCCATTCCCTCTGGAATCTGTTTTCCAGCCATTTGCCTATCAATCTTAGTTTGTCCCCTTCTATTCCCTGGCTTTGTAGTTTCCTCAGAAGCCTTGCGTGCGGAACCTTGTCGAATGCTTTCTGGAAGTCCAAGTATATTATATCCATCGGGTCTCCGCTATCGATTTGTTTGTTCACCTTATCAAAAAATTGAAGTAAATTCGTCAAACATAACTTCCCCTTTCTGAAGCCGTGTCATCTACTATGTTACTATGTTCAAAAGCTCGCCTCAATGTTTGGAGTTGCTGCTTCAGTTTGTCAAGAAGTGCAATGCAGTACTTTGCCCTGATGTTGTTTTGTAAACTGCCTAGACTTTAGGTGATATATAAATTTTTTAAATAACAATAAATAAATAAAATTACATCTTTGTCCCAGAAGACAGACACCAACACCTTGCTTGATAACTTGTGTCTTGAGCTTCTTGGGACATGGGAACCATTGTGTCTCCATTATTTGGATTGTTCTTTTGTATATATATGCAGCATATTTATTTATGTATTTTAACATTTATATACCATCTATAACTAGGTGGTTTACAAAATACAAATATAAAAACTAGGAAATAATATCACAAAGTGAAATCTTAAAATATCTTCTCTTAAAATACATCCACTGTATCACTGACAACCAGATGCCTCACAAAAATGTTGCAACAAACAACTGTGTTTTTAATAATTTTTAAAATCTTAACCAATTAGGGCATAGATGTATCTGTCATACCAATGAATTCCACAGCTTAAAACCAGCAATAAAAAATGTAGTCTCTCTGATATCAACATATCTCCCTAACGTTATTGGGTCTAATAATTTTTGATTTTCTGATCTCAAGACTGGCTGATAAGGTACCACAACTCTACTAAAATACCATGGTGTTTGATAGTAAATAGCTTAATGGACTATAGAAATCACTTTATGATGAACCAGAAATACAATCGGCAACCAATGTAATTTATTTAAAACAGGTGTAATATGGGCTGTTCTTTCAACACCCAGAACCAGCCTAGCTGCAGCATTTTGCATTAACTGCAACACTCTTCCCCTCGTTTTAGATATACCAAGGTAAAGGGTGTTACAGTAATCCAGCCGAGATAAAGCCATCCCTTGCCCAACAGTCCTGAAATCAAAATGAGAGAGCAGTGATGTCAAACGATATATCATGTGAAGATGACCTAAACATGCCTTTATAGTCTTAACAATCTGCCACTTCATAGTCAAATGTGTATCCAATACAACTCCCCACACCGTCATTTCTTTCTTTACTGGTAATGGCACCTGCAATATATTTATAGAATATATATATATATATATATATACACACACACACACATATATACTGGAGGTTTTGAACCATCTCACAAAAGTTTCCCCAAGATCAGGAACCAGGAATCCTGAACCCTGTGACTCTCCCACACAGGTGTGGGTGTAGCACCTTGAAACAAAGTCAAGTAGAGCAATGCAGGCTGCAGGCAAAGGGAGTTGACCAAGCAGAGGAAGCAACCCCATGGCTGAGTATTTCAGAGCTCAGTCAAAATAATGAGGTAGATTGCTAGATTGTGATGAGAATACAGTATATCACTAAACCAGCCAGAGGACTTGGGGTCAGAAGAACCCATGGATATTACAATGCAGCCTATGAATAAGGACATGGATGTTCATTGATTTTTTTTTCCTTTTCTGTGGGAACTGACAACTGCCTTGTGTTTTTTGTGAAAGGAATGGTGTATTTTCTGGCTAGCTTTGAACCTAGCAGTCAGAAGCAATTTGGGGAGTTTAAAGGCAATTTCTTTGCAACAAAGAGTATTTTTTTTCTTTTGTGTTTTGTTTTTGTTTGTTGAAGAAGATGTAGGGTCTGCAACGACTACTTCATTATAGCAGCACTGAGCATAGGAAGGAATTGTTAGTGCTGTTTGTGGAACTTTGGGGGGGGGGTTCTTTCCATTTTTTCTTTTCTCCTTGTTTGGCTTTCACAAGCCGCTCATTGTTGTGGTGGAGATTGTTTAGGGGAGAATCCACAATACAGTACATTTAAGGGTTTTGGGATTGCAGGGCCTGAAAGGCCAACTAATTCTGTGGATTCAGCAATTCTCCTCTCCTCTAACTCCCTAGAGTAGGTGGTGAGCCTGACTGTATCTAAATAGGCCCAGGGAGAATTACAAGAGAGTGTTTTGGACTATATGAACCGCTATGTGAATACATGATTTTGTTTTTCCTTTTTTTTGAAGAATACCAGAGGTTTAATTCCTGAACTACCTATGACCTGGCCAGCTGCATTGTGACTCAGAAGCAGAACTGCTTTTTTGTTTTTTGGGGGATTGGTTTTTTTTTTATTTATTGAAATTTTAATATAATTTCACAAGAGATCTCTTGTACAAGCAAATCAGAAATGAAACCATCATATAAACTTAAAAATTTTTACAGAAAAGAAACAAATATTAAATCTTTCTTAGACCACAATATCACATCAGAGGAAGAATATTAAGAGTGAGGAGCAACTCAAAAGAGGAATATAAAAATAAATAGAAATTGGTTTAACGGTATACGGTCCTCATATTTCCAAAATCATGACTATCATTAAGATCTTATTAAACTGTCCCGGTTGACATTTTCTTCAAATTCAGGAATGATCTAAGTTGTTCCAGGATAAAAAAGGTATAGTTAACACTTAAGAATTTAATTGAACATTTGCATGGGTATGCCAAAAGGAACGTTGCTCCAATGTTTCAGGGAAAATCTAGATTTTCTTTCCAAAAAATAACATCTGGGAATTGCGAAAAAATAGTCTCATTACTGAATCTAAGTCTTGTTCAAAAACAAAGGAAACCAACAAAGTGGCTCTCTCTGTTTCCACGGACATTGAGGATTCCAAAATCTCTGTAAGGTTTAGTAGCTCTACAGCTTCCAAACCTTCACCTTCTATAGAGGCAATTGCTACTTTTTTGAGGTAAATAATATGTACGGTTAATTGGTGGTATAAGCTCAGGGGAAAATTTTAACACCTCTGTTAAATATTTCTTGAACATTTCATGGGGAGATATTCCAACAGATTTTGGAAAATTCAATAAACGTAAATTTAACCTTCTAGTGTAATTCTCTAATTGTTCAATTTTTCTATTTAAAAGAATTCTTTCTTTCAGAATTCTCTCTGTTACATGTTATAATTTGTCTGTTTTTTCTTTAAGCTTCTTAGTTTCTGTAGAAAACTTTTCTTTGGTATCTTTTAATGACTTTCCTAAATTGTCCACAGTAGATACAAGAGTTTGGTCTCCCGAGAGCGTCCCATATGCTCTCAAGGGTCACCGTGGCAGGTCTTCTAAATCCAAGTTCAGATGAATCAGCTCCCTGGACTCTCTGCTCTTGTTCTTGTTCCCTCTCAGCTGCTGCCCCTTCAAACAGGGTCTCCCTTGACGTTCCTTCCGTACAGGGGTCACCTGACAGAGCCGCGGGAGGAGCAGGACGCAGTGATGGGATAGTCACTGGAGGGGAGAGAGATATCTCCAACTTGAAATTGCCAGCAGCTTCACCTGCTGACAAAAGCTCAGGACCTCCAAAATACATCGGACCGCTGACGACTGCAGCATACTCCAAAATCAATCTTTGATTCGGGGTGGAAGTCCTCGTTGGTAAGGGGTCCGAATGAATTGCACCCTTCCTCTTAGAATGAGGCATCTGGAAAAAATGAGCAAGAAGCTGCCCGAAGGTAAATCTGTAGCACTTAGAGATGCGTTGAAAAGCAGCCGGCTATACTGCCTCCATCTTACTTCCCCTCATCCCCAGATCCTGTGCTTTTGATGGGAAAGGTGAGCAGGATATGGACCTGGTGAAGGGCACTGAAATCTGTTTTTTCTTTGTTTTGTGCCTCTACTGGAACCTGTGTTGGAAAAAGGTCAGTGAACTTTGACACTCTGGCATATAGGAAGCTGGGGTAAACTAAGCATATGAACTGAAACTACATTATTGAGTTTAAATGTTTTCATAGTTACTGTTCTAAATGCAGGAACGCAGTTCTTGACTGTGGAGTAGGAAGGGCACTTATCCCCTAATGTAACTAGCATATCATTGTAGATTTGTTTGGCCAAGTTCCCTTTTAGGTAAAGATATTTCATCACTGCTCGGCACTCTTTTGCAGTAAGATCTCCATTATTTTGCACCATTCTGAAAAAAGAAAAAAAAAAAACAATAAGGCTACAGTTATGAAATTTATGTCAGACGGTTGGGTGTGGTACTGGAGGACTGGAGAAGGGCAGTTGTGGTCTCTACAAAAACGAAAGTAAGGAAGAAGTAGGGAACCACAAGCCGGCAAGTCTGACTTCTATGGTAAATAAATAAATGGAAACGCTTTTAAAACAGAGAGTAGTGAAGTTTCTAGAATCTAGTGTATTCCAGGACCCAAGGCAATATGAATTCAAATCTGTTGATCAAATCGGGAAAGATTCCGGAAGACTGGAAGGTGGCGAATGTTACGCCGATCTTCAAAAAAGGTTCGAGATCCGGGAAACTACAGACCGGGAAACTACAGACCGGGAAACTACAGACCGGTGAGTCTGACCTCAGTACCGGGAAAGATGGTAGAGGCGCTGATAAAGGACCGCATCATTGATCACCTTGACGGACATGATCTGATGAGGACCAGCCAGCACGGTTTCAGTAAAGGCAGATCTTCCTTGATGAACTTGCTGCAGCGAGGCACGCGAGTGCCGTTCCTGCCCCTCCCCCGAGCCAGGGGGAGAAGGATTTGACCAGCAGCAGCTGAGTTCCATTTTGTTGGGAGCCTCGCTCCAGCGAGGCATACAAGTGCCGTTCCTGACCCTCCCCTGAGCCAGCGGGAGAAGGATTTGACCAGCAGCAGCCAAGATCCATTTTGTTGGGAGCCCCGCTCCAGCGAGGCACGCGAGTGCTATTCCTGCCCCTCTCCCGAGCCAGTGGGAGAAGGATTTGACCAGCAGCGGCCGAGCTCCATTTTGTTGGGAGCCCCGCTCCAGCGAGGCACGCGAGTGCCATTCCTGCCCCTCCCCCGAGCCAGTGGGAGAAGGATTTGACCAGCTGCGCTAACGGCGCACAGCCATTCGGATCGCGATTGCGAAGGTGCAAGGCAAAGGCGCGTGTGCCTTAGTACATGCCTTTGTGAAGCGTCCTTGGTGAAGAAAACCTCACAGATCGAACCTGCACAAGACGAGGCTGGGTAATCGATCTTCCCCATCTGACCCCCACGGTCTCCAACGGCCCACGTCGAGTCCAACAACCTCAGGGTTCCCAAGCCGCCTTCCCCCTCACCCGGCCGGGCCTGTAAACGTGCCTCTGCCCCCAGAAACATCCTAGGAGCCCTTCCCCCCACAGCGGCTAAAACTGTCCTCCTGTTACAGCCCTTTTACCCACTACCTCCAACACCAGCTAAACTTTTTAAGTTCTCTGCCAAACTCAGACACTCACGCTAAAATAGCCAGTTCTCTAGATGCATGCGCAACAGCTAGAGGCATGTGTAACCACTAGAGGCACGTGTAGCTGTCAGAGACATGTATAACTGTTAGAGGCATGTGTAATTATTAGATGCATGCGCAATCGTTAGACAACCGGTAGACATAGTTAATTATTAGAGGCATGTATATGTGCATGCGCTAGAGGCACCATTAGGTAATATACCGGCATGCATTAGGGCCATGCGTTACTGTTTGATGCATGCATAACTGTTTAGGGGCATGTGCAATCGATAGATGCATGTGTAATTGTTAGTTGCATGTATAATTAATAGACGAATGTACAATTATTGAAGCTTGTGCAAGCGATAGAAGCATATTTAACTGTTTGCTGCAAGTGTAATGTTAGATGAATGCACAATTATTGATGTACAATTATTGATGCTTGTAATTAGGACTTCATAAGAACTATATCCACCCGGGTCACCTACTGGGACATCCTAAGAATAATATACACCTCAGTCATCTTAAAGAACCACATCAATCCGCCCAACAGCCTTACAAAGTATAATCCAAAAATCTTAGCGATACCAAACAGTCTCATCAGGAAGAAACACACTATCCTACAATCATTAATCTCCCACTAATCCTTTTAATCTTTCTAATAAATGGTAGCATCAAAAATGTTAACTCCCTCTACCCACAACTACAATCAACCTACTACCACGATCTATCAGACTCACATCATTAACCTACAGGTAGACACAATAAATCACATTAATGTTATCTCAAATAAAAAAAGACACCAACGAACCTTTAAAAAAAGAATAAGGGAAGTAAAACCCATCAGAACCACCACCTCCACCGAAACTATCACAACCACATCTATTCCCTGTGCATATCTTAATACAAGATCTGTCCGGAACAAGGCCTTCCTAATTAAAGATTGGATCATAAGCAAGCAAATAGCCTGCCTCTTCCTAACCGAAACATGGCTATTGTCTGAAGATGATCCAATAATAATTGATCTCCTACCTGACAATTTTAAAATCCTTACGCTAAACCGCGCAGATAAAAAAGGTGGAGGATTAGCAATCATTCTTAAAGAGAGATTTGAATTCGAATTAGTGGATTCCAAAGCGACCGACAAACTAGAGATCTTAGCCTGTAAAATCAGTAACAATCAACTAGAAGAATCCCTATCTTGCATACTATTCTATGTCCCACCAAAAAGTTGGCCCAAAGCCAAAGAGGATTTCTGTGAATTTGTCCTACACAATTCAATTGGGCCTTCCTACAATATCATCGCAGGAGACGTAAACATACACCTAGATGAAGAGAACAATGCAGACACAAAAGAGTTTAAAAACTTTCTTTCCCTACTCAACTACAACCTCCATGTACCCACACAAACACACGAAAAAGGTCATCATTTAGATGTGGTAGCCATGTCCACAAAGGAAATCCTTAACCCTGCAATCTCTCTACCTGTAGGCTCCTGGTGTCATTTGGTCTGACCATTTCACTTACTATTTCAAATTAATCTGGTCTCACCGAAAATCTAAAACACGTCCGATGATAAAAAGAGAGCATCACACAAGAGGGTACATTAATCCAGAAGACTACTGGTCTCAATACGAACTGCAAACGGAGATAGTAGAAGGAGTCGATTTCTGGGATCACTGGACAACAACCAGCACATCAATCCTAGATAAAATAGCCCCTAAACGTAATAGCAAAAGCAATGCAAATAAATATAACAAATGGTTTGACACCGAACTCCTAAAATCAAAACAACTAGCTAGACGACTAGAAAGAACCTGGAAAAAAACAGGAGAATTGGCAGACCGTAACAAATGGAGAGCCAACATAAAAACCTACAAACAACTAATAAAAGACAAATGTAAAGCATTCTACTCTACTAAAATCAACTTATCTTGCAATAGTTCTCAAGGAATCAATACAAAGGAGCTGTTCAACCTGATCACAAATCTATTTGACACTACTCGTTATACCATACCCGTGCACAACTCTAAACTACCCTCTGCAAATGACCAAAAATTAAAAACCTAAGAAACAACTGTTTAAAAAACGTTCCCAGCGACCACTAAATAGCTAACGCTCAAGGAAACAAAATACCAGCAGACATGATCTGGAGTTCCTTTCAAGACTTAGACTGGAATAACTACACCAAACTATACAACAAATACTCTAAATCCTACTGCGTCCTGGACTCATGCCCCCTGGAAATTATGAAAGCAGCGCCATTAGAATTTAAATTATCATTGCTACACTACTTAACCCATAACCTAAAAAACGGAAGTTCCTCACTAACAACGGTCACATAATAACCCCAATCCTAAAAAATAGAAAAGAACCATCAACGCTAATAACCAACTACAGACCTATAGCATCCATCCCACTTATTGTAAAAATCATGGAGGGATTGGTTTACACCCAACTGATGGAATATCTCAACCAGTTCTCTCTCCTCCATGAAACTCAATCTGGTTTTAGACCTTTATTCAGTTCGGAGACAGTAATCATGGCTATCTTAGACTATCTGCGACTATTGTTTAGCAAGGGCCTCAATGCCCTGATCTTGCAATTCAATATGAGCTCTGCTTTCGATCTGGTAGACCATGAGAAATTGCTTCAATGCTTGGATGCCATTGGCATCAGGGATGAGGTGTTAAACTGGTTTCGTGGCTTCCTTACATCTCGTACCTATCAGGTACGTTTCGACCACGATCTCTCCGATACCTGGAGCAATTCTTCCGGTATGCCACAAGGGTCACAGCTATCCCCATTGCTTTTCAATGTCTACATGTCCTCACTGGGCATGCAATTGACCCAGCTAGGGATAAAACTATTCAGTTACGCAGATGACTTTACGCTCATCATCCTATTTGCTGACTCTATCTCGGAAACCATTCCCAAGACAACAGAAGCAATAAATGTGATGGAACAATGGATGACAGACTTCAAGCTCAAACTTAATTCAGAAAAAATGAAATTCTTAATTGCTTCCCCTCACCCGTTTGACATCAAAACCCCACTAAGCATCAACAATCTTAGTTACCCTATTCAGTCTACCATGAAGATACTGGGTGTAACTCTAGATCAGTGCCTAACCATGAAAGACCAGGTGGACTCCTTAATCAGAAGGGTTTTTTTCACTCTCTGGAAACTGAGATCTGTTAAGTCATATTTTGATACGTCAGCATTCAGAATCCTAGTACAATCCCTCGTACTAAGTCAACTCGACTACTGCAACATCGCCTATTTAGCAATTTCCCAAAAGAATATGCGATGTATTCAGCTTGTGCAAAATGCAGTGGTCAGACTTATCTTCGGGTTAAAGAAGTTTGATCACGTAACTCCTTATTACCGGCAGTTGCACTGGCTACCGACAGAAGCACACGTAAAGTTTAAGTTCGCCTGCATCTGCTTCAAATTACTATATGGTCCAGCCCCTAAATACATAACAGACCTTTTCACCTTCTCCACCAACAAACACAAGAGAATCTCACACCTGAACTTCGTTTCCCCCCCAGTCAGAGGTTGCAAATTAAAAAAACACTACGAACACTTTCTCTCACATCAAGCAGCATTTTGGGGCAAAGACCTAAAACAATTGCTCTTGCTCTCCACTTAGGAGGAATTCAGGAAGCGCCTAAAAACATACCTATTCCTGAAGTACCTAGACAACTGACCCACACTCCACTCTCAACAATGGTTTTCTTGACCTATTTCTCATTCTCTTCTCTCTTCAGGTCACTCATTTTGTACCTCTTGTAATCTTTTGTAAACCGCATAGAACTTCACGGTATTGCGGTATATAAACTGTTATTATTATTATTATTATTATTCGAGGGTGTAAACAGGCGGATAGACAAGGGCGACCCGGTTGACATTGTATATCTGGATTTTCAGAAGGCCTTCAACAAAGTTCCACATGAACGACTACTTCGGAAAATTGCATGCCATGGAATCAAGGGTGAAATACTCACGTGGATTAAAAACTGGCTGGAGCATAGGAAACAGAGAGTGGGGGTAAATGGACAATTCTCAGACTAGAAGAGCATCACCAGCGGGGTGCCGCAGGGCTCAGTGCTTGGACCTGTGCTCTTCAACATCTTTATAAATGATCTGGACATTGGTACGACGAGCGAGGTGATTAAATTTGCGGACGATATGAAGTTATACAGAGTAGTGAAGACACAGGGGGATAGCGAAGATCTGTAGCATGACATAATCAAGCTCGAGAAATGGGCATCGACATGGCAAATGAGGTTCAATGTGGATAAGTGCAAAGTGATGCATGTCGGAAACAAAAATCTCATGCACGAATACAGGATGTCCGGGGCGGTACTTGGAGAGACCTCCCAGGAAAGGGACTTGGGAGTTCTGATCGACAAGTCCATGAAGTCATCTGCACATATGGCAGCGAAAAGGGTGAACAGAATGCTAGGAATGATCAAGAAGGGGATCACGAACAGATCCGAGAAGGTTATCATGCCGCTGTACCAAGCCATGGTGCACCCTCACCTGGAGTACTGCGTCCAGCACTGGTCGCCGTACATGAAGGAGGACATGGTACTACTCGAAAGGGTCCAGAAAAGGGTGACTAAAATAGTTAAGGGGCTGGAGGAGTTGCTGTACAGCGAGAGATTAGAGAAACTGGGCCTCTTCTTCCTTGAAAAGAGGAGACTTAGAGGGGACATGATCGAAACATTCAAAATACTGAAGGGAATAGACTTAGTAGAGAAAGACAGACTGTTCACCCTCTCCAAAGTAGGGAGAACGTGAGGAAATTCTTCACCCAGAGAGTGGTAGAAAACTGGAACGCTCTTCCAGAGTCTGTTATAGGGGAAAACACCCTCCAGGGTTTCAAGACAAAGTTGGACAAGTTCATGCTAAACTGGTGAAACTGGACTCATCTGGAACACTGGTCTTGACCTTGGGGCCACCACGTGAGTGGACTGCTGGGCAGGATGGACCATTGGTCTGACCCAGCAGCGGTAATTCTTATGTTCTTAAATATGATCAATTTCTTTGACTGGGTGATCAGAGAATTGGAAAGAGGGGAAGCGTTAGATGTAGAGTATTTAGATTTTAGCAAAGATTTTAACAGGTGTCTAATAAATAAACTGAGTGCCCTGTCGATGGGCTCCAAACTAATGGACTGGGTGAGGAATTGGTAGTGGTGGATCTCAAGATTCGACTTTTGAGCCTGTTCTTTTTAACATTTTTGTAAGTGATATTGCTGAAGGGCTGTCAGGTAAGATCTGCCTCTTTGCGGATGATACCAAAATCTGCAATAGAGTAGACACACCTAATGGTGTGGATAACATGAGGATCTAGTGAAGCTTGAAGAATGATCTGAAATTTGGCAGCTGTGAGAATGGTACAGTTTAGGGGGTGAAGAACTTTTGTGCAAAAAAGAGGAGTGGGACTTGGGTGTAATAGTATGTGATAATCTTAAGGTGGTAACGATGAAAGCTAGAAGGATGCTTGGGTGCATAGGGAGAGGTATGGCCAGTAGTAAAAAAGAGGTATTAATGCCCTGTATAAGACTCTGGTGAGACCTCATTTAGAATACTGTACTGGAGACTGCACCTTCAAAAAGATATAAACAGGATGGCATTGGTCCAGAGGAAGGCTTCTACAATGGTCAGTGGTCTTTGTCATAAGATCTCAATATATATACTTTGGAAGAAAGACAGGAGAGAAGAGATATGATAGAGACATTTAAATACCTATGTGGCATAAATAGGCATGAGGCCAGTTTCTTTCAATTGTTATGTTAATCAGGTTTTCTATTCCATCTTTACCTATTCAATTCAAGGTCAGATTACATTACAAGAAGTTGAGTCAGTTACCTAGGAAGTTACAAAAGACAGTTTGACATGAACATAGAGAATGACATGGGGACAAATTTGTTTCCAACCGTCCCCGCAGGAACTCGATTTCCCCATCTCGTCCCCGTGAGTTTTGTCACTGTCCCTGCCCCATTCTTGTAAGCTCTGTTTGAGGCTTGTGCAGATGAGGACAGAGCTTGCAGGAATGGGACAGGGCCAGGAAATGAACTTGCCAGGACAGGAAAGGAAAATGAGTTTCCGTGTGGGCAGAGAAAAATTTGTTCCCGTGTCATTCTCTACATGGACATTCAATAGGATTGCTAGTACAGGTAGATCAGTACAACTATTAATACAGTTGGGTCATAGTTACAAATGCAAGTGAGTCATCAGCTTGTCATGTTGTCTCAGGGGTTGCATTAGGTAGTTTAGAAATGGATTTTTGCAATTACCATTTCAGTTACTTCAGGGCTGGCTCCCTGTCTTGGTACAGAAATGCTTTTAAAAGCTTTCTGAACCTGAGATAGTGGTCACAGGATCGTAGTATAAGTGGTAGTTGATTCCAGCATTTTGGTAATTGATACTGCACAGATAAGGTGATTTGCCAGGTAGAAAGAAAACTCCAGGATGAAAGGGCAAGGGATGAACTTAAGAGATTATAGGCTCAGATGTAATCTAAGAAATTACTTTTTTACAGAAAGGGTGGTAGATGTGTAGAATAGTTTCCTGGTAGAGGTAGTGGAGACAAAAGACTATGTCTGAATTCAAGAAAGCAGAGAACAGGTACATGGGATCCCTTAGAAAGAGGAGGAGATAGTGGATGCTGAGGATGGGCAGACTGGGTGGGCCATTTGGCCTTTATCTGCCATCATGTTTCTAGTCGGTATGTTTTCTGTCAGATAACTCTCTCAGAAATCATTTCTTTGTGATTTGTCCTAACCCACGAATGACCTGGTATTGGGGAAAACATCCTTAAATTGATGTATTAGTGATTGTCTATGTATTTTATGGAAATTTTATGAATGTTTGATACTAAAAACTGCTTAGATTTTAGGCAGTATATAAATGTGTTAAATAAACTGTAACCTTTGTTGGGGATCTAGAGTTTCCCCAAATTTAATAAATTGCTCTTCTCCCATAACTCCAAAATCTGGCCCAAATCTCCATCTTCTTCTATCCTTTCTCCAATCAGCCCTTCCCTTTCCATCCAGGGCTTTAAAATATTCATATGATACACTTGTGACTTTCCCTGACTGAGATTCACTTCATATGTCTTCGAGCCCAACCATGGGGACACCACAAATGGACCTTTCCATTTGGCTAACAACTTATTAGCTGAGGTAGGTATCATTATTAGTACCTTATCTTTGGGCTGAAATCCTCTATCCTTAGTCGTCAGGTCATAATTCGTCTTCTGATTATTCTGAGCTTGTTCCAGGTTCTTTTGGGTTATTTCCCCTATCTTTACTAATTTCTCCTTCATCTTTTGTCCATGTTCAGTTACTGACATTACCTCTCTTTCTCCTCCCACCCAGGACTCTTTCACCATTTCCAACAGATTCTGGGGTTTCTGCCTGACCATCAGTTCAAAAGGAGAGAATCCTAGGAACACCTGAGTTACCCTATATTTTGTTTGCTTATAGAGGTATGGCCCTATCCCAGTCATGGATGTTTTCCCCTAAACACTACTTAATTATCCGAACCAGGATTTGATTGAATAACTTGACTATGCCATCTGTTTGGGGGCGATAGGCTGCCGTTTTTATATGTGTTATCCTGAACATTTTAAACATTTTCCCCCAGTGTCCATGATAAAAAAATTGATCTCCCTTTCTATCGGAATCTCCTGAGAAAGACCTCGGCCCAAGGGATAGCCCAAGAATTGTCCATTTTCTTGGACTATCCCTTGGGCCGAGGTCTTTCTCATAGGTATTGCCCAAGGATACATTGTGGCATAGTTCACCATGCCTAAGAGGTATTGATACCCACTAGAACTCCAATCCAGAGGTCCCACAATGTCTGCTACAACTCTATTCAGTGGCTGTTCCATGATGGGCAAAGGAATGAGAGGGAACTTCAAGGAACCTTTGAGGTTCTTTTTGAAACTCTGCTTGATTCTTCTGGCCAGTTATTCATCAAGAAATCAGAGAGTACTGCCATTCTTGCCCAGTCAGTCTGTCCAGAGTTTCTGCTTCTGTCACATGTCAGGCTAAGACATGAGAATTGGCCAGGGTCATCAAAGGTTTCCTAAAAATGGCTGAGACCATGACCTATCTATATAAAATCCTATTTTCTCAAAAAGGGGGTATGTCTTCTCTTCTCTGGCCTGGGAGCTTTCAGCTTTCTCCCAATAGGCCTGCAGGGAGGCGTCTCCACTTTGCGCTCAGGCAACTAGTAAATTTTACTCATGGCATCTAATATCACTTCTGCCTGCCCTGAGGGAACCAACCCCATTCATTTTTCCAGCTGAGCAGTAGTGCCTCGTGGCCAGTAGGGGTGATGTCTACGGGACGGTAATGGAATGGACATCGGACATGATAGTGCAGTATTTTGTAGAGTTTTCCTACAAAAAAGGGCCTGGTTTTTCGTATGATTCTGGGTAACTCTAGTTAGATACAAGCATATGTGTTAGTTAAGGCCACGCCCAATAGAAGTGTACGACAAACTGGTGAATAAAAAATCTGAATATGGATGCAGTCAAAGCCAGAAAAACACACTACAGATTAATATAAGGGAAAGTATAATAATATTCTTTTTATGTACTTTGCTATTGGGCTAGATCATGGAGGAAATTGGGATGTGCATGGACTCCTTTTTGTTTGCTGTATTTTCTCTGTCTTTGGACTCCATTTTGGGTTCTTTTGTCTTTCTGTGTCTTGTACTCCATTTTGTGATCAGCCCATGTCCCAAGTCTTTGTTCAGATTTCTTAGCATCGTGGTGTTAATTGATACCAGATGTGCCTTAGGCTGGCTAGGAAGAAGTATCCCAAACTAAAATATAACTTGCTTTAAATATGAATGAAAATACATGGTCTGAATGAATGAAGGGCCCAAAAGTGTGTGTATTGTATGGCTGTGTATTGAACAAAAGAATGGGTTTTGAAAAAACATATATATATTTTCAACCTAAAGAAATTCAAAGGGCACAACATCTGGAAATAATTAGCAGTCTCTAGCATAGAAAGGGGGAAAAACAGCCCCTCTTTCTCCTCCAGGATAAGGCTTCTGTGTGAAGATCAATGAAATTTGAAACTGTCAGCTCAGGGGGAGACAGCCCCTCCTTTCCTCTAAGGCTGACCAATTTTCAGCACTGTTTGTAGGTAACATGAAACTTAGCTGTTCAAAGCAGGCTTAGAACATTTCAGCATCTTCCCTGACACATAGACAAATTGTCTGAAATAAGTTTTAAGAATGATAAAAGAATATTGGATATGTTATAAAATGTTAATGTATATTCAGAAAAGAATGTAAACAAAACGAATATGATTTCTGAAACTTTTAAACATATAAGAGGAATTTCTTTGTCTAACTTTAAAGACCACCTCTGTTTTTGGTTGGCCCACGGGCTAATGATGTCACACTGAGCCAAAGGTATATAATGGGTTGTTTCAAAATATTGAACTGAGCTCGTTATCAGAAGGCCAGCATTTTGGCAACTATAACGACCTCCCGCTAATGCAACTGCTAACGCAATTATGCTTTATTCTTTTGGTGTCATGATTGAAAAAATAAAAACAATAATTATATTTTGGTAACAAAACCTTTGCATTTAGCATCATTTACCATGTTTTTATTATTTTTCACACCTTTAGTGAAAGCTAGCAGCTTAATTGACAGCTGCAGCTTATGAGTGCGCCGGCGTCCAATGCCCATGCTCACAGCCTAAGGACTTTCTGTTTTCTTCTTTTCCCCAGGTCCCCGATCACTCCTTGATCAGCAAATGGGAATATTTCTCCTAATTGGAACTTCCCTGTCTCTTCTATAGGATAGTCCCTTACTAAAGTGGACACCCAACCCTCCTTAGGGGTTAACACCTCCTGTATTCCTACCCAATCCCAGTCCAATATCAAAGAGAAAGGTAATTCTACTACAGCCACCCTCATGAGCTGTGTTTTCCCTCCCTCAGTTATCCCAGTTTCATATGTGGGTTCCTGTTTTAAATCCCCATGGACACATCAGAGATATACTGTTCCGCTAAACGTCTTGTCCTTTCTCCTGACACCTAACCTTTTGACCAGGGATCCGAGCATTAGCAACTGGTTGCTACTTCTGTCCAGGAGGGTCACTAAATCCATCTCTGCTACCCATACCCCATTCTTTAAGGCTTAATCCAATACCTTCTTTTCCTAAAAGAAACCCGTGCTCATCCCAGAGAAGAACATTCCATGATGGGTCAGTCTCTCTTAAAATGATCTTCCTCCTCACAACTAAATCATCTTATTGGAGGTCAAATAGTTGGATGAGGGCCACCTTTTGGTGGTTTCCTCTATCCTTTTCTCATACCCCTGGGAGATATCCCCTTCTGGAGATCTCTCTCTCTCTCCTACCTAGTTTCCACAGGTCCTGGGATCTAACAGGGGAAATAATCCTTTTGGAGACTGATTCCCCTTGCTTTCCATTACCCACTTTCTCAGCTTCTAAATAATGTTCTGTCAGGGTCATATCTTTCTCTATGATCTTCGATCCTTGTCGCAAGACCCACATCTTAGCTGAGTTGGGTACAATATTCAAAAATTGTTCTAACACAATAAGGTTAACTATTGCTGCAGTCATTTGCTATTCAGGTTCCAACTACCAAGTGGCTCAGTCCATAAGAATTTGAGTTATTGACCTGGGTCGTTCGTCCTTCTGGAAGTCCCTTTTCCTAAACTTTCTCTGATATTGTTCTGGTGAGAGTCCTAATTGCTCTTGTATAGCTGCTTATACCTGGCAATAGTCCAGAGCTTTATTAGCACCTAATGCCCTGTAGGTGGCCTGGGCTTCCCCTGTTAAATGTGGAGCCAACCTAATAGACCACTATTCCACTAGCCATCATGCCACTGTTGCTGTCCTCTCAAAAGTTATTAGGTAGGCTTCTGGGTCATCCACTGATCCCAACTTAAAGTCACCAGGCATTGCAATTCCTTCATCTCAGCATCCATCAGCTGGAGCATCAGTTGCTGCCGCTGCCACTGTTGCTCCATAGCTTGTGAATTGATCATTCATTGCCTCCTGTGTCTCTATCTGTTTGGCTAGATCCCAAGTAGTAAACAGACTTTATGCTACTTATCCTAGGAATAAGCAGTTAATTTCCCCAAGCCATCTCGATAATGGTCTAAGGACTTCTCTTTTAGGAAATGATTCAAACCTTTTTTAAACCCCACTAAGCTAAATGATTTCACCACATTCAGCGTATTCCAGAGTTTAATTACACATTGTGTGAAGAAATATTTTCTCTAGTTTGTTTTAAATCTACTACTTGGTAGCTTCATCGCATGTCCCCTAGTCCTAGTATTTTTGGAATGAGTGAACAAGTGATTCATATACTGTATACTCTTTCCGCTCCACTCATTATTTTATAGATCTCTATCATATCCCCCTGAGCTTTCTCTTCTCTAGCTGCTTTAGCCTTTCCTCATAGGGAATTCATCCCATCCCTTTTATCTTTTCGTCACACTTCTCTGTACCTTTTCTAATTCCACTATATCTTTTTTGAGATATGGCAACCAGAACTATACATAGTTGAGGTGCGGCTATACCAAAGAGCAATACAAGGGCATTATAACATTTTCATCTTTGTTTTCCATTCCTTTCCTGATAATTCCTAACATTCTATTTGCTTTCTTAGAAGACGCTGCACATTAAGCTGAGGGTTTCGACGTATCCTCAATAATGACACTTAGATCCTTTTCCTGTGCAGTGACTCCTAACATAGAACCCAGCAGCACACAGCTATAGGTCAGGTTCCTCTTTCCTTTTATTCAGCTGGCAGAGCTTTGGAAACCTCACCAGTTTAGGTATTTATATTTTGCATTTGGGCAGGGGGTTTGAGAGAGGGCAGGAAGAAAATTTAGTGCCTACCCACTTTGGGCTCAGGACCACTGCCTACCCTCACCCCTTACTCTCCCATCAAGGTCTGTGATGCACATATCCCAAAGCTAACATATTCCAAGTAATTAATTTAAAATAAAACATTTTTTTCTACCTTTGTTGTCTGGACATTTTATTTTTCCATCATGCAGGTCCCATTTTGTCTCTTCTGGTTTCCTGCATCTTCTGATAATTCCCTTTCCAATGGTTGATGTCCATATGTCTTTTCTCCTCTCTCTTGTCTTGTTTCATTCCCTCGCTACACTGTCTTTAATATACTGCTCTTTTCTTTTTTGCTCTTCCTTCTTTTTTATTTTCTGCATCTCCATCCACTCAAATGTCACCCTTCTTTTACTTTACAGCTACCTACCAACTTCCCATCATTCATCGATGTAGGCTGTCATTTCTGAAACGTGCCTCTTTTTTTGGGTTGCCCAAGACACCCTGCTGCACCTACAGTATCAGTGTCATTGAACATGGTACCAGTGCATCCACTTCACCATATGCTCAGATCTAATTCTGCAGCTAGAACTGAGCAGTGCTTTTGATCTGGTAGAACATACTATTTTGTTGGATTGTTTGGAATCCATTGGAGTCGCAGGTAATGTCTTGAACTGGTTCATGGCTTCCTGGGTAAAAGACCGTACCAAGTGTTTAAAGAAGATACCTTGCCTTATCGTTGGGAAAACTCCTTTGGGGTCCCGCAGGGTTCACCTCTGTCCCCCACTTTGTTTAATATTTATTTTGCTTCCTTGGGAAATTTGTTGCAACGTTTAAAGCTCAAGTTCTACATTTATGCGGATGATATTACTATAGTCATCCCGTTAACTTGTCTGTCTGTCATAAAATTTTTAGCGATTATTTTAAGTCAGATTGAACTTTGGATGACTGCTTATAAATTGAAATTAAATACAGAAAAAAATAATATTTTTTAGCAACTCCCAACAATAAGATTAAAGAAACAACAATACACGTGAATGGTTTGGACTATAATATAGAACAATTCATAAAAATATTGGGTGTGACTCTGGATAAACATCTCATATTGGAACAACATCTGGATTTATTGTTTAAGAAATGTATCTCTGTGCTTTGGAAGCTTCGTACCATTAAGAAGTATTTCGACAAAACTTCCTTTCGTTTACTGGTACAGTCTTCTATCTTAAGTATTCTCGATTATTGTAATATTATTTATCTAGGTGCTTACAAGAAAATTTTCAAAAATTGAGAGGGATTCAGAATACTGCCGTTCGCCTCATTTTTGGTTAAAAAAATGGGAGCTTATCACTCTTTTTTATGGCAAATATATTTTTATTGAGCAATCAAGAAAACAACAGGGTAACACAACAAAATACAAAACCAGCTCAATAGAGTTTGAAATGTCCCCAAAAGAACCCCCCCCCCAAACCCCAACCATAACAACCCCCCTCCCACCCCATCCACCCCCATGCCCACCCCGGGGTCCTCCTCCCAAATACATAGTAGCAAAAATTTAGAAAAGAAAGGAAAACACCAAGCTAACCAAAAGGATAAGTACAAACAAGAAGCATCAATTAAGTATCCGGCTACGAGCCAGAGGGGTCAAAGTAGTCCAAAAAGGTTCCCAAGTGATCTGGAAAAGGCGACCCTGGCGAGAAGACAAATCAGTCACATCTCGCCGCTCCCACATCAGAAGAGAAATCATGCGGCATCTCCAAAGGGAATAGTCCGGAGCTTCGGCCTCAGCCATTTCAGCAAGATGCATTTCAGAGCAATCAGGATAGACCACTTTAGGAAAGTTGCAACTCCTTTTGAACATGGAAAGTAATGAGGAACAGTCCCAAACAAGAGTAAAGGTGAGCTGCGAATGGAGACATGCCAGAGATTCTCCACAAAAGCAAATATAGCAGTCCAAAAAAGCTGAACCTTAGGACAAGTCCAAAACATGTGTCCCAAGCTAGCTTCCGGAGCCTGGCAACGAAGGCAGGCTGCGTTGAGACGGAAGTGAGATAAATAAGCCCTTTTAGGAGAAATATATAAACGAAAAATCAATTTAAAATGTTGCTCCCAAAAGGTAGTGTATTTACGAAAAGCAGGCAGGCGGCGGACAGCCTGAAGGAGTATGTCAGAGGGCAAATCAACAGCAAGATCACCAGACCAAGCATCTCGCAGCCGAGAATGGTCGAACAAAGGGCATTCATCTTTCAAGTGGTGATGATGGAACTTTAGGGGGACCGGTAGTTGGGAACCAATGGTAAAAGCCGTGGATAACGACTCTTGACAGGAGGCCTGCAAGGAGCTAGAGGGTAAGGAAGAAATATAATGATGGAGTTGCATGTAAGCAAAATAGTCAGTAAAGGGGAGAGCAAATTCAGCTTGCAATTGAGCAAAGGATTTAGGAGTGCCATCATCATTAACCACGTGAAATATATATTGAATGCCCCTAGTTTCCCACCGAGCAAAACTCTGCCCATCAATCCCAGGCAAGAAAGAACCATTAAAACGAAGAGGCAGAAAGGGAGAGACAGAGGGAGAAAGAGAGTGAAATTTACAGACCCAACTCCAAACCTTCCGCAAGGGTCAATGGAGTAGTTTCACAGAAAGAGACTCAGGTGCAAAAGAAGGGATAGAATGAAGGTAGGCACTAAATTGAGTAGAGTGAAAACAGGTAAGTTCCAAAGAAGTGTTAGTGAACGCTGAGGTACCCCTAAAGAGATCATTAATGTGACGCATGCCACAACCAATCGTCAAATATCGGAGATTCAATAAGCCACCTCTGTACCAGGGAGTCGCCGCCCACCTATAAGACAAACGAGGTCTCTTCCCAGCCCAAAGAAATTTCTGGACCAGTCGCTCCAATCTGCGCTCGTCACGAGATGTCAAATAAAGGGGAAGGACCTGAAAAACATAAAGCCAAAATGGAACAAGAAGCATGTTATACAGGTGCACTCAACCTAGAAGCGAGAAAGGAAGAGGTTCCCAAAGGTGCAACTTATTCTGTAGAGCCTGAAACAACGGCACCATTTAGCTGGTACAAACTTTATAAGTCCAGCGGAATGGTAATCCCCAGGTACCGCAAAGCGGAATCAGCCCAGCGAAGAGGAAAAGCACCCCTCCACGAAGTTCGTAAATCAGGTGGAAAAGGTAAGGCCAAGGATTTATCTAAGTTGAGAGACAGCCCTGAATAAAAACCAAATTCAGAAATAAGGTCCAGGGCTGCTGGGAGAGAATCTTCAGGCCGGGTAAGAATCAAAAACATGTCATCCGCATACGCCAGAGTCTTAAGCTCGAAGTCGCCAACCGAGAGACCTCTGACCTCCGCGAACCCCCGTAGAGTACATAATAAGGGTTCCAAAGAAAGAAGGAACAGAAGGGGGGAAAGAGGGCAACCCTGTCGGGTACCATGAAGAATAGGGAAAGAGTCTGAACGGGTCCCATTGACAAGCAGGGAAGCCTGCGGATTGGAATAGAGTGAACGCACGGCATCCAGAAAGAAACCTCTGAGCCCCACATACTCCAAGGTACGAAACAAGAAGACCAGTGAATGCTATCAAACGCCTTAGAAGCATCCAGGCTAACAAATAGAGTCGGAATTTGGCGAGATTGACACTGAGCAAGAGCAAGAAGTACCTTGCGGACATTGTGTACAGACTGGCGGCCCCAAACAAAACCAACCTGATCCTCATGTATAAGCTGTGGTAAATGAGGAGCAAGACGATCAGCCAACATGCGTGCGAAGAGTTTGAGGTCTACATTGATTAAAGAAATGGGGCGATAAGACCCCGGCAAATCAGCTTCCTTTCTCGGCTTCAAGAGCAAAGTAATAAGGGCCTCGTTCGCAAAGCGCAGAAAAGAACCACGGGCAGTAGCTGCATTAAAATACGCCAATAGAGGTCATAAAGAGTAGGAGAAAGGAGCCGGTAAAAGTCACCCGAGAACCCATCTGGGCCCGGAGCCCGATCAGAGCGGAGCGCTTTAATGGCAGACTCCAGTTCAACCGCCCGAAATGGACTATTAAGAGAGGAAATCACTTCCGCCGACAAACGGGGCAGCCCAGAGGAGTGAAGATAGTCTGTCAACATCTCCAAGGAGGCGTCATCCGGAGCGTCATATAACCGACGAAAAAAGTCAAATAGGACCCCGGAGATCTCAGAAGTCCGGGACACCACCCCACCACTCCAGGTCCGTAAAGATAAAATCGGCTTCCTACCAGTCGCAGCTTTAACCAAACGGGCCATTAGGCGGCCGGGTTTGTTCCCATAGCGAAGAAAACGATGTTGATGAAAGGCTTTGCATTTTTGGGAATGAGAATGGAGAAGCGAGTTCAAGGCCACCTGAGTAGACAGATAACAATCTCGAGTCTCCTGGGAAGGGTGGAGAGAAAAAGACCGCTTCGCTGAACGCAAGGCCCGTTCCAGAGTAACGATCCCTTGGTTAATACGCTTGTTACGAGCACACAGAAATGAAATGATATGACCCCGGATCACCGTCTTCCCAGCCTCCAAAAACAAAATAGGATCATCCATGTGTGAAGCATTATTCGTGGAATAGTCATCCCATTGGGCCTGCAGAAAGGTACGAAATTCCGGATCCTGGGCAAGATAGAAGGGAAACCGCCATGACGACGTCCAGAGATACGTAGAATCCAAGAAGACATCTACCCAAATCGGGGCGTGATCAGAAATAGACAAAGGGCCAATCTCAGCCAACTGAACAGAAGAAAACATAGAAGAAAACATAGAGGGTCAAATTACCGGGAAACAAGGGTGCGGGCATAAAACTGGGGCTGTACTATCGACCACCTGGTACGCCAGAGGGAGTCGGACACGACTTGGAAGCAGAATTGAGACAGGAGTGCAGGACTGGAAGAGTAACAGTGATGGGGGACTTCAACTACCCAGGGATTGACTGGAGTACGGGTCACTCCAACTGTACTAGGGAGACAGGATTTGTAGAAGCTGTGAAGGACTGCTTCATGGAGCAACTAGTCAAAGAACCGATGCGAGGGGGTACTACTCTTGACCTCATCCTAAACGGATTAGGGGGGCCTGCAAGAGGGGTAGAAGTGGGAGGACCACTAGGCAACAGTGACCACAACACGATCAGATTCACATTAGAAAGAGGGACACCCATAGTTAGGAGGACCGCAACAACTGCGCTGAACTTCAAGAAAGGGAACTATGTTGCTATGAGGGAAATGGTGGGGAGGAAGCTCAGAAAAATCTTTAGGATGGAGACTGTGGGAAGCGCCTGGACCCTATTCAGGGACACCCTGCAGGAAACACAGAGAATGTACGTCCCCAAATTCAGGAAGGGCTGCAAGAACAAGCGATCAAAGGACCCGGTTTGGATGTCAATAGAAGTAAAGAGGGCGATAAAGGACAAAAAAGTATCTTTCCGGAGATGGAAAAAGGACCCAACAGAGGAAAATCACCAGGCGCATAGGAAATGCCAAAAGGAATGCCACCGGGAGGTTAGAAAAGCAAAGGGGAAGTACGAAGAGGGGCTGGCCAGGGAGGCGAAAAACTTCAAGGCATTCTTCAGTTACGTTAAGGGGAAACGACCAGCGAGAGAGGAGGTAGGGCCGTTGGACGATGGGGACAGGAAGGGAGTGATTAAGGAGGAAAAAGAGGTAGCTGAGAGGTTGAACACGTTCTTCTCGTCGTTCTTCACGAGCGAAGACACATCTAATATACCAGACTCAGAGGAGCTCATGAGTGGGGAACAGGCTGAAAAATTAGAGCACATAGAGGTAAGTAGGGAGGATGTCCTCAAACAGATAGACAGGTTAAAATGCGGCAAATCACCAGGCCCGGACGGGATCCACCCAAGGGTTCTGAAAGAACTAAGACAGGAAATAGCGGGCACAATCCAACATGTTTGCAACCTATCCTTGAAAACTGGTGAGGTACCAGAGGACTGGAAATTGGCAAATGTCACACCCATCTTCAAGAAGGGATCGAGGGGTGACCCCAGGAACTACAGGCCGGTGAGCCTGACTTCAATTATAGGGAAGATGGTGGAAGCTATGATCAAGGACGACATTTGCGAGCACATCGAGAGGAATGGCCTACTGAGAACAAGCCAGCATGGATTCTGTAAGGGAAGGTCGTGCCTAACGAACCTTCTGTACTTCTTTGAGGGAATAAGCAGTCGGGTGGACAATGGGGAGCCCATAGACATCATTTACCTCGACTTTCAAAAGGCTTTCGACAAGGTGCCACATGAAAGGCTACTTAAGAAGCTGTGGAACCACGGGGTGGGAGGGGATGTGCACAGATGGATCAAGCACTGGCTGTCGGGTAGACTGCAGAGGGTTGGAGTAAAGGGTCATTATTCTGACTGGCGGGGAGTCACGAGCGGTGTGCCACAGGGATCGGTGCTGGGGCCTTTACTCTTTAACATATTCATCAATGACCTGAAAAAGGAGGCAAAATGTGAGGTTATAAAATTCGCAGACGATACCAAACTGTGCGGCAGAGTTAGGACCAGGGAGGAGTGTGAGGACATGCAAAGGGACCTGGACAAGCTGGAAGACTGGGCAAACAAATAGCAAATGAGCTTCAACGTGGACAAATGCAAGGTCTTGCATATAGGGAAAAAGAACCCGTTGTTCAACTACAAATTGGGGGGGGGTATTGTTGGGAGACAGCAGACTCGAGAGAGACTTGGGTGTACTGGTGGATGCATCACTGAAGCCATCTGCACAGTGCGCAGCAGCCTCGAAAAAAGCCAACAGGATGCTGGGAATCATAAAGAAGGGCATAGCAACCAGAACACGGGAAGTCATCATGCCATTGTATCGAGCGATGGTGCGTCCACATCTAGAATACTGCGTTCAATATTGGTCGCCGCACCTCAAGAAGGACATGGCGGTACTTGAGAGAATCCAAAGGAGAGCAACGAAAATGGTAAGAGGGCTGGAACACTGCTCATACGCCGAGAGGCTGGATAGGCTGGGGCTCTTCTCTCTGGAGAAAAGGAGGCTCAGGGGAGATATGATAGAGACCTTCAAGATCATGAGGGGCATAGAGAGGGTGGATAGGGACAGATTCTTCAGACTGAAGGGGACAGCAAATACGAGGGGGCATTCTGAGAAACTGAAGGGAGACAGGTTCAAAACAATGCAAGGAAGTTTTTTTTCACCCAAAGGGTCGTGGACACTTGGAATGCGCTACCGGAGGAAGTGATCAGGCAGAGTACGGTACAAGGATTCAAACAGGGATTGGATGGATTCCTGAGGGATAAAGGGATCGTGGGATACTGAGGGAGGAGCTGGGATGTAACACAAGTATAAGAAGTAAACCAGGTAATGAGTATAAACCAACCAGGTCGTGCATGTGCAAGACCGGAGAGCTAGGACTTCGATAGGAAGGCAGGACTTAAATGGGAAACCAAGGTGGCAAGGGAGCCCCTTCTGATGATTCAGACAGGTCTTGACCTGTTTGGGCCGCCGCGGGAGCGGACTGCTGGGCAGGATGGACCTGTGGTCTGACCTGGCGGAGGCACTGCTTATGTTCATATGTTCTTATTAGGAAGACAAAAAGATGTAATCCAAATGAGACCAAGTGCCATAGGCACGAGAAAGATGAGTATAATCACAAACTTCAGGGTGCAGGAGACACCAAGGATCCACAACCGAAAGAGATTCACAAAAGTCTGAAAGAAGGTGACCCTTAGAACCCAAAGAAGAAATTGGAGATCCGGATTTATCCTGATCAGGATTCATAACCAAGTTAAAATCTCCCAGGAGAAGTAAAGGATCACCAGGAAAACGAGAACAAAGTTTGAGCAAGTGTTCCAAGAAGGCCAATTCTCCAGAATTAGGGCCATAGACCACAAGAAAAAGATAGGAGCGACCTTCCAAGGTAAGCCGTAAGAGCAAGGATCGACCGTCAGTCGCCTTATCAAGAATTTGGACACCAATAGGCGAAGACTTGTGGACCAACATAGCAATGCCCCCATGACGGCCCGAAGAGGAGGCAATGTAATCACTCTTTTTTATTTGCCATTGGTTGCCGAAAGAGTCAAGAATTCTGTTCACATTTTCTTGAATTTGTTATAAATCAGTTTTGGGTTTGTTACCAGGTTATCTTGTGTCTCATTTTTCTGAGTCACGCCAAAAAGACAACACACAGAGTGCACTTGTTTTCATATCCCTCCATAAAATCCTGTCATTATAAGAAGTTCCTTGAGAGAACCCTTTCATTTCAAGCCGCTAAATTGAATATATGGCTTGGAAAAATTATGTTAGAGGTCTCTTCCTATCTTGATTTTAGAAAATTGTTAAAGACTCAACTCTTTGATAGGCTGGTATCTTAATGCATTCTGCTTCATTTTTTCAATCAAGTTCCTTATATTCAACTTGATGTATTTTATCTGTTCTATGTATTACTTCTTTCCCTGCCATGCCAGTATTTTCTGCATTCTATTGTAAATGCTTTCTGTCTTTATCTAGTTTTAAGTCCATTATTCTAATTTGTATTTTATCTGTATCCCATGTATTAGCTCACCTTGTGAACCGCCTAGAACTTTTTCGATATGGCGGTATATAAGAATAAAATTATTATTATTATTATTCCCATCTTCCTTTCTCATATTGCAGCTCTACTATTTCCTATCTCAAAACTTCCCCAATCTCCTAATCTAATCTAATCTAATCCTTAGGTTTGTATACCCCATCATCTCCACGTTCGTAGAGCTCAGCGCGGTTTACAGTAGAAGAAATAGGAAGGAACTACAACAGAGGGTTAGAGGTAGAAGTGTGAAGAAAATTTAGAGGACTTGGGATGCCAAGATAAGAGTTTTCTTGATTCCTAATTTGGAGGGAGACTTACATTTTTTTGAGAAAAGCCAGGTTTTCAGATGCTTGCGGAAGATTTGGAGAGAGCGCAAGTTCTGAAGAGGGGAGGTAAGGTTGTTCCAGAGCTCAGTGATTTTGAAGTGGAGGGAGGTCCCTAGCTTTCCTTTGTGGGAAATGCCTTTTTGTGAGGGGAAGGATAGTTTTAATTTGTGGGAGGATCTGGTGGTATTAGGGTTTGAGGAATTCCAAGAAAGAGGGATAAAGGGAGGGAGGATACCGTGTAGGATTTTGAAAGCTAAACAGGTGCATTTATAGTGGACCCTGGCGATTATCGGAAGCCAGTGGAGCTTGGCCAGGAGCGGGGAGACATGGTCAAATTTGCTTTTAGCGAAGATGAGCTTGGCCACGGCATTCTGAATCTGTTGGAGTTTGTGGAGGTTTTTCTTGGTTAGGCTTAAGTAGACAGAGTTGCAATAGTCCAATCTGGAGAGGATGATGGATTGGACAAGGAGGGTAAAATGTTTTTGATGGAAGCAGGATCTAACTTTCCTCAGCAAGTGAAGGTTGAAAAAGCATTTTTTTACCAAGGATTGGAGGTGGTCATTAAAGGACAATGTGGAATCAATGATGACGCCCAAGACCTTGCTCAAGAACTCAAGTTGCAGAGAGGAGTCAGAGGGTAGTGGGAAGGAGGTGGGTAGGTGGTCTAGTTTTGGGCCAAGCCAAAGGAGTCTTGTTTTGGACTCATTCAATTTCATTTGCGCAGTGTGGGCCCAGGATTGTAGGTTCATTATACAAGAGGATATGTTCTTAGCCAGGTTGGTGAGGTTCGAGTCAGTCTCGAGGAGGACGAGGATGTCGTCTGCATAAGTGTAAATTGTTTCAAGGGGGGATAGGTGGAGGAGTTTCAGGGAGGACATATAGATATTGAAAAGGATAGGGGATAATGGAGAGCCTTGTGGGACTCCACAATTCGGTTTCCAGGGGGAGGATGAGGTGCCATTCATGTTAACAATGTAAGAACGAGAGCGGAGGAATTTCGAGAACCAATCTAGGACTGTGGAGTTGATGCCTATCTCGGAGAGTTGATAAACAAGTATATCATGGTGGACAATGTCGAAAGCAGTGGAAAGGTCAAATTGTAGGAGGACGGCAAACTTGTTTCGAGAATGAAGTTGTTGAACCCTTGAAATCAGGGAAGATGTTCTGCCACTAATTTCTGATAGGTGAGATGATCAGTAACACTCAGAAAAGCACCCAGACAATATAAAGCATAAACAATAACACTTTATTATACATATATATAAATTATCCTCACCTTGACCCCAGACCATCCTCACTATTGGGAACCCCTGCAATAGATAGATGGATAGACCAAAGGACTGTCCCGTGAGACGTGGCCAAACGTCATGGATTCTGGATTCTAGGAGCAGAATTCCGTCCTTATAAGCTGCTGAGTTAAACAGCTGGTCCTGCAGTAACAGCGTCCTTTGATTCAGGCACACCCCAGGTCGGTCCCTTTGAAGTTGTTTGGGCAACATTCAGGTCAAGAAGGTCAGAATGTCAGATAAACAGACTTGTGGATTCATGTCGGTAGCATGCTGAATTTCAGTTACCCCCCTGGCCAGTTCCTTTGTTTGGATAACATTCAGGTCCCATCTGGCGTTACTGTCCTTTTGAGGTTATTAATGAGGTGTTGCAGAGACTGGTAAACGGCTGGTCTTGTTCTTTTGTTCTCTGTTTTGATAACACCCAGGTCTGTCCTTACTGATGTTATTTGAGCAGCAAGGAGGTCAAAGAGGTCAGGATCTATTGTCTCTTTGATGCTATCAAGAAGGTGTTACAGAGGCCATCTGTCTTTACTATCCTTTTGGTGTGGGCAAGGTAACACTCAGGACAAAGAGGTCAGATAAGCAGACTTGAGGAGACATATCAGTAATATTTAATATGCTGAGGTATAACATTCCACTCCTGGATACTCAAGTCTGCTTCTCCAAATTAAGAAGTCCTCCGAATTAGGGGAGAGAGTGTCCGACAATTATGAAATGTTAACATAAAGATACATTATTTGCTCACTACTGAAAAGGGAGCTTGACTAGCAGGAATCACAAGTTCAACAGTACTAAGGGCAACACACTAACATTCTGTAAACATACACATTGTTTCATTTCAAAATTTACACTATTTTCTATCTAAGTGTACAGAATGTGATGTGGTTTTTAAATCAATGCGATAAAGTTCATATCGTAGCGTTAGTTCATAATTATGTACAGTATTGGTCACCCATTCACCTTCCCATCTAAATACATCTGCTACTCTGGAGCCAAAATATGCTTGTTTGCCAGCCAGTATTTCAGAAACAATAGTATTTATTAAGCAAAGGTAAAATGGGAAAATTATTTTTCCCTTCATAAATTATTTCCTTATGTGCTAAACTTGGTATTCTTTCATTCCCTAATATTTCTTGCTAATTAGGCCTTTCACTTGAAAGTATCACGTATCGGGAATCATGAAAATTAATAATCTTATTAATATTATATTTGTGCTCTTACTCATGGCATACATTTAGGGTAGCTTCATATTCACCATCGATCACCGCAGTTATCTGGTATCCCGTTTTTCTTAGCATCTTTGGTTAGGGTCTGGCTATGCTCCAGTTTCAATAGGCTTGCTATGCCACTCACATGCCTTCACTCATGTAAGTCTCAGGCACCACCTCCAGAGACCAGCCCTAATGTGAAGTGGCAGGATATAGGCTCACTTCTATTGCCCAGTTGGTGCTACATAACAGCCTCATGGCACGGCACTGTATGTCTGGTTGCGTCATCATCTTCTCGGTCTGGTGAAATTTTCTCTTAACCCAGCATGTTAGCCAAATCATCAGAATGAGAGAGCAGAGCTGACCAATTTTATCACAAAAGGATGAAAGTCTATATGGAATAACATTTCCCAGTACGTGATTTTTCAAGGAAAATATTTCCTCATGACTGTTTAACTTCAATGCTTTAGTTACATTAAACCCCCCTAGTGGTAAAAGAGAGTATAAGAGAAAAAGGAGAAAAACCACTTTATGTACAGAAGGTGATAACATGTGACACAATACTTGTGTGTAAAGTAGTATTTGTGTGAGATGAGAGACACAACACTAATGCACTTAAAGGTAGTCTGTAGGACATTCAGAAAATACACCTTTTTATGTTCTGGACATAATTATTATGTCATTTAAGAGAGACCATACACACGTACAGAATGTGATAACATTTGACACAATACTTGTGTGTAAGGTAGTATTTGTATGAGATAAGAGAAACAACACTAATGCACTTAAAGGTATTCTGTAGGACATTCAGAAAATATACCTTTTTATGTTCTGGACATAATTATTATGTCATTTAAGAGAGACCATACACACGTACAGAATGTGATACCAAAATAACTTATGTCAGAGATGTGCACTGCACTGTTTATACCTGGTAAGTTAAATAAAGAGAGACCATTTTTTATTTTATTTAGCAAATATCAAATACCAATGAACACCATTTTACCAGGTATAAAGCTTTCTAATTATTTCTCTTCAGATATCCTTTTATAATATAACCCCTAACTAAATTATCATTGGGCTGTATAGAAACATAGAAACATAGAAAGATGACGGCAGAAAAGGGCCAAGGCCCATCAAGTCTGCCCACTCTATAGACCCTTTGCCCTGACCCACGTAGGGATCCCACATGGGTGTCCCCTTTATTCCTAAAAAACTGGCACGCTGCTGGCCTCGATTGCCTGTGAGCCCTAGCATAAAATCATTGTGAGCATGGTTTTCATAAGATACTTTCTGATATGTGGGGGAATCTTTTTTGGAAAGGGATATGGTACCATTTGGACTAATAGAAGGGGTGGAATAAACTCTGGAAATGGCCAATGTGCAATGTTGGGGTACCCCATAAGCTAAAACAGACAACACATAACAGAAACAGACAAACACAGAGCTCCGGCATGCTTTCTTCCATCGGTAATGATTCAGGGTTGATTTTAATCTGTAAATAAGTACACTATTAATCAAAAGAGTCACAAACAAATGTGGTATCCATTGGATTCCCACTATCAGGTCACAGTGCTGGATGTATTTTAAATGTGGCACAGTGAAATTGGTTCTCCTGACCATGTCTGGATACTAAGCTTCTAAAAGAAAGAGAGAGATAGAAACTTAAGTTAATTGCTCTATATAGTTTTACTGGTCTTCTTTTCTATTTTCTTCCATTTCAAAGCTCTGTCACACAATCGTAAGAGAATGCACGCAGGGAATTTTAATCTATAAAATATACAAGAGAGGTTTACGTGCATGTACAGTGGTTCACAATATTAGTGTTTTAGATAAAAGACACATTTGCAAAATTACTTGGAGTGCAACTTCCTTATACTATCTAACAAAACTTTATACATTATAAAGGTCACTTAGCAATATTTCTACAGTTTAGCTTTCTCTATCACCTCTCGGCATCTGTAAGTATTTTTTGTGGTAGTCTGGTATATGTATATTGCCTCCCTTGCCAAGTGGATGTAAATGGTTCTGGACATTGTTCCACTATAGGAATAGTACAATTTTTGTGGCGATCAGTACTACTATTGGTTTCTCCACCACTACTGATCTCATAGGAATGTCTGGCAATTTACCAAAACTATAGATTCCATCGGAAAGCTGTCATGTTAACCCTTTTTGGATATCTGGCAAGGAATCCCATAGATTAATCCCAAAGTGGTAATTGTCCAATTTTAAAATTTGTAAAATGTTTTCTTCCTGTTTGTATAATTTTCCCCCCAATCCTGATATTTATATTCCTACACCCCAGTGTCCACTACAGCTTGTACCTTTTGCTCCCCAGATTTCTATTAGATATTTATCTCTACCTGCGGACGCTGTTCTAATTTGGTCCAGGCAAACACTGAGACTCGGCATTCACATTATTGATCCTCCCAACACTTCCACCCTTTTAAATCAGGATAAAGAATGGAAGCAATTTCCTCAGGGGGGGCCGTTAGCACCAAAATATCCTCCCTCTCTCTTTTGTTCTCTACTTTTGTACATTCCCCATAATGTCCCTGTATCTTCTCCATCTATTTCTTCCCTCTTTACACCATCTTTTATTAATGCCAAAAACATATTCCTCCGAGACACCCGCTTAGCCCTGTTTGAATTGGATTGTCCTGTTCTCTTTTTATCAAAAGTATTTTGAGGTCTCCAGTCCCCCCGATCTCCTAACTGTCGGACTGCTTCTAAGGCTTCCAAAATAGTCCTGTCTATTTGATTGATCAACAAAGTTATCTTTACCTGTTTGTATGCTGGTGCAGCATACTTAATCATTTTATTTCTCATGGACTCAGTAAAAGGTAATGACATATATGTGTCAGCGTGACCTATTACTAAGGCTGCCTTCATAGACTCCTCCTTAATTCTCATTTGAGCATCTTTTAATGTATACCAAATCTTATCATTTAAGGGCCAATCAGATTCAAGTGGATATCGCCTCGTGACACCCCTACTAATTATCTCTAATAAAGACCATTGGGCATTTTTTTGCAGAATAAGGATCCTCCCGTAACGCATTTTGTACTGCTATTTCTTGACTAATTTGAACAAATTTAGGGGCATCTGTGGCATCTCACATAATCCCTGCTGCACCCATCTCCTGTACCCGAATTACCCATGGTATTAGTGGTTCCCCAGGCTGCTGTGTAAAGCGTGCCATCGTATCCATGACTTCTTGCTGAGTAAAGTCTTCCATAACATCATTTTTAGTTAGATTTTCTCCTGTCTGCAAATTTCCCTGTAATCTTCGTCTCCTCACTGGCTTTGCTTCTGAACTTTCTGCCTGCTTTCCTTCAATACATATATCCTCCTCACTATTATTAGCATTTGAATCACAAATTTCCCCATCCCGTTTGTTTGGATTCCAATTATCCGGCAGATGATAATTTAAGATTTTAACTTTTCTGTAACTCACTTTCCGCCTCTGTTTTTTGTATTTATATCGTGCATATCGCACGGCCTTATCTATTAACAACTTATTCTGACATTGCAGCATTCCAAAGGCATGCAGTTGATTACACCTATTCTTTTCCAGCTCTCCTGGAGAAACTGGAATACGAGGATAGACTTATAACACTAGGATTGTTCTCCCTTGAGAAAAGGAGACTGCGTGGGGATATGATCGAGACCTTCAAAATACTGAAAGGAATCGACAAAATAGAGCAGAGAAGATTATTTACACTGTCCAATTTGACACGGACTAGAGGACATGTAATGAAGCTAAGGGGGGGCAAGTTCAGGACTAATATCAGGAAGTTCTGCTTCACTCAGAGAGTAGTTGACACCTGGAATGCCCTCCCAGAGGAGATTATTGCGGAATCGACCGTCCTAGGCTTCAAGAGCAAACTAGATGCATATCTCCTTAAGAGAGGCATATAAAGATATGGTGGACTATAAATTACGCCAGGTGTACACCTGGCAGGGCCTCCGCGTGTGCGGATCGCCGGACTTGATGGACCGAAGGTCTGATCCGGAGATGGCAGTTCTTATGTTCTTATGTTCTTATGTTAATTGTAATTCCTGTTTAGCTTCATGCAAATTCCTCCAGTCTGACAAAATCATCCTTCCTTGTCTAGAAATTACTTCTTGCTCTTCTCCTTTTGAGATTTTTACCTTTTGTAAGGAGGCACATAATTCATGTGGAGTGTTCCCTCTAAGCTGAGCAGGTGTCCTCCAGCTGCATTGCTACCACTAGGGGGTGGAATATTTTCAGTCGCTAAGGACAGGTATGTTCCCTGGAGTCCTGCAGAACTTGCCTGTCCCTCACAATTGAAAAATGTGACAGTAAAACAGCACCCTCTATTGGTGAGACTGTGGGTGGAGGACTCCTGCTCAGCTTAGAGGGAACAGTGACCCACTTCCAAAAGTACAGGATTCACACAATCCTGCTTCTACAGACCACTCAGTGGCCATTAATTTTCCCATAATTTCATTCCCATTTGGAATGGAGGGATTGGGAGCCTGCTCCTCCACCCCTTGTTTTCTAGTTAGCTTTCCTGACCACATGATTACCCCACTTCCTGGTACCAATTTGTTCTGCCACTAATTTCTGACAGGTGGGATGATCAGTAACACTCAGAAAAGCACCCAGACAATATAAAGCATAAACAATAACACTTTATTATACATATATATAAATATAAATTATCCTCACCTTGACCCCAGACCATCCTCACTATTGGGAACCCCTGCAATAGATAGATGGATAGACCAAAGGACTGTCCCGTGAGACGTGACCAAACGTCATGGATTCTGGATTCTAGGAGCAGAATTCCGTCCTTATAAGCTGCTGAGTTAAACAGCTGGTCCTGCAGTAACAGCATCCTTTGATTCAGGCACACCCCAGGTCGGTCCCTTTGAAGTTGTTTGGGCAACATTCAGGTCAAGAAGGTCAGAATGTCAGATAAACAGACTTGTGGATTCATGTCGGTAGCATGCTGAATTTCAGTTACCCCCCTGGCCAGTTCCTTTGTTTGGATAACATTCAGGTCCCATCTGGCGTTACTGTCCTTTTGAGGTTATTAATGAGGTGTTGCAGAGACTGGTAAACGGCTGGTCTTGTTCTTTTGTTCTCTGTTTTGATAACACCCAGGTCTGTCCTTACTGATGTTATTTGAGCAGCAAGGAGGTCAAAGAGGTCAGGATCTATTGTCTCTTTGATGCTATCAAGAAGGTGTTACAGAGGCCATCTGTCTTTACTATCCTTTTGGTGTGGGCAAGGTAACACTCAGGACAAAGAGGTCAGATAAGCAGACTTGAGGAGACATATCAGTAATATTTAATATGCTGAGGTATAACAGAAGACAGTAGGGATTCGGTGCTGAAGTTAGGACGAAAGCCATATTGATAGGGTAGAAGAATAGAGAATCTCTCTCCTATCCTTTCTATCTCTCATCTGTTCGTCATTACTATATTTCTACTTTTGTATTCACTCACCTCCTCTCATTCATCTTCTTGCCACCCCATCCCACATGATTCCACAATTTCCATATTCTTCCTATCCCATCTCTCTTCCCTACTGTCCCTCCATGATCCATAATATCATCTCCTCTCTTTTTCCACCCCATCATGGTCCAACATTGTTCCTGCTCTTTCCTGCTGATCTTTCCTTCTCTTATTCTATAATCCAGCCTCCCCCCCCCCGCCCCTTCTAACATTTTTTTTCCTCCCTCTTATTCCCTGCTCCAACATATTTCTTGTTCTTCCCAACTGTCCTTTCATCCAGCATCTTCCCTTCCCCAGGCCTGTCTCCCTCCCCTGGGTTCAATATCTCAGCCATTCTCTTCCCTCCCAGCTCCTCTCCCATTCTTGGCTCAGACTGCCCCAGTAGCAGTGCATATACTGTCTGGAATTCTCCCCACCCCACAAACTAAGCAGTCCAGTATCTCTCTCCTTTTCCTCCTCCCCACAGTCTGGCTTCTCCTTTTGTTGAGCCAGAAACTTTCTCTCTGCATGATGCCAGACCATGCAGAAAGGGAAAGACCAAACCGTGGGGAAGAGGGAAAGGAAAAGCACACTGGATCATAGGAGGTCAAAATGTACAACGTTGTGTATGCCTTTCAGCACTATGGAAGTGATAAATAGTAGTAGGGTGGAAGAGGAATGTATTGACCTCACAGCTTACCCCTGCCCCCTCCAAATTTGAGGGTTGCCTAAGCCCTTGTAATTCCTCCCTCCCATTGTCAACCATATCTCTCTCCCCGTTCCTACCCCCCCCCCCCCCGGTTCATTATGTTTTTTTCTGGTTCCTATTCCCACCTCTCTCATCCCTCCCCATCCCCACTAATATTTATTATTTCTGTAGCGCTACAAGACGCATGCAGCGCTGTACATTAAATACACACAAGACGGTCCCCGTTCAAAAGAGCTTACAAACAGGTTGCATTTGTTATAAGACATTATATGGATGGATACCTTGGGGATCAAAACTCATCTCTTTGCCAAATTTTATAAATAAGTATTCTGTAATTTAAATATGTAATTTCCTGTGCATGTACAGTTCTTGCATTTGTTAACAGCATCAAACTGAGAGGTTTTGTGGTATATAAATGGTTTGTTATGTAATATTAATTATAAAAGACACACTGAACAAAGATTATAAAGATTATAATTACAAAGATTATAAAGATTATATGCTGTTCATATAGGGAAATACAAAGGGAGAAGAGGTAGGGAGGGTAGGGGGTTGCAGCAGGAATGACAAACAATTGTGGTGCTTTACAAATTGGAAGGGTTAAGATTTAAAAGGTGTTTCAAAAAAGTAGGTCTTCAGTCTTGACTTGAATATTGCCAGAGATGGAGCCTGTCGTACTGAGTCAGGCAGATTGTTCCAGATGTACGGCGCAGTAAGGCAGAAGGGACGGAATCAGGAGTTGGCTTTTGTACCTCTGTATCATGCTTCTGTTCTAACTCCAGCTTTTCTTCATGGAATTTAATCTCTATCGCTTTTGTTGAATGTCCAACTCCTTTTTATGTATGCGAAACAGTTCTTGGTCATCATGGAAGAAGTTTTTCCCCAGGCTTGTTTGGGGGGAAATCGGAGACAGGGGGATAGGTTTCTCTCTCAAATACCTTTCCACCTGTTGAGACATGCTTCTATGTCACTATCACCCAAAAAAGCAGCATCTCTTTTATGATGGCCCTCCTGATGAATAGCGAGGTTCTCTTCATCAGAGCAATGGGACTTGAGGACTGTGATCTGCATATATTTGACTGTGAATGTGCACTGGAGACTCAACTGCAGAAATTTGGAACAGTCTCTACAATTCTTCTACTTTCAGGTCTACCCAGTCAGGTTCGGTAATCCCTTGGGGTTAGAGCTGCACACTTTTGGAGAAAGAGGTTCATCAATATAGACAGATATGTATGAAGGTAATGTTTTCAGAACCCCAGCTTCAGGTCATGTTCCCAATTTTAACTTCCCATTATTCCTGCGCTGGTTCCAGAAGCATCACACAACTTTTTAAGCCAAAGTGCACATCTCTGGTTTATTTGACAGTTTTAGAACATATGGTTTCATGTCCACTAGATCAGTGTTTTTCAACCTTTTTTGGGCAAAGGCACACTTGTTTCATGAAAAAAATCACGAGGCACACCACCATTAGAAAATGTTAAAAAATTTAACTCTCTGCCTATATTGACTATATATAAAGTAATTCTCTTGAATAGGAATCAAATAAACACAAAGAAAGTATTTTATAATTACTTTATTACGAAATAAAAATTATAAAATACTTTATTCAGTGCGAAACCTGGGCCTGTTTGGCTGAACACAAAGCTGATATTCTGGCTGGAATCGAAGAAAGACACACACGTAGCTCTTCGTCAACAGCTCTCAGTCTCTCTCTGTATTTGGTTTTTATAGCATACAAAAATAGACAAATATACCCTCCATCCTTTTTATTAAACCACAATAGCAGTTTTTAGCGCAGGGAGCTGCGCTGAATGTCCAGCGCTGCTCTTGACGCTCATAGGCTCCCTGCGCTAAAAACCACTATTGCGGTTTAGTAAAAGGTGACCATATTGTAAAATAGACAGCAGATATAAATTCAGAACTGTGCATAGTAAGTGAAGGGAAGTTTTCATCTCTGGGAATTTACCCAGTTAACTATTAAGTTATTTGGGCAAATTCCTTTGAAAACTGTGGTAATACTGCCTCCACTTTGCTAAATTTAAAATAAAATCATTTTTCCTACCTTGTCTGGTGATTTCTGGTTGCACTTTCTTCTTCTGACTGTGCATCCAATCTTTCTTCCCTTCTATCAGCCTGTATGCTTTCTCTCCTCCACACCTCATTCTCTCCCCCAACTTTTTCTTCCTCTCTCCCTGACCTTTCTTTCTTTTTTTCTGTTTCTCTTCTTTCCTTCTGTTTCCCTGCCTGCCCCCTTTCTTTCTTTCTTTCTCCCTGCCGTTCCCCAAGCCACTGCCGCTGCCATCGGGGAACAGGACCCACCAATGGATAACAGGCCCCAAAGCCGACGCCGACGCATGCTCTCCCTGACGTCAATTCTACAATCGGAGAGGAAGTTCCGCCCAGCCAGGCAGCGATTGGCTGGCCCGAACTTCCTCTCAGACTGCAGAATTGACGTCGGGGAGAGGAAGACTGATAGGTCCGATAGATTAGATCGCCAAGACAAAGTGAGTCCTGGGTGATCGACTCACTTTGCCTTGGCGAGCTACTGGCGCCCCTGCCTCGGGCCCCCTGTCAGCTCCGGGCCCGGCGGCCCTGCGGCACACCAGGCAACATCTCGCGGCACACTAGTGTGCCGCGGAACAGCGGTTGAAAAACACTGCACTAGATAATGATCAAACTCTGCATCCAACTTTTCCCATATTTCCTCTGAGGTACTCATTATGATACTCTCTCTGGATGCAGACAAGGAATTTGCTCAATATTGGGGCTGCTCGAGCATCCATAGTGCCAGCTCCAAGGAATGTCTGACTCCCCCAGACTGCAAACAGAAAAGACAGGGGGGGAAGGGAAAAAATAAATAAAGAGAGAAATAAAGAAGTAACTGACCCGAGCCACAGCCCCTCCTACAAATCATTTAAACTTCCACCCTCTGGCTGACAGATACCCCCACCCCTCGGCCAACTTAAAACATCTCCAGGAGGCCCAACAGTCCGAACTTCTGTTCCCCTTCTGTCTAGCTCCCTAGAGTGTATGGCTCAGTGGTTAGAGCTGCAGCCTCAGTACCCTGAGGCTGTGGGTTCGAATCCCATGCTGCTCCTTGTGACCCTGGGCAAGTCACTTAATCCCCCATTGTCCCAGGTACATTAGTTAGTGTTTGAGCCCACCAGGAGACATAGGGGAAAATGCATGAGTACCTGAATGTAAACCACTTAGGCTATAAGTGACATATAAATAAATAATAATTTCCCTCACCTTTCCAGTCTCCTTTCAATATCCAGCTGTTCCTTTTCAGAAGGGCCCTGGCACAGCAGCCATTCTCACAAGCTGCCGGCTGCTGCTGCAAAGCTTTTCTTCAGGCATTTAAAAAACAGTGCTGTAATCTGGGTATGTGATGAACCCTGTTAGAAGCTCCATATAAGAGACTCCATATAAGCTTCAGTTAAAAGCTAGCAAACATTTATTGCAGGGGTGCCCACACTTTTTTGACTCACGAGCTACTTTTAAAATGACCAAGCCAAAATGATCTACCAACAATAAAATTTTTAAAAAACACAACGCATACTGTACGCATAGAATTGTTAATTATCATTCCTATTCCGGGGTTTTTTCAAAGAGGTCAAAGCAGATGACTCTATGCACTGTCACCTCAGTAACAACCATACAAAAATAGACAAATACCCACCCCCCTCCCTTTTTACTAAACCACAATAGCAGATTTTAGCGCAGGGAGCTGCGCTGAATGCCCAGCGCTGCTCTCGACGCTCATAGGCTCCCTGCGCTAAAAACCACTATTGCGGTTTAGTAAAAGAGGACCATATTGTAAAATATAGACAGCAGATATAAATTCAGACACATTTTGATCACTAAATTTAAAATAAAATCATTTTTTCCTACCTTGTCTGGTGATTTCATAAATCTCTGGTTGCACTTTCTTCTTCTGACTGTGCATCCAATCTTTCTTTCAGCCTGTAAGCTTCCTCTCCTCCACACCTCATTCCCTCCCCCAACTTTTTCTTCCTCTCTCCCTGACCTTTCTTTCTTTCTCTCTTCATGCCCCCTTTCTTTTTTTCTGTTTCTCTTCTTTCCTTCTGTCTCCCTGCCTGCCCCCTTTCTTTCTTTCTCCCTGCCCTTCCCCAAGCCACTGCCACTGCCATCGGGGAACAGGACCCAAACCGCCACCAATGGATAACAGGCCCCAAAGCCGCCGCTGCTCTGCTTCGGGCCGACCAGCATTCCTCTCCCCGACGTCAATTCTGCCGTCGGAGAGGAAGTTCCGCCCAGCCAGGCAGCGATTGGATGGCCCGAACTTCCTCTCCAACGGCAGAATTGACATCGGGGAGAGGAAGACTGATCGGCCCGATATATCGCCAAGGCAAAGTGAGTCCTGGGTGATTGACTCACTTTGCCTTGGCGAGCTACCCGTCGATTGCGATCGACCTATTAGGCACCCCTGATTTATTGGATGTTTGGGGCTAGATCTGTTTTAATAATGAATAAGTGCCAAAAAGGTGCCAAACTGACCAGATTACCACTGGAGGAATGTAAGCATGACTTCCTCCTCCACTCCACCAGTGGTAATTGATCACCTCCAACTCCCCCCCCCCCCTCAACAAAAAAGTAAATTAAATAGTACATACCTGCCTAGAGCAAGCAGGTCTCTGGAGTAGCCTAGTGGTCAGTGGGTCAGTGCAGTGGACTGCCGAGAAGGGGACCCAGGCCCTTATCCAACTCTAACTAGTACACTTGTGGTGCAGAATGTGACTCTACAAAAGCTACTGTACCATCATTTGCAGGCTTAAGGGCTATTAGTGTGGTGTACAGTTGGGTCCATATGCTTTGAGTGGGTTTTGGAGGGCTCACCAAACAGTATAAGGGAGTTATGGTGTACCTGGGCCTTTTTATGTGAAGTGTACTCAGTGCTCCCTAAGGAGCCCCACTACTCCACTAGGATGTCTGTGTGACCAGTCTACTAAAAATGCTGACCCCTCCTACATCCCAATGGCTTGTTTTGTGAGTTTATATTTTGGACATGTTGTGGGGGGTTTTCCAAACATGGTTCAAAAAAGATAGGCAAGCATACTGAAAATGACCATTTTTGAAATAACAAGATAAATGTTTTTCTATTTTGAAAATTATTGTTTGCTACTAGATTTTTATGTGTCTTCTGCAAAATGTCCAAACTCAGATTTGATCATCATATTAAAAATTGCCCTCTATGTCACTTACATGTATCATTACAGACTAAGAATTAAGTGCCTTACTAATATTTTCTTAGCTAAATATATACTTATTAGTGTTTAAGCCAGTTACATTAACGGGTGCTAGTAAAGCCTCCTTCCCTTACATGTCCCCTATTTTCAGCCCCAGCTCCAAACCCATTTTACCCATTTTTCTCACCAGCAGCATTTCCCTCCCCACCCCACTTCCCTATGCAGTAGCAGCAGCAGCAGCATCCCCTCCCCCTCCATTTCCCTGTGCAGCAGGAGCAGCATTTCCCTCCCCCACCCCACTTCCCTGTGCAGCAGCACCTCTTCTGTGCTCCCCCTGTCCCTCTTCCCTGCTCCCCCCGGTCCAGCAGCACCTCTTCCGTGCTCCTCCTGTCCCTCTTCCCTGCTCTCCCTGTCCAGCAGCACCTCTTCCCTGCTCCCACTGACCCTCTTCCCTGCTCCCTCGGTCCAGCAGCACCTCTTCCCTGCTACCCCTGTCCCTCTTCCCTGCTCCCCCCGGTCCAGCAGCACCTATTCCCTGCTCCCCCTGACCCTCTTCCTTGCTCCCCCCCCCGGTCCAACAGCACCTCTTCCCTGATTCCCCAGTCCAGCAGCACCTCTTCCCTGCTCCCACTGTCCCTCTTCCCTGCTCCCCCGGTTCAGCAGCACCTCTTCCCTGCTCCCCCTGTCCCTCTTCCTTGCTCCCCCGGTCCAGCAGCACCTCTTCCCTGCTCCCACTGTCCCTCTTCCTTGCTCCCCCCGGTCAGTAGCACCTCTTCCTTGCTCCCCCTGTCCCTCTTCCCTGCTCCCCAGTCCAGCAGCACCCCTTATCTGCTTCCCCGGTCCAGCATGGTCGTTTGCAGCCTGGTGAGGATCGTGGCCGGCTGTAGCAAACCTCACAAGCCGCTCTGCATCTCGATAGCATATTCCCTCTGACGTGATCGCGTACGACAGAGGAAATGTGCTACCGAGGTGCTGTGAGGCCTGCGAAGTTTGCTACAGCCAGCTGCAATCTTCACCAGGCTCCTTTGAAGGTGTCGGCAGCAGTTGGTGAGTGAGAGCGGGAGGGGGGAAGCTCCGGAGTGTTCCCTGCCACCGTGTTCTATAATAGAATTCGACCAGGGAACAGAAAACACGGCGGCAGTGATCACGAAACCATAAGTGCGCATGCGCACTTAGGGTTTTATAATTATTGATGCACCAAGGGAGGAATTCTATAAGAGGTGCCTAATGATAGGCACCTAAATAAATAGGCACCTAACTTAATTAGTAAACTAGTTTCAATTACGAGCTTTAACAAGCTCATAATTGAAACAAATAAAAATTACAAAAGATAGATGCCTAACTCCAAAGTAGGCATGTTTAATGGTGGAGAAGGTCTTAGAAGGAATTAGGTGCGATTCCCTAAAGGACTTAAGACCGGATTCTCTAATATCACTGGTATAATCTGACGGGCCATTGTTATGGCTGTAAATGTAATGATTTAAAAAAGATTATTCATTCTTGAAGAACCATGCATGTAAATGAGAGTTGTGGAGGTTCATGGAGAGTTGTCAAATTTACATGAGATGGGTCACTGGTGATAGCGATCGGCATATGCAATATGCACTGAAACAATAGTCCACGGAAAGAGTTGCATATGTGCTGGGAAAAAGCTACATCATAGGCATGCATATCGTGGGCATGCCTTATTGAAGTGCAATATATGCATATCATAGGCACACATCACATGTGGCTCCCTGTGCCAATCATAGGCGTGCCAGTGTTATTGGATGGAGGGAAAGGGAAGGGAGGGGATATATAAGCATCAGCTTTCAACAAGTGCGCATAAGACACGCCTTAAGTACATACGGCCAAGACACGTGCATTTAAGATTTATTTTCCCCTGAAACTATTATACAACTATACTACTATAATTTATGTGAATGGTATATATTTTTTTTTTATTTTATCATGAGCCACAGCCAGAAACACATGCCTGAGACACGCTTTTCACAGTACCGGTACCTCTGGACCAGCCAGTAACTCAGTTATCAAAACCCAGTGCTACGCTTAGAGAATGGAGAATCACTCAGATTATTTGTTTAAATATTAATGAGTCAATTTTACTAACATTTTAATATTTATGACCTCATTGTAATACATTTGCATGGCAGAGTTGGAGAGTGCTAGAAAGTTCGTAAAAGACCATGGTGAGCCGTTCTGATAATCATGCAGTAAAATACTGCCATGCTAAACCCGCTGAAACCAGTTTAGTGACCATTGTTAAAGGCACAGTTATGAGAATCTGGCCCTTAGGTGCTTTTAAAACCCTGGCTTACATCACGGGCGCCTAAGTTTTAAGTTAGGCCCCTATTACAGAATTGCTCCTAAGTGTGATTGCCAAGAGATAGGTGCTTATATTATAGGCGCCTATCTTTTTAGATGCCATTTACAGAATTTCCCAAGTACTGTACAAGAATTATATGCATTTACATATGTAAATGTGTAACCTTAGATTATATAATTGTCCTTCTATTGCCTAATAACACGAGAGACACATGCTTAGCTCTGTGACAGTAAGGACATTAAACAACAAACAGCTGGAAAATCATAGAGAACCCCGAGTGACAAAACAAAACAAAAACCCTCATTGTTGCATAGTGAGTTCGAGAAAGACGAACCTATTTATTTAATGTAGTAAATTGTTCACTTGCAACTAAAGATATTCTCAATAAATCGTTCTTTTTTCCAACAAGCCTAGAATATAGCAAATTCAAAAGTCTCATCCCTCAAACAATTTTGTAGTGTTTTTATTTTTTATATAACAAAAATAATTAATAGTAGTAACAGTTTGCATTCTACTATAGCAAAGAATTTCTATATTCACCATGTGTTTCCGTTACTAATTTATTTACAAAAACGATACAATCAGGTTTAACAACTGATCATGATAAACAACTTCTCATCTCCAGTAAAATGATCCGTTTCATAGCTCAGTTGTTTCACTTACCCAGAATAAACCAAAGGAAATGCCGAGGGATGGTAGTCGATTCCACTGCCATGATTTTACAGTGCTGTATCCAAAGAGGTTAAGGTCAACTTGTTTATTTCAACCACACAGTCAAAATTTAAAAAGCCATACAAAAATAAAAGCAGAACTATCAGCACCCTTTTGTGACTCTAATGAAATAGAAACTGCAATCTGCCCGAATAAACGTTCTTCCTAGTAAATCTCCGTCTCTCCTTTGCGCTTCAGATAGAGAACAGGGTCAGGTCACTTTTATAGCAGCAGAGAACAAAGTATGTTGTTTTCCCGCTCGTACTGGGCTCCTTATATCCAGCTGACACACTCCTTTATGATTAGATTTCAGAAGGCTTATTCCCCCTTATTGATTGCAGGCTTTCTTTATATCTTTGTACGAGTAAACTTGATTCTCTGGTTAAAATCTGCTGCAGCTCACATAAATAAGGAGGCAGACACTTTAAGGCTCAGAAAAAGGAGGAGGAGGAGGAGGCAACAGTAGATGCAAGTGTTTGCAGTTAGTTTTCTCTGGTTGGCTTTGACTGTTCAGACTAGCTTCTTATAATCTCAGTGGGCGGATTTAAATTTAGAAAACCTGAGGTCTTAAAATAGATTTCACCATGTGCTGTCAAAAAAGCATCACCGATTATTAAATACTGTACCACCAGTTATGCTTTTTTGTCTTTGTTGTTCCAGTAAAAATAATAATAAAAAAGCACTAATTAAAAATGTATTTGAATATGAATTTTTAAAAACGTTCCACTAAGAGTGTACAAACTACATTTTGACTGGAGTATGAAGATATGAGCTTAGGAACTATAATCCCTAATTCTGTATAAAAAGTGAATTAGAGAAAATGCCTTTTAATTGTTTTTAACAAAATGTAATGTAATGATTTTAACATATACAAAACCAAACAGCTCTATTTTATAATCATATAATAGTAAGGCACATCTGGATTTACCCAGACATGACCTATTTTTAGAGGACATGTCCAGGTTTTGAAAAGCTTCCAGCTCAGGCAGGTGCAATGCGGTGATGTCATGCACATCACATAACACCTACGTATGCGCAGATGCCTTCCAAATGCGGCTCCTTGCACTTGAGAGGGGCTGGGCATGATGTGGGTGAGATGGGGCAGGGTGGAGCTGAACTGGGCAGGCCTGGGGGCAGTGGCGTACCAAGGGGGGGGCGGGAGGGGCGATCCGCCCAGGGTGCCAGCCCTGAAGGGGTGCTCCCGGCCTTGCCGTTCAGTCCCCCCACGCCCCCGAAGGACCGCTCGCCCCACTGACCTTCCTGCACCACCTGTGAAGCAGCAAGCAGCAGGATCGCGAGGTCAGCTATCCCTGAGCTGCTTGGGCGCTGCTTCCTGCGCCGCGGTCCCGCTCCTCCTCTGACATCAGAGGAGGGGCGGGAACGCGGCGCAGGAAGCAGTACCGAAGCAGCGCAGGGATAGCTGACGTCGCGATCCTGCTGCGGCTGCTTCATAGGTGGTGCAGGAAGGTCAGTGGGGCGAGCGGTCCTTCGGGGGTGGTGGGGACTGAACGGCAAGGCCGGGAGCATAGGTAGTGCTGCTTCATAGGTGGTGCGGGGAGGCCAGGGGGGCGAGCGGTCCTTCAGGGTGGGGCGGGTGGGCAGGCAGGCAAGCATTCAAGGGGGAGGGGGGGGGCAGGCAGGCCTTCAAGGGGGGGGACAGGCCTTCGGGGGGGGTGCAGACCTTCAAGGGGAAGGGACAGGCCTTCAAGGGGGGGGCAGGCAGGCCTTCAAGGGGGGACAGGTCTACAAGGGGGGACAGGTCTACAAGGGGGTGGGACAGGCCTTCAGGGAGGTGCAGGACTTCAGGGGGGGTGCAGGCCTTCAAGGGGGGGACAGGCAGGCAGGCCTACAAGGGGGAGGACAGGCCTACAAGGGGGTGGGACAGGCCTTCAAGGGGGGGACAGGCCTTCAGGGGGGTGCAGGCCTTTGGGGGGGGTGCAGACCTTCAAGGGGGGGGACAGGCCTTCAAGGGGGGGACAGGCAGGCAGGTCTTCAAGGTGGGGGGACAGGCCTACAAGAGGGAGGGACAGGCCTTCAAGGGGGGGACAGGCCTACAAGGGGGTGGGACAGGCATTCAAGGGGGGTGCAGGCCTTCAAGGGGGGACAGGCAGACCTTTAAGGGGGGACAGGCCTTTGGGGGGGGACCCTGGTTTAGAAGTACACGGAGGGAAGGGGGTGTTCAAAGAGACGTGCATATGCCAAACTTTGGGGGGGGGGATGAAGAAATAATGGGTCTGAAAATAGAGGAGAGGGAGAGAAATGATGGACCATGAGATTTAGGGAGGGAAGGAACTGAAAGGGAGAGAAATTGGACACAAGGGATGGTGTGGAGGAGGGATAGAGATACTGGATAGGAGGGTAATTGGGAAAAGAAAGGAAGAGATGTTGGACTCTGGGGTGGTGGGGAAGGAGGGAGAGATGCCGGATGAAAGGGTAGTTAAGAAAAGGTGGATCTGTGGAGGGAGATGAAAAAAAGGAAAGATACCAGACTTCCTGGAGAGGGAAGGGAAATGGAAAGGGAGGACAGAGTTGGCAGATGGATGGTTAGCACGCAGAAAGAAGAAAGATGGAGACCCTGGCAAGCAAGTTATCAGAAGAAAACCAGAGCCTTGGACCAACAAGATTTGAAATATAACCAGACAACAAAAGGTAGAAAAATTAATTTTATTTTCTGTTTTGTGATTATAATATGTCAGATTTGAAATGTGTATCCTGTCAGAGCTGGTGTTGGACTGCAAACGTGAGCTAGGATTTAACAGAGAGAGGAAAAGTCCTTTTTGTTTCTTTATTTTATTTACACCACAGCGCCAGTGTGGTTAGGAGAAGCCAAAGGGGGTGAAAAAGCTATAAAACCCACCAGGAGTTTTGAAAAAAATCACCCAACTGGGCAGGAAAATCGAATTGAAAAACCAATTCAATAGGCTGAATCGAATCGAAATTTTTTTTCCTGAATCTGGCAGCATTAGTTTGCGCTACTGTCTTAGACTTTAGGACCTGGGATTGGGGAGAGATGGCATCCTCAGTACTTTATAATGCAAGTGAAACGAGGATTTGGTCAGACTTTTGAAGGGTCTGCAGAAAAAAAATATTGTATAGGCCGGGGACATGAAACAGCAGGAAATGGGAACTTTTCTTCCTTCTATTTTTGTGAATGGAAAGACTGAGGATGTCAGAGAGTTCAGTTAAAATATGTGCTTTATAAGAAAATATAATAATGTGTTTTATAAAGTTTATAGCATAGCTGGCCTACCCAGTGAGGTGTTTCTAGTGGTGGTGGTGACAGCGTGTCAATGTGTTGAGAGGAAGAGGTGGTATGGGAAATTCTGCTGAGCAAACTCCGGGCCCATTTCCACCCCCCAGTTAGTCCACTCCACTCAATTGGTTCACACACTGAGTGGGTCTTTGGGTGTTGTGTTGGGATCTCTTCCAGTGGTTTATCAGTATCTCCTTCTGGTCCAAGGAAGGAAACTTTGTTATCCTTAGCATTGACCTACAGAATATGTTTGTAACAGCACTGCTTGTGTGGCATTAGGCTATGTATTGATCGAAAGAAAAAAACAGACCTTTGCACATTTTTGCACTATATGGTGGGTGTATGAGGAGATTCACATTTCCTGCACAGCTAAGTCCATGTGAAGTTACCTTGTGCTGTATTTGACATCTAGCAAGGTCTCTGTTTGAAAGGAAAGATCTAAACTTAAAAATGAAGTGGCCAGAAGTTATGGTAAAAGCAGATAGTGTAGCTGGTTTTAAGAAAGATTTGGACAAATTCCTGGAGGAAAAGTCCATAATCTATTATTAAGACATGGGGGAAGTGTCTGCTTGCCCTGGATCGGTAGCATGGAATGTTGCTACTCTTTGGGTTTTGACCAGGTATTAGTGTCCTGGATTGGCTACCATGAGAATGGGCTACTGGGCATGATGGACCATTGGTCTGACCCAGTTAGGCTATTCTTATGTTATGTTCTCATCTGTAGGGGCCTTTGTTTTCACTTCTTATTTTAATGTATTTTTTTTCTGGGAACTTATCAGTGTTTTTTATAATGGGAACAAAAATGGAAGAGAATTAATGTGTGTGGGATGAGGGGGTAACTAATTTCTTCAGCTAAATAATTCAATCCACTTCAAACAGACATAGGAGAACTCACGCACCATTCACACACCCTCCAACCAAAAACGTCAAAAGAAAAAAAACTGTTCGACAACCTCCTAGCCATTCGAGCTGCAACACTCGACCCCCAACCCTACAACCAATTGACATCGACCACATACTGCAAAACCTTCAAAAAGAAATAAAAACCCTTCTATTCAAAAAACACATAAAACCGAACTAACACAATCAGAACTGTCCCAAGCATCACCTGCAACTACTCCATATGTACTTCTGATGTCATGACAATTCAGACATAATTTATGTTATGTTATGTTTGGAATATAAGAAAATTTTCACTGCCTGTTTCTATTCTGACCATTTATTCCATTTCATGGTCATTACAAAAAATATTTTTTTACATGGGGGGGGGGTGTCAAAAAATGATGGGCCCCGGGTGCCACATACCCTAGGTATGCCACTGCCTGGGGGACAGGGCCATGAATCCGTATTGTACAGATAAAGACCTATACAGTTAATCCAGTCTGCCCAATAAGATAAACTTTAGAAGACACAAGTGGAGAGTGGGACAGTGCACATCAATCTTGGGAACAATAAGTTTTATTTATATAAACTCAAATAATAAATATGATGTCCCTTCTGACCCTCTGTGACCTGACATGGTCCATGTTTTGGCCTCCCAATGGAAGCCTTCCTCAGGGGCGTAGTGATCTGTCTGAAAAAATACATGTATATTGTCACACCTGTGCTCTGAATGAACACCCGGAGAAGCCAGGTAGTGACACGTTGCTTGCTTCTGGCGTGGTCCCTTTAGAATTAGGGTATCCTTTCAAGATGGCCATCACTAGACTACCGCCTAACCCAGCTTATTTCCAAGGTCTTTTAAGAATACAACAGTTAGTCAGAATGGCCTTGGTGAAAACATAAGCTTTATTCGGCCACTGGCCTCCATAATCACAGTGAAACCCAGAATTCCCGGGCAGCATGAAACAATGTAAAAAGAAAAGATTCTTTAAACCAAACTTTGATTCAATCACTAGCTCTGGGCTTTGCTAGATAAATGATACACAGTCAATGGCGTACCAAGGGGGGGTGACGATCCGCCCCAGGAGCAAGCCCCAAGGGGGTGTACAGCTAGCCACCCTCTCTATTCTGCCGCTGCTGCCTTTCCTTAACCAGCAGCAGCGGAAGTAAACAGAGGTGTCCGCGGGTGCTCACCGGCGTTGCTCAGCTTCTGCTGAAAGCCGCGGGCATCCACTCCTCATGCGATCCGTGGCTGCTTTGGAAGTGTTCTCTCTGACGTCATGACGTCAGAGAGAAGGCTTCCGATGCAGCCGCGGATCGGTGAGGTGTAGACGCCCGCGGCTTTCAGCAGGGGAACTGGCCAGACATGCTGGGCAGGGAATGGGGGGAGAGTAGAAATGCTGGGCAGGGAAGGGGATAGGGTAGAAATGCTGCACAGGGAAGGGGAAGGGTAGAAATGCTGCACAGGTAAGGGGGAGGGTAGAAATGCTGCCCAGGGAAGGGGGGAACGTAGAAATGCTGCACAGGGAAGGGGGAGGGTAGAAATGCTGCATAGGGAAGGGGGGAGGGTAGAAATACTGTACAGGCAAGGGGGGGAGAAATTCTGCAAAGGCAAGGGGGGAGAAATGCTGCAAAGGCAAGGGGTAGATATGCTGCTGCTGCACAGAGAAGAGGGAGAGAAATGCTGCACAGGAAGGGGGGGAGAAATGCTGCTGCTGCTGCTGCTGCACAGGGAAGGGGGAGAAATGCTGCTGCTGCTGCACAGGGAAGGAGGGAGAGAAATGCTGCTGCAGCAGCACCCAATTGGGGAGAGAGAGGAAAGGAGGGAGAAGGAAGACAAGGGAGAGGAACCAGAGATGCCAAGTCCATGGGAGCGAGGGAAAGGAGGGAACCAGAGTGAATGGTCTCAGGTGAGAAAGGTATGTTTTAGTTGTTCTTTTGGGAACTTTGAATCTTTATTTTTCCTACACTTTTGAAAACTGGATTCTGTGAAGTGCTGTATGCAAGACCTGTATGCTTTATTCTTTATGACCATCAAGAGTGGAATAAATTATTATCATGTTTTTGAAAGAACTCTGACCAAATTTTGTCTTGTGTTGAATGGTGAAAGCCCATACTTACCTTTTGCTCCCAGGCCTAGGTGGTTGCCTAGGGCACAGTTAAAGACCTGAAGATATCCCTGGTGGTACGGAACACGCCAGAGCATAGGTTTTGTTACAAGTCCACTCCGCTCTGAGGGGTGCTTGTGACAAGCAGAGCATAGATGCACACATTTTGTTAGGTTCTTGTTTAATTCCAGTGTGTAAAGCTCCAGGGGGAATAGGAGATATTTCCCAACTAACCCATTTTATAACTGAAGATGAAGTATCATATATCATGTTTACATCATGGGGAAAAGTAGCCAGAAAATTATCCTGGGATGCCATGACCATTTATACCCCTATAGTAGCAAATCATAAAAATCTGTCATATGCTAGGGTACAAAATTGTACTAGAAATTGCATTAACAGTGGACTAGCCTTGTGGAACTGATCGCATTTTGTAAATATTTCATATAGTAATGCTCAACTTGTCCTGCCTGCAGGTTGGTTTTGGACATGTGGAAAGCGAACATGAAATTACATTCTGGCTAATTTAACACACAATACCCAATGCTGCCTGAGTAGATTAGTGGCAGCCTTGGTAAATAAAAAGCAACTGATTAATCCCAGGATTACTAAAGAAAGACACTCTGTCTCTTTACCTCTAATAGTTATACATTAACCTAGGCTTATTCCAATTATTCCGAAAGCATCTGAAAACCTGGCTTTTCTCCAAAACGTAAAGCTATCTATTTAAAATGTAAAGCAAGCTATCCTCTTCATAACCTCTTATTTCTTATTATGTCCTTCCCTCATTTATTGAATTACCTGTAAACCGTGTCGAGCTCTATCTTTATGGAGATGATGCGGTATACAAACTTAAGGTTTAGTTTAGTTTAGTAAACAACCAGTATGATAGTAATGTTGACTTGCTATCAAAAGCTGAATATATTTCTTTGGCAGTCTCTTTAGTTGGCGTACCTGGGTTAGCATTATATAATCATACAACTTTATCCCGATTAGCATGTGCATTAGCAAAAAACATTAATCATACCTCACACCCACTTAGCTTGGAAAATCAAGAACAAAGTGAAATACGGACAGCTGTGTTAGACAACAGAACAGCTATAGATTATCTCTTATTGTTACATCATCACGGCTACAAATCCATTAAGAATATGTGCTGTTTTAATCTAACCGATAACAGCAACAGTATAAAAGAACAAATTCGACAACTACATGAAATGGCTTCTCAAATGCGTCAAGATATCTTACCACAGTGGTGGAATGCTTTATGTTCCTGGCTTCCATCTGGACAATGGATCCGGGTCCTTATGCAGTATCTAATCATTAGAATAGGTCTTTTGATCACTCTGTTGCTTTGTTCAATGCCTGCCTTCTTTGTTTACCTTATGCATAAGGCCATGTCATGGTCGTTATCGCAAATTATCCTGAACAGATTTGCCTTACCTCCGTAAAGCCCTTAAAAATAGTAAAGTAAGGGGAAATGTAGGGACGCCATTCTGAAATAGGGCAAGATCAGCACACTGATTTCCTAGTCCCTGTGAAAGAATGCTGAATCATTCCCTCTCTCCCCCTTATCTGTCACAAATTAACCCTTATCTTAATTTAACTAGTCCTTATCTGGAAAGGACATCAGCTGACAGGCCTTGGATACCTGCAGAGACTCATGTTTTGTCTACGTGTTAATCAGGCATTGCCTATGTGCAGAGTTGAGGATGACACGATGTAAAATGCATGTGACTTGTATCCACCAATCATTAGACATGTCATCGAGGGAGTCACTATGATGTCATTAGCATAGAAGCATAATAAAAGGGGCTCGGAGCTAGCCACTGGCAAAGCCTCCTTCCCGACTCGTATCCTGTGTGTGTGTTTGCTGTGTTCCATCTCTACTGCGCAGCCCCATCCCTCCCTCCCTATGGCCAAATCTATCTCCCTCCCTCTCTCCCCATTTCCCTTCAGCGTCTTCTTCCCACTCTGTCTTCCTCATTTCCCTTCCAGCATCTTCTCCCCACCACCACCCTTCCCTCTCACAACCTCACCGCCCTTCAGCGGCCCAAGAATCTCCCTCCCTCCCCCTTACCTTCGCGGCGCTTTAGTAAAGAAACTTATTGAAGCCGGAGAAGCCTGCCTGCCTGCAGTCGCATGTGTGTGGGTGGAAGCTTCTCCTCTAACACAACTTCCGGTTGCGTCAGAGAAGCTTCCGCCCACACACGCGACTGCAGGCAGTCTCCGACGGCTTCAGTAAGTTTCTTTACTAACGTGCTGCGAAGGTAAGGGGGAGGGAGGGAGATTCTAGTGCCGCTGAAGGGCGGTGAGGTTGTGAGAGGGAAGAGTGGTGGTGGGGAGAAGACGCTGGAAGGGAAATGAGGAAGACAGAGTGGGGAGAAGACGCTGGAAGGGAAATGGGGAAGACAGAGTGGGGAGAAGATGCTGAAGGGAAATGGGGAGGACAGAGTGGGGAGAAGACGCTGAAGGGAAATGGGGAGGACAGAGTGGGGAGAAGACGCTGGAAGCGAAATGGGGAACACAGAGTGGGGAGAAGACGCTGGAAGCGAAATGGGGAAGACAGAGTGGGGAGAAGACGCTGAAGGGAAATGGGGAGGACAGAGTGGGGAGAAGACGCTGAAGGGAAATGGGGAGGACAGAGTGGGGAGAAGACGCTGGAAGCGAAATGGGGAAGACAGAGTGGGGAAAAGACGCTGGAAGCAAAATGGGGAAGACAGAGTGGGGAGAAGACGCTGGAAGGGAAATGGGGAAGACAGAGTGGGGAGAAAACACTAGAAGGGAAATGGGGAACAGAGAGAGGGGAGAAGATACTGAAGGGAAATGGGGAAGACAAGAAGGGGGAGAAGATGCTGGAAGGGAAGAAGACAGAGATGCCAGACTATGGGGGGAGCGGAGGGAAGAAGATGGGTGCCAGATCAATTGGGGGGCTGAAGGGAGAGGCACAGTAACAGAGCAAATGGAAGACAGTGGATGGAAGGAATTGAATGAGAAGATGAGGAAAGCAGAAACCAGACAACAAAGGTAGAAAAAAAATTTATATTTATTTTCTTTTTTTTTCTTTAGGATACAGTAGTATATTAGTTGTATTGATAAAAATTTATAAACAAAGCCCTGCCAGCTGAACATCTCTTTCCCTAGTTCAGCAGCCAGAACTTTGATTTATAAGGAAGGAATAAGCTAAATATTGCAGTACTGAGGCTTGTATGGATGCTGCGGGGACGACGGGGATGGGGTGGTGAAGGGGACGACAGAGACTGGGACGGGAACGGGGTGGTGAAGGGGACGGCGGGGACAGGGCAATGAAGGGGATGGTGGTCTAGGGATGGGGCAGTGACGGGGACAGAATTTTTCCCCGTGTCATTCTATACTGCAGGGTCTGAGGCAAGCTCAGTCCCGTTCTGGACTCCCTGTCTCTCCTCTCATCCTGCAACTGCTTCCTCTCCCCCTTTGCTCTCTGAAGAGCCTCGCTTTAAGCTGAGGGAAAGAGCCCTTCCTCAGCTTGTGCCGTTTCTCTGAGGGGAAACTGTTTATCTGCTTTCTGCCTTGCAAGCATTGGATAATAGAAAGACAGATCTTTCTTGCTTTGCTTTGGGACAGCTTTAGGTTTGTCAAAGTTTTCCTGTTCTATCTCCATTTCTTCTTCAAAAGTCACAGGGTAGTCATCTATATTATTGTCCTGGGCACTGACCTGGTCAGCCCTTCTGCACCGGGGTTTGTATGCTTTCTTATATTTTCCTGTGAAAAACTTTGGGACTGCTGCAGTAGGTTTGTCACATATTACATAAATGCAAAAGAAACATCAATAAAACAACTGCAATATGGATCACAAGCAAGCATAAATATAATCAATACCGCATAAACATAAATGAAACCAATCCCAAAACATACTTAAAATTGCTTACAAAAACAAAATGGCATAAATACAGTGCTATAAAAACAGATCATGAAACAGCATAAATATAAATGGAGTTTAAAATAATGATGGTATAAAAGGAATAAGTGAACATAAAATGGACATCAATACAAATCATAAAATGGCATAAATGAAATAGTAATCATTCATTAAACAGAAAATATAAAACTAATTTAAATAGGATCATAATATACATGAGCACTTAGAAAGTCTAAGGGTATAGAAATAACAAAAAATGGATAGACACAGGCATCTCAATAAAGGCAACATCAATGAACATTGGAAACTAAATGAACAAGAGTCTACCGAACCTACCCATGAGCTTGGAGTGGAGAGTGGAGGAGCAGCGAGGAGTAAGGGAGAGAGAAGGAGTCTAAGGGCAGGCAAAGAAGAGGAGGCAGAGATCAGGAGGCAGAGAGGGAAGGAAGCTCGGGGCAGTGGCGAGAGTTAGCTCCGCCCACCCCCACCACGTCAGCAAGGCAGCGCCGAACTCCTCCTTAAAAGGGGGAGGAGCTAAGGAAGCACACATGGCTCGAGCTTGGAACGGAGAGCAGAGGAGCAGCGAGGAGTAATGAAATAGTAATCATTCATTAAACAGAAAATATAAAATTAATTTAAATAGGATCATAATATACATGAGCACTTAGAAAGTCTAAGGGTATAGAAATAACAAAAAAATGGATAGACACAGGCATCTCAATAAAGGCAACATCAATGAACATTGGAAACTAAATGAACAAGAGTCTACCGAACCTACCCATGAGCTTGGAGCGGAGAGCGGAGGAGCAGCGAGGAGTAAGGGAGAGAGAAGGAGTCTAAGGGCAGGCAAAGAGGAGGAGGCAGAGAGGCAGAGAGGGAAGGAAGCTCTGGGCAGCGGCGAGAGTTAGCTCCGCCTACCCCCACCGCGCCGGCAAGGCAGCACCGAACTCTCCCTTAAAAGGGGAGGAGCCAACGGCATGCCGCCGTTCACCGCGTGACGAAGACGAGCAACTAGGCGCTCGCTTTAGCGAGCTCGCCTTTGCGAAGGAGCCATAGAAGGAGCCGGGAAACTCAGACATCAGAGTAACACCAACAAACTCACACCAAGCGGGAAGGTAGGTACAAATCCTAGAGTTTAGCTAGCTACACAATAGGGCACACTCCCTCACATACCATACACCTAGAGGGGAAATGAGTACTCACTGACTCCATCACTGACTCCAACACTGTAACACAAGCAGACTCACAACAAGCAGGAAGGCAGCCACAAGACCCAATCTTTAGTTAGTTACACAGCAGAGCACACACTCCCTCACATACCACACACCTAGAGGGGAAAAAAGCACTCACAGACACTAACACAGTAACACTAGCGGACGCAGATCAAACAGCAACATTAGCAGACTCACAACATAAAGGAAGGTAGAAACAAGGAAGCCAGAAAACATCCAGATGACAGAGACAGAGGGTCCACAACCGATTCACCCAAACAACTCAGAAGGGGGACAAGAGATGGATGCCCAAGGAAGCTTCCAGTCTTCTGCACCGGCTGCAGTATGTATGACTACTTCCCTTCAGGGACTAGGGCATGCATTTGCAGTCATTGCATGGAGCTGGATAGCTTGAAACGGCAGGTCCAGCTGCTAGAGGAGACAGTGCTGAATCTAAAAGAACTCACCTTTGAAGAGGAAATCCACGAACAGGAGAAGTTTCTAGTGTACTTCAGTCCAAACGAAGAGGTCAACATAAGTCTTTACTTTTTAGGAAGACTTGTGCTTGTATCAGTGCAGGGCACTGATCCCTCCAGCAGCAGCAGTGCTGGGAAAGGTGGCACGCTCCACGTGGTGATATGTTGCCAAGCTATTACCTCTCCACCCCTTAGTTACAAACCCCACCACCTTAATTACAAACAGTCATCCTTCCACAAGGAAGAAAAGAACAAAAAACTACAGCACAACAGGATAAGTCCAGCACAGCACTTATCAAAAGGATTCTATCCTGCTTTAGACTCAGCAAGAGTAGCAAGGCACAACTTCAAAAATAGTCTCAATAATCAATCACGGATATTTGTAATCCAGTTAAGAGTTTTCAACACTTGCCTTGGACCAGCATATTTCCATAGGTTGGACACCGTTATGTACCTCAGCAATCTGCTCCGGCTCCAGTTCCATGGCTTGGAATTCCTCAGGTGGGTCAGAAGGTAGCTCTGCTCCGGCCTCAAAAAGCTCCATACATTCAGGCAAAGAACAGCCCTGCAGAACTCCCAGCCCTGAGCTTTGCAGCTGCCCTTGTTCCCTCAGCCTCTCCTTCTGCCTCTCATGCAGCTCAGACCTCTGGTTTAGGAGCTGGCAACCACGCCCCAAACCCTCAGGTGCAGAGGATATCCAGTTACTTCCTCTGGGATTGCGTGGGGGAAGGGAAAACTGCAGCTTAGCCTCAAGACTCCCTCTACTTTATACAGAGGGAACATCAGGTGAAATGCTAAACTGGGGTTTAACTTGGGCCGGTTGGGAACTGTCTGCTTTTGAGATAGGTCTAACCTAGGGCCATACCTAGCAGGCACAGTCTGCATACCACCTACCCCCCCCCCCCTTAAATGACTGCTAGGGGTGGCTCTCTGTTTGTTTGGACCTTTCTCTCCTATTCGAGACAAGGCATCAGCGTTAGTGTTTCCTATTTTTACCCCCCCCCCCCTTCTCCCTGGAGGGTGAATGGGACCAGCAGTAAAGAAGTCTCCGTCCCAATGTAATTCCTGCGACTGAGATATTTCCGCTGGTGCCGTCATTACTGGGAGGTAATTTTCCTCTAAGGAACCTAATCGGGCTTCAAACCCAGCAATTAATTCACACATTTCCTTTAGATCTTTGCTCCCAATTTGTTCCACTTGAACCTGTACTTTTTTAATATCCTCCCGTACCTCACTAACCGCACAAGCAATGTTTTTCACTTCAGCTGTGGGGTCCGGTTGTTCCTCAACATGGCATTCAATATGTCCTATCTGCTCTTTGAGCCCTTGGGTACTAGACTTTAGCTCTTGCAAATCTTTCTAACATTACTGAAGATTCTCCTCCAGGGCAGCTCGGAGCAACTGATCAGTTTGGGAGATAGTTTCATTCAATCGGTTACCTAGACTACCCTCTATCTCTTGTACCCCTTTGCCACTGTTGTTGTTGGCCTTCCTGCCTTTGAGCCAGTTCCTGATGTAACTTACTGAACTGTTGCTCTACAGCCTTCTCTATCTCCATCAGTGGGTCAGGGCTAGATGGTGCTATCACAGTTCTGTGAGAGCTGCTTTCCCCCTCCGCTGGAACAGTAGAGGACCCAAAGCCTTTGGCCCCCCATGAGTGGGTAATAATTGTCTCCATTGCTCTAGCCTAGGGTGCCAAATTCATTCAAAGATTAACTGTGCAATACAGTCCCCTTTCTTCACCTGAAACTCCTCCCCAGCATTATTTATCAATAGGACCATCACATTACCCCGATAATCGGGTCAATCACTCCCACCCCTATATCAATAGCATGTTGGGAGGCTAATCCGGACCCTGGGGCTATTCTCAAGTAAGACCCTGGTGGCGGTGATATCTGAATATCGGTCGGTATCAACCATCTACCTCTAGCCTCTACCACCGCATCCTGAGCCGCATAAACATCACACCCCGCAGCTTTATCATACGCAAACATGGGTGCTTGAGCATGTTCCAACAAGGGAGCCCACCTAATCGTGGGGCACCAGCGAGAATGGGCCCTTCCTCCCTGCAGAGGATACCATCTACGGGAACCCTTTCTCCTGGGCCTTTCCTTAGAACCGTCCCTCGCCATAAGGGTACACTTGGGTCTCTCTCTTACCCCCTGGGCTCCAGAGAATTTCCTCTGCTGAATGCCTTCTCCCAGATTTGTCCAATCGCAACCCAGAATCAGAGCGGCAGGAGAATTGGGAACAATGGCCACCCTCACGATTTGCATCTCCCCCTCATACCGGAATGAGATATCTAGGCTAGGCCTTTTTCCCCCATGGACACAGACCACAGTCACCTTGCCTGGTATCTTGCTAAAAGGACCTCTTTTCCTTGCCCGATCCCAGTAAGCCTTAGACATGACAGACTGTTCTGCCCCTGTGCCCAGTAAAGCCTTAACCTGCAAGCCATTTATGTGGACCTGTATTTCATAGGGACCTGGATGATTACCTTCTTCGCCACGGGAGGTGGTAAGAGTCAATTTGACCCTGCATTGCTTTTGCATATGCCCGGCTTTCCCACACCTAAAACAAGTGATAGATTTCTTCCCGGGTGTGAGAGGGTCCTGAATCTTCCTCAAGGGTTGGGGTATACTCTCTTGAGACCTGTTATGGGGCCTCGCCTGTGTTGCTTGCCCCCTACTTGGCCACATACTCCCATGTGTGTCTCCCGCAGGCGTGGTAGAGGTCAGGGAGTCTAAATAGGCCTCTGCTAGGTCAATCACCTGGGCTAAGGAGTGACTACCCTGTCTTTGGATCCAGGCCTTCAAACTTTTAGGCACAGCCTCTAGAAACTGCTCATATAACAGTTCTGTGAGCAAGGCCTGGGCATCCCCAAGACAGGGTTGTAGCCATCTTTCAGCTAATTTTCTTAGCCAATGTAAGAGTGCCTTGGGCCTTTCTTTTTCCCCCATTTGGGCACCCCTGAACTCCTGCCTTATAGTGTTCTCTAGTGAAGCCTAGGTAGTCCAGAATGTGATTTTTTATAGCCCTATAATTGCTGGCTAGCTCAGGGCTGAGAGTCTGATATGCCGTGAACGCAATTCCTGCGAGGCACGGGATCAGTCTCGTCGCCCACTGTTGCTTAGGCCAGCCGGCTGCTACCGCCATTTTTTTCAAATGCCAAAAGAAAGTCATCTGGAGCATCAGTTGGACCCATCTTGCACACTTGCATAGTATCAAGTAAAGGTAGTCCTACCGGAGCTCCCACGGGTGTTGGTAACCCGGCGCCGGATCCACTAGTCCCTTGGAACAACTGGGCTAATGTTCGCGTCTGGTCACCCATAGCCTGAATCAATTCTTCATGCTTCCGACCGGTCTCTGCCTGACTGGCATGCCAGAGGTCCTGGTTGCTTTGCAGCACAACCTTCAGGTCTTCGGTTTGCTTCTGCCTTTCGGAAGCCAAAAGGGTGAACAGCTGTTGGAGATCCATGGCGAATCCTGGAAGGAAAAAAAACAAGAAAAGGAAACCCAAGTGCGGCCTTTTTTTCCCTTTTGGCCCACTCCCACAAGCTAAAGCCAACCTCCGCCAGCCAGAGCCTTTACCAAACCCTTATCCTCTACCAGCTGTCCCCAGGGTACTCTTACCCGACAGACTGAGTCTGAGCCTTAGGGTATTAACGATTGGCTTGGCACACTGGAACACATCTGGGCTCGCTCCGGTCCGGTTCCTCAGTCCTCCTTCCACGACCTCCACTGGCATGGGTACTCCCACAGCTCACAATTGCTCTCTGCTGTAGTTTCGTACAAAGTCCACCCCAACAAGTGCAAAAACTCCAAACGAATAATCAAAAACAAAAAAAACTTTAATCCTGATTCTGTGTTCTTCCCTTTGCAGTCCCTCACTGAAGGCAGTAAACATGAAATCCCATGAGTGATACCATGTTTGTCACCAGCGGGCTCAGGGCAATGGGTACTGGACTGCTGGGACAAGGAAATACTCTTGTGGGCCGTGGAGGGCGACACAAGGGAAAAGAAAGTCAGGTTTAGTAGAAGAAAACACAAGTGAACCAGGTAGGTGAAAATCAAAATCAGAACTGGATTTATTTTTCAGAACAAAATAAACAAGTTGCTTCACTCAACCCAGTACTCAAATAGGTCAAACATAAACTTTGTTAGGATTCAGCAACAAATAGTTAAGTCCCAAAACATCAGGTTTGGTAAAGCTTAATAGTCTTTTAGTTGCACAAAAAGCTTCAGAGGGTTTTAAACCCAAAACGGGAAACCTTATTTTTAAGCAAAAAGGATTCTTCATGAAATCAAGAGTTCCAGTTAGTAAGGTTTCACCCAACAAAAATAACCAAGAAAAACCAAAACATAAGTCTTTACTTTTCTTAGGAAGACTTGTTCTTGTATCAGTGCAGGGCACTGATCCCTCCAGCAGCAGCAGTGCTGGGAAAGGTGGCGCGCTCCACGTGGTGATATGTTGCCAAGCTTTTGGCCCTCTATCCCACCTCATGTACATGGGGCAAACCCCACCACCTTAGTTACAAACAGTCATCCTTCCACAAGGAAGAAAAGAAAAAAAAAACTACAGCACAACAGGATAACTCCAGCACAGCACTTATCAAAAGGATTCTATCAAGCTTTAGACTCAGCAAGAGTAGCAAGGCACAACTTCAAAAATAGTCTCAATAATCAACCACTGATATTTGTAATCCAGTTAAGAGTTTTCAACACTTGCTTTGGAGCAGCATATTTCCATAGGTTGGACGCTATTATGTACCTCAGCAATCTGCTCCGTCTCCAGTTCCATGGCTTGGAATTCCTCAGGTGGGTCAGAAGGTAGCTCTGCTCCGGCCTCAAAAAGCTCCATGCATTCAGGCAAAGAACAGCCCTGCAGAACTCCCAGCCCTGAGCTTTGTAGCTGCCCTTGTTCCCTCAGCCTCTCCTTCTGCCTCTCAAGCAGCTCAGACCTCTGGTTTAAGAGCTAGCAACCACGCATCAAATCCTCAACTGTAGAGGATATCCGGTTACTTCCTCTGGGATTGCGTGGGGGATAGGAAAACTGCAGCTTAGTCTCAAGACTCCCTCTACTGGATACAGAAGGAACATCAGATGAAATGCTAAACTGGGGTTTAACTTGGGCCGGTTGGGAACTGTCTGCTTTTGAGATAGGTCTAACCCTAGAGCCATACCTAGCAGGCACAGTCTGCCTACCACAATGTATACGAACGCTAGAAGTTTGAGAAACAAAATGGGAGAATTAGAAGCAATAGCGAAAAACGACGAACTAGAAATAATTGGCATAACAGAAACTTGGTGGAATGACGAAAACAAATGGGATACAGTATTACAGGGATACAAACTGTACAGATGAGATAGAGTGGGGCAGAAAGGTGGAGGTATTGCCCTATATGTTCGTGAAGAAATAGAATCTGTGAGAGTGACTATGACGGAACCACCACGAACACCCCTCCACCATCACCCACCCTCTTAGCAGAACACTTCAAGAACAAAATTACCAACACCAGAGCCACTCTCATCCTTAACCCATCCCATCAAAACACAATCACAATCCACCCTTCAGGAAAAGAGGCAACTGCAGCAGACAGAATTTGGACTCAATTCCCCAACATACAATGGTCAGAACTCAACAAATTCTACAAAAAATACAGTCATGCCTCCTGTGACCTCAACCATTGCCCCTCATATCTCCTTACCACCTCTAGTGTAAAATTCCGCACCATAATTCTACAATGGATTCAATTCACGCTCACAGAAGGCACATTCCCTGCTGACCTCAGCGAAATCGTCATCACCCCAATCCAAAAAGACCCAAAAGCACCACAAAACCACCCATCTAACTTTAGACCTATAGCCTCAATTCCGCTATATGTCAAAATTATAGAAGGCCTAGTAGCCAAACTCCTCACCAATTACATAGATGACCACAACCTACTCCACCCCATGCAATCAGGCTTCAGAACAAACTTCAGTACAGAGACACTACTAGGCTCCCTTATGGATACCGTCAGACAACACCTTAGTACAGGAAAAAAAATGCTTCTCATACAACTGGACCTAACTGCGGCATTCGACTTAGTGGATCACAACATCCTTCTACAGATCTTAGACGCAATAGGCATCTCAGATAAAGTATACTCTTGGTTTGAAGGATTCCTAAAACTCAGAACCTACAGTGTAAAATCAAACAAAGAAAAGTCAGAATCCTGGTCAAACCCCTGCGGCGTACCACAAGGATCTCCACTATCCCCTACCCTCTTCAATCTCTACACTGCTTCTCTAGGAACGCATCTGGACAATCTGGGCATAACCACCTATAGTTATGCTGATGACATCACCATCCTCATCCCATACGATCATTCTAAACCTACCATGACAGACAAACTTCACCAAACACTTGAAACAGTCACAACCTGGATGAAAAATCACAAACTTAAACTCAACCAAGACAAAACCAAATTCATCCTTCTCGAAAATGACAAGGTCCAAACCACAACCAACTTAGATATAAACGCAATCAAATATCCCATCCAAACCACCATAAAACTACTTGGCATGACCATAGACAGATGCTGCACTATGCAACCGCAAATAAATAAAACAATTCAGAAATCATTCGCAATCATGAGAAATCTGAGACAAGTCCGAAAATTCTTTGAAAGAACACAATTCCAACTTATAGTACAATCCCTAATACTAGGTATATTGGACTACTGCAACATCCTCTTCCTTCCTTGCCCTGTAACTACGATTAGACAACTCCAAACAATCCAAAATACAGCTTTGAGACTCATCTACTCATTGAGAAAACATGACCACATCACTGAAGCCTTCATCAACTCACATTGGCTCCCAATCCAAGAAAGAATCCAATTCAAATTCTACTGCATATTATTTAAAACCCTACACGGAGACAGCCCATCATACTTGAACAATCGCCTCATCCAAGCACCCACTACCAGACACAGAAAAACGCACTCCCCATTCATACCCCCCCCAATCAAGGAAGTAAAAAGAACAAAACTACACGACGGCCTCCTAGCCACTCAAGCCGCAAGGCTGGACAACCAGATCTCCAACCTTCTGATGACCACCCCAGACTATAGGACGTTCAGAAAAGAAATAAAAACCACACTTTTCAAGAAATTCCTGAAGCAGCAATAACATCACGACCTCTCAGTTATTCTAAAACTGACATTTGATCTACCCATTACTGCACTAATAATAACAAAAGAACCTCCACTATGACCACCTATTAATTCTTTTACAAACCACCTCACCCTCAACAACCCGTTAAATGTTTATAAGATCTACAACTTACCTCTCTAGCTAATCATTGTAACTCTGTTTTTTTAAATTAACCTTTTGTAATCCGCCTTGAACCGCAAGGTAATGGCGGAATAGAAATCCCTAATGTAATGTAATGTAATGTAATGAAGCTGGAATCCCTCTGGATAAAGATTCCCAGACGCAACAGTGCTGACACAAAGATTGGCCTTTACTACCGACCGCCAGGACAGGGGGAGGAAACAGACTCAGAAATGACAGAGGAAATTAAACACGAATGTAAGACAGGTAATGTTGTAATCTTGGGGGATTTCAACTTTCTGGGGATAGACTGGGACCTGGGAACCTCAAATTGTGGCAAGGAGGCAATGTTCCTGGAAGTGCTAGGGGACTGTTTCCTGGAACAATTGGTGGGAGAGCCGACAAGAGAACACGCCACCTTGGACTTGGTCCTAAACAGCATTACGGGGCCGGCTAAAGATGTAGAAGTCACAGTCCCGCTGGGGACGAGCGATCACAACAGGATCAACTTCAAACTCGATGTCGGGAAGGGGAAAGGTATTAAAACCTTAACCATGACTTTAAACTTTAAAAGGGAGCTGATGATTCTAGACATGAAACACGGTGTAAAGACAATAATCTAAGAAGAACAGACAAGAATGTAAGAACTGAAACCCTTGGAGGTGGAACTAAAGTGTCTAAAATATCAGAATCCATTGTTTCTTTTCTATGTGCTGCCTGATTAGACTAGATACAGGACAGATCTTATACATCCGTCACTTATTCAAAAAAAAAAATGGTATGTGGATGCAAATGGGAAAAATAGTGATATTTATTTAGTAAAGATGAAAGGAAAGAATGATTACAAGGTTTGAATGGAATGAATGGAATATGTACACTTGAGAATATGAATGGTTGTTTAAATTGGAAAGATTGATGTTTCCCTTATGAAACAAAAAGTAAAATCGTATATTCAGATTAAATTGTTTCGGTAATATATTCATAATATAAATGAAAAATGTATATTAAATTTCTTCATATGGATAAGATGTATGAAATAGAGAATTTCGTCAGAATATTTAATATAGTGGGAAATAATAAAATAAAATAAAAATATATAAATAAATACAAAAAAAAAAAAATAAGTATATATATATTAAAATGGATATGAGGTTTACAACACTGAATTGGGAGATATGTAAAGAGGAAAAACAGGAATTTAAGTATTTAAAATGTTTCAACTTATAGAATATAGGGGAAATAATGAAATGAATTGCTTGGGAGGGGGAAGAGGGCTAGTCTGATAGTTTGACTTCAAGTTATCGCATTCTAAGAAGGGGTGGGATAAGGGAGGGTGTAGGGATGGGTTTCGGGGATTTTATTAATATAATCTGTAAGAAATTAAGGGAGAAAAGAAATATATCTTATAATAAATTAAGGGAAATTAAATTTTTACAAAGAAAATATACATTGCATAATTTATTGAAGTTCATATTTGTTATTAATAATTCTAACAATGGAGCTTAAAATATTATCGCTTAATGTTAATGGATTGAACCATCCTATCAAAAGAAAGAAAACCCTTTTATATCTGAAACAACAAAATATAGATATCTGCTATATTCAAGAGACACACTTATCAGCTATAGAATCTAAAAAATTAAAAGATACATGGATAAAACATTGTTTTTATGCACCAGCTGTAAATAAAAAAGCAGGAGTTGCAATTTTGGTAAGCAAGAGATGTACTGCAAATTTCAAATTTATTTCAGCTGATCCCTTAGGAAGATGGTTACATATAGACATGAAAATGGGAAATACTACCATGACACTGTTCAATATATACGCACCTAATACGAACCAAATTGAATTTTTTAAAACTCTGCAACAAATATTATTACCACTGGCTACTTCAAACTTAGTGGTGGCTGGGGATTTTAATGCTGTTATAGATCCAATTATGGACAAAAAACCTAGTAAAAATATGAAATCATTAGGATTAGATAATTTAGTAACAAATTGTGATTTGAAAGATATATGGCGAATATTTCATTTTAACGACCGGGAATTTTCTTTTTTTTCCCATGTTCATAAATCTTTTTCAAGGATAGATTATATATTGGTTTCAAATTCATTAGTTCAACTAGTAACACAAGCCTCCATAGATCCAATTATTTTATCTGATCATGGTGGAGTGTGGATTAAAATTAAGATAGTTGATAAAGAAGACAATAGACCTATATGGAGATTTGATAATGCCTTGCTTGTTGAACCAAATTTTATTGAGGAATTACAAGTGAAAATCAAAGATTATTTTCAAACTAACAATACAAAGGATATTTCAATAGAAATATTATGGGATGCTTTTAAAGCAACCATTAGAGATCAAATTATTTCCTTTTCGGCATATATAAAAAAAAAAATTAAAGAACAATTTAATAATTTGGAAAAAGATATAAAATTACTGGAATCTAAATTAATTAAAAAATGGGAATATTCTACATTACAAGACCTCTTGAAAGCTAAAGGGAAATATAATGAATATTCTTCTAAGTTAATTAGGAAAGATTTATTTTCTCAACAAGCATTGTATTATGGAAATTCAAATAAAGCGGGAAGAATATTGGCAAATTATCTAAAAGCTAAAAAAAGGAAAACAAAAATAGCAATGATAAAAGATGAAAAAGGAAATATTTATTCTCAAAATGGACCGATTATAAAACAATTTTTAAATTTTTACAAAAACCTGTATTCTTCTGAATCTTATTTGGATAAAGAAAAAGATGGTAAAAAAATTTTAAAATCAATTAAGGGACCGAAAATTCCTGAGCATATAAAAGAAAATTTAGAAAAGCCAATATTAATAAACGAATTGCAAACAGCATTGAAGTCCCTTAGAGTTGGATCCGCTCCAGGTGGAGATGGTTTTACTATAGAGTTTTATAAATCATTTCAAATTACCATATTACCATATTTATTAAATTTATATCAGACTCAACTTACTAAAGGATATATTATGGGTACCATGGCTGAATCATTAACTATTGTTTTACCAAAGCCAAATAAAGATCCCACACTGGTTTCCAATTACAGGCCTATTTCTTTAATTAATATTGATGGAAAAATATTGGCTAAGATTTTGGCTATTCGTTTAGCTAAAGCTCTCCCTTTTATTATTGGAATACACCAAACAGGATTCATTGCTCAAAGACATTCTTCTAACAACACTAGAATGGCATATGTTGACTTTGTCCAAAACCTTAAAAGATCCAGTTTTCTCTGTATCTCTTGATGCAGAGAAAGCTTTTGATCGTGTTGAAAGGACCTTTATGTATCAAGTGATGGAATGGTTTGGAATTGGATCAGGATTCGTTCAAATGGTTCAAACTTTGTATAGTTCTCCTGTTGCTAAATTATATATTAATAATAATTTTTCAGAAGTTTTCAAATTGCAAAGGGGAGTTAGACAAGGCTGTCCTTTATCTCCTCTGCTTTTTGATATTGTATTGGAACCCTTATTATTAACTATTCAACAGACAGAGGAGATAGAAGGTATTCCGCATAAAGATCGAGAATATAAGATTTCAGCTTATGCAGATGATATATTGCTCTATTTGAGAAATCCTGAGACAACCATTCCTTGCTTACTTAAGTTAATTGAGAATTTTGGGAAATATTCAGGATATAAGATAAATTGGTCCAAATCAGAAGTTCTTCCACTCAATGTACATTGTACAAAAGGCTTATTCGATTCATTTCCTTTTCTCTGGAAGGAAGATGGAATAAAATATTTAGGCATTTTTATTAAAAACACATTGGAAGAAACAATAAAAATAAATGAAAAATTATTATTGCAAAAGGTCACGGAAATGTGTGAGCAATGGAATCCTTTACACCTTTCATGGTGGGGGAGAGTTCAAACTATTAAGATGATGATTTTGCCTGTAGTTTGTTATCAGTTGGGCATGCTAACTGTATTTTTTCAAGGGTCCTTTTATAAAAAGTTAAATAGCATTCTATTAAAATTTATTTGGCTGGGGAAAACTCCTAGAATAGCTTTGGTATCTTTACAAAGATCAATTTCAGAGGGAGGGGTAAATTTTCCAAACTTTTATAGGTACCATCAAGCCTATATTTTGCGTCATGGTATGTATTGGATCCTCCCAGAACTCATGGAAAAAATCCCAGATTGGTTATATATAGAATGGCAACTCATGTCTCCAATTCGATTGTCACATGTTCTCAGTATCAAAATGCCTAGTTATAGTAAAGATAATAAAATACTAGCAGATACATGGAAAACTCTAAGATATATAAGCAATTTAACAACTATTCCAATTTACAAATCTACAAATCAATCTATATGGGTAAACTCCAGGATTCAAATTGGAGGAAAGAGACTACCCTGGAAGCATTGGATGATAGCAGGAATACGTATATTAGATGATATCATTTCTAATGGTACTATGCTTGAATTTTCACAGTTGCAACATAAATTTGGACTGAATAAATCAGAAAATTTTAGATGGATGCAACTGAAGCATGCCATTCAGGCGGGGTTCCCTGACTGGAAAAATCTTAATAATCATTATAGTATGGAATTCCTTTGTTTTCAGACAGACTTCCTGGGTCACCAGGCCTCCCAGTGGTATAAATTATTAAATGGATTTACTAAGAATGCTGGCATTGTCATTTAGAAGTAGGAACTTTAGATCATTTATTGTTTCATTGCCCATACATTATGAATTTTTGGAAATCAATTTGGGACCAAATTAATAATTTATTAGAAAACCCAGTGGCATTGACTTATGATACTGTAATATTTGGTATGGAAATGAGAACCAAAAGTCAGATTTCGGCAAATAACAACAAATTATTACTAATAATGACTGGAGTTGCCATTCAACAAATCACATTTAACTGGAAAGATTGGAAGAGATTAAACTACAATTTCTGGTGGAACTCTTTATGCCATATTTATAAAATGGAAAGGTTTATGGCAGTACAACGGGGCTCTCTTAAAAGGTTTCAGGATATATGGAAACCATTAACGAAATATTGTAAGGATTAAAGTAAAACTGATTCCCTTATATTAATTATTATTTTAAGATGCAGGGGGGGGGTATTTTAATATCACATGTTTTATATGATAATAAAATATATGGGTGGGTAGAATGGGATAGGGATGGGGATAAGAATTTATGAGATGTATCAATGAATAATTCTAAGTGATGTATTTATTATTTATGTGAGTGAATATATTATAACACTATATGTAATCTTGAAAATGAATAAAGAATACAAAAAAAAAAAAAAACTTTAAAAGGGGAAGATACGATAGCATGAGAATCATGGTGAAACAACGGATCAAGAAAAAAATGGGCAAAGTCAAAACGGTAGAACAGGCATGGTCCCTTCTGAAAAATACTATCACGGAAGCACAAAGCCTCTACATTCCGCGGATGTCCAAAGCAAAGAAAACCAAAAGCAAAAGAGAGCCGGCGTGGCTTACTAAAGAGGTGAAGGAAGCCATAAAAGAAAAGGACTCCTTCAAAGCATGGAAACGCACGAAAACAACCAAAACTTGGAACAAACACAAGGATGATCAGAAGAAGTGTCATAGGGCGGTGAGGGATGCCAAAAAGGACTATGAGGAGAAAATAGTGCAGGAGGCCAAAAACTTCAAGCCCTTCTTCAGGTACATGAAAGGGAGAAAACCCGCAAAAGAGACAGTGGGACCACTGGACGACCAGGGAAGGAAAGGGTACATCAAGGATGACAAACAAATCGCAGACAGACTAAATTCCTTCTATGCGTCTGTCTTTACAAAGGACATCAGTAGTGAATGTGTTACATTACAACAGTCCAAATAGCGTAAGGTGGGTGTGTCCGGTTTTGATGTATTCTATTAGACTACTAAAAATAGAGAAGGAACAGATATACATAATGTACTCAAAAGCATATTTCAGAAAGATTAAAGAAAAACTGAAAAGTCTATTTCTTTATTTAGACCAGTGGTTCCCAAACCCTGTCCTGGGGGACCCCCAGCCAGTCGGGTTTCAAGATATCCCTAATGAATATACATGAGAGAGATTTGCATACCTGTCGCTTCCATTATATGCAAATCTCTCTCATGCATATTCATTAGGGATATCTTGAAAACCCGACTGGCTGGGGGTCCCCCAGAACAGGGTTTGGGAACCACTGATTTAGACCTTTGGGACTAAGACTGTCAAAATCAAAAATCAACTTTTGTTCCTCTTGTAGTAAAACACTATCGATATCACCACCTTTTGTATTTGGTCTCAAGGTTCTCAGGACAAGGTATTTCAAATCTTCTATAGTGTGACCCATATCGTACCAATGTTACACTAGGGGTGCAGATGTAATGCCTCTATTTATACAACTGCAATGTTCAGTAATCCTGGTATGCACCTTGCATTTTGTTTTACCATTGTACACTTTATTACATGGGCATGAGATCAGGTATATCACATTGGCTGAATTGCAGTCAGAGTTTTGTTTCAAGCTAGTGCGTCTAGTGCTGAGATGTGTAAGGTGGTCTGTAGCAATAACGTGGGCAAATACTGTATTTCCCACATGCTCTGTGTCTATTGTATATTGGAAGTACTGTAGATTGTGTGGGAGCTAGAAAAGATGGTACTAACCTCTCTTTCAGGTTTCAATCCCTTGAAAATGCTATGGTGGGAAGTTTACCATTAAAGCAAGAGTGCTTCTCCAAGATGTGCTTCTCCAAGATGTGCTTCTCCAAGATGTTTGCAAATAATTCTTCGTATATCGTATGCCATGTATGAATACCTCAAATTGCAAACCAGATTAGGGATAGATTTACTGGTCCTTGGATGCAAAAAATCTTCTCTTGCATGGGAGTCTGCTCTCTGGAAACCTCTCTTGTATACATTTTGTTGAATAGCCATGATGGATAAATTTTGTTGCTAAATATTTGGATTGTTCCTCAAAGTCACTGTTATTCGTGCAGATTCATTTAGTACATTGGAATTGACTACAAGGAAGACTTTCTTTGAGGGAGTGAGGATGGTAACTGGTGAAGTCCAGATGTGAATTCCTGTCGGTAATTTTTTTGTATACTTTTGCGATGAAATAATTACCTGTTTTAATAATATGCAAATCCAAAAAAAATTAATGGTTGATGGGATCATATGTAATCTTGAATGATAAATTCTCACCTCTTGCATTTAACCATGCAAAAAAATGCTCCAGCTGTACGATTTCCCCTTGCCATAGTAAGGAGACAGTTCAAATATTTAGCAACAAAATTTATCCCTGATCTAAGAACATAAGAATATAAGAATTGCCGTTACTGGGTCAGACCAGTGGTCCATCATGCCCAGCAGTCCACTCACACGGCGGCCGTCTAGTCAAAGACCAGCGCCCTAACTGAGACTAGCCATACCAGCGCACGCTCTTCTTCAGTCTAACTTTGTCTTGAATCCCTGGAGGGTGTTTTTCCCTATGACAAACTCCGGAAGAGCGTTCAAGTTTTCTACCACTCTCTGGATGAAGAAGAACTTCCTTACATTCGTACGGAATCTATTCCCTTTCAAATTTAGAGAGTACCCACTTGTTTTATCTACCTTATCTACTAAGTCCTTATCTACTAAGTCTATCCCTTTCAGTAACTTGAATGTTTCAATCGTGTCCCCTCTCAATCTCCTCTGTTCGAGGGAGAAGAGCCCAGTTTCTCTAATTTTTCACTGTACGGCAGCTCCTCCAACCCCTTAACCATCTTAGTCACTCTTCTCTGGACCCTTTTGAGTAGTACTGTGTCTTTCTTCATGTATGGTGACCAGTGCTGTACGCAGTACTCCAAGTGAGGGCGCACCATGGCCAGGTACAGCGGCATGATAACCTTCTCTGATCTGTTCGTGATCCCCTTCTTTATCATTCCTAGCATTCTGTTTGCCCTTTTGCCGCCGCCGCACATTACATGGAAGGCTTCATTGACTTGTCGATCAGAACTCCCAATTTCCTTTCCTGAGAGGTATCTCCAAGTACTGCCCCGGACATCCTGTATTCATGCACGAGATTTTTGTTACTGACATGCATCACTTTATACTTATCCACGTTGAACCTCATCTGCCATGTCGATGCCCATTCCTCAAGCCTGATTATGTCACGTTGCAGATCTTTGCAATTCCCCTGCGTCTTCACTACTCTGAATAACTTCGTATCATCCGCAAATTTAATCACCTCGCTCGTTGTACCTATGTCCAGATCATTTATAAAGATGTTGAAAAGCACGGGTCCAAGCAACGAGCCCTGCGGCACCCCACTGGTGACGCTCTTCCAGTCCGAGTATTGTTCATTTACCCTCCACTCTCTGTTTCCTATGCTTCAGCCAGTTTTTAATCCATTTGATTATTTCACCCTCGATTCCATGGCTCACAATTTTCTGAAGTAATCGTTCATGCAGATTGTTGAATGCCTTCTGAAAGTCCAGATATACAATGTCGATCAGGTCACCTTTGTCTATCTACCTTTTCCCTTTTTACTCCCTCGAAGAAGTGCAGTAAGTTTGTCAAACAAGATCTGCCTTTGCTGAAACTGTGCTGGCTGGTCCTCATCAGACCATATCCGTCAAGGTGATCAATGATGCGGTCCTTTATCAGCACCTCTACCATCTTTCCCGGTACCGAGGTCAGACTCACCGATCTGTGGTTTCCCGGGTCTCCCCCTCAAACCTTTTTTGAAGATCGGCGTAACATTCGCCACCTTCCAGTCCTCTGGAATCTTTCCTGATTCAATCAACAGATTGGCTATTAGTTGAAGCAGTTTAGCTATGGTCCCTTTCAGTTCCTTGATGACCCTCATTTGCACTTTGAGGTATTCATACATGGCATTCAGCATCGTCCAGTAACGTCACTCCCCCTACATCGGGCGTCTTATTTTTCCACTGCGCTATTACCTATTTTAGTGTCCCTGAGCCAGAGCACCTTCGTTCAATTCTCTTGTGCATTGTACCAGAACAGTCTATTTTGAGGTAATAACTTATTTTATAGCATTTTCTGCAGCTAAATTGCCCCGCGCGCTAGACGCTAACACCAGCATTGAGCCAGCGTTAGTTTTTGGTGCATAAGCGCGAGGTAAGCGTGTGTGGCAATGTAGCGCGTGCTAAAAACGCTAACGCACCTTAGTAAAAGGATCCCTTAGTTGCTGTATTGAGAGATGCCTAATTGAGAATTAAAACCAAATTGTTAAAAAAAATTAAAACATGTCCCTTTACATTTGGGATTTTATGCTTTAAAGGACATGGCATTCTAATTTTATTACTCTCATAATTTTATTACTCTTGTATTTCTCACTGAGAGCTGTTTTTATTCTCTTTGTCAGCATTGTCGCATCTAATCTAATCTAATGCTTGGTTTTATATACCGAGTCATCATTCTATGAATGCTCAACTCGTTTTACAATAATTAAGCAGATAAGAACATTAAAAATAGGAACAAATTTTGAGAAGATCAATTTTTAAAATGTTTGGCAAATAAGACGGTTTTTAAGGCTTTATGAAAAAATTGAAGTGAGCCAGAACTTCTCAAAGAAGATCATTCCAAAGTTGTGAAAATTTAAAACTCAAAGATTGACTGAAAATCTTAACTCCTTTAATCCCTTTCCTAGAAGGAAGGGATAATTTTAAATGGTTATCTCTTGAAAACGAGAATTGATAAGCATTCCAAGATAAAGGAATAATAGGAGTAAGAATTCCATATAAAATTTTAAAAGCCACACAAGCACACTTAAATTGAACTCTGAAATAAACTGGGAGCCAGTCTAATCTAATCTAATCTAAACCTTAAATTTATATACTGCATCATCTCCATGAGAATGGAGCTCGACACGGTTTACAAGAACTTAAAATAGTGGGTAGAGAAGAAGAAAAAGGATTACATGAACTTATGTGTAGAAGGGGGGAGAGAAAGGGGGGAAGGATAGAGCTACAATTTGCTGAAAAGCCAGGTTTTCAGTTGTTTGCGGAATAACTGAAGGGAGCTCAGGTTCCGCAGCGGGGTGGTGAGGTCGTTCCAAAGACCTGTGATTTTGAAGAGAAGGGATTTTCCCAGTTTGCCTGAATAGTGGATGCCGCGTGGAGAGGGGAAGGCTAGTTTAAGCCTTTGGGCAGTTCTGGAGGAGTCGGGACTGGAGGAGTTGAAAGACAGTGGGATAAGAGGAGGTAGGATTCCGTGAATGATCTTAAAAGCCAGGCAGGAACATTTGAAATGGATTCTGGAGATTATTGGGAGCCAATGAAGTTTGGCAAGGAGTGGGGAGGCATGGTCAGACTTGCGTTTTGAGAAGACTCTGAAGCAATGGAGTCACATGATCAAATTTACATTTCCCAAAGATCAATTTCGCAGCAGTGTTCTGAATCAGCTGCAATCTATGAAGGCAAGTTTTTGTGATACTGAAGTAGATAACATTACAATAATCCAGGCAAGATAATATAATTGACTGAACTAAAATAGAGAAGTGACGATGATGGAAAAGATGTATAACCTTCCTCAGCATATGCAAACTAAAAAAGCATTTCTTAACCACAAAGTTAATTTGATCTTTAAAAGAAAGAGAGGAGTCAAAAAGGATTCCCAGAATCTTAGCAGAAAACTCAATTTGTAGAGAGGATCCAGAAACCAAGGCTACAGAAAGAGGAAGACAGTACAATTTTGGACCTAACCATAGTATTTTAGTTTTAGTTGTATTAAGCTTCATCCGGACAGACTGAATCAGTAGCATCCGGATCTATCTCAATCAGTATGAAAATGTCATCTGCATAAGTGAACATAGTTTCCCAAATTGACAGCTTAAAGATGTTCAGAGTAGTTATATAAAGATTAGATAAGATTGGAGAGAGTGGGGAACACTGAGGAACCCCGCAAGGGGGCTGCCAAGAATTGGAGATATTACCTTCATAGTTCACTGAATAGGAACGGTACAAAAGAAATTTGGAAAACCAATCCATAACTGCCCGATGACTGAAGAACTGATAACTGAAGAAGAATATCATGATGGACTGCATCGAACGCTGCAGATAGATCAAACTGAAGTAGGATCAAATATTTATTTTGGAGGCAAATTTGTTGAATTTTTGAAAGAAGAGAAATCAATAGGGTTTCACTGCTAAAATTAGAACGAAAACCATGTTGAAATGACTGTAGTAAATAAAATTTCTCTAAGTAGTCAATAAGTTGAACAGATACATGCACAACATCAGTAGTTCTTTTCCTTTTAAGTTTTCTTGATTTTTTATTTTCTTTTGTAGTTTGTGATACAAGTACGACATCGCCATCTAGTGTTCAGTAGACTCTTGTTCATTTAGTTTCCAATGTTCATTGATGTTGCATTTATTGAGATGCCTGTATCTATCCATTTTTAGTTATTTCTATACCCTCTCTCTAAGAAATCCCACGTGCCTAACCCACATTTTCCTGAATTCAGACACAGTTTCTGTCTCTACCACCTCTTCCGGGAGACTGTTCCATGCATCTACCAACCTTTCTGGAAAAAAGTATTTCATTGGATTACTCCTAAGTCTATCACCTCTTAACTTCATCCTATGTCCTCTCATTCCAGAGCTTCCTTTCAAATGAGACTCGACTCATGCATTTATGCCATGTAGGTATTTAAACATCTCTATCATATATCCCCTCTCCCGCCTTTCTTCCAAAGATCTTTAGGTCTATCCCCATATGTCTTATGATGAAGACCACACACCATTTTAGTATTGTCATGTTATGTAGTCTTCACCTCATTGGTTATTTCTTAGTTATATATCATTACTCAAACAACATCATTTACTTTCAGCTATGTGATGAAATTTGATCTCATCCTTCCCTTTCTTTTTTTCCTTTCCCCCTTCACCCTCTTTCCTTTTTTCCCTGCTTTTCCTTTCCCCTTCTTCCCTGTCTCTTCCCCTCCTTTTCCTCTTTCCTTTCCTCTTTCCTTTCCTTTTCCTCTTTCCTTTCCTCTCTCACTTTTCTCCCTTCCTCTCTTCCCCCCTCCACTTTCCTTTTCTCTTCCCCTCCCCCTCCCCATACATTATTTATAAAAAATTTTTCCCCGGGGGGGCGTGGCTTGGACGCGCATGAGGAAGGTCGGCTAATAAGTGAGCTCCAGAGAAAAGACCTTGAAAGTCCGGAAAAAGTCAAAAAGATTTAAAATTGGATAAAAAAAAGTGCTTAGACTAAATAAAGAAGATAAGATAAAAAGATGGCAACAGGAAAACAAAACAAGAATGACTTTGCGATGTCTGGAAGCAGTAAGAGAGCAAAACCGGAACAGGAGTCAGGCTTAAAGATGGCAGATGTAGAAGTAATAAAAGAACTGAAAGAAATAAAAGAAATGTTATCAATTTTAACTAAAAAAGTAACGAATATATCGGAGGAAGTTTCCACATTAAACAAAAAAATGGATCTCCTGGAATTAAAATCTAATAACCTAGAAGAAAGAATGATGATTGTAGAAGAAGAAGCATGCTGCAGTCGAGCAGATAGGAAAAAAATAAATCTACTTACTAAAGAAATTGAAGATTATTCGAACCGAGAAAGAAGAAGTAATGTCCGTTTGATTGGATTACCAGAAGGAGCAGAGAAGGGAAATCCGGTAGCCTTTATTGAAAATCTGCTTCCCAAACTACTTCCGATAAAAACAAACTATCCCATAGAGGTAGAAAGGGCACATAGAGTGCCTATGAAAAAAGGAGAAAATCAACATCTGCCAAGGCCATTTATATTCAAACTATTGCGCCACCAACAGGTCTTAGAAATACTTCAGCTAGCAAAACAAAATAAAGGACTTAAATATCAAGATGTTTACATCCATTTTGTTCCTGACTTCGCTAAAAACACAGCAATAAAAAGAAAAAAGCTGTTGGAATTGAGACCAAAGCTAAGAGAATTGGGAGCAAAATTTGGTTTAATGTATCCTGCAAACATGAAGGTTACCATCGGAAACAAAACTTTAACATTTGATGATGCAGAGAAACTAGAAAGATTTATTCAAACTCAAGAAGTGCCTATGTCATCCTAATTTGATTAATATGTCTTTAAATATATTGATTAGAAATGATGAAAATTGAATTATATTAACATATATTGATTATATAGCATATATTGATTATATAGCAAAAAAAAAAAAAATGAATGATTTTATTTTATTTTATTTTAAAGGAAAAGATTTCTGTGTTTTAAAATACAACGATTTAGAATGCTTAGATTAGCTTCAAATGTATTATTTTCTAACGTCTCTCTTACAGTAGAACTAGAATGTAATAAACATTCTAAAATGCAAATGAAATTTATTAAAAGGCTTAAATACAATTTATATAATAGAGAGTTAACAAAATAGATGTTATAATATATGATATGAAAAGAAAGAAAATAGACAGGAAATTGAACGATTTAATATAAAAAATATTTAATTATATTTAAAAGACTATTCTGCAAATTGATTTCTGATAAAATAGAATGATGAAATATGGGGGGAAAAAAAAAAATGAATGAGGGGAGTGGTTCTTCGTGTGGGATTTCTCTCTTCTGGGGGGGGTTGCTGCGGAATTACACACCGCAAATAAGAAAAGGTTTGTTGGATTTGTTTTCCCTCTACTCTCTCTCAAAAGTTTTAAAACTTAAAAACTCAGAATCCCGAAAGTCTGTGCGAAAAGGAAACAGGAAATGGATTTTTTCTACATACACCGGAACATAATATGAACTTACTCCATAAAATACAAGAAGAAAAAGAAGGAAAAGGATATTAGAACTTGAACTACAAGAAAAGGGAAACTTGTAAAGACCTATTTAAACTGTTCTCCTTCAAGAGAAAAAAAGAAGAAAGAAGATAAGGACAGTAAAGAAAAGAAAAGGAAAAAGAGAAGAGAGAGGAAGAGAGATAGACAAAAAGAGAAAAATACATAATAGCTGGTGTGTGGTTTCGTGGTGATCTCTCGTAGGGGGGAGGAATCTTTGCTCGTGGAATCACTTTTCACATAACATTATACTCCCATATTAATAATATCACGATGATAAAGTAAAAGATGAAAAAAAAAAAAAAACAGGGAAAAAAAAAAAAAAGGGGGAAACGTTTTAAAGTTTTAGAATATAAGTAAAGATAAACAATATCTGTCTGTGATTTCATTAATGCTTTCAGTTTCTGCCAAAACCAAGCAGCTAATTTTGGTCGCAGATTCAATTGAGGCATAAATCAAAGATCTTTGCTTGGACTCTAACCATCGGCTTGCACTACTGGATGCAAAGAAACACATTAAAAAGGCTGTAAAACCAGAGACAAAGCTGCAAGTAAAGATAAACAATATATATTTATTTGTTTTTACAATAAACAATTTATATTTAACAGGGAAAAAAAAATAAAAAAGAAATATATATATAATAATAAAAAGATATTAAAGATTTAATAATATTGAATATAAAAATTTTGATATATTAAGAAATATATATGAAATTTATTTAGTTAATTCATGATTACTAAAATATATGAATTATTACTTACATTTTAATATAATTTTAATATTCAGATGACTTAAATTGAATATTGAAAGTTTTAAGGTCTTCTTGGAGTGTGTTATTGCTGATCTTGATATGCGTGAGGCCAAGTGTACACAACTTTTGTTAATTGGGGAGGGATGGGAGGGGGATGGGAAAAGGGGAATGGAATTAGATATAAGTAAGGAATTGATAATAAGAAAAGGAATAAATATTAAACATGTGTGGATGTCTGATCTAAACTTTTATTATAGAGTTCTAATTCAAACATTACTTATTAATTTAGATGGCTCTTAAAATTTGTTCTCTTAATGTCAATGGTCTTAACCATCCAATCAAAAGAAAGAGAATACTGAATTTTCTTCATAAGCAAAACGCTGACATATATTTCATACAAGAGACCCATCTGACAGGACTTGAATCTAATAAACTAATAGGGGGTTGGGTGTCCAAATGTTTTTTTGCACCTGCTATTGGTAAAAAAGCGGGAGTAGCTATTCTCATAAATAAGAAATTCATAGCAGATTTCAAATTAATAAAATTTGATCCACTAGGAAGATGGGTACATATTAAAATGAATCTGAGAAATACAACCCTGGATTTATTTAATTTATATGCTCCTAATTCAAATCAAATGGAGTTTTTCAAAAATATTCAACAGATATTACTACCACTGGCTGCTTCTAATTTAATAGTAGCTGGAGATTTCAATGCTGTAATGGATCCTATTTTGGATAAAAAAACCAAGTAAAATTATGAAATCATTAGGATTAGACAATTTGATACAATCTTGTGATTTAGTTGATATATGGCGTATCCTTCATTTTAATGATCAGGAATATTCTTTTTGTTCTCAGGTCCATAAATCCTTTTCAAGAATTGATTATATATTTGTTTCTAATAATATTGCACAAAGAGTGATAAAAGCAATTATTGATCCTATAATTATTTCAGATCATGCTGGTGTGTGGGTTGATCTGCAGAATGATATATCAGTTTTTTCTAAACCAATTTGGAGATTTGATAATGCTTTGCTTGCAGACATGAACTTTATAGAAGATATTAAAGTAAAAATGGATGAATTTTTTCAAATTAATAATTCAGACAACATAAATATTGAAATTTTATGGGATGCTTATAAAGCAACAATGAGAGGAAATATTATATCATATTCCGCATATAAGAAAAAACAACTTAAAAAACAATTTATAGAATTGGAGCAAGAAATTAAATTACTAGAACATAAATTAATTATAAAATGGGAACATGATACATTACAGAAATTATTAAAAACAAAAGTTAAATATAATGAGATTTCTTCTCAATTTGTAAGAAAAGATATGTTCTTTAGACAAGTACAGTATTATGGAAATTCAAATAAGGCTGGAAGATTGTTAGCAAATTTTATTAAAGCAAAAAAAAGAAAAACTAAAATAATTGCAATTAAAGATAAGCAGGGCAATACACACACCAACATTGAATAAATTATAAAACAATTTCTTGATTTTTATAAGGATTTATATACTTCTAATACTTATGAAAATAAAGAACAAGATGGTTTAGAGTTTTTAAATTCATTTATTGGACCAAATGTTCCGGATCATATAAAAAGAAGCTTAGAAGAACATATATCTTTAAAAGAAATAGAATCAGCATTGAAGGCTCTTAGAGTTGGATCCGCTCCAGGTGGAGATGGATATACTGTTGAATATTATAAAACATTTCAAAATACTTTATTACCTTATCTATTAAATTTATACCAATATCAAATGAATAATGGAAATATATCAGGAACTATGGCTGATTCTGTTATAATTGTCTTGCCAAAACCAAACAGGGATCCGACATTGATAACAAACTATAGGCCTATATCTTTGATGAATGTAGATGCTAAATTAATTGCTAAAGTGCTAGCTATAAGGCTAGCAAAAGCTCTTCCTTTTATCATTGATGTACATCAAACAGGATTTGTTGCTAAAAGACACTCTTCACATAACACTAGATTAGCATTTCATTCTTTAAATTTAGCAAAAAATTTGAATGATCCAGCTTTTCTAATATCATTAGATGCAGAAAAAGCATTTGATGAGTAGAATGGAAGTTTATGTATCAAGCTCTAGAATGGTTTGGTGTAGGACCTGGTTTTATTAAAATGATTCAAACATTATATAGCTCCCCTGGAGCAAGATTAAATATAAACAATAACTTATCTGATAAATTTAACTTGCTAAGGGGAGTTAGACAAGGTTGTCCTTTATCTCCCTTACTTTTTGATATCGTTCTGGAACCCTTATTAATTGCAATAAATCAAACTAAGGGAATAAAGGGAATCACATTTTCTAATTGGGAATTTAAATTATCTGCGTATGCAGATGATATTTTATTATATTTAAGAGAACCAGAAGACACCATTCCAGATCTACTTAACTTAATAGAAAAGTTTGGAAAGTTTTCTGGATATAAAATCAATTGGGAAAAATCTGAAGTTCTTCCAATTAATATCCATTGTACCAAAGGATTATTTGATTCATATTCATTTAAATGGAAAGAGGAAGGACTAAAATATTTAGGTATTCTTATAAAAAATACAATTGATGACACAGTAAAAGAGAATGAAAAACTTTTATTAAAGAAAATAACAGAAATGTGCGAGCAATGGAATCCTTTACATCTTTCTTGGTGGGGAAGAGTTCAAACAATTAAAATGATGATTTTACCTGTGGTTTGTTATCAAATGAGTATGATCCCAATATTTTTTCAGGGGTCATTTTATAAAAAGTTAAACAGTATACTAACAAAATTTGTTTGGTTTGGGAAAAGACCCAGAATCGCTTTAGCATCATTACAAAAAACAATTAAGGAGGGAGGGGTAAATTTTCCAAATTTCTATAGGTACCATCAAGCCTATATTTTAAGACAGGGTATGTATTGGATCCTCCCAGATCTCATGGAAAATGTACCTGATTGGTTATATTTAGAATGGCGCCTCATGTTCCCTTTACATCCAGAACATTTCATTAGTATAACAATGCCCAGGAGTTATAAAGATCATAGAATTCTAATAGATACATGGAAAACATTAAGATTTATAAGCAATTTATCAACAAATCCATTGGCTAAATCTTTAAATCAATCTATTTGGGTAAACTCCAGGATCAAAATTGGTGGATTTAAAATAGTATGGAAACAATGGATAATAGCAGGTATACGTACTTTAAAAGATGTAATAATAAATGGATCACTGCTTAGTTTTTCACAATTGCAACAAAAATTTGGATTAGAAAAAACACAATATTTTAAATGGATGCAATTGAAGCAGGCTATTCAGGAAGGGTTCCCTGAATGGAAGAATCTTAATAATCAATATAGTTTGCCAATCCTTTGTTTTCAAGCAGATTTTCTAGGACACCAAGCTGCAAAATGGTATAAGATTATATATGAATTTTCAAACAAAAAAAAGAGAACAGGACTTAGGGACATTTGGAGTATTGAGATAGGACAGACAATTTCTGCATCTCAATGGCAAAAATTTTGGTCCTGGAGAATACATACTACAAGGTCAGCATCTATGAGTCAAACATGGATGTTTTTATTACATAGAGTTTTATGGACCCCTACAAGATTACAGAAATTAGATAGTAGTAGATCTAATAGATGCTGGCATTGTAAGATAGAAGTGGGGACATTAGATCATTTATTATTCTTTTGTCCCTGTATTAATTCCTTTTGGAAATTAATTTGGCCCCAAATTAATAAATTATTAGAAAATCATGTTGGACTATCATATGATACAATATTATTTGGAACAACAATGAGAACACAGAGTCCGATATCAGCTAACAATAATAAACTTTTATTAATTCTAACAGGGGTCGCCATTCAGCAAATTACTCAGAATTGGAAAGATTACACTAAATTAAATTACACTTTCTGGTGGAATTCAATTTGTCATATATATAAAATGGAAAAAGTAATGGCATTACAACAAGGTTATATTAAAAAATTTAATAAAATATGGGGACCATTGACAAATTATTCTACTGATCAGATATCATAACACATGTATAGAACATATAGAGGGGGTAGGGAAGGGAAAAATATTGTAATGATAATATGATATAAAATTTTGATAAAGGGTTTCTTTAATTTACAATGTAAGAACATTTATTGATAATTTCAAGTGTTTCTTCATAATTGAATGTAATACATGTATTTCACTTGATGTAAGAATTTAAAAAGAATAAAAATTATTTACAAAAAAAAAAAAAAAAAATTTTCCCCCTTTCTATTTCTCTTTTTTCATCTCTTTCCCTCATATTCATCCCCTTTTTCTCTTCCTTTTTCCCTCCCTTCTACTCTCTTTCCTCCCCTTTCCTTCTTTTCTTTTCCCTTTTCAACCTTTTCCATTCCTACCTCCTTTCTTTTCTTCCTGCTCTCCCCTTCCCCCTTCCTTCTATTCTTTCCTTCTTTCCCCTTTCCACCCCCTATTTTCTGATCATGGTTTTTGTTTCCTTTTTTCTTTTGTGTTCTTTTTCCTTTTCTTTTTTTTCTTTTGTTCTTCATTTTTTCTTCTTTTTTTCCTTTTTTAGTTTTGTTTCCCCCCTTTTCTATGCTCTTTTATAAGCTCTTTTTCATATCTTTTTTTCATACATTTTTTTCCTGGTCAGATTATTATTATTATTATTTTTTTTTATTCATCTTTTTTTTCATTTAGCAAAATATCAGCTGGTACTGGAAACTAAAATGACATGGAACAATCTGGAACATTTTCAAGCTTTGGGTAACGTTGCTCCTCCTTTTCTCATTTATACATTTTTTAAAATCTGTCCTTTTGATATTTGCATTTTATGTCTGTGTTAATTTGTTTTTATTGTTTTTATTGATGCATATATTATATTTATTAATTTATTTTTTATCTAGGTCCTTTTAATATTTTATTTTTATTTTCATTTGTTTGTAGACTCGTAATGCAGGCCTTGGGCCATAACATGGCTCATGTCGAGTCAATTTGTAGTATTGAATAAAGAGTTCCTATCCAATTCCATTGGTTGTCGTCTCCTGCACTTTGCTTTTGTGTGTTTAATTTGTGCGGAAGATTTTTTGTATTCTGTTTTTGTCCATCCATGTTCTCATCTCCTCTACTTCCAGAGCAGTATACTGGTTTTTCAGTTCAAGGGCAGGTGGAATTACAGTACCAATCTTGCAGGGCTCTTTAATCTGAGTCCAACTGTCTTCGCTCAGCACAGCCTCTTCTTCCCCATGCTGGAAATCTTTGATGCTTCATTAATCATTTCATCGATGTACTTCTCATTCTCATAGATGCCTCTCAGTCTTGCCACCTCCTTTCTCAGTTCCTTTACTTCCATCATAAGGGATTCAAGCTGAAGACAGCTTGGACATAGAACCACTCCCTCTGTCTGGGTAACATTTTCTGTCTGCACAGAGAAGCAGCAACTTTGGTGACATGATGTTTCCCAGTCATACTGTGGTTGCAGAAGTACTTACAATTGGAAGAAAAAAGAAAGAGTAGAAAAATCCTACCAAAGCAATGAAGTTTCTGGTTGGCTAAAGAGCCAAAAAAACTCCACCTTGAGGTGGCAGGAGGGAATTAACCTCAAGGATCACCTGTGGGGTCTGATCTCTAAGAAAGTCCTCAGAGTTCAGTCTCAAACTAAGAGGCCAAAACCAGCCAGAGGTCCTTTTCAGTTAGGGTGAGAGGATTCACACCCCTTTGAAGTATAGCATGCTTGGCCTGACTTAACAATTTTCCAGGCCTCTTTCCCACTTACTACTCCCTCAAAGTCTCAGATCCAAAGTGAACAGATCCAAAGAAGACTTTTAGTCAGCAGCTCTATTCTCAAGCAAATATATGCAAATTATATTTGCAGTTCACATGTTGCTGTGAAACTATCTATAATGCTGAGCCTCTACAACCTCTCTCTTAGAACCAGGCTTACTGAGGGTTAGGCACTAGACCAGCATTCCCCCCTCAAGGGTTACCTGTAGATTTTGATCTCTAAGAAAGTCCCCAGAGTTCAGTTTATGGAGTATCTGCTGGAGTCCAAATCTGCGGTTGTGACACGCTTGATTGCCTGAATGTCCAGCAACCTTTGGATAGTCCCCTAGACCTGGGCTGCTTTCTTCAGTCTGCCCGCAGGTGAACCAGGCAGGGAGGGGACAGGCGAACTCCAACGTGTAGCCATCCCTGATGACTTCCAGAACCCATTGGTCAGTTGTGATAGCCTCCCATATTTCCAGGAAGTCCTGTAGCCTGCCTCCAATCTTGCCCGGGGAGGCTGGAGGCCTGTTATCATTGTGTCTTAGGCTGACCACCTGGGATTTTCTATTCCAGGAGAATCTCTGCCATGGACTTTGAAAGAATCTCTTGGACTGTAGTATGATATGATTAATTTTGCTGGAGTTAAATTATAAATTGAATGATTGAATTTTGAATTTCTAACTTGGGTTCTGGGAGACTGAGCCATCTGCTTTCAGAAAACAAAAGGATGGCTGGGTGTGCCAGTATCTCTTCACACCACATTCAGCTATGGACTACACCGTCTGCAAGGACAAAAGCCACTCAGACAAACTTTAATCAGATGACATCATCCATCTGGAAACAGAGAAAGAAAAGCTGGAATTGAAATACTGCTCTGTGATTGGATGCGATGTCAGCCTCATGGAGGAGATATAGCCCCTGAGTTCCTGCCTTGGGATTGGACAATTGCTGCTGGGTTCTTGCTTCATGGGACCAGATTTCAATCCACCAACATCTATAAACACAGAAAATTCACCCATGCTTGTTCTCTTATCTTACTCCTGGGGATCATCATGCTGCAACATCTCTTCTATAGACTATGTGCTCCCAGACCATGTGCCCAGCTGTACCATGCAGTCTCCTCTCCAACTAAATGACTTTTCAACCAGCAAGGTCTACATCATGAGTAACTTTTGAACCCAGCTAAATTAATCATTCTGCTATAGCAATATCTTGTCTTGTGGCACATTTCCCTTGCTTTAAAAGATCCTATCTGTAACCTGCTATACCTGTCTGATTTTATAACTAATTCTGCTCTGTAAGAAATAAATTTTCAGTTTGCTTGTAAATGTTCTGAGTCGTAGTTCTTGAATAAATATGCACATATATTATACTTAATATATAATATTATAGAGCTAAGATTTAACAGGCAGAATTATATTTCTAATATATTCCTCTCTTTGATGGCGATATATTTTATTGGTGGAGAATTATCCTAATAATAAATCCATTAATAGAATGAGAACTTAGACGAGAAAAGATACAAACAGCAAGAGCTGCAAAAGGACCCACAGGCTTGCCTTTTAGAGGTCCTAGGCCTGCTGTCCAGGAGTGACTTTGGGCAGTGGTCCTGGACACTAGCCATGATGTCATTCAAACCCTGGCCAAACAGCTTATTGTCCCTGAAAAAAGCCTGCTGAGCATGCTTTGGAGGTGGAATACCCAGTCCAATATCCGATTAACAGGATTCTGCGAGCAGACACAGAATAAGCTGAGACTTTGCCCACTACCTGTAGAAGATCATATAAAGCATCCGCTACATAGTCTACTCCCACCAGCAACAGCTGAGATGGGTGATCCAAATGCATACCGCTTGGGTCATGCAATTTAGAATGGTACATACGAGTCACAAAGGAGGTTGTTGCACTATCAGAGACAAGGCCTCAAACTGCCTTTTGAGCAACAAGTCCAGTCTGTGATTCTGTTGATCCTTAAGCAATACACCCCCTCACTGGGGAGAGATGTGCGCTTGGTCACCTGAGCTACCAGAGTCTACTGTAGGCACAGTAAACATTTGATGGAACTCTTGGTCCATAGGATATACTGTAACTTGGACATTGCTTTTTCCTATTAAAGGGAGCTCTTTGGGTTCTCCCAGTGCTTTTAAATCATAGAAAGGTGGTAGTCTGAGAACAGATCCTGCTCAACAGAGAACAATGGGATGTAGGCTGAGGAGGATCAATTTTGAGTGCCTTAAGAGACTCAATGAGAAGATCCATCAGTGCAGTAGACTTGAACAGCCTGAGGGGTCCTTGCTCTGGTCCACAACAGCATTCAGACCCTGATCCACGTTGCCCAGTATGGCATTGTCTCTGACCAAGGCTTCACTCTGGGTAGACCAACTATCAGTATCTGGGGGAGACACAGGCCTCCGTGGAGAAGGATGGCCACTCTCTAGCTGACCCAGAAGGTGAGGGGTCCTTGCTCTGGTCCACAACAGCATTCAGACCCTGATCCACGTTGCCCAGTATGGCATTGTCTCTGACCAAGGCTTCACTCTGGGTAGACCAACTATCAGTATCTGGGGGAGACACAGGCCTCCGTGGAGAAGGATGGCCACTCTCTAGCTGACCCAGAAGGCACACCAATACTGCTTCACTTGGTGGCCACCAGGGGAGGGGCTCTCAACTCCTGCCCTTTTTCCCATCCTGGCCATTCCCCTTTTGCTGTCATTAAGAAACTCTCTTCTCTCCCCACCATCATTCTTGCTGTACCCACTCATCTTAGTCCCATCTGGGCAGCATTTACAGTAAAAGGTAAGAAAAAAAAATTACTGTGGGGTTTGAAATGAGTTTCCTGCCAGGGAAAGGTGCCTCTTTCTGGTGGTGGCAGGCCCAAAAGATGTAGTTCCTGCTGGGAGTGGAGGGAGGAGTACAGAGTGCAGACCCTGGTGGAGTAAAAAACAATTTTCTTGTGGAAGGGAGGGGAGGACAGCATGGAGCTCTTCTGGGGCAGTGGAAGCAACTGCAAGAGTTTCTGGAAACTCCACACTTGCAATACAGAAAGCTTTTCGGGAGCTTGGTGAGGGTGTGAAACCTTTTGTAAACACTTTAGCTTTTTCTGAAATACTGCCTGCATATGGAAAGGGAGAGCAAAGAGTGAAAAACACAGAGGACTTTAATAGATGGCTCAAAGCCTGGTGTCATCAAGAAGGCTTCAAGCACATAGGAGGATGGGGAAATACATGGAAGGACAAGAAGCTATATTGCACTGATGGGCTACATATTACTACAGCAGGAAAAAGAAACCTTGCAGAAAAATTTAAACAATATTTTTCTAGGCATTTAAACTAGAAGGTGGGGGTGGTGTATGTATGAAGGACAATTATAGAGACCACCCCCGGCAAAAGAAAAGATGTAATAGTAGTAAAGACTGCAACATAAGCAATATCAGCAACTCATTTCTTAGTATTGCAACGGAAAGTGAAACGAAACAAAAATCCATACGAAAAAGGAGATTATTGCTGAAAAATAGCTGGAAAGCTATGACCACAAATGCTCGCAGTCTAAGCAACAAAGTTCATGATCTGCAAGCCCTGATGTTAGAGGCAGATCTAGATATTGTCTCTATCACAGAGACATGGTTCAGTGAATCACATGATGGGATGCAAACATACTGGGATATAATCTTTTTAGGAAGGACAGAGATGGTCAAAAAGGTGGAGGAGTAGCTCTCTATGTAAAGATCAATATCCAAGCGACCGAAATGCAAGGGACTTGGGGAGAGGAAGAAGCGATATGAATTGCTCTGAAAAGAGAAGATGGGACTTCTATCTATGTGGGTGTAGTCTACAGATTTCCAATTCAATCACAGCAAATTGATAAGGATCTGATTGTGGATATCCAAAAGTTTGGAAGGAAACAGGAGGTTCTGCTGTTGGGAGATTTCAATCTGCCAGATGCGGACTGGAATGTTCCGTCTGCAGAATTGGAAAGAAGTAGGGAGATTGTGGATGCCTTTCAAGAGGCTCTGCTCAGACAAATGGTGACGGAACCCACAAGGGAAAAAGCGATATTGGATCTGATCCTCACAAATGAAGAGAGTATCTCTAATGTTCGAGTGGGTGCTCACCTGGGAAGTAGTGATCATCAACGGTTTGGTTTGATATAACGGCTAAAGTGGAGAGCGGCCGCACGATACTTAAAGTCCTAGATTTCAAACGTACGGACTTTAATGCAATGGAAGAGTACCTGAAGAAAGAGCTGTTAGGATGGGAGGACATAAGAGAAGTGGAAAGACAGTGGTCTAAGCTAAAAGGAGCGATAAAAATGGCTACGGACCTTTATGTGAAGAAAATCAATAAAAACAAGAGAAAAAGGAAGCCGATATGGTTCTCCAACCTAGTGGCTGAGAAAATAAAGGCTAAAGAGTTGGCATTCGTGAAATATTTAAAAAACCCAAGAAGAGAGCAGAAAGAATTACAGGATGAAACTGGAAGAAGCCAAGAGAGAGATACGTCTGGCGAAAGCACAGGTGGAAGAACAAATGGCTAAAAATGTAAAAAAGGGAGACAAAAATTTTTTCAGATATATTAGTGAAAGGAGGAAGATGAAAAATGGAATTGCTAGGCTAAAAGATGCTGGGAACCAATATGTGGAGAGTGATGATGAGAAAGCAAATGTGCTAAACAAATACTTCTGTTCTGTGTTCACAGAAGAAAATCCTGGAGAAGGACCGAGATTGTCTAGCAAAGTTACATGAGGAAATGGAGTAGATTCTGTGCCGTTCATGGAGGAGGGTGTTTATGAGCAACTTGAAAAACTGAAGGTGGACAAAGCAATGGGACCAGACGGGATCCATCCCAGGATACTAAGGGAGCTCAGAGAGGTTCTGGTGAGTCCTATTAAAGACTTGTTCAAAAAATCTCTGGAAACGGGAGTGATTCCTGGGGATTGGAGGAGAGCGGATGTGGTCCCTATTCATAAAAGTGGTCACAGGGATGAAGCAGGAAACTACAGGCCGGTGAGCCTCACTTCAGTTGTTGGTAAAATAATGGAAGTGTTGCTGAAAGAAAGGATAGTGTATTTCCTTGAATCTAATGGGTTACAGGATCCGAGGCAACATGGCTTTACAAAAGGTAAATCGTGCCAAACGAACCTGATTGAATTTTTTGATTGAGTAACCAGAGAGTTGGATAGAGGACATATGCTAGATTAATTTACTTGGACTTCAGCAAAGCCTTTGATACAGTTCCTCATAGGAGGCTATTGAACAAACTTGAAGGGCTGAAGTTAGGACCCAAAGTGGTGAACTGGGTCAGAAACTGGCTGTCGGACAGACGCCAGAGGGTGGTGGTTAATGGAAGTCGCTCGAAGGAAGGAAAGGTGACTAGTGGAGTCCCTCAGGGTTCGGTGCTGGGGCCAATCCTGTTCAATATGTATGTAAGTGACATTGCTGAAGGGTTAGAAGGAAAAGTGTGCCTTTTTGCAGATGATACCAAGATTTGTAACAGAGTAGACACCGAAGAGGGAGTGGAAAATATGAAAAAGGATCTGCAAAAGTTAGAGGAATGGTCTAATGCCTGGCAACTAAAATTCAATGCAAAGAAATGCAGAGTAATGCATTTGGGGATTAATAATAGGAAGGAAGCATATATGCTGGGAGGAGAGAAGCTGATATGCACGGACGGGGAGAGGGACCTTGGGGGTGATAGTGTCCGAAGATCTAAAGGTGAAAAAACAGTGTGACAAGGCAGAAGGATGCTGGGCTGTATAAAGAGAGGTGTAGTCAGTAGAAGGAAGAAGGTGTCGATGCCCCTGTACAGGTCATTGGTAAGGACCCACTTGGAGTATTGTGTTCAGTTTTGGAGACCGTATCTGGCGAAGGACGTAAGAAGACTTGAGGCTGTCCAGAGGAGGGCGACGAAAATGATAGGAGGCTTGCACCAGAAGACGTATGAGGAGAGACTGGAAGCCCTGAATATGTATACTCTAGAGAAAAGGAGAGACAGGGAAGATATGATTCAGACGTTCAAATGCTTGAAGGATATTAACGTAGAACAAAATCTTTTCCAGAGAAAGAAAAATGGTAAAACCAGAGGACATAATTTGAGATTGAGGGGTGGTAGATTCAGGGGCAATGTTAGGAAATTCTACTTTACGGAGAGGGTAGTGGATGCTTGGAATGTGCTCCTGAGAGAGGTGGTGGAGAGTAAAACTGTGACTGAGTTCAAAAAAGCGTGGGATGAACACAGAGGATTTAGAATAAGAAAATAATATTAAATATTGAACTAAGGCCAGTACTGGGCAGACTTGCACGGTCTGTGTCTGTATATGGCCATTTGGTGGAGGATGGGCTGGGTAGGGCTTCAATGGCTGGGAGGGTGTAGATGGGCTGGAGTAAGTCTTAACATAGATTTCAGCAGTTGGAACCCAAGCACAGTACAGGGTAAAGCTTTGGATTCTTGCCCAGAAATAGCTAAGAAGAAAAAAATTGAAGGGTTTAGGTTGAATCAGGTTGGGCAGACTGGATGGACCATTCGGGATCTTTATCTGCCGTCATCTACTATGTTACTATGTTACTATGGGGGAGGAGCTCTTTCACCACGGAGGCCACTGCAGAAATCAGCAGAGAAACTTCACTTCTTCACCATGGGGGCCACTGGGGAATAGGCTTCAGGCTAGTAGAGGAACGGCACCTCTTTATTTATCAGGAGCATCAAGGGAATAGGTCCAGCAATGGTCCTTCTTTTTTTTTTAATCACAACTCAGGCTAGGGCACACTGTTTAAGAGACACGTTATGCTTCTGTGTACATGCCCCTTCCAGCTTCTGCACCTATTCCCATTATTACAGACCGCACAAAGGGGGGAGGGAAAGATCAAAATGGTGCTGTGGTGCATAGTGTACCATGTCACATTCTCTGCTTCATCAACAATTTTATTTCACGGCCTATGTATTTAACTAACCCCCCCAGTGTTCTCCCCAGAAATGTTTTCTAGCTATGTGGCATGAAAAAGTAGCCGGGTGGGGTGGGGCAGGACAGGGAAATTTGGTGGTGGGGAAATTAAATGTGTACTATTTTTATTAGTTAAGTATTAATTATTTTCCAATGTTCAACATGAATTCCTTTTTTAAGGTTTGACACTTGTGCCAGAATATTTTACTAAATTTAAGAAGTATCCATTTCTAGAAGTGAATAATTAGATATTTGCCCTCTTTCAAATGGTTTAAAAAAGGAAAATGCGTTAATGAAGTCAGGTTCAATCTAGCCATTTATTTCTGCATGAATTTAAACAACTAACAAAAAAATAAAATAAATATAGCTCATCCAGTCATACAAGACACGGCTCTACAGCACCTCTAATAATGTTTTGATCTCTAGGTTCCTTCCTGAGGTCTCACTGAGGATATGAAATAGATGCGATTCCCCACTTCCAGATCTCTTCCACATAATTTATGGAGAGGTGTTACTGAGCCTTGAAGGAGACCTGTGTAATTGCACTACAGCAAAATAAAAAAGTAGCAGATAAAGATCAAAGTGAGAGCTAGGGCAAAACAGTTTAGGTAAAGATGCAGGTAATAATTAGCAATGTATTAAAAATATTTTATTTATATTTGCTTATAATGTCATTTGAAAGCTGCTTGATGTTAAAACAACTTTAATTTTTTTATACTGCCAGGGGGGTGGACACAACACCACTTACGTCAACAGTAAAGTTAGAATAGAGTAAATAAATCCAGTGGCATACCAAGTATATGTGACAGCAAGTGCTGATCATTTTTTAACAACCCCCTCCTCTATATAGAAAAAATTATTTTTAGTAATAATCCATGAGTCACACAAGGGTGCATCTAGGAAAAGGCAGCATCTTAAACACTGCAGTGAGCACTAGAACACCAACACATGCATTGTAAAACTAAACAAGCCAGATTCTGCACAGTCGATGCTAACAGAAAACCATGTCCTTTTCATATATACAGAACACAGATACACCCTCACCCAATATGGAATAATCACAAACTAAAAATAGAAATATGTAGACAAAAGTTAAACTGAACCGCATACAAAGCAACACCACAGAAACAGTGACACGTCCCCTAATACTGCGCAAAATATAAAAATAGTAGATGTAAATTTGAAAAAATTGCTACCAAACAATCACCGTTTTACAAATTAACAAATAGAAATAAAACAAATAATGAGAAATAAGAAAATACAATTTTATTGGACTAATCCATTTTTCAATTAGTAGTAATTAGTTTTTAGAGGCCAAATCTTTCCTCAAGACAGTACAGTATACCAGTGGCGTACCAAGGGGGGGGGCGGGGGGGGCGGTCCGCCCCGGGTACCAAGCCCTGAGGGGGTGCTCCCGGTCCGGTCCAGTTACCCCCCCCCTGCGCCGGGTGTCGCGTCTGGAAACAGCCTGCAGCAAGATCGCGATGCCAGAGATCTTTGCCTGCTTCGACTGTTTCCTCCGCCACGGTCCTGCCCCTCCTCTGATGTCAGAGGAGGGGCGGGACCGCGGCGGAGGAAACAGCCGAAGCAGGCAAAAATCTCTGGCATCGCGTGATCTTGTTGCAGGCTGTTTCCCCAGGGCAGTAGCGTACCAAGGGGGGCGAGGGGGAGGTCCATCCCGGGTGCCGCCTTAGGGGGGGGTGCACAGCTGGCCCGGTCCCTATCGCGCTCCTACCCTCCCAGCGAAAGCAGCATCGGCGCCATTATCGAAAAAGGTAATGGCGCCAGGCCTTGGAGCACCAAGGCAGACCGCTTCTCCCCCCTCCCAGCCGAAACCCCGCTGACCATCCTATCTCTCTCCCCCCCCCCCAAGTGAACCTTTCTGACCCTCCCAGCGAAAGCAGCAAACCTCCCTCCAGTAGCGTCGGCTTTATCCTCCCTCTGCCGCATCACTGATGACGTCATCAGTAACGCGGCAGAGGGGGGAGAAAGCCGCGAAGGAGGTTTGCTGCTCTCGCTGGGAAGGTCGGAAAGGTTCACGGGGGGGGGGGAGATAGGAGGGTCAGCGGGGGTTCGGCTGGGAGGGGGGAGAAGCGGACTGCCTCGGTGCTCCATTACCTTCTTCGGGCAGCAGCAGCGTTTACAATTCGCTGCTGTTGCCGGCTTCAGGCCTTGTTCTCTGCCGGGTCCTGCCTACTTCCAGTTTTCATGAAGACAGGACCCGACAGAGAGGAAGGCCTGAAGCGGGCAACATCAGTGAATTGTGAATGCTGCTGCTGCCCGATGAAGTTCAGGACATCAGGACATCGGGGAAGGAGCAGGGAGAAATCGGCTGCTGGCTTGGGGGTGAGGGTAGGGAAAGAATCGTGGAAGTGGAGAAATCGGCACGATGGCTTTGTGCAGGCTAGGGGGAGAGAGAAAGAAAGGAAAAAATAAAGAGGGGGGGCCAGGGGGAGAGAGAAAGAAAGGCAGAAAGAAAGAGGGGGACCAAGGGGAGAGAAAGAAAGGCAGAAATAAAGAGGGGGACCAAGGGGAGAGAAAGAAAGGCAGAAATAAAGAGGGGGTCAAGGGGGAGAGAAAGAAAGGCAGAAAGAAAGAGGAGGGCCAGGGGGAGAGAGAAAGAAAGGCAGAAAGAAAGAGGGGGACCAAGGGGAGAGAAAGAAAGGCAGAAATAAAGAGGGGGGTCAAGGGGGAGAGAAAGAAAGGAAGAAAGAAAGAGGGGGGGCCAGGAGGAGAGAGAAAGAAAGGCAGAAATAAAGAGGGGAGCCAGGGGGAGAGAGAAAGAAGAAGGATCAGAAGAAGGACCAGAGACTCATGAAATCACCAGACAAAAAAGTAGGAAAAATGATTTTATTTTCAACTTAGTGATCAAAATGTGTCCGTTTTGAAAATTTATATCTGCTGTCTATATTTTGCACTATGGCCCCCTTTTACTAAACCGCAATAGAGTTTTTTAGCGCAGGGAGCCTATGAGCGTCGAGAGCAGCGTGGGGCATTCAGCGCAGCTCCCTACGCTAAAAACCGCTATCGCAGTTTAGTAAAAAGGGAGGGGGAATATTTGTCTATTTTTGTATAGTTGTTACTGAGGTGACATTGCATAAAGTCATCTGCCTTGACCTCTTTGAAAACCCGCGGAATATAAATGATAATTAACATTTTCTCTGCGTACAGCGTGCTTTGTGTTTTTAAAATTTTATTGTTGGTAGATCATTTTGACTTGGCCACAAAGGTAAGGGGGAGGGAGGGAGGGGAACTGCTGAAAGACATCTAATAATCCTTGCAGGCTTGACTGCAGGGAATTATTTTTGTAAAATCATGTTTTGTTATGTGACTGGCATTATCTAGACTTTAATTTCTATGAATGAATAGAATGAAAATGATATAAAATTACTTGCTTGTTTTTATGTGCGTGCGCTGAAGGAAAGTGGAGAGAGAGTGGGCTGAGGATGCTGAAGGGAAATGGGGAAGAGAGTGGGGAGAAGACGCTGATTTATAAATTGACAATTGTACAGAATATTGTTTCTTTTTATACTTTAATATAAACAATTCAAGGCTTGTGTGGATGGAATCAGGTGGTTTGCGGGGATGGGGACCGAGCTTACGGGGATTAGTCCAATAAAATTGTATTTTTTTATATCTCATTATTTGTTTTATTTTTATTTGTTAATTTATAAAGTGGTGATTGTTATGTATCAGTTTTTTCAAATTTACATCTACTGTCTTTATATTTTGCACTGTTTTAGAGGACATGTGTTACTGTTTTTTGTGGTGTTGCATTGTATCCAGGGTCTGGTTTCTTGGCGGATCAGTTTAACTTTTGTCTACATATTTCTATTTTTAGTTTGTGATTATTCCATTTTGGGCGAGGGTGTATCTCTGTTCTGTGTGTATGAAAAAGACATAGTTTTCAGTTGGCATTGACTACAGGACCAATTGACTGTGCGGGATCTGGCTTGTTTAGTTTTACAATGTATGTGTTGGTGTTCTAGTGCTCACTGCAGTGTTTAAGATGCAGCCTTTTCCTAGGTACACTCTTGTGGTGCGATATGTAGATTGGTACTAAAAATCATATTTTTCATATAGATGGGGGGGGTGTCAAAAAATGATGGGCCCTGGGTGCCACATACCCTAAGTACGCCACTGCCTGCAACTACTCCATATGTACTTCTAATGTCATGACAATTTAGACATAATTTATGTTTTGTTATGTTTGGAATAATGGTTACATATATGAGGTTCAATAAAAGAAAATTTTCACTGCCTGTTTCTATTCTGACCATTTATTCCATTTCATGGTTATTGCAAAAAAAAAAAAAAAAAAATTTTACATGGGGGGGGGGTGTCAAAAAATGATGGGCCCCGGGTGCCACATACCCTAGGTACGCCACTGCAGTATACTGCTGTTATGGTATCCTGTCCTGACCTGAGGAAAGGGGTTTAGTCCCAAAAAATTGCCTTATTTCCATTTCCTATTGATAAACTTTAATCAATACAGTTACAATACTACTTGATTCTATGTAAAGCAACAAATATTTTCTCTACCTTTTGTCATTTCTGCTTTAATCATCTTCTCTTCACTCTTTTCTATTCAGCATTTGTCCTCTCTCCCTTCCATGCAACATCTATCTTCTCTCTTTGCCCCTTCCACCAAGCCTCTGCGCTCTCTCTACCCTTTTCATCTACTGTCCACCCTCTCTGCCCCATGCATCCTCTGTCCACCCTTTCTGCCCTTTCCATCCAGTGTCCGCCCTCTCTCTTTCTTCCATATGGCATCTTCTCTCTTTCTATGTCCCTTCAATAAACTGTATATCCTGTGCCCTTTCTCTCCTTTGTACATGATTAATTTCAGCTTCACCCCCTCTCCATTTTTTTGTCTCTACCCCCTCCCTTATGCCCTGGCATCTCCTTTCCTTCCCTCCCCCCATGCCCTGGCATCTCTCTCCTATCTCTCCTTCTCCCTCCTTGCTCTGGTATCTCCTCTCCTTCCTTTCCCTCTGGTTTGGCATTTTATGTCTCCTTAGTTTCCCTCCCCTCCCCCATGCCATGGAATCTCTCTCCTCTCCTTCCATCTCCCACTCCATTATCTGGCATCTCTTCTCCTTCCTTTCTCTCCCTCCTTCCTTCCTTTCACCTGGTCTGGCATCTGTCTCCTTCCCCCCATATGCCCTGACATCTCTTTCTCCCCCTCCATGGTCTTGGCATCTCTTTCCTCTCCTCCTTCCTCTTTCCTTCTCCTTCCTTCCCCCTCTCCCTCATTGGGAGCAGCAGCATTTCTCTTCCCCCCTCCCCACCCAATTGGGCGCAGCAGCAGCATTTCTCTTCTCCCTCCCCTCCAATTGGGTACAGCAGCATGTCTCTTCCCCTCCTCCCCCCATTGGGTACAGCAGCATCAGCATTTCTATTCCCCCTCCCCCCAATTGGGTACAAGAGCATCAGCAGCATTTCTCTTCCCCCTCCCCCCAATTGGGTGCAGCTTCAGTAGCATTTCTCTTCCCATTCTCACCCCCCCCCCCCCGGTCTCACACACCCTTCAGCAGATTTGCTACAGACAAAGGCAAGTTGTAAGTTGCCCACCGTCACTGACCTATCTCCCATAGGTCAACGACAGAGGGAAGCTTACAACTTGCTGCTCTTGTTTGTTTCGGGCCTTCCTCGTTGCTGGGTCCTGCCTTCGCAGAAACAGAAAGTAGGCAGGACCCGGCAGCAAGAAAGACCTGAAGTAAGCGAAAGGCCCAAAGTAAGCAAGAGCAGCAAGTTATAAGCTTCCCTCCATGGCTGGCCTATCTCCCGCATGCTCCAGGGCTCTAATAGTACCACTGTCTGTGCCAGCTTCCTTTCTCTTCCCTACCCTCTCTCGGGACGTAACTTCCGGTTTCAGAGGGAAGAGAAGGGAAGCCGGCAAGCGTAATGGTACCGTTAGAGCCCCAGAGCATGGGTTAAGTCGCTTGCTGGTGGGTTTTTTTTTTAGGTCAGGCGGGAATCTTTCAGTGGCTCTTCAGGCTGTGTGTTATGCAGTGGCGGCAGCAGAATTCGTGACAGATGACAGCCGGGCGGGCATCTAAATTAGCCGGGTGGAGTGCCAGGCTAAAAGGCACTAGGGAGAATACTGCCCTCTCTTCTATTAACTGTGCTAGCAGTTTTTAGCGCAGAGAGCCAAGCTGAATGGCCCGCACTGCTCCCGACACTCATAAGAACTCTATGAGCGTCGGGAGTAGCATGGGCCAGTGGCGCACCAAGGGGGGCGGGGGGGGGCGGTCCGCCCAGGGTGCATGCCCCAAGGGGGTGCACAGCCAGCCAACCTCCCTATTCTGCCGCTGCTGCTTTCCTTAACCAGCAGCAGCGGCAGTAAACTTTAAACATGTGCCCGGCGGTTCTTCAGCTTCTGGCCGGTTCCCCTGCTCATAGCTGCGGGCATCGGCTCCTCGTGCAATCCGTGGCTGCGTCAGAAGCGTTCCCTCTAACGTCACAGCAAATTCTTAATACTACCCCACACACTGTTCATGATCTCCGTGTCTTACTGGGCCTTCTTAATTTTTGTATAGATTACATCCCTTACCTTAGTACACGGGTTCGCCCCCTTATAAACCATCTCATCATAAGATTGATTTGTGAGAGAGATAAAAAAGGAAAAATAAGGGATGTTCCCTTAATACTTGCTAGCAATTAATAAGAACATAAGAACTGCCATCTCTGGATAAGACCTTCAGTCCATCAAGTCCGGTGATCCGCACATGCGGAGGCCCAGCCAGGTGTACACCTGGCGTAATTTTAGTCACCCATATCCCTCTATGCCTCTCGTAATGAGATGTGCATCTAGTTTGCTTTTAAATCCTAGAACGGTGGATTCCGCAATAACCTCCTCTGGGAGAGCATTCCAGGTGTCCACCACTCGTTGTGTGAAGCAGAACTTCCTGATATTTGTCCTGGACTTGTTCTCCCTTAGCTTCAGTCCATGTCCTTTTGTCCGTGTCACATTGGACATTGTAAATAATTTTTTTTCCTGCTCTATTTTGTCAGTTCCTTTCAGTATTTTGAAAGTCTCGATCATATTCCCTCGCAGTCTACTTTTCTCAAGGGAGAACAATCCCAGTCTCTTAAGTCGTTCCTCGTATTCCAAGTTCCCCATACCTTTTATTAGCTTTGTTGCTTGCCTCTGCACCCTCTCCAGCAGTTTTATATCCTTCTTTAGGTTGGGAGACCAATGTTGGACGCAGTATTCTAAGTGTGGTCTGACCATTGCCTTATAAAGCGGCATTATAACTTTCTCCGATCTACTCGTGATTCCTTTCTTTATCATGCCTAACATTCTATTTGCTTTCTTTGCCGCTGCCGCACATTGTGCCGACGGTTTCAGGGTCCTATCCATCAATATACCCAGGTCCTTTTCTTGTTCACTCTTACCAAGAGTTGCATCTGACATTCTATACTCATGTTCCATGTTCTTTCTGCCTAAATGCATTACTTTGCACTTTTCCACATTAAACTTCATCTGCCATTTCTCCGCCCATTTCTCTAACTGACACAAGTCACTCTGGAGTTCCTCGCTATCCTTCTGCAATCTGATTGCCTGGCATAGCTTTGTGTCGTCTGCAAACTTGATGATTTCACTGGATGTTCCTTCTTCTAGGTCATTGATGAAAATATTAAATAAAATGGGTCCAAGTACCGAGCCCTGGGGCACACCGCTAGTCACTTTCTCCCAGTCAGAGAACTTCCCATTTATGCCCACTCTCTGCTTTCTGTTCTCCAGCCATTTGCCTATCCATCTTAGTATATCTCCCTCTATTCCACGGCTTTGTAGTTTCCTGAGAAGTCTTTCATGTGGAACCTTGTCAAACGCTTTCTGAAAGTCTAAGTATATTATGTCCACCGGTTCTCCACTATCAGTTTGTTTGTTCACGGTCTCAAAAAATTGAAGTAAATTCATTAAACATGATTTCCCTTTCCTGAAGCCATGTTGACTGGCTCTCATCAGGTCATGTGTATCCAAGTGCTATCTTTAATCAGTGCTTCAACCATCTTTCCAGGGACAGATGTAAGACTCACAGGTCTATAGTTGCCCGGTTCTGCTCTTGATCCTTTTTTGAAAATTGGCGTGACGTTTGCTATCTTCCAATCATCCAGTAATTGACAGGTTGGCAAGTTTTTGCAAAAGCTCTCCGATTTCAACCTTCAGTTCTTTTAACACTCTCGGGTGAATTCCATCAGGTCCAGGGGATTTGTCGCTATTAAGATTGTCGATCTGGTAATATATCTGGTCCAAGTTCACTTCTACTATGGTGAGGCTGTCCTCTATTACTCCTTTGAACACTTTCACTGCTTCTAGTATTGTTGCGGTGTCCTCCTTCGTAAAGACAGACGCAAAGAAGGAATTTAGTCTGTCTGCAATTTGTTTGTCTTCCATGATGTACCCTTTTCTTCCCTGGTCATCCAGCGGTCCTACCGACTCTTTTGTAGGTATTTTCCTTTTACGTATCTAAAGAAAGGCTTGAAATTTTTGGCCTCTTGCGCTATTTTCTCCTCATGGTCCTTTTTGGCATCCCTTACTGCCTTGTGACATTTCTTCTGATCATCTTTGTGTTTGTTCCAAGCTGCAGATGTTTTCGTGCGTTTCCATTTTTTAAAGGAGTCCTTCTTTTCTTTTATGGCTTCCTTCACCTCTCTAGTAAGCCATGCCTTTAGTAAGCCATCTCCTTTGCCTTTAGTTTTCCTTTCTTTGGAAATCTGCAGGTTGTAGGGATTTTGTGCTTCCATGAGAGTATTTTTCAGTAGGGACCATGCCTGATCTATCGTTTTAACTTTGTCCATCTTTTTCTTGAGCCGTTGTTTCACCATGGCTCTCATGCTATCATATCTTCCCTTTTTAAAGTTTAAGGTCATGGTTAAGGTTTTGGTACGTTTCCCTTTCCCGATGTCAAGTTTAAAGTTGAACATGTTGTGATCGCTCGTCCCCAGTGGGACCGTGACTTCTACTTCTTTTGTTGGTCCTGTAATGCCATTTAGGACCAAGTCCAAGGTGGCGTTTCCTCTCTTCGGCTCTCCCACCATTTGTTCCAGGAAGCAGTCCCCTAGCGCTTCCAGGAACTTGGCCTCCTTGCCGCAGTTCGAGGTTCCCAGGTTCCAGTCTATCCCCGGGAAATTGAAGTCTCCCATGATTATTACATTACTTGTCTGTTATTTTTTTCTAGAACTGCAGCCTTTCATGTTACAGTGAGTCATTGTCTGTTGTATTGTGTCATACATCAAATTCAATGTTTTATGAATGCTGAATATAATTAACAATATAAAGAGAAGCTATTTTTCCTTTACTTACCATAGTAGTTTTTAAAACTTCTAGTAGTCCTTTCTCTCTGCCTTTTCTTGGCGCTTATAAAAAGAAATGAGTTACTTCCTCTTTTTTCTGATTCTCTGACACACACAGGATTACTTCCTGGTTTTAACACAATGCAATCATCGTATAGCTTTATTTAAAATCTTTCCTAATAAATTACTGGAGGAAATGTCTAATCCTACTGATTGAAGTTCAGTATATTGTAGTTAGGGCTTTTTACTGATTAAAATTCAGAATATTGTATTTGGGTTTATGAGTAAGAGTCTTTTTCAACGTGCCACATACTGAAGCAAAAGTAACTAACTTCTGCTTTTCACCTTCTATGTTGCAGATGGAAAGAAAAGCCCACCCATGCTGAGTTTTTTGATTGTTTCAACAGAAAGACATACACTATACTGTTAACCCATTATGTGCTGTTCACTTCTTGTTAGGAAAAATTGGTTGTCTAGCTTTAAGCAATATTATTATCTATTGTATATTTGTTTATATGTTAATATGTCTAAATCTATAGCTTTATAGCAAAAATACTCGGATATTGTGAAAACCACTGATAGTAAACAACACACTTTCACAAAAATGGAAAATAAAGATGGTATAACAATAATACTGAAGCACAAACAGACAGACCAGTCTTGGTGGAGGAAAAGTCTCAGATAGGGGCCCGCCCACCTCCACAATGGTGGAATAACGGTGTTTGAGTGATCACTTCACTGGCTAAAAACCTCCTATTACAGATGGTCCAAGCAATGTCTACTTTATAATTGCTTTGAAAAATTGTGTGAAATAGAAGAAAACAACTTATCTTTCTTTCTTCGGGATTGGTACACCAATGGTGGCCAGTGTTTCACTATTAAGCTGCCTCAGGGTGTAACATATCCAATTGCACTAAAAAGCACATAAAAAAACTCAAATCAGAGTTAAAAAAAACATGTAAAACCGGTATAGATCTTTATAGCCTTCATGAAATTATATTAAGAAACTGGCAACATACCTTTAATGCGGACGTCGATCGCGTCTCAAAGATCCAAAGATGGCGGCATGAGAGATAATCGCCAATAATGGAGAGAATGGGGGGACAGGGTCATTAGAGTGAATTTATCTACAATCAACACAGGAATTGTTTTTAGCTGCACGAGTCACTTTAACTCCTCTGAGGTTCCATATCAACGTAATACCATCTGATTCAGATAAGTACTTTGTTGTATTTATTGTTTCAATATATTTGGATGGTATTAGGGGACAGTGAAAACTATGATGGTCCCCTATTGAACCTCAGTTGGTGTTGTCACCAGTTCACGGGTTCAGGGTCTGAGTTTTTCACACAAATATTTATTATGAAAATTTCTTAATTAGAGCTGTGATAATCGGGCATGAGAGATAAGCCAGATTAAATCCTCCTGGTGCAATGACGTAAACATACGTCAGCCCTGGAAGTGGCAGTCCGGCTAACAATGCCGATGATGACATAAGGATTTAGATGTGATACAAGATATAGCAGGGGAGAATATGTTTGCTGAAAAAACCACCTCTCTCCGCCGCTTATAGCATAGTTACCTCGTCTATATTGGGACCCCACAAAATTCCATGAACAGTTTATAATGAAAGACATTACTACAGTCTAAAATCCTAAATTTGTTCTTATTTTTATTTTTATTTTATAGTTGTTTTTGTTTATTTCCCATTATTATGTTATTTTTTCTATGTTATTTTTCAAAATTTTTCTTTTCTTTCCTTTTTAACAAAAGGAAGGGGGAAAAAATTAGAAAGGAGAAAAAACTAGAAGGGAGAAAAAATTATACTAAACACTGCTTCATCCTTAAACTGCAACCCCGAAAAAGCGTTGAGGTGAATTTAAATTTAAAGGACACTGTTCCAATCAGACCTTACATTCAAACCAATAGGTTCTTCACTGTTTAACCTATGGATCCAAAACTGCTCTGCTCGTAGAAGTCGCTGAGATCTATTAGTCAAATTGTCTGAAATATGATCAATGGCACAGCAGCGTAGATCTAAAAAAGTGTGATTATATTCCAAGCAATGTACCACCAGAGGAGCCTGCAGTCTGTTGTTACGAATGCAGCTCTTGTGTTCTATGACTCGTGTTTTAAATAAGTGTGTGGTTTGACCTACATAAATTTTAGGACATGGGCATATAAACACATACACAACAAGAGTCGATGTACATGTAGTCAGATGTCTACGGTTAAAAATTTGTCCCGTACAAGGATGTACAAAATTGTTGGTAAGTTCCAGGGTCACTTGGCAAATAGAACATTTATCGCATTTGTAATGACCAGTAGGAGAGGTCTGAGGTTTATATGATTTATTTAGGTCTGAGGGACTTAAAAGCTCCTTGAAATTCTTCTGCCTCATAAACGCAATTCGAAAATAGGTGTCAGTAAAAGTAGATTGTAGCTCCATAATCTCCCAGTGTCGCCTAAGTATCTTGGTGACTTGATTGATGCCTGGCGAATACTGTAAGATACAAGTCACTAGATTTTCATCAGTATTTCTGTTTATCGGAGTAAATAGCAGGTCTCTATTAAGAAATTTAGCCCTCTTATAGGCTTTCTTCAAAATCGGTGTCGGATAACCTCTTCTCTTTAACCTTGTGTAAAGTTGTTTACTCTTAGATTTATAGTACACAAGCGACGATAGCGGAAAAATTGAGAGGTAGGTAGACTACGTTTTAAAGGACCAGGATGATTGCTGGAAAAATCAAGAAATGTATTCTTGTCCGTGGCCTTTCTAAACACTGTGGTTTTGATGGAATCATCATCTCTGGTGACCAGAACATCCAAAAAGGAAATTTGATGTGAATGATATGTCAGACTAAATTCAACAGTTGGATGTCTCGAATTTAACCACAGATGAAAGGCATCTAACTCCTCTCTTGTACCTTTCCAAATGACAAAAATATCATCAATAAAACGTAACCAGGTGAGGATCAAAGTAGAGAAAGGATTATTCACGATCCACATGTTTTCAAACTTCTGCATGAATAGATTAGCCACTGATGGGGCCATAGTGGCCCCCATGGCCACCCCCAAGATCTGTTGAAAGAATCTGTTCAAAAATCTGAAGTAGTTCCTACGCATAGCGAGAACATCAAGGTTATCACTAAGTCTGTTGGGATCCAACTGTTGTTCATATTTTCTTGAAGAAACTCCTTAATAATAACAGTGACTTCATCCTGGGAAATGATGGTATAGAGTGATTTAACGTCAAAAGTAACAAATAAAGTAATATCAGTAAGGTCAGTGATTTCAGATAGCTTCACCAAAAATTGAGAGGAGTCCCGTAAGTGAGAAAAACCTTTTGATACAATAGGACGCAGAAACACATCCACAAAAGAAGATAAGGGCTCTAACAAAGAGCCCCTACTGGATACTATAGGTCATCCTGGAGGGTTGTGTGGATCTTTATGGATCTTGGGTAAAATATAAAAAGTTGGAACTTTGGGATCTGGATTGTTCAAGTAGTCAAATTCTTTCTTAGTCAACTGACCTTGTTCTAAAGCTGAAGAAGTCAGATGTTGAATCTCCAAAGCTAACTGAGGAGTGGGATCTTCCTCAAGTTCTTGATAATCAGTTGAAACATTTAATAACCGGACCACCTCCGCTTTATATTTGTCTATGTCAAGAACTACCACTCCACCTCCTTTATCCGCCCTGCAAATACGTATCTATTGATTATTTCTTAAGTTAGAGCAGAGAATTATTCTTTAGAAAGATTATACGGTTGATATAATTTTCTCTTTTTGTGGATGAATTTCCTAACGACTCTTATGACTAATTCTTTATATAACATCAAGTGAGGACTAGGAGGCATAGGAGGAGTCCAAGTGGATGTCCTCCAGATGACAGAATCATCAACATTATCAAAAGAATGTTGAGCAAAATATTCTTTAAGATGGAGTTTTCTAAAGAATTTTTCAACATCAATTCTGAGCTTAAGGAAAGAAAAGAAAAATTTTGAAAAAATAACATAATAATGGGAAATAAACAAAAACAATTATAAAATACAAAATACAATTATTTAAAAGAAAAAGAAAAATAAGAACAAATTTAGGATTTAAACTGTAGTAATGTTTTTCACTGTAAACTGTTCATGGAATTTTGTGAGGTCCCGATATAGACGAGGTAACTATGCTATAAGCGGCAGAGAGAGGTGTTTTTTTTCAGTAAACATATTCTCCCCCGCAATATCTTGTATCACATCTAAATCCTTATGTCATCACTGGCATTGTTAGCTGGACTGCCACTTCCGGTGCTGATGTATTTTTACGTCATTGCACCGGTGTCCGCATTAACGGTATGTTGCCGGTTTCTTAATATAATTTCATGAAAGCTATAAAGATCTATACCGGTTTTACATGTTTTTTAACTCTGATTTGAGTTTTTTTGTATGCTTTTTAGTGCGATTGGATATGTTACACCCTGAGGCAGCTTAATAGTGAAACGCTGGCCACCGTTGGTGTACCGATCCTGAAGAAAGAAAGATAAGTTGTTTTCTTCTATTTCACACAATTTTTCAAAGCAATTATAAAGTAGCACATAGGAGGTTTTTAGCCAGTGAAGTGATCGCTCGAACACCGTTATTCCACCATTGTGGAGGTGGGCGGGCCCCTGTCTGAGGCATTTCCTCCACCAAGACTGGTCTGTCTGTTTGTACTTCAGTATTATTGTTATACCATCTTTATAAATCTACTAGTTTTTAAGCCCGTTACTTTAACGGGTGCTAGAATAGATGTGTCTGTCTGTCTTTCTTTCTGTCTCTCTCCTTGGCTGCTGTCTGTCTTTCTTTCTTTCTCTCTCTCTCCTTGGCCACTGCCTGCCTGTCTGTCTTTTTTTCTTTCTGTCTCTCTCTCTCATTGGCCACTGTCTTTCTTTCTTTCTGTCTCTCTCTATTCTTGGTCGCCTTCTGTCTTTCTTTCTCTATCTCTCCTTGGCCACTGTCTGTCTGTTTTTATTTCTTTCTTTCTGTCTCTCTCTCTCACTCTCCTTGGCCACTGTCTGTCTGTCTGTCTTTCTTTCTTTCTCTCTCTCCTTGGCAGCTTTCTGTCTTTCTTTCTATCAATCGCAAACTTGATCTCACTGTGGAGTTTCCGCAGCTTCTCTTCCACAGATGGCTCTTTTTTCCTTTTCCTTGCTTTATCCACCTTTGGAGGTCTGCTTCTGGTCTTTTCCCCCTTAGCACAGGCTTTGTTTTCCTTCTGATTTGGTTTCCTTGCTGACTCGGACTGCTGCTTCTTCACGTCATCACCAGTGTTGCTGTTACTATCACTGTCCTGCCCTTTTTCCATCTGTTCTCTGGAACTGCCACACGTGCCATAAACTGCCACAGGCTCCACCACTGTACGCATCGCAGAAGCAGCATTGAGAGAAAAGCGCTGCACTGCGCTACCGCTGGCTATGCCGTCTTCTGTCCACTGCGGCCCGCCCTCTCTGACTACATCCTGTTTCTGCTAGGGTTGGCCGCAGTGGACAGAAGACGCCGAAGCCAGCGGTAGCGCGGTGCAGCGCTTTTCTCTCAATGCTGCTTCTGCGATGCGTACAGTGGTGGAGCCTGTGGCAGTTTATGGCACGTGTGGCAGTTCTGGAGAACAGATGGAAAAAGGGCAGGACAGTGATAGTGACAGCAACACTGGTGATGACGTGAAGAAGCAGCAGTCCGAGTCAGCAAGGAAACCAAATCAGAAGGAAAACAGCAGTGCAGCGCTTTTCTCTCCATTTAAACGCGGGTGAGCCGGCGAGAAAGAGGAGGTGGTGGTTTTGGCAGTGAGTGAGGACGGGAGGGGGTAGTCGCCGGCTCTGCTGTGCTTTCCCGATCTGGCCACCGCATACGCACTCTGGCCACGGACCTACAGATCAGGGATTACAGATCACATAGGTCTGAGTGTGCATGTGCGGCTAGCGTTTTATTATATAGGATAGTTTTGACATTCTTTTTGCTTAGGTCAGACTCCTGTCAGATTCTTTGATATAGTTTTACATCATATGCCACTATAACTATAATTCCTTTAGGATGTCAGGTAAAATTTAACTAGTATATTAGGACTTAACTTATTTTGGAGCAGAGAGGGTGTAGATCCCTTCAGGATTTCCTCACCGTAGGGGGTGGTCAGTTTCCTACATTTGCCCAACTGCAATCCCACTGGCAATTGCCCCAGACTCACTTCTGGGTTTACCTTCAAGCCCGGCATTACTACTTGTCCCTTGGTTGCAAATGGGGGGGGGGGATGCTTGGCTCTGTGGTCCCTTGGATGTTCATTTCTTTCAGGTGCCTCCTGCTTTCAACAAATTAGCCACCTGGTATAGGCTTCTGAAGAATGCTTCGGATATGGGATCTATTGACAGACTGGCTTCACAGTGGCAATCAGAACTTGACATTACACTTGACCGTAAGGCATTTCTTGATCTTTTCGCCAATGTGCAAATCTTGGGGGAGCTCCACGGATTTTCGGGAAATGCAATTTAAAATTCTGCATCAAGCTTATATCTCCAGGGCCCAGGGGGCTCGTATGGGCCTCTGGAAGGGAGCAGTTTGCACTAAATGTAATCGCTGTTCAGGTACCCTTATTCACCATTTCTTGAAATGCCCTTCTTCTGCCTTATGGCTGCAAGTTCTTCCATTTTTGGAGCACCTTATTCAACGTGATGTGCCATGGAACTATGATTTCCTGTTATTGGGAGATTAACGTGATTTGATTGAGGGAGGGCTTACGCTACCCCAACGCAGGGCTCTTTACATGGCTGTCTTGGTGGCAAAAAAGCTCTTGTTGCAATACTGGGTGGCTGGTGCAAGGCCAGACGAAGGGAGACTGTAGGAGCTGTGCCTAGTCCTGAGCACAAGGTAGAAGAGTCCTGAGCACATGGCAGAACAGTGAGCGGAGAGTGTGCTAGCAGGAAGAAGCAGAGAAGGCGGTGCTAGCAGGGGAAGAGGCGAGAGCTAACTCCGCCCACCCCTGAGGTCACCAGCCAAACTCCCCCCATAAAAGGGGACGAGCCAACGGCAGAGAGTCCACAGTGCAAGGCCAGCCGAAGGGAGACTGTAGGAGCTGTGCCTAGTCCTGAGCACATGGTAGAAGAGTGTGCTAGCAGGAAGAAGCAGAGAGAGGAGCAGAGAAGGCGGTGCTAGCAGGGGAAGAGGCGAGAGCTAACTCCGCCCATCCCTTACATCACCAGCCAAACTCCCCCCATAAAAGGGGACGAGCCAACGGTGCGCAGCCGTTCGGCGCGCGGCGAAGGCGAGTGGCAAAGGCGCTCGCCTTAGCGAGAGCACCTTTGCGAAGAGCCTTAAGAAGAGCCAAACTACACAAGACAACGATACCTTAGGGCAACAAGCGGACCTCTCAAAAACAACGGCTCCCCCTTCTGCTTCTATTCCTTTCTCTCCTCTCTTCTACCTTCCAAAGTATTTAGATCAATGCTGTCTTGTTAAAATGTTTATTTTATTTTTATTTTTCCTCTAACTCTACTTTTCACTTCTCTATTACCCTCCAGGTACTTTAGTTAGATTGTGAGCCTTCGGGACAGTAAGGGAATTTTTCAAGTACCTTTCTTATTTCTAATCTTAATGTATATTTTTTGTAAACCGCTTAGAACCTAACGGATGTAGCGGTATATAAGAAATAAATTACATTACATTACACTATCCCTTCACCCTAATCGCACAGGCTCTCATACTAACTCACAGACAGCAACCCTCTCAGACATCTCAAACTCTCAGTCTCTCAGACACCCTTATCTTTCAAGCACTAGATACCCCAATCTTTCAACTCTCAGACACCCTAATCTTTCAAAATCTCACACCTGCTCACAGACAGATTTTTCTAATTTTCCTAATTCTCTATCTTAATGACAGGTAGACCTCAATTACAACTCAGCAATGGCAGGGAGGACAAGAAGCGCGAAGTCTACAATCAAGACCAATATTCCAGTCGCTATGGGGATCCAGGAAGTGACCACAGACTGCGTGCAGAAGGAGGAGGACCCAGGACGGTGGACAGAGGTCTCTGTGCAGACTGAGACCATCCCCCAGTGCTACACTACAGTCTCTACACAGACAGAGGAGGCTGCGCAGCTGGATGGAGATCTCATGCAGAAACTAAGGAGCCTCAGGGAGGAGGTGATACGCCTGAGAAGCATCTGAGAGGACGAGGCCTACATCGACGGAGTCGTCCAGGAGCTGTCCCAAATCACCGAGTAGGCCCATGACAAGTCCATCCTCGAGACACCCAAATCATCAGCTTTAAAACCAACAATTGGGATACAGGAAATGGCTAGCGGCACTGACTCCTGGCAGCTGGTGACCTCCTCCACGGGCAAACATAGGAGACCCCCCCCCCCTTTTTCAATCTCTTCATCTTCTCCTTCTTCTTACAAACAGGGCAGCTATACATCACCCTGCGGAACAGATTCCAGATTCTTCAGGAAGGAACTGCCGATGAGGAACAGGAGCAGGAACAGGAGCAGGACCAGCACACAGCTCCATCTCCAGGGACAACTGACCGACTCCCCCCAAAGAAGCGCAGAGTAATAGTCATCGGGGATTCCATGCTGAGGGGCACCGAGGGACCAATTTGCAGACCGGATATGCAATCTAGGGAAGTCTGCTGTCTGCCTGGAGCCAGGATACGAGATGTCACTGCCAGTCTGGATAGACTACTCATGCCCCGAGACCACTTTCCTATGCTTCTTGTCCACATAGGAACCAATGACACTGCCAAGAACACGCCAGAGACCATCATCAGAGACTTTGGAGCACTGGGTGAGAGGCTGAAGCGGACAGGAGCGCAGGTGGTTTTCTCATCGATCCTCCCAGTTAGAGGCAAGGGAAGAGCCAGAGTTGAACGTATCCTGAGGACGAACGAGTGGCTACAGGGATGGTGCCGGGATATGAACTTCGGATTCCTAAACCATGGGGAAGCGCTACTAGGACTTCAGGGACCAGATGGACTCCATCTGACCAGTAGGGGTAAGAACGTCTTCGGACACCGACTAGCCCGCCTCATTCACAGGGCTTTAAACTAGGTAAGTCGGGGGAAGGTACCCATTCACATATTAGTGCAGAAAGGAATTATCCTGATGAGGTGAGTCGAAACTCCGCTTCCATGTCCAAGGTAAGTACCCACATTGCAAACAGTTCTTTAGGAGTCACACCGACTCGGGTAGGATACGCCTCACAGGGACTTAGCAAACACAAGATATGGAGGGCCATGTATGTCAATGCACACAGTTTAGGTAACAAAATTTTAGAATTGGAGGCTGAAATAAGGAATGCCGACCTAGATGTGGCAATATCTGAAACTTGGTTCACGGACTCACATGGGTGGGATATGGCTATTCCGGGCTACAATCTACTTCGTCAGGACAGAGAGGGCAGGTTAGGAGGGGGGTTGTTCTATACATTAAAGAGGACATCAAAACAACCAGGATCACAGATGTCAAGTACACCGGGGAGACCCTCTGGGTAAACCTGGCAAGAGGCAGAGAAAAATGCCTGTATCTAGGTGTGGTATACAGAACCCCAAGACAACTGGAAGACATGGACGCAGAATTAATTGAAGACATAGAGAATATCACTCTACAAGGAGAAGCTGTACTGCTAGGGGACTTCAATATGCCTGATGCAGACTGGAACTCATTTTCAGCGACAACCAGCGGTAGCAGGAGGCTCTTAACTAGGGCCCAGGCGATCCTCGACCTGGTACTCACCAACGGGGAAAGCGTCTCAGAGGTCTCAGCAGGAGATACGCTAGCCTCCAGCGACCACAACATAGTATGGTTCAACCTTAGGAAAGGCTTCCCTAGATCAAACATGAAAACAAAGGTACTCAATTTCTGGGGCACAGACTTCGCACACATGGGAGATTTCGTCCATCGGACGCTGCAAGACATCGGAGACCAATGATGTAGAAGCTAAGTGGTTAACACTGAAATCAACCATACATGAAGCAACTAGACGCTTCATAAAATCAGTAAATAAATGACAAAGAAACAATAAACCCCAATGGTTCACCGTGGAGATCTTGCATCTCATTAAGGAGAAGAAAAAAGCATTTCTCTCCTACAAGCGCATGGAGAAAAGAGAGGCAAAGGTAGAATATAGGACCAGGTCTACAGCGGTCAAAATGGCAATTAGGGAGGCAAAACTTCAAGTGGAAGAAATTCTGGCAATAAACATTAAAAAGGGGGACAAATCCTTCTTCAGGTATATTAGTGACAGAAAAAGGAACAAAGGCGGGATAGTATGCCTTAGAAGGCCGGACGGAAGTTACGTAGAAGCAGATTCCGATAAAGCCGAACTACTGAATGAATACTTCTGCTCAGTCTTCACCTGTGAGGCACCGGGACATGGTCCGCAGTTGAAGGCAACACAAAGCATAGAAGACCCGTTTCAGAATTTTGAGTTCACATCAGGTGAAGTTTACAGTGAACTGGCAAGACTCAAGGTGAACAAAGCCATGGGACCAGACAATTTGCACCCAAGAGTGCTCAGAGAATTGAGCGATGTCCTGGCGAAACCGTTGGCTGAGCTATTCAATCTCTCCCTAAGTAAGGGGAAAGTTCCCCTGGACTGGAAATGAGCTAATGTCGTTCCTCTGCATAAAAAGGGTTGCAGGGCAGAAGCTGCGAATTATAGACCGGTGAGTCTCACATCAATAGTGGGCAAACTCATAGAAACACTAATTAAAAGCAAATTGGACACGATCTTGAATGAAGGGAATCTTTGGGATCCCAGTCAGCATGGATTCACCAAGGGTAGGTCCTGCCAATCCAATCTCATCAGCTTCTTTGACTGGGTAACAAGAAAGTTGGACGTCGTGTATCTGGACTTCAGTAAAGCTTTTGACAGTGTCCCACACCGCAGGCTGCTAAGCAAGATGGAATTGATGGGGTTAGGAGAGACACTAACTGCATGGGTCAATGATTGGCTTAGTGGCAGACTTCAGAGGGTGGTGGTTAATGGTACCCTCTCTAAAGGTTCATAGACAATTGCGCGCAAGACAATCGCACGCGGACAAAATCGCGCAGACAACTGAGCGCGAGACAACTGAGTGCAAGACAAATGAGCGGAAGACAATTGAGCGTTAAGACAAGTGAGCGCAAAGACAACCGAGCGTGAGACATTTGAGCGCAAGACAATTGAGTGCAACTTATTTTCTGAAATCTGCACAAGCGGGACAACTGAGCGCAAGACAACTCAGCGCAAGACAACTCAGCTCAATACAACTCAGCGCCAGCAACTGAGCGCAAGACAACTCAGCGCAAGACAACTCAGCGCAAGACAACTCAGCGCCAGCATCTGAGCGCATGACAACTCAGCGCAAGACAACTCAGCGCCAGCAACTGAGCGCAAGACAACTCAGCGCAAGACATCTCAGCGCAAGACAACTCAGCGCAAGACAAAAGTGCGTGCCGACAATTGAGCGCAGTGCGCGCCGCTGCGCCGCTCTAAATTACAGTTTTTAGGGGCTCCGATGGGGGGAGCGAGGGGGGAACCCCCCCAGTTTACTTAATAGACATCGAGCCGGCGTTACGGAGGGTTTGGGGGGTTGTAACCCTCCACATTTTACTGTAAACTGAACTTTTTCCCTAAAAACAGGGAAAAAGTGAAGTTTTCAGTAAAATGTGGGGCGTTACAACCCCCCACACCCCCCACAACGCCCCCACAACGCGGCGCGATGTCTAATAAAGTGTGGGGGTTCCACCCACGCCCCCCCATCGGAGCGCTAAAAACAGTAATTTAGAGGGGCGTAGCGGCGTGCGCTGCGCTTAATTGTCTGGGCGCGCCTTTGTCCCGGCGCGCTTTTGACCTGACACCCAACTGGTTCATAGACCTGACACCCAACTCAGTGCAAGACAACTCAGCGCCAGTAACTGAGCGCAAGACGGTGTCGGGTCAAAAGCACGCCGCGACAAAGGCACGCCCAGACAATTGAGCGCAGCGCGGAGGTGCGCGCCACTCTAAATTACGGTTTTTAGGGCTCCGACGGGGGTTTTGTTGGGGAACCCCCCCACTTTACTTAATAGACATTGCGCCGCGTTGTGGGGGCATTGTGGGGGGGTGGGGGGTTGTAACGCCCCACATTTTACTGAAAACGTCACTTTTTCCCTGTTTTTAGGGAAAAAGTTCAGTGTACAGTAAAATGTGGAGGGTTACAACCCCCCAAACTCCCCATAATGCCAGCGCGATGTTTATTAAGTAAACTGGGGGGGTTCCCCCCCAAAAAAACCCATTGGAGCCCTAAAAACTGTAATTTTGTGTGGCGCGCGCCTCCGCGCTGCGCTCAATTGTCTGGGCGTGCCTTTGTTGCGGCGCGCTTTTGACCTGACACCACTTAATACATGTCGTGGCGGTGTTGTGTGGTGTTTGGAGGGTTGTAAGTTCCCTCATTATATTGGAAACTTAACTGTTTCCCTGTTTTTTACAGAAAAAGTGAAGTTTTCAGTAAAATGTGTGGAGTTACATTCCCCCAAACCCCCCACAATGCCCCCACAACGTGGTGTCATCTGTAAAAAGTAAAGTGGGGGGTTTTCTCCCCTCGACACCCCCGTCAGAGACCTTAAAAATGCATTATTAAAGCAATTGTTTATGAACCGACCTTAAAAATGCATTATTAATTTTGTTAGGCAGGTGCCACTGCGCTGCGCTCAGTTGTCTGCGCGCGGCCTTTGTCCTGGCGTGGTCTTGACCTGACACTGTTAAAGCAGAGATGATAGGAATGGGAGAGGGACAAGGACAGCAACATAACTCATAGGGACAAGATGGTGAAATTTAGTTCCTGTGTCCCTGTGTCATTTTCATATTGGAAAAAGAGTTTAATAAATAAAAGTAACAGGGTGGCCAGGTTACCCAGTTCCAGGCTGCAGATTTTGGGATAGTTCTCAGTTTTTGACCCAGGTGTTTTTGTCCCGTTACCAGACACATTCATTGGGGACTGTGAGACCTGTAATAGTGGAAGGTAAATGGGCATAGTGGGTGTTTGCATTGGGGTCATAATGAAATGCCCATAGTCTGATGCCTGCAGTGTCTATTCATCTGATCCATCTGTCAAATGCAAAGTTTCATTATTTCTGTTTGTCTTGCATGATATGTTTGTTGTATGAATTGTTAAAATTTGTAAAGCTGAATTTGCTTAATAATCTTTACATGACAGAATATATGTTTAAAGTGTTTATGAAGATCATTATCTCATTTTCTTTGTTTGTTTAAATCGTTATTCATGTTCAAACTTACAAGTGTCTTCACGCTCTGTTGTCTTCACGCTCAGTTGTCTTCAGGCCCAACAGATTTCAAAGATTAAAGACAAGCTTCACTGCACACCCCTCCCCCGCCCCCCCCCCCCCCCCCCCCCGAATAAAACCCAAACAAAACTGTCCACAATTTGTTTGCAGCCCTCTAGTTATTGATTTTATGAAGTGTCTTAATATGTTAAAAGATAATAATAACCAATTTGTTAAATGGCAACCTTAGTCATTATAAGTTCATAATGTCATTGGAGTTTGTGAGTGTAAAATAAATTCTGGAATCAATAGTTGTATTATAATGTTTTTATTTCTGGGTAACTGTATTATTGAAGAAAGCATAATACAGTGAGCATAGGTCCCCCAGGGCAAAGTTAAATGCAAAGTAAGTATTATTGAACAGAAGTAAACATGATGTGAACAGCAAATAATAACATTGAATGATAAAGATCATTATAAGAAGTTTGAAATTGAAAAGACAATTACATGGTCTAAAAATAGGATGATGATGAGGGCAAAAGCTTAAATTCACAGAAAGAGAAGTATTCTGTATGCTTGAGATTCAGTGTTTGAACTGGAGGATGTAAAAGATTATATACATACATAAGTATAGTACATATACACATATAGAGTACTTTTCTGTCAATGAGAAAGTATTTTTCCTCATCAAGGGCAAGCACAGGAATATTGGAGAATTGAACATTAAAAGCAGTCGTAAATTGAAAAGACAATTATTGTTCCACATCCTCACTTTCATCTGAAGAAATAAATGCATGTTGTGTCAGAAGTATATGAAGACCTGTTAATGCTTAAAAATATTCTTAGTCAACAGAGATATAATGACTGCAAGGGTAAGCACAGGAACATTGTAGAAATTGACAGGGAGTGGATGAAACTCTAGTGCAAAAGCCTAAATTCACAGAAAGGGAAGTTTCCTGTATGCTTTAGTTATAAAATAGTTAAGCCTTGAGCTTCAGTGTTTGAACTGGAGGATGTAAAAGGCTATGAACTTTAAAAGATCATATATAGAGATACATACATAAATCTAGTCCATATAGAGTACGTTTTGTTCAATGCTAAAATTTTGTTCCCCCATCAAGCACAGGAATATTTGAAAAATGGACATAGTGTGGAGAAAACTGACTCTTTGGTTCTCATTCAGTCAGTGTGTGTGTGTCTGTGTGCAGTGTGAGCCACAATAGTGGTCACTGAAACAGGGGTGGTTGGTGGTGAGGTACTTAGATTAACCGAGTACTTTGCAAAAATGTCATAGATTCACAGAGAAGATGGCTTCCTATTATGGATTTTGTGTGCACAAACACAAATTCTCCAAGCGTGAAGTACTCTGATTAACTGAGTACATGTCGCTCAATGCTAAACTGCTATTCCCCATCAAGAGGAAAGTTAGAAATATAGGTGAAATGGACTGGGCCTTGGGGAAACTGGCGCACCTGTTCAATGCTAGTGCTTTGACACTGCACTCAGGAAGTACGTATTAAATACATGCTATTACTTCAGGAGACCAGTGCCCCTGTTTTATTAATGGTAAGTAGTTCTGGATTTAAAGCAAACTAAATGCGCATCTCCTTACAAGAGGCATACAGGGAGATGGGTGACTAAAATTGTGTGTGCACGAAAGGAAAGATGTTAACATATCATCTCTATGCATTTCATCTAATTTATACTTAAAGGATTAAGAATGAGAAGTGTTCTACTCTATTAAGAACATCTCTAAACAATATAAGCTGTCAATCTTGTAGCATTACAAATTCTACCTAGTTGACACAGCCATGTAAATTAAAAGTTATGTTTGATAAGGTTTTGCATTTATCCTGTACGCAGTTGTCCTTTATTTTCAATAAACTGTATATTAAAATGTCTTTTTAAAAGTATTATAGATATGATGTCACATTTTTCTGATCATCAAAGGAGAGCTGGCAAGCCAAGTGCAGACATGGGAGCTGAGACGGTAGGAGGCAGGCAAGTCATGATGCTGGAGAATTCAATTGTGAAGTTGTAGTCACAGCTGCTGCAACACAGGAGGCTGGAGGGGAAAGAAAACACTGCGGTCAGGGAGGAGAGAGAGAGGGAGGGTGAGGGAGGAGAGAGAGAGAGAGGGAGGGTGAGGGAGGGAGAGAGAGCCACTCACAGGAGGACTGAAGATCCCACGAGACGGTAGGAGGCAGGCGAGTCATGATGCTGGAGACTGTAGGTGGAGTGGGGTGGGTAAGTTAGAAACGGATGTGAAGTGGTGGGAGTGTGGAGGGGGGTGGATGAAAAGGGGAGGAAGAAGGGGAGGGAGTTGTTTTTGTCATTTTTTTGTATTTTTTCTGGGAGGGCTGAGGGCAGGAGGGGGAGGGAGTGAGGCGGGGAGGAAGAAGGGGAGGGAGGAGTGGTGACAAGAGGGTGCAGACAACTGAGTGCAAGGTTGACGGCGCGCCGAAGAAAGCACTATTTTAAACGGCTCCGATGGGGGTGGGGGGGACATCGCACTGTCGTTGTGGGTGGTTTGTAACCCCCCTCATTATACTTAAAACTTAACTTTTTCCCTAAAAAACAGGCAATAAGTTCGGTTTCAAGTATAATGAGGGGGGTTACAACCCCCCCAAACAACCCACAATGGCAGCGCAATGTCCCCCCCACCCCTATCGGAGCTGTTTAAAATAGTGCTTTTCTTCGGCGCGACATCAATCTTGCGCTCAGTTGTCCGTGCTCGGTTGTCGGCGCGCCGTTGTCTCGCGTGATTTTGTCTACCCCTTCCCGTGCAAGAATGACTATTGATGCGCGCATGCGCGATGAGCATTCCATGATATATAAACATACCCACATAAAAATATAAACATACCCAATATAAACAATTCATAGTGAATTTGGCTGATTTTTAAACTTCTATCCTCGCTTTTGTTGCGATTGTGTAGCACGCATTTGGTATCGCTTGCAAAGGCAGCGACATTTACAAACACGGTCGGCGCGCGCGTGAGAACCGGAAATGTAAATATCAACATACCCTATATCAACTTCATAATCAATTGCGCTGAGTTTTATGATCATACCCTCGCTTTTCTTGCGCGTGAACCGGAAATATAAATATCAACATAAACAGTTCCTAGTCAGTTCATCGACCATTGCGCGCACGCAAGACACAACCCAAAGTTTTATAATCATACCCTGCCTTTTCTTGTGCGTGAAGCGGAAATATAAACATACCTGTAAATGAAGGAATGTGGACGTTCACTCTCACCAGAGGCGAGAAAAATCCGCGCAAGACAAATATTCATTATAGATCAAGTACTAGCAAAACCACGGAGAATATATATCATGAGATAACGTTGCCCCTGCTCTTACCGCCATGATCATGCTGCAGCTACTAAAGCCGACAGGAAGTCTTTCCGACTCAATTCTGAAGTCGGAGAGGACGTTCTGGGCCAGCCAGGCAGCGATTGGCTGGCCCAGAACGTCCTCTCCGACGTCAGAATTAGTAGCTGCAGCATGGCGATAAGAGCAGGAGAAAAGGAGAGGCTTTTTTTTTTCTTCGCGCAAACCGGCAGAAATTCAACTGGCGGTTGCTCTTTAGTTCAAAGATGAGGTGGAGAGAGGGAGATGGCAGGGAACGCGCGATCTTGATTGCCTCACTGCGGGGACAAGTCCATTCACCGCTCCACGGGGCGGTGAATAGCCTTGTCCCCGTTCTACAGAGGCCACTATTTTTTCTTCCCATTTCGGCGGGCTACCCGCGGCTAAACGTGGCTAGCCATGGGTAACCCGCCACCGTGTCATTCTCTAGTGTAGACATTGTGGTGGTCTGGGCGTTTAAACAGCTGAATGTAGAGGCAGGCCATTATCAAAAAAAGGACGTGTTTTTTGGTTATGGACATTTTCCCTGCTTCTGCTTTCAACGTTTAAGGCCTTAGGGACTTAGACGTTTTTTGTTTTTTTTAATTATGCCCTTCTATAGGTATTTCTTCCATGCTGATTATGGTCCATTTTATAAAGACAATTGCCATATCAGATGACGCTGTTTGTTACATGAGAATCTTTTTGGTGTTATAGTTGCACTTCTGCTATTAGTGATTTATTTGCACTATTATGTTGATGCTAGTTACTAAAGATGCTATTTGAAATATCGCTGAGAATTTCCATCCGTATGAGATCCAGATGATGGACGAGCCCCATTGGAAGGACCTTCCTACCAGAGAAGGAATCTGATAAGCGCCTAGGAAACCCTAAAGACTTACCAGCAAAGACTTCTTGACTGTTGCTACTAAGGACTGGACATCCTTTATGACCTTGAACTTCTACAGCTTTAATTGTAGACTCGTTGATTTACACTTTAACTCTTTTATGGGCTTATGCAGTATTAGTATATATATTTTTATGTGTTTGTAATTATTTCCAACAGCAGCCCTATTGCAAGATTCATGTGTTTTGCTTGATTGTGACTTTTATGCATTTTCATTCTGTTTTGACTCCCATAATTGCTCCCTAGCTATTTTCCATTTTAATTGGATTCTTTCCATCCCCTTTCTTGCTGCTAAGGTGAGGTAAAGTGCAGTGAAGAAGAAATAACGAGCCCAGCTGAAGGTTGATGACTTAAGAAGATTTGATGTGGTTGCCTGGACTTCTACCCTGGCCTATGAGCATAACCTAATGGCATTTGGACCCAGCTGAGTCTGCACTGAGCCCAGCTATTTTGGAACGGCATGGAAATAATCTAACTTGTTAATTTATCCCTTTATCCCTTTTTGATATAGTATACTCATGACAGGATGAAACCATAAAAGAAAGGTATATTAAAATGTTAGCCACCCATATTTACTGTGAACTTACTCCATATGCCACCGATCCTGAATATCAGATCAGATTATGAACCCCCACAGATGCTTAGTTGCCCGAACTATTTCAAATGTTGAAATAGGGACTCCCTACACCTACAATAATGCCTCTGCGGATCAGGATATGACAGGTTATGAAGAGCCATTAGCAGGGCCGCCATCAGAAATTTCTGGGCCCCTTACTGAGCAATCCTATTGGGCCCCCCACGCACCCCTTCCCCCCCCCCCCTTCTTCCATGGGCCGAATACACACATACTTTTCTGCTAATGCTCCACCTAAGCTAGTCCCTTAAAATCTTCTCACGTCCATTGGGTGATTTGGCATAGAGGAGATATTCATAAAAAGAACGTCTGTCAAGATCTTTACTCATAGACTGTGCCATTTGCTTTAAATCATCTTCCATCATTAATCCAAATTGCACAATTCTTTCTCTGTCTTTGTCCTGAATGACATCTGGCCACATTGCTGGATCCTTCCAGTCAACAAATTTATGAGCAGGTGCAGAGAACGCATTTTTAAACAAATGTAGTTTATCCTTGTACTCCTTATGTAATTTTAATCATCTATGGATATGTTTGTATGTTTATTGTTCAAATGGTTTTATTTATTTCCCCAAATTTATTTTTATTATACGCATTGAAAATATTTGATATTGCGTTTAAATCAAAATCTCAATAAACTTGAAACGAGTGCCCGTGAGATTGTGGGAGGGTTAAATACTCAAAACTTAGAAGAATAACAATTTACTTAAAGTTTTTGCTACGCCAGCTTTCTGGTATCTTTACATACAGTGGCGTACGTAGCATATGTAACACCCGGGGCCCATCATTTTTTGGCACCCCCCCCATCTGTAAGAAAAACATGATTTTTAGTAACAAACCACACGTCACACATGAGTACCTAGGAAAAGGCAGCATCTTACATATTGCAGTGAGCAGTACATCAATACACCCATTGTAAAACTAAACAAGCCAGACCAGCACAGATCAATCCTACACCATCAATCCTAACAGAAAACCATGTCTTTTGAACAAACAGAACACAGAAAACACCTTCGCCTAGTATGGAATATGTCATCACAAACTAACCCCCCACCCTTTTACAAAACTGTAGTGTGGATTTTAGCCACGGTGGTAACAGCTCTGACACTCATAGAATTCTGAGCATCAGAGCTGCTACCACCACGGCTGGCACTAAAAAACGCTCCAAAGTTTTGTAAAAGGGGGGATAAAATAGAAATACACAGTTTCAACGCTCTAGCTCAGAGGTGCCCAAACTTTTGAGCTTGTGAGCTACTTTAAAATGACCAAGTCAAAATGATCTACCAACAGTAAAATTAAAAAACACAAAGCACACTATACGCTGAGAAAATGTTAATTATCATTCCTATTCTGGGTTTTTTTCAAAGAGGTCAAGGGAGATGACTCTATGCATTGTCACCTCAGTAACAACCATACAAAAATAGACAAATATACCCCCCATCCTTTTTATTAAACCACAATAGCAGTTTTTAGCGCAGGGAGCTGCGCTGAATGCCCAGCGCTGCTCTTGACGCTCATAGGCTCCCTGCGCTAAAAACCACTATTGCGGTTTAGTAAAAGGGGACCATATTGTAAAATATAGACAGCAGATATAAATTCAGAACTGTGCATAGTAAGTGAAGGGAAGTTTTCATCTCTGGGAATTTACCCAGTTAACTATTAAGTTATTTGGGCAAATTCCTTTGAAAACTGTGGTAATACTGCCTCCACTTTGCTAAATTTAAAATAAAATCATTTTTCCTACCTTGTCTGGTGATTTCATGAGTCTCTGGTTGCACTTTCTTCTTCTGACTGTGTATCCAATCTTTCTTCCCTTCTTTCAGCCTGTATGCTTCCTCTCCTCCACACCTCATTCCCTCCCCCAACTTTTTCTTCCTCTCTTCGTGCCCCCTTTCTTTTTTTCTGTTTCTTTTCTTTCCTTCTGTCTACCTGCCTGCCCCCTTTCTTTCTTTCTCCCTGCCATTCCCCAAGCCACTGCCACTGCCGCTGCCATCGGGGAACATGACCTACCAATGGATAACAGGCCCCAAAGCCGACGCCGACGCATGCTCTCCCTGCTTCGGGCCGACCAGCATTCCTCTCCCCGACATCAATTCTGCCGTCGGAGAGGAAGTTCCGCCCAGCCAGGCAGCGATTGGCTGGCCCGAACTTCCTCTCCGACTGCAGAATTGATGTCGGGGAGAGGAAGACTGATCGGCCCGATAGATCACCAAGGTAAAGTGAGTCCTGGGTGATCGACTCACTTTGCTTTGGCGAGCTACAGGCGCCTCTGCCTTAGAACACTGCCTAGGACCCTGGGGTAGCCCGGGCCCCCTGTCAGCTCCGGGCCCCTGAATGCAGGACTGGTAGTACTGCCCTGATGGCGGCCCTGGCCATTAGTATAGCACCTTCTTTGCTTGAACAAACTGTAAATTAATAATTTATCACCACGATTCTTTTATAATAACAATTGCATAAATGACCTTATAAAATTGCTGAGTTATACTGTGACACATGTCTCTATATTATAGTTGGGGATGGGTTAGTTTATTTGTCCTCTTAATCCCATATCAAGCCCAATTATTGAGTATCTGGGCCTTATGCCTGTGCTCCATGATCAAGTACCAGCATGACCTTCAACCACATCCTGATCTTGGGATTTCAAAGCCTTCTCAGCCTTCGAAGAGGGGGATGAGGAAGGAAGGGGAAGAGAAGCCTTGGGCAAGAAGCACAGATGAAGACCTCTTAGAATCCCCAACATAGCAGAAACAGGCCAACACAGTTAAAGACTTAAAATGGATGCTGAGAGATTAAAATGGCTGAAGACACACTCTGACTAGAAGCTGTCAGCTCTGAAAGCCACACTTCTGCTTTTTCTGAGAAGAGCAAGGTCGAACAGAAGGCAAAGCTGGAAATTCCTGTGAAAAGCTACCCTCCACCCGAGTCAGCATGGACAGTGGTTAAAAGCATCACAGAAACAAGGTTGTGAAACTTAAGAAAACTGACCACAGAGCTAAAAAGCTGTTAGGCCTAGGTGTTCAAAAGAGAAACTTGGTATATTAACAGGACATTTATGGGGAAATAGAATAGACCTAGAGGGAAAGGCGTGACACACAGTATCACTCAGAAATGTTAACGAATCAATAGATTAATAAGTGAGATAATGAATATGATTAACTAATGAAAATGTGAAATGTAACATGTACCAACGTGGGCCAGAGCTGTCAGAATTATATAAAAGAAAGCTCCTTGAACCATGGTTTCAAAACTCATCGGAATTTCTCCATCAGTCTGGCCAGCCTGGTGTGTGCTCTATTGCTCTGTATGCTGAATGATTCATTCATATAAGCTATTGCTGATTTATTATTAAATTGATATTACTCAAACCAGCATAAAGAGAGTCAAGTGGTCTGTCAATGGAGGCCGAATCAGCCGGCTCTTCCGGGAGAGAAATGCTGCTGCTGCACAGGGAAAGGGGGGAGAGAAATGCTGCTGCAGCAGCACTCAATTGGGGAGAGAGAGGGAAAGAGGGAGAAGGAAGACAAGGAAGAGGAACCAGAGATGCCAAGTCCATGAGAGGGAGAGAAAGGAAAAAAGGAAAGGAGATACCAGACCATGGAGGGGGAGGAAGAGATGCCATGGCATGGGGGGAAGGAAGGGAAGGAGATAGAGATACCAGACTATGGTGTGGAGTGGGAAGGAAGGAAGGAAAGGAGAAGAGAAAGAGAGAGATGTCAAAGCATAGGGGAGGGGGTGGAGACAGAAAATGGAGGGGGTGAAATTGAAATGAATCATGTGCAAAGGAGAGAAGGGACACAGGATGTTTATTGAAGGGACATAGAAAGAGGGAAGATGCCATATGGAAGAGAGAGAGGGTGGACAGTAGATGAAAGGGGCAGAGAGAGTGTGGGCAGTAGATGGAAGGGGGAGAGAGAGAGAGGGCAGAAGCTGGGTGGAAGGGGCAAAGAGAGTGCAGATATTGCATGGAAGGGAGAGAGGACAAATGCTGTATAGAAAGAAGAGAGCAAAGAGAAGATGATTAAAGCAGAAAGATTAAGGTAGAAAGATTTTTACTTAGAATGAAGTAGTATTGTAACTGTATTGATAAAAGTTTATAAATAGGAAATGGAAATAAGGCAATTTTTTGAACTAAACCCCCTTTCCTCAGGTCAGGATAGGATACCATAGCAGTATACTGTACTGTTCTGAAGAAAGATTTGGCCTCTGAAAGCTAATTGAAAAATGGATTAGTCCAATAAAATGGTATTTTCTAATTTCTAATTATTTGTTTTATTTTTATTTATTAATTTGTAAAGTAGTGATTGTTATGTATTAGTTTCTCAAATTGACATCTACTGTCTTTATGTTTTGCACAGTATTAGGGGACATGTGTCACTGTTTTTATGGTGTTGTGGTGTTGCATTGTATGCATAATCTTGTTTCTTAGCAGTTCAGTTTAACTTTTGTCTACATATTTCTATTTTTAGTTTGTGATTATTCCATATTGGGCGAGGGTGTATCTCTATTCTGTGTGTATGAAAAGCACATAGTTTTCAGTTGGCATTGACTGTGCAGGATCAATTGAGTGTGCGGGATCTGGCCTGTTTAGTTTTACAATGTATGTGTTGGTGTTTTAGTGCTCAAAAGCAAAAAACAAAAGGAATTGACCCCAAGATATCCGCAGAGAAGAAAATCCAGAGAAAACAAAAAAATCTCTGTAGAGTGACGATGTTCCTAAATGGACTTTATTTGAAAGAGTTAAAGTTCCAAAGGTACATCAAAATCATCCACATAAAAATAAATTCATCCTCATAAAAATAGGTTATCCACATAAAAGCCTTAAAGGACCTAGTCTGCTAGGGATACAGGACCCAACACGATCCGCGTTTCGACAAAAAAGTCTTCCTCAGGGGTCCTATAAATAAATAATGAGGGGTACATTAAGAATGCATGTAAGTTATGAATGGTTAGTTTCCCACGTATTCACCTTTATAGGACCCCCAGGGTATGTATTCTTCATTCACGTTTTGTCCCATACAGTTCCCTTTGTGTCTTTCTAGCTTATTTAAATATAAGTATTCACAGATCATTTGTTTAGCACGTCCACCATTTTTTAAATATATTTAAGTTCTTCACTTCACTCTGTATTTTGCATAGACTCAAATATTTTCTATACTTACCACAATTTTTCACCAACTCATTTCCATTAGTACCACTCACATCACTATGTCTCTTATCACACATCTTTTATACTCTTTGCATGTTAGATATCATTCACAGTCTTATATTTCATCACCACTACCTCTTATAACATACATGCATTCTTAATATACCCCTCATTATTTATAGGACCCCTGAGGAAGACTTTTTGTCGAAACGCGGACCATGTTGGGTCCTGTATCCCAACGCGGACCATGTTGGGTCCTTTAAGGCTTTTATGCGGATAACCTATTTTTATGTGGATGAATTTATTTTTGTGTGGATGAAATTATTTTATGTGGATGATTTTGGTGTACCTTTGGAACTTTGACTCTTTCAAATAAAGTCCATTTAGGAACATCGTTACTCCACAGAGTTTTTTTTTTGTTTTAGTGCTCACTGCAGTGTTTAAGATGCTGCCTTTTCCTAGGTACACTCTTGTTGTGCAATATGTGGATTGTTACTAAAAATAATATTTTTCATATAGATGAGGGGGGGGGCGTCAAAAAATGATGGGCCCCGGCTGTCACATATGCTAGGTATGCCACTGGTGTGGACCATTCAGCACGGCTCACCGTGCTAAAAACTACTATCGCAGTTTCATAGAAGAGGAGGTTAGTATAAAACCTATACTAAATTTAACTTTCTAAAGCAGAGGTGTCCAACCTTTTGGCTTCCCTGGGCTGCATTGGCCAAAAAAAATGTTTCTGCGACCGCACAAACGTGCAAACGCTGCAGCAAGACAGAGGAGGGAGCCAGCAAGACGGTAAACACCCAGGGGCAGCAGAGGAAAACACTGCATCGCCCTTGACCGGAGCCGCACAAAATACTTCACTGGGCCGCATGCGGCCCTTGGGTCGCAGGTTGGACACCCCTGTTCTAAAGTATTATTAGAAATGATCACACATAATATATATTCAGTGTTTGCAAACTTGCCAAAAAACCTTTATTTGTTATAATATACAATATCAGGCAAGACTTAACAATTAGTTTTACTCATAAATACATAGGAGCTCCAACACTCAAAAAAACCCAACAACCCCATCAAAGGCCTTCTGATTTAAAAGTTAAAGCCAAAATAAAACAAAAAATGGCACTTGCAAACTGCAATGTGTTCACACAGTGGTTAACCAAAACACTGAATAGAAAAATCAGGAAAAAACTTAGATGCAATACAGATCTGAGGCACATAAAGCACAGTTACTTACTGTAACAGGTTATAACAGGGATGGCAGGCAGATATTCTCACGTATGGGTGACGTCACCAACGGAGCCCCGGTTCGAACCACGCATGCACGGTGCCTTCCCGCCTGATGTAGGGCACGTGGTCCCTCAGTTAAGATATGCCAACCCGGGGAGGTGGGTGAGTTGTGAGAATATCTGCCTGCCATCCCTGGATAACACCTGTTACAGTAAGTAACTGTGCTTTATCCCAGGACAAGCAGGCAGCATATTCTCACGTATGGGTGACTTCCAAGCTAACAGAAATGGAATGGTGGGAGTGTTGGCCTTTAAGAAAATAAATGGATTCAGTCTGAGAGAAGCCAAGCTGTCAGGTGTAGTGATTGCAGGTTGGGATGTAGAAGTGATTCCTGATTCTGAGTGAGCAGAGTAGGAAATACTGGAAGAGGTGTGGGCTCCCTGGAGCTGAGTTGAAGTAGAAAGGAGAACCAATGTTGCCTGGGTCACCATGGAGCAATGAGGATCATGGTGGCTGTTTCCCTCTTGAGCTTGAACAGGAGTTCTCAACATGAAAGGAAGTGGAGGGAATGCATATAGAAACAGGCCCATCCAATCCAGGAGAAAAGCATCTAGTGCCAGACGGAAAGGAGAGTAAAGTCTGGAGCAAAACTGGGGCAAATGGTGATTGTGAGGAGCCGCAATCAAATCCACTTGAGGAGTGCCCCATTGAGCAAAGATGCATTGGAGAGTTGCAAAGTTCAGAGTCCATTCGTGAGGCTGAAGAATTCTGCTGAAGTTGTCTGCTAGGGAATTCTTCTCCCCTTGAATGTAGACAGTCTTCAAGAAGAGATTGCAAGCTGTCGCCCAAGTCCAGATTTTCTGGGCCTCCTGACACAACAGGAGAGAGCCTGTGCCTCCTTGCTTGTTTATGTAGTACATTGCTACTTGATTGTCCGTGCAAAGGAGGAGGACTTGAGGAAAGAGAAGATGCTGAAAAGCTTTGAGGGCATAAAACATTGCTCTGAGTTCCAGAAAACTGATGTGAAATTTGCGTTCTGTGGCGGTCCAAAGACCTTGAGTCTGAAGATCGTCCATATGAGCCCGCCAGGTATAAGGGGATGCGTCCATCATTATGACCTTGCGATGAGGGGGCAAATGAAAAAGGAGACCTCTGGATAGATTGGAGGAAGTCATCCACCATTGAAACGACTGCAGAAGAGATGATGTCAGATATATATGTTGTAAGATACGATCCGTCACTTGAGACCACTGGGAAGCAAGGGTCCACTGAGGAGTGCAAAGATGCAGTCTTGTCAGTGGTGTCACATGGACAGTGGAAGCCCTGTGGCCTAGATAAACCATCATGTGTCTGGCAGAGATGGTATGGAGAGGGAGCAGTTGCTGGCACAGACGTATGAGAGCCTGATGATGATCTGGAGCAGGGATCTCAAAGTCCCTCCTTGAGGGCTGCAATCCAGTCGGGTTTTCAGGATTTCCCCAATGAATATGCATTGAAAACAATGCATGCACATAGATCTCATGCACATTCATTAGGGAAATCCTGAAAACCCGACTGGTTTGCGGCCCTCAAGGAGGAACTTTGAGACCCCTGATCTGGAAGAAGAAATGCTCTCATGAGAGCGGTGTCTAGGATTGCCCCAATGAACTGCAGACGTTGAGTTGGAATGAGATGTGTGTAAGGTTTAGCCCCCCCAAATGTAAGGTTTTGGAGGGGTAATGTTGAAGCGGCTTTACACTCAGCCAGGTCCCGGGGTTCAATACCCTCGTAGAAGATTCTCATTAGGAAGTGAAGTCAAATGACAAACACAGCCAGAAGTGATTACATAAAGAGTATAATGTAGAAATAAGCTTAATATTACAGAAAGGCAATCTTAAGAACATAAGAATATAAGCATCGCCTCTGCCGAGTCAGACCATAGGTCCATCGTGCCCAGCAATCCGCTCCCGCGGCGGCCCCCCAGGTCAATGACCTGTAAGTGATCTTTTACTTAAAACATTTTGTCCTGTATAGTATCCCTCTAGTTATACCCTTCAATCCCCTTTGCCTTCAGGAACTCGTCCAATCCCATTTTGAAACCCCAAATCGTACTCTGCTCTACCACCTCCTCTGGAAGCACATTCCAGGTGTCCATCACCCTCTGAGTGAAGAAGAACTTCCTAGCATTTATTCGAATCTGTCTCCCTTCAATTTTTTTGAGTGCCCTCTTGTTTTTGTTGCCCCAGCCAATCTGAAGAATCTGTCCCTCTTTACCTTCTCTAAACCCTTCATGATCTTGTAAGTTTCTATCATGTCCCCTTTAAGTCTCCGCTTTTTCAGGGAAAAGAGCCCCAGCCTCTCAGCATATGAAAGGTTTTCCATGCCCTTTATCATTCTTGTTGCTCTTCTCTGGACCAGTACTGAACACAGTATTCCAGATGTGGGCGCATCATCGCCCGATACAGCGGCAGGATAACTTCCTTGGTTCTGGTGGTTCCTTTTTTGATAATGCCCAACATTCAGTTTGCCTTTTTTGAGGCCGCTGCACATTGTGCCGCCGGCTTCATTGTTCTATCCACCAAAACCCCCAAGTCCTTTTCTAGGTTGCCTTCCCCCAATACCATCCCCCCCATCGTGTAGTTGTACATCGGGTTTCCTTTCCCTATGTGCAAGACTTTACATTTCTCTACATTGAAGCTCATCTGCCATTTATTTGCCATAAGAACATAAGCATCGCCTCTGCCGAGTAAGACCATAGGTCCATCGTGCCCAGCAGTCCGCTCCCATGTTCAATACCCTCATAGAAGATTCTCATTAAGAAGTGAAATCAAATGACAAGTACAGCCAGAAGTGATTACATAAAGAGTATAATGTAGAAATAGGCTTAATATTACAGAAAGACAATCTTTAAAAAGATACATAAGCTTTAATGGATTATAAATGGACAGAGAGAAATAGACATAAGCTTTACAAATACAGAGTAGATTCAGAGACTGCTTCTGTGCTCTTGTGAATAAGAGAGAAAAGACAGCTTCCTAAATAGGTGTTGTGAGGGACGGGGGTGATGTTCCAGACAGAGAAGCATGATGTTCCAGGGAGAGAGGAGAGGGAGGAGTTCTAATCTCCGGGAGAAGATGCCAGACTGAAGGGAAGTACCTTGTACTGTTTGGGGCTTGTTCTAAAAATAGAATCTATTGAAGTTAAGTACCCCTATCTTTTGTAAACTGTTTGAAACAATGGTAAATAAGGTGAGTGAGGTGTGAGAGACTGGAGAAGAATAAAGGGAGAACCTGTCCCTTACAGACTGGAGTCAAATGTAATTTCCAGTATGCCTCTGACCATGGTTTCTGATTAACCTTAGCTATCTGTCTTAAGCACCAGACATTAACACATCTAAGCACATCTTAGCTGTCTTCAATCCTTTTGTACCAAGGTCCTTTGTTACCTTTAAGCACTGATGTAATTTAGGCTGTTTGGGGGAATCTAAGGCTGTTTATAATGACATGCCCTAAGATCAGACATTGGTTAAGCCAACCGAAAATGCTGAGGCTGACAATGTGATTTGGGGAAGTTGACTTTGAATCCTAGAACCTGAAGAAAAGAAATGGTCTGAGATGTTGCCTGGACCACTTCCTGAGCCTTGATCAACCAGTCGTCCAGATAAGGAAAGACTTAAAGGCCGTGTGATTGGAGAGATGTGGCCACCACAATCAGGCACTTTGTGAAGACTCTGGGAGAAGATGCCAGACCGAAGGGAAGTACCTTGTACTGGTAATGCCATCAGTCGATTTGATAATGGAGGTATCTTCTGGAAGACGATGAATTGGAATATGTGTGTAGGCTTCCTTGAGATCCAGGGAGCATAGCCAGTCGTTCTGATTGAGAAGAGGATAAAGCAGGGCTAGGGATATCATCTTGAATTTCTCCTTGACTAGAAATTTGTTGAGAGCTCTGATATCCAGGATGGGTCTCAGTCCTCTGGCCTTCATGGGTACTAAGAAGTACCGGGAGTAATTTCCTGATTCTTCTGATTGAGAGGAACTTCCTCTATGGCATTCAGCAGAAGGGATTGAACCTCCTGCAGAAGAAGGGAGGACCGTGCAGGGTCCAAAGCAGACTCTTTTGGAGGGTTGTCTGGTGGTAGAGTCTGAAAATGGAAAGAGTAACCCTGACGAATGATAAAATAGGAAGATTGACTATGCTCCTGAGAAACACGTCAAAAAGGCTGTGCAGATTTTGGAGGTGCAGTCTGTTGTTTTTGCTATTGTTGACGTGGTTGTTGCTGTTGTTGTCTGCCTCCTAGGTTGACATCGAGGTGGAGGCATAAGCTTTGCAGCAAAGCGACGTTGGTAGGATGATTGCTGTCAGAAAGGACGAGAAGATTTCTTTTTTTTCTTCACCAAAGTATCCCACCTGGTCTCATGGGCTGATAACTTTTGGGTGATCGTATCCAAAGATGCTCCACAAAGTTCATCCCCCAAACAAGGAGCATTAGCTAGTCTATCCTGATGGTTAACATCAAGCTCCGATACCCTAAGCCAGGCAAGGCACTGCATAGCCACAGACACAGCCACAGCACGTGAGGTTAGCTCAAAGGTGTCATATATGGAGCATACCATATATTTACAAAGTTGCAGCAATTCAGAGATGTAATGCTGAAAGGTAGGTAATTTATGATCAGGTAAGTATTTTTGAAAGGCGGCAACCTGGTTGATCAAATGTTTTAAATAAAAAGAAAAATGAAAAGCATAGTTGCCAGACCGGTTAACGAGCATGGCATTCTGAAAAAGATGTTTGCCAATGCAGTCCATTGCCTCACACTCTCTGCCAGGAGGTATCAAGGCATTTACACTAGCTCCTGCAGATTTCTTCAGGGTTGACTCCACCAGTAAGGATTCATGGGGAAGCTCAGATTTGTCAAGCCCTGGTATAGTTTGCGAGGTGCCACAGAGATGGTAAGAGGGATGGTAAGAGGAGTTTCTAAGTTTTGTAAAAAGTTTCCCTTAAAATATCATGTAAGGGAAGCTTGAGAAACTCTTTGGGTGATTGGTCATATTCTAAAGCATCTAAAAAAGCCTTAGATTTTTTGGAACCAGCCTCAAAAGGTATGAAAAGCGTGTCAGACATTTCACGTAAAAAGGTGGCAAAGGATGACGTATCAGACTTGATATGAGGCTCCTGAGAAGATGGAAGATGAGAGTCATCTTCTGAAGACCCCTCCTGTCACACTCCCGGTACTGGATTCTGGAAAGCTACCGGGCAGTGTGCAAAAACACAACTCTGACGTGCCTTCAAAAAGTTGAAGGCCCTGCTGGTTATAATAATGTCAAGAAAACAAAGTTCAAACAGCACAATTCTCCCAAAAATAATAAGGCTTTATTCAACAAAGCAGTTGTGTCCATCAATGTAGCCAATGTTCAAAATTCAAAACCAAAAGTAAAAACAAACACAAACAGTTCAGTTGGCTTGGCTACTAAGTCAGCACAAGGCTGGACAAACCCTTTCCTCATGGTAAGTATTTATCAGTCTCTCACCAGTTTCTTCCACACCAAGAGGAAAACAATAATTGGTAAGTTTGCACTGGTTATAAAAGTCAATTTGTCCTGAAAAGCACACTGTGCCTGCCTGGGTTTAAATAGGCTTCCACTACCAACTCAAGCAAGCTGGCGGGAGTGGGGAGTTGTTGAATCCACTAAACAAAATTGCCAGAAAATGGCCCCACAATCCCAACCCTTAGGATCTTCTGTGGATTCAGCCCCACAACTCCCACTGAAACAATCAGCGGCTAAATTCTCCCCAGCAAAGGGGAAAAAAACCCACAATTCACAGTCTTGTCCAACAGGTAGAGGCTCTCCATGGTGAGCTTAGCGAATCTCACCCACACACAGCCAGCACTAAGTCCCACATTCATCAAACACAATGTAGTTCAAAAAGGGGAAAAAAACTTTCATCCATGCAGACTTCCTCAGGTTCCAAGGCAATGTCCATGGCTTCCTCTTGCTGTAAGCAATCTGGCAGGCTTGCCAGTGGGGAATCATCCAGATCTCTCATCTCAATCTCATTCCCCTGGTTGAACTCTGGAGCACCTGGCCATGTGTCTCCCTCCTCTGCTGGATCAGGACTGCCTCTCCTAATCTTGCTCTGCTCAGTTTGTCCTGCTTTCAGAAAGCCACGCCCTAACCTGAGTGGGGGATGGGCAGGCTTTTGCTTTTGCTGAGGCTTCTCCTGCTGCTCAATTAACTTCAACAACAACACACTCCTAATTTGCCAAACAAATCCTAAACTAGAAAAAACAAGGAAGGCAACCAAGTCACATCAAGGTCTGAGAGGGGGAAGCTCAAAGTGCCTAACTTGGCTCACAACTTGCAAACCAAATATAGTGTAATATGTCAAAGAACATGTCACATTATATGATGTTATAGGGCGCTCTCAGTGTGAACCCTCAGTGATAGGAGCACAGCTCCGACACTTCACTTCTGGGCCAAGGCCATAAGCCTCCACCCGCACACCATCATCGAGCGCCCTGTGTGTGCAGAAATCAAACCAATCAACAATCAAAGTGAGTAAATAAAACTCAACACAAGCAACCTGAGCGACCCCCACACAAACCCTGCCAGCCAAACCCCCTCAAAAAACTCACACAAAATCACAAACAAAGTAAAAAACCATACCAAAAAGTGAAAAACATGTCCAAAAGAAACAATACTTATCCAAAACTGTCACACAAACGGAAAAACCGCGCCAGGAGGAGAGGTTCAACCGCGCTGGTTTCGGGAGGAGTCCTTCTTCAGGAACCTGGCCTCCAACAGAACACAAGCAGAGAGGAAGGCTGGAGAACAGCTCTACTGAGACAGTTAACTTTGTCCTTTTTTAACCTGCCTTTTATAAAGCTGTGCTAGTGGCTCTGCTGCGGTAACTGCTGAATCCCATAGATATTTAACTGCCAAAGCCCATAGATATTTAAAGGGCTTTGGGGCTTTTGCTGTGCAGCTTTGTAAAAGGGAGGGATTCATTACTACCGTGTTTCCCTGAAAATAAGACCTACCCCATAAATAAGCCCTGGCATGATTTTCAGGGTAGGTCTTAATATAAGCCATAAGCAGTAAGAGCAGACATCAGCCCTTTAGGGAAAAACCCACTATGTTGGATCCATTAGGTCAGGGGTGCCCATAAGTTCGATCGCAATCGACCAGTTGATCCCATAGGCAACGCGAGTTGATTGTGGAGCCCACCCCAGGCTCTGCGATTGACTCGCGTTGACTTTGCATTCTCTCTGTTCCCCGATGCCACAACAGGCCAGCAGTGACTACGGAAGTGCCAGGCAAGCCAGCCTCCCCCCTCCCCCCCCCCCGACATCAGAATTAATGTTGAGGGAAAGCTGCTGGCTTGTTGCGGTATCAGGAAATGGAGAACTAGGCGGCAATGGTGGCAGTGGTTTGGGGGCCTGTTTTCAGACCACAGCCCGGGTAGTGGTTTGGGGAGACAGAAAGACAGGGAGGAAGAACAGGGAGACAGAAAGCATGAAAGAGGGGCATGGAGACAAAAAGAATGAAAGGGGGGCATGAAGACAAAGAAAGAAAGGGGGCAGGGAGACAGAAAGAAAGACAGCAGAGAGAAAGAAAGTAAGAAAGGGGGACAGGGAGACAGAAAGGATGAAAGGGGGGCATGGAGACAGAAAGAAAGACAGCAGAGAGAAAGAAAGTAAGAAAGGGGGCAGGGAGACAGAAAGGAAGAAAGGGGAGGGGAGGGGGCAGGGAGAGAGGAAGGAAAAGGGGGAGGGAATGGAGTGTGGCAGGGGGCAGGTAGGGAGAGAGGAAGAAAAAGTTGGACTCATGGAAGGACAGAGATGTTGGTTGGGGAATGGAATGAGGTCTGAAGGAAACGAAGCATGAAGGAGGCAGAAAGGAGGGAAGAAATATTGCATGCACAGTCAGAAGAAGAAAGTGCAACCAGAGACTCATGAAATCACCAGACAACAAAGGTAGGAAAAATGATTTTATTTTAAATTTAGTGATCCAAATGTGTCCATTTTGAGAATTTATATCTGCTGTCTATATTTTGCACTTTGGCCCCCTTTTACTAAACTGCAGTAGTGGATTTTAGTGCAGGGAGCCTCTGAGCATCGAGAGCAGCATGGGGCATTCATCGCAGCTCTCTGCACTAAAAACTGCTATCGCGGTTTAGTAAAAAGGGAGAGGTTATATTTGTCTATTTTTGTATAGTTGTTACTGAGGTGACATTGCATACTTTAAAGTCATCTGCCTTGACTTCTTTGAAAAAACCTCCAAATATAAATGATAATTAACATTTTCTGTGCGTACAGTGTGCTTTATGTTTTTTAAAATTTTATTGTTGGTAGATCATTTTGACTTGGTCATTTTAAAAGTAGCTTGCAAGCCAAAAAAATGTGAGCACCCCTGCATTAGGTGAACATTCAGAATACTTTGGAAGAGACAAACTAGTGCCTTTGCCTCTGCTTGTTACATGCCACAGAAAGGGGTAAAGTAGCAACCCAACATTTTTTTACATCAACCACAATTTGTTCTGGTTTGACACATTTATTGATTTATATTTGTATCCTGTTCTCCCAAGGGGAGCTCAGAAGAGCAACTGTTTACATGGAGTGGGCAATGTATGCAGGTACATTTTGTTGGGCCAATGGGGAGGATTAAGTAACAGGGAGCAACATGGGTTTGAGGCTGTAGCTTGAAGCACTGCACTTCCCTTTCATTTGCTTCTTGTTTTAAGCTACTGATGCTTCTTTGGAGTGAGGCCATTAATGTCATAAGGAGAGGCTTAGGGATCTGATCAGCAAAAACATAATGTAAAAGTGTGCAATAAGCTGTACACCACTCTGACTGGCCTGACAATGGGATCAAATGGGTGGCCAAAGCATGGATGGCATCCTGACATGATCTGGATAAGTTAAAGGCATGCCATGTAAGTGATAAGTTGTAGTAGTAGAAGCACAAAAAGACTATGCCAATCCTTTGACTAGGTGGCCTTATTTTCCACTTGCTGATGTTGGTGAAAGCATAGCAACCAAGCTGACCTTCTTCATGTAGTAAGAGAAAACAGTAAAGGACATTAAGAGGATTGTATACTTAGAATGTAGCATCCCAGAAAGAGCACATTAACACTTCCCCAAATGTTGAATATCTGTAGAATGCCATCTAGATACATGGATATGGTTTAGTCTATATGGGTATGATGCTGTGAACAGTTACAAATTGCAGGTAGAGATAGACACATATATCATGTCAAAGTGGCTTCTTTCCCAAAAGCTCCTGCAGTGCATCACAGGCTACAGTCAAGGGCAAATAGAAGGAATAACTCCATGCTCTGACATTTATTCTTTCCACAATAGGAATGTGTGTGTTTTTAGATCTCAACATTGCATATGACTACATTTCCTTGATAGATTTCAGCCATTGTGTTCAAAATTTTAGAAAGCTGTCTTGTTAGTAGTGTACAATCCTTATATAACTTGACAGACCACATTATAACCTACAATGCAGCTATGTTCATCGATGAATTGCTGGCGTGCCTGCCTACCACTGTGAGTGCTCGCTCGAGCAGGTGCAGGGCAACATGTTGGATCCAGTGGGAGATCAGGCTGCATGTCCACAGGTACTCTATGCCTGACCGCAATATTATGGAGCATGCAGCAGGCCAACACGATCTCTGTGACTGTCTCAAGGGAGTATTGAAGTGCTCTGCCAGTGTGATCCAGACACCTGAATTGGCTTTATAACACTCCAAAGGTGCACTTGAATACCCCATGAATGGCAATGTGGGCATTACTGTAGGCTTTCTCCACAGGTGTCTGGGAGTCACGCAGTAGAGTAAGCAGCCATGTGTGACACTCATATCCCGCATCACCTGGGGGAACAAAGGAGCAAATATTACAAGCGAGTCATGTTGGTGGTGAAACAGAGGCCCCCTATCCCTAAACAGCCGTTGTTAGAGGCTTTCCAGGGATTTCATCTGCAGCTCATATCACAGACAAATGAGAGCCCACACCTCCGTTTGCACAGTGTGTTGCCATTACAGATAATGAATTAGAGCCTGGCCAATAAGCACACAATTCACTCATACTATGGTTAAATGTTGATGACAAATCATATCTTGTATCGGTAGATACATTTAAGCAGTTACAATGTAATGTATCCATGCTGAGGCACTATCATCAAGAATACATGGGGCTATAAGAGCAAGCATCATCTGAATGAGCCCTTACGATGTGACCCACATACCAGGTATCTCTTCTAACAAGCATGCAAATACAGGGTTAGATGGCAAATCCAGAGAAGATAGCTGTAAACTATAGGTGTTTGCCACATACAGTGGAATCTTGGTTTGCGAGCATAATTCGTTCCAGAAGCATGCTCGTAAACCAAAGTACTCGTATATCAAAGCACATTTCCCCATAGAAAACAATGGAAGCTCAGATGATTCATTCCACATCCCAAAAGTACCCCCCTGAGGCCACTGGTGTGCTTCCACCTAGAGAATGACACGGGGAAAAAATCTGTCCCCGTCACTGCACCGTCCCCGGCCCACCATCCTCTGCACCGCCCCGTCACCGCCGTTCCCTTCACCGCCCCGTCACCGTCACCGCCATCCCTTTCACCGCCCCATCACCGCCACTGCCATCCCATTCACCGCCCCATCACCGTCCCCGTCTAGCACCCATCTTCTTCCCTCCGCTCCCCCATAGTCTGGCATCTGTCTTCTTCCCTTCCAGCGTCTTCTCCCCACTCTGCCTTCCACATTTCCTTTCAGGATCTGTTCCTCTCTACCCTCTTTCAATGTCTGTTCTATTCCTTTCCACCACCACCCTTCCCTCCCTCCTTTACCATCTGTTCCTTTCTACCACCCTTCTTTCATATCTTCTATCAGTCCCCCCACCATCACTAGCAGTCTCTCTTCTCCCTTATCATGAGCAAATAGAACTTCTGAAAATTGTATTGTTGAGGCATTATTTCTAGTACGCCTTTTTTTCCAGATGGATAATGGCATCAATTTTATAATTCTTACTGTCTGCTCTGATTTCATTCACAATTTGGTTTGTGTTTTGTACCTGAGGATTCCATGAGACATTTAACCTTTTCCTGTCTCTTCTGTGATTTCAAGTTGATTCCTTCAATAATGGAGTCTCAAGGCAGTAGCAGTTTTCTATTTTGGGCTCTTTTGACATTGTTTAAGGGATTTCTTGTACATTTGGTGCTGGTCTTCTTTGATGAGGTCACTTCAGAATCTATTTCCAAGGAAGATAAACTTTTTTCCTTTCACCCTCTCCTTCCTTGTGTGAGCCGGAACACACGGTCCCCGCAAGCAAGTAATTTTATATCATTTTCATTCTATTCATTCATAGAAATTAAAGTCTAGATAATGCCAGTCACATAACAAAACATGATTTTACAAAAATAATTCCCTGCACAGTCAAGCCTGCAAGGATTACTAGATGTCTTTCAGCAGCTCCCCTCCCTCCCTCCCCCTTACCTTTGTGGCCAAGTCAAAATGATCTACCAACAATAAAATTTTAAAAACACAAAGCACGCTGTACGCAGAGAAAATGTTAATTATCATTTATATTCCGCGGGTTTTCAAAGAGGTCAAGGCAGATGACTTTATGCAATGTCACCTCAGTAACAACTATACAAAAATAGACAAATATTCCCCCTCTCTTTTTACTAAACTGCGATAGCGGTTTTTAGCACAGGGAGCTGCGCTGAATGCCCCACGCTGCTCTCGACGCTCATAGGCTCCCTGTGCTAAAAACCGCTATTGCGTTTTAGTAAAAGGGGGCCATAGTGCAAAATATAGACAGCAGATATAAATTCTCAAAACGGACACATTTTGATCACTAAGTTGAAAATAAAATCATTTTTCCTACCTTTTTGTCTGGTGATTTCATGAGTCTCTGGTCCTTCTTCTTTCTTCTCCTGCCCCCCCCCCCTCTTTCTTTCTCTCTCCCCCTGGCTCCCCTCTTTATTTCTGCCTTTCTTTCTCTCTCCCCTGGCCCCCCTCTTTATTTCTGCCTTTCTTTCTCTCTCCCCCTGGCCTCCCTCTTTATTTCTCTCTCCCCCTGGCCCTCCTCTTTCTTTCTGCCTTTCTTTCTCTCCCCCTTGACCCCCTCTTTATTTCTGCCTTTCTTTCTCTCTCCCTCTGGCCCCCCTCTTTATTTCTGCCTTTCTTTCTCTCTTCCCCTGGCCTCCCTCTTTATTTCTCTCTCCCCCTTGCCCTCCTCTTTCTTTCTCTCCCTCTTGACCCCCTCTTTATTTCTGCCTTTCTTTCTCTCTCCCCCTGACCCCTCTTTATTTCTGCCTTTCTTTCTCTCTCCCCCTGGCCCCCCATCATGCCAATTTCTCCACTTCCACGATTCTTTCCCTACCCTCACCCCCAAGCCAGCAGCCGATTTCTCCCTGCTCCTTCCCCGATGTCCTGATGTCCTGAACTTCATCGGGCAGCAGCAGCATTCACAATTCACTGCTGTTGCCCGCTTCAGGCCTTCCTCTCTGTCGGGTCCTGTCTTCATGAAAACATGAAGTAGGCAGGACCCGGCAGAGAACAAGGCCTGAAGCCGGCAACAGCAGCGAACTGTAAACGCTGCTGCTGCCCGAAGAAGGTAATGGAGCACGAGGCAGACCGCTTCTCCCCCCCTCCCAGCCGAACCCCCGCTGACCCTCCTATCTTCCCCCCTCCGTGAAACTTTCCGCCCTCCCAGCGAGAGCAGCAAACCTCCTTCGCGGCTTTCTCCTCCCTCTGCCGCGTCACTGATGACGTCATCAGTGATGCGGCAGAGGGAGGAGAAAGCCGACGCTACTGGAGGGAGGTTTGCTGCTTTCGCTGGGAGGGTCGGAAAGGTTCACTTGGGGGGGGAGAGATAGGAGGGTCAGCGGGGGTTCGGCTGGGAGGGGGGAGAAGCGGTCTGCCTCGGTGCTCCAAGGCCTGGTGCCATTACCTTTTTCACCCCTCCCACCCCCCCCCTTGGTACGCTACTGCTCTCCAGCTCGCCTTAGTTTGCCGGTTTTCTTTTTCGGCGACCGGCACGCTTTCAAAGAGCCGTGCATGTGCGGATGCTCAAAGTTCAATCTTCTGCTCTGCTGCAACTTCCTGTTTCCGGTTGGGTCAGAGTAGAAGATTGAATACTGAGCAGCCGCGCGTGCGCGGCTCTTTTGAAAGCGTTCCGGTCGCCAAAAAAGAAAGCCGGTAAACTAAGGTGAGGTGGAGAGAGGAAGCTGGTTAAACGATCGAGCCGGCATGCGGGTGGGCGGGTGGGGGCTGCGGGAACCGCACAATCCTTTATGCCTCACTGCGGTGACAAGACCATTCACCGCTCCACGGGGCGGTGATGGCCTTGTCCCCGTCCCCGCAGAGGCTGCTAATTTTCATTCCCCGTTTTTGGCGGGTTACCCGCGGCTAAACGCAGTAGCCACGGGTAAACCGCCACCGTGTCATTCTCTACTTCCACCCCACCCCCGAAAACTGGCATCATAGCCCTCTGCCTGCCCAAACTCTTACCGCGATTGGACACTGGCACGCAGCACCAACCCACAGGACGGGCTGATGCCGAAGGAGCTTGCCGCCTGCCGGTGATCTCTGCTGAGCCTTGAGCATCTGCACATGCTCAAGGCCTTCTGGCTCCCGCTCTCTCTGAGATTCTAATGAGATTTTTGGGTTCCTCTCTGACGAATAATAGACTACTGCCATTAATGATCGATCACTTCTATGGTGATGGAGTCTAACAGTCCTGTAAAGGATGACGACCGTAGTGAGAAACTCCCAGCCAAGAAGGCTGGCATCCGTGGTTACTACAATCCAGGAGGCAATGCTTAATGGAATGCTCTGGCAGAGTGATTGAGGACTAAGCCACCAGGTCATATACACTCTGGCCTCCAGAAGAGGACGCATGTGTGCGTTCGTTTAAGGAACCACATCCAGCTTGGTAAGCCTGGAACCCATAATCTGTAGGATGTCCAACGCCAAAGAGGCCACCATCGTCAATATCTCCGAAATCTGTGCCCAGAGCTTCTGTTTTTGAGCTTCAGGCAGGAACTAAACTAAACCTTAAGTTTGTATACCGCATTATCTACATAAAGATAGAGTGCGGCACGGTTTACAGGTAATTCAATAAATGAGGGAAGGACATAATAAGAAATTAGAGGTTATGAAGAGGATAGCTTGCTTTACATTTGAAATAGATAGCTTTACGTTTTGGAGAAAAGCCAGGTTTTCAGATGCTTTCGGAATAATTGGAATGAGCCTAGGTTCTGCAGCAGGGCAGGGAGGTTATTCCAAAGGCCTTGGCTAAGTCTCATTTGTTGTAACCTTGCTGAATTGTTGTCATGGAAGAGAGGGGATTTTCTTTTTGTTTCTGGGGGGCGGGATTTATTGGAGTGGTTGTGTTATAAAAATTTGATGATACTCATTTTTTTTTATTTATCAAAATTTATCATACAATTCTTAAAGAACAGTATAAAGAATTCTTAAAGAACAGTATAAAGAATGTATAAAGATATACATCATGAAAAAGAAAATTGAACAATTTCTAATACAAATCTTTTTAGCTCACATTAATTTGGGGGAGCCACCTTAATTTCAAATCAACAATTGAAGAAAATGAACATATTAACTTTGAGAAAAAACCCAAGTTAAATCATTCTAGTGCTTTTCTCTTTTCCTTTGGCTCCTTTCAAAGATCAGTTCCTAAACTATTTCACAATATCTTTTCCCTGTTCACAAAAACTTAAAAATTGCTGAAGCTGAGTGGGGTTCCAAAAATAAATTCTTTCTCTTGTATTTTAATTATACATTTGCAAGGGGATTTTATTAAAAAGGTTGCTGCCAGAGCTATAATTCTAGGTTTTAACTGAAGAAATTCCTTCCTTCACATTTCAGTTGCTCTGGCAACATCGGGAAATATCATAACACTATCCTCACAAAATTTAGTTGTTTTATTTTTAAAATATAACTTCATCAGTAGATTTTTTATCTAACTCACTTAAACAAATCATCATAAGAGTATGAATAACATCTTGGGAGTCTTCTAGTAAATGAGTTAAATCAAACTCCGTAGAAACCAAAAGATCTGCTCCCTAATCTGATATTATTCTTTTTTTATGTGGGATATAGTAGCAATTTTGAATAGGAAAGGTCTCTGCGTTTGTTAAACCTAATATCTCTTTCAAATATTTTCTTAATAAAATTTCTGAGGATATCAGATGAGTCACAGGAAAATTAACAAATTGGAGATTTCTTGAGCGTGATAAATTCTCCATAATTTCCATTTTTGAATGAATTACACAGGCATCCTTAACCACAGAAGTCGAGACTTGCTGTAATTCAAGCGTTAATCTTTTGTCGACTAGTTCTAAATTGGAATCCACACTCTCAAACTTCTTTACAACTTCAACAGAAAAATCAGTAGATTGTTTGACAACTGATCTTAATAACCCTTCCACACTCTTATTTAACAACCACAAATCCTTCAAGGTATTATCCTTTGGATCCTCTGAGGTTCCCCAATTATCATCATTAGATTCCAGTACTGTTAATACTTAGATAATGGTATATATTGTAATTTGGACACAGTAATTGATTTTCGGGGTTCCTCAGAAGTATAAACAGGGGCTAACATGAGCCCCCTATCATCGGATAATTGTGGAAGGGGTGGAGTCCTCTCAAGGGGACTTAGCCATGCACCCGAAATCGAAGCATATTCTTGGTTTGCTTGCGACACAGTCACAGGTATTAAATGGCAGTCCATAAGGCTGGCTGCAGCAGGGGTGGAGCTTTTGGGTTTAGCTTTTCTTTTACCCATTAATATAAATACAAAATACCTTACCCAATTGATGATATCCCCTCAACACCTCCCGGCCCCTCGTGGCTCCCAAGGGGCAGGGCGTGCCCCTTTGGCAATGCCCTGCAGCTGAGCGCAGCAGCGCTTTTTCACACGGAGGAGATGGACCCTGATGACGTTGTCAGCCTAGCATTGCTAGCAGTCAGCATTTTGGTTGCCCTAACCAATGTCAGCAAAGGCCTATGGGTGATCATATCATTCATGTCTGACCTTAGGGAATGTCTTTGCAGACAGACTTAATTAAATCATGCTTAAAAGATAACAAACGAACTTGCAGCTAAGTGGTGCGAAGAGGTGTTAAGAAGATGCGTTAATGTCTGGTGCTTAAGATGGACAGCTTAAGATATACAATGGGTCCAGGTGCACAGATATTGTCAGAGGCATACTGGAAATTACATTTGACTCCAGTCTATTCTTCTCCAGTCTAGCACACCTCACTCACCTTCCTGGTCAGTGAAACTAACCATTGTTGCAGACAGTTTACTAAGAATGGGGATTTCTTAACTTCAATAGATTCTATTGAAATTCAATAGATTCTATATTTAGAATAAGATTCCAAGCTATAAAAGGCTCCTCTCTGCAACACCCCCTCTCTTGCTCTATCTCTGGAACCTGAAGCTTGGAACATCACCCCCACCCCCCTTTATCTCTCTACTTCTCTCTCAACCTCTCTGTCCTCACAGCACCTATTCTCTCTCATTCACAAGAGCACAGAAACAGTCTCTGTAATTGTAAAACTTATATCTCTCATTAATTGTAATGCTTAATTGTAACTTTTATGAATCTTGCTTTGTCTGCACAATATATCTATTCTTTATGCAAACACTGTTAGTGATCTTTGTGAGTGATTTTACTTCCTGGTGAATCTTCTGTAAGGGTATTGAACTCGGGACCATAGATTGTAAGGCCACTTCAACCATAACCCCTCCAAACCTTACATTTTTGGGGGGTCCAACCTTACAGACGTCACCAGCCTTCTCCTCCGATGCCTGCCCGATTCGGCACCAGTCAAACAGGCAGGAGAAAGTTAAGGCAAGTATAAAGAAAGTTGCTGAGGCTCTTTAGTGCAGGCAAAAATCTCCTCTCTCTCCAAACACTCTCCGGTAGCTCCTCAGATCTCAGCAATGACAGCACTTTTTCACACGGAGATGGACCCCGATGACATCACCAGCTGTCTCCTCTGATGTCTGCCCAATTCGGCACCAGTCCCAAAGGCAGGAGAAAGTTAAGGCAAGTATAAAGAAAGTTGCTGAGGTTGTTTAGTGCAGGCAAAAATCTCCTCTCTCTCCAAGCACCCTCTGGTAGCTCCCGATGATACTCATATAGTTCTTTGCAGTTCCTGTCAACATTCTTGGTTTGATATGTATTTTTTCAGCTGTTTTCATGGTTGTAAAAATTGTTTAAATTCTGAAAGCGTAGAAGGGTGAGGCGGATCGCCCGCAGTTCCAGGCGAATGATCGACCATCTGCTCTCTGAGGTGGATCACCAGCCCTGCACCGGGGCAGACATGCACACTGACCCCCAGCCTGAGAGACTCACGTTAGTGGGGAAAGTCACCCAATCCGAGACCCTCAAGGGTAGCCCTCGTTCTAAGGTCAATGGGCTCAACCACCAGCCCATGCTGCTGTGAACTACCGCCGTCCAAGGCAGTGTCATTGTTAATGGATCTTGTTGCGGACTCCACCAAGACAAGAGAGACTGCTGCAGAGGAATTAGCCTTGCTCTGGTCCATGGTACTACATTTATCATCGCAACCCTGAGTCCCAGGATCTGCAGCTACTGCCAGGCCATCAGTGCTGGAATTGCCAACATGTCCGGAATCGATTGACATATCTTCAGCTTCCTGGAGTCTGGAAGGAACACCTGGTTCTTGTCAATGTGGAATCGGACTGCCAGATACTCCAAATCTTGTGTCAGCTTCAGTTTATAAACCAGCTGAGGCACTGTAGCAACTGAACCACCTGTTGCACTGCCTGGCACCCCTCCGCCAGAGAGGGTGCCCTGATCAGCCAGCCATCCAGGTATGAATGGACCTGGATACCCTGAGAGCAAAGGTGGGCTGCCACCACCACCATGATCTTGGTGAAGTTCCAAACGGCAGAGCCCCAAACCGGGAGTGGTGGCCCAGAACATGGAACTTTAGAAATTTCCTGTGTCCTGGGAAGATTGAGATGTGGAGGTATGCTTCCATGAGCTTCCATGAGCTCTCTAGAGCCACCACTATGAACAATCTTACCCTTTCCACATGGAACTCTCAGATCTGCATTCACTGCTTTCAGATCCAGGATTGGCCTTTAATCTTCTGAGCCTTTCTTTGGAATGATGAAGTATAAGCGGAATAAAAATCACTAATGTAATGTAATGTAATGTAATATTGAGTATCTCCCTAACCTAAGTGGTCCTTTGGGACAGGCTCGATCGCTGCCAGAACAGTGGCCTGCACTTGTAGTGCTTTATTGGGCTGCCCCATGGACAAAGCCAGAAAGAATCCGACAGAGGTTGGTAAAACTCCAACATGAGGCCGTCTCGTAGAACCTCTAGGGCCCACTGATCTGAGGTCACTGGCTGCCAATCAGACAGGAACGCCGAGAGATGCCTGCAGACACAAGGGAGAGGTATGGGAGATCTGGCGACAGAACCGCTCTCTAGTGGGAACAGGAGGATGCCTGTTTGAGGATAGCTGATGGGAAGGACCCCCAAAACAGGGTCTGGAAGAAGCTCCAAATCTTTGCTTTGAGGACATGGGCCCGGCATACCGGAGAGGGCACCTGAGGGGATGAAGACGAGGACGTCCCGCAGCCCAGATGGGGTGAGGTTTAGTGCCCTGGAGGACCGTAGACTTAGGTTCCTACACACCGACCATATAGTCATCCAGACCTTTGTCGAACAAAAGCAGACCCTTAAGGGTCAGTCTGCTCAGGGTGGTCTTAGAGGAAAAGCATTCCTCTGTCAAAAAACCTTCATCATATCATAGAAGGCGGTCGCCAAGTAATCCACTCTGGAGACCCGAAATCCAGGTCTCGGAGTACTACATCCTCAGGATCGTGTCAGAGCGTGGGAAAACACGCTTGAGCTACAACAGAGGAGGCTGCTGTTGCCCAACTCCTGCCTCCGCAGAATCAGAGAGGCGCTGATGGACAAAATCCACCTGCCTGTCCTGAAAATCCCTCAGGACTACACTTCCATCTGAGGGTAGAGAACTGCACTTAGTGATCTGAGCCATTGCCGAAACTACCTTCGGCGGAAAGAAACGAATAGAAAACGCTGATGCCGTGTGGTAGAACCTCGGTACTGCTTGAGCTTAGTACAGGGGCCCACTGGGAAAATCTCTAATATCTGAAAAGGATCCGGGCCAAATTTGGAGTATCAGGAAGGGAGGCTAAGAGCGGTCTTTAAAAGCTCATAAGGAAACAGCCTGCATGGCCTGAATGAGCTGACTGCCAGTTCAATTCCCACAGGAAGGCTGACCTGAAAACTGCAAGACGGCGTAACTGAAGCAATCTGTGTACAGATGTGACTCCCCATGTCCTGGGTCCCACACTGATCTTGAAGATTAAGGTTAGCTAAGTTAGCTACAGCAGCTGACCCTGACGATATGCCCGGAGGCACCAATAGAATGGAAAGGGACATGGAGTGGATGGCGGGCATCGCCTGCCTAATTTCCGGGGTCCTCAACAGTGACTCGCTGGAAACCAGTGAAGGAAGAGAGCCCACTTACTGGGCTGGCTTCTTAGGAGGAGCCACAGGCATGGAACTGTCTTAGTTGCTTTTTTTTTTTTTCAACATGCCTGAGAATAATCCACACAAAAACCAGGGGAAAAACATCCCCTGCGGCAAGGGCCGCTCTATGCACATCTAAACTAGAGTGTTTAGAAAGATTAAGAGGCATTCCATGGAACTGCGCTTGTGTTTCGCCGACGCACCGACTGTACCCTTTTTAGAGCCACCAGACATGAATTTTGAGGAATTGGGAGCAGTAAGCCCAAGGGAGACCTCACTGGAGTTGGAAGGCACAGAAACCGTGCACATCTCTCCCGCCTCACGGGGTGCGGCTTGCGTGAAAACCGGCTGCTAATCCGGCAGCCATCCACCGCAAATCAGGCATGAATCTATGCCATTATGTCCTAAGGAGGCCATATGTGAAATCTGGAGCAAAAAAAGAAGCTTTTAAGTGCAAGAAAGCACAGTTACTTACCGTAACAGTTGTTACCCAGGGACAGCAGGCAGATATTCTCACACATGGGTGACGTCACCGACGGAGCCCCACAGCGGACAGCCTCGAAAGCAGACTTGCTTGAAGATCTTTCTAAGAGCTTCCGAGTGCTGCACCGCGCATGCACGCGTGCCTTCCCGCCCAAACTAGGGGGCGCGTCTCCTGTGAGGATCCTCAGTTCAGATACCTAGCTAAGCAGCCAACCAGGGGAGATGGGTGGGTTGTGAGAATATCTGCCTGCTGTCCCTGGATAACAACTGTTACGGTAAGTAACTGTGCTTTATCCCAGGACAAGCAGGCAGCATATTCTCACACATGGGTGACCTCCAAGCTAAGCAAAATGGGATGGAAGGAAAGTTGGCAATTTAAGAAAAAAGATTTTGCAAAACAGATTGGCCAAAATGGCCATCCCTCCTGGATAAAATATCCAGACAGTAATGAGAGGTGAAAGTATAAACCGAGGACCAAGTGGCAGCCTTGCAGATTTCCTCAATAGGAGTTGATCTGAGAAAAGCTACAAACGCCGCCATAGCTCGAACTTTGTGGCCTGTCACTCGACCCTGCAGAGGGAGACCAGCCTGAGCATAGCAGAAAGAGATGCAAGCAGCCATCCAGTTGGAGATGGTACGCTTCGAGATAGGACGTCCCAACTTATTCGGATCAAAGGAGATGAAAAGTTGAGGAGATGTTCTGTGAGGTTGAGTGCGTTGGAGGTAGAAAGCCAAGGCACGTTTGCAGTCCAAAGTATGAAGTGCCACTTCTTCAGGATGAGAATGAGGCTTTGGAAAAAATACTGACAGAACAATAGATTGATTGATGTGAAATTCTGAAACAACAATAGGTAAGAATTTAGGATGAGTACGGAGGACCACCTTGTCATGGTGAAAGGTGGGTCCGCAATCAAAGCTTGTAACTCACTGACTCTTTAAGCAGATGTGAGGGCAATCAGGAATACAGCTTTCCAAGTGAGATACTTAAGGTGAGCTTTGTCAAGTGGTTCAAAAGGAGGCTTCATCAGTTGAGCCAAAACAACATTAAGATCCCAAACCACTGGAGGCGGTTTAAGTGGTGGATGAAGATTAAAAAGTTCTTTCCTAAAATGGGAAACCACGGGATGCGCAGTGAGAGGTTTCCCATCAAGAGGCTGATGAAAAGCAGCAATAGCACTGAGATGGACTCGAATAGATGTAGCTTGAAGTCCAGATTGTGACAAGTGAAGCAAATAGTCCAGAACAGATGCCAAGGAGGAAGACATTGGCTACAGCTGACGTGTGGAACACCAAACAGAAAATCTAGTCCATTTCTGGCCGTAACACTGTCGAGTGGAGGCCTTCCTGGAAGCAAGTAAAATATCTTGAACAGACTGAGAAAATTGAGAAGAGTCTGTTATGTAGAAACGTACCAAGCTGTCAAGTGTAGAGACTGCAGATTGGGATGAAGCAAGGACCCTTGACTCTGAGTGAGCAGAGAAGGAAAAACTGGCAGAAGTAGAGGCTCCTGGTGCTGAGTTGAAGTAGAAGACAGTACTGTAGGGGTGTTTCCGTATTTGCACCTGAAGTCCTCTCTGACATCATCAAAACCTGAACCATGGTCTGCAAGAAATCTTTCTGCTGCAAGAAATCTTTCCAGCATGAATTGCAAGAAGAAAGAAGAAACATCTTTACTGTTTCTGCCTGATGCATTATGGGTATGTACCAGAATGTTATTCTACTCAAGGACATCCATCTGTGCCTTCATAATGGGACTGTGTGATTCTTGGGGAAGTTATCCTGTTCTTATCTGTCTAACGGCCCTGGGTCTACCAGCCTATATGATACTTTACACAGAAAGGCTATTCATCTAAGTTCTGTTTCTGGATTGGTCCGAGGACGTCATCTGATGAGATCCAAGTGAGAAGGTGCTAATTAATTAGTCTGTGTTGAGATGCGAGGAAGCTCACATCTTCCCACAGGTGTTCTGCACGCGACCTTTTCTTTTAATAATTAGACCTGTAAAGTTACCTCGTGTGACTCTCTGCCTAAGAGAGAGAGAGATTCGGACTCTCTAATACAGCTCTGAATTCAGCACTAAAAGGAAACTTGTCTGCCAATGAATTATAGCCTTCCCCGGGACTGATGAACACGTGTACCTTTAACAAGGATTTCCTGCATCTCCTAATGCTAACAAGAAAGTTTCCATTTCACCTAATTTGTGCCGGAGGCCTGATCAAGGGTGAGAATACGGAATTTACTATCTTATCAGCTGGGTTAGAGAAGCAGATCCGATTGTGATATGGGACAAGGTTTGTGAAGCTACCTGTGTGATACTGTAATCATTTGCTAATCAGGGATTATTATTATTATAAGGAATTGTGTAGTGTGTATAACAATTAGTTTACTTAGTTATCTAACCAATGTATTGTGATAATTATGTACTGAGTTTCATTTATGTAATCAGATATTTTGTGAACAATATTTAGATATTGCAGCTGGCTTGTGAATTATATTTTTCTATTTTCATAATAAAAGTATTTCTCATTAGCCTGGGTTTGGTGTCGTGTAAACAGGCAATAAAACTGAACCTGGATCAGAGTTTATGGTTTTCCCTAGACAAAATTAACAGAGATGTAATTTGTTTATGTAACTGATTAATGTACCATAAATCTTCCGACAGTTTGGGGGCTTGTTCGTGTCTTTTTTGTCCCTGTTTCACGAAATCCTTACAATAGCTTCGGTTTGTTTAGTTTACTTGTCACTATGTCTGTGATGGATGAACTCTTATCTTTTGCTAGCCAGATACAGGATTCTTTTGCTCAGCTTGTGTGCGAAGACTATCCTTTTCTTGGTGACGTATTATCCTTTCATGAGAGCTTAGTTTCTATTGAATCTTATGCTCGTTTTGTCTCTGCATTCCGTACCAAGCCCATGTTTGCGTCCGTGTTTTGGGATGATTTCTTTCATTCAGTGTTCACTGTTCATACCAATGTAACTGCGATACGGATTGCGCTTGACTGTAGCACTCCTGAGACTCTCTCTATGTCTACTACGTCTTTTCTGCTTTTCCCTGTGGTCAGAGCTGCCGACCCTTTGGACTTCAGCTCTGAGAGGGGGGAGAGGGGGGAAAGTTTGCCAGAGTGTTCCGCGTCTGCTGTGGATGATTTGTTGATCAGTGAAAAGTCCTGCTGTGAGGAATCTTTGCTTTTAACATCTTGTGAAGGGGGGGAAGCTGCCCACGGCTTCAGCTTTGCCCAGGCAGGTCAGAAGAGAACAGGATACCTCCTGTCTCTCAGACACGCCCAGTAAGGTCTACCTCCACTTCCTGTGATGTCACTAGACTCACTGATTTTCAGACACGCCCAGTAAGGTCAGTTTCTGGTGAGTCTGAACAATCACCAGATGGCAGCAGAGAACCAAACCCCTCTCAATCAGTGCACACATCAGCTTCACAGCATTCACATTGCAACACTGTGTCAGTGAATACTACGCAGACACAAACAAAAGAGAATTTTTTTGTTAAACTGTCCTATCATACACAGATTCCCTCAGAAGAAGACCTAGATGGTCCACCCAAATTTTCTGAAGAGGATCTCGCATGACTAGACCGAGAACCACCTTCTCCACCCACGATTGTATCTTCTGTCCAAACATCTTCTGATGCCACACAAGACATTGATCCGGTACTCTCCAGTGAATTATCTGAGGAAACAGAGTGGCTTCCTTCGTGGGATTCCATTAAGTCACACCAGTATTTCTTGGGTAGGCTCACGCCTATCGGTCAACGGTATACTCTACCTTTGCTTCTCCAACAGGTCTTATCCTGTCCCGGTTTACTTGACATGACTTCCAAAGTGACCTTGATCACTCAGGGACTATTCCACCATTTGCAGACTACCCTGGGTACCCAGAATCCACTGCTGATTATTCCCTATGATTTGTCTTTGGTTGCATATGGACATCAGAACATTGAGACAGTTGGTCAAACTTGGCTTACCTTGCAGTTAGGCAAAATGACTGTCAAACACCCAGTGATTATTACCACTAGTCCAGGAGAAGAGTTTTTGATTGGAAACGATCTTTTGAAGAGATTGAGGCCCATTTTGGATTACGTCCAAGAAGTGGTCTGGGCCCAGGTGACTTGTCCCCTTCCTTTCGGGAAGGTACTGACTACACGCCTGCCCCAGGTTGCCAGTACTGTGGAGCGAAACGATACTTCAATTCGAATCAATTTCCTGCGTTCAGCGGATCCACACATCTTGGAACTACGGTACGCCAATGTTCCAGAGGGGGGTCCCACAGGCCGCGAGATTGTCAGCGTTCCCAAGGAACAAATATCTGACATTGTTCTCCAGGCTGACCATTTGGAGATTGTTCTGAAGTCTACGTTCCCCGTGCCGGACCCACCTCAAGAGACTGTCCAGGACCCCACCTCATCTGTTTCCAGTTCTCTGACTTCTCATCCTCATCTACTGGCAGTTCTTCACCAGGATGATACTGACTTGTCTGTTGAAGTCCACCTGCACGGTTCTGTCCCAGTTCCAGCTCAACTGCTACTTCAGAATGATATCTCCATGATCAGTGAATCCTTTTACCGTCACCTTCAGCGAACCACACCCGTTCCATTTGTTAGGCGCCACTCTACTCACCTACCTATACCAGGTCAGGGGGTCAAGCCTCTTGTTGGGGTTTGTAGCCTTCCGTTGACCCTGGGTTCTAAGACTTTCGCTCATCACTTTTCTGTGGTGAGGGGCCTACACACTTCTTTGTGTTTGGGATCCGACTGTCTTGTTCGTCTAGGAGTCTATGTTGATTTGGTGAACTGTGTGCTTTGGAGCAGATTGCAAGGCACCCCGGTAGAAGATGTGGACCTGATGGATGGTCTGAAGGCTGGACAACCTCTTCCTCAAGTTTGTGAAGTGGTCTGTGCTGAAGACTTCAAGATTCCTGGTCTTGTGCAGGATTTTGCTCTGCCTCTTCGTTTGGCCCATGGTCAACGCATGCTCGATGATATTGGCTTTTTCAACCCGAATTCCTCTTTTCTCGAGCATGGTCTGTCTCTAGGTGCTTTACCCTGCCTTGAAGTACCTAACTCTTCTTTCCATGTGTTGATTGTCAATGCTCAACCTACGGAAGTCTTTCTCTCCGCTGGAGAACCTTTGGGTTTTCTGGTGGGGGAATCTTTTCCTGATGTTGAGGTAACCTTGCCTATCATTGGCAGCTCGTCTTCCATTGTCGACCCCTGCCGGGGGGGGGGGGACATACCGGACCGTATTCTTACCTCACCTAAAGGACTCATTTCACTGGACTTCCTCTGGCCACATCCCATGTAACAGTGGAGAATGATTGTTTGCTTTTATCCAGGAAGTTAGCTCTGTCTGACCAATCCAAACCGGTGAATGCCATTGAATCTTCATCTTTGCAAGAACAGATTAAAGATTAAGTGGAAATCTCCTCCAACCAACCTTTTTCTAAGTTTGATGCCATGGTAAAGGAACAAGTGGATCTAGCTGATGCGTGCTCTTCCAATGAAGAAAAGGCTCAGTTAGCACAGTTGTTGTACAAGTATCGAGACCTGTTTGCAGTGGATTCTTATGACACTGGCCTGACCGACCTACATGTGACCAAGATTCCTACGGATCCCCACAGTAAGCCCGTCTTCGTGCGTCAGTATAAGATTCCTTTGGCCTCATATGAGTCCGTGCAAGAGATACTTGATACCCTGGAAGCTAGGGGTATCATTAGGCCTTGTAACAGTACCTACAACTCACCTTTGTGGCCAATCCTGAAGAAGAATAACAGTTAGAGAATTGCCTTGGACTACCGACAGCTAAACAAGTGGGTACCCTTGTCTAGGTGGCCTATGGTCCATCTTGACCAGAACTTGACTACCATCAAAGGATCTAAGTATTTCACCTGCTTGGATTTAGCGTCTGGATTTTGGACAGTTCCTGTACATCCACTGGATCAATACAAACTAGCATTTACCTTTGGGAAGAAGCAGTACACGTGGAATAGAACACCTTTTGGTTTTCTGAACTCTCCCGCTGAGTTCAACATATTTCTCCATAAAGCCCTTCCAGATGCGGAAGCTCGAGGAACTCTAGTCTATGTGGATGACATCCTGATCAAGAGTCCCACCTTTCAGAAACACCTAGAAGAGGTTGAACATGTGTTCCAACAATTGCAGAATGCAGGAGCTAAATTGACCCTTGCCAAAGGTCAATGGTGCCGAACATCTCTGAATTACTTAGGGTATGAAATTTCCTCCGAAGGTCTTCGACCACAGAAGAAAAGGATACAGGCCCTACAACAGTTGAGGAGACCTACCAATCTTACAGAACTTCGTTCATTTTTGGGGATATGCAACTATTCTCGACAGTTCATAGATCAGTATGCGGAGATCTCTAGACCGTTGGTTGCCTTACTGAAGAAGGATGTACCTTGGACTTGGGGTCCTGAACAGGAAGATGCTATGCAAGAGATGAAAGAGCAGCTTAGTCGCTTTCCTTGCTTGGCCTACCCCGAGAGTGGTCGTGAATTCTTCATCGACCAAGGATTCTCCAAACACTCTATGAGTGCTGTCCTGTACCAGAAATACGACTCTGACAAGCTTGTGGTGGCCTATGCAAGCAAAGGCTTCACCGATGTAGAAAAGAAGTATTCTGTGAGAAAGCTCTACTGTCAACTGTTTGGGCTCTTCAACATTTTCAGAGTTACATCCAAGGAGAAAAACTCATTGTAGAGACTTGTCATCAACCCATTAGCTTCTTGGGTAGTGACAAGATCAAGACTGGTCGTGTCTCCAATAGCCTAATAGTCTCATGGACTTTGGCTCTCCAAGGATGGCCTTTACAGGTAAAGTATGCCCTGAAACATCGTAACACAGTAGCCCAAGGGATAGCAGAATTGCATGATTGTACAGAACAAGATTCTCTTACAGGTATACTGGAACCTGATGTTCCACCAGAAGAGGAGGAACCCCATCGTCATCATCTTTATGATGAACAGCTCTGTGCCAATATACCTCAAGTTTACGTGGATGGCTGTGTCTTCCACCAGGCCTCGGCCCATGATCTGGTCGCAGGAGTAGGTGTAGTGGGGAATGTCGACACACCTATGGAAACCTTGAAGTATAGATTGGGTGCTAAAACCAACCAATATGCAGAGATTGTAGCAGCCCTGGTCGCTGTACAGTCTGCGGTACAGAAGGGGATCCCAGAACTCATTATCTGTACAGATTCTGATTATGTGCATCAGAACTTTGTGTCTCACTTACCCTTGTGGAAAAAGAAGGACATGTTAAATTCCAAAGGAAAGTCTGTCCATCATGGCGACTTGATTCTAGCCTTAGATCAATTGGTATACGACAATGACATGACCATCTATTGGAAGAAAGTGAAAGGACACGCCAAGGTTAATAGTCCTGACAAGATCGGAAATGACCTTGTGGATCAACTGGCCAAAGAAGGTGCTTTGTCAGGTGAACTAGGGCAATGCCCTGAAGAGTTGTTCTCGATGGCACATGCTATTACTCGACGCCAAGCGAAACAGGTAGCTGAAACACCTGTAGTGCAGTGGGGTAATGATGTCCCTTCCTTTGATCTTGTAACCGCTCAGAAGACAGATCTTATCCTGGGAAAGTTCTATAACTTCATACAGAATCCACAGGATCATCCGTTGTCTGAAGACGACCAGAAGGATGAAGAACTGAGGATACTCCACACCTCCAGAGAGAAATTCTCGATTCACCAGGACCTGCTCACTCGGACGAGTAAGCATGGTATCATGCAGTGGGTTGTACCCCGTGCATATCGAGGAATCATGTTGCAACATGCCCATGATGAACCTTGTGCTGGACATAGAGGTGAAGAAGTTAACTCTGAGACACTAATGATAACTTTTGAAATGATGACAGGTAGAGAAATGACATTACTAATTCATTTGTTGCATAGAACTAATTATGTAAATCTTTCTAGTGCTGCTACTGCCCATGAATATGTCACCCATTTACGTCAACATTTACAGGGTGCATTTTCCTTTGCCCAGAAAAATCTGGAAACTGCTGCTAAAGGTAGAAAAGCCTATTATGATCATAGGACTACCACAAAAGAATACCAAATTGGCGACAAGGTATTCTATTACAATTTTGGCAAAACCAAGACCAAAGAAAGTAAATTTTTGCCAAGCTGGCATGGTCCATTCCTTATAGTGGAAAAAGCTTCACCTGTGGCCTATCAAATTCGCACCAAGTCAAATTCTCCAGGTGCAGATGTCCTTAAATGGGTCCACATTAATCAACTGAGACCATGTCATCCCAGTAAATTTGCCCAGGATGAAACCATTGTTGTGATGAATGACATTAACCTAGCAACAGCCTAGGCTGTTCTCTCTTTTCTGTTTTTCAGATGGCGAAGAGTTCTGCCTATGCTGTTCCTGGTTGTCCTGCTGATAGGCGTTGTTACCAAAGTGATCGATCCTGGTCCACAGTCCCGTGTTGTCCTTCAAGATTCTCCTGGTTTCTTATTCTTCCCGTTCCAGATCTTTCTCCAGCACATCTTCTTTCGATGTTTCTCTTTTCTATTTGGACTCTACTCCTACTGAGACTGAATTGGAAATCCTGAATGTTTTCCATGGACATCCCATCAACTTTACCCTTGAAGTGGAACAATATTTGTTGTCAAAACCTTCCCACACTATTGAACTGAAAGTTGATAATGATAAGCTTCATGTTGCGGACTATTATGTTGGCTCCTCCAATGTACATGAAGTTGTTGATACCCGCAGTGTGGACCTTTTTATCACTGTTGTTATTCCAATTTTTGCCATCTTGTTGGTTCTCTTATTTGGGTTCTCTGTTTTTGCACTCTATGAGACCATCCGGATTCGACGTCTTATTCGTCGTAGACCATCCCCTCTGGACTTAAGAATGCATGATTACATTGCGGCTATGAAGGAGTGATTTTGCTAGCCGTATTTTTGATTTTGATCTTTCTGTCTTAACTTTTGCTTTGGCATACCTTTTGTGCCTCGCTATGTAGTTATGATTTTTGATTTTATCATATATTGCCATTTATCAGTGATTTGGTTATCATTTATTTGGCTGGGTTTATATATTTAGCCCTTGCCTTTTTGATTATTCTACATTGATTATTGATATCTTTGATTTATTGCTGATTTATATGGTATTGCTTATGTTTATGCATTTTGTATCACCTTGGGTCTTGACGATCCTTTCCTAATGAGTTAGGTGGAAGGTAAAATAGACTCCATTGAAGTTATTTCTCCTTCAAGGGGGGGGACTGTAGGGGTATTTCCGTATTTGCACCTGAAGGCCTCTCTGACATCATCAAAGCCTGAACCATGGTCTGCAAGAAATCTTTCTGCTGCAAGAAATCTTTCCAGCATGAATTGCAAGAAGAAAGAAGAAACATCTTTACTGTTTCTGCCTGATGCATTATGGGTATGTACCAGAATGTTATTCTACTCAAGGACATCCATCTGCGCCTTCATAATGGGACTTTGTGATTCTTGGGGAAGTTATCCTGTTCTTATCTGTCTAATGGCCCTGGGTCTACCAGCCTATATGATACTTTACACAGAAAGGCTATTCATCTAAGTTCTGTTTCTGGTTGGTCCGAGGACGTCATCTGATGAGATCCAAGTGAGAAGGTGCTAATTAATTAGTCTGTGTTGAGATGCGAGGAAGCTCACATCTTCCCACAGGTGTTCTGCACGCGACCTTTTCTTTTAATAATTAGACCTGTAAAGTTACCTCGTGTGACTCTCTGCCTAAGAGAGAGAGAGAGATTCGGACTCTCTAATACAGCTCTGAATTCAGCACTAAAAGGAAACTTGTCTGCCAATGAATTATAGCCTTCCCCGGGACTGATGAACACGTGTACCTTTAACAAGGATTTCCTGCATCTCCTAAAGCTAACAAGAAATTTTCCATTTCACCTAATTTGTGCCGGAGGCCTGATCAAGGGTGAGAATACGGAATTTACTATCTTATCAGCTGGGTTAGAGAAGCAGATCCGATTGTGATATGGGACAAGGTTTGTGAAGCTACCTGTGTGATACTGTAATCATTTGCTAATCAGGGATTATTATTATTATAAGGAATTGTGTAGTGTGTATAACAATTAGTTTACTTAGTTATCTAACCAATGTATTGTGATAATTATGTACTGAGTTTCATTTATGTAATCAGATATTTTGTGAACAATATTTAGATATTGCAGCTGGCTTGTGAATTATATTTTTCTATTTTCATAATAAAAGTATTTCTCATTAGCCTGGGTTTGGTGTCGTGTAAACAGGCAATAAAGCTGAACCTGGATTAGAGTTTATGGTTTTCCCTAGACAAAACTAACAGAGACGTAATTTGTTTATGTAACTGATTATTGTACCATAAATCTTCCGACAGTACTACGGTTGTCTGAGCCACTGAGGAGCTATCAGAATCATAGTGGCGCATTCCGTCTTGAGCTTGACAAGAGTCCTGAGAATCAGTGGAAATGGAGGGAAGGCATAAAGAAATTGATTCCTCTAGTCTAGGAGAAAAGCATCCGCTTCGAGACGTTGAAGAGAGTAGATGCGGGAGCAAAACTGAGGCTGTTTGAAGTTGAGGGGGGACACAAAAAGGTCTATCTGAGGGGTCCCCCAATGAGCAAACACCTGACGAAGTGTGGGGGAATTGAGTGTCCATTCGTGAGGTTGCAGAAGATGACTCAATTTGTCCGCCAGACAGTTGTGTTGACCCTGAATGTAGACAGCTCTGAGAAAAGATGTTGTGATGAATTGCCTAATGCCACTGCCTCAGAGCCTCCTGACAAAGGGAGTGAGAACCCGTCCCTCCCTGTTTGTTGACATAATACATGGCCACCTGGTTGTCCATCCGGACAAGAACCACTGTGTCATGAAGAAGGTGTTGAAAAGCTTTGAGAGCATTGAAAATCGCTCTGAGTTCCAACAGATTGATGTGACACCGACGGTCTGTTGAAGTCCACAGCCCCTGAGTACAGAGACCATCTACGTGGGCTCCCCATGCGTAAGTGGACGAATCGGTTGTGAGAACTTTCTGATGAGGAAGATTGTGGAACAGCAAACCTCTGGAAAGATTGGAAGAGAGCATCCACCAGCGGAGAGAGTTCTTCAACAAAGGAGTTACTATAATTTGTTGAGAAGGCGGGTCTGTGGCTTGTTGCCATTGAGATGCCAGGGTCCACTGAGGAATGCGAAGGTGAAGTCTGGCAAAAGGAGTCACATGAACCGTAGAAGCCATGTGACCGAGCAGAATCATTTGCCTTGCAGAAATGGATGGAAGACGAGACACCTGCTGACAAAGCCGAATGAGGGTATCCTGACGTGGTAATGGAAGATATGCTCTCAGGCTGACAGTATCCAGAGTTGCGCCAATGAATTGGAGAGCATGGGGTCAACTGAGACTTGGGAAAGTTGACTTGGAACCCCAGATTTTGAAGGAATATAATAGTCTGTTGGGTTGCTGCAATAACCCCTGGAAGAGAGTGGGCCTTGATGAGCCAGTCGTCCAGGTATGGAAATACTTGAAGACCTTGGGTGCGAACAGCTGCAGTTACCACCACCAGACATTTTGTGAACACTCTGGGGGAGGAGGCTAAGCCGAAAGGAAGGACTCTGTATTGGAGATGACGATCCCCCACCTTGAATCTGAGGTACTTGCAAAAGGCTGGATGAATAGGGATATGAGTATAAGCTTCCTTGAGGTCTAGTGAGCACATCCAATCTCTCTGAGCCATCAGGGAGTACAAGGTCGGTAAAGACCGCATGCGAAACTTCTCCTTGACCAATAATTTGTTGAGATCTCTGAGGTCCAGAATGGGTCGCAAATCCCCCGTCTTCTTGGGAACTAGAAAGTAACAGGAATAGAATCCCATGTTCCGCTGAGACAGAGGAATCTCCTTGACAGCTCGAAGGCAAAGGAGAGCCCGAGCTTCATGAAGAAGAAGGGGAAGTTGCGACTGATTGGAAGGACACTCTCTTGGAGGTACCTGAAGCAAGCAAAGAGAGTATCCCTCTCGCAGGATGGTAAGAACCCAGAGATCTGAGGTGATGAGCTCCCACTGGTGATAAAAAGTGGACAGGCGACCCCCTATGGTAAGAGGAGAATTCTGAAATAGGGAGATTGGAATGCTCAAGCTGAGAACGTCAAAAAGACTGAGCTGGCTTGGTGGCAGCAGGAGTTTGTGACTTCTGTTGACATTGCTGCTGCTGAGGACGGCGAGGTGGAGGCCTGGAAAAAGCAGGAGTCGTTTTCTGAGGGTAACGACGTGGAGTCTGTTTATATGGCCTAGCTGGTGTAGTCTTTGGCTTTGGTCGAAGCAGAGAAGCAAAAGAGCGCTCATGTTCAGAGAGGCGCTTAGTAGCTGCTTCAATGGAGTCATCAAATAACTCATTCCCCTGACAAGGTAAGTTTGCCAAACGATCTTGAAGATTGGGGTCCATGTCAACAATACGCACCAGGCCAGTCTACGCATTGCTACAGCAAAAGCAGAGACACGAGAAGATAATTCAAAAGCATCATAGGAGGCTTACAGCATAAAGAGTCTCAATTGAGAAAGAGTTCTGACGATTTGCTTAAACTCAGGAAGATGTGATTTGGAAATGTCAGGTTAAAAGGAAGGTAACAGTTTCAGAAAATGATTGAAATAGTTAGTGAAAGTGTAATTATAATTGAAAACTCTGTTGGCCATCATAGAGTTTTGGTATAAACGACGACCAAATTTGTTCATGGTATGACCCTCCCTACCTGGAGCGACTACAGCATAGATCTTTGAAGGATGAGCCTTTTTCAAAGATGGTGGTGACCAAGAACTGATGAGAGAGTTGAGATTTTTCAAACCCTTTACAGGGAACAGTACGATAACGTGATTCCAGTTTGGATGGAATAGCAGTTATAGAATAGGGAGTTTCCATATTCTGAATGAAAGTCTGCTTAAGGACTGGAGTGAGAGGCAATCTCAAAGACTAGGTGGATGAGAAAGTTCCATATCCACCAAATATTCAGGAGTATATTTGGAGTCCGAATGAAGATCCAGTTTGAGGGCTTGTCCCATATCAAAAACAAACTTAGCAAATGAAGTAGACTTGAATGAGGAGGTCTCATCTGGAGAAGGACTACGAGACTGTGGAGCCACAGAATAGGAAGGGGAGCAGGGGTGCCCACACTTTTTTGACTCGCGAGCTATTTTTAAAATGACCAAGTCAAAATTATCTACCAACAATAAAATTTTTTAAAAAACACAACGCACACTGTACGCAGAGAATTGTTAATTATCATTCCTATTCCGGGGTTTTTTCAAAGAGGTCAAAGCAGATGACTCTATGCACTGTCACCTCAGTAACAACCATACAAAAATAGACAAAACCCACCCCCCTCCCTTTTTACTAAACCACAATAGCAGTTTTTAGCGCAGGGAGCTGCGCTGAATGCCCAGCGCTGCTCTGGATGCTCATAGGCTCCCTGCGCTAAAAGCCACTATTGTGGTTTAGTAAAAGGGGACCATATTGTAAAATATAGACAGCAGATATAAATTCAGACACATTTTGATCACTAAATTTAAAATAAAATCATTTTTCCTACCTTGTCTGGTGATTTCATGAGTCTCTGGTTGTACTTTCTTCTTCTGACTGTGCATCCAATCTTTCTTTCAGCCTGTATGCTTCCTCTCCTCCAAACCTCATTCCCTCCCCCAACTTTTTCTTCCTCTCTCTCTGCCCTTTCTTTCTCTCTTCATGCCCCTTTTCCTGTTTCTCTTCTTTCCTTCTGTCTCCCTGCCTGCGCCCCTTTCTTTCTTTCTCCCTGCCCTTCCCCAAGCCACTGCCACTGCCGCTGCCATCGGGGAACGGGACCCAAACGCCACCAATGGATAACGCCGACGACACCCCATGCTCTCTCTGCTTCGGGCCGATCAATCTTCCTCTCCCCGACGTCAATTCTGCCGTCGGAGAGGAAGTTCAGCCCAGCTAGGCAGCGATTGGCTGGCCTGAACTTCCTCTCCGACGGCAGAATTGATGTCGGGGAGAGGAAGATTGATCGGCCCGATAGATCGCCAAGGCAAAGGGAGTCCTGAATGATCGACTCACTTTGCCTTGGCGAGCTACCAGTCGATCACGATCGACCTATTGGGCACCCCTGCCCTAGAGTATTGAGACAATGGTTCAGACTCAAGACGCATGGTAATTGAAGATGCTGCACTGTTAACATGAGATGGAGTCAAAGTATGTCTACGTTTCAGACTCCGCAATGGTGAAGTCCCCGGTGTCTGAGGCAGACGATGGGTCGAGGCAGGAGGAGAAGAGTCTCGGATAGCTTTCTTCGAAGGGGGAGTCCTTGATCTGGATGAACTTCGAGTCAAGGCAGCCGGTAGACGAGACTTGTGCTTCGATTTGGAAGAGTGAGGCAGAGAAATCCATGGAAGTAGATTTTACTGCAGAGGACTCTTGACGAAGCTTGGAAGCAAGATGCCTCGAATGTTTAGAATGATGCTTCGAACGAGGCAACACTGAAGGCTCAGGTGATGAATCACTGGAGGACAGCCGCTTCGAAGTACGAGACCTGCCTCGAGACACGAGGACTGGAGGATCAGGTTTGCTTCCAGGCTGGTCTACCAGAGGCAGAGTCGAGGACGGGATCAGTTGAGCCACGATGGAAGATATCTGAGTGGTCAAGATGGACTTCAACATGTCCTCGAGCGAGGGCACCGAGACACACGGATCTGGTCTTATAGGTGCAGAAGTGCGCTCCAAAGAGGGCGACCTCGAAGATGAGTATTCCCTTTTCTTAGAGGCACGCTTAGGAGGAGGTCGTGAGGACTCTGGAGGCTGCTTAGGAATGGCACCTGAAGGAGAGACAGGAGACCTACCCAGCGAGACCGTCTTCACAGGAGGTATCGTTGAAGCCTTTGAGATCGAAGGTCAAGGGCTTCGCAGGAATGGAAGCCAGAGTCGAGGTCGAGGCCTTCGAGACTAGGGCCGCCATCGGAGCCGAGGTCGATGCCTTGTCAGAAGGTTGCTCCATACTGCCAAAAAGTTGGTGAAATTGGGCAGACCGTCGACGAAAAGCACGAGACTGAAGAGTCCAACAACGGTGACAATCTTCAGGCAAATGACTCGTGCCCAGACAAGAGAGACAACGGGAGTGAGGGTCGGTGAGAGAAATCACACGACTACACTGGCGGCAGCGTTTAAACCCGGTAAGAGGCCGGGACATAGAAAAAATAAAGTCCGTGTCGAACGATGCGAGCGGTTGGGCCTAGGCCCAAGGCCCGCCGACCAGATGAAAAGGAGATAATGAAAAAATGTAATTAAGTAATTTTCTTTTTTTTTTTAAAGAAAACACGATAGGAATTACACAGCGACCGAACTACAAAAAAATAAGAAACAGCCGCGGCTAAGTGCTGCAGAGCTGAAAAGAACAGGTCTTCTCGGCTCCGCTGAAAACTTTGAACTGAGGATCCTCACAGGAGACGCGCCCCCTAGTTCGGGTGGGAAGGCACACGCGCATGCGTGGTGTAGCACTCGGAAGCTCTTAGAAAGATCTTCAAGCAAGTCTGCTTTCGAGGCTGTCCGCTGTGGGGCTCCGTCGGTGACGTCACCCATGTGTGAGAATATGCTGCCTGCTTGTCCTGGGATAAATATACTTTTGAAGTTTAAAGAAAATCTACGATGGCCACTGAGGATGCCGATTTTGCCCTAAAACAGCCCAGGAAAAACACAGGGAACCTGGGAAAACAACGATTTTGCATTTTTAGAGGTGGAGGGTGGGGGTTAGGGCATGCGGGAAAACCACCCCAAAACCCCTTTTTAGGACCCCCCCAAAATCATCAAACTAGCATGCATATAGCTACTCACAGGGCTCTGTGCTACAATAGAAAGAAAGGCAGGCAAGCTTAAACAAGTATGCAAGAAGATCAGTACCTCAGGAAGCTGACAAAATCGGATTTAAAGTCTTCTGACTGCCTTACCTGCGCTCTACCCCTTGGTGGACAAATCCGGAGAGAGTCAGCTCCCAATCACAGAGCCCCGATCTGATGTGCAGACTGTCCGGGGGGCTTACTGCAGTTGTAGGGACCCCCTCAGATGCAGATTTTTTCATATAATCTGCGATCTCCGCTGAAAGGATGTCCCCATAGGGTGAATCCGCAGCACCAGAATAAGACCCGCATCAAACATTAAATTAAGACACTAGTCACAGTAGATGACCATAGAAGGAGGGGCAAGCGTTTGAGAATCCTATAGAATTTGGCTGCATAAGATACGTAACACTCTACCATTCAGACTAGAGGGATTGTACAAGAAGGTAAAATTATGTCCTTACCTGATAATTTTCTTTCCTTTAGTCACAGCAGATGAATCCAGAGACCAGTGGGATTATGTCTATCAACCAGCAGGGGGAGATAGAGAGCACTGAGTTGACCTCGGGTATATCTTGGATGCACAGCCTCCTTGGCAATCAGTATAGGTCTTCTCAAAGCAGTTGAAACAAAGCACATAACAGTAAATCACATAAACCGCATGAAACACATATGCAACTTCTTCCTTCATATGCGCTACCTGAACCATTGATGTTTCAAAATTGAGACTGCAACTTCAGCCGAAAGACATGCCCCAAACCGCTCCTGAGAGCGACAAATTATCAGGTAAAAAGACATAAGTTTGCCTTCCTTGTCATCAAAGTTGTACCCACCTTAAAGCTATTAGAAGTCACCTTTGACAGTAAATTTTCCTACCACTATCATATTAGTACTGTTGTCCAGAAATGTTTTCATCGTCTTAGAATGATACGTTCTCTCTCAAAATTACTAGAACCAGCTTCCTTGAATATATTGATCCACTCTCTGGTAATTTCTTGTATAGATTATTGTAATGCCCTTTATAAGGGCATTACTAAAAAGGAAATAAGACACTTTCAGATAGTGCAGAATACAGATATCAAGTTTCAAGTTTAATAGTTCATTTGATTAAATCGCTTAATCGTAATTCTAAGCGATGTACAATTTAAAATACATTCAAAGGGAAACAAACATTACAAACTTTAAATAATAACATTAAATTAAAAATAGTCCAATATACACATAACAAAAGGTAATGAAGGGAAGTGAAATACAATTCATGATAGAAAAGCAGAACAAAAAAAGGGAAAACACATGAGGGGAATGAGTAATGAGAAAAAAAACAATAGTCACTAAATAATAGATTAAATATCAAAAGCATCTTTAAAAAGAAATGTTTTTAGAATACTTTTAAATTTTTCCAGATCATGCTCATTTCGTATGTAAATTGGAAGAGCATTCCAAATCTGTGGAGCAGTTACAGAAAAAATGAACTGCCGTCTTGTGCTAATAATCTTGAGCGAAGGAATAGTAAGTAAATTTTGTTCGTTGGATCTTAAGGTTCTGCACAGATAGTAAGGGATTAGTAGTTTGTATATAAATGCCGGCGTTTTATTAAGAAGAGTTTTGAAAGTGAGCAAGCAAAGTTTATATGTTATTCGATGAGTGATTGGAAGCCAATGTGCGTCTTTCAAAAGAGGTGTAACATGATCAAATTTCCTGGATTTGGTTATAAGCTTAATAGAAACGTTTTGAATGATTTGAAGGCGTTTGATTTCATTCAATGATATTCCTTTAAAAAGTGCGTTGCAGTAATCTAGTTTGGAAATCACCATGGAGTGAATCAGAATGTTCAGTGATTTTGGACATAGAAATTTAGAAATTGCTTGAATCTTACGTAATCTATAGAAGGTTGTTTTAACGATAGTACTGATATGATCGTGAAAGTTAAGTTTGTTATCAAAAGTCACCCCTAAAATTTTTATACTGTTAACTGGTTGTAGAGGGACATTTTTTATTGTAATAGGAGCTATGAGAGTGGAATTTTCTTTCCATGGGAATAACATAATATTAGATTTTTTGATGTTAAGTGACAGTTTATTCGTATTTAGCCATTGATAAACTAGATCGAGTTTTTCATTAATCTCCTGGATATCAGACATTTTATTTACGTCTATTGGGTGCAGAAGCTGAATATCATCAGCATATGCATAAACTTGAAAACCCACGGATTGACAAAGAGTGACTAGCGGGGCAAGGAAAATATTAAATAATAAAGGGGAAAGAGTTAATGAGTAATTTGAAGTTGAATCTTTGAAGAAAACAGCCGAAGTGCGATTTGTTAAATATGATGTAAACCAAGAAAAAACTTGTTCAGTAATGCCAATAGATTGCAATCTGTGAAGAAGTAGTTGATGATCGATCGTATCAAAAGCCGCTGATAGATCGATAGAGATTAACAGAGTTGACTGGTGATGATCTAGAAAGTATTGAGTTGAAGTAGTTATACTGATCAATGAAAGTTCTGTACTATGGTGATGTCTAAAACCCGTCTGATTAGGGTGCAGCACGTTAGTTTTCTCCACAAAATCCGAAATTTGATTGAAGACTATTTTTTCTGTCAATTTGGCTAAGAAGGGAATATTTGTTATGGGCCTATAATTGGATAAGTTATCAAGGCTAACGTTTTTATCTTTGACAATAGGACGAATAATGAATTTCTTCCATGCCAGTGGTACCGTATTTTGGATCAGGCTTTCAGTAACTAAAGTGTGAATGAAGGGTCCAAAAATATCAAAATGTTGTATTAGAATGAATGGTGGAATTAAATCTGCTTTAGATCCCTTAATATTAATAGATTTGAAGATAGATTCTATTTCTTTTAAACTGGGTAAATTAAATATTGAGCACTTAGAAATTAGTGATTCTGAAATAGTTTGGTCGTAATCAACTGTCAAAGGCTGGTTTAATATAAAGGTTTTACAAATTTTGTTAATTTTCTCAATAAAGTGATCTGCAAGTTCTTGGGAAGTGGGACTGGAATTTGCTGTTTCAGGTTGGTGTTTAACATTTGGAATTGTTAATGAATTTAATATTGTATAAAGTATCGATGGGTTTTTAGCTTTGAATATTTTGTCTGAATAGAATTTCTTTTTTGCTTGATTTATCTTCATTTTATAAAATTTAGATTGCTCATTGTACATTTGTAGATTAATTTGATTTTTATCTTTCCTCCATTTACGTTCTAAAGATCTCATTTGTTTTTTAATGAGGGAAAGTTCAGCTGTAAACCACGGATTATGCATTTTGCGAGCAGAAATTACCTTAGTTTGTAGGGGAGCATGGATGTTCAAAAGAGATTTTATAGCTGTGTTCCAAGAATTAGCTAGATCATCTAAGGTGTTAGATTTAAGATTAGTAAAATCTAGGTTGAATGAGGAACGGATTGATCCTGAAGAGAGGTTATTGTAGTTTCTAAAGTTAATTATTTGCTGTTTATTATGATTTAGGTTTTGAAAAGTGGTATATGTTAATGATATTAAAAAGTGATCAGACCAGGGAAATGGTAGGCAACAATTTATTTTCAAATTTTTCTTTGCAGTTGTTGATATTAAGGCCATATCAATTGTATGGCCAGCCTGATGAGTTGGGGAAGTTATTAGTGGATTTAAATCTAATTGTTTAAAATATGAAAGAATAGTTTTTGAATGGTTATTATTGGGATCATCAAAATGAATATTAAAATCTCCCAGAATTAAAGGGTTTAAAGTAGAACTACCAAAATCAAAAAGTAAAGATTGAAGTTGTGTGATATTTTCAGATAATATTGGTGGCGATAAGTAAATCAGAAGTACGTCAGTTTTAGGTTTAGTTAATAAAGAAAATTGTAAAAATTCAATAGGGGAATTAGTTGAAGAGTCATCAGTAAATGATATTAAATGTTCTCGAAAAATTGTTGCCAGTTCCCCTCCTCTTTTATTTTTTCGGTGACGGTAAAAAAATGAGAATCCCTGGGGACAGGCATAAGAAAGATAAGCCTCTTCCCCTTCAGAAAGCCATGTTTCTGTTAGACATAAAATGTCGAAGGAATGCTGAATAATTATGTCTTTGATTAAGTGATATTTAGTTTTAATGGACCTAGTATTAATTAAACCTATGTTAAGATGTCTAACTGATTGGTCTGTAGAGGATAGAGGTTGTGAAGGAAGAACTGAATGATTGGAGAGAGGTGTGATATTTAAACGTTCAAGGGAACGTGAAGAAGATTGACAGAAATGAGATTTGAGTGGTCTATGTCCCCAGATCACTGGAATAGGTAAGGCGTAATTTTCCATAGTAGTAGGGTAATTAATAAGTGTGTAAGGTGAAACTATGCTTAATTTAAATGAAAAATCAGTAAGCAGAAAAAATATTGAATAAAAGTAAATAGCTCTGCGTGTGTAAGACTTCAGAATTTTGTACTTAAATAATGTAAAAATAACTGGAACGCACTGCAGGATCGCACAAAGGAGCGCATTAAGCAGCAAGATCTGCTTCTTAAGCGCGCTCCTTTGGCGTGCGCCGCAAAGTGCCAAACTTTAAACAGCATGTACCGGATATTGGGGGGTGGAGCCAGGAACGCGCCGCCGCACAGTGGTGGCAAGGAAGTCAGGAGGAGAGCAGCTGGAAATAAATCAAAAGCAAGGTAAAAAACTAAACTATTGACTGAAACTTTAAATAACTGTAAAACAATAAAAACAGATATATACAGGTAAAAATAAAGTAAAGTTCTTTAAAACGAAGTGCCATGCAATCAGCAGTGTCTCAATGAAAGGCTAGTGTGCGCCGCAAAGTGCCAAACTTTAAACAGCATGTACCGGATATTGGGGGGTGGAGCCAGGAACGCGCCGCGGTGGCAAGGAAGTCAGGAGGAGAGCAGCGGATATTGGGGGGTGGAGCCAGGAACACCCTCCATCCCTCCCTCCCTCCGACATCAGCGCTGACATCGGGAAGACTTCCGTTCGGCTGTGTGCTGCGGCAGGGCAGGTAAGGAGAAGGAGAGGAGACTATGCTTGCGACCCTGGGGGAGCCCGGGCCCCCTGTCAGCTCTGGGCCCCTGAATGCAGGACTGGTAGTACTGCCCTGATGGCGGCCCTGCACAGGAATATTTCACAACTGATGCCTAATCTACAGGAATCTTCCTTATCTGAGGCCTACATCACAGGAACCTTTCACCTCTGAGGCCTAAGCCACAGGAATCTTTCTCATCTGAGGCCTAAGCCACAGGAACATCTCTCTACTGAGGCCTAAGCCACAGGAATATCTCTCTACTGAGGCCTAAGCCAAAGGAAGATTTCACCTCTGAGGATTTCACCTTCTTGATCATTCTGAAGAAGACAGCTACCTGCATCAGACCCTCACCCCCCTTAACTTAGACTAGGAGAACAAAAGGTGAGAGTAGCCACCCATGCACTTTTATGGCATTAGCCGCATGCTTGCCTACTAAAAAAATCACTCGCTAAGCATGTGCTGTTGCTGAAATCCGGTACTCTGCATGCTTGGGGCAACCATACTGCAAGGAACACCCAAACGCCATGAAAATAGCTGCAGAAGGCAGAATATGCGCCAGCCCAAGCCGCACACTGAAAAAGCCATGCCTGGTGCGTCTGGATTCCCGACGCAAAGACCTATCCTTAAAAACTTACCGGGGGTCACAAGGAGCCATGTGTCACCTTAACCCCCACCTCAGGGTCCAGGCTGAAGCAAAAACCACTCGCCGCATAAGGATAGACCAATTCAGAAAAGTAGATCTAAATATCAGGGCAACCTCCTCCCTAAATGAGAGAAAGAAAGCAAGGGTCAACCCCCTCATTTCAACCTCGCAGATGCCTTCGTTCCTCAACAACAAAGAGATCGTGGAAACACTGCCCCAAACACAGCCTCTGGGAGGAACGTTAAGCCAGCTGTGGTGTTGTTGACCTAGCCTAAGGCAGGTGTGCGCGCTCTAAAGACCTCAGTTCCTTGAACCGGCCAAAGAACCCCACCTAGCTGCAAAGGGAAATCGCAGGGCTGGGACAAGATCAAGGCCCATCCCCCCTGCCTGACGACTCCCTCGTCTAGCAGGAGGTGCATCTGGGTAACTAATCACACCCAAATAAACCAGCAAAGACACGCTCCACAGATGAAGCTCCCAAAGCACAACTCCACGCTCATCCAAGGCACAACCCGGGAGAGCCAAAAACTGCTTAGGCAAAAAACTCTGCAGCCACGTTGGATGCGCGGGAAAAAACAACATGCCCTCCAGCACTGACCAATCTTACCCCGTGTCCCCCGAACAACCGGCCACATCCTCCAGCTAACAACCTAGCACCTAAATTACCAAGTACTCACATGCTCCCGACTCCCAGAAGGCAAAGGGAGAAGTGCTTAAGCTGCAGTGCACAGGAGCTGTGCCAGCATCTGGGGTTGAGCTTCTTCTTTTAAAACCTCCAACCACATTTCTCCCCTGAGGCCTGCCTCCGCTTTCCTCTTCACCGGCAGGGAGGGTAGGGAAGGGACCTGGGTGGGCCCAGGTGTTGCCCCTAAAGTTGGCTCAGTCTGGCCAACACCCCTAGGCTCTATTGAAACTGCAGCAACAGGAGCAAAATAGCCTTCCGTCCTCAGGAGCTGAAACCAGGAACCAGAATGATAGCAGTCATCCAACCTGCTGGAGATAGAGTATATTGATTGGCCAGTAAGCTTTGCATCTAAGATATACCCGAGGTCAACTCAGTGTTCTCTATCTCCCCCTACCTGTTGATGGATGTAATCCTACTGGTCTCTGGATTCATCTGCTGTTGATGACAAGGAATGACAGTTTGTACATGCCCCACAGATCACATGACCAGAACTTCTACTGGTCAGAACTTCACAGAACAAAAATAGAAGTAATGTTGGTAGCATTGAAATAACTGAAAACAGTATCACTTTGAATTGCACCAAAATAAAGAACAAACTAAACTTTATGAGGGTTTGGGACTGGAATATAACCATTTAGGTAAAACTTCCGATCAGGAGAAAGTGGAGATATCAGAAATTTCAAAGTCAGAAGTTATAAAGATGGTAGCTACAGTTTATGAAACTTTTAAGTTATGAAGCCAGATGTAGCCTGATTCATTAACACTTGGAAAAGATAGAAACCTTCAAGATCATGAAGGGCATAGAAAAAGTGGACAGGGACAGATTTTTCAAACTAAGGGGAACCACAAGTACAAGGGGGCACTCGGAGAAATTGAAAGGAGAAAGGTTTAGAACAAACGCCAGGAAGTTCTTTTTCACCCAGAGGGTGGTGGATACATGGAACGTGCTGCCGGAGGATGTGATAGGCAGAAATACGCTACAGAGCTTCAAAGAAGGTCTGGACAGGTACCTAGAGGACAAAGGGATTGAGGGGTACAGATAGGAGTAGAGGTAAGGTTATAGGGACAGGATTAGAGGTAAATTATAAAATTAGTCAGAGACCACTGTTCAGGCAGTGGGCCTGATGGGCCGCCACGGGAGCGGACCGCTGGGCAAGATGGACCTCTGGTCTGCCTCAGCGGAGGCAACTTCTTAAGTTCTTATGTTCTTACTTCCTTTGTATCTGATTCAGGTCAGGGGCTGGATAAAGAAATCATTATGCTAGCTGCATCTTTGGTTGATGATTTGAAACAATCTGTAAATACCATATGTCTCAAAGGGTGTAAGGATATGAATACAAGAAATCATGGGGTGAGAATAAGAACATAAGCAGTGCCTCTGCTGGGTCAGACCAGAGGTCCATCATGCCCAGCAGTCCACTCACGCGGCGGCCCATCAGATCCAGGACCTGTATAGTAATCCTCTATCTATATCCTTCTAGCCCTTTTTCCTTCAGGAAATCATCTAATCCCCTCTTGAACCCCAATACCGTACTCTGTCCTATCACACCCTCTGGAAAGGCATTCCAGGTGTCCACCACCCTTTGGGTGAAGAAGAACTTCCTAGCATTGGTTCTGAATCTGTCCCCTCTCAATTTTTCCAAATGTCCTCTCGTTCTTGTAGTTTTCCAAAAGTTTGAAGAATCTGTCCCTCTCCACTTTCTCTATGCCCTTCGTAATCTTGTAAGTCTCTTTCATGTCCCCTCTAAGCCTTCGCTTTTCCAGGGAAAAGAGCCCCAGTTTCTCTAATCTTTTCAGAACCCTCTCGAGTATCGTCATATCCTTCGGTGTCAGGTCAAAACCGCGGAAGACAAAGGCGCGCACCGAAGAAAATAACTGTTTTTAGGGGCTCCGACGGGGTGTGTGTGGGGAAAACCCCCCTTTACTTTATACAGATCGCGCCGCGTTGTGGGGGCATTGTGGGGGGTTTGGGGGGTTGTAACCCCCCACATTTTACTGAAAACTTCACTTTTTCCCTAAAAACAGGGAAAAAGTTAAGTTTACAGTATAATGAGGGGGGTTACAACTCCCCAAACCACCCACAACGCCGCTGCGATCTGTATTAAGTAAAGTGGGGGGGCTCCCCAACAAAACCCCCCATCGGAGCCCCTAAAAACTGTCATTTTCTTCAGCGCACGCCTCCGTCTTGCGCTCAGTTGTCGGCGCATGCCTTTGTCTTCCGCGGTTTTGTCTATGAACCATATCCTTCTTAAGGTACGGCGACCAGTATTGGATAGGTTTTGTGCCTTTGTCCTTAGATCAGACTATGCAAGTTAAGTGAGCTCACCAATAAATAAGAAGTCCTCTTGTAATGACTGCTCAGAAGGTCTGACAGACCCAGAGAATCAGCAAGGTATTCATAATTTGATTTCATTTCACAAAGGGCACTAAATGTTACGACGCTGCTCCAACATTCATAAGAATTCTATGAACATTGGAATATTTAGCACTCTGGGCTGCGGTAGAAACCTCTGCTGCGGCTTAGTGACTTTCTTCTAGCAGAAGGTATCAGATTGAACAGTGTAAAACTTCTCTCTGCATCTCTGGAGTTGGAGACAGCATTTATACAACTGAAGGTCAGGCTACATTATGATACCTGTTATAATCAGCAATCTATAAAACAGGTCAATTATAAATAATTTTTGGAAATTTCCAACTAAAGATTGAAAAAAATGCACTTTGGACAACTTTTTGAAACTTCTTAGACCAGGGTGTCACAAACATTTTAAGCTGCGACAAACTAATCTGGGGCTGCAGCTAGAGGGCACCCGGAAATGCACAGATATCCTCCAGTCGCAACCCTGAGCCTCCTATTACTGCGGGGTGTGTGTGTTTCTGAAGGAGAAGTGAGGGGAAGAAGCCCAGGCACCGGTGAGGATGAGAGACACAGGTTCCAGCTGACTACAGGACGTGCCTCCTTGCCGGCATCTCGTGGCACACTTGAAATCTGCTGCGGCAAACGGTTTGCGATATGCTGTCTTAGACAGTTAGGTTCAGTTGGTTAGAAGCCTGGTAGCAGGAGCTGGGCAGGATTAATTCTTCGAGGGCCCCTAGGCACACAAGTACACTGGACTCCCCGCCCCTGCCCCACCCTGCCCCCATTTATCTGTTTTCTTATTTACTTCTTTGTTTCCACTTGTATGTTTTTTTTATTTTTTTAAATTCAAAACAAACAAAGATCAGCATTCCAGTGCACAGTTTTTCTTCTATGCAAGCCCCAAACATCTCTGAACAAATCCCCCTTCCTTCCCTTCCCACCTAATTACCCAGGAATTTAACTCTGAACCCTTTCCATACGTATATAAAAGTGTTCAAATATATTGTAAAGCAGTAATACTATCCGAAATAAGTCTATATTATTAACCAAATTTACAATGCCTCTCAACTGCCTCACTCTATGTCAACCAACTGTAACCCATATGTATATATAAACAACCAAATCTGTAACTCCTCTAGTACGTTCCACTCCATGTATGTTAACTTGTAATGAAACAACAAGGCAAGCAGTCCACCAAAGAATCCAACATGAAACAAAAGAAGATCAGCAGACAATAAGGAGATTCAAATCAGGTTTATTCAAGGTGCTCCCAAAAACCATGCCTGATGCATTTCGCCAAACAAGGCTAGTCAACGCTAACAGAAAACCATGTCTTTCATACACACAGAACACAGATACACCCTCACCCAATATGGAATAAGTCATCACAAGCTAAAAATAGAAATATGTAGATAAAGTTTAAACTGAACCGCCAAGAAGCCAAACAGTTCTAAATCTAATAGATGCTGGCACTGCCATTTAGACATAGGGACACTGTATCATCTGTTGTTTTATTGTCCTTTGATACTCAACTTCTGGAATTCAATATGAGGACAGATTAACCTCATACTTAATATGACCAAACGTCCCGTTTTGAATGGGATTATCCCGTTTTTAGATCCCCTGTCCCATTGTCCCCACACAGCTTCGGGATGTCTGTGCGGATCGCCGGACTTGATGGACCTAGGGTCTGTTCCGGAGATGGCGCTTCTTATGTTCTTATGCCAAAATGTCCCATTTTCAGGGTCAGCGTCCTGAAGCTTTGCGCGGGGACAACGGGACAGGCGATCACTTCCTGTCCCTTCTTGCCGCTCAAAAAAAAAAGTTTCCCTCCAGGCCCGCAGCTTCTAATCGTCGCCCAGAAGCCTTCTTCCCGACGTCAATTCTGACGTCGGAGAGGACGTTCTGGGCCAGCCAGGCGATTGGCTGGTCCAGAACGTCCTTCTCCGACGTCAGAATTGACGTTGGGAAGAAGGCTTCTGGGCTGCGATTAGCAGCAGCAGCAGGGAGGTAAGGACAGTAGCAGCGGCGGAGGACCGGGGGACTTTTAAATCGGGCCTGGAGGGAGGCTTTTTTTTTTTTTTTTGCGCAGCAGGGAGTTAGGTAGGTAGGTAGGCAGGCAGGCAGGCTGGCTGGCTGGCTTCGGGGGCGGGACAAAGTCTGGAAGGCAGTGAGGGGGACATAGGAAGGAGGCACTGGGGCACTAAGGACATAGGAAGGGGCACTAAGAACATGGGAAGGAGACACTGGAGACACTAAGGACATAGGAAGGGGCACTGGGGGCACTAAGGACACGGGAAGTTCGATCACGTCTCCCCACTCCTCTCCAAGCTTCACTGGCTCCCAGTATACTCCAGAGTCCTCTATAAATGTGCCTGCCTAGCCTTCAAGATCCTACATGGCGTCCTTCCTCCCGTTATCCCTCTCTTTTGGAATTCCTCAAACCCACACTCCACCAGACCCTCCCAAAAACTGAAACTATCATTCCCCTCTATAAAAGGTATATCCCGCGCAGGAAAACTCGGAACATCCCTCCCCTTTAGAACCACAGAACTCTGGAACAACTTCTCATACCCGCTCAGAAATTCAAGATCCTTCCAATCCTTCCGCAAACACTTGAAAACTTGGCTCTTTTCAAAAATCTAATCACCTCCCGTTCTCCAGTATCCTGTACCTCTCTATCTCCTTAGTCCCTCTCCGAGATCCCCTCATTGTAGTTCCTTTCCTCTTAACTCTATAAACCGTACCGAGCTCTGCGCCTGCGGAGATGGCGCGGTATACAAACCTAAGGTTTAGTTTAGTTTAGGGAAGGAGGCACTGGGGACACTGACATAGGAAGGGGCACTAAGGACATGGAAAGGAGGCACTGAGGGCACTAAGAACATAGGAAGGATGCACTGTGGGCACTAAGGACATAAGAAGGGAGCCAGGGCACGAGGCAAACCTCGGCAGCGTTTTATGTTGCTGTTTCTTTTTTCTTTATTGCAGGAGCGAGGGGAAGGCAGGAGGAAGCAGCCGGAGCAGGCTGTTTGGACCGGGGTCGCGGCGAGAGTTAGCTCCGCCCACCCCCACCCGCGTCACAGGTTGCATCGGGCCCGGGCTCCACCTTTAATTAGAAGGGAGCCAGGGCACGAGGCAAAACTCGGCAGCGTTTTTTGTTGCTGTTTCTTTTTTCTTTATTGCAGGAGCGAGGGGAAGGCAGGAGGAAGCAGCCGGAGCAGGCTGTTTGGACCGGGGTCGCAGCGAGAGTTAGCTCCGCTCACCCCCACCTGGGTCACAGGTTGCATCGGGCCCGGGCTCCACCTTTAATTAGAAGGGAGCCAGGGCACGAGGCAAACCTCGGCAGCGTTTTTTGTTGCTGTTTCTTTTTTCTTTATTGCAGGAGCGAGGGGAAAGCAGGAGGAAGCAGCCGGAGCAGGCTGTTTGGACCGGGGTCGCTGCGAGAGTTAGCTCCGCCCACCCCCACCCGCGTCACAGGTTGCATCGGGCCCGGGCTCCACCTTTAATTAGAAGGGAGCCAGGGCACGAGGCAAACCTCGGCAGCGTTTTTTGTTGCTGTTTCTTTTTTCTTTATTGCAGGAGCGAGGGGAAGGCAGGAGGAAGCAGCCGGAGCAGGCTGTTTGGACCGGGGTCGTGGCGAGAGTTAGCTCCGCCCACCCCCACCCGCATCACAGGTTGCATCGGGCCCGGGCTCCACCTTTAATTAGAAGGGAGCCAGGGCACGAGGCAAACCTCGGCAGCGTTTTTTGTTGCTGTTTCTTTTTTCTTTATTGCAGGAGCGAGGGGAAGGCAGGAGGAAGCAGCCGGAGCAGGCTGTTTGGACCGGGGTCGCGGCGAGAGTTAGCTCCGCCCACCCCCACCCGCGTCACAGGTTGCATCGGGCCCGGGCTCCACCTTTAATTAGAAGGGAGCCAACGGCGCCCAGCCGTTCGGCGCACGACGAAGGCGAGCGGCAAAGGCGCTCGCCTTAGCGAGATCGCCTTTGCGTAGGAGCCTTGCGAGGGAGCCAGGAACGCCAAGTAATTCACTTTCTTTTCTCTTTTCTCTCTCTCTTACCCACAGCAGGAGCGCACCAGCACTTCACGAGAGAGATGGAGGACCCAGGATCCCAGAGGTACTTTCCGGTATACTGCACAGAGTGTAATATGTACGACTACCTCCTCTTGGGAAGGCGGGAATACATATGCAGTCGGTGTCAGGAACTGGAAAGCCTGAGGATGGAGGTCGGCAGATTGAGGGTCAGGGTCCAGGAACTGGAGGGACTAGAGGGACTGCGCAACACAGAGGAGACGAGCTGGTCAACCGAGGACACAGACGGAGCAGGCCCCATTGTGGATCAGGTGAGGGACCTCAAGAGATTCATCGAGGAGGCCTATAGAAGGAAGGTGGAGGAACAGGACCAGCAGCTGCACAGATGGATGTCGGCAGACGAGACCCAGGATCCACAAGGTGACACCGGGGAAGGACCTAGCAGAGGAACCACGCAAGAGGAGGAGACCGTGACTCACCGGGACCCCAAGGGAGAGACACCGCACTACACCAAGGACACGGACCTGAGACAGAAGAGGTTGCTGAGGAAAGGGAAGTCTGCCATTGTGGTGGGAGACTCGATCTTGAGAGAGGTAGATAGTCACGTAGCTGGAGGAAGGGAGGACCGGCTAGTGACTTGTCTCCCGGGGGCCAAGACACGAGACGTCACTGATAGGATCGAGAGGATCCTGGACGGAGCAGAGACAGAGGAGACTGCAGTGATAATCCACGTCGGAACAAATGATGTGAGCCGGAGGAACTTCAGCATGGCCACACTGACTGACCAGTTCAGGGTCTTGGGACGAAAGATGAAGCGGAGTACCCGGAGGATAGCATTCTCAGAGATCCTGCCTGTACCGAGAGCAGATGCAAAGAGGCAGGCAGACCTCCAGGCTGTGAATGCATGGTTGAGGAGATGGTGCCAGGAGGAGGGCTTCCACTTTGTGAGGAACTGGACGTCCTTCTGGGGAAAGAGTAAGCTCTACCGGCGGGACGGCCTGCACCTGAGCACAGCGGGAACTAGACTACTGGCAGCCAATGTGAGGAAGGAGATCGAGAGGGCTTTAAACTGAGGAGAGGGGGAAAGCCGACAGCTGATCTGATGTTGACGCTTCGGACAACAGTATCCAGAACAGATGCTGAACGGGCTGACTACAAGGAGGAAGTAGAGAGACCGGTGGATCTTAGGATCAGACAGCGAGGGAAACATCAGGTAAGGGGAACTTGCTGGGAGGAGACTAAGGGGCATGGAGACACAAGGGGACTGGGTGGCACGAGGGCAAAAGCTGAGGGCAATATAGAGGTGCCACAAGGCGAGGGGGATCAAATGGAGGCTCAAGGGATGATAGCCCAGGAGGGGGCCGGTAGGGCTAGAAAACCCAGAGGAAAAGCGGGGAAGTGGGGTGGCGGGAATGTGGGGAAACCGAAAGCTACGAGGGTAAAGGCTGAGGGCAAAGCAGAAGCACAGGGAACAGAACTGCCCAAAATTCAAGGGGAGGCGGCCCAGGTAAATACAGAAGTGGAGGAAAAACAACGGGACCTACGGTGCTTATACGCAAATGCAAGAAGCCTCATGGCCAAGATGGGTGAACTAGAGGTCGTGGCCAAGGGGGAGGACCTGGATATAATTGGAATTACAGAAACATGGTGGACAGAGGAGAATCAATGGGATGTGGCGCTGCCGGGGTACAAGTTCTACAGGAGGGACAGGACCCACAAGAAGGGGGGAGGCATAGCAATATATATAAAGGACTCTATCTACTCGGTCGGGATGGATATGGCAATGAAGGCAGAGGGGCTGGAATCACTATGGGTCAAATTGCCGGGAAACAAGGGTGCAGGCATAAAACTGGGGCTGTACTATCGCCCACCTGGTACACCGGAAGGAGTCGGACACGAATGCAGGACTGGAAGTGTAACAGTGATGGGGGACTTCAACTACCCGGGGATTGACTGGAGTACGGGTCACTCCAACTGCGCTAGGGAAACAGGATTTGTAGAAGCTGTGAGGGACTGCTTCATGGAGCAACTAGTCAGGGAACCGACGCGAGGGAGTGCTACTCTTGACCTCATCCTAAACGGATTAGGGGGGCCTGCAAGAGGGGTAGAAGTGGGAGAACCACTAGGCAACAGTGACCACAATGCGATCAGATTCACATTAGAAAGGGGGACACCCACAGCAACAACTGCGCTCAACTTCAGGAAAGGGAACTATGCTGCTATGAGGGAAATGGTGGGGAGGAAGCTCAGAAACATCCTTAGGATGGAGACTGTAGGAAGCGCCTGGACCCTACTCAGGGACACCCTGCAGGAAGCACAAAGAATGTACGTCCCCAGTTTCAGGAAAGGCGGCAAGAACAAGCGATCAAAGGACCCGGTTTGGATCTCAACAGAGGCAAAGAGGGCAATAAATGACAAAAAAGTATCCTTCCGGAGATGGAAAAAGGACCCAACAGAGGAAAATCACCAGGCGCACAGGAAATGCCAAAAGGAATGCCACCGGGAGGTTAGAAAAGCAAAAGGGAACTACGAAGAGGGGCTGGCCAGGGAGGCGAAGAACTTCAAGACATTCTTCAGATACGTAAAGGGGAAGCGACCAGCGAGAGAGGAGGTGGGGCCGTTGGACGATGGGGATAGGAAGGGAATGATTAAGGAGGATAAAGAGGTAGCTGAGAGGTTGAACACGTTCTTCTCGTCGGTTTTCACGAGAGAAGACACATCTAACATACCGGATTCAGAAGGAGCTCATAAGTGGGGAACAGGCTGAAAAATTGGAACACATAGAGGTAAGTAAGGAGGATGTCCTCAAACAGATAGACAGGTTAAAATGCGGCAAATCGCCGGGCCCAGACGGGATCCACCCAAGGGTTCTGAAGGAACTAAAACAAGAAATAGCGGGCACAATCCAGCATGTTTGCAACCTATCCTTGAAAACTGGTGAGGTACCAGAGGACTGGAAACTGGCGAATGTCACACCTATCTTCAAGAAGGGATCGAGGGGTGACCCCGGAAACTACAGGCTGGTGAGTCTGACTTCAATTATAGGGAAGATGGTGGAAGCTATGATCAAGGATGGTATTTGCGAGCACATCGAGAGAAATGGCCTACTGAGAACAAGCCAGCACGGATTCTGTAAGGGAAGGTCATGCTTAACGAACCTTTTGTACTTCTTTGAGGGAATAAGCAGTCGGGTGGACAATGGGGAACCCATAGACATCATTTACCTCGATTTTCAAAAGGCTTTCGACAAGGTACCACATGAAAGGCTGCTTAGGAAGCTGTGGAACCACGGGGTGGGAGGGGATGTGCACAGTTGGATCGAGCACTGGTTGTCGGGTAGACTGCAGAGGGTCGGAGTAAAGGGACAATACTCTGACTGGCGGGGAGTCACGAGCGGTGTGCCACAGGGATCGGTGCTGGGGCCGTTACTCTTCAACATATTTATCAATGACCTGGAAAAGGAGGCAAAGTGCGAGGTTATAAAATTTGCAGACGACACCAAACTGTGCGGCAGAGTTAGATCCAGGGAGGAGTGTGAGGACCTGCAAAGGGACCTGGACAAGCTGGAAGACTGGGCAAACAAATGGCAAATGCGCTTTAACGTGGAAAAATGCAAGGTCATGCATATAGGGAAAAAGAACCCTTTGTTCAACTACAAATTGGGGGTGAGATTGCTGGGAGATAGCAGTCTAGAGAGAGACTTGGGTGTGCTGGTGGATGCATCAATGAAGCCATCTGCGCAGTGCGCAGCAGCCTCGAAAAAAGCCAACAGGATGCTGGGCATCATAAAGAGGGACATAACAACCAGGATGCGGGAAGTCATCATGCCATTGTATCGAGCGATGGTGCGTCCACATCTGGAATACTGCGTTCAATATTGGTCGCCGTACCTCAAGAAGGACATGGCAGTACTTGAGAAAGTCCAAAGAAGAGCAACGAAACTGGTAAGAGGGCTGGAACACTGCCCATACGCCGAGAGGTTGGATAGGCTGGGGCTCTTCTCTCTGGAAAAAAGGAGGCTCAGGGGAGATATGATAGAGACCTTCAGGATCATGAGGGGCATAGAGAGGGTGGATAGGGACAGATTCTTCAGGCTGAAAGGGAAAACAGGTACGAGGGGGCATTCGGAGAAACTGAAGGGAGATAGGTTCAAAACAAATGCAAGGAAGTTTTTTTTCACCCAAAGGGTCGTGGACACCTGGAATGCGCTACCGGAGGAAGTGATCAGGCAGAGTACGGTACAGGGATTCAAACAGGGATTGGACGGATTCCTGAGGGATAAAGGGATCGTGGGATACTGAGAGAGGTGCTGGGATGTAACAAAGGTATAGAAAGCTAACCAGGAAATAAGTATAGAAACCCAACCAGGTCGTGCATGTGCAAGACCGGAGGGTTAGGACTTCGATGGGAAGATAGGACTCAATGGGAAACCAAGGTGGCAAGGGGGCCCCTTCTAGTGATTCAGACAGGTCGTGACCTGTTTGGGCCGCCGCAGGAGCGGACTGCTGGGCAGGATGGACCTATGGTCTGACCCGGCGGAGGCACTGCTTATGTTCTTATGTTCTTATGAAGGGGCACTAAGGACAATGGAAGGAGATACTGGGGGCACTAAGAAAATAGGAAAGAAGGAGGGAGAGAATAGAAAGGGATAATTGTTGGGCCTGAGTGCAGAAAGAAAGAAATGAAATAAAGGATACACAGTCAGAAGGAAACGCAACCAGAGACTCATGAAATCACCAGATATCAAAGATAGGAAAAATGATTTTATTTTCAATTTAATGATCAAAATGTGTCAGTTTTGAGAATTTATATCTTCGTCTATATTTTGCACTATATTTGTCTATATTTCTATAGTTACTGAGGTGACATTGCATATTTTAAAGTCATCTGCCTTGACATCTTTGAAACCCCCCCCAATATAAATGATAATTAACATTTTCTCTGTGTATAGTGTGCTTTGTATTTTTTTTTTTAATTTATGATTACCATTATGAATTAATAAGATATTATGGGGTTAATAATCAAAACACAAAAACGTCTAAAAAAGCGCACAAGTCGGGGTTTGGACGTGTTACCCGGCAAAATGTACAAGTAACCATAATCAAAAGTCGGCCAGCTGCACGTCCTACGCTGCAAAACGTCTAACGTAAGTCGTCCAAATTGGGGGCATTACGGGGGCGTTCCGAGGGCGGGTTTAGGCCTCAAACGTAAAAATACGATAACCAAAGCTACATCAGTTTGCTCTGTGCATTCAAAGTAGCGTTTTTACTTAGACCTGCTTTCACAACGTCTAAGCTATTCCTGAGTGTGTGTCGTGCAGTGTTCAGGTAAGGGAAGAGTGTGTAATATCGTGTGTGTATACCCCCTCACTCTCACCATCTCTATCTCAACCTCCCCACTTATGTTCTCACTGCTGTGTGTCTCCCCACATTTCATCCACCTCTGCATACACCCCTCTCTCATCCTACCTCTATCACCATCACCAGCTCATTCTCTTACATCTATTACAGCTTACTCATGCACTGTGGTCTCTATCGTGTGGCATGAGTGTTCTGTTTCACCACCTGGCTCAATCCCTGGAGGGAGGGAGTGTGGGGTGACTGCTTGGCTGGGGCCTGTCTAGACTGTAATGAGCTCTGCTTTCTTTGCCAGGTGCTTTCTTTGTGGCCCATGGAAGGGATCAATGTGGTCATTGCTGTGGAACTCCTTCTGCAGGAGGAGATGGAGAATGACAGGCCCCAACATCGAGTGCACCGTAGGAGGCAGTTTAGGGGGCGCTCCAGTTTCTTTGAGTTCACTGACCAGCAGTGTGTGAAGCGATACCAATTCGACAAGGCCACCATCCAGGATCTCTGCCTCCAATTGCAGCCCCTGCTACAGGCCCCCACTCACCGTAATTACCCAATGCCAGTGCATCTAAAAGTAACAACAGCCCTTGCTTTCCTGGCAACTGGGAGCTTCCATTTTGTATTGGCCTCCAGCACTGGGCTCACTCAACCTGCCATTCCAACTGCCTCACCCAATTTCTTAATGCCTTCCTAACCCACACCCGTTACTACTTCTCCTTCCCCACCATTCCCCAGGCCCTACAGGACAGTATGAGGCGGTTCTACAATGTGGCACAATTCCCCTCCGTTATCGGAGTGGTAGACTGCACTCATATTGCCTTCAGACCCCCTCGGGCAGATGAGGCCAATTACCATAATAAGAAAGCGTTCCACTCCATGAATATGCAGGAGGTGTGCAATTCAGAGGGAGAGATCCTGGATGTGCGTGCCTGATACCTTGTTCCACACACGACTCCTATATAGTGCAACGTTATGGCCTCCACAGGAGAGCAACTCAGGGGGAGTTCAATGGGGCTTGGCTTCTTGGTAAGCACCTCAGGGACACAACTACCCTGTTCACCCCCCCCCCCCCATCTCAACACTTTCCTCCTGCACCTGCAAATCACTGCCACTCATCATTGTTTTCTCTCTCTCTCTCTCTCTATGTGTGATAGGTGACAGGGGGTATCCGCAGCGAGTCTGGCTGATGACTCCGATTGTCCACCCTCATACTGCAGCGTCACAGAGCTACCAGGAGCATCATTGAAAGAACATTTGGTCAGTTAAAAAACCGCTTCAGATGCCTGGATCGCTCGGGGGGCCAGCTGCTGTACAGGCCTGAGAAGGTGGCTCACATCTTTGTGGCATGCTGCATGTTGCATAACCTTGCAGTACGCAAACAGCAGCCACTGCCGGATCCCCTACAGCAACAACCTGATGCTGATGATGACGAGCCCCCTCCACCCCCACACCGCAGAGCTGAGCAGAGTGCCATCCACGTAGGGTTCAACACCAGGCACCGTCTAATACAGACCCACTTTGTGTGACATGGATGGTGTACCCTAGCCACCTGACACTACATCAGTCCAGTGCCATTTAACTGGACTGCAAAACCAAGCCAGCTTCAGTGTACATAAACTGAAGCAGGAAAACAGCACTGACAATAGTTAGCTTCAGTGTACATAAACTGAAGCAGGAAAACAGCACTGACAATAGTCAGCTTCAGTGTACATAAACTGAAGCTGGAAAACAGCACTGACAATAGTCAGCTTCAGTGTACAGAAACTGTGACAGTTCAAATTATTGCCCAATAGCCAATCTGCCTTTTCAATCCAAACTTACCGAAAAAATAGTATTTCAGCAACTGACAGACTTTGTCGAAAAAATGCATGTTTTGCACCCTAATCAAACAGGTTTTCGGAAAAACCATTCCACAGAACATTCTTTACTTGGTCTCACCACAACTATTCACTACTATCTGGACCAACATAAGTCTGTCTTATTAATCTCTTTAGATCTCGCAGCCGCGTTTGATACAATAGATCACCAACTCTTACTTCAACGTCTTTCTTCTATAGGAATAACTGACCATGTCCTTGAATTGTTTAGTTCTTATTTCTCAGACAGATCTTCTACAGTACATTTTAACAACTCAGTCTCGGAATCCTATCATTCTAACTTTGGTATTCCACAAGGGTCCATCTTATCACCTTTATTGTTTAATATTTATCTGGCTCCCCTCTTAACCCTCGGTCAATCAATCGGGTTTACCACTTATGCCTACGCCGATGATCTTCAACTCTTGTATCCTATCGATCCTACAAGTTCAAATGACATTTCCTCTATCAATCAAAAATTGGCTAAAATTCATGACTGGCTAAATACCAATATGCTTTCTTTAAGTATTTCAAAAACTTTTCTCCGGAAAAGAGGGGGTACAACTAATTGCTCCAGTCACCATCGATAATACACCACTTTTACCGACCACAACCACCAAAATTTTAGGTGTTCTTATAGATAACAAATTAACATTTCGCCCACAAATTAGTGCATTGGTTAAAAATTGTTTTTATAAACTAAGGATGATTAGATTACTGGTTCCTCTCCTTGATACTAACTCCTTGAATGTGTTAATCCATGCACTTATAATATCTAAAATGGATTACTGTAACTCTTTATTAAAAGGGATATGTCAAAAGGATATAAAACGTCTACAATTAATCCAAAATACAGCCATCAAGATAATTTTGGTCACAAAGAAATTTGACCATGTTACCCCTCTGCTACAAAAAGCCCACTAGTTGCCTGTAACACACAGGATTACTTATAAAATTGCTCTCTTGACCTTTAAAACATTGCAGACCAACATCCCAGCATTTATAGACAGACTTTTGATCCCATACAGAGCTCTAAGATCTATTTCACAGTATACTCTTAATGTTCCATCTTTAAAAACAATTGGTACACGTCGAACCTTAATCTTTTCCGTGACCGCTCCTATGACTTGGAATTCTCTTCCCTTATACTTAAGAACCGAAAAAAACTTACAAAAATTTAAAAGCAGCTTAAAGTGCTTTCTTTTTAAAGATGCCTTCAGCTGACCATATGATTCTTAATAATGTTGAATGGTTACATTCACCACCGGGGAAACTGTCCGCAATTTACTTCTTTCTACTTCTCATTCTTATCTTCCCATCTCCCTTTTGTATTTACCTTAATTGTTTTTCTCTCTTTCTATAACGATTGTATTTCTCCCCCCTTCCCTATTTGTTCCTAGGGGCTCTACAGTTCCACCTACCCAGTATGTACTTGTAATTGGTCATGTACGTCTTACTTGTCAAATCACTAGTAGATTTGTTATCATGGCCAAGTATGTTCAGTATGTCTAATATTTATTTATTTGTTTATATGTTATATTTTAATATTTTGTAAATCGCTTTGCATTTTGAACAAGCGTTTAATCAAAAACCGGAATAAACTTGAAACTTGAAAACAGCACTGACAATAGTCAGCTTCAGTGTACAGAAACTGAAGCTGGAAAACAGCACTGACAATAGGTTCTTTTCCAAAAACACCTTTATTATCCCACATATTGTGCAAAACACCACCCCTACATACACACATCCTCACCAAACCCACCCCCACCCCATACACAAACAACTGCAGCCCCTACCTACTTCCCCTTCCCTCGTCCACATGGTCTCCCACAGCCCCTGACAGCCCTCCCAGCTCCCCCTCTAGGTAGAGATGAAGCCTCTGGAACAACTGGCGCCACATCAGTGTCTGAGCTGCCACTCTCACTGCTGGAGGTAGTGTTGTTGTGTTCAAAAGCTGGCCATTTTAAGTGAGCCGAGGAAGGCAAGTGTGGAACAGGCCCCAACACCTGGGGGTGCTTTGTTTTCTGTGTGGCTTTGCGCCCTGTTGGCACTGAGCCAGTGCTGGAGGGTGGTGCAGGCACCTCATCAGTGTGGTGGCTTGTGGAGGGAGTACGGTGTGTAGCTCGCAGCTCATTGCGGAGGCATTCCAGCTTGCCAACGATGGCAGTGTTGGTATGCACAAGCTGGTGCAGAAGGTCATTCGTCTCCCGTTGGGCCTCCACTGCCTGCTGTTTTGCCTCCACAGCCTCTCTCAGCAGCTGGAGCTTCTGATTGTGGCCTAGTAGCTTCTGGGCCAGTCGAACTAGGTGTCGATGCTGGCGACTGGGTGCCCTCCAGCAGCCAGCCTGGCCTCCCTCACTGCCGTCTTCAGTATCGCCAACCACAGTGGCAAACTGCTCAGGTGGTGGAAGAATTGGCAGGTCCTCAGCTCCACTCGCAGGCTCCTGTGTGAGGGTGTTCTGGGACTCCTCAAGCTCCTGCTGGCTGACTGTTGTAGCTGGCTCATCCTGCTGTCCCTGCAGAGTTGCTGTGTCCATGCTACTATGGCAGGGCTGCTCCTCATCAGAGCTGGTATCTACATAGGGGAAAAGCACATATAGATGTCACCGCATAGCACAGGTGCGCTACCTGTGTGTATGTGAGATGAGTTGGCAGTAACATGCATCCCAAAGGTGTATTACCACATAGCCAGCAACCATAGGGCGGTGTGTCGGTGACATTATGAAGGGGATGAAAGCAGTGTATGTGCAGACACCTTACGTGACCACATCTGCTGATCATAGCAAATGCTCCAATTTGTGAGTATAAGGGTGTTGGATTCTAATTCCTTGCTGTGCCATCAGCAGTACCAAACAGGTGTTATATGAAGGTTTGAACAGCAGGTGTACTCACTGGCCCATTAGAGGGGTAGAGGAAGGCAGATGAGAGAGGTCTCCCAGAATATGGGACATAGCTGTGAGACTGGGGATGAAGACAGGTACTTACCAGAAGGTTGTGCAGGTGGGGCAGTTGATGTGTCCTGGGTGCCCACACCATAGGTGGAGGATACTGACACAAAGGTCAGCACCAGCTGCTCCATGGGGCTGAGGTCTGACATGTCACCATCTGGAGGCCGGTTCCCCACCTTTGCTCGCACCTCCCTTTTAATTGCTCTCCATTTCTTCTTGCAGTCCTCCACATCCTGCTTATGGTGTTGGACTGCATTGAGGCGATGAGCAATTTCTGTCCAGAGCTTGCTCTTGGAGTATGCCCCGAGTCTTTCTCCCTGGGGTGAGAAGAGGCGCTGGTGGTGAGTGTGGACCTCCTGCACCAGCATTTCGGTCTTAGCCTGGGTGAAGTTAGGCTTTCTCGACATAGTTTTCAGTGCTTTGGGAGCCATGGTGTCAAAGTACCCACACTTTTGATAATATGAGGTTAGACATATTTATACACAATTAAGCACATCCAACAAGCCGTACGTTAGACGACTTGACGTAATACGTCCATCTGGTCGGTTATGGACAAATCCGAAAGATATCTAGCCCATGTTTCTTGGTACGTTTAAATTCAGAGGGCCGGGAGACGTCTACATCACCACGAACTTCCGTCTTCTGTCTGTTCAGAGACACCTTCCTATCTACTGATGCAATCCGCACTCGTTTGCTGGATGTTATACATTACACGGGCTGCCTTTTCAAGCCTGTGGCTGTATTCAGGTAAGCAAGTATTCCTGCTTCATCTATGATGTTTGGAATGCTTATAGACATATCTGGGGCTCAGGTTGCTGGTCACCCTCTGGAAAGGCTGTGTGAAGCAGTGTTTAGAGGAAGGAGGGGAGAGGCACTCTTTATAGGGGAACACACCTCTTCCCTCTCCCCGTCCTCCATCCCTGCCTAGGGGGGTTGGGCCTCCTTATCCCACAATTCCACTTCCTTCCTCCAATGATTGCTTCACCTCACCCCCCTCCCCTCCCCTGGGATACCTGCCTTACACACCCTTGATCCTGGCCACAGGTGAATGTGTGGCCTTGTTGGTGGCTCTGCTGTTACAGCTTTTTGGTGTCATTGGGAGGGGGGATACCTTCTCAGTTGTTACTGCTCTGCTTCCTAGTGCCTCACCTTGCACATGTGTTGCTCTTATGGCAACTACCTGATTGCATATGATGCCCAGCATTGCACAGCAGTCACCAGCTCTCCTGTACATGACTCCTCAATCCTAAGATGTCCCATCGGTCTAGGGTTAGCAGAGGCCTCTAGAAAGAGGGGGAGCTATTCAAGCAGTCAGGTGCATTGCAAATCATGGCACCCACAAGTCTACATCTCTCCCCTCTTTCTAGAACTCTTACTAACACAACTTCTGTCTCAGGTCCTGCACTTGACATGGTCTCATTCCCACTTTCAGTAGGCTGCCTGCCCTTTTGTTAGGTGCAGGTCAGTGACATGACATCAAGGGATCACACATGACACTCAGTTTAGAGGTAGATATCTGTTATTTATTTTGTTCTGCTTTTTTTAGTCATGATTCAAATATAAATGCATACACCTTTGCTGAGGTATACATGAATGCTAGAACACCTGGTCACAAAAGACTGTCATAGAACAATCACCATACATTTATGTACGCTTTATGAGAAAACACAATATCATACTTATGGTAACAACATGGCACATGCCAGGCTGATTGGCCCAACATGCCTGACACTGCTCCGACCTGTGCAAAGTAAGCGAGCAGTTCTGAGCCTCACATACTTTTTCATTTGTAAGGGACAGCAAATATCTGTGAGGGTTGTCCTGCTGCAGCAGCCTCTGTCTCCAGAGGTTGTGGCTTCTAATCTCAATGCTGCTCCCTGTACCCCTGGCCTGGTTACATCATCATCCATTGGCCCATAGGTTAGGCAAGATATTTGTCACCTCAAATATGCAGCCTACCATTCCGTTTTCAGTGTCAATCTTTAGGGCCTCCTCACCACATGCCATCTGATGGCAGGGTCTTTTCATTTCACTGCATACCTCTTTTCCACTGATATGGGGAAGGTACCCTATATTGCGTATAACACTGCCCCACCATATGCATGTCTTCCTACCCTAGGCATGGGATTAAAACACACCTTCAGTGCAACTATTGCACACCTTAATCATCACTGTACAGTTTGCATCTGTACATCACATCTCAACACTTGCAATCATTGGCAGAGAATATGGTGACAGCATTGTAGCCCACAGCCAGTAACATCAAGTAGGTTAACATCCAAGTATGTCCAAATGAGATACAGTAGGTAAAGTCTCCTGAATATGCGAAGGAGAGGCCGTGTGATGTCCTTTCAGTCATTGGATTTCTGCCAGCTACTTGTGAGCTGTCAGGGACACTGTTGATAACATGCTTGGGGCCTCAATGGCCCATTGGCAGGGTGGCCCTTAGGTCCTTCATCTCCTAAACGGCTCCTGAAAGATGCCAACCAGCTGGCACAGAAGGCTGACAATCTCCACCAAAGTCTGCATAGTTTCCCTCCTCTCCTCCTGCAGTTCGCTGCACATTTGTGCAACAATGTTCAGCAGCTGTCCATACTCTTCATGGCGTGGGGCCGGGGCTGCTGCCTCCACGACCACCTCTTCATCCCCTTCAAGAGGGGGCATATCCTCATAGAGGTCAGGGACCTCCCATGCGCCCTGCTCCTCCACCACGTGCTGCTGCTGTTGCTCCACCTCCGCCACCACCTGTGACTCCACCTCTGCCTCTACCACCTGGGCCTGGTCCTCCACATCACAGACCTCCACCACATCTTTAGGTGGCAGACTTTCCTCAGAGGCAGAGTAGCCTTCCACCTCCTGTTCTGCCTGTGCTTCAGCCACTACCTCCCTGGCTGCCTGTAGGCACATATCCTGCACCACCTCCTGGGCTATGCCCTCAGCAGCATGCTGTGCGCGACCTGTGTGCAGTAAGAATATGAAGTCAGGGTTACCATATCGTGCATTGGTTGCATACTACATACACAATTACCTATCAACCCCCCCCCCACCCAACCCAGTGACACTAAGTGGGAGACAGGTCAGGCCAGTGTGTGAACACATATGTAAACTACTTTCTGTGTACAGTTACACCGGTATACATCTAAACAAAAGGTGGCTGGCTTATGCAGGTAACACTGAATGGCCTTGATGTATATGCTGACATAGTGGACTGACTGGTATCTCATCACCCACATTTTGGGTGGCAATAGGTTGCATATCAGAACAGCTGCCAAGGAAGAGCACATTGACAAGAAGGTGAGCTTTGAGAGGTAGCAGACATGAGATGACATAGGACAGAGGGTGACACTATGAAGCACACATTATTCTTAGAATCTGATCGTGTCTCTCTGAAGCCCTTCTCTGTAATGAACTGCATTGTCAAGGAGGCATACCTGAACAAGGGATATATGCCTCTACAACAGCAGGACTGACATTGGTCTGGAGCTAGGACCAACATGTAGCCGGCAGCCTCTGAGGCGTATATCCCTTGTTCAGGTATGCCTCCTTGACAATGCAGATGATTGCAAAGAGGGGCTTCAGAGAATGAGCACTCGGTATGCTACCAGCGCCGATATCAACTGGAAAGATATTCATTAATCTGACAATTACCTCCCGTTCCTCCATTATAACTTTTTAGCATCTGATAGTCACCTGCACGTTTCAGGATTTCTGGTATTTCTTACAAGGCAGCTGCCATACCTGTGCTACTGCCTTTTTTTTTTTGGGGGGGGGGGGGGCTGCCACTTACGTCCAGCTCGGAGGTGGTGTCTGGTGCGCCGGATGAGGACTGGGTTTTCCCGGTGGACCCTGCGCCACCTGCACCTCAGGGACTCGAGGTCCCTGTACATACCATAACGCCTGGAAGAAAGATATGGTGGAGAATAGGGTCTGGTGACAGTCCTTTTCAAACATATGCAGCGTTATGAGGGCACTGAGCACATCACATCTGTCATGTATATTCTGATGAGGTAGGGACATATCCAGAAATTAAACATCTGCCTGCCAAGATATTATTATCCTTCATTATCTATGTTTCCTTTATATATATATATATATATATATATATATATATATATATTTTTATGCAACACAGAATAAGCAAGCAGTTCCTTGAAAGATGGGGGTGGGAGCAATAGGTGACAGGTTTAGAGACTAGGACATACTGGCTACATAGTGATAGGTATGCAGGGTGTCCCGTATTCTGGCCCAGGCCCTCATGGCGACGTTGCGGGCGGGTCTCCTGCCATTGTGGCCAAAGACCCGTGCCTCATATTGGAGGCAGAGCTCCACTAGGGACTCAGTCTCCGCTAGGGAGTAGTTAGGCTCCCTTCGCTCCACCATCACACCCGCACGCACTCACAGCTCTCACACACACACTCACACACCCTCTCCCACACTCACCCTGGTGGCCACACACTCTTCCTGGCACGCCCTTCCTCACTACACAATCTCTCACTCCCACAATCACTCACACTGTCTCTCCTATCTGTCTCCCTTACAATCTCTCTCACTTGCTCTCACACACACACTCACAGAAATACTCTCCAAACACTCAATCCCAATCAGATATCGATTTCACTAAACTATCCTCCACCAAACTTCTACCACTCTCCTCCCTCCTCACACAATGCCTACTACACCCACAAGGGTCGCACTTCCACGTGGTGGTTTATATAAGGGCATGCAGGACATTGATGGGAACAGTGTGACATCAGTGGGACATGTGCCAGGACAACTAATAGATAAAGAGCGCTATACGACTAGCAAGTCATCTAGCGGAATGCGGCGAAAATAGTTGTACGTCCTGTTTGGATGAGTGACATTTTGGTAGGTAAAGTTGGACGCTTCGGTTTAGCGCATGTGGACATGTTTATGTTGGACATGTTACGTGCTGATAATCGACCGACTTGGACGTCTTTCGATTATCGACACATTTCCCTGGACATCTTATGCCGCCGACGCATAGAGCTTTTATATGACTAGTTGATTATGCCCCTCCACGTGTACATGAAAAATGAATGGAAGAAATTGGGGGCGGGACTGACAACTAATAGATGTCCCCTTTTGATGAAAAAAATAAATGGTCACGTTACTCATACTGGAATCAATAATCCCTTTGACGTATGAGGCAATTATATGTGGAACATTGCTGCATATCAAGCCTCCCATGGATAGCTACAAATGCAGGCTTTTCCTAATTATGATGGGAATAGCTATGCAAATGATAACACACAATTGGAAAAATTGCGACTGCCTCAACTTTTCGTTTTAGTGGGCCAGTTTAAGTTTAGGTTACAAATACGAAATGCGGATATGTTGGGGCATAGCAAATTATTTAAATTGGTATGGGGCTCATTGACATCCTTTGTTACTTCCACATAGTTGTGTTTGTTTAAAATTTTTTGTTTCTTTTTATACATGTCCAGGACAGGGGGGGGGGGGGAATATCTGTAACATAGTAACATATACATAATAACATAGCAACATAGTAGATGACGGCAGATAAAGACCCGAATGGTCAATCCAGTCTGCCCAACCTGATTCAATTTAAATTTTTTTTTTTTTAATTTTTTCTTCTTAGCTATTTCTGGGCAAGAATCCAAAGCTTTACCCGGTACTGTGCTTGGGTTCCAACTGCTGAAATCTCTGTTAAGACTTACTCCAGCCCATCTACACCCTCCCAGCCATTGAAGCCCTCCCCTGCCCATCCTCCACCAAACGGCCATACACAGACACAGACCGTGCAAGTCTGCCCAGTAACTGGTCTAGTTCAATATTTAATATTATTTTCTGATTCTAAATCTTCTGTGTTCATCCCACGCTTCTTTGAACTCAGTCACAGTTTTACTCTCCACCACCTCTCTCGGGAGCGCATTCCAGGCATCCACTACCTTCTCCGTAAAGTAGAATTTTCTAACATTGCCCCTGAATCTACCACCCCTCAACCTCAAATTATGTCCTCTGATTTTACCATTTTCCTTTCTCTGGAAAAGATTTTGTTCTACGTTAATACCCTTCAAGTATTTGAACGTCTGAATCATATCTCCCCTGTCTCTCCTTTCCTCTAGGGTATACATATTCAGGGCTTCCAGTCTCTCCTCATACGTATACTGGCGCAAGCCTCCTATCATTTTCGTCGCCCTCCTCTGGATCGCCTCAAGTCTTCTTACGTCTTTCGCCAGATACGGTCTCCAAAACTGAACACAATACTCCAAGTGGGGCCTCACCAATGACCTGTACAGGGGCATCAACACCTTCTTCCTTCTACTGACTACGCCTCTCTTTATACAGCCCAGTATCCTTCTGGCAGCAGCCACTGCCTTGTCACACTGTTTTTTTGCCTTTAGATCTTCAGACACTATAACCCCAAGGTCTCTCTCCCCGACCGTGCATATCAGCTTCTTTCCTCCCAGCATATACGGTTCCTTCCTATTATTAATCCCCAAATGCATTACTCTGCATTTCTTTGCATTGAATTTTAGTTGCCAGGCATTAGACCATTCCTCTAACTTTTGCAGGTCCTTTTTCATATTTTCCACTCCCTCTTCGGTGTCTACTCTGTTACAAATCTTGGTATCATCTGCAAAAAGGCACACTTTTCCTTCTAACCCTTCAGCAATGTCACTCACAAACATATTGAACAGGATTGGCCCCAGCACCGAACCCTGAGGGACTCCACTAGTCACCTTTCCTTCCTTCGAGCGACTTCCATTAACCACCACCCTCTGGTGTCTGTCCGACAGCCAGTTTCTGACCCAGTTCACCACTTTGGGTCCTAACTTCAGCCCTTCAAGTTTGTTCAACAGCCTCCTATGAGGAACTGTATCAAAGGCTTTGCTGAAATCCAAGTAAATTACATCTAGCATATGTCCTCGATCCAGCTCTCTGGTCACCCAATCAAAAAATTCAATCAGGTTCGTTTGGCACGATTTACCTTTTGTAAAACCATGTTGCCTCGGATCCTGTAACCCATTAGATTCAAGGAAATACACTATCCTTTCTTTCAGCAACACTTCCATTATTTTTCCAACAACTGAAGTGAGGCTCACCGGCCTGTAGTTTCCTGCTTCATCCCTGTGACCACTTTTATGAATAGGGACCACATCCGCTCTCCTCCAATCCCCAGGAATCACTCCTGTCTCCAGAGATTTGTTGAACAAGTCTTTAATAGGACTTGCCAGAACCTCTCTGAGCTCCCTTAGTATCCTGGGATGGATCCCGTCTGGTCCCATCGCTTTGTCCACCTTCAGTTTTTCAAGTTGCTCATAAACACCCTCCTCCTTGAACGGCGCAGAATCTACTCCATTTTCTCGTGTAACTTTGCCAGACAATCTCGGTCCTTCTCCAGGATTTTCTTCTGTGAACACAGAACAGAAGTATTTGTTTAGCACATTTGCTTTCTCCTCATCACTCTCCACATATTTGTTCCCAGCATCTTTTAGCCTAGCAATTCCATTTTTAATCTTCCTCCTTTCACTAATATATCTGAAAAAATTTTTATCTCCCTTTTTTACATTTTTAGCCATTTGTTCTTCAGCCTGTGCCTTCGCCAAACGTATCTCTCTCTTGGCTTCTTTCAGTTTCACCCTGTAGTCCTTTCTGCTCTCCTCTTCTTGGGTTTTTTTATATTTCATGAACACCAACTCTTTAGAAACATAGAAAAAAGCGGAAGAAAAGGGCTATAGCCCACCAAGTCTGCCCATTCCAAGTATCCCTTCCCTGAATTTACTCCCTTAAAGATCCCACAAGAGTATCCCATTTTTTCTTAAAATCCATCACGCTGCTGGCCTTTATCACCTGGAGTGGGAGTCTGTTCCAATGATCTACCACTCTTTCGGTGAAGAAGTACTTCCTGGAGTCGCCATGAAACTTCCCTCCCCTGATTTTCAACGGATGCCCTCTGGTGGTCGAGGGTCCCATGAGCCAGAAGATATCATCTTCTGACTCGATGCGCCTTTATTTTCTCAGCCACTAGGTTGGAGAACCATATCGGCTTCCTTTTTCTCTTGTTTTTATTGATTTTCTTCATATAAAGGTCCGTAGCCATTTTTATCGCTCCTTTCAGCTTAGATCACTGTCTTTCCACTTCTCTTATGTCCTCCCATCCTAACAGCTCTTTCTTCAGGTACTGTTTGGTTATTCTTTGATTAATTTGTTGGACGGGGAGGGATATTTTTCTTCTGTATGGTTATTGATTGAATTTAAGTGCTTATGTTTATTAATGTCAAAATATTTCCTAGTATTAGTTTGGAGAAAAAACTGCATACAGTGAAACACCACAGAAACAATGACACATAGCCCCCTAATACTCTGCAAAATATAAATATAGCAGATGTAAATTTGAAGAAACTTACAATCACCACTTCACAAATTAACAAATAGAAATAAAACAAAAATTGGACGTCCTCTCAAAAATTTACCTTGCAAGCTATATTACTGGGGAAAAAGCTTCTTCTACAATATTGGGCCTCGGAGGAAGCTCTCACTTATACTATGTGGATCGCCCTTTTGAAGCAACAAGCCCGATATGAACTGGACTCTTATTTGTCTCGGCAGCAAGCCATGTGGAAAGCTTATTGCAGACCGTGGGAGAGGTGCTTGAAGCTTTGAAAACTTGACCTTTTGCTTTCTCAGGCTTGTATCTGGAGGTTGTGCCCTTCCTCCTTCCCTGCTGATTGCTTGTCATGTATGCAATTCTCCACCAGGTTCATTATCTTCTACATTGTGTTATAATGTATTATCCTGTTTTCTTTTGTCTTATATTGCCTTCCTAAATATGTTGTGAATTGTACTAACCACCTCTGCTCCGTTGGGGGAACTTTGAGGGATTGAGGTGTGTAGGAGCCTGATTGGGGTGTTTCTCCTCCTCTCACTTTCTTTCTATCATTCTCTTTTCCTGTTTGTCCCCTAACTTACCGTGGCGCCGCTACAGAGGACCGCATGTTGTATGATTGAAGTTTGGGTTCTGAGTGGGGTGTGGATGTGGGAGTAGTGTGTATGTTTGGAGGGTATGAATCGTTTGCATGGGAGTATGGCTGGGTTGAATCGTTTGGAGATTCAGTGAGAGTATTGCTTAAAATGACAGAAGTACCTGGTTTGCAGTACCAATACACCAGGACTTCACCTGTTGTGCTCTTACTCGCTGCAATGTTTGCTGTTGTATTTATTTAGTTTTACAACTTTCTGGTTGAAGTATTCGGTGTTGCAGCCGGTTTACTTATTACTTTGCGACCAGATTTCTTTGTTAGTATGGCTGCACTTTACGCCTTTCTCGTGGCTCTGTATCCACATTGTTCCTTGCATTCATTGTTCATGGTTACTTTACGTCTTAATAAAAATGATATTACAAAAAAAAAAAAAAAAAAATTGAAAATAAGAATATACCATTTTGTGGACTAATCCATTTTCCAATTAACTTTCAGAGGCCATAGCCTCCTTTTTCAGGTCAATATACGAGTGGGGCCCAGGGCAGCTACCCTGTTTGCTCCTCCCTGACAATTTCAGGCCCTAGACCTGGGCCTACCCTTTAATCTGGCCCTGAGCTGTCAAAAGAACTGGTCCCATGGAAATCATTTCCTATCCCCAAGATTAAAAATATTTCCGTATACAGTTAGGTTTCTCTATGCCAGAAATGATTGATATTTGACCAGTTTTTTGGAGTTATGCTGACCACATGGGTTTGGGTTTTAGTTTTGGTTCAGTGTAGAAATTCAGTAGAAAAAACAAAAAGCCTGTCCCCCCCCTCCTGCTACCATCTTCCTCACCCTTGCCCACTTGGCCATCCAACATCTCTCTCACATCTGCCTCCCCAGCCAGCATCTCTCTCACCCCTGTCCCCCCCCCCCCCCCCAGCTAGCCAGCCAGCATCTCTCACCCCTGCCCCCCAGCCAACATTTCTCACTCAGGCCCCCACCCTGCCAGCATCTCTCTCACCCCTGTCTCCCCTGCCAGCCAGCATTTCTCTCACCCCAGTTTCCCCCCAGCCAGCATCTCTCTTACGCCAGTTCCCCCCCCAGCCAGCATCTCTCTCATCCCTGTCTCTCTAGCCAGCATCTCACTTTCTCACCCTTGTCCCCACCAATCAGCCTATCTCACTCGCTCACCACTGCCCCTCCCACCCGTCAACATCTATCATCCTATCCTCCTCAGCCAGCACTTCTCAATGTCTCCCCACTGTACACAATCCATCCAATTTAGGCAACCTGCTGCCAGATCCGCAGGTTTCCTCTACCGCGGTCCTACCGGAAGAAAGAGGAAGTGACATCATCTAGGGCGGGACCGCAGTAGAGGGAAGCCTGCGGATCTGGCAGCAGGTTGCCCATTGACGTCCCCTGCAGCAATTCGGACCGCAGAGAGGGAGTGCTGAAATTCTGCAATGCGCAATTGCGCAGAATTCCGTTAGGAATAATCAGATATATGAAGATGCTCACGTTTTACAAGAGCAGTCATCTACCATGGAGTCCAAAGTCTTTCACAGAGATGATTTAGAAGATTCAAATACAGATGATTCGGAAGATTCATTTTATACTGTGTATAGCACTAACAGTAGTGATGATGACCAGAGCGATACACTGCTGAATTTTTTCAAACTTACCTCCAGTATTAAAGTAAATCAGTGTGTGGATGCTACTTCTGATTTTAGGGATTATTGTACCAGTAGCAAGTCTACTTGTTTTGAGACTTCATTGGTATCGAGGGGAAACAACACTGAAATATCATTATTAAGTAACTACAGAAACAAAGCATGGCAGCATGAGAGCAGTAGAAGTGTTGGATGTAATACAGATACATCTTATATTCGAGATGTGCAAGAAGTTGGCTCTCAGACCATTTGGGTGGATGCTCAGGAAAATCCCATTGTAGCAGACTTGGCACTGGTGGATTCAACCTCATTAATTCAGGTAACTTTTTAGCTCAACAAAAACCCCACTTCTAAAGGGTTAATTTTTATATAAAAATATTAATGTGTTCAGAAGGCTTGATGAACTTTATTTGATAATTCCTTCATTTAAATTCATTTTGTTTCTTTAAGGGTTCTCTAAAAATGGGGATTAATGAATATAGCATAGATTTGAAGGAACCTGCAGACAGGTATGTTTTAAACTTTGTACAGTAATATTTTTTATTAATTAAGATTTGTTATGTAAAATTTAAGGCATGCATGCATTTATAAAATGTATATGAGGAATGACTATTACACAGTTATAGGTAATTTTTATAAATATTTTTTTGTGCTTATATGCTGGCGAAAGGTCACTTTTGGTCAGCCACAAAAACTCAGAGACGTGAAGAAAGAAACAGGCTTTTTATTCAGCATATGCAGAAAGGACTTCAGAGCACCCACCAATCTGGCAGCTTCCAAAGTGCCGAGAAACAGGATGTTCAGTGACTCTTAAATATTCCCTGTCTAAGCCAGGTGGATGCTAACTACAAACTTTTCATTTGCTACTTTTACTACAAATTCTTGATATACATTGGTCCTAAGCCTGCATTTACTATTGGTTCAGGGGGTAACCTTATAGTCCTATAGGGAGCAACTCTACTTTTCTAAGCCTTGCCAGGAGGGCAAAGTACATATGTGGTCATGTTTTTCAGCTTACACAGGATGCGGTTAATGCACATAGCTTGTAGCTCAGGCAGAATGAAATGAGAGAAGTCTGATAAGTAAAACACAAAGCAGTCTTGAGGTTAAGGAAAAACTCAAGGTCACGTCAAGGTCCTTCACTGGTATACATAAATAAATATAATACAATACAATGTCTTATATACCACAATTCTCTGCAAGGAATCTGTGCTGTTTACAATAAGAGTTAGATCAAGTTCTTGGTGTTAAAGCTACTTGCAAAATTACCTCCAGTAAAGTATGTGCATTGCAGTTAAACACCTATGCGTGGTTAGGGGACAAGTTTGGGTGGCATGCAAGTGGAGTCACACATAATTTGCATATTTTACAAATGTTATGGATTCTTGTGGTTTCAACTGACAGCCTCTTTAACAAAGCCACACGGAAACAGCCCCAAAGCTCTTTAATTTTCTATGGGCTTCGGGGCCGTTAGCGCAGAGCAGCCACTAGCATTGCTTTGTAAAAGAGGCAGTGAGTTGCTATTTCTGCTGAATTTGTACTAGTGTTTTTATAAATAGGAGCATGAATGTAGCTACCTACATGCCTCTATAAAGTAGACACATAAAGAGGCCTAAATAGACAAGTGGAAGACAACTTTATATCTACTTCTCACAGTTCTGTTACCTTTCCCAAAGTCTAGTGCATTTATAGTAACTCACATTAACTTGAGAACTACATAGGCTGTTAAAAGATTCCTTTAGTATTCTGAGCAAATGGGTATTGATATTCTGGAAATATACTGTATATACTTGAATATAAGTCAATCAGAATATAAGTCGAGACCCCCTTCCCCCCCTAAAGGAGGAAAAAAAAATTAAAAATGGTCGACTCGAATATAAGTCGGGCAGCTTAATATTCAAGTATTCTGCCCCGTCAAGCTCTGCACCCAGCCCCCTTCCTTCCTCCCCTATCAGGCTCTGCGCCCAGCACCCTTTCTTCCTCCCCTGTCAGGCTCTGCGCCCAGCACCCTTCCATCCTCCCCTGTCAGGCTCTGTGCCCAGTATGCTTCCATCCTCCCCTCCCTTATCAGGCTCTGTGCCCAGCTCTAGTCTCAAAAGTACCTCATCTTGCGATCCGTGGTGGAGGTTCAGCGGGCAGGAGCGAACTTTCCAAGCTCCTGCCCTGCTGCTAACTGACTGCCGGAGTTTCTTTGGCCGCTGAGCAACACGAGCAGGAGCGCGATTTTGCGCTGCTGCTCGGTACTGAGCCTTACTGGCTCCTGCAAATTCTCGTGAGGTACCTATGAGACTAGGACAGGGAGGGAAGAGGGGGCAGAGCCTGGAAGTGGCCTGAAAATAAAATTCTGGGAGGAGGCATTGACCCGAATATAAACCAGGACTTCCATTTTAAAATCCCAGTTTATATTTTAGTATATACGGTAATAAACTCTTTACCCACAGAAGGTTTTGTGATTTCACATAATTTTGAGGGAATTCTCATAAAACTTTGAAAAATCTGCATACTTCATTTGTAGGGCTGCACATTAATCACTGTTAATGTTGAAGTTAATTCATCATTCTCTCTCTTTCTTCTCTTCCTCCTCCCCCCCGCACCACCACCCCCGTTTCATTCAATCTCTTCTCTCCTACTCTCCCTCATGGTATGCAACAATCTCTTCCTTAGCACAGCAGCAGATGAATCCAGAGACCAGTGGGATAGCACACATCGACCAGCAGGTGGAGATAGAAAAACTGATTAACAGGTGGTCCTATAGGTTGGCATTCCTCCTGTATATAAAGTATGCTCTATCTCCCAGCAGGGGTTGGTCGTTATCCATCTAGCTCCTGGATTCTGGCTATGCCTGGTGATATTCTGTGGATTTTTCATTTCTTTTGTTGAGAATCTTTCTCTTCAGATAGAAAGGGGTGTCTGGCTGAGCGGTGCCAGCTTTGGGAGTTACACCTGGGCCCCCCCAGGTCCCTACTCCTACTGTGGGAAGCGCAGAACACCGTCGGGGCTGTGTTCCACCAGGTGTTCGGACGCTTCGGCCGAGGATTCGATGCTGCCAGCTAGTGAGTTTCAGTTTTCCCGCGCTGGGGAGGCGCAGTCGACCTCCTCTTCCCTAACGGTTGGGCCCGCCGCGCTTCAAGGCGCGTCAGCGTCTGGGGAGATTCCGGCGGCTGTTGGCGCTTCGGGAGAGCTGATGGAAGATGCGGTTTCGCTCAAGTCCACGGTGCAGGCCAGGCCAGCAGGGAGTTTTCACCGGATTTTATTATGTTGATGCACCGTGCCTTAGTTTTGCAGAGCTCTCAGCCTGCACAATCCCTGCATTTGAATGTTTCTTTGCTCTCTACTACTACTACTACTACTACTACTACTTTTTCACCTCCGGTGCAGTCTCAGGCGGCGAAGCGTTGCAGACTTGCTGCCACAGATGACGGAGATCCTGCCTCAGTCTCCCCCTTGTCTTTGGCTCTTCCAGAGTCGTTGGAAGAGGGAGAGGTGACGGACTTGGACGCAGAGGAGACGCTTGGTAGGGACGTGGATGATCCTACAGCGCTCCGTCTTTTTCACAGGGAAGAACTTTCCTCGTTAATTTCTAAAGCTTTGCAAGGATTAAACATTTCGCAGGAGGATCTGCTGGTATCTGGGTCCATAAACCCGCTTATGGCAGGTACGCGTAAGCCGCCTAGATCCTTTCCGGTTCATGAGGACATGCAAGAGCTTATTACAATGTAATGGGACACGCCGGAAGCGAGTCTCCGGGTGACGAAAGTCATGCAGCAGTTGTACCCTCTTGCTCCAAATGAACTGGAGAAGTTTAAGCTGCCTAGGGTAGACGCTTTGGTGGCCGCGGTCACCAAGAAGACTACTTTGTCAGTTGAGGGGGGTGTTGCGCTGAAGGATGTCCAGGATAGGAAGATTGAGTCTTCGCTTAAGATGTCCTTTGAGGTTGCGGCGGTTACCTTGCAGGCTGCGGTTTGCAGTTCTTATGCTGCGCATGCATGTCTGCAATGGTCTCAACTGATGGCGATGGAGTCTGGGACTTCGGTTCCCTCCGAATTGGCAGATTTGGAATCGGGTTTGGCGTATTTGGCGGATGCCTTGTATGATATTATTCGTGCTTCTGCGAAACAAATGTCTCTTTCCGTGGTTTCTCACAGATCTTTGTGGCTCCTTAATTAGGCGGCGGATGTGGGTTCCAAGCTTAGGCTCGTGAAATTCCCTTTTAAAGGTCGTCTGTTATTTGGTGAGGATTTGGATAAGCTGGTGAAGGATTTTGGTGATACCAAAACACAGCGGTTGCCGGAGGGTAGACCTAGACCGCCAGACCTCGCTTCCAGGATGTTAAGAGATATAGGCCAGGAAAGCCGTCTTTTCAGCCCTCTTACGGTTCTTTCTCTAATTCTAGACCTAGATTTTCACAAAAGAATTCCTTTCGTGCGGCAAAACCCCCGACAGTTCAGCCAGTCCGTGCTCCAGCAAATCGCAATCAACAATGATGGGGTCTTGGCCCCTTCCGCCATTTCCTTAGGAGGGCGGCTGTCTTCCTTTCTGGCGGAGTGGGCCAAGATAATGTCCGATCAGTGGATATTGGACATTAATCGAGAAGGTTACAAATTAGAATTTTCCTCTCCCGTCGCTGATTCTTTCTTGGTATCCCCTTGAAATGGGGCCGCCAAGCGAGACTCGGTACAACTTACCCTTCAAGTCCTTCTGGATCTGGGTGCTGAGGTTCCGGTTCCCCCAGCGGAGGTGGGCCTCGGCAGATGTTCCATTTACTTCGTGGTGCCCAAGAAGGGGGGGTCGGTCAGGCCGGTGCTGGATCTCAAAAGGGTCAACAAATTTCTCAAGGTCCGACATTTCCGTATGGAGACGGTGCGCTCAGTCATTGCAGCGGTCCAACCAGGGGAGTTCCTTACGTCCCTCGATCTCAAGGAGGCTTACTTGCATATTCCGATCTGGCCTCCGCATCAGAGATTTCTTCGGTTTGCGATCCTAGGCCAGCATTATAAGTTTCGGGCGATGCCTTTTGGTCTCGCCACGGCACCACGTACCTTTTTGAAGGTGATGGTAGTGGTGGCGGCGTTTCTTCGCAAAGAAGGGATTCGGGTGCATCCTTACTTGGACGATTGGTTGATCCGTGCGTCTTCCAGGCAGGAGAGTGTGTCAGTGACCCAGAGGATGATTTCCCTTCTTCAGTCTTTGGGGTGGATCATCCAAAGAGCTCTCTTACCCCGTCCCAGTCATTGGAACATCTGGGAGTGCGGTTCGACACTTGTCTGGGGAAGGTGTTTCTACCCAGGGACCGGGGAGGGAAGTTGCAGTCTCAGATTCTCCTACTTCTCCAGTCACCCAGACCGAGGGCTTGGGATTATGTGCAAGTTCTGGGATCGATGGTGGTGGCTCTGGAGGTGGTGCCATGGACTCGCTTCCACATGAAACCGTTGCAGAAGTCTCTTCTATCTCGGTGGTCCCCGGTGTCTCAGGACTACGAACGGCGTCTTCGATGGAATTCTCAAGTTTCCCTCAGAATGCATTGGTGGCTCGACGAGGCCAATCTGTTCAAGGGCATGCCGCTTGCGACATCTGACTGGGTCGTAGTTACGACAGATGCCAGTCTTCTGGGATGGGGGGCTCAGTGCCTTCAATCCTCTGCGCAGGGAGTTTGGTCTCAGGAGGAGGCCCAGTGGTCGATCAATATGCTAGAGTTGAGGGCAATCAGGCTTGCGCTTCTAGCGTTTCAGTCCATGGTTCAGGACCGACCGACGAGGGTCTTCTCGGACAGTGTCACGGCGGTGGCATACATAAACCGGCAGGGAGGTACCCGAAGTCCTCAATTAGCCAGCGAGGCACTGGTCCTGTTTCAATGGGTGGAAGTCCATGTTCCTCTTCTCTCGGCTGCGCACATTGCGGGTCAGGCAAATATTCAGGCAGACTTCCTCAGCAGAAATCTTCTAGATCCCGGAGAATGGGAACTCTCCGCTCAGGTGTTCGATCTGCTAGTTCAGAAGTGTGGTCTTCCGGAGATGGATCTCATGGTCTTGCCTTGCAATGCGAAGCTTCCTCGGTTCTTCAGCAGACGCAGAGAGAGGGAGTCAGAGGGGGTAGATGGGTTGGCTCTTCCATGACCTCTGGATTGTCTTCTTTATGTGTTTCCTCCTTGGCCGATGATTGGTCGGGTGTTGCATCGCATCTCTCTCTTTCCGGGCAGGGTGATCCTGGTAGCTCCAGATTGGCCGCATCGTCCTTGGTATGCGGACCTGATCTGGCTGTCGACGGGCGAACGGTTGACATTTCCGGTGACTCCGGACTTACTCACTCAGGGTCCGACCAACATGGAAAATCCGTCCCACTTTGGTCTTATGGCCTGGCTCTTGAATGGTCGCGGTAGGGGCATAAGGGTTTTTCAGAACAGGTCATTTCCACTCTTCTTCATGCCAAAAAGAGATCTACCTCTGCCTCATATGCTAGAGTCTGGCGGGTTTTCGAGTCTTGGTGTGCTTCTCTGGGTATTTCGCCCTTTAAGGCTTCTCTGTCTGATATTCTTTCCTTTTTGCAGGACCAAAGGGTTAGCCTATAATTCCCTTAAGGTTCAGGTGGCGGCCATTGCTTGTTACAGAGCCCGGGTATCTCATTCGCCGCTGTCTTCTCAACCTGATGTTGTTCGTTTCCTGAAAGGGGTGCAACATATTCAGCAACCTGTTAAGAGGATCTGTCCAGAGTGGAGCCTTAAGGTTGTCCTTGGGGGGTTGCAGAAGGCCCCGTTCGAACCATTATCTCATGCAACTCTGAAGGATGTCACGTTGAAAGCGGTGTTTTTGGTCGCGATGGTGTCGGCCCGAAGGGTTTCGGAGTTGCAGGCCTTGTCATTTTTGCGCATTTCGGATGCCGGAGTGTCTGTTCGGCTGGTTCCCTCGTTTCTTCCTAAGGTGGTGTCTTCCTTTCATGTGAACCAATATCTCTTCCTTCCTGCTTTACGGCGGGAGGATTGGGGGGAGCGCTTGTCTTCCTTGCGTTTCCTTGACGTGCACAGGATTCTTCTTCATTATTTGTGGGTTACTAATGACTTTCGTCGTTCCGACCACCTCTTTGTGTTGTTCGCAGGCCGCAACAGAGGTATGGCTGCGTCCATGGCTTTCATCGCTCGTTGGGTCAAGGAGGCCATTGCTTCGGCTTACTTGATGGCCGGAAAACAGTTGCCGAACCAGCTTCGCGTACATTCCACCCGAGCGGTGGCTACGTCTTGGGCCAAGTCCAGGGGTCTTTCCTTGGATGAGATTTGTCGTGCGGCTACTTGGTCTTCTAAGAATACTTTTTCTAAGCATTACCGGCTGGATGTGGCCGCCCGGGCAGAGGCTGACTTTGACGCTTCGGTTATTGCGGAGGTGGCATTTGCTTCCCACCCAGTTTGAGGTGTGCTTTGCTACATCCCACTGGTCTCTGGATTCATCTGCTGCTGTGCTAAGGAAGGAAAAATTATGTTCTTACCTGTTAATTTTCTTTCCTTTAGTAGCAGCAGATGAATCCAGAGCCCCACCCTTTCTGCAGCTGATCTGTCCGTTTGTTGGTTGCAAGTTTTAGTTTTATTATTGTTGGTGGTTGTATTCTGTATTTTACCCATTGCAATTGGTTGATGGAAATAAGTTTTATACATGCTCAATATTTCCTATTTCCTGATGCTTGGGTAAGGAGCGATACTGGATATACAGGAGGAATGCCAACCTATAGGACCACCTGTTAATCAGTTTCTCTATCTCCACCTGCTGGTCGATGTGTGCTATCCCACTGGTCTCTGGATTCATTTGCTGCTACTAAAGGAAAGAAAATTAACAGGTAAGAACATAATTTTTCCTTCCATCCATTACCAAATTCATTTTCTCTCTCCATCCCTGTCTCTCCATTGACCAGCACATCCTCCACCCCCTCTCCCCTCAGTGTACAGCATGCTCCTCCCCCTCCCTGGTCTATTATCTCTCCCTTTTGTTGGCCAGCATCTCTCTCCCCCCCTCTCCTCAATGCTCAGTCTGGCATCCGGCATCTCTCCCTCTGCTTCCCTCCTCTATTTCCTCTTCCTTCCTCCCATCCATCTCCCCCTCCCTGCCCATGGGTCATTCCCACCCCACCCTGGGCCTACCTTAAATTTGAAAAGGGGAGGGAGAGATGCCAGACTGCACACTTGGCAGGGGTGGGAGAGATCAAAGGAGATGCTGCAGCACATTTTTTTAAATTGTGACTAATGGACCTAGGGATGGTGAGGGCCAAGGAGCTCCCAGTTTGGGATTTTCCTTTAAGAGCTATGGTAAACACAGCCTTTGGTGCCAAGAAACCATGTAATTTGAGTGGGGATATCAGCATGGATCAAAACCTGCTGCAATCTTGCTCCCCATCTGGAGACTCTTGAGACTGCAGAGTGAAGCATGGTGGCTCTCTAGTCTATCAGGCTTTCTTAGACACCAGTGATATCTCTGGCTGAGGAAGAGGAATCACTGATTTTCTGACTTTTTAGGTGGGAAGAGCTGGCATAGTTCATTGAATTGGTCAGAGAGGCTCTATGTATTTTGGGCCCCATCCCTTATGGGATCCCAGGACAGGGAATCCCATGTTACAGATCTTCAGGTGGCCTTCTAAAGCCTTTCAGCTGCATAGGGCCTTTTCCGAAATGGTCTTGGCCACGTGAGAAGTCTCAGAAGGCACTTTCAGGGGCACCAGGCTCTTGATCAGATTCTAATCCTTGCCTTAGGAAGGCTTGAACAGTTTGTTCAGCTTCCCAAGGTGAATGCATAAGTCATGGTTATGACTAAGAAGATGATGATCCTGGTGGAAGGGAGCTTGGTGCTAAAGAATTCCGATGCAGGAAGGTGTAGGAGCCGCCAAAGCAGGCCTTTACTTTTTCTGATGGAATTGCCAGCTCAGCAGTAACTCTCTTCTCCCTAGCCACAGCTCACAGCATGCTTTTAACTTCCCCACACATCTGCCACTAGCGTTAATTTATCCACAGTTCCATCAGGCAGCCTCGGAGGAGAGTGAGAGGAAGGAAAGTTGGTGGCACTGGGGAGGGGAGTGGTGAGAGGAAGGAAAGATGCTGGCACAAGAAGAAGGGAGGGAGATGTGCATGGTGAAGGGAGAGGATGAAATTGTACATAATGGAAGGGAGGAAGGGAGAGATGGTGCATGGAGGAGGAGAGGATCCCTGGAAGCGGCTTGGTATAAGTCGGTTAATGAATCTTCCTTGTCATCAGCAATAGATGAATCCAGAGACTAGTGGAATAACAGCCATGAACCAGCAGGTGGAGATAGAGCGTACTGAGTTTTCTCAGGTATATCTTGGATGCACAGTCTCCTGGCCAACCAGTAAACTCTATCTCCAGCACATTGGCGGATGTGTTTCTCACAGCTCCTGGATTCTATGGGTCCTAGGGCTATAGAGCGTTCGAGCCAGGGTGGGCTTGTAAAATGGAGGGGTGTTCTAGCACATTGTGCCAGCTTTGGAGGTACACCTGGGTCTTCCAACGTCTCTACCTCACCCTCTCTGGGGTAACACCTGGGTCCCCCCAGCATCCCTTACCCAGACCGACAGAGTGCCTTCGGTGAGTTTTATGCTTACCCATGAGAGGGGTACCTGAAGTGGAAGAGGTAAGGTGATATTTTATTTTTTTTGTCGGGGGCTTTGAGTGCGCCACGGTTCGGGGTTGCAAGGGTTTCCTGCATGGCCCTTCTTGGGGATGTGATAGCCTAGTTTGGGATGACTGGCGGTGTTCTTCCCTCTTGGGTGGTTCAGGCCTCCATGGGGAGGGGGGGGCACCATTGGCAAGGATTTTCAATGCCTTCCCTCAGATGAGTCCGAGCTGTTTGTTTGTTCACTGCCTCACAGCACTTTTGGTTTTGTTCTTTTCCGGTAACGGCCAGGGGTACGCTACTTGCGGCATTGGCAGGTGAGTTTGCCTGTGGGCGAACGGGTCGCTACTTTGACATGGTCTAGGAGACAGGCTTGGGTCCGCAAGGCTGTGGGATGCCTTAGAGCCTGTATATCATGGGGTCCCAGGCGCCTTTCAGCGCTGTGTGAGTGCGTGTTTTTTACTTACTTCTGGTTGCGCTCGGAGTAGGTAGGAGCGCGGTCTCCGGTGGCCTACACTCCATCTGCTGGTCGGTTACCAGCAGTTTGTGGGCGGTAGTTCCCTTTGATTATCAAGTCCTCCAAGAGAGGGTGGCTGGTCCCCTGGGGGTGGCTTCGGTCAGGGTGGTTGGTGGCTGCTGTATTTCCTTCTGCCTGGAGAAGCCTTCCGACAGGTAGCGGTAGGCAGTTCTTTGTTGGTATGGGACTGCCCGCGGGGGATATGGTGGGGAGGCTTGGGCCTCAGTGCAGAAGTTTTCCTGTGGCTCCAGCCTCAGTAGAGAGTTCTTTCCTGTGGCTCGGGCCTCAGTTGAGCGATTTTTCCTATGGCTCAGGCTCCGTTGCGTGTTCTTTTTGGTGGCTCAGGGCTCAGGCTCTGTTGCGTGTTCTTTTTGGTGGCTCAGGGCTCAGGCCTCAGTTGAGTGTTCTTTCTGGTGGCTCAGGCCTCCGTTGAGAGATTTTCCGGTGGCTCAGGCCTCCGTTGAGAGAGTTTCCATTGGCTCAGGCCTCCGTTGAGAGATTTTCCGGTGGCTCAGGCCTCAGTTGAGAGTTTTTTTCCTGTGGCCCGGCCTCAGTTGAGGAATTTTCCTATGGCTCAGGACTCAGTTCTTTCAGGGGCCTCGGCCTCCATTGAGTGTTCTTTCCTGTAGCTCAGGCCTCAGTTGAGAATTTTCTTGTGGCTCAGCCAGGTTGAGAGATTTTCCTGTGGCTCGGACCTTAGTTTGGTGTCTGTTCCTGTAGCTCAGGCCTCTGTTTGGATGATTTTCCTGTGGCTTGGGCCTCATTTGAGAATATTTCTTGTGGCTCGGGTCTCCGTTGGGGACTTTCCTGTGTCTCATGCCTCGGAGAAATTTCCTCTGGCTTGGGCCTCAGTTGGGAGATTTTCCTGTGGCTCGGGCCTCAGTGGTAAGGTTTTCTTGGGGCTTGGGCCTCAGTTGAGAGGTTCTCTGGTGGCTCAGGTCTCAAATATTTCTCTGTGATTCGGGCCTCAGTTGTGTGTTTGTTCCTGCAGCTCCTTCTAAGATTTCTTCCTATGGAGAAGTAGATGGGTTGTTTAGATCTACTTCCTCAACTTCTGAGGTTATCACTGTTTTTGCCTGGAGATTCGGGGGGGGGGGGAACCTTGTCTCCTCCTAGTATTCTTCCTCACTTTGGGTGGCAGTTTGCCTCCTATGGGAGCCCCTTGGGCTTTAGGCTTGGGAAGGCTTCGATTGGATGGGGAGTCTTCCCTTGTCGCAACCTTGGCTTGCTGCCCTGCCGCCTTGCGGGGGTTTGGCTGTCATATAAAGACGGGTCCCTGACATAATGGGGTTATTCCACAGGAGGTTCTCTGGGGCATTGTAGTCACAGTAGGAGGCTGCTTGCCCTCTTATGTTCCAGGGAGCAGCACGGGGCGGTGATGTCCGCAGCATGGTGCTCCCCGGCGATGATTGCTCCTACTCACAGGGGCTATGGAGAGGATTAACCTCTGCATGGGATACATACTCTCTGAGTTTCGTATCTCCTTGGCCGTGTGCTGCAAGGCAAGATGGGGGGGGGGGGGAAACGTGGCCTTGCATGTTCCCTGGGTTCTTTCCCTCCCTATGTTTGGATTGCTTTGGTACATCCCACTAGTCTCTGGATTCATGTGCTGCTGATGACAAGGAAGAGAAAATTATGTCCTACCTGTTAATTTTCTTTCTTTTAGTCACAGCAGATGAATCCAGAGCCCCACCCTGTTACGGGGTTTGGCCCTCGCAGGCGCAGTTTGGACATGCTTTGTGGGCTGGAATTGCATTTTCAGTTTGGGAGCCTCAGGGATTTGGGTAGCACATGTGCGGACAGATGTTGCATATGTTTCTTATGTCTCGTAGGTTTCATTCCTTTTCTGTGCGTTGTTTCAGCTGCTTTGAGAAAACTTTTACTGGTTGGCCAGGAGGTTCTGCATCCAAGATATACCCTGAGAACAACTCAGTACGCTCTATCTCCACCTGCTGATTGTTGGCTGTTATCCCACTAGTCTCTAGATTCATCTGCTGTGACTAAAGGAATGAAAATTATCAGGTAGGACATAATTTTCCCTTTTCTGAGTATAGCCTTTAACTGAAGTGTAGGTAAAAAATGATCAGGAACGTGTGGAGCTGCTTGGCAACGAGAAGAAGAATTGAGCAGTTAGGTAGTTAGGCAATAGGCCATGTATATCTTTGTAGACAAAGCATCTAAATTTGAAGAAAACTCTTCCCTCGACAGGAAGCCAATGTAGTTTTTGGTAAAATGGGGTTATTTGGAGTTATGTGGTTTTAGATGATACTCAGTTTCCGGAAATGCCTGCATTGTCCTGCTAGGTATGAAATGTTGCAGTAGTCCAGGAGGCTTAACATTAGCGATTGGACTAGTAATTGGAAAGGTGCAAGTTAAAAGAATTTTCTTATGGATCTTAGTTTCCAATGAGTGATGAAGCCTTTGCCTACAACTTGGTACATTTGAGTGGTCATAGATAGCTGTTTATCAAGGTGAACTCCCAGGATTCTAATCGAAGGGGTGATGGGAAAGGAATCTCCTCTCAGAGTTAGGGTGCCCAAGGTGCAGTTGATAGAGGTGGCTAGAAAAAAACTTAGTTTTTTAGTATTTAGTTTTAACTTGAAGTGTGACATCCACCCTTCTATAGTGGATAAGACTGAGTCTATTCTTTGAATCTTTGCAGGTGGTAGGCAGGTGACAGGGAGGACAATAGTAATGTCGTCAGTGTAACTGTAGTGGGTAACATTTAAGTTTTTTAAATGAGCTCCCAGGGAGGATAGATGGACATTGAAGAGAAGGGTTGATAGAGGGGAGCCTTGAGGAGCACACATTTGCCGGTCCATTTGTCAAATAGGGTCTCTCCAGACTACACTTGGAAGCTGCAACATTTTAAGAAGCCTTGGAACCATTGGAGGACATTTCCCGATAGTCCAAAGGAGTCTAGGCAAAGCAGAAGTAAGTCGTGGTCCACTAGGTCAAATGCACTACTGAGGTCTAGTTTTTCACTAGTGCATTTAAACCTTTACTCAGTATGTCATACATGTCATTCAAGAGGGAGGCAATTACAGTTTCTGTACTGAATGATGGTCTAGGTTCAAACAATTTTTATTGATGCAATCATGAGATCAAATAGAAAAACGGAACACAAAATGTGCAAAATACAAACAGTGAGGCATCATATCCCACACAATGCAAGAAAATATTAGAGATGGGTACCAGGTCATACCCCCCTTCAAATCGACTCATGGCCAACGACGCCAGAGTCGGCAGAATGGCCCTCCGGGACCCTGGACTCTTATGAGCCCCGAAGTTGCCACACCACTTCCCTCCTCACACTCATCCCCAACACAGAACTGATAACAAGAACATGAATCTTAGAAACCCTCCTTCCTCCCCCTTCCCAATACCCCCCAACCTCCCCATCGGTACTCTCCGCCCCACCCCACCATTGCTCACTATTGCTCTCTCATCCCAACTAGAGAGCTGCATGGGAACGGGGACGATGGGAATCCTGCGGGACCCATGGGGACCCCTCGGGTTCCCCCTTCGGGTCACGGGGATCCCGTAGGGACGCCCCCTATGGTCGCAGGGATCCCATGGGGATGCCTCCTAAGGTCGCGGGGATCCTGCGGTGTTCGATGCAACTCGAGCCGCGAGGCTCGTCTTCTTTTTCCTACCTGCCTTGCCGCAGCACCCAGCCGACTGGAAGTCTTCCCCGATGTCAGCGCTGAAGGAGAGAGGGCTTAAGCAAAACCCTCCCTCCCACCGACGTCAGCGCTGACATCGGGGAAGACTTCCGGTCGGCTAGGTGTGCTGGGGCAGTGCAGGCAGGAAATAGAAGACGAGCCTCGTGGCTCGAGCTCCATTTTGCTGGTAATTTGCTTGCAGATGAGGACTGGGAGGCGGAACACAAAAGGGGAGAGGAAGTGCGTTTTTGGATAGAAGGCATGAACTTGGGAAAGAGGATGGAGGAAGGGAGGGAAAGAGATGCTGAGGTGGGGGAGGGAGTGCATTTTTGGATACAAGGCATGAACTTGGGAAAGAGGATAGAGGAAGGAAGGGAAAGAGATGTTAAGGTGGGGGAGGGAGTGCGTTTTTGGACACAGAAGGCATGAACTTGGGAGAGAGGAAGGGAGGGAAAGAGATGGTTGTGTACATGGGAATGGAAGAAAGGAGAATTTTTGGTCATAGGGACGGAGTGAGGTACAGATGAGAGGGAGAATTATTGTGGTGGAAAGGGAACAGTGGAACAGATTGAAATGGATGCAAGAGAGAGGAATGTTGGACATAGTGGTGAAGGGAATGGAGGGAGAGATGTGGCATGGTGCTGGAGAGGGATAATGTTGGGTATGGGGCTGGTGGGCAGGCACGAAAGATGAGAAAGGGATAAATACTAGACTACGGTAGGAGGAACCAATGGACAGCAACAGAAGAATTTACAGAAGATGGGAAAGTGGAAAAAAGAAACTGGGGTCAACTTTATGGAAAAATAAGTCTCCGGACAACAAGGGTTAAAAACAGAATTTATTGACTAAAATATGTTAGCTTTGGGAAATGTATATGGCAGATGTCTTTGTATTGTGTTCAAAAGAAAAGGAAATGCATTTCTGGTTTTATTTCTACAGTGTTGAAGTACTTGCTGACCCTTGGAGTGACTGGTGGGGATCCCCAAGTACCGCCAGCAGAGGACCTCCTCTAGAAACGGCCAGAACTCCCCTCCACCAAGCACAGCAGTCACTGGCAGCATCCATGAGCCACTGAGGTGCCAGCATCTGTAACTCAGGGACGCTACTGCTGCCTGCCAAGCTTGGCAAAAGGGACTCCCGGCCAACTGCAAAGGAAGTCCTCAGCTGACAGCTTGGGGGTTCTCATCAGCTGGGTATTTATATTTTATATTTACATTAGAGGCTCTGGTAGAAACCCGTTTACAAAGTATGTATTCTTCCCAATTAATATTTCCAAATTAATAAAGTCTCTATGCTTATTTGTAAATGGGTCTTTACCAGAGCTTTTAATTCAGTAACATAATTAAATGAAATAACAATTTCTGAAGTTTATAGGGACGGGTGGGGACGGAGCGGATTCCTCGTGGGGACGGGTGGGGATGGCGGGGATTCCTCGCGGGGACGGGTGGGGACGGAGGGATTCCTTGCGGGGACGGGTGGGATTTTGGTGGGGACTGGTGGGATTTCTGTCCCCGGAGACTCACTATTCCCAACAAACTGAGTGCCCAATTCAAGACACCCACCGTAAAATCTCACTGCGTCCTTTTGGATGTAAAGATTGCAGATATGGCTCCCATACATTCAAGAACACCGTCTTCCGCTTCCTTAACCCGCCTGCATCCCTCGTCTCCTAGGTAGCCAACTGATGCAACTGGTTCCTCCTTTTTTACTCTTCTACTATTTACATATTATTCTTAGCACTATTTTCAACTCAATCAAATGTGTGTTTTTTGGATATTCATTTATATGTGTTTTCATGAACTTTTGATGACTTGAGTGGGGGTTTTCCTATGTATTGTTCAATGTTCAATGTTCATGAATTTTTTTGAAATATTCTCATGCACTTTATAGCTAACTTATGTGATATTATATAATCTCTAGGGCACTTTGAGGGGTTTCTTTATATTAGTGTGTAATTCTGAGGTCTGATTGGCCAATCAGGCCTTAGATTAAGTGGGGATGGGCGGACCCGCTATGCCTAAGGCCTGATTGGTCCAGGCTTCTAGAGCCTGGGCCAATCAGGCCTTAGGCTTCGGCGGGATGGGCCGGGAAGGGGCGGGCCCGCCTCATTTCGACGAGGCATGCCTGCTTGCTCGACGTACAAGACCCATCTGTAAGAACAGGTTTGGTGGAGTGGGGGTTGTTAGCGCCGGGGGGGGTTTGTCTTCGGGCAGGAGGGATTGGGCACCCTCCTGCCAGCGACCGATATTGTCGGGGGGGGGGATCGGTAATGTCGGGGGGGGGCGGTCAGGAGTGTCGGGGGGGGGGGGCAGTCGGTAGTGTCGGGGAGGGGGGTGCGTCTTCGGGCAGGAGGGTTTGGGCACCCTCCTGCCAGTGATCGGTCAGGGGCCACGGCCCGCTATACTTATAGCGGCAGAGAGATCCCTTGCCGCGATAAGTATAGCGGCCGCGTTTACTTACAATGTAGACCAGCATTTTGCTGGCCTACATTTTTAAGCTTCTCATCTACTAGGGAGACGCGTAGGGCCGCCTAGGTTCAGCCTAAGGCCCGCCTAAGGCCCTTAGACGAGCTTAGGCATCTTGCGGGTCTCCCTAGGCTCCCGGAGGCGCCTTCAGGCCTGCCTGGGGAGCATTTTTTTTTTAAAAACGTGCATCCCGATTGGCTGATTAGACAGCTGTAGGACGCCTACAGCTGCCTAAAATCGGGACGCACTTTTAGAGAATCTGGGCCTGAGGTCTTTTCTTCCTTGGTGAGTCATACTTATTTTCGTCATCCTGAATTTTGTGAGGTTGTTTTTTTGAGATATATATGAACATAAGAACTGCTATCTCTGGATCAGACTGGTCCATCAAGTCCGGTGATCCGCACATGCCGAGGCCCAGCCAGGTGTACACCTGGCATAATTTTAGTCACCCATATCCCTCTATGCCTCTCGTAAGGAGATGCGCATCTAGTTTGCTTTTAAATCCTAGAATGATGGATTCCGCAATAACCTCCTCTAGGAGAGCATTCCAGGTGTCCACCACTCGTTGCGTGAAGCAGAACTTCCTGATATTTGTCCTGGACTTGTCCCCCCCTTTGCTTCAGTCCATGTCCTTTTGTCCGTGGCACATTGGACATTGTAAATAATTTTTTTTCCTGTTCTATTTTGTCGATTCCTTTCAGTATTTTGAAAGTCCCTCGCAGTCTCCTTTTCTCAAGGGAGAACAATCCCAGTCTTTTAAGTCGTTCCTCGTGTTCCAAGTTCTCCTACTTTATCTTTTTCAGATGAAGCGGTTTCCTTTCAAAGAGTTTTTCCTTCTTTCCGAAGATGGCCTCCTTCCATATAAACCAGGTGATAGTTCTAGCCTTCTCAAACCGGAGACAGTTGGAGGCTCTTTAAGGGGGACATACACAGGGTCTTGCTTTTACTTTTGCTTATTATATAGGATTTTTGTATTATTATTATTATTGAAATTTTGAAATAGTAGCAAAAACAACAATTGCCCACTAACAGTAGGTACATATTAACAACTCCACCTGCTCCTCCCACAAGAATTCCCCATCCAATCTAATTCTCTCCATCCCAGAAAGTAGTCAGTGATTAGGGTTGTCATTTTGTGTCATGGATGTGTTGCCACCATTTGGTGAAAAGATCCCCCAAAACTCTGAAAAATTGGAAAGGTATGAGTCTAGGATTTATTTACTAGTGCTGACCCTCCCCCCTCACCCCCTAAAGCAGGAGCGGCAGTGCTGCCTATTGCTGGCCGGCCGCTGCCGCTCATGCTTGAAGGGGGAAGGTCAATTGGGAAGTGCTGCAGCGTCTTCCTCCCTGGTCTCCCGCTCTTACCTAAATTAGGGCAGCCTGCAGAAAGGATCACCGGTGCTTTAGCGATCCTTGCAGGCTGCCCTGTGGAGGCCGATGACAGCCTGCAAGGCTTGCTAAAGTACCGGTGATCCTCTCTGCAGGCTGCTCCGCTAGAGCATGAGGCCAGGGGGTTAGCTGGAGGAGCATGCAGGCCTTCGGAGGGTGGTGCAGGCCTTCAGGGGAGACACACCTTCAGGGTTGGGTGCAGGCCTTCAGGGGAGGGGGCCCAGGTATAGAAGTACAAGGTTTTTCATAGAATGCTACATTACAATGTCAACACAAAAACATTTTAAGAGCTAGCACAGGGTGTAAGCAGAAAAGGAACACGCAAGCACACAAAATAAATACTACTCAGATTACACAAAAGATATAGCAACGTGTTTTCCAAAAATAGATATCTGAATATATTGCAGCCTACATGTCCCAACAGCCCACTCAGCCAGAAATATACACATCAAACGGATACTGGTACCGATCCATATGGTCTGACCATTCATTATACGTACTCCTTCAAAATCAACTGGACCGAAAACAAAAACAAACCAATTACACAAAAAATAATTTACAACTCACACCCATACATTAACCCCGCCAAATTCTGGAGAAAGACAGACACCATAATCCAAGACTTCAACCCAAAAGACTTCATCCCACAATGGAACATCCTAAGTACAGCAACCCTAGATGAACTGGCCCCGGAACAATCCAAAACAAGAATACATAGAAAATCCGACAAATGGTTCGACAATGAACTACTCCAACTTAAAAGAAAATGCAGACAACTAGAAAGAAAATAGAGAAAAAGTAGCCAAGATTCCACAAAAGCAGAATGGAAAATATTTCACCAAAATTACAAACAAAAGCTGAAAGAAAAAAGAAAGACATACTACACAAAGCAAATAGGAGAAGGATCCCAAGACACAAAAAAGATATTCCAGTTACTAAAAGAACTCACAGACACCTCACCATATCTGACCACAAACAACTCCTCCCCTCCCTCAGCCACATTCTTCAAAAATAAGATTGCTAATATCAGATCCACGTTCAATGATACACCGACTCACCTAGAAGAAATCTCAACTTCTCCCACAGAAAAAGAATCGATAGCAGCAGACAGAACCTGGTCCCACTTCTCACCTATACAAGGTCAAACTTCAACAAACTATATAACAAATACAGTCATGCAGCCTGCAATCTTAATCACTGCCCACCATACCTACTGAAAACCTCCAGTACGCTATTCTGCACTCTGCTCCTACAATGGATACAAACCCTACTCACCGATGGCCATTTCCCACAAAACCTCAGCGAAATCATCATAACTCCAATCCTAAAAGACCCCAAGGGAGCAACAGACCAACCATCTAACTATAGACCTATAGCCTCAATCCCACTATATATCAAACTAATGGAAGGCTTAGTAGCTAAAGCCCTAAACATTTACCTAGATTACCACAACTTACTTCACCCCACACAATCTGGCTTCAGAACCAATTACAGCACGGAGACCCTACTAGGAACACTCATGGACATCGCGAGACAACACCTCTGCACTGGAAAAAAAATGATGGTCATACAACTAGACCTCTCTGCAGCCTTTGATCTAGTAGACCACGACATCCTCTTACAAACTCTAGATGCAATAGGAATTACAGGAAAAGTTCTAATATGATTTAAAGCAGGGTTGTCCAATCTGCGGTCCATGGGCCGCATGCAGCCCCGTGAAGAATTTTGTGTGGCCCCACTCGCGCTCGAGGACAATACAGTGTTTTCCTCTGCCGCCACCAGCTATTTACCGTCTTGCCGGCTCCCTCCTCCATCTTTCTGCAGCGTTAACTCAAAGCCGCGGGCAGCGGCTCCTACATGCTTCCTGTGGCTGACCCGGAAGCGTTCCCTCTGACGTTGTGACATCAGAGGGAACGCTTCCAGATCAGCCGCGGGGGGCGCATGGGAGCCGCTGCCCACGGCTTTGAGCGAACACTGCAAGACTGAGTAGGGAACAGGCAAGAAGATAAACACCCATGGCACAGAAAGAAGAAGGGCATGTTGAGGGAATGCTTCCAGATCAGCCGCGGGAGGCACGTGGGAGCCGCTGCCTGTAGCTTTGAGCGAACACTGCAAGATGGAGGAGGGAGCAGGAAAGAAGGTAAAAACCCACCGCACAGAAGGGAGAAAAGGAGAAGGGCGTATTGAGGGAACGCTTCCAGATCTGCCCCTGGAGGTGTGTGGGAGCCGCTGCCCATGGCTTTGAGCGAACACTGCAAGACGGAGGAGGGAGCAGGCAAGAAGGTAACCACCCGTGGCACAGAAGGGAGACGGGCGTGTTGAGAGAACACTTCCAGATCAGCCATGGGAGGTGCGTGGGAGCCGCTGCCCATGGCTTTGAGTGTGGCGCAGTGGTTGGATCTACAGCCTCAGCACCCTGGGGTTGTGGGTTCAAACCCCGCGCTGCTCCTTGTGACCCTGGGCAAGTCACTTAATCCTCCATAGCCCCAGGTACGTTAGATAGATTGTGAGCCCACCGGGACATAGAGGGAAAATGCTTGAGTACCTGATTGTAAAAACCGCTTAGATAACCTTGATAGGCGGTATATAAAATCCTAATTAAACTTGAAACTTGAACACTGCAAGACGGAGGAGGGAGCAGGAAAGAAGGTAAACACCCGCGGCACAGAAGGGAGAAAGGGAGAAGGGCGTGAGATTTGAGAAGACTTGAGAGGGAGGGAGCACAAACTTAGGAAAAATGATAGAAGGAAGGAGGGAAGGGCATGAACTTAGGACAGAATGAAGGGAAAGATAGAGGGGAGTATAAGCCATAAGATGGAATAATGGAGGGAGTGAGGGAAAGAGATGCAGAGGTGAGGGAGATAACAGAAAGGGAGAATTTGGTGTCTGAGAGAGGGAAAGAGATGGTGCAATTGGGGAGATAAAGAGGAGAACTGTTGGGCAGAGAGAGGAGGGACGGAGACAGAGAGAGAATTATTGGACGTGGTGGTGGGAGAGGCGTGAGGTAGAGATGCATGGGCGCAGAGAGAAGGGGGAGAACATGCTGGGCCGAGAAAGCCTCCTGGATTTTTTTTTTGGGGGGAGGGTACTAAAAGAAGTGCCAGATTGGGCCTGGAAGGAGAGCTTAAGGAACCAGAAACAGAGGACAGAGAGAGAGATGGTGGGCAATGTTTTGAAAGGAGAGAAGTTGGACCTGGGGTGGTGTGGAAGAAGAGGGAAAGAAATACTTGAAGGGAGAAATGTTGGCAAGAGAAAGGAAGAAATGGTGGACCTGGGGAAGGGAGGCAGGCAGGCAGGGAGAGAGATGGGATGGGGGCAGTTGGGAAGAGAAAGGAAGAGAAGATGGATCTAAGGATGGGAGGCAGGGAGAAATGTTAGGCCTGTGGATGGAAGGCAGAGAGATGCAGCTTTTCTCTTTTTTTTTTTCTCCATTTCATTGTTCAGCATCAAGGGGGGGGGGGAGAAGAAGAAAAACAGAAAAGAGATGGAGAAAAATGTTGGACCATAGAGATAGAGGAGGAGAGATGGAACCATGGGAGGGCAGGAGGGAAGAGTTTCAAGTTTATTATTAAAAATTTGATGAAACGCTAATCAAAATTTCTAAGTGTTTTACAGTAAAGATTATGCTGGAAGGATGAGGAAGCGAAAGATATTGTTTATGCAAATATGGGATCCATATTTGCAAGCCTTATTTCCTAAAGGTCGTAGTGCAGTTCTAAGATGGGTGTCCTAACTGAGATTGAGGAGGGGTAGAGAGTACCATTGGAAGGGGAAGGGAGGGTTTGGGGAGGGAAGGTAGAGGGTATTAAATAGATTCAAACATATAGTCCTATTGAAGTTTGATGGGGATGAAGAAGAGTACCTTTGAATGGGGAAGGGAAGGGAAGGTTTGGGGAGGGATGGTAGAGGGTATTAAATGATTTAAAACATGTAGTCATACATAGATTGAGTGGGGTTAGATGGGGGATGAAGGTATTTTCTAGGTTTATATGGGATGTATTTTACTCGATGCATCATTATTATACTACAGTTTTTTCAATGTCCCAGATATTCTTTATACTTATTTTATAAATCCTATTTAGGGCCTCAGATTTGCCATTAGGTGCCACACATTTCTGGGGTCACCAATCAACTTTTGGCTATGGCTTCCTCTCTAGCTCCATTATACTTTTTTATGTTTTTATTTATAAAGTGCTCAGTGCTATATTAATAACTTAATCCATTTTTTCTTAGTTTTTTCTTAGCATAAAAACTTGTAAGAACTTTATAACTTATCTCAAATCTTTTCTGTTGGTAACATCGGGAAGGGACCTGTCATTCGACATGTTTTGCCCTCAGGCTGTTTCAAGAAAAGTCCCCTAAAAACATAAAAGAATAAATAAGGGCATTGAGCCTCAAGACAGTATTATATATCCATTCTATCATCATAATTAGGAGCAACGCGGTTTAAAAGATTATTTTTAGTAAACCCTTACCCCTTTTGAAATTTACTCATACCATCCCGATCTGCATAGCATTTCTGAAGAAAAGATGGCCGCGGCGTTTTTTTGTTTCATTTAAGTACCTCCCCCCTCAAGACGTCAACTGTACTTGACGAAGGCAGTGAATTGGGCGTACAGAACTTGTGGGAGGATTGGGAGAATACACAAAAGAGAATGATAAGAGCGGAATTACTTGGCAGCACTCTTATCCAGTACCTTAAGAAGATGATGATACCACGGGGATTGAGGATGATAAAAGAACCTAGACTGTTCACGAATGATAAGAACTTTTTGGATAAGTGGATAGCCATATTGAACCGGTGCAGCTGTGACTTGATGGTTCTGATAGTGGAGATGACAACTACTTTAGAAAGTGAATTAAAAACAAAACTTGAGAGCATGAATCAGGAATTAAAAACAAAATTCCCTCTGGAGGAATATGATAAAAAAATGAATGAGTTTCAACAGTCACTGGTAATGTTTAAAGATTCACTGAGACAGGCTAAGATTAAAAAATTCAGGAGGGATGAATATGATTATCAAAATGATAAGGTGTATACATGGGACAAAAAGAACACACGTCAAAGTAGACAGAAAAAAGTAGCATTTGATAAATCGTCGGACGAGTCAGAATACTCAAGTGATGCAGGGAATGAAAATACCCAGGTGAATACTAATCCAGATGCCTCAAAGGTTTTTTTAGGAACATCCCGAGGGAAGGCTCGGGACAGCAAACGAGGATGGAACACCAATCCGAGAGGAACGGGAGGTCCAATAACTCGGAACAATCAGCCCTGATAAATCTAACATCTTATGTGCTTACAGATGCCCAGAGGGAGGTATTACATTTGGGATTGAATTTTGTTCCCACTGCCACTTATGACCCTTTCAGGATGAGGGTAGCATTTTTCAAGTTGATACGAAAATTGCAGTTGCATGTATACTTCCATGAAAACCCTCCCACAAGTGATATTTCTATAAAAAATCCAGCCAATAAATGGGTGCCACCAGGTAACACTCATCCCTCCATTACTACTTTTCAGCAATTAGTTATTAATGATCTTAATAAACTAGAAAGTGAGAATATTACAGGATACATACCAGGTAATATGACTAAGATTCAAAAACAAGCACTAAATGAACTGGTAGATAATAAGGAAATAATGACATTGAAGGCGGACAAAGGGGGTGCTATAGTCCTTCAAAATAGAGAACAATACAATCAAGAAGCCTATAGACAATTGGGCGATTTGCAGGCCTATCATGAACTTGATGGAGACCCCAAGGAACATCTTATGGACCGTATTAAACACCTTATTGAACCAGCATTACATAAGGAAATGATAACTAAGAAAGAAGCGGCGTTTTTGATGGAAAAATGCCCTGTCACTCCGAAGATCTACTTTGTTCCCAAAGTGCACAAGAATATACAACAGCCCCCCCGGGAGACTGATTGTATCAACAAGGGGGTCGGTATTGGAACCTCTCTCACAATTTGTGGACTATTTTTTACAACCTTTTGCTGCAAAGGTGACATCTTTCATTACATTACATTACATTAGGGATTTCTATTCCGCCATTACCTTGCGGTTCAAGGCGGCTTACAAAAGATTTATAAATGGGGGTTACAATGGGTGAACGATTGATTTACTAGGATGGTAAAGTGTGGATCTTTTGACATTTCTCGGGATGTTAAGAGTAAGGGGGCTTACAGAGAATTGAAAGGGGGTAGCAGTGGAAGTAAAATTGACATTACTAGGGTAGAGAAGAGTAGCTCATTTGTCAGTTTTAGAGTTATTAAGAGAACGTGAAGTTAGGGCTGCTTCAGGAATTTCTTCATAAAGGACTTCTCCCATTTTATTATGCTACTACAGGATTTGGAAATTGGTCTACTCCTACCATTCTGGCTTCCCTAGATGTTAAGTCTCTCTATACCAGGGGTGCCCAATACGTCGATCGCGATCGACCAGTAGCTCAAGAAGGTAACGTGAGTCGATCGCGGAGCCCATCCCAGGCTCCGTGATATACTCGTGTTGCCATCCTGATCTACGGGCCGATCAGCCTTCCTCTCCAGTGTTCTCCCTAAGGCCTTTTAGCTGGGCGGTCCGCCCAGCTGTCATCTGCCGCTGCTGAACATTAAAAAAACCCGGCTTGGAGATTTCAGCCCGTAGAGAACTTATGCTCCGGGCTCTAACGTGTGCGTGCCGGCTTCTCTTCTCTTCCCTCCGACACCGGAAGTTATATCCGGGGGGGGGGGGGGGGAAAGAAGGGAAGCCGGCACGAACATGTTGAGAGCCCTGAAGCAAGCGTTCGCTACGGGCTAATGCGGGAGACAGGTTAGTGAAGCATTTGTTCTTCTTCCTGCCGGGTCCTGCCTACTTTCTGTTTCCGCGAAGGCAGGACCCGGCAGCATTTCCCCCAATAGGTTGATCACGATGTTGGGCTGGTCAGCCTTCTTCTTCCCAACGGCATAATAGACGTCGGGAAGAGGAATGCTGGTTGGCCGAAGCAGGGAGAGCTTGGGGCCTGTTATTGGTGGCGTTTGGGTCCTGGTCCCCGATGGCAATGGCAGTGGCAGTGGCTTGGGGGAGGGCAGGGAGAAAGAAAGAAAAAGGGCAGGCAGGGAGACAGAAGGAAAGAAGAGAAACAGAAAAAAAAGAAAGGGAGGCAGAGAGAAAGAAAGGTCAGGGAAGAGGAAGGAAAAGTTGGGGGAAGGAATGAGGTCTGGAGGAGAGGAAGCATACAGGCTAAAAGAAGGGAAGAAAGATTGTATGCACAGTCAGAAGAAGAAAGTGCAACCAGAGACTCATGAAATCACCAGACAAGGTAGGGAAAATGATTTTATTTTAAATTTAGTGATCAAAATGTGTCTGAATTTATATCTGCTGTCTATATTTTACACTAAGGTCCCTTTTTACTAAACCGCAATAGAGGTTTTTAGCGCAGGGAGCCTATGAGTGTCGAGAGCAGTGCTGGGCACCCTGCGCTAAAAACTGCTATCGTGGTTTAGTAAAAAGGGAGGGGGGTATATTTGTCTATTTTTGTATGGTTGTTACTGAGGTGATAGTGCATAGAGTCATCTGCTTTGACCTCTTTGAAAAACCCTGGAATAGGAATGATAATTAACATTTTCTATGCGTACAGTGTGCTTTGTGTTTTTTTTTTATTTTATTGTTGGTAGATCATTTTGACTTGGTCATTTAAAAAGTAGCTCGCAAGCCCAAAAAGTGTGGGCACCCCTGCTCTATACAATGATCCCTCAGCAAGTAGCGATAGAAACCATAGGGTATTATTTGGAGCAGAGAGATGCTGAATCAAGGATAAAAAACTATTTTTTTGATTCAATTGGCAGAGTTAGTGATTTCTGCGAATTATTTTTGGTTTGATGGGAAATTTTATGTCCAAATTCAGGGGGTAGCCATGGGGGCCACCTTAGCTCCCTCAGTGGCAACTTTATATCTGGCACGAATGGAGGAGATCATGATATATCCATTAGTACAATTTGAACAGGTATTATTCTGGAGGAGGTTTTTGGACGATGTCTTTTTTATATGGAGGGATACGGAGCAATCATTGAAAGAGTTTGTGTATACAGTGGTACCTCGGTTTACGAGTGCACCGGTTTGCGAGTGTTTTGCAAGACGAGCAAAACATTCGCAAAATCGGCACCTCGGGGGGGAAGGGGGAACCTATCAAAGCGCGTTTCCATTATTTCCTATGGGGAAACTCGCTTTGATAAACAAGCATTTTGAATTACGAGCATGCTCCTGGAACGGATTATGCTCCTAATCCAAGGTACCACTGTATACTCAACTTAATATACATATACAATTTACGTTGACGTATGACACCACGAATATAGAATTTCTGGACCTCACCATCAATGTTTTAAAAACTACTCTATATTGTAAACCAGTGTCTAGAAACACTCTCTTGAAGTTTAATAGCCATCATCCATACAAGTTAAAGTACAATTTGCCGGTTGGACAATTCCTCAGATTACGAAGAATCTGTACAGAGGAGGAGGAATTTCTCTATCAATCCAGGGAGCTAGAACAGCGAATTATTTCACGAGGATATCCGAAAAAGTCGGTTCGGAGAGCTTTCCTAAGAGCTAAATATGCAAATCGTGAATTGCTTTTGAATACTCAATCATCGATACATAATGACAACAGTAGTCAGGAGACCTCCAGGCTGACATGTGTACTTCCTTATTACAATCGATCTAGCCACTATTCATACTAGCCCAGGGGTGTCCAATGTCGGTCCTCGAGGGCCGCAATCCAGTCGGGTTTTCAGGATTTCCCCAATGAATATGCATGAGATCTGTGTGCATGCACTGCTTTCAATGCATATTCATTGGGGAAATCCTGAAAACCCGACTGGATTGCGGCCCTCGAGGACCGACATTGGACACCCCTGTACTAGCCACTTGGTGGCCTGTATGAAAAAACATTGGCATGTTCTTCAGACAATACCTGATCTTTCTGACGAATTCCCCATAATTGCATATAGTCGGGGTAAAAATTTGGGAGGGCGCCTGGTCCGGTATAGATATAGCACAGATGCCAGGGATGATCAGGAAGGGGGACATATGAAATGTCAAAATTGCCAATGGTGTGAAGGTACGATTGAAGGGAGTAGTTAGCAACCTCCTAAAAGGGATACTTTAAAACTCCCCCCCCCGAGGCCAGCAGCGCTGCTCCCCCCCCCCCACGAGAACCGGCATTGCTCCCCCCGAAGGCCCCCCCCCCCGCGAACCGGCACCCTCACCCCCGCGATCCGCACCCCCCCGCCACCATTGGGCACCCCCCCCACCGTGACCCCCCCCAACCTCCTAAAAGGGATACTTTAAAACTATAACGGCAAAAACAAATACTACATGTAAGTCCCACAATGTTGTATATGCAATCCAGTACCCATGTGATTTGATCTATGTGGGGAGAACGGGCCGCCCTATAAATATTAGGCTAAATGAACATAAATCTAGGATCCTTAATGATGTAAAGGAAGCCCCACTTACACAGCATTGGGCTTCACATGCCCACACGATAAGAGAGTTACGCTGGCGAGTGATAGAACATATAAGTGAAGGGTGGGAGGGAGGAAACTATAAACAACGTTTAAACTTTCTTGAACAAAAATGAATATACACCTTAAGCACAGTGGAACCAGGAGGGCTGAACCAAGAAATCGAATGGATGTTTCTGGTATGAGTCCCGATTGGCTGCCAGTACAGTTGACGTCTTGAGGGGGAAGGTACTTAAATGAAACAAAAAAACGCCGCGGCTATCTTTTCTTCAGAAATGCTATGCAGATCGGGATGGTACGAGTAAATTTCAAAAGGGGTAAGGGTTTACTAAAATAATCTTTTAAACCGCGTTGCTCCTAATTATGGTGATAGAATGGATACATATATAATACTGTCTTGAGGCTCAATGCCCTTATTTATTCTTTTATGGTTTTTAGGGGTCTTTTCTTGAAACAGCCTCATGTCGAATGACAGGTCCCTTCCCGATGTTACTAACAGAAAAGATTTGAGATAAGTTATAAAGTTCTTACAAGTTTTTATGGTAAGAAAAAACTAAAAAAATGGAATAAGTTATTAATATAGCATTGAGCACTTTATATATAAAAACATAAAAAAAGTATAATGGGGCTAGTGAGGAAGCCATAGCCAAAAGTTGATTGGTGACCCCAGAAATGTGTGGCACCTAATGGCAAATCTGAGGCCCTAAATAGGATTTATAAAATAAGTATAAAGAATATCTGGGACATTGAAAAAACTATGGCGATTATACTTGTCAATGTCTTACTTGCTTATGACTATAATTGATACTGGTTCATTATTACACTAAGCACCTTGGTGTTGTATGTAATATTAACCACATCAATATGTTCATCATATTATTATATTTGATGCATCATCATTGTTATACAAGTTTTGATGGTGTATTTGTTGTTGTTTGCATTAATAAAAATTGTTTGAACTTAAAAGGGGTTCAGTTAAACTATTAATAACATAACATTTGAATGAAAGAAAGAACAATTAAGGACAATAACATAGGGAAAGGGAGAAATCAATTTTAGTATAGAAAATAAGCTTAGAAAGTCCCTTAGATCAATTAACAGTCATATACATCTTTAAATAAGAAGCCTTTAAGGCCACCCTTGAATTTATCTAAATTCTTTTCGGACCTTAAATATAATGGTAACTAGTTTCATATTGTTGGAGCAGTCGTTGCGAAAGAAGAAGCCCTACGGGTACTAATGATTTTTAGGGATGGGACATGAAGAAAATGCTGTGATGCAGATCTTAAGGTTCTCGGAGGATCATATGGAATCAGGTATTTATGGATAAAAGTAGAGCTGGGATAAGATGATGCTAGGGGATGCAAAGAAAGGGACAGGGAATTATAGCCTGACCAGTGGAAAGAGGGAGGGGGATTCTGAAAGTGGTGAGCCATGTGGATGAGGTCAAAAGGGAGATGACAAGATGAGTGAGAGAGCAGTGAGTACAGTGGTAGAAATGTGGTAATGGGGAGTAGATAGAAGGAAATAGGAAGCTGGGAAAGGAGTGAGATGTGAAACGGGAGAGCTAGGGACTGAGGGAAGATGGAGAATTGAGAGGTAGCTGAACATTTAAAAAGAAGAAGGGTGAGAAAGAAGGCAACATTTGAGTGGACAGAGGCAGAAAAGAAAAAGGTAAGAAAGATGAAAGGGAACAATCAATACGTTGGAGATAGGCATAAGAAGAAAATGAAACAACAGAGGAGGAGAAAAAAATGGACAGCAGACACTGGAAAGAGAATTAGTTGAAGATAGACAAAAAGCAGAAAGAGAAACTGGGACCAAAATGATGGAAAAACAAAACATTCAGACAACAAGGTAGGAAAAATTGTTTTATTTTGAATTTATTAACTGGAATATGTTAGCTTTGGGATATGTGAATCACAATTATTATTGAATTCAGTGGTGTAGTCATATACAGCTGATTTGGGGGAGGGACTGGAGCCCAAAATTAGTGGATGGGCACCAGAGTTTCTCCCCGCCTGAGTGCAATTTATAAATACTTGAGCTATTGGGGATTCCCAAGCCCTGCCAACTGAAGACATCTTCCTCCAGTCTGGCAACTCAAACTCGCCAAGCTTTGCAGCCAATCGCAATATCCTCAAGCTGCCCCTGCTTTCATGCATGCTTGAAAGCCAAGGGGGGAAGGAAGGCAGCAGCCCTGCAATATTGCTGCCAGCTGCAGAACTTGGGAAGTTGGAGGGGAATGAGGTGGCTGTCGGTGAGGCTTGTGGATCCCTACTAGCTATAGCAGGGGAGATATTCATTTTGAGGGAGTCTAAGCTCAAAGTGGGAGGCCCAAAAAAGCACTAATATTTACCCTGATTAAACGATCTTTCATGTGCGCTGCTGACAGCTGATTCAGCATCCCCGCTTTGATGAGGCTCACCTCTGAAGAGGCTCACCGTAGCTGTAATAGAAGTAAATGGGAGAACCAGGAGTGCGCATCCCTGCTCATCAGAGTGGAGATGCGGAAGCCTGTGGCTGCTCCCACTATCAACGGTGCACATGGAGGGATCACTCAGTCAGGGTAAGTATTACTGCTTTTTTGGGTTCCTCGCCACAGTGTCCCTTTAATGAAGGTTTATTAGATACATACATCTTCTATATTAGTGATTGCAGATTTGGGACCTGCTCAACTTTTTTTTGCTCATCGGCTAGTGTTAGTGTTTGTGCGGCCCCAGAAAATATTTTTTCAGTCAATGCGGCACAGGGAAGCCAAAAGGTTGGACAACCCTGGTTTAAAGGATTCCTACAATCCAGAACTTATAGAGTCAAAACAAACAAAGAAAAATCGGATCCTTGGTCCAACCCATGTGGAGTGCCACAAGGATCTCACCTATCTCCCACACTTTTCAAACTATACATTGCCTCTCTAAGTTCCTACCTAGATAAACTAGGTATTACCTCTTACAGCTACGCAGATGATATCACCATACTCATCTCCTTCGACCAACTTGAACCATCCATGATAGGCACAATACACGGAACACTTGAAACAGTAGCAACATAGATGAAAGAACACAAACTAAAACTTAACCCGGACAAAACAAACTTCATCCTCCTTGAAAACTGCAAAACTCCAACCTTGACAAACAGAAATTAACTTTGATCTCATACCCCATTCAACCCACGCTAAAATTCCTCGGAGTGCTGATAGATAGAGGTTGCACCAGGCAACCACAAATCAACAAAATTATAAAAATATTTGCCACTATGAGAAACCTTAGACAAGTCAGAAAATTCTTTGACAGAAAACAATTCCAACTTGTGGTTCAATCTCTAATCCTAGGTCAAATAGACTACTGCAACGTACTATATCTCCCCTGCCCAACAACAAAGATAAAACAACTCCAAACAATACAAAACACAGCCCTAAGACTTATCTACTCTTTGAAAAAATACGACCACATCACAGAGGCCTACCACGGCTCACACTGGCTCCCAATACAAGCCAGAATACACTTCAAATTCCTTTGCCTACTATTCAAAGCTATAAACGGAAACAGCCCTTCCTACTGGAACAATCAACTAACTCATTCCACCTCAATCAGACACAGGAGAACCCACACATTATTCACACACCCGCCACCAAAAATGTCAAATGAAAAAAAAAATATGACAACCTTCTGGCCACCAGAGCAGCAAAACTGGACTGACAACTCACCTATCTGCTGACTTCAACCACAGACTACAAAATTTTCAAAAAAGAAACAAAAACCTTGCTCTTCAAAAAACACATAAAACCAACAAACTTTACCAACAAAGTTCCAAACTCCACCTGCATTACCAATCTACTCCTTAGCAAATTAGAAAAATGTTCCTATATAATCTTATGTATTAAGATCATAACAATTCTTATGTAATCCGCCTTGATCTGCAAGGTAAAGGCGGAATAGAAGTCACTAATGTAATGTAATATAATATTCTGTTACAGTACTATGAATATTCCTGGGAAGAGAATACCGACAGCCACATATTTGGCTAATAAACCATCTCCTGAGATGCAACTCTGTCTTAGATGAGAAAAGAACTAGGCTATTCTCAACTATATAAATGAACCCCAAATTCTCACCATGACTGAAAGGAAGGGTTCTGTCCTCAGCTTAAGCTATATACACAGCAAGCCCACTAGATAGCATTTGGTTAGTGTAGAGAGAATTCATCAACCCAGCTAGCACTGGCAGCTGGTCTCTCATACAAGGTTAGAAGCCATAATTATCAGCTTGTACTTCATTGTAATATGGTTATACAGAGAGGCTCAGAACTTAGATGGCACAAAGAGACAGTCTCTTTACAGAGCTTTCAGATCTATGTTCACTCTCACCTTGCACCAAAACTCGGTTCTCCTCATTGTACAAGACTTTTATCCATTGTTGTTTGATGACTCTTCTGGCCCAATCAGATTAAGCATTCCTTCTGTCCAGTAGATGAAAAGCAGGTCTGGAGAACAGTGGTATATGGGTTGTCTGACGTCCTCTTAAGTGAGTACCTGCGATGATCGAGCCTTATGTTATACTTTTGTCAGTGAAAATTGGTCTTGTTACTAGCTTCACACCCTGAGAAGAAGTGCAGATGGTCTTAGGAATGCCAGTGTTCTTGAGATGGCAGTCAGTATATAGAGATGCAGGAAATAGACAAGCAACCATGACAGTTTGGTTCAGGCCTTAGTTGTACAAAAGGTGATTTCTAGTTTAAAGGGTACAGTAGTCTTGACAAGTGGGTTCCTTCAACTGTGAGGATTGAAGAAGTCATCATCTACATTTTGAACTCTGCCTCTTTGTGTCATTGGGCAGTACCTCAACTCCTCAGTTTTTCCTTCTGCAAGTGAGAAGAGAAAGTATCCTTTTTTCTGCTCTGCATCTATTTTATTATTTTTGGGTTTTTATCTGGCTTTTTGAGGCTTCCTGGTGCTACAGAGGTTCCCAGAAATCCTGAGACAGCTCTGTCTGGGAGAAGATACAACCTCTTGGTTCAGAGGGCTGTAGCTAGGGGGACCACCCTTTTATAGTGAACTTACCTAGCCAGCCTGCACTAACATTTAAGGCAACTCGGGGAGAATTCCCCTGGAAACGCAGCCTGCCCTGATTTTTCAGTTGCTGGAGTGCAGGCTGAGTGGCCCTGTGTTGGTCCAGAGGACTGTAGTGGGTGTTGGTTATGTTCCCCAACCCTGAAAATACATGAGGAGCTAGTGGGGATGAGGGTTTCTAAAAGGCAGCCTGAAGAGACAAGCCCCTGGAAAATTGTACAAGCTTGTTTGAGGCAGAAATCTTCTCCATACTCCAGCGGCAGTGGAAGCTGAGGCAGGCACCACACCTTCCAATTCTGTGAGTACAGTGCTTTACTGTCTATGAGAGACATCGGAGGGGTTTCTTGAAAATTGAAGTTTTCAGGGGCTTTGTATAGGGCTCCCCTCCACAAAAAACCCTTCCTTATATTTTTGGAACTTTAATTCAGCTCTCCCGGGCCATTTATTGGCACAAAAATGAACCTCAGCGGCCATCTTGGAGTTCACGATTTTATTTTAAAAGCCCCTCTGCCTTAAAACACCTTGATTTTGCTAATAATCATTTTTTCTGGTGCAAGAGGCACATCAGTATTAAACTAGTGGGCAGTCACCCTCAAACTGTGAGTTTATCTTGCAGAAGATTTTATCATTTTTTCTTTGATTCCACCTCCTACCTCCAGTGTGCATTACTGTAGTCCCTCAGTTTTCTCTTGTGCAAGTGAGTTGAGTAGGTGGTTTTCTGTTCTGCTATGACTTTATTATTTTTGGGTTTTTTTTAGTACCGGATTTTGAGTTTTTTCTAGTGCTGCAGAGGTTCCCAGGAATACTGGGACAACCCTTGACTGTAGGAGAAACACAAACCAGTAATGCAGGGGTCTGTAGCTGGCAGGTGTCTGGAATACCTGCATAGCCTAATTGCACTAACTAACAGTTGTGAAAGCTCAGGGGCCATTCTCTTGGGAGTGAAGCTTGCTCCTGAATTAGGCAGGAGCTTGAGTGCAGTCTGTGGGCTCCCGAGGCGGTACAGTCAGTTGAAGAGGGGCTAGCAGTGTTTTTAGTTCCCCCCCCTCCCCCCCCCCCCGTTGTATGAGGAGAACTGTAATGGGGTTGAGATTTCAGCTCACCTTTTGGGTCAGCTGGCAACCTGAAGTTACAAGCATCTGAAGATTTCAGGCTTGGTTGAGGCAGCAGTTCATGGCACCAGCAGGCACATGTACAAGCTATAGCATCCTATGGGGGGGGGGGGGGGTAGTGTTCCTGGGGCTAGATTGGGATTTGTAAACTGTTTGAAGCCATTTTTGGTGCTAAAATTGCTGCTGTAGCGGCCATCTTGGATCACCCGATTTATTTTTAAAAGCTGCTGTCTCCTTTCGATTGTCTTGATTTTGCTTAAAACCAATATTTATGGATTCCTCCACCTCTGATAGCATGGATTCATACCAGATTTGTGCTGGATGGCAGGCAGGGGACTGTGTGGCACTTGAGGGGGGGAGGCAGGGGCCTTGGGTTCAATCCCCTCTGACTCCTTGAAATTATTGGGACTGCAGATGGAGTGCTCTGGGGTTGTTAGGACCACTCTGGAGACAAAAATCTCAGAATCTGTGCCCAAGGCGAAGAGATGCTGCATGGAAAATGCAGAATACACTTCTCCCTCCGTATTCGCTGCAATAGGGGATTAACAGACCCATGAATACAGAAAAACCGCAAATAACTTTTTTCCATATGTTACCTTAAAAAGAAACACGTAGATTACAAATTCTCCAAAACACCACAATAAAAATTATCATGATCATGTAACCCCACTGTTGAAGAAAAATCATTGGTTACCGGTAAACCACAGAATTACTTATAAAATAGCTTTACTGACACATAAGATATCCTATATAATAAAAAGCTAGCCGCACATGCGCACTTACCTGCGTGCTTCCGTGATCCCTGCCCGGGCTCCCCTTTAAGAGCAGGGAGCCGACCACGAGGCAGATCTCGGCGACGTTTTCTTTTTAGCAGAGCAGCCTGATCAACAGGAGAGACAGAGGGGAGACAGCCTAATCAGCAGGAGAGGCAGAGGGGAGACAGCCGATCGGGAGGAGAGGCAGAGGGGCGGAAGCCTGATCGGGGTCAAGGCGAGAGGAAGCTCTGGCCACCCCCACCGCGTCAGAGGTCGCATCGGTGCCCGGGTTCCCCTTTAAGAGCAGGGAGCCGGACCATGAGGCAGATCTCGGCAGCGTTTTCTTTTTAGCAGAGCAGCCTGTTCAGCAGGAGAGGCAGAGGGCAGACAGCCTGATCAGCAGGAGAGGCAGAGGGGAGACAGACGATCGGGAGGAGAGGCAGAGGGGCGGAAGCCTGATCGGGGTCGAGGCGAGAGGAAGCTCGCCCACCCCCCACCGCGTCAGAGGTCGCATCGGTGCCTGGGCTCCTCTTTAAGAGCAGGGAGCCAACGGCACACAGCCGTTCGGCATGCGGTGAAGGCGAGCGGCAAAGGTGCTCGCCTTAGCGAGAGCGCCTTTGCGAAGGAGCCTAAAGAATGAGCCAGGAGACCAGGCCGCTCAGCAGGCGCACCTAGAGCGCAAGCCACAAGCACTTTCTCTTTCTTCTCTCATTCCTTCTTTTTCTTCTCTACTCTTTCAGATAACTGCACAGCAGGGACCACCTTCACACACCTCATACCAGGAGGCAACTAAGAGAAGGAGAGATGGAGGCAGAAGGAACCCAGAGGTGTTTCCCAGTGTACTGCACGGAGTGCCATATGTACGACTACCTCCCCTCGGGAAGGCAGGCGTACATATGCGGTCGGTGTCAGGAGCTGGAACGCCTGAAGGAGGAGGTCGGTAGGCTACAGGACAGGGTCCAGGAGCTGGAGGGACTCTGCATCTCAGAAGAACCATGCTGGGCAGCCGAGGACCCCTCAAGAGAGAGCCACATCGAGGATCAAGTGAGGGAGCTTGAGAGATTCATCGAGGAGGCCTACAGGAGGGTAGAGGAACAGGAACACCAGCAACGCAGACAGGTACCAGCAGATGGAGGACAGGAGCCACCAGACACCAAGGGAGGAGGACCTTATGAAAACATCGAGCAATTAGAGGAGGCCAGGGGAGAAGGACCTTATGAAACCATCGAGCAACCAGAGGAGGCGAAGATTCATCAGAACCCTGAGGGAGCAGTATCGAACCCCACTAAGGATACAGACTTGAGACCTAAGAGGAAGTTGAGGAAGGGGAAATCTGCAATTGTAGTGGGAGACTCAATCCTGAGAGAAGTGGACAGTCATGTAGCAGGAGGAAGAGAGGACCGGCTGGTGTCATGTCTCCCGGGGGGCAAAAACGAAGGACATCACAGACAGAAATCGAGAGGATCCTGGAAGGAGTTGAGACAGAAGAGATAGCAGTGATAATCCACGTGGGAACAAATGATGTCAACAGAAGGAATTACAGCAGGTCCACACTAACTGAGCAGTTCGAGATCCTGGGAAAGAAACTGAAGCTGAGGGCACAGAAGGTAGCATTCTCGGAGATCCTGCCAGTACCGAGGGCAGACGTGAAGAGGCAGACTGAACTACAAGCAGTAAACGCATGGCTGAGGAGATGGTGTGAGGAGGAAGGCTTCCACTTTGTGAAGAACTGGATGATTTTTGGGGGAAAGAACAAGCTCTACAGGAGGGACGGACTACACCTGAGCACGGCGGGAACAAGATTACTGGCAAACAATGTCAAGAGAGTAATAGAGAAGGCTTTAAACTGAGAAAGAGGGGAAAGTCGACCAGATGTCGACATTTCGAACAAAAGTATCCACCGAAGATACTGAGTGGGAAAACTGCCGGGAGGAAACAAATGACAAACTGCAGTGGTCCAAGGGTCATGTGGAACTAGAGACCAAAGAGAAGAACGAACAGCAAGAGATAGAGGAACAGGTGGAAATGGGGAGACAGGCTGAGGACAAAGAAAATGCGCCACAGGAGGAGGAAGAACAAATGAAATTCAGGGGTTGGCAGCCCGCGAGAGGGACGGCAGGAGGAACAACCCACAATATAGAACAGCAGGGAAGAGGAAAATTCAGGACTTAAATTGCTTATACACAAATACGAGGAGCCTAGGGACCAAAATGGGAGAACTGGAAGTCACGGCCAAAAATGGTGACCTTGACATTATTGGAATCACAGAAACATGGTGGACCCAGGACAACAAGTGGGACGTAGTACTGCCAGGGTACAAACTTTATAGGAGAGACAGGACCTACAAGAAGGAGGTATAGCACTCTATATAAAGGACACCATTCACTCGACCAGAATGGATACGGCGGCAAGGGTGGTAGAACTGGAATCCTTGTGAGTTAAGTTACCAGGAAGAAATGGAGCAGACATAAAAGTAGGACTATACTATCGCCCACCTGGACAAACGGAAGCAACCGACAAAGAACTAGAAGCAGAATTGAGGTGAGAATGCAATAGTGGAAGTGTGATGGTGATGGGGGATTTTAACCACCACGGGATAGACTGGAGCATTGGAAGCTCAAGCTGTGCGAGGGAAACAGAATTCCTGGAGACGGTGAGAGACTGCTTCATGGAGCAGCTTGTCAAAGAATCAACGCGAGAAGATGCCACCCTCGACCTAATCCTCAACGGGCTAGGGGGACCTGCAAAGGAAGTGGCAGTAGTAGGGCCACTAGGAAACAGCGACCACAGCATGATCCGGTACAAATTAGAAGTGGGAACATCCAAGGTGAAGAGAACTACTGCGACGATGCTAAATTTCAAAAAAGGGAACTACGAAGCTATGAGAACAAGGGTGAGAAAGAAGCTCAAAAATTGCCCAAAACATATGGAGACAGTAGAGAAAGCCTGGTCCCTATTCAGGGACACGGTGCTAGAAGCACAAAACCTATGCATACTCAGGTTTAGGAAGGGGTGCAAAAAAATCCAATCAAAAGGCCCAGTATGGATAACAAATGAAGTGAAGAAGGCGATAGGTGACAAGAAAAAATCGTTCCGAAAATGGAAAAAGGACCAAACCGAGGAAAACCAGAAGGAACACAAACAACACCAGAAAGACTGTCACCGAGTGGTTAGGAAAGCAAAAAGAGAGTATGAGGAAAGGCTTGCCGGGGAAGCAAGAAACTTCAAAATGTTCTTCAGATACATCAAAGGGAAGCAACCGGCGAGGGAGGAAGTAGGACCGTTGGATGATGGAGACAGAAAGGGAGTGGTAAAGGAGGAAAAAGAGGTAGCTGATAGGTTAAACGAGTTCTTCTCGTCGGTCTTCACGAGCGAGGACACATCCAATGTACCAGAACCCGAAGAGGTCATAAGTGGGGATCAAGAAGAAAAACTGGCACATATTGAGATAAAAATCCAAATAATCAAGAAAAGGATGTCCAAAAAAATCAAAAATTAACACAACACCCTCAAAAGCACAGGTCTACATATCACATTGTATTCAAAAAGGAGAAAAGACCTCAGTGTCCAATAGGGGCTCTACAGGCTACCCACATAGACAAGCTGGTTTCAAACTGAATTTGAGACCAGCAGACACATCCTTGGTCAAAAACTCCAAAAGTACGAGAGAAATAGTGTGTACATCACTTTCAAAAAACACACACTCTTTGAAATTCTATTTTTTCTTTTTTCAATAAAAGTCTCTTTCACTTGCCAATATAATTTATAGTATTTTTCAATTATTTTCAGTAAAAGTCACTTATCTGAATATTGCTGTTTGAATGTAGTCCTGGGGTTAGAAAGCAGAAAAAACTGCTCCGTGGAGAAAAAGCTGAAAGTCATTCTACACACTTCCACATAATCCAACAGGGCTCCCTGTTTCGCTAATACGCTTCTTCAGGGATTTGCAATTGCCCGTGTTGATCAATCTACAGTCAGAAACATCGCATATTGAGATAAGCCACGAGGATGTCCTCCAACAGATAGATAGACTGAAAAGCGACAAATCACCGGGCCTGGACGGAATCCACCCAAGTGTCCTAAAAGAGCTGAGAAACGAAATAGCGGAAACACTACGACAAATTTGTAACCTGTCTTTGACAACTAGGGAGATTCCGGAGGACTGGAAAATAGCAAACGTCACACCTATCTTTAAAAAGGGATCGAGGGGTGACCCCGGGAACTACAGGCCGGTAAGCTTGACTTCTGTTCCAGGCAAGATGATGGAAGCACTGATAAAGGACAGCATCTGTAAGCACATAGAATCAAACGGACAACTGAATGCGAGCCAGCATGGCTTCTGCAAGGGAAGATCGTGCCTGACGAACTTACTGCACTTCTTTGAAGGAATAACCAGCCAGATGGACAAAGGGGAACCCATAGACATCATTTACCTCGACTTCCAAAAGGCCTTCGACAAAGTATCCCATTAGTGGCTACTTAGGAAGCTATGGAACCACGGGGTGGAAGGGGACGTATACAGATGGATTAAGCACTGGTTGGCAGGCAGAAAACAAAGGGTTGCGGTGAAGGGCCAATACTCGGACTGGTGGAGAGTCATGAGCGGTGTTCCACAGGGGTCAGTGCTCGGACCGCTGCTGTTTAATGTATTTATAAACAACCTAGAATCAGGGACGAAGTGTGAAGTTATAAGGTTTGCAGATGACACCAAACTCTGCAGCAAGGTTAGGAATGCGAAGACCTACAAAAGGACCAAAGCAAACTGGAAGAGTGGGCAAATAAATGGCAAATGCGATTTAATATAGAGAAATGCAAGGTCATGCATATTGGGAGAAAGAACCCAAGGTTCAGCTACAAAATGGGGGATTCAGTGCTGGGGGACAGTAATTTTGAAAAGGACTTGGGTGTGCTGGTGGACACAACATTGAAGCCAACGGCACAATGCGCAGCAGCCTCCAAGAAAGCCAATAGAATGTTGGGAATTATTAAGAAGGGCATTACAACTAGGACGAAGGAAGTCATCATGCCGCTGTATCGTGCAATCGTACGCTCGCACCTGGAGTATTGGTCACCGTATCTCAAAAAGGACATGGCGATACTTGAAAGGGTCCAGAGAAGAGCGACGAAAATGATAAAAGGTATGGAAAACATTTCATACGCAGACAGGTTGGAGAGGCTGTGGCTCTTCTCCCTGGAGAGGCGGAGACTCAGAGGAGACATGATAGGGACTTACAAGATCATAAAGGGCATAGAGAAGGTGGAGAGGGACAGATTCTTCAACCTATCGGGAACCACAAGAACAAGAGGGCACTCGGAGAAACTGAAGGGGGACCAGTTTAGAACCAATGCCAGGAAGTTCTTTTTCACTCAGAGGGTGGTGGACACCTGGAATGCGCTGCCGGAGGTTGTGATAGGACAGAGCACACTACGGGGTTTTAAAGAAGGATTGGATAAATTCCTGACAAATAAAGGAATTGAGGGATACAGATAAGGATAAAGATAGGATATAGAAAGGGTATCAAGGCGAATTTTAAGGGATCACATCCAGGTCATGGACCTGATGGGCTGCTGCGGTTGCGGACTGCTGGGCGCGATGGATCACCGGTCTGATCCAGCAGAGGCGATTTCTTATGTTCTTATGTTCTTAGGTGTTTAATATTTATGGCTTAGTTTACAATGGAATCATATGCAACATTTTCAAATGCCATCCTTGTATATTCATAAGAACATGAGAATTGCCTTACGGGTCCATCAAGTCCAGTATCTTGTTTCCAACAGTGGCCAACCAGGCCCCAAGTACCTAGCTAGATCTCAAGTAGTAAAACAGATTTTATGCTGCTTATCCTGGGAATAAACAGTGGATTATCCTAAGCCATCTCAATAATGGCCTATGGACTTTCCTTTTAGGAATGTATCTAAACCTTTTTCATACCCTGCTAAGCTAACTAATTTCACAACATTTTCCGGCAATAAATTCCAGAGTTTAATTATACGTTGTGTGAAGAAATATTTTCTCCGGTTTGTTTTAAACTACTACTTAGTAGCTTTATTGCATAACCCCCTAGTCCTAGTATTTTTGGAAAGAGTAAACAAATAAATCACATCTACCCTTTCCATTCCTCTCAGTAATTTATAGACCTCTTATCATATCATCCAAGAGCCATCTCTTTTTCAAGCTGAAGAGACCTAGCTACTTTAGCCATCCTTATAGGGAAATCATCTCATCCCTGTTATCATTTTTGTCACCCTTCTCTGTACCTTTTATAATTCCACTATATCTTTTTTGAGATATGGCAACCAGAATTGCACACAATATTCGAGATATGGCCGTACCATAGAGCAATATAAGGACATTATAACATCTTCATCTTTGCTTTCCATTTCTTTCTTGATAATTCATAACATTCTACAGTGTTCTCCCTAGGGCCTTTTAGCCGGGCGGTCTGCCCGGGTAATTTAGATGACCGACCGGCTATCATCTGCTGTGAATTCTGCTGCTGCCGCCGGTGCTGCTCAACACCAAAAAAAAACAACGGCTTGGAGATTTCACGCCTTAGCCCATAGCGAACTTATGCTCCGGGGCTCTAACGTGTTCATGCCGGCTTCCCTTCTCTTCCCTCCGAAACCGGAAGTTATGTCCGGGTGGGGGAAGGGAAGCCGGCATGCACATGTTAAAGCCCTGAAGCATGCGTTCGCTACAGGCTAAGGCGGGAGACAGGTCAGTGAAGCTTACAATTTGCTCTTCTTGCTGCTGGGTCCTGCCTACTTTCTGTTTCCATGAAGGCAGGACCTGGCAATAGTTCCCCAGTAGGTCAATCGCGATCTTGGGCCGACCAGCCTTCCTCTCCCCGACGGCAGAATTGACATCAGGGAGAGGAATGCTGGTCGGCCCGAAACAGGGAGAGCTTGGGGCGGCGGCGGCTTTGGGGCCTGTTATCCGATGGCGGCAGCTTGGGGGCCTGTTCCCCGATGGCAGTGGCAATGGCTTGGGGGAGGGCAGGGAGAAAGAAAGAAAGAGGGTAGGCAGGGAGACAAGGAAAGAAGAGAAACAGAAAAAAGAAAGGGGGCATGAAGAGAGAAAGAAAGAAAGGGAGGCAGGGAGAAAGAAAGGGTAGGGAGAGAGGAAGAAAAAGTTGGGGGAGGGAATGAGGTCTGGAGGAGAGGAAGCATACAGGCTGAAAGAAGGGAAGAAAGATTGGATGCACAGTCAGAAGAAGAAAGTGCTACCAGAGACTCATGAAATCACCAGACAACAAGATAGGAAAAATGTTTTTATTTTAAATTTAGTGATCAAAATGTGTCTGAATTTATATCTGCAGTTTATATTTTACACTATGGTCCCCTTTTACTAAACCGCAATAGAGGTTTTTAGTGCCTATGAGCGTCGAGAGCAGCGCTGGGCATTCAGCACAGCTCCCTGTGCTAAAAACTGCTATCGTGGTTTAGTAAAAAGGGAGGGGTATATTTGTCTATTTTTGTGTGGTTGTTACTGAGGTGACAGTGCATAGAATCATCTGCTTTGACCTCTTTGAAAAAACCCCAGAATAGGAATGATTATTAACATTTTCTATGCGTACAGTGTACTTTGTGGTTTTTTTTAAATTTTATTGTTGGTAGATCATTTTGACTTGGTCATTTAAAAAGTAGCTCGCAAGCCCAAAAATTGTGGGCACCCCTGCTCTAGAACATCGCTCCTTAGTTTTATCAAGTGGTGCAGTGAGGGGCCAGCACTTTACATCTTATCTCCTCATGTACAGCACGGGTCTTTATTCTAAGCAGCTCTGGCACTAACAGTACTATGGGTGCCTTATGCTACTTTCACTACCACTTGCAGTCAGGTTTGGCATTTTATCATGGTTTTGGTTTTTTATTTAGTTTTTCACCAGTATTTTCATTTATTTATTAAAGCAGCTTTTTTTATCAGCCCGATGCCCCTCCCCTATCAGTGTGCATCCAATCCACTGCCGACACTTTTTTGGCGCCTCTTTCAACGGATCAAATATCATAGCCCCACTGTCGCGTGTTCACATTTATTCTGCGTACGAGTTTATCTCATCAGTGCAGAGACCTTTTCGGTAAGTCCATTTTACTCTCCCTTTTTTACTTTTCCGAGTGCTGTGGTTTTATTCTTTGGTTTTAATAGAAGCTCATTTGAACAATAATTTAGATCTTTCCCAGGTTTCACTTTTCATCTATTAGGTTGGCTTGTCTTTGAGCTACTATCGGCTTATGTTTTCAAGATACACTGTATTATCAGCTGTTCATTTCCCATACGTTTACTTTTGCCCTGTTTAGGTCTATATAGTCTAGGCATACTGTTTGTAACCAGCCATCATTTTAAGTATGTATATGCCCTATTTTTTTGGGGGGGTTAAGTTCTTTTAGCATGTTATTTAATTAATTCTGAGTTCGGTGTTACAATATATTGTTCTTGGTTTTTAGTTTATACATTATTTATTCTTTTCTATGACATGTTCGCATCGCAATTTTACTCAAAATATAAATAGGTATCCATATTTCCATTCAAGTTTCATCACGGTGCTGTGATTTTGGCTCCAGTATTTGTCACTTCCGTCCACACTAATTTATGGAAACACTAATTAAACATAAATTAGATATGATTCTGAATGAAGAGGATTGCTGGTCAGCTGTAGCGATCCTAGCAGGCTGCCGTCAGCCTCCGCAGCATTTTCCCTCTGCTGCAATCTTTCCCCTCCTCTGACATATGGGACCAAGGCAGAGGGCACATGCTGCAGAGACTACGGCAGCTTGCTAGGATCGCTACAGCCGACCAGCGATCCTCTGCAGGCTGCTTTTAAGGTGAGACCAGGAAGCCGGGAGAGAGATGGTGGACAATGAAATGGCGGGAGGGAAGGAACAGGGTATTTGGCCCATGTACCTGAGTTTGACACCCCGGCCTTAACTGTAGCCATGACATCCCGTTTGTCTGTCTTGTCGGTTTAGATTGTAAGCTCTTTCGATCAGGGACTGTATTCTTTGTGACTCTGTACAGAACTGCGTACATCTTGTAGTATTATAGAAAAAATTAATAGTAGTAGTAGTTCCCAAGGGTTTGTGTAAGGACTGCTGCTTTTTAACAGATTTATCAATGATCTAGAGATGGGAATAACTAGTGAGATAATTAAATTTGCTGATGACACAAAGTTGTTAAATCGCAAGAGGATTGTGAAAAATTTCAAGAGGACCTTGTGAGACTGGGCATCAAAATGGCACATGATGTTCAATGTGAGCAAGTGCAAAGTGATGCATGTGGGAAAGAGGAACCCAAACTATAGCTACGTGAAGCAAGGTTCTATGTTAGGAGTCACTGTCTAGGAAAAGGATCTAGTTGACATTGAGGAAACATTAAAATCCTCCGGTTAGTGTGCGGTTGCGGTGGCAGCAGCGGCTAAAAAAGCAAATAGAACAGTGTTCTCCCCAGAAATTTTTTCCAGCCAGGTGGCATGAAAAAGTAGCTGGGTGGGGCGGGATGGGGAAATTTGGTGGTGGGGAAAATTAAGGGCTCCTTTTACTAAGCTGCAATAACGTTTTTAGCACGTGCAGAATTGCTGCGCTACACGGCTAGAACTAACGCCAGCTCAATGCTGGCGTTAGCGTCTAGCACATGTGGCAATTCTGCGCGAGCTAAGAGCACGGTAAAACTGCTATCGCATCTTAGTAAAAGGAGCTCTAAATGTGTACTATTTGTATTAGTTAATTATTATTAGTTATTTTCCAATGCTCAATATGACTTCCTTTCTTAAGGTTTAACACTTGTTCCATAATTTTTTATTAAATTTAAGAAGTATCCAATTCTAGAAGTGAATAATTAGATATTTGCCCTCTTTCAAATGATATAAAGCAGCGTCTCTCAAACTTTTTAAACTCCAGCACACTAAACAGAGCAAATGTTTTTTTGTGGCACACTAAATGCAGCAATTGTTTTTCATGGCTGGAAAAAATTTCTGGGGAGAACACTGTTGCTGTTAGTTTTCAAGGTCCAATCACGTCAAAGAATGATGCTTATCTGGGCAATTGTATAATAAAAAGAATGGATAAGATAACATGAGAAGTGAAATTGTCATGAATCAGAGGGATACATACCCTGCAGGTCTTAAAAGCAGGCTTGTGGATTAGATATAAACTATGAAGGCAGTGGTGTACCTAGCATATGTGACACCTGAGGCCCATCATTTTTTGACACAAACACACCCCCCATCTATATGAAAAACATGATTTTTAGTAACAATCCATACATCACACAAGAGTGTACCTAGGAAAAGGCAGCATCTTACATACTGCAGTTAGTAGTACATCAATACACCCATTGTAAAACTAAATAAACCAGACTAGTACAAATCAATCCTACACAGTCAATCCTAATGAAAACCATGTCTTTTGAACACACAGAACACAGAAAACACCTTTGCCTAGTATGGAATATGTAATCACAAACTAACCCCTCTCCCTTTTACAAAACTGTAATGTGGTTTTTAGCCATGGTGGTAACAGCTGGTGCTAAAAAAACACTCTACAGTTTTGTAAAAGGGGGGATAAAATAGAAAAACGTAGACAAAGGTTAAATTGAACCACCAAGAAGCTGGACTCTGCATACAATGCAACACCAAAGAAACAGCGATGCATCTCCCCTAAAGCAAAAAAATAAATATAATTTTTTTCTACATTGTCTTCTCTGGTTTCTGCTTTCCTCATAGTCTTGTCACTCTCTACCTTTCATCCACTGACTACCCTCTCTCTGCCCCTTCTATATGGCATCTTCTCTTCTTGTATTCCACTTCCATCTCTCCCTTCACCCCTATTATTCTGGCATCCATCTTCTTCCCTTCCCTCCTCCAATGGTCTGGCATCTCTCTCCTCTTCTTCCCTTCCCTCTCATACACCCCCATGGTCTAGCATTTCACTCTCTCCTCTCCCTTCCCCCCACTTCCATCAGCATCTGCCCCCTTTCTTTCCCTCCAACCCAATTCCATCCAGTATCCTTCCCCCTTATGTCTCTCTCTCCTTTCCCTGCACACCAATTCCATCAGCATCTGCCCCCTTTCTCTCCCTCCACCACCCTTCCATACCACCCTGACCCCCTTTTTCTCCCTCCACCACCCTTCTATGCTCCTCTCTCCCTCCAAACCAGCAAGGTCCCATGATGACTGCTCCTGTTGCCTCTGCCTCTGGAAGATGTAAGTGACGTTGGAGGGGGTGGGCTGGCAGACGCAGGGAGTTGCGGAAAGGTTCCGCAATGACTGCAGATGCCGTTCCACCCCTTCCAACGTCACTTACATCTTCCGGAGGCAGAGGCGGCAAATGCAGTCATCGCGGGACCTTCCTATACTTCAGTGCGGCTGCTGACTCTGCTTCGGAATAAGTACAGCAGCTGCGCTGAGGTGCAGGTGCCATTTAGAGCAGCTCGGAAGGTTCTGGATCCAGCTGGCTGTGTACCCCCCTAGGGCTGGCACCCGGGGCGGTCTGGCACCCGGGGCGGTCTGCCACTGTATGACGGGACAAAAAATAATAAAAAGAATGGATAACTTGATCGATTTAGACATGTCATACAATTATAACCACAAAAATATGTTATAAAATATAATTCTACACTCAAAAAACTCCAGACGAAAAGCAGACTATAGAAAGGAAACAAGAAAAGACCAAACCCATTGTACTAAGATCCAAATGCTAAAATCGGACATGTTCATTATGAAGAGACATGTGGATCACCGCTAATTATAACGAGTGAGTCTTTAAAATAAAAGACGATAACGGATAGCCAGACCTTAGAAACATAGAAAATGACGGCAGAACAGGGCCACGGCCCAACAGGTCTGCCCACTTTAATGACCCACCCCCCTAACTTCTTCCCCCAAGAGATCCCACATGCTTATCCCACTTTCTCTTAAAATCTGGCACGCTGCTGGCCTCAATTACCTGCAGTGGAAGATCATTCCAATGATCAAACACCCTTTCGGTGAAGAAATACTTCCTGGTGTCGCCATGAAATTTCCCACCCCTGATTTTCAGCGAATGCCCTCTTGTGGCCGTGGGTCCTTTAAGAAAAAAGATATCATCTTCCACATCGATAAGGCCCGTGATGTATTTGAACGTCTCAATCATGTCTCCCCTCTCTCTACGTTCCTCGAGTAAGTATAGCTACAATTTACTCAGCCTTTCCTCATACGGAAGATCCTTGAGTCCTGAGACCATCCTGGTGGTCATTCGCTGAACCAATTCAGCTCTCAGTACATCTTTTTGGTAATGTGGCTTCCAGAATTGTACACAATATTCCAGATGAGGTCTCACCATGGATCTGTACAACGGCATTATGACTTCGGGCTTCCGGCTGATGAAACTTCTATGGATACAACCCATCATTTGTTTAGCCTTGGATGAAGCTTTCTCCACTTGATTGGTAGTTTTCATGTCTTCACTAATGATCACTCCTAAGTCTCGTTCTCCTGCAGTCCTAGCTAAGGTCTCACCATTTAGGATGTAAGTTCTGCATGGATTTCTGCTGCCTAGGTGCATGACCTTATACTTTTTGGCATTGAAGCTTAGTTGCCAAGTCGAGAACCAATGTTCCAGTAAGAGTAGGTCCCACGTCATACTGTCGGGCAATGTGCCTTTGCCTACTATGTTGCATAATTTGGCGTCATCGGCGAATAATGTTATTTTACCTTGAAGTCCCTGAGCCAGGTCCTTTACGAAAATGTTAAATAGGATCAGGCCCAAGACCGAGCCCTGTGGCACTCCACTGATCACGTCCGACGTTTCAGAGAGGGTACCGTTAACCACCACCTCTGAAGTCTACTGCTTAGCCAGTCTTTGACCCATGCAGTTAATGTTTCACCTAATCCCATCGAACTCATCTTGCTCAATAACCTGCGGTGTGGGACGCTATCAAAAGCTTTACTGAAGTCCAAGTACATGACGTCCAGGGAGTCCCCCATATCCAGCTTTCTTGTTACCCAGTCAAAGAAGCTGATTAGATTGGATTGGCAGGACCTTCCTTTTGTAAATCCATGTGCCCTCTGCCTTGGTCCCATATGTCAGAGGAGGGGCAAGATTGCGGCAGAGGGAAAATGCTGCGGAGGCTGACGGCAGCCTGCTAGGATCGCTACAGCTGACCAGCGATCCTTCTCAATCAGAATCGTATCTAATTTATGTTTAATTAGTGTTTCCATAAATTAGTGTGGACACGCAGCTCCTGACTGGATAAGGCCTGACTTCGTGCAGGAAGAGGCGGTCGGAGTGATCCGCGAGTGATTTCCTGCACTCGCAGCGCTCCGGCTGCTCTCCTGCTGCCCTCTTCAGGGTCCCCCATGAAAAACCGTATTCGTGGTTTTTCAAGATTTACGGGTGTTCCTTGAACAGAACCCCCGTGAATCTCGGGAGAGCACTGTATTGCAGGCTGCCATAGACTTTCATTGCAACACATCTCTGTGGTGTCTGAGTGTCACAGAGTTTGCCGATTTTGGAGGGGTGCTCAAATCGAGGTTTGGGTGGGTTTCCCTGCATGCCCTGGTTCCTCCCCACCTGTAAAATCCTAAAATTTCCATTTTTCGCATTTTCCTGTGTTTTTAATTTTTAGTTTTTAGTCAAAATCGGCACCCGCGGCAGCTATCTTGGGTTTTCTATAAACTTTTAAAAACTATATTTTTTTGATTTAGAAGCTTTGTACTTCACAGATGGCTACCTCAGGACAGAATGGCATGGATTCATGCCGTAAATGTTGCGGATGCTGGACGGATTTGCAGCCGTGTCTCACATGCGCTGCGGTCCATAAGGGGCGTGAACTGTGCAAGGATACCGCACTATCCTCCTCCGGGGAGGCTCTGCTTTCCTCCGTTTCCACCGGAGATGCGATTCCAGCATCAGGGACGCCAATTTTGGGCAAGAAGGGTGCTTCTGTGAAATCTAAGCGCAGTTCTGGGGGAAAGTCTCAAGTGTTCAAAACATTCCAAATCTGAGTCTCGCAGATCGGCCCTGGCCGCCGGGGGCTATTTTCCGCTGGAATTTATGGATATGATGTATCAGGCTTTCATGCGAAAGCGGGCTATGCTTGTGTCTCCCCCTCAGACCCTGGTGCAACAGTCTGTGCAGCCTTTGGATTCCAACATGTCAGCCTACTCCCTTGCTGGTCCACCTGAACAACAGCGGCAACTTCCTGCTATTGCCTCGGTGCTTGTGTCAATTTCTATGCCGTTACTGTCGCATGGCTCTTCGGCGGGCTCTGCTGACGTGGTTAGACTGGCGGATCTCGGGGATTTCCAGCACACTGATTCCCACGATCTGGGAGAGGATCAGACGATACATAGGCACTTTAAGTCCAGTTGCCTTCCTGATCTTATCTCTGAATCCCTGCGGACATTGAAACTTGATTCAGATTCAGCGGTTCAGGCGGAGTGTTCCATCATGAGTTCTAAGCTGACCCTTTCCGCTGCATTTCCGGATCACGTGGGTTTAGCGGAAATGCTCTTGGAGGTTTGGGAGGCCCCGGAGGGTCCCCTGAAGTGTGCTAGGGCCATGGCTAAATTGTATCCCATGGCTTCAGAATTTTCCAAGCACCTAGTCCCGCCGAGGGTGGATTCGGTAATGGCTCAGGTCACTATATGTACCTCCATGCCCTCAGATGGAGGGGTTGTCCTGAAGCAGTGGTCTCAAACTCAAACCCTTTGCAGGGCCACATTTTGAATTTGTAGGTACTTGGAGGGCCACAGAAAAAATAGTTAATGTCTTATTAAAGAAATGACAATTTTACATGAGGTAAAACCCTTTATAGTTTATAAATCTTTCCTTTAACAGTTAAAGGAAAGATTTCTAAACTATAAAGAGTTTTACCTCATGTAAAATTGTCATTTTTTTAATAAGACATTAACTATTTTTTCTGTGGCCCTCACAGTTAAAGTTTAACATCTTTCCTTTCTCAGAACTGAAACATTTCAATCACTATATTGAAAATAAAATCATTTTATCTACCTTTGTTGTCTTGTGACTTTATTTTTCTGTGTTTTTAACTATGTTTCCAGGTCCTTCTTGTCCATTGACTGTTTTTCCCACGATCTTCACTTTCTGCCTTGCCTTGACTCTTTCTGACCTAGTGTTTGTTGAATAATATCCCTGAACATAATTCAGTAATTGCATTCATCTTTGGCATTAACTTAACATTCAGTTTTTCTGCTTTCTTCTCAAAATCTTTGTTTCCATGTCTTCCCTTCCCTTCCTATCTCTCTCTACTTCCCTCCCTATTTCCATGGTCTGACATCTCTCTCCTCCTCCCCCCCCAGTGTAACATTTCTCTTTTCCATCCTCCTTTCTGCCCCCTGCAGTCCATTTCCCTACCCTTCCTACTTTCTGGCTCCCCTCTCAGTTCAACATTTCTCCTTCCTTTCCACCAATCCAACATTTTTTTCTCTATTCCTCCTGCATGCTTCTCCTCTGGTCCTCCTTTCCTCAACCAAACAACATCTCTCTCCCTCCCTCCTTGAGTTCAACTTTTCACTCTCTGCCCTATCCCCCTTCCCCAGTGTAACATTTCTCCTTCCCTCCTTTCTGTCCTCCCCATCCATCTTGCCTTCTCCATGAGTCCAACACTTTCTGCTTCCTGCACACTTTCTCTCTCTGTCCTTGCCTCTTCCCTCAGTGGCATTCCTCCTTTCCACCCCCCAACCCAACATGCTCTCTCCCCATGCATCATCTCACCCTCCCCTCCAGTGTGTAGCACCTTTCCTTTCCCTCCTTTTCTGCCATGTCTAGCAGCACCTCTTCTCTCTTCCTTTTACCTCCCCCTTGTCCAGTAGTACCCCTTCTCCCTTCCCTGCTCTCCTTGTCCAGCAGTACACCGTCTCCCTTCCTTCCTCCTCTCCTCCCCTGTCCAGTAATATCTGTATTTTGCAGCCATGGTCTTGTACGTGATCTCGCACACTGGGCAGGAAAAGAGACTCCGGCACCGGCGTCAGCTGACTTGCAACTTACTACAGCCATCGCATATGCCGGGACTCCTGCCTTCGTGTATCTGTCAGATACGCAAAGGCAGGAGTCCCGGCATACACGAAGGCAGAAGGAAGTTGCAAGTCAACTGACACCAATGCCGGAGCCTCTCTTCTTGCCCAGTGTGCGAGATTTCGCTGGCATCAGCTGACTTGCAACTTCCTGCTGCCTTCACGTATGCCAGGATTCCTGCCTTCTCGTATCTGGTAGATACGCAAAGGCAGGAGTCCTGGCATATGCGATGGCAGCAGAAAGTTGCAAGTTAGCTGTCACTGGCACCTCTCTTCCAGCCCAGAATGCATGATCAGGTATAAGACTGCGGGCCGCAAAATAGCACCCGGGGGGCCGCATGCGGCCACAAGTTTGAGACCACTGTCCTGAAGGATGTCCAGGACCGAAGATTGGATTTTGTTATGAAGCGTATTTTGGATTCCACTGCAACAGGAGTGCGAGCAGCAGCAGCCACTTCCTTTGTTTTTCGGGCATGTCATACTAAACTTCGGCAGGATCCTGAGGAGTTTATCCTTCGAGATCTCGATTTCCTGGTTTCTGGAATGAATTATTTAGCAGACGCACTCTATGATATTTTGAAAGTTTTTACTAAGCTGTAAGCTTATTCAGTTTCTGCTAGGAGAATGTTGTGGATTCGCCAGTGGTCAGCTGATTCGTCTTCCAAGGCAACACTGAGCAAATTGCCCTTCATTTGTCCAGGGTTTGGATGACCTTATGGCAAGTGTGCAGGACCGTAAACCTAAGACGCTTCCTGGCCCTTCCGGAGAACCTCACAGTATGCCGGACCCCCTGCGGCGGGACAGCGTTTTGGAATGACCTACAGACCCTGCTTTGGAGGTGCAGTGTGTCAACAGCCTTCCAACTCTCGGCCTTCTATTGCTTCCAAGAGAAAATTATAACGCCAGGGCTCTGGTGAAGCTCCCCCGAATCGGGGAACGGTTTTTGGCCTTCCTGCCAGAATGGCTAAGGATAACCTTGGACTAGTGGGTCCTAGAGGTGCTCAAAGAAGGTCTTTGACTGCAGTTCTTCAGCCTCCGCTGTACTTCTTCCTGTCCTCTCCCGAGGGAAATCAGGACAGGGCCAGCAAGGTGTGCGCTATGGTGCGCCGGTTACTAGATCTGGCAGCCATGGAGCTGGTCCCACAGGACGTCTTGTGTTCCGGGAGATACTCTATTTACTTCATTATGCCAAAGAAGGACTCTGTTGATTGCAGACCAATTCTGGACCTCAAAGCAGTGAATGCATTCTTGCAAGTTCCGCGTTTCCAGATAGAAATGGTGCATTCTGTCATAACAGCGGTAGCACCCGGGGAGTTTTTGGCTTTCTTTGATCTCATGGAAGCGTATCTCCATATCCTGATTTTCACAGATCATTTGAGGTTTCTGAGGTTTCATGTTCTCGGGAGGCATTTCTAGTTTAGGGCGCTCACTTCTGTTTGGCTTCAGCACCCAGAGCTGAAGCCAAACTGGTGGTGGTGGCTGCCCATCTGCAATCTCTGGGTGTGCTAGTGCATCCGTACCTCGACGACTGGCTGGGCGCAGGGCCGCTTGGCGGTTCGCCAAATGGTGTCTTTGCTGGAATTTCTCGGATGGGTGATCAATCTGAAGAAGAGTCGCCTCGAGCCGACACAGGACTTGGAGTACCTGGGAATCCGGTTCCACATGGGTCTGAACCGGTGTTTCTTACAGAATCCACAAAACTGAAACTCAGGAGTGCGATTCGGGACATGTTAGCGGTCCCTGCACCGACAGCCTGGCAGTACCTACAGATGTTGGGACTCATGGGGGCAATCATAGATGTGATTCCGTGGGCAAGAGCTCGCCTGCATCCTCTTCAGTGTTCACTTCTGATGTAGTGGAATCCCCAGAGAGATGTGCAGAGGATGAAACTGCCTTGGTTGGCAGTGGCGCGCAGCAGTATGATGTGGTGGTTGAACCCAGTCACTATGACCAAAGGGCTCCCTCTGCGGGTCTTGGGTTGGGTGACCCTGACTACGGATGCCAGTCTTTCTGGTTGGGGAGCAGTTTGCATGTCCGTCCCAGTCCAGGGCCGCTGGACGCTGCGGGAGAGCAGATGGTTGATCAATTGACTGGAGCTACGAGAGATCCAGTTAGCTCTGCTAAGATTCCAAGGAAGTCTCCACCGGAAGGCTGTCCGTGTATTCTCAGACAATGCGATGCATGTTGCCTATGTCAACCGTCAAGGGGGCATGAGGAGTCCCTTGCTGGGATTGGAAGCTTGGATGTTCTTTGCTTGGGCGGAGCATCATGTCTTGGCTTAATCTGCGGCTCATGTGGCAGGCGTAGACAATGTTTAGGCAGACTTTCTCAGTCGTGAGACTCTAGACCAGGGAGAATAGTCCCTGTCAGGGCTGGCGTTCAAGGCGATAGTGCGCCGCTTGGGTCATCCCACCTTTGATCTGATGGCATTATCAATGAATAGAAAGGCAGACAGATTCTTCAGCCACAGACGGGAGGTCGGCAGCGAAGGAATTGACGCTCTGGTTAAACCGTGGCCCATGATAGGGTGCGTGCTGCGTCGGGTGTCCTCTCACAGGGGTCCGGTGATCCTTGTGGCTCCGTATTGGCCCAGAAGACCTTGGTACGCAGACTTGGTGAGATTGAGCTTGGAGAGAGGTCTGCGTCTTCCTTGCCATCGGAGGTTGCTCACGCAGGGCCCGATTGCACTTCAAGATCTGGACCGCTTTGATCTTATGGCCTGGTGCTTGAACGGGCAGCCTTGACGGCCAGGGGTTATTTTTCTGCGGTTATTGCCACGCTCCTGCAAAGCAAGCGGAAATCGACGGACTCAGCGTACGCGAAAGTCTTGAAGTGTTTTCAGGCTTGGTGTGCGGGAATTCATGTGGACCCATTTGTACCATCGGTGGCTCATGTTCTGGACTTCTTGCATGATGGCCTCAGGAAGGGTCTGACGGTCTCTTCTCTGCATATCTCTCCAGTTTAGGTCCCTCTTCGTTCAGGGGTTCTCTGGCTTCTCACCCGGATGTTGTCCAGTTCTTGAGGGGGGCCGAGAAGCTGAAGCCTCCCTTGCACCTGCCTTGCCCATCCTGGTACCTGAATTTGGTCCTACTTTCCCTGACTCATCCGCCCTATGAACCCCTAGACGGGATATCTCTGAAAGATCTTACCATTAAGACCATTTTCCTGGTAGCAGTCACATCGGCACGGCGAGTGTCAGAGCTTCAGGCTTTGTCATGCAGAGATCATTTTCTTTGCATTATAGAGTCTGCAGTAATTTTGAGGACTATCCCTTCTTTTCTTCCGAAAATGGTTTCCACGTTCCACATTAACCAGGAAGTTTGTTTGCCAGCCTTTGTTCCTTCAGGTTCCAAGTCTCAGGACTGTGTTTTGCGGTCTCTGGATGTGCGGCATCTCCTTTTGAGATACCTTGAGGCCACTAACGACTTCCGTCTATCGAACCATCTTTTTATCCTGGTGTGTCCTGCTTCCAAGACTACCATTTCACGTTGGATACATGCGGCCATTTCCATGGCCTATGTGGTGGCGGGGAAGAAGCCTCCCCTTGGGATGAAGGCTCACTCTAACAGAGGAATGGCTTCCTCGTGGGCTGAATCTCATGCGGTCTCACCTGAGGAGATTTGTTGGGTGGCCACGTGGGCTTCCCTTCATACCTTTTCCAAGTTTTACTGGCTTGATGTGGCAGCTAAGGGTGATACGGCCTTTGGTGTGTCTGTTCTCGCGGTGGGCTCGTTGGGACCCCTGAGATTTGGGACTGCTTTGTTACATCCCTCTAATTCAGCCTCCAGAGGGATTGTAGAAGAATGAAAGATTAGATTTCTTACCTCTTCTAATCTTCCTTCTTGTAAATCTCCTCTGGAGGCTGAACTCCCACCCATCTGTTTTGTCCGATTCACAGGTTGCCTCTTCAGTAACTGGTAAGCTGGATTTCTGTCTTTGACCAGCCTCACTAAGAATTACATGCGTATTCCCCTTTGTAAGGTTTAAGGATTGGAGGGGTTCCCAGGGGGTGCCCCTTCTGATCTTCAGGCTGTGTTTCCGTTCCAGGAATTTCCTGAATTTTGCAGTTTATAATGTTCACATTATGTGTTTGATTCCAGTTGGCCTTTTTTTTAAATACAGTGGTACCTTGGTTTAAGAGCATAATTCCTTCCAGAAGCATGCTCTTAAACCAAAACACTCGTATATCAAAGCAACTTTCCCCATAGAAGATAATGGAAACTTGAACAATTCGTTCCACCAACCCCCCCCTCCCCGAGGCTACCGGCGCTGCTCCATCACCCCCCCCCGCTCTAACCGGCATCGCACCCCCCCCGAACCGGCATCGCAACCACCCCCGCCCTGCGAACGCCCCCCCCGCGAGAACCGCAAAGCACCCCCGTGCTGAAAGCGGCATCCGCCCGCCCTTCCTCCCAAGCATGGTCCTTACCCTTTCTGCTCGTTGTAAGGGTGAATGCGAGCTCCCGCAAAAGGCGGGAGCTTGCATTCACCCTTTCAACGAGCAGAAAGGGTAAGGACCGTGCTTGGGAGGAAGGGCAGGCGGATGCCGCTTTCAGCACGGGGGTGCTTTGCGGTTCTCGTGGGGGGGAGGCGTTTGCACGGGTGGGGGGGGTGTGGTGGTTGCGATGCCGGTTCGGGGGGGTGCGATGCCGGTTAGAGCAGGAGGGAGGTGCTCGTACACCAGAACATGCTTGGTTTGCGAGGCAAAAGTTTGCTGAGTATTTTGCTCGTCTTGCAAAACACTCGCAAACCGGGTTACTCGCAAACCGAGGTTCCACTGTAATTAAAACTTCAAATGAAACACAAGATAAATACAACAATCCAACAAGGAAATAGAATTCCAGCTTTGATCATGTCCTCCAGTATATGCACAAAGAAACAAATCCAAAGACAATCAGCATACCAGGAGAGACACAAACCTACCATAACAGTACCACAACTAAGTCCCCCACCCCGGTGACAGAACCCAAAATCCAGAACCCCAAGACAAATAAGCCAAAGATGTAATAAGGGTCTCAAGCAACAAGTACCAGAGGAACCTACCCATAAGCTCACCTAAAGACACTCCCAAGTCCAGAAAGCCCAACCCCCTCCATAGGCCAACCAAGAGAATTAAGTGAGCAAGAGAAAATTTCACCATATGTAGGCATAACCATGACAGCTACCATGTTGAGCAGCAGTAAGTCTATACATAAGCTGCCACTGGTGCAGCCGCCATTCCACCAGCTGCCAAGAAGGAGGCACCAGCTGATTTCACTTAGAGACCAAAACCAAGTGGGCTGTTGTGAGCGCCAAAGTACAAAAGGAGGATTGCTCCGTTCCAAATCCAGCTTATGTCAAAACAGTAAGACATGATGCCAATCGGCCGGTATCCTTCATCTCAGAATGCAATAAATTTGACCAAATACCTGGGTCCAAAAGCCCCGCACTTTCCCATAGGACCACCACATATGCAAGTAGGTACCCACCTCCCCACAGCCCCTCCAGCACAAACCAACCCCTTCCCCCTTCATCTTGTCTAATAGTGTAGGGATATAATACCATCGGAGCATCACTTTAAATCCATTTTCAACTATCAAAGCAGCAATGCCAGAAGAAGACACCTCTTGCCAAATCACCTCCCTGGGTATAGCACACCCCCAATCACCTCCCAAGCTTTCATATAAGGCAATACAGATATATCCACAGCATTGAGGCACTTATAAATCGCCGACAATGCCCCATTCCTAAGAACTGGGCCCAGTAAGAGCTCATAAGCTGTTTTACCCTCCAGCATCTCCCCCTAGAAGCCCGATGTTTGTACCACGTGACGCCGTACTACAAACAGCTACACTGGCTGCCGTTGGAAGCTCGTGTGAAGTTTAAGTTCACCTGCCTCTGCTTTAAAGTTCTTTACGGTCTAGCCCCTAAATACATAACTGACCTCTTCTCCTTCTCAGCCAACAGACACAAGAGAAGCTCCCACTTGCACTTCGTTCCTCCCCACGTTAGAGGTTGCTAACTAAAAAAACACCATGAACACCTTCTCTCACTTCAAGCAGCTTTATGGGGTAAAGATCTAGAACAACTGCTCTCGCCCACCACTTATGAGGTATTCAGGAAGCGCCTCAAAACTCACCTGTACCTGAAGTATCTAGGCAGCTTACCCGTTCCTCTCTTTCCCCTCTATAACGGTTCTCTTACACTATCCCCCTCTTGTTTTCCCATCCCCTAAGTTCTCTCAACTTGTACTTCATTAACTTTTGTAAACTGCATAGAACTTAACGGTACTGCAGTATATAAACTGTTATTATTATTATTATTACATAGTGTATCACCTGCAGATAGGGAAAAAGATCTCTGGGCAGCAGGCGATAATGAGTCTGAAGCTCCCCAAAGAGTCGAACCCTCTTTGAAACCAAGTCACAAAACTGTCCAGACCTGGGGCAAACTCGGAATTATAACGTAATGGAGTAAACCATGAGTAACGTCTCCCCTGCAGCAATACCCGCCGCACCGCTCCCCAGACCTTCAAAGAGGTCCGGACAGATGATAATTCCCCACCCATGGAAGATGCAATAACGGTAACCCTCCCTCCAAAGACTGCTCTATGTCCACCCACAGCTTTGGGTCTTGTGCCTGCCACTCTAATATGGCTCACAGTTAGGCTGCCTGATAATATTTCAGCACATTAGGACTCCAACCCCCCTCCCTTTTACTCAAATAAAGAACCCATTGATCCACCCTCTGACGATGACCAGCCCATATAAAATGGAAAATACTACGCTGCACCCCTTCCAACACCTTCTGAGGAACCCACACCGGTAGAGCCTGAAAGAAGAAAAGGAGGTGAGGCACAACCATCATTTTAATTACCTCCATTCTTCCGAGCCAAGAAAGTACTGACTCCCCCATCCCCCCAGATCCAACCGAATGCGATAAAATAAAAGAACGTAATTAGATCATATAGACTCGATCCCGGCGGCCCAAAATGAACTTCCAAGTACTGCATGGAATGTTTAACCCATCGAAAAGAAAATTGCTGTCGGACCTCCACCACTCTGGCCGCCGATAAATTCACATTCAATACTTCTGATTTCAATACTTCTACATTGACAAGAAAACCTGAAACCTCCCCGAACCCCTCAAACTCAGACAACACTGCTTGCAGAGAGCTTTCCGTGTCCTCTACCATAAAAAGCATATCATCTGCAAACAGATTCTCCTTATATTCCCCAGTAAGCGTACGAATACCCCTGATGTTGGAGTTACTATGATCCCGTTGCGCAAGGGGTTCCACCACCAATGCAAACAAGATAGGAGAAAGGGGGCACCCCTGCTGCGTACCCCGAGATAAGGGAAAGGTATCAGACTACCCCCCATTCACCTTAACACACCCCACCAGATTAGTATAAAGAATACGGATCCATTCCCTCATACGCGGCCCCAACCCAACAGTTTCCAAGATCTGAAATAAAAAGGGCCAAGAGACCCTATCGAAGGCTTTCTCGGCATCGATGGAGAGGAACAGTGTTTCCCTATCGCCCCGGCGGGCATTTTCCAACAGATTATACACTCTGAACACTGTTCCTCACCTACCAACCCGCTACAAATCCCATCTGATCAGGATGGATCAACCGCGGAATCCAACTCATCAAACGGTCCACCAATAACCATGTGAAAATCTTTGTATCCATGCCCAATAAGGAGATCGGACGATAGGACACGCACTGCATCGGGCCTTTCCCTTCGTTGGCAGGCACAGTAACCCCCACTAAGCGCATGAAGACGGGCAACTGGCTACTCCCCTGCATGGAATTAAGAAAATTCAGCAGCGAGGGTAACAACAACTCCTGATAGCGTTTGTAATACTTCACGGTAAATCCGTCCAACCCCGGGGACCTTCCCACATGCATTGTACGAAAAGCACTGGTAGCCTCCAAAACCGTAATCGGCTTATCCAAGCGCTCCACATTGCCCTCCAAAATCTGGGGCATGGAATCGGTGGCCAAATATTTCTCTCCGCCTCTGGGGTATAAAGCTGACCATAATACTCCACAAAGTGAGCCCGAATATCATCCTCCCGGTGCATAAGCTCCCCTGAAGTCACACGAATAGCTAAGAACCTGACTCCTCTACTAGCTTTGTTAGAAAACTCAAAATACTTCTGTTATAATAATTGAAGATTAAAGCACAAACGCTCCATCTCAAAAGCATGCAGATCACTATGAGCCCACTACAACTGTCTACCACCTCCGCTTTCCAAGGCTGATGTTTATGCATCCCCTCCAGTCTCCCTATTTGAGCCAACAGGGCACTTCTCTCCGATGTTTCTTCCTGAAAGACGCCAACGCAATCAACCGACCCATAGGGTTGCTTTCAACCCTTCCCATATGGATTCTGGTGAGGCTTCACACCCCATATTAACATCTAAATAATCCTGAATACAAGCTGCAATTTGGTCCGCCACATCAGGATCATCTAACAAGCTATCATTAAAATACCAATACTTCATACCAATCCCACCCCCAGCTAACTGCAACCAAACTGGAGCATGATCCAACCAAGTAGTCCGTTCAATACCTACCCAGTCCACCCTCTGAAGGAGGCCACGTTCTACAAAAATATAATCAGTCCTGGAATAGGAGGCATGAACCTTTGAGAAATACATATAATCCCATTCCAGGGGATACAGCCAGCACCACCCATCTTCCACATTCAAGACTTTAAGCGCATCCCTCAGCTATTTACGATCCTGCCTGCCATAGCTCTCAGCTGTGCCAGAGTTATCAAGGTGTGGTGTGACAGTAAGATTAAAGTCCCCACCAAAGATTAAGGCTCCCCCTTAAACTGCAAAATCCGGGGCACCAGGTCCTTAATAAAAAGCCCCTAATCCTCATTGGGGGCATACACATTGACCAGAGAATACAGACAGCCCTCCAGCAAGGCCTCCACCATGATATAACAGCCCTGGGGGTCCCATACCACCCTCTGAACCTCACACCGCACCTCCTTGCTGATCAAAATCCCAACCCCTCCCTTCTTGGAATGACCCACCCTAGAGGCCCAGAGTGCCGTGGGGAACCTAGGGTCATGAACCAACTTTTCATGTGACTGAAACCATTGAATTTCCTGGACAAAGCAGACCGCAGCCCTTAAATGAGCTAGCTCTCGAAAGAAAGCTTTCCATTTATGGGGAGAATTAAGCCCCCGGATATTATAGGAGATTAACTTGAGACCCTCCATAGTGTAAAATAGTACCAGTTACCTGAACAAAACAAAGCTCCCCCCCAGGATCTGTCGCCCCCACCCCCAAATCCCACAACCTGATACTTCTCCCCTTTCTCATAGTGGGATCATCCAGACCTCCCACCAACATACATGGAAGTATACAGTCCCCAATGACCTCTACACAGCTTAAAAATAACAGCAGAACATATCCCCAGTGATAACAATTCAGCCCATCAACCAACCCCCCCAAACAGTCCCCAGACCCACAGTCCAAAACACAGCCCCCCTTCCAACACAACCGAACCGCAGCCCACCCTCTCACTCCCGGAAGCTCCAACCAAACATGTCCAATACCCCCACACAGACACCACAAAAACTGATAAACCAGCAGGAGAAAAGGGAAAAAATATTCCCCCAGGGACAGCAGAGCACACCCCAAAAGCCATACAACCTCTTCCCATCTCAAGTGTGTTCTGTGAAGGAAGATGCCACTGCTGGAGATGGGGGCACCCCTGCTCGACCACCACAGCCTCCTCTATCTCCTCGCTCCACTCTGCCATCTAAGAGGAGTCAGATTCTGGCATGCATTTGATGCCTCCCCTCCATTTCCGGGCCCAAGACCTCCATCACCTCAATACCCATGTTCTTTAGCAGGGCACGGGCCTCCCCCACTGAGGAGACCCTGGTGTGCACCTCATTGATGGTGATCACCACTCCAAAAGGATAAGTCCAGCGTTAACGCAAGTTACCCCGTTGAAGGGTCTTAGTGACGTTCCTAAAGGAGCGCCTCTTCTGCAAAGTACTGGCCGCCAGATCCTAGTAAAATTCCAAGCAGTGGTCCTCCCAGATTACTGTGCCCATATCTCTGGCACTCCGCAAGGCCCGCTCCTTGACTACAAAGCTTTGCAAGCAAATCACCAAGTCCTTAGGTTGATCAGATAGCCGAGGGACCAGAGCCCGATGTGCACATTTGATTCCTGGAGTACCAGCGCAACAAGCGAAGCACGGTATCTCTGCTATCTTTATATTCAGCGTTTCCGGGAGGCCTCAAGTTATTTCGTCGGGTGCGGTTCTCCAGATCCTCCACTTTATCCAATAAAGTTTGGTACTCAGCACTAGTGTCCTCCAATTTCCGGTGTACCCCGGTCACGCTCTCTTCACAGGCATCCAGGCGAGTCTCCACTACATCGACCCTAGAGCCAACTTCAATAAGGTCAGATCTCAGTTCCTGCACAGCCTCCCGGACCTGTACCGCCACTGCCATGATCTCCGATTTCACCTCCTGGATCCAGCTCTTCATATCGGCCTTAGTCAGTGGCTCCAGACTCGTGCGGTGCCCTGCTTTATCTCTGGGAAGCCGTTTTCGGATATCCATATCCTAAGCACTCTACTCCCGCACTGCTGGAACACCTGGAACACCAGCGCAATTTCATAGCCAAACGAGGGGATTTTACTCGGGGCCCGAACGGAGTTCCCTGATCAAGTGTCCATTCGTGCTGGTGATGTCACTTTCTTCCTAGTTGGCCTTTTTTGGCTGTTGTTTTTAGTATAATAAGTTCTTGAGCAGAATTGACTGGTAGCGGGAGTTCCCGCGTCTTCTCTTTTCTTCTGTTTCCTGTTGTCATAGATCTATATGGATTTTCTACTAACTGAGCAGGACAGGAAGCTCCCGGGCAGGTAGGCCAAAGGGGAGGGATCATCTTTTAGTTGCCCTGCAGCAGAAGCTATCGGACATACAAGAACCCTCTAGTTCAGCCTCCAGAGGAGATTTACAAGAAGGAAGATTAGCAGAGGTAAGAAACCTAATCTTTCATTGAAGTTATGAGAGTGTGGATAAGGGTCCGGGTAGTGTGCTCAAAGAGAAAGAAGGACCCCATTATTTACCCTTCTCCATTGAGAATATTGACCATTTAAATCTACTCTCTGTTTTTTTTGTCTTTCAACCAGTTCTTAATCCATAATAGGACATTACCTCCATGACTTTAATTTTCTCAGAAGATTTTCATGAGGTACTGCTGCAGCTTCATAAAAAGTGGGGGTGGGGGTTAGATTGTGAGTCCACTAAGGACAGATACCTACATATAATGTGTACAACACTGTGTAAGTCAAGTAGTTCTATAGAAATGATTAGTAATAGTAGATTTCAGGAATTTTTTGTGAGTATTTTCTTTAAAAAATTTCTAGTGCAATAACATAACATAAAATAAAAATTTATTTATATACTGCATTACCTTTCAGTTCAGTGCGGTTAATAAAGCAGGAAAAAAACCTGAACAGTAACAGTGAAAATGCAAAGAATTATACTTCCAGAAATTTACCCCCCTTTTTACAAAGCCATGCTAGCAGCTGCCGCACGGCAACAGCCCCGAAGCCCATAGAGATTTAAAGGGCTGGGGCTGTTGCAGCGCGGCTTTGTAAAAGAGGGGGTTATTAAATAAATAAATCTTCAGTTATTTCCTAAAATGCTGATAGGAAACAGACTAGTAAAATTTTTATCCCAGGTTGCAACTTGAAATGACAGAAGCTGATGGAAATATATTTTATATAAGCAGACTTTAACAGATGGAAAGAGAAATATTGCATAAGTATGCTGAGACCATTTAGATCTGTAAATAAAAAATGGTCCATTAAATAAGTAGGTGCAAGGCTGTGTGACACCTTATAACATATGCACCCAAATTTACCCCCATTTTTACAAAACTGCAAAAACAGTTTTTAGCGCTGGCTGGAGCGCTGAATGCTTTGCGCTGCTCCCTACACTCATAGAGTTCCTATGAGCGTTGGGAGCAGTGCAGAGCATTCAGCGCACCAGCTGGTGCTAAAAATTACTTTTGCAGTTTTGTAAAAGGGGAAGGGGTTAAATATTATTCTAACTTCATCTGGAAGCCAGTGTAATTTAAGAAAGTAAGGTGTAACTAAAGATTGCACCAATAATCTGAAAGAAGAAGTATCAAAATATGATCTAATTGTATGCAGTTTCTACATTGTATAAAAGCTTTTTTTGCACTAAAGTATCAGTTTGGTTAATCATAGTAAGATTTTTGTCCAAAATAACCGCTAGAATTTTAATTGTATTGGGTTTAAAATAACATTCAGTTTTAAGTTTGTTTCAATTTTTTTCTATGTGGGGGGAAGCAAAGAAAAATTTTGTTTTATCGGTGTTAAGTTTATCTTAAATTCAATCATCCATTGTTTAGTAGTTGAAATCACAGAAGATATTAATTGCGTGGCCTGAGAAAATGAAGAAAAAATAAGAATCAAAGTACTGTAATTATGTCATCGGCATAACTGTAAAGTCTTATTCCTAGATTTGTTAATCTTGGACCTAAAGAAGCCAAATAAATATTAAAGAGCAAGGGGGAAAGAGAGGAACTCTGAGGAAAGCCACATGGATTACACTTCTCCCTCCTTATTCTCAGTGATAGGGGATTAACAGACCCGTGAATACAGAAAAACTGTGAATTAAAATTTTCATATGTTATTCACTGTTTTCTATTAAAAACCATTGTCAATATAGTGAAACCGCTAATAACATGGTGGGAGACCTGGCCTGTTCCTGAAGGAGAGGCAAAACATGGTGAAGAAAGCGCTGAGAATCAATGATTTTCTCTGTAAACGCTTGGAATCAGCGATTTCTCTATGCAAACTGATGTAATTGGGGGGGGGGGGGGGGGGGAGGAGCCAACAAACTAAAAACAGCAAATAATCGAAACCGCAAATACGGATGGAAAAGTGTACTCCATTTATTAGAACATGTGTTACTAAAGTGAACATAATAAGTGTGAGATTGCAAAAAAAAAAAAAAAAAAAAAGTGGAACCATTGAAGAACTTTACCAGAAATTAAAAGTAGACAATCGGTGAGGTTGGATGGTGTACATCCGTGGGTGCTGAAGAAACTCCGCTGACTTACCTTTTCAATGCTTTTATAAAGTGAAGAGTGGTACTGGAGGACTGGAGAAGGGCAGATGTGATCCCTCTACACAAAAGTAGAAGTAAGGATGAAGTAGGGAATTACAGGCAAGTAAGTCTGATTTCTGTGGTAAGCAAATTATTGGAAATGCTTTTTAAACAGAGAATGGTGAAGTTTCTGGAATCCGGTGCATTACAAGAACAGAGGCAACATGAATTCCCTAGAGGTAGCTCTTAGACAAATCTGATCAATTTCTTTGACTGGATGACCAGAGAGTTGGACAGAGGGAGTGCGCTAGATGTGATGTATTTAGATTTTAACAAAGCCTTTGACAGTGTACCACACAGACGGCTAATAAATAAACTGAGTGCTCTAGGGATGGGCCCCAAATGGATGGGCTGGGTCAGGAACTGGTTAAGTGAAAGATGACAGATTGTAGTGGTCATTGGAGATCACTCTGAGGTGTGCCTCAAGATTCTGTTCTTGGGCCTGTTCTTTTTAACATTTTTATAAACGATATTGCTGCAGGGCTGTCAGGAAAGATTTGCCTTTTTGCAGATGATACCAAAATCTGCAATAGAGTAGGCACCCTGGATGGTGTGAATGACATGAAGAAAGACTTAGCAAAGCTTGAAGAATGGTCTGAAATTTGGCAGCTAAAATTTAATGCTAAGAATTGCAAGGTCATGCATTTGGACTGCAAAAACCCAAAGAATGGTACAGTTTAGTGGGTAAAGAACTTTTGTGCACGATAGAAGAGTGGAACTTGGGTGTGATTGTATGTGATGATGTTACGGAGACCTAACAGGTTGAAAAAGTGACAGTGAAAGCAAGAAGAATGCTAGGGTGCATGGGAAGAGGTATTGCTAGTAGGAAAAAGAAGGTATTAATGCCCCTGTATAAGACTCTAGTGAGACCTCATTTACAATATTGTGATCGCATCTTCAAAAAGATATAAAAAGGATGGAGTCGGTCCAGAGGAAGGATACTAAAACGGTGCGTGGTCTTCATAAGGCGCGAATAGGGACAGACTTAAAGATCTCAATATGTATATTTTAGAGGAAAGGCAGGAGAGGGGAGATACAGTATGATAGAGATGTTGAAATACCTATGCGCATGAGTTGAATCTCTTTCAATTGAAAGGAAGCTCTGAAATGAGAGGGCATAGGATGAAGTTAAGAGGTGATAGGCTCTGGAGTAATCAAAGGAAATACAGATACATGGAACAGTCTCCCGGAAGAATTGGTGGAGACAGAGATTGTGTCTGAATTCAAGAAGACTGGGATAGCATGTGGGATCTCTCAGAGAGAGAAAAAGATAATGGTTACTGTGGATGTGAAGATTAGATGGGCCATATAGCCTTTATTTGCCATCATGTTTCTGTTTCCACTTCTTGCAGACCCTTCTTAGCAAGCTTGGAGGACTTATGAGGTTTGGCCAATGAAGCGTGGCTGCGCATAACGGGAATGACAGTTGCACCGTCTTTGGTGCCGGTGGTCAATTTTTTTGGGGGGTTCCTTAGTCATAATCAGAAGCAGGACTACCTTCAGAGGTCGAGGGTACTTGGCAGCGCAATTGGAACATGGTCACTCTCCGGATAGCTATCCATTGCAAATAAGGCATGAATCTGAAGTATTCTGCCTTGGGGACTCCATCTGAGTCATAAAGGCAAAAATAGCTTTAAATTCCAATTAAGAAATGGCCCCTGAGAAATTTTCAAAAGAAAACAGTTCAGGAAAAGCACAGGAACCCCCCCAAAAGGGAGGATTTTAGGGGTTGGGGAACTAGAGCTAACTCCTAAACTGCCTAAAAAACACTTTTAAGGACCACCCCCATTCGCTGTGACAGACTGTTAGCTCTGCACTCACCATTCCATGAGGTGCTGTGTATTGCTGCAGGGGAAGCATGAAAACTGGACTGCTTATATTCTGATTGTCCCACCGGCCCGATACCAATGGCTGGAGACCTCCGCCGCCACTGGACACCCACGTGGATGTGACTTGGCAGAGGGACTTACTCTGCTGTGATCACGGACACACCTCCATGGAGCCACACAGCCTGCACTCAGTCTCTAGTGGACAAATCTGAGGTGAGCCAGCTCCCAAGGAAATGGTCCCTTAGCGCCAACTAATGTGCAGGCTGTCCAGAGGATGCACTGACTGGCAGCCAACCCTCTGGAAACAGACTTTACACAAAGCCTGTGATCTGCAGCCAGAGCTGTCCCCCCGGGGTACCTCTGCAGCACAAGAGTGGAATTTGTAAAGAAAAATACTGAAGTTAAAGAAAAACATGAGCAGAAAAGACAAGCGCCTACAGTGTGGCTTGAAGAAAAACAAGATTCCTAGAAGACAGTCCTGAGGTAAGGGGGGAGGGGCTTAATACCGTATAATGAGGAGCAGCGGAGCAGAAGCAGCCGGTGGGGAGAAGCCGGGAAGAGCCTGTAAGGGCAGGAGAGAGCTACCAGCGGCGGCGGAGAGGAGCAGGTAGCGGCGAGAGGAAGCTCCGCCCACCCCCTCCGCATCATCAGCATCATTGCCCCGACTCCCCCTTAACAGGAAGGGAGCCAGGGCGCGAAGGCCACTGTAGCTGCGAGGGAAGAGGAGCAGCGGAGCAGAAGCAGCTGGTGGGGAGAAGCCGGGAAGAGCCTGTAAGGGCAGGAGAGAGCTACCTGCGGTGGCGGAGAGGAGCGGGTAGCGGCGAGAGGAAGCTCCGCCCACCCCCTCCGCATCATCAGCTTCATTGCCCCGACTCCCCCTTAACAGGAAGGGAGCCAGGGCGCGAAGGCCACTGCAGCCGCGAGGGAAGAGGAGCAGCGGAGCAGAAGCAGCCGGTGGGGAGAAGCCGGGAAGAGCCTGTAAGGGCAGGAGAGAGCTACCAGCGGCGGCGGAGAGGAGCGTGTAGCGGCGAGAGGAAGCTCCGCCCACCCCCTCCGCATCATCAGCGTCATCGCCCCGACTCCCCCTTAACAGGAAGGGAGCCAGGGCGCGAAGGCCACTGCAGCCGCGAGGGAAGAGGAGCAGCGGAGCAGAAGCAGCCGGTGGGGAGAAGCCGGGAAGAGCCTGTAAGGGCAAGAGAGAGCTACCAGCGGCGGCGGAGAGGAGCGGGTAGCGGCGAGAGGAAGCTCCGCCCACCCCCTCCGCATCATCAGCGTCATCGCCCCGACTCCCCCTTAACAGGAAGGGAGCCAACGACGCGCGGCGAAGGCGAGCGGCAAAGGCGCTCGCCTAAGGCGCTTGCCTTAGCGAGAGCGCCTTTGCGAAGGAGCCTTAAGAAGGAGCCAGGAATTTAGGTCGCCCAAAAGAAAGACTAAAAGTGTAAGTTACAAGTCTTTTCTTACCTAGCCACACAACAGGGAACACTTCTTGCGCACCACACACCTAGAACAAGCACTCATCTAAAACACAGCAGCACAAGCAGACTCGCTACTAACAGGAAGACAACAACAGAAAGTCAGGTCACACACAACCGACAGAAACAGAAGGGTCACATACAGCCCAGACACCTCAGAAAGGAAGAAGGGAAATGATCGCCCACGGTACCCAGAAGATAGGCTTTCCAGTCTTCTGCACTGGCTGCAATATGTATGACTACCTCCCCTCGGGGAATAGGGCATACGTTTGCAGTCGGTGCAGAGAGCTGGATAGCCTGAAACAACAAGTCCGTATGCTGGAGGGAACAGTGAGAGAACTAGAAGAGCTCCTCACCTTTAAAGAAGAACCCAGCAAACAGGAGAAGTTGCTTGTAACGGCCAGTGCCAGTGCCGGCGATGAGATCGAGGAACTTGAGAAATTCATCGAGGAAGCTCACTAGCAACATGTGGAGGTCCCAGGGTTGGAGAGCTGTACCCGAACCACCCAGGAAGAAGGCCAAGGTGAGATGGGCGGAGATATCGCTGCAATGGATGAAGAGCCGGAAGCGGAGGTTGGGGATGTGCCACAGAAGAAAGAAGACGGGACCTACACCAAGGATGAAGAGTCGGAAGCGGAGGTTGGAGATATGTCACAGAAGAAAGAAGACGGGACCTACACCATGGATGTGGACTTACGACCCCCAAGAAACCCTCGAATAGAGAAGATAGGGATCATCGTTGGAGATTCCATTATACGAAATGTAGACAGCCACATTCGCTGGAGGAAGAGAAGACAGGCTGGTCACCTGCCTGCCCGGACCAAGAGTGAAGGATGTGGCCGGCAGGATCATCAGGATCATAGACAGCGCTGGAGGGAATGACACTGCTGTACTTATCCACGTGGGAACCAACGACGTGAGCGGATGGAAGTATGATAGGGAGGAAATGAAGAACCAGCTCCGCTCACTCGGAAGAAAACTGAAGGTCAGGGAGGTGACAGTGGCATTTTCTGAGATCCTCCCGGTACCGAGAGCAGATGTGAAGAGGCAAGATGAACTGCAAGAAATCAACGCCTGGATGAGACGATGGTGCGAGGAAGAAGGCTTTGACTTCATGCGCAACTGGACAGCGTTCTGGGGAAGGAGCAGGTACTATAGGAAGGACGGACTACACTTCACCAAAGAAAGGGCGAAAATATTGGCTGGAAACATGAAGAAGGTCATTGAGAAGACTTTTAACTGAAGATCAGGGGAGAGCGGACAGTCGACAACCAGTCGATGGCCCGGACAGCAGACACTAAGGACATCCGCCCAGATAAAGGGGAAGAACTTGCAGCAAATGAGGGAGACAACAATGGAGCGCAAATAGAAGCCATGAAAGACACAAGAAGGACTGTGAAGCCCAGAAAGTCCAAGAAGGCAGCAAAAAGGGAGCTTAAATGTATGTACACGAATGCCAGAAGCCTGAGAAATAAAATGGGGGAGTTGGAGACACTAGCAAGATACGAAGAAATAGATATTGTTGGCATAACAGAAACATGGTGGAATGAGGAAAACGAATGGGATACAGTACTGCAGGGATACAAGTTTTATAGAAGAGACAGAACAGGACAGAAAGGGGGAGGCATTGCCCTATATGTCCAGGAAGGAGTAGAATCTACTGGAGTAGGGAAGGCGGAGGAGAAAAAGAAACTGGAGTCCCTCTGGGTAAAGATCCCCAGACAGAACGGAGCAGACACAAAAATAGGTCTCTACTCTCGACCTCCAGGTCAGACGGAGGAAACAGATTCTGAGATGGTAGAAGAAATAAGACACGAATGTAGGACGGGCAATGTAACAATCATGGGAGACTTCAATTTTCCAGGAATAGACTGGAACCTAGTAACCTCAAGCTGCGGCAAAGAAATAAAGTTCCTGGAAATGATGGGTGACTGTTTCCTAGAACAAATGGTAGGAGAACCGACAAGAGGAAACGCCACCTTGGACTTGGTCCTAAATGGCATAACTGGGCAAACAAAAAAAGTAGAAGTCACAGTTCCGCTGGGGACGAGCTGGGGACGAGCGATCACAGTATGATCTACTTTAAACTCGACATCGGAAAGGGAAAGAGAACCAAGACCCTAACCACAACCTTTAACTTTAAAAAAGGAAGATACGACAACATGAGAGCCATGGTAAGAAATCGGATCAAAAAAAGGATAGCTGAAATCGAAACGGTAGAGCAAGCATGGTCCCTACTAAAAAATACTATCACCGAAGCACAGAATCTATACATTCCGCAGATAACCAAAGGAAGGAAAACTAAAGCCAAAAGAGAACCAGCTTGGCTAACCAAAGAGGTGAAGGATGCAGGTAGGGAAAAGAAGGACTCTTTTCAAAAATGGAAACGTGAGAATACAACCGAGGCTTGGAACAGTCACAAAGACGACCAGAAGAAATGCCACAAGGCGGTGAGAGAAGCCAAAAGGGCCTATGAGGAAAAGATAGCCCAAGAGGCCAAAAACTTCAAACCCTTTTTTTAGATATGTTAAAGGGAAAAAACCTGCAAAGGAGACAGTAGGCCCTCTCGACGACCAAGGAAGAAAAGGATACATCAAAGAAGACAAACAGATTGCAGACAGATTAAATTCCTTCTTTGCTTCTGTCTTTACCAAGGAAGACGCCACTTCAATACCCGAAACAGTGAAAGTTTTCAAGGGAGAAATAGAGGAGAGCCTCACCACAGTGAAGGTGGATCTGGACCAGATATACTATCAGATTGACAAACTAAAAAGTGACAAATCCCCTGGCCCAGATGGAATTCACTCGAGAGTATTAAAGGAACTAAAGGTGGAAATCGGAGAACTACTGCAATCCCTCACTAACATGTCAATTAGAACCGGACGGATACCAGAAGACTGGAAGATAGCGAACGTCATCCCAATCTTCAAAAAAGGATCAAGGGGAGAACCGGGAAACTATAGACTTGTGAGTCTCACATTGGTCCCTGGGAAAATGGTTGAGGCTTTGATTAAAGACAGCATAGTACAGCATCTAGATAACCATGACCTGCTGAAAGGTAGTCAGCATGGCTTCAGGAAAGGAAAGTCGTGCTTGACCAACTTACTTCAATTTTTTGAGGGAGTGAACAAACAAGTTGATAGCGGAGAACCGGTAGACGTAATATACTTGGACTTCCAGAAAGCGTTCGACAAAGTGCCTCATGCGAGACTTCTCAAAAAACTACAAAGTCATGGAATAGAAGGGGATATACTAAGATGGATAGGAAAATGGCTGGAAAACAGAAGACAGAGAGTGGGTATAAATGGGAAGTACTCAGACTGGAAGAAAGTAACTAGCGGTGTGCCTCAGGGCTCGGTTCTTGGGCCTATCTTATTCAATATCTTCGTAAATGACCTGGAAGAAGAAACGACCAGTGTTATTGTCAAGTTTGCAGATGACACAAAGCTATGCCAGACAACCAGGTCACAAAAAGACAGCGAGGAACTTCAGAGAGATTTGAAGCAACTTGAGAGATGGGCAGAAAATTGGCAGATGAGTTTTAATGTGGAAAAATGCAAAGTGATGCACCTGGGCAAAAAAAACAAGGAGCATGAGTATAATCTGTTAGGTATAACATTGGGGAAGAGCGAACAAGAAAAAGACTTAGGGGTACTGATAGACAGGACCCTAAAGCCGTCAGCTCAGTGCGCAGCGGCGGCAAAGAAAGCTAACAGGATGTTAGGCATGATAAAGAAGGGAATCACGAGTAGATCAAGGGAGGTCATAATGCCGCTTTATAGAGCAATGGTCAGACCACACTTGGAATACTGTGTCCAACACTGGTCTCCATACCTGAAGAAGGATATAACACTGCTGGAGAAGGTGCAGAGGCGAGCGACGAAGTTAGTAGAAGGTATGGAGAACTTGAGTTATAAGGATCGCCTCAGAAAACTGGGATTATTCACCCTTGAGAAGAGAAGACTGAGAGGGGATCTGATAGAGACTTTTAAATTGCTAAAAAGAATCGACAAAATGGAGCAAACTCACTCACCAGCAGGGGGAAAGGATGGAGAGCAAGAAATAGCTTTATTCACATTGGCGAATGTGACCCAGACTCGGACCAGAGGTCATGGCCTTAAGCTGAGAGGGGACACGGCCAGGACAAATGTCAGAAAGTTCTGCTTCACACAGCGAGTGGTGAACGCCTGGAACTCTCTCCCGAAAGAGATGGTGGAGGAAACTACCATTCTAGGATTTAAGGGAAAATTGGACGCACATCTTCTTGCAGGACACATTGAGGGATATGCACCAGGGTACGCCTGGCTGAGCCTCCGCGTGTGCGGATCACCGGACTGGATGGATCCCAGGTCTGATCCAGTGTAGGCATTTCTTATGTTCTTATGAGCCCCTTACAAGCTTACCATAGGAAAATAACCCCATTCGTCCAGGAATATAGTGGGATTGTACAAGAACATATATGCGTTGGTGATTAAATGGTTTTCAGAATTCTTGGGCAAGAGGACATACGAAGTGAGGATGGATCATAGGAAATCCCATACCTGGAGAGCCTTTTGTGGGGTCTTTCACTGTCACTATTCAACATATACTGTACATGAGAGCCTTGGGTAACCGATTCTCCTTCCCAAAGTCCACATCTTCTATGCATACGATCTTTGTTATCCTCTACTTAGCCAAAGACTCCTTCACGGACACATTGTAATAGATATCACAATTGATTGAGGATCTAAGTACCTGGTTGCAATGAAACAAACAGAAGACGACCATAATTCACTGCCACACTCAAAACTCATTCTGCCCTAGGATGAGAAACTAACAATAAACAAAATGTCGGTAGTACTAGGAGTAGTCCTCGACTCAGATCTAACCATGGTAGAGCAGATCAACTCATGGTCAAAAATTTTTTTCTTCAGACACACTACTGAAGGCAATAAAATCAGCCCTGAGCCTGACCATCTTCAGGATAGTAGCCCAAGCAATCAATCCTACTTCCGTACTGCAACATTTCAATGAAAAGTCTTGAGAGTTTGCTGCTATTCTAATACACAGCAGCTAAACTGATCCTTTGCAAGTCCTGGTTTGAAAGGGCAAGCCCGCTACTGGCAGAGCTACACTGGTCAAGCGCAGAATCCAATTTAAAACATAAACATAGAAACATAGAGTATGATGGCAGAAGAGGGCCGGCGGCCCAACAAGTCTGCCCACTTAAGAACCCTCCCTCCCTGGTGTACCCCTCTTTCATGCATAACTTTGTAGCACCCCCCACCTGTTTGTCCCATCAACTTTTGAAGTCGAGTACGCTACTGGCCTTGACCACCTGGCGTGGAAGTCACATATATGGTCCACACGGCTATATATGGGGAAAAGTTGTTTGGACTAACATCTGCCATTCAGATCACACATTCCTTCTACAATTCAAGAATGATCCAATGCTGTAAACTGCCGCTTCTCTTTCCATACCAAGTCATAAGAACATAAGAATAGCCTTACTGGGTCATACCAATGATCCATCAAGCTCAGTAGCCTGTTCTCACAGTGGCCAATCCAGTTCACTAGTACCTGGTCAAAACCCAAGATGTAGCAATATTCCATGCTACCAATATAGGGCAAGCAGTGGCTTCCCCCATCTCTTTCTCAATAACAGACTATGAACTTTTTCTCCAGGAACTTGTCCAAACCTTTCTTAAACCAGCTACGCTATCCACTCTTACCACATCTTCTGGCAACACGTTCCAGAGCTTAACTATTCTGAGTGAAAAAAATTCCTCCTATTGGTTTTAAGAGCATTTCCCTGTTACTTCATCGAATGTTCCCTAGTCTTTGTAATTTTTGACGGGTGAAAAATCGATCCACTTGTACCAGTTCTACTTCACTCAGGATTTTGTAGAGTTCAATCATATCTCCCCTCAGCTGTCTCTTTTCCAAGCTGAAGAGCCCTAACCGTTTTAGTCTTTCCTCCTACGAGAGGAGTTCCATCCCCTTTACCATCTTGGTCGCTCTTCTTTGAACCTTTTCTAGCACCACTATATCTTTCTTGAGATAAGGAGACCAGAATTGAACGCAATACTCCAAATGAGGTCGCACCATGGAGCGATACAGGGGCATTATGACATTCTTAGTCTTGCTAACTATCCCTTTCTAAATAATTCCCAACATCCTGTATGTTTTTTTGGCTGCCGCCGCACATTGTGCGGAAGGTTTCATTGTATTGTCTTTGAGAACACCTTAGAGTTTGAAAGGAGACTGTGGCCTTTCACTGTATTTGGTAATGACAACATGACAACAATAGATATACTTAATAAATTGACAACAACAGATATACTTAATAAATCAACAACAACAGATCAACAACAACAACAATAAATCGACAACAAAGATAAATCTTTAATAAATCAAAAAGTCAGCTTACATGATTGGTATCAATAAAATGAATATACAGCTATGTGCCAAGGGAAGGAATCAGTGCAGAGACTAGTAATCTGTGAAAATTCAGTTCCCTCTGAGTCCATTTCCTTATTCTTGGCCTTTTATCCCTTTAGTCTGGAATGTCAAGGTCTCATTCTGATTGGAGGTTACATTAGCATTCTGATTAGTGGTTACATTTTCAAATTAGTGATTGGTTGTTCTACAGGTAACTTTGGGTCATTACAAGCTTTGGTGTTGTCTAAAACCCTATCTCCCATGACAGTATATCCTTGGTTCTAATCCCAGACCATCTGGGCATGGACCCCCTCCCTTCTCTGTGACCTCTCTTTCTGCTTTTTGGATATTGTGGTTATCAGTACTTCCTGGGTGTTGTGTACTTAAGACATAAGTAGTATAATTGGTACACCTCATGTCAAAATGATTGACAGCTGTCAAGATAAGGATAGACCAATCAGTGTTCACTTCCGGGTTAAGCCACCCCCCCCACTCTCCGCCCACACCATGCTCACTCTTCCCAAACCCTGCCCACTCTCCACCACATCCATCTGAAACGGACCTGGGTTCTGGTCCCACACTCTGCCGGGCGGTACTGGGACCAGAACTGGACCAGGTCTGTTTCACCATCCATGCCCCACCCACATCACATCCACTCCCCGCCCATACCCATACCCCTCCCATAGGAATGAATATTAGTAGCTCTGCCCATGCGCCCCTCTGCTTACATCACCAGATATGCATTTTCTGATGATGTTAGCGGAAACAGATTTAGTAGAATCCCCGGAAATGATGTGGCCAGAAAAAAAAGTGTCTTTATTTTAACAGCCTTTTAGTTAAAAGATAGGTTTTAAGATCTAATTGTTGGAGCAGTGCACATACACAGCTCACAAAAAAAAGACATCTTCAGATGCCTTTTTTTCTTTTCTTTTCTGGTTGTTTTTTTAAGAGACACTTCAGAAGGAAACCTTAGTTAATGTTTGTGGGAAGGGTAACACCCCAGTTGTCATGGTGACAACTGATAAGCTGGTTATTCATAAAGGTTCTTGCAGCCCCTAATAAAGCCAAGGTGGGGGAGGTGTGTTTAAACCTGTCTGAACATGTCCCTGCCTAATGGTATTGTCATAGTGACGTTTGCCTTAGCTCTTTAACAAGCAGAAATAAAAGTTGTCATGTTGAAAATAAAACAACCCACTGTCCCTAACTAGCTCTAACAAAAAGCAGAGTTTTAAGACATTTTTTTTTTTTTAGAGTGAGGTTAACAGAGTTGACTGGAACAGGGTACAGATGAAGGAATCTTTTCTTGTCTCTGATCGCTTCCTTCACCTCTGTAGTGAGCCACAATGGTTCTTTGTTCTTTTTCCTCTTGGATCCTTTGTTGATACGCGGTATATATAGATTTTGCGCCTCGGTGACTGTGTCCTTAAAAAGCTTGCTCTAGCGTTTTTACAGTGCTTATCCTCTTCTTAATCTTCTTCCCTACCATGAGTCTCATCCCTTCGTAATTCCCTTTTCGGAAGTTCAGTGCCGTGGCTGTCGTTTTGGATCGATGTTTCTCCCCTGCGTCCAGATCATAGCGGATCATATTGTAATCGCTGCTTCCCAGCGTCCCTTCAACTTCTACATCTTGTGCTGTTTCTCGCAGGCCATCCAGAATTGCATTTCCTCTAATATTTTCCTTGACAAGTTGTTCCAGGAAGCAATGGCCTACAGCATCCAAGAACTTGGTCTCTCTGATGCAGCTTGGTCCAAGAACTTGGTCTGTCTTCCAATGAGTTCTGTTTCAACACTTCATCAGAGAAGAAAGATGTTTTACAATAAATTTTAGTGCTTAACTCAAAGGTTTGAAAATAAAATGTTGAAATGCTGCTTACCACTTGCTAGCTTACATAGTGGCTGGTAAAAAGCCCCACTCCCTTTTTTCTGTGCAGGCTAATTCTACCAGAGGCATTTCTTTCTCAGTGATCTCATTGAAGGAGGTTTGCAGGGCTGCTACCTGGTCCTCCTTGCATGCTTTCACCAAGTTTTACTGGATCGATGTGGTAGTCAAGCAGGATTCTGCTTTTGGTTCCTCCATTTTGGCATCAGGCTCAACAGTCCCACCCTAACACAACGGGACTTCTCTGTTACGTCCCACTAGTCCAGGAATAGAGTGGGATTGTAGAAGAACAAAAGATTAGGTTCTTACCTTTGGGTCATTCCATGTCAAGTGGACCAATACTGAAAACCTCCCACGCTCAACCCCCTTGAAATCCAACCAAATTTTACAGGGGTGTTGTCTAGGGTCTCAAATGAAACTTAGCAAAAATTTTAGGATCTATCTCAATTTGGTTAGGAGCTAGGGGTGGTCGAATAAAAGCAATTGATCTACTCCCATGCCTTGTGCGACCTAAAATGCCAACTTTGCTTAAGCACTGCAGCAGAAGGAAAATACCTAGGAGTCAGAAATTTTGTAGTTTGGTACAACACCTTGGGGCAAGTTTCTGTACCAAGTTTGAAATCTTTTGTGAGCGTATTTCCAGTTCTACAGTCAGCAAAGTAGGCAAAAAAAAATTCACAAAGAAAATTTTTTGGCAAAGTTTGGCTCCATACTGCTGCTGGTAAGTAAGTTAGATGAGGGTACAACTTTACCAGCAGTCATGTACCATGAGGTACTTCCAAGATTTGCAATACGAGTCTTTACAGTGAAGTGAAGCTGAAGATATGATCATTCACAAAATATGCATTTATGCAAATTTTCACTGTTTTTCAGATTCAAATATCTCTGTGTAGTTTTTTGTTCTTTTTTAAAAAAATATCATTTGAAAGAGCAGGTTTTTTTGCTTCAGAAGCTATCTTGTTTCATCTTGGACCCAATCTTTCTTTGGTGAGAATTAAAGCTTCAAAGATAAGCATTAGTTGTATATGCGCACAAATGTTTAATATTGAAAAGAGGCATGTTTAACACAAACCATGTTGTATGGAAATGAACAAGATACATGAAGTTTCACAGTTAAATTCAGATTGTTACTATTTTTTTATGATCCCCTTCCCTGTATCCATGCATTTTCATATACCCACTGCCACTGGTCGTGAAGATCATGACAAGTGTTTTATACATCCAAGACCCAAATCTAAAAGACATTCCCAATAGTGAGATAATAACATATAAATATCTAAGCTTTATTACAGACAAAAAAGAAAAGTGCAAAAACCACACTTATTTAAAGTGCGCATACATACTGACAAAGATCAGGAAATCACATAAATTCAACTTTTAACTGAGTTTCTTGTACATGGTTTTGAAATTCTGGTCAATGTTTGCCAAAATAGCTTGTAGATAAGTGTACTGTCTGCCTGATAAAGTGGTCATAGGTTCATTAAGGCCTGCAATAATATGCTGTTCAGGGATCCAGTATATGTCTCTATGAGGAGGCCAGTGAAATTACTGTGCAGGACCCTGTGGATGCAAAAAATTAACCAGGATGTCGCATTCTTCCATTGAAATTTCACATACATGACCAATCCACCAAGAATTGTCATATATGCAAGCTAAGTATTGTCCAGGTTGCTTTAATATCTTCCTTAGCAATGAAGATAAATTTGATTCCTGAGACAGATTTATTGCGGAATTCAAATAGATCCCTTGGTGTCAAAATTTGGTTATTGAGAGGGCGTTGTAAGCTGGCATGGGCAGCTAAACGCTTGGCTGTTCCCCCCAATCCTATCACATAGAGATTTGCCATAGCTGGTGCCAAAGAAGTTCCACTCAGCAGTAATTTGAAAGTTAGTATCATGGCTGCAGAGGTTAATGAAATTCTTGAAGTTTTTATATTGCGCAGCAGAACCATCACTAAAATAGTGAATTGTCTTAAGACAGGCAAGACTTCCTTCAAATGCAGAATAAGCTTCCTCAAAAATGCATGAACAGCAATAGTATTGTGACGCAAATAGTCACTGATCATGTGTAGGCTTTGGACATCAGCAGGGGAGAACACTTTAAAAGAAGCGGTGCTAACAGCTCATCGAGACCAGCAGTAGTATCGGGAGCCCCTCTCCAGCAGGGCACCTGATCACAGTTACACCTCTCCTCCGATCCAGCAGGGGAGAACAATTTAAAAGAAGCGGTGCTAACGGCTCACCGAGACCAGCAGCAGTATCGGGAGCCCCTCTCCAGCGGTTCATAGACAATTGCGCGCGGCAAAATCACGCAGACAACCGAGCGCGAGACAACTGAGTGCAAGACAAATGAGCGGAAGACAATTGAGCGTTAAGACAAGTGAGCGCAAAGACAACCGAGCGTGAGACATTTCAGCGCAAGACAATTGAGCGCAACTTATTTTCCGAAATGTGCCCGAGCGGGACAACTGAGCGCAAGACAACTCAGCGCAAGACAACTCAGCGCCAGCAACTGAGCGCAAGACAACTGAGCGCAAGACAACTCAGCGCCAGCAACTCAGTGCAAGACAACTCAGCGCCAGCAACTGAGAGCAAGACAACTAGCGCAAGATAACTCAGCGCCAGCAACTGAATGCAAGTCAACTCAGCGCCAGCAACTGAGCGCAAGACAACTCAGTGCAAGACAACTCAGCGCCAGCAACTCAGCGCAAGACAACTCAGCGCCAGCAACTGAGCACAAGACAACTGAGCGCAAGACAACTCAGCGCCAGCAACTGAGCGCAAGACAACTCAGCGCCAGCAACTGAGCGCAAGACAACTCAGCTCAAGACAACTCACCGCAAGACAATTGAGCGCAAGACAACTCAGCGCCACAGGGGAAAAGCCGAGATCCTGTTGGCCACGTCCTTCACTCTTGCTCCAGGCAGACAGGTGACGACTCTGTCCTCTCTTCCTCCTGCGGTGTGGCTGTCCACATGACGTATAATGGAGTCCCCTACGATGATCCCCATCTTCTTTATTCGGGGGTTTCTTGGGGGTCGTAAGTCCACGTCTATGGTATAGGGCCAGTCCTCTTCCTCCAGTGCTACTCTTGAAATTGTTTTCGGCTCTTCAGATGGGGGGAGTACCTTTCTGTCAATGAGAAAGTATTTTTCCTCATCAAGGGCAAGCACAGGAATATTGGAGAATTGAACATTAAAAGCAGTCGTAAATTGAAAAGACAATTATTGTTCCACATCCTCACTCTCATCTGAAGAAATAAATGCATGTTGTGTCAGAAGTATATGAAGACCTGTTAATGCTTAAAAATATTCTTAGTCAACAGAGATATAATGACTGCAAGGGTAAGCACAGGAACATTGTAGAAATTGACAGGGAGTGGATGAAACTCTAGTGCAAAAGCCTAAATTCACAGAAAGTGAAGTTTCCTGTATGCTTTAGTTATAAAATAGTTAAGCCTTGAGCTTCAGTGTTTGAACTGGAGGATGTAAAAGGCTATGAACTTTAAAAGATCATATATAGAGATACATACATAAATCTAGTCCATATAGAGTACGTTTTGTTCAATGCTAAAGTATTGTTCCCCCATCAAGAACAGGAACATTTGAAAAATGGACATAGTGTGGAGAAAACTGACTCTTTGGTTCTCATTCAGTCAGTGTGTGTGTGTCTGTGTGCAGTGTGAGCCACAATAGTGGTCACTGAAACAGGGGTGGTTGGTGGTGAGGTACTTAGATTAACCGAGTACTTTGCAAAAATGTCATAGATTCACAGAGAAGATGGCTTCTTATTATGGATTTTGTGTGCACAAACACAAATTCTCCAAGCGTGAAGTACTCTGATTAACTGAGTACATGTCGCTCAATGCTAAACTGCTATTCCCCATCAAGAGGAAAGTTATAAATATAGATGAAATGGACTGGGCCTGGGGGAAACTGGTGCACCTGTTCAATGATAGTGCTTTGACACTGCACTCAGGAAGTACGTATTAAATACATGCTATTACTTCAGGAGACCAGTGCCCCTGTTTTATTAATGGTAAGTAGTTCTGGATTTAAAGCAAACTAAATGCGCATCTCCTTACAAGAGGCATACAGGGAGATGGGTGACTAAAATTATGCCAGGTGTACACCTTATACATCTATCACATTGTGTGTGCACGAAAGGAAAGGTTAACATATCACCTCTATGCATTTCATCTAATTTATACTTAAAGAATTAAGAATGATAAGTGTTCTACTTTATTAAGAACATCTCTAAACAAGATAAGCTTGTAGCATTACAAATTCTACCTAGTTGACACAGCCATGTAAATTAACACTTATGTTTGATAAGGTTTTGCATTTATCCTGTACGCAGTTGTCCTTTATTTTCAATAAACTATATATTAAAATGTCTTTTTAAAAGTATCATAGATATGATGTCACATTTTTCTGATCATCAGAGGAGAGCTGACAAGCCAAGTGCAGACATGGGAGCTGAGACGGTAGGAGGCAGGCGAGTCATGATGCTGGAGAATTCAATTGTGAAGGTGTAGTCACAGCTGCTGCGACACAGGAGGCTGGAGGGCAAAGAAAACACTGTGGTCAGGGAGGAGAGAGAGAGGGAGGGTGAGGGAGGAGAGAGAGAGGGAGGGTGAGGGAGGAGAGAGAGAGGGAGGGTGAGGGAGAGAGAGCCACTCACAGGAGGATTGAAGATCCAACGAGACTGTAGGAGGCAGGCGAGTCATGATGCTGGAGAATTCAATTGTGAAGGTGTAGTCACAGCTGCTGCAACACAGGAGGCTGGAGGGCAAAGAAAACATTGTGGTCAGGAAGGAGAGAGAGAGGGAGGGTGAGGGAGGAGAGAGAGAGGGAGGGTGATGGAGAGAGAGCCACTCACAGGAGGATTGAAGATCCCACGAGACGGTAAAAGGCAGGCGAGTCATGATGCTGGAGAATTCAATTGTGAAGTTGTAGTCACAGCTGCTGCGATACAGGAGGCTGGAGGGCAAAGAAAACACTGTGGTCAGGGAGGAGAGAGAGAGGGAGGGTGAGGGAGGAGAGAGAGAGGGAGGGTGAGGGGGAGAGAGCCACTCACAGGAGGATTGAAGATCCCATGAGACGGTAGGAGGCAGGTGAGTCATGATGCTGGAGAATTCAATTGTGAAGGTGTAATCACAGCTGCTGCGACACAGGAGGCTGGAGGGCAAAGATCCCACGAGACGATAGGAGGCAGGCGAGTCATGATGCTGGAGAATTCAATTGTGAAGGTGTAGTCACAGCTGCTGCGACACAGGAGGCTGGAGGGCAAAGAAAACACTGTGGTCAGGGAGGAGAGAGAGAGGGAGGGTGAGGGAGGAGAGAGAGAGGGAGGGTGAGGGAGAGAGAGCCACTTGCAGGAGGATTGAGGGCAAAGATCCCACGAGACGGTAGGAGGCAGGCGAGTCATGATGCTGGAGAATTCAATTGTGAAGGTGTAGTCACAATTGCTGCGACACAGGAGGCTGGAGGGCAAAGAAAACACTGTCGTCAGGGAGGAGAGAGAGAGGGAGGGTGAGGGAGGAGAGAGAGAGGGAGGGTGAGGGAGGAGAGAGGGAGGGTGAGGGAGAGAGAGCCACTCACAGGAGGATTGAAGATCCCACGAGACGGTAGGAGGCAGGCGAGTCATGATGCTGGAGACTGTAGGTGGAGTGGGGTGGGTAAGTTGGGAACGGATGTGAAGGGGTGGGAGTGTGGAGGGGGGTGGATGAAAAGGGGAGGAAGAAGGGGAGGGAGTTGTTTTTTTAAATTTTTTTGTATTTTTTCTGGGAGGGCTAAGGGCAGGAGGGGGAGGGAGTGAGGCAGGGGGGAAGAAGGGGAGGGAGTTGTTTTTTTTTAATTTGTATTTTTTCTGGGAGGGCTAAGGGCAGGAGGGGGAGGGAGTGAGGCAGGGGGGAAGAAGGGGAGGGAGTTATTTTTTTAATTTTTTTGTATTTTTTCTGGGAGGGCTAAGGGCAGGAGGGGAAGGGAGTGAGGCAGGGGGGAAGAAGGGGAGGGAGTTGTTTTTTTTAATTTTTTTGTATTTTTTCTGGGAGGGCTAAGGGCAGGAGGGGGAGGGAGTGAGTCAGGGGGGAAGAAGGGGAGGGAGTTGTTTTTTTTAATTTTTTTGTATTTTTTCTAGGACGGCTAAGGGCAGGAGGGGGAGGGAGTGAGGCAGGGGGGAAGAAGGGGAGGGAGTTGTTTTTTTAATTTTTTGTATTTTTTCTAGGAGGGCTAAGGGCAGGAGGGGGAGGGAGTGAGGCAGGGGGGAAGAAGGGGAGGGAGGAGTGGTGACAAGAGGGTGCAGCTCCCTCGGTAACAGCGGGAGCCATTCATGGGGTGGGCGGGGTGGGAGGGGCACCACGAAGTGCTTCAAGCAAGACCTGTAGTGCCCCTGTCACGTCACGGATGTGTCGGACGGACTACTCAGCATAGTCGTTCATGTGCTCCACCCCTGCTAAGATGGTAACCACCGCCGTGTAAATGTCCTCCGCTGTTACAGAACTGGGCGGAGGATCTGTGTTTGTGGCAGCGTGAGCCACAATAGTGGTCGCTGCAACAGGGGTGGTGGCCGGTGCAGGGTTGGTCCCAAAATCTCTGGTGGAGGGTCGGAGGGGGGCAAAATAGGTGGTACAACGGTTGGGGCTTTGAATGGGGAGGGGGGATGTTGACATAGGCGGGGAAGAGGAGGGGGATGCCAATATATCTGCAATGAAAAAGAGCATGAAAAGCAGGTGGACATTGAAAAGACAATTACGTAGTCAGCATGGTCTTGGCAGATAAAGTGTACAGTGGAAGCATCTATGAGACAAACTTGGTTCTTTTTGTTACATATGAATAAACCTAAGCATTTGATATTATATTAAGAAAATTGAAGTGGTGTCTTAAATATTAAATGTGTTTATTAATTGTACACTTGATGTACGTTGTAAAAATGAATAAAAGATTTTAAAATAAAAAAATTACAGAATTAAAATATCGGAACACTTACCGGACTGGACAGAAAGGTCGCTAAATCTGTCCAGGATGGGGTTTGAGGCAGTACTCATGGAGGTACGTGGGAGGGCTGGGGGAGAGGTGATGACAGAGGGTCGAATTTCAGGGAAAAGTTGAAAGCAGAGTTTAGGGGGTGGGAGGGAGGGGGAACTGGGCATTGGGAATGAAGGGGCAGGGCAGGGTTTGGGCGTTTTCTTAGGGGGATCCTAGAGGGTGGTTTAGGGCGTCGGTGGGGGGAAGTGGGATGAGACTGGGCAGAGGTGGAAGGGGGTTGGGACGTTGGACGGGGCTGGGCAGACGTGGAAGGGGGTTGGGACGTTGGACGGGACTGGGCAGAGGTGGAAGGGGGTTGGGACGTTGGACGGGACTGGGCAGAGGTGGAAGGGGGTTGGGACGTTGGACGGGGCTGGGCAGAGGTGGAAGGGGTTTGGGACGTTGGACGGGGCTGGGCAGAGGTGGAAGGGGATTGGGAGGTGGCGCGTCTGCAGGGGATAAGGAACGGCCGGTCAGGGATAGGGGTATCTTCCTCTTCCCATTCCTCCTCTTCCTCCTCACTCGCATCTGAAGACATAAATGCATGTTGTGTCAGAAGTATATGAAGAACTGTTAATGTTTAAAATACATGATTAGTCAACACAGATATTATGACTGCACACCTTATACCCACCCAATATTTTACTGTAACATACCTGGGGTGTTGTCCAGATTGCGCCGGACAGCCCGCACCCATGCAGGGTGATGTAGCCTGAGCTCTCGGGCCTTTTTCTTCAAATCCTCAACCTATTATATAATGGAGAGACATGAGTGAGCCATGATATATATATGGGATATGTTAAAGCAAGGGTAGGCAACTTCAGTTGTCCGGGTTTCAGGATTTCACCAATGAATATGCATTGAAAGCAGTGCATGGAAATAGATTCCAAGCGTATTCATTGTGTAAATTCTGAAAACACGACTGGAATACAGCTATTTAACTCAAATAAGTAAATGAGAGACACCATTATCAACTGCACAATTTTTTAGCAGATGCATGATGACGCAGTGCGCGATTTCATGAGATGCGTATCCATTTTTGCCTTCTGCGCAAAAAAAAAAAAATTTCTCCGCCAATTTGTCAGCGCGCAATTGTCTATGAACAACATGTATTTGATAAATACTTACGGAGCGCGGTGTTATAGCGCGGGCATTGAACAGGTGCGCCAGTTTACCCCAGGCCCTGTCCATTTCACCGATATTTCTTCTTTTCCCCTTAACGGGGAAAAGCAGTTTAGCATTGAGCGTTAAGTACTCAGTTAATGTGAGTACTTCACGCTCGGAGAAGTTGGGCTTCCGCCCACGGAAACCCGCATAGGATGCCATACTCTCTGTGAATCTATGATGTTTTTGCAAAGCTTATATACCAGTCACATGACCGATGGTGTGTGAATATCGTGAGATTTCCCCTTTTCAGCGCTGCTATTGGTTATCTAAAACATGTGTTATATGGTTAATTGTCAAACAGATTTTACTTCACTGTAGTGATGAAATGCGCATATTAATTGAGTATGTGTGAATTTTATAGTATATAGTTTTGTAGTACTTGATTGAAACACAATTAGCGTTAGCATGGCGCGCATATGTGTTGAAACGCGTGATGACATCAGCTTGTCTCCATTAGTGCATAATGATGACGTGTGTCATCATATTAAAGTTATAGTACTTTTTCGCGCAATTGACGGGTTAGTTTCCCAGCGCGCAATTGATGGGTTTTAGTATAATGAGCGCAAGTGAAAACCGCGAGGACGCACAGAGTTAATGGGAAATCTGAATAAATGGTGACATTTGTAAATGCGGGTGGGGGGCTTAAATGCGCATATGTTGTTCAATGTATGCATGTGCTAACCTATTGATCCTAAATATTGAGATGTGAGTTGCGCCGATATGAAAGTGCAGCGTACATGAGAAAAGGCTTTATCAAATACTGGCAATAATCTTTTATTTATTGTATACGCAAAAGGATTGGGTGCAAGTCAAATGCGTGAGAGATTGACGCATCCGCGCATGCGAAGCTATTACAGTGTTTGCATATGGGAAACACATAAGAACTATAAAATTATATTAATTTTAAAAAGATCAGGGAGTCATGAGCAAATTATTTTAATTATTACACATCATTTTCCACTCCTAATATATTAATACAGTCATACACCACATATGTTAGGGAAGAGGGATGCAGAGGAAATACATTACTGCTCAATGCAGTAAGTAAGATGCTGCCTTTTCTATTTACACTTATGTTGATTACTAAACATCATGTTTTCCATAATGATCGTTGTTGCCAATAAATGGATAGAGCAGTGTTCTCCCCAGGGCCGGCAGGGCCTTACAGCCGGGCGCTGCGCCCGGCTGATTTAGATGACCGCCCAGCTAATCCTGCTGCTGCTGCCGCCGATGCTCCTTCCTGGGTTGACTCGCCGCCGAAAATTTTGTTTGACGCCTGCCTTTTTTTTTTTTTTTTGCCAGCATGCTTTTACTTGCTTCGGGCCTTCCTGTTGCCAGGTCCTGCCTAATTTCTGTTTCTGTGAAGGCAGGACCCGGCAGCGAGGAAGGCCCGAAGCAAGTAAAAGCAGTAAGTTGTAAGTTTCAAGTTTCAAGTTTATTGACTTTTAATATACCGACCATCAACAAGTATCTGGCCGGTGTACAATAAAAATTTAAGAAAGATAAATAAATAAAAAATAATGAAAGTGCACACCAAAGACATTAACTAGACAGACTTGAAGGTGAGGGAGAGTAGGAAGGATGGGGAGAGAGTTACATGTTAAAAGAAGAAAGGAGAGAGAGGGAAGAAGGTAAAACAAATAGGGTGGGATCGCTTTATAAAAATGGTTGGCTGAATATAAAAAGAGGAAAAAGATGAAGAATGGAAGAAGGAGAAAAAGAAGAAAAGAAAAAAAAAATATATATATAAAAGGGAAAATCTAAACACAGGAAAAGGCATCGCTAAATAAGAAAGTCTTCAAGCTTATCTTAAATTTATCAAGTTGATGTTCGGATCGGAGTAGCTGTGGCAGAGCATTCCACAAGGTTGGAGCTACTACTGCGAAGTTTATTTTCCTAGTGTAGAAGAAATCTTTTATAGAAGGAATTGACAATAGTTTCTGATCGGCTGACCTCAGTAAACGTATTGAACGTTGTGGGATGAGGAGCTTGTCTAGGTATGAAGGCAGGTGAGAAAGTCTGATTTTAAAAGTGAGCAAAATGGTTTTATAAGTGATATGGTGTGTAATGGGGAGCCAGTGTGCTTCCTTCAAAAGAGGGGTAACATGGTCAAATTTACCAGTTTTATAGATGAGTTTTATTGCTGTGTTTTGAATTAGTTGTAAGCGTCGAATTTCTTTTTGAGGAAGTCTGTTATAAAGGGAGTTACAATAATCAAGGTGAGAAATAACTAGCGAATGAATTAGAATTTTGATTGCATCTGTCTCTAGAATCGAAGTTAGAGAGCGGATAAGGCGAAGTTTGAAGAAGCAAATTTTAGCAACCGAGCTGATGTGATCGTGGAAAGTGAGATCTTTATCGATAGTAACTCCTAGTAATTTTATTTTTGATTCTATTTTTATGGGAATGGATTTGATGGAAATTTTACCTGATAGAGTCTCACTGTTGTTGATTGGGAGTAGGAGACCACAGGATTTGTCAATATTGAGGGAGAGTTTGTTTGTGTAAAGCCAGTCGTTAATTGTATCCAGTTTATTGTTAATAATGTTTATTTCTGAGATGTTTGAGGTGTTGATAGGGTGAAGGAGTTGTATGTCATCTGCATAGGCGAAGATCTTGAATCCGATAGACTGTGCTAGGGTAAGAAGAGGGGATAAAAAGATATTGAATAATAGAGGAGATAGAATGGAGCCTTGCGGGACACCTCCGGGGCTCTGTGTGCATGCCGGCTTCCCTTCCCCCCACGGGATGCAACTTCCGGTTTCGGAGAGAAGGGAAGCCAGCACGCACACAGAGCCCCGGAAGGAAGCTTACAACTTACTGCTTTTACTTGCTTCGGGCCTTCCTCGCTGCCGGGCTCTGCCTTCACGGAAACAGAAAGTAGGCAGGACCCGGCAAAGAGGAAGGCCCGAAGCAAGTAAAAGCAGCAAGTTGTAAGCTTCCCTCCATCGCTGATCTATGAAAGATAGGTCAGCGATGGAGGGAAGCTTACAACTTGCCTAGCGACTACTGGGTTTGTGAGCTGGGAAGGATGGGAAGAGAAATGCTTTTGCTGCACCGAATAGAGGAAGGGAGGGGGAAGAAAAATATTCTGCTGCTGCACTCATTTTGGGGGGAAGGGAAGAGAAATGTTGCTGCTGACCCAATTTTTTTTTGGGGGGGAGGGGGAAGAGAAAAGCTGCTGCTGCACCCAATTGGGGAGGGGAAGAAAAGTGCAGCAGCAGCACCCAATTGGGGAGGGGGAGGGGAAGAGAAGTGCTGCAGCAGCACCCAATTGGGGAGGGGAGGGGGAGGAGAAGTGCTGCTTCAGCAGCACCTAATTGGGGAGAGAGAGGGGAGAAGGAAGATTAGGGAAGGGAGAGGAGAGGCAAGAGATGCCAAGACCATGGGAGGGAGGGAAAGGAAAGGAGCTACCAGACCATGGGGGGGGGGAGAGATGTCAGCGCATATGGGGGAGGAGGGAGATGCTAGGGCATGGGGAAGAGAAGGGAAGGAGATAGAGATGCCAGACCATGGGGTGGAGTGGGAAGAAAGGAAGGAAAGGAGAAGAGAGAGATGCCAGAGCATAGGGGAGGGGTGAAACTGAAATGAATCATGTACAAAGGAGAGAAAGGGCACAGGATATACAGTTTATTGAAGGGACGTAGAAAGAGGGAAGATGTCATATAGAACAGAAAAAGGGCAGACACTGGATGGAAAGGGCAGAGAGGGTGGACAGAGAATGCAAGGGGCAGAGAGAGGGTGGACAGTAGATGGAAGGGGTAGAGAGAGAGAGGGCAGAGGCTGGGTGGAAGTGGCAAAGAGAGGACAGATGTTGCATGGAAGTGAGCGAGGATAAACGCTGAAGAGAAGATAATTAAAGCAGAAACGACAAAAGGTAGAAAAATTTTTTTTGTTGTTGCTTTACGTAGAATCAAGTAGTATTGTAACTGTATTAATTAAAGTTTATAAATAAGAAATTGAAATAAGGCAGTTTTTTTGGGACTAAACCCCTTTCCTCAGGTCAGGACAGGATACCATAACAGCAGGGGTGCCCAAATGGCCGATCGCGATCAACCAGTAGATCACAAAGGCAATGTGAGTCGATTGCTTTGCCTTTGCAATCTTTTTCTTCCTGCCTCCCCGAGCCAGGCCAGGTGCCAGACTCACAAGACTTCACCTCTGACGTCAATTCTGACGTCAGTGAGGTAGTTCTGGGCCAGCCAATCGCTGCCTGGCTGGCCTGGAACTTCCTCTCCGACGTTAGAATTGACGTCAGAGGTAAAGTCTTGTGAGTTCTGCGCTTGTACATGCCTGGCCTAGCTCAGGGAAGCAGCAGGGAGAAATCGGCGTGGTGGCTTAGGGGGTAGGGAAAGAACGTGGGAAGTGGATAAATCGGCGTGATGGCTTGGGAGGACAGGGGAGAGAGAAAGAAAGGCAGAAATAAAGAGGGGGCAGGGGGAGAGAGAAACAGGCAGTAAGGGGGGAGAGAGAAAGAAAGAGAGACAGAAAGAAAAGGGAAGTGGCAGAAATAAATAAATATTGGATTTACAGTCAGAAGAAGGAAGTGCAACCAGAGACTCATGAAATCACCAGACAAAAAGGTAGGAAAAATTATTTTATTTTCAATTTAGTGATCAAAATGTGTCCATTTTGAGAATTTATATCTGCTGTCTATATTTTGCACTATGGCCCCACTTATACTAAACCGCAATAGCGGTTTTTAGCGCAGGGAGCCTATGAGCATCGAGAGCAGTGCAGGGCATTCAACACATCTCCCTGCGCTAAAAACCGCTATTGTGGTTTAGTAAAAAGTAGGGAGTATATTTGTTTATTTTTGTACAGTTCCTGAGGTGACATTGCATAAAGTCATCTGCCTTGACCTCTTTGAAGACTCGTGGAATATAAATGATAATTAACATTTTCTCTACGTACAGTGTGCTTTGTGTTTTTTAAAATTTTATTGTTGGTAGATCATTTTGACTTGGTTATTTTAAAAGTAGCTCGCAAGCCCAAAAAGTGTGGGCACTCCTGCTATAGAGCCATTCTTGTATGACTGGATGAGCTATATTTATCTTTTTTTTTTAGTTGTTTAAATTCATGCAGAAATAAATGGCTAAATTGAACCTAATGACTTCATTAACGCCTTTCCCTTTTTTAAACCTCTATACCAGGGGTCTCAAAGTCCCTCCTTGAGGGCTGCAATCCAGTCGGGTTTTCAGGATTTCCCCAATGAATATGCATGAGATCTATGTGCATGCACTGCTTTCAATGCATATTCATTGGGGAAATCCTGAAAACCCAACTGGATTGCGGCCCTCAAGGAGGGACTTTGAGATCCCTGCTCTATACCATTTGAAAGAGGGCAAATATCTAATTATTCCCTTCTAGCATTGGATGCTTCTTAAATTAAGTAAAAATATTCTGGCACAAGTGTCAAACCTTAAAAAAGGAAGTCATATTGAGCATTGGAAAATAATAATAATTAACTAATAAAAATAGTACACATTTAGGGTTTCTTTTACTAAGTTGTGAAAATAGTTTTAGCGTGTGCTTAGCGCACACAGAATTACCACACGCGCTAGACGCTAATGCCAGCAGTTTTCCCGTGTAGCGCAGGAGTTTGCGTGTGCTAAAAATGTTAGCGCACCTTAGTAAAAGAGGGGGTTAATTTTACCCACCACCAAATTTTCCCATCGCGCCCCACCTGGCTACTTTTTCATGCCACCCGGCTGGAAAAAATGTCTGGGGAGAACACTGTAGAGGTTTAATGAGATGTGCACAGCAGTTATGGGATGCATTTCTTTATCTGGTCTTTTATAAATAATTGCATTAAAGTATCTGGACAAAAACCAATTACAGAGGATGGGGTATATTTTACAACCTTATATAGGTATCATCACACTAAGGTGTGTATTGGGTCGTTCGTTAATTCTTAGCTTTGTCCTAAAGTTAACTGACCTAATGTTAACATGAAAATGGAATCTAAATCACTCTGCACTGATAATATGCCAACAGGTCAATTGTACAGGAGATGATTTAACCTATATAAATCATGGCATTTAAAATTTTTATTTTTCTATTGGAATTGTGAACTTATTTTCTCTGCTAATGTCTTAGAAGTTTCAAGTTACACCTTTCATGGTGGGGGAGAGTCCAAACTATTAAGATGATGATTTTGCCTGTGGTTTGTTATCAGATGGGTATGTTGCCAGTATATTTTCAAGGGTCCTTTTATAAAAAGTTAAATAGCATTCTGTTAAAATTTATTTGGCTGGGTAAAACTCCTAGAGTAGCTTTGGTATCTTTACAAAGATCAATTTCAGAGGGAGGGGTACATTTTCCAAACTTTTATAGGTACCATCAAGCCTATATTTTGCGTCATGGTATGTATTGGATCCTCCCAGAACTCATGGAAAAACTCCCAGATTGTTTGTGGATAGAATGGCAACTCATGTCTCCATTGCGGCTGTCCCATGTTCTCAGTATCAAAATGCCTAACTATAGTAAGGACAATAGAATACTAGCAGATACTTGGAAAACTTTACGATATGTAAGCAATTTAACAACTATTCCAATTTACAAATCTACAAATCAATCTATATGGGTAAACTCCAGGATTCAAATTGGCGGAGAAAAACTAGTCTGGAAGCATTGGAGGATGTTATTTCTAATGGTGCTATGCTTCAATTTTCACAGTTGCAACATAAGTTTGGACTTAATAAATCAGAAAATTTTAGATGGATGCAACTGAAGCATGCCATTCAGGCATGGTTGCCTGATTGGAAAAACCTTAATAATCATTATAGTATGGAGTTTCTTTGTTTTCAGACAGACTTCTTGGGTCACCAGGCCGCCCAGTGGTATAAATTATTAAATGGATTTACTAAGAAGAAATTAAAAACTGGTTTAAGAGATATTTGGAGCATTGAGATTAAGCATGAAATTACTGCATCTCAATGGCCACGAATTTGGTCTTGGAGGATGAAATGTATGGTGTCAGCATCTATGAGACACACTTGGTTTTTTCTGTTGCATAGAGCGTTATAGACCCCTGTTAGGTTGCAAAAATTAGATAGTTCTTTGTCTAATAGATGCTGGCATTGTCATTTAGAAGCAGGAACTTTAGATCATTTATTGTTTCATTGCCCATATATTATGAATTTTTGGAAATCAATTTGGGACCAAATTAATAATTTATTTGAGAACCCAGTGGCATTATCCTATGATACTGTGATATTTGGTATGGATATGAGAGCAAAAAGTCAGATTTCTGCGAATAACAATAAATTATTACTAATATGACAGGGGTTGCCATTCAACAAATCACATATAATTGGAAAGACTGGAGGAGATTAAATTATAGCTTTTGGTGGAACTCTTTATGCCATATCTATAAAAAGGAAAGATTTACTGCGTTACAAAAGGGATATTTTAAGAAATTTCAGGATGTGTGGAAACCATTAACAAAATATTGTCAGGATTAAGTAAAATTATTTCCCTTATGTTTATCAGTTTATGAGGTAGGGAGGGGGGTATTTTATTATTACATATATCATTCAATAATGGAGTATATGGTTGGGAGGGATGGGAGATGGATAGGGATAAGAATCTATGTAATATACCAATGATTGTTTATAAGTGATGTATTTATTGTTACTGTGAATGAAAATATTAACACTTAATTTAATTTGTGAAAATGAATAAAGAATTATTAAAAAAAAAATGACCGAATTTGTTGTTGGATGAAGAGATGATCAATGTTTGCAACTATGAGACAAACATGGGTTGTTATTTAATATAGAGCATCTTGGACACCAGTTATATATTATTATTCATTCTAGGATAAACTAGCATTTGAAATGATGGGAGGGAAGGGAGGTAATTCCATGTATCCTAAAATGAAATGGAAAGATTGGCCAATGATATATTTAATGATGTCAGAATAAATATGATTTGAAGAAATGTTAATCATTTTTTAATCTTACATCAAGTGTTCCAATAATAAAACATTTTAATTTAAATGCATCACTTGCAATTCTTTCTAACAGTTAATTGTTTCCATTGTGTACTTACTTGTTACTTAGTGGGATAGTACAATAAAAACTTACATTTAATGGCATGGTTATTAATGTCATACTAACATAAAGAAAAAAACAAAATGTTTTAACCATTGGTAAATGTTTATTAAAATATTGCATATGTGATAAACATGTAATACACATATGTTCAAATGCAGTGTCAAGAACACAAAATCTTTCAGTTCACCATTCATGATCTTTTATGTACAACATGCTGAATTGTTTATAAAGTCTTTATTCGTTTTAAATCATAAACAAGTGTGCAATAATATATCCATTAAAGGTTGGCACAGCAGTTAAACATCAGTGAGAGTGAGTAAGTGAGGAGGATGTGGTTATAGCAGTGAAGCAACATCAGGAGCAAATTAACAGACAGTTTAAGTGAAACAGTTGAAACAACAGTTAGCAGGCCTCTGGCTGTCTGGCCCACCAAAAGGAGTGGGGGACATAGACAATTTAAAGTGTCTCATCTGTTCATGCACCATGTGTGGAAAACAAACATTTTGCTATCAGACCCTTGAAAAAGAAAGACCATACACACCCTTCAAATTAAATGAGCAACATTTAAAGGGTAGAAAGAGGGAAGGAGCTTAATACTGGCTATCCCTGAAGCCACTCCATCCAAGACACCATCTGACCTTCCCTACGTGAAGGAAAAAGCCTTTGAACACCACCCACAACACCTTGAAAATGACAAAGCGAGTACAGTATGCTTGAGTGGGTTACCTTGCTCGGCATAAAAAACCTTCTCGCTTGGCACATGTCAGAGCAGTGGATACTAGGATAGGTAGGGGCCAGAGGAGGGCTTCAGGGAAACTCCTGGGGAACTAGCTTGGGAAGACATTCCTGCTTGGGGGACTCTGCTTCTGGGTTCTAGAAAGGCCAACACCTGACAGCTACTATCAGGTTTGCACCTCTATTATGTACAACATGCTAATGTTGGCAGAGCAGTTAACCAACAGTAGTGGAAGTGAGGGAGAAAGATATTGGCAGAGCAGTTAACCAACATCAGTGGGAGTGAGAGCAACAGTTGGCAAAGCAGTTAACCAACAGTAGTGGGAGAGAGTGAGAAAGATATTGACAGAGCAGTTAACCAACATCAGTGGAAGTGAAAGCAACAGTTGGCAAAGCAGTTAACCAACAGTAGTGGGAGTGAGTGAGAAAGATATTGGCAGAGCAGTTAATCAACATCAGTGGGAGTGAGAGCAACAGTTGGCAGAGCAGTTAACCAACAGTAGTGGGACTGAGTGAGAAAGATATTGGCAGAGCAGTTAACCAACATCAGTGGGAGTGAGAGCAACAGTTGGCACAGCAGTTAACCAACAGTAGTGGGAGTGAGTGAGAACGATATTGGCAGAGCAGTTAACCAACATCAGTGGGAGTGAGAGCAACAGTTGGCAAAGCAGTTAACCAACAGTAGTGGGAGTGAGTGAGAAAGATATTGGCAGAGCAGTTAACCAACATCTGTGGGTCTGAGAGCAACAGTTGGCAGAGCAGTTAACCAACAGTAGTGGGAGTGAGTGAGAAAGATATTGGCAGAGCAGTTAACCAACATCAGTGGGAGTGAGAGCAACAGTTGACAGAGCAGTTAACCAACAGTAGTGGGAGTGAGTGAGAAAGATATTGGCAGAGCAGTTAACCAACATCAGTGGGAGTGAGAGCAACAGTTGGCAGAGCAGTTAACCAACAGTAGTGGGAGTGAGTGAGAAAGATATTGGCAGAGCAGTTAACCAACATCAGTGGGAGTGAGAGCAACAGTTGGCAGAGCAGTTAACCAACAGTAGTGGGAGTGAGTGAGAAAGATATTGGCAGAGCAGTTAACCAACATCAGTGGGAGTGAGAGCAACAGTTGGCACAGCAGTTAACCAACAGTAGTGGGAGTGAGTGAGAACGATATTGGCAGAGCAGTTAACCAACATCAGTGGGAGTGAGAGCAACAGTTGGCAAAGCAGTTAACCAACAATAGTGGGAGTGAGTGAGAAAGATATTGGCAGAGCAGTTAACCAACATCTTTGGGTCTGAGAGCAACAGTTGGCAGAGCAGTTAACCAACAGTAGTGGGAGTGAGTGAGAAAGATATTGGCAGGGCAGTTAACCAACATCTGTGGGTCTGAGAGCTAAAGTTGGCAGAACAGTTAACCAACAGTAGTGGGAGAGAGTGAGAAAGATATTGGCAGGGCAGTTAACCAACATCTGTGGGTCTGAGAGCTAAAGTTGGCAGGGCAGTTAACCAACAGAAGTGGGAGAGAGTGAGAAAGATATTGGCAGAGCTGTTAACCAACATCAGTAGGTGTGAGAGCAACAGTTGGCAGAGCAGTTAACCAACAGTAGTGGGAGTGAGTGAGAAAGATATTGGCAGAGCAGTTAACCAACATCTGTGGGTCTGAGAGCTAAAGTTGGCAGAGCAGTTAACCAACAGTAGTGGGAGAGAGTGAGAAAGATATTGGTAGGGCAGTTAACCAACTTCTGTGGGTCTGAGAGCTAAAGTTGGCAGAGCAGTTAACCAACAGTAGTGGGAGAGAGTGAGAAAGATATTGGCAGAGCAGTTAACCAACATCTGTGGGTCTGAGAGCTAAAGTTGGCAGGGCAGTTAACCAACAGTAGTGGGAAAGAATGAGAAAGATATTGGCAAAGCAGTTAACCAACATCTGTGGGTCTGAGAGCTAAAGTTGGCAGAGCAGTTAACCAACAATAGTGGGAGAGAGTGAGAGTGATATTGGCAGAGCAGTTAACCAACATCAGTGGGAGTGAGAGCAACAGTTGGCAGAGCAGTTAACCAACAGTAGTGGGACTGAGTGAGAAAGATATTGGCAGAGCAGTTAACCAACATCAGTGGGAGTGAGAGCAACAGTTGGCAAAGCAGTTAACCAACAGTAGTGGGAGTGAGTGAGAAAGATATTGGCAGAGCAGTTAACCAACATCTGTGGGTCTGACAGCAACAGTTGGCAGAGCAGTTAACCAACAGTAGTGGGAGTGAGTGAGAAAGATATTGGCAGAGCAGTTAACCAACATCAGTGGGAGTGAGAGCAACAGTTGACAGAGCAGTTAACCAACAGTAGTGGGAGTGAGTGAGAAAGATATTGGCAGAGCAGTTAACCAACATCAGTGGGAGTGAGAGCAACAGTTGGCAGAGCAGTTAACCAACAGTAGTGGGAGTGAGTGAGAAAGATATTGGCAGAGCAGTTAACCAACATCAGTGGGAGTGAGAGCAACAGTTGGCAGAGCAGTTAACCAACAGTAGTGGGAGTGAGTGAGAAAGATATTGGCAGAGCAGTTAACCAACATCAGTGGGAGTGAGAGCAACAGTTGGCACAGCAGTTAACCAACAGTAGTGGGAGTGAGTGAGAAAGATATTGGCAGAGCAGTTAACCAACATCAGTGGGAGTGAGAGCAACAGTTGGCAAAGCAGTTAACCAACAGTAGTGGGAGTGAGTGAGAAAGATATTGGCAGAGCAGTTAACCAACATCAGTGGGAGTGAGAGCAACAGTTGGCAAAGCAGTTAACCAACAGTAGTGGGAGAGAGTGAGAAAGATATTGGCAGGGCAGTTAACCAACATCTGTGGGTCTGAGAGCTAAAGTTGGCAGAACAGTTAACCAACAGTAATGGGAGAGAGTGAGAAAGATATTGGCAGGGCAGTTAACCAACATCTGTGGGTCTGAGAGCTAAAGTTGGCAGGGCAGTTAACCAACAGTAGTGGGAGAGAGTGAGAAAGATATTGGCAGAGCTGTTAACCAACATCAGTGGGTGTGAGAGCAACAGTTGGCAGAGCAGTTAACCAACAGTAGTGGGAGTGAGTGAGAAAGATATTGGCAGAGCAGTTAACCAACATCAGTGGGAGTGAGAGCAACAGTTGGCAGAGCAGTTAACCAACAGTAGTGGGAGTGAGTGAGAAAGATATTGGCAGAGCAGTTAACCAACATCTGTGGGTCTGAGAGCTAAAGTTGGCAGGGCAGTTAACCAACAGTAGTGGGAGAGAATGAGAAAGATATTGGCAAAGCAGTTAACCAACATCTTTGGGTCTGAGAGCTAAAGTTGGCAGAGCAGTTAACCAACAGTAGTGGGAGAGAGTGAGAATGATATTGGCAGGGCAGTTAACCAACATCTGTGGGTCTGAGAGCTAAAGTTGGCAGAGCAGTTAACCAACAGTAGTGGGAGTGAGTGAGAAAGATATTGGCAAAGCAGTTAACCAACATCTGTTCCTGCACCATGTGTGGAAAACAAACATTTAGCTTGCAGACCCTTGAAAAAAAAGACAACACACCCTTCAAATTAAATGAGCAACATTTAAAGGGTATAAAGAGGGAAGGAGCTTAATACTGGTTATCCCTGAAGCCACTCCATCCAAGACACCATCTGACCTTCCCTACGTGAAGGAAAAAGCCTTTGAACACCACCCACAACACCTTGAAAATGTCAAAGCCATTACATTATGCTTGAGTGGGTTACCTTGTTCGGCATAAAAAACCTTCACGCTTGGCACATGTCAGAGCAGTAGATGAGGGCTTCAAGGAAACTCCTGGGGGATAGCTCCTGGACGCAAGAGTTAGCAAGCCTCTGGCTGTCTGGCACACCAAAATGAGCGGGGGACATAGACAATTTAAAGGTCTCATCTGTTCATGCACCATGTGTGCTTGGGAAGATATTCTTGCTTGGGGGACTCTGCTTCTGGTCCTGCAAAGGCCAACACCTGACTGCCACCATCACGTTTGCACCCTTGTCAACCCATTCTGGGTCCTGCAAAGGCCAACACATGACTGCCACCATCAGGTTTGCACCCCTGTCAATCCATTCTGGGTCCTTGTCTTTTTGTACATCTCATGGTTTCAGAGACAGCACCTGACTGACATTCTTGCTTGGAGGACTCTGCTTCTGGGTCCTGCAAAGGCAAACACCTGACTGCCACCATCACGTTTGCACCCTTGTCAACCCATTCTGGGTCCTGCAAAGGCCAACATCTGACTGCCACCATCACGTTTGCACCCTTGTCAACCCATTCTGGGTCCTGCAAAGGCCAACACATGACTGCCACCATCAGGTTTGCACCCCTGTCAATCCATTCTGGGTCCTTGTCTTTTTGTACATCTCATGGTTTCAGAGACAGCACCTGACTGACATTCTTGCTTGGAGGACTCTGCTTCTGGGTCCTGCAAAGGCAAACACCTGACTGCCACCATCACGTTTGCACCCTTGTCAACCCATTCTGGGTCCTGCAAAGGCCAACACATGACTGCCACCATCAGGTTTGCACCCCTGTCAACCCATTCTGGGTCCTTGTCTTTTTGTACATCTCATGGTTTCAGAGACAGCACCTGACTGACATTCCTGCTTATGTACTTTCTAGGCCACCAAAAACAAGGGAGGAAATGTACAATTTCAAGTTTTTCACATTTTCCTTAACACTGGCTATCCCTGAAGCCGCTCCATCCAAGACACCATCTGACCTTCCCTAAGTGAAGGAAAAAGCCTTTGAACACCACCCACAACACCTTGAAAATGTCAAAGCGAGTACAGTATGCTTGAGTGGGTAACCTTGCTCGGCATAAAAAAACCTTCACGCTTGGCACATGTCAGAGCAGTGGATACTAGGATAGGTAGGGGCCAGAGGAGGGCTTCAGAGAAACTCCTGGGGGAGAGATCCTGAGCGCAACAGTTTGCAGGCCTCTAGCTTTCGGGCCACCAAAAGGAGAGGGGGACATAGACATTTCAAAGTGTCTCTTCTGTTCCTGCAGCATATGTGCTTGGGAAGACCGTATGGACATTTCAAAGCAAAGTTCAAATCACTGAGTGAACACAATTGTAGCATAGCAACAGGAAAACCTGAACTTCAACATCAAACTCTAAAGTTCCAGATTATGTGCTATACCACGGAGATATTGAAAGAGAGGTCTTTGTCCATATGTTGGCAGCAGCATTGTTAGTCTTTGCGTCACTCTCACATACGTGCTCTTACTGCTGGGTGGTGCGCGGTTACCAGCCTGGAATCGAGCAAGCAGCTGTTCTGTGTGATCTTGCTCACGCTGTATATGTTCAAGGAGTTTAAAGATGGTTGGATGGTGGCATGCAACAGAGGATTGAAATGCATGGTGCCAACCTTCAACTGAATTATTGGTCCGAGGCAGTCCTTCTTCTACACGGGAGCGCATATTCCACAGAGCAATAGGAAAAGGTGGGACACGTCTCCCATTTGGCCGCAATCTCCCGATGTAATTGTCTTCCCAATAGTCATACACTGGGGTCAGTTCATCCGGTCGACTCTCCTCCAAGGTCTCGAAACACTCAGCAACATCATCCACAGGAACAAAACTTAATGCTAACAGCATTTTGGTGAACATTCTTACTCTCTCCTCATCTCTATAGGTGGCGGTCAGTCCCTCATGTTGAATTCTGCGCCACAATGATTGACCCAGATGGAACAGGCAGCCAGAAACTGTAGCATTGGGAAATACTGTGTGGGCAGCTTGCAGACTTGCTCTCTCAAAGTCCATCAAGATTGTCAATGGTGCCAACGTGTTTCTGGTTTCCAGCAGTTTCCTCAACACACGTTCATAGTCCTCCTCCCTTTTACTGTTCAACAACACGTAGACCATGGGAAGTGCACGATTGTCTACAAATGCATGGATGGTAAAGACTTGGACAAACAAATGGGGGGCAACTTTGAATGTCCCATCCATGAACCAATGTCCATGTTGCTCCAACACCTCAAGATTAGATTGTGTTGTGAAAATGAAAATGCATCTTTCATCATTTTCACCTGAATCCCACAACAGTAATTGTTCACCACGTGTGCTTCTTTGTAGCGGCTCAGGAATTTGTGTCTCTTATGCACCTGGGATTACCCATTGCTAGATGGCCTGCATTTCTCTTTCTATTAATTGTTCTCTGCATGGAGGTGTATGCAGGCAATAATGTAGCTGTTTCTAAACTTGTACCAGCTATTGTGCCATGAATGATCTGTTGTGGCCTTTCAACCGTAGCCACAGCTCTTTCACGTATGTCTCCCATCATTCGATCAGCTTCAATTCTGGCATTGTTGGGTGCATGCACATGCGCCGTTATCTCGACAGAAGATCCATCGACGAGCCTCTTTCTTCTTCCCACACAGTCACGGCGCACACACCTCCAGGACGTGGATCCGTCTGCCATCACTCGGTCACGACGATATCGATAGCCCTCATGAACCCAGTGCTCTCTCCCACGCTGCAAAGTTATTACTTCCATGTCTATGTCAAATCACTCCTGAAACCATACAATTAATAACATTATCCTATTTTGACTTGCAATTGGTATACAATTGCCTATATCATGAATGAACTACTCAAAAGAACATCATACCTGTAAGACTGGAAGTATATCGATGAAACCCTCAGGAACTGTAGTCAACCTTTGACCCTGAACCAGTACCTGCAAGAGTTATAACATGCATGTAAACTTCATGTTCACCCCCCACCAACCTCCAGCACACAAAAAAAACCTGCAAAGGTCAAATAGGTGAGGTTAGGCCATACATATGTAGAGTTCAGCACTATGGCACAACACCATATACCTGCAAGGGTGCAATCCCTGTCAGGAAAACACTGAAGATGTCTGTCTTCTGTTGACTGTGGTCTCTTGATTGTAGTCACCTTCAATAATAGATTATATGAGGTTATTACATACATATGACATACAAATCCCTATATGTAAAGTTCAGTGCTATGGCACAACACCATATACCTGCAAGGGTACGATCCCTGTCAGGAAAACACTGAAGATGTCTGTCCTCTGTTGATCGTGGTCTCTTGATTGTCCTCTGTTGATTGTAGTCACCTTCAATAGTAGATTATATAAGGTTATTACATACATAGAACATACAAATCCCTATACCTCTGTACTTACCTTGCCTCCAATATTGAACTTCTAGACAAGACTAGGGTTTCAGCAAATTCATATCCCTCAGCACATGACTGCATGACTAAAATTTATAAGGTTAGCACATAGATATAACAAACAGGACCCACTATGTCTGTACTTACCTTTGCAATCATACCTCTAATAGTGGAAATCTGGCTTGCCAACCATCATGGATTAAGAACGTCATTATACCTAAGCGCAGACAGAAGGAAGGCAGAGAGGCCCAAAACAAGGACCCACAACAATCGTATACAATCACCCTCACTACACACCCAAGGCTAAAAGTTTACAACAATAAGCCCTACCATCAGACTACTTATCCTATCCTATTGTTCCAATTTAGCAAAACCAAAAAATGAAGCTATGCATATACCTGTAAATGTGAATATCCTCTTATGTATGATACCTGCAAAAGAAAATGATGCCCAATGCCTTTATAAAACTATAAACCATGAGCACACTGTTATTTTTTTAAAAATCTTTATTTATTTTCAATGACACATCATGTGTACAAGAATCAAAACATTAAAATGAAATACATCACATGTCAATCTGTCTATATTATCACATAATAGATATAAGTACTGTACCTCCCTTCCCACCCCACTTCCCCACTCTTACTTTTCCCAATATGAATGATAATAGTATAATTTAGACCCCCCTCCCAACAATAAGACGGTGTATCTTTAAATAGAAAATAGTGTGTATTCATTACAGTAAGATGTTAATGGCTGCCAAATTTTATTAAAATTATTACAACTTCCCTTTTTTATTGTTATTGTTCTTTCCATTTTGATAATGTGACATTATGAATTGCACCCAAAACTATATACTTGAGTCTACTATGATCTTTCAAATTATTACTTATATGTTGAATGGTGACTCCAGTGCTGATATTTTACTTTTTTTTTTCTCAAGGACTTACCCAATAATATTGTATCATTAGATAATGCAACACTCAAATTAAACATATTCAGATACTAGTGTTGCTGGCATAAGAGTTTTTACCTCATGCCAACATGTTTCTTTACATCTTTATTACTTTTCTATTCTATAACTCCATCCAATTATGCTTCCAATTAATATCAATCATCACATTATACATAATCTTAATACCATAACTCAACCTTCTCGCTCTTTTAACATTCGGGAAAACTAAGCGCAAGACGGGTGCAAAACCCGCAGGTCCTTAAAAATGTGAGGTCCGTGCCACTTTTCAGGTCCCTGCCACTTTTAGTCTCTGGCTCTGACAGAGCTGTATGAGAATTTAACTCTGACGGATCCTAATGCTTTCCCCTCCCCATGCTAGGATCCGTCAGAGTTAAATTCTCATACAGCTCTGTCAGAGCCAGAGACTAAAAGTGGCAGGGACCTGAAAAGTGGCGCGGACTTCGCATTTTTAAGGACCTGCAGGTTTAGATCCTGGAGGTCCGTGTTTTATGGTTACGGGACCAAATCGCACGAGACAACGGTGCGCCAACAACCGAGCACGGACAACTGAGCGCAAGGTTGACGTCGCACCGAAGAAAGCACTATTTTAAAGGGCTCCGATGGGGGTGGGGGGGGGAGACATCGCGCTGGCGTTGTGGGTGGTTTGGGGGGTTGTAACCCCCCTCATTATACTTAAAACTGAACTTTTTCCCTAAAAAACAGGCAATAAGTTCGGTTGCAAGTTTAATGAGGGGGTTTATAACCCCCCAAACCACCCACAACGGCAGTGTGATGTCCCCCCCACCCCCATCGAAGCCCTTTAAAATAGTGCTTTTCTTCGGCGCGCCGTCAACCTTGCGCTCAGTTGTCCGTGCTCGGTTGTTGGTGCGCCGTTGTCTCGCGCGATTTTGTCTACCCCTTCCCGTGCAATGACTATTGATGTGCGCATGCGCGATGAGAATTCCATGATATATAAACATACCCACATAAAAATATAAACATACCCAATATAAACAATTCATAGTGAATTTGGCAGATTTTTAAACTTCTACCCTCGCTTTTGTTGCGATTGTGTAGCACGCATCTGGTATCGCTTGCAAAGGTAGCGACATTTACAAACACGGTCGGCGCGCGCGTGAGAACCGGAAATGTAAATATCAACATACCCTATATAAACTTCATAATCAATTGCGCTGAGTTTTATGATCATACCCTCGCTTTTCTTGCGCGTGAACCGGAAATATAAATATCAACATACCCAATATAAACAGTTCCTAGTCAGTTCATAGACAATTGCGCGCACGCAAGCCACAACCCTGAGTTTTATAATCATACCCTCCCTTTTCTTGCGCGTGAAGCGGAAATATAAACATACCTGTAAATGAAGGAATGTGGACGTTCGCTCTTTGCGTTGAGTTGTCTGTGCGATTTTGTCTGCGCGCGATTGTCTTGCGCGCTTTTGACCTGTCACCCTCTCCAGCAGGGCACCTGATCACAGTTACACCCCTCCCCCGATCCAGCAGGGGAGAACACTTTGAAAGAAGCGGTGCTAACGGTTTACTGAGACCAGCAGCAGTATCAGGAGCCCCTCTCCAGCAGGGCACCTGATCACAGTTACACCCTCCCCCGATCCAGCAGGGGAGAACACTTTAAAAGAAGCAGTGCTAACGGCTCACCGAGACCAGCAGCAGTTTTGGGAGCCCCTCTCCAGCAGGGCACCTGATCACAGTTACACCGCATGTAGATCTTCATATTAATATTGAAGAGTGTCAGCTCAGGAGTGGCGTGTGAGCACCGCTCTGCCTCTCCCACGACCCAGTAGGGAAAAAAAAAAAGATTGCTTTCAAGCAGCGGGCTGACATCTTTTCGCCAGCCCGCTCAGGAGAGGAGTGCGATCACTGCTCCGCCTCTCCCACGACCTAACAGGGAGAAAAAGATTTAATCTCCTCTCCCTGCTGGTAACGGGGAGGAGATCGAGCTGGCTCGACCGACCTGCATGCCGGTCCGATTTAGTCCTTCCGTGGCGGCATGGGCTGGCTCCCGCCTTCATCTGCCCTCAGCACGCCATTGTTGCAGCTTGAATTCAACGGAGCTGGTCCTATGCTGGTTCAGGAGGGGGCGAAGCAGTGCTCCCACACTCCTCTCCGCTAGTGGCTGGACATGAACACAAGGAGCCTAAAGCCAGAACTCTCCCATCCACCACGAAAAGAAACAGGACCCAATTCTTCAACTCTTAACCGCCACCATAGAACCATTCAGGCATCAGGCAATGGCTCCCTCAGCTGCCAGATTGGAACAACTGTCAAACTGGAAATCGGTAGGTGAGCTCAAAAGAAGCAAACACCAACGAGACTGGAAGTCCCAAATGAAAACAGCAGAGACAGAACAAAAAACCAACAAATAAGAAATTTAAAAGAAAAATCAACAAAGGCAAAATAAAACAAAAACAAAAGCAGGACAAGGGAGACAGCACAGAAGATGACCTAACTGGCCGCCATCTTGTTGGAATATTCATTTCTATCTCTATCTCTACCTCTGTCTTTATATTTTTATCTTTACTTTTCATAAATTGTTTCTTCAGGTACTTTAATTAGATTGTGAGCCTTTGGGACAGTTAGGGAATTTCCAAGTACCTATCTTATTTATTTTTATTTATTGTATCTTTTAATGCATCATATTTGTAAACCGCTTAGAAACCTCACGGTTATTAGCGGTATATAAGAATTAAATTAAAATTAAATTAAATTAAATCATTATTGCAGAAGTAGACAATGAAGGGGTGTAATGTTGCTTGAATACTTTCCCAGTGAAACCCCTGTACTGCATTCTAAACGATGAAGGAATAATTATCAGCGAAGTCCATCAAAACAATAGCATGCCTTTCCTTTATATTTGCTTTCAGTTCCTTCAGATAAGCACTTTGCTACTTGGAAATAAAATGATGGCTGGCCAAATTAGAAATTTTTCCAATTAATTCGGAAGTGAAGTCCTCTATGGATAACTGTTGAGTTTCCAGTGTATCCCGATCAGTGTGAATCCACTGCTTAAATTCAATGATATCATCTGGATCCAGAGGGATCTGCCCAGGACATATTTCACACCACTGCAACATGCAGTTTTATGAGTTCATATCACAGACAGTTTTATACAGAAGCACCTTGTAGTCATCTGTAACTGCAATTGCTGAAAGCATAAGTTTCACATTCTGGTGGATTGTGCAGACACAGAGGCTCAGATTCTCTAAAAGTGCGTCCCGATTTTAGGCAGCTGTAGGTGTCCTACAGCTGTCTAATCAGCCAATCGGGATGCACGTTTTAAAAAAAAAAAATGCTCCCCAGGCAGGCCGCCTATATTGAAGGCGAGGCCCGCAAGACACCTAGGCCCTGATTCTGTATAGGACGCCCGGGAGAGGTGTCCTATTCAGAATCGGCCTAAACTAAACCCCGATTCTGTAACCGGCGTCCATGTTACAGACGCGGGTTAGAGAATCGGGTTAGATTAGACACGGCCCGCTACACTTATCGCGGCAAGGGATCTCTCTGCCGCTATAAGTATAGCGGGCCGTGGCCCCTGACCGATCACTGGCAGGAGGGTGCCCAAACCCTCCTGCCCGAAGACGCCCCCCCCCGACACTACCGACCGCCCCCCCCGACACTACCGACCGCCCCCCCCCCCGACAATATCGGTCGCTGGCAGGAGGGTGCCCAATCCCTCCTGCCCGAAGACGCACCCCCCCCCCCGGCGCTAACAACCCCCCCTCCACCAAACCTGTTCTTACAGATGGGTCTTGCACGTCGAGCAAGCAGGCACGCCTCGTCGAAATGAGGCGGGCCCGCCCCTTCCCGGCCCATCCCGCCGAAGCCTAAGGTCTGATTGGCCCAGGCTCTAGAAGCCTAGACCAATCAGGCCTTAGGAATAGCGGGTCCGCCCATCCCTACTAAGTCTAAGGTCTGATTAGCTGATTAGACAGCTGTAGGACGCCTACAGCTGCTTAAAATCGGGACGCACTTTTAGAGAATCTGGGCCAGAGTGAATGAGTCCTTGAATGAACTGACTGTGACACACCACTTTGGCCGAAGCTTACAGAACTTTGAGAACCCAATTTCAGGCCCATGCTGATAGATGGTATACAGTTCCTTCAGATTGCATAATAACAATCTTTTCTGCTTTTGCAGTTTTTCACCACTGATCTGAACAGAGACATAATCTTTTTTGTCTGGGCATATTCTAGAGATTTCATCATCTTCATAAAAATCCAGGACTTTCTGTGTAATAAGCTGAGCAAGCACTTTTCCTCTCTTTGTTGCTGGAACAGCAAGATTGCCACCCTGCTGTTTCAGTTTTCTGGCCTTTTTAACCATTCTTGTTGAAACACCAAATTCCAAAGCAGTTTTATCAATAGTCCAGCTGTCTGGAGCAAGAGTGATAATTTGTATTTTCTCCCTACTACTAGATAGTTCCAACTTCTTCTTAAGTTCAGTCAATAGAAGGTCATAGTCAGAACACCTTTCACATTGGCCACTTTCTGGTTCTGCTTTGATATCAGCTGGAGTTAAGTCACCAATAACTGCAATTGCATTATGGGCTTCAGAGAGTTTGCGTTTAGCATAACTTAAGGAATTTTGCTTGTAATCCATTGAATCTTAGTGGTGAAAAGCTGGCATTAAGGTTTTCAGATGCATTGGTAGGGTCATCACTGTCAGAATCAGACTTAGGGCTACTTAGATTTTGCAGCTTGACACGCAAGTCTTGTCTACATCTTGAGCAAAGCTTTTGGCCTGGTTTAAACTCGTGCTTTGTGATAGCTTTTAAATGACCAACTGCAGGAAGATCAATTGGGTGTAGACCTTTGATATTGCTGTGATTCTGTTTTCTGAACGGATTACAGCAGTTTTTCTGTAGAAATTCAAACTTCGTCAGAATCAAGGCTTCATGATGAGTACAGATATTAGATTCCACGGACAATGTAGAAAGTCCAGAGCATCTTTTAATTAATTCTTGGTCAGGCAAAGAGATATCAGAAATAAGCTTCAAGCAGCTTTCTCCAGAATAGAAGGTAGATGATTTCTGGCACTCAGAACTATCATAGATTCCAGTACTGCAGTGCTCTAGCTTATTATTAGTCTCAATAAGATAAGAGCCATCTAAAAATACAGAATAAAAGTAAGGTGAAAAATATCAGTGTGAGAATACAATGAAAATAGAACAAAGCAAGTTGTACATGTCAGCAAGTGCAGAGCAAGTTTCCAAAATCCACACAGGCATAGCCTAGTTAATTAGGGAAAGAACCAGATGCTGCACAGAAAGAATAGACGGAAAGCAACATGCCCAAGGCAAGGATTGTCAAATAATGAAGTCATATGGTGCTATAAGGTCATGATGAACCTTAAAGCCAGACTTGTTCATACAGCTACTGTGCTGTGATAGTTGCAAGTCAGAACATGCATGTTCAGAAAAGCTGCATGTATCAGACAAACTACTACAGCTATGCGTACATTCTTGTGAATCACATGATTATGCATTTGGGCTTGCATGCAGTAAGTAGTTTGTGCAAGCCAATGCATGTTTTGATTGTCATCTTGCAAAAGTGCACAGTAAGTTTGTCAAATGCTGAGCATAGTACGAGACGAGTACTTGTGGTTGGCAAAGCTTGGTTATGAGTTTTCAGATCAATATAATTCCACTTCACATTCACAATGAAGTGCCAATGACCCTTCAACATAACATGTTTACACAAGCAAGTAATGCTTATCTTTAAACCATCAATTCTCATCAAAGAAAGATCGGGTCCAAGATGAAACAGGATAGCTTCTGTAGCAAAAAATATGCTCTTTCAATTAACAAAACAAAAAATCCCCTACACATTAGAGATATTTGAATCTGAAAAACTGAAAATGTGCATAAATGCATAAAGCCATATTTTTTTGAATAGTTATATCTTCAGCTTCACTTCACTGTAAAAGCTCATATTGCAAATCTTGGAAGTACCTCATGGTTCATAGTAAAATACACTGTTGTATTATTTCTTCCATCAAAGATATTTGCAAATATGTATTAATTACCCTGTTAGATATAGAAGAATTAACTTTGTGCCAGTTGCTGCAAAAATATGAAATCCAGAAAATTGCAGATTTTGTGTATGTAGGGATCTTGCCTTGAATTTCATGTATTTAGTTCTGCTTTTTATATTTTGATAGGAATTTTACAAATGAGAAAGCAGAGTTGGCTTCCAGTCTCTTTACAAGTTTGGCAGAACTTGAAGCCAGATACAAGATAATGAAGGAGAAACTGCTAAGAGGTACACCATTGGAGGCTCTTCTACCATTATTCATGGAGGTTGATATGAAAACATCTGATGCATCCTATACACCATCAATGGTAGGATTATAATAATCTTTAACACTTTTGCTTAGGAAATTCTTACATGTGTTGTTGGTTATTGGAGGGTATTTTTTGTATTAGTAGTTTCCTCTAGCTTGTTTGGGTTTTTAGTTTAATAAGAACAAAGTGATATTTGGCCCACTTTTTATTTAAGCATTTACGCCCTAGTTCTATAAACGGTGCCTAACATGTAGGCTCTGAGGCACACTAATGTCAATCATAAGTTTGGTGCCATTTATAGAACCATGCCTAATAGTGTCTAAAGCAGTTTTAGATTCAATAGGTGTTGAAACCTTAGGCATACTCTATGCTAGGGTTTTCTTGGTCTAAATGAGTGTGCTTGTTAGATGCCTAATAGTGCTTAAGTGAAAACATGCCCATAATCTGCTCGTAACCATGCCTACTTTCAAGTAGGCGCCTTGGAGTAGACGCCTAGCTCAAAGTGGTAGATGCCTAACAAATTAGGCACCTACCATCTACCGTATTTTCACGCATATAACGCGTGCGTTATACGCGTTTTTACCTACCGCGCATACCCCTCGCGCGTTATACGCGTGAGCGCGGTATACAAAAGTTTTTCTACATAGTTCCCACCCCGCCCGACGCCCGATTCACCCCCCCCAGCAGGACCGCTCGCACCCCCACCCCGAACGACCGCTCGCACGCGCTCCCACCCGCACCCGCATCCACGATCGGAGCCAATCCGGCCTCATTCCGTCGTTGGCTGCCTGCCGGACAGGCGGGTTTGGCTCCCGTCTGTCCGGCCAACTACCAAAGGTACGGGGAAGGGGGGTGGTGGTGTCGTGGGGGTCGGCCAGGGGGGTCGCGGGTCGGCTGGGGGGGCGGTCGGAGGTTCTTGGGGGGGGCGGTCGTTGGAGGGAGGGGGGTTTGCGTCGAGGGCAGGAGGGCCTGGGATCCCTCCTTCCTGTAATGTAGTGCGGGGTGGGGGTAGGGGGTCGCCGTGGCCAGGAGGGTTTGGGCTCCCTTCTGGCCCGATATTGTCGGGGAGTCGGCGGTCCTTCGGGGTGGGGGTGCAAGTGGTCCTGCCGGGGGGGGTGGATGTATCGGACGTCGGGGGGGGGCATCAGGCTTTCAGGATGGGGACAGACCTTCAAGGGGGACAGGCAGACCTTCAAGGGGGGACAGACCTTCAAGGGGGACAGGCAGACCTTCAAGGGGGGACAGGACTTCAAGGGGGACAGGCAGACCGAAGGGAGTGAAAAAGCTATAAAATAAACCCACTAGCGTGTCAATGTGTTGAGAGGAAGAGGTGGTCTGGGAAATTCTGCTGAGAAAACTCCGGGTCCATTTCCACCCCCCAGTTACCCTAGTCCACTCCACTCAACTGGTTCACATACTGAGTGGGTCTTTGGGTGTTGTTCCTGGGATCTCTTTCAGTGGTTTGTCAGTATCTCCTTGTGGTCCAAGGAAGGAAACTTTGTTAACCTTAGCATTGACCTTCAGAATATATTTGTAACAGCGCTGCTTGTGTGGCATTACCGTAGGTTATGTAGTGATGGAAAGAAAAAAACAGACCTTTGCACATTTTTGCACTAGGTATATGGTATAGGTATATAGGTATAGGTATTCCTGCACAGCTACCGTAAGTCCTTGTGAAGTTACGGTACCTTGTTCTTTCTGTATTTGACATCTAGCAAGGTCTCTGTTTGGAAGGAATGATTTAAGTTATGGTAAAAGCAGATAGCATTGCTGGTTTTAAAAAGGTTTGGACAAATTCCTGGAGGAAAAGTCCATAGTCTGTTATTAAGACATGGGGGAAGCGTCTGCTTGCCCTGGATCGGTAGCATGGAATGTTGTTATTCTTTGGGTTTTGACCAGGTATTTAGTGACCTGGATTGGCTACCATGAGAATGGGCTACAGGGCATGATGGACCATTGGACTGACCCAGTTAGGCTATTCTTATGTTCTCATCTGTAGGGGCCTTTGTTTTCACTTCTTATTTTAATGTATTTTTTCTGGAAACTTATCAGTGTTTTTTATAATGGGAACAAAAATGGAAGAGAATTACCGTAATGTGTGTGGAATGGGGGGGGGTTGTTTAACTACCATAATTTCTTCAGCTAAATACCGGTAATTCAATCCACCTCAACTAGACATAGGAGAACTCACGCACCATTGACACACCCTCCAACCAAACACGTGAAAAGAAAAAAACTGTTCATTCTTATAAACAACCTTATAACTTTTAATCTAGAGTTAGTGAGTATGAATTCAGCAACAAGAACAGAAACATGTTAATTCTTATAAACTATAACATTAACCGGTAGATCAAACGAAGTATGGAGGACAAAATAATCTAAATACGGTACAGTTACCGTAATTACGGTAAAGTTGTAAATAAACAAAGTTTACAGGTTTATTCAGTCATCATCATCACAGTCATCTGAATCCTTGAATCCATCAAAATCCGAATTGTCATCATCGTCATTAAATAAACTGAGCACGGCCTGCAGACGATCCTCGTTTATTTCTGAAGTGATATCGTCATCATCGTCATCATCATCATCATCAACGCTGATATCCATGTTGTTGCCTCCTTCCGCTGCACTGGTAGTACCCGTAGTGTCATTGGTTTCATAAACAATGCCCGCTTTTCTAAATCCGTTTCGAATGGTATCTGGTGTTATTTTGTCCCATGCTGAAGCCACCCACTTGCAGACTTCTGTGAAAGTTGCCCGCTTCTGCCGCCCCACGGGTGTGTACTCGTGCGTGCCGCTCTGCATCCACTCCTCCCACTCCTTTCTAATAAAAGTCTTGAATGGATGATTCACTGCGATGTCAAGTGGTTGCAGCTTACACGTCAGGCCTCCAGGTATCACAGCGATGTGGGCACGAGTAGAATTAATGTAGGCCTGAACATTTTTTTCTTTGTGGGCAGCCATGGCATCCAAAATTAACAAGGATTTTTTTGCAAAGAATCCACCCGGTCTTGCCCTAAAGCATTTATCTACCCACAATCTCATTACGTCGCAGTCCATCCATCCCTTCTTGTTGCAGTGCACAACCACACTGGTGGGCAGCTTTTCACGGGGCATAGTGACCCTTTTGAAAATGAGCATGGGCTTTAACTTAACCCCGCTAGCTGAGCAACCAAGAACGACTGTAAAACACGTTCTTTCATGCCCAGTTGTGGTGATGGCAACAGATTTAGTACCTGTGGGGGCTATGGTTCTTGTTGCTGGAATGTCGAATGCCATTGGAATTTCATCCATGTTGATGACGTCCTTTGCAGTGATGCCAAGTTCAGATATTTCTTTGGCGACAAAGTCACGGAAATCAATCAATTTTTGCTGCCAGTCATCTGGAAGTCGCTGGCCAACAGTTGTTCTCAATCTAACTGATAGTCTGTTCCTTTTCATAAATTTTGAGATCCATGTGAAGCCAGCTTTGAAGTCGGGTATTCCTCTTCCATTGGCAAGTAGTTTTGCCTTCATCTGAATCGCAACAGTAGAGACTGATTGATTTTGCTCCCTTCTCGCCAGAATCCACTGCTTCAAGTCATCCTCCAGCTGAGGCCATTTTGGTTTGGCCCCACGACGTGCCCGTTTGCGCGGATTGCATTTCTCCAGTTGCTTCTTATCTTTTCTCCATTCACGCACCGATGTTTCTCCAACATCGAACTCTCTCGCTGCGGCCCGGTTGCCTATTTCCTCAGCTTTCGCAATGACTTGAAGCTTAAAGTTCACTGTATATGACTTTTGTCTTATTCCTGCCATTATGGCGGTACATTTAAATTTAATTGATAAACTCTACTACCGGGTAGATAAATGCAGAATACCAATCTGAAGAGATCAAATTAAAATGTGGGCTCTACATGCAGCATTAATCTTTTATAGGCTTACCCAAAGGCTGAGATGCTGTTGTATAGTCAAAATAGTATTCACTGGGCAAATTACAAGGCCAGATAGAGGGGGGCCACAGCCACGTGGTGAAAAGCACACCACCAGAAAAACAGCCTTGGTGAAAACTAAGCGGCAAGCATGCTCAGACCATTGCGCATGCTTACAGAGCTGGGAGCAGGGCAGGGCGGGCGAAAGGAGAGTCGGGACAGCGCACGGAGAGTCGGGGCAGTGCACGGAAAGTCAGGGCGGGTGAACGGAGAGTCGGGACAGCGCACGGAGAGTCGGGGCAGTGCACGGAAAGTCAGGGCGGGTGAACGGAGAGTCGGGACAGCGCACGGAGAGGCGGGGCAGTGCACGGAAAGTCAGGGAGGGTGAACGGAGAGTCGGGACAGCGCACGGAGAGGTGGGGCAGTGCACGGAAAGTCAGGGAGGGTGAACGGAGAGTCGGGACAGCGCACGGAGAGGCGGGGCAGTGCACGGAAAGTCAGGGAGGGTGAACGGAGAGTCGGGACAGCGCACGGAGAGGCGGGGCAGGCACGGAAGTCAGGGAGGGTGAACGGAGAGTCGGGACAGCGCACGGAGAGTCGGGGAGGGCGAAAGGAGAGTCGGGGTGGCCAGAGGAGAGTCGGGGCGGGCGAAAGGACAGTCGGGCTGCATGCGCGTTATACCCGTGAGCGCGGTATACAAAAGTTTTTATACATAAAATCGTGGTTTCTGCGCGCTATACCCGTGTGCGCGTTATACACGGGTGCGCGTTATCTGCGTGAAAATACGGTAATTAATTGTGATTTAATTTTTTTAAATTGTAATTTTCAATCAACAATGCCAATAAAGGCTTATTAAATAAAGTTAGGTGCCTGTTTCAGCTAAGTGTGCCGATTTAGTTAGGTGCCATTGACTCATGTTCCGCATTCCCTTCTGGCCCTGTGCTATTTTCTGAATGGCTGCCGGCAGTTCTCGCGAGTCCCATGAGAACTGCTGCCAGCCATTCAAAAAGTGGCACGGGCCCAAGCAGGAGCTTAGTCCTGACCTCCGCGCTCCTCATTCGTGTGTCTGCTGCCCTGAAATAATACAGAGCCGTCGAGGGAAAGAGGGAAGAATTGTAAAAGGTACGGGGTTTAAAAGAAAAAGGTACAGGACCACCAAGCTGCTTGAAAAGGTGACGGCAGTGGTGGCAGCGGGTGGGGTGTTTGTTTTAAAAAGGTGGTCCTGCGGCGGTGGCGGGCCGTGTTCTAAAAGGTGGTGTGGTTGGGGGGGAGTTGTTGAATTGTACGGGGGAGTACAAATTTTGTATCTTCGCTTCATAAAACGCACCGAGATTTCCACCCACTTTTGGGTGGAAAAAAAGTGCCTCTGATGGAGCGAAAAATACGGTACATATGTTAATGTTTAGTAAAAGACCCCCTAAGTTTATTCCTGAATTAATAACGAGCCACAGTGAGATTTGAACTGGGCTCATTAGTTCCCCTGCTGTAACCATTAAACAGCTACACCACTCTGAGCCATGGATTTTTCCCCATTTATATATTGCTTTTCTTTTCACTTGGCCTTGTCATTGCAGCAGAAATCTTCTGCTATGTACCAGGGCTCTTCATGGAATCCTGCAATCATGGGTCTTAAATCCAGCCATTAGGTGTCACCTAGTGGCTGTGAATGTTGAAGGGCGAGACGATCAGGGCTGGGAATTGAACTCTTTTTCCTGCATTTCTGGCATGACACAGTATAGCACGGCCACTGAAACACCAATTCAGCCTAATAAACTGGTTTAATTGAAAGATCAGAGCTCTTGCGTACATAAAAGAAAATTATTAAAGATGCTGATCCCCAAATTTTACACCAACACTCACTATGTAATAGATTTAAGGGACAATTATACAAATGGATGTTTCACTTTTTTTCTGTAATAAACTTTGCAGTAAGAAAATTTACATATTTTTCTTACTCCGAGTGTCTTGTGTTGTCCTTTAGTTACATAATTTTGATATTCTGAAATCCTGAAGAGAACACACCACAATCGGACCTAAATATCTTGTGTTGTCTTCTATTCATGCAATCTCAAAATTCTGTTGGGAAAAAAAGATGAAACACCACAATCTCCACCAGAGTGAACCAGGCATCATGCCTGCATCAGGGTCTAAGATGATGTCAACAATTTCAATAGCCTACTTCATATCCCAAAATATTGCCTTAATATTTCAAATATTGCTTACCTACTAGGGTGGGACATATTTAGGAGCCTAGATGCTTAAAATATGTAAAATGTGTTTCATGTACCGTATATATTAAAATATAAGTCAATCCGAGTATAAGACGAGGAAAAGGAGGAAAAAAGGTTGACTTGAATATAAGACGTGTGTGTGTATGTGAGTGTTAATATTCATGTGCCCTCCTCCCTTACTTTTTTCCTTGCCAGGCTCTGTACTCGGCCCCCCTTCCCTGCCTGGCTCTCCACCCTGTCCCCTTCCTTCCCTGCCCTGCCAGGCTCTCCAACCTGCCCCTCTCCCTCCCTTACCTGCCAGGCGCTTCACCCTGTCCCATCTCCCTCCCTGTCAGGCTCTTCACTCAGCCCCTCCCCCCCCGTCTCCTTCCTTCCCTCCTTGTCAGGCTCTGCAACCATCCCCCTCCCTGTCCTATACCCTGTCCTCCTCTCTCCTGATGTCCTACAGGCCTCCACTGGGTCTGGCATATAACCTGGTGGGCCAGAACAGAAGGGATTCCTCCAGTCTCCTGTCCCGGCTGACTGTAGTTTTTTTTTTTTTTTTTTTCTTCCTTCCCACCTCCCCCTGCATACCTTTTTGAATCCTTGGTGGTCCAGTGGTGTACCAGACATGGGCAAGTTTTTGTGCTCCTGTCCGACGCTGATCTACTCACTAAATGACTGCCTCATATTCTTGCGGGACTCGTGAGAACTTGCAGCAGCCATTCAGTGAGTTGCTCAGCATCAGGCAGGAGCGCAAAAGCTCGCTCATGTCTGGTACCGCTGGACCACCAGAGATTCAAAAAGGAATGTGGGGGGAGGCGGGAGGGAGGTAAAAAAAAAAAAAATGACAGTCTGCCAGAGGCCTGCAATAAGTCCGGGAGGGCGATGACCCAAATATAAGATGGATGGCAATGGTCTGGGTGGGCGATGACCCGAATATAAGACGAGACCCCCAAATCTTGTCTTATATTAGTGTAAATGTGGGACTTACACACTAAAAAGTGTTCCGGGACTAGTGAGTTATTTCTTTCTACCTGCCAGGACTTTGTAGGAAGCCTCAGAATTTCAGAGACTTAAACCCCTCTCCCTTATACCTCATCACTAGTATCCCAGCTTCTCAGTCTTCCTTCCTTCAAGCCAGGCTGTAGGAGTCTATCTTTTCTGCTCATATTTTCTTTCGCGTTGTTTCAGTGTTTTGCATTCGTGGTTTTTACCCTCGTGCTGTGGAGGTCCCCTATGGGGACATCCTTAACTATGGGAGATAGCAGACCTTTAGAAAAAGTCTGCTTCTAGGGGGTTCACTGCTTCTTAGTAAGCCCCCTAGACAGCCTTCACATCAGACTGGGATTTAGGGACCGTTCCCTTGGGAGCTTGCTCACTCCAGGTTTGTCCACTAGTGGATAGAGCGCAGGCTGAAGCTGAGCGGTTCCGTGAAGGCGAGACTGGGATCGGAGCCAGACTGTGTTCCTCTGCCAGGCATCTGCACGGCGTGTCTGAGGGTGGCGGAGGTCTCTGGCTAAGGTGGTCAGACCAGTGGGGCAGTTAGAAGACTTGAAATCCAAATTTCCAGTTCACTGAGGCAAAGGACCTCCCTGTGAGCTGTTTTCAGCTCTGTCTGCAGTTTCTCTCATTCAGCACGTCACAGTGGCTGAATCAGCAATTTGGGGGGGGTCTTGTAAAGGGGTTTGGGGGTAGTTTCCCTGCATGCCCCACCCCTCCCCACCACTAAAATCCCCAAATCACAATTTTCTGAGTTTCGGTAATTTTCCTGGGCTCTTTTACTTCAAAATTGGCACCTGCGGTGGCCATCTTGGATTTTTTTCTGATTTGAATTTAAGTACATTTTTCATACTTCCAGCCTTCGTTTTTGAAAGAAAACTACATAGATGGCCTCCCCAGGACAGGATGGAATGGATTCATGCCTCATTTGCGGTGGCTGGCTGGCGAATGCACAGCTGTGTTCCACGTACTCTGCGGCGCAAGAGGGGTGCCTTCTACCTCCAAGGAGGATCTTTTAGAACCTCCTCTCCAACTCCTATGAAAATGGCGTCGGGGTACCCTGGGGAGCACGCTTGTGATGTTTCAGCGAAATGCAAGCGTGTCTCTGATGCAAAACCTCACAAATACTCCAAACAGTCCAAACCTAATGTGCAGAGGTTGGCTCCTGCTGTGGAGGATGGATTTTCCCCGGAATTCGTGAATACGCTTTATAAGGCGTACTTAGTTAAAAAGTCTCTGCCTGTTTCCCTTCTGGCTCGGGCACCAGTCACAGGAGTCCCTGTCTTGCAGGACCAAGTCTTTTCTCTTGTCTTCTTTCAGGGGTGTCTGCAGGTAAGCTGTGCCCTTGGTTGCACCGAACACTCTTTCTATACCTCTGCTTTTGCCAGGAGGCAATGCGGCAGTTGCAAATGTGGCGAACTTGGTGGATCTCCAGGAACCGGATCAGTGTGGAGCCTCAGATTTGGGAGACGATCCCATTGTGTGCCAATTTTTCAAGCACGCACACCTTGTGGATTTGATCTCAGAATCTCTTCAGAAATTGAAGCTGCAGTCTGAGCAGCCTGTCACTGTAGAATTTTCCTTCATGAATGACCAGAGGACACAATTTGCCTCTTTTCCTGATCATCCTGACCTTGTTTGGATTATTACAGACATCCTGAGGGTCCCTTGAAATGTGCTTGCACCATGGCGTGGCTTTATCCCATGGTGGATGCTAACAAGCGCTTTGCTTCCCCAAAGGTGGATTCATCGGTGGCACAGGTCACCAAGCGCAATTCTCTCCCCAGTGATGGGGGAGTTGTCCTGAAGGATGTTCAGGACAGACGTGTGCATTTTGTCCTTAAGTGTCTGTTTGATTCTACTTCTCCTGGTGTCAAAGTAGCGTCAGCCTCCTCTTTAGTGGCTTGGGCGTGCCTTTCCAAGCTGCAACATGATCCTGACACTGTGGTGCTTTGTGACTTGGATTTTCTCATCTCCGGTGTGGCCAATGCCTTGTACGACATCTTGAAAGTTTTCACAAAGCTTGCTGCCTATTCCATTTCGGCTCATAGGATGCTTTGGATCTGACAGTGGTCTGGCGATTCCTCTTCTAAGGTGACCTTGAGCCGGATGTCATTTAAAGGCCAGCTGTTCTTCGGTCAGGGTCTGGAAGGGGGGCACGAGGAGCCCTTTGCTAAGTGTGGAAGCTCAGCTTCTTTTCTGGTGGGTGGAGAGACATCTTCTGGTGCTGTCAGCGGCCCACATGACAAGAGTGGACAGCGTTCAAACAGACTTTCTCAGTCATCAGACCCTGGAGAGTGGTCCCTGTCCCAAAGAGCATTCGAGTGCATAGTAGATTAGTGGTGGTGCCCCAAGTTCAACCTCATGGCGACTGTGGCCAACAAGAAAGCCAATCAATTCATCAGTTATTGTCGTGAGGCCGGCAGTGAAGGTTTAGACGCTCTGGTTCAGCCCTGGCCACGTAACATTACTTCTGATTAATACGCACTGGCTCCCCATCTCACAAAGAATTACCTACAAGATACTTATTTTAATGTTCAAATCACAACTTATTAATTCCCCTCAATTCATAGATAGGCTTCTTATACCTTATGCTCCAAAGAGATCGCTTAGATCAGGGGTGCCCAATACGTCGATCGCGATCGACCAGTAGCTCAGGAAGGCAACGTGAGTCGATCGCGGAGCCCATCCTGGGCTCCGTGATAGATTCGTGTTGCCGTCCTGATCTACGGGCCGATCAGCCTTCCTTTCCAGTGTTCTCCCTAGGGCCTTTTAGCTGGGCGGTCCGCCCAGCTGTCATCTGCCGCTGCTGAACATTAAACCCCCCCCCCCAAAAAAAAAAAATGGCTTGGAGATTTCAGCCCGTAGCGAACTTATGCTCCGGGCTCTAATGTGTGCGTGCCGGCTTCTCTTATCTTCTCTTCCCTCCGAAACCGGAAGTTATGTCCGGGGGGGGGGAGAGAAGGGAAGCCGGCACGCACATGTTGAGAGCCCTGAAGCAAGCGTTCGCTAAGGGCTAATGTGGGAGACAGGTTAGTGAAGCATTTGTTCTTCTTCCTGACGGGTCCTGCCTACTTTCTGTTTCCGCGAAGGCAGGACCCGGCAGCATTTCCCCCAATAGGTTGATCACGATCTTGGGCTGATCAGCCTTCCTCTTCCCGACGGCAGAATTGACGTCGGGGAGAGGAATTCTGGATGGCCGAAGCAGGGAGAGCTTGGGGCCTGTTATTGGTGGCGTTTGGGTCCTGGTCCCCAATGGCAATGGCAGTGGCAGTGGCAGTGGCTTGGGGGAGGGCAGGGAGAAAGAAAGAAAAAGGGCAGGCAGGGAGACAGAAGGAAAGAAGAGAAACAGAAAAAAAAGAAAGGGAGGCAGAGAGAAAGAAAGGGCAGGGAAGAGGAAGGAAAAGTTGGGGGAAGGAATGAGGTCTGGAGGAGAGGAAGCATACAGGCTAAAAGAAGGGAAGAAAGATTGTATGCACAGTCAGAAGAAGAAAGTGCAACCAGAGACTCATGAAATCACCAGACAAGATAGGAAAAATGATTTTATTTTAAATTTAGTGATCAAAATGTGTCTGAATTTATATCTGCTGTCTATATTTTACACTAAGGTCCCCTTTTACTAAACTGCAATAGAGGTTTTTAGCACAGGGAGCCTATGAGTGTCGAGAGCAGCGCTGGGCATTCAGCGCAGCTCCCTGCGCTAAAAACTGCTATCGTGGTTTAGTAAAAAGGGAGGGGGGTATATTTGTCTATTTTTGTATGGTTGTTACTGAGGTGATAGTGCATAGAGTCATCTGCTTTGACCTCTTTGAAAAACCCTGGAATAGGAATGATAATTAACATTTTCTATATGTACAGTGTGCTTTGTGTTTTTTAAAAAATTTTATTGTTGGTAGATCATTTTGACTTGGTCATTTAAAAAGTAGCTCGCAAGCCCAAAAAGTGTGGGCACCCCTGGCTTAGATCTTTTGCAACATCTATTGTCTATTCCCTCTCTGCATCACATTAATACAATGCATTCTACAATATTTTCAGTGACTGCACCATCACTATGGAATGCCATCTAAGGGAAGAAACATCAGTAGATCAGTAGATCAGTTTAAATCAAATCTAAAAACCTTTCTATTTAGGGACGCTTTTAATGTATAACTCAGGACACTCAGTCCAAATGGCCTTTACCTCAATCATTTCTACAGATGGGATCCCTATCCTTATGTGTTAACCATTCTCGTTTTACTATTCTATAATTGATGTAGTTCTACCCTCCTTTCCCCCTTGTGTCAGTATGTCTGTTTGGTCTTTTTAAGGAATACCCTTATAAAAAAAAAAAAACAACAACTTTTATATGCACTCTGCTTGAAATTTGATAAGTGGATTAACAAATTTTAAATAAACTTTAAGGTATCTTCTATGTCTTTCTTCCGTGGCCAATAATAGAGCACCTGTTGATATGGATAGCGGCCCTCAAAGGTCCGGTGATTGTAATTGTACCCGATTGGTCAAGGTGGCTGTGGTGCCACGGGGCAAGAGGGCTCGTGCTCTCTCTTGCCACGATATTGTCAGGGGGGGGTGATGTATCCTGGCAGGAGAGATTGGCCATCTCTCCTGCCGTGATGCGATCACTCCTCTAGCCGAACTGCCACAACCAGCGTAAGGAGAGATTGGGCATCTCTCCTGTCGCGGGTCGCAGCAGTTCGGGTTGAGGGGTGATCGCATCGCGGTAGGGGAGATGAGGCATCTCTCCTGCCGCGATGGTTGCGATGGGTGGGTGGGTGGGTAGGTTGCCGGGCCACTGAACTGATCATGCCAGCAGCCATCAGCTCAGCGGCCCCTTTTTCAGCACTTAGACCTGTTTTGACTTCGTCTAAGTCAAAAAGGTATAAGTGCCCAGTAGGCAACCTGCCTAAGGTTTTGGTTATACCTGCTGCACGCCTAGGTGTAGATCAGCCCACTGCCCACCCTTTCCCCTCCTCTAAACACGCCTCTTTTCTCTCTGTGCGTTTAGTGGCAGGGGAAAGGCCTAAGCTGGTTTTAGATACATCTACAAACCAGCTTTGGTTATGGGTACTTGGACGATCAGGACACTTTTTAGACTTTTTTTAAATTTTTTATTATGAACCCCTTAGTGTTTTTCTTGTAAAACATATGTTGTTGAGGAAATTTTTGTTTGGGGATTTATGGAATGCAGACCTGGAGACTTTGGGCTAGTGAATGGACTGGATAGAGTATGCTTAATATTGAGTGAAACCCGCCGGGCATCAGAATGTCTCTGGAAGTATGGAGCAAGGGAGACGATGGTTGAAGCGGTTGAGAGAGAAAGAAGACGCAGTTGATTTTTGGGACCACTGGATGAAAACTAGCGCATCCATTTTAGATAAAATTGCCCCTAAACAAAATAGCAAAACATGCTCAAATAAATATAACAAATGGTTTGACACCGAACTTCTAAAAATGAAACAATTAGTAAGACGATTGAAAGAATTTGGAAAAAAACGGGAAACTTGTCAGACCGGAAAAACTGGAGATCCAACATAAAAATCTACAAACAACTGATAAAAAAAAAACGTAAAACTTTTTACTCAGCCAAAATCAACTTATCTAATACTAGCTCAAATGGAATCAATACAAAAGAGCTGTTCAACTTGGTTACGAATTTATTTGACACCACACGCTACACTCAAGTTTCAAGTTTATTATTTCTCTTGATTAATCGCTTAATCAAATTCTAAGCGATGAACATTTTAAAATACATTCAATGAGAGACAAACAGTACAAACTTTAAATAATAACATCGGGTAAATAACTAATACATGTTCTCATTACATAAGGTAAGATAGGGTTTTGATTAAAGAAAAGCAAAACAAAGGAAGAGCACAATAGGGAAACATATAACGCTAAAACATAAAATAATAAAATCACTGGCCTTAAAATTATTGAATTAAATATTAAAAGCATCATTAAAAAGAAATGTTTTTAGATTACTTTTAAATTTTCCTAAATCCTGCTCCTTTCGTAAATAAATTGGAAGAGCGTTCCAAGTCTGTGGAGCAGTTACCGAAAAGATAAACTGCCGTCTGGTATTAATAATCTTCAGTGAAGGAATGGTCAATAAATTTTGCTCATTAGATCTTAAGGTTCTGCTTGGGTGATATGGTATTAATAGCTTGTATATGAATGCTGGAGTCTTATAGAATAGAGACTTAAAGATAAGCAAACAAAGTTTATATGTTATCCGATTGATAACTGGAAGCCAATGTGCATTTTTTAAAAGGGGTGTAACGTGATCACATTTTCTGGATTTAACTCATGCATAATAATAAACTACCCTCAGCAAACTATTTAGCACAGCATTTCAATTCAAAAATTAAAAACCTATAAAATAACTATTCAGCAAATGACATAAACAAACATCAAATAATTAACATACAAGGAACTGAAATACCAGCGGACATGACTTGGAGTTCCTTTCAAGATTTAGAATGGAATAATTATATCAAATTATATAACAAGTACTCTAAATCGTACTGTGTTTTGGGCCCATGTCCCCCAGAAATTATGAAAGCAGCTCCATTAGACTTTAAACTATCTTTGCTGAATTATTTAACTGATAACTTAAAAAATGGAAAATTCCTTACTAATAACGGTCATATCATAATAACCCCAATTCCAAAGAATCGTAACCAACCACAGACCAATTGCATCCATCCCTTTTATTGTAAAAATCATGGAAGGATTAGTACATGCCCAATTGTTGGAATACCTTGATCAGTTCTCCCTTCTATATGAAACTCAATCTGGCTTCAGACCTTTGTTCAGCACTGAGATAGTAATTGCAGCTATTTTGGATAATTTATGGTTCCTGTTTAGTAAGGGCCTTAATGCCCTGATCATGCAATTTGATATGAGCTCTGCCTTTGACTTGGTGGACCATGGGAAACTGTTACAATGCTTAGATGCAATTGGTATCAGAGAAGAAGTGTTAGACTGGTTTCGAGGTTTCCTTATGTCCCGCACATATCAAGTATGTTTTAATTTCGATCTCTCTGATACCTGGAGCAATCCATCTGGTGTACCGCAAGGGTCACCATTATCCCCACTGCTTTTCAATATCTACATGTCATCATTAGGTGCACAACTAACCCAGCTGGGGATAAAATTATTTAGTTATGCAGATGACTTTACAATCATTATCCCATTCACTACCTCTCTCTCGGAAGTCACTCCTAAGGCAACAGAAGTACTAAACTCGATGGAGCAATGGATGACTGAATTCAAACTGAAGCTTCATTCAGAAAAAAACAAAATTTTTTGTAGCTTCGCCACTCCCACTTGACACTAAAACATCACTGTGCATCAGTAAATGTAGTTATCCCATCCAAACCGCTATGAAGATATTGGGTGTAACATTGGACCAGAGTCTAACCATGAAAGACCAGGTGGACTCCTTAATTAGAAAGGGTTTTTTTTACTCTCTGGAAGCTTCGGTCCATTAGAGCATATTTCGATGTTTCATCATTTAGAATCCTAGTACAATCCCTTATACTGAGTCAACTAGATTATTGCAATATCGCCTACCTGGCAATTTCCCAGAAGAATATGCAGCGATTACAATTGGTGCAAAATGCGGCAGTCAAGCTAATTTTTGGGTTCAAGTAGTTTGATCATATAACACCTTCCTACCGACTTCTACATTGGCTACCGATGGAGGCATGCGTGAAGTTTAAGTTCGGATGCTTTTGCTTTAATGCACTATTCGGTTTAGCCCCTAAATATATAACTGACCTCTTCTCTTTCTCAAACAACAGACATAAGAGAAGCTCACACTCGAATTTTGTTTCCCCACCGGTTAAAAGATGTAAATTTAAAAAACACCATCAACATCTTCTCTCACATCAAGCGGCATTATGGGGCAAAGATCTGGAACAATTGCTCACGCCTACTACTTATGGGGAATTTAGGAATTTAGGAGTGTGGCGCAGTGGTTGAAGCTACAGCCTCAGCACCCTGGGGTTGTGGGTTGAAACCCCGCGCTGCTCCTTGTGATCCTGGGCAAGTCACTTAATCCTCCATAGCCCGAAGTACGTTAGATAGATTGTGAGCCCACCGAGACAAATAGGGAAAATGCTTGAGTACCTGATTGTAAAACCGCTTAGATAACCTTGATAGGCGGTATATAAAATCCTAATAAAACTTGAAAAAAACCATACCTGTTCCTGAAGTATTTAGGCATCTAACCTGTACAATCCTACTCCACAATAACTGATCTCTAGCGATGTTAATAACTAGCTTCTAACCTTGTTAATTCTTTTTTTTTTTTTTGAGTTCAATAATTTTATTGAATATTGTAAGTAATATATAGAAAGCAGTTCAAATACATAAAAATTGAATAAGAAATAGTGATGTAGAACAAAAGAAATCATAATTGCAGTCATTTGCATATAATAGATTAGTAAGAAGAATTCAGAATATTTGAAACTGCTAAGAAAAGAAATAGAGAGGATAGAGAAGCAAAGAGGATGAAGTAAAAAGAAGAAAGAGAGATGAAGAAAGAGAGAGAGAAAAAGAGAGAGAAAGAGAGAGAGGCAAAAGTGTCTACAAGGCAGAATGAACATATGAGTCTAAGAATGACCAAGGTGATTTATTTCGCACCAAATTTGTAGAATAACGAGATATCATGTTCTTTTCATATGCATATGATTCGAATTTGTGGTACATGCTCAAGGAGTTCCACCAGAAGGTGTAGTCTAATAGTGCGGATGACTTCCAATTTTTCAAAATGTGCATAAGAGCTGTCACAAACATGGTGTCAATAAGTTTAGGAGGACAGTTAGATAGTGCAAAACAAGGGTGTTGAGAACGAAGGATTATAATGTCTATGGAAATAGCTTCTGAACATTTGGTAATAGATTTTATGGTGTCCCAGATACGAATCCAAAAGGAATGAACCATAGTGCAGTGAAGAAGCATGTGATCAAGAGTTCCAGGCTCTTTCAAACAGTTCCAACAAGTAGGATCTTGTTTCAGTTTCGCTTTCCACATTCGAAATGGAGTCCATACTGCATTCCACATAACAAAGAACATCGATTGTGAAACTCTTGAGGATAATAGAGGACGATTTGTAGATGACCAGAAGAGTTCCCAATCTATTTCAGAAAGCGTGGTCTTTAGAATAGAGCCCCAATGGTTCATGGATTGAGGTGTGAAGGTGAAGGTATGATCTCTTAAGATACTATAAAAAAGAGATATCGCCTTACCTTTCAGTAAAGCCAAAGTAGACCAGTGACGAATAGTTTGTTGAGAGGTCATAAAGTCAGGGCGCATTTGCACATTGGATAATATTCCAGTAAGCATAAGCCATTGAGGATATATAGAGGATGAGAGTGAGTTTACAGAACAAAAAGTATCAAATGGGATAAATGAAGTAGAGGAAATCAATTGATGAACAAACCACACACCCGCCCGCTGCCACTTCTTCCATGAAAGGGATCTACCCTTATTTTGAATTTTAGAATTATTCCAAAGGGACATGAGTGGGCCTTCAGCAACAGAGATCTCAGCCGCTGCGTCTAATAGTTGAAAAGCATGTTGCGTTGCACTCAGCAAAGAATACTTTCTCAAGTGTCTAGGTATCGACACTGTAAGGAAGCAAGAAATGTGTAGTGGTGCACATAAAAAGCATTCCATTTCAAACCATGCTGGTTTATCTTGTGGATAATAGTCAACAATCCAGTGAGCTCTGTATTTGGCTAAGGATGCGATGTAATAATAATAAAAATCAGGTAAATTTAAGCCACCTTTAATTTTAGAGGCCTTCAGCTTGGCAAGAGCAATACGAGGTTTTTTCTTGTTCCAAATAAATTCAGAAATTTTCATATTAAGCCAATGGAAGAGCGGTTTATGGCAGAGAAGGGGAAGCATGGATAGAATATAATTAATTTGTGGGGCTAAGGTCATTTTAATGGAGGCTATTCTACCCCACCAGGACAAATAAAGCGGGTACCAACGAGATGTAGTACTTGAAACCAAGTTTTTGATTTTAGATATATTGAGATCCTGAGCAAATAATGGGTCTTTATGTATTAAAATCCCCAAATATTTTACAGCTCCCTGTGACCATGGAAAAGGAAAATGAACTAGATCTGAGGAGGAAATGTGATCATTTAGTGGAAAGATCTCTGATTTCTCCCAATTAACAGAATATACAGATATTTGAGAGTATTGAGAGATGATGTGGATAAAATGAGGTAAAGAGACAAGAGGATCCTTGAGAAAGAGAAGAACATTGTCAGCGTAAGCTGCTAGTTTAATCTCTCGACTGGACGAGGGAATACCTTTAATTAGGGAACATTGTCGGATAGCTACTAATAGAGGTTCCAATGCTAAATCAAATAATAGTGGTGAAAGGGGACAGCCTTGATGGGTACCTCTATGGAGAGAAAATCTATTAGAGAGAGAGTTGTTAATCCGGATACGAGCCGTGGGTTGTCTGTATAATGTTTCTATCCAGTCTGTAAAGAAAGAACCAAAGTTGTACCATTTCAGTACTCGGAATAAGAAAGGCCATTCCACTCGGTCAAAGGCCTTCTCGGCATCAATGGCTAGACCAATCACAGGATTCGACATTGATTTAGCGTGAGCATTGATATGGTGAAATAAACGAAGATTATCCCCTAAATATCTATATTTGATGAATCCCGTTTGATCTCCATGTACAAGAGATGGGATCACTGTGGTGAGTCTTAGTGCAAGTAATTTAGCCATAATTTTGTAGTCCAAATTAAGAAGAGAGATAGGACGAAAATTTTTAACCAGAGTAGCATCTTTGTCTGGCTTGGGAATAACTACAATCGTGGCCTCAGCGAAATTAAATTGCTTGTCCGGAGTGGAGTGAAGGAAATCATAATATGTAAGGAGTTGAGGAGTCAATAGGGTTCGAAAGAATTTGAAAAACTCATTAGTAAAGCCATCCGGGCCCGGAGCTTTCCCATTGGGTAGAGAGGTTATAACATTTTCAATCTCAGATGTAGTTATAGGAGCATCCAGTTTTGCTTTAATAGATTCCGATATAGTCGGATGAGCTAATGAGGATAGAAACAAATCTAAATCCGTTTCAGAGGCTGAAAACTCAGATTGATATAGGGTAGTGTAAAACTTTTCAAATTGGGAAGAAATCAGAGATCTGGTTCTAACTAATTGTCCTAATGAATCTTGAACAGCTGAGATGTGCAAGCGTTTTGATTTAGTTTTGAGATATCTAGCCAAAGGGCGACCCATAAGATTATCTCCCATGTAGTGACCAGAGTTGGAAATGAAAATGTCACGTCGGGCCGTACATGAGATTAGAGTATTGTATTCATATTTTAAGTTTTGAATACGTTGGAACATGGATGGATCTTGTAAATGGGTGGACATATGTTGTAGTTCTAAATTTTTAATAGAGGTTTCAAGTTCTTTTTCTTTTTGGATGGATTGTTTTTTTTTCCAGGAAGCAAGTTTGATCAATTCACCTCTGAGAGAAGCTTTGTAAGCTTCCCAAACAATAGAAGGACAAATTTCTGGATCTTTGGTGTTAATTTCAAAAAATTCCGTAGTAAAAGATTTGATTTTTTCCACTATTGCCTCATCTAAAAGCAGAGTATTGTTAAGTCGCCAAGAGGGAGATTCTTTACGTGGGGCAGAAATGGATAAATGTAATGAAATAGCTGCATGGTCTGTAAGAGTTATTGGGTGTATGAAAGTATTTGTCACGTCTTGAATGAGAGAGGAGGAGAGAAGGAAGAAATCAATTCTCGAGTAGGTATTATGTGGTGGTGAAAAGTGTGAATATTCTCTACCTTTGGGATACAGTAAACGCCATGGATCTACAAGAGAAAATGATTCTTTTAAAGCATGCAGAGCTGCAAAAGATTTAGATTTTGAGGGTCTGCAAGAGGATGATCGATCTATATAGATATCTTGAATTTGATTAAAATCTCCGCCCAATATTAGAGAACAAGCGTCATATTCAACTAATGTCAGCTGAAGATCCTTGAAAAAATCCGGATGATCTAAAACAGGAGCGTAAATGTTAAGGAACATAAAATCCACAGAGTGCAGCGCAGCATGTACTAGACACCACCTTCCATCGGAGTCTGTTTTAACAGAGTGAATAATAGGGGATAGTTTATCATTGAAAAGTATTGATATCCCATTTTTCTTCCTCTGAGTCGCAGGGGAATACAAATGAGTGGAATATCCTTTCAAATCAAATTTAGAAGCGGCAGCAGGTGGGAGATGGGTTTCCTGTAAATAGATCACATCGGGATGTTTATTTGATATATAATTAGCTATCTTCTTCCTTTTAATAGGATGGTTCAAACCATTCACATTAAAAGAGATGATATGTAAATCAGCCATAGTCTATTGTATACGATGGTAAGATATAGTAAGCATCACCTTTATAAGGAAATAACAAATAGTAAAACCAGGATACCAGGTAGACACTACTGCCAGAAGGAAGAGAAAGAAAGAAAGAAAGCATAAGAATAAGAGCAAGTATATTATTAGTGACAGCATATTGCGATGTCAGAAAATAGAGAGACCTTACTATTATGTATAAGATAATACAGTTTAAGGGTGCTCCTGTGAGCACGGAGAAACAATTCATATGGAACAACTTATTTAATTCCACACTCGTTCAATTTAAGAAATTTAAAAGTGGTGTGCTTATTCACAAAAAACAATGAATTATACATTCATACAGGTTATAACAAGAAAACACAAAGGCAAACCAAGATATCAAGAATTCAGCGTGTCAGTGCATTTTCAAAGAATCCAGGAATGCAGCCAGTTCCTCGGGATCAGTGTATGATGTAGTACAATTATTGTAAGTTACTGTCATCCTGGCTGGGTACATAAGACCATATTTGGCTCCGATGTCTTTAAGTTCCTGTTGTTGGGAGAGAAATGCTTTTCTCTTTAATGCTGTAGTTTTAGCTAGATCTGGAACAATGAAAAACTTCCTGCCTTGGTGTAGCATTTGAGATTTAGATTTAGCCGCTGTTAGAATTTGGAGCGCTTGCTGAAATCTGAGCAGTTTAGCCACTATGGGTCTGGGAGAGGAGGCATATGAAGAAAGGTGAGACGGCACACGGTGAGCACGTTCTATTTCCAGAGGAGGTGAAAAGACAAGTCCCAGGGTAGCAAGCAAGAAAGTAGAAAGAAAGGATACCATATCAGATCCTTCCGATGATTCAGGCAGCCCAATGATCCTTAAATTGGATCTTCTGCTGCGATTAGAAAGGTCTTCAAAGCTTCTTTGTAAAGTAGTGATAAGTTTGTCATGTTTAGTTACCGTTTCTTGTAGTGAAGATATGACAGATGTTTTTTCCTCTAGGGCGTCCAAACGATGTCGGACATCCACAAATTGGGAATTAATTGCCTCAATCTCACCCCTTAAAAGTTTGATTTCATCAACCTGCTCCTGAATTATGCTCCGATTTGATCTTATTTCTTTCAGGAGCAGGTCTAATGAAGCCTCATCGTTCTTCGGCGCCATTTTCTCTGGCGTGTTTAAATCAGATTTCAGCTTCTTCCCTCCGATCGACGTAGGTGGAACAGTTTCGTTTTTTGCCGATTTTGAAGGCGACATAGGGACTCATGAAGTTATATTCTGGCGAAATCGCAAAGTTTTTTTTTCCCCAAAATAAGCACTTTTTAATCAGTTTCGAGTGCGGGTGAAGAGGAGTAGTTATTTCATGTTTGTGGTCCCCGCGGTAGTCAAGCCACGCCTCTTAATGATGTTGGTCTAGATTGAGGCGGTTAATTTGATGTCTGTAGGAGGTTTCCTCGTTTGTTGTGAAGTCTTAAAGGATCAGTTCTTGTGGTTGAATTATAAGTTGGACTGTTTGTGCTTCACTCAGCCGCTTCGCCTTGTTACTTAACCTTGTTAATTCTAATTAATTTGTAACATCTTTTAACCATTGTAAACCGCATAGAACTTCACAGTCCTGCGGTATATAAACTGTTATTATTATTCAGCTGATTTCCTAATCAAAAATGACCGATGGTCATGAAGAGTGATTTGGGCTATGGTAATCAGGCTGATGGAGAAGGAGGATTATTAAACTCTCAGTCAATGAATTGGAATTGAACGAAAGACTTTAGGTCATGTAGTTTCTACTGGCGCAGGTCATAGTTTTTAATTAATTTACATTACATTACATTATTGATTTCTATTCCGCTTCAACCTTGTAGTTCTGGGCAGATTACAAAAGAGACATCTGGACATTTCCAGAATGATTACAAAGAGACTTCTGGACTTTTCCAGAAGAGTTACAAGAAGAACATTTCCAGAGGAGTTACAAGAAGAATGGTGTAGTATAGTTTAGGGAATGGGATACGGCAAGGAGGATTGGGCTATTCCAGTGGATATACAAGTCGGGATGCTGTACAGATAGGATATAGTGCAGTTTCAGTATATATGCAGTTAGGGAAGCAGTTGATAAGCTTGGGCTTTGAGGGGAAGGGTAACTGGTGAAGAAGGGAGGATGGGGGAGTCACACTGAGGGGAATCCAGGTTGGAGTTATGACATCTGTATAAATTTTTTGAATAGATGGGTTTTGATTTCTTTGCGAAAAGATTTGAAATTGCTTGTTGTCATCAGCAGGTTGGAGATGGCATGGTCCAATTTCGCTGCTTGCGTCGCTAGCAGACTGTCAAACTGTCATAGGATGCCTTTGAGTGGGGGGTAGGTAAATGGAGTCTTAGATCTTTGTCTAGCGGCGAGATTTTGGTTCAGGCGGTTGTTTAGGTAATTGGGGGCTGAGCCATTTATTGCTTTGAATAATAGATAGTATAATTTGAATTGGATTCGCGCTTGTATTGGGAACCAGTGTGAGTCTAGGTAAGCAGTGGTGACGTGGTCAAATTTTCTTAGCGAGTAGATCAGTCTGAGTGCAGTGTTTTGGATTGTCTGTAATTGTTTTATCATTGTTGCAGGGCAAGGCAGGTAGAGGATGTTGCAGTAGTCCAGTAGACCTAGTACTAGGAATTGGACTACGAGCCTATATTGCTCTTTGTCGAAGAATTTTCTGATTTTACGTAAATTGCGCATGGCTAGAAATGCTCTCTGGGTGGTCTTGTTGATATGGGCTTGCATTGTGCAGCATCTGTCTATTGTTACTCCCAGGAGTTTAAGGGTGGGTTGTATATGGTATTTGGTGGAGTTAATTTCTAGTTCTGTGTTCTTATCCTTTTCGAGGAGTAGAAATTTTGTTTTGTCCGTGTTCAGTTCCAGTTTGTGGTCTGTCATCCATTTTTTCACTGCTTGTAGGGTTTTTTCCAATTTTTCTGTATAATTGGGGTCAGGAGAATTGAAGAGTAGAAGTATGGTGATATCATCAGTGTAGCTGAAAGAGGTTACATTTAGGTTGTCTAGGGTGGAACCCAGAGAGGATAAAAAGAGGTTGAAGAGAGTAGGTGAGAGTGGTGATCCTTGAGGTACCCCGCAGGGGTTGGACCATGGATCTGATTTAAGATTGTTTGATTTAACTCTATAAGATCTGGTTTTAAGGAATCCTTGGAACCAGCTATATACCCTTCCTGAAATCCCTATGGCTTCTAGTGTCTGTAGTAGGATGGTGTGGTCAACCAGATCGAATGCTGTGGATAGATCAAGTTGAATTATCAGCATCCTTCTGCCTTTGCTGAGGTGCTGTCGGGCTGTGTCTGGTAGGGTTACTAGTAGGGTCTCTGTGCTGTGGTTGGATCTGAACCCCGATTTAGAGGGGTGGAGAAGATTGTGGTCTTCCAGGTAATTTGTGAGGTATTGGGCAACAAGTCCTTCTATAATTTTGACATATATTGGTATTGAGGCGATGGGTCTATAGTTGGCGGGGTTATCTATTAGGCCTTTGTGATCCTTCACAATTGGAGTGATTATGATTTCTCCTAGGTGCTGCGGGAATTGACCTTCAGTGAGAGTAATTTGGATCCATTGCATGAGGCTGGCCCTAAATTTGGGGGTGGCGTTAGTTATCAGATATGAGGGGCAGTGGTCCAGGTCGCATGAGGCTTGACTGTATTTTTTGTAGAGTCGATTCATATCTGTCCAGTTTACTGCAGGGAATTTGGTCCAGATCCTGTATGCTGCAATGGCTTCTCCTATTGGGGGATTTGTTGTTATCTCGACTAGGTGGGGTCGTGTGTTATTGAAGATAGTCCATATTGTTGTGATCTTGTTTTTGAAATGGTCTGCGAGTTGGGTGGCTGTTGGTGGGTGCTTTCCTTGAGCTGCTAGGTAAGGATTGGTGTCGGTGAGATTTTTTACTAGGTTGAAAAGTTTTTTTGAGTCTATAGACTCTGTGCCTACCAGCTTGGAGTAGTAATCTTTTCTTTTTTCCTTGAGCTTGGTCTTGTATTGTTTGATAAGACTTCTCCATGCTATTTTGGATTGATGTTGGTTATTTTTTTTCCATTTTCTTTCCATTTGTCTGCAGTGCCTTTTGAGTTGGAGAAGTTCGGCGTCGAACCATTTCTCTGATTGTCTGTAGATTTTGTGTTTTGATTTTATTGGAGCTAGCTCATTTAGGATTGTTTCGCTTAATGTTTGCCATTGCGGTAAAAATTCTTTGGGGTCTATGGATTTGATTTCGGGATCTGCTTTATCCCAGAAAGTGGTTGGTTCGATTTTTGGGCGAGTTTTGATGGGGGATTTGTGTGGTTTGTGTTTGTAATTGCATTGAGTCCAGTTGATATTGAAGGTGTATTTATAATGATCTGACCAGAGGGAGGGGTTCCAGGATCCGTTTGAGATGTGTATTTCAGGTGTGTGAGGTTGTTGTGTCATGAATGCTGCAATATCTAGTTGGCCTTTTTCGTGTGTGGGTTGGGGGTTGAGTATTTGATAGGATAGTGTTTTGAGGTAGGCGTGTAGGCTTTCAGTTTGAGTGGAGGTATGGTCTTCAAGGTGGAGATTGATCTCTCCTAGTAGCAGGTTGTAGGTTGATGTTAGTGTGTTCTGGAAGATGAAGTCTTCAAGCGTATATTTTGTAGCGCTCCATTTTCCTGGTGCCATATAGCAGAGAATACAGATTATGGTGTCTTTGATTGTATCGCCAGATAGTTGGCAGGCTAGTAGATCTAGATCGGGTATAGTGTGTTTGTCTAGGACTTTTATGTTGAGATTATTTTTAGCTAGAATTGCTAATCCTCCCCCTCGCTTTTTTTCCCTGCAGACTAGCTCTACTTTATATCCCTTAGGGCAGAATTCTGTTATGCAAGGAGTCAGATGTTAACCAGGTTTCAGCTAGGAATAGACAGCCTAGTTGTTCTTTAATTATCCAGTCCTTTATTAGGTCTGCCTTTGGGCTTATCGATCTTATGTTCATATATGCACAGGCTATTGAGGTGTAGGTTGTATTGGGATTTTGGGTGCATATTGGATGGAGGAGGTTTCTTGGTTGTGGATGGGTGTGGGATGTTGTTCTTAGCTTGGGGGGTGGTCTTTTTCCCCAACTGGAGGGGATGCTTTTATAGGTGATCTTGAACAGTCTATCAGATTTCTGGATGGTTGGGGTTTTCTTGAAGGTTGGAAGTGTCTGTTGGACTCTGATAGAATTGGGATAAGGGAGATGTGGTATCCAGATATTTTCCAATTTGTTAGGAGCGGGAAGAGTAGTAGGAGGGAGAGCAGGAGTTTAGTTGTGTAGGGTGTCATTTTTGATTGTATGTGGGGGCGGTTCTTCTTCAAGAAGAATCTGTGTGCAAATGTGGGGGAGGATTGGCGATGTTGATCCTGAAGTGGGTTTTAGTTTTGAGATTAGGATATGAAAGGGGAAGAGCATAAGTTGTCTCCTTACCTTTCTGCTCTTCTGGTGGTGTTATGATTGAGTTTTCTTGAGCGAGTGTTGGAATGACTTCTATTGGGAGCGTTGTGTTGTTCGGCGTCCTGTGTCTGTTCGCGAAGTCGCTTCGCAAAGGCGCGTGCTAAGGCGCATGCGCCTTTGTCGGCGCACCGAACGGCAGCGCGCCATTGGCTCTGCTGGCTTTAGTGCAGGATCCCCTGCTGCCTCGGGGGAGTGGGCGGAGCGGTGTTCTCACACTCCGGTGCTGAGCCCCTGATGCTGGTTTCGGTCGGTTCTGCTGGCTTTAGTGCAGGATCCCCTGCTGGCTCGGGGGAGGGGGCGGAGCGGTGCTCTCACGCTCCGGTGCTGGGCCCCCGATGCTGGTTTCAGTCGGCTCTGCTGGCTTTAGTGCAGGATCCCCTGCTGGCTCGGGGGAGGGGGCGGAACGGTGCTCTCACGCTCCAGTGCTGGGCCCCCGATGCTGGTTTCGGTCGGCTCTGCTGGCTTTAGTGCAGGATCCCCTGCTGGCTCGGGGGAGGGGGCGGAACGGTGCTCTCACGCTCCGGTGCTGGGCCCCCGATGCTGGTTTCGGTCGGCTCTGCTGGCTTTAGTGCAGGATCCCCTGCTGGCTCGGGGAAGGGGGCGGAGTGGTGCTCTCACGCTCCAATGCTGGGCCCCCGATGCTGGTTTTGGTCGGCTCTGCTGGCTTTAGTGCAGGATCCCCTGCTGGCTCGGGGGAGGGGGCGGAGCGGTGCTCTCACGCTCCGGTGCTGGGCCCCTGATGCTGGTTTCGGTCGGCTCTGTAGGCTTTAGTGCAGGATCCCCTGCTGGCTCGGGGGAGGGGGCGGAGCGGTGCTCTCACACTCCGGTGCTGGGCCCCCGATGCTGGTTTCGGTCGGCTCTGCTGGCTTTAGTGCAGGATCCCCTGCTGGCTCGGGGGAAGGGGCGGAGCGGTGCTCTCACGCTCTGGTGCTGGGCCCCCGATGCTGGTTTCGGTCGGCTCTGCTGGCTTTAGTGCAGGATCCCCTGCTGGCTCGGGGAGGGGGACGGAGCGATGCTCTCACGCTCCGGTGCTGGGCCCCCGATGCTGGTTTTGGTCGGCTCTGCTGGCTTTAGTGCAGGATCCCCTGCTGGCTCGGGGGAGGGGGCAGAGCGGTGCTCTCACACTCCGGTGCTGGGCCCCCGATGCTGGTTTAGGTTGGCTCTGCTGGCTTTAGTGCAGGATCCCCTGCTGGCTCGGGGGAGGGGGCGGAGCGGTGCTCTCACGCTCCGGTGCTGGGCCCCCGATGCTGGTTTCAGTCGGCTCTGCTGGCTTTAGTGCAGGATCCCCTGCTGGCTCGGGGGTGGGGGCGGAACGGTGCTCTCACGCTCTGGTGCTGGGCCCCCGATGCTGGTTTCGGTCGGCTCTGCTGGCTTTAGTGCAGGATCCCCTGCTGGCTCGGGGGAGGGGGCGGAGCGGTGCTCTCACGCTCCGGTGCTGGGCCCCCGATGCTGGTTTCAGTCGGCTCTGCTGGCTTTAGTGCAGGATCCCCTGCTGGCTCGGGGGAGGGGGCGGAACGGTGCTCTCACGCTCTGGTGCTGGGCCCCCGATGCTGGTTTCGGTCGGCTCTGCTGGCTTTAGTGCAGGATCCCCTGCTGGCTCGGGGAAGGGGGCGGAGTGGTGCTCTCACGCTCCAATGCTGGGCCCCCGATGCTGGTTTCGGTCGGCTCTGCTGGCTTTAGTGCAGGATCCCCTGCTGGCTCGGGGGAGGGGGCGGAGCGGTGCTCTCACGCTCCGGTGCTGGGCCCCTGATGCTGGTTTCGGTCGGCTCTGCAGGCTTTAGTGCAGGATCCCCTGCTGGCTCGGGGGAGGGGGCGGAGCGGTGCTCTCACGCTCCGGTGCTGAGCCCCCGATGCTGGTTATATGATACATATCATATTTACTATCATAAGATAAATATCATAAGATAAATATTAGTTGATTGTAGGAATATTTTTGATTTACAACTGGATATATATAATATAAGGAGGTTATTTTATTGATAGTTATATTTAATACTATTAATTTATTTATAAGTCAAGTTTGTTAGGATTATATGGACTTTGAAATTTTTTTTTAAATAATTTTTACTAGAAGCAATTGCAACACAGAAGACACAGAGATCTTAGCTTTGCCTCAAGTGAACGCTGCCCAACTTGATCTTTTGAACGCGCCGGTTACGGCGGAGGAAATTCAGCTGGGTATCAAAGCTTTGAAACTCACGAAAGCGCCGGGACCTGATGGGTTTGGGTCCGAATACTATAAAATAGTGACGGACTTAATTCCTCCGGCATTGGGGGAAGCTTATAATGCGATGCATTCGGGACAGGGCTTAGGCGCTCTAAACCTACCCCGGAAAACTTAAACAATTACAAAAAATATTCACAGCATTATCGACAATCAATTAATATCACTAAGAAAAAATTTTATGCTAAAAAAATTTCTAACACTAATAATTCATCTACCTTGTTCAAAATTCTAAAACAATTAACAGTTTTTAAAAACGATAAATTAAACTTAACTGAAGAATCTCCAACAGCTCAAGCATTAGCAAACTATTTTCAAGAAAAAATTACATTGATTAGATCAAAAATCACTAACAAAAAATCCACCGTTACTAACTTACCTAGTCCTGATGAAAACGATAACATGATAACCGGGTCCCAGACATTTCACGCTACACTATCTAATTTTCTTCTTCCATCTTTGAAAGCTATAGAAAACATATTACACTGTATTAACATTAAAGGCTCCAAAATAGAACCCATTCCTCCATTTTTTTTTAAACGACACTTCACAGTTTTTGGGCATTATATTCTTCAAATTATCCATACTTGTTTATCCACAGCCAATATTCCACCGGACTGGAAACATTCCATCATATCTCCAATCATAAAAGACCCAAAAAACAATCTTGACAATTGCTCCAACTATCGTCCAATAGCAAATTTACCCTTTTTATCCAAGTTAACTGAAAAAATCGTGTTTCAACAATTGGTAGATTTTGTTGAAAAAACGCATGTACTCCATCCGAACCAAACAGGTTTCCGTACAAACCATTCAACAGAGTACTCATTACTTGGTCTCACTACTTCTATAAATTACTATCTGGACCATCATAAATCCGTTCTACTAATCTCCTTAGATCTTGCTGCAGCATTTGATACCATCGATCATGATCTCCTATTGCAACGTCTTTCTTCTATAGGAGTAGCTGATCAAGCTCTTGAATGGTTTCGCTCTTATTTTTCTGACAGAGCTTCAACAGTACATTTTAATAATTCAGAATCAAAATCCTATCATTCTAACTTCGGTATACCACAAGGCTCTATTTTATCTCCTTTATTATTTAATATCTATCTGGCCCCTCTTCTGACCCTCTGTCAATCAATAGGGTTTACGGTTTACGCTTATGCCGATGACCTACAATTACTGCACCCCATTGACCCAAATAACCAAACAGAGATTCAGGCAATTAATCACAAATTAAGTAAAGTCCACGACTGGTTAAATGTAAACAAGCTTTCTTTAAACATTTTAAAATCTAATACTCTTCTCTTCCCTGGAAAAGAGGGAGCTCAACTAATATCTCCAGTTATTATCGAAAACATTCCACTTCCATTAATCACAACTACAAAAATCTTAGGTGTTTTGATAGACAATAAGTTAACATTTCAACCACAAATAAGCGCAATAGTTAAAAGTTGTTATTATAAATTAAGAATGATTAGATCATTGGCCCCTCTTCTTGATATTAGTTCCCTTAACATTCTGATCCATTCACTTGTAATTTCAAAAATGGACTACTGTAACTCATTACTACAAGGAATCTACCACAAAGACTTAAAACGCTTGCAGCTTATTCAAAACACGGCCATTAAGATAATTTCGGGCGCAAAAAAATATGATCATGTTACCCCTTTGCTTCAAAATGCCCACTGGTTGCCTGTCGCACACAGGGTAACTTACAAAATCGCCCTCCTGACATTCAAAACAATGCAGACTAACACACCAGCATTCATAGATAGATTTTTGATCCCTTATGACCCCCCAAGATCTTTAAGATCTATCTCTCAACATAACCTTAACATTCCTTCTTTAAAAATTATAGGCACACGTCGCACCTCCACTTTTTCTGTAACAGCCTGGAATGCTCTTCCTTTATATCTAAAAATGGAAAAAAACTTAAAAAATTTTAAAAGCAACCTAAAGTGCTTTTTGTTTAAAGATGCTTTTAATTGAACTATTGTATTTTAGCTATCAATTTTTACGTGTTCTTTTTTATACTGTTCCCCAGTTCCTAAATGTTTTCCTTATATGTTCCTCACATTTTCTATTACAATTGTATTTCTCCCCCCTTCCCACTTTTGTCTATGGCCTTTGGGTCAATAGTTACCCAGTTTGAACAGTTGGTAGTCTAGGAGTTTTTATAGGAAAGTATGTTTAATTGTTATTTTTTATCTTGTACAACGCTTTGTAGAAACGAAAAAGCGTTTAATCAAAAACTGAATAAACAATAAACAATAAACAATTAGGCCAGAGAAACGTGGCCCATGTGGTCTTGCTTCCTAAGCCGGGGAAGGATCCAGCACAGGTGGGATCTTACTGCCCGATCTGTCTGCTTAGTTAGGATGTTAAATTACTGGCTGCAATATTGGCCCGCCGTCTGAATGCTGTCCTCCCTTTATTAATTCATGAAGATCAGGTGGGATTTATTCCGGGCAGGTATGCTTCTATGAATCTTTTTCGGGCCTTGATGGACTTTGAATTTAGTACTGAAGATTAATCAAAATACTGAAATGAAGGATGGTAAGAAAGGAATCTCTTAGTTCTTTAAAATAGGGGTTATTGTACTTATTAACTATGTAAATGTAGTCAGATTTTTATGTTTTTACTGAGGGCAGTGATTTAATAAGTTTATTAAGTTTCAGGTCATGTCATGTTACTATAAAGGTTCTTTAAATGGGGCATTTGGGAGTTTATTTGCCTTAATATTTTATTATTGGGTAGTACTATCTAAGGGAATGAATTGGGTGGTTTAAAGGAATTCATGTTTTTTTTATAGATGTAAGGTTTTTGTTCAATATCTTTAATAAATTTTAATGGATAAATTTTAGATTAAAAAATGCATTTTAATGATATGTAGCTTTTTTTTTTTTTTTTTATATTTTTATTAAAGGATCAATGCATACGAGAAAATACAAAATGTAACCATACGAGAAAGATATCAAATACAAAATTCAAAGGTTCATGTAAAGAACAAACAAAAATAAGCAAATCCAAAACATATCATCTCCCATGCAGATCCAATTTTGAATGAGACCCTCCTCCCCCAACCCCCCCCACCCTGTGCACCCCAGATCTCTAACCAGCACTAAAAGGAACTCCAATAATCCAGATAGGTCATAGATTTCCAGCTCGCAGCCCCCCAGCGGTGTTGCCGCTCCCAACCAGCCATCAAGGCCATATTGGCTCGCCACTGTTGGACTGTTGGACTCGCCACTGTTCACCAATCCAGTAGCGAAGAATTAGTTTCTTAGTGATTCCTAAGGCCACTAAAAGAAAGCGCCTCCCAGGTTCGCCAACACCCACCTCCACCAGGGGACTTGTGACACCCAACAGCAACGTCTTGTAAGACCAGTCTATAAATATTCCTATAACTTTCTCCAACTCCCGAAGCACAAAGATCCACAAGGGCCCTACATGTGAACATTCCAAAAAATGGTGTACCAAGGTGTCCCGACGAGCCGGACAACGGGGGCAGCAGTTATCAGGCCATAACCCCATCTGTCGCCCCTTACATCTCGTCAAATAAGATTGGTGCAGAATCTGCAGATGGACTTCCCGCAAACTTACATTAGGGGAGGCAGAGGCACATTCCTGAAAACACAGAACCAATTCGGCAGCAGTGACCTGTTCTTCCAAAGCTAGAGTCCAATCCGTCGCCATAGCATCTAGAATCCTACCAGACTGTCTTTCCCTCCCCACTTTATACCACTCCGAGAGCGTGTTAAATTCAGATGGGGTGGACAAAAACTGTTGATCCAAGGAAGTGAAAGTAGGCAAGCTGCCCGCCGGCGAACGGAGCGCCAAACAATAGCTACGCAGCTGCAGATATGCAAACATAGACCCTGCAGTCCAACCCCAGCGGTCCCGACATGCCAGAAAAGAGGGAGCTGTTCCCGACCCCACATCAGCAACTTGCCCCACAAAACGACACCCAGACGTCCGAACTGAGGCAAAAAATGCATGTAACGATCCAGCAGGAAACTTAGGGTTGCCAACAAATTCCGTAAAAGGCGAAGGACCCACCGCGCCCCCCAATGAGGAACGCCACCAGCACCAGGCCATACGCAAGGGTCGAAGCATAGAAGGACAGGGTCCCGCCCCATGCCACAGGAGGTTAAAAACCGACACCGGAGCTGACAAAAGGTACCAGAATCCAACCGGGGCAAACCTGTCAACACCCGTATATAATTCATGCACCCATCTCAACAGAGCAGCGACGTTATAAAGACGCAAATCGGGCAAATTCACACCTCCTTGCTCGCGCCCCCTAATCAGTTTGTTATAGCCAATTTTCGCCCGGCGGGAGTGCCATATAAAAGACGAAACGACCCCCCTATAAGCCTGCACATCCTTCTGTTTGATCCAAAGGGGCACCATTTGTAGTGGATACAGGAGCTTCGGCAAGAGGACTATTTTAATAACGCGCCCCATGAACGAGAGGGGAAATTCCATCCACCTCTTACACAGGGCTTGGACTGCATCTAATTTATCAAGTACGTTATTCCGATAAACCACCCCCGGATCTGCGTGCAGATATATTCCCAGATACTTAAGCGTACCCTTAGACCATTGCAATGGAAAGGAAGGATCATGCCACAGAACACATGGGGGGCGGACCGCCAAAGCCTCCGACTTATCAAAGTTAATTCGCAACCCCGAAAAGGCTCCAAATCGATGTATAAGATCTATTAAACGAGGAACCCCTTCTTCAGCGTCCCCCAGAAAGATGAGCATATCATCCGCAAACAAATTAATTTTAAATTCCTGGGAACCCAACCGAATACCACGCACATCTGGGCTCTGACGGAGCTGAGCCGCGAGAGGCTCTAGAGCCAAGACAAAAAGCATCGGGGAGAGGGGACATCCCTGACGCGTCCCCCTCTCTAGTTCGAAAGAAGAGGTAAGCTCCCCATTAATCAGGATCTGGGCCGTAGGATGAGCATATAATGAACGAATCCCAGTCAGAAAGCTCCCCATAATGCCGAACTGAGGTAGAATCCAAAAAAGATAGTCTCATAACACTTTATCGAACGCTTTTTCAGCGTCTAGACTAACTATAAGAGCGTTCTTCTGTCCCGGGTGTTGCCCAACAAGTCCAGGATTCTGCAGCACCGAAAGCGCCCGCAGCACGTTAGCAGATGAATAACGGCCCGGCACAAAGCCAGCCTGATCCGAATGAACCAAGCTGGGCAAGACCCGACCCAGGCGAGCCGCCATAATAGCAGCAAACAGCTTGATATTGGGGGGTCAGTGCTAGGGGATAGTAATCTTGAAAAAGATTTGGGTGTACTGGTAGATACTACAATGAAACCAACGGCACAATGTGCAGCGGCCTCCAAGAAAGCAAACAGAATGTTGGGTATTATTAAGAAGGGCATTACGACCAGGAAGAAGGAAGTCATCATGCCACTGTATCGTGCGATGGTTCGTCCGCATCTGGAGTACTGTGTCCAGTACTGGTCACCGTACCTCAAGAAGGACATGGCGATACTTGAAAGGGTCCAGAGAAGAGCGACGAAAATGATAACAAGTATGGAAAACCTTTCATACACAGACAGGTTGGGAAGGCTGGGGCTCTTCTCCCTTGAAAAGAGGAGACTCAGAGGAGACATGATAGAGACTTTCAAGATCATGAAGGGCATAGAGAGGGTGGAAAGGGACAGATTCTTCAGATTATTGGGAACCACAAGCACCAGGGGGCACTCAGAGAAGCTGAAAGGGGACAATTTTAGAACCAATGCTAGGAAGTTCTTCTTTACACAGAGGGTGGTGGACACCTGGAATACGCTTCCGGAGGTTGTGATAGGACAGAGTACACTACGGGGGTTCAAGGAAGGTTTGGATAAATTCCTGAACGATAGGGGGATTGAAGGATACAAATAGGGGTAAAGATAGGTTTTAGACAGAGTATAGATAGAAGGATAAAAGGGATCAGAGAAGGATCACATGGGCCTGATGGGCCGCCGCGGGTGCGGACTGCTGGGCACGATGGACCTCGTGTCTGACCCAGCGGAGGCAACTTCTTATGTTCTTATGTTCTTATGATATCTTGATTGAGCAAAGAAATAGGTCTATAGGATCCCAGCTGATCTTCCGCCCGACCCGGCTTTGGAAGAACCACAATATTAGCGTGAGTTAGTCTATGCGGAGGCAGTTCACCCCTATAAAGGGCCTTGCATAAGGCTTGAAATGGGCCCACCACTTGTACCCCCACTTATAGTATTCAGAACCCAGCCCGTCAGGCCCAGGGGCTTTGGCCAATTTTAAGGCCCGAATAGCTTGTTGTATTTCCAACCCTCGCACCGGAGCATTTAACATCTCTCGCTGCTCATGCCCCAAGGACGGAAGCTGTAGGTCTTGAAAGAAAGTCATCCTCTGTGCTTTGTCACAAGTCCCCTTATCATATAGAGCCCTGTAGAAATCAACAAAGCTCTGCTGTATCCCGGCTTGGGCAATTACCTCTCTACCATCAGGCGCCCGAATCCTCGAGATAATGCGCTTCGGAGCCCGTGAGGTAACCAAGGATGCTAGCAGTTTCCCCGCTTTGTTTCCCCACCGGTGGAGGCGATATTTGTACATTCTGATATCTCTAAGGGCTCTATCTGCCAATAAGTCATTAATTTGCCTACGTAGAGCAAAATATTGGGATCGAGCTGTCGTGGTACCCGGAGCATGTAAACTCCCACGCAGCACGCCCAAACGTTTTGCCAAGTCCAACAGTGTCTTATCTTGGGCTCTGCGCTTGCGGGTAGTATACTCAAGAATTTTACCACGCAAGGCCGCCTTGCTAGCCTCCCAAAACACCACCTCTGATACATCAGAAGCATGGTTTTCGGTCACAAAGAAATCCCATTGTTGTTCCAGGAAATCCTTAAACTCAGCATCTTCATACAACGTGGGATTCATACGCCAACCAGTAGTCGACCCCTGGGACCCCTGCCTATCAATGAGCTCCAGCCAAACCAAGTGGTGATCCGACAAAACACCGTCCTCAATCACCACTCGTGGAATACCCGCCAGCAGAGGAGGAGCCACCAGCAGATAGTCCAAACGACTGTGAACATCATGTACCAGAGAGTGAAAAGTGAAGTCAGATTCAGTAGGATGTAGTGTGCGCCACACATCAATCAGACCCAGTTGTTGCATCACAAAGTTCACCCCCTTGTGGTCGCCTCCTTTCATTCGAGGCTTAGGCGGCTTGCAATCAATAAGTGGGTCTGCAGTAATATTAAAATCCCCACCTAATACCAACTGGTATTCAGAAAAAGGCGTCAGAGCCGCCACTAATACAGAGAAAAATCTATGAGAGTATACATTAGGAGCATAAAGAGAACAAAATACATATTTCTTCCCCAGGAAAACTCCTGCCCAGATCACATATCGGCCCTCAGGGTCTTGTATCACTCTGTGCATAATACAGGGATGTTTTTTTATGGAAGAGGAGAGCAACACCCCGTTGTCTGGAATTATATGAAGCAAAAGCCACTTCCCCTACCCAATCCCTCTTCAGTTTAACATGTTCCGACACGCTGAGGTGAGTCTCCTGGAGCATTAAAACATCTACTTTTAATTTCTTACATTATTGAAGTAGTTTACTGCGCTTCACCGGGGAGTGCAAACCATCAATGTTGAAGCTGGCAATCTTAACAGAGCTCACAAGAACAGCTGGTAATAACTAAGTTTCCCCAAAGACAACAGGCCTGTGGGGCAGCAGCGCCGGTCTCCCAGCCAAACCGACACGCCATCCACTGAATTATCATTACAGTACCGATCAGAGACCCCAGGTGCAGCCCACCCCCCGCCCCGCCCCACCAGATCCCCCCTCCCACCCCAATCCCATCTTCCCTCATCCTCACATCACTACCCCCAGATTCCCCACGCAACTCAAACATTCTCAAACCAAACAATCCCCACACATACATCCAAAACCCCAGCACTACCTCCATCCCACTCTCTTCCTTCACACACGAACACTCTCGTCCCCCCACCCACCACCTAACCTCCCAACAGTAAACTAAAGTAAGAACCCCCACAAGAACCCTAAGGGCGAAGGAGCCCAGGCGTGTAGAAGGATTTATGGTTCACTTAGCAGTATTATAAACACGTTACGTCTCTGTTAAGTGGTCTAGAGAAAACCATAACCTCTTATTCAAGTCCAAATATCATGGTCTAATTATACGACACAAAACCCAGGCTAATGAGAAATATCTTTATTATGAAAATAGAAAAATATAATTCACAAGCCAGCTGCAGAATCTAAATATTGTTCAAAATATCTAATTACACAAATGAAACTCAGTACATGATTGTCACAATCTAATGGTTAGACAACTAAGTAAAACTTCTTGTTAAACACACACACTATTCCTTATAATAATAATCCCTGATTAACAAATGATTATATTATCACCCAGGTAACTTTTCAACCCTTTACCACAATTGATTCCTATCTAATTCCCAAGCTAATAAAAGTAATTTCCGTATGCTCACCTTTAATTAGCCTCTCCGGCACAATTAGGTGGAAGAGAAAACTTTGTGTCAGCTGGAAGACGTCAGGAATACCGTTGTAAAAGTTACACGTGTTGAAAATCCTTGATGAGGCTATAAATCATCAGCAATAAGTTCCGTTTATCTGTGCTAAGTTCAGAACAGTTTTTAAATGTCCGAATTTCTATCTCTTAGGCAGAGAATCACACGAGGTAACTTACAGGTCTAATTATTGAAAGAAAAAGTATAATTAGAACATCTGTGAGCAGATCTGAGCTTCCCCGGACCTTATCACAGACTAACTAATTATTAATTAATTAGCACCTTTCTTTTCTTGAATCTCATCAGATGACTTCCTCGGACCAATCCAGAAACAGAACTTGATGAATAGCCTTTCTGTATAAAGTATCATGTATGCTGGAAGACCCAGGGCCGTTAGACAGATAAGAACAGAATAATTTCTTCAAGATTCACACTGTCCCATTATTAAAGCACAGATGAATGCCCTTGAATAGCAACATTCGGGTACATCCCCATAATGCATCAGGCAGAAACAGCAAAGCTGGAATTCATGCTGGAAAGTTGCTTGCAGAGAGATTCTTGAAACAATGGTTCAGGCTTGGTGACATCATAGAGGCCTAACCTTCAGGTGTGAATACGGAAATATCCCTACAGTCCCCCCTTTTGGAGGAGAAATAACTTCAATGGAGTCTATTTCACCTTCAACCTAACTAAGTAGGAAAGGATCGACAAGACCCAAGGTGATATAAAAATGCATAAACATAAGCAATACCATATAAATCAGCAATAAATCAAAGATATCAATAATCAATGGATAATAATCATAAAGGCAAGGGCAAAATATGTGAACCCAGCCAAATAAATGATAATAAAATCACTGAATAATGGCAATATATGATAAAATCAAAAATCATAACTACTTAGCAAGGCACAAAAGGCATGCCAAAGCAAAAGTTAAGACAGGAAGATCATAATCAAAAATACGGCTAGCAAAATTACTCTTTCATAGCCGCAATGTAATCATGCATTCTTAAGTCCGTATGTGATGGTTTCTGTTGAATAAGACGTTTAATCCGAATGGTCTCATAGAGTGCAAAAACAGAGAACCCAAATAAGAGAACCCACAGGATGGCAAAAATTGGAATAACAACAGTGATAAAAAGATCAATACTGCGGGTATCAACAACTTCATGTACATTGGAGGAGCCAATATGAAAGTCCTCAATATGAAGCTTATCATTATCAACTTTCAGTTCAATGGTGTGGGAAGGTTTTGTCATCAAATATTGTTCCACTTCAAGGGTAAAGTTGATGGAATGTCCACAGAAAACATCCAGGATTTCCAATTCAGTTTCAGTAGGAGTAGAGTCCAAATGGAAAAGAGAAACATCGAAAGAAGATGTTCTGGAGCAGGATCTGGAACGGGAAGAACAAGAAACCAGGAGAATCTTGAAGGACAACACGGGACTGCGGACCAGGATCGATTACTTTGGTACCAACGCCAATCAGCAGGACAACCAGGAACAGCATCGGCAGAACTCGTTTCGCCATCTGAAAAACAGAAAAGAGAGAGAACAGCCTAGGCTGTTGCTAGGTTAATTTCTTCATCACAACAATGGTTTCATCCTGGACAAATTTACTGGGATGACATGGTCTCAGTTGATTAATGTGGACCCATTTAAGGACATCTGCACCTGGAGAATTTGATTTGATGCGAATTTGATAGGCCACAGGTGAAGCTTTTTCCACTATAGGGAATGGACCATGCCAACTTGGCAAAAATTTACTTTCTTTGGCCTTGGTTTTGCCAAAATTGTAATAGAATACCTTGTCGCCAATTTGGTATTCCTTTGTGGTAGTCCTATGATCATAATAGGCTTTTCTACCTTTAGCAGCAATATCCAGATTTTTCTGGGCAAAAGAAAATGCACCCTGTAAATGGTTACGTAAATGGGTGACATATTCATGAGCAGTAGTAGCACTAGAAAGATTTACATCATTAGTTCTATACAACAAATGAATTGGTAATGTCATTTCTCTACCTGTCATCATTTCAAAAGGCGTCACCCCCGTAGAACGGTGAGGCGTGGCATGAATAGCCATCAGTACCAAAGGTAACTTCATGTCCCAATTCTTACCAGAGGTAGACACGTACTTCTTGCATATCCCCAAAAATGAACGAAGTTCCGTCAAATTGGTAGGTTTCCTCAACTGTTGTAGGGCCTGTATCCTTTTCTTCTGTGGTCGAAGACCTTCAGAGGACATGTCATACCCTAAATAATTCAGAGATGTTCGGCACCATTGACCTTTGGCAAGGGTCAATTTAGCTCCTGCATTTTGCAATTGTTGGAACACATGTTCTACCTCTTCCAGGTGTTTCTGAAAGGTGGGACTCTTGATCAGGATGTCATCCACATAGACTAGAGTTCCTCGAGCTTCCGCATCTGGAAGGGCTTTATGGAGAAATATGTTGAACTCAGCTGGAGAGTTCAGAAAACCAAAAGGTGTTCTATTCCACGTGTACTGTTTCTTCCCAAAGGTAAATGCTAGTTTGTATTGATCCGGTGGATGTACAGTAACTGTCCAAAATCCAGAAGCTAAATCCAAACTGGTAAAATACTTAGCTCCTTTGATGGTAGTCAAGCTCTGGTCAAGATGGGCCATAGGCCACCTAGACAAGGGTACCCGCTTGTTTAGCTGTCGGTAGTCCAAGGCAATTCTCCAACTGTTATTCTTCTTCAGGATTGGCCACAAGGGTGAGTTGTATGTACTGTTGCAAAGCCTAATGATACCCCTAGTTTCTAGGGTATCAAGTATCTCTTGCACGGACTCATATGAGGCCAAAGGAATCTTATACTGACGTACGAAGACGGGCTTACTGTGGAGATCCGTAGGAATCTTGGTCACATGTAGATCAGTCAGTCCAGTGTCATAAGAATCCACTGCAAAAAGGTCTCGATACTTGTACAACAACTGTGTGAACTGAGCCTTTTCTTCATCAGAAGAGCACGCATCAGCTAGGTCCACTTGTTCCTTTACCATGGCATCAAACTTAGAAAAAGGTTGGTTGGAAGAGATTTCCACTTGGTCTTCAATCTGTTCTTGCAAAGATGAAAACTCAATGGCATTCACCGCTTTAGATTGGTCAGACAGAGCTAACTTCCTGGATAAAATCAAAAAATCATTCTCCACTGTTACATGGGAAGTCGATGCATCATATGGCCAAAGGAAGTCCAGTGAAATGAGTCCTTTAGGTGAGGTAAAAATATGGTCCAGTATATCCCCCCCCTGGCAGGGATCAACAATGGAAGACAAGCTGCCAATGATAGGCAATGTTACCTCAACATCAGGAAAAGATTCACCCACTAGAAAACCCAAATGTCCGGACGAGCCCCCAAAATCTGTAGAAGGATTTATGGTTCACTTAGCAGTATTATAAACACGTTACGTCTCTGTTAAGTGGTCTAGAGAAAACCATAACCTCTTATTCAAGTCCAAATATCATGGTCTAATTATACGACACAAAACCCAGGCTAATGAGAAATATCTTTATTATGAAAATAGAAAAATATAATTCACAAGCCAGCTGCAGAATCTAAGTATTGTTCAAAATATCTAATTACACAAATGAAACTCAGTACATGATTGTCACAATCTAATGGTTAGACAATTAAGTTAAACTTCTTGTTACACACACACACTATTCCTTATAATAATAATCCCTGATTAGCAAATGATTATATTATCACCCAGGTAACTTTTCAACCCTTTACCTATCACAAATGATTCCTATCTAATTCCCAAGCTAATAAAAGTAATTTCCGTATGCTCACCCTTATCATGATCTTTATGACAATTAGTTAAAGAGACTTGTAACTCATCCTTCTGAGCTCTCAAATTAGTAAGTTGAGTCACTAAAGAGGTACACTTCGCACAAGAAATATTCACTGTTCTTTTTTTATAACTTTCAAGTTCAGCATTCAACTCAGAACATTGATGTCGTAACTCAGACATCACCTGATCAAAGTCGGAATGTTGATCTTCACAATTAGAAGCTAACAGTTCAAGGGAATCATTACGAGTCCGTTCTGCCTGCAAAGAATTTTTACAATCCTCTAATTGCTCATATAAATCACTCTGAAGCTGACGTTGTTGAGATAAACTAGCAGAGACAGAAGTTTTAAAAGCAAACAATGCACAGATGAGCTCTGAATAATTTTCTCCTGTAGGTTTAGTACGAGCATGTAGGAGACGCTGCAATACTGAACAGTACGCCTGATTAGAGTCCTCTATATCTGCATGTAATAAACGTACAAGGTCAGAAAAATACACATCAGAATCTTGCTGTTTTAACACTTGCACAGCTAATTTCTGAAAAACATCCTTTTCAAGAGCATGCCACGAAATCTGAGTCTCAGTGTCAACAGACATGGTTACGGTCGTAAATTAGAAACCTAGATATCCCGGACGAGCCCCCAAAATCTGTAGAAGGATTTATGGTTCACTTAGCAGTATTATAAACACGTTACGTCTCTGTTAAGTGGTCTAGAGAAAACCATAACCTCTTATTCAAGTCCAAATATCATGGTCTAATTATACGACACAAAACCCAGGCTAATGAGAAATATCTTTATTATGAAAATAGAAAAATATAATTCACAAGCCAGCTGCAGAATCTAAATATTGTTCAAAATATCTAATTACACAAATGAAACTCAGTACATGATTGTCACAATCTAATGGTTAGACAACTAAGTAAAACTTCTTGTTAAACACACACACTATTCCTTATAATAATAATCCCTGATTAACAAATGATTATATTATCACCCAGGTAACTTTTCAACCCTTTACCACAATTGATTCCTATCTAATTCCCAAGCTAATAAAAGTAATTTCCGTATGCTCACCTTTAATTAGCCTCTCCGGCACAATTAGGTGGAAGAGAAAACTTTGTGTCAGCTGGAAGACGTCAGGAATACCGTTGTAAAAGTTACACGTGTTGAAAATCCTTGATGAGGCTATAAATCATCAGCAATAAGTTCCGTTTATCTGTGCTAAGTTCAGAACAGTTTTTAAATGTCCGAATTTCTATCTCTTAGGCAGAGAATCACACGAGGTAACTTACAGGTCTAATTATTGAAAGAAAAAGTATAATTAGAACATCTGTGAGCAGATCTGAGCTTCCCCGGACCTTATCACAGACTAACTAATTATTAATTAATTAGCACCTTTCTTTTCTTGAATCTCATCAGATGACTTCCTCGGACCAATCCAGAAACAGAACTTGATGAATAGCCTTTCTGTATAAAGTATCATGTATGCTGGAAGACCCAGGGCCGTTAGACAGATAAGAACAGAATAATTTCTTCAAGATTCACACTGTCCCATTATTAAAGCACAGATGAATGCCCTTGAATAGCAACATTCGGGTACATCCCCATAATGCATCAGGCAGAAACAGCAAAGCTGGAATTCATGCTGGAAAGTTGCTTGCAGAGAGATTCTTGAAACAATGGTTCAGGCTTGGTGACATCATAGAGGCCTAACCTTCAGGTGTGAATACGGAAATATCCCTACAGGCGTATGGGAAACACAGCAAACCAGTGCAAAGAGAACTGCATAAACTTCAAACTGGCAAATCATGCACTCAACATAATCTCAAACCAAGTGTCTAGAGGCCATAAGTCCTCGCAGTGTGGGTCCTCCTCTCCCATTGGAAGTCAAGGCGGCATGGCATCTGCTAAATCAGGGAGACTGTATAGACTGGGGACATGCCATGCAAGCAGATCACATAGGTGGAGACAAAGCAGATGCTCCCATCATCACCGGGCAGAACAGAAACATCACCACACTGTCAGAAGACCAAGACAACTTGATTGTAGAAAAATCACCAGAAATCTCACGGCAGGCACCCAGCAGCACTCCTAAGGTACCGGCAGCTTCTCAAGGAACTTTTTCAGATCATCCGCCGTGCTCAAGGTGAGAGTCCGATTTTCATGAGTTAGTCTCACCTTAGCAGGGTAAAGAAAGGCAAATCTTATCCCCCTCGTGACCAACTGCGAGCAATACGGTGTAAGGGCCCTGCGCTGCTCCGCAACTTTGGTGGAGAAATCTTGAAACAGCATGAGCTTAGCCCCCTCATAGGACAGAGATCTGGTTTTCTTGAACAGGTCCAACAGGCGCGCTTTGACTGCATAATTATGAAATCTGGCCAGCACCGGCCTCGGGCGGCCCGGCCCATCTCCATCGCGACGCTGATCGACACGATGGACCAGCCTGCTTCGGCAGCCAGCGTTCCACCACATGGAGAAGGTCAGAATCTTTCACTGACTCCGGGAGCCCTATAAGACGGAGGTTCTTTCTGTGGGCCCTGTTCTCCTGGTCTTCAACTCTCTCGAGCAGTTGAACACTCGGGTCTCCAGGGAATCAAGCCTGCCATCTGCGATCGTCGCTCTATCTTCTTGTGCCGAAACACGTTCCTCCACCTGGTGAATTTGCGTCGCGTGGCCAGCCAGCACATCTTTAATCTCGTCCATGGAAGCATGGAGCTTAGCCAGCTTATCGTCCAGTAGCTGAGATAAATTCCGCATGGATACTTGGAGCACTTCGTCCGAAGTGTGTTCCACCGTCACCTCCGTTTGAGTCCCCGCCATTTTGAATGCCTGTGCCACGCTGCTTCTCAGGGCCTTCAGAGCTCGAGTCGGCATTCCCCGCGCCGCCACCGTGAGACGCGCGTCGGACGCTCCGCAGCCCAGCGGCTGTGAACCCGGAAGTGCAGGAGCCGAAAAAATCAAAAGATTACCGCCGGCGGCTGGTGAAAAGGGACCCTAATGGTGGAGGGAGGACGGAGCTCCGCGTTTAGGCGTCCGTTCAGGTTCCAGCCATCACGTGACCCCCCGATATGTAACTTAATCATATTGGTAGAGATGCAATAGGAATCTATTCTGGAAGGGGGAAAGAGGGTTGATTTAGTGGGGTTTTTAGGTATTTATACTAATTTTTATTAATTTGATTTTAATAATCAAATAATTAAATTGATAATGATTATAGATACTAATTTTATTATTTACATATTCTACTTTAAAATTGTCTGCACAATTAATTAATATTATACCCTGGTGATGATAAAGGGATGAATTCTGTTAGTGAAGTTACGGGTTGCCTGAAGGGAGCTTCTGATTGCTGGTTGATATGGGTGCTTTCAAGTATTCGTGTTATAAAAGGGACAGGGGGAGGGGAGGTAGGGGCTCTTTTTAGGGGATTCTGAATGTGTAAAGGTTGTACGGAACTGATAAGGGTAAATGTTATTTTAGTTTATTTTCTGCGGTCCCATTTTATTAAAAATTTACAATGAATTTGAAATTATTTTCATTAAATGTCAATGGGCTAAATCATCCAATAAAGAGGAAAAGCAGCAGGAAGTGGATATATATTTTATTCAGGAAACTCACTTATCAACTAGTGAATCGGCCAAGTTGGAAGGGGGTGGGTCAAACATAGTTTTTACACTCCTGCAGTGGGAAAGAAGGCTGGGGTGGCTAGCCTAGTACCTAGAAAATGTTCAGCTGTTTTTGATGGGATTAAAGTAGACCCTATGGGAAGATGGCTTAAAGTAGACAAGAGTTCAGGGAAAGATATCCTGACACTGTTGAACATCTATACCCCTAATTCAAATCAGAATGAATTTTTAAAAACTCTTCAACAATTGATCTTGCCATTGGCTTCTTCTAATTTGATAGTAGCTGGGGACTTTAATGCTGTTATGGATTTGTTGATGGATAAACAACCCAGAAAGCTAATAAAATCAATGGGTTTAGATAAATAATTAGCACAGTCCTGTGGCTTGAAACTTAAATGGCGGAGTCTTTATTTTAATGCTCGGGAATTTTCTTTCTGCTCCCATGTACACAAATCATTTTCTAGAATAGATTATATTTTTGTTTCAGATCAATTAACTCAGCAAGTTACAAAATCCAGTATAGACCCAATTGTTTTATCAGATCATGCTGGAGCCGGATTGAATTTAAATTTGCCGAACAAGATTATAATAGACCTGTTTGGAGATTCAATAATACATTGCTTGCAGAATCAAACTTTCTTAAGGAATTTCAATTAAAAATGAATGAATATTTTCAATTCAACATCTCAGAGGAAATCTCTTTAGAAACATTGTGGGATGCTTTCAAAGCTACAATGAGAGGACAGATAATCTCATATTAGGGACACATTAGGAAACAACTTAAAATGTAATTTTCTAATTTAGAACAAAATATTAAGGATTTGGAGTCACAATTGGCCTCGAAATGGGAACAAATGACTTTACAGGCCCTCTTAAAAGCTAAGTATAAATACAAAGAGATTTCCTCTCAATTGGCTAGGAAAGATTTGTTTTCTCAACTGGCTCTGTATTATGGAAGCTTGAATAAAGCGGGAAGATTATTGGCTAATTACCTCAAAGCAAAAAAAAAAAAGTAAAGTAAAGATTGTGGCTATTAGAGATGAGAAGGGTGAAACTCATTCTCAAATAGGAAATATTTTAAACAATTTTTGAACTTTTATAAAGCTTTATATTCTGAGCTTTATTCAAATAAAGAACTTGAGGGTTTAGAGTTTTTAAAGTTAATTAAGGGACCAAAAATTCCCCAGCATATAAAAGGAAATCTCGAGGCGCCTATATCACTGAAAGAACTTCAAGCAGCGTTGAATTCCCTTAGAGTTGGATCCGCTCCAGGTGGTGATGGGTTTACAGTAAAGTTTTACAAATCATTCCAGATTACATTATTACCTCATCTTTTAAATTTGTATCAGGCACAACTAACTAAAGGTTGCATTTTCGGTACTATGGCAAAATCTTTAACTATTGTTTTGCTGAAGCCAAATAAAGATCCCACTTTGGTTTCAAATTACAGGCCTATTTCTTTGATTAATGTAGATGTAAAACTCTTGGCTAAGTTATTGGCTTTACCTTAGCCAAGGCTCTCCCTTATATTATCGGTATGCACCAAACGGGTTTCATTGCTCAAAGACATTCTTCAAACAACACTAGACTGGCTTTTCATATGCTAAATTTAACAAAGCCATGGAAGATCCGGCCTTCTCCATGTCTTTGGATGCAGAAAAGGCCTTTGATCATGTGGAATGGACCTTTATGTATCAAGCAGTGGATTGGTTTGGTATTGGTTCTGGATTTATTAAAATGATTCAAACCTTGTATAGTTCCCCTTCTGCCAGATTATATATTAATAATACTTTTTCAGAACGTTTTCATATGGAAAGGGGAGTTAGACAAGGGTGTCCATTATCCCCTTTACTTTTTGATATTGTTCTGGAACCCTTTCTATTGGCTATTCAACAGGCAAAGGAGATACAGGGTATTCCTTATGTTGGTCGGGAATATAAGGTCTTTGCTTATGCAGATGATATTTTGCTTCATTTGAGGAATCCTAAATCTACCATCCTGCATTTACTAGATTTGATTGACAGATTTAGAAAATTTTCTGGATATAAAATAAATTGGAGTAAATCAGAGGTTCTTCTACTAAATGTGCATTGTGCAAAAGGATTATTTGATTCATTCCCTTTCCTTTGGAAGGAGGAAGGTATAAAATATTTAGTATTATGATTCACAAAATGCTGGAAGATACAATGAGAGTAAATGAAAAATCTCTATTGCTGAAGGTCACAGAAATGTGTGATCAATGGAACCCCTTGCATCTTTCTTGGTAGGGGAGAGTCCACACCATCAAGATGATGATTTTGCCTGTGGTTTATGTTACCAGTTTATTTTCAGGGGTCCTTTTATAAGAAATTAAATAGGATTATTACAAAGTTTATTCGGCTGGGTAAAACTGCTAGAATTGCTTTAGTATCTTTACAAAAACCAATTGCGGTGGGTGGGGTAAATTTTCCAAATTTTTATAGGTACCATCAGGCCTATATACTGTGTCAGGGTATGTAGTGGATCCTTCTTGAGCTCATGGAACATCCCCCTGATTGGCTTTACTTAGAATGGCAACTTCTGTCCCCATTGCGACTTTGTCCTTTTGAGTATCAAGATGCCAAGGCTTTATAAGGACAATAGTATTCTTTGTGATACAAGGAAAATATTAAAATTCATTGACAATTTAACATCTATGCCAATACAACAATCCAAATGTCAATCTATATGGTTGAACTTCAAGATTCAAATTGGTGAGTTTAAGATAATTTGAAAGCAATGGATGCAGGCAGGTATATGTACTTTAGATGATTTGATATCCAATGGGAGAATGCTTGATTTTGCACAACTGCAACAATCATTTGGCATCGCAAATTCTCAAGTATATAAGTGGTTGCAGTTGAAGCAGGCCATTCAGAAGGGGTTTCCTGATTGGCGTAACTTAAAAACTCAGTATAGCTTGCCAGGTCTGTGCTTCCAGACAGATTTCCTAGGGCATCAGGCCGCCAAGTGGTATAAATTAATATTGGAATATTTGAATAAGAAACCTAAAACTAGTTTAAAAGATATTTGGAGCATTGAGATTAAGCAGAAGATTTCTGTGTCTCAGTGGCCATGAATTTAGACTTGGAGGATGAGATGTACAGTGTCACCATCTATGAGACAAACTTGGATTTTTTTGTTGCATAGAAGTTTTTGTACCCATGTTAGATTACAAAAATTAGATAGTTCTAAGTCAAATAAATGTTGGCACTGTCATCTCGATATAGGGACACTGGATCATCTGCTCTTTTTTTTGTCCCTTGATACTTAAATTTTAGTGATCCATGTGGAGTAAAATCAATAGAATACTGGAAGTTTCAGTGGCATTGACATATGATACAGTGCTGTTTGGCACATTATTGATGGCCAAGACTCCCATAACATGACATAATAATAGACGATTTCTCATCATGACGGGAGATGCCATCCAGCTTATTTTAAAAAATTGGAAAAACTGGGACAGGTTAAACTATAGTTTGTGGTGGGAATCCTTGTGCCAAACTTATAAATTTGAACGTATGAGTGCAATACAGTTGGGACATTATAAGACATTCAAAGAGGTTTGGGACCCATTGACAAAATTTTGTAAAGATTGATTACTAGTTTTACCCATTTGCTTATACACATCCAGGATGGGTGGGTGGGAGGGAGGGGGGATATGCCTTTAATTTATTATTTGATTGCAATTTTGTTTGTCTTGATTATTTGTATTACTCTTGATTGTCTTTATACTGTATGAAAGGATGACAGATTTGGGTGGGAGAAGGGATATGTATTTATTATATCATTTGATGGAATTAAGTGCTGTTTATTTTGTACATTGTTTGATAATATGTTGCACTTGATGTTGGTTTTTAAAATGAATAAATATATGGAAAAAAAAATATAGTTTTCCCTCTGTTGGATTGGGCATTAATGATGCTTTTACAGAAAGATTTCATCTAGCAAGAGGGATACGTCAGGGATGCCCTTTGTCTCCTCTGCTATTTGATATAGTTTAGAACCGTTATTGGCAATTCAACAAGCGGAGGGGATACAGGGAATTTCGTATGCTGGCAAAATATATAAGGTTTCAGCATAAGCAGATGATATCTTATTACATTTAATTGATCCGGAACAAAATATCCCAACTTTGCTCGAATTGATTGAAAATTTCGGGAAATTTTCTTGTTATAAAATCAATTGGAGCAAATCTGAGGTTCTCCCGTTAAATGTTCATTGCGTTAAGGGATTACTCGATCCATTCCTATTCCTCTGGAAAGAAAAAGGATTAAAATATTTAGGAATAATTATTATCCCAGACAAGCAGGCAGCCTATTCTCACATATGGGTGACATCATTCATGGAGCTTGGAAGCGGACAGCCTCGCAAGCAGACTTGCTTGTAGAAACTCAGGAGTTTTGAGTCTGCCGCACTGCGCATGCGTGAGTGCCCTCCCGCACAGCACAGGGTGAGTCTCCTCATTTCTCAGTTTTCTGCGGAGCCGAGAAGTCTGTCCTTGACGCTCTGTGCTGCTCGTTTGCTTTGTGCCTTCTCATCATCGTGGTTTGTGTTATTTCTTTACGCGAATCGATGTTTTTCTTTCTTTTCTGTTAAGTTAAAAAAAAGTTTTATTTTTTCACTGGCGGGACGGGTCATGTGCCCGCAGCCTGCGGGCTTCGACTTTGCAGTGACTATCTTCCCTCCTATGTCACTGTCAGTCACGGCCTTCAAGAAATGTAGCCAGTGCCAGCATGCGATTTCCCTCACGGACCCACATCGTTGGTGTCTTCACTGTCTCGGGCCTGACCATAGTCCGAAGTCGTGCGAGCGCTGTGCTACTCTTCAACCTCGAGCCCTGAAATGTTGGGTTTAAGTGGAAAAGCTGTTCAGGATGGACTCTTCAACAAAACCCTTGACCTCGACTTCCGACTCGGTCAAGCAGTCAACGGGGGTGTCCTCCTGTTTCCACAACTCTGACCTCGAGTCTCATCAGACCTTCTTCGTTTGGATTGTCTTTGGCCTTGAGTACACCTTCTTTATCTTCCTCTGAGCTTCCCTCAGGTCCAGTTTCAGACTCGGGTCCACAATTGCAGCCTTCTCTCCAGACCATGTTAGAGCAGCAATTTGTTTAGTTACTGAGCAAATATGGTCCTGCCTCGACTCTGCTTCCTGCAGTACAGCCTGGGCAATCAGCAGTCTCCTGCGAGATCAAGTCCCTGCCTGTGCCTCGAGCTGAGTCTACACACTCTATACAAGGAGTCGAGTCTTTGCAAGTGTATGGTCTGGAATCTACACACTCTATGCAAGGAGTCGAGGCTTTGTAAGTGTTTCGATTGGAATCTTCACACTCTATGCAAGGAGCCGAGTCTTTGTGAGTGTCTGACAGGAATCGTCACACTCCATTCAAGGAGCCTAGTTTTTGGGAGTGCTTTGAGATTCCTCGATCCAAACCACTGAGTCTATGGGGTTTCAATCTACAGCTTCTAGCCCTATTCATTCACCAGTGGCACTGCCCTTTTCAGGCATAGAGCAAAGTCTTCTTGATCTTTCCCGAGACCTCCTTCCAGGCAGCACTCTCGTCATCGATCGAGGCCCTAATCGAGGCATCTATCAAGGCGCAGGTCTTCTTCCAGAGAAAAGCCTTCCTTGTCCAGGCCTCACTCCAGGCTTTCCAGCTCTTCAAGGCTTCCAACTCCTCGATTGAGGTCACCACTTGCAGACCCCGAGGATTCAACTGCTTCCAATGCCTTCTCCAAATCTGTCTATTCTTTGGGTTACCAATACTCCAGAGAGGTTTCACCTTCTTTCTCTACTCGAGGCGCCTCGAGGTCATCGAGCCCTTCTCGAGGCCAGGCTTTGGCGATCAATTGTCCTTTTCCTCTTTCCTCCGTCAAATGGCTGACGACCTGGATCTTAAATTGGACGCTGGTTCTAAATAGTCTAAGGAGTATTTGGAGGAAATGCATCTGCCTCAACCTCCTGCAGAGTCACTCAAGCTTTCTCTTAACAGGCTTCTGTTTCAAACTTTCAAATGAAATCTGGAGACTCCTTATGCTATACCTGCTGCTCCAGGCAAATTGAAATCGAGGTATAGAACTCTACATTGCAAGGATTTTGAGAATTCACAACTATCTCACCAATCCCTCCTTGTGGAATCCTCAATGAAAAGAACCCACCCTTCCAGGATCTATGCCACAGTACCTCCTGGAAGAGAGGGAAAGACCATGGACAAGTTTGGCCATCACCTTTATCAGAATTCCATGATGGTTTCCAGGGTCCTCAACTATAATTTTATCTTTACAACTTATTTTAAGTTCCTGATTGATCACCTTCCAGATTTTACAAAAAATCTAGATCAACATAGACATTTGGAGTTTCAACAACTTACTGTGACCTTAGCGCAACTCAGGTTACAGCTTCTCCAGTCATCTTATGATGCCTTCAAACTTTCTTCCAGGGTCACTGCTTTCTCAGTAGCGATGTGCCGCCTGGCCTGGCTTTGCACCATTGACATGGACCCCAATCTTCAGGACTATCTGGCTAATATTCCTTGTGAGGGCAATGACCTCTTTGATGAATCCATAGAGGCTGCCAACAAGAAGTTGTCTGAGCATGAAAAATCTTTTGCTTCAATTGTCAGACCAAAGCCCAAGCCAACTCCTACAAAACCTTCTCGACCTCTTCCATCCTTCAAGAGGAGTTATCCTCCAAGGGTGGCTCCTTACACTTGAGCACCCCCCAAGAAACCACAGCAGCAGAAGCAACATAAACCTCAGCCTTCTACTGCACCTAAGGCTGCTCAGCTTTTTTGACTGTCTCAAACAGAGTATAACCTCCATCGTTCTGCCTATGTCCTCCCTTCCCCCATAGAAGGTCATCTCCATCATTTTTACCATTGATGGGAGACCATTACATCCGACCTCTGCGTGTTGTCAATAATCAGAGAAGGATACTCTCTTCATTTCACTCAGGTTACATCAGAGCTTCCTCCAAGAGATTATCCTTCCAATCCATCCCAGACCACTCTTCTTCAGGAAGCTCAAGTGCTGCTTCATCTCCATGCCATCGAGGAAGTTCCTTTGGAACCGCAGAGCAGGGTTTTTTTACTCTCGTTACTTCCTAGTTCCGAAGAAGACGGGCGATCTGCGACCCATTCTGGATCTCAGGGCTCTCAACAAATTTTTAGTCAAAGAAAAATTTCATATGCTTTCCCTGGTATCCCTCTACCCCTTTCTAGATCAGAACGATTAGTTATGTTCTCTAGATCTCAAGGAGGCTTACACTCACATTCACATTCATCCAGTCTCCCCTCAGTACCTCAGATTTCGAGTGGGGATTCTGCATTATCAATACAGAGTGCTACCCTTCGGCCTGGCATCATCTCCTAAAGTGTTCACCAAGTGCCCAGTGGTGGTAGCTGCAGCTCTAAGGAACCATGGTCTTCAGTTGTTTCCTTACCTAGACGACTGGCTCATCAAAGATTCAACATCTCGGGGGGTTATTGTAGCAACCCAACGGACTATGTGGTTCCTACAAAGCTTGGGATTCATAATCAACTTTCCCAAATCCCAACTTCAGCCCTCTCAGAATCTACAGTTCATCAGAGTTGTTCTGGACACTATGCAGCTCAGAGCATTCCTTCCTCAACAACGTATGGATGCTCTTCTTCAGCGAGACACATGATGGTACTACTAGGCCACATGGCCTCAACAGTTCATGTAACTCCTTTTGCCAGACTTCACCTCAGAATTCCTCAGTGGACCTTGGCATCTCAGTGAACACAGGCTTGCGAACCACTCTCGACACATTACAGTCACTCCTTCGTTGAGACAGTCTCTCTGCTGGTGGATGCTCTCTTCCAATCTCTCCAGAGGTTTACTGTTTTAGATGCCGCCTCATCAGAAGGTCCTCACTACAGATTCCTCGACCTACGCTTGGGGGGCTCACCTCAACGGTCTCCGTACTCTAAGGCCATTGGTCCAGCACGATCGTCAGTGTCATATCAATCTGTTGGAACTCAGAGTGAACTTCAATGCTCTCAAAGCTTTTCAACATCTTCTTCATGACCAGGTAGTCCTCATTCGGACGGACAACCAAGTTGCAATGTACTATGTCAACAAGTAGGGAGGAACGGGATAATAATAATAATAATAATAATAACTTTATTTTTATATACCGCCAGTAATCTTGCGACTTCTAGGCGGTTTACAATAAAGGGTAACTGTAAATACAATAAAGAGAGACTGTACATACGACGAATTAAAGAGTATAGCAGTGTACATCTGATAATACCGGCATTAATAATAGTAACAACAGTTTGTATGCTGCAAGACCAAGAAGTGCCGTGCTGCTTACAAAGAATTAGAAATGTTCCATGAATTGAGTGGAGTATTCATAGTTAGTGATTAGGAGTTAGGTTAACAGTTTACAAGTTTGGGTATGTGATGGAGTTACGGGAGGGGCTGATGTCCTGGTTCGTTTCCTAGGTATTTCGAGAACAGGTAAGTTTTTAGGTGTTTCCTAAATTCTTCATAGTTGTTTGTGTGTGCAATTAGTCTTTACCCCATAAGGCTGCTTGATACGATAGCAGTTGTTGGTGGTATCTCTTATATTTGCACCCTCTAGTCGGTGGGGAGACAAATTTCAGGTGCGTTTTTCTTTCATGTCTGTTGGTTGGGAATGAGAAGAGGTCTGTAATGTATTTAGGGGCTAGACCATTTAATACCTTGAAGCAGAGACATCCTAGCTTGAATTTCGTGCGTGCCCCCATCGGCAGCCAGTGTAGGAGTCGGTAGGAAGGGGTTATGTGGTCAGACTTCTTCAGCCCGAAGATCATCCTGACTGCTGCGTTTTGTATCAGTTGTAGTCTTTGCATTTGCTTCTGGGGGATTGTCAGGTGGGTGATGTTGCAATAATCCAGGTGGCTTAGTATTAGGGATTGTACTAGAATTCTGAAAGCCGCGGTGTGGAAGTACGCCTTAATGGACCTAAGTTTCCAGAGAGTGAAAAATCCTCTTTTGATTAGGGAGTCTATATGGTCTTTCATTGTTAGGCCTTGGTCTAATATTACTCCTAGAACCTTCATTGTTGATTGAATGGGGTAGTTGAGATTGTTAATGTGTAATGATTTTGTCGTGTTATTTGCGTGTGGCGAGGCTATAAAGAATTTAGTTTTATCTGAATTGAGCTTCAGTTTGAAATCTTTGGTCCATTGTTCCATCATGTTCAGCGCTTCTGATGCTGTGGGGGTGATTTCGGAGGGAGATGCAGTAAACGGGATAATGATTGTGAAGTCGTCGGCATAACTAAATACTTTTATGCCTCGCTGGGTCAGCTGCGTACCTAGTGAAGCTATATAGACGTTGAAGAGTAGTGGGGATAGTGGGGACCCCTGTGGGACGCCTGATGGGTTTCTCCATATTTTAGAGAGATTGCGATTGAAGCGAACTTGATAGGTGCGGGTCGTGAGGAATCCTCGGAACCAGTCCAGCACCTCGCCTCCAATGCCGATTGCGTCTAAGCATTGTAGTAATTTTTCGTGATCCGCCAAGTCGAAGGCCGAGCTCAGGTCGAATTGCATGACTAAGGCTTTATGGCCCTTGCTGAATAAGTTACGTAGGTATTCTAAGATCGCTGCAATCACTGTCTCGGTACTAAACAGAGGTCTGAAGCCAGACTGGGTTTCATGTAGCAGCGAGAACTGATCTAGGTAGTCCGTCAATTGAGTTTGTACCAGACCTTCCATTATTTTTACGAAAAATGGGATGGATGCTACTGGTCTATAGTTGGTTGCTGATGTTAGGGGTAGTTTACGATTTTTTGGAATTGGGGTGATTATAATGTGACCATTTTTTGATAGGAATTTTCCGTTTTTGAGATTATTGGACATATGATTCCATAGTGTTATTTTAAAGTCTAATGGGGCTGTTTTCATTATGTTGGGGGGACAGGGATCTAGGATGCCGTTTGATTTAGTATATTTGTTGTAGAGTTTTATGAAGTTGTTCCATTCTAGTTCCTGAAAGGAGTTCCATAACATGTCCACTGGTGTTTCATTTTCATGTGTGTTGGCTATTTGCTGTTCATCTGTGTTGTTTGTTGGGCAGTTGTTCCTTAGGTTCCCAATTTTTGAGTCAAAGTGTTGTGCTAGATCGTCTGCTGTTGGAAGTTTTATGTCGTGGGTGGATTGACTGTGGCGTGTGGTGTCGAATAAATTTTTAACTAGATTGAACAATTCATGAGTGTTGATTCCTTTTGAACTTGTGTTGGATGTATATATTTTGGATGAGTAGAATGTTTTCCTTTTTTCTTTTATCAGTTGTTTGTATTCCTTTATATTTGATCTCCAATTGTTCCTGTCAGATGTTTCACCTGATTTGTTCCAGATCCTTTCTAGTCGTCGTATTGATTGTTTCATTTTTAGTAGTTCGGAGTCGAACCAGTTGTTATATTTATTTGAGCGGTTTGTTCTGTTTCATTTAGGAGCTATTTTGTCTAAGATGGTTGTGCTTGTTTTTGACCACTGTTCCCAGAATTCACCTTCTTCGTTTGTCTCCTCTCGCGCTTCGTATTGGGCCCAGTATTCCTCTGGGTTGATGTGGCCCCTTGTGAGATGTTCTTTTTTTTTTAATCTTTGGGTGAGTTTTTTCTTTTGGTTGGTTCCAGATTAAATTAAAGTAGTAGGTAAAATGATCGGACCAGATGTCGTGGTTCCAGATGCCGTTCGACATGGAAATAGTGGGATTTAGGATTTCTTTTGAGGACATAGCTACCAAATCTAGCTGGTGGCCTTTTTCATGGGTTTGTGTGGATGAAGGGAGGATGAAGTTGAGTGAGGATAGGAAGTTTTTGAAATCTTTTGTTTCGGGATTGTCCTTGTTCTCTAAATGTAGGTTCACATCTCCTGCTATAATATTGTAAGACGGAGTGATTGAGTTGTGTAGGATGAATTCATAGAAGTCTTCTCTGGCCTTTGACCAGCATTTTGGCGGAACATAAAATAGTATACAGGAGAGGTACTCTTCTAGGTCCTTATTGCTAATTTTGCATGCTAGCGTTTCTAATTGGTTGGTTATCTTGGTGTCTATTAATTCAAGTTCGAGTTCTTCCTTGTGAATGACTGCTAGTCCTCCCCCTCTGCGGTCTTCACGGTTTAGCATGTGGATTTTGTAGTTTTCTGGTATTAGGTCATTTAGTATTGGATCCTCTTCGGACAGTAACCACGTTTCTGTAAGAAAGAGGCAGGCTAGCTTCTTGCAGACGATCCAGTCTTTGATTAAGAAAGCTTTGTTCCTTACTGATCTAGTGTTGAGGTAGGCGCAGGGAATGGAGGTAGTTGTGATGGGTATGGTGGGTGTATTGGTTTTGATGAGTTTTATCTCCCTTGGTCTTTTTTTGAGGGTACGGTGAGGTCTATTATTACTTGTGATTGTTTTAATGTGATTTACTCTTTCTTCCTGTTGGTTAGTTAGGAGCCTAATGGGTGTATTAGGTTCGTGAACGGAGTGAAGCTTTGGGTAGAGTGATATAACATTTTTAACGTTGTTGCATAGCAGATATATCAGTAGGATTAATAAGATCTTCATGTTTGCTGATTTTTGAAAACCTTCTGGTGTCGATTTATATTGGTTTTCTGTCCACGCAGGTTTTCTGCCTTTGTCAATAGTACACTTGTAATTTATTGTAGGACTGTGGAGGGGTTTGTGTGGGGTGCCAGTCAGCGATGTTTTTCTCGTGCTGGGGGGGGGAGGAGCGGGGGTCCCACGCTCCTTACCTTGTGTTGGAGGTCTGCGATGATCTAGTGTTCCCCTCAGGTGCTCCTCGAAGGCGCTCATTGAGGTGCAGGCGCCTTTGTCGTGCACCTTCGTTGGCGCGCCGAGCGGCGCTGGGTCATTTTTAAGTATGGTGTCCTCCGACTGGATCTGGGGGGGCGGAGCAGGGCTCCCACGCCGTCCCGATCTGGCTGGGATGTGCTGGTGCGGTGCCAAGAAGGTCTGAAGATTTGGGATTGGGCAATCCTTCACAACACCGTCCTGAAAGCTGTCTACATTCAAGGGGAGAAAAACTGGCGGACAAATTGAGTCGTCTTCTGCAACTTCACAAATGGACACTCAATTCTTCGCCTCTTCATCACATTTTTTCCCAGTGGAGAACTCCTCAGATCTCTTTGCATCTCCCCACAACCACAAACAGCCTCAGTTCTGCTCCAGGATATATTCTCCTCATCACCTCGAGGCAGATGCTTTTCTACTGGAATGGACGAATCTCTTCCTGTATGCATTCCCTCTGATTCTCAAGACTTGTCAAACTCAAGAATGATCATGCCACCATGATTCTGATAGCTCCTCGGTGGCCCAGGCAACCATAGTACTACCTTCTACTTCAACTCAGCAGCAGGGAGCCATACCTTCTACCAGTTTTTATGTCTCTGCTTACACAGAGCCAAGAATCTCTACTTTATCCCAACCTACAGTCTCTACATCTGACAGCTTGGTACCTTTCAACATAACTCCTCTTCAGTTTTCTCAACCTGTACAAGACATTTTAGAAGCTTCTAGTAAGCCTGCCACTAGACAATGCTACCACCAAAAATGGACTAGATTGTCTAAGTGGTGCATCTCTTATGACAAGGAGCCTCGAGATATCTCCTTGGCTTCTGTCTTGGATTATCTTTTGCACTTGTCTACCTCTGGCCTCAAGTCTACATCTATCCGAGTCCATCTCAGTGCAATTGCTGCTTTCCATCAGCCTATTGAAGAGAAACCCCTCTCTGCTCATCTGGTGGTTTCCAAATTTATGAAAGGCCCTTTCAATGTCAAACTTCCTCTCAAAGCACCTCCTGTGGTTTGGGATCTCAATGTTCTTGCTCAGCCAATGAACCAATGTCTATGGCTCATCTGAAATATCTTACTTGCAAAGTACCGTATTTTCACGCATATAACGCGCGCGTTATACGCGTTTTTACCTACCGCGCATACCCCTTGCGCGTTATACGTGTGAGCGCGGTATACAAAAGTTTTTCTACATAGTTCCCACCCCGCCCGACGCCCGATTCACCCCCCCCAGCAGGACCGCTCGCACCCCCACCCCGAACGACCGCTCGCACGCGCTCCCACCTGCACCCGCGATCGGAGCAAGAGGGAGCCCAAGCCCTCTTGCCCGGCCGACTCCCCGACAATATCGGGCCAGGAGGGAGCCCAAACCCTCCTGGCCACGGCGACCCCCTACCCCCACCCCGCACTACATTACGGGCAGGAGGGATCCCAGGCCCTCCTGCCCTCGATGCAAACCCCCCTCCCTCCAACGACCGCCCCCCCCCAAGAACCTACGACCGCCCCCCCAGCCGACCCCCACGACACCCCCACCCCCCTTCCCCGTACCTTTGGTAGTTGGCCGGACAGACGGGAGCCAAACCCGCCTGTCCGGCAGTCAGCCAACGACGGAATGAGGCCGGATTGGCCCATCCGTCCCAAAGCTCCGCCTACTGGTGGGGCCTAAGGCGCGTGGGCCAATCAGAATAGGCCCTGGAGCCTTAGGTCCCACCTGGGGGCGCGGCCTGAGGCACATGGTCGGGTTGGGCCCATGTGCCTCAGGCCGCGCCCCCAGGTGGGACCTAAGGCTCCAGGGCCTATTCTGATTGGCCCATGCGCCTTAGGCCCCACCAGTAGGCGGAGCTTTGGGACGGATGGGCCAATCCGGCCTCATTCCGTCGTTGGCTGCCTGCCGGACAGGCGGGTTTGGCTCCCGTCTGTCCGGCCAACTACCAAAGGTACGGGGAAGGGGGGTAGGGGTGTCGTGGGGGTCGGCCAGGGGGGTCGCGGGTCGGCTGGGGGGGGCGGTCGTAGGTTCTTGGGGGGGGCGGTCGTTGGAGGGAGGGGGGTTTGCGTCGAGGGCAGGAGGGCCTGGGATCCCTCCTGCCCGTAATGTAGTGCGGGGTGGGGGTAGGGGGTCGCCGTGGCCAGGAGGGTTTGGGCTCCCTCCTGGCCCGATATTGTCGGGGAGTCGGCCGGGCAAGAGGGCTTGGGCTCCTTCTTGCTCCGATCGCGGGTGCGGGTGGGAGCGCGTGCGAGCGGTCGTTCGGGGTGGGGGTGCAAGCGGTCCTGCTGGGGGGGGGTGAATCGGTCGTCGGGCGGGGTGGGAACTATGTAGAAAAACTTTTGTATCTCGTGGGCTCTTATTAGACTCTATGCTGTGTCTTCCAGAAGGGAGGATATTTAGTGGGCAAGCCATAAGCTTCTAATAAAAGCATTTATGAGGGGGCGGTCGGAGGTTCTTGGGGGGGGGGGCGGTCGTTGGAGGGAGGGGGGTTTGCGTCGAGGGCAGGAGGGCCTGGGATCCCTCCTGCCCGTAATGTAGTGCGGGGTGGGGGTAGGGGGTCGCCGTGGCCAGGAGGGTTTGGGCTCCCTTCTGGCCCGATATTGTCGGGGAGTCGGCGGTCCTTCGGGGTGGGGGTGCGAGTGGTCCTGCCGGGGGGGGGGCAGGGCAGGGCGGGTAAACGGAGAGTCGGGACAGGGCACGGAGAGTCGGGGAGGGCGAAAGGAGAGTCGGGGCGGGCGAAAGGAGAGTCGGGGTGGCCAGAGGAGAGTCGGGGCGGGCGAAAGGACAGCCGGGCAGCATGCGCGTTATACCCGTGAGCGCGGTATACAAAAGTTTTTATACATAATATAGTGGTTTCTGCGCGCTATACCCGTGTGTGCGTTATACACGGGTGCACGTTATCTGCGTGAAAATACGGTAGTGTTTCTTATTGCCCTCACATCTGCTCGACGAGTCAGTTGTGAGTCTGTTCGACGAGTTGCAAGCTTTAGTTGCTGATCCAACTTTCACAGTTTTCCATCATGACAAGGCGATCCTCCGTACTCATGCAAAATTCTTACCTAAAGTGGTTTCAGAATTTCATCTCAACCAATCTATTGTACTTCCAGTATTTTTTCCAAAGCCTCATTCTCATCCTGGAGAATGAGCTCTTCATACTCTGGACTGTAAACATGCTTTGGCCTTCTACTTAGAATGCACCAAACCTCACAGATCTCCTCAATTTTTTGTTTCCTTCGATCCGAACAAGTTGAGACATCCAATTTCTAAGCGTACCATCTCCAACTGGATGGCTGCTTGTATCTCTTTCTGCTATGCCCAGGCTGGATTTCATCTACAGAGTCGAGTCACAGCCCACAAAGTCAGAGCCATGGCGGTTTCAGTAGCTTTTCTCAGATGCACTCCTATTGAGGAAATTTGCAAAACTGCCACCTGGTCCTCGGTTCATACTTTCACCTCTCATTATTGTCTGGATGTTTTCTCCAGACGGGATAGCCATTTTGGCCAGAGAGTATTATAAAATTTATTCTCCTAAGTTGCCAACACTCCCACCATCCCATTCTGGTTAGCTTGGAGGTCACTCATATGTGAGAATAGGCTGCCTGCTTGTCCTGGGATAAAGCACAGTTACTTACCGTAACAGTTGTTATCCATTAACATTGTAAGGTTTGAAGGTCAGGTCCCCCACAAGGTGAGGTGGTAGGGGGTTTCGTGAGTGGCGCCCTTACAAACGCCAGGTCCTAGGTTCAGTTCCCTCACAGAAGATTCACCAGGAGTAGAATCAAATAAGAAACACAGCTATAGGTGTTTGCATAAAGAATATATTATAGAAATAGGCTTACAGAAAAGTAGGATTAATAAAAATTACAATTACATTCATAAAAGTTACAATTACAGAGACTGCTTCTGTAAGTAGGATTAATAAAAATTACAATTACATTCATAAAAGTTACAATTACAGAGACTGCTTCTGTGTTCTTGTGAATGAGAGAGAACACAGAGAGAGAGAGAGAGAGAGAGAGAGAGAGAAAGGGGGATGGGTGATGGTCTAAGTTGCGGGTTCCAGAGATCGGCCAGAGAGAGAGAGAGAAAAAAAAAGATAGATATGTGTGTTGCAGAGAGGAGGCTTTTATAGTTTGGAATCTTATTCTGAATATAGAAAACTATTGAGCTTCAATAGAAGTTAAACCTCCCCCTCCTTAGTAATCTTGTGCTAGACAGAATAAGAATAGGCTGCAGTCATATGTGATTTACAGTATGTTTCTGACAATAGTTTCTGATTAACTTTACTTATCTGTGCACCTGGACCCATTGTCCTAAGCACCCTCTTAATCAGACATTAACACATTAACACCTTTTAGCTAATCATGATTTAATCAGGGCTATTTGAAACCGTCTGCCTGCACTCAGGGTCTATCTGCATTCACATGCCAGGTCTTTGCTGACATTAGTTATGTCAACTGAAAATACTGATTGCTAGCAATAGCTATGCTGATATCTCCATACTTTTTTTTTCTTTGAAATGAAGGGAAGCTTGTGGTACCCTTCTATAAACAGCCAGTCTGCACTTCACAGATGCCTCGCTTACCGCCAACATTATATCAGCATGTCCCCTGTCCTGCAGAATCTCTAAGCTATGAAGATAAACAGTTCTCATTATGAGTTCAAACCTCTGTCTTAGGTTGTACAGTCCGTCATCTGGGCGGGGAACCCAGTATGCTTATATCTTACCCGTCGTTGAGCGAATGATTGGTGCATAAGGGATGCAGGAAGCTTTCTCAGGAGGTTTAGGCATAAAGGTACCAAGATGTCATGAGAGAGTATGGGATATGAGATAATATTATGTCTGACCCTGGTATGCAATGCAATAGGCCATGCCAAATTAAAACCAAATTAGCAAGTGTCAGAGAAGATACTGGAAATACATGTATAACTGTTCTAAAAGCTAGAAGGAACTTTGTGAGATAAAGAAATGTACATGTAGCAAAGGAAAATCATAACAATACATAACAAAATTTGTACAATAATTAAGATAATTAAGATAGGGTGAATTAAAACATGAAATACGTGGTGTGCAGTGGGCGAATACCCAAAGGGAACTTCCCAAACTGAGACATGAGCGTCTCAGAGTAAATTTTCTACAGTTTGTGCAATCTGTCCATTTTCAAAAGTGATAGTATGATTCACTTCTTTGGAGGTTTTCTTAAGTTGTTCAATGTGGAGTTCAGTAAAGTTCAGCAGCTTGTGAAATGTCTAGAGGTAGTGGATGCACAGCATATGAAATCATTAGTTACCAGAGGTGTGCAGTAGGTTCTATTGTTCAGTAAATAGGTTGAACTGTACAGCAGAGCGTTCTTAGGAAGGTGGCTGTCCTGAATCCATAGATCCAATGAACAGGAAACAACGAACAGAAAACATTGTGTACAGCATGTGTACAGCATTGTGTACAGCAAGAAGAGCAAATGCTTCACTAACCTGTCTCCCGCCTTAGCCCGTAGCGAACGCTTGCTTCAGGGCTCTCAACATGTGCGTGCCGGCTTCCCTTCTCTTCCCTCCGAAACCGGAAGTTATGTCCGGGGGGGAGGGAGGCCGGCACGCACATGTTGAGAGCCCTGAAGCAAGCGTTCGCTACGGGCTAAGGAGGGAGACAGGTTAGTAAAGCATTTGCTCTTCTTGCTGCTGGGTCCTGCCTACTTTCTGTTTCCACGAAGGCAGGACCTGGCAACATTTCCCCCAATAGGTCGATCGCGATCTTGGGCCGATCAGCCTTCCTCTCCCCGACAGCAGAATGACGTCGGGGAGTGGAATGCTGGTCGGCTGAAGCAGGAAGAGCTTTGGGGCGGTGTCGGCTTTTGGGCCTGTTATTGGTGCCTATTATTTGGGGCCTATTATTGGTGGCAGTTTGGGTCCTGGTCCCCGATGGCAGTGGCAGTGGCTTGGGGGAGGGCAGGGAGAAAGAAAGAAAAAGGGCAGGCAGGGAGACAGAAGGAAAGAAGAGAAACAGAAAAAAAAAAGAAAGGGAGGCAGAGAGAAAGAAAGGGCAGGGAGAGAGGAAGGAAAAGTTGGGGGAGGGAATGAGGTCTGGAGGAGAAGAAGCATATAGGCTGAAAGAAGGGAATAAAGATTGGATGCACAGTCAGAAGAAGAAAGTACAACCAGAGACTCATGAATCACCAGACAAGGTAGGAAAAATGATTTTATTTTAAATTTAGTGATCAAAATGTGTCTGAATTTATATCTGCTGTCTATATTTTACACTAAGGTCCCCTTTTACTAAACCGCAATAGAGGTTTTTAGCACAGGGAGCCTATGAGCGTCGAGAGCAGCGCTGGGCATTCAGCGCAGCTCCCTGTGCTAAAAACTGCTGTCGTGGTTTAGTAAAAAGGGAGGGTATATTTGTCTATTTTTGTATGGTTGTTACTGAGGTGACAGTGCATAGAGTCATCTGCTTTGACCTATTTGAAAAAACAATGGAATATGAATGATAATTAACATTTTCTATGCGTACAGTGTGCTTTGTGTTTTTTTAAAATTTTATTGTTGGTAGATCATTTTGACTTGGTCATTTTAAAAGTAGCTTGCAAGCCCAAAAAGTGTGGGCACCCCTGCTCTAGAACATCGCTCCTTAGTTTTATCAAGTGGTGCAGTGAGGGGCCAGCACTTTACATCTTATCACCTCATTCTTTCTTTTTTCTCCTCATGTACATCACGGTTCTTTATTCTAAGCAGCTCTGGCACTAACAGTACTACGGGTGCCTTATGCTACTTTCACTACCACTTGCAGTCAGTTTTGGCATTTTATCATGATTTTGGTTTTTTATTTAGTTTTTCACCAGTATTTTCATTTATTTATTAAAGCAGCATTTTTTAACAGCCCGATGCCCCTCCCCTAGCAGTGTATATTCAATCCACTGCCGACACTTTTTTGGCGCCTCTTTCAACGAATCAAATATCATAGCCCCACTGTCGCGTGTTCACATTTATTCTGCGTACGAGTTTATCTCATCAGTGCAGAGACCTTTTCGTTAAGTCCATTTTACTCTCCCTTTTTTACTTTCCCGAGTGCTGTGGTTTTATTCTTTGGTTTTAATGCTTCATTAGAAGCTCATTTGAACAATAATTTAGATCTTTCCCAGGTTTCACTTTTCATCTACCCGGTCTTTTCTGGTTTCCTTTCTATAGTCTGCTTTTCGTCTGGAGTCTTTTGAGTTTAGAATTACATTTTATGACATATTTTTGTGGTTATAATTGTATGACAGTTCTAAATCGGTCAAGTTATCCATTCTTTGTCCCCTCGTACAGTGGCAGACCGCCCCGGGTGCCAGTCTTAGGGGGGTACACAGCCGGCTGGATCCAGAACCTTCCGAGCTGTTCTAAATGGCACCTACACCTACTGTACTTATTCCGAAGCAGCATGGCTGCCGTACTTATTCCGATGCAGAGTTGGCAGCCACACTGAAGTGCAGGAAGGTCCTGCGATGACTGCATTTGCTGCCTCTGCCTCTGGAAGACGTAAGTGGCATCGGAAGGGGTGGACTGGCAGCTGCAGTCATTGCGGAAACTTGCCACAACTCCCTGCGTCTGCCGGCCCACCCCCTCCAACATCACTTACATCTTCCAGAGGCAGAGGCAACAGAAGCAGTCATCATGGGACCTTGCTGGTTTGGAGGGAGAGAGGAGTATAGAAGGGTGGTGGAGGGAGAAAAAGGAGGTCAGGGTGGTATGGAAGGGTGGTGGAGGGAGAGAAAGGGGGCAGATGCTGATGGAATTGGTGTGCAGGGAAAGGAGAGAGAGACATAAGGGGGGAAGGATACTGGATGGAATTGGGTTGGAGGGAAAGAAAGGGGACAGATGCTGATGGAAGTGGGGGGAAGGGAGAGGAGAGAATGAAATGCCAGACCATGGGGGTGTGGGAGAGGGAAGGGAAGAAGAGGAGAGAGATGCCAGACCATTGAAGGAGGGAAGGGAAGAAGATGGATGCCAGAATAATAGGAGTGAAGGGAGAGATGGAAGGGGAATACAAGGAGAGAAGATGCCATATAGAAGGAGCAGAGAGAGGGTGGACAGTGGATGAAAGGAAGAGAGTGTCAAGACTATGAGGAAAGCAGAAACCAGAGAAGCCAATGTATAAAAAAATTATATTTATTTATTTGTTTTGCTTTAGGGTAGATGCATCGCTGTTTCTGTGGTGTTGCATTGTATGCAGAGTCCAGCTTCTTGGTGGTCAATTTAACCTTTGTCTACGTTTTTCTATTTTATCCCCCCTTTTACAAAACTGTAGAGCATTTTTTTTAGCACCGGCCATGGTGGTAATTGCTCAGAATTCTATGAGAGTCTGAACTGTTACCACCATGGCTAAAAATCACATTACAGTTTTGTAAAAGGGAGAGGGGTTAGTTTGTGATTACACATTCCATACTAGGCGAAGGTGTGTTCGAAAGACATGATTTTCAGTTCGGATTGACTGTGTAGGATTGATCTGTACTAGTCTGGCTTGTTTAGTTTTACAATGGGTGTATTGATGTACTGCTCACTGCAATATGTAAGATGCTGCCTTTTCCTAGGTACACTCTTGTGTGATGTGTGGATTGTTACTAAAAATTATGTTTTTCATACAGATGGGGGGTGTCAAAAAATGATGGGCCTCGGGTGTCACATATGCTAGGTATGCCACTGCCTTCATAGTTTATATCTAATCCACAAGCCTGCTTTTAGGACCTACAGGGTATGTATCCCTCCGATTCATGACAATTTCACTTCTCATGTTATCTTATCCATTCTTTTTATTATACAACTGTCCAGATAAGCATCATTCTTTGACGTGATTGGACCTTGAAAACTAAGGGCATCCGTGTTCTCCCCAGAAATTTTTTCCAGCCATGAAAAAAATTTGCTGCATTTAGTGTGCCACAAAAAACATTTGCTCCGTTTAGTGTGCCAGAGTTAAAAAAGTTTGAGAGACGCTGCTCTATACAATTTGAAAGAGGGCAAATATCTAATTATTCACTTCTAGAATTGGATACTTCTTAAATTTAACATATATATTATGGAACAAGTGTCAAACCTTAAGAAAGGCAGTCATATTGAGCATTGAAAAATAACTAATAATAATTAACTAATACAAATAGTACACATTTAGGGCTCCTTTTACTAAGCTGCGATAGCGGTTTTACCGCGTGTTTAGCTCACGCAGAATTGCCGCACATGCTAGACGCTAACGCCAACATTGAGCTGGCGTTAGTTCTAGCCGTGTAGCGCAGCAATTCTGCACACGCTAAAAATGCTATTGCAGCTTAGTAAAAGGATCCCTTAATTTTCCCCACCACCAAATTTCCCTGTCCCGCCCCACCCGGCTACTTTTTCATGCCACCCGACTGGAAAAAATTTCTGGGGAGAACACTGGGATCTGCATTACTTTTTTTTCAAGGGTGGCTTAAATGCTACTGGAACACTGCCTAAGTGTCAAACCTTAAAAAAGGAAGTCATATTGAGCGTTGGAAAATAATTTATAATAATTAACTAATAAAAATCGTGCACATTTAATTTTTTCCACCACCAAATTTCCCTATTCCGCCCCACCCCACCCGGCTACTTTTTTGTGCCACCCGGCTGGAAAAAATTTCTGGGGAGAACACTGTCTTAGTAGAAGTATAGGGTTACAACCCCCTCCCACACTCCTTGCCAGGCTCTGCACCCAACCCCACATCCTTGTGATTAAGGAAAAGCTATATCTTTGTTGATGTTAAGCATGGCCAGCTATTGAAGTACTCCTGCTGCATTATTTTTAAATTGCTTTAACTCAACGAAAGTGCATCCACCAGAAGCCACTAATGCAGGTAGACTAAAAGATGCTTAAAGCAATTATTAGAAAAGACAGAAAATAATACTTAACTGAGCTTCCAGTATCCTTAACAGGGATTGAGAATTGCCTGTTGCTGTTCCAAGGAGACAGTGTAAGTTTCTTTCCTCTGCTCTCCTGGTCTTCAGCCTTAAAGACCTCACCTCTCTGCACCTTCCTCTTGCCAGGGTTTGCACATGTGTTTTCGATATTCGCAAAAGGATTTCGCCTTTTGGCTCCGTTACAGCCGCTACCCGGCCTCCCCGGCGAAAAAGGATGAACTCCAGGAATCCTGGACAAGGAATCCCTTCACTCCGGCGCTGCCGTTTCAGACATAAGACCTCTGCCAGTTTCATGAAGCTAGGAGAGTAACTGGGCAGTAGATCTGCCTAAAAAAAAACCCCCCAACAAACCTAAAACAATGTCCCGTGAGTTGATGACAAGTACGAAAGCAATTCTACTCCCACTGAAGGTTACAAATCTGGCACGCTTCCGCCCTCTGGAGTGACGTATACTCCCACGTCATTGTTGTGGTGCCAGACCAACTTCGTACTTGAATTAAGCCTGGTGGAATTCAATGCAGTTTTCCTTTTTTGTGCAAAATCCCCTTCCTCTGTGTGACGTCCATGCTGCATCTATAAAATATGGTATCTATGGGTCACGGCAGCGATTCAGACACGCAGCCTACTGCTAATCTGAAAGCCTCTCCTTTGCCGTGGAGGTGAAAATTTGTTACATTCGCTCCATAAGATGCACAGACATTTCCACCCACTTTCGGGGGGAGGGGGGGAGTGCATCTTATGGAATGAAAAATACGGTATTCATGACACACACTGCCTGCTAACTAGGAAACTTCAGATGTCTAACCTTCAGCAGTGATTAGAGAAAAAAATATAACAATTTAAGTGGAGTACTCAAAAATAACCCTGGACGTAAGAACATAAGAACATAAAAATTGTCGCTGCTGGGTCAGACCAGTGGTCCATCATGCCCAACAGTCCACTCACGCGGCGGCCCTCTGGTCAAAGACCAGCGTCTTAACTGAGACTAGCCCTAACAGCGCACGTTTTTGTTCAGCAGGAACTTGTCTAACTTTGTCTTGAATCCCTGGGGAAGGGTGTTTTCTCCTATGACAGACTCTGGAAGAGTCTTCCACCACTCTCTGGGTAAAGAACTTCCTTATGTTTGTACGGAATCTATCCTCTTTCAACTTTAGAGAGTGCCCTCTCGTTCTCCCTACATTGGAGAGGGTGAGCAACCTGTCCTTATTTACTAAGTCTATCCCCTTCATTACCTTGAACTAAGTCTGTCCCCTTCAGTACGTCCAGCATCACTATAGTGCACTAATCAGTCATAAGAACATAAGCAGTGCCTCTGCTGGGTCAGACCAGGGGTCCATCGTGCCCAGCAGTACGCTCACGCGGCAGCCCAACAGGTCCAGGACCTGTGTAGCAATCCTTTATCTATACCACTCTATCCCCTTTTCCTTCAGAAAATTGTCCAATCCCTTCTTGAACCCCAGTACTGTACTCTGTCCTATCACACCCTCTGGAAGCGCATTCCAGGTGTCCACCACCCGTTGGGTGAAGAAGAACTTCCTAGCATTGGCTTTGAACCTGTCCCCTTTCAACTTTTCCGAATGCTCTCTCGTTTTTGTAGTATTTGAGAGTTTGAAGAATCTATCCCTCTCCACTTTCTCTATGCCCTTCATGATCTTATAGGTCTCAATCATATCCCCTCTAAGTCTCTGCTTCTCCAGGGAAAAGAGCCCCAGTTTCTCCAATCTTTCAATGTATGAAAGGTTTTCCATACCTTTTATCAAATGTGTCGCTCTCTTCTGAACCCTCTCTAGTATTGCCATATCCTTTTTAAGGTACGGTGACCAATATTGGACGCAGTACTCCAGATGCGGACGTACCATTGCCTGATACAACAGCAGGATAACTTCTTTTGTTCTGGTTGTAATATCTTTCTTGATTATACTTAGCATTCTATTCACCTTCTTAGCGCCCCCTGCGTACTGCACCGACGGCTTCATTTTCTTCACCATTACCCCCAAGTCCCTTTCTTGAGTACTCTCACCTAATAACAGCCCTCCTATCGTATAGCTGTACTTCGGGTTTCTGTGTCCTACATGCAAGACTTTACATTTCTCTACATTAAACTTCATCTGCCATCTCGTCGCCCACTTCCCTAGTTTGTTCAGGTCCCTTAGTAAATCTTCACAGTCCTCTTTAGTCCTAACCCCACTAAATAGTTTGATGTCATCTGCAAATTTTATTATTTCGCACTTCGTCCCTGTTTCTAGATCATTTATAAATACATTGAATAGTAGCGGTCCGAGCACCGACCCCTGTGGAATACCACTCGTGATCCTCCTCCAGTCCGAGTAGTGGCCCTTCACTCTTACCTCTGCTTCCTACCCGCCAACCAATTCCTGATCCATTTATGTATGTCTCCTTCCACCCCATGGTTCTTTAGTTTCCGAAGTAGGCGTTCATGGGGTACCTTGTCAAAGGCTTTCTGGAAATCTAAGTATACAATGTCTATGGGGTCCCCTTTGTCCATCCGCTTTTTAATTCCTTCAAAGAAGTGCAATAAGTTTGTTAGGTACGATCTTCCCTTGTAGAAGCCATGTTGGCTTGTTATCAGAAGTTTATTTCTTTCTAGATGATCATCGATGCTGTCCTTTATCAGTGCCTCTGCCATTTCCCCGGAATCGAGGTCAGACTTACTGGTCTGTAGTTCCCTGGGTCACCTCTTGATCCCTTTTTAAAAATGGGCGTAACATTGACTATCTTCCAGTCCTCCGGGATCACACCTGTTTTCAGGGATAGATTGCAAACTTGCTGTAGTAGTTCCGCTATTTCCTCCTTTCAGAACCCTTGGGTGGATTCCGTCCCGGCCTGGCGATTTATCAGTTTTTTATTTTTCTATCTGCCTGACAATACCTCCCTTATATGTGTCCTTCAATTGCACTGTGCCATACAAAAAAAACCTCATAGTTATAAGCGAAACAAACCTCAGATCTCCCTTTCTTTTAATCACAGTACTTCTGAAAAATAGACCAGCACGTAAAACATAAATGTCTCTTAACCACGTATTGTCCAGCATTCATATTTGTAACAGCTTTCTCTGATGCAGTCCAGGAACAACCTCACACAAAACAATGAGTGCTATTAAGAGATGGGCATAAGAATTAACTATAAATCTCTCTAACACTCCCCGACCAGTCAAAGCCTTACTAACCCCGTGGCTTTTCATAATATCTTTAAACAAACTTCAGCTTCTCATAATATCTCCCACAACTGTTCCTAGTCAAGCTGCTTCAAAAAAAACTAGTCTTACCTGATTTTCTCTGAGATAGAACAGAGTACGGCACCAAGCTGTTTGGCTGAAATAGCCATATAGACAGGTTATGTACCTGCCCCCTTATTCTTCCATATAGTCCTCAGTTCTTAATTCTATCTTAGGGGAGATCAGAGAAAGAAATCTCACACAAGTGTGGTTGAAATAGTCAAAACTTTGAGAAACGTTTCTGCATCCTCCAAAATAATGGGACGTCAGAAAGGCTTCCCAAATACAGGTGACTGGCCATTTTATTGACATCATTAATTAATAAATTATTAAACATACATAGTGGGTACATCTTCCAATTACAATCCATTTACAAATTGAAATATTCTATTGGTTCTATTCAAGTAACCTGGTTAATTCTACTTCGTTCCTTAGCAACAATGACTTAACTTATCAAATGCTATTGTCTCGCCTCTTGTCAGCAATAGAAGGAAGTGGACAACATGCTATTGGTTTACTTGGGGTCATGCTGACTGTGCAGATATGTTCTATTCTATTGTAAATATCTCGTTCTTATAAACAGATGTGTTTTTCTCTCTAAGCCGTCTGAACAACTACTGGAAGACAAATATGTTTTTATAACCAAATGTGTTAGTGTGACTTTTAGTTCATTTGCAGGGCCTGTTATATTATGGCTCCATCTTGTTCCAGACATTAAACCAAAATATTTCTATGAAGGAAAAATATGTACTGTATGTGAAAGATTTCTATTATTCAGCTATAATATCAGTGTCTTAAAAGTTTTAACTAAAAGTGTATCTAATACATATTTTATGGACCCCTTTATATTCTACATAATACAATTATCCCCCTCACTGGCAAAGCAAGATGCAGCTTTTGGGGCTTCATTCCTGGTGGCTAGCTCATTGGGCCCTTCCTGATGTGCTGGGACTGCTTTGATACATCCCACTAGTGTAGATTCAAGAGGTTATTGTATAAGAACGAAAGAGGTTACTTACCTCTAATAATCTTCTTTCTTGTAAATAGCCTCTGGAATCTACACACCCGCCCAAACTTGTCTGTCCGATTTGCAGGTCGCCTGCCCAGTAACTGGTAAGCTGAATTTCTGTCCTTGACCAGCTTCATTGAGAATTCTATTCTTGTTCCCGTATGTATGGTTAGGGGGTCCCCAGGTGGTTGCCCCCTTCTGAACCACAGGCTGTGTCTCCTTTCTCTGAATTTATGCTGTTTTTAAATTGTTTAATATTCAAGTTTGTGTTATGCAATGTTTGGTCTTAGGGCCCTATTTGTTTGCAATTGTTGTTCATAAGCAGATTTAATGTGTATAGCGGGGAGTTCCCTGTGCCCCCTCTCTTCTTTTGTTTCCTGTTTTGTGCTGTAGATCGCTGGCTTGTGTACTGACTGAATGTCCAGGGGTAAGTGACAGCAGATGCCTACAGAGGGAGGGGCTAAAAATTAGTTTCAAGTTCCCTACAGTTTCCAGGCTGGAAATGGTAAATGTCCCACTAGTGTAGATTCCAGAACCTATTTACAAGAAAGAAGATTAGCAATCTAATATAATAAAATGCTAGGCCGCGCATGCGCACTCAAAAGTCGTGTTCCCTGATCCGTCGCGGAAACACGACTGCGCATGCGCGGCCCCGGCTGCGGCTTTCAAATAAAAAAAGAAGTTACACAGCTGCGGCGGCCTTCCTCACCCCCGCCTCTCACTGTGAATGGTACCGGCTCCTCTCTCGCACTGCACCAGGATCGAGAGAGGAGCTGCAGCGGCACCTTTCAACTAAAAACAACAAAAAAAAAAAACCACAACTGCAGGTCGCCGCTCTCACCCGGCTCCCACTGTGCGGCTGAGCGCTGGCGGCCGGCGAACCCTAATTGCGGCGGCGGCTTTCAATTACAAAAACAAACAAAAAAAACAGCTGAGGGTAACAGCTCTCACCCGGCTTTCATGGTGCGGCGAACGGCGAACCCTAATGAACATTTAATCAAAGGAAACAACCGGGGGCTGTCCCTTCTCGCATTCTAAAAAAAAAAAACTGCTGCACACAGGGAAGAAATGCTGCAGCAGCTGCTGTACAGGGAAGTAGGGAGGGGGGAAATGCTGATGCACAAGGAAATGGAGGGGGAGGGAATGCTGATATGGCTACTGTACAGGAAAGTGGACAAGGGGAGATAAATGCTACATAGGGGGCAGAAAGAGAGACAAATAGAAAGAAAGACAAATAATAGGAGGGAGGGAGACAGAAAGAAAAGAAGAAAGACACAAGGACAGGGAGTGAGACAGAAAGAAAGAAAGACAGACATACATATATTCTAGCACCCGTTAATGTAACGGGCTTAAAGACTAGTAATAATAATAATAAATTTATTTTTATATACCGCTATACCCGGAAGTTCTAAGCGGTTCACAACAATTGGATAAGATACAAACAGTACAAGTTTAAAAAACAACAATTAAAGGCAACTTAGATAAGTAACCGAATCTTTTGCTAGAATAAAGGCAGCTTTTCATGTAATAGAATCTTACCTCCAACAAAGTCTATCAGCAAACAGGTCAGCACTTCCATTCAGCTTCTCCAGCTCTTTTGTTCCCTCTAGCACCCTTCTGCCTAACTCTGGCTCGGCCTTTAAGTTCCTCAGAGTCACTTCCTGTTTTTTATATTTCTTTCCCCTCCCTGAGAGAACTTAGCCAGGAGGGGGAGTGCTGGGTTTACTTTAGGTTTATTCTGAGTCTGAGAAGCTGCGTCAAGCAGGGGAAGTGGCAGGATTTCATACCCTCTGTCATACTGACATAGTCAGATTTTTGAAGGCCCGGGGCGTTCAGGTTGAGGCCTCTGCCCTCCAGTAAGATAACCTTTTCCTTCATGGAACCGTAACATTATTTTGAGTGGGCTCAGCAAGGAACCTTTTGAGTCTTTGCAGGAGACATCATTTCTGAATCTAAAAGTGAAGACAGTTTTTTTCATAGCCATCGTATCTGCGAGAAGAGTGTCAGAAATACAGACACTGTCATTCAGAGAGCTGTTCCTCAGATTTACAAAGGCAGGTGTTTCTCTTCACACTGTTCCTTCATTTCTACCGAAGATGGTTTCGTTATTCCATGTCAATCAGTAAGTCAGGTTGCCCGCATTTCAGACCACGGGTTCCAAAAAGAAGGACAAAGTTTCACAACTGTTGGATGTACAGAGAGTTCTTCTGTACTTCAAAGTAATCAATATAGTCTTTCAGATCATTTGTCTTAACCAATGCTGCTTGGCTGGGCAAGACAGCATCTAAGGTGACCATTTCCAGATGGATTTGTATGGGAAGCAGCCACCAATTTTGTTGAGAGCACACTCCACTAGGAGCATGGTGTCTTTGTGGGTAGAACCGAGGGCAATTCTTCTGAAGAAATTTGTAGAGCAGCCACATGAGCCACTCTCATACATTTGCAAAGTTTTACAGGGTGGATGTGGCAGTACAAGAGGATTCCTCTTTTAGTTGTTCTGTCCCACCCTAGTTGGTACATCATTTATAGTCTGGACTCCTAGACACATTGCACCAGAATAGAAAATTAGATTCATACCTCTTCTTTATGGTAGATGTGTCTGAGTCCTGACTAGTGCTGCCCGATTCAGGTAAACAGTTTTCGATTTGATTCAATTTGGCCTATTCAATTCGATTCAGTTCACTTTTCCTGCCCTTTGCCATCCAATCCCATGCCAGTGCTGTGGTGTAAACAAAACAAAAAATGATTTTCCTTTCTTGATTAAGTCTTAGTTCACACTAGCTGTCTAACACCAGCCTTCAAGGGGGGGACAGGCCTTCAGGGATGGGGGTACAGGCTTTCTGGGGACAGGTGCAGGTCTTCAGGGGGGGACAGACCTTCAGGGGAGGGGGGCTCTGGTGTAGAAGTACACGGAGGGAGGGAAAGGGGGGTTCAAAGAGACATGCATATGCCAGACTTTGGGGGGAAGAAATAATGGGTCTAAAAATAGAGGAGAGGGAGAGAGATGATGGACAATGGGATTTAGGGAGGGAAGGAACAGAAAGGGAGAGAAGTTGGACAAGGGATGGTGTGGATGGGGGGTTAGAGATACTGGATAGGAGGGTAGTTGGGGAAAGAAAGGGAGAGATGGTGGACCCTGGGGTGGTGGGGAAGGCGGGAGAGATGCTGGATGAAAGGGTAGTTAAGAAAAGGTGGATCTGTGGATGGAGACGGAAAAAAAGAAAGATGCCAGACATCTGGGGGAGGGAGGACAGAGATGGCAGATGGATGGTTAGCACGGAGAAAGAAGAAGGAAGGAGACCCTGGCAAGCAAGTTATCATAAGACAATCAGAGCCTGAGATCAACAAAATTTGAATAATGACCAGACAACAAAAGGTAGAAAAACTAATTTTATTTTCCATTTTGTGATTACAATGTGTCAGATTTGAAATTTGTATCCTGCCAGAGCTGGTGTTAGACTGCAAACATGAGCTAGGATTTAACAGAGAGAGGAAAAGTCTTTTTTGTTTGTTTATTTTGTTTACACCACAGCGCCAGTGTGGGTAGGAGAAGGCAAAGGGGGTGAAGAGTTTATAAAATAAACCCACCAGGATGTTTGAAAAAAACACCCAATTGGGCAGAAAAATCGAATCGAATCGAAAAACCAATTCTGTAGGCTGAATCGAATCAAATCAAATTTTTTTTTTCCTGAATCGGGCAGCACCAGGCTCTGGTTGTTTTCTAATAACTCGCTTGCCAGGGTCTCCTGCCCATTTGTCATTTCTTTATTTCTCTGTGATAACCATCCATCTTCCATCTCTGCCCTCACCTTCCGTTTCCCTTCCCTCCCCCAGAGGTCTGGCATCTTTCTATTTTTTCATCTCCATCCCCGCAGCTGCAGCGATGGATCCCACCATCCCCAGATCCACCATTTCTCCTTTTCTCAATTACCCTTTCATCCAGCATCTCTCCCTCCTTCCCCACCACTCCAGGGTCCACCATCTCTCCCTTTCTCCGTCCAACTACCCTCCTATCCAGTATCTCTACCCCCCTCCACACCATCCCTTGTGTCCAACTTCTCTTTCTGTTCCTTCCCTCCCTCCATCCCATTGTCCACTATCTCTCGCCCTCTCCTCTGTTTGACAGAGGGGCCGGACCAAGAGGGGGTGGGGGTGGGTCTTGAAGTACCAGCAGCCTTGATGACAATTGGGCCAGCAGGGGCATGAGCAAGTGAGGATCACTCCTGCCTCCAATGCTCTAAAGGGGTGAGTGGTCTGGGTAGGGAATCTCAAGCGGGAGAACATAAGAACATAAGAATTGCTGCTGCTAGGTCAGACCAGCGGTCCATCGCGCCCACTAGTCCGCTCACGTGGCGGCCCCCAGGTCAAAGACCTGTGCCCTAACCGAGACCAGCCCTACCTGCGTTTGTTCTGGTTCAGCAAGAACTTGTCCAACCTTGTCTTGAATCCCTGGAGGGTGTTTTCCCCTATAACAGACTCCGGAAGAGCATTCCAGCTCTCCACTACTCTCTGGGTGAAGAAGAACTTCCTTACGTTTGTACGGAATCTATCCCCTTTTAACTTTAGAGAGTGCCCTCTCGTCCTCTCTACCTTGGAGAGGGTGAACAACCTGTCTTTATCTACTGAATCTAATCCCTTCATTATCTTGAATGTTTCGATCATATCCCCTCTCAGTCTCTTCTTTTCAAGGGAGAATAGGCCCAGCTTCTCTAATCTCTCACTGTACGGCAGCTCCTCCAACCCCTTAACCATTTTAGTTGCTCTTCTCTGGACCCTTTCGAGTAGTGCCATGTCCTTCTTCATATACGGTGACCAGTGCTGGACGCAGTATTCCAGGTGAGGGCGTACCATGGCCCGGTACAGCGGCATGATAACCTTCTCCGATCTGTTCGTGATTCCCTTCTTAATCATTCCTAGCATTCTGTTTTCGCCTCCGACGCCACACATTGTGCAGATGGCTTCATCGACTTGTCGACCAGTACTCCCAAGTCCCTTTCCTGGGGGGGTCTCCCCAAGTACCGCCCCGGACATCCTGTATTCATGCATGGGATTTTTGATACCAACATGCATTACTTTACACTTATCCACGTTGAACCTCATTTGCCATGTTGCTGCCCATTTCTCGAGCATGGTTATGTCGTGTTGCAGATCTTCACAGTCCCTGCGTCTTCACTACTCTGAATAATTTCGTATCGTCCGCAAATTTAATCACCTCACTCATTGTACCTATTTCCAGATCATTTATGAATATGTTGAAGAGCACGGGTCCAAGCACCGAGCCCTGCGGTGATGTTCTTCCAGTCCGCAAATTGTCCATTTACCCCCACTCTCTGTTTCCTATCCGTTAGCCAGTTTCTAATCCACGTGAGTAGTTCAGAGCTGCTCCAGAGTTTCAGTTTTAGCCAAAAACAAATATACACTCCTAAGGTTGGCTCAGCGTGAGATCCTTTTTACCTAGAAAAAAAAAGCACTGCCCATTTAGATCTGGTCTCTTCACAAAGGATAATAAAGACAACCACTGGGAGAGGACGCATAAATAACCTTGAATGAACTCCTTTATGCTTTACAAACAAAACAAAAAAAACACAAGAGATAAAAAAGGGGGTGGGGAGTAAACCACCACCCACCCAAGTGTTGCAAACAAACTACAAAATAAAGCGCAGATGAAAGTTCAAGAATAAAAATTCCAAAGATTAGTTAGGACCAGGACAGGCAAAGCCCCCCCCTTACCCCTATTCCTACCTGCTCTGGTTTATTTTGGTCGTGGTATTTTTTGAGCTGGAGAACAGACCATGTCACTCACTGCTACTCCTGCAGCAGCCAAATGTCAACAGGAATAAAGAAAGCAACAAGGAAGACAAGCACGTGCGGCCCTTATAGGGTCAGAAGGGTGTGCGTGTCCATATTCCCCATGGCCAGGCCCTTCTCCCCTCTACCCCCTTCGGCTTTCATGCCCCTTAGAGTTGACCGGCTTTTGTTGGTTTTTTTTATTTAGTTTTCTTTTACTGTCACCAAGTTTCCAGGAAAGGGGGGGGAGGGTTAGGTGCAGAGCTGCCATAAAGTCTGGTCTCAGCTGGAATGCAGGCCAGTGCAGGAGAGAGAGAGAGCTTGGTTAGCACAGGGGGGAGAGAGGTATAGCAGAGCTTGTTAGGCAACTTTCCACCTCAGGAGAGGGAGAAAAGCATAGGCTGCAAGGCACAGGAAGGGTTAACCCCAGGGACGTACAGAGGTGTGTGAAAGACAGAGAGCCGTGCACCTGGGAGGGAGGACGAGCAGCGGGAGACTAAAGCATGCCGGGGATCGCCCTCTGAGATGCAGCCGTTGTGTCCCTCCTTCCTCTCTGGCTGCTCATACACGAGGCAGACAGAAAGAGATGTACGCTAGTAGGGCCTGCTCTACCTTTAACTAGTGGCGGGGTAAGGAAGGAATTTATGAAGTCTTTGGCCGGTTTGTGTATGCACAATATATAGAGATGTCACGTCGCTCTAATTTGGAAGCCAATACGGGCTGTAGTTTGCCCATGTCTGGCCTCAGCGCTGCAGCACTTCCGAATCGGCCAGGCCGATTTTTTAAAAAGCAAATCGATTCGAATTGATTCACACAAAGTGAACTGGTGAATCGATTCGAATCGTGAATTGGGCAGCACTAGTCAGGACTCCTAGACACATCTACCAGAAAGAAGATTATCGGGGTAAGAACCTAATCTTCTGAAGACTCCACCCTTATCTCCTATGCTCAGATCATGTTAAATGTGAATACTTTCTTGGTGTTTGGTGCTTGTGTGTACAAATGCCTACACAATTTTATAAGAGCTGTTTTTCATGTGTATGACATATTTTCCATGTGGAAAATGCTATATAAAATTACTGCCAAACTTGGTCAATTGGTGGTTATTCCAGTTTTGTAGTTTAGAAAAATTTCAGGACTGTATGGCTGGAGGAGGATTACAACATAACCAGAATAGGAATAATGCAAATATGATTAAATATAGGGATTTGTATATCCAGTTACCAGATGCCATGGATAGGGAGCAATATGCATCTAGTTATGCTGTGTGGTGAATAACTATGATATTTCCTTAACTGTGTATAATACTAACTGGGCATATTGGAAGGGTCTGTACGTATACTATTGTGATTTAAATGAAAGAAAAATGGATTTTCAAAGATATCCATATATATAATTTTCCATTTAATTTTAGTTAGTACTAGTGAATAAGATTTGAGCATGCATCTTTTTCTGTTGTGTTTGTGATGCTTATTCTGCTTATTCAAATTTTATTTCTCAGTTGTCTTGCAACTCTGATAACAGTTCACCAGTCCAGAATATTTCCAGTATGGTTCTTGAAGGAGCTCTGTATCAAGAGAATGAAAAAAAGGGTAAGGTTTACTAATTAATACAAATCTTATATCTAGCAATAGATATTTATTATAATATTGTTTTATTGGTTTCTTCATACATCACAGTGTTGCAATATGTCTGATCCCTGAAAGCTATGTGATACATTCATGGTTTGTTACTATGATTAACAAAAGAAAAATCCAACAGAATCTGCAGTAAAGTAAAAGCAATACAAGAAAAAAAACAAAGAACTGCAGACAAACGTACAAGATGCAGGCTATGTTTATTATATCAATTAATGATTGCGGTTAATGTTACCACCTTTACACAAACCTAGGGACCTGACACGGTCTGTTTTTCGGTTAACAAGCCTTCATCAGGGGTCTTAGGTTGGCATGGCAAACAGAAAAAGAACAATAGCCTGTATGGATTGAAGGTAAACGCTGATCCAAAATCTCTGTGTTACTCTGATTAGTATTTTGAGGTCACTTTAATATTGGAGATTTAGCAGGTTAGCACTGAGAGTGTGGATTGAAATGCACTGTCTATAAGAGTCCTGGTGCTGATTTAGCAAGGACTTTAAGTCTTTGAATTTAGGAGCCAGACCAAGAATTTAGGAGTCTGCAGCTGAAGACTTTTCAGCCCCTCTTTGACTTCACTAAAGTTGGAGAATGGAATAGGTGTAGAGAATTAGATTCCCTCCAAGTTCTTTGCAGCTGTTCTAAGAGCTGATCTACTAAAGATGTCTTCCTGTTATGTGTGAAATTGAAAATAATTTTTGGTAAATCTGGTCCACTGGAAGAAATCAGTCAATGGCTTCCCTCTCAAATAGAACATACTAAAAAAATCACTGTAATTATAAAATACAATAATCATAAGATATGAAAACATTCAAGCTAGTTATCTAGGCACTCATTGTATTGTAGGACTGATAAGTGCTTTTTGATCTTATTCTTAATTTTAATTAAAATTGTGTTGTTTCCCTCTGTTTTCAAACCTAAACCTAGACCTCCTTAAAAACAATCCAAAACAACAAAAACAAACAAAGCTTTCTATCCCTTTCAGGTTAACTCTGATACTAGAGAGGATAGCCTTTTCATAGTGTTTCATGCTGCTATTTTTCTAAACTTTTCTAACTTGGTTTCTTGAACTGTAGACTAGTTCTGTAAGGTTTGTTTTCCATTGCCAGACATGATAGATAGCATATTTAGGGGTCCTTTTATCAAGCCGCGCTAACGGGGTTAGCGCATTGGACATTTCATCACGCGCGAACCCCCATGGCCAGCTAAAAAACTAATGCCTGCTCAATGCAGATGTTAGCGGCTAGCGTGGCAGGCGGTTTAATGTGTGGTATTACACGTGTTAAACCCCTACCGCAGCTTGATAAAAGGACCCCTTAGTCTTGCATCTGGTATATTGTGCAGAAACTTGCTATATTTATATTTATTGGGGATATTTAAGAACATAAGAACATAAGAAGTTGCCTCCGCTGAGGCAGACCAGAGGTCCATCTCGCCCAGCGGTCCGCTCCCGCGGTGGCCCATCAGGCCCATTGCCTGAGCAATGGTCCCAGACTATCCCTATAACCTACCGCTATTCCTATCTGTACCCCTCAATCCCTTTATCCTCTAGGAACCTATCCAAGCCTTCTTTGAAGCCTTGTAATGTGCTCCGGCCTATCACAGCCTCCGGAAGTGCGTTCCATGTAACCACCACCCTCTGGGTGAAAAAGAACTTTCTGGCATTTGTTTTAAACCTGTCCCCTTTTAATTTCTCCGAGTGCCCCCTTGTACTTGTGGTTCCCCATAATCTGAAAAATCTGTCCCTGTCTACCTTTTCTATACCCTTCAGGATCTTGAAGGTTTCTATCATGTCTCCTCTAAGTCTCCGCTTTTCCAGGAAGAACAGTCCCAACTTTTTCAGTCTGTCAGTATATGAGAGGTTTTCCATACCCCTTATCAGTTTAGTTGCTCTTCTCTGGACTCCCTCAAGTACCACCATGTCCTTCTTGAGGTACGGCGACCAGTACTGGACACAGTACTCCAGATGAGGTTGCACCATTGCACGATACAGTGGCAGGATGACCTCCTTTGTCCTGGTCGTGATAACCTTCTTAATGATACCCAACATTCTGTTTGCTTTTCTTGAGGCTGTAGCGCACTGTGCCGACGCCTTCAAAGATGTGTCTACCATCACTCCCAGGTCTCTTTCAAGGTTACTTACCCCTAGCAGTGATCCCCTCATTTTGTAGCTGAACATCGGGTTCTTTTTCCCTACATGCATGACCTTGCATTTCCCTACGTTAAATTTCATTTGCCATTTTTTGGCCCATTCTTCTAGCGTCGTTAGGTCCCTTTGCAGATCTTTGCAGTCTTCCATGGTTTCAACCCTGCGGTAGAGTTTGGTGTCATCCGCAAATTTAATAACTTTGCAATTTGTTCCCGCCTCCAGGTCATTTATAAATATATTGAACAGGAGCGGTCCCAGCACCGACCCCTGCGGAACTCCGTTCGTGACCCAATGCCAGTCTGAGTAATGGCCCTTTACTCCAACCCTCTGTTTCCTGTCTGCCAGCCAGTTTTTGATCCATCGGTGGACCTCCCCTTGCACCCCGTGTTTCCATAGCTTTTTAAGCAGTCTTTCGTGCGGTACCTTGTCAAAGGCTTTTTGAAAGTCAAGGTAAATTATGTCAATGGATTCCCCTTTATCCACCTGTCTGTTTACCCCCTCAAAGAAGTGCAATAAGTTTGTGAGGCATGACCTACCCTTGCAGAAGCCGTGTTGGCTCGACTTTAGCTGTCCATTGTTTTCTATGTGTTCGCAGATACTGTCCTTAATCAGTGCTTCCATCATCTTTCCCGGGACCGAGGTCAAGCTCACCGGCCTGTAGTTTCCCGGGTCCCCCCTTGAACCCTTCTTGAAGATGGGCGTGACATTTGCAATTTTCCAATCCTCCGGGATCTCTCCAGTTTTTAAGGATAGGTTACATATTTGGCGAAGTGGCTCTGCTATTTCGTTCCTTAGTTCCTTGAGTACCCTTGGGTGAATGCCGTCTGGACCTGGCGATTTGTCGCTCTTTAGTCTGTCTATCTGCCTGAGGACATCCTCTTGGCTTACCTCTAGTTGGACCAGCTTTTCATCTCGATCCCCATTTACGATGTCCTCCGGTTCCGGAATATTTGATGTGTCCTCCCTCGTGAAGACTGACGTGAAGAACTTATTTAACCTGTCAGCTATCTCCTTTTCCTCCTTTACCACTCCTTTTTTGTCTCCATCATCCAATGGCCCCACTTCTTCCCTTGCCGGTTGCTTCCCCTTCACATATCTGAAGAACAATTTGAAGCTTGTTGCTTCCCCCGCCAGTCTCTCCTCATATTCTCTTTTAGCTTTCCTAACCACACGGTGACACTGTCTTTGGTGTTCTTTGTGCTCCTTTTGGTTGTCCTTTGTTTGGTCCTTTTCCATTTTTTGAACGATGCTTTCTTGTCACTTATCGCCTTTTTCACTGCAGTTGTTATCCACGCTGGGTTTTTTGTTCGGTTTTTTTTCACCCCTTCCTGAATCTGGGGATGTACAGGTTCTGTGCCTCTTGCACCGTGCCCTTGAGTAGGGACCAGGCTTTTTCTACAGACTCCATCTTCCTTGCGCTGCCGTTGAGTTTCTTTCCCACCATTTTCCTCATGCCATCATAATTCCCTTTTTTGTAGTTGAGTGCTGTCGTTGTGGCTCTTTTCACCTTTGATGATCCAATTTCCAGCTTGCACTGGATCATGTTGTGATCGCTGTTTCCTAGGGGTCCTAGCACCGCCACCTTTGCAGGTCCCCCTAGCCCATTGAGGATTAGGTCAAGAGTGGCATCCCCCCGTGTTGGTTCCGTGAAAAGCTGTTCCATGAAACAGTCCCTTGTGGTTTCCAGGAATTTGGTCTCCCTTATGCAGTTTGAGTGTCCAATACTCCAGTCTATCCCAGGGTAGTTGAAATCCCTCATCACCATCACACTTCCGCTTTTGCATACCTGCCTCAGTTCAGCCTCCAGGTCCTGGTCGAGTGCTTCCGGTTGTCCAGGTGGGCGATAGTACAGACCCAATTTTATGTCTGCTCCAGTTCCTCCAGGTAGCTTAATCCATAGTGATTCCAAGTCGTCCGCCCTTACTGTTGTTTCCATCCTGGTTGAAGGTATGGAGTCCTTTATATAAAGCGCTATTCCTCCACCCTTCTTGTGTGTCCTGTCCCTCCTGTAGAGTTTGTACCCTGTATGGCCACATCCCATTTGTTGTCATCAGTCCACCACGTTTCTGTGACTCCAATTATGTCCAGGTCCTTTGTACTGGCTATGACTTCTAGTTCTCCCATTTTGGCTCTTAGGCTCCTAGCATTAGTGTATAGGCAATTTAAGTCCTGGTTGTTTGCCTTTTCCGCTGGTTCTCCTCGTGGTTTGGCGCCCCTGCCAACCTCCTCATGGGTTGCCAGCCCCCGAGCATTGTTGTGTTCATCCCCATCCTGCGGTGTGTCTGTGTCGTCCTCAGCCTGCTTCCCTATGTTTGGATGACCCTCTGGCTCCTGTTGTTCTCTCTTAATCCTGCTTGCTAGTTTGTGTATTGTCTCCCCGCATTGCGTCCTTGTGTCCTTTTCCCAAAAGTTCCCTCTCAGTCCCGAGCCCTCTTTTACAAATTTCTGGCTATAAAAGAGAAAAATCCAGCAGAATTTGATTGTGTTGTGAGGGCTTGCCCCTCCTCCAATGCTGTTTGGTGGGGAACTTGGCTGACTCATTATAACTTATAATCCCACCTAACCCAGGGTTTGCTACACATATGTAGACAACCCAGTAATCAAGAATACCCCTTGGTCAATACTCATTTCAACCAATCAAGATGATTTTTATTCAGTGTAATCATTGTTGTGCTTTAGTTCTAAGGCACATCATCTGGGGCTTAAGGCTTGCCCCATCTGTCTTCAGTTTTCTAGTATTAAACAAGAATTAGATGCAATTAAATAGCTTCCATCACTCCACAGAATCATACCAATTTACCACCATTGCCTCAAAGATTAAAACAATCAAGGGATAGATGGGTCATAGGCTCAGATAGACTAAGCTGTGAGACTAAAAAACACCCATCCTCTCAATTAATTGCCCCCTATAGAATTCCTTTGCTCCATTAATGCATTATGATGCAGTGGAAAAAACAGCTGAGGTGGAACTAGAACCTGTGAAAATAGCTCAAGAAGTAAAACAACACAAATAAAAAAAACTCAAGCTTAATCAGGAAAATTATTGCTGCTAGGGGATTCCATCATCATGGGCATTAACCTTGGAATGCAGTTTAAGGAGCTCAAATAGTGAAATGTCTTCCAGGATCCTCAGCTACCAAATATACCATATTTTTTGCTCCATAGGACGCACTTTTCCCCCCCCGAATAGTCAAAAACTACTTACTCAGAGAGAACCTCTGCCTCAGCTGGCACAATGTGCAACGCTCAGCGTGGTGACTTGCTCAAATACTCCTTGGGAACCAATAAGGAAAAACACAACCTGATTGGTCCAAAGAGCTACAGGAGTTCAGTTGAAAAAAAGTTGAATGTACGGCACAGACTTAAATGGAGTACACATATCAACTTCATGATCAGAAAAAATAAAACCAATCTATGTTGGCATTAAAACCCGTGGGATGTACAGTTTCTAAGATAAAGATCCAATATTGTTCACAACCTTGTAACTAATTTGCGATTGCCACCTCACATATTTTTAGCAATATGGAAAAAGTCATGTCTGTATGAGTACAGTGTTGTACTTTAGGAGCTTGTAGAACACATCTATAGAGCGCACTGTGATGTTCATTAAGTCTAAGACGCAATGTATAACTTATTACAAGGACAGACTACAGGTACTCGTCGACTTACGACTGCAATTGGCTCCGATTGATAGGTTGTAAGTTGATCGGGACATAAGTCGGCCTATGTTAGACTAAGGTTAGAATACTGTATTAGACTGGGTAATGATATTGTAATCATCTTAAAGTAATATTTTATCAACATTTTCTTACTTTCTAAGTCAAGCACAGCACAATCCTGTTGTGGTGAACATTCGTTGTGGTGCCTCCTCCTCTTTATATTATTACTGCTGCATAGCAAGACTTGGGAGTGTGGGAAACTGGGGCTGCTAACAGCTGGCGGGGGAAACTGTCGTAAACATGTCATAAAGTCGAACAGTTGTAACTTGAATAGGTCGTAAGTCGATGAGTACAGGGGGAGAGTGTGGCGCAGTGGTTAAAGCTACAGCCTCAGCACCCTGAGGTTGTGGGTTCAAACCCACGCTGCTCCTTGTGACCCTGGGCAAGTCACTTAATCCCCCCATTGCCCCAGGTACGATAGATAGATTGTGAGCCCACCGGGACAGAGAGGGAAAACTGCTTGAGTACCTGAATAAATGCATGTAAATCGTTCTGAGCTCCCCTGGGAGAACGGTATAGAAAATTGAATAAAATAAATAAATAAAAAAATAAATATTACAAAGTCTGTCTCACAGGAAATGTCAAACCTTAGTCCATCGTGTGTACCATCCTGGGGGTTAATGAAATCTGAAATAGCATGATCTCGCAGTTCTTACATCTGCCTCAAGATTTAGCATTATGGATATTATCCCTGAAAACTGCAGGACTCGATTGCTCTTTGAAATTAATACCTCTTTTATAAGCGAATCTAAGTCGATATGAAAAAGTAGGTAATATCTTGACCAGGCCCCCCCCACCCTCTCGCCCAGCAAGTACCTGGGAAACAGTAAGGGTCCATCTCAAGGAACAGGTTTCCACCCGTCCCTCAAAGGGAAGTCGGGGCACTACCATAGAAGAGGATGAAACAAATAAAACAATAAGGAAAAGACAGAAAAAACCCTTGTAAGGTTTAGCTCCTCAAAATGTAAGGTTTGCAGGTACTTAAGGTTCTTAATCAGACATTCCAAAAAGATATGTTTTTGTTTGCTGCATACGACTATTATGGCACTTCAGAGAGACCATAATTCTGTACTGAGCACCCTAGAATAAACACTGTATAAAACATTTTCTTAAAAATATAACCCTTAACTAAGTTACATTTAGGATATGAAAGCTATAACTTAAAAGAACATTGCATAATTGGGCTAGTAAAAAGTGGGAAAAGAGCTCTAGGAATGGCCAATGCTATATTTTCCTGGGGTACCCCCTAAACTAAAACAAGTAAACAAAACACAGACCACATGGCACAGACAAAACAGAAAACACAAAGTTTTAGGCTTGAAACTATTCTTCCATCTCTCAAGTTTTCAGGGCTGAACTTAACTCTGCAAATAAACACATTGTTATAGAAAAACAAAACAACGATGAACACATGAGTACAAATAATGCATAGCATAACCATCTCATATTCAGAAAAGGCATAAAGTTAATGTCTCTTTGGAGTGTCTTTATCTCTGCAGTGATAAAGAGGATTCTTGGAATACATTAAAAATATCTGTGCCAAAACTGGTCTGGGATGGCTATGTATATATCTGAACTGCTGCTAAGAAAAAGAAAAAAAAAAAACATTTTAAATTAGCAGCATCCTCAAGTTCACTTAGGGCAAACTTCATCCATGTTCCATTCAGGCTGACCTGGACTATATGTCTACCACCTGGATCCCACTGCACTCTGAGGAGTGGGCACTGCTGTGGAGAGGTCAGGTGCAGGCTAGATGTGTTTTCTTTTGTCTGCACTGTCGTGTCCTGGAATTCAGAGGCAAGGAGTAGATTCCAAAAATCATTACACATGTCTCGGACAGAGAAAAATGCACATTTAGGGTTAAATTTCACAGTAATTTCAGAGTAAGAAGCTGCCACTGGTACTACAGACTTTGAAACCTTATTTAGGGCTCGAGAGTCTATAGTGAGCATAACGGAGCCCTCTGGTTTAGCATCTGACCAAGCTGGAGAGCCACATGATGAAAAGAGAGATCCACTCAGACCCCTCTCCTTCATCTTAGGCACCAGTTCTGTTGCTGGAGGAAGTACTGGGTGCTGTGTTTGTGGTTGAGGACCTTTGCCTTCTTACAAAATTTCTGTGTACCTTTTCACACAATCTAACTTCTCCTGTGCCCAAACTGGAACATCTGCAACTTCTGAGTGAGTAACACTAAGGCCATGCTGCTGCTCTGGCATGTTACACTGCGTGGCTAACTATGCAGGAATAACCTCATGAACCAAAATTTTAGAAACATTTGGAATTCCGGTACCCTGCCATACTGCATGACCAGCCACCTCAACTATTTCTTTGTCTGTATTCTCACTTGTGCTGGCAGTAGTTTGTGGGATAGACGCACACTTTGAAGCTGTGTCATTTATGCCCTGAATCTCATACATTTCCACATTTTTCTGATCTCCAGTAGAAGGCGCGCTATTTGTAAAACTGATTCCAGTCCCTGTATCAATCAAAGCTAATTTATCCTGACCCTCTATGGTAGTATTAACATTGGGACGGCCGCAAGTGTCCAATATCAAAGGTGCTACATCCCTCAAGCTGAATTCTGAGTCTGACTTCTTTCCTTTATCCTGCGTCTCCAGAAAGGAGTCCACAGGTAAGTGAAAGAAGTCCAGCAGGGCTGTGAAGGCTTGAGTCACCTTGGTATTCAGACACAGAGAGTCAGACAGCCCTATGCACTAACACTGTTTTTTCCTGGCTGTCAAATCACTCTTTATTCTGTCCAATTCTAACTGCATTGTATGTCTATCCTGTTCTCATTTAATTTTCTCTTTTTGTAATTTTTCTTTTTGCTCTCTGAATTCATGGAAAGGAATGTAAGTGGAGGAATTTCTGTAATTGCCTCTGCCATACCCCCTATTTCCTGTGTGTGGTGTTTTCTTGTATTGGTGTGATCCTTCAGCACGCCACGTCCTAGCTTCTGATACTGAAATAATTTGAGCTGGCTGGGTCTTCCATACAGACCCAATCCGGAGCAGTAAAGTGTTAAAAGGGGTTGCTTTAGGGTCCTCCGAAAACAACAGAAGGTGTTTAGTAATCTCGGGGGATAATACCTGTCTTTTGCATGCCCCCAAGATTTCTCATATATTTATAATCATCGGATTGGTAGGAAGGGAGGTGGCCTAGCTGTACTTTTTAAACATTCTTTATTACTAAAAGGTGCCACATCCCTCAAGCTGAATTCTGAGTCTGACTTCTTTCCTTTATCCTGCGTCTCCAGAAAGGAGTCCACAGGTAAGTGAAAGAAGTCCAGCAGGGCTGTGAAGGCTTGAGTCACCTTGGTATTCAGACATTCAGACCATTTTCCCATTGGAGCAATAATTGAATTTTTACATTTTAAAATAAACACTTTCCCACCGACTGATTTCATACTTCTATATATTCCCCCCAAATGAGACGGGAAAACTTTGACTCTTTACAAGCATTTCTATTTGATTTTAACTCTTCATCACCCAATACAGTATTACTTGGTGATTTTAACATTCATTTGGATAATATAGGTAATTGTTTTATAGAAGATTTTATAGAATTAGCTTTAAACTTAAACCTTACCACTTTAGTCAAAGATTCTACTCATTCTGCTGGACACACATTAGATATGATCCTCAGTTCTATGCCTCTAAAAGAAGCTTTCTCAAAACCTAATATAATTTCTGCCACATGGTCAGATCATTTTTTAATCACCACAAGTTATTGTTTAAAATCAGACAAAAACACTTCTCTCCCAAAAACAGTCACTTACCGAGAATACAACAAAATTGAATCTCCACTAATTTCTACTTCTTTCAATTTAAAAATTGAAGAATTTAGTCTTTTATCAATAAATGACCAAATTACATCTTGGCACAAAGCAACAAATCAACTGATAGAAAAACTTGCCCCAATACGTAGCAAAACTACCAGGCAAAAGAAAATTAGAAATCCCTGGTTCACTGAAGAATTTGCATTTATTAAAAAGCAACTTAGGTCCTTAGAACGGAAATGGAGACAAACTAAATCAAGAGATAATTTAGACAAATATAAAGAGCAAATGCAATACTATAAAAATAAAATAAACTTAGCTAAAAAAACATATTACTCCAATAAAATAACCGGTGCTAAAAACTCATTGCCCTCTTTACAATATTAAAAATCTCACAGTTCCAAAAAGTATTGAGGATTCATCCTTAGAAATCAAACCTAGCGCCTAAAATCTTGCTGATTACTTTGTAAATAAAATAAAATAAATAAAATTAGAGAATGCATCAACTCTAAAACTAATTCTAACACTGATGAACAAATTCAAATAATACCCATTTCTAAATGTGCTAATTTTAATATAACAAATTTAGATGATCTCAAAATACTTCTTCAAAGCATCAATACTAAGGGCTCAGACATCAATTTAATTTCTCCATCTTTTCTAAAACATCATTTTTATTTTGGTCCTTTCATTCAGAAAATGATAGAAACCAGCTTAACAACAGGAATTTTGCCAAAAGAATGGAAAGAGGCAACCATTCGACCAATCATAAAAAATGCAAAAGATTCATTAGCAACCGAATCAAACTATCGACCTATAGCTAATCTTCCTTTTCTTGCAAAATTAATAGAAAAAGTTGTTTTAACCATATAACCAACTTTATAGAAAAAACTCACACACTACATCCTAACCAGACAGGTTTTAGATCAAACCATTCAACTGAACACTCTATGACTGGACTTACAACCAATATTCAATATCACTTAGATCATCACAAATCTGTTCTTTTGGTTTCACTTGACTTATCCATGGCATTTGACACCATAGACCAACATTTACTCATTAAAAGACTATCCTCAGTTGGAATCTCTAACCAAGTACTAAACTGGTTCAAATCATACTTTCAAGATCGATCAGCTAAAGTTATTTTAATAGCTCATCATCTAATACTTTCACCAGTTCATACGGGATTCCCCAAGTTTCAATTCTCTCCCCACTTCTATTTAATATCTTTCTATCACCTCTCTTAACCCTCAGTCAATCTATAGGATTCTCCTCCTATGCATATGCAGATGATATTCAGCTCCTGGATCCCTTAAATACAGCAGATCTCAATGAGATAACAACCATAAACAACAAACTAAAACAAATAAGCCAATGGCTAAAGGATAATATGTTGGCATTGAACGCAACCAAATCTTCCGTAATGTTTTTCCCATGGAAAAATGATCTTACACTCTCATCACAGATTCTCTTAGACAATACCCCTCTTCAAAAAGTAACCACAACAAAAATATTGGGAGTAACATTAGATCAGGAACTTACCTATCATGACCAGATTAGTTCAGTGGTTAAAAATTGTTTTTATAAATTACGTCTCATTAGATCCTTATCAAAAGTCTTAAAGCCCGAGGCCCTTAACATTTTAATACATTCATTAATCATTTCAAGGCTGGATTATTGTAACTCTTTATATCAGGGCATAACACAAAAAGAAATAAGAAGGTTACAGATAATACAAAACACAGCAATAAAAATTATCACTAACTCAAAAAAAATACGATCAAGTTACACCACTTCTACAAGCAGCTCATTGGCTACCAATCACACATAGAATAACCTTCAAAATTTTACTGTTGACTTTTAAAATACAGCAAACTCATGCTCCAACTTTTTTACATTGTTTCTTAATACCGTATTCTCCATCCAGGGCATTAAGATCAACACAACAACATCTATTGACTATCCCTTCATTAAAGATAATAGGAACTAGAAGATCTACCATTACCCCAGCTTTGGAGCAATCTATCTATTTATATTCGTAATGAATCTTCTTTAGACAAATTCAAGCGTTCCTTAAAAAGTTTTTTGTTCAAGTACGCTTTTGAAAAATAGACAACACAATTTTATAAATCACTAAACTTCTTAGATCTAAACTAGATTATTGTATAGATTACAGATACATCCTTTTTCTGTTTTTTTCCCCTTTTTTGTGTTACCTACCAAATGTGCTCCCCGCTAAATGTTTTCTTTCTCTCTTTAAAAATTTGTAGTTCATCCCCTTCACCTTCCATACCAGTTATGTATTAGAATGGATAGAATTTGACTGTAACTATGTAAAAGAGTTTTGTTCTGCCCCTCATTTTTAAAACATTATACGCTTTGAAGCTTTTGATATTGCGTACATAACAAAAATTTAATAAACTTGAATTTGAACTTGAACTAATAGAAATTCTTTATGCTCTCTGACTATAATCTGCTGAACTGGGCCAGTGTTCATGCTCTGTAAGTACAGCGTGTATTACCCACACCCTATATGCAAACTGCTCTAGTGTATCAGTAGGCAGGGGTGAAAGAGTTCTAAGTACTTGCAAGGAGGTGCAGCGAAATAGTTGTTCGATGCCCATCCTTACAAACTGGTATGGATGAGCGAGAGATCCAAATTTATAATAATGTGGACCCAGGGCTAAGTGCATAAGCTTATCAAAATCTGCATTGTTCCTTTTGTATTTCCCTAGACCCCAGTGAATCAGTAGCCCATTTGCACCATTCATTTATGTTAAAAGGCATAGAGCTCACTTTTTCCACTAGTCTTTCAATGTCACTGTCTTTCATATGTCCCTGTAGCACTACTGTTACTGGTGCTGTGTCATTTATAGGGGCACTATTGATATTGATCTGACATGGTAATGAATTTTCCTCATCTTCGTTTGTCGGTTCTTCCTCCTGTTCTGCATCTGCAGCTAGTTTATCTTTTCTCTGGCCTGCTACAAAAACTGTGTTCTATTTCTCTATAAATTGACTACATGGATTATATAGTGAAGGTGGTATCAGTCCTGAAGGCAAAATCTGTGAGGAGACAGCATTAACCTGACTCTGTGAGGCACATTTTGATTTTAAATACTTTAATTCTGCCTTAGCCTCTTCTAATTTTCGTTTACAGCTAAAAAGGAAATTGTAGCTTGAACAATTTGGGTACGTAGCATGGATATATTAATTTGTACCTCATCTAAGTCTTTGGACAACTGATTTCACTGAGTGTTCAAGTCAGTATTTTCTTGTCTGATACTAATAATTCCCCACAAAATGATATTCATAAATTCTTGATATCAGAAATCAAGTGCTTATATTCTTCGATGTATGACAGCGGAAGAGACCTCAGTGTTTCTCAGGAAATTCCTGTGAAACCATCTATGGCAATAATAATATTGTCATAGAGAAATATATCCTTGGTCTCATCTAACTCCACTGCAAATTCATAACGTTTTCACTCTTAATTTTTTCACTCTTAATTTTTCAAAGTTTAGTGTTTTATAAAAAAGAAAGAAGAAGGAGCACTTATCTTGATAGTTTCTTCTGATATTGTAAAATCACCGCAGTATGCAGTTACAAAATCTAGCGCGATGACAAGCTATCACGCTTAGAAAAATCAACCTCCTTTCACACGGAGATATCCCGACAGGCCCTGTTTCGCCCTACAGCTGCATCAGGGGATTATCTAAGGAGATAAAATGCATTTTATTTTTTAGTTCCTTATTTTTCTTTCTAACAAATACCCCTAATATCAATCTACTTACTTTAAAGTGTGAGCTACCGCTTCAATGATTTCCTCCTAAAGAAATGGCGGCTCGGCGTTCTACAGAGCTTATAAGGAAGGCAAGAGAAAGCACCGCACCAATCCCCATTCGAGGAACATGGGAAAAACAGCCAATCACTATAACTTCCGGTTTACCCTTCAAAAATATGCACGCCACTCTATCCTAGTATTAAGACCATTTGGAATACAAGTTTTTAATCTAAATATCCATTTCTGTTCTTTTTGTCGGAGGTAGGCTCTAAAGTCACCTCCCTTATCAGAAGGGTATAATTTTTCTATAATACAGCAGCGCATTTCAAAAAAATTTGTTGATTGGAGTCTAAACAGTGCTGCACCATAGGTGCCTCTATTTTAGTACATGTCAAGCACGACCTATGTTCAATAACTCTGGTTCTAAACTGTCGTGTAGTCTGCCCAATATATAGTAAATTACAGGGACAACTAATAGCATAAATTATTCTACTTGTATCACAGGACGTATATGATTTCAAAAAATATTCTTTATGGGCTAATGGATTCACGAAGGATAAACCCTCTTGCATATTGTTGCATACCGAGCAATGCCCCGCATTTATAGTGACCCACTACCTCATCCTGCGCTACCCTCAGGCCATCCAAAATTCTTCAAGCTGCAAGATCTGCTTCAAATTTAATGGTGGATGGCAAACGCCTTTTGTTTGTTCCTGATGTCTCAAAAGCAACGGCTCAGAAAAGAAAAGCTTTCCTTTCTATGCGTCCCCAACTCAAATCCATAGGGGCACGATCCGTTGGAGTCATGACCTGATCTGCCATACAGGTTTGCCTATCCCACCTTCCACTTTGTGGGGCTGTACCCAACATTGTTTTATGTATTGGGGCTGAATGCGGAGAGACTGCTGAGCCTATCTTGCCAGCATGCGATCCCATTTTTGGATCTTCAATTGTTTTATTATTACTAGCAGTTATAAGCATGTATCCTGTGTCGTTTTTGCACTCCCTTTTTCACTTCCTCCCTTGTGGATGAGATACCCACCATTATTCCCACCCGTATTCCACTCAACTGCCTCCACTAACATCTTGGATACACACCACTCCAAGGGCCACTCTGATGGTTAAACTTCATAATTGTCTCTCTCAAACGTCAAATGAATCAATCATCCAATTAAAAGGAAGAAGATTCTGCACTACTTCAAGCACCTTGATGCTGACATTTGCTTACTTCAAGAAACCCACCTCAGTCATGATGAAGCTCAGAAACTATCTGGCGGCTGGGTACAGCACTGCCTTGCCGCTCCAGCTCAAAACAAGAAGAATGGAGTTATTACCTTGATAAAGAAAAATCTAAACTTCCAGTTATCCTCACACAACTTTGACCCTAACGGAAGATGGTCCCTAATCACGGGATCCATTTCAGGCCAACCTTTGAACCTCTTCAATGTTTACACCCCCAACGCAGATGACCCTTCCTTTTTTCAAACTTTTCAGTCGCTCTGTACCTCATCTTTGACCTCCAACACCATCTTTGCAGGAGACCTCAACTTTCCGATTGATCCCTTCATCGACCGTTCCTCTACCTGCCGCCCTGCCAAACTGAGGGTTCGTACAGCAATCACCAAGCTGATGGATCTCCATGGATGGTCGGATATTTGGAGAGTCTTTCACCCCACTACCAAGGGCTATACCTACTACTCCGCACCCCATCAATCCCACTCCAGAATTGATTATATTTTGGGCTCCAAAGACATTGTGAACCTTGTGACCTCTTTGCGCATTCATGACATCACAATTTCCGATCATGCTGCTGTATCCTGCACTCTCAACTGGTCCACCACTCCTTCATTTCGACAATGGCGTTTAAACAACTTTCTACTGCATGACGAGACCTTCCTTTCTCACATCAAGTCGGAATCTCAATCTTTCTTCACTAATAACCTCAACTCAGTATCAAACTTTTCTACTGTTTGGGAAACCTACAAAGCCTGGCTTCGGGGTGAAGTAATCAGCTTCTCAGCCTTCCAACTTAAAAAACGAAAATCTACCTTACATCAACTAGAAACTGATATTCACGCTAGTGAGTCCCAATTATACAATCGGCATGATCCTCTCCTATATAGAAAACTTCAACAATTAAAATTTCAATATAACGAAATCTTTAGTTCCCTTGCCTCAGCTTCCATCTTTCGTCGCTCTGCCACCTATTACTCTTCATCCAACAAGTCAGGACATCTTCTTGCTACTTACCTGAAAGGCAGACTGCTCGAAAAAAAACCGGATCACTCACAATCAAATCCTCTGATGGTAGTATACACACTTCCACCAAAGATATACTGGAAGATTTCCGTTCTTTTTATGAAGAGCTTTATTCGTCTGACAACTCTCCATCTAATAGTTCCATCATGGATTTTCTTCGCCCTCTGAACCTGCCTGCTCTTACAGAATTACAAACAACAATCCCTTCAACAGCCGATCTCGTCAGATGAAGTTCTCCATGCCATAACCTCCCTACCTTTCAGCCAAAGCGCCTGGTGGTCCAGATGGCCTCACATCAGAATTCTTCAAATCATCTCCACCCTCCTGATGCCTAACTTACTTTCCTATTTCAAGATCTACAATCAACTCCACATGGACTTTATCGCTTCCTTGAAGCCAACATCATCATTCTCCCCAAAACCAAACAGGGACCCCACAATTAGTGAAGAATTATCGCCCCATTTCTTTATTGAACTTAGATTATAAAATATTTGCTAAAATTCTTGTGTTTCGCTTAGAAAAAGTTATGTCTTCTTTAATCCACAGAGACCAAGTTGGTTTTATGAAGGGCCGATATGGAGCTGACAACACTAGACTCTTATGTCACGTACTACACTCTACCCGGTCGAGCACCACTCTCCCGCTGTTCTTTGCCTTTCTTGATAGCTGAGAAGGCGTTCGATAGGGGTAGAGGTGGAAGTATCTTTTCGCTGTCCTTTCTCAATTTGGTTTCCCTCCATCTTTTATTCATTTGATTTCACTACTTTACCAGGCTCCCACAGCTAAATTAATAGTAAATGATGAAGCCTCCTCTCTATTCCCACTTCATAGGGGCACTCTTCAAGGCTGTCCAATGTCTCCTCTTTTGTTTAACCTAGCCCTTGAACCCCTCCTCACGGCCATCAGACAGTCCACAGACATCAAAGGCATAACCATTGCCAATATTGAATTCAAAATCTCGGTTTATGCAGACGATGTCTTATTATACCTGTCTGACCCGGAACCCTCACTGTCCTCCCTAATGCAATTGATCACCTCCTTTTCTTCACTTTCAGGATACAAAATCAATTGGGACAAAACAGAACTCATGCCCCTCAATGACTCTTGCCTCCCCTTTACTATCTCCTCTCAACCTTTCACATGGGTCTCTCATGGAATCAAATATCTTGGGCTAACTTTTGACAGGGATCTTTCCTCAACTATCCAACTAATCTGCTCCACACTTCTCAGTCAGATTTCCACCACCCTGTCATCTTGGTCACCCCTACACCTCTCCTGGTGGGGCCGTCTCGATTCTCTAAAAATGGTCGTGGTTCCAAAACTAACTTATATCTTTAATATGTTCCCTTTACTACTCCCTCCTGCTTTATACAAAAAATTAGAATTGAAAATGCTACGTTTTCTCTGGAATGACAAACCCCATAGAATCTCTCTTAAAAAGCTGAAAACCCCTACACTACAGGGTGGAGTTAATTTTCTTGATCTCTACAGTTACCACAAAGCCTTCGTCCTTAGGCAGGGAGCAGAATGGCTTGCATCTTCCTCCCCTATTGATCGTCCTATTGGCTACGCTTAGAAATTTCCTTAATGTCTCCTTTCCCGTTGAACAGATACTGGGCACTAAGAACCGCCCCAAAACCTCTCCAGGAACCCCATCATTGCAACCACTCATAAAGTCCTAATGGATCTTGATGCTCATTTGGATATTCCTTGGAACAAATCTACCTTTTGTCCTCTATGGTTTAATAATGTCTTTTAATTGATAAAAAACCCGTATGCTGGCCTTCTGGTTTCAAAAAACAAATCTGGGACCTCGGGTAATTATGTCATTCAGATGGGACTTCTCTTACCTTCCAAGAACTTATGGACTCCTTCTCGCTTAATGAATCACACTTCTATAAATGGTTACAACTGAAATCTTCCCTTAAAAAATCAGGTCTCCTTCCATTACCATTTAACTCTGCTTCCCTCTTTACATTTCCTTCTCACAGCAATTCTTAGCATTGGGACATACGGCATTCACATTTTTATAAACTTCTTAAATCCCTTCTTCCCTTTCCTCGTTAATTCCACTACACTCCTTATGGGAATTGGATTTGGGGATACCAATATCTGATTAAGTATGGAACATGGTTTATAAATCCACTTTCCAAAACGTCCCACTCAGCGTCAATCCTTCAACATATATTCTCTTGCTTCATAGAGCCCATGGACTCCAGTCAAATCTCATAAAATCAACCCTACTTACTCCAGTAAACTGTTGGACTTGCCACGATGAAGTTGGTACCCTGAAGCACCTCCTTTTCTCTTGCCCCGCAATTAGCTCCTTCTGGACCTCAGTTTGGGTTACAGCATGCCCAGTTTTCCAGATCAATATTCCTTTGACCTACCAAATGCTTTTACTGAAATCTTCTGCAATACCTGACAAAATCTCAGACTCAGATTACTTTCTTTTTGACATCTTGCTCGCTTTAGCATTGAAGACTATTCTCACTTAAGCATTGAAGACTATTCTCACTTATTGGAAGGATTTATCCAAAGCCACACACTCACAATGGTGGAATCTCGTCTGCCTCACTTATAGAACAGAAGCATATTTGGCTAAGTCTTCCAATAAGTTCCATCGATTTCAGCTTAGATGGAATCTTCTGAAACTCTACTTGCACTCTTCTCTCACTTGAGTGGACCCTCTTCTCCTCTCACTCTTCCCTCCCCCTTCCCTCTTTTATTTACTCCATTTCCTCCCATATATTTTCACTGGATCATGCTTGTTCATGTAGTTAGGATACCGCTTGGTATATTAGATATGCTTTAGATAACTTTTTGAACTTATGGTTATATGTTCATGTTTCACATTGCCTTACTCTTTTAACTGATTCCAAATTATTTGCATATCTTTTGTTACTCATTGCATTTGAATGTCTCATTCCATGCTTTGTAAATTTTACAAATATTCAATAAATAAACATTGACTAAAAAAAAACAACAACTTGTATTCCAAATGGTCTTAATACTAGGATAGATTGGCGTGCATTTTTTTGAAGGGTAAACCGGAAGTTATAGTGATTGGCTGTTTTTCCCATGTTCCTCGAATGGGGATTGGTGCGGTGCTTTCTCTTGCCTTCCTTATAAGCTCTGTAGAATGCCGAGCCGCCATTTCTTTAGGAGGAAATCATTGAAGCGGTAGCTCACACTTTAAAGTAAGTAGATTGATATTTGGGCGTATTTGTTAGAAAGAAAAATAAGGAACTAAAAATAAAATGTATTTTATCTCCTTAGATAATCCCCTGATGCAGCCGTAGGGCGAAACAGGGCCTGTCGGGATATCTCCATGTGAAAAGGAGGTTGATTTTTCTAAGCATGATAGCTTGTCATCGCGCTAGATTTTGTAACTGTATACCGTGGTTATTTTACAATATCAGAAAAAACTATCAAGATAAGTGCTCCTTCTTCTTTCTTTTTTATAAAACACTAAACTTTGAAAAATTAAGAGTGAAAAAATTAAGAGTGAAAACGTTATGAATTTGCAGTGGAGTTAGATGAGACCAAGGATGTATTTCTCTATGACAATATTATTATTGCCATAGATGGTTTCACAGGAATTTCCTGAGAAACACTGAGGTCTCTTCCGCTGTCATACATCGAAGAATAGAAGCACTTGATTTCTGATATCAAGAATTTATGAATATCATTTTGTGTGGTTATTATCTTTAAAGATATTCAGCTTGTATAGCGAGAACAGTTATAACTAATAATTCCCCTACATAGACCTTGAATGAAAAGGCACTTTTGTTTATTTGTTTTCTTTCTAAACTCCTGAGAATGATTAACCATTTGTTTCTAAATATCGTATCATGTGTGTTTTGGAAAATCACCCTCATATGGGCCGCCCTTCCTGTCAAAATATTTCTGTACATTATCTGTGAGTTCTTGATAATCAAAAGTGTCCATATTTGAGGCTGCAGAAGTCTGCCTTGGTTCATGGGCCTTGCTCATATATTTATATGGCCTTCCCTGTCTGTGTGTAGCCTTTGAGATTGAAATGCTCCCACTTATAAAGGAGGGAGACTTTAGTAATAGGTAGAAAAATGAGGTAAAGCGTGTTAGACAAGAGTCACCGGCATAAAGAATACACATGCCCACACTTGCTCACACCTACCCACACTTTAAATGCAAAGGTTACTACCTGAAATTTACAGGCTGAAGTTTAGCATGAAAAAATATAAGAAGTTTGTTAGAAAAACAGAGATGCCAGCTGCCAGTTCCAATCCAGTCTGCACTGGGCCTTTCACCAGGGTAGAGACTGATAAGAAATAGAATTAAAAGCACAAAGTAAAAAATAAGTAAACGTTATTAGTACAGATGTGGAGTGTCTTAATTGAGTGATTGTTATAACTTTGGACCATGCTTTTCTTCAGAGCAGCTCAAATATTTAACCAAATTGTCTTACATGCTACACACTCTAGCAAGCCTATAATAGCAAATCATAAAATGCAAATGCAAGTCAGTGAAGATGGTAGCCTAATGTGAAGGCTCCGTCTTCAATCACCTTGAGAGTTAACTTGATGCATGTTGGCAGCTTCTTGGATGACTCGAAAATGAAGGAGGAAACTTCCCTTACAGATTGTGTCAGTCAGAGGAGTGTTTTGGCAGCTGAATGAAGATTTTATGTGCTGTCAGTGGTGGTCAGCTTTGCCCTTGATATCTGAAATCAGCTGTCGGATCCAATAGCTGTGCGGTGGATTTTATATGAGTGAAGTCAGTGCTCAAGAAGGAAACTTCCTTTACAGTTTGCGTCAGTCAAAGGAGTGTTTTCGGCAGCTGAATGAAGGATTTTATGTTTAAATCATTTTTATTAGATTAAACAAAATACAAAATACACAGCAATATACCATACCACAGAACTCCAAATTTTTATGTAAAACAACTCCAATCCCCCTGCCACCCATCCACCCACCTCCCACCCAACCCCGGTAGCAGCAGCAGCAACTAACATAAAGTAGAAAAATAATAGGAATGAAATAAAGAAAGGTACCAGGAATATATTAAACATCCCAAAGCTTGTGTTGAATATAATGAGTGAAAGTTAAACTAAAGGGCAGCCAACATAGGCGAAACAACCGCCCTGCTTTAGAGGAGAGATCAGCAATGTCCCTTCGTTCTAATAACATTTGTTGGAGCATTAATGCTCTCCACTGAGAAAGAGAGGGAGGCTGGGGTGAGAGCCATTGCAACAGGATACACTTCCGTCCCAGCAACACTGTCCTCTGAACGAAGGCGGAACAGCCAGGTCGAGGAGGATGCAACCGGATCTGTAAGGTGAAGAGAAAAGTCGGATGTAGGCGCCAGGAACAATGCCAGAGGTGAGCCACAAAAGACAGCACTTGAAGCCAGTAAGAAGACACCAATGGGCACGTCCCAAAACATATGTCCAATAGTAGCCAAAGGTTGAGTGCATTTGCCACAGCTATGTCCCAATCCAATCCCCATCAAGTATGCTCTCTTCGGAGCATAGAAAGCACGGAGTATGAATTTATAATTTCTCTCCTTCTCCACTGAAGATAAAGCAGCAGAACTGCCCAGGCGAATACCTCGACAGATCATCTCCTCCGAAATGGGTATCTGAAGATCAGCAGTCCATTTCTGGGCCAAAGTCGCATAATCTAAGGTACCAGATAGCACCAGTAAGGATTTATGATAAAGTTTCAAAGGTATAGGTTCCTGAGCCGTGAGGCAAAGAGCCTCCTGCAACTTATCTTGAACGTCCTCCAGCAATACCGCCGGGGTCAAAGTGAGTAAGTAATGTTGAAGTTGTCGATGTGCAAACCAATCTGTAGAAGGAAGATGAAACTTCGCCTGTAGTTCTGCAAAAGGGATGGGGAGACCGGCGTGTGTTACTGCCTGAGACACATACTGCAGACCCACACCGGACCAGCGATGAAATAAAGCAGAGTCCAAGCCAGGCAAAAAGTCTCCATTTCCCCATATAGGCAGGCAAGGGATTCTGCGTGACGAGATCTTCAATAAGCGACATAACATCCGCCAAGCCACACGCATAGCCGGCAATAACGGATGTGAATGCAGCTGAGGCAAATCAGGTAAGTAAATAGCATGTAAGAGATAACTAAAATGGTATGGCTGAAAGAGAAAACATTCAATATCAGGTAGGGAAAAACAAGCCGTATTACAAAACCAGTCATGAATATGACGCAATTGACAAGCAAGATTAAACCTAGACACACACAACAGACCCAACCCCCCCTGAGTAATAGGAAGCAGCAGCTTAGAAAAAGCTATCCTAGCTCGTTTACCCTGCCATAAGTAAGCTGAGAGATGAGATCTGTGTTGAGATAAGTGTTGTTTTGTTAGCATGATAGGAAGTGTTTGGAATAAGTACAGCCATTGTGGGAGAATCATCATGTTATAAAGAGCTATACGGCCAGAGAGAGAAAGAGGATAAGACTTCCAATTATGTAACGTAGTAGCAGTACGACGGAGTAAGGGCAAAACATTATCCGTATAAAGCCTGTCCAATTTCCGTGGAATGACCATCCCCAAATAAACCAGATGGGAGGAAGCCCACTGCAACGGAAACTCCCCGTTCCAGTTCTGTTGTACTTCTAGCATGGTAGGCAAGGCGATAGACTTTTGCTTATTCAGGACTAAGCCCGAGTACATACTAAATTCCTCTAGGAGTTCCAGAGCCCGAAATAGCGAGCGCTGAGGGTTGCCCAAGGTAAGCAAAAGATCGTCTGCAAAGGCCAACACCCTCAATTGAGATTGACCCTCTGGCAGTCCCATAATCTCATCATCCCCCTGAAGGGTGCGCAACAATGGATCTAAATATAAAAGAAAAAGAAGAGGGGATAAAGGACACCCCTGACGCGTTCCTCTGCCAATAGAGAATGAGTGAGATCGCATGCCATTAACTAACACAGAGGCCACAGGATTAGAATAAAGTGCCTGTATAGAAGCTAAATAACTAGCGGGAAATCCCATATATTGCAAAAGCTGAAATAAGTAATGCCAATTAACCTTATCAAAAGCTTTCGCAGCATCTAACCCAACTAGCAAACCCGGTAGGCACAGTTGTTGTGCACTAGAAAACGCAAGAAGAACCCTCCGTACATTAAGTACAGAATGGCGAGTCCGAACAAACCCCACTTGTTCAGGGACAATAAGGGAAGGCAACAAAGATGCTAATCGATCTGCCAAGATACGAGCAAAAATTTTTACATCTACGTTTAACAGCGATATCGGGCGGTAGGACTCCAATTCAGTAGGTGGCTTAGATGGTTTAGGAATAAGCGTAATCAGGGCCTCATTAGAATAGCGAGGAAACGTGCGCTCTGTTTGAATGGTCGAATAATAATCTAACAGCGAGCCCCCAATAGAGAGAGATAAAATCTTAAAGAACTCAGGGGAGAAACCATCAGGCCCTGGAGCTGTACATGGTTTTAGTTTCTGAATTGCCAGAAGTACCTCCTGTAAATGTAACGGTCAATCTAGGTGTGATATCTGTGCAGCCGTCAATCGAGGCATACCGGCGTCCTCTAGATAATCACAGACATCCGGACCTGTGTAGGGACCCGGAGACGCATAAAAAGCCTCAAAATGACGATAAAAGCTATCAGAAATGTCCCCCGCCGAGGTAAGTATCTTCCCAGAAGTATCATGTATCATCGTGATATAGCGAGACCCCTTCCAACCTTTAGTAATTGACGCCAACAATTTCCCGGCCTTATTGCCATGTTTATAGAATTGAAATTTACGAAAAAACAATGATTTTTTTGTACGGTCATGAATAAGAGAGTTTAAGTTTACCAACACTGTCTGATATTCTTCTCTAGTGGCCGCAGTGGGATTGCGTATTAAATCTCGTTTTAAGGACACCAGTTGCCGTTCAAGTATCACAATACGGTGTGCTATGCGACGCGTGCGAGTAGTTACATAAGCTATGATGTCCCCACGGAGTACAGCTTTAGCTGCATCCCAAAATAAACCAGGCTGGTCAGCATGTTGTGCATTGAAAGACGAATAAGCTTCCCACTTATCCAGTAAGAACTTTTGAAAATGGGTATCATGGTGTAAATAAGAGGGAAATCTCCAACCCGTTCCCTGGCCTATCGGTCCACCCACCGCAACATCAATCCAAATCATAGTATGGTCAGATACCTCCAGGGGGCCGATGGTCGCCTCAGTGACCCGAGAGAAAAGGGATTCTGATATTAAGGTGTAATCAATTTGCGAAAAAGTCCCATGCGCTCTGGACTGATGTGTATAATCCCGCTCAGTAGGATGTAGCAAGCGCCAGGGGTCAACCAAGATAAGGGACCCCTTTAGTCTGCCTCATTGATGATATACCCGACGTCCCAGAGCGATCCATGGTCGAATCTAATACTTGATTCAGGTCACCCACCAAAATTAGGGGAGTATCAGAGTCCTGTAGGCAAAATATTAACCAGATTTGAAAATAAGAATGTTGATATCCATTAGGGCCATATCCCACCAAAAGTCTAAAGGATCCCCCAGGTCCCTCCACCTTTGCTAAAAGATAACGGCCCTGTACATCGCGCCTTTGCACCCGCACAGAGCACGCTAAACCCCTCTGTATTAGAATGGCCACCCCAGCCCTTCTCCCTGGACCAGATGCATAATAGATGGATCCCACCCAACCCCTCTGGAGCTTCCCATGTTCTATGTCAGTAAGTCTGGTCTCCTGAAGACATGCGATGTCTGCACGGTGGTGTTTCAATTGAGATAATATCTTAGTACGTTTTGCAGGAGATGTAATTCCTGACACATTCCAAGATAATATACGCAACTTCTGATCACCCATAAGGGACCCCATCTAAATATCTAAAGCAACTCAACCACCAATGTGAAAAGGGTCCCAGGGCGCCCAGCCTCACCCCAAGATCCAAAGTATACAATCCACTCAAACCACTCATACATCCCCACTATAGCAATCCCCCAGTACCAAACATACACAATAACCCATTCCCAAAACCATGCTGCTGCTACCACCCCATAACCAATTACCCCCCAACCCCCCCAAAACATTCCCAAAACTCCCTACAAAGAGGGAGAAACACAGGGCACAAAAGACACCATGCCCGGGGCTGCCCAAGCCGCAAAAATGAGCTCCCCAAGAGCCATTGAGACTGGAAACTGCTCCAGTAAAATATATCAACTGAACAAACCAAAATTAGGTTACTGTCACACTACAGTCAAGCCTCCCCATTGGTAGGGTTGTCCAGAAGTTTTATGAAATCTGCAGCAGCCTCAGGAGACTGAAAGGATTTCCATACTCCATTATGTTGAATCCGAAGATGGGCCGGGTAGTTGAACTGTAACCTCCTTTTAAGCTCAGCTAATTTAGCGCAAAGAGGGTAATATGGCTTTCTTTTGTCTTGTAAAGCCACCGAAAAGTCTTGACTAATGCGAACCTGAGTGGCATTATACTTGAGCATATCTCGTTTGGCCCGGTATTGTTGTAGCAATTCCACCTTATGGCGAAAGTTCAACAGCTTAAGAATCACCACCCTCGGACGGGTTTCCAAGCCCGCTCGAGGCCCCAGGCGATGAGCTCGTTCCAACCTCAAAGGGCCCAAAGAGGGTGGGAGGGGTAGTTCCTCCTGCAGCCAGCGTTCCAGTGTATCCAGCAATAGGCGATCCGCAAGCGTTTCCGGAATACCCATTAGTCTCAAATTAGAGCGGCGGGAGCGATTCTCCAAATCATCAATCTTCTCTGCCTTTGACAACATCTGGGCCTGTAGCGTGGATAAGGCCATCTCCCTGGTCTCTGAGGAGTCTTCCAAATTCGAGACCCGCTGTTCTAATTCAGCAGTGCGAGCCGCTGCTGCCGAGAGAAGATTTTCAATATTTGAAATTTGTGAAGATATGAGTTCCATTTTAGGACTCAGGACCTGCGCGATCGCTTCCCTGATGTCGCCCAGCGCGGTCTCAGTAAAGTGAGAGACCGCCGCTGCAGGGCTCACTGCCATCTTAGGCTCCACGGGCCGCACGCGTTCGCGATCTTTCCTAGCTGGTTTGGCTGTCATGGAGTCCTGCGATCTTGTTACGTAGTTGTCCATATAATTATAGATCAGATGAGGAGCAGCACAAGCTTCGGAGAGCAGATCCGTTCCGTTAATTAAACAATGGAAGTAGGGCAGCCCCGGAGCGAGCGAGGAGACGTCTTTACTCGCTCATAGCGTCACGTGACCTCCTGAATGAAGGATTTTATGCACTGTCAGTAGCAGTCAGCTGTGCGGCGTTTTTTGCCGTTGATATCTGAAATCAGCTGTCGGATATGAGCACTGACTGCTGATTAATCGCTCTGTTTCTTCTGAACAGAAGTAAATATTGAAGCTAACAGTGACAGTTCAATCGGGAGGACTTGAGCCCTATCGGAAGAGACTGTTGGCTATACAGAGATGTGGCTGACAGTGATAGTTGATCTGTGAGGAAATTTATGCTGTTGATGTGAATTGAGGAGGCAGTTGGCTGATGCTTTGTTTATTTCTGCCTGCTTGATCCAGTTTACTCCCACTTTGAAAACTTGTTTTGTTTACATCTGACTGCTGGCGGTTTTTGTGGGAACACTCTGCCTGCCTGCTTTGGCTCTCTTGCCTAATGAGATCTTACTTTGAATGGAACTGAACACACTTGGAGCAGATATTTGGAAATTCAGCTGCATACTCTGATTATTCCTGCCTGCTCCAGTTCTCTTGCCTTATGAGATCTTGCTTTGATTACTGCTGGTTTTATGCAGCATTGATTGTGGGAGCGTCTTGGATCATCAGCTGTGAGAAAGTGTGGGCACAGATTGCCAGACAAAATCCAAAGTCTCTAGCTGTATAACATCTCAAGCATTGTTAAAGCGAATCTATGCTGCCACCTAGAGGTTGTCTAAACCAATCTGAATCATTGAAACCATTTTGAATGTGATCTGGACTGATTTCAGCTGTCATCTTTTTTTTTTTTTTTTTTTTTTTTTTAAAATAGGCATTGGAAAAATGTCTTCGCGGAGAAAACTGGACAGTTATGGATTTGTTGGAAAGAAGTCAGGAGCTTCAAAAACGATGGATGTTGGTCCGCAAGAAGCTAATTTAGTGGAATTGGGAGCTGTAAAAGGGGATGAAATAGAACTTCATAGCTCACAGAAGGCGTCGGATTCTTTGAGAGATCTGCTTTTGGATATTCATAAAGAAATGCAATCTCTGCGTTTTGATGTGACTAAAGCTGTAACGGATTTAAAGCATGAAATGGGGGAGTTGATGAAGCGATAAGATTTGGTGGAAGCACATGTTAACACTATGACTGAAGACATTATTGCAGTACAACAGGAAGTGGAAAAAGTTCACATGGAGGAGTCGGCAATTTTAGATAAGTTGGAAGATCTAGAAAATAGATCTCGTAGGTGTAATCTAAGGATCAGGGGGGTTCCGGAAGAACATGCTTTTTTGAATACTCGCCGAACTGCTTTGGACATTTGTACAGACATTCTCACTACTGCTAAGGCAGGTGAGGGACAGGTACTGGAGACTGAAATTGAACGAGTGCAAAGGGCACTGGGACGTCCTAAATCCAAATTACCTTGAGACATTATTTTGTGTCTGGGAAGCTTTTGAATGAAGGAGGAAATCTTTCACGCAGCAAGAAAACTAAAGGATTACAAATGGAATAATTTACGACTTGATATTTATCAGGATGTAGCGGCTGTTACCTTGCGAAAAAGGAAGGATATGCAAGAGGTGACTACCTATCTTCGCAGAGAGGGTATTAAATATAGATGGCTTTTTCTATTTGCTTTGGCTCTGACAGTGGGGAGTACAACTAGTCGAGTTCGAACTGTAGTGGAGGCTTGGACGGAGTTGCAAAAATTAGGTGCGCCTAATCTCCTGGTGAGAGAATATGCTGGTGACCAGGGAAAAGATATAATTGGTCCTTCTGGATGGCGTCGACAAACCAGAGGAGCCTCAGTGAAAAGTGCAGGAAGTCGACTGGTTTAAAAAGAATTGTTGTCATTCCTGGACATTTTTATTGGTTTGGGTGTAGTGTGAGGATGGTTGGAGGATTGTGAAGTTAATTGGTGGGTGGTTTGAGTGCTGTTTGAGTGTAGAAAGTGTGTTGAATGGATTGCTAGGGTTACTATTGGTGATGAGATTGGGGAGTTAAATAGTGGAGGGACTTGGCTGATTATGTGCTGTCTGTCTGAGAGTAGTAATGTGTGTTGAAAGTGATGTTCTGAAGGTGGGGATTTCTTAGGTGTTTATCTGGAAGTTGGAGAAGTATTTTGGGGTGGTTGGGATGATGAGGTTACTTCTTTCTTAGTGATCTTGAGATCTATATGGTAGGTCTTGAGATACAATTTTGGGTAGGGTTTAGGGGGGTGGGAAATTATAGAGGTAAAGTAGGGGAAGGGTTGGGAATAAGGGGATGGGTGAAAGGAAATGGTACTCTCTATCTAGCTTTGAAACTGGACGGTCAGCTGATGTTAGGGTGGAACTTGGTCAGAGGCTGGGGTGGCCGGGTTACACGGATTTTGATGGAGGAGCATGTGGAATGGTTAATAAAAATGGATCCTGGTTAATTTTGTATCTTGGAATGTGGGGGGAATTCTCCCATCAAACGTACAAAAATTTTGCAGCAATTACAACGTCACAAGGTGGATGTGGCCTTTCTCCAAGAGACTCATTTGAATGATATTGAACATATGAAATTGAAGCAATGATGGGTTGGGGAATGTGTGGCAGCTTCTGCAAAAAGTAAACACAGAGGAGTAGCGATTTTGTTTCGTAGGGGTCTAGTGGATAATTTACAAATTTTGAGTAAAGATGGAGAGGAACGATATGTGCTCTGTCAAGGGGTAATAGCGCAGCGGAATTTTGTTTTTTGCTGTGTATATGCTCCTTATGATAGTGATCCGGCATTTTTTGCCAACTAAACCCAATTATTATTACCTTTTGCTCAGGTCTCTTTAATTGTTGGGGGAGACTTTAATGCTGTGCATGATTCTAATTTGGATTGTACGGGGCCAGGGGGCACTATGCGTCGAAAAGAGGAAAGGGAGATCCAAAAATTTAGTGAAAATCTGGAATTAATAAATTCTTGGAGGGTATTACATGGTTTTGAGAGGGATTATACCCATGTATCTCAAGCACATGGTACACAATCTCGTATTGACTACATTTGGGTAACAGATTCGGTGTTTTGGAATCTGGTGCATACGGATATAGGTCCTTATACAATTTCTGATCATTTATGGTTATATGCGAGGTGGCAGAATGGTAAGGGGTCTCAAAGGATGTGGCGATGGGTGTTTCCGCTAGCACTATATAGGGACAAAAAATATAGAGAACGACTATTGGGTACATGAATAGATTATAAGAGGCATTATAAGAACACGTTCTTCTCGTCGGTTTTCACGAGAGAAGACACATCTAACATACCGGATTCAGAGGAGCTCATAAGTGGGGAACAGGCTGAAAAATTGGAACACATAGAGGTAAGTAAGGAGGATGTCCTCAAACAGATAGACAGGTTAAAATGCGGCAAATCGCCGGGCCCAGACGGGATCCACCCAAGGGTTCTGAAGGAACTAAGACAAGAAATAGCGGGCACAATCCAGCATGTTTGCAACCTATCCTTGAAAACTGGAGAGGTACCAGAGGATTGGAAACTGGCGAATGTCACACCTATCTTCAAGAAGGGATCGAGGGGTGACCCCGGGAACTACAGGCCGGTGAGCCTGACTTCAATTATAGGGAAGATGGTGGAAGCTATGATCAAGGATGGTATTTGCGAGCACATCGAGAGAAATGGCCTACTGAGAACAAGCCAGCTTGGATTCTGTAAGGGAAGGTCATGCTTAACGAACCTTTTGTACTTCTTTGAGGGAATAAGCAGTCGGGTGGACAATGGGGAACCCATAGACATCATTTACCTCGATTTTCAAAAGGCTTTCGACAAGGTGTCACATGAAAGGCTGCTTAGGAAGCTGTGGAACCACGGGGTGGGAGGGGATGTGCATAGATGGATCAAGCACTGGTTGTCGGGTAGACTGCAGAGGGTCGGAGTAAAGGGACAATATTCTGACTGGCGGGGAGTCACGAGCGGTGTGCCACAGGGATCGGTGCTGGGGCCGTTACTCTTCAACATATTTATCAATGACCTGGAAAAGGAGGCAAAGTGCGAGGTTATAAAATTTGCAGACGATACCAAACTGTGCGGCAGAGTTAGATCCAGGGAGGAGTGTGAGGACCTGCAAAGGGACCTGGACAAGCTGGAAGACTGGGCAAACAAATGGCAAATGCGCTTTAATGTGGAAAAATGCAAGGTCATGCATATAGGGAAAAAGAACCCGTTGTTCAACTACAAATTGGGGGGGGGGGCATTGCTGGGAGACAGCAGTCTAGAGAGAGACTTGGGTGTGCTGGTGGATGCATCACTGAAGCCATCTGCGCAGTGCGCAGCAGCCTCGAAAAAAGCCAACAGGATGCTGGGCATCATAAAGAGGGGCATAACAACCAGGACGCAGGAAGTCATCATGCCATTGTATCGAGCGATGGTGCGTCCACATCTGGAATACTGCGTTCAATATTGGTCGCCGTACCTCAAGAAGGACATGGCAGTACTTGAGAGAGTCCAAAGGAGAGCAACGAAACTGGTAAGAGGGCTGGAACACTGCCCATACGCCGAGAGGTTGGATAGGCTGGGGCTCTTCTCTCTGGAAAAAAGGAGGCTCAGGGGAGATATGATAGAGACCTTCAGGATCATGAGGGGCATAGAGAGGGTGGATAGGGACAGATTCTTCAGGCTGAAGGGGACAACAGGTACGAGGGGGCATTCGGAGAAACTGAAGGGAGATAGGTTCAAAACAAATGCAAGGAAGTTTTTTTTCACCCAAAGGGTCGTGGACATCTGGAATGCGCTACCGGAGGAAGTGATCAGGCAGAGTACGGTACAGGGATTCAAACAGGGATTGGACGGATTCCTGAGGGATAAAGGGATCGTGGGATACTGAGAGAGGTGCTGGGATGTAACACAGGTATAGAAAGCTAACCAGGTAATAAGTATAGAAACCCAACCAGGTAGTGCATGTGCAAGACCGGAGGGTTAGGACTTCGATGGGAAGATAGGACTCAATGGGAAACCAAGGTGGCAAAGGGGGCCCCTTCTGGTGATTCAGACAGGTCGTGACCTGTTTGGGCCGCCGCGGGAGCGGACTGCTGGGCAGGATGGACCTATGGTCTGACCCGGCGGAGGCACTGCTTATGTTCTTATAATGCTCACACAGAAGAGGATCCTATTTTATTTTGGGAAGCGGCAAAGGCGGTGTTGAGGGGAGATACAATAAGGTAAAAAAGATCGGGATAGGGAGATTTTGCATTTGGAGAGGGATATTGTAAAGGTTAGGAAGAAATATGGGCACTCGGGTGATTCAATGCATAGACAGGAGCTGATGGAATATAAAATAACTCTCAATTCCCTTCTACATCAGCGGGCACATAAATCCATAGCTTATTATAAATATCAACTATATAAACAAGAGAATAAAGGGGGAAAACTATTGACCCATTTTGTTTCATCTAGAATAGGTCCCAATAGGATTCGGACCTTGATAAATGAACAAGGGAAGCGAGTTATAATTGATCCGGAGATAGGAGATATTTTTTTCCGCTATTACAAGTCTCTTTATGGCCCTCCGTTAGAAAGGGGATTAAATTGCCCTGTATTTCTGAGAGTGATAGGGAACGTCTGAATGAGCCAATTACTCCGGAAGAAGTATACTGGGCAATTGGGAATAGCACTCTGCTGAAGGCGCCAGGTGAGGATGGGATACGAGTGGAATTTTATAAACTTCTAAAAGAAGAGATTATCAATCCACTTGCTAGAATGTTTAACATTATGGTTGGTGCAGAGGCTTTGTCTGATGGTATGAATACGGCACGAATTCTAGTGTTGCCTAAGCTGAATAAAGACCCTGAAAAAGCAGGATCATATCGTCCTATTTTTTTATTGAATACGGAGGTTAAACTGTAGCGAAGATTATGGCAAATAGGATGGCTTCTGTTCTGCCCTCCCTCATTCATGATGCCCAAGTGGGATTTGTGAAGGGAAGGAGAATTACTAAAAATATGAGAAAATTGTTACTGTCTTTGGAACAGAGGGCAATGTATAATTTACCTTCGGTGCTGGTCAGTTTTGATGCTGAAAAGGCGTTTGACAAGGTACGATGGGATTTTCTATATGATATATTAAAAGTATATGGTTTTGATTTTTTTTTGTATCTGTGGTCTGTGCTTTGTATGCGCTTCCACAAGCTAAATTGTGTGTTAAAAGATTTTGAAACTGATAAGTTCTCTATTTACAGGGGGATGAGACAGGGTTGTCCCTTATCCCCGTTATTATTCGTACTTACTTTAGACCCCCTTATTCGGGATATATATGCAATGTCATCTATACGAGGGATTGATATCGGAAACACAACTTTTAAACTTTTGGCTACACCTCACGGATCCTTTGCCTTCTTTAACGGCATTATTGGAATTGATTAAAGAATACGGTGAATATGCAGGTTTCCGTATAAATTTAGGTAAATCAGAGGCGCTAGCGTCCTCTGTGGTGGTAAAGGTCTTATGGGGGTTGGAGTTTCCATTGACTTGGGCGCAAGGGCAATTTATGTATTTGGGGACAGTAATGACTATGTTGACTTCCCAATTATATCGTCTTAATGTGGATAGGCTTCAACAGAATATGGAACTATTGTTGGATACCTGGCAGACGTTGCCCCTTTCTTTAATGGGTCGCATCTGCTTGGTCAAGCTGTATATGTTGCAAACTTTGCCGTTATGTTTACTCAAGAAAGATTTAAAGATCTTTCTTAAAAAATTTACTCGTTTCTGTTGGGCTGCTAAGAAACCTAAATTAAAGTTGACATATTTGCTGGATAATTGGAATAGAGGGGGGTTGGGTTTACCGGATATGCGGATTTATAATTATGCGTGTTTACTTCATCATTTGGGTGATTGGGTAAATGTGACAAGCATTTATACTCCACTTCAGATGGAACAGGAGTTTTTAGCTCCTTATGATATATTTGCGTTACTACATCTCTTATTCGTTCAAGTGTTGTATTTAACATTACTTTGATTTTCCCACCTTCAGATTGCTGGTCCAATCCCTAATTCTAAACTCCCTGGATTACTGCAATATCATATATCTGGGCTCCTACAAGAAAACCATTAAACGACTACGACTTATTCAGAATACCGCAGTCCGCCTCATCTACGGGCTCAAAAAATCAGACCACATCAGCCCTTTCTACAAGAAACTTCACTGGCTACCGTTCGAAGCAAGGATCATCTTCAAATTCGCCTGCCTCTGCTTCAAAACCCTAACTGGCTCAGCCCCGATATATCTTTCACGCCACTTCACCTTCCCAGGCTCTAACCGTACACGCAATGCACACCTGTTTGCCTACCCCTCCCCAAAAGGATGCATCCACAAAAGATTCTTCGATAAAACCCTCTCATTCCAAGCTGGCAAATGGAATGACTGCCTGTCCACTCTCATCTCTCTTGCCCCAACGTACCAATCCTTCAGGAAATCGCTAAAAACATACCTCTTTGATAAATTCCTCTAACCCCCGTCCCCCCGACCAAACTAATAATCCCTTGCCTCCCTCCCTACCCTTCCCCTCTCCCCATGCAACAATTTTTGGATCCTTTTGTAATTGTCACTGGTTTATGCCATATAATTGTTAACCAATTCTCCGCACCTACATTGTTTAAATCGCTCTGAACTGTTTTTCGATACGCTGTAACCTCGATGTAACTTTGCTATAACTAAGCTGTAACTTCGCTGTAAATGTACAGTCTCTTATCCTGTAAACCGCTCTGAACTGTTTTGTGGTATTGCGGTATAAAAAAATAAAGTTATTATTATTATTATTATTATTATTATTAATACTTTACAGATGGTATGGCATTGGCTTGTGCAATTATTGGGAGGGAATCCAATGGTTACTGATCTCTTGCCTTTGCAGGGTAATCTGGCTTTTCTTCCGGGTAGAGTCTAGGGAGTACAGATTATGGGATGCAAGAGGAATTTTAAGATTGGAACATATACTGGGAGATGAGGGGGAGCTATTGACTCGTACTGAATTGTTGGCTAAGGTGGGGGAGACTTGGGGAGCACAGTTTGCATGTATACAAATGGAACATTATGTGAAATCCCTTGACAGAGTACAGTTGAGTTTGCATTTGGGTGCTAGATTGAGAGAGTTGTTTGCTCAGGAGGAGGGGATGTCTCTTTCGGTGTCTTGTATTCATTCTATTTTGCAAAAATTACAACCAGACAAGGACTATCAGAAAATTCGGGAGAAATGGGAGAAAGATTTACAGCTTAATTTGAGACATTGGGATGTTGCCCGTATTATAAGAGCGACACCTGGGTGACTTCATGTTCATGGTTAAGAGAAACGCATTATAGGGTTACATTATGTGCCTATTACATTACATTAGAGATTTCTATTCCACCATTACCTTGCGGTTCAAGGCAGATTACAAAAGATTTATGAATGGGGTTACAATGGAAGAACATTTGTTATTTCTAGAGTAGTGAAGAGGAGATATATTTTCATTTTTATAGTTGTAAATAGCAAGGTCATTTGTCAGTTCTCTAGTGGTAAAAAGTGGAATAAGTGAGTTAGGACTGTTTCAGGAATTTCTTTTCTGAAAATCTTGTAGTCTGAGATGGTTATCAGAAGGTTGGAGATCTGATTATCTAGTTTTGCGGCTTGAGTGGCTAGGAGGCCATTGTGTAGTTTTGTCCGTTTTACTTCATTGATCGGGGGAGGTATGAATGGGGAATGCATTTTTCTGTGTCTGGTTGAGGATGCTTGGATGAGGCGGTTGTTCAGATAGGATGGGCTGTCTCCAATTAGGGTTTTAAATAACATGCAGTAGAATTTAAATTGTATTCTTTCTTGGATTGGAAGCCAGTGTGAGTTGATGAAAGCTTCTGTGATATGGTCATGTTTCATAGTAACATAGTAGATGACGGCAGATAAAGACCCGAATGGTCCATCCTGTCTGTCTGATTCAATTTAAATTTTTAAATTTTTTCTTCTTAGCTTTACCCAGTACTGTGCTTGGGTTCCAACTGCCGAAATCTCTGTTAAGACTTACTCCAGCCCATCTACACCATCCCAGCCATTGAAGCCCTCCCCAGCCCATCCTCCACCAAACGGCCATATACAGACACAGACCGTGCAAGTCTGCCCAGTACTGGCCTTCGTTCAATATTTAATCTTATTTTCTGATTCTAGATCCTTTGTGTTCATCCCACGCTTCTTTGAACTCAGTCACAGTTTTACTCTCCACCACCTCTCTCGGGAGTGCATTCCAGGCATCCACCACCCTCTCCGTAAAGTAGAATTTCCTAACATTGCCTTTGAGTCTACCACCCCTCAACCTCAAATTATGTCCTCTGGTTTTACCATTTTCCTTTCTCTGAAAAAGATTTTGTTCTATGTTAATACCCTTCAAGTATTTGAACGTCTGAATCTAATCTCCCCTGTCTCTCCTTTCCTCTAGGGTATACATATTCAGGGCTTCCAGTCTCTCCTCATACATCTTCTGGTGCAAGCCTCCTATCAATTTCGTCGCCCTCCTTTGGTCCACCTCAAGTCTTCTTACGTCCTTCGCCAGATACGGTCTCCAAAATTGAACACAATACTCCTAGTGGGGCCTTACCAATGATCTGTACAGGGGCATCAGCACCTTCTTCCTTCTACTGACTACGCCTCTCTTTATACAGCCCAGCATCCTTCTGGCAGCAGCCACTACCTTGTCACACTGTTTTTTCACCTTTAGATCTTCGGACACTATCACCCCAAGGTCCCTCTCCCCGTCTGTGCATATCAACTTCTCTCCTCCCAGCATATACGGTTCCTTCCTATTATTAATCCCCAAATGCATTACTCTGCATTTCTTTGCATTGAATTTTAGTTGCCAGGCATTAGACCATTCCTCTAACTTTTGCAGATCCTTTTTCATATTTTCCACTCCCTCTTCGGTGTCTACTCTGTTACAAATCTTGGTATCATCTGCAAAAAGGCACACTTTTCCTTCTAACCCTTCAGCAATGTCACTCACAAACATATTGAACAGGATTGGCCCCAGCACTGATCCCTGAGGGACTCCACTACTCACCTTTCCTTCCTTTGAGCGACTTCCATTAACCACCACCCTCTGGCGTCTATCCGACAGCCAGTTTCTGACCCAGTTCACCACTTTGGGTCCTAACTTCAGCCCTTCAAGTTTGTTCAACAGCCTCCTATGAGGAACTGTATGAAAGGCTTTGCTGAAATCCAAGTAAATTACATCTAGCATATGTCCTCGATCCAGCTCTCTGGTCACCCAATCAAAAAATTCAATCAGGTTCGTTTGGCACGATTTACCTTTTGTAAAGCCATGTTGCCTCGGATCCTGTAACCCATTAGATTCAAGGAAGTACATTATCCTTTCTTTCAGCAAAACTTCCATTATTTTTCCAACAACTGAAGTTTCCTGCTTCATCCCTGTGACCACTTTTATGAATAGAGACCACATCCGCTCTCCTCCAATCCCCAGGAATCACTCCCGTCTCCAGAGATTTGTTGAACAAGTCTTTAATAGGATTCGCCAGAACCTCTCTAAGCTCCCTTAGTATCCTGGGATGGATCCCGTCTGGTCCCATCACTTTGTCCACCTTCAGTTTTCAAGTTGCTCATAAACACCCACCTCCGTGAACGGCGCAGAATCTACTCCATTTTCTCATGTAACTTTGCTAGACAATCTCGGTCCTTCTCCAGGATTTTCTTCTGTGAACACAGAACAGAAGTATTTGTTTAGCACATTCGCTTTCTCCTCATCACTTTCCACATATTGGTTCCCAGCATCTTTTAGCCTAGCAATTCCATTTTTCATCTTCCTCCTTTCACTAATATATCTGAAAAAATTTTTGTCTCCCTTTTTTACATTTTTAGCCATTTGTTCTTCCGCCTGTGCTTTCGCCAGACGTATCTCTCTCTTGACTTCTTTCAGTTTCACCCTGTAGTCCTTTCTGTACTCCTCTTCTTGGGTTTTTTTATATTTCAAGAACGTGAACTCTTTTGCCTTTATTTTCTCCATCACTAGTTTTGAGAACCATATCGGTTTCCTTTTTCTCTTGTTTTTATTTATTTTCTGCCATTTTTATCTCTCCTTTCAGCTTAGACCACTGTTTTTCCACTTTTCTTATGTCCTCCCATCAGTAACAAAAATCTCATGCACGAATACAGGATGTCCGGGCGGTACTTGGAGAGACCTCCCAGGAAAGAGATTTATATCCTTCCACTTCTCTTATGTCCTCCCATCGGTAACAAAAATCTTATGCACGAATACAGGATGTCCGGGACGGTACTTGGAGAGACAAGTTGATGAAGCTATCCACGCAATGAGCAGCGGCGGTGGCGAAAAGGGCGAACAGAATGCTAGGAATGATAAAGAAGGGGATCACAAACAGATTGGAGAAGGTTATCATGCCGCTGTACCTGTCCATGGTGCGCCCTCACCTGCAGTACTTGTCGCTGTACATGAAGAAGGACACGGTACTACTCAAATGGGTCCAGAGAAGAGTGACTAAAATGGTTAAGGGGCTGGAGGAGTTGTCGTATAGTGAAAGATTAGAGAAACTGGGCCTTTTCTCCCTCGAACAGAGGAGATTTAGAGGGGACATGATTGAAACATTCAAGGTACTGAAGGGAATAGACGTAATAGATAAGGACAGGTTGTTCACCCTCTGCAAAGTAGGGAGAACGAGAGGACACTCTCTAAAATTGAAAGGGGATAGATTCTGTACGAACGTAAGGAAGTTCTTCTTTACCCAGAGAGTGGTAGAAACCTGGAACGCTCTTCTGGAGTCTGTCATAGGGGAAAACACCCTTCAGGGATTCAAGACAAAGTTAAGAACATAAGAACTGCCTCTGCTGGGTCAGATCAGGGGTCTATCGCGCCCAGCAGTCCGCTCACGCGGCGGCCCATCAGGTTCAGGACCTGTATAGTAGTCCTCTGTTTATACCCTTCGATCCTCTTTTCCTTCATTAAAGCATCCAATCCCTTCTTGAAACCCAATAGCGTACTCTATCCTATCACACCTTCTGGAAGTGCATTCCAGTTGTCCACCACCCTTTGGGTGAAGAAGAACTTCCTAGCATTGGTTCTGAATCTGTCCCCTCTTAGTTTTTCCGAATGCCTTCTCGTTCTTGTAGCTTTCAAAAGTTCGAAGAATCTGTCCCTCTCCACTTTCTCTATGCCCTTCATGATCTTGTAAGTCTCTATCATGTCCCCTCTAAGCCTCTGCTTCTCCAGGGAAAAAAGCCCCAGTTTCTCTAATCTTTCAGCATATGAAAGGTTTTCCATACCTTTTATCAGTCGCGTCGTTCTCCTCTGAACCTTCTCGAGTATCGCCATATCCTTCAAGTTCCTGCTGAATCAGAATGTACAAAGGTAGGGCTAGTCTCAGGGCGCTGGTCTTTGACCAGAGGGCTGCTGCATGAGCGGACTGTTGGGCACGATGGACCATTGGTTTGACCCAGCAGCGGCAATTCTTATGTTCTTATGTTTATGCTCCCATTTTATTAAAGTCCGTATGTTTGAAATCTAGGACTTTAAGTATTGTGCGGCCGCTCTTCACTTTAGCCGTTATATCAAATCAAACCGTTTGATGATTGCTACTTTCCAGGTGAGCACCACTTGAACAATAGAGATACTCTCCCCATTTGTGAGGTCCAGATCCAATATCACTTTTTCCCTCGTGGGTTCCATCACCATGTGTCTAAGCAGAGCCTCTTGAAAGGCATCCACAATCTCTATACTTCTTTTCGATTCCACAGACGAAACATTCCAGTTCGCATCCAGGAGGTTGAAATCTCCCAACAGCAGCACCTCCTCCTCCTTTCCAAAGTTTTGGATATCCACAATCAAATCCTTATCAATTTACTGCGATTGAGTCAGAGGTCTGTACCAAGTTAGGTTTAGGACCCACCTCTCTTCAATTTGGAATAACCCATGTGGTTTCCCTCAGGGTTCTCCTCTTTCACCTACATTATTCAATGTTTATCTTTCATCATTGGGTTCATGTTTGAGCAACCTGGATGTAGAACTATTTAGTTATGCTGATGACATTACTATTGTCATACCTTTTACTTCAGCTCTATCCCAGATTACCACTAAAGTCGAAATCGTAATGACACAGATGGATTCCTGGATGCAAAAATTTAAACTTAAACTAAACACCGGCAAAACAAAGTTTTTTATGGTGTCCGCTAGTAGTATTTCATTTGAACCTTCTATTAGTATAAACTCAACTCAGTATATAATTCATCCAATGATTAAAATCTTGGGAGTTATTTTAGACCAGCATCTTACAATGCACGCTCAGATAGATGCTGTAATATGTAAATGCCACTTCACGCTATGGAAATTACGAACAGATAGATCTTATTTTGAATTTACTGCCTTTAGATTATTGGTTCAATCGTTACTATTGAATCTTCTCGATTACTGTAATATTATCTACCTGACAGTCACCAAGAAAGACTTAGTAAGACTTACAATAATACAGAATAAAGCGGTCAGAATGATTTATGGCCTATAGAAATTTGATAATGTTACACCCTTTTACTGTGAATTGCATTGGCTGCCAATGGAAGCCCGGGTGTTGTTTAAATTGGGATGTTTCTGTTATAAGGCTGTTTATGGTATAGCCCCTTCTTACTTAGTTAATAGATTCACTTTAGCATCATACAGACACAGTAGAAGAACTCATCCTTTGTTTAATTTTCCATCCGTCCAGGGCTGTAGGAGTAAGAAATTTCTCAATCATACTTTGGCTTATCAGGCAGCTCTTCATGACAACAAATTCCGAATATTGTTGCTTACTATCCATTCTTATGAACACTTCAGAAAACAATTGAAGACCCATCTTTTTTTCTAAATATTTGACTGCTTAATGAATTATCTTATTCTATGTAACATGTTTACTTTTATAAATTTTTGTAAACCGCGTTGAACTTCTGGTTACACGGTTAATAAGCACAATGTTATGTTATGTCTGTAGACTATACCTATGTAGATAGAAGTTCCATCTTCTCTTTTCAGAACGATCCATATCACTTCTTCCTCTCCCCAGGTCCCTTGCATTTCAGTCGCTTGGATATCAATCTTTACATAGAGAGCCACTCCTCTACCTTTTTGACCATCTCTGTCCTTCCTAAAAAGATTATATCCCGGTATGTTTGCATCCCATCCATGGGTTCACTGAACCATGTCTCTGTGATAGCGACAATATCCAGATCTGCCTCTAATATCAAGGCTTTCAGATCACTAGATTGGAGAACCATGTTGGTTTCCTTTTTCTTTTCTCTTTCTTTATTTTCTTCATATAAAGTTCCGTAGACATTTTTATTGCTCCTTTCAGCTTATTCACTGTTTTTCCACTTCTCTTATGTCCTCCCATCCTAATAGCTTTTTCTTCAAGTACTCTCCCATTTTATTAAAGTCTGTACATTTGAAATCTAGTATTGTGCGGCTGCCCTTCACTTTAGCTGTTATATCAAACCCAACCGTTTGATGATCGCTACTTCCCAGGTGAGCACTTACTCATACATTAGATATACTCTCCCCATTTGTGAGGACCAGATCTAATATTGCTTTTTCCTCGTGGGTTCCGTCACAATTTGTCTGAGCAGAGCCTCTTGAAAATCATCCACAATCTCCCTACAAAGCTATGTAAATTTTGTCAGGGATATTATTGTCTTAAACATTTCTGGATGTTTACAGGTATATGATTTCAATGAGTTTGTGATTTAATATGGAGATAGGTCTATGCCCCCATCAAGCTGGTATTGCATAGACAATCATTATTAGTAATACTGATAATGGAAAATATTAGACTAAGGCCACTTTCATAAAATCTTATCCCAACACTGGAGTATGAAAGATAAGAGAGCCATTCCATGTCAAGTGGACCAATACTGAAAACCGCCCATGCTCGACCCCCTTGAAATCCAACCAAATTTTACAGGGGTGTTGTCTAGGGTCTCAAATGAAACTCTGCAAAAATTTTGGGATCTATCTCAATTTGGTCAGGAGCTAGGGGTGGTTGAACAAAAGCAAATAGATCCACTCCCATGTCTCGTGTGACCTAAAATGCCAACTTTGCTTAAGCACTGCAGCAGAAGGAAACTACCTAGGAGTCTGAAATTTTGCAGTTTGGTACAACACCTTGGGCAAGTTTCTGTGCCAAGTTTGAAATCTTTTGCGAACCATGCTTCCAATTTTACAGGTCAACAAAGTACGTAAAAAAATTCACAAACGAAAATTTTTGGCAGTTTGGCTCCATACTGCTGCTGGTAGATAAGTCAGCTGAGGGTACAATTTTACCAGCAGACGTATGAGGTACTTCCAAGATTTGTAATATGAGCTTTTACAGTCAAGTGAAGCTGAAGATATGACCATCCCAAAAAATATGGCTTTATGCATCTATGCAAATTTTCAGTTTTTCAGATTCAAATATCCCTAATGTGTAGTGGGTTGTTGGGTTTTTTTATACAGTGGAACCTTGGTTTATGACCATAATTCATTCCAGAAGCATGCTCGTAAGCCAAAGCACTCGTATATCAAAGCAAAGTTCCCCATAGGCCATAATGCAAACTCAGAAGATTTGTTCTACAACCAAAGTTTGCTATGGTGGCCCAGAGGTGGGTACATGCCTGTGGGTGCTGCAGCCCTTTTAGCGTGGTGGCTTCCTTCCCATGCAGCTGCCCTCCCGCTTCGGCCGATGCCTCTGCTGTCCACCAGCGCCTCCCGGCTTCCGATTCAAGCCGGCCGCCATCCTGCAGAAGCATGCGCAGGACCTCTCAACTCCTGAGTCAAGCCGGCCACCACTCAAACAACACGCGCACCACGTACAAGCATGCAGGATTCACATTGATCCTGGATACACTGGAAACTTGACAGTTATGCATAGAGGACTTCATTTTCGAATTAAATGGAAAAATTTCTAATTTGACCAGCCACCATTTTATTTCCAAGTACCAAAGTGCTTATCTGAAGGAACTGAAAGCAAATACAGTGGTACCTTGGTTTACGAGCATAATTCGTTCCAGAAGCATGCTCGTAATCCAAAGTGCTCGTATATTAAAGCAACTTTCCCCATAGAACATAAGAACATAAGCAGTGCCTCCGCCGGGTCAGACCATAGGTCCATCCTGCCCAGCAGTCCGCTCTCGCGGCGGCCCAAACAGGTCACGACCTGTCTGAATAACCAGAAGGGGCCCCCTTGCCACCTTGGTTTTCCATTGAAGCCCTATCTTCCCATCGAAGTCCTAATCCTCCGGTCTTGCACATTCACGACTTGGTTGGGTTTCCATACTTATTACCTGATTAGTTTTCTATACTTGAATTACATCCCAGCACCTCTCTCAGTATCCCACGATCCCTTTATCCCTCAGGAATCCGTCCAATCCCTGTTTGAATCCCTGTACTGTACTCTGCCTGATCACTTCCTCCGGTAGCGCATTTCAAGTGTCCACGACCCTTTGGGTGAAAAAAAACTTCCTTGCATTTGTTTTGAACCTATCTCCCTTCAGTTTCTCCGAATGCCCCCTCGTACCTGTTGTCCCCTTCAGTCTGAAGAATCTGTCCCTATCCACCCTCTCTATGCCCCTCATGATTCTTGAAGGTTCTCTATCATATCTCCCCTGAGCCTCCTCTTTTCCAGAGAGAAGAGGCCCAGCCTATCCAACCTCTCGGCGTATGGGCAGTGTTCCAGCCCTTTTACCCAGTTTCGTTGCTCTCCTTTGGACTCTCTCAAGTACCGCCATGTCCTTCTTGAGGTGTGGCGACCAATACTGAACGCAGTATTCCAGATGTGGACACACCATCGCTCGATTACAATGGCATGATGACTTCCCGCGTCCTGGTTGTTATGCCCCTCTTTATGATGCCCAGCATCCTGTTGGCTTTTTTCGAGGCTGCTGCGCACTGTGCAGATGGCTTCAGTGATGCACTCCACCAGCACACCCCAAGTCTCTCTCAAGTCTGCTGTCCCCCAACAATGCCCCCCCCCCCCAATTTGTAGTTGAACAACGGGTTCTTTTTCCCTATATGCATGACCTTGCATTTTTCCACGTTAAAGCGCATTTGCCATTTGTTTGCCCAGTCTTCCAGCTTGTCCAGGTCCCTTTTGCAGGTCCTCACACTCCTCCCTGGACCTAACTCTACCGCACAGTTTGGTATCATCTGCAAATTTTATAACCTCGCACTTTGCCTCCTTTCCAGGTCATTGATAAATATGTTGAAGAGTAACGGCCCCAGCACCGATTCCCTTGGCACACCGCTCGTGACTCCCCCCGCCAGTCAGAATATTGGCCCTTCACTCCGACCCTCTGCAGTCTACCCGACAACCAGTGCTTGATCCATCTGTGCACATCCCCTCCCACCCCGTGGTTCCACAGCTTCCTAAGCAGCCTTTCATGTGTGCAGCTTGTCGAAAGCCTTTTGGAAAATCGAGGTAAATGATGTCTATGGGTCCCCATTGTCCACCCGACTGCTTATTCCCTCAAAGAAGTACAGAAGGTTCGTTAAGCATGACCTTCCCTTACAGAATCCGTGCTGGCTTGTTCTCAGTAGGCCATTTCTCTCGATGTGCTCGCAAATGCCGTCTTTGATCATAGCTTCCACCATCTTCCCTATAATTGAAGTCAGGCTCACCGGCCTGTAGTTCCCGGGGGTCACCCCTCGATCCCTTCTTGAAGATAGGTGTGACATTCGCTCAATTTCCAGTCCTATGGTACCTCTCCAGTTTTCAAGGATAGGTTGCAAACATGCTGGAATTGTGCCCGCTATTTCTTGTCTTAGTTCCTTTAGAACCCTTGGGTGGATCCCGTCTGGGCCCGGTGATTTGCCGCATTTTAACCTGTCTATCTGTTTGAGGACATCCTCCTTACTTACCTCTATGTGCTCCAATTTTTCGGCCTGTTCCCCACTCATGAGCTCCTCTGAGTCCGGTATATTAGATGTGTCTTCTCTCGTGAAAACCGACGAGAAGAACGTGTTCAACCTCTTTATCCTCTTTAATCACTCCCTTCCTATCCCCATCATCCAACAGCCCCACCTCCTCTCTCGCTGGTCGCTTCCCCTTTACATAACTGAAGAATGCTTTGAAGTTTTTCGCCTCCCTGGCCAGCCCCTCTTCGTATTTCCCTTTTGCTTTTCTAACCTCTCGTGGCAATCCCTTTTGGCATTTTCCTGTGCGCCTGGTGATTTTCTTCCGTTGGGTCCTTTTTCCATCTCCGGAAGGATACTTTTTTGTCATTTATTGCCCTCTTTACTTCAGTTGACATCCAAGCCGGGTCCTTTGACCGCTTGTTCTTGCAGCCTTTCCTGAAACTGGGGACGTACATTCTTTGTGCTTTCTGCAGGGTGTCCCTGAATAGGGTCCAGGCGCTTCCTACAGTCTCCATCCTAAAGATGTTTCTGAGCTTCCTCCCCACCATTTCCCTCATAGCAACATAGTTTCCTTTCCTGAAGTTGAGCGCAGTTGTTGCGGTCCTCCTTACTATGGGAGTTCTTACTATGGGAGAAGATAATGGAAACAAAAACTTTTCGTTCCACAACCCAATGTAAGGCTAACTACGCCTACTACTCTGTCTTGGGTCATCATTTCCTCTGTAAACCTTGCACATCATTTCCTAGTCTGTCCCCCCCTCCCCCGTCCCGCTCCATCGCGCTATGGTATGATTTCATCTGGAAAGAAACCCACATTCTGCATGCTCGTTCTCTGCCTCTATTCACAACGCCCAACTTCATCCCCCAGCCCGTGGGAGCAGTGCAGATCACCTCGTGCACTTACTGTTTTTATTAGCCATTCTCTCACGCGCCATTTCAGGCCTTCTTCTTCAGCGCAGGATCCATCCACGCCAGCGGCTGGGGAACGACAAGCCAGCCCCAGTCGGTCTTTTTCACGGCAGGATCAATCTGAACAACCGAGCGTTGGGGAACGACAAGCCAGCCCAGTCGGTTGGTCCGGCATCCCCTTCCCAGATCCCTGAGCTGATCTGTGCCACCGCCTTCAACCTGCACTGCCGTCTGGTACACCTCGACTGTGCATGCACCTGCAGAGCCAGCATCCAGGGACAGACGCTCTCTACCAATCAGAGGCCACCGAAAAGAAGGGCATGAGAATTGAAGGCGGGCTTCAAAGGGAAGGTGAGGGGAAAGCACGCATGCGACTTTTCTTTAGTTTACTTTACCACGTTGGGGAAATTCAGCGCATGCGTCTTTTAACTCTTCTCTGGTTTGGAGGACTCGTTTATCGAGGCAATGCTTGTTTTGCGAGTCACAGTTTGCTGATGTGTTTTTCTCGTCTTGCAAAACACTCGCAAACCGCGTTACTCGCAAACCGAGGTTTGACTGTATAAAAGAAGGGGCATGCTATTGTTTTGATGGACTTTCGCTGAAAATTATTCTTTCATCGTTCAGGAAGCAGTACAGGGGTTTCACTGGGAAAATAGCCAAGCAACATTACACCCTTTCGTTGTCTACTTCTGCAATCCTGATATCCAAAGCCTATGCATATGCATGATCAGTGACTACTTGCATCACAATACTATTGCTGTCCATGCATTTTTGAGGAAGCTTATTCTGCATCTGAAGGAAGTCTTGCCTGTCTTAAGCCATATTCACTACTTTAATGATGGTTGTGCTGCGCAATATAAAAACTTTAAGAATTTCATTAAACTCTGCAGCTATGATATTGACTTTCAAATTACTGCTGAGTGGAACTTCTTTGGCACCAGCTATGGCAAATCTCCATGTGATGGGATTGAGGGAACAGCCAAGCGTTTAACTGCCCATGCCAGCTTACAACGCCCTCTAAATAACCAAATTTTGACACCAAGGGATCTATTTGAATTCTGCGATAAATCTGTCTCGGGAGCAAAGGTTTATTATCCCAGGACAAGCAGGCAGCATATTCTTGACTGATGGGTGACGGCACCAACGGAGCCCCGGTACGGACACTTTTAGAGTGATTGCACTCTAAGAACTTGGAAAGTTCTAGAGGCCGCACCGCGCGTGCGCGAGTGCCTTCCCGCCCGACACAGGCGCGCGGTCCCCAGTTTCTTAGTTTCCGCGGAGCTAAGAAGACGTGTGTTCAACGGCTGTTGAACATTTTTTCTATTTTTGCCTTCCACGCTCGCGTAAACCCTTTGGGAAAGATCTTTTCCCTCATTTTTTCTTTTATTTCTTAAAAAAAAAAAAAAAAAATTCTATTAGTAATTTTTTTCCTTTTCTTTCGGTTTCGCCCCGGCGTGGCCTATTGCCACTATCGAAGCCTCGGGCTTCGATTTGGCTGAAGCCGTTTTTCCATTCATGCCCCCTCAACCCGGGTTTAAAAAGTGCCAGCGGTGCGCTCGGCCAATTTCACTGACAGACCCACATAACTGGTGTCTGCAGTGTCTTGGTCTGGATCATCGAGCGTCCACTTGTACCCGCTGCGCATCATTAAAAAAAGGACTCTGAAAAACCGCCAGATCCAACAGCGGTTGCTTTTCGGTGCCGAGATGTCCGACTCCGCTACACCGGCACCGACATCGGTTCCATCTCAGTCGGCACCTTCCTCGTCGACACCGCGCGACACCGCGCCGGCGTCGCACCCTCCAAGTAAGCCGGCTAAGAAGCCTTCCCCGCTGGAGCGTCCTCCGGTCTCCACTGCAGTGAGCCCAATCCTGCCGACCGTGAAACGCCAGCGGAAGCGCTCCGCTCCGATTGAAGTTAGCCCTTCGACATCGGGTTCTTCTTCGGAGTGTAGAGCGGCACCTAAGGTACCGCAGGAAGAAAAAAAGCAGTACCGGTGCCTTCCTTAGATGAGCGCATTGCCGCCGTCTTGCAGGTTCAGCTCAGGGAACAACTCCAAAAGCTGATTCCTGCTATTTTGACCCCGATCCTTCCAGAACCGGTCCGGTCTGAGCCACCGGTACCGATAGTGGAGCAACCTTCTATTCTTGTATCCACTCCCCTCGGTGCGGTGCACTCGGCCTCATCGACATCGATGCCACTTCTTGCACCGGAGCCAAGACATCAGTCGGTACAGACTTCGGCACCGGTGCAACAAGTGACATCTCCCGGTACCGTGTCGATGAGATCGGGTAAGTCGGTACGCAAATCCCGACATTTGGAACCCTCGACTCCAGAGTCCCCGGGATCGTACATCTCATGTAAGAGACCCTGATCTGTGGGGAGACTCTGAAGAACCATTCCTTTCTGAAGGTGAATGTTCTTCTGAAGAAGAGGATTCTGCGTTGCCTGATCCTTCTTCAGGACAGGAATCCACATCTTTTACTTCTTTTTTGAAAATATGTGTGACTCCATGTCTATTCCTTTGGAGGCTGAGTCTAAAAAATCTAAAGCTTTTTTGGATGCACTTGATTTTGACCAGCCTCCTAAGGAATTCCTGAAGCTCCCTCTGCACGATATATTACGGGAGACATTCTACAAGAATTTGGAGACTCCTTTAACAATTCCTGGAGCTCCCCGTAAGCTTGATTCCTTGTACAAGGTGATTCCTATCCCTGGATTCGATAAACCCCAGCTTCCTCACGAATCCTTGTTAGTGGAATCTACCCTGAAAAAATCTTCAGGAGCTAGTGTGTATGCTTCTGTACCTCCTGGCAGAGAGGGTAAGGCAATGGACAAATTTGGTAAGAGGCTTTACCAAAATGCAATGTTGGCCAATAGATCTGGCAACTACGCATTCCATTTTTCTTTTTATCTCAAACACCTCCTTACCACCATGGCCTCTTTTGAAAAGTACCTTCCCCAACGAAAACAGCAGGCTTTTCATCAATGCTCTTCTTCGCTATTTCAGCTGCGAAAATTTATGGTTAGATCTATCTATGATACCTTTGAGCTAACCTCAAGAGCTACAGCTATGTCTGTAGCTATGCGTAGACTTGCCTGGCTTCGGGTATCCGAACTTGATGTTAACCATCAAGATCGGTTAGCCAATGCACCATGCCTGGGGGATGAGCTTTTTGGGGATTCCATGGACTCGACCACTCAAAAGCTCTCAGCTCATGAGACACGTTGGGATACTCTGCTCAAAAATAAAAAGAAGCCCCCTACTACAAGGCCTTTCAGACAGCAGTCGGCTTATCAGCGCCGCTATGCAGCTAGACCATTGCAGACACCTTCCCAACCACCTAAATGTCAACGCCAACCACAACGTCAACCTCCTAGGCCTCAACAACAACAGCCTGTGAAGCCACCTCCACAACCAAAGTCACAACCCTTTTGACTTAGTTCTCCAAAGCATAGCCAGCGTTCAAATTTCCACCCACCTTCCTCAACCCATAGGTGGTCGTTTATCTCTTTTCCTCAGCCGATGGAAAATCATCACCTCGGACCAATGGGTCCTCAACATCATCCATCACGGCTACTCTCTCAACTTTCAAACTCTGCCGGCTCTAAGTCCACCAAAAGAGTCTGCTTTGAACTCCCCTCAATCTGTCCTTCTAGTTCAAGAAGTTCAATCTCTCCTTCGTTTAAATGCAATAGAGGAAGTTCCTCCAGATCAGCAGGGGCAGGGGTTCTACTCCCGTTATTTTCTAGTCCCCAAAAAAACAGGAGATCTAAGACCCATTCTAGATCTTCGAGATCTCAACAAATGTTTGGTGAAAGAAAAATTCAAAATGCTTTCTTTAGCCACTCTTTACCCTCTTCTCAATCAAAACGACTGGCTATGCTCCCTCGATCTCAAAGAAGCTTACACTCACATTCCGGTCAATCTGACCTCCAGGAAATATCTTCGTTTCATGATCAATCATCATCATTACCAATACAAGGTACTACCCTTCGGTCTTGCCTCCTCTCCAAGGGTGTTCACCAAATGTCTCATTGTGGTTGCAGCTTTTCTTCGCTCTCACCATCTTCAGGTCTTTCCTTACCTAGACGACTGGTTGATCAAAGCTGCCTCATCTCAGTCAGTTCTTCTGGCCACGAATCAAACCATCCTCTTTCTTCAAATCCTGGGATTCGAGATCAATCTTCCAAAATCTCACCTCATCCCCACTCAAAGACTTCAGTTCATTGGAGCAATACTGGACACAATCCTCATGAGATCATTCCTTCCATCCAATCGTCTTCAGACCCTCCAATTTCTCTGTCAGCAGGTACTGTCTCAAAGTTCCATATCTGCCAAGCAAATGATGATTCTTTTGGGTCACATGGCCTCCACAGTTCACGTCACTCCCCTTGCGCGTCTTCACCTGCGCACTCCCCAATGGACCTTAGCCAACCAGTGGTCTCAGGCGACAGATCCTTGCTCACGACACATATCTGTGACATCATCACTTCGTCGATCTCTGCAATAGTGGTTGATATCCTCAAATCTATCCAGAGGTCTTCTATTTCATCTGCCTCAGCATCAGCTTGTCATCACCACCGATGCATCCCCTTATGCTTGGGGAGCACATTTGGACGAGTTTCAAACTCAAGGGTTTTGGACACCTCAGGAAATGAAACATCACATCAATTTCCTGGAACTCAGGGCAATGTTTTATGCCCTCAAAGCATTTCAGCATCTTCTCTTTCCTCAGGTACTTCTACTATGCACAGACAATCAGGTTGCGATGTATTACATCAACAAACAAGGTGGGACAGGCTCTCGCCTATTATGCCAGGAAGCCCAGAGAATCTGGACTTGGGCCACAGATCACCACTTGTTCCTGAAAGCGATCTACATCCAGGGGGAGCAGAACTCATTAGCGGACAAACTCAGCAGAGTTTTACAACCACACGAATGGACTCTCGATCCATCGACCTTGCAGTCCATCTTCGACCAGTGGGGCACTCCTCAAGTGGACCTCTTTGCAGCTCCTCACAATCACCAACTGCCCAGCTTCTGCTCCAGACTCTACACTCCTCACCGTCTGGCAGCGGATGCATTCCTCCTAGATTGGTCCAATCTGTTCCTGTATGCTTTCCCTCCACTTCCACTCATGTTACGCACGTTGTTCAAGCTCAAGAGGGACAGAGCCACCATGATTCTAATCGCTCCAAGATGGCCCAGGCAGCATTGGTTCTCCCTTCTACTTCAACTCAGTTCCAGGGATCCTTTTCTGCTTCCAATATTTCCTTCTCTGCTTACACAGCAACAGGAGACCCTTCTGCATCCCAACCTCCAGTCTCTACACCTGACAGCTTGGTATCTCTCGGGCTGACTTCACATGATTCTCTACTGTCTCAGCCCGTTCGTTCTGTCCTGAATGCCTCCAGGAAACCGACCACTCTTCAGTGTTACCATCAGAAGTGGACAAGATTTTCTTCTTGGTGTCTTCTTCATCATCATAATCCCACATCTCTTTCAGTAGAGGCATTGTTGGATTACCTACTTTTTCTGTCTGACTCTGGCCTCAAATCTACCTCCGTCAGAGTTCATCTCAGTGCTATTGCGGCTTTTCATGAGCCAGTCCATGGAAAGCTCCTTTCAGCTCATCCCCTGGTCACCAGATTTATGCGAGGTCTTTTTAATTTAAAACCTCCTATTAAAGCTCCTCCTGTGGTCTGGGATCTTAATGTGGTTCTATCCGCTTTAATGAAGCCTCCATTTGAACCTTTGGCGAATGCCTCTTTCAAGTTCCTCACTTGGAAGGTAGTTTTCCTTATTGCTCTCACCTCTGCCAGGAGGGTCAGTGAGCTCCATGCACTAGTTTCTGACCCACCTTTCACAGTCTTTCATCATGATAAGGTGGTTCTGCGTACACATCCAAAGTTTCTTCCTAAGGTTGTCTCTGAATTCCATCTCAATCAATCCATTGTTCTGCCTGTCTTCTTTCCGAGGCCTCACTCTCATTCTGGTGAGCAGGCTCTACATACTTTGGACTGTAAGCGGGCTTTGGCTTACTATTTAGACCGTACTAAGCCCCACAGATCATCCCCACAACTCTTTCTGTCCTTTGATCCGAATAAATTAGGACATCCTGTTTCTAAACGTACGTTGTCCAATTGGCTTGCAGCGTGCATTTCATTCTGTTATGCTCAGACCGGACTGACTCTGGAAGGTTCTGTCACGGCCCATAGAGTCCGAGCTATGGCAGCATCTGTAGCTTTCCTCCGTTCCACTCCTATTGAGGAAATCTGCAAGGCTGCCACTTGGTCCTCAGTTCATACTTTTACATCTCATTATTGTCTGGACGCTTTCTCCAGACGGGATGGACACTTCGGCCAATCTATTTTGCAAAATTTGTTTTCCTAATGGCCAACCTTCCCACCATCCCTCTTTTTGTTAGCTTGGAGGTCACCCATCAGTCAAGAATATGCTGCCTGCTTGTCCTGGGATAAAGCACAGTTACTTACCGTAACAGGTGTTATCCAGGGACAGCAGGCAGATATTCTTGCGTCCCACCCACCTCCCCGGGTTGGCTTCTTAGCTGGCTTATCATAACTGGGGACCGCGCGCCTGTGTCGGGCGGGAAGGCACTCGCGCACGCGCGGTGCGGCCTCTAGAACTTTCCAAGTTCTTAGAGTGCAATCACTCTAAAAGTGTCCGTACCGGGGCTCCGTCGGTGCCGTCACCCATCAGTCAAGAATATCTGCCTGCTGTCCCTGGATAACACCTGTTACGGTAAGTAACTGTGCTGTATGGGCCACACAGTGCTGGAACAAGAGAAAATTACCAATTTAAGCCCATAGACACTGCTAGACTCTGCATTAGCAAAATTTCAAGTGAAACCAGCTCATCCATTGCCAATGTCTTAGAGTCTGATACTGATCCTGAACATCCAGCTTTCAACCTGTACAATACTTAGCTTGCATATATGACAATTCTTAGTGGATTGGTCATATATGTGAAATTTCAATGGAAGAATGCGACATCCTATTATGGCAAACATTGACCATACTTTCAAAACCATGTGCAAGAAACTGAGTTAAAAGTTGAATTTATGCGATTTCCTGATCTTTGTCAGTATTTATGCGCACTTTAAATAAGTGTGGTTTTGCACTTTTCTTTTTTGTCTTTAATAAAGCTTAAAAATGTATATGGTATTATCTGACTATTTGGAATGTCTTTCAGACAATGGATCAATAACTGATAAATATGTAGTCTCGGTGTATAATACACTTGTAATGATCTTCATGACCAGTGGCAGTGGGTATATGAAAATGCATGAATACAGGGAAGAGGATCATAAAACAGTAACAATCTGAACTTAACTTTGAAACTTCATGTACCTTGTTCATTTGCATACAACATGGTTTTGTGTTAAACATGCCTCTTCAATATTAAACATTTGTGCGCATATACAACTAATTCTCACCAAAGAAATGTCGGGTCCAAGATGAAACAGGATAGCTTCTGTAGCAAAAAACATGCTCTTTCAAATGATATAAAAACCAAAACAAAAAAGAACTACACATTAGAGATATTTTAATCTGAAAAACAGTGAAAATTTGCATAAATGTATAAAGCCATATTTTTGAATGGTCATATCTTCAGCTTCACTTCACTTTAAAGGCTCGTATTGCAAATCTTGGGAGTTGGTACATGTCTGCTGGTAAAGTTGTACCATCAGCTGACTTACCTACCAGCAGCAGTATAGAGCCAAACTTTGCCAAAAATTTTCATTTTTTTGCCTACTTTGCTGACCTGTAGAAATGGAAGCACGTTCGCAAAAGATTTCAAACATGGCACAGAAACTTGCCCAAGGTGTTGTACTAAACTGCAAAATTTCAGACTCCTAGGTAGTTTCATTCTGCCACAGTGCTTAAGCAAATTTGGGGTTTTAGGTCACACGAGACATGGGAGTGGATCAATTTGCTTTTGTTCAACCACCCCTAGCTCCTGACCAAATTGTGATAGATCCAAAAAATTTTGCATTTTCATTTGAGACCCTAGACAACACTCCTGTAAAATTTGGTTGGATTTCAAGGGGATTGAGTGTGGGCTCTTGGTCCACTTGACATGGAATGACCCAAGAGTTAGTCCTCAAGAGTTAGTCTTGAGGAGCATGTGAGACATGCAGAGAGGGCACAGGTTTAGTGCTGTACTAGGAATTTGTTGAACAAGTATGTTTTTCATCCTTGCCTGAATTGCAGGTATGACATAGAAGATTTAATAATGGGGAGTAGTTCCCGACTGAAGGGAGTTGCTTGATAGGTTAGTAATTTTGTCAGGTAAGCTTTTATAGGTTTTCCTTGCAGGGATGGGTAGGTGAAGATGGAGTTGGAGCACAAAATGGGGGGGAGGGACTAAAATACTTCAGTTATATAGTTTGGTAAGAGGCCATAACGAGCCTTATACATGGAGCAACCCATTTTGAATAGTGATCGGGCCTTAATCGGGAGCCAGTGCAGTTGCTTGTAGTAGGGCATGTCGTGGTCAGTTTTCCTTAGACTGAAGATAAGGCGCACAGCTATATGTTGAATCGTCCGGAGTCTGTTGAAGTGTTTCTTGGGGCATGAGACTTCGGTTGATGATCCGGCCCAAGGCACTTGAGGTACCGACGGTGTGGGTCTGTAAGGGAAATCGCACGCTGGCACTGGCTACACTTCTTGAAGCCCGTTACAGGCCGGGACATAGAAGGAAAAATGGCCGCCGCAAAATCGAAGCCCTTGGGCTGCAGCCGAGCGGCCTGCCTCGGCAGTCAGACGGAAGATTGAAAATTTATTTATTTATTTTTTTTAAACTAGAAATTAAGAAATAAAGTAAGAACAGCGATTCGTGAAGAAAAAAATACAAACTGCGGTTCAGAGAAGGCACGAAGTAACAAAGTTAAATGCAGAGAGTCAGACGGATTTCACGGCTCCGCAGAAAACTGAGAACTGAGGAGACGCGCCCTGCGCTGGGCGGGAAGGCACTCACGTATACGCGGTGTGGTCGACTCGAAACTTCTGGTTTCTTCAAGCAAGTATGCTTGCGAGCTTCCGCATCCGGGCTCCGCTGATGTCGTCACCCATATGCAAGAATAGCCTGCCTGCTTGTCCTGGGATAAAATTTTCTTAGCCACCAACCCTGCCTTTCACAAAAATAGCCAGCCATACCAGGGGGAAATCGAAAAGCTTTATATTTGTCTAAAAAAAAAAAACAACCACCGGAGTGAGAGGCATAGAACGGTCTAACAAAAGCTCCAGATAGCTGACCATTCGTCTCCAGAAAGCCCTGACCACTGGCCAACTACAAAAAGCATGGAAAAAAGACTTAGGTGCACCAGCACATTTCTTGCACTGCGCCGTCTCTGCGAAACCAGAATGAAATAATTGAACCCACATAAGATATGCATGATGTAGCACCCGAAACTGACACTCCCTGAGGTCAGCCAAGACAGAAAGACTTATTAAGACTTAGCCACAAGGAAAGATTTATAAACTATAAAGAGTTTTACCTCATGCAAAATTGTCATTTCTTTAATAAGACATTAACTATTTTTTTCTGAAGGCCTTCAACTACCTACAAATCCAAAATGTGGCCCTGCAAAAGGTTTGAGTTTGAGACCACTGCCCTAGAGGAAAGGAGGGACAGGGGAGATATGATTCAGACGTTCAAATACTTGAAAGGTATTAACGTAGAACAAAATCTTTTCCAGAGAAAGGAAAATAGTAAAACCAGAGGGCATAATTTGAGGCTGAGGGGTGGTAGACTCAAGAGAAATGTAAGGAAATTCTTCTTTACAGAGAGGGTGGTGGATGCCTGGAATGTGCTCCCAAGAGAGGTGGTGGAGAGGAAAACAATGACGGAGTTCAAAAAAGCTTGGGATGAATACAGAGGATCTAGAATCAGAAAATAATAAATATTGAAGGGGTAAGGCCAGTACTGGACAGACTTGCATAGTCTGTGTCTGTATATGGCATTTTGGTTGAGGATGGTCTGGGAAGGGCTTCAATGGCTGGGAGGGTGTAGATGGGCTGGAGTGAGATTTAACGGAGACTTCGACAGTTGGAACCTAAGTACAGTACTGGGTAGAGCTTTGGATTCTTACCCAGAAATAGATAAGAAGAAAAAATTTAAATTAAAAAAATTTAAATTGAAGCAAGTTGGGCAGACTGGATGGACCATTCGGGTCTTTATCTGCTGTCATCTACTATGTTACCATGTTACTATGTTATCAGGGCTTGGAAAAGGATTTGGAAGGGAAGGGTGTCAAGGTAGCAACGGTTAGCTCGTAGTTTCCATAGTGCTGCAAAGCTTTTGCGAACCACAGCAGTGATTTGGCTTTCCATAGTCATCTTTCGGTCTAGAGTCACTCCTAGGATTTTGTTAGTGGTTTGTAGTGATAGTGGTAAAAAATATGATCACGTTAATCCTTTTTTGATCAACTCACACTGGCTTCCAATCAACCACCGTATCACCTTTAAAATATTACTCTTAGTATTGTCGCACTCCTGGTACCGGGTCCTGTATCGGATACCGGGTAGCGCGCAAAACACTGATGCTGGTGTGCCTTCAAAAGTTGAAAGCCCTGCTGGGACAATAATGTTCTGGGAAGTAAATGGTCAGAATAGCAACTGTTCTTCCCACAGAATAAGGCTACCGTTCAGCCACAGTTCAAATAATGAAGGCTTTATTCAGTAATGCAGCCAATGTTCAAAATATATGCAAAATAAGGAAAAAAACAACTCAAACAGTTCACTTGTTCTGGCTTTCAGCCCTGCAGTCCTTCTGATTGCCTGGTTAGCACAAGGCTGGCCACACCCTTGTCTCAGGGTAAGTCCTAAAGTTTCTCACCAGCTTCTTTCCAGCAAAAAGAAAATAACAATTGGTGAGTATTGCACAGTACTGCAAAAATTAACTGGTCCTGATAAATCACACTGTGCCTGCCTAAGTTTAATCAGGCTTTCCCCTACCAACTCTAGTAAGTTGGTGGGGGTGGGGAATTGTCAAATCCACTCTCAAAACAGCCAAATTGGTGCCCGCAATCCCAACCCTGTGGATCTTGTGTGGATTCGGCCCAGACTTTCCCCTACCAACTCTAGTAAGTTGGTGGGGGTGGGGAATTGTCGAATCCACTCTCAAAACAGCCAAATTGACGCCCGCAATCCTAACCCTGTGGATCTTGTGTGGATTCGGCCCCACAATCCCCACTGTGTCAATCAGTGGCTTTAACTTACAAAACAGGAGGAGAAAAAAATACAGTCCAAAGTCCTTTTCAGGCAGGGCCGTTTTTCCCTGCAACGTGCTTTTAAACTCTCCCACAGCCAGCAAACATACAGTTCCTTTTCTCATAACACAGTGCAGTGGAAAGCAACAAAAAGAAAAAACTTAGCTTTCATCCATTCTGTCCTCAACAGGTTCCAAAGAAGTGTCCATGGCTTCTTCTGGCCTCAGGCAGTCTGGCTGGTTTACCAGTAAGGATTCCTCTACATCCAGCATTTCCACTTCATCTCCCTACCTGGCCTCTGGAGCACCTAGCCATGCTTCTGCTTCCTCTGCTGGCTCAGCACTGACTCTCCCTGGCTTACACTGCTCCACCTGCCTTGCTTTGTGAGAGCCACGCCCTAGCCTGTGTGGGGGAGGGGCAGGTTTCAACTTTCCTTGAGCTTTCTCCTGCTCCTCAATTAACTTCAGCAGGTGTGTGCCTAAAGGGCGTAGAGCCTGTTTTCTAAGCTGAGTCTTACCAGAGCCTGGTCTAGGTTTAAAGTAGTTTTTTGTTCTCCTTCTGTTCCAACTCCTCCCAGGGCTCCTGCTCTTAGGAAACCTCCCCAGAATCAGAGTTCTGCTCCATGCTAGTTGGAGAGCTGCTGCACTGATCAGCTCTCTTTATCTTCAGGGCCAAGTTCCCCTTCTTTCTAGCTGGAACAAGGCTAGCTGTAGTGCTGGGCTTGTGACAGTATTTAAAACTCTGTCCACCAATGAACCACAATTTATTAATAGAATGCTTATTCCTTATAATACACCATGCTCTCTCCGATCTACAATCCAAAAGCTCATAGTAGTCCCTTCCTTGAAAGTCATCGGAACCAGATGCCATGATATGTTTTCGGTGATGGTCCCGCAACTCTGGAACACTTTGCCTCAATATATAAGAGAGGAAAATGATCTCAGTTGTTTTAAAAATAACTTAAAAAGCTTTCTCTTTAAAGATGCTTTTAATCTTTAAATTATAATTAAATTGTAAAGTAGTTACCCTCTAGGATTATACTACCTCCCTCCCTCCCTAATGATTTTTTCCATTTATGGTTCTTTTTTTCTGTTTTAAAGCACTGATTTTGTAACTTTATTCCTCCATTCCTTGTGTATCAATTAGTTTGTAAGTTTGTCGGACAACCCATTATTTTTAAATTTTAAATAGTATGTCTAAATGTATGTTTATTTTTATTCTATTGTAACTCGCTTAGTAAATTTGAATAAGTGATTTATCAAATCAAAATAAAACTTGAAACTTGTTTATAGTGGTTTGATCGTGATGTTTTCCTCATTGAGGTTCAAAGGATCTAGCATCTAGCAAGACCCACATGGGAGAATATTATGCCTGCTTGTCCTTGGAGAAAGCAAAGTTACTTACTTACCTGTAGCAGGTGTTCTTAGAGGACAGCAGGCATATATTACATCCTTCTCCCCTTGGAGTTGTCTTAGCTTTCATACTGTACTGGTGCATTAGGTGGGAAGGCACCCACGCATGCATGTTGTGGACACTGCCTGAAAGATTTAAAGTGACAGTACACTTGGTACCATCCATACCAGGCTCCATGAATGACATCATCCACATGTGAGAATATATGCCTGCTGTCCTCAGAGAATACTTGCTACAGGTAAGTAACTGCTTTTCTTTCTAGTCAGCCAAATGTGGGATAATTACAGGAAATACTTGATGACTTGGTTCAGAACACAAAGACTTCATTTAGAGAAAAGAAGCAGTTCAAGAATCGAGACTAATTTTGTTGTTTTTTTTCAGATGTAAAAGTAGTGAATGAATTGAAAGAGGAATTTTATGTTCATGTTGGCAGCTTGCATCCTTCGGTGTCAGAGGTATCCTGGAACTTCTGGTCTGATTTTATAATACAGTAAAATATTTATTTTTCTGTATATTTGTCCCTACTTTATAAATAATTATTGTTTCATTTGTTACAATTTTGCAGGCTGAAGTAAGAACTCTTTTCCAAAGATATGATGTTTCTGAGGTGTTAATTCATGAGTATTCATTGAAAAAAAGGTAATACATTTAATCATATGAACATTATATATGACCATTTCTGTGAAAAATGACTAAAGTCTCCAGTAACAAAAATGAGGTTTAAATGAATTCTGTTAGAACAGTTTGTAATACAATAGTCCATACCCCATACTTTTATGTGAAAAAAGTTAAAGTTACAGAAGTTCAAACATGTGACTGCTTAAAGTAAGGGAGATTGAAAGGCATAAATTGGTGGGAATGGGATCAAAGAATAGGCAGTTAATTTATTCCAAGTAGTCCAAGATAAGCTCATAAAAATGCATTTATTTATGTGGAAAAAATATGAGATACACAGAAGCTTTAGTATGAACCTTAAAACCTTTTTATGTATCTTAATTAGCAAGCTATATAGGAAGTCTTTACCTTACATGTTAAAGTAGTCCCTAAGATATTAGTGTGAATATGCAAAATTTGCTTCCTTGTCATCCTTAGACTGTTCCAGATAAGGAAAAATTATGTTCTTACCTGTTAATTTTCTTTCCTTTAGACACAGCAGATGAATCCAGAGACTAGTGGGATAGTACACATCTACCAGCAGGTGGAGATAGAGAACTGATTAACAGGTGGTCCTCTTGGATGGAACTTCCCGTGCACCTTCAGTATCACTCATTGTCCAAGCATCCGGAAACAGTAATATACTTAGACACTCTTTACAAAGGTGTGTTAGCTGTTTTAGCGCGCACTAAATATACGCATACGCTAACGCGCCCATTAAAGTCTATGGACGTGCTAATATTTAGTGCGCTTATATTTAGCACGCGCTAAAATGGCTAACGGGCCTTTGTAAAAGGACCCCTTAGTATGCAAAAAACTTATTTCCCATAACAAATTTCCAAGGTAATAAAACAGAATACAACTACCAACTATAACATAACCTCTGAGATTCCTGAAATAGTAATTGACAGGAAATATCCAGAAAGGGTGGGGCTTTGGATTCATCTGCTGCGTCTAAAGGAAAGAAAATTAACAGGTAAGAACATAATTTTTCCTTCCTTAGCAACAGCAGCAGATGAATCCAGAGACTAGTGGGATATAGCAAAGCAATCCTCATACAGGGTGGGACATGAAAGCCACCTCTGCAATCCCTGAAGACCCAAAGGAAGCGACCACGCACCTGCCAATTCAGTCGGAAATACATAGAGAAAGTAACTTCGCCCTAGCCAGTGCTTCCCAGGTAACTTGGACTTTGTCCAGGAAACTGCCTCTGCATTAGGCGAAGGAGCCTGAAGGTAAGCCGGCAACAGGTTCTCCGTCAGCCAGGAGGCAACAGCAATCACGGCCACCGATGCCTTGGATCACACCATACCCAGTGAATCTGAACAATGAAAGTCATTATCGAGCTGAAGAAAGCACCATAGCCATCTCTGCTCATTGAAAAGCTGTGAGGAAGAAAACTTCGATCCATAGTCCTCCTTTGGAGGACAAGAAAAGCTGACACCACCTTAAGAGGAAAGGAAAGAAGAGTCCCAAACGCGATATCTGACGACGTGAAATGCAGAAAGGATCTCTGCAGGTCAGTGCCCGCAACTGCAATACTCTCTGAGCAGATGCCATAGGAACCAGAAAGAGCACCTGCAGGTTGACATCCAGAAGCGTCATCTCGCGTAAGGACTCGAAGGTCACCCCATACAAGCCCCTCAGCCCCAACTTGAGATCCCAATGCAGACAGAACCTCCGCAAGGTGAGCAAACGCACCGCATCTCCTTCAGGAACCCAACCACGTCCAGCTGAGCAGACAATGAAGAATGCGACACGCTTCCCTTATAACCTGCAAAGATAACCACTAATACCCAAAGGAAAGAATACACCAACCTTTGGACACTTCATCCCATAAGAAGGAGAGAACATGACCCAGGAAAAAACGACTGTCCGGACTCTGGCAAATGCCGCAGATGTAAATCTCATCGTGGTCTAGAAAAGAGTAGCATCTACCTGCTCAGAATATGCTGTATGCCTGAACTGCAACTAGCCAACAAATAGGTAGGAAAATCAAACGAGAAACATCGATGATTGTGAACGGGACCCTGCGGCAGTCAGTCCATCGTGACCAGAAGCCAGAGAGAATCTCCCTTATTAACCCCAACAGATCCGCCTACCACTGACGGTGTTGCCCATCCGGATCCACCAAGACTACGGACTCCAGACCCCAGGTAATGCAAAGCAACACCTGGCCAATCATCAGCCATGGGAGAAACAACATATCGAAGCTGTCCCGGAGGCAATGGAAGAACTAACGCATCCACCTCCTTGTAATCCCTATCTCAGTGTCCATTGATAAAACTTTGCCAGCTTGGCAGTGGGAGCCGAGGCCAGGAGAATCATCACCGTGCAACCCCACGCCTGAACAATGAGCTGGAATGCCCTTGGAGATAGTTTCCACTCTCCGGGAGCTAGCTGAGTTCTAATGAGGAAACCGCTTGAACAATGGCCTGTCCTGTAATGTGAGCCCCCGACAGAAGCGGAAGACAAATCGCAGCCCAAAAAAGAAGAATCCACTCCACCTGAGCAAAATGAGAGCTCTTCACATCCCCTAGGCTGTCGACTCGTGCCACTTCCTTGACCCTGACCAAAAGAACCCAGGTCGTACTGCCTTTTATCAATGCCCGAAACTCTGACAGAGCCCACCAGGCACCCAGAAGGCCAGAAGAGAGATAGACCCCGGAGCCATCTCCTGAGACAACGAGCCCTGCGCTGAGAACTGGAGGCACCAAGCACTCCCACCCTTCTGACTGGGAACCGTAATGATCTCCAACCAGCCTGGGGATGCAAAGGCAGTCTTCCACAACGATTATGAACCTCACTAATTAGGGTTCAATTGCAATGTGGCATATAAGCCATCAAAATATTGGTCTGAGTAATTGTTCTTTTTCTGGACTTATAACAGCCCTCAACTTGTATGTAGCTTGTATTATTGTCTTTCTTCAAAATAAATAAAGACTGGAAAACAACATATGTTTCATTTTTTACTTATCATATGGTGCAGAGTCTCTAGCATGCCCCGATGGGACCCGGTTCGCCCATACGGGCTTTTTCAAGGGTTCTTTAAGGAGCTCTTATTTTTAGCGTCCTCACAATTCTGGGGCTAGGACTGTTCTGCGCAGAACAGTCCTAGCCCCAGAATTGTGAGTCTATTTATTTTGAAGAAAGACAACAATACAAGCTACATACAAGTTATAAGTCCAGAAAAAGAACAATTACTCAGACCAATATGTTGATGGCTTATATGCCACATTGCAATTGAACCCTAATTAGTGAGGTTCATAATTGTTGTGGAAGTTTCCAAGTTGCCTCACTTTTCAACTTCATCACCATTGCTGTACAGACTGATATTGAGCAGTCACCCCTTCATGCTGCGGCAGAGTTGAGGATGCCCTCCTAGCCGGCGACTGTAATCCTGAGATACCGGCGGCCATTGGGATAGGAGAGACTAGAGAAGTGGCCTCATATGAAAGCGTGCCCAAGACACCACTACCGGTGCCGCCACCACCATGGAGCCCAAAACTTGGACATAACCCTATTCTCAGACTTGGAATCCAGAGCATGACACGCACCTGAGACTGCAACCTTCCGGCCCCAGACCTAGGGCAAAAACAGCTTTTCATGAACAGTTGTGGACAGCATTCACCAATGCTCCAATGACTGAGAAAGGATCTGTGACCTTCTTAGAAACTAGCAGATCTCGCCTAAGGACTGATGTAGGGAAAAGACCTTTGGGTAACCCACAAACCCACTGGATGGATAAAGGTCGCGTCAATGAACCAACCAAGTAGATGAGGACCCAACACCCTTCATCCAAAAAAAGACTGTCACTATCACCTTGGAAAAGGTGCGGTCAATTTGAAGGGCAGAGTCCAAAACTGAAAAGGTTGATCGAGAATTGCAAAATGCAGATACTGCCAGTGTGGTGGCCATATGGGAATAAGTAAGTATGCCTTCTTGAGAACGAGGGCCTCGAGCAAGCCGCCCATCTGAACTGCAACAACGACCAATGTCTCTCCGCCACAGGTGTTGAAACGACTGACATTGAGAACCTGCTGGCCCCTCCTGAGATCCATAACCGGTCTGACGGATCCCCATTATATGGGTACCACAAAAGAAATGGAATACCTCCCCCTGGTCCTCTAGATCCCGAAGTACCAGAACTACCACCCAGAGGGCCAGTAGCACATGAAGGATGCCTCGCACCAAGGCCACTTTGACTTCTCCAGAACCTGGGGACCCCAAGAAAGAATCTGCGATGGGAGGGAAAAATTCTAAGTTGCAACCTTGTTGAACAACGAGCAAGATCCACATGGCCGGACATCGATCGGACATCCTCATGGCCCTATTTGCCATGAAGAATGACCGTTGTCCTATGGAGCTGGCGGAGGGAGCTGAGACTCTATTAGAGTGAAGCACGGGTGGACGGGCTATGGGCTGGTTGAGATATGAAAGCCATGGATGGCATAAGGAACTTTTCAATGATAAATCTTTTTTTTTTTTTACGATGTAAGAAGGAATACAAAAAGGACTAGAAGACGGGCCTACCTGGCCTAGTGATTCCGCAAACGGGGGTGTGATGGAGATGACATAAAGGAACTCCTAGGATTATCCTCCGGTAGCCACTGTGATTTGGAATCCCCCCAAATCCTTTACCAACTTCTCCAAATACACTCCAAACAAGTCCTAAACAAGGCGCCACCTAGAATCTGCATCCGCCGCCCCAAGGCATAAGAGCTGCAGCTTACCGCCTGCAACGTCAAGACCGCAATCTTGAAGGATAACCTCAGGGTGGTCATCTTGGATACTACTTCCACGAAAGTGATTATCTCCGGAAGCGCCAAGCTGTCCAGCCCATACAGAGCTATCATATACAACAGCCACCTAGTCTTCGACAACCGGATACCTGCCTCTTGTGAGCGTGCCGGGGCCAGGTTTTGTAACAGGCCACCGGCCCATGCTCACCCAACGCCGAACTCGCCGTGCCTTCAAAGGATGTTGAAGGTCCTGCTGGTTCTCATCAAAAATTAAAAAAAATAAACGTCAGGAACAATAAAGATTTAACTGAACTTGTGTCCAACTTTATTTCTAGGGTAGCAACTGCTACACTTTTAGTCTTTAAATTTCAAACAAAATACAAAGAAAATCTGGGCTTGCAAAACATAGCCCACACACCTTTCTGGCAGGTAAGTTTAGAATGATACTATTGTAGCGTTGCCCTCACAGTCTCACAGTCCCAAAAGGGCACAAAGTAATACGGCTACTGGAACATCCAGTGTTTCTGCTGGTTATTCCCAAGGTCTTTCCAACTCTGATGAATGTGTTGCCTAGGCCTGGCTTAACAGGCCTTCCCCAGCCAACCTAACAAACAGTTGGTGGGGGAGGGGAGTAGCTGAATCCACTTTAGCACAAAGCTTGCCAAAAAAAATGGCCCCACGATCCCTCCCTGAGGATATTATGTGGATTCTCCCCACTACTTCCTTGTCCATACATTCATTCACCAAAATTAGGTAAAAAAAAAACAAAAGGAGAAAATGTACAAAAACTCCACACTTTCCTCTCTGTCACCAGCCTAAGGTACAGCTGCAGCAGTTAGCTCAGCACTGCTCATGCTGTCAGCACTTGACTGGTGCTTACAAACAAACTCAGAGAAAACGATTCCAAAAGCAAACAATCAAAAAGGTAATTCAACTTAGCTTTGGTCCATCTGTGTTTCATCTGGTTCTTGTGTAGTATCCATAGGTTCCACGGCTTCCTGGCAAGCTGGCTGGTTCACCCCAGGGACAGTGGATACCTCTGCCATATCAACATCCTTATTCAGTGGAAAGTCAGGAGCCCAGTCCCTGGAGACTGCTTCCTGGGCTGACCCAGGGAAGACTGCCTTGTTCTTCCTAACCACAGCCTCTAATGCTCTGAGTTGTCCACGCCCTGACCTGAAAGGGGGAGGGCTAACCTGCTGCTTCTGCTGGCCTCTCAGTTTAGCCTTAATTGGCCCCAGCAGAGGCTCATTAGCTGCTCTCTGACACTGACTCTCAGGCTGTCCTTTTGAATAAGTCCCCTCCCTCTGCAACAGGCTGTTCTCCCACTCCCCTTCTACTCCCTGGGTTTCTGTAGACTGATGTTTCAAAGGAAACAGAGACCCTGTTTGTCTATCAGAGTTCAACCTGCTGCAGTGATCCGCCCTTTTCAAGAGAAGGGGAGGATTTGGAGGAGATTTGACTGTCACAAGCCTAGCCTTAAGGCTAGGGTTGTGACACTCTGGCATGGCCCATAGCCGAAATAAGTGCCTGCATGGCCTCGTGGACCAGTAAGAATTTGGGGGGCTTGCTAGCACCCACCATGAGATAGTTGGAAGTTGCAGAAGTCTATTCGACTGCAAAACAGGGAGACCCAGCGATGCCCTAAAAATAGAAAAATCCCAGCCCTTCCCACTGGAAGAGTCGCAGTGCTGCCAGGTCACCTTGCTCCTCCACTAGTCTTCTCCAAATCCCAAACTATTAGTACTAATAAGAATAACTTCTATAGCGCTACCAGACATCCACAGTGCTGCACCAAGGCACAAAGAAGAGGAAAACAGACAATATGCATATCTTCACCAGACAGGGACCCTAGGAGATATCTGAACCGAGACTCTGGTACTCTCCTGCCGCTGACCTCCCTCAGCAGCGATTTGCCTGCTGCTGACTTAGTCCAGAGAAAAGCCGTGACTGAGCAGCCAAACACCAAATGAATCTCCCTCTACAGCAGGGATCTCAAGGTCCCTCCTTGAGGGCCACAATCCAGTCGGATTTCCCGGATTTCCCCAATGAATATGCATTGAAAGCATTGCATGCACATAGATCTCATGCATATTCATTGGGGAAATCCTGAAAACCCGACTGGATTGTGGCCCTCAAGAAAGGACTTTGAGACCCCTGCTCTACAGCTCCTTCAGGCAGCTTAGGATGGGTCCCAAGCGACAAGAATTTGTTGTGCACCATCATAACAGAGTCAGGAGAAAATACCCCACCGAGCCCGACTGCTGCAATATTGCTGAAGCCTACCCTAGTCCCGCTGGTGCATGCTACTGTTACAAACACGGCAACCGTGGCATATGCCGCCAAATCCAGCCTTAGGAAAAAAACACCACGACGGCACCAGAGAAAATGTGCGCGCCTCCTGTGCGCGGCAAAAGCCTAACTCTTCTGATGCCATATCTGATCTCAATCCTGGAGCTTCCCAAGCCACCATACTCTCCTTACCAGCACGTGAATACGGCTTCACCCTCTCTCCAAGTCAAAGCGGACTATAAAATTACATACACGCGAGGCAGGAACCTGTAATCTAAAGTCTCCTTAACACACACACATGCGACATAGGAACCTACAGTGCAAAGTCTCCTTAACCAAACATACTCACAATTTTGGCCAAATCAAATTTGTTGTAGATGCTGGTTGTTCAGTACAACCTCTTAGTATGCTTGATGTGAACAGCATACGTTATGCACCTTATTGTTACTGATATTTTTATAATCAGTCTTTCACAGATCCTCAGCGAGGCCACCACCACTCAGTAGGCACTCAATTCTCCAACTCTTCGCCAAATCTTTGCCCATTGGGGAACTCCGCAGATAGATCTGTTTGCGTTACCTCTCAACTTCAAACTGCCTCGATTTTGCTCCCGCATCTATGCCCCTCAACGTCTCGAAGCGGATGCGTTTCTACTGGACTGGAGGAATCAGTTCCTTTATGCTTTTCCTCCGTTTCCTCTGATTCTCAAGACTCTAGTCAAACTGAAGTCGGAACATGCCACCATGATTCTAATAGCTCCTCGGTGGCCCAGACAACCTTGGTTCTCCCTTCTACTTCAACTCAGCGCCAGGGAGCCTCTTCTTCTACCAGTATTTCTCTCTCTACTCACGCAGAGTCAAGGATCCTTGCTTCATCCCAATCTGCAGTCTCTACATTTAACAGCTTGTACCTTTCTGCATAACAGACTTTTCTCAATTTTCTCCATCTGTTCAGGATATCTTACTTGCTTCCAGGAAGCCATCAACTAGACAATGTTATGGCCAGAAGTGGACTAGATTCTCTGCTTGGTGTTCTACACGTCACTTACCACCCAGATCTTCCTCCTTGACATCCGTTCTGGACTACTTACTTCATTTGTCACATTCTGGACTTCAAACTACATCTATTCGAGTCCATCTTAGTGCTATAGCTGCTTTTCATCAGCCTCTAGATGGGAAACCTCTTTATGCACATCCTATGGTTTCTCGCTTCATGAAAGGACTTCTTAATCTTCATCCACCACTTAAACCACCTCCAGTGGTTTGGGATCTCAATGTTGTTCTGGCTCAACTGATGAAACCTCCTTTTGAACCACTTGACATAGCTCACCTCAAATATCTCACTTGGAAAGCTGTGTTCCTCATCGCCCTCACATCTGCTCGAAGAGTCAGTGAGTTACAAGCTTTGGTTGCAGATCCACCCTTCACAGTTTTTCACCATGACAAGGTGATCCTCCGTACTCATCCTAAATTCTTACCTAAAGTTGTTTCAGAATTCCACATCAATCAGTCTATTGTTCTACCTGTGTTTTTTCCAAAGCCTCACTCTCATCCTGGAGAAGCGGCTCTTCATACCTTGGACTGTAAACGTGCTTTAGCTTTCTACCTCCAACGCACTCAACTTCACAGGACATCTTCTCAACTTTTCATCTCCTTTGACCCGAACAGGTTGGGTCGTCCTATCTCAAAACGCACCATCTCCAACTGGATGGCTGCTTGCATTTCTTTCTGCTATACTCAGGCTGGTCTTCCTCTGCAGGGTCGAGTAACAGACCACAAAGTTAGAGCTATGGCAGCATATGTAGCTTTCCTCCGTTCAACACCTATTGAGGAAATCTGTAAGGCTGCCACTTGGTCCTCGGTTCATACTTTTACCTCTCATTACTGTCTGGATACTTTATCCAGGAGGGATGGCCATTTCGGCCAATCTGTTTTGCAAAATCTTTTTTCGTAAATTGCCAACTTCCCTCCATCCCTTTTTTACTTAGCTTGGAGGTCACCCATGTGTGGGAATATGCTGCCTGCTTATCCTGGGATAAAGCACAGTTACTTACCGTAACAGTTGTTATCCAGGGACAGCAGGCAGATATTCCCACAACCCTCCCACCTCCCCTGGTTGGCTTCTTAGCTAGGTTTCTGAACTGAGGATCCTCACAGGAGATGCGCCCCCTAGTTTGGGCGGGAAGGCACGCGCGCATGCGCGCTGCAGCACTCAAAGATCGAGATCTTCAAGCAAGTTTGCTTTCGAGGCTGTCCACTGCGGGGCTCCGTCGGTGACGTCACCCATGTGTTGGAATATCTGCCTGCTGTCCCTGGATAACAACTGTTACGGTAAGTAACTATGCTTTCCTGGCCAACTGTGCACTATCAAAGTTTAAAAATTAATAAAGATTTTTTTTTTTTAAAAAAAGTGACTTGATTTACTTTAATGGGAAGCTGAGTTTTTGTGTAGTGAAAGATGGAGTGGAAGGCTGGTCTTTCGCCATTAGAATTCAAGATAGTGTACTTAACATTGAAGAACGTTCAAAATTGTAAGCAGGGGCAACCATATCAAGAGTTTGACATAGTAGAATTTCAATTAGTTCACTAACAAGGAGAAAGTAAGTGTTTTTGTATTAATTATTTTCAGTTGCTTCATGCTAATAGCATGTACCGTATTTTCACGCATATAACGCGCGCGTTATACGTGTTTTTACAAACCATGCATACCCTTGCGCGGTATATGCATGAGCGCGTTGTACAAAATTTTTTTTACATAGTTCCCCCCCCCGACGTCCAATTCACCCCCCGCAGGACCGCTCGCCCGCATCCCCACCCCGAAGGACCGCCGACTCCCCGACACGATCGGGGCAAGAGGGAGCTCAAGCCCTCTTGCCCCAGCCAACCTTGGCACCCCCGACACGATCAGGCCAAGAGGGAGCTCAAGCCCTCTTGCCCCCCCTGACTCCCCGACACGATCGGGGGAAAAAAGGAGCCCAAGCCCTCTTGCCCCGCCGATTCCCCAACTCCCCGACAATATCAGGCCAGGAGGGAGCCCAAGTCCTCCTGGCCCTGGCGACCCTCCCCCCGCTAGTTGTTCGGGCCAGGAGGGAGCCCAAACCCTCCTGGCCACGGCGACCCCCTAACCCCACCCCGCACTACATTACGGGCAGGAGGGATCCCAGGCCCTCCTGCCCTCGACGCAAACCCCCCTCCCCCCAACGACCGCCCCCCCAAGAACCTCCGACCGTCCCCCCCAGCCGACCCGCGACCCCCCTGGACGACCCCCACGACACCCCCTCCCCCCTTCCCCGTACGTTTCTGTAGTTGGCCGGACAGACGGGAGCCAAACCCGCCTGTCCGGCAGGCAGCCAACGACGGAATGAGGCCGAATTGGCCCATCCGTCCCAAAGCTCCGCCTACTGGTGGGGCCTAAGGCGCCTGGGCCAATCAAAATAGGCCCGGGAGCCTTAGGTCCCTCCTGGGGGCGGGGCCTGAGGCACATGGTCGGCTGGAGGGGCGGTCGAAGGTTCTTGGGGGGGCGGTCGTTGGGGGGAGGGGGGTTTGCGTCGAGGGCAAGAGGGCCTGGGATCCCTCCTGCCCATAATGTAGTGCGGGGTGGGGGTAGGGAGTCGCCGTGGCCAGGAGGATTTGGGATCTCTCCTGGCCCGAACAACTAGGGGGGGGTCGCCAGGGCCAGGAGGGTTTGGCTCTCTCCTGGCCCGATATTGTCGGGGAGTTGGGGAGTCGGCGGGACAAGAGGGCTTGGGCTCCCTTTTGCCCTGATCGTGTCGGGGAGTCGGGGGGGGCAAGAGGGCTTGAGCTCCCTCTTGTCCCGATCGTGTCGGGGAGTTGGCGGGGCAAGAGGGGAAGCAGCAGGACACCGGTAGGAGCTTCTACATGATGGGGGGGGGGTCGGGAGGCTGTGGGGGAGCGAGCGGTCCTTCAGGGTGGGGGTGCGAGCGGTCCTGTGGGGGGGGATGAATCGGACGTCGGGGGGGCATCAGGCTTTCAGGGTGGGGACAGGACTTCAAGGGGGAGAGGAGAGTCGGGGTGGGCGAAAGAAGAGTCGGGGTGGCCAGAGGAGAGTCGGGGCGGGCGACTGGAGAGTCGGGCAGCATGCGCGGTATACAAAGATTTCTGTACATAAATTTGTGTTTTCCGCGCGCTATACCCGTGTGCACGTTTTACACGGGTGCGTGTTATCTACGTGAAAATACGGTATATAAAAATATTTAGAAAAAAAAGCTTTCTTTTAGGGATATGTTAGAAATGGGCTTAGTGTGTGGGAGAGTCATGCTTTAGGATATGCTAAACCCATTTGTAGGAAAAAAGCTCAGCAACAGCTCAGGGAAGGTGAAGACCGTAAAGGAAGCCTGGACATTGCTTAAAGGCACAGTGCTCGAGGCACAAGACCTGTATGTCCCAAGGTTTAGGAAAGGGTGCAAAAAAAATCGAACTAGAAACCCAGCATGGATAACAACTGCAGTTAAAAAGGTGATAAGCGACAAGAAATCATCCTTCAAGAAATGGAAAAAGGAACCAACAAATGAAAACCAGGAAGAGCACAAAAGACACCAGAAAGAATGCCATCGAGGAAAGCAAAGAGCATGTCAGGAAAGCAAAGAGTGAATATGAGGAAAAACTGGCAAGAGAAGCAAGAAACTTCAAACCCTTCTTCAGGTATGTGAAAGGGAAACAACCAGCCAGAGAGGAAGTGGGACCACTGGATGACGGAGACAGGAAAGAAGCGATAAAGGAGGAAAAAGAGATAGCTGACAGGTTAAACAAATTCTTCTCGTCAGTCTTCACCAGAGAGGACACATCCAATATCCCAGAACCCGAGGTGATTATAAACGGAGAACACGACGAAAGGCTGGTTCAACTAGAGGTAAGCAAAGAGGATGTCCTCAGACAGATAGACAGACTGAAGAGTGACAAATCACCGGGCCTGGACAGCATCCACCCAAGGGTGCTAAAAGAACTGAGAAATGAAATAGCAGAGACACTTCGCCAAATATGTAACCTCTCCCTAAAAACTGGGGAGATCCCAGAGGACTGGAAAATAGCAAATGTCACGCCCATCTTTAAGAAGGGATCAAGGGGTGACCCGGGAAACTACAGGCCTGTGAGCTTGACCTCGGTTCCGGGAAAGATGATGGAAGCAATGGTAAAGGACACAATCTGCGAACACATAGGAAACAATGGACAACTGAATGCGAGCCAGCATGGCTTCTGCAAGGGAAGGTCGTGCCTCATGAACTTGCTGTACTTCTTTGAGGGAATAAACAGCCAGATGGATAGGGGGAATCCATAGACATTATTTACCTTGACTTCCAAAAAACCTTCGACAAGGTACCTCACGAGCGGCTACTTAAAAAGCTGTGGAACCACGGGGTGCAAGGGGATATCTATCGATGGATCAAACACTGGTTGGCAGGCAGGAAACAGAGGGTTGGAGTAAAGGGCCAATACTCAGACTGGCAATGGGTCACGAGCGGAGTTCCACAGGGGTCAGTGCTGGGACCTCTACTGTTCAATATATTTATTAACGATCTGGAGACGGGGTCAAAATGTGAGGTTATCAAATTTGCTGATGACACCAAACTCTACAGCCGGGTTAGAAACACGGAAAACTGTGAATACCTGCAAAGGGACCTAACGAGACTGGAAGACTGGGCAAAAAAGTGGCAAATGAATTTTAACGTAGAGAAATGCAAGGTCATGCATGTAGGGAAAAAGAACCCGATGTTCAGCTACAAAATGGGGGGAACACTGCTAGGGGTGAGTAACCTTGAAAGGGATCTGGGGGTGATGGTCGACACATCACTGAAACCATCGGCGCAGTGTGTGACAGCCTCAAAGAAAGCAAACAGAATGCTGGGCATCATCAAAAAAGGTATCACGACCAGGACAAAGGAGGTCATCATGCCGCTGTATCGCGCAATGGTGCGCCCGCACCTGGAGTACTGTGTTCAATACTGGTCGCCATACCTCAAGAAGGACATGGCGGTACTCGAGGGAGTGCAGAGGAGGGCGACTAAACTGATAAGAGGTATGGAAAATTTTTCATACGCTGACAGGTTAAAAATGCTGGGGCTGTTCTCCCTGGAGAAGAGGAGACTTAGAGGGGACATGAGAGAAACCTTCAAAATCCTAAAGGGCATAGAGAAAGTAAATAAGGACAGATTCTTCAAACTGTGGGGAGCCACAAGCACTAGGGGTCACTCAGAGAAATTGAAAGGGGAAAGGTTTAAAACAAATGCTAGGAAGTTCTTTTTTACCCAGAGGGTGGTGGACACATGGAACGTGCTTCCGGAGGAAGTGATAAGCCAAAACTCGGTACAGGGGTTCAAGGAAGGTTTGGATAGGTTCCTGGAGGATAAGGGGATAGAGGGGTACAGATAGAACTTGAGGTAGGTTATAGAAGTGGTCAGAAACCACTTAACAGGTCGCGGACCTGATGGGCCGCCACGGGAGCGGACCGCTGGGCGAGATGGACCTCTGGTCTGACCCAGTGGAGGCAACTTCTTATGTTCTTACTTATTAGTAAAACGGCCCCTAAGGCTAGGCAAAACATACTTCCTTTGCAATAGGGCTGGTAGTCTTGACCATCGGGTTTTAACTCCCAATAGTTGTGGGGTTGTAGAGAGCCCATTGATTGTTTTCATGCTCCACCTCCCATCACTCTGGGATCCAAGTTTCCAAGTTTATTTTACACTTGATATACTGCAGTTGGAAAACATCTATATGATTTACATAAAATTAATATATAAAATATTGAAAGATTGAACTACAATATCGATAGTAAAAGAGAGAAAATTAAAAATTATAGATAAAGCTTGTTATTTCAAGTCGGAGTCTGACCTGTCTCCTGCAGCCTTAATATTTCATTTTACTTATATATAAATGATCTGGAAATTGGAACAATGAGTGGGATGATTAAATTTGCAGACACAGTGCAAGGCCAGCCGAAGGGAGACTGTAGGAGCTGTGCCTAGTCCTGAGCACATGGTAGAACAGTGAGCGGAGAAGGGAGCAGAGAGTCTGCTAGCAGGAAGGAGCGGAGAGAGGAGCAAAGAAGGCGGTGCTAGCAGGGGAAGAGGCGAGAGCTAACTCCGCCCACCCCCGACGTCACCAGCCAAACTCCCCCCATAAAAGGGGACGAGCCAACGGCGTGCAGCCGTTCGGCGCGCGGCAAAGGTGAGAGAGCGCCTTTGCGAAGGGCCTCAAGAAAGGCTCCGGATAACCGCCAAGGTAAGGTTTTAACACATAACAAGGCGGAGTACAACCACCAGGCACATACAACTAGCTATTTAACCTTTAGACTATCTTTTAAACTTTCTATCCAACTTTCAAACCAGGCAGATCTTTCTATCTAGCCAACAAGCAGGCAGAATTCTCTAAGCAACAGCCAGACCTTACCAGTCACTCTATCCTTCAAACTTTCAAACTATTTAACAGGCAGCCCTTTCTAGCCAACTAACAAACAGGCAGACTAAACTAACAATTAACTAACTAACTACCTCTATCCTTCCAACTTTCAAACTCTGACAGGCAGACTTTCATACTATCTAACAGGCAGACTTTTCTAGCTCACTAACGATCAGGCAGACATAACTAACTAACAAATATCTAAACTAACAAAAAAAAAAAAATAATTTGAAAATGGCAGGAAGAACAAGAAGCAACAGGGCTACAATCAAGACCAGCAGCCCAGTCACCGAAGGGATCCGGGGGATGGCCACAGTCCACGTACAGATGGAAGGAGAGCCATGACGGAGGACAGAGATCTCTGTACAGACCGAGGCCATCCCCAAGCAGATGACTACAGTCTCCACACAGACAGAAGAGATGGATCAGCTAGACGGAGACATCTTGCAGGAGCTGAGGAGCCTGAGAGAGGAGGTAAAGCGCTTGAGAAGCATCCGAGAGGACGAGGCCTTCATCGACGGAGTCATCCAGGAGTTGTCCCAGGTCACCGAGCAGGAGCCAGACAAGACCATCCTCAGGATGCCCAAACTGTCTGAACCTGCAACCCTGAAACCACCGATTGGGGTACAAGAAGAGGCTGGAGACGCTGACTCCTGGCAGCTGGTAACTTCCTCCACCGGCAAACGTAGAAGACCTTCCTCTTCCTCTTATGTCTCTTTCTCTCATTCACAGGGCAGTTTAACATCGACCCCACTAATCACCTTGAGGAACAGATTCCAGCTGTTACAGGAGGAACCTGCCAATGAGGTACAGGAAGTTGTCCACCAGATGATTCCAGTTCCGGAGACAACAGATCAGCTCCCCCCAAAGAAGCGCAGAGTGGTTGTCATTGGGGATTCCCTGCTGAGAGGCACCGAGGGACCAATTTGCAGACCAGATATGCAATAAAGAGAGGTTTGCTGTCTGCCAGGAGCCAGGATCCGAGATGTAACTGCCTGCCTAGACAGACTTATCAAGCCCCATGACCACTTTCCCATGCTTCTCATCCTCGTTGGAACGAACGACACTGCCAGGAACACCACGGAGCCCTGGGTGAGAAGCTGAGGAGGATGGAAGCGCAGGTTGTCTTCTCCTCGATCCTCCCAGTGAGAGGCAAGTGGAGAGCCAGGGAGGATCGTATCCAGAGAACAAACGACTGGCTGCATGGATGGTGCAGGGAGATGAACTTCGGATTCCTGAACCATGGAGAGGCGCTGCAAGGACTACAGGGACGTGATGGACTTCACCTACCAGAAGGGGAAAGAACGTCTTTGGACACCGACTAGCCCACCTACTTCGTAGGGCTTTAAACTAGTTGGGGGAGGGTACCCACTCACATGCTGGCACAAGTAACCAACTTGGCGAGGTAAGTTGCCAATCCATTTCTGAGTCCGAGGTAATTACACACTGCATTTCCGAGTCAGAGGTAAGTACACACATTGCAAACAGTATTATAGGAGTCCAATTAGCTCAAGCAGGAATATCTACACAGGGACATAGCAAACATAAGGTATGGAGGGCTATGTACGTTAATGCCCACAGTTTGGGCAATAAGATTCTGGAATTAGAGACGGAAATGAGGAACGCCGACCTAGATGTGGTGGCGATATCCGAGACTTGGTTCACGGACTCCCATGGGTGGGATATGGCTATACCGGGATACAACTTACTTTGGCGGGACAGAGAGGGCAAAATGGGAGGAGGGGTAGCACTATACACTATAGAGGACATCAGAGTTGCCAAAATCGTAGATGTCAAGTACACCGGGGAATCCCTCTGGGTGAATTTGGCTAGGGGGAAGGACAAATGCCTGTATCTTGGTGTAGTATACAGACCTCCAAGACAACAGGAGGACATGGATATAGAATTAGTCGAAGACATTGAGAATATCACTTTGCGTAGAGACACAGTATTGTTAGGAGACTTCAATATGCTTGATGTGGATTGGAACAATCTTTCCGCTACGACCAGTGGCAGCAGGAAGCTATTAACCTCTATAAAGGGAGCGAGACTCAGACAAATGGTATTAGAGCCCACTAGGGATTGGGTGATATTAGACCTAATATTCACCAACGGAGAAAGTATCCCAGAGGTCTCGGTAGGCGATACGTTGGCCTCCAGTGACCACAACATGATATGGTTCAACCTCAGGAAATGTTTCACTAAGTCAAGCACATCAACCAAGGTCCTCAACTTTAAGGGCACAAACTTCGAAAGCATGGGAGATTTCATCCATCGGGCACTGCAAAACCATGCCGAAACAGATAATGTAGAGGTAATGTGGTCAACTCTGAAATCAACCTTACACAAAGCAACCAACCGCTACGTCAAATCAGTAAATAAACGGCGAAGAAACAATAGACCACAGTGGTTCTCTGCAGAGATCTCAGACCTCATAAAAAAGAAGAAAAGAGCGTTCATCATCTACAAACAATCAGGGAAGCGAGAATCCAAGGAAGACTATCTGGCCAAGTCAAAAGTGGTCAAAACGGCAGTCAGGGAGGCCAAACTCCGAATGGAAAACCTTGTGAAGAACATCAAGAAGGGCGATAAATCCTTCTTCCGGTATATTAGTGACAGAAAAAGAAACAAAGATGGGATAGTACACCTTAGGAAACCCGATGGGAACTATGTAGAATCGGACTCCGACAAAGCCAAACTTTTAAAAGAATACTTCTGCTCGGTCTTCACTTGCGAGGCGCCCGGATCCGGACCTCAGTTGCCGACGAGGGAAAACTCGGAAGACCGTTTCAAAATTTTGAATTTACGCCCAGCAGTGTCTACGAGGAGCTATCAAGACTCAAGGTGAACAAAACTATGGGACCGGACAAACTACACCCCAGGGTGCTCAGGCAGTTGAGTGATGTCCTGGCGGAACCGTTATCCGCACTCTTCAATCTTTCCCTAAGTACAGGAAGAGTCCCGTTGGATTGGAAAATGGCTAACGTCATTCCACTCCTCAAAAAGGGATGCAGGACGGAGGCTGAGAATTATAGACCGATGAGTCTCACATCGATAGTGAGTAAACTTAAGGAAACACTAATCAAAAGCCAATTGGATATGATCCTGAACGAGGAGAATCTACAAGATCCCCATCAACATGGTTTTACAAAGGGAAGGTCCTGCCAATCAAATCTGCTCAGCTTCTTTGACTAGGTAACAAGAAAGCTGGACGTCGTGTACTTGGACTTCAGCAAAGCGTTTGATAGCGTCCCACTCCGCAGGTTATTGAGCAAGATGGGTTCGATGGGACTGGGTGAAACATTAACAGCATTGGTTAGGGACTGGCTTAGAGGTAGACTTCAAAGGATAGTGGTAAACGGTACCCTCTCCAATACGACGGAAGTGATCAGCGGAGTGCCGCAGGGCTTGGTCTTGGGCCCGATCCTATTTAACATCTTCATAAGAGACTTGGCTGAGGGGCTTCAAGGTAAAATTACACTATTCGCCGATGACACCAAACTATGCAACATGGTAGGCAACCGCACAACAGATGGAAGCACAGTGCCCAACAAAACTCAATGACCGACAGTATGATGCAGGACCTGCTCCTGTTGGAGCATTGGTCAAAGACTTGGCAACTAACTTTCAATGCCAAAAAATGCAGTCATGCACCTTGGTGGCAAAAATCCATGCAGGGCTTACACCCTAAATCCGTTGAAAATCAGGGGTGGGAAATTTCATGGCGACACCAGAAAATATTTCTTCATTGAAAGGGTGGTTGATCGCTGGAATAATCTTCCACAACAGGTAATTTAAGCAAGCAGCATGCCAGATTTTAAGAAAAGATGGGATTGGCATGTGGGATCTCTTCATGGAGGTAGTTATGGGGAGGGCCATAACTAGATGGGCCGTGGCCCTTTTCTGCTGTCATGTTCTATGTTTCTATGACATTAAACTGTTCAACGTTGTTAAAACTCATGCAGATTGTGAAAAATTGCAGGCAGACCTTAGGAAATTGGGAGACTGGGCGTTAAGCAGGGTAATCTGACCTAAGCGCGCCTATAGTGACAGTCCCATCTGGGGTGCCACTTGAGCAGCTAGCCCTGCTCTTAGGTGTGCAGGTATAATGACAATGATGCAGATATTTCCAATCAGATATTTTTTTATTAATTTTATCGGGGCATCTTTCAAAAGGCATCTGCATCAGGAGTCATTGCAGACACACAAAATATGGCATTTCTGGCAACAAACTCGACTCTATACTAGTTGTACATTCACATATACCTTACATGATGACATCCCTTCACTTACATCTAATTGGTCAAAACTATTTGCTTCCATATAAGGCTTGCTTTTATACCTTCATATAGGGGCGTGTCACAAAAGCATTCCTAAAATTTACATTCTTATACCTAAAACGTTACATTCTTATACTAAGCTTATAAAGAAAAATACAAAAACAAATATTGGAATATACTCACAAAAGATAATCCATACAAACACAGATTTAAACCCTTTCTGTTACAGTCAGCCTACATCTCTGTGCTGAAAAGTCTGTGTCCCCTTGTCAGAACAGAAGAAGGAGGGGCTAGCCACCTCCCAGAGTTTCACAAAGTAGAGAGAGTTGCTTAAAGGTCAAAGAGGTCAAACTACAGATATGATCTCAGAATTTCTTCAAGTTTAAAATATATAAAATACAATTTTCAAAGTAAAATATATATTCTAATCTACAGTTATTACCTGGAGCTGCATAAGTAAATCCCTAGTGTATAGTTTTAATGGCTTACTAAAATTTATTAAAACTTAATTCTGGATCTATATAATACTACACATGTATATCCCATTAGTTGTTTTTGCTGCAAAATCAGGGCCTCTTGGAATGTAAGGCAACCAGGTCAAAGGCCAATTCCTGTCTGCCTTTATTTCTCTAGGGATATCCCTAGACCAGACTGGACACACATTTGAACAATGAAACCTTATGAAACTTAAGCTTTGCCATGTGGAGTAAATTTGCTATGGCACTTATCAATCACGCTAATGTCCTAAACTGCATTCCTTTTCCCTCAAGCACACAGCACATGTGGGTTTTTCCAAATCAGTATGTTTAGTTCCCATCTTTTGCCTCTCTGATTGTGGTTTATTCAATATTTTGGTTTATCCAATATTCTGGGTTTATATACATATGCATAGCCACTAATTACAATTGCTCACCTGCTCTTGGATTAGGCCCTATCTATCAACAGGTTTTTCTAACTAGTGAATCCTGTGCAATGTGAGAAAGCGTAATGGCTGAATTTTGATTTCATGTTTGCTCATTTCACCAAAACCCACCTGTCCAGGTTAATAAGCTGCCCCCCCCCCTCCCCGGGCTTATTTAAGGCACAGAACTACTTCAGCATCCAAGTGACAGATGAAATTTAACGTGGAGAAATGCTAAGTGATGCACATTGGGAAGAATAACCTGAATCACAGTTACAGGATGCTAGGGTCTACCTTGGGGATTATCGCCCAAGAAAAGGATCCGGTTGTCACTGTAGACAATACAATGAAACCTTCCACTAATGTGCAGCAGCAGCCAAATAAGCAAACAGGATTCTAGGAATTATTAACAAGACTAAGAATATTATAATACCCTGTATCGCTCTATGGTGCAACCTCACCTGGAGTATTGTGTTCAATTCTGGTATCTCAAGAAAGATATAGTAGTATCTCAAGAAAGATATAGTGACTTTTTGAAGGTGTGACTTCCAGAATTGTACACAATATTCTAAATGAGGTCTCACCAGAGTTATACAGAGGCATAAATATCTCCTTTTTACTATTGGCCATACCTCTCCCTATGCAACCTAGCATCTTAGCTTTCGCCGTCACCTTTTCAACCTGTTTGGCCACCTTAAGATCATCTCATACAATCACACCCAAGTCCTGCTCTTCTGTCGTGCACATAATTTCTTCACCCCCTAAACTGTACCGTTCCCTCAGGTTTTTGCAGCCCAAATGCATGATCTTCCATTTTTTAGCATTAAATTTTAGCTGCCAAATTTCAGACCATTTTTCAAGCGTCGCTAGGTCTGTCTTCGTTATTCACACCATCCGGCGTGTCTACTTTATTGCAGATTTTGGTATCATCCGCAAAGAGACAAATCTTACCCGACAACTCTTCAGCAATATAATTTATAAAAATGTTAAAAAGAACAGGCCCAAGAACAGAACTTTGAGGCACACCACTGGTAACATCCCTTTCCTCAGAGCGATCTCCATTGATCACTACCCTCTGTCGCCTTCCACCCTCTGTCCCCTTCCTGACCCAGCCCAACACTTTGTGATCCATCCCAAGGACACTCAATTTATCAGACGTCTGTGTGGAACACTGTCAAAGGCTTTGCTAAAATCTAAATATACCACATCTAGTACACATCCTCTATCCAATTTTCTGGTCACACAGTCAAAGAAATTGATCAGATTTGTCTGACAAGACCAATCTCTAGTGAATCCATGTTGCCTCCAGTCCTGTAATCCACGGGATTCCAGAAACATGACCATTCTCTGTTTTAAAAGCGTTTCCATTAATTTGCTTACCACTGAAGTCAGACTTACTATCCTGTAATTTCCTACTTCTTCCTTACTTCCACTTTTATGGAGAGGAACTACATCCGCCCTTCTCCAGTCCTCCGGTACCACTCCCGACTCTAGAAACTCATTGAAAAGGTCAGTCAGCGGAGCTACCAGAATTTCCCTAAGTTCTTTCAGCACCCTTGGATGTACGCCTCTCTTAAGAGGAACGACTTAAAAGGTTAGGGCTTTTCAGCTTTGGAAAAAAACGGCTGAGGAGAGATATAAAAATGGACCACTAACTTCAAACTAAACAGAGAAAACAAAAGTCTTTTTGGCAAGCCCCAATGACAAAATAACGAGAACATAGTTAAAAATAAACGACCTCGAATATCCAGTATCCAAAACCATAAAAATATTGGGTATCACACTAGATACACACCTAACCATGGCTGACCACACAAACTTACTGGTAAAGAAATTATTTTACACGCTGTGGAAGCTAAGGACTATTAAAAAATACTTTGATACAACATCCTTTAGGTTACTGGTGCAGTCGCTGATCCTATCTATCCTGGACTACTGCAACATCGTCTACCTGGGTATCCTACAAAAAATAGTAAAAAAAATTGAGATTAGTACAGAACACTGCGGTTCGCTTAATTTTCGGACTGAGAAAAAAAGACTACATTAGCCCCTATTACAAAAAATTGCACTGGCTACCAATGGAAGCGCGAATACTGTTCAAATTTGCTTGTATCTGTTTCAAACAAGTCTGGGGTCTAGCACCTTCCTACCTGCAAACACACTTCAACCCCACACGAACAACCAGAAACAAAAACATCTTTGCATACCCAAAGATCACAGGCTGCAAATACAAATCCTTCCTGGACAGCAATCCTGGCTGGGAAACTGCATAAATGAAGCCAAACAGCACTACAACGCATTCTGAAAATCAATTAAAACCACTTTATTCGACAAATTTATTGCCTAAACAGATGACCTTCTCTCACTATGTTATTTTCCCCGCTGCAATCCCTGACGAAATCTCTCAGGTAACTCCAACCTCTCATATATTCCTTCCCCATGTAACTCCAATCTTTTATGTAACATTTTCTCTTCATGCATTCTGTAATTTGCTGATTGTCCAGCCTTTTTTCAATGTGAACCACCTAGAAGTCGTTTGATTATGGCGGCATAGAAAAATAAAGTTATTATTATTATTATAATTGAAGTCTACAAAATCCTGAGTGGAGTACAAGTACGGTAGATCGATTTTTCACTCCGTCAAAAATTATGAAGACTAGGGGGCACTCGATGAAGTTACATTGAAATACTTTTAAAATCAATAGGAGGAAATGTTTTTTCACTCAGAGAATAGTTAAGCTCTGGACCGCATTGCCAGAGGTTGTCGTAAGAGCGGATAGCATAGCTGGTTTTAAGAAAGGTTTGAACAGTTTCCTGTTATTGAGAAAGACATGGGGGAAGCCACTGCTACTCTTGAGTGATAGCATGGATTGCTGCTACTCCTTGGGTTTTGGCCAGGTATTAGGGACCTGGATTAGCCAGCGTGAGAATGGGCTACTGGGCTTGATGGACCATTGGTCTGACGCAGTAAGGCTATTCATAAGAACATAAGTAATGCCTCCGCTGGGTCAGACCTGAGGTCCATCATGCCCAGCAGCCCACTCACGCGGCGGCCCAACAGGTCCTGGACCTGTGCAGTAATCCTCTATCTATACCCTTCTATCCCCTTTTCCAGCAGGAAATTGTCCAATTCTTTCTTAAACCCCAGTACTGTACTCTGCCCTATTACGTCCTCTGGAAGCGCATTCCAGGTTTCCACCACATGTTGGGTAAAGAAAAACTTCCTAGCATTTGTTTTGAATCTGTCCCCTTTCAACTTTTCCGAATGCCCTCTTATTCTTTTATTTTTTGAAAGTTTGAAGAATCTGTCCCTCTCTACTCTCTCTATGCCCTTCATAATCTTGTAGGTCTCTATCATATCCCCTCTAAGTCTCCTCTTCTCCAGAGAAAAGAGACCCAGTTTCTCCAATCTTTCAGCATATGAAGGATTTTCCATCCCTTTTATCAGACGTGTCGCTCTCCTCTGAACCCTCTCGAGTAACCCTCTCGAGTAATGCCATATCCTTCTTAAGGTACGGCGACCAATATTGGATGCAGTTCTCCAGATGCGGACGCACCATCGCCCAATACAACGGCAGGATAACTTCTTTCGTTCTGGTAGTAATACCCTTCTTGATTATACCTAGCATTCTATTCGCTCTTTTAGAGGCCACTGCGCACTGTGCCATGGGCTTCATTGTCATGTCCACCATTACCACCAAGTCCCTTTCTTTGGTACTCTCATTCAATAACATCCCTTCCATCGTACAGTTGTACCTTGGGTTTCTGTTTCCCACATGCAATACTTTACATTTCTCAACGTTGAACTTCATCTGCCATCTCATTGCCCATTCCCCTAGTTTGTTCAAGTCCTTTTGCAATTCTTCGCAGTCCTCCTTAGTCCGAGCTCCACTGAATAGTTTGGTGTCGTCTGCAAATTTTATTATCTCACACTTCGTCCCTGTTTCTAGGTCATTTATGAATATATTAAATAGCAGCGGCCCGAGCACCGAGCCCTGCGGAACACCACTCGTGACACTCCTCCAGTCCGAGTAGTGGCCCTTCATTCCTACCCTCTGTTTCCTACCCGCCAACCAGTTTCTGATCTATCTATGTACGTCTCTGTCCACCCCATGGTTCTTCAGTTTCCGGAGTAGACGTTCATGAGGCACCTTGTCAAAGGCTTTTTGGAAATCCAGGTATATGATGTCTATGGGGTCTCCTCTGTCCATCCATTTGTTAATTCCTTCGAAGAAGTGCAATAAGTTAGTTAGGCACGCTCTCCCCTTGCAGAAGCCATGTTGGCTGGTTATCAGAAGTTTGTTTCTTTCAAAATGTTTATCGATGTTTTCTTTTATCAGTGCTTCCACCATTTTCCCCGGAACCGAGGTCATACTCACCGGTCTGTAGTTTCCCGGGTCACCTCTTGATCCCTTTTTAAAGATGGGCGTAACATTGGCTATCTATCAATCCTCCGGGATCACGCCTGTTTTCAGGGATAGGTTGCAAATTTGCTGCAGTAGTTCCGCTGTCTCCTCCTTTAATTCCTTCAGAACCCTTGGATGGATTCCGTCAGGACCCGGGGATTTGTCAGTTTTTAGTTTTTCTATCTGCCTGCACACATCTTGAAGGCTCACTTCCATGGATGTTAATTTTTCTGCTTGATTTCCATTGAAGAATTGCTCTGGTTCCGATATGTTGGTTGTGTCTTCGTTTGTAAATACAGATGAAAAGAACATGTTAAGTCTTTTTGCGACCTCTTTCTCCTCCTTCACCACTCCCTTCCTGTCTCCGTCGTCCAGCGGTCCCACCTCCTCCTTAGCCGGCTGCTTCCCTTTAACATATCTAAAGAACGGTTTGAAATTTCGTGCTTCCCTGGCTAGCCTCTCTTCATACTCTCTTTTGGCTTTTCTGATCACATGGTGACATTCTTTTTGATACTTCCTGTGTTCTTTCCAGTTCCCCTCAGTTTTGTCCTTTTTCCATTTTCTGAATGAATTTTTCTTATTGCCTATCACTTCCTTCACTGTATTAGTTATTCATGCCAGGTCTCTTGTTCGACTCTTTTTGCACCCCTTTCTGAATCTGGGGATATACAGATTTTGCGCCTCACTCACCGTGTCCTTGAAAAAAGACCAGGCATGTTCTACCATTTGCCATTTTTTGGAAATGTTCCTAAGATTCTTCCTTACCATTCCTCATTGCTTCATAGTGTCCTTTCCTGAAGTTAAAAGTTGTCACTATGGTTCTCTTTCCTTTCGGTATTCCTACCTCAACCTTGAACTTGATCATATTATGTTCGCTGTTTCCCAACGGTCCCACTACTTCCACTTCCTTTGCAGGTCCCCTTAACCCATTTAGGATTAGATCCAGAGTGGCATTTCCTCTTGTTGGTTCTCTAACGAGCTGCTCCATGAAGCAATCTTGTGTAGCCTCCGGAAATTCTCTCTCCCTAGCGCATCTTGAGCTTCCAAGACCCCAGTCTATCCCAGGGTAGTTGAAGTTTCCCATAATAACCGTGTTACCACTTTTGCATTCTCGCTTCATCTCGGCTTCCATTTCTTCATCGATATCTCCGGTTTGCCCGGGTGGACAATAGTATAGGCCCATCTTTATTTCGGGCCCTTTCCTTCCCGGAATTTTAACCCATAGCGATTCCAGCTTGTTAGTCGTCTCTGCTGTGTCCATTCTTGTCGATTGTATGCTTTCTTTTATGTATAGTGCTATTCCACCTCCTTTCTGTCCTGACCTATCCTGGCGATAGAGCTTGTACCCCGGCAGTGCTTATCCCATTTGTTTTCTTCATTCCACCATGTTTCAGAGATTCCAATGATGTCTATGTCCTCTGCATTGGCCATGACCTCTAATTCCCCCATTTTGCTTCTTAGGCTCCTTGCATTAGTATATATTGTGGCGGGGCCAGGGATAAGCCTAGCGCTGGCAACCCGGCTCCCGCCCCAGGCGCAGGACGGAGCGCTCCCTGGAGGACTCCCGCTTGATAATCCCAGTAGAAAATACAATACACTGCTCACTTTGTAAAGTTCAGACTTTTCTTTTTATTATCCCCAGTTCAAGGCACTGGGTCTCAAATAGTTCGTCTTGGCTGAGTGGACTTGAAACAAAGAATACATCTGTACATCCTACTGTAAAGAGCCCTGCCTGTTGTCTCTTTACAGTAGGAACAGAGTTAATGTGCAGCTTCCTGGGCTTAGGAATAGGGGCAGCCCTTTGCCTGGCAGGATTTAAAACCGGGTTTAAACTGGTGACGGGGGCTTCCCTGTCACATACCCCCCCCCCCTTCAAAACACTATCAGTCCTTTTATCCTTGGGCAGGTGTTCTATCCCTTCCTCTAGTCGTGACAGAATGTCTACGTTCTGCTTTCCCCAGGTTTGAGCTTCATCCACCCCGGTGGAACCCCAACCCTGGTTCCCTCGGCTCGTATCCTCTAACCTCTCCTCCTCCTGCAGAACGGGAAGGAAAACTTTTTCACAAATTAGTTGGGCTATTCGATCTCCTTCCTTTATTCGATAATCTGCCTCCCCTAAATTGAAGAGGAGTATTTTTAGGGGCCCCCTATAGTTGGGGTCAACTACCCCTGACCCTACACATAGTCCATGCCTAAGTGCTAATCCTGATCGGGGTGCTATTCTACCGTAGCAACCTGAGGGTAAAGATATTTGTAAATCTGTGTTTATGACCTCCCGGCCTCTCTTGAGTATTACTCTTTCTTGGGCACTACTTAAATCAAAGCCTGCGGCCTGACTCGTAGCCTTATAGGGAGGTCTCGCCCTATCAGACAGCCTCACAAACCTCAACCTTACTTCGCAGCTCTCCTTCTCAGCAAGCCCCAGATCTACTACTCCTTCGCTCTCCTCCTGATTCCGGATCCTGTCTGACTGCTCTCTTGGAACGGGCATTGGATGACAGGGCTTACACTCTTGGTACCAGATTTTAACTTCTTGGGATAAAGAAGGCCAATAAAACTGGGCCTTCGCCTGGTCCAGTGTCTGGACCTCCGAAAGATGACTCGTCTTGGGGTCCAGATGTGCGACCCATAACATCCTCCTCCTATGGGATTGGGGCACTACCAGATGTCTATGCTGCCTCCCCGTTTCTTTATCCCAGGTCATGTAATATAATAGGCCTCCTTTTATCTGGAACTGTCTATACCTTCTCCCCGGCTGCTTCATTTGCGCCCAGACGTACCATAAGGACGGATCGGTTCTCTGTTCTTGTCTTAGGATCGGGAACTTCCGCATCACCTCCCATGGTTGCCAAGGCCTCCAGGGCAGATCTCCCCCTGATCTTAATTCTTGGGAATATGTGACTTTGTCAGCCCTCCTTTCTGCCCGGGCTTTCTTAGTTTTCTGTGAGGGGGATCCCAGAAGCGCATCCTCCCAAGGAAAGATTTCCCCCAGTTCTTCTTCTCGGGGCTCCCTCTGTCCTTGTAGTGCCCACCCCTCATTATGCCTAGACCGGGACATCTCTTCCCGCTTCCTCATACATTCTTGGAAACCTGACCATTCTCTCCCTAATATGAGATCATATGGGGGTGTTTGCATTACGGCCACCTCTAGGGGCTGCCTTTTCTCCCCATATTCCAACCAAACGGTCCGTAGCTCATAAGGAATGGTCGTGCCGTGCATACACTGAATCCTGGATATGCCTCTAAGTCTATCTACCTGCCCCCCCTTCTTACTCCGTATGGCCTTCCATAAGGCCCGAGAGACACTAGACTGATTCGCCCCCGAGTCCAATAGAGCCGTAGCCGGCACTCCCCCTACCCTGACTGGCAGAAAGTATTCCCTCCCTTCCCTCGGGCCTGGGGATTCCTTCCTACTAGCCAGGTTCATCTTCCCTTTACACTGCGTGCTCCGGTGGCCCGTTTTCCCACAGGAGAAACAGCGAAAGGTTAGATCCCGGGAAGTACTTTGATTATACCTACTCGGGGTGGTGTGACTGGACCCACGTATCCGTGAGGTTTCCTCCCAGGGTGTTCGCCTAGAGCCTTGGGTTCTAGAGGGGACCTGAGCCTCCAAGAAGGCTTCAGCAATAGCAACAGTTTGACCCAGGGTTGGAGCTCCCTGCTTTGCTAACCAGTCTCGTAAAGAGCCCGGGACTGCTTCCATGAACTGTTCTCTCATCAGCTCTGCTATCGCTGCGGGTTTGAAGATAGGGGGCTAACCATCTTTCACAGAGACGCTTAAGCCTCTGAGCTAGGGCCTTAGGTCTTTCTCCAGGCTTCATTTTCAGGGCCCGGAACTGCATTCTATGTTGTTCTGGGGTATGTCCAAGGTATTCTAATTAGACCTCTTATAAGCATTTCTAGTCCGAGGCTTGCTCAGCATTCAAAGTTCGGTAAGCCTCTAACGCTCGTCCTGCTAAGCATGGAATAAGTTTTACCGCCCACTGGTCCTGTGGTCAGTGAGAGGCCCCAGCCACCCACTCAAAAGCTAATAAAAAATCCTCAATATCGTCCTCCGGTGCTAGCTTATTCAGTCTAATAGGCTCCCCAAAGGAAGCTCCTACCAGGGCGCTGGTGGTTGGTTCAGCCACTTGCCGCTGTGTGAGCTTGTGAATAGCCTGCACTTGTTCCCCAAGCATGTGAAGTAGCTCAGCATGGCGGGTTTGTTGGGCGCTCTGATCGGCTTTCCACAGGTCCATCTGTGTCCGCACCGACTCTCACATCGTCTCTGCAAGCTGTCGCCGCTTGACCTCCCACGCTGTTGTAGGCTTGACCGACTCCATCTGGAAGGAAAGGGAAACGAGAACACAAACCAAGTGTGGCTCTTTGGGCATCTTTCCCCTCTCCCTTCCCGGAAAGAAAACCTTTTACTCAGAATCCCTCACCAGCACCCTAAGGTACCCTTATCTCAGGCACTGATGAGTCTGCGCCTTTGGGGTTTTTCCAATACAGGATCCGGTCTCCCTCTCCGAGGACACTGTTCCTCCGATCGCCTCTCCACCCGGATGCAGCTTGGCTCACTCTGGTCTCCTCACTCCGAGTCCTCCGACCACTTCCTCCAGACTCCGTCCGCCGACCAGGATCCCCGGCCTAGTAGCAACGCCTCCCAGCAACACCTCTGCGGGACTCCACCAACACTCCAACAGAATTGAGACTTTAGTACTCACTGTCCAAAACTCAAAAAAAAACTGTAATCCACAGGAAACTCAAAGTTACTGGTCTCAGTCTTTCAGTACTCCTGCAGCAAAAACAAACCCCCCCCCCCTGCATCAAGCAGTATTGCAATCCCCCAAAGGCAATAGTTCTTGCAATATCAATAAGCAGTGTAATTTCCACAGCAATAGTCAGTTCTTCAAACAAAATTTGGAAAAACCAAAAAAAAAATTCCGCTGGTTCCAGCAGTAGCCTGTGGGTGGCGCTACATCCCACCACTGCCACCATAATTCGCTCTGTGGCGGGGCCAGAGATAAGCCTAGCGCTGGCAACCCGGCTCCCGCCCCAGGCGCAGGACGGAGCGCTCCCTGGAGGACTCCCGCTTGATAATCCCAGTAGAAAATGCAATACACTGCTCACTTTGTAAAGTTCAGACTTTTCTTTTTATTATCCCCAGTTCAAGGCACTGGGTCTCAAATAGTCCATCTTGGCTGAGTGGACTTGAAACAAAGAATACATCAGCAATGCTTCTCCTTTATAAGAGAGTCCAGACTGCTGTTCAGGCAGATAAACCAAAAATAAACAAAAACGTTTTGTTTGTTTTTTTCTTCAGTTTCACCAATTGTGTCTGTGGATACTTCAGGAAGCTTTTCCCACCTGACCCACCTGAAGTACAATGCCCCCACTACCCTTATGCTCCTGGGGTAAGGGCTGGGGAACCATCCACCCTTTCCTGACTGGTTTAAGTCCCCACCCAAAAGTTCCCCTATTCAGGGCTATGTCAGGTCACTGAATTCCCGTTCAGGCTTTTCTTGGAAGTTAATTAGGGTTCCCACCTCCTTCACTCTCTCTGCAAGGCCTATCTCTCAGGCTCTAATTGACACATTCACACTTCCTTACAGTCCTGCCTAAGGGAAAAAGAACGCTGCACAGAAAGACGTTAGCTTTCATTCCCCTCCCCCATTCATTACCTTATTGACTGTAGTTAGATAGGAGATCCCAGGCTGCCAGACTGCATTCCATTTCACTTCCTTCAGAGACCTCTATCTCTATCTGCATTAGGGACTCCCCGCTCTCTGAGGCTGGATAGGAATTCCCTTCAGGGGCAGCTACCGGCCAGCCCTGCTCTGAATGCCTTTCTCCTCCCTTGAGCTTCTGCCTGGGAGCCAGAAGTTTGTTAATTCGTGAGGGCTGTAGGACAGCCTGTTCTTTAGCCCTGGACTGTGAAAGAAAACTCCTAGCTGCTTCCTTCCTGCTCTGCACGGCACGTCTCTCTCTTGCAGTTCCTGAGTTCCCCTGAGTGTTCCCAGGTGTGTTGGTTTTATGCTGCAGGCTCGTTCCCACTCTCCCTCTGGGTTCGTCTTGCCTGTCAGCTCCGCCCCTTTCCTTAACCCTTTCTGGGCTAGTTTTCTTCACCAGAGGCTTTACTGGAGAACTGCCCAAGGAATTATAAAAGGGATTATAGTGCCCTAAATCAGATATTGTGGTTTCTGCCCTTCTCTCTCTGCCTTGCCCTGCCTGTTGGCTCTTTACAGTAGGAACAGAGTTAATGTGCAGCTTCCTGGGCTTAGGAATAGGGGTAGCCCTGTGCCTGGCAGGGTTTAAAATCGGATTTAAACTGGTGACAGGGGCTTCCCTGTCACAATATGCAATTTAGATCCTGGTATTTTGTTGTCTTCATTTCCTTTCCCTGAGCTTCAGTCTTTAATGTCTTCTCATTTGCCACAATCCTTCTAGCCTCCTCTTCTGGGTTAGTTGACTCCTGTAATTTGTCTCTTGTTTCTTCCCAGCCTTGTTTCCCCTTAGTATCTTCATGGGATACCTTCTTCCGAATCGTCAACGCTTGGTCGACTGTCGGCTTTCCCCTTCCTCTTAGTTTAAAGCCTGTTCTATTACTCTCTTGACGTTGTTTGCTAGAAGTCTGGTTCCCGCCACGCTCAGGTGCAGTCCATCCTTCCTGTAGAGCTTGTTCTTGCCCCAGAACGTTGTCCAGTAAACAGAAAAGGTTTTAAAGCATTCTAGATTTTGTTATATTCAAATGTAATTTAGAAGAGCATCCCAAAGTTGAGGACCAATGAGTGCAAAAGAATGGTCTCTGGTGTACTATCTACAAGCAAGAAATAGGGAGCCTGTCTATTCTGTTTGAGTTTAATCTTTATTTTTGGGGGGGGTAGGGAGGTGGGCCATTATCTGGTCAGAGGCTTTCGGTGTTGCTGAGGATCTCGGTCACCCCAGGGTATCACTGGCTGCAAGAAGATAACATATTCTCAGGGCTGAGGTCTGTAGCGTGCAGGCACATGCCTTGTATGATTTCTGTATAGCCAGTCTGCATCAGTAATTCTCAGAACTCAGGTTCCGTACCCTTGGGAATAATATCGCCCTAGGTTTGTCCGCAGTAGACTTGAGTGGCTCACCCCAGGTACTTGAGCGCAAACTGAGAGGGTTCTGTGGTAATTTATCCAGGATCTGGCCAACTGTATTCCTTCCCCCCACGACATCATGAGGCTCCAGTGGAGATCTGAGGGTCTGGTCCCACTTGGGGACTGGATGGCAGTCTGAAGAAGCATGCCTTCTGTTGGACTCCAGGCTTGGAGTCAGTCATCTCTGAACTGAAGCTTTCCTGTGCAGCTCCAGCACAGCACAGTAGCATAGCACAATAGGTAAGGCTATTGCAGCCTTTGAGAAAAATGGGAGGGGGTGTCTTAAAACCCATTTTTGAAGGTTTCTGAGATTAGGGCTTAGGTTCCTCACCTCCCAAAACCCCGTCCCTGAATTTTTTGAGTTTGCATGTTTTTCTCCATGGGCCATTTTAGATGCCAGAATTGCTATTGCGTTGGCTATCTTTGGATTTCCTAATTTTATTTTAAAAACCTACATCTACCTCAATACTCCCTAATTTTGACAGAATAAATGGACTCCTCATGTGAAGATACTTCGGATTCATATCAGATTTTTGGCAGATGCCTATCTGAAGGGGGTTATTATATGTGTCATTCAGTGCCTGGGGGTCAGGAGCTTCAGTCTCCTGGAAGAGGTGGTGGAGACAGACTGTGTCTGAATTCAAGAGGGCCTGAGATAGGCATGTGTGATCTCTCTGAGAGAAAAAGAGATAATGGTTGCTGCGGATGGGCAGACTAGATGGGCCATTTGGCTGTCATGTTTCTATGTTTCCCCTTCTGTTTCTGGTGGCTTAAGTGATCAGTTGGATCATTTTATGGGGGATCATAAATTCCTACAGGATCCGGAGAAAGCGGATATAGTGTCCCTGGTGAAGCGCAGCCACATGCTGATGGACAACCACCAGAAGCCACCTCAGGAGACCCTGCCAGGACCCTCTGGGAAACCTGGGCAGTGGTTTGCTCCCGAATTCATACACATGATATATGAAACCTTTTTAGGTTTTAAAAGCTGACCTAACCCTGCTGGGGCCTCGGCAGATATAACGACATTCATATCCTCTGGCCTGCAAGGTTTGATTGCGGAGGTGCTTCAGGAACTAAAGTTGGAGCTGCTTCAGGCCTCCACGGATAAGTACTCACTCATGAACAGAAGTTAAGGAGGATTCGGAAATATTTTGAACATCAATTTTGATTATTGCTACAATCCTTGTGCCTATCAATAATCAGTTATTATAATATCACATTTCTAGATTGTCCTAAAATGTTATTGTGTAAATTGCAAATGTTATAAAATACAGCGATTAGGCTAATCTAAAGTTTGAAGAAAGGAGACAGGATTTATCCATATTTAATGAAATTACATTGGCTCCCTGTTGAAGCCAAAATTGAGTATAAATGTTTGATATGTCAAGAAGCAATACCTGAATATATACCTCCACTGTTGTATTATTCAAAAAAGGTGCTATTGACTTGAGACTAGTCTTTTTTTGATTTCCTGAAATTAAGGATATAAAATACACTAGAATGTTTAATTCTACTTGGGCCTACCAAGCAGCGAAATCCTGGAAAACCTTATCTGATCAGGTCAGTCAGCAATGTAATTTAAAAAGCTTCAAACAGGTTTTGTTTAAGGAATATGTTTTATTGATGTTGATCCCAAAGCCTAATAAGCCTAAAGAGGTAGTGGATTCCTACTGTCCTATTTCGCTTATTAACATTGACTTGAAAATCCTGGCTCGGTTGATGGCTGATCGTTTGGCGCCTCTATTGCCCACTATTATTTCAACTGAACAGGTTGGGTTTGTTCAGCATAGGCATTCAGTTCTAAATGTTAGGTGCACAATTTTGGCTATGGCCCTTGCTCAATCGATGCATATTCCAGGAATCCTTTTAGGGGTTGGCGCAGTCAAAGCCTTTGACCAGGTTAACTGGCACTATTTGTTTCAGACTTTGGTTGGGGGGGCTGGTTTTTGGTAAATGGTGTTTGCACCCCTTACTTTTTGATTCGTTGCGGGACATGCCAGGGAACATGCCTCACTTCAGTTGCTTGAAAAATAATGGTTCCTGAAAACCCGAATGGATTGCGGCCCTCAAGGAGGGACTTTGAGACCCCTGGTGTAGATGGACTGGAGTGAGCTTTGACAGAGACTTCAGTAGTTGGAACCTAAGAACAGTACCGGGCAGAGCTTTAGATTTTTGCCCAGAAATAGCTAAGGAGAAGAAGGAAAAAAAAAACCAACAACAAATTTTTAGATTGAAGCAGGTTGGGCAGACTAGATAGACTATTGGGGTCTTTATCTGCAGTCATCTGCTATGTTACTATGTTTCTCAGGATTTTCTGGATTTCAATTGTTGCTGAAGGTTACTATGTTTCTCAGGATTTTCTGGATTTCAATTGTTGCTGAAAGAAAGGATAGTGAACTTCCTAGAATCTAATGGGTTACAGGATCCGAGGCAACATGGCTTCACTAAAGGTAAATCTTGTCAAATGAACCTGATTGAATTTTTTGATTAGGTGACCAGAGAGCTGGATCTAGGACATATGTTTGATGTAATTTACTTAGATTTCAGCAAAGCCTTTGACACAGTTCCTCATTGGAGGCTCTTGAACAAACTTGAAGGGCTGAAGTCTGAACAGAATCTGCAAGAGGGTGGTGGTTAATAGAAGTTGCTCGGAGGAAGGAAAGGTGAATAGTGGAGTCTCTCAGGGTTCAGTGCTGGGGCTGATCCTGTTCAATATGTTTGTGAGTGACATTGCTGAAGGGTTAGAAGGAAAAGTGTGCCTTTTTGCAGATGATACCAAGATTTGTAACAGAGTAGACACTGAAGAGGGAGTGGAAAATATGAAAAAGGATCTACAAAAGTTAGAGGAATGGTCTAAACTCTGGCAACTAAAATTCAATGCAAAGAAATGAAGAGTAATGCATTTGGGGATTAGTAATCAGAAGGAGGGGAGAGGATGATATGCACGGATGGGGAGAGGGACCTTGGGGTGATAGTGTCCGAAGATCTAAAGGCGATAAAACAGTGTGACAAGGCAGTGACTGCTGCCAGAAGGATGCTGGGCTGTATAAAGAGAGGCATAACCAGTAGAAGATCAAAGGTGTTGAAGCCCCTCTCCAGGTCATTGGTGAGGCCCCACTTGGAGTATTGTGTTCAGTTTTGGAGACCATATCTGGCGAAGGACACAAAAAGGCTTGAAGCGGTCCAGAGGAGGGCGATGAAAATGATAGGAGGATTACGACAAAAGACGTATGATGAGAGACTGGAAGCCCTGAATATGTATACCTTAGAGCAGGGGTAGGGAACTCTGGTCCTCGAGATCCGTATTCCAGTCCGGTTTTCAGGATTTCCCCAATGAATATGCATGAGATCTATTTGCATGCACTGCTTTCAATGCATATTCTTTGGGGAAAATCCTGAAAACCCGACTGGAATACGGTTCTCGAGGACCGGAGTTCCCTACCCCTGCCTTAGAGGAAAGGAGGGACAGGGGAGATATGATTCAGACGTTCAAATACTTGAAAGGTATTAATGTAGAACAAAATCTTTTCCAGAGAAAGGAAAATGATAAAATCAGAGGACATAAGAACATAAGAAAATAAGAAGTTGCTTCCTCTGGGTCAGACCAGAGGTCCATCGCGCCCAGCAGTCCGCTCCCGCGGCGGCCCATCAGGTCCATGACCTGTAAGGTGATCGTTGTCTAAACCCTTTAATCCCCCTTATCATTCTTCCTAAGCCCTTTCATAACCTATCTCTTCCTCTATCTCTCAATCCCTGTGTCCTTCAGGAGTTTATCCAATCCTTCCTTGAAGCCCGGTAGGGTACTCTGTTCTATCACAACCTCCATAAGCGCATTCCAGGTGTCCACCATACTCTGAGTGAAAAAAAATTTCCTTGTTTTAAATCTGTCCCCTTTCAATTTCTCTGAATGCCCCCTTGTTCTTGTGGTTCCCAATAGGCTGAAGAATCTGTCCCTTTCTACCTTCTCTATACCTTTCATGATCTTGAAAGTCTCTATCATGTCACTTCTTAGTCTCCGCTTTTCCAGGGTGAAGAGCCCCAGCCTTTCTAACCTGTCTGTGTAAGAAAGGTTTTCCATCCCTTTTATCATCTTCGTTGCTCTTCTCTGAACCCTCTCAAGCATCGCCATGTCCCTCTTGAGGTACGGTGACCAAAATTGGACACAGTACTCCAGATGCAGTACTCCAGATGCAGGCGCACCATCGCGCGATACAGCGGCATGATGACTTCCTTCGTCCTGGTCGTAATATCCTTTTTAATAATACCCAACATCCTGTTTGCTTTCTTTGAGGCTGCTGCACATTGTGCCGTTGATTTCATTGTTGTATCCACCAGCACACCCAAGTATTTTTCAAGGTTACTTTCCCCTAGCACTGATCCTCCCATTTTGTAGCTGAACATCGGGTTTCTCCTCCCTATATGCATGACCTTGCATTTCTCTATATTAAAGTTCATTTGCCATTTATTTACCCACTCTTCCAGTTTGTTTAGATCCCTTTGTAGGTCTTCACATTCTTCCGCGGTTCTAACTCTGCTACAGAGTTTGGTGTCATCTGCAAATTTTATAACTTCACACTTCGTCCCCGCTTCCAGGTCATTTATAAATACATTGAACAGCAGCGGTTCGAGCACCAACCCCTGCGGAACACCGCTCGTGACCCTCCTCCAGTTCGAGTAGTGGCCCTTCACTCCAACCCTTTGCTTTCTGCCTGCCAACCAGTGTTTAATCCATCTGTATACGTCCCCTTCCACCCCGTGGTTCCACAGCTTCCTAAGTAACTGCTCATGAGGTACCTTGTCAAAGGCTTTTTGGAAGTCGAGATAAATGATGTCTGTGGGTTCCCCTTTGTCCATCTGGCTGTTTATCCCTTCAAAGAAGTGCAGTAAGTTCGTTTGGCACAATCTTCCCTTACAGAAGCCAGTTGTCCATTTTTTTCTATGTGCTCACAGATGCTGTCTTTTATCAGTGCTTCTACCATCTTGTCCGGAACTGAAGTCAAGCTTACCGGCCTGTAGTTCCCCGGGTCAACCCTCGATCCGTTTTTGAAGATAGGTGTGACATTTGCTATTTTCCAGTCCTCCGGGATCTCTCCAGTTTTCAAGGATAGGTTACAAATTTGTCGGAGTATTCCCACTATTTTGTTCCGTAGTTCTTTTAGTACCCTTGGGTGGATTCCGTCCGGGCCTGGTAATTTGTCACTCTTCAATCTATCTATCTCATGGCGTACAACTATTTGACATCCTCATGGCGTACCTCTATTTGTGACAGTTTTTCCTCTTGATCTCCACTTATGATCTCTTCGGGTTCTGGTACATTGGATGTGTCTTCGCTCGTGAAGACTGATGAGAAGAACTTGTTTAACCTGTCAGCTACCTCTTTCCCCTCCTTTACCACTCCCTTTCTGCCTCCATCATCCAGCGGTCCTACTTCCTCCCTCGCCGCTTGCTTCCCTTTAACGTATCTGAAGAAGGTTTTGAAGTTTCTTGCTTCCCCCGCCAGCCTCTCTTCATATTCTCTCTTTACTTTCCTGACCACTCGGTGACATTCTTTTTGGTGTTTTTTGTGTTCCTTCCAGGTCTCCCCGGTTTGATCTTTTTTCCATTTTCGGAACGATTTTTTCTTGTCACCTATCGCTTTCTTCACTTCATCTGTTATCCATACCGGGTCTTATGTTCGATTTTTTTTTGCACCCTTTCCTAAACCTGGGGATATACAGGTTTTGTGCTTCCTGCACCGTGTCCTTGAATAGGGACCAGGCTCTCTCTATGGTCTCCATCCTTTTTGAGCTGTTTTTGAGTTTCTTTCTCACCATTGTTCTCATAGCATCGTAGTTCCCTTTCTTGAAGTTGAGCATTGTCACTGTGGTTCTCTTCACTTTTAATGTTCCTACTTCTAATTTGTACTGGATCATGTTGTGATCGCTGTTTCTCAGCGGTTCTACTACTTCCACTTCTTTTACAGGTCCCCCTAGCACGTTGAGGATTAGGTCAAGAGTTACATCCCCTCGCGTTGATTCATTGACAAGCTGTTCCATGAAGCAGTCCCTCACAGCCTCCAGGAATTCTGCTTCCCTCGCACAGTTGGAGTTTCCAATACTCCAGTCTATCCCGGGGTAGTTAAAATCCCCCATTACCATCACACTTAATAATAACAATAATAATAATAACTTTATTTTTCTATACCGCCATAGTCAGATGACTTCTAGGCGGTTCACATTGAAAGAAGGCTGGACAGTCAGCGAATGATAAGGAGCCTAAAACAGAAAAGTTACATAAACAAGGTACAAACTAATTTAAGTTCCATGGGTAATGAATACATGGAAATTGGAGCTTCCTGGGAGATTGAGTAGCGTTTACGGGGGGTTTGTTTTAGTTTAAGGGTGATCTGTATTAGTCAATGAATTTGTCGAATAGGGCGGTTTTTATTGCTTTTCGGAATGCATTGTAAGTCAGTTTGGGTTCATTTATGCAGTTTCGCAACCAGACTTGTCTATTGCTTGGAACATGAAGGTTCTATCCAGGAAGGATTTGTATTTTCAGCCTGAGATCTTTGGATAGGCAAAGATGTTTTTGTTTCTGGTTGTTCGTGTGGGGTTGTGTAGAACGAAGTGAGTTTGCAGGTAGGAAGGTGCTAGTCACCAGACTTGTTTGAAGCAGATACATGCAAATTTGAATAGTATTCGTGCTTCTATTGGTAACCAGTGTAGTTTTTTGTAGTAGGGGCTGATGTGGTCTTTTTTTCTCAGTCCGAAGATTAAGCGAACAGCGGTGTTTTGTACTTCCACTTTTGCATTCCCGCCTCGATTTTGCTTCCAGTTCCTTGTCGTTTGCTTCTGTTTGTCCAGGCGGGCGATAGTACAGTCCCATTTTTATGTCAGCTCCATTTCTTCCTGGTAATTTGCCCCATAACTATTTCAATCCTTCCGCCTTGGCTGCTGTATCCAGTCTGGTCGAGAGAATGGTGTCCTTTATATATAGTGCTATTCCTCCACCCTTCTTGTGAGTCCTGTCTCTCCTATAGAGTTTGTACCCTGGCAATACTACGTCCCATTTGTTTTCCTCCGTCCACCATGTTTTTGTGAGTCCATTTTGGTCCTTAGGCTCCTTGCATTTGCGTACAAGCAATTTAAGTCCTGGTTTTTTCCTTTTCCTGCTGTTGTTCCTCGTGATTGTGATTTGCTCCTCTTGCCGTCCCCCTCATGGGCTGCCAGTCCCCGAGTTTCGTTTCGTTCTTCTTTTTCCTGTGGTGCGTCTTTTTTGTCCTCAACCTGCTTCCTCATTTCCACCTGCTTCTCTAACTCCTGCTGTTTGCTCGTCCGTTTGTTCTCCAATTTCTCTTGATCCTTGCACCCCTTTAGTTCGTCTTTTGTTCCTTCCCAGCATTTTTCCCATTCAGTATCTTTATTGGATATTCTTGTCCGAACTGTCGACTTGGGCTCGACTGTCGGCTTTCCCCTTCTTCTCAGTTTAAAACCATTTCTATTCCTTTCCTGACATTGTTTGCCAGTAGTCTCGTTCCTGCCGTGCTCAGGTGCAGTCCGTCCCTCCTGAAGAGCTTGTTCTTTCCCCAAAAAGTTGTCCAGTTCTTCACAAAGTGGAAACCTTCCTCTTCACACCATCTCCTCAGCCATGCGTTTATTGCTTGTAGCTCGGTCTGCCTCTTCACATCTGCCATTGGTACTGGTAGTATCTCTGAGAATGCCATCTTCTGTGTCCTCAGCTTCAGTTGCCTTCCCAGGATCTTGAACTGCTCAGTTAGTGTAGTCCTGTTGTAATTTCTTCTGTTGACATCATTGGTTCCAACGTGGATCATCACTGCTGTCTCTTCCGTCTCGGCTCCCTCCAGGATCCTCTCGATTCTCTCGGTGATGTCCTTCGTTCTGGCCCCTGGGAAACATGTCACTAGCCGGTCCTCTCTCCCTCCTGCTACGTGACTTCTCTCAGGATTGAGTCTCCCACTATGATTGCAGATTTCCCCTTCTTCAGTTTCCTCTTTGGTCTCAAGTCAGTATCCTCGTTGTGGTTTAGTACTTCTCCCTCAGGGCTCTGGTGAGTTTTTGCCTCTGTTCGCTCGATTTTTCCATAAGGTCCCTCATCCTTGTCTGGATGTTCCAGTCATCCATCTGTTGGTTCCTGTCCATGCTGCTGATGGTCTTGTTCCTCCACCCTCCTGTAGGCCTCTTTGATGAATTTCTCAAGCTCCCTTACTTGCTCCTCAATATAATAATAATAATAATTTATTTTTGTATACCGCCATACCCAGGGAGTTCTAGGCGGTTCACAACAAATAGATGAATTACATACAGTGCGATTGAGAAAAGAAGAACATAGCAAGGCAATCGAAAGGTCAAAACTAGTTTACATTGACAATATGGCTCTCTCTCGTGGGGTCCTCAGTTGTCCTGTACAGTTCTTCCGAGATGCAGAGTCCCTCCAGCTCCTGGACCCTGTCTGTAGTCTATCGACCTTCCTCAGGCTTTCCAGTTCCTGACACCTCCCGAGGGGAGGTAGTCGTACATATGACACTCTGTGCAGTACACTGGGAAGCTCCTCTGGGTTCCTGCTGTTTCCATTTCTCTTTCTCTTGGTGTGTGGTGTGCGAAAGTGGTCCCTGCTGTGTAGCTAGCTGAAAGAAGAGAGAAGAGAAAGAAAAAAAGAATGAGAGAAGAAAGAAGTACTTGTGACTTACTTTGTAGGTTAATCTGCTGGGTGGCCTGGTCTCCTGGCTCCTTCGCAAAGGCGCTCTCGCTAAGGCAAGCGCCTTTGCCGCTCACCTTTGCCGCGCACCGAACGGCTGCATGCCGTTGGCTCCCCTTCCCTTTCAAGGGGAAGTCCGACCGATGCCGCTGGTGATGACGCGGTGGGCGGAGCTAACTCTCGCCGCCGCTGTCTGCCTTGCTGGTCTCCTGCTTCCTCTTTCCCTCCGGCTTCTGCTTTCACCCGCTGCCGCTGCTACCTCCTTCCTCTTTCTCTTCGCCGCTGCTGCCTCTCTTCCACGCGGCCCGCAAGACAAAATTTGAGGTTGAGGGGTGGGAGACTCAAGAGCAATGTAAGGAAATTATTTGTTACAGAGAGGGTGTTGGATGCTTGGAATACGCTCCCGAGAAAGGTAGTGGAGAGGAAAACGGTGACGGAGTTAAAAAAAGCATGGGATGAACACAGAGGATCTAGAATCAGAAAATAATAGTAAATATTGAAGAACTAAGCCAGTACTGGGCAGACTTGCACAGTCTGAGTCTGTATATGGCCGTTTGGGGGAGGATGGGCTGGGGAGGGCTTCAGTGGCTGGGATGGTGTAGATCAGGGATCTCAAAGTCCCTCCTTGAGGGCCGCAATCCATTCGGGTTTTCAGGATTTCCCCAATGAATATGCATTCAAAGCACTGCATGCACATAGATCTCATGTATATTCATTGGGGGGAATCCTGAAAACCCGAATGGATTGCGGCCCTCAAGGAGGGACTTTGAGACCCCTGGTGTAGATGGACTGGAGTGAGTTTTGACAGAGACTTCAGTAGTTGGAACCTAAGAACAGTACCGGGCAGAGCTTTAGATTTTTGTCCAGAAATAGCTAAGGAGAAGAAGGAAAAAAAAAAAACCCAACAACAAATTTTTAGATTGAAGCAGGTTGGGCAGACTAGATAGACTATTGGGGTCTTTATCTGCAGTCATCTGCTATGTTACTATGTTTCTCAGGATTTTCTGGATTTCAATCATATGCCCTCTCAATTGTCTCTTTTCCAAGCTGAAATTTTTCGGTACTATGCTACATTTTAAAGATAAATTACAAATTTCTTACAATAACTGCAAGTTCATTTTTCAATTATATTAGTACTCTAGAATGTATACCATGTGATCCTGGCAATTTGCTACTGTTCAATTTGTAAAGTTGCACAAATATATCTTCTAGTGTTACAGAAATTTGTTTGTTTCGCTGATTCATCAACATTGAATACTATTTCCCCCACATCTTTCCTCAGTGAAGATTGAAGCAAAGAATTAATTTAATATCTCCTCTGTGGCCTTGTATTCCCTGAGCCGCCCATTTTATCCCTCCATCCTCTAGTGGTCCAAGTGATTATTTTCCCGGTTTCTTGCTTTTAATATATCTATAAAAGTTTTTACTATATGTTTTTGCCTCCACACAATCTTCTTTTCATGGTCTCTTTGCCTTCCTTATCAGCACCTTGCATTTGACTTGCCATTCTTTATGATGTTTTCTATTATTTTCAATTGGATCCTTTTTCCATTTTTTGAAGGATTTTCATTTAACTCTTGTTGTCTGCCATTTGATCTTCCTTCTTCCTTTTTAAATACATGGAATATATCTGGATTTTCTGGATTTCCAAGATGGTTATTTTGAATAACATCCACACCTGCTGTAAATTTTTAACCTTTGTTCTGATCCTGTTAGCTTCTTTTTACCATTCTCCTCATGTTATCTTAGTGTCCTGTTTTTAAAGTTAAATACTATTATATTGGATTTCCAGTGTGTAATTACTCCAGAGTCGGGTTATTATTTGACTCCAGAAAAAAGAGGATGTATTGAGACATCCACGTTTTAGATGTCTCATTCTGTCCTCCTTAATTCCATTGCTTTCATTGGAAGTAAAACCAGGGATGTCTCAATCCATCCTATTTTTTTCTGGAGCCATATGGTAACCCTACTTCAGAGATTATATCAAATGTGATTATGTTATAAAAACAGAAGAATTGCCGCTGCTGGGTCAGACCAGTAGTCCATCATGCCAAGCAGTCTGCTCCCAGTGCCCTGACTGAGACCAGTCCTACCTGTGTACGTTCTGGTTCAGCAGGAACTTGTCTAACTTTGTCTGGATTCCTGGAGGGTGTTTTCCCCTATAACAGCCTCTGGAAGAGCATTCCAGTTTTGTCAGTTTTGCCAGATATGTCGCTACATATCATCAGTCCACCCTCTTTTTAGAAAAGCTTGTAATAAATACGCTTATAATAAAAGCTTTTTAGTAAAGCTTGTAATAAATACGAATATTTATAATATCCAAAACAGTCAGACTTAGCAAGCAAGAAACCAAAGCCAATGCAATCATGTTTTGAGCACTGTAATCCTATTTGAGTAGACTTTAAAATCATGTTTGTGCTGTAATGTCAAGATTGAGAGTCATTCAGAATGTTGCCATCTGTCTCATTTATGGTCTCAAAAAATCGGATCATGTGAGCCCTATTACAAAAATCTACACTGGCTGCTGATGGAAGCAAGGGTCATTTTCAAGTTTGCCTGCCTCTGCTTCAAAACCATAACAGGTTCATCCCCAATCTACCTGTTGCACCATTTTGAACTTCCAGGCACCACTTGCACACGTAGTGCCTACCTGTTTGCTTTTCCATCATTGAAGGGCTGTATCTACAAGAGATTCCTTGATAGATCACTATCATTCCAAGCAGGCAAATGGAATAAATGTCTAACCACCTTCATTTCAAATGCACCCTCCTACCAAACCTTCAGGAAATAAAATAAAACCTATCTCTTTACTCCTTTCCTGCCTTGTTGTATCTTTGAAATGCTTCCGGATAAATCTTGACTACTCTTCGCATGCTAATGTAATTTGAAAGTCTTTTTTGTAACATCGCTGTCTGTATACAGTCTTCTCCTCTGTAAACCGCTCTAAACTGCTTGTGGTATTGCGGTATACAAAAATAAAGTTGTTATTATTATTTTCCACCACTCTGGGTGAAGAGGAATTTCCTTACATTTGTATGGAATCTATCCCCTTTCAACTTTTAGAGAGTGCCCTCTCGTTCTCTCTACCTTGGTGAGGGTGAACAACCTGTCTCTATCTACTAAGTCTATTCCCTTCATTATCTTGAATGTTTCTATCATGTTCCCTCTCAGTCTCCTCTTTTCAAGGGAGAAGAGGCCCAGTTTCTCTAATCTCTCACTGTATGGCAACTCCTCCAGCTCCTTAACCATTTTAGTCACTCTTCTCTGGACCCTTTCGAGTAGTACAGTGTCCTTCTTCATATATGGCAACCAGTGCTGGACGCAGTACTCAAAGTGAGTGCGCACCATGGCATGGTACAGTGGTATGATAATCTTCTCCAATCTGTTCATGATCTCCTTCTTAATCATTCCTAGCATTCTGTTCGCCCTTTTTGCCGCCACTGCACATTGCGCGGACAGCTTTATCGACTTGTCGACCAGTACTCCCAAGTCTTTCCTGGGAGGTCTCTCCAAGTACTGCACTGGCCATCCTGTATTTGTGTATAAGATTCTTGTTACCGTCATGTATCACCTTACACTTATCCATGTTAAACCTCATTTGCCATGTCACAACCCATTTCTCGAGCGTGTTTATGTGACGTTGCAGGTCTTCCACATTCCTGTGTCTTCACTTCGTGTCGCCTGCAAATTTAATCACCTGACTCGTTCCAGTTTCCAGGTCGTTTATAAATATGTTGAAGTGCACGGGTTCAAGCACCAAACCCTGCAGCACTCCTCTTGTGATGCTTTCCCAGTCCGAGTATTATCCATTTACCCCCCACTCTCTGTTTCCTATCCGCCAACCAGTTTTTAATCCACGTGAGTATTTCATCCTCAATTCCATGGCTTGCAATTTATCGAAGCAGTCGTTCATGCAGGACCTTGTCGAATGCATTCTGAAAGTCCAGATATACAATATCGACCAGATCTCCCTTGTCTATCTGGTTATTTACTCCCTCGAAGAAGTGCAGCAAGTTCGTCAAGCAAGATCTTCCTTTACTGAAGCCGTGCTGACTGGTTATCAGATCATATCCGTCAAGGTGGTCAACGATGCAGTCCTTTATCAGTGCCTCTACAATCTTTCACGGTAGCGAGGTCAGACTCACCTGTCTGTAGTTTCCCAGATCTCCCCTCGAACCTTTCTTGAAGACTGGCGTAACATTCGCCACTTTCCAGTCTTCCGGAATCTTTCCCGATTTGATTGATAGATTGGTTATTTGTTGAAGAAGTTCAGCTATAACCCTTTTCAGTTCCTTGATTACCCGCAGAAAGATGCCATCCGGTCCAGGAGATTTATCGTTTTTAAGCCTATCTGCCTTCATACCTCTTCTATACTGAACATTAACTCAGTTAGTTTCCCGTCCTTGTTTCCTACATATAGCCTGTCGGCTTCCGGTATGTTGTGGATATCCTGTTCGGTAAATATAGACGCAAAAAATGTGTTCAGTTTATCGGTGATGGCTTTGTCCTCCTTTAGCACTCCCTTTATTCCATGGTCACCCAACAGCCCCACCACTTCCTTCTCGGGTTGTTTCCCCTTAATATATCGAAAGAACGGTTTGAGGTTTTTTGCCTACTTGGCTATTTTTTCCTCGTAGTCTTTTTTGGCCCCTCTCACCGTCTTATGGCTCATGCTTTGATGTTGCTTGTGCTTTTTCCAGTTTTCATCTGTTTTTGACCTTTTCCATTCCTCAAATGAAGCCTTCTTGTCTCTGATCGTTTTTTTCACTGCTACAGTGAGCCATGTCAGTTTCTTGTTCTTTTTCCTCTTGGATCCCTTGTTGATACGTGGTATATATAGATTTGTGCCTCGTTCACTGTGTTCTTGAAAAGGGACCATGCTTGCCCCAGCATTTTTACAGAGCTTATCCTCTTAATCTTCTTCCCCACCTCATCCCTTCGTAATTTCCTTTTCAGAAGTTCAGTGCCGTGGCCGTCGTTCTGGATCGATGTTTCACCCCCATGTGCAGGTTGAAGCGAATCATATTGTGATCACTGCTTCCCAGCGTCCCTTCTACTTTTACATCTTGCGCTGGTCCTCGTAGTCCATTTAGAATTAAGTCCAGAATTGCATTTCCTCTTGTATTTTCCTTGAGAAGTTGTTGCAGGAAGCAATTGACTATAGCTTCTTGGAACTTGGTCTCCCTACCGCAGATGGAGGTCCCTAGGTGTCCAGCCTATCCCCGGATAATTGAAGTCACCCATGATAACTGCATTGTCTCCCTTGCAGTTGTGTTTAATCTCCTCCGTCATTTCTCCATCCATTTCTTCGGACTGTCCTGGGGGTTGGTAGTAGATGCCGATCTTCGTTTCCGTTCCATTTGTTCCCGGAATTTTGGCCCATAGAGACTCTACCTTATTTTTCGATTCTGGCGTATTCTCTCCGGTAGACTAAATTCCCTCTTTGACGTATATGGCAAACCCCCACCTTTTTGATCCAATCTGTCTCTGTGGTATAGCTTGTATCTCGGTATCACAGTGTGCCAGGCGTTTTCCTCATTCAACCATGTTTCCGTGATACCGATGATGTCAAGGTTATCTTTATCCCAGGACAAGCAGGCATGATATTCTCACATGTGGGTGACGTCATCTACGGAGCCCCAGCGCGGATAGCTTTTCAAGCAAACTTGATTGAAGTTTCAAGTTTGCTACACTGCACCACGCATGTGCATGCCTTCTTGCCCACTAGAGGGCGCATCCTCACCTCGTGGTCCTCAGTTCAGTCTTTTCCGCGGAGCCAGAAGCCCTGTGGAAATTGTGCTCTTCTATTTTTGCCTTCTGACACCGCGGCTGAGTGTTTCTTTCTCGGTCGCTGTGCTTACTTTGTTTTATTTCTTCGTTTTTGTTAACTTTTCGTCAAAAAAAAAAAAAGGATTTTTTGTTCGGCTCCGGGGGCTCCCGGTAGCCGCGGCCGCGGGACCTCGTTCGTTCCCGGCTGGTTTTTGTGTCCATGTCCCGTCCCTTGACGGGCTTTAAAAAGTGCACCCGGTGCGATCGACTCCTTTCGATCACCGATCCCCACCGGTGGTGCTTACTTTGTCTGGGTCCGGAGCACCCGACCGACTCCTGCGCTCGGTGCTCTACTTTTCAGAAAAGGGCCCTCCGCCGACGTCGCACTCGTATGGCGGAGCTTTTTGCTGTGGACCCCGTGGCGGGGAAGGCCTCGACGTCGGCCTAGGCTTCGGCCCCGGCCTTGACCTCGGCCTCGTCTCCCTCGACCTCGCCTCGACAGCCCGCTTCGTTGAAGCCTGTGTCCTCGACCCCGAAGTCGACGAAGGGTAAGTCCTCACTTCCTTCTTCTGTTCCAGCCTCGAAGAAGCCATCCTCAGGCTCATCAATGGGGGCGGGTGGGTCGTCCTCGGCCCCGCCCCGAGCACCGAAGTCGGGTGCCCCGCGGGAATACTCAAGACCGAGGTCGCCCTCGAGGGAGCACCCGCCGTCCCCGGATCTACCTGCCATGATGGGGGTGCCGGCCTTTCAGGACTTGCTCCGTGCGCTCATTACCTCGGAGCTGTCCGGTGCCCTCGCGCACCTCCTGCCGCCCTCGGCTGCCCCAACGTCGGCGGCCTCGGTCTCGGTTCCCTCGACTTCGGCCCCCGGGGGGGCTTCGGCCTCGGCCCCGGCCATGCCCTCGACCTTGGTCGACCAGCCTGAGCGGAGCGTGCGGCCTCAGGACAAGGTGCGGAGGGTTCGGAGGATCTCTTCCTCGTCGTCCTCGTCGAGGTCCTCCCGGGGCTCCTCGCCCTCGGGTCGGTCTCGGGCGAAGCGTCGGTCGAGGAAGCCCAAATGACAACGGGTCTCTCCTCGACGACGCGGTCGCTCCTCGCCGACTGGGGCAGAGACCCTACGGGTCTCCGAGCTCCGCCTTGATAATCCAAGGCTCCTCCGTTCCTCCGAGGTTGAGTACTCGAGGGACTCCTCGCCCCTTCCCCCGGGACTTCCCGCAAGGGTTCCTCGGGGCGTGGCCGGTCCCCGACCCCGTCGAGGTCGCTTGGTGCGGCTTCTTGGGGTTCGGGGTCTGGCATGGGTAAGGAACCTCGTTACTCCCGTGAGGCCTCACCTTCCTTCTTGGCGACGAGGGCTTCTCGATCTCCCTCTCCACCTTCGAAGCCCTCCTCCTTTTCGAGATTTGTGCTTGATATGGGGAGGGCTTTGGACCTTGATCTGGCGTCTGGGTCGCAATACACGAAAGAGTTTTTGGAGGAGCAGGATTTGCCCTCTCCCCCCAGGGAGACCCCTCGGCTGCCTCTCAACAAGGTTCTCCACCAGACCTTCCTGAGGAACTTGGACTCCCCTCTTACTGTCACAGCGGTTCCCTCAAAGATGGAGTCAAAATACCGCTCAGTCCCTTGCAAGGGCTTCGACAAAGTGCAGCTGTCCCACCAGTTGCTGCTGGTGGAGTCGGCGTTGAAGAAGTCCCAGCCTTCTAGGGTCTCTGCGGCGGTCCCCCCCGGGCGGGAGGGATGGACCCTGGACAAGTTTGGTCGTCGCCTCTATTCCAACTCCATGATGGCGGCCAGGGTCCTTAATTACGCTTTCACCTTCTCATCCTATTTAAGGCAGATGGTGAAAGCGTTGCCCAGGTATTATGGTGTCATGCCGGACTCCCATAAGGGGGATTTTGGTACCTTTATGGCCAACTTATCTCAGCTGCGTCTCTATCTTTTTCACGCAGTTTACGATGCGTTTGAGTTGGCCTCTCGTGTATCCGCCTTTGCGGTGGCGATGCGCCGTCTCGCATGGCTCCGGACCCTGGATATGGACCCGAACTTGCAAGAACGTCTGGCCAATCTTCCATGTGTTGGCTCAGAGTTGTTCGATGAGTCCTTGGAGGCGGCGACCAAACGCTTGTCTGAACATGAGCGCTCTATCGCCTCATTGGTCCGTCCTAAACCCCGGGCCCCGCCGCAGAAGCCGTTTAGACCTCCCCCGCGGCGATACCCGCAGAAGTCGACGCCGGCTTTCTCGAGGCCTCCGCCCCGGCGTCCCCCTCAACAGGGCAGAGCGTCCCAACCAAAGCCTCAGGCGCAAGGGGCGTCTAAGCTGGCTCCGTCTTTTTGACGTGCTGCGCGGTTGGGGGCGGGCCCCCTCCGCAGTACCGAAGGACCCCCTTCCGATCAGGGGCCGATTGCAGGCGTTTCTTCCAGCCTGGGCCGAGATCACGTCGGACGCTTGGGTGCTCTGGATCATCTCCGAGGGTTACGGATGTAGCGGTATATAAGAAATAAATTACATTACATTACATTACTCATTAAACTTCTTAGCCATGCCTCCAGAACATCCGCCGGTGGCTTCTCTTGGCTGTCGAGACCAGTTTCCTCTTCTCCTGTCGGAAGCCAGGTCCTTGTTGAGCCTTCGGGCGGTGGAGCTTGTGCCCCCGAACCAAAGGGGACGGGGGTTTTACTCCCGTTACTTTTTGGTCCCGAAAAAGACAGGGGACTTACGCCCCATTCTGGACCTCCGGAGGCTCAACAAATTCCTTGTCCGGGAGAAGTTCCGCATGTTGTCCCTTCCAGTCCTGTACCCTCTGTTAGACTCGGGGGACTGGATGTGCTCCCTGGACCTGAAGGAAGCATATACTCATGTTCCGGTGCATCCCGCCTTCCGCAAGTTCCTCAGGTTCCAGGTGGGGGAGTTGCACCTCCAATATCGGGTCCTCCCCTTTGGACTGGCTTCGTCCCCTCGAGTCTTCACGAAGTATATGGTGGTGGTCGCGGCAGCCCTGAGATCTCGGGGCCTGCAGGTGTTTCCCTACCTGGACGATTGGCTGATCAAGGCGTCCTCCAAGGAAGGGGTTATTTCAGCGACCCGACAGACTATCATCTTCCTTCAACGTCTGGGGTTCGAAGTGAACTTCCCCAAGTCTCAGTTGTGCCCGACTCAATCCCTTCAGTTTATCGGGGCCGTGCTGGACATGGTTCGTCTCCGTTCGTTCCTCCCCCCGCCACGGTTGGAGGTCCTGCTTCGATTGAGTCGCTAGGTCTCGTTGCTGCCCTCGGTTTCGGCGCAGTGCATGATGGTTCTGCTGGGCCACATGGCGTCGACGGTCCATGTCACTCCGTTCGCCCGTTTGCACCTGAGGCTTCCTCAGTGGACCTTGGCCTCCCAGTGGCGTCAGGATCGGGACCCGGTCTCCTCCCCTATAACAGTGACTCCTTCCTTGAGACGCTCGCTCCGTTGGTGGACCAACTCTTCCAATCTTTCCGGGGGTTTGCTCTTTCTCGTTCCTCCGCATCGCAAGGTCCTGACCACGGACTCTTCGGAGTACGCGTGGGGAGCTCATCTGGACGGTCTGCGGACTCAAGGTCTATGGTCGGCAGAGGACCGGAGTTGTCACATCAATGTTCTAGAACTTCGTGCCATTTTTCTGGCTGCTCGAGCGTTCTGTCATCTGCTGCACGATCAGGTAGTCCTCGTGCAGACGGACAACCAGGTGGCCATGTATTATGTAAACAAACAAGGGGGCACGGGCTCTTGGTCCCTGTGCCGGGAAGCCTTGCGCCTTTGGGAATGGGCGGTCTCCCAAAACATCTTCCTGCGGGCGGTTTACATTCAGGGAGAGAAGAATTGTCTGGCCGACAAACTCAGTCGTCTTCTCCAGCCGCACGAGTGGGCGTTAAACTCCCGAGTTCTGCGCGAGGTCTTCGACCGCTGGGGGACTCCTCAGGTGGATCTGTTTGCCTCCCCGGAGACTCACAAACTGCCCCTCTATTGTTCTCGGATGTACTCCCCGGACCGTCTCGAGGCCGACGCCTTTCTTCTCGACTGGGGAGGGAGGTTCCTTTATGCGTTTCCTCCTTTTCCTCTGATCTTGAGGACGTTGGTTCATCTCAAGTCGTCCAGAGCCACTATGATTCTCATTGCGCCTCGTTGGCCTCGTCAGCACTGGTTCTCCCTGCTCCTTCAACTCAGTGCCAGGGAGCCTCTACTTCTGCCTGTGTTTCCCTCTCTACTGTCTCAGAGTCGGGGTTCGCTGTTGCATCCCAATCTTCAGTCTTCAGGCTGAAGGGGACAACAGGTACGAGGGGGCACTCGGAGAAACTGAAGGGAGATAGGTTCAGAACGAATGCAAGGAAGTTTTTTTTCACCCAGAGGGTCGTGGACACTTGGAATGCGCTACCGGAGGAAGTGATCAGGCAGAGTACGGTACAGGGATTCAAACAGAGACTGGATGGATTCCTGAGGGATAAAGGGATCATGGGATACTGAGAAAGCTAACCAGAAAATAAATGTAGAAACCCAACCAGGTCGTGCAGGTGCAAGACCGGAGGGCTAGGACTTTGATGGGAAGATAGGACTCAATTAGGAAACCGAGGTGGCATGGGGGCCCCTTCTGGTGATTTAGACAGGTCGTGACCTGTTTGGGCCGCCGCGGGAGCGGACTGCTGGGCAGGATGGACCTATGGTCTGACCCGGCGGAGGCACTGCTTATGTTCTTATGTACATCTGACGGCTTGGTTCCTTTCCCCCTGACTTCGGCGGTCAGGGAGGTGTTAGAAGCCTCGCGCAAGGCCTCGACTCGGCTTTGTTATTCCCAGAAGTGGACCAGATTTTTATCCTGGTGTACCTCGCACCATCTGGATCCGAGTTTGGTTCCGGTGTCCTCGGTTCTGGAATATTTGTTGCATTTGTCCAAGTCTGGAGTGAAGACGACTTCCATCCAGGTACATCTCAGTGCTATTGCTGCTTTCCATCGGCATCTAGAGGGACGTTCTCTCTCTCTTCATCCTCTGGTGGTTCGTTTCATGAGGGGTTTAGTGAATGTTAATCCTCCTCTGAAACCTCCTCCAGTGGTTTGGAATCTTAATGTGGTCTTGGCTCAGCTGATGAAACCTCCTTTTGAGCCGATTGACAAGTCTCTTCTTAAGTTTCTCACTTGGAAGGTGTTCTTTTTACTTGCGCTCACGTCGGCTCGTCGGATTAGTGAGCTACAGGCTTTGGTTGCGGACCCGCCCTTTACTGTGTTCCATCATGACAAGGTGGTTCTTATCACCCATCCTAAATTTCTACCTAAGGTTGTGTCTGATTTTCACCTCAATCAGTCTATTGTTCTTCCGGTGTTTTTCCCGAAGCCCCACTCTCATCCTGGTGAGGCGGCGCTTCACACGCTTGACTGTAAGAGGGCGTTGGCTTTGTATCTCCAACGTACCAAGTCTCATCGGAAGGTTCCTCAATTGTTTTTGTCCTTTGATCCTAATCGGTTGGGACATCCTGTTTCCAAGCGCACCTTGTCCAACTGGTTGGCTGCTTGTATTTCTTTTTGCTATGCTCAGGCTGGTCTTACGCTCCATGGTCGAGTCACGGGGCATAAGGTCAGAGCTATGGCAGCTTCGGTTGCTTTCCTCCGGTCTACTCCTGTGGAGGACATATGTAAAGCTGCCACTTGGTCTTCGGTTCATACGTTCACCTCCCACTACTGTCTGGACACTTTGTCCAGAAGTGACGGCCGGTTTGGCCAGTCGGTGTTACGTAACCTGTTTTCCTAAATTGCCATCCTCCCACCTGCCCTTTTTTGGTTGGCTTGGAGGTCACCCACATGTGAGAATATCATGCCTGCTTGTCCTGGGATAAAGCACAGTTACTTACCGTAACAGGTGTTATCCAGGGACAGCAGGCATATATTCTCACAACCCGCCCTCCTCCCCGGGGATGGCTTCTTTGCTGGGTATGGAACTGAGGACCACGAGGTGAGGATGCGCCCTCTAGTGGGCAAGAAGGCATGCACATGCGTGGTGCAGTGTAGCAAACTTGAAACTTCAATCAAGTTTGCTTGAAAAGCTGTCCGCGCTGGGGCTCCGTAGATGACGTCACCCACATGTGAGAATATATGCCTGCTGTCCCTGGATAACACCTGTTACGGTAAGTAACTGTGCTTTTTGTACCATAGCTTCCAGTTCCCCCCATCTTATTCCTTAGGCTCCTTGCATTCGTGTACATACATTTGAGTTTGCAGCTTGTTACTTTCTTGCTTTTCTTCCCCTCTTGTGTCCCTTTCAATCCATCCGGGTTTCTGTCTAGCCCATGATCCGGTGAGTCCTCCCCGCTATCTTCCTGTATAGTATCCTTTCGGTATACGGGTCCCACACCATTGACTCTCTGTCGACTATCGGCTTTCTCCTTCTTCCTAGTTTAAAAACTTCTTAATTTCTCTCTTGATGTTGCTTGCAAATAGCTTTGTTCCGTCTCCGCTGAGGTGGAGTCCATCCTTCCTGAATAGCTTGTTCTTCCCCCAGAATTTCGTCCAGTTGCGCATGAAGTCGAATCCTTCTTTCTCACACCAGCGCCTCATCCATGCGTTGGCTTGCACCGGACTCGTCTTCCTGTGGGTTCCTTCCGCTGTTTCCAGGTCTCACTGTTGTGTCACCCATTCCTTCCTTGTGGTTGTCCTTCAGGTGGTCCTCCCTCACTATAGGTGTATCTTGGCAGTTCCACTGTTGTTGGTGATTTTCCAAGGGCTCCCTGTATGCCTGCTTGATGAACTTCTCTAACTCACGGACTTCCTCCTCAGTGGTTTCCACTGTCTTGAAGTTTTCTGCCTCTGTCCTCCTCCACTGCTCGAAGTGCTTCTAGTTCCAGTATTCTGCTTTCCAGGAGTCTGACTTGCTTCTTCAGTCCCTCCAGTTCCTTGAATCGAATGCTTACATAAGACCGCCTCCCAGAGGGGAGGTAGTCATACATATGGCAAACGGTGCAGAAAACTGGGTAGCTCAACATCCTGCTTCGGTCTGCTGCTTCCATTGCTGTCCGCTTGCCGGTCTGCTGTATTAAGTGCATCTTTGTTGCTTGTGTGTCCTCTTGTCTGCTGAGGTTGCCCTCTGCTCTCCTTGCTTGCTTGTGTGTCCTCTGCTGCGCTTGCCCTCTGCTCTCCTTGCTTGCTTGTGTGCTCTCTATGTTTGCTGCGCTTGCCCTCTGCTCTCCTTGCTTGCTTGTGTGTCCTCTGTCTGCTGCGCTTGCCCTCTGCTCTCCTTTGCAGTGACTTGTCCCTTCTTAAGGCCCTTTGCAAAGGCGCTCTAGCTAAGGCGAGCGCCTTTAACCCTTGCCTTTGTGTGCCGAATGGCTGAGCGCTGTTGGCTCCTACCTTTTTAAAGGGGAGTTCGGTCCTAAGTTTAGATGACGTAGGAGAGGTGGGTGGAGCTATCTCGCCGCTGCCTCTCACTCTCTCCTGCCTTCCCTCTCTTTTCCCCTCTGCCTCCTCTGGTTCTCTTGCCAGTTCCTTCTGCACAGCTGTTTAGCTGCCTCCCGCTTTTCTTTCCAGCTCCGATCTTCAAGGCAGTGATTGCCTGGCCGTTGGCCCCTCCCCTTTTAAGGGGGAGCTTCGGTCCTCAGTTTAGATGACATCGGAGGGGTGAGCGGAGCTATCTCGCCACTGCCCCTCACTCTTCTGCCTTCTCTCTCTTTTCCCTCTGCCTCTTCTGCTTCTCTTGCCTGTTCCTTTTCCTGCTCAGCTGTTTAGCTGCCTCCCGACACTCTCTTTCCTGCCCCGATCTTCAAGGCAGTGATTATTGTTATCAAGTGACCCCAGCACTATTATGTCATGCACCAATTCATACCCTCCACTAAGAGCTAGTTCTGGAATTGCTTTGCTTGTTGGTTTCTTAACCAGCTGTTCCATAAAACAATCCTTGATTTCATTGAGGAATTTTACCACCCTAGTATACCCAGTTAGTATCAAGAAATCACCCATTACTACTGTGTTTCCCAGTTTGATAGCCTCCTTAATTTCTGATAACATTTTAGCATCTGTCTGTTCATCCTGAGTAGGCAGACAGTAATACATTCCTATAATAATAATTATTATTATGTAGCCCGCCAAATCCTTGCACAATGGGTTATAATTGGCATTGCTGTTACAAAGATTTTACATACAGTGTAAAATTACAGATAAGGTGTCACTACAGTATGTATTATCACTGTCTGCACAGCCAAGTTCATTAGGTAGTCAGCACTTCACGGCACACAGGGCAGGGCACACACGGCAGGGCAGTAAAATACTGAGCACAGCTGATATAGATTTAAATTGCAAGGCAAATATACAAAGCACTAATAATTCAAAATAACATCACCGTTCCTCACAGCTGACTGGGGAATCCTTTCCAGGCAGTGATAGACCAGGTCAACCAACCATTGGACTCCCTATACAGCACACTGATGGATTAAAAAAAAAAAGCCCCTCGATTGCCCGTTATATAATGTGTTCACACTACCTCTTACGTGACTAAATCTCACGCTCTGCTGTTTCTGCAGTAAACAACAGGTGTTTCACTTATCTCCCAGCTAAAATTTTAACCGCTGTTCGAACTCTATCCCTTATCACAGTGCCATGAGATTTATAGTTCTTTCTTACACACACACCAAATCCCAGCTTCTGGAAATGGCTGCACATTGTCCTTTGAATTTCTACCCATAGGGATCCCAAGTGTGTTTTGGTTCCTGTAGAATTGTGTATTTGATTCAAGGCCCTCCTTAGTATATAATGCTATGCTTTCACAAATTCAGTCCACTCTGCTTACCTGTAACAGGTGTAATCTAGGGACAGCAGGCAGATATTCTCATAGATGTGTGACGTCATCCACATAGCCTGTTACGGAAAGTGCAAAATTGTGCTGTCACTTTAACTTCCTAGAAGTTTCAAGACTGCCTGTATCATTCAATTCAGTTCAGTAATCAAGCTAAGAATCCAACTATAGGAGGTGGGAGGATTGTAAGAATATCTGCCTGCTGTCCCTGGATAACACCTGTTATAGGTAAGTAATTGTGCTTTATTCCAAGACAAGCAGGCAGCATATTCTCACAGCATATTCGCTCCTTCTTGACCTGTCTGCTGCCTTTGATACTGTTAAATCACAGCTTACTCCTTGATAACACTATCCTTGCTTGGATTCCATGAATCTGTCCTCTCCTGGTTTGCCTCCTGCCTCTCTCAATGCACCTTTAGTAAATGTGTAGGTAGATCATCTTCTGCTGCTACCTCGCTAGCGGTTGGCGTACCCTAGGGTTCTGTCTTAGGACCTCTTCCCTTGGTGCCCTGATCTCCTCCCATGGCTTCCAGTATCACCTATATGCTGATGACTCCCAGATCTACCTCTCTACATCTGAAATTTCACCTAAAGTCCAAGATAAAGTCTCTGCCTGTTTGGCTGACATTGCTATCTGGATGTCCCTGCCATCATCTAAAACTAAATGTGTCAAACACTGAGCTACTCCTCTTTCCTCCTAAACCCTCTGCTCCTCATCCTCCTTTCGCCATCTCGGTAAATAATACTGTTATCATTCCAGTCTCCTCTGCTTGCAATCTTGGAATCGTCTTAGATTCCGACCTCTCATTTTCTATGCATATGCAACAACCTGCTAAGGCCTGTCGCTTCTATCTCTACAATATCATCAAAATTTGCTCCTTCCTCTCTGAGCACATTACCCGGACCCTTGTCCACACTCTCAGAACCTCAAGCTTAGATTACTGCAATCTACTTTTAACTGGTCTCCCGCAGTGCTGCCTCTCCCCCTGCAATCGATGCAAAACTCTGCTGCACGACTCATCTTCTACCAACCTCGCTTACACTCATGTCACCCCTCTCTTTAAGTCATTTCACTGACTCCCTATCTGCCTTCACATACAGTTCAAGCTCCTATTGCTGACCTATAAGTGTGTTCATTCTGTTGCCCCTCAATATCTCTCCTCTCTTCTCTCTCCTTATACACCTCCCAGAAAACTCATCTGAGGAATGGAGTGGAGTTGGTAGTGGAGGAGAAGGGTGCAGCTAAGAGCGTCTTATCTGAGGAAGATGCTTTTAGCTGCACCCTTCTCCTCCACTGCCAATTCCAGACATTGTTCCTTTCATCTAGCTACCCCTATGCCTCGAATAAATTACCCAAGTGTGTCTGTCAAGCGCCATCCCTTGTTTAGAAGCAGACTGAAAGCCCACTTTTTGATATAACTTTCAATCCATAACCCTACTCCTCTGCCCACCAACCCAGCCAGCTGATTAACCATTCACCTTAACTATATCCATGACATCCCATTTGTTTCTCTGTCTTGTCTGTTTAGATTGTAATCTCTTTTGAGTAGGGACTGTCTTCTTTGTGACTACAGCATGCGTACATCTGGTAGCGCTATAGAAATAATAGTAGTAGTAGTAGTAGATGGGACTCCCTAGATATGACGATTGGGATAGAGAGAAGATGATGACTAGAGGGGAGAGTGGCGCAGTAATTAAAGCTATTCCTTGTGACCCTGGGCACTTAATCCCTCCATTGCCCCAGGTACATTAGATAGATTGTGAGCCCACCGGGCTTGAGTACCTGAATAAATTCATGTAAGCTGTTCTGAGCTCCCTTGGGAGAATGGTATAGAAAATTGAATAAATAAATAGAGAATAAGTTGTTTTTTGGGGGGGTTTTAAAAATTGTTTGGTTGGCCCGACTATCCCATTTAGTATTAGCCTCCAGACAGAAATGAGATGTGAACATATGGAATAGGGACTTAAAAAGACTGCTTCATAAATGTCCACTATGGAGTAGAAATGAAATAAACTATCAAGGCTGTTACTTCAGGTAACTTCAGGTTTTGGAGCACTCATGTCCAGTGTCAGCCCAACCCAAGCATGGCAGTATATTATGCAGTTCATTTGGGTAAGTATACATTATTTTGCTCTGAATTTTGATAGGTTTGGAGAGAAAAGCTCAATTGTAGGTTCCTTTCTCTAGACAGTTTATATCTTAAAAGAACAAACTTTTCTTAGCTAGTCTTCATAGAATAATAGCCTTTATAGTTCTACAGTTTTGTAAGCTTGAACCTGCTGCTAGAGAGAGTTTCTGGCAGGCAGAGCAGAGTCTGGCTTAGTCTCCATTCCCTCCTGCCCATCCCTAGCTAAATTCTATACTTATAGTCTTAATTAAAGGAAGGAGTGACGTTATCAATGAAGATGGTAGCCTAATGTGAAGGCTCCTTCTTCAGCCACCTTGAGATTTAAATTGATGAATGCTGACAGCTTCTTGGATGTCTTATTTTGTTTGAAATGAAGGAGGAAACTTCCTTTACAGATCGCGTCAGTCAGCAGCTGAGTGAAGGATTTGATGAGTAATCTAATCTAATCTAATCTAAACCTTAAGTTTATATACCACATCATCTCCACGAATATGAAGCTCGACACGGTTTACAAGAACTTAAAATATAGTTAGAGAAGGAAAAGGTTTACATGAACTTATATGTAGAAGGGAAGAAAAAGGGGGAGGATAGAATTACAATTTGGTGAAAAGCCAAGTTTTCAGTTGTTTGCGGAATAATTGGAGGGAGCCCAGGTTCCGTAGCGGGATGGTGAGGTCATTCCAAAGTCCTGTGATTTTGAAGAGAAGGGATTTTCCCAGTTTACCTGCATAGTGAATTCCGAGTAGAGAGGGGAAGGCTAGTATATACTTTTGGGCGGTTCTGGAGGAGTCGGGACTTGAGGAGTTGTAAGATAGTGGGATAAGGGGAGGAAGGATGCCGTGAATGATCTTAAAAGCCAGGCAGGAACATTTGAAATGGATTCTGGAGATGATTGGGAGCCAATGAAGTTTGGCAAGGAGTGGTGAGACATGGTCAGATTTGCATTTTGTAAAGATCAATTTGGCTGCAGTATTCTGGATTAGCTGGAGTCTTTGAAGACTTTTTTTGATGGGCTTAAGTAGATGGCATTGCAGTAATCTAGTTTGGAGAGGATGATGGATTGGACAAGGACGGCAAAGTGTTGTTGGCGGAAGTAGGATCTTACTTTTCTCACCATGTGGAGGCTGAAAAAGCATGATTTTGCCAAGGAGTTGAGGTGGTCATTGAGGGAGAGAGAAGAATCGATAATGATGCCAAGGACCTTGCATGAGAATTCAAGATGGAGTTCATCGTCTGAGGGTAATGCGAAAAGGGTGGGCAGGTGTTCTAATTTTGGGCCGAGCCAGAGTAATTTTGTTTTTGATTCATTTAATTTCATCTGTACCGAGAGGGACCAGGAGCGGAGTCTCATTATGCAAGCTGTAATGTTCTCGTGGAGGTTGGTGAGGTTCTGGTCTGTCTCAAGGAGGACAAGGATGTCATCCGCGTATGTGTAGATTGTTTCAAGGGGGGATAGTTGAAGGAGCTTTAGGGAGGACATATAGATATTAAAGAGAATAGGGGATAGGGGTGATCCTTGAGGGACACCGCAAGATGGTGTCCAAGGAGTGGACATGGTGCCATTTGTGTTGACGGTGTAGGAGCGAGAGCGTAAGAAGTTTGAGAACCACTTTAGGACGGTGGAGTCAATTCCTATCTCGGAAAGTTGGTAAAGTAGTATGTCGTGGTGGACGACATCGAAAGCAGCAGAAAGATCGAATTGTAATAGGACAGCAAATTTGTTACGCGAATGTATTTGTTGAACCTTTGAAATTAGGGAAACTAGGAGGGATTCGGTGCTGAAGCTGGGTCTGAAGCCATATTGGTAGGGATGGAAAATGGAGAATCTCTCGAGGTAGGAAGAGAGCTCGGTAGCGAGTATGGCTTCTAGAAGTTTAGTAAGTAGAGAAATATTTGCTATGGGCAGTAGTTAGATGGTAAGGATCAGCTTTTTTCAGAATAGGTGACAAGGCTATGTGTCCCATTTCTGTGGAGAACAGGCCTGATAGTAAAGCAGAATTAATAAGTCTAGTAAGGAGGAGATGGCCTGCGCAGGAATGTTTTCGTAAAGGTGGGAGGGGAAAGGATCAAGGATGCATTTGCAGGATTTCAGTTTGAGACAGAGTTTAGAGATCTGGGGTTCAGATACGAGTTCAAAGGTAGTCCAGGATCTATCAGCGGCGGTCAGCTGTGCGGCGGTTTTTGCCATTGATGACTGAAATCAGCTGTTGGATCCTATTTGTCTTACAGCTGTGCGGCGGTGTTTGCAGAGAAAGTATGAGCGCTGTTTGCTGGTTAATCCTCCCTACCATTGAGAAGTAAGTCAGAAGTGCGATTTGGCTGATTGCAGGTTATTGGCAGTTGAGTTTTGATTCACTTTAAGTAAAGTTTGAAGCAGTGTCGGAGCTTTAAGTAAAGATTGAGCTGAAAAAACTAACAGCAAGCTGACAGTTCAATCAGATGGACTTAAGTCCCATCGGAAGAGGCAGTTGGCTGTACAGAGATGTGGCTGTTCTCTGCTGACTGGAGCGCTGACAGTGACTGGTGAGTGACTGGTGAGCTATGTGAATTTGAATTGAGGAGGCAGTCGGCTGATGTTTATTTTTGCCTCCTGATACGCTTCTCTGCACTCTGAAAACTCGCTTTGTTTTATCTGGCTGGCGGTTTTTGTGGACAGTGATCCTCTGATCAAGCAACTTGAAATCAGCACAAGAAAGAGAAGCAGGAGCCTTTAGATAAACAATTTGATCCACCCAACTTCCGAATTAGCGGGGGCTATGTGGCTGTTCTCTGCTGACTGGAGCGCTGACAGTGGTTGGTGAACTTGATGTCGGCTGATGTTTATTTGTGCCTGCCTGATACAGTTCTCTCACACTCTGAAAACTTGTTTTGTTTTTATCTGACTGCTAATTGAAAATCAACACAAATACTAACGAGCAGAAGAGTGAAGCTGGAGCCTGAACTAGATAACAAGTAAATTGTTCATCCCCTCATTTGAATCAGCAGGGGGTTACTTTGAAATCAGCACTGATGCCAGCAATCTGGAGAGAGGCAGAGGCCAAAGACACCCTTTGAAAAAAAAAAATCTTTTAATCTCTAAATTGTGCTCCATGAGGGGTGCGAGTTCAGCTTGAAGGGGATTGTGCTGGGCTGCTTTGTGAGCTTCGAACCTTCAGTCCTTTTCCTGAACGGTGAGGGCATTTTTAATACATTATAGTCACCCCTTCGTAGAAACAGTCTCTTCGTTAGTGGATGCTCTTTTACAATCTTTCCAGAGGTTTGCTGTTTTGGACACCTTTCATTTGAAGGTCAAATTCCTGGACACCTTTCATCAGAAGATCAAATTCCTTGACCTATGCTTGGGGTCTGCTTTTCATCATCTTATGTTTGACTAGTGACGGAGGAACAAGATGTCTATGCAAAGAAAGTTAGACAGTTATGGCTTTGTTGGAAAGAAATTAGGAGCCCAGAAGACAACAGAAATTAACCAGTCACAGGAAACCAAAATGGTTGAATCGGAAGCTGTGGAGGAGGGTGGTGAGTTGAGGTGCACCCAGGAAGCGCCGGATTCGTTGAGAGATCTACTATTGGACATTCGTAAAGAAATGCAATCTCTGTGTCATGATGTCACAAAAGCTATAACAGACTTATAACAAGATTTAGGGGAACTGGTGAAGCGGCAAGATGCGGTGGAAGCACATATTAATACAATGACTGAGGACATTATTGCTGTTCAGCAGGATGTAGTAAAAGTTCATGCCAAGGAGTCGGCAGTGTGGGATAAGTTGGAAGATTTGGAGAACAGATCTAGGAATTGTAATCTAAGGATTAGGGGAGTTTCGGAAGAACCAGCCTATTTGGATGTCCGCCAAACGGACTAATGCTCAGGCAGGTGAGGGACAGATTCCGGAGATTGAAATTGAACGAGTACATCGGGCTCTGGGATGCCCTAATTCCAAATTGCCCCGTGACATTATCCTATGTTTGGGCAGTTTTCGGATGAAGGAGGAAATATTCCAAGCAGCTCGAAGGCAAAGGAATTACAAATGGAAAAATTTACGGGTAGACATTTATCAGGATGTAGCGGCTGCTACTTTAAGAAAAAGGAAGGAAATGCAAGAGGTGACCTTTATATCTTCGCAAAGAGGCCCTCAAATATAGGTGGCTTTTTCCATTTGCCTTGGCAGTAACTGGGGAGCACGACTAGACGGGTTCGAACAGTAGTAGAGGCCTGGTTGGAGTTACGAGCACTAGGTGCCCCAAATCTTTCGGAGAGAGGACATGTTGGTGAACGAGGAAAGGAGATAGCTGGTCCTTCTGGATGGCGGCGTCAGACTAGAGGAGCTATGACGAGAAATGTTGGAAATAATGAGCCTGTGGGTTGAACGGTGTGAGAAAGAAACTGGTATCAATAGACATTTATATGGACTTAGTAGTTTTCTGCTACTTGAAGAAAATGGGATGTGGGCGGGGGGATGTTGAGTGTGATTAGGGATTGGAATGTGATAGGGATTGGAGTGTGATAAGGATTGGAGAGGAGGATCAGGTGCGTGTGATAGAGTTGTAAAGAAATTGAAGAATGTGTGGGGTGTGGGTGGGGGTATGTTGAGTGTGTGTATATGTTTTCTTGAGTGGATTAGAAATTTTATTTGAAAATAATAATGGGATTTGAAAGGGGGATTAGGTGTGTGATAGAGTGGTATAGGAATTGTAGATTGTGTGTGTTGAAAGAAATGTTAAGATTATAGGATTTATGTGGAGTTTATAGTTTTATTTTAAATATATATCTTTGGATGTTGAAAAGTATGTTGGGGTGGCTGGGGTGGTGGAGTTACTTCTTCCTTGGAATTCTTGAGATCTATATGGAAGATCTTGAGATTCAATTTTGGGTTGGGATTAAGTGGGAGGGAGATATGGGATGGGAGGGTAGGGGAGAAGATGGGTGTCGGAGGAAGGGTTGGGATTAGGGGAGTGGTGGATGGGAAATGGTATTCTCTTTTTAACTGTGATAATGGATGGTCAGCTGAGGTTTTGGTGGAGCCTGGTCAGGGGCTGGGGTGGCCAGGTTACGTGGATTTTCATGGTGGAGTATATAGAATGGTTAAGGGAAGTGGATCCTGGTTAATTTTGTGACATGGAATGTGTGGGGGGGAATCAATTCACCTATTAAGCGTTCCAAAATTTTACAACATTTACAGCGTCATAAGGTAGATGTGGCCTTCCTTCAAGAAACACATTTGACTGATATCGAACATACGAAATTAAAACAGTGGTGGGTGGGGGAGTGTGTGGCTGCTTCCGCACAAGGAAAACATAGGGGAGTAGCGATTCTATTTCGCAAAGGTGTTCTGGACAATTTACAAGTTTTGACTAAGGATGGGGAGGGAAGATTTGTGCTCTGTCGAGGGGTGATAGCTCAGCAGGACTTTATATTTTGCTGTGTTTATGCTCCTAATGAAAATGACCCGGCATTTTATGCTAAATTGACCCTCTTGTTATTACTTTTTGTTCAAACCTCCCTGATTATTGGAGGAGATTTTAATGCTGTTAGAGATTCTAATTTGGATTGTACAGGGTCTGGAAGTGCTATGCGTTGGTTAGGGGAGAGGGAGCTCCAAAAATTTAGTGATAATCTGGATTTAATTGACTCATGGAGGATATTACATGGTACTGAGAGGGATTATACCTATATGTCTAGGGCACACGGTATGCAATCCCGCATAGACTATATTTGGGTGACAGAATCGGTGTTTCGAAAGTTGGTGTGAGCGGATATAGGTCCTTATATAATTTCTGATCATGCCTGGGTACAAGTGATATGGCAGGAGGGGAGGGGGTCTCAAAGAAGTTGGCAATGGGTGTTTCCACTATATTTGTATAGGGAATGGTTATTGGGTACATGGAAAGATTATAAGCAACATAATGCACATGCAGAAGGGGATCCTATTTTATTTTGGGAAGCGGCAAAGGCAGTATTAAGAGGAGACCCTGTAAGTTATAGTTGTCATGTTAAAAAAGTAAGAGATAGAGAAATTCTTCGTTTAGAGAAAGATATCGTAAAGGCCAGGAGGAAATTTGGTCAATCTGGCGATTCTATGCATAGACAGGAGCTGATGGAATTTCAAGTAACTCTCAATTCTCTCCTGCATCAACGGATGCGTAAATCACTTGCTTATTATAAGTATCAGCTTTATAGATATGGAAATAAAGGGGGGAAACTTTTGGCAAAATTGGTTTCATCTAAAACAGGTCCCCGTAGGGTTCAGGCCCTGATAAATGAGCAAGGAAAATGGGTTATATCAGATTCGGAGAATGGAGATATTTTTTTTCGCTACTTTAAGAATCTTTATGCTTTCCTGTTAGAGAGGCGAGTGATGGCAGGTCCCTATTTAGATGCAATGATGCTACCTCGAATTTCTGAGAGAGATAGGGTGTATTTGAATGCGCCTATAACACCAGAGGAAGTATATTGGGCATTTGGAAATAGTCCTTTACTGAAGGCGCCAGGTGACGATGGCATGCGCATTGAATTTTATAAAATTTTAAGTAAAGAGATTATCCAACCGCTCGCTAGAATGTTTAATATTATGATTGGTGCGGAGGCTATATCGGAAGGTATGATTATGGCTCGAATTCTGCTGTTGCATAAGCCAAATAAAGATCCTGAAAAAGCGGGTTCATATTGTCCCATTTCTTTATTAAATACGGAGGTTAAAATGTTAGCTAAAATTTTGGCAAATAGGTTGGCCACTGTACTACCCTCCCTTATACATGATGCTCAGGTGGGATTTGTGAAGGGACGAACAATTGCTAAAAATGTTAGGAAATTGTTGCTGTCTTTGGAGCAGCGAATGATTCACAATTTTCCTTCAGTGATGGTTAGCTTTGATGCTGAAAAGGCATTTGATAGAGTAAGGTGGGACTTCCTTTATGATATTTTAACAGCTTATGGTTTTGGCATTTTTTTTTGTTTCTGCGGTGCGAGCTTTATATTCTTTTCCACAAGCAAAATTGGTGTTGAAGGATTTTGAAACGGAAAAGTTCTTGATTTATAGGGGGATGAGACAGGGTTGTCCCTTATCGCCATTATTATTTGTGCTTACTTTAGACCAGGGATCTCAAAGTCCCTCCTTGAGGGCCGCAATCCAGTCGGGTTTTCAGGATTTCCCCAATGAATATGCATTGAAAGCAGAGCATGCACATAGATCTCATGCATATTCATTGGGGAAATCCTGAAAACCCGACTGGATTGCGGCCCTCAAGGAGGGACTTTGGACCTCTGCTTTAAACCCTCTTATTAGGGACATATATACAATGCCATCTATAAGAGGGATTGATATTGGAAATGTTACTTTTAACTTATCGGCTTTTGCAGACGATATTTTAGTGCACCTTACGGATCCTTTCCCTTCCTTACAGGCTTTATTGGAATTGATTAAAGAATATGGTGATTTTTCTGGTTTCCGATTAAATATGGATAAATCGGAGGCGTTGGCATCCTCTGTGGAAGTTCAGGCCTTATGGGGGATGGAGTTTCCTTTGATTTGGGCGCAAAGGCAGTTTGTATATTTGGGGACTGTGATGACTATGTTGACTTCTCAATTATATCGTCTTAATGTGGATAAACTTCTACAAAAGATGGATCTCTTGCTGAACACCTGGAAGGCTTTACCCCTTTCCTTGATGGGACGCAACTGCTTGGTTAAGTTGTTTATCTTTCCCAAATGGTTATATGTGTTAAAGACTTTGCCATTTTGCTTGCTAAAGAAGGATTTACACATTTTTTTATAAAAAAAAGTTTCTCGTTTTGGTTGGATGGCTAAGAAACATAAATTACAGTTGACACAATTGTTGGGAACTTGGAATAGGGGGGGGGATTGGGATTACCTGATTTGCGAATCTATAATTATGCATGTCTGCTTCGCCATTTGGGAGATTGGATAAATATGACCAACACTTAATAATAATAATAATAATAATAATAATAACTTTATTCTTCTATACCGCCATAGTCCTGAGACTTCTAGGCGGTTCACACTTAAGATAGCTGGACAATCAGCGAGTTACAATATGTAGAAATCCGGGATTCAGTATATAGAAAAATTTACAAAAAAGCACATAGAATCTTACAAAAGGTCCAAGATACAGCATATAGAATCTTACAAAGAGCATATAGAGTCTTACAGAAAGGTAGAGAGACAGCATAAAGAATCTTACAAAAGGCAGAGAAATATAGCAAGCAGAATCTTAAACAGAAAAAGGCAGCAAAATTAATGCTAGGCATTTCAGACTTAAAAACAGGAGTGGATATAAGTAGTGTTAGGTGTTGATACTTTTTTAGGTGGTAATTTTGTTGAATAAGGCAGTTTTTATGGCTTTTCTAAAGGCATTATATGTCAGTCTTGCTCCATTTATGTAGCTGTCTAACCAGTGTTGTTGTTTGTTAGCTTGGTATATAAAAGTTCTATCCAGGAAGGTTTTGTATCTGCAGCCGGTAATGCTTGGGTATGCAAATAGGTTACTGTTTCTGGTTTGTCTCGTAGGGCTGTATAGAGTGAAGTGAGGTAGCAGGTAGGTAGGAGCTAGTCCCCAAACCAGTTTGAAACATATGCAAGAGAACTTGAAAATTATTCGTGCCTCCATTGGCAGCCAGTGAAGCAGTCTGTAGCAGGGGCTAACATGGTCGCTCTTTTTTAATCCAAATATCAAGCAGACCGCTGTGTTTTGAACAATCCTAAGTTTCCTTACAGTTTTTTGGGGTATACCCATATAAACAATATTGCAGTAGTCCAGTGTTGAAAGTACTAGTGATTGCACTAGTAGTCTAAATGATAGAGGGTCAAAATATTTTTTGATGGACCTTAATTTCCACAGTGTCAGGAAACATTTTTTTACTACTATGTTCGTGTGTTCCACCATTGTCAAGTGCGTGTCTAGTGTGACTCCCAATATTTTTATTGTTTTAGTAATCGGGTATGCATGATCTTTTATATGTAGCGTTGTATTGGTAATTTTGTCTGTTGGGCTTGCAAAGGAAGACTTTTGTTTTTTCTGTGTTTAGTTTCAGCTTGAAGTTTATTGTCCAGTGTTCTATTTCGGTCATAATATGAGAAATGTATTCTGAGGTCTCGTTCGTTATGCTGTTTACTGGGATTAATATGGAAATGTCATCTGCATATATGTAATGGATTACACCCCACTTCATATGGAACAGGAGTTTTTTGCTCCTTTCAATATATTTGCGTTATTTCATTGTTCCCGTAGGGCAGCGATGGCGAACCTATGGCACGCGTGCCAACTGTGGCACGCAAAGGCCTTGCAGCTGGCACGCACAGGGCCGCCATCAGGGCAGTACTACCAGGGAGTGCACAGGAGAGAGAGCTGAACGGGGACGATGGGGGACCCGCGGGGTTAAATATAACTCGAGCCGCGAGGCTCATCTTCTACTCCGACTGCCCTACCGCTCACACAGCCGATCGGAAATCTTCCCCGACGTCAGCGCTGAAGTCGGGGAAGATTTCCGATCGGCTATGTGTGCGCGGCGGGACAGGCAGGAAATAGAAGACAAGCCTACGCGGCTCGAGCTACATTTTGCTGAGAAAGTTGCTAAGATGGGCTGGGAGACAAACGGGAAACACAAAAGGGGGAGGGAGTGCGTTTTGGACACAAGGCATGAACTTGGGAGAAAGGAAGGGAGGGAAAAAGATGCTGAGGTGGGGGAGGGAATGGGTTTTTTCACACAGAAGGCATGAACTTGGGAGAGAGGAAAGGAGGGAAAGAGATGCTGAGGTGGGGGAGGGAATGGGTTTTTGGACTCAGAAGGCATGGACTTGGGAGAGAGGAAGGGAGGGAAAGAGATGCTGAGGTGGGGGAGGGAATGGGTTTTTGGACTCAGAAGGCATGGACTTGGGAGAGAGGAAGGGAGGGAAAGAGATGCTGAGGTGGGAGAGGGAATGGGTTTTTGGACTCAGAAGGCATGGACTTGGGAGAGAGGAAGGGAGGGAAAGAGATGCTGAGGTGGGGGAGGGAATGGGTTTTTGGACACAGAAGGCATGGACTTGGGAGAGAGGAAGGGAGGGAAAGAGATGCTGAGGTGGGGGAGGGAATGGGTTTTTGGACACAGAAGGCATGGATTTGGGAGAGAGGAAGGGAGGGAAAGAGATGCTGAGGTGGGGGAGGGAATGGGTTTTTGGACACAGAAGGCATGGACTTGGGAGAGAGGAACGGAGGGAAAGAGATGCTGAGGTGGGGGAGGGAATGTGTTTTTGGACACAGAAGGCAAGGACTTGGGAGAGAGGAAGGGAGGGAAAGAGATGGTTGTGTACATGGGGAATAGAAGAAAGGAGAATTTTTGGTCATAGGGAGGGAGTGAGATACAGACAGTGGAATACCAAGGTGGGGGTGGGGGCGGTCTGCCCCGGTTTTACGCTCCAAGGGGGTGCACAGCTGGCCACCCTCCAGTGTTCTCCCTAGGCTGGCAAACTGCGTCTCTTTAGCCACTTGAGTGCCACCGCCGCCATTGGGAACAGGCCGGTGCCAAGTTCTCCCTGCTTTTCCCTGTGGGGCCGACCAACTCTCGCCACCCGCGTCAATTCTGATGTCGAAGAGGACATTCTGGGCCAGCCAATCGCTGCCTGGCTGGCCCAGAACGTCCTCTCCGATGTTAGAATTGACGTCGAGTGGCGAGAGTTGGTCGGCCCCGTGGGGAAGAGAAGCAGGGCGAACTCGGCGCCGGCCTGTTCCCGATAGCGGCAGTGGCAGCCTATTCCCCAGTGGCGGTGGCAGCATTTTCCCAATGGTGGTGGCATAGGGGAGGGCAAGGAGAAAGAAAGAAAGGGGGGGACAGGGAGCCAAAAAAAAAAAAAAGAAAGAGGGCTGGGTGAAACAAAGAAAAATGGGGCACGGAGAGAGAGAGAAAGACAGACATACAGAATGAAAGGTATGGAGAGAGAGAGAAAAAAAAAAGAAGGGGGCAGGGTGAAACAAAGAAAAAGTTTGGGGAGGGAATGAGGTCTGGAGAAGAAGCATACAGGAGGCTGAAAAAAGGGAAGAAATATTGGATGCACAGTCAGAAGAACCAGAGACTGATGAAATTACCAAAGGTAGGAAAATGATTTTATTTTCAATTTAGTGATCAAAATGTGTCCGTTTTGAGAATTTATATATGCTGTCTATATTTTGCACTATGGCCCCCTTTTACTAAACCACAATAGCGTTTTTTAGCGCAGGGAGCCTATGAGCTTGAAGAGCAGCGTGGGGCATTCAGCGCAGCTCCCTGCGCTAAAAACTGCTATTGCGGTTTAGTAAAAAGGGAGGGGGAATATTTGTCTATTTTTGTATAGTTGTTACTGAGGTGACATTGCATAAAGTCATCTGCCTTGACCTCTTTGAAAACCCGCGGAATATAAATGATAATTAACATTTTCTCTGCGTACAGTGTGCTTTGTGATTTTAAAATTTTATTGTTGGTAGATCATTTTGACTTGGCCACAAAGGTAAGGGGGAGGGAGGGGAGCTGCTGAAAGAGTCTACCTTGACATGTTTGCAGGCTTACAAATCTTTTGGTCAAAGAGTGCGGCGACAGAGAAAAGTATGTGTGTATTCGGCCCATGAATGAAATCATTAAAACATTATAAATTGCCAATAAATTGAAATGAAAACCAAAGGATTGTGAATCAAATTGATTCTATGACAATACAAAGATTCCAACCTTTAAAAATGATGTTACATAGTTCAGGCAACTTTATAAAGAGTTTTTAGATACTAAAATCTTGTTATTAAGGTTTAATTGACGTGCTGGCACTTTGAGGAAATTCTTTGGTTTTGTGCGGCAGTTTGGGCACTCGGGCTCAAAAAGGTTAGCCATCACTGCCGTAGGGCATTGCCCTCTACGTTTTGTTCAAGTTTATTATTTAATACCTTACAAGTGGCTTGGCGTTGGCTTGTGCAAGCCTTGGGAGGTGATCCGTTGGTCACTGATTTTTTGCCTTTGCAGGGTAATCCGGCCTTTCCTCCTGGAAGGGAATCTAGAGAGTACCGATTATGAGGAGCTAGAGGAGTTTTATGTTTAGAACATACATTGGGAGATGAAGAAGAGCTGTTGACTCGTGTAGAATTGTTAGCTAAGGTAGGAAATACTTTGGGGCACAGTTTGGGAAACATGTTCTCCTAAGTCTGAGGCTTGTCCCCATTATAAGTTAAATAATGTAATGTGATTAAAAGTCAACAGTTAAATTACTAAATTCAATTATTTAAATAGTGTATTTAATTGGAATATAGAAGTAATGTCCATTTTTGATATTGTGCAAATGGTTCTCAATAGTTTCGTAGTTAAAAAAAAGACCATCTTTCCAAGGAAATAGAATAGTTTGTGATATGTTGATGTTCAGAGATAACATATTATTCTTAAGCCATTGATTAATTTTTTTCTATTTTCTCATTTACATCTGTTAATTTGTTTGGATTTTCTGTATCGAGCGGGTGTAAAAACTGTATATCATCAGCATAGGCATATGTGGTAAATCCAAGGTTTGATCAGCGGTGCAAGAAAGATGTTAAAGAAAAGGGTGGAAAGTATCAAACCCTGAGGTATTCCATAATCAGTGGTCATGGAGTCTGAGATAAAATTATTGAAATTAATCCTGGCGGAGCGCTCTGAGAAATATGATTGGAACCAGGTAAGTACCTGATCGCAGATTCCTATCGATGCTAGTCTTTTGAGAAGTAGGGAATGGTCTATTGTGTCAAAGGCTGCAGACAGGTCAAGAGAAATTAGAATAACAGATTTGTGGTGATCTAAGTGATAGTTGTAGTAAGACCGATAAGAGATAGTGATAGTTGTAGTAAGACCGATAAGAGAATGCTCTGTCAAATAATGTACTCTAAAATCTGTTTGGTTTGGATGAAGAATGTGGGTCTTGTTGATGAAATCTGAGATTTGATTAAACAGTACTTTTTCTGTTAGTTTGGCAAGAAATGGGAGTTTGGTGATCAGTCTGTAGTTTGATGCGTCTTCAATGGAGATTGAATAATCCTTAACAATGGGTCTTATTGTTGCTTTCTTCCAAGATTTTGGGAGGGTACCCGTGGATAAACTCCATGTACCTTTTTTGCTCCATTAGGCAAAAAGTGGGTATAAATAAGGGTGCGTGTTATGGAGCGAATTCCCAAAGCGGCCCCCCCCCCACGCGTACCTTTTTTTAAACTTTTGGCGCCTCGCTGAGAGCGGCGCACCAGGGTTGCTGGCTGCCTGGTCCTCGCCGCTTCCCCGAGAGCGGATGGCAGATGCAGCAGCCTCCTCTTCTGTTCTTTCACGGCACACCAGGCTACCTGCCTGGTCCCGTACCGCAGTTCTCGCAGGAAGCGGCGTGGGACCAGGCAGGCAACCTGGTGCGCCGCTGTGCCATAAGAAGATGCAGGGGAAGCGGCGGGGACCAGGCAGCCAGCCAGCCTTGTGCGCCGCTCTCAGCAAGTGAAGGCGCCAGAAGTAAAAAACAAAGATATGCGCAGGGGCGGTGGGGGGAGGAGAAAGAGGGTGGGAGGGGGAGGAGGAAGAGGGCCTGGCCTGCCTGCCTGGGGGGGAGAGGCCTGCCTGTCTGCCAAATTAAAAATAGGGAGGGAGGAGGGAGAAGCAGGAGCTTTCCTGCTGCCTGCCTGGGGGGGAAAAGGCATGCCCGCCTACCTACCTACCTGCCCTGTGCCCTGTCCCTGCCAGCCCTGTCCTGGCCTACCACTAGACCACCAGAGGGGGGACAGGATGCAGAGTGGCTAGGAGTGTGGGGTTGGGTGCAGAGCCTGGCAGGGAGAATTTGGTTCAGAATGTTTTTTTTCTTGTTTTCCTCCTCTAAAACTAGGGTGCGTCTTATGGTCAGGTGCGTTTAATAGAGAGAAAAATACGGTAATCAATTTATGAATGATAGGGCTAAGATAGGGAATAGATGTTTTAATATTGAAGGAGGGATCAGGTCAGAGGGAGAACCTTTTAGATTCATGTTAGTAAGATGTCTGTTTAAGTCATTCAGGGAGGGGATGTTAAATTTGGAGCATTTCGAAACTGCTATCTTTAATATTTCTTCTTCCCAAGAGAGGTCGGAGGGCATTTTTTGATTGAATGGAATGTCTTATTTTTTAGGTCTTATTTCTGAGATACATTGATAAGTCTTGAGCAGTAGTCTTACATTCCTGTTTAGGGCTTTGTTTTTGGTTGTGATTGGTCAGTGATCTAAGGATAGAGAAAAGAGCCAATTAATTTCTGGCTTTAGAGATACATGTAGAGTAATATTTTTTCTTTGCTTGATCAATTTTCTGATTATAGTAATTACCTTGGGCCTGAAATTTATTCAAATTTTCAGTGAATTTCTTTTTCCTCCATTTGCGCTCTAGAGATCTTAACTGTTTTTTAAATTAAAACTAGCTCGGCATTAAACCAGAGATTTTTTTGTCTTTTAGGCGGAATGGTTCGGGTTTGAATATGTGATATTTTGTCTAGTAGGGCAGAAATGGCTGAGTTCCAAGAAAAAACTTGATCATCTATTGGGAGATTGTGAAGATCTTCGGCTTTGAGAGTTAAAGAAGCTGTGGCTGAGGATAAGTCTAATTTGGCATAGTCCCTGAAGGCATAAGTTAATGGATGAAGTTTTTTTTATTGATGTTGGTTGGTATTGGATAGTGATAAGAGAATGATCAGACCAAGGCACTGCAGTTATTAACGGAGAAAAAAAGCAAGAGTTTTGAGAATTTGGAATGACAATCGTGTCTAATGAGTGGCCTCCAGTATGGGTTGGGGCATTTATTGAGGAAGTTAAATTCAATTCTCTTATAAAATTTTAGGTTTCAGCTATGTAAGTGTTATCCCTATCATTGAAATAAATATTAAAATCGCCTAAGATGATAAGGTTCGAACTAGAAGAGGCATAGTCAAGCAAAATGGATTGCAGTAAGGTATAGTTGTCTCTGGTCATCGGGGGAGGAGAATGGAGAAGATCTGTCTGAGGGGAACTGCTAATTTTACATTGCAGAAATTCTACCAGTGTATGAGGGGGGGAGCATTCGAGATCCACTATCAAAGAATCTTTATAGATTATTGCTAGGCCACTTCCTCTCTTACTAGTGCGATGGTTGAAACTGAATGAGAAGTTTGGTGGACAAGCGTATGTTAAATAGGCCTCATCACCCTTATTCAGCCAAGTCTCTGTTATACATAGTATATCGAGTTTGAGTTGTGTTATGTCCTTTAAATATTGATGTTTATTTTTAATTGATCTTGAGTTAATTAGTTCAATATTAAGGAATTTAGATCGAGAAGTGATGAAAAGAAGGTGATTAAGAATGATGTTGTGGGATAGTCTTGGTGCCTCATGTTTACTTTGTCTTGGCGGTCTATTGCCCCAGAATACTGGAATACTTGAGGACAAGCTCATGGAATTTTCCTGCTTGCATTGGGGAGGTTAAGACAGAGTTTCCTGGTTGCATTGAGGAGGTTAAGGCAGCTAAGGTTGCTAGAAAAATTAATTTAAAGAGGATGGAGGAAAATTGTTTATTAGCACGCTTCGGTTGCGCAAGAAGGAGCACACTAAGGAGCATTACTTGCTCCTTAAGCGTGCTCCTTTGACATGCGCTGGAGGTGTGCGCCATAAACAACTGATATTTAAAGGACATGGATTATAGAGAGGCTTTCAGAGTCTAAAAAATAAAAAAGGCAAGATGGACAACATGTATTAGTTTAAACAATAGAAACAAACAAAATAAAGTAAAACTAGCTATTTAGAAGGTAAGGTTATGCTCATGTGCCCTGCAGCAGATCCTCCAGGGTAGCATTTTCAGAAATGCTACCAGTTCCATGTGCAGGACCCAAGAGGCAAATAGAGCTCCAAAGTCTCAATACGTGGTCGAGACGATGGTGCAGGGATGAGGAATCTAGATTTGTTAGGACCTGGGCAACCTTCTGGGAAAGGGGGAGCTTGTTCCGAAAGGATGGACTCCACCTTAACCAGGATAGAACCAGGCTTTTAGTGCTAACATTTAAAAAGGAGATAGAGCAGCTTTTAAACTGAGATGTGGGGGAAAGCCAACAGTTGCCCAGGAGCAGATGGTTCAGTGTGAGGTAGTCTTGCAGGATACTATTGAAACAGGATATTTAGGGAGTCCCAATAGAGAGGCTCCGATAATGGTGAAAGAAAGCCAGGAGGGTTTAAGAGGAAGGCAGAGTAAAAGACTCAAATTTTTCCTATCTTCTCAGCAGCCTGTAGTTGCAAGAAAAAACCCATAATTTGATGTGTCTGTATGTAAATGCTAGAAGCCTAAAAAATAAAATAGGAGAGTTAGAGTATATAGCACTGAATGATGAGATAGATATAATAGGCATCTCAGAGACCTGGTGGAAGAACAAACACTGTGTTACCTGGGTACAAATTATATTGCAAGGATAGAGTAGATCAAATTGGAGGGGGGGGGGGTTATGCTATATGTTAAAGAGGGAATTGAATCAAATAAAATAAACATTCTGCATGACATAGATAGTAGTGTGAAATCCTTATGGATAAAAATTCCATGTGTGAAGAGAAGAAATATAAAGGTAGGGTTATATTACCGTCCCCTGGGACAAAATGAGCAGACAGATGAAGAAATGTTTTCAGAGATTAGGAAAGCTGGAGAATTGGGCAACAGTATAATAATTGGTGATTTGAATTACCACAATACAGTATATATTGGAGAAAGAGTAAGTTTCTCAAATTACCAAATATTTCCAGTGTCTTACTCAAATCAAAAGATAAGGGTTCACTGCCTAACACCCTCAAACTAATAACTGATCTGTAGCAATCCCTGTGTTGGGAGAAAAAAGACCTCAGTTGAGTTTCATAGGCCATAAAAACTCCCGAACTCCTGCTAATTTTAGTCATATAGTTTTAGATTCTTCAGTTGATCTTAAACATTCTTCAGTAGCTTCAATAAGAAATGGAGGCAGTATGTCCGCAAACATTCAGCATAGCAAAGCAGCGGAAAAATATCAAAATCAACTTAGCTTACTTAAATTCATAGCCGTGTTTCCAGCGGCATCTTCTTCCACAAATCGCGGAAGTAAATGTAGAGATCCTACAGGGTCATCCCTATTTTCACCAATCCGGCTTCCTCAGGAATCTTCAATTACCCCAACATTGACTGGTTAACTGTTACATCAGTGAGTGCTAGGGAGGTAAAATTTCTAGATGTCATAAATGACTGCTTCAGGAACCGATGAGGGAGAACTATTTTAGATTTTGTCCTTAGTAGCATGCAAGACATAGTACAGGACTTAGCTGAGTTGGGTCTGCTGAGAAACTGATCGTAAAGTGATCAAATTTGAGCTGATAGTGGGAGTGATTTTGCAAAAGAAATCTACTGTAGAGGCATTTAATTTTTGAAAGGGTGACTATGATAAAATGAGGAAAATGGTTAAAAAGAAACTAAAAGGATCAGTTCAAAGGTTAAGACTGTAAACCAGGCATGGATATTATTTAAAAATACTATCATGGAAGTCCAGACCAGATGTATTCCACTTATCAGCAAAGGTGGAAAGAAGAGGAAATGAGAGCCAGCATGGTTTAAAGGTGAAGTGAAAGAGGCTATTGGAGCCAAAAGAGGCAAAAACTCATAACAGTTCCTTTAGGTACATCAGAAGCAGAAAACCTGTGAAGGATTTTATGGGACCGTTGGATGATCAAGAAGCAAAAGGGGTGCTCAGGGAGGATAAGGCCATAGCAGAAAGATTGAATTAGTTCTTTGCTTCGGTCTCTACGGAAGAAGAACTGGAAATGGTTTTCAAGGGAGATGATGCGGAAGAATTGAAAGAAATCTCGGTGAATCTAGAAGATGTACTAAGCCAAATCGACAAGTTATGTTGTAAACCGTCTTGAACTGAAAGATATGATGGAATATAAATAAAGCTATTATTATTATTATTATAAATCACCTCGACCAGATGGTATACATCCCAGGGTACTAAAAATAACTCAAATGTGAAATTGCTGACCTGATCTGTAACTTGTCACTAAAATCGTCTGTAGTACCTGAAGATTGGAGAGTGGCCAATGTTACACCGATTTTTAAAAAGGGCTCTAGGGGAGATCCGGGAAATTATAGACCAGTAAGCCTAATTTCAGTGCTGGGCAAAATGGTGGAAACAATTATAAAAAATAAAATTGTAGAACATGTAGACAAACATAATTTAATGATATGGAGTCAGCATGGGTTCAGCCGAGGAAGATCTTGCCTCAACAATTTGCTTGACTTCTTTGAAGGTGTGAATAAACGTGGATAAAGGTGAGCCGGTTGATGTAATGTATCTAGATTTTCAGAAAGCTTTTGACAAAGTTCCTCATAAGAGACACCTGAGAAAATTAAAGAGTCTTGGCAAAGTTCAGTTGTGTATTAGGAATTGGTTATCGGATAGAAAACAGGGTAGGGTTAAATGGTTACTTTTCTCAGTGGAGGAGAGTAAACAGTAGAGTGTCACAGGGGTCTACTCTGTAATGGGACCGGTGCTGTTTAACTTATTTATAAATGATCTGAAAATTGGAATGATGAGTGAGGTGATTAAATTTGCAGATGACACTAAACTGTTTAAAATTGTTAAAACGCATGCGGATTGTAAAAAATTGCAGGCAGACCTTGGGAAATTGGAAGATTGGGCATCCAAGTGGCAGATGAAATTTAATGTGGACAAATGCAAAGTGATGCATATTGGAAAGAATAACCTGAATCATAGTTACAGGATGCTTGGGTCCACCTTGGGGGTTAGTGCCCAAGAAAAGGATCTGGGTATCATTGTAGACAGTACGATGAAATCTTCCATCCAATGTGTGGCAGCGACCAAAAAAGCAAACAGGATGCTAGGAATTATTAAAGAAGGGATGATTAACAAGACTAAGAATGGTATAATGCCCATGTATCACTCCACGGAGCGACCTCATCTGGAGTATTGCGTTCAGTTCTGGTCTCTTTATCTCAAAAAAGATATAGTGGCGCTAGAAAAGGTTCAACGTGTGACTAAGATGATAAAGGGGATGCAACTCCTTTCGTATGATGAAAAACTAAAAAGGTTAGGGCTCTTCAGCTTGGAATAGAGAGGGGAGATATGATTGACGTCTACAAAATCCTGAGTGGAGTAGAATGGGTACAAGTGGATTGATTTTTCACTCCATCAAAAAATACAAAGACTAGGGGGACACTCAAAGTTACAAGGAAATACGTTTAAAACCAATAGGAGGAAATTTTTTTTCACTCAGAGAATAGTTATTTATTTAAAAAATTATATACCGCATACAACTATGCAGTTTCCATATGACATACATAGAATCTTGTTTCCCTCCGATTATCACATATAATATAGACATGTCAAGACAACATCATTAATCATCCCTGTTATAATAGGGATAGAGCCCAAATTCGATCATTTCAGAAGTACAAACAAGCTTTAAATCATACATCGATGTCAGAAAACTTCTAGAAGGCGATTATCAACTGAAATACATCTTAGCATAAGAAGGCATTAACAAACAATTTTCAGCATTTTCTTAAAATTCAACCTCCCCATACAGAGGTTGTGGTAAGAGCGGATAACGCAGCTGGTTTTAAGAAAGTTTTGGACAATTTCTTGGAGAAAAAGTCCATAGTCTGTTATTGAGAAAGACATGGGGGAAGCTACTGCTTGCCCTGGATCAGTAGCATGGAATATTGCTACTCCCTGGGTTTTGGCCAGGTACTAGTGTCTTGGATTGGCTACCATGAGAACTGGATACTGGGCTTGATGGAACATTGGTCTGACCTAGTAAGGCTATTCTTATGTTGTTTGACTATGTAAAGATGAAGTTCTTGATCACCAAAGGTTTAGTCCATTGGTATTAAAAGGACAATAGTTTGGAAAAGCATAATTCAATGTAGGCGGCAAACGAAGGCAGGTTTACAGTCCAATTAGGGAGTCAATGTGGTCTGGAGAAGAAGTTATGGACTTCCATATAATGGTTGAGATTAAAATTGGAGATTATCTCTAGAAGGTAGATAATATGAGTAAGAAGAACAACTCTATCTTGAGGAAATATTGAGTAAAGTGGATTGTGTATTAGAGATCGGAATCCACAGGTGGTTTTGTGCACAGAAGGGATTCAATGGGAGAAGGCCACTTGCTGAGTAATGTGCTGTAGAGATGAATTCTTAAGCGCTTCAAACAGAAACTTCAGCATGTGAAGATTAGCTGTGGATTTGAAACAACTGGAGGAGGTTGGACTAGAGGCTTTGACACTGAGGATGTTTGCATTGTCTAGAGATTCTAGTGATATATTTTAGTCTCCTAACACTATTACTCTTGTGTATTGGCAAGTGAGGTTTGATAAGATTTCTTGTAGTTTTGAGATATTATGTGACCATAGTCTGGGGGGAGGGAGGGATGATAGATCAGCAATGAGATAGGGATACCTGGTTGGGTCCAATAGTTAATTGTCTTTAAGGTATATAACATAGTAAATGACGACAGATAAAGTCCTGAATGGTCCATCCAGTCTAGCCATTAGTTATTCTCATTAAAAATATATGATTAAATGAACTTGTCTCTTCTTTAATATATGGAGTCAAATAGGTAGGTCTTTAGCGTCCTTCGAAGTTACCAATGATTTTCAAGTTTCTGATCATCTTTTTGTTCTGACCAGTCGTGATGAGAAAGGCAGGTCTGTGTCCAAAGTCTTGATCTCTCAGATGGATTAAAATGGCAGTTTTGTCTGCATATGTGAGCAGTGGTAATTAATTGCCAATCATGTTGAAGACATTCTCCCCTGTGGAGATTTGTAGAGCAACGGCATGGCCTACTCTTCATAATTCTACCAGGTTCTATAGAGTAAACATGGCAGCCAGGGAGGACACTTATTTTGTGTCCTCAATATTAGAGGCAGGCTCAGTAGTCCCGCCCTGGGGACTGCTTTGGTATGTCCCTAGCATTTAGGACTACTAGATACATTGCACTAGAAAGAAAGATTACTGAGGTAAGAACCTAATCTTCTGTCTTGTAGATGTTTCTAGTAGTCCTGAAGCCAGGCTTTGCCTGCCTTTGGTCTGAATTTCAGTCTTTGTCTGATTGTGAAGAATTGCTCTGTCTCTCAGCTAAGCTGGGGAAAAAAAAAAAAAAGGATTTCAAGTCTGAGTTTCAGCTTCTTGGCAGGACTTGCAAGTAGCTGTGAGCTCCATAAATGTTAGTGCCAATTGAAGTTTAGTGTTGGGGAGTACTTCCCGTTGCCCTCCTTCCAGTGATGTCTTCCATTACAATGGTTCTTGACTGCTTTTCTACAACTGAGGGGTTAGGAGCAAGCCTACTGGGAAGCAGGTGAAGTTGAAAGATGAGCGATATAATTCTGCAAGCAACTTGTGGGTTCGGTTGTATATCCCTATTGTTCAGGACTACTAGACACATCTATAACAAAGAAAATTAATAATAATAATTTATTTTTATATACCGCCTAACCAACAGTTCATACATCATACATAATAAAATTCTAAATAACTAATAAATAAAAAAAACACAATATAAACTAAAATAAGTATAGATAAAAAGATTAAAAATACATTATAACTACATGATAATATGAAAATCAGTAATGTATATTATATTGTTTAAATAAGTGGGTTTTAAGATCTTTTCAAAATTGATAGTAAGTAAGAAATGGAGAAACAAGAAGATTCAAACATGAATTCATTAATCCTGCTTGGAATGCTAAGGTCCTATCCAAAAATTTTTTGTAACGACATGCATTTGCTGAAGGAAAATAAAACCAACCAGATTTACGAATATTTTTCTTAGAAATAAAAAACTAAAATGATAAAGGAACTAAGCGCAAAAAGATGTACGACAACCTACTAGCAACACTTGCAGCTAAATTGGACCCCTCCATCACCAACCTACTGACAGCTTCAACTGACCTCAAAGCTTTTCGAAAAGAAATCAAAACCATACTATTCAAGAAATTCATCCAAATTTCCTAACTCCCACTCTTCTCCCCTTCTAAGGATCCTCCCTTCAAAATGTTATTTAGATCTAAAGCCTTTAACTGTATTCCTCTTCCTGAAAACGTCCAGATATCGTTTTGATGTATTAGGCCCAACATCTTTGATTGTATTCCTCTTCCTGGAAATGTCCAGTTATCTTTTTGATGTAATCCACTTAGAACTGAAAGGTACAGGCGGAATAGAAGTCATTAATGTAATGTAATGTAATAAACAAGGTAAGCTAAGTGCTAAGACAAATAACACTAGTTTAAAACAAATGCATCCAAATTTAAATAACACTCTAGCCTCAAACAGTAGCCAGTAAGAACCTAATCTTTCTTTCCTGGGCAGTGACTCCTAATTAGGAACTCTGCATCACTATAGTTCAGGTTCCTCTTTCCCAAATGCATCACTTTGCAGTTACTCACATTAAATGCCATCTGCCACTTTGATACCCAATATCTGAGTCTTGCAAGATCCTCTTGCAATTTTTCACTATCCTCTTGCAATTTAATAATCTTGAACAACTTTGTGACATTGGCAAATTTAATTATCTTACTAGTCACTCCCATCTCTAGATCATTGATAAATATGTTAAAAAGCAGTGGTCCCAGCACAGACCCCTGGGGAGTCCCACTATTTTCTCTTTTCCCTTGAGAAGATTGACCATTTAACCCTACTCTCTGGTTTCTCTCTTTTAACAAATTCTTAATACATAACAGGACATTATCTCCTATCCCATGACTTTTTCATTTTCCTTAGAAGTTTTTCATGAGGGACTTTTATCAAATGTCTTTTGAAAATCCAAATATATAGTATCAACCAGCTCACCTTCATTCATATGTTTATTCACCCCTTCAAAGATGTATAGTAGATTGGTGAGGCAAGATCTCCCTTGACTAAATCCATCTTAGCTTTGTTTCATTAATCCATGCTTATGTATATGCTCTGTAATTTTGTTTATATAATAGTCTTTCCCATTTTGCTTGGCACTTGAAAGCGGTTAGAGGACAGATAGATGTTATCTTGGCTCAGCAGTCATCCAAAGATCTGTATTACCAATGGTATAGACTCTATAAATGGGGGGGGGGGGGGGAAGACTGTACGACTCCTGGCCAACCTAGTTAGGCCCCCAAGGAAGCATCAGGTTATTGGTTATTCTATCCATTAAGGACAAAAAGGGGATTCTTTACACTCAATAACAACAGGTACGGCAGCAGTTTGTCTGTTTTTTTGATGCCCTCTATGAGCCCCGTCCTTTCACGGAACTAGACAGAGTTGTCTTTTTCCGGGACCTGGAGATACGATACCTAGGTTGACGGCGGATCAGTTGGCTGAGTTGAATGCCCCCATTTCTACTGGGGAGGTACAGGAGGGTATTAAAGCTTTGAAACTCACTAAAGCTCCAGGGTTGGATGGTTTTGGCCCGGAGTACTATAAAATAATGTCTGATCTGATCTCCCCAACACTAGCAATGGTGTACCGATCAGTGAAGATAAGTGGAAATATTTCCTCTATCATTTAAACTTTCATTGGCATAATACAGTTACAGCATAAGGCTTTAGCACGTAGTGAAGGTTTTTTGCCAGTGAGGTAATTGCTCAACCACCTCTTTGAGCCGTTTTGGTGAGGTGGGAGGGCCCGTTGTGAGGCTTTTTCCTTCATTTTTTGATTGAGCAAGCCTATGCTGTACTAGTTTTATATCACTGGACAGTACCATACTCAATATTGAAAGTGTTTATTGGGACCATCTAAGGCACATGTGTCAAACACAAGGCCCGCGGGCCAAATCCGGCCCGCCAGGCCTTGCAATGTGGCCCGCACCGCGCTGTCATCACTGCATGCCGCTGCGTTCCATCACAATGACGCGCAGTGACATAGGAGGCTTGTGATCTCGCCGGCCGTACTTGCTATCTATCTCCCCCCATCAACCGCCCCCCCAAGAACCTCTGACCGCCCCCCCAGCCGACCCGCGACCCCCCTGGCCGACCCCCACAACACCCCCACCCCCCTTCCCCGTACCTTTCTGTAGTTGGCCGGACAGACGGGAGCCAAACCCGCCTGTCCGGCAGGCAGCCAACGACGGAATGAGGCCGGATTGGCCCATCCGTCTCAAAGCTCCACCTACTGGTGGGGCCTAAGGCGCCTGGGCCAATCAGTATAGACCCGGGAGCCTTAGGTCCCACCAGTAGGCGGAGCTTTGAGACGGATGGGCCAATCCAGCCTCATTCCGTCGTTGGCTGCCTGCCGGACAGGCGGGTTTGGCTCCGGTCTGTCCGGCCAACTACAGAAAGGTACGGGGAAGGGGGATGGGGGTGTCGTGGGGGTCGGCCAGGGGGGGTCGGAGGTTCTTGGGGGGGGCGGTCGATGGGGGGAGGGGGGTTTGCGTCGAGGGCAGGAGGGCCTGGGATCCCTCCTGCCCGTAATGTAGTGCGGGGTGGGGGTAGGGGGTCACCGTGGTCAGGAGGGTTTGGGCTCCCTCCTGGCCCGATATTGTCGGGGAGTTGGGGAATCCGCGGGGCAAGAGGGCTTGGGCTCCTTTTTGCCCCGATCGTGTTGGGGAGTCGGGGGGGCAAGAGGGCTTGAGCTCCCTCTTGCCCCGATCGTGTCGGGGATGCCGCGGTTGGCTGGGGCAAGAGGGCTTGAGCTCCCTCTTGCCCCGATCATGTCGGGGATGCCGCGGTTGGCTGGGGCAAGAGGGCTTGAGCTCCCTCTTGCCCCGATCGTGTTGGGAGTCGGGGAGTCGGCGGTCCTTCGGGGTGGGGGTGCAGGTGCGTGCGAGCGGTCCTGCTTGGGGTGAATCGGACGTCGGGGGGGGGGGAACTATGTAAAAAAAACCAGATACAGAGTTTTCAAACTGTCAGTTTGTCAAGAAACACCATTGCAGACAGAGTTCAAGAACTCTCAGGAACTCTATCATCACAGCTGGCCGAACAGGCATGCAGTTATCTCGCTTTTTCACTTGCTATCGATGAAAGCACAGACAACACTGATACAGCGCAGCTGTCCATCTTTATACGTGCTACGAAGACCGACCTCTCTGTCACTGAGGAACTTTTGGATGTAGCTGCCATGCATGGGACGACGACTGGTAGAGATATATTTGAGGCTGTGGAGAAATCTATAAATTACCCTGGGAAAAGTTGGTGGGGCTAACTACCGATGGCGCACCTTCAATGTGCGGAGAAAAGAAAGGCTTGGTTGGACTAATGAAGGAAAGAATGCAAAAAAGTCACTGCCACACACCCTTGATTACTTATCATTGCATTATCCACCAAGAGGCTATGTGTGGAAAAGTTCTGGACATGAATGACATAATGACCACAGTCATTAAAACTATTAACTTTATAAGGTCACGTGGCCTGAATCATCGCCAGTTCCAGCAGTTTTTACAGGAGGTGGGTGCAGAGCATGGAGACATGCCATACCACACAGAAGTAAGATGGCTGAGCAAGAGCACAGTCCTCAAAAGATTTTTTGAGCTCAGAGAACAAATTGCTCTTTTCATGGAAAGTAAAGGAAAGCCCTTGCCTGAACTGTCGGATCCCGCCTGGCTATGTGATTTTGCTATGATGTGTGACATATGCGAGCATCTCGCCCAACTGAATTTGAAGCTGCAGAGACGCAAACAAGTCATCACGAAGATGTCTGACATGATCACAGCATTCCAGCGTAAACTTCAACTATGGAAGTCCCAACTGGAACAGGACAATCTTGCCCACTTTCCCGTTTGTTTGAGTATCTCAACCACTATTTCTGGTACTTTTCCTTGCAGTCGGCTGGCTACCAAAGTTAGCCGTTTACTAAGTGAATTTGAGCGGCGCTTCTCTGACTTTAGAACACAGCACTCAGGCTTTGACATCTTTGCCAATCCTTTTACAGTTGATGTCAACAATGTGCCCCATCACCTTCAGATGGAGATAATCGAGCTTCAGTCTGACAGTGGCCTGAAATCAAGGTTTCAGGATGTTGAAATTGAGGATTTCTACCCTCTACTGCCCCCTGACTCAATGCCAGAGCTCCAACTTCATGCTGCCCGTATTCTATCCATGTTCGGGAGCACCTATCTTTGTGAACAGATGTTTTCAATAATGAATCTGAACAAAAACAAGCACAGATCACGCATTACCGATGACAACCTCCATGCTGTTTTGCGGGTTGCTACAGCCCAAGAAATAAAACCGAACATTGACTCATTGATACGGGGAAAACGGTGTCAGACATCTAGCCAGAAAACAAAACAATGAGCATTTTAGGTACATTCCAATATTACTGTTTTGCTTGATACCAATATTACTGTTTTGCTTGATAGCATGTGAGTTGGTTAACAGCACTGTTAAGGAAAAGATTGTTCCACTCATTTTAAATTCACATTTCTGGTTAACATTGTCAGTTTATGACTGTTCAGTAAACCATTCAGCCCGCGATTTAGGCTGGATTTTAGATTTTGGCCCCTTCTCTGATTGAGTTCGACACCCCTGATCTAAGGGGTTGTGGATTTCCAACATGGCTCATGTAATTTTTGCTGCCCAAGCCTGGGAAAGATCCCTTGCAAGTGGGCTCATATCGTCCAATATCCCTTCTCAACCAGGATGCCAAATTACTGGCTGCCATCTTGGCCAGACGCTTCAATGCCTTTCTGCCGTTGTTAATGCATGAAGATCAGGTGGGATTTGTCCTGGGAAGGTCCATGAATTTAACTAGAGCCTTGATGGCCCTGCATTCCCGGTGGGGGATGGGGAGGGGATGGCGGCTATCACTGGATTCGACTTGGAAAAATCCTTTGACAGTATCTCGTGGCAATATCTCTTTTGGGTTCTTCAGCAGTTTGGGGTGGAGGGACCATTTCACGACTGGATCAGGAGTCTCTACCTCCACCCGCAGGCAAGGTTGTTGGTAAATGGCCATTTCACAAACTCTTTCTCCTTGGGCCGGGGGACAAGACAGCGCTGCCCCTTGTCCCCTCTGCTTTTTGTGTTGGCTATGGAATTGTTGGCGATTAAAATTAGGGCAGATCCACATATTCAGGGGATTCAAATTGGGGATAAAGAGAGCTGTATCAATTTATTTGCGGATGACATCTTGTTATACTTGGCCCAGTCTCATATGGACTTGAATAAGGCCTTGGGCATTGTGCGAGCATTTGGCAATATTTTGGGCCTGCGAGTTAACTGCAACAAATCAGAACTGTTACCCTTGAGATGGTCTCACTATCCCTCTGGTATGGAAATTGATGAGATACTTGGGAGTATTCTTGAGCCCCAATCCTCAGCTCATATATTAATTTAATGTCCGGCACCATATAGAGCAAATCAAGACATTGTGCATTAAATGGAAAGATTTGCCCCTGGGGGCGTGGGGTAGGGTGGCCTTGATAAAGACGGTGCTTCTGCCCAAAGTCCTGTATCTGCTGCAAACCCTCCTGCTATGGGTCAACAAACAGGATGAGCGGATGTTTCGGTCTATTCGGTCTTACATTGTTTATTTGGAGACATAAGAGGGCCTGCATTGGTTACTCCACGTTGATGCTTGGATCGGGGGAGGGGGGCCTGAACCTTCCAGACCACAGTCTCTATAATGTGACGGCTCTCTTGTGCTTGCTTCATGAGGGTTGGATGGGTACCTCTCAGTACATGCCCGGGGGGTGGCTCGATTCATGGTGGTCACCCCATTCGATTTTATTTCTCCTTCATTTAAAGCCTGCAGCTCTCCCAGGGGGGTCATCGAAGGTGCAATTGTTATAGCCACTTCGCTTGGCATGGAGAAGATGGCAGGGGAGATTACCGGGGGCCTCCCTCTTCTTGCCCTTGTTGGGTAATGTGGACTTTCCTCTAGGGGGTTGGTCGGTCGTGGTTCAAATTGTGGGAGCAGAGGAAGTGCAGGATCCTGAAGGATCTTTGTGATCTGGGCGGTGGGACTTTTCCCACATTTGCATAGGTGCAGGCCAGGTAAGCATTGCCTAATAACTATTTTGGGGCCTAGCTTCAGGCACACCACTATTTTAGCTCTTTATAACAGAAATGGGGGGATGATTGGCTATGGTCCCCTGGATACTCAATTTTAGCAGGTCTCGACGGCATTGAATAAGCTCTCCACTTGTTATAAAATCCTGAAGGCTGACTGCCCTATTCAGCATCTGAACCGACTGGCAAGTGCTTGGCAGTAGGAGCTGGCTGTCACTATGATAGGAAATCCATTTTAGCCCTTTTTGAGCATGTCCATGGTATGGGGGGGGTACGACTGATCTCAGGGAAATGCAATTCAAAATCATTTATAGAGCCTATATTTCCCGGGTCCAGTTAGCGCAAATGGGCCTCTGGGAGGAGAACATGTGTTCCAAGTGTAACTGAGCTTTGGGAACCCTAACTCATCACTTTTTGGAGTGCCCCGCTACAGAAATTTGGTTACGGGTCCCCCTATTATTGAACAAGTGGTGAAGTGTACTCTCCCCTGGGATTATGGCATGCTATTGCTTGGGGACCAATGGACGCTGACGGAAGTGGAGTTATCCTTTCCTCAGCAGAAATTTATTTACATGACTGGCTTGGTAGTTAAAAAACTTCTGTTGCAACATTGGGTGCCAGATAAAGCGGCCTCTCTCTCTCTCTCATTGGTTTAATCTGATCGCTGAGATGGCTCAATCTGAGACACAACAGACGCCAGGGGGACACAGCCTGGACTGCCTCTATTATGTGAGACTCTGGAAAGACTTACTGACTCTATGCCCAGGTGCACCTCAGGAGCAGCCTAGGTCTAGATCAGCCTTCAGCTGATTTTTTCAGGATCTCAGAAGGGTTGCCAGAGGATGAATGCTAGGGGGATGAATGTGTATAGATGGGTGTTGTAGCCCCACTGCAGACCTAGGCTGAGACTCAGCAGTGCTCTCTGTGGCTACTAACAAAACGTGCACTGGCATGTAACCCGGACTGGAGTTACCCTGCAGGTTTTCTAAAGGAACTGAAATCAAACCACAGACACGGCTGTAGAATGGCAATATGAAAAAAAATTTACTGTTCAAAATTAAATCATAATATTCCACAAATTAGAATGACTCAGAGTTCAACAAACGGATAAATGTCCAAAACAAAAATGACCAGAGGAAAAACTTTGGCAGCTCTCAGGATTGCTCACTTTCCCCAAAGTTTTCTTTTCACCTAAGTCTGCTCCCAAGCAGCGCTCAGGTAAGTGTAGTTCACCACATTACAAACAGTTCCTGTAAAAATTAAGTTTTCCAACTTTCAGTCTTCTTGGTCTCAAACCGTAAACCAAAAAGAAAGCTTCATCCTGACAAAATATCCGGGCTGGGTACAGAGGAGTGGTCTAAGTTTGCCTTTCCAAAAAGCGCACACACAGCTTTCAAAACTCCCTCCCGGCTGTCAGCAAACTTCTCCCCCCCTAACTCTCTCTGAGTTTCACAAGCAAAAAAAAACCAGTCTAGAAAGACGACTGGGAGCAGGTAAAAGAACCCAGTCACCAAAATTAGTAACAAAAAACTGTCTTTTCATAGTCCAAGCTGCTTGTTACTCCCACCTCCATTGGTTCCAGGGCTTCACATACCCCTTCAATAGGAAGCTCCATTTGAATCTCCATGGGAGTCGCCTCATCAGCTGCTGTTAAATCTGGAGAGGTTCCAGGATCATCAACCTCCATGGGTGTACAGCCATTACTCCTGTTTGAACCAGACAGGTTTTCATGAGAGAGAGTTCTCAGCTTTCTTCCTGTCCTGCCTAATAGTTTGTGAAGGACTGCTGGCCTTTCTAGATAGGGGACACGCCTTGATCTTACTGAGTCAGCCTGGCTCTGCTCCTCTCTTGGACTCCCCTGGTGGTAACACAGATACTGGTTTCTCTGAGGGCTCTCAGTTCTAGCTTTGCCCTCCTGGGTCCTAGCTTTACTGTGTTCCCGAGGTTTGTGGCAAGTTTTCCCAACCCCCGGCCCTGAATGACTAGCAGGCTCAGGGAACCCCAAATAGGGCTGCGGCCGGATTCTGGGCACTACTCTTTTTGGGTTCCTACCCCCTTTTCTCCCAGCACTCACAGGGACCCTGGCAGGTGCAGAGTCTGCTTGGTCATAGTGTGTGGAGATTGAATGTTAGGAATTGTTTGTTGGGGGTAGTGAATGCTGTGGGCAGTGTGTCAGAGGGATAATATTCTTAAAATGTTGAATTGAACTTGGGTTGTTAGGTGGGCAATGTTTGTATTCACTATCTGTTGACGCCTTTTGTTCTCTTGTTCTTGTATTCCATTGAGCATTATTGTATTGTTTGCTGCCTGTACTGCCTGTGTTTCAATTCACAATAAAAATGATTAAAATAAAATAAATAAACTTGGATCAAGTTTCAAGTTTATTAGGATTTTATATACCGCCTATCAGGATTATCTAAGCGGTTTTACAATCAGGTACTCAAGCATTTTCCCTATCTGTCCTGGTGGGCTCACAATCTATCTAACGCACCTGGGGCTATGGAGGATTAAGTGACTTGCCCAGGGTCACAAGGAGCAGCGTGGGGTTTGAACCCACAACCCCAGGGTGCTGAGGCTGTAGATCCAACCACTGGATCACATACAATCACACCCAAGTCTCGCTCTTCTGTCATGCACATAAGTTCTTCACCCCCTAAACTGTACCGTTCCCTCTGGTTTTTGCAGCCCAAATGCATGACCTTGCATTTCTTAGCATTAAATTTTTGCTACCATATTTCAGACCATTCATGTTATTACAACAGCCTGGATATCTACTCTATTACAGATTTCGGTATTATCCGCAAATCTTACCCGACAGCCCTTCAGCAATATCATTTATAAAAATGTTAAAAAGGACAGGACAGAACCTTGAGGCACACCACCTCAGAGCGGACTCCATTGATTACTACCCTTTTGTCGCCTTCCACTCAACCAGTTCTTGATCCATCCCGTCATTTTGGGACCCATCCCAAAGGCACTCAGTTTATTTATTAGACGTCTGTGTGGAACACTGTCAAAGGCTTTGCTAAAATCTAAATATATAGTAAAATAGTAACATAGTAGATGACGGCAGATAAAGACCCGAATGGTCCATCCAGTCTGCCCAACCTGATTCAATTAAAATTTTTTTATTTTTTCTTCTTAGCTATTTCTGGGCAAGAATCCAAAGCTTTACCCTGTACTGTGCTTGGGTTCCAACTGCCGAAATCTCTGTTAAGACTTACTCCAGCCCATCTACACCCTCCCAGCCATTGAATCCCTCCCCAGCCCATCCTCCATCAAATGGCCATATACAGACACAGACCATGCAAGTCTGCCCAGTACTGGCCTTAGTTCAATATTGAATCTTATTTTCTGATTCTAGATCCTTTGTGTTCATCCCACGCTTCTTTGAACTCAGTCACAGTTTTACTCTCCACCACCTCCCTCGGGAGCACATTCCAGGCATCCACCACCCTCTCCGTAAAGTAGAATTTCCTAACATTGCCTTTGAATCTACCACCCCTCAACCTCAAATTATATCCTCTGGTTTTACCATTTTCCTTTCTCTGAAAAAGATTTTGTTCTACGTTAATACTCTTCAAGTATTTGAAAGTCTGAATCATATCTCCCCTGTCTCTCCTTTCCTCTAGGGTATACATATTCAGGGCTTCCAGTCTCTCCTCATACGTCTTCTGGCGCAAGCCTCCTATCATTTTCGTCGCCCTCCTCTGGACCACCTCAAGTCTTCTTACGTCCTTCGCCAGATACGGTCTCCAAAATTGAACACAATACTCCAAGTGGGGCCTTACCAATGACCTGTACAGAGGCATCAACACCTTCCTTCTACTGACTACGCCTCTCTTTATACAGCCCAGCATCCTTCTGGCAGCAGCCACTGCCTTGTCACACTGTTTTTTCACCTTTAGATCTTCGGACACTATCACCCCAAACTCCTCTCCCCGTCCGTGCATATCAGCTTCTCTCCTCCCAGCATATACGGTTGCTTCCTATTATTAATCCCCAAATGCATTACTCTGCATTTCTTTGCATTTAATTTTAGTTGCCAGGCATTAGACCATTCCTCTAACATTTGCAGATCCTATTTCATATTTTCCACTTCCTCTTCGGAGTCTACTCTGTTACAAATCTTGGTATCATCTGCAAAAAGGCACACTTCCTTCTAACCCTTCAGCAATGTCACTCACAAACATATTGAACAGGATTGGCCCCAGCACTGATCCCTGAGGGACTCCACTACTCACCTTTCCTTCCTTCGAGCGACTTCCATTAACCCCCACCCTCTGGCGTCTGTCCGACAGCCAGTTTCTGACCCAATTCACCACTTTGGGTCCTAACTTCAGCCCTTCAAGTTTGTTCAACAGCCTCCTATGAGGATCTGTATGAAAGGCTTTGCTGAAATCCAAGTAAATTACATCTAGCATATGTCCTCGATCCAGCTCTCTGGTCACCCAATCAAAAAATTCAATCAGGTTCGTTTGGCACGATTTACCTTTTGTAAAGCCATGTTGCCTCGGATCCTGTAACCCATTAGATTCAAGGAAGTACACTATCCTTTCTTTCAGCAAAACTTCCATTATTTTTCCAACAACTGAAGTGAGGCTCACCGGCCTGTAGTTACTTCATCCCTGTGACCACTTTTATGAATAGGGACCACATCCGCTCTCCTCCAATCCCCAGGAATCACTCCCGTCTCCAGAGATTTGTTGAACAAGTCTTTAATAGGACTCGCCAGAACCTCTCTGAGCTCCCTTAGTATCCTGGGATGGATCCCGTCTGGTCCCATCGCTTTGTCCACCTTCAGTTTTTCAAGTTGCTCATAAACATCCTCCTCTGTGAACGGTGCAGAATCTACTCCATTTTCTCGTGTAACTTTGCTAGACAATCTCAGTCCTTCTCCAGGATTTTCTTCTGTGAACACAGAACAGAAGTATTTGTTTAGCACATTCGCTTTCTCCTCATCACTTTCCACATATTGGTTCCCAGCATCTTTTAGCCTAGCAATTCAATTTTTCATCTTCCTCCTTTCACTAATATATCTGAAAAAAATTTTGTCTCCCTTTTTTACATTTTTAGCCATTTGTTCTTCCGCCTGTGCTTTCGCCAGACGTATCTCTCTCTTGGCTTCTTTCAGTTTCACCCTGTAGTCCTTTCTGCTCTCCTCTTCTTGGTTTTTTTTATATTTCACGAACGCCAACTCTTTCGCCTTTATTTTCTTAGCCACTAGGTTGGAGAACCATATCGGCTTCCTTTTTCTCTTGTTTTTATTGATTTTCTTCACATAAAGGTCCGTAGCCATTTTTATCGCTCCTTTTTGCTTAGACCACTGTCTTTCCACTTCTCTTATGTCCTCCCATCCTAACAGCTCTTTCTTCAAGTACTCTCTCATAGCATTAAAGTCCGTACGTTTGAAATCTAGGACTTTAAGTATCGTGCAGCCGCTCTCCACTTTAGCCGTTATATCAAACCAAACTGTTTGATGATCGCTACTTCCCAGGTGAGCATCCACTCGAACATTAGAGATACTCTCTCCATTTGTGAGGACCAGATCCAATATCGCTTTTTCCCTTGTGGGTTCCGTCACCATTTGTCTGAGCAGAGCCTCTTGAAAGGCATCCACAATCTCCCTACTTCTTTCTGATTCTGCAGACGGAACATTCCAGTCCGCATCCGGCAGGTTGAAATCTCCCAACAGCAGAACCTCCTCTTTCCTTCCAAACTTTTGGATATCCACAATCAGATCCTTATCAATTTGCTGCGATTGAGTCGGAGGTCTGTAGACTACACCCACATAGATAGAAGTTCCATCTTCTCTTTTCAGAGCAATCTATATCGCTTCTTCCTCTCCCCAGGTCCCTTGCATTTCGGTTGCTTGACCATCTCTGTCCTTCCTAAAAAGATTATATCCCGGTATGTTTGCATCCCATCCATGTAATTCACTGAACTATGTCTCTGTGATAGCGACAATATCTAGATCTGCCTCTAACATCAGGGCTTTCAGATTATGAACTTTGTTGCTTAAACTGCAAGCTTTCCAGCTATTTTTCAGCGATAATCTCCTTTTTCGTATGGATTTTTTGTTTCGTTTCACTTTCCGTTGCAATACTAAGAAATGAGTTGCTGATATTGCTTATGTTGCAGTCTTTACTACATCTTTTCTTTTGCCGGGGGTGGTCTCTATAATTGTCCTTCGTACATATACCACCCCCACCTTCTAGTTTAAATGCCTAGAAAAATATTGTCTAAATTTCTCTGCAAGGTTTCTTTTTCCTGCTGTAGTAATATGTAGCCCATCAGTGCAATATAGCTTCTTGTCCTTCCATGTATTTCCCCATCCTCCTATGTACCTGAAGCCTTCTTGATGACACCAGGCTTTGAGCCATCTATTAAAGTCCTCTGTGTTTTTCACTCTTTGCTCTCGCTTTCCATATGCAGGCAGTATTTCAGAAAAAGCTAAAGTGTTTACAAAAGGTTTCACGCCCTCACCAAGCTCCCAAAAAGCTTTCTGTGCTGCAAGTGTGGAGTTGTTGGCCAGGTCATTTGTTCCCAGATGGATAACAACATCAGTGTTAAAATCCTTAGTTTCTTCCTTAATTATAGTAATGTAATGTAATGTAATTTATTTCTTATATACCGCTACATCCGTTAGGTTCTAAGCGGTTTACAGAAAATATACATTAAGATTAGAAATAAGAAAGGTACTTGAAAAATTCCCTTACTGTCCCGAAGGCTCACAATCTAACTAAAGTACCTGGAGGGTAATAGAGAAGTGAAAAGTTGAGTTAGAAGAAAAATAAAAATAAAATAAACATTTTAACAAGACAGCATTGATCTAAATACTTTGGAAGGTAGAAGAGAGGAGAGAAAGGAATAGAAGCAGAAGGGGGAGTCGTTGAACAGTAGAATTCTGGAGAAATTTAAATGATAGAAATAGAACAAAACAAAGACAAAAGGCAAAACAATAGATAAGATTAAAGATAAATCTTAAGCTGGAAAGAAAAATAAAATAAAACTTTGTCTTCAATCCACGGTTTCAGCGTCAGTGATGAAGTGGAGCAAGTAAGTTTAGGAGGAGCGATTGACGTTTCCAGAAAGGACTTCTTCAGGGAAGAGACTTGGTAGACAGTCCCAGGATGCCTATGTCTCCTCCCCTGCGATGTTCTCCCATCCATGCATTCCCTCCCAGACATACTGCCCGTGCTCCAGCCGCTCCAAGGAGGCTGCCCCAGATGAGGCCCACGGTGAAAGCAGGCAGATTGATCTCTCCAACAAATTGTATGGTGAAGAGCATACACGTCTGGCTGGATTGGGACAAAAGCTCTCGATAGTGGCAGCTGGTCTTGGTGCTGCTTAGGTGTAAAAGCAGTTGATCTCCTACTTCTGATAATATTTAAAAGCAAGCATATTGATTTTTCCAACGGAATGCTGGGGGAAGAGCTTACTTGTCTGGCTGGATCAGGGCAAAGGGCTCTCGGTAGTGGTGGCTGATCCTGTTGCTGCTTAGGTGTAAAAAACAGTTGATCTTCCTAGTGGACTGCAGGGGGAGGTGGAGCTCACACTCTTGGTTGGATCTGGTCTGTGTGCTCTTGGTAGTTGTGGATAGTTCCGCTGCTGCTGAGGTGTAAAAGCAGTTGATTTCCCACTGTTGCTGATATTTAAAAGCAGGTAGATTGATCTCTTCAATGGACTGTAGAGGGAGGAGCTCACATGCCTGGCTGGATCGGGGCAAAGGGCTCTTGGTAGTGGTGGCTGGTCCTGCTGCTGCTTAGGTGTAAAAGCAGTTGATTTTCCTAGCGAACTGCAGGGAGGGTGGAGCTCATATTTTTGCAGGACCGGGACTGTGGGTTTTTGGTGGGTTGGTCCCGTTGCTGCTTAGGTGTAAAAGCAATTGATCTCCCACTGCTGCTGATATTTAAAAGCAGGCAGATTGTCCAGGGAGAGGAGCTCTGCACTCAAACTGCCATCCTCCTCGCCTCCAAGTTCCGGAATTGTCTGTATTTGCCTGGAACTCCTGGTAGCTGAGGATCCTGGAAGACATTTCACTATTTTGGTCTCCTCGCCTTGTGTTCCAAGGTTAATGCCTCTGATGATGGAATCCTCCAACAGTAATGGTTTTCTGTTTTTGGCCTTTTTATTTGTGCTTAGGGTGTGCTTGCTCTCTTGAGTTACCTTCATTGGTTCCAGTCCCACCTCCCTTCTGTTTTCTTGAGTATCGCAGTGCACTAGGGAAGCGAAAGAATTCTGTAGAGGTAATATTTGTGAAGGTGGATGTTTCTGTGTTACATGTCGCAGTCTTCCTGAGCCTACTGTAACCCATTTATTCCTGGGCTGTTTTATTCTTTGAGGTAGAGGTGGTAAGTTGGTATGATTTTGTGGAGTGATGAAAGCTGCTTTAATTGTATTCAATTCCTATTTAAGTTTGCAGAGCTCCTCCTTAATACTAGCAAGTTGAAGACAGATGGGGCAAGCCTTAAGCCTCCAAATAGTATGTCTTGGAATTAAAGCACCACAGTGATTGCATAGAATAAAGGTCATCTTGATTGGTTGTGAAGTGACTTGATTTGAGTAGTCCTGATTATTTGGGTCTCTATATATGGTGGGAGCATAAGTCTTACCCTTATTCCTATGAAGAGGAAGAGGAAATAAGATTTAAAGTAAGAAACAGGGAGGAGAAGAGAAATTAAGCAGATATAATACTTAATTTCTCTTCTCCTCACTAAATGTATCACATCTAGTGTTCTCCCTCTATCCAATTCTCTGGTCACCAAGTCAAGGAAATTGATCAGATTTGTCTGTCAAGACCTACCTCTAGTGAATGCATGTTGCCTCTGTTCCTGTAATCCACAGGATTCTAGAAACTTCACCATTTTTTAAAAGTGTTTCCATTAATTTGCTTACCACAAAAGTCAGACTTACTGGCCTGTAATTCCCTACTTCTTCCTTACTTCGACTTTTAGGTAGAGGGACCACATCTGCCCTTCCCAACTCTAGAGACTCATGGAAATGTCAGTCAGTGGAGCTACCAGAACTTCCCTAAGTTCCTTCAGCACCCTCGGATGTACACAATCTGGCCCCATCACATTGTGTACTTTTATTTTAGCTAGCTCCTCACGAATACAACCCTCTGAA